>NC_047112.1:15620038-18470038 GCF_902500255.1 Thalassophryne amazonica
GTTTGTTTTTTAAATGAAGGTGAGAGGGAGCAGAAATATACTGTTATGACCAGGACGACTTTCAAAATAAGATTTGATCTCCCTCCCCCAAAAAGGCAATAGAGATTATGATCAGACGTTTCCACAAACATCCTTCCTCATACTCATTAAAGATAATAATAATAATAATTCATTTGTTAGGTGCAGGTGTATAATTGTGTATCTTTTGCTCCATCTGTCTGTCGCACGCACTCCTGCTGTTGCACGAGGATATTTGGTCTGCAACAGGTGGTAAGCGCGCGCACCTTTACTTTGCTTTTCTTGCGCATATAGTTTTTTTTTTTTTTTTTAAATCTCCCAGATGTTATCTGTGATAAGCTGTTGTGCGTGCGCGTGTTCGTATCCACAGCTCCAAGCGGCCACCATCACAAGTCTTGTTTCAATAAACTGTGACTTTTCCAACAGTAATGATAAACATTTAATAAAATATTGGACTGATTAAATTTACTTCAGAATCGTCTGAAATAATAATAATAATAAAAAAAAAACAAGCAAACGAACAAATAATAAAAAACTAACAACAAAACTGTATGTAACTGCATTTATTGGTTAGTACTCTTGTTTGTTGAGATAATTATTGATAAAAATTAGGTCAGACACCGCCACCCCGACCCCCCTGCAAAAAGAAAGAAGACAATCAAAACGAATTTCGTGGGCTCTAATCCCGCCACAGCCACTTTCGGTTTTAACCGGATAATAAAGAGGAGGGGGGTATGACGTCATTTACATATGAATCGCTCCGCTGCGCCTTATTTGTGGTTTGTGTTTTTGTTGTTGTTTTTTAGCGGTGAACGGTTTTTATTTTCATACGTGACATCACCTACAGCAAATCTTCTTTCGTGGATTTACTGTGATTTTTCGACTTTTTTAATGGACAAAAACTTGGGGAAAAACCGTGCATATAAAATTATACTGCGCTATAAGCAGATATCAATAAAAATTAGGACGATTTTTTTTTAATTCTTAAATTTAAAACCTGCAAAATAAATATTTTTGGATACTTTATTTGTAAATTGTAAATTCTTTTACAAATGGTAAAGACGTTTTTACAAAAATAAGCTTAGATATATACTTTCAAACATATTTAGCACTTTCAAATCATGTAGATACACGATTTTAAAAGAGCACCAACACCAAACTTTTTTAATGCAACGTTTTGAAATATTGACACGGATAGGATCTTTTTTTCCCCTTGCACAAATAATAACACAGTTATTTAAGCATTCTGCAGCAGCTTTTGTAATTCAAGAAACTTCTTCATGTCAATAATGTAGAAACAAAGTGTTAATTATTACCTGCAATAATGATGTGTGAAATCAGAGTGCACACTTTTGCAGCAAGATTTCACTCATGATGTCAGTTATAAAACATTTTTTAAAAGTGAAATTATGTAGGATCGCAGCATTTTTAATTTAAAAGATAAACTAAAGGAGCTATTTTCATTTTAAAAGTTATGAAACAACTCAGCAGGCATAGTTTTTTTTTTTTTTGCTCTTGTATATAAAAGGAAAATGCTGATGACCTCAATGGATCTAAATTTTATAATTAATGTACATTATATATATATATATATATATATATATATATATATATATATATATATATATATATATATATATATATATATATATCAAAATCAGGTTTGTGTATGATGCAAAGTGGTCGAGAACACAGTGAGTGTTTGTGATATAATTTGTGCATAATATATTATGTAAACCTTTGACACAGATCATGATAGTGTACAATGAGGCTTTTGCTGCTCTGCAAATAAGAAGAAAAATGTGTAGATAATATTAATAAATGGAAGCCATTCACATTTAAAAGAACAAATGCTTCTGCTCCTAAGTTGTTATGATGGTGTCAGTTTGGTTTGTTTCTGCACCCCAGAGAAAGAGAGAGAGACTGAATGGCATTCAGCAGCCTGCTGATCTCGTGCAGGTGCGGGGACGAGAAGCGGGTGGTGCATATGTGTGGAGGGGTGGAGGTCTGTCTCTCTGTCTCTCTCTCTCTCTCTCTTTCTCTCTCTCTCTCTCTTGAATAGGACCACACACTGACACAGACCAGTGTGCCATCAACCTTCTCCCTGCTCTCGACCTGCATTCAGGGGCCTCGGCAGCACCACACTGTGGCCCCCTCAGCCCAGTCTCACGCGTTTTTTGTACCCCAGTCACGAAAAGCACCCCATTTTTTTGACACTTTTTTTACTATTTATAATCCTCCCCTTCTCCTACCTGTAACCATAAAATAAGTGTCTCCCTTTCTCTAACCCTAACCATAACCATAACCCCCACAGACGCTCCCCTGTTACCGCGCATTTTGTGTCCCCATCACAAAAAGCACCCCATGTTTGTGATGGTATCACAAACCCATAGATTAATTAACTTTTTGTAATGGCATCATAAACTGCCATGAGACTGGGTTCGCCCCCCCCCCCCCACCACCTCAGCCGTTGGTCTGAGCTCTGTTTATCATCTCCCCTCACAGATGCTGACAGCTTCATAGTGAGCTGATAAACAGAATCACACCATTTTTCTAAACATATTTTGTCTTTGTTTTTGGCATCTCATTGTGCAGTGGGGACAAAACTATGGGTTTGAGGCACTTCTAAGGGGGGTCACAATGTAAAGCTTAGGGGTCATTAATGACAAGGTGAAGAGAAATGTTTTTAGAACTCTCATATTAATGATTATTTCCCAATAATTTTCTTGGCTGTTATAAAATGTGACTGTTTTCTGAAGCAAAATTATTCTTGAGTTGGAATATGCAACTTCTAACAAGGGGTGCCGAGGGGGCATTATTTTGACGGTCTGTGGTGCACGGGCTAAAGCTCATATTGCAAGTGCATCTGAAGAGCGTCCAAGTCCACTTTGCACATAATCTGAGCATAAAGCAAGGTGTAATGTCCAAGGAGATTGCATTTAGTCACTTAGTTAATCATGGGTGTTTTGGGAGTCGTCTGAACTAAATCAGTCAGTGTCACCTGTCATTTCCTTTAAGAGCTGGGGCGTGCTGGAAACTCATGCACTATCTCAAATGAGAGGTTTTATGGTGAGTTAGCAGATCTTTGCCCAATGGATCAAAATGCATGAGTGAACAGGACCAAAGCTCCCTGAGGTGAAGCAGTGAAAAAAAAAAAAAAAATCAAAGTTTTCTATTTTTCCATAAATGTTTGCTTTTATTTTGTATAATTGTTGATTTCACTTTGTGAACCTACTGACACTGCAGAACATTTCAAGGTAATTTAACTTGGAAATGAAAGTTAACTCAACTTGAAGAACCTTTCTTTCAACTCCAAAATGAAAATTGAAATTGTCCTTTTTTATATACGACATAGCACCTATATTTTAGTGGGAATTCCAGTATACTATATGACCCAACTGCAATGGAGAACTATTTGATGATATCCATGAATCAACAATAGTTTCAAGAAAACAGTTTCTCAAGCTCTTAGTCCAAGAAAACAATATTTTCTCTTGCTATATCTCATCAGTCCTGCCGATTTTTCTTTTTTTTTTCAACTGCCAATTTACAAACCCAAGTACAACCAACAAGTACATGTCTGAAAGAGTCAAATCAATGAATAACTGTAAGTTTAACCTTCTGAAACGTAAACAATTGAGTTGAAAGGGCATGCACGCACACACACAGGTTTTACTTTGCAAGTAAAGTAAATGTTTACAAAATTTTGCATGATGAATTACAACAGTAGAGAGTACTGAGCTATAATTACATTTATTTATTTAATTTCCACTGGGGGAGTCTTTCAGCATCTCGTGGATACATCTGTCTGTCTGTCTGGAGCTAGATCTCAGTTTTCTTCATGTAATGAACTGTGACCTGACACACCTCATATATCTGCCAATGATACGGTCATGAAACTGTATTTTTCACATCTTTGGCTTATATCTCAGGAGCCCTTTGTAAAGTTTCATCATCATTTCCACTTAGTCTTCTCACTCAGTTCTGTTGTTGCTTAGCAACGGTAAAAACAAGAACATTTCAACATAGCAACAGAAGAAAACTATTTTAAAGTGAATTAAATTTAGATTATTTAAATTATCCTCAAATTGTTACATAGTCAAATCCAGGGTCCTATCATTTACAAACTTAGACTATCATGTCTATGAAATCTCACACTCAAGCAACCACCTAGGTACTCTACTAGTAGTTGATATAATGTTAGCATAATGTGCATCATAGTTTAACTTTTATTTTTTGAAAGTGGACCTTTTGCATATTTATGGATATAAGACATTCAAAATTCAGTTTGTAACCATTGATGTGAACATTAACATTTACAATCTTAGCGTGTTGCCTGTGGGGATCCATGGGCTCCAGACTGGGTAGTGTTCATAAATTAGGTAGCTGACATTTTTCAACAATGGTAATAAATTCAGCAAAGCTTGTACAATGAGTTGGAATGGTGTGTGAGTCCAGAATGTTTTTAGAACCTTAGACCTCAACAGTATTTAGAAGAGGAAGTCAGCCCTTTTATTTTCTGTTAATTGTGTAATTTTTAAATGTTAATTTACTGTCTTAATGTATTTATGAATTGCTTAGGTTTTTGTTATCATATAAAATGCTATTATTATTATTATTATTATTATTATTATTATTATTATTATTATTTTTACTTCTATTTTGCCATTTGAATTTTAAATGGACCACAATGCAAATAAATGTTTTCACTTTCTTGTGCCACCCATGTATTCTTAATATATTTACAATTATGTTATATACTTACATTGAACTTGCTAAATAAAATCACTCATGCATGCACACAGACTTTTAATATAAAGATGACTTACCACCCCCTGCTGGTACGGCGTGTGAGTCCACAATATAGTTAGCAACATCCATTGTTAAGTGTTGTTGGCTAATATCTGCATCTTCTCCAAAAATATTAGTCCTGTCAACGTTCCGTTTTGGTGGTGTTCATCCTTGACCCAAAATACATAACAAACAACAAAGTTGCAAACACAAAGACACATGCACAAACAGAGATGGTGGTGGAATAAATCAAATGCAAATCAACATGCAGATCCACCTTGGATTTGCTGTGGTGACCCCGAGTGCAAAACAAGGGAGCAGCTGAAGGGACTTATTATCATTATTATTATTATTACGGAATTTAAAAATATAGCTCGCATATTCACTTTTGTTTTAACTGATTTTGACATTGACTTGCCAATAAAAAAAGATGGTGGTGGGCGTTTGGTATTAAATCCTACTTTTATTATAACTCTGGCATGTCAAAAACCTTTGCACAGTACCATACAACAGACATTTGTCCCCATTGACTCGATTCTCGCTCAAACTGCACTGCAGATAATCAGTGCAAGTTCATATCACATGGTTCTTAAATGCTAAACGTTAAAAGGCCATGCAGATTTTAAAAATCAACACTTCAACACACTGGACAGTTTGAGATTATCGTTTTTGTGAGATTTATGGATTCCTTGAGTATATTGTGCACCCAAAGTGTGTGCGAGTTTTCTGTCACACTGTTTTGTTCTTCCTTTAATAAATGCTAATCAGTGACTTTGGGTCTGTCGCTGCTTCCTGTAAACTGAAATCCTCACCTGTGGATGTTGCTTCTATCAAATATCAATTATTTTGAGCCTAATCTTGATTTTTCTCTGGTGTGTTGTTCAGTGATGACTTCTTGGTGTTTGTGACGACAACAAAATCGTGTTGATTTTCGCTGAGGCCTGAAGGCCTTTCGATGAGCTCCTCCTGTTTCCAGTTGTTTGTGCCATGTCCCATGGAAAGGAAAAGAGAGAAAGAAGCTGAAAACCATGATAGAATATCTGATGTCGCAAAGTTTGCCAGGAAATACGTTCAGCTCAGACCTAAAACTGATCTGAGAACAGCCGTAAAAAAAAAAAAAATAGCAACAAATGCATGACAAATCAGTTGATCCCAGTTTTAAACAGATAAAATCAGGACAGTTTTTGGACAACTTTATGTTTTATACAAAATCCCAAATGTAATTTTCATAGTTTTGACAATAAATTCCATTATGATTTCATTGTTATAAATAAATATTTCAGGCGGGAAAAAAAAACATCTTTTGGACAGTTTTGCACTTTTTCACAGTTGAGAATCAGCTGCTTTTCTGTTTTTGGACAACTGGATGTTGGTTAACATTGAATATAAGACTGTTGATTGGACAAAACAAGACACTTGAAGATGCCACTTTGCATTCTTGGAAACCATGATGGACACAGGAAAGTTAGTAGAGAGAAATAGACTCCACAGGGAGTGCATTTGGTCCCACTCCAAAAGAGTGATAAATCGATTTTATCCAAGTGGATCAACTCTAATAGAGTTAACCTATAATAAGATAGGGTTAATATAACACTCTCATAGAGCTAATGTAACACTCTGATAGTGCTGATATAATACTCTGATAGAGCTGATGTAACACTCTGTTCGGGTTGATTTAACACTCTGGTAGTGCTGAAGTAACTCTGATCGAGCTACCATAACATATCAGTAGAGCTGATTTAATACTCTGATAAAACTGATGTAACACTTGGATATAGTTCATCTGATAGTGCTAATGTAACACTCTGATAGTGCTGACATAGCACTCTGATAGAGTTAATGTAACACTCTGATAGACATCATGTAACATAAAACTGATTTAACACTCTGATAGAGTAGGTTTATGATAGAGTGGATTTAACAGTATGACAGAGCTCTGTGCAACACTGATAGAGTTGATTTAACACTATGATGGAGCTCTGTGTAACACTGATAGAGTTGATTTAACACTATAGAACTGATGTTACACTTTGTTAGAGTTCATGGAACACTAATAGTGCTGTTGTAACACTCTGATAGTGCTGACATAACACTCTGATAGAGCTGATGTAACACTCAGATCGGGTTGATTTAACCCTCTGGTAGTGCTGAAGTAACTCTGATCAAGCTACCATAACACATCAGTAGAGTTAAATTAATACTCTGATAAAACTGATGTAACACTTGGATATAGTTAATCTGATAGAGCTAATGTAACACTATGATAGAGCTCTGTGTATCACTGATAGAGCTGATTTAACACTGATAGAGCAGGTTTAACACTATGATAGAGCTCTGTGTATCACTGATAGAGCTGATTTAATACTCTGATAGAGCAGGTTTAACACTATGATAGAGCTCTGTGTATCACTGATAGAGCTGATTTAACACTCTGATAGAGCAGGTTTAACACTATGATAGAGCTCTGTGTATCACTGATAGAGCTGATTTAACACTCTGATAGAGCAGGTTTAACACTATGATAGAGCTCTGTGTATCACTGATAGAGCTGATTTAACACTCTGATAGAGCAGGTTTAACACTATGATAGAGCTCTGTGTATCACTGATAGAGCTGATTTAACACTCTGATAGAGCAGGTTTAACACTATGATAGAGCTCTGTGTATCACTGATAGAGCTGATTTAACACTCTGATAGAGCAGGTTTAACACTATGATAGAGCTCTGTGTATCACTGATAGAGCTGATTTAATACTCTGATAGAGCAGGTTTAACACTATGATAGAGTGGATTTAACAGTATGACAGAGCTGATCTAACAGTATAATTTATTTAACACTATTTGTAGAGGGTAAAAATGGACTCCTGCAGACTCTTTTTTATGTTACAACATCTACTGTGCAGTTTTCACCTTTCTGGCATTTTAGACACTAAATAAGCAAATAAATAAATTAACATACAAACAAGCAAATAAATAACAAAGAATGAAACTAATTACTAGTTTCAAAACAGACTTAAAATTAACATATTTTATTAGTTAAAAATAATCATACCAATATCAACAACATTAATAATAATATAGGTAACTTTTTTTGCACTGCAGTCAATGTTCAGTTCAAACCATTTGCTTTTATTTAGATTTACTCGACCGTTTCTTTCCCTCTAATCATAGATGGGAACATGTAGGTGTGATGATGTACATTGTCTTAGGACTAATTTGACAACTCAGATATAATGACGGTATAACGACAGGCTAATTGGCCTTTTTCCCCTCACAACAATGCTACCAGAGCAGCATCTCTTTATTATTTAATAATGTCAAACGCTTGGCTGGCTGTGCTGGCTGCTGAGCCGGCCGGCTGCTGCTCGGAAGCCCACAAAGCGGCGCAGGATTCACTCCCAGGCTGTGCGGTCAGAAAGGGGACGCCCGATTTTAAGCAGCTGGCAGGAATGCGAACAGATTGAGTGTGAAAAGGCACGAGGCCCTAAAAGGTTTAAGCACAAGACGTGACATCATAGTTATATTTCTTCATGGGGGGGGAAGCATGAGGTTAGGAGTTGATTTTTGCTCTTTAAAGCCACTGGAGGAGCAACAGGTGTCTGTTTGAGGCCTGTGCAGCTACAAGTGAAAGTGGTGCATGTTCTGCTGGTTTTTTGTTTTTTACTTTTCTAGATATTTAAAGGCAACGTTTACTGATGCCCTTACTCGGGCCTAAGGAGGGTTCTGGGAGCAGCAGCAGAGGAGGAGGAGGTGGAGGCCTGCAGACTGCAAATTCTGTGAAAAAGAAAAAAAAAAACAACCCAAACACCATTTTAATCATTTAATTTGTCAGGAAATTCCACGTTGTTGCAGATATAAATTGAAAATCAAGCAGCATAAAACATCCAGCCTGCAGCTCGTCTGCAGCCTCACTTTTTTTATAAACATATTGGAAAAAGCTGGTCAGACCAGGCACCTAAGTGGCTCTACTTTACTCTTTTCTACTCTCCTATTTTACTGTTCCTTTTTAGATATTTAGATATACCTTTGTATACTGGCATAGGTCCACCTTAGAATTGGAATATAATATATAAGATATACCTTAATGAATTTTCATGTTGGTTGTCGGGATCAAAATCAACAATCTGCTCTTTTTTAAAATTCAGTTTAAAATATCTTTTTTTTTAATACACTACTATTTCTATGTAACATATTTTAATTTTCTTATATTAAAATTAACACTTGGTAATTTTAATTTTGGTACTTGAACAAAAACATCAAACAGCAACATTTATGCAGGAACACCGGGGTGCCTAAGACTTTTGCACAGCACATTTTGAGATTTCTGTCCTCATCTTCCGGCATCCACAATGTGACACTTTTGACTTTTCCTCAAATATTACCATCCCCAGTGTGTAACTCAGCACAGGAATAAAGCAGCTTTTTTATTTTTTGTTTTGTTTTTATTATTATTATTATTATTATTATTATTATTATTATTATTATTATTATTATTATTAGTGTTATTAATAGTAGTATTATTATTAAGACAGAAAAAAAATTCTACTGTTTTTTGTGGACCCACTGCAAAAGTGAGGACAGGCCCAACTTTTTAATTTTGGTTGAATGAAAATATTTTCACATGATCAGTTGAAGGTCGAGTTTCTGGGTAACCGACAGCAGTGAAAGTGACGCTGATTTACAGATGTACGTTAGAACGTTGATGTTCAAATGTGTGATGTGACTGTTACAGACGTGTTCTGTGTGAAGAGGTATTTTTTTTTTTTTTTTTTTTAATAGAGAGCCTGTTGAGCTGATGGGACTGAATCATCATTAACAAGCCAACAGACACAGGAACACCCCCCCCCCCCCCCCCCCCCCGGCCTCCCGCCCCCAAAACCCGGTCTCATTTCCCAGCAGAGACACTAACCTCTTTCAATCTGCCTCACTCTCCCTCTCTCTCTCTCCTACAACAGCACAGTCCATTGTTCTCCTCCCTCCCTCCCTCCGCCTGGCCCCCGACCCAACTGTTGACCAACAACTCCACTTGCACATTAAACTGGGAGGGGGTCGTCCTATTTTGGAATACACCGCGTTCAGAAATGTTGAGAAAACTGCACTGTAAAGTTCAGTTTCTTCTAGCAAAAAGAAAGAGGTTACATTAAAATAAAAACAATAACACACAAATAAAAGCCAAATAAATCACTAAAACTGACAGAGAAAGTGATAAAATGAAATGAATTCTACGTCAACAAAAATGTGAAAGAAAAAAACATACATATTTATTATGTCCTTATGACCTTGACTGTGATGTATAGATAGATAGATAGATAGATAGATAGATAGATAGATAGATAGATAGATAGATAGATAGATAGATAGATAGATAGATAGATAGATAGATAGATAGATAGATAGATAGATCATTTGTTACACCAGATCAATCAAACGTCATTTTGTCTGTGTAATATACCATAGATGTGTCTGCCACCTGCTGGATGGCTAATGGATGCTGTACTGATGATGGATTAGGAGCAGGTGTTGTCTGTGAGAGAAACTGAGTATTTCTGCACAGAAATGTATTTGCTTTAGCAGATTCCTTTTTACCCTGCACACAGGCGAAGCGGCAAAGCAGGGTATTGTAATCAGTCTTGTGTGTGTGTGTGTGTGTGTGTCTGTCTGGGAACAAGATAACTAAAAAATGGCTGGATGGATTTTCACCAAACTTGGTGTGAATATTACTTGAGCAGATTTCTCGAGATGATTAACATTTGGAGAGGATAAAGAAAAGGTGCAGGTCAAGTCAACAAAAATGTGGTGTGAAAAACCTATTTTTCTGCAATATCTCTGCAACCAGGAGGGCTAGAGAGATGAACAGAAATTTATATTGCTCAACAAAATGTTTGTGATTGATTGGTAACATATCAGGCATTGATACATCTCAGTGTGCAGAGCAGGCAGCCCTTCTTGCGCTGGCTTGCTATAGTGGACCCACTGTGAACAACATGACGATTTGGCACAAATTTTTATGTTGGTTGCCCTTCCTGACACACACACACACACACACACACACACACACACACACACACACACACACACACACACACACACACACACACACACACACACACACAGATATATATATATATATATATATATATATATATATATATATATATATATATCTGTGTGTGTGTGCGTGTATGTATATGTATGTATGTATGTGTGTGTGTGTGTGTGTGTGTGTGTGTGTAGTGCATACAGTCTTATTCCAAAATGTATGAAACGATTTTTTTTGGCAAAATTCTACACACAATACCCCATAATGAAAATGTGAAAAAGTTTCTTGAGATTTTTGAAAATTTATTAAAAATAAAAAAATAAGAAATCACATGTACAGTACATAATTATTCATAGGCTTTGCCATGTAGTTCAAAATTGAGCTCAGGTGTGCATCCTGTGTCCACTGGTCATCGTTGAGATGTTTCTGCAGCTTAACTGGAGTCCACCTGGGGTAAATTCAGTTGACTGGACATGATTTGGAAAAACACACACCTGTTTACATGTAAGGTCCCACAGTTGACAGTGCATGTCAGAGCACAAACCAAGCATGAAGTCAAAGGAATTGTCTGTAGATTTCTGAGACAGGATTGTCTTGAGGCACAAATCTGGGGAAGGGTACAGAAACATTTCTGCTGCTTTGAAGGTCCCAGTGAGCCTTCATCATCCGTAAATTCAAGAAGTTTTGATCCACCAGGAATCTTCCTAGAGCTGGCCACCCATTTAAACTGAGCCATCGGGGAAGAAGGGCCTTAGTCAGGTGAGGTGACCAAGAACCCATTCTGTCAGAGCTCCAGCATTCCTCTGTAGAGAGAGGAGAACCTTCCAGAAGGACAACTATCTGCACCAATCCACCAATCAGGCCTGTATGGTAGAGTGGCCAGACAGAAGCCACTCCTTAGTAAAAGGCCAAAAGGCAGGTACCTGGAAGACTCTGAGACCATGAGAAACAAAACTCTTTGGTCTGATGAGACAAAGATTGAACTATTTGGCATGAATGGTAGGCATCATGTTTGAAGGAAACAAATAAATTTGCAAAAATTAAAAAAAAATTTTTTTTCATGTTGTCATTATGGGGTGTTGTGAGGAGAATTTTGAGGAAAAAATGAATTTACTCCATTCTGGAATAAGGCTGTGATATAACAAAATGTGGAAAAAGTGAAGTTATATAAGTGTGTGTTTGTAGTTGCATGCTAAAGCTCATATAACATGGTCCAACTGCTACACACCCCCGTGGAAAGAACTGTGAATTAATTTAGAAAAGAAAGGGAGTGTGTGAGATGGTTGAGTGAGGTATGCAGTAGATGAGATCTGCGAGAGAAAGAGAGTGTGTTTCTGCACAGAAATTTTTTTTTTGGCTGCTGTTGCTTTGCTGTTTCTTTAGTTTTGTTTTTAGTTTTAACTCGGGTAACAGTAGATCGATTATGAACCACATGTTGATTTGGCACAAGTTTTAGAGTGGATGCCCTCCCTGTGTCATGATGCACGTCTGGGTATAAATGGAGAAACTAAATCAGAGAAATAAACTCATTTTCTCACTGTTTAACAGCGGTTACATTCCAAATCTCAATTAACATGGAAGCCCACACAAACCCACAGAAAGGATTTTGTGTGACTGTGGCTGAAGTTACATGGAGCAAGACACGAGCTTGTTAGTCAAAGCGCATGTTAGTCTGGTGGCAACCAACTAGTCCACCAAGGAAAAAAAAAAAAAAAAAAAAACCCCTGAACCACACTGTTCATATCAATGTTAGTTTGATTTTTTTTTAATTAAAAAAAAAAGTCTGTGAGAGCTATATTACACATTTTAATAATAGTTATTGTAACTCTTCCAGACTTTAAAACTTTTAAATTGACTGTAATTATTGGAAAATAGACAACATTAGTGTTTGCATCATTTCAGACCATTATATGTTGACATTACTAATGTGTGTGTGTGTGTGTGTTTCTAAAAGCAGGCATCCTGACGAGGTGTCATATTAAAGCACGGTGTGTTTTGAGGGCCGGATTACATTACAGAGACGTTTGTTCAAAGGCTTTTTCACTGACACGAAGACGACAGCCCTCAGCTTCACACTCACGCAGGCTATAAATAAATGTCAGCCGAGCTCGTCCTGCAGCCATCTGTGTTCTGCAGCCGCGTTTTCCTTCAAGAAGCTGCACATCAGATAAAAGCGCCGGCGCCGAGTGCACGAAAACATCCACTAAATGTCATTTGCTGAACGTTTTTGTGTCACAGGCCTCAGTAACCGGTGCATGCAGATGAATTTGGGCCTCACTGTGCCGAGATGCTGGGCTGTTGTAACAAATTAGCACGTCACCCTGGACGACCATCCTCCGTGTGGAAATAGCATATCTATTTCAGTGGTGAATTATTCATCTGACCCGCTGACCTCTGCTAGTTTACTTACTTTGTATTCTGAGCGGAGGCTAAATAAAGAACCTCCATCGATAAACGACTTTCGGCCGTACAGCTCCGAGGTCACGCCGTATCAAAAACTTCACGGATTTCAGATGTTTTCTTCACATAACGACACAACCGCCTCAGGGAAAAAAAAAAAACACACACACACACACACACACACACACACACATTCCCCAAATGACTGAATCCTGCTCACATTTGCTTTCTAATTACTTTGGTTTTGCCCTCCATATTTCACATTTCTTCAGTGATGTAACAACAGTAAGTCGTTCGTTTCCTTCAGTGTCTGAAAATTTCACCTTGTGCTCACAGTTCAACCACATAACTTATATAATTAGAAATAAGGAGTCAATAGAAATGTGTCACTATGACTACCGCCAGTGACGGAAGCTGCACAGAATCAAAAATATTTGTGGGTAATATTTTTCTCAACATAACCTGATGTGATAATTACCGTATTTTTCAAATTTTAAGGTGCACATGTTAATAAATGCCTCTTCAAGAGGCATTTTTCAATTATCAGTGCTTCATTATTTTTTATTTTATTTTGTGCATTCTTGTATATTTTTTATTATTGCCATTTATTCTTTTTCTTATTGGAGTTTATTTTGTTTAGTGTTTTGATTCTGGGAAAGCACTATATAGTAAATAGTAATTATTGATTTTATGATTAATAACAAATGCATCATTTTTCAGTATATAAGCTGCAGGACCTCACAAACTAGTACAAAAACCCTAACTTATACTCTGGAAAATACAGTAAGAGATTTGGAAGCATACTCTATATGGTCCTAAGTAATACAATAAATAGCTTCCTGAGGGGCATCACACAAATTACGAGGTCTGTCCATAAAGTATCGTACCTTTTTATTTTTTTCAAAAACTATATGGATTTCATTCATATGTGTTTACGTCAGACATGCTTGAACCCTCGTGCGCATGCGTGAGTTTTTCCACGCTTGTCGGTGACGTCATTCGCCTGTGAGCACTCCTTGGGAAGGAGTGGTCCCGCCTCCTCGTCAGATTTTCATTGTCTGGAAATGGCGGAATGAAAAGGACTTTTTTTCCATCAGAATTTTTTCAGAAGCTGTTAGAGACAAGTAGCTGGAAACCATTCGAAAAATTTATTTATTTATTATCACGACCGATTCGCGCGTCACGACCGATTCGCTGATGAAGCGAGACAAAGGAACACCTCCGTTTCGGAGTGTTAGAGGACAAGTTGGGACATGCCTATCTCGGCTTTCAGTGCTTACCAGTCGAGTGAGTATAAAAGAACTTGTGGAGAGCTGGACATGTCCCAACTTGTCCTCTAACACTGCGAAACGGAGGTGTTCCTTTGTCTCGCTTCATCAGCGAATCGGTCGTGACGCGCGAAGCCTCCGCGCGGCTTTCCATGACAAAATCTCTTGTTAAAAGTGAAATCTGCCGGAAAATGGCTGATGTCCAGGTCTTGTGATAACCAGAGAAAGAGCACACGACGGTCTCGTATCCACAGAGCCATCAGCTTAGAAATGATCCAGTGGTTTGTGCCGCATCGTCGCAGCTCGCAGTGCGGCGCACCGACCGTCATTAAAGGGGTCCTTAAACCTGTAGTTAAAGTCCTTATTCTCTGTGAAGCCCGTAAAATTTTCACTGAAAGCTAGATAGATTTTTTGAATGGTTTCTAGGTGCCAGTCTCTAACAGCTTCTGAAAAAATTCTGATGGAAAAAAGTCCTTTTCATTCCGCCATTTCCAGACAATGAAAATCCGACGAGGGGGCGGGACCACTCCTTCCACAAGGCGTGCTCACAGGTGAATGACGTCACCGACAAGCGTGGAAAAACTCACACATGCGCACGAGGGTTCAAGCATGTCTGACGTAAAAACATATGAATGAAATCCATATAGTTTTTGAAAAAAATAAAAAGGTACGATACTTTATGGACAGACCTCGTATATCCTGCTTGGGAGAGATAGGGGAGTTTTGTTTTTTGTTTTTCCGATTTCCTGACTGTTGTAGGGTGTTCTTCACCATCCACCATCCGTTCTTTCTTTCGGAGAATTCAGTGGTCAGTTGTCCATTCTTTGCATTCAATTGAATTCAATTTAATTTCGATTTATTTCATTTATATAGCGCCAAATCACAGCAAAGCTGCCTCAAGGCGCTTCACACAAGTAAGGTCTAACCTTACCAACCCCTAGAGCAAGCACACAGGCGACCGTGGAAAGGAAAAGCTCCCTCTGATGATATTGAGGAAGAAACCTCAAGCAGACCAGACTCAAAGCGGTGACCCACTGCTTAGGCCATTCTAACAAAAAGGTTTACAATACAGAACATAACACAACAACAATTGATGAGAGTCCATGCAGGCATCCAGTCCACCATTTCGTGGGGGGGAAGTCATTGAGCCACTTGCTGGATCTGTTCCTACAGCAGAGTCCGTCCTGCGTCTGCCACAGAATTCATCCAATCCAGCACGTGGGTGGTAAAAAAAAGTCATATTTTTCTGGTTTGTTTTGTTTGTTTTTATTGTAGTTGGATTTTATGTTGCTGGTCATTGCTACACTTTGAGCTGAGTCTTCGGGTTCCAAAGCTAAAATAGGAATTGGTGTGATATCAACATGAAAACATCGAGACAAACACACCTACTTCTTACATGCTAGCTATGGTAATAGGCTAAACACTGTGTCCACTTCTTAGGCCTGATTCCCACATACACGATATTTGCCATGACTGCAAATGTCAAAGTTGTCTTGATGAAGGTTGACCACGTTCTGTATAAAAATCAACTCACAAGACGTCTCTACAACAACACGATGACCTTATTGTGATATAGAAGACCATTCATCAGGAGTGAGCCAAGAACCACCATGACTTTGCACAACGTTATCTGGATCCTAGTAAGTCTGCATACGATGGATCAATCAATCAATCAACTTTTTTCTTGTATAGCGCCAAATCACAACAAACAGTTGCCCCAAGGCGCTCCACATTGCAAGGCAAGGCCATACAATAATTATGAAACACAGTCTACGTCTAAAGCAACATAACCAAGGGATGGTCCAGGGTCACCCGATCCAGCCCTAACTATAAGCCTTAGCGAAAAGGAAAGTTTTAAGCCTAATCTTAAAAGTAGAGAGGGTATCTGTCTCCCTGATCTGAATTGGGAGCTGGTTCCACAGGAGAGGAGCCTGAAAGCTGAAGGCTCTGCCTCCCATTCTACTCTTACAAACCCTAGGAACTACAAGTAAGCCCGCAGTCTGAGAGCGAAGCGCTCTAATGGGGTAATATGGTACTATGAGGTCCCTAAGATAAGATGGGACCTGATTATTCAAAACCTTATAAGTAAGAAGAAGAATTTTAAATTCTATTCTAGCATTAACAGGAAGCCAATGAAGGGAGGCCAACACGGGTGAGATATGCTCTCTCCTGCTAGTCCCCGTCAGTACTCTAGCTGCAGCATTCTGAACCAACTGAAGGCTTTTTAGGGAACTTTTAGGACAACCTGATAATAATGAATTACAATAGTCCAGCCTAGAGGAAACAAATGCATGAATTAGTTTTTCAGCATCACTCTGAGACAAGACCTTTCTGATTTTAGAGATATTGCGTAAATGCAAAAAGGCAGTCCTACATATTTGTTTAATATGCGCTTTGAATGACATATCCTGATCAAAAATAACTCCAAGATTTCTCACAGTATTACTAGAGATCAGGGAAATGCCATCCAGATGGATGTATTAGGGATGTCCATAATGCCGTATGGGTCCAGTATCTTGACTTGACATGACATGAATATCCAAGACTGCCCAGGATTTGCTTCAAAATAGCAATGAGACAAAACAAGACTGCATCCAGTGGCTTTATATTTCGAAATATCATGACATCTTGAGTGTGTGATTTCATCCAAGATCCATGAGGGACACTTTCTGGTTTGCTTGGAGAATTGTTGTAACCTTTGTGGTTCTTTGCATGGAAATCTGTATTATAATCTCTTGATCCCAAGCACCTTATCGTCCCTAGATGAGTTGCTGCTCAATGGAGCATCACAAAAACTACCCGTATGAGCTGCTTTCCTTCTTTTGAGACCAGTCATTTTGGGCGAATCACTGAAAATCGTGTACCTTCTGTGCCCGCCGCTGCTCTCGTCTTTACCGTAAACTTGCACAGCCTCCACAAAAAGGACCGGTACTCCTGCAAACACTCACAATAAACTGATTTACAAAAGATCACAAAAAGGCTGAGGATATTACCTCCAATGAAGTGTGATATCTCGGCGATGAGGTGGAGATGACGTCTGGGTTTTATGGAGTGGGGTGATGAAGAATGAGTGACAGCTGTCAGGACATAATGAGTAACAGCTGTCACTCCCGGCTGTGTCCGTGGCGGCAGCGCCCTCTTGTGCCTGAAGCCCGCACTTCAGGCAGGGCGCCCTCTGGTGGTGGGCCAGCAGTACCTCCTCTTCTGGCGGCCCACACAACAATCATGACTTCATCAAGAGTGTCCAAGACTCCTCAAGATGATCCGCAGGTCCTGCCATGATTTTTATAGTCGTGGTTGAAAAAAAAAGAAACTGTGTATATGGGAAGAGGGTGTGTTGCACTGCAAATGGTGGCAACATAACTGTGAAGACCAACAGCTACACAACTGCCAACAAGCGCCAGACAAGACGACGGCAGCATACAGCAGGAACCAGCCTCGACACAACCACACTTTTGCTTTCATAGACACTTAAAGTTTGTTGTTCGAGCCCTCGTCTCCTTTATTATATATAAAACCAGTGGTGGGAAGGCTGCTTTTGAAATGTAATAGATTACTAGTTACTTTGATAAAATGCAAGTCATGTAACTAATATAATTACTTCATCAGAGTACTGCAACTTTTGATTACTTTTCTTACAAATGAAGCTGGCAGCAACAACTTCACAATGATTACTGTCACACATTTATTAAAAGTTTGTCAATATATCTACAATTAAGGTTGCGTGATCAATTGCAGAGAACATCTGCTCCTCTCCTGCATCTCCCAGTGTCCCTTCTTTTCTGTCCCCAGAACAGCAATATTCCAAACAATTATATAAAGGCAACACTGAATATAAAAAGTCACCAGATTTGTCCCAAGTCTCTAGGTAGGATTTGTATTCACAAGGGAAAGTCATGGCAACACTGAGACAGGTTGCTTAGATGGGATGTGGAGGTGAAAATTCAAAATAAGGACTAGTCAAATTTGTCTCACTGTCTTTCTGTGACCGATGTTTGGAAATATGCTGTCCCTGCACAGCAAAGATGTTAAAACAACATACGCCTGATGAATATTTATTTTATATTTATTGTATCCAAATCTAATCCCTTTGTAATCACCAATATTTTAATCAGTAACTGTAATTTAATTATCGTATTTTCCAAGAGTATAAGACACGCACGTTAAAAAAAACCTCTGGAAGAGGAAAAACCCATATACAAGTTGCACTGGAGTATAATGTTTTTTTTTTTTTTTGTATTATATCAGCTCTTTAATTTGGGATTTTATGCACTGCTGTAGTGTACATTTTATTATTTGCACTGATTCTTTTATTATTAGAGTTTATTTTGTGTAGTGCTTTGATGCCTAGGAATGGCCGATATAAATAGTCATTATAACTATTATTGTCAATAACGAGTGTGTGATTTTTCAGTAGTCACACTGGAGTACTTGTATAAGTCACAGGACTTCCCAAACTAGTTTTAAAAAAGCGACTTATTCTCCAGCAAATATTGAACATTTAAACAATTACATTTATTTTGTTATTTAATTACATAACTCCTTTACATGTAACTAGTTACTACAAAACACACGAGTTTTCTTGCATGGAGTTTTTCAACGGATTTTGGATAATTTGGGGGCACTGAATCCAAATCTGGTGTTAGTTTTGGCCAATCACTTCATGTTTTTGAGATATGAAAACATATTTCTCGTATCAAGCATTAAAGCAAAAGCTGCAGTCTTGCACATCTCTTCAGTGCCATAAACGATGTTATGGCTCTTGTTCACATTTTGCAAACTTGCTTTAAAAATATTCTTTTGAAGCTGCTTTTGTGCATGATTAGTGGTGTCAAACTCATGAGTGAATGAGCAACTTTTGCATAATCCATCAATATGGACCATGCAGGTTGCAGAAAAACATGATATAGTGCAGCAGATAACTGAAACAATCATACAAATGGTGATAAAAGCATCAAATTCAGCAGAAATACTCCTTAGACACTCCTCTAACGATTGAAAAAAAACGATTGGGCACTTGACTTTTCAGTGGGTGGTCAGGTAGGGGTCAATTGAAGAATTACACAGAGGTCAAAATTAAAAGATGCTGCAATCATACTGAAAAATATTCCACATTGTTTGCCTGATCATAAAGATTCCAAAAAGGTATAGTTTGGACTATCTGTGACTGAATTCTGTGGAGTTACAGGATAAAAACAGCAAGAATGGTGACAAAGGTCAGTGTCATTTTGTACAGGGGTCAAAAGTTAAAGCTCCTTCAATTTTGGTAAAAAGTGATGCAAATTATTGGTTGCGCTAATAGGATTAATAAATGGAATAATTTTGACAGTGTTGAATGCTTGGTCTCCACAGTAAATGTCTTTATCTATTGGATTCTATGACATGTGACATATGTTACCCCGTAACATGATAAGTAAGGATGATACACGGTCCAAACTATTCCTTTTTAAAACCATGTTAACTCAACTAGTAATTTGCATCACTTTTTAACAAAATTGGAGCAACTTTAACTTTTGACCCCTGTACAAACCGACACTGACCTTTGTCACCATTCTTGCGGTTTTATCCCATAACTCCACAGAATTCAGTTACAGACCGTCTAAACCATACCTTTTTGGAATCTTTATGATCAGGCAAATAATGTGGTATAGCTTTCAATATGATTGGAACATTTTTAAATTTTGATCCCTGTGTAATTCTTCAATTGACCTCTACCTGAACGCCGACTGAAAATTCAAGTGGCCAATCGTTTTTTTTCAAAAGAGGATTGTCTGAGGACTATTTCTGCCAAATTTGATGCTTTTATCACCATTTGCAGGATCTAAATATTCTCTTATCTGCTGCATTAATAGAGGAAATCGGAGCTCAGATTCGGATTCAGCACCCCAAAATGAGCCTAAATCAGTTCTCAAAGTCCAAAGTCCATGTTGACCAGAGTTATAGGTGCATAAGTCACACCCACGTTTGAATAATCAGGTTAAAAAAGTTTGAGAAGCCGCCATAGAATCTAAATATGATACAGTTCATACTTTAAGATGCATGAGGTCAAATCCCATTGCTGGTTAATGAAAACAAAAAGCCAAACATTTGAAAGAGGTCAGACGCTCTTTACATCTTTTTAACATTTGTTCAGATTTGATGCAGAGAGAGATTTTCTTTGCTTCTTTCCCACTCGATCACGTCGACCTTCGTGTAGATTTCTTTTGATTGCATCAGTCGCTATCAGGCGTTTCTGGAGCCTGACTGAGCTCTCTCTCTCTCTCTCTCTCTCTCTCTCTCTCTCTGCTCACTGTGTGACAGAAGCTGTTGTTGAATCAAAGAGTGGGCTCTTTCAGAGTGGGTGTCCCCTCGGGGGCCAACACAGATAATCAGACAGGACAGTTACAGACAGACAGATGCAGTCCAATGAATTTTCTCTCCCTGACTCATGAATAGCACATTGAAGACTCTGAAATGGCTCGTTGGACCAAATGTGCCACAAGTTAGGAAGCAGCTTTTGAACCACCTTTGATTATTTTTAAGTACAGTCTTTTGATTTTTTTCCCATTGAAATCTGTTGTGTGACACTTTATTTGTGCATCTCACAGAGGAGGCATCAACAAAACCCTCCCTAAAAACAGATTAGAGTCTAAGACATCCCACTGGTCCTTATGTAGGACTTGAGTCAGTGCAGTCAGAGGAGGATTTAACTGGTGATTACTGTCAAAGTTGGTTAAAGTTATGAATTTGATTCCAGCATCAATATGTGTAATACTGTAAATTGGAATATTTGCGAATGTCAGGACAACATACTTTCAAGTCTAGTTACAAAATCCCCCCTCAAGAACATATTTCATAGACTTTAGAATGAAAGTATGTTCTTTTTCCTGAATCGGTTAAATGATTTTCACAAAAAAAAAAAAAAAAAATGAAATTTTCAAACAGATGAGCACTCAGACTCATTTCTTACCACACAATGACTGAAATCTCATCCAAAGTCCTGTCTGGATCCATATTTTCATTTTCATGGATATGTATCCAGGAAGGTCACCATCAATAACCGTGACCGACGATTGTGTGAATATCACAGTTGCCCACAAATGTGAGCTGATGCAGTATTCCTCGATCCTAGTCCACGGGACCCAAAGTACTGTGGATTTTCAATCTGCCCCTGATCTGTCAGGTGTGTTCAGCCAGTCAGCCGCTGGTTGTAGAAAGGAACACACCTGATTTGGCTCACTATGTGCAGGTAGAACATAAGGAAATGGAAACTATGCAGTACTTTAGGTCTCAAGGACCAGGATTGGGAAGCACTGAGCTACTGCATGGTTTGACAATGTAACATGCGGGATTTGTAACATGTGATGTGTAAAAACAACCATAGCTCATTCACAAAAGTGTGGCACACTCAAAGTGAGCTTTTCTTATCTGCAGTTGTAGTGACTTTCACTTTTACGAGGTCTATTAGAAAAGTATCCGACCTTATTATTTTTTTCAAAAAACCATATGGATTTGAATCACGTGTGATTGTGTCAGACAAGCTTGAACCCTTGTGCGCATGCGTGAGTTTTTCCACGCCTGTCGGTTGCGTCATTCGCCTGTGAGCAGGCTTTGAGTGAGGAGTGGTCCACCCCTCTCGTCATTTTTTCATTGTTTAGGAATGGCTCAGAGACTGCCGCTTTGCTTGATCAAAATTTTTTCAGAAACTGTGAGGGACATCAAAATGGACACCATTTGAGAAATTCAGATGGTTTTTGGTGAAAATTTTATGGGCTTCAAAGAGATTACGGAGTGTTACTGTCGCTTTAAGGATGGCCCAGAGCGACTGGTGGTGCGCCGCACTCCGAAGCCGCCATCGACAGGCTGAGCGACCATTTAATTTCTAAACGGATGGCTGTATGGATCCGTGACCATCGTGTGTAATTTCTCTGGTTATCACAAGAGCTGGACATCAACCATTTTCCGGCAGATTTCACTTTTAACAAGAGATTTTGTCATGGAAAGCCGAGCGGAGGCTTCGCGCGTCACGATGGATTCGCTACTGGAGCGAGACAAAACCACCTCCGTTTTGGTCTCACAGGATGGCTTTGAGGTAGATAATTGGCCATTGGGGTTTTTACGTAATTATTGTATGGCCTTGCCTTACAATATAAAGCGCCTTGGGGCAACTGTTTGTTGTGATTTGGCGCTATATAAATAAAACTGATTGATTGATTGATTGAGATGGCGTTCAGACAGCTGTCGGTGGTTTTTCCATCGAGTGATTTTCCGAGAAATTGTGGATGTGCCTGGACATGCCAGAACATGTCCTGTGAGGCTTCATCACGGCATTGCTTTGTGCCATGCGGCACCGCCGCGACGCGCGAAGCCTCCGCTCCTCTTTCCATGACAAAAACTCATGTAACAGTGGAATGTGCTGTTCATTTCCAAAGTGGACGCTGTGTTTTATCCAGGATCTCGTCTGACTAGCACAGGAATTGTGAAAAGACGTGGATATCAGCACTTTTTCGGCACATTGAGACAGATGTGCAGAGGAATTCCGCGCGTCGCGGCGGTGCCGCATGGCGCAAAGCAACGCTGTGATGAAGCCTCACGGGACATGTTCTGGCATGTCCAGGCACATCCACAATTTCTCGGATAATCACACGATGGAAAAACCACTGACAGCTGTCTGAACACCATCTCAAAGCTGTCCTGTGAGACCAAAACGGAGGTGGTTTTGTCTCGCTCCAGTAACGAATCCATCGTGACGGGCGAAGCCTTCGCTCGGCTTTCCATGACAAAATCTCTTGTTAAAAGTGAAATGTGCCGGAAAATGGTTGATGTCCAGCTCTTGTGATAACCAGAGAAATTGCACACGATGGTCACAGATCCATACAGCCATCCGTTTAGAAATTAAATGGTCGCTCAGCCTGTCGATGGAGGCTTCGGAGCGCGGCGCACCACCAGTCGCTCTGGGCCATCCTTAAAGCAACAGTAACACTCCGTAATCTCTTTGAAGCCCATAACATTTTCACCAAAAACCATCTGAATTTCTCGAATGGTGTCCACTTTGATGTCCCTCACAGTTTCTGAAAAAATTTTGATCAAGCAAAGCGGCAGTCTCTGAGCCATTCCTAAACAATGAAAAAAACGATGACGGGGTGGACCACTACTCACTCAAAGCCTGCTTACAGGCGAATGACGCAACCGACAGGCGTTAAAAAACTCACGCATGCGCACAAAGGTTCAAGCTTGGCTGACGCATTCACACGTGATTCAAATCCATATGGTTTTTGAAAAAATAATAAGGTCAGATACTTTTCTAATAGACCTCGTACTCCACTACATTTCTTCAATAAACTGTATACTTTTACTCTGATAAATGTATACGTTTACTCCGATACATTTCACTTAAACATCTTCATTACTCATTACTACAATATAAAGAAGAAATTTATTTGCAGAGGTGAAAGTAAGCTGAAGTGCAAGCGGTACACCATACCAGGAAGACAGTCCTCTGTAGCCAGAGCGCAGGGGGACACGTTTCACCCCTGAAGCATCAAGTGCAGTGTTTGACATAAAACAAGTTTAAAGACAAAAAAAAATGACAGGTTGAATCTGCGCCCCTGCTGAGGAAAAGGAAGACTGTGGAGGGTGAAAACCATCTGCCCTATGGACTCTAAATGTGCAAACGATGCACACAAACATGCACACGGATTGGCTCCTGCTGGAGTCCAGTGCACAGTCAGAGTTAAGGGGAAAACTTCAGTACTGACAAAACTGGCCGATGTGTCTGGTTCATTTTATTTTATTTTAAATTTTCATGGAGAAGCGCTGCGTAAAATTGGTGCAGCGTTTTGGATTCGAGAGCACAAAGAGCACTGTGTTTGGTTGATTTGCAGTGGTTGGTGGTGGTGACGCTTGAAAAATTGTTGTTGTTGTTGTTTTAACTTTTCCAGAAATTTGGTGCAACTGTTGCGCTACAAATAACAGAAAACAGAAAAGTGTGTGTGGGTCTAACAGGAAAAAAACTGCGTCATCAGAAAATGAACAGCAACTTTATTTACAGCTGTATCATCCACCTTTTGCTCACTCATCCCTTCACCAACACCAACTGCTCTGCCACAGGCGGATCCAGCCTTTTATAGGGGCTGACGCCCCCTCCTGGTTTCTCCAGACACCACACTGGCTTTCTTTTCATATCGCTGTTTCACTCTCCACTCGTTTTGGATTTTACTTTCACTCAATACTTTTACTTAAAGAACATTTTAAATGAAAAATTTACTTTTGATACTTAAGTACAGCAGATGTCAGGTACTTTAAGACTTTTACTCAAGTAATATTTTTAAAGGAGATTTTAACTTTTATCAAAGTCATTTTGTGTTAAAATACTTGTACTTACACTCAAGTTCCACTTTGAGGTACTTTATACAAGACTGAGTAAGAGTGCTTTGGGCATCAGTCCAAAAATGTTGTTATGGGTCTTGGCATAGGTAGTTAAAGAATTTGGTAGGAATTTGTAAATCAAATACTGGGAAAATTGCTGTTTGACTGTTACTGGTGAAGGAGTAACTGTCACACTTACAGTTTGAGTGTGCCATGTGCAAACAACAGTGTGAAGCGTCCTCTGAAGTGTGCACGTTAAAGCTGGTGTCACCTGTTGACAGAGTCACACACAGATGCAGGTCCTACGCACAAAACTCAGATGTGATTGGTGCGATGTGAGGTGACTAATGCTTCATCTCTGGAAGTTTCCATGACAGAGTTTCTATGTACATGCATGTGTGGGTGTGCGAGAGACACGGCAAATATAGGGCAAAGAGAGAGAGAGTGAGAGAGTGGTCTGGTCTGGTCTGGCCTGGCCTGGGTTGGGCGGGTCAGCGCAGCAGCATTTGATTGTAAATAAGAGAGGAGTCAGTTCACACACCGATCGAGTGACAGCCGGGAACAAGCGAGCCATTTGAATCAGGTGGCTATCTCCCTATCTCAGAGATCAGAGCCCTGTCACTCCCCGACGCCCCCTCCCCCGTCTACCAAGACCCCGCCCCACCCCTTTCGCCATCGTTATGTGTGTTGCGTTGCAGGGACGTGCACGTGCACACATGCACGCAGTTGAAATGACATGTCCCTTCATGGTGGCTGTAAGGGCAGGCAGAGTGGCCGGATGAGATTTCACTGTCTCGGAGTAGCAGCGGCTTTAACAGCCTGAAACCTCCGCCGGCGATGCTGCTGTCAGTGCCTCAAACTTCAGAATCAATGCAAGGAATTGGAGCACACACAGCGGAGATGCAGTAATCATTTCCCTGCATATGACAAAAAAGTGTTTGAAATACAGTAGGTTTTGTTCTCTGATTTTTTACACAGTCCAAACGTGAACTGGTGACTCTGAGAGGGACCATTAGTGTGGACACTGGAGCCATGTGATGGATTGTGATGTTCGGAATGTTCCTCAACTCTTGCCCAAAAGCACTTTTCCATCTTACAGGCTTTACTCTAAATACCAAGCAACCTAGCTTCTAGGCACTCGTCTCTGCTTTAGACGTAGTCCCTGCTTGCTGTTCCATCATCATCACCAATGCTGCTTGACACAAGCATGGCGGTCCAACAGACATGCAGCCAGGAGTTTCCCCCAGTTTACGAGCGTCAGCAGCTGTTCAAAGGACAGGCCTGGAGTAATTCCTGTACAGGCCCTGAGGCTCATTGGTGTCAGTGTATGAGAGTCCATGTTTCTGTGAAGGCTCTCTGTTGTCCAGGTGGTTTCCTAGTAGAGAAGCTTGAATCTTCAACTGAACTGGGTTGCTTGACGCAAGAATGTTTCATGTCTTCTTGCTCTGGTACTCTGACTTCTGTCTTGACTCTTGTAGACAAGAAATGACATCCTCGCATCAAGTATCCCAGTCCAGTCGAAGATTTAAGCTTCTCTACTATGAGAGTCCATGGTTTCCCCTGGACAGGACATCACTCCATCACAGGTTACTTCCCCAGCCAATGCCAGTACCCATTTAATGTTGGGTGGACTTAGACAGTGAAAATGAAGTGTCCTGTCCAAGGACACAGACAGGAACCCTGACCGAGAATTGAAACCAGGTCTGCAAGTTGGTCACTGAAATCCTGTTCCACTGAGCTCCGTGCTCTGCAGGAGAGCGCATGCAAAGAATATGGACTCAGCTGCACCGTTTGAGGCCATGTGGTGTCTCCAGATTGTCGATTCCGTGGCAAAAACACAAGTTGTGATGCGGTGGCACCAAAAAGTTGCGGGTTGATAGATGGACACTGACTCGATCTGCTTTTTCCAGATATTGTTGTTGATTCTGCGGGGTGTCCAACCACCCACACAAATCATGAGCAAACGGGTGGATTGAGCCAGTTTAGTCCTCAGTCACCCCACCATGTGTTGGGAAGGTGTCGTAACACGGACCCACAACAGGGGGTGCTAATGAACGGACAATGGATAAGGGAAGGAGTAACAATTTAATGTTGCACAAGAACACAACGTAAAATAAACAAAGGTACTGCCAATCACACACAAGAGGATTGCGGGCAGGCTCGAAGATAGGAGACCTCAGATGAACGAAGAGCCGGGACCCACACCGCTTCTACCACCAACGGCCTGAAGAACACCGAAGCCGCCAAGCCCCGAGTCCCCAGGTGGTCTCTGTCCTCCGTTGTCGGCCCTGGTACTGCTGGCAGAAAAAACAGAAGGTAGTGAGTGTGAATCCTCACACCCAGCAACCTTGATTACTGATTCTTGTGGAGGGAGAGCCTCCACCTCCAATCATACACACGTGCAGCTCCGAAAATCCAGTCAAGGAATACCACCAGGAAAAAACAGCTGCAAAACAGATCAGATTATTATTCGACGTATAAGTCAGCAGAGAGATTACCTTGTATCGTAAGAGATTTCTCGGCGAGGAGGTGGAGTCGCCGCCCGGCTTTTATGGTGATGGTGATGATGAGATGATGAGTGACAGCTGGTGTTGAGGATGATTGACGGCTGTCACTCCCAGTGGTTCTGGCGCCCTCTTGTGCTTGAAGCCCGCACTCCAAGCAGGGCGCCATCCGGTGGTGGTGAGCCAGCAGTACCTCCTCTTCGGCGGCCCACACAACACCATGGACAGGTAGTACTGGACTACAGGTTAACTGATAACAGTTAAGAACTGGCTAATCTGACTTTAATGTTTTCACCAGGCCAGAAAACAGCTCAACTTCATGTCAGTTTTGAGCAGTAATGGTACAAACTTAGATCACGGGTCTCACCTGGATAAAATTCTACTTTGTCTCCTCACATACATGCACTGAGTCTCAGTGCAGCTGAACCAACAATGTACTTTTTCTCATTGAGACTTTTTATTTTTTGAGATGAGTTTAAAACTACAAGGGTTAGCACTGTTGCCTCACAACAAGAAGGTCGTGGGATCACTTCCCACCTGGTCCTTTCTATATCGAGTTTGTGGTTTCCCGTCCGGATGCTTCCCACTTCGTTGTCTGTAGGTGGCACTGTGATAGACTGGTGTCCTGTCCATGACTTTTGGGCTAGGCTCTCAGCCCCTCTGTGACCCTTGATTGGAATAAGTGGAATGAATGAGGCACTGCTCCAATATTTTCAAATGGATTACTAATCATTAACCCTCACACACCAGCTCTATGTGCTTTAGAACATGTGCTATACATTGTTACAGCCTATTTTCATGAAAGATTTCTCATAAAATGCATGAAAAAGTCATACACAAAAGCTTCTATATATATTCATGTGTATTTTTCTACCAAATTCATACATCTGCCACATATTCCTCCACTGGGAAGCTGTGATGATGTCACTGACAACAAGATGGTAGATCATCTGAGTGGGAAAAAAATGTGGCTCAGTTGTCTTATATTTACACTTGTTCAAACCCTAATGTGCATTTCTGAACGCTAAATATGAAATGTCTGTTGCGCATATGTGTGAGCTTTCCAACCCGAGATCATGCCAAGTTCATAATGACGTCACAAAAAGTGATTAGTCTATTAGTTCATGATTCCGTCACGGAAAGGAGTCGATTTTCATGATAGTGTCATGAAAAAAAAATCATGACATGGGGAGGTGGGGGGGTGTTGGGGCTATGGTTATGGTTAAATTTCGTGACAGTTTTCCCAAACAAAAAAGTGAGACTTGACTGGGACATTCATAGGAATACTCACAAAATATTGTGCGTATTCTTAACTTTTAATATATCATACAAAGGCATCATGATTGATGATTGCCAAGGTGGCACCTGCAGTGTCACCTTCTTTCTCTTTTATTAACAGACTTGTGATTGTTCACTTTCTTTACTTGTCTCGTTTTAGATGGATAAATGTGAGCACATAAAAGGCTGGATTTAATCCTCAAAAACAATCATCAAACATGTACAAAACCTATAACATACACAGTGTATACACTAAAAAACCTGACCATTTTCTGTATAACCAACATGTGGTGCTTTATTATTTATTATTTATAACAAAAGTGATCATTCCCTTCTCATATCAAATCCTGTGTGTTTTAATTTATTTCATGATCATAAACACTCATATATTCTATTTTACATTTTTGCTTATCCCTTTTTACATCTCAAGCTTTTGGTTAATTCTTTCTTTTGTAGGTGAGAAAAGCTGTCTTTGGATGAACTATAATAATAATTATTATTATTACATAGCAGTTTAGATAAGAACACTTTAAAGTGGTCTCTACAGTTAAAATCGAAACAGCTCAATAGGAAGAAAAAACAGCATTATTCCAACACCAAATTAAAAACATATCATGCAAAGCAACAAATATATAAAATAACACCAGAATTATATGCAACAGAAATTAAACAGATTTCAAGATTACCCTTAAAAGATTCAGCGGTACTGGGCCTTCTGGCAAACTGTTCCACACAGTCTGTGCACGATGTGCAAAGGTTTAATACTCTGTTTGTTTTAATGCACCTAAGTAATGCTCCTTCTCGCACAAGACCGTATGCAGCCGGAAAATGTTCAATTCAATTACCCTGCCCTGCACATTAAAGGCTTAAGAAAAAGTGGATCAAGTAGAAAATGAAAAGAGACACTCGTGTTTTTCATGTTGCGTCTTGACAATGACCCCCAAAGGAGAAGATGATGTGTGACAGCTGCTGTTTGTTCATATTGATTAAATGACAGCCGGGATCATTTACAGATTTAGTGACTTGACGGAGCTCAAATGGCCCCGAGGGAGGATCCGCCACATGCTCGGGCAGCATGCAGCATCAGGCAGCTCCATCCCTCTGTAGCGAAGTGTTTGCATTAGTTAGTCCGCTTTTGCGGAAACATAAACCCCAGTTAACAGGACTGACAGGCGTTTCTATTGGTAATAAGTGTAACTGGAGGGACACTCATTTGAATGATTACCTCTGCCAAAGCAGAATTAACCCAGCACATATTTAGCATTTGTTTGTATTTAAATTGAGGTTTTTTCTTATTTATTTTAATAAGAAAGTGATGGAAAAGCAGAAATATGCCCTGTAACACACGGCGAAAGGTGAAAAAAGAACAAAAAATCCTGGATCTGGATCGATGCCAAAATTGAGTCTGTTCTTCCGATGCAAATTCCCAGCCTCTCCATCAGATTTAATGAATACCAACCTAAATGTTTTCCCTAGTCTTTCTAAATGCCTTGGCTTGTACCCTGTAGAATTCTGTGAGTGAATGAATAAATAAATTAATCATTTTCCTGTAGCTTGTTAACACGTCAACTCACAAACAGGAAATGCAATCATCTTATGTTACCAAAATTACCAAAAGCATTTATAAAGTGTAAGTAAATGCTTAAATAACTACTTGTAAAACATTTACAAAGCATTCTTTTTTATTAGCTACTCATTGGTAAGAACATATAGATGGCTTAATAATTATTAATAACAAAACATGTAATGTCTTTATAAAACATTAATACATTTAAATTCTCTATAAACCATTTAAGAAAAGTTGATAATTAATAGTTCATCATTTACAAACGTAAAATCAGACACTATTCATTAGTGATAAAAATACTTTACAAATCATATTTTTATTGTCTTTACATTTTTTCCTCACAAATGATTAAGCCTTTACTAAGAATTAATACATTTTACAAGTAGTTATTTAAGCATTTACTTACACTTTATAAATGCTAATGCTTTGTAGCGTGCAGTTAATATAAAGTGTTACCAAAATGCCATACAACAATGAAATAATTATAAATTACTTAGCTTTTATGCGCCAGATAAATACATGAAGCAAGTTTATTTTGCTGTTGTAAAAAAATAAAAAACATACACCAGAAAAATAAATCCAAAAAGCTGGAATTCTGAAAGTATTCCAAACTGTTCCCTTCCAATGGGTGATCTCAGTGATGATCACTGAGCCCAGTTAAGGGTTGTGTTTATTTATTTAATTATTTTTTTTATTGATTGGTGCACTAAAAAAAATGATACTTTGGATCAATTAAAAAAAAATTGATGTAATTTGTTACAGCTATTTTTTTTAGTTTCTCACAATGTATATTTATGATTTTGTAAAGTGATTCCAGCAGATTTAAACTGGAAACCACAATTTTCCATTAGACCAATGTAAATAAGTACTTTGAATGAAGTGCACTGTGTTTCACTTTTTTCAGTGTGTCAACTTTCCTTGTTCATAAGTGACACATCTATTTTTCAGAAATAACAGCAACTAAAAATATTAACCCTACTGTCACATTAGCTACAAATGACGGCGACAAGCAGTTAACTGTGTCGCTTGATGGGTGACTCTGAGGTGCGCACGCTGACATCTCCGTAAGATGTCTTGTAAATCACTTCAGAGGTGTTATCTGCTTACAAAAACACCTTTATTTAGATTTAGAGGTCTTTATTTCTTACTAACCTTTCAAAATACATAAGAAACATATTAGATGTAAGCAGAAATAGCTGTTTTACAGCTTAGTACGCCATCTTTGATTATTTTGTTCAAGTGAACAACCACCTGATGTCACGCTGCCTATTTACTGTACTTGCCATGTTGCATCACTCAGCATTTTCACAAAATAGACTTCTGCCTATGTTGGCTCCGCCTAGCTGATGGCAGAGCATCTGTTGTCGCTGTAAAAACACACACTCTGATTAAAAATGAATGACAAGTCATCGCTTGCTGTCACTTGTAGCTAATGTGATGTATGGTAAGGACCAGCTTGGCTGTAAACTGAGCAATCGGAGGAGAATGGCCTTAGTCAGGAAGGTGACCAAGAATCCGATGTTCACTTTGTCAGAGCTCCAGAATTCCTCTGTGGAGACAGAAGAACCTTCCAGAAACACACCATCTCTGCAGCAATCCACCAACCAGGCCTGTATAATTGAATTCTTTGGTGTGAATGTCAGGCGTCATTTTGGGAGGAAACCAGGCACCATCCCTACAGTGAAGCATGTTGGTGGCAGCATCATGCTGTGGGGATGTTTTTCAGCAGCAGGAACTGGGAGACTAGTCAGGATTGAGGGAAAGATGAATGCAACAATGTACAGAGACATCCTGGATGAAAACCTGCTCCAGAGCGCTCTTGACCTCACACTGGGGAGACAGTTCATCTTTCAGCAGGACAATGACCCTAAGCACACAGCCAAGATACCAAAGGAGTGGTTTTAGGACAACTCTGTGAATGTCCTTGAGTGACCCAGCCAGAACCCAGACCTGAATCTGATTGAACATCTCTGGAGAGATCTGAAAGGCTGAGCACAGATGCTCCCCATCCAACCTGATGGCAGTGGTGGGCACAGTTCCGATAATCCGATAATTATCAAAGATAAAGTTTCATTATCGGATTATCAGATAACTTTGAAAACCATTATCGGACTAATTATCTTCCGATAAATTTTTGTCTGATAATTCTTAGACCGTTAATGTTGTAAACAACGTTGAACAGATGTGTAGTTCTACCCTCTGCAAACAGAGAGCTGCTTCTAGAAGAAACCGCTCTATCCTCTACAGGCAAAGGAGAACTGGTCACCAAAAAAAAAAAAAACCTCATTTCTTTTAACCCCATACTGGTACGTGGCCAACATCACCAAAGTCATCCAGAGGCATACATTTTTAACTTATGGTTCAAATTTTAACCAAACTTATTTCAGACAAATTATTTAAATTAACATCACTTCTGAAGTTTTATAAAGTGAAAATATCAGATATATGTTTTAGTTTTAAAGTAATGCGCTAATTTTTAAGGTTTTAGTGTGGGGCATGCTGTGTCCAGGTGCATTATGGGTGATAGGGTAATCTCAGTACATTCACGACAAGAGAATGCATTTGAGACACTCTGATCGGGACAACAGCATTAAACTCTAGTGCCTAAAACTCTCGTGAATATATTCTCTGGGTTTATAGACGTTGTTATTGTGTTTGCTTTTATTAAATTCCACATATCTTAAACATAGCAGAGTAGCAACACTGATTATCTGGAATTTTGTGTTTGCAAGTTTTCAAGGTCTCTACTGCCATCTACTGGCCAGTAGTGTTCATGGCAGTATTCAGACTGAAGCTGGGCAGACACTGTACCAGAGAACCACATGGTGTAAAACTTCACAACGCCCGATTTATGTTCTCACACACATTGTACGTTCAAAAAACACACGTCGGACTCGTGTTTCCAGAAGCAAAACGTAAACAGAAGGTTTTTTTCAAACTTAATTTACAAAAACTCTCGATGGGAGACATCAAAGTAAAAAAAAAACAACAAAAAAAAACATTACAAGACAGGTCTGCGGTGTTTGCACATGCACAGTGTGAGACTTTGGACGCTTGTAGCGCTTCAGCAGCATGATACCCTCATGACGGCTGACCAGAATAACAAACAGGTTTGATTTTCATCATACCATTGGCGATCAGGAGGTGGTCGTGAGATGTTAAACACAGCCTGTTACTTCATGTATACTAAACAATGCAGGACACGCAATTAACTTGAAACTCGGTGTGATCCAAAAAATTCTCGTACGAATGAAAAATCAGCTGAAAAAGGGCCAACACTCACAATGGCACCAGTAGATCATGGCAGTGTTCTATTTATTTTGACATTGATTGGTCAGACGGTTATCTAATTACAACTTGGCTTTTTTTTAAATGCCTTTTTTTTACAAATAAAAAATGGCATATTTTACAAAAGCACATTTATCTGTAAAGACCAGCACATGACACACCTCACATTAACGTGTTGGTTTACATAGAACGAATTAACCAATCAGTGTAGCAGAGGCACATTTTACCCAGAATGCCATCTGTCTGTGTTTGTTACAAAACTTCAGAATTAGTGCATTATTCAACATTAAAAGACATATGTTGTATCTTAACTTTGCACAAATGAAAGAATTGACATTAATGGAGTTATTCTATCAGTATTCATTTTCTTTATACACCAAACCATAACTCAGCACTGCTTTATTTTCCAAGACCTCTGCCTGATGGCGGCATTGTGATTAAGTAGGGAGTTGAGCTTTCTACCTCCTCTCAGTTGCATCTGTGCTGGAAGCCTTGTAGTAAACTGGAGCTTCCAGCAGGGGGCAGGATGCTGAAAGACAAAAGTGCTGATTCATTGTTTGGGTCTGCTGTTGCTTTTGATGCTTCCAAAAGTGATCGCGGTATACCGGAGATAATACTGGAATTTATCGGTTATCGTTATCTGTAACTTCCGATACATTTTTGGGCGGTTTATCGTTTTATCTTTATCAAAGATAACTTTTCAGTTATCTCATTATCTGTTATTGAAGTTAATTTTTTGGTTATCTGTGCCCACCACTGCCTGATGGAGCTTGAGAGGTGCTGCAAAGAGGAATGAAAAAAACTGCCCAAAGATAGGTGCACCAAGCTTGCGGCATCATATTCAAGAAGACCTGAGGCTATAATTGGTGCCAAAGGTGCATCAGCAAGGTATTGGAGCAAAACATGTGAATACTTATGTACATGTGATTATTTAGTTTTTTATTTTTCATAAATTTGCAAACTTTTCAGAAAAACGTTTTTTTATGTTGTCATTATGGGGTATTGTGAGAAGAAATTTGAGGGGAAAAGTGAAGTGCTGTGAATACTTTCTGGATGCACTGTATAAGCTACTGTATATATCGTCAAACACGTTCAAGAAACTGATGAAAAGAAAGATTTGAGAGGAGTTCCAGAACAGATTAAACTCTTCCCTGACTCATAGTCTGTCTCTACGCAAACCTTTACTGAATTCTGTCATCAAGGTTTTTGGAAATCAGACAGACAGAGTGAGGCAATCACATAACCTCCACCATTCCTCCGTCAGGTGGTGGAGTTAAAACAAAATATTTCTGACCAAAAGGAGACAGAATTTGACAGAGGGATAGTCAGAATAATCCAGCATGACCATGAACTAAGCAGAAGACATACCAGGATGTAACAATACTGGCACAAATGTACAAGAACACAGTGAAGGACTGTAGGAACAGGGACCAGGTGTGTTAAAGATGCTCACAAAAGGATTTCATCTCCTACATTCCAAATAGAAATGTTTCTTCATAAGTGCTCTTCAAGTAGCTGCAATTATTTCAGCACAAAAGCTGTTTTCAGTCAAATGAGTAGAAGAGAACGATTGGTCCTGAAGAGAAGACCGGTATTTGACTTTGCTGTGTTACTGAGTTGTGTAAGATTTATGGAAGTTTCTGTTATGGATTCATGTGAGACTGAATAATCATATACTGTAGTTTGTGTTAATACATTAAAACCAGAGTGGCACATGCAGTGTCTTGCATCCTGGAAGAAAAATTCACAATGTTTTATAATCAATATTCCTCAACAAAATGCTAATATATGAATATGAGGTCAAAGCTGTCCTTCTTTGGAACAAAATTATCCCAAGCAGGATATCTTACGATTCCAAAATTCTGAAATAAACCCAATCTAATTACAAGATACCCTCTCTGATAATGTGCAGCTTCCTTGCTTGCTGACAATGTCACTTCTGGGAGGGCTTTAAATTTTAAAGTCCTTCTCTGTAATCTGACAGTAGACTAGGAGATAATTTGATTGAAGTGTTGGTGGCCTTATCGGTTTCTCTGGCATAAAATACATGTCAAATACCACAATTTGAGTTGTCCAGATAATTTAAGCATTATATTTTGGCATTACTTTGGTAAGGCCAAACTATGCTATGAAGAAGAACCAAGCTGGAGCCACAGCCCAACTGTGAAGAAAAAAAAAATGAGGTGGGCTTCATAGATAATTGGCAAAGCTTCTGGGGAAAACCTGGTCTTGTTAGGAGAGACGGCATCCACCCCACTTTGGATGGAGCAGCTCTCATTTCTAGAAATCTGGCCAATTTTCTTAAATCCTCCAAACCATGACTATCCAGGGTTGGGACCAGGAAGCAGAGTTGTAGTCTTACACACCTCTCTGCAGCTTCTCTCCCCCTGCCATCCCCTCATTACCCCATCCCCGTAGAGACGGTGCCTGCTCCCAGACCACCAATAACCAGCAAAAATCTATTTAAGCATAAAAATTCAAAAAGAAAAAATAATATAGCACCTTCAACTGCACCACAGACTAAAACAGTTAAATGTGGTCTATTAAACATTAGGTCTCTCTCTTCTAAGTCCCTGTTGGTAAATGATATAATAATTGATCAACATATTGATTTATTCTGCCTAACAGAAACCTGGTTACAGCAGGATGAATATGTTAGTTTAAATGAGTCAACACCCCCGAGTCACACTAACTGTCAGAATGCTCGTAGCACGGGCCGGGGCGGAGGATTAGCAGCAATCTTCCATCCCAGCTTATTAATTAATCAAAACCCAGACAGAGCTTTAATTCATTTGAAAGCTTGTCTCTTAGTCTTGTCCATCCAAATTGGAAGTCCCAAAAACCAGTTTTATTTGTTATTATCTATCGTCCACCTGGTCGTTACTGTGAGTTTCTCTGTGAATTTTCAGACCTTTTGTCTGACTTAGTGCTTAGCTCAGATAAGATAATTATAGTGGGCGATTTTAACATCCACACAGATGCTGAGAATGACAGCCTCAACACTGCATTTAATCTATTATTAGACTCTATTGGCTTTGCTCAAAAAGTAAATGAGTCCACCCACCACTTTAATCATATCTTAGATCTTGTTCTGACTTATGGTATGGAAATAGAAGACTTAACAGTATTCCCTGAAAACTCCCTTCTGTCTGATCATTTCTTAATAACATTTACATTTACTCTGATGGACTACCCAGCAGTGGGGAATAAGTTTCATTACACTAGAAGTCTTTCAGAAAGCGCTGTAACTAGGTTTAAGGATATGATTCCTTCTTTATGTTCTCTAATGCCATATACCAACACAGTGCAGAGTAGCTACCTAAACTCTGTAAGGGAGATAGAGTATCTCGTCAATAGTTTTATATCCTCATTGAAGACAACTTTGGATGCTGTAGCTCCTCTGAAAAAGAGAGCTTTAAATCAGAAGTGTCTGACTCCGTGGTATAACTCACAAACTCGTAGCTTAAAGCAGATAACCCGTAAGTTGGAGAGGAAATGGCGTCTCACTAATTTAGAAGATCTTCACTTAGCCTGGAAAAAGAGTCTGTTGCTCTATAAAAAAGCCCTCCATAAAGCTAGGACATCTTTCTACTCATCACTAATTGAAGAAAATAAGAACAACCCCAGGTTTCTTTTCAGCACTGTAGCCAGGCTGACAAAGAGTCAGAGCTCTATTGAGCTGAGTATTCCATTAACTTTAACTAGTAATGACTTCATGACTTTCTTTGCTAACAAAATTTTAACTATTAGAGAAAAAATTACTCATAACCATCCCAAAGACGTATCGTTATCTTTGGCTGCTTTCAGTGATGCCGGTATTTGGTTAGACTCTTTCTCTCCGATTGTTCTGTCTGAGTTATTTTCATTAGTTACTTCATCCAAACCATCAACATGTTTATTAGACCCCATTCCTACCAGGCTGCTCAAGGAAGCCCTACCATTATTTAATGCTTCGATCTTAAATATGATCAATCTATCTTTGTTAGTTGGCTATGTACCACAGGCTTTTAAGGTGGCAGTAATTAAACCATTACTTAAAAAGCCATCACCTGACCCAGCTATCTTAGCTAATTATAGGCCAATCTCCAACCTTCCTTTTCTCTCAAAAATTCTTGAAAGGGTAGTTGTAAAACAGCTAACTGATCATCTGCAGAGGAATGGTCTATTTGAAGAGTTTCAGTCAGGTTTTAGAATTCATCATAGTACAGAAACAGCATTAGTGAAGGTTACAAATTATCTTCTTATGGCCTCGGACAGTGGACTCATCTCTGTGCTTGTTCTGATAGCCCTCAGTGCTGCTTTTGATACTGTTGACCATAAAATTTTATTACAGAGATTAGAGCATGCCATAGGTATTAAAGGCACTGCGCTGCGGTGGTTTGAATCATATTTGTCTAATAGATTACAATTTGTTCATGTAAATGGGGAATCTTCTTCACAGACTAAAGTTAATTATGGAGTTCCACAAGGTTCTGTGCTAGGACCAATTTTATTCACTTTATACATGCTTCCCTTAGGCAGTATTATTAGACGGTATTGCTTAAATTTTCATTGTTACGCAGATGATACCCAGCTTTATCTATCCATGAAGCCAGAGGACACACACCAATTAGCTAAACTGCAGGATTGTCTTACAGACATAAAGACATGGATGACCTCTAATTTCCTGCTTTTAAACTCAGATAAAACTGAAGTTATTGTACTTGGCCCCACAAATCTTAGAAACATGGTGTCTAACCAGATCCTTACTCTGGATGGCATTACCCTGACCTCTAGTAATACTGTGAGAAATCTTGGAGTCATTTTTGATCAGGATATGTCATTCAAAGCGCATATTAAACAAATATGTAGGACTGCTTTTTTGCATTTACGCAATATCTCTAAAATCAGAAAGGTCTTGTCTCAGAGTGATGCTGAAAAACTAATTCATGCATTTATTTCCTCTAGGCTGGACTATTGTAATTCATTATTATCAGGTTGTCCTAAAAGTTCCCTAAAAAGCCTTCAGTTAATTCAAAATGCTGCAGCTAGAGTACTGACGGGGACTAGAAGGAGAGAGCATATCTCACCCATATTGGCCTCTCTTCATTGGCTTCCTGTTAATTCTAGAATAGAATTTAAAATTCTTCTTCTTACTTATAAGGTTTTGAATAATCAGGTCCCATCTTATCTTAGGGACCTCGTAGTACCATATCACCCCAATAGAGCGCTTCGCTCTCAGACTGCAGGCTTACTTGTAGTTCCTAGGGTTTGTAAGAGTAGAATGGGAGGCAGAGCCTTCAGCTTTCAGGCTCCTCTCCTGTGGAACCAGCTCCCAATTCAGATCAGGGAGACAGACACCCTCTCTACTTTTAAGATTAGGCTTAAAACTTTCCTTTTTGCTAAAGCTTATAGTTAGGGCTGGATCAGGTGACCCTGAACCATCCCTTAGTTATGCTGCTATAGACGTAGACTGCTGGGGGGTTCCCATGATGCACTGAGTGTTTCTTTCTCTTTTTGCTCTGTATGCACCACTCTGCATTTAATCATTAGTGATCGATCTCTGCTCCCCTCCACAGCATGTCTTTTTCCTGGTTCTCTCCCTCAGCCCCAACCAGTCCCAGCAGAAGACTGCCCCTCCCTGAGCCTGGTTCTGCTGGAGGTTTCTTCCTGTTAAAAGGGAGTTTTTCCTTCCCACTGTAGCCAAGTGCTTGCTCACAGGGGGTCGTTTTGACCATTGGGGTTTTACATAATTATTGTATGGCCTTGCCTTACAATATAAAGCGCCTTGGGGCAACTGTTTGTTGTGATTTGGCGCTATATAAAAAAACTGATTGATTGATTGATAAGGTTCAATCTGCTGAATATGTTTAAAGCATTCCTATTGATACACCTTGTGGGCAAATCTACATCATCAGCTGATCTGGAAGGATAAAAACAATTGTAGCAAGGTCAAACTCAAACACATTTGGGGATCTGATTGGTAGACTATCTATGTCTTTCTTGGAGATGACAAAACAGTGGATTTGCACAAGGGGGGGGGGACAGATTACACAGACAATAACAAGGCAGAGTTGTAAAAAATGAGTTCTGCATCCTGTGCTCAAGATTTCCTTCCATGCTGAATTTCATTTGGAAATGTTCAACCAAGGCCTCACGCCCTATGACAGCCTGCATAGGCTCCAGCTTCCTGTGACACTTAATTAGAGTAAGCGGGTATAGAAAATGGATGGATGGTTAACCAACATGGGATTTGACACTAAGAGCCCGAGAAGTTGAAGCTCAGGCTGCTTTTGTTGGTTGTTGTCATGATGATCTGGACACATTGCACTTGAGAGGATCTTAAAATGATTTTATTTTTGGTTTCTCATCCATATTTAGATCAATGTTTGCTGCTGTGCATGCTGGGAATTTGCAGTGTAATAAATTTCTGTTTTAATTTACAGTAAACTACTGGCAGCTGGAGTTGCCAGTAGGCTACTACAGTGTGCCTACTGCAACATACAACAGCTTATTACTGTAAAACAGGTGTCAAACTGATTCCATCTGCTCAAAGTGATGTTAATCAGTGAAATCACCTGGTGGAGTTGGTGGTTTCAGGAAAACCTGCACCCACTCGGCCCCTTCTGGAATGAGTTTGACACCTCTGCTGTAAAAAGGTTGACATTACTGTCCCACTGTTAAATTCCATTAAGCAGCTGTGGTTGCCGGACTAATCCCTCTGGCTTAAAACAAACAAACAGTAAAACAGTTAAATGAGCAACATCCCTTTTTCTTGGGGTCACCACAGCAGGTTTTGTTTGGGACCTAAATATCAATTTGGATTATTTTCCACAACTCTATCTGTACATGGAGAATTGGACTTGAGCAGGGGACACTGAGTGAGAGGCAAGTGCACGTATTGCGCACGCTATCGTGCATGTTGCAATGCATTAATGCACTGGTAATCTTAACTCATTATATTAACTCCCAAAATTAAAACAGAAATTTGTGACAGTGAGTTTAAAACACACGGCATAAACTCCTTGTGAAAATATCTTTCTTTTTTTTTTTTCTTGTGGCGGCTCCCATTTTTGACCGGGGTCACCACAGCAGATTGGGTATGGATCTTCACATTTTGTGCTGGATACCTTTGGTGGTACATGCAGAATGGGGGACACCGTCTGTTTGGGAGGTAAATGCAGTGACTGCTGTTCTGTCCTGGTGGAGGATGTTTTGTATGCGTGGACACAAACCTGGTGGATCTTGAACCGCGGCCTTGGGAATGAGCCAGGTGAAGCTGTTGATCTTCAGAGTAAGGTCGAATTGGATCAATGACTTCAGTGTCGAGATGGTGAGTGACAGCTCGCTTGAGGACACAAACATTATTGATTTTGAGTCACTTTTTGTCACATCTCAGAATTGCTCTTCTTAAAAGGCTCACTCACAGACACAAACACACACACACACACACACACACACTGGCACATGCACACAATAAGGCTACATTTTATGTTTGTTTTACACATAGTTACAATTGAATGTTTTATACTTGACTTAATATTCTTCATTTACCAAAACAATTTTAATAAGTCTGATGAGTAATATCGCAAACCTTTTTCATGGCAGAAATCTAGAAAGTTAAGTTCATGGATGTTAAGTTTGACATATTTGAGTTTTGTGACAGGAACTTTGCTGTGTATGTGTCTAGGTTTGGGTTTGCGGGAATTGCCCTCTGGTCAGGTTTTCTAAAGAGTGAGGCTGTAGGATGTAAGGAGCTCTGGATTACACTTCAAGGAAACTAAAGTGACCATAAAACATTACCTGGTGGTTTACAGTTTGTAAAGAAGGGCAGCATTCACATATTTTGTCACGGTGAACACAATAAAAGATCAAAACAATTATTATTATTATTTAAGTTTCTTGTTGCATTTTAATTTGGGAACCACTTTGTATATATGATTAGAAAGAGCTATATCAATTAATGTTGTTGTTAATAATAATAATACTAATAATATAAATAATAACAATAATAACAAAATCTGATTAAACATTTTATTATTATTGCAAAAATTGACAAAATAAACCCTTTGAAATTAATTATTTTGTAAATGGTTAAAGTTTCATAAGGAAGAAAACACAAGGTTTCCCAAATCAAATAATTTGCAACACTGACTGTTGGTTGTACAAATCAGCAAAAAATAGTTCTATATAATATAGACAAAAGTGGGGCAACGCAATATAGACAATGTATCTTAAATGTCTTAAATGTAAAAATCTGTAAAACGTCTTGTTTTGAGTCATATGTGAGAGTTTGTTCATCTTTTTAAATGTCATAAGATTTTTAAGTTGCTGTTTATTTTTTAAAGATGTGACACTACATAATAGTAGCAAAACAAAATTCAAAGTGAGTATTTACTTGTTACAAATTCCTTGACCTTGTTTTCATTTGTTTCTTTTAAATCTGTCAACAGAACAAGTGAAAATTCACTTATTAAGACTTCTTGGAATAAGATAAACTGAGTGCATTTACACTCAACAAAAATATAAACGCAACACTTTTGGTTTTGCTCCCATGTTGTATGAGATGAACTCAAAGATCTAAAACTTTTTCCACATACACAATATCACCATTTCCCTCAAATATTGTTCACAAACCAGTCTAAATCTGTGATAGTGAGCACTTCTCCTTTGCTGAGATAATCCATCCCACCTCACAGGTGTGCCATATCAAGATGCTGATTAGACACCATGATTAGTGCACAGGTGTGCCTTAGACTGCCCACAATAAAAGGCCACTCTGAAAGGTGCAGTTTTATCACACAGCACAATGCCACAGATGTCGCAAGATTTGAGAGAGTGTGCAGTTGGCATGCTGACAGCAGGAATGTCAACCAGAGCTGTTGCTCGTGTATTGAATGTTCATTTCTCTACCATAAACCGTCTCCAAAGGCGTTTCAGAGAATTTGGCAGTACATCCAACCAGCCTCACAACCGCAGACCACGTGTAACCACACCAGCCCAGGACCTCCACATCCAGCATGTTCACCTCCAAGATCGTCTGAGACCAGCCACTCGGACAGCTGCTGAAACAATCGGTTTGCATAACCAAAGAATTTCTGCACAAACTGTCAGAAACCGTCTTAGGGAAGCTCATCTGCATGCTCGTCGTCCTCATCGGGGTCTCGACCTGACTCCAGTTCGTCATCGTAACCGACTTGAGTGCGCAAATGCTCACATTCGCTGGCGTTTGGCACGTTGGAGAGGTGTTCTCTTCACGAATGAATCCTGGTTCACACTGTTCAGGGCAGATGGCAGACAGCGTGTGTGGCGTCGTGTGGGTGAGCGGTTTTCTGATGTCAATGTTGTGGATCGAGTGGCCCATGGTGGCGGTGGGGTTATGGTATGGGCAGGCGTCTGTTATGGACGAAGAACACAGGTGCATTTTATTGATGGCATTTTGAATGCACAGAGATACCGTGATGAGATCCTGAGGCCCATTGTTGTGCCAACATCCAAGAACATCACCTCATGTTGCAGCAGGATAATGCACGGCCCCATGTTGCAAGGATCTGTACACAATTCTTGGAAGCTGAAAATGTCCCAGTTCTTGCATGGCCGGCATACTCACCGGACATGTCACCCATTGAGCATGTTTGGGATGCTCTGGACCGGCGTATATGACAGCGTGTACCAGTTCCTGCCAATATCCAGCAACTTCGCACAGCCATTGAAGAGGAGTGGATCAACATTCCACAGGCTACAATTGACAACCTGATCAACTCTATGTGAAGGAGATGTGTTGCACTGCATGAGGCAAATGGTGGTCACACCAGATACTGACTGGTATCCCCCCCCCCAATAAAACAAAACTGCACCTTTCAGAGTGGCCTTTTATTGTGGACAGTCTAAGGCACACCTGTGCACTAATCATGGTGTCTAATCAGCATCTTGATATGGCACACCTGTGAGGTGGGATGGATTATCTCAGCAAAGGAGAAGTGCTCACTATCACAGATTTAGACTGGTTTGTGAACAATATTTGAGGGAAATGGTGATATTGTGTATGTGGAAAAAGTTTTAGATCTTTGAGTTCATCTCATACAAAATGGGAGCAAAACCAAAAGTATTGCGTTTCCATTTTTGCTGAGTGTATATGGCACTTTTCCATCTGAATAAGAAGTTCAAAACAATTTACAATGACGCCTCACATTTACCCACCGATTTCAACATGCTGCCATGCAAGGTGTTAAACTGCACACCAACTGGGGGTTAAGGCTCTTTCCAAGTGTCCTCTCTGGTATGACTGGGATGTGAACTAGGACCCTCTGGTCTCAAACCCACCATTTCAACCACAAGACATTATAATTACCTAAAAAAAACTTACTTTGAGCTTCATTTTTACAGGTATGAGGAAGTGTTACAACTTTAACAAAAACACAACAGCTTAATCTTGTAGCATATAAAACAATGTTTTTTTTATGTATCAGAAATGACTCAAAACAGGATGCTTTCATGATTCACTTAAGATTTTAACATTATAAATCACTGAAATATTGCTCGTTATGAAGCACTTTCAATACAAAAAGTGATTTTCAATTTGAACAAAGTTAAAACAAGACTACAAAATTAACAAATATTTGAACAAATTTAAAATAAATCACGATCAAATCAAAGGATGATTGTTTTACATTAAGTGTAAGTACAGTTTTGACTAGAAATTAGATAATTAGACCTCCAACACACATGCACAGTGCACACACGCAGACACTCTGAAGTGCAATCCAACAATGAAAATAAAGTTTTAATAATTTTCTGTAAGCTTAATATGTTTTCAAAAACTGAAGATGCAGTATATGAGTTGTACACAAAAGGATGAGCCATTTATTAAAAAAACAAAAACAAAAAAAACCACAAAAACAAAAAACAAAGCCTTTTTTTTAAACACCTAAAATGTGAAGTATTTCTGTTGTTGGATTTCATATCATAAATTGTACACTTGGCTGCTGAAGGTTTGGCAGATGTAATTTGAAGGCATTATGTTTTAATTTGACATTTTGTAGACTAATAGATTAATTGATGAGGGATAAAAATGTCCAAAAGATTTTTTGGTAATGACAATAAAAAGCTTTACTGTAGAAGACATTATGTGTGCTGTCAAAATTGAGAATTTATCACTCACAAAGACACAAAGTGAAGACAAAGCGTCAGTGTGTCGATGTGTGTGTGTGTGTAGGGGGGGAAGCAGTGGCCTAATAAGACTAAATACCAGACTCACTAAACTGTCCACTCGTGAAAAAAACCACACAGAGATGCAACAGCAGCAACTCTCCCTTTCTGCCTTGCTGCCCTCCCTTCCTCCCCTTCTCTCTCCCCTCCATCCGCTCCGTTCACTCTCCCTCGCTTCTTTCTTTACTTTCTCGCTCCTCTCCTCCTCCTCCTCTTTCCTCCTCCTCGGTTCTCGTCTCGTCTCAGTAAGTAGGATAAGGCTTGGAGAGCCCTGTCGTCGTGGTAACTGCCAAAAGTATTCAGTTTGAAGTTTGAGGAGGTCAGTTTGTGGGTCAGAGTAACACCCCACCACACACACACACACACACACACACACACACACACACACACACACACACACACACACACACACACACACACACACACACACACACACACACACACACACACACACACACCGGGTCTGAGAGAGATTCGGGATGTTGAGGGGAACCCTGTATGGGTTGGGGCTTTATACATGAAGGTGGGGGGGGGGGGGGGGGTGATGTTTTCTTGAGGACAAGGGCCACTGCAAAGTCCTGTGTTGAAAACAGTGGCGGTAGAAGAACAGTCGTAAGCTTCCAGTATTTTTTTAGTTTTTATTTTCATGTTAGGAATTCAAATTCAACCTATTATAAGCCATATTTCCCTTTGAACTATTTATTCTTTTTGTTTCAACATTTTTTGCAAATCATATTATCTGAGATGAGCATAATTCTCAAGACCAGGCACCTAAGTGGCTCTACTCTACTCTTTTCTACTCTCCTATTTTACTCTTCCTTTTTAGATATTTAGATATACCTTTGTATACTGGCATAGTTCCACCTTAGAATTGGAATATAATATATAAGATATACCTTAGCAGGGGTGGTGGCCAAGTGGTTAATGCGCTTGGTTTCAGTGCAGAAGGTTCTGGGTTCAAATCCCACCCCTGCCACATTTCTCCATGTAATGTGGAGTTGCGTCAGGAAGGGCATCTGGCATAAAACCTGTGCCAATTCAACATGCAGATCCACCTTGGATTTGCTGTGGCGACCCTGAGTGCAAACAAGGGAGCAGCCGAAGGGACTTACTTACTATATAAATCAAATCAATTTTATTTATATAGCGCCAAATCACAACAAACAGTTGCCCCAAGGCGCTTTATATTGAAAGGCAAGGCCATACAATAATTACGGAAAAACCCAACGGTCAAAACGACCCCCTGTGAGCAAGCACTTGGCGACAGTGAGAAGGAAAAACTCCCTTTTAACAGGAAGAAACCTCCAGCAGAACCAGGCTCAGGGAGGGGCAGTCTTCTGCTGGGACTGGTTGGGGCTGAGGGAGAGAACCAGGAAAAAGACATGCTGTGGAGGGGAGCAGAGATCAATCACTAATGATTAAATTCAGAGTGGTGCATACAGAGCAAAAAGAGAAAGAAACACTCAGTGCATCATGGGAACCCCCCAGCAGTCTAAGTCTATAGCAGCATAACTAAGGGATGGTTCAGGGTCACCTGATCCAGCCCTAACTATAAGCTTTAGCAAAAAGGAAAGTTTTAAGCCTAATCTTAAAAATAGAGAGGGTGTCTGTCTCCCTGATCTGAATTGGGAGCTGGTTCCAGAGGAGAGGAGCCAGAAAGTTGAAGGCTCTGCCTCCCATTCTACTCTTATAAACCCTAGGAACTACAAGTAAGCCTGCAGTCTGAGAGCGAAGCGCTCTATTGGGGTGATGTGGTACTACGAGGTCCCTAAGATAAGATGGGACCTGATTATTCAAAACCTTATAAGTAAGAAGAAGAATTTTAAATTCTATTCTAGAATTAACAGGAAGCCAATGAAGAGAGGCCAATATGGGTGAGATATGCTCTCTCCTTCCAGTCCCTGTTAGTACTCTAGCTGCAGTATTTTGAATTAACTGAAGGCTTTTCAGGGAACTTTTAGGACAACCTGATAATAATGAATTACAATAGTCCAGCCTAGAGGAAATAAATGCATGAATTAGTTTTTCAGCATCACTCTGAGACAAGACCTTTCTAATTTTAGAGATATTGTGCAAATGCAAAAAAGCAGTCCTACATATTTGTTTAATATGCGCATTGAATGACATATCCTGATCAAAAATGACTCCAGGATTTCTCACAGTATTACTAGAGGTCAGGGTAATACCATCCAGAGTAAGGATCTGGGTAGACACCATGTTTCTAAGATTTGTGGGGCCAAGTACAATAACTTCAGTTTTATCTGAGTTTAAAAGCAGGAAATTAGAGGTCATCCATGTCTTTATGTCTGTAAGACAATCCTGCAGTTTAGCTAATTGGTGTGTGTCCTCTGGCTTCATGGATAGATAAAGCTGGGTATCATCTGCGTAACAATGAAAATTTAAGCAATGCCATCTAATAATACTGCCTAAGGGAAACATGTATAAAGTGAATAAAATTGGTCCTAGCACAGAACCTTGTGGAACTCCATAATTAACCTTAGTCTGTGAAGAAGATCCCCCATTTACATGAACAAATTGTAATCTATTAGATAAATATGATTCAAACCACCGCAGTGCAGTGCCTTTAATACCTATGGCATGCTCTAATCTCTGTAATAAAATTTTATGGTCAACAGTATCAAAAGCAGCACTGAGGTCTAACAGAACAAGCACAGAGATGAGTCCACTGTCTGAGGCCATAAGAAGATAATTTGTAACCTTCACTAATGCTGTTTCTGTACTATGATGAATTCTAAAACCTGACTGAAACTCTTCAAATAGACCATTCCTCTGCAGATGATCAGTTAGCTGTTTTACAACTACCCTTTCAAGAATTTTTGAGAGAAAAGGAAGGTTGGAGATTGGCCTATAATTAGCTAAGATAGCTGGGACAAGTGATGGCTTTTTAAGTAATGGTTTAATTACTGCCACCTTAAAAGCCTGTGGTACATAGCCAACTAATAAAGATAGATTGATCATATTTAAGATCGAAGCATTAATTAATGGTAGGGCTTCCTTGACTGTTTTAGTCTGTGGTGCAGTTGAAGGTGCTATATTATTTTTTCTTTTTGAATTTTTATGCTTAAATAGATTTTTGCTGGTTATTGGTGGTCTGGGAGCTGGCACCGTCTCTACGGGGATGGGGTGATGAGGGGATGGCAGGGGGAGAGAAGCTGCAGAGAGGTGTGTAAGACTACAACTCTGCTTCCTGGTCCCAACCCTGGATAGTCACGGTTTAGAGGATTTAAGAAAATTGGCCAGATTTCTAGAAATGAGAACTGCTCCATCCAAAGTGGGATGGATGCTGTCTCTCCTAACAAGACCAGGTTTTCCCCAGAAGCTTTGCCAATTATCTATGAAGCCCACCTCATTTTTTGGACACCACTCAGGCAGCCAGCAATTCAAGAAGAACATGTGGCTAAACATGTCACTCCCGGTCCGATTGGGGAGGGGCCCAGAGAAAACTACAGAGTCCGACATTGTTTTTGCAAAGTTACACATCGATTCAATGTTAATTTTAGTGACCTCCGATTGGCGTAACCGGGTGTCATTACTGCCAACGTGAATTACAATCTTACCAAATTTATGCTTAGCCTTAGCCAGCAGTTTCAAATTTCCTTCAATGTCGCCTGCTCTGGCCCCCGGAAGACAATTGACTATGGTTGCTGGTGTCGCTAACTTCACATTTCTCAAAACAGAGTCACCAATAACCAGAGTTTGATCCTCGGTGGGTGTGTTGCCGAGTGGGGAAAAACAGTTAGAGATGTGAACGGGTTGGCGGTGTACACAGGGCTTCTGTTTAGGGCTACACTTCCTCCTCACAGTCACCCAGTCGGCCTGCTTTCCTGGCTGCTCAGGATCTGCTGGAAGGGAACTAACGGCGGCTAAGATATACCTTACTGAATTTTCATGAACCTTTAGTTCATTCAGGTTTATTCTCTGGCACATTCCAGAGTCAATCCACCTGACATTACTTGGAAAAGTGGAAAGAAATAGGAACACTTTTAGAAAAAGCAGAACCCGCGATTCCCATTAGTTGCAGAAAGTATTTTAACCGCAAAAGAAAAACAGTCACATTCGTTTTGAATGCGGTTTGTAAGAGAGAGAACTTTACTGCTCAGAAACTAAATAAGAGAACAGAACAGTTGTATTCTGGTTATTTAACAATGTTTAAGTTGTAAAAGTCAAATGACATGAAGTCCACGCATTGCAACCAAAGCAGACGCGTCTTCCTTCTCTCTCTCTCTCTCTCTCTCTCTCTCTCTCTCTCTCTCTCTCTCTCTCTCTCTCTCTCTCTCTCTCTCTCTCTCAATGTCCAGTATGTGCCACTGAAGTTACATGAGCTTGTTCATCAGTTTCTTTCATTTCCAAAGTCTAGGTGTGGTGGACAGCAAGACCATCACTGCTTGTCTTTAAGCAGAAGGACAAAATTCCATCCTGGCTCTGTGGTCAAAGCGCTTACTTTTGAACGAGAATGAAATTTCTGTTTGAGGTAATGCCATCGAACCTCCTGCTGGATAAGTACTGCACAGACACCCCAAAACCATTCATTCTGTCTTCAGCCAAGGTCCAACGGTCACAAAACGTTTGTGTTGTTGTTAATAAAACTTTCCCGTTGCCTTGACTACAAGCTTGATTGTCCTAATGTGTGTGTGTCGACTCACACAAACAGCGGTAACAGTCAGTGGGACGTTGTTCCAGCACAACTACTCCTTAACTGCCGCCACCGCAGGTGCAACCACCTCCTTATCAAATTTTGGGAATCACAGCTGACGAGTCAGGCTTTAAAAGTCAACATCACACAAAGAAATTCATGTGTACAAAAATAAAAAAATGATAACACAAATTCGGGCCAAAGAAAAAGCTAAAAGTTTTTGATTGCTAATCACGGGAAATTAACAAACAAACTTGATTTTTCTAATTTTCAGTCTCTTTCCTGGGTGGTTTCTGATGTAAATGTTTTCAGTCAGTTGGCGGCTGAGTCCCAGCAGGTGGTCCACCAAATCCACCGTAACCCCCGGCAACCCCTGTCCAACCAATCCAAATGCTGCCCGGCCTGCCACACTACTTAGTTAGGCCTGACAGGACCGTCCGTGTGTGTGTGTGTGTGTGTGTGTGTGTGAGAGAGCGAGAGGAAGAAAGCATTCAGAACCAGCACTCAGAGGATGCATCGTGTTTTTTAAGAGGTCATTAAGCGTTTGTGAAAAAAAATTCTCAGCTGTTGGGTAAATTGGTCTTTGTATCAGCTTCATGAAACAACTGTGGAAATGTAATTACAGGTGTTGTGAGGACACATATTTGTTCCCACTGTAACTCACAGAGAAAAAATTGATTATGTCCCCACTTGTCAGTGTTTAAGTTAAAGAGGGGTTCAGTCGACATCGTTGGTGAGGGTTATGTTAGGTGGGAGCATCTGCCAGTGCCTTGTGTCGCTGATCTCCTGCAAGTGAAGTGAAACTTGGTCTACCTCTTGGACTTTTCCAGTTGTTGGGGTCTGTCCTTCAAAGTGAGGTACCTGTAAGTTGGGCCACATGGCCAAAATGTCATGGTTGATGCTCGCTTGCTACACAAATTTCCATAAGTCACTGTTTATTTGACAGAAAGTCATTACAGCAGTACACTAGGATCCTTCAAAGAGACATAGTCCCAAAGACATCTATTCGCCACCTTAGGTCACTGATTGGTGTCCAAGTCTCACATCCATACAGCAAGACAAGTTTCACCAGGACCCTAAAGACTTGGAACTTTTTTAGCCAAACACATCTGTCCATCGACCATATACGTAACTTCATAAGATCTTCCCAGGCATCTTTCGATCACTAAGGCTGAGAACCCAGGCAGATAAATGTCACTGCTGAGATAAGTGAATGTGTCTACAAGTTTGACGCTTTCATGGTACATAGGTGCAACTCTATAGTCTGAGTCCAGGAAATCAGTGAAAGCCTGGATCTTAGTCTTGATACAGGACAACTGAAAACCCATACCCTCTGAATCCTCACTCAGCTGAAATCAGAGCATCCACTGAATCTGCAAAGATCACAACATTGTCCACAAAGCCAGTCAGTAAACATTTCCTCACTAACAAAGGCACTTCATCCACTGTTCTCCAACACCCTACCCAACACTCAGTCCATGAAAGCACCGAAGAAAGTGGGACCCACAACACATCCCTGATGAATGCCAAAATTCACTGGGAAGAACACAGAGACTCCTCCTCACTCTGTACAGCACTCCCAGGACTTTGGGGTGCTGTGCCCTGCAACTTGCTAGGGATCATGTGAATCTTCAGGATGTCACAGAGAGCAGTCTGGTCACCAAAGTCAAACACATTACAAAAATCAACATAGCCCACGCAGAAGCACCGGTAATATTCACACTTGTGTTCAGTGAGTAGTACTAAAGCAGTTCATTTCTTGGGTGTGAATCTAGTCTGAATGAATGAAAATATATCAACAGACCAAAGCCAAAGTTAACTTTAGTACTCATCTGATGCTCCCTGCATCGACCAGCCTGTTAATATGGTTTTATCACAGTGCCATGAAATGGCAGGTGTGGTATCCAAGTGGTGATGGCACTTGGTTTCAGTGCAAAAGGTTTGCAGTTCAAACCTCACCCCTGCCACATATCTCCATGTAATGTGGAAGAAGGATCCAGAGTAAAACATGTCAATTCACCATGCAGGTTCTCCTCAGATCTGCTGAGGTGACCCCAAGTGAAAACAAGAGAGCAGCCGAAGGGGCTTACTTACAGTGCCATAAAATATGACAGCAGTGCTTTTAATTTTTATTTCTCTGCTTGAGCTCTGCAAATATTGGCCTTCCTATTCAGTTTGTTTAAATCTTTAAAGCTACAGTGTGTAGGACTTAGTGTCACCTAGTGGTGAGGTTGCAGATTCCATTATGCTGTTATGGTCACAATTTTGTTTCCCTTTGTGTTTTCTTTTCTTTGGCAATAGAGACTCATGCTCCCTTGCTTCATCTTGTGATAAGCAATATGTATGACTCTCAATTTCACAGAAATGAGGGTTCTCAAACCTGTTGGCCTGTACTAACAGCCAGGACACAGTGTAGGACAGCAACCAGTGATTCCCATAATTTCCAGACAACAAATCAAAAATGCTCCAGGAAGAGGAAAACAAAACGATTTCTAAGTTGCACTGGTCTATAAGTTGTTTTTATTTTTTTTAAACACAGTGATACTGCTTCATGCAACAAGATGTAAAAGGAATTTAACCCCCTGGGGCCGACGCCATCGTATACGATGGCTAAGACCAAGCTTTACTAAATTATAAATAACTTTTTAGTGATATGAGATAGAAACATACTCTTTTTTTTTTTGCTGAAAAGTTAACTCCGCAGACTTTCGAGCCAGCCATCGGCCATCTTTGTACTCCTCATAGAAGCTGTGTGATGACGTGCGCAATGTGAGTGTCCAATCGGATTGGTTCACTGTCACATGGTTTTCCATAATCCAATCGTAGGGCAGATTTACCACACGTGAAAAGTCAAAGATCATTTTCAGGAATGATATGTTACTAGTTGGCTCGTTTGAACAGCTCCCTGGGTGCTCCAATGAGTACATACTATTAGTACATACTCAGTGCGCCCTGCGCCATTATGCACAGTGATCAGTGAAAGCAGATGGAGCAGATGGAGAGCCTCTGATGACAATCTCACGTGCTCAAACAAAGAGTGTGTAACTATCAGGATTGCTGCACTAGTTTGCATGTAAATGTTAGTGGATAACTCTGTTGCTTTATCGGCGTAAAGCACTTGTTTACCATATCAATGGAGCGAGTGGGAGGGCCGCTCCTCAGACTGTAAGGAGCCAAAGTGGGCCTAAGTGTGAATGAAAGCTGCTTTAGAAGCAGCACAGAACAATCCAAAATAGAGTAGAAGTACAGGTTTGTATTGTAACCTTTGTGCAATAGCAGACAGAAATTTATTTGAGATGAAGACAACAAAACGCATAGACCATTTTGTATATATTGTTCAAAATGTGCATTTGTGTTTATTGTTTGAACCTTTTTGTTGTACAGTCTTTCACATAAGACCTCAAATTACCTTTATAAAGTGTCAAAACAGTTGTTTATTATAGTTTGCTGTGTGTTTTGAATAAATGTGTGTAGAAAATTATTTCCCGCTTTACTTTTTTCTTTCTTATTTTTGTTTGTAAACCTTTATTACACTTATAAAACACAACAAAAGCATATAGATTCTGAAAGCACAGGTTGTCCTGAAAAAAAGAGATATAAAACTTGATTTTGGGATGCAGGGAGAGCTGTTAACAGCAATAATAAAACATTTATGCCAGGCGAGTGAACTGTCCAAAAAAATGCCCTTGGACCCCAGAGGGTTAATTTCAGTTTGAGAGCATGTTTTATTAAATGTACTCATTTTCTAAATCAAAGATCATGTTTCTCACTCAGACCTTCCTCTTCCTCTTCTTCTTTTGCTCCAGAGTGTGGATCACAGCATCTCATTGAGTATACAGTAGAAGTTTGTTACACATGTAGATGGCAACATCTTGTGACCAGATGATAGTGCAGTATTTTTCATATATGATGCTTATAATATAAGTCGCAGGACCTCCCAAACTAGCAAAAACAAAACAAAATAAAAAACTAACAAACATGACTTATAGTCTGGAAAATTCTTAACTAATTTTTATTCAGTCAGTTAAATATGAGAGGTGGAGTAAGTACTGTATGTCCATTTGGGTAAGTGTATCAACATGTAGATATGAAGAGCTCATCCTAAGCTTAAGAAAACACATTGATACATTGTTCCAGGTATTACACACTAATGAACAGATGGTTATGAATGTTATACTTTATTTCTGATCATAAAAACCCGACACACTGTAGCTTTAAAAAGCTGAATATCTAAATCTCTTCTACTCCTGCCTTTTCTTTCTGTCTAGATTTTGTCCTTTCTCTTTGTGTCAGTGAGCGTGATGTGGTACACTGATGAAGAACACCTGGCGTGTGTGTTGTGAGACTGTTGGTGTAAATGTCTGAACTATCATCAGCGTTTATTGGTTCTGAGTGGCTCTGAGTAGCCGTCCGTCCCAGTCACTTTGCCGGGTCGCTCCTCAGAGTGCTGCTCTCGCCGTTTGTTGAGTGTGCTTCAATGAACCCATGTGTGCTTGTATGTGTGCATGTGTGGGATCATATGAACTTCCTTTTTGACCTGAAAAGCCCCCAGAACAAGGCATAAAGGGCTCATGGTACACTATGTCACTTTTTTGGATTTGTGATATCTGGTTCTATTGGGTGTGTGCAGAACTGTTTTTGCACTTAAAAAAATGACGTCTGCAGATGTTTTGTGTTAACCAAAGGTGGGAGTAAGGTCTTGTCCTGTGCGCCAATAGCATTTCTTGTATATTCGTCCGTGAATTGTTCTGTGAATTGTTCTGTAATTTATGTCTGTAGCATGGCCCAAGCAGAGGATCACCCCTTTGAGTCTGGTCTGCTTGAGGTTTCTTCCTCAGAGGGAGTTTTTCCTTACCACTGTTGCTCTGGGGGTTGGTAAGGTTAGACCTTACCTGTGTGAAGCGCTTTGAGGCAACTCTGTTGTGATTTGGCGCTATATAAATGAAAATTTAAAAAAGTCACTGTCAAGCCATGAATCAGCAAGTCCAAAGTCAAGTCTCAAATCATAATGACCACCAAGTGTTTGACAGCTGACTTGAGACTTTACTTGGGACTTGCTGATTCATGACTTGAGAGTGACTTGACAGTGACTTACTCCCACCTCTGGTATTAACCCTCAAGCGACCAAGTGGGGTCATTTATGACCCTGGGCATAAATTTTTGTGCACCATTTCTCTAATTTTAATCAGAAAAAAGCTTCATACCATGAATTTGTCAATCTGTTTGTCCTGCATTTGTTCATGGAATTTTGAAAGGATCAGCTGATCCGTGTGTAGTGTAATCCAAACTTCTGCAGGGTCACTTATGATCCCAGGAAAATCTATGATATTTTTGACATCATAGCCTCAGATGGTATTGTAATTATTGTAACTCTAATCATAATATTTTACTGTTTTGCAGGGAAACATGGCCAACAGACCAAGAATAACAAGATTTACAGCTGCACAAGCATTGAGACTGATTCTTGATGCCTAGAGTGAGGATGAAAAGGATAATGGACAAATATATTACAAAGTGAAATAAATGTGAAGAACCATAAAACAATCATTTATATAGAAGTGTTCCAATGTAAAGTCAATGGGGTCATAAATAACCCTGCTCGGTCATATTAGTCGCTAAAATAGCTTGGTAGCTTGAAGGTTACGAAGAAACGGCAACTAACCTACAAGAACCAAGGTGCCAGGAAGGAAATGTCAGTGAATTAGCGTGACAGTGAGATCCTCAAGATCTTTACCCTGACCCAGTGCAAACTGATGAAGAAGAACCTTCATTTTTTAAACAGTATGCTCAAAGTGTATATTTTATACACTTGGTCACAGTAGGCAGTGATGTTGTCCATTTCAGGTGTGAGCAGAAGCATAGCCAGGTTTGTCTGCCCTGCAAAATAAGGTATCTTCTTAATGGGAATTTGGAGAACCGCAGATTTTGAGGGACCTACAGTAAATCCTGTGTGGCAGCATGCAGCATGAACACATCCTTCCAAATCTGACCTGCTCTGACTAGTGTTTGTATTTAGCATGCATGTATAGTGCACATCCACGCGTGACTTCTTATTCCCACAGTCGAGGCCATAAGTTTACATATACCTTGGCGCAAAAAATAAATAAATAAAATCACAAATTCAACCTCTGCTTTTCCCAACTCCACAATCTGCACATGCATTCATGTGTTAAATTTGGAGATGTGCTTCTTTCTTGGTTTCCACAATGGTGATGGAGTGTTTTCATTTCTACCTGATGCCTGTGACTCCATCAGTTTAGCTGTGTTCCAGAGGTTCTGTTGGACCTTTCATACCAAATTTCATTGAATTGTGGGTGTTAGGGGCTCCTTCCTGAATGATGTAAAGTCTATATGATAACATTTTTATATAATAAGAATCTAAGATTGTTATATTTTTGGACCATAAACTGAATAGCTTTTGGTACATTGAATCTTATGGAGATGACTACTAATAAGACACATCACTCTTGTCACCTGAAAAATTTCTTCATGCAAATGTGGTTGTGTCAAACCAAAAAAAATGTACAGCAGAACTTAAATATTTCAAAAAGGGCCAACAGGCAGATTCATCCAAATAAAGGATTCTCAGAAAACGATAATGATAAGCAACAACTCAAATAATCCTCTAGATCACAGAGGAAATGTTGTTGATCTGATTGTTTCAGACTTCTCCTGCCCTGCTTGCATACCAAAGACAGCAGTGGAGGGAAGAGAAGGCCTCTAGTTAATGTTTAACCAGCCTGTGCAAAGACACAGTCAGATAGTTGAGCTTATGAGCAAACAGACTGTGTGTGGGACAGCAATCACTGTTATTCCCGATACGCACAGAACCACACTGAAGAGGCCCTGAGGCTTAATGTGTAAATACACGTGATTCTCAAATGACTAAAAAGTAATTGTGCAATAGACAAGTAATTAGCACATGTATTCTTTGGTAATGTGTGAAATTTGGGGAAACAGACTCTGGAATTGTTTAGCGACGATTTCTGCAGAAATGAAAGAGGTAACCTCTGTGAAATCTCGATTTTGGTTTCATTTGTTGCGCATTTTATTATTTTGCAGTTAAAATATAGCAAGGCATATCTTGCATGAAATTGAAGAATTTAAAATTCTAACCACTAAAGGGCATATTAGAGCAAAACAATTAAGTCTAATTTTTAAGTTGATCTGGCTATATTTGATCTGATTGATATGATCTCTGCTCCCCTCCACAGCATGTCTTTTTCCTGGTTCTCTCCTTCAGCCCCAACCAGTCCCAGCAGAAGACTGCCCCTCCCTGAGCCTGGTTCTGCTGGAGGTTTCTTCCTGTTAAAAGGGAGTTTTTCCTTCCCACTGTTGCCAAGTGCTTGCTCACAGGGGGTCGTTTTGACCGTTGGGGTTTTTCCGTAATTATTGTATGGCCTTGCCTTACAATATAAAGCGCCTTGGGGCAACTGTTTGTTGTGATTTGGCGCTATATAAATAAAATTGATTTGATCTGATTTGATATTTTTTTCCAACATATTTGCCACTATAAAATGAAAGTGGAAAATCAGTGTAGACATGCTGATTGTGTATGGTTTTGGCAGGAAAACTAAAACCAAAAAAAATAAAAAAAATAAACCTAATCGGGGCATGAAAACTGATGTAATCTATGATCCAAGTAGCATTGTAGAGCAAAAGTTTTAAACATGTTCAAAATAATAAGTGACGTCGGGACACACATCATGACCCACAAACTAAATAATTGAATGTAATTTATGCAGACGGGTCTAACATGGGTCTGTTACTGTAATTTTATCACTTTGGTTCTATTTTGTTAGTACATCTTGAAATCATTTCTGCTTAAATGTGGATTTGGTTGCTCAGTTATTTTAATGCCAAACTACAGTTTAAGATAAAATTAATATACAGTGCAGATTGTTTTCTGTTTTGGAACAGACCAATTTCATGGACCAGAGTGGGAGGTGGAGCTGTGTGTGGGCAATGTGTTCAAAGAGTCACTGTTTGCTGACCATCTCCTCTGGAAATATAATATGCATCCATAATCCCATGAAAAGCATACTGCACTCTTTAGCAGAAGACAGTTTTCAGATGATGTATTTTAACTTTGTGGAAAGGTTTTGTTGTAATCACAGATATTAGTGCTTAGACTGCACATTGTACCACTGTGAGTTTGCCCAGAAGTTCTAATGTCATGAGCTGCATTCAATATGATTTATATTCAACACTAATGATACACAACTTTACACTGCTGTTATATTAACTTGCGCCCAATTTCCTATTTTTGAAATTGTGAAAGCAATCTGGCCCCTCAAATCAGTAATGGGAGACCAGCTTTAGCAGTTCTTTTTAAAACTTTAGGTCGTTTTTGTTTTGTCATTCCATTGAGTTTCTTCTTCTATGTAGTTGCTTGTGCTGCTCCCACATTTTTTTTTTTTTTTTTGCTGCTTTTGTAGTTATACTGCCCCCACAGGTTGTATACTACAACACTTGCGTGTTTCACATTAATTTTAAAGAACACAAACAATGGTCCAAAAAAACATGACGACAGTCAATTAGTTCACAACAAATATGCCTAAATTACGGCTAAGTTCAGGAATACCTTTAGTGACATTTATGGCACTTTCACTTGTATTTGTTGAGGCTGGAAAGCAAAAATCCTTGCAAGTGTTAACATAGATGCATCAATTGTGTTGAAATGTGGGATAAGACCAGGCTTGTCTACCTATGAATCAACACTTGACAAGTATTCATTAATCCTCTAGACATCCTCTAATCTGCAGTTTCCAAAACCAAAAATTGTTGTTTCTGTAAGAAACCAAATCCATTTACCAAACGTTCAGTCTGCATTTTCTTTTGGGATGTGAATGTACGTGTGGTGTACATCTATGTATATGCATACATAGATGTCAACATGTGTGTTAAAATGAGAAACCTTTCACCCCCCTCTCAGTTGGCATTACTTGTGTTTTGTTTCGAAAGTGCTGTGTACGGTGGAATGAGGGATTTGGTGCCATCAGCACAGTGATGTCAGCACACACTGACAAAGCCAGAATCCAAACCCTTTCCCAGCTACCCACAATCCCCCTGTACACTGTGGGGGGCCCAGGCTGGGGCTGGGGGATCACTGGTGAGCGCGCACACATGCACACATACACATGTACACACACACACACACGCTTATGCATGCATACACGTGAATACACATGAAGATGCAACAAAAGGGGGTTGAACACTCAGACAGGCTGCACACAATTTGTGTCTATACACACAAAATTTGAGTTAAACTTTGAATATACAAACACACTCACCAGAACATTTTTCAAATATTATTTAAAATCCCCATAGTTGTTACTATCATTAACGGTTTTTGTTAATGAATGCTCAGACTGTGTGTTGACTTCACAGCCAAGTTGCACTTAGAAAATTAAAACCACCTGCATAGTACATTGTAGGACACAAATCTCTTTTAAGTCTTTTAAGAAAAAGAAAAGAAAATATTCATGAAATTAAAACCTTACATTATGTGCTGTTAGATAAAATAACTGTAAATCTGTAAATCCCTTTTTTAAATTAAAACTCCAACAGTAAATAACTTCTCAAGACAGCAAACCCTAGTGTGAAGTATTATGTGAGTATTTCTGGGAAAATTTTAGGTAATTGTCTAAGAAAACACTTCCCACATGTTGTCAGGCTTTATTTGGAGACAAAAGTATAAAGTAAACTCAAGTACATTAAAGTACTATAAACCCAACTGTAATGTATTTGATAGTATATAAATGGTGACTATCTGGCTTTGTAATGTACTTTTAAAGAAAGGGAAACCCCACAACATAAAATTAAATGAAACTCTGTTAAAGTGCTTTGTAAATAAATCAATTAAAAAAACAACAACAACAACAACAAAAACTAAGAGTAACGTAGCAATAAATAAATGAATTAATTTTAAAAAAGAAATTTTTGTTGAATAATTTAAAGAAAGTAAAACCAAATACAAAATATCCTTTAGGAAATAAGACAAAATTAACCACTCTTTTAGAATTCTTTTGGAAAATAAAGTCAACAAATCTAACTGTAAATCATTTTTACGTATGAAAACCCATAACAATAATAGTCAAGAGTTCAAATGTAAATCATGGGAAACAAATGCCAAATGTATGCTTTTTAAAATGAAAAAACAAAAACATTTTAGAAATCTCTGAAAGGTAAATCCAATCCAATGTTTATGTATTTTCATGAATGTTAACCCAACATTTAAGGACTTTTTGGAAACAAATGCTTAATACCGAGTATTTAGAATACAGTAAAATCAGTTTAGCTCAAATTTCACAAGCGTATTCTTAAAAAAAGGCAAAGTATGTTTACATAGTATAAATAAAACTAAAAATATATAATGAAGTAAAATTAATACTACAGAAATCTAAAATTTATGGTAAACTTTTTTTTTGATAAATCTCAGAGCCAAGCACTTTTCTGCTCTGGGTGTGAAATGTTTAGTTATTCCTCGGCCTCCTTTAGCAGTAATGGTACTTGTAATAAGTGTAGCTTATTCATAGCTTTGAAGGCCAGGCTGGGCGAATTGGAGATTCGGCTCCGCACCTTGGAAAATCCTACAGCTAGCCAGGCCCCTGTAGTGTAGTTGGTGTGGACCAAGGTAGCTTAGCCGCTGTTAGCTGTCCCCCAGCAGATCCTGAGCAGCCGGGAAAGCAGGCCAGCTGGGTGACTGTGAGGAGGAAGCGTAGTCCTAAACAGAAGCCCCCTGTACACCACCAACCTGTTCATATCTCTAACCGTTTTTCCCCACTCGGCGACACACCCGCCAAGGAACAAACTCTGGTTATTGGTGACTCTGTTTTGAGAAATGTGAAGTTAGTGACACCAGCAACCATAGTCAATTGTCTTCCGGGGGCCAGAGCAGGCGACATTGAAGGAAATTTGAAACTGCTGGCTAAGGCTAAGCATAAATTTGGTAACATTGTAATTCACGTCGGCAGTAACAGGTTACGCCGATCGGAGGTCAACAAAATTAACATTGAATCGGTGTATAACTTTGCAAAAACAATGTCGGACTCTGTAGTTTTCTCTGGGCCCACAGTTAAATGTGGTTTATTAAACATTAGGTCTCTCTCTTCTAAGTCCCTGTTAGTAAATGATATAATAATTGATCAACATATTGATTTATTCTGCCTTACAGAAACCTGGTTACAGCAGGATGAATATATTAGTTTAAATGAGTCAACACCCCTGAGTCACACTAACTGTCAGAATGCTCGTAGCACGGGCCGAGGGGGAGGATTAGCAGCAATCTTCCACTCCAGCTTATTAATTAATCAAAAACCCAGACAGAGTTTTAATTCATTTGAAAGCTTGACTCTTAGTCTTATCCATCCAAATTGGAAGTCCCAAAAAACAGTTTTATTTGTTGTTATCTATCGTCCACCTGGTCGTTACTGTGAGTTTCTCTGTGAATTTTCAGACCTTTTATCTGAGTTAGTGCTTAGCTCAGATAAGATAATTATAGTGGGCGATTTTAACATCCACACAGATACTGAGAATGACAGCCTCAACACTGCATTTAATCTATTATTAGACTCAATTGGCTTCGCTCAAAATGTAAATGAGTCCACCCACCACTTTAACCATACTTTAGATCTTGTTCTGACTTATGGTATGGAAATTGAAGACTTAACAGTATTCCCTGAAAACCCCCTTCTGTCTGATCATTTCATAATAACATTTACATTTACTTTAATGGACTACCCAGCAGTGGGGAATAAGTTTCATTACAGTAGAAGTCTTTAGGAAAGCGCTGTAACTAGGTTTAAGGATATGATTCCTTCTTTGTTATGTTTTCCAATGCCATATACCAACACAGTGCAGAGTAGCTACCTAAACTCTGTGAGTGAGATAGATTATCTCATCAATAGTTTTACAACCTCATTGAGCACAACTTTGGATGCTGTAGCTCCTCTGAAAAAGAGAGCCTTAAATCAGAAGTGCCTGACTCCATGGTATAACTCACAAACTCGCAGCTTAAAGCAGATAACCCGCAGGTTGGAGAGGAAATGACGTCTCACTAACTTAGAAGATCTTCAGTTAGCCTGGAAAAACAGTCTGTTGCTCTATAAAAAAAGCCCTCAGTAGTAGCTAGGACATCTTACTACTCATCACTAATTGAAGAAAATAAGAACAACCCCAGGTTTCTTTTCAGCACTGTAGCCAGGCTGACAAAGAGTCAGAGCTCTATTGAGCTGAGTATTCCTTTAACTTTAACTAGTAATGACTTCATGACTTTCTTTGCTAATAAAATTTTAACTATTAGGGAAAAAATTACTCATAACCATCCCAAAGACGTATCGTTATCTTTGGCTGCTTTCAGTGATGCCGGTATTTGGTTAGACTCTTTCTCTCCGATTGTTCTGTCTGAGTTATTTTCATTAGTTACTTCATCCAAACCATCAACATGTCTATTAGACCCCATTCCTACCAGGCTGCTCAAGGAAGCCCTACCATTAATTAATGCTTCGATCTTAAATATGATCAATCTATCTTTATTAGTTGGCTATGTACCACAGGCTTTTAAGGTGGCAGTAATTAAACCATTACTTAAAAAGCCATCACTTGACCCAGCTATCTTAGCTAATTATAGGCCAATCTCCAACCTTCCTTTTCTCTCAAAAATTCTTGAAAGGGTAGTTGTAAAACAGCTAACTGATCATCTGCAGAGGAATGGTCTATTTGAAGTGTTTCAGTCAGGTTGTAGAATTCATCATAGTACAGAAACAGCATTAGTGAAGGTTACAAATGATCTTCTTATGGCCTCAGACAGTGGACTCATCTCTGTGCTCGCCCTGTTAGACCTCTGTGCTGCTTTTGATACTGTTGACCATAAAATTTTTTACAGAGATTAGTATTAAAGGCACTGCGCTGCAGTGGTTTGAATCATATTTATCTAATAGATTACAATTTGTTCATGTAAATGGGGAGTCTTCTTCACAGACTAAGGTTAATTATGGAGTTCCACAAGGTTCTGTGCTAGGACCAATTTTATTCACTTTATACATGCTACCCTTAGGCAGTATTATTAGAAAGCATTGCTTAGATTTTCATGGTTACGCAGATGATACCCAGCTTTATCTTCTTTTTAGGAAGTATAAAAAAACTGCAAAATAGGTTTTGTCTAAGTGACACAAGTCAAGTGTTCTCAAACAAAGTTAACAATAAAATAGTTTTTGAAGAACATAAAATACACAAAGAAGCAACAAAGGATTCTGATGATCTTTGTTTATATGCAGCTTGATTAATGCATTGAGTTCCTAAATAGGTTTGGTTGGCAGTGCAACACGAGTTGTTCCTCTATTAACTCTTTACTATCAGTCAAATCAGAATCACGCCTCTGTTTGCTTTGGCCTGGACCTCCGCCACACTGCACCAGCCTCAGCCGCATGCAAATGGAGAATGACTTTACTGTTATTATATTCATGTTGGCGTTTATGACTCCGCAGTGACTTTATTCCAGTGATGTTAAAAACATACGTGACAAAATGTTTAGCAGACACAATTTATGTAAATGTTTTTAAATGAATTTGCATCAAAATTTTGCAACAGAAGTAATGTCTGAACCAATAATCTACAAATATCACAACTAGATTCTGGTTCATGTGTTAGTAGTTTCTATATTTCTTGTTGCAGTTACACTCTCAGCCATAGTATGATTCTTACAGAATCTTACAAAATGCACTGTATGACTGAGTCCTGAGTAAGGACATGAATCAAAAGTTCTTTGGGAATGCTCCACTGCTTTATGCTGTTGGGGAATCCATGCCTGTCCCGATTGCACAACAGGATTCAGAGCATCTGGGTTTGCAACTATTCTGGATCAAGACTAAGATCCAGGCTTTCCTGGACTCTGCAATCAGAAGTGTATCTGTGCACGATTAATCAATGTTCTTCTTTTCTTACATTTTCTGGTGTGTACTGTTGGTAGGCAAAATATCTCTGGTAGTAGCGCACAGGACGCTCATTTTGTAAATAGTTGATGACATTCTGCACCATATTTGCTGTTTGGTAATGACATTCATTCATTTTTCCTTGAAAGAAGCATGACTGCTAATTGTATTATATTTCTGGAGGATTATGATAGACAAAGATATAAGGAAAAGCTCAAAGTAGTGACATCATTGCTCCTATATGGTGAAAGTGTTTAACTTTTTGAATTCAACACTGTCAGTCACTTATCTTGGCAGTGACATTATGTCTGAGAGATGTCTGGGAAGAGTATATTGGAGTCGTGAGGTTGCTGGACAGAGTGTTTTGGGTCCTGGTTGTCAAGCTTGACGACTGAAGTCTTTCTCTTCAGAGGATCTGTTATGTGTCGGACGCGGGAGGAGAACCGACCCAGCATTTGACAGGACCCAGCATAAAAGAAGCAGAGCACGGTTCAAAGGAAAACAAGTTTTAATTAACATAGTGTATTAAGTGATAATAACCCAAAAGTCAACGGTCTGGTGAGGTGGAAAAACGGCGCGCTCCCAGCAGCGCAAAAGGACTGGAGCCACAACAATTCTGGACCCAAGGACCCCGCCGACACCCCCCACGTGGCCGCGACAAACCGAGTCTGTGAAAGAAGAAACCGTAAGGTGAGTCCAACACTCTCCACACAGAGAGACAGCTCAAAGGTGCACACAATCAGCAAACACTTCCTGGCCTAAATGTAAAATCAACTTCTCTCCCCGCAGGCACGGAACAACTCAGTTCAAAACTCCACTGCAGTAGAAGCTGATTTAGACGATTAGCATAGCATAACAACTCAATATAACAAGGTGTGAGGGACACCAAATTTACTGACTTTACTTCATGAAAGTCACAAAAACCAAAATACCTCAGGAAGTGTGCTGAAGAGCGTGAGACCTCACCCAATCCTCTTTCACAGGCTGTGGCGTCAAACCTGGAGCGGTCTCTGCGTCCGTAGTGGTGAGATTGTTCTCCCAACGTCGATCTCACATGTCTGGTCACAAAGTCGAGTCTCTGGCAAATACACACTGTGTATTCCAGGTTTAAATGCAACATGCCCTGATCAAGACAGATGCACCACAGCTGTGAGTCCTGATGAACTGCACGTGATAACAAGCCTCCAGGTGATCAGGGTGAGGTCCTCAAACTCAGCCCCACGTCAGCCACTCAGTCCTGAACGCATACCACCTGGTGGGAGAAACAGAAAACAAAGCCAGCCAAACACCTCAGCCCACAACAGGATCCTTGGGTACCACTGAAACTACTTTGTGTCAAATGAAGGAAGATCAAATGTGGATTATCACTTGCGCTGTGATGCTACAATATTTTGACCATTGATTTTCTGGGAATGATCAGGCACACCGGTGTCTCAGAGTTGAGGGGCCCAGCAAATGGTAAAGGCCGAGGTGATGCCTTTGTTTTTTTTCTGGCTGAGACAGATGACTGCTTTAAAGTGGTGGAGATGGAATGGTTGTTTCCCTGAGTGGTTTAAATCAAGGACCAAAGGCAAATCCATTGTTTGATGGAAGTTTTAATGCATCACACCAATGCATGCTTCCAGAACTGATCCAGTCTTGGCAGTGTGTCTGGCAACAGGCTTGGACAATGGACAAAATCATCACTCAGAAGTATAAAGGTGAGTGATGAATACTACACTAAAAAAAAATGACTCACTGGATTTTTCATTTCATTCATTCTCATGGGATATTTATTTCATGGAAATCCAATCCAATGAGTCAGTTTTTGAGTGTAGGAGATTACAAATATTTGTAATACCAACAGATATATGTCAATAGGAAGTTTAGTGCTGCTGAATAGTTTCTGAACAACTTTTTGTCATTGGGATATAAATGGTGTTGTGCCATAACACTGTACCAATCACACAATGTCAGCTGCATGGCATAACTATCTGTAAAAACGCCTTCTGTTGCCATCTCGTTGTCAAACTGAGTGTGTTTTAGTGCACAAGAATTAGTCACTGTTGTTTTGTTTGTCTCTTTAAATGTCCTTCTGTCCAAAACAGCCATGGCTCCTCTGGCTTGAAAGTGGATGTGTGTGCATTCATTTGTGTTGCTTTTTGGGGCAGTGGGGTTGAGATAACTGGGCATACTGGGCCCAAACAGGTCCTCATTGTGCCTTGCAGAGGAAGAGACGGGTCGTGCTACACCCTATTCAGTCAAGTTTGGAGAGAGAGGAGACACTGAGTGTTCATGTTGTGCTTGTGCGTGCGTCCACTGACCCGTAGGAGAATGCTACTCACATTTAGCCGCATGTTCTCCTTGAATTGCTGGCTGTCTGAGTGGCGTCCAAAAAATGAGGTGGGCTTCATAGATAATTGGCAAAGCTTCTGGGGAAAACATGGTCTTGTTAGGAGAGACGGCATCCATCCCACTTTGGATGGAGCAGCTCTCATTTCTAGAAATCTGGCCAATTTTCTTAAATCTTCCAAACCGTGACTATCCAGGGTTGGGACCAGGAAGAAGAGTTGTAGTCTTACACACCTCTCTGCAGCTTCTCTCCCCCTGCCATCCCCTCATTACCCCATCCCCATAGAGACGGTGCCTGCTCCCAGACTACCAATAACCAGCAAAAATCTGTTTAAGCATAAAAATTAAAAAAGAAAAAATAATATAGCACCTTCAACTGCACCACAGACTAAAACAGTTAAATGTGGTCTATTAAACATTAGGTCTCTCTCTTCTAAGTCCCTGTTGGTAAATGATATAATAATTGATCAACATATTGATTTATTCTGCCTAACAGAAACCTGCATATTCACCAGCAGGATGAATATGTTAGTTTAAATGAGTCAACACCCCCGAGTCACACTAACTGTCAGAATGCTCGTAGCACGGGCCGAGGCGGAGGATTAGCAGCAATCTTCCATTCCAGCTTATTAATTAATCAAAAAACCAGACAGAGCTTTAATTCATTTGAAAGCTTGTCTCTTAGTCTTGTCCATCCAAATTGGAAGTCCCAAAAACCAGTTTTATTTGTTATTATCTATCGTCCACCTGGTCGTTACTGTGAGTTTCTCTGTGAATTTTCAGACCTTTTGTCTGATTTAGTGCTTAGCTCAGATAAGATAATTATAGTGGGCGATTTTAACATCCACACAGATGCTGAGAATGACAGCCTCAACACTGCATTTAATCTATTATTAGACTCTATTGGCTTTGCTCAAAAAGTAAATGAGTCCACCCACCACTTTAATCATATCTTAGATCTTGTTCTGACTTATGGTATGGAAATAGAAGACTTAACAGTATTCCCTGAAAACTCCCTTCTGTCTGATCATTTCTTAATAACATTTACATTTACTCTGATGGACTACCCAGCAGTGGGGAATAAGTTTCATTACACTAGAAGTCTTTCAGAAAGCGCTGTAACTAGGTTTAAGGATATGATTCCTTCTTTATGTTCTCTAATGCCATATACCAACACAGTGCAGAGTAGCTACCTAAACTCTGTAAGGGAGATAGAGTATCTCGTCAATAGTTTTACATCCTCATTGAAGACAACTTTGGATGCTGTAGCTCCTCTGAAAAAGAGAGCTTTAAATCAGAAGTGTCTGACTCCGTGGTATAACTCACAAACTCGTAGCTTAAAGCAGATAACCCGTAAGTTGGAGAGGAAATGGCGTCTCACTAATTTAGAAGATCTTCACTTAGCCTGGAAAAAGAGTCTGTTGCTCTATAAAAAAGCCCTCCGTAAAGCTAGGACATCTTTCTACTCATCACTAATTGAAGAAAATAAGAACAACCCCAGGTTTCTTTTCAGCACTGTAGCCAGGCTGACAAAGAGTCAGAGCTCTATTGAGCTGAGTATTCCATTAACTTTAACTAGTAATGACTTCATGACTTTCTTTGCTAACAAAATTTTAACTATTAGAGAAAAAATTACTCAGAACCATCCCAAAGACGTATCGTTATCTTTGGCTGCTTTCAGTGATGCCGGTATTTGGTTAGACTCTTTCTCTCCGATTGTTCTGTCTGAGTTATTTTCATTAGTTACTTCATCCAAACCATCAACATGTTTATTAGACCCCATTCCTACCAGGCTGCTCAAGGAAGCCCTACCATTATTTAATGCTTCGAGCTTAAATATGATCAATCTATCTTTGTTAGTTGGCTATGTACCACAGGCTTTTAAGGTGGCAGTAATTAAACCATTACTTAAAAAGCCATCACTTGACCCAGCTATCTTAGCTAATTATAGGCCAATCTCCAACCTTCCTTTTCTCTCAAAAATTCTTGAAAGGGTAGTTGTAAAACAGCTAACTGATCATCTGCAGAGGAATGGTCTATTTGAAGAGTTTCAGTCAGGTTTTAGAATTCATCATAGTACAGAAACAGCATTAGTGAAGGTTACAAATGATCTTCTTATGGCCTCGGACAGTGGACTCATCTCTGTGCTTGTTCTGTTAGACCTCAGTGCTGCTTTTGATACTGTTGACCATAAAATTTTATTACAGAGATTAGAGCATGCCATAGGTATTAAAGGCACTGCGCTGCGGTGGTTTGAATCATATTTGTCTAATAGATTACAGTTTGTTCATGTAAATGGGGAATCTTCTTCACAGACTAAAGTTAATTATGGAGTTCCATAAGGTTCTGTGCTAGGACCAATTTTATTCACTTTATACATGCTTCCCTTAGGCAGTATTATTAGACGGTATTGCTTAAATTTTCATTGTTACGCAGATGATACCCAGCTTTATCTATCCATGAAGCCAGAGGACACACACCAATTAGCTAAACTGCAGGATTGTCTTACAGACATAAAGACATGGATGACCTCTAATTTCCTGCTTTTAAACTCAGATAAAAGTGAAGTTATTGTACTTGGCCCCACAAATCTTAGAAACATGGTGTCTAACCAGATCCTTACTCTGGATGGCATTACCCTGACCTCTAGTAATACTGTGAGAAATCTTGGAGTCATTTTTGATCAGGATATGTCATTCAAAGCGCATATTAAACAAATATGTAGGACTGCTTTTTTGCATTTACGCAATATCTCTAAAATCAGAAAGGTCTTGTCTCAGAGTGATGCTGAAAAACTAATTCATGCATTTATTTCCTCTAGGCTGGACTATTGTAATTCATTATTATCAGGTTGTCCTAAAAGTTCCCTAAAAAGCCTTCAGTTAATTCAAAATGCTGCAGCTAGAGTACTGACGGGGCCTAGAAGGAGAGAGCATATCTCAGCCATATTGGCCTCTCTTCATTGGCTTCCTGTTAATTCTAGAATAGAATTTAAAATTCTTCTTCTTACTTATAAGGTTTTGAATAATCAGATCCCATCTTATCTTAGGGACCTCGTAGTACCATATCACCCCAATAGAGCGCTTCGCTCTCAGACTGCAGGCTTACTTGTAGTTCCTAGGGTTTGTAAGAGTAGAATGGGAGGCAGAGCCTTCAGCTTTCAGGCTCCTCTCCTGTGGAACCAGCTCCCAATTCAGATCAGGGAGACAGACACCCTCTCTACTTTTAAGATTAGGCTTAAAACTTTCCTTTTTGCTAAAGCTTATAGTTAGGGCTGGATCAGGTGACCCTGAACCATCCCTTAGTTATGCTGCTATAGACGTAGACTGCTGGGGGGTTCCCATGATGCACTGTTTCTTTCTCTTTTTGCTCTGTATGCACCACTCTGCATTTAATCATTAGTGATCGATCTCTGCTCCCCTCCACAGCATGTCTTTTTCCCGGTTCTCTCCCTCAGCCCCAACCAGTCCCAGCAGAAGACTGCCCCTCCCTGAGCCTGGTTCTGCTGGAGGTTTCTTCCTGTTAAAAGGGAGTTTTTCCTTCCCACTGTAGCCAAGTGCTTGCTCACAGGGGGTCGTTTTGACCGTTGGGGTTTTACATAATTATTGTATGGCCTTGCCTTACAATATAAAGCGCCTTGGGGCAACTGTTTGTTGTGATTTGGCGCTATATAAAAAAAAATTTGAATTGATTGATTTCAGCTACTAGATTAGTTTTTGTCACTGTTTCACACAAACAGTGGACATTTCTGCAGATAAACCTAAAGTCCGTTCAATAAAGCTAAAATAATGAGCTTCTGGAAGAGGGGAGGTTGGACAGTACGTCCTACTAGTATTGTCTCTTTCTTACCTGGTGTTGGGAGCCAAAACTAGCCTACGGTAACTACTTTTATTGGTTGGTGAGGGATTACGTTAGGTTATGTGTTGGCTAATGGTTAAGGATCGGCTAAGGTTTAAAATGACTTTTAGCTGCATTCAATGACAAACACTTTGTCAGAGTCCTTAATAAGTGCATAACAAGTAAGATGCTTTTTGGGAATAATACAGTTACAAACTTGTGATCCTTAATCAAGATAAGGTCCAACCCCAAGGTGCACATTTGTGTCCACACGAGCATTTGTGATCAGTGTTAGGCAACTACAATTTACTTGGCGGCAGTAGGTATTGTGCCAGTGGTCAATCATAAAAGTGCTTGACACTGAAATGTCCAAACTTGTGGACAGGTGTAATGTGCATCTGCAATGCCATCTAGGGTTTTTTTTTTTTTTTTTTTTGGTGAAACATCAGTAGGAAATATCAATATCAAGCAGCATACAACAAATATTCATTCATACATTGATGTGATGTGTGACAGCGAAAGTGTCAAATCAGCACAATGTCAACCATCTCCAAGAAGGACAGAACCAAATCTGTCGACCCAGGTTTCCTCACAGCTAGTTACACATATCCTCTACACAGTACATTACATCAGTATCTACCCAGATGGTTACCTTTTGGATGTGACTGTTGAATGTTAAATGCTGAAACCAACTATCAAGACTTGACATTGTGAGGATGATTAAGACAGGAAAATAAAAACGAATATGGGACATAAGATGGGACAATCTACCCTTTTGCAACAAAGGACCATGTTCTCAGATTTGGAGGTGCTGATTCTCATCGCAGTCACTTCGGATATCAGCCTCAAACCTGCCACGTGCACCCAATGAAGTCAACAGAACCACATCAAACGCATAAAGCAGAGACGCAGCTCTGAGGTCACCAACCTGGACATCCACCTGACTTTGCCTTGAAATCCTGTCCATGGATATCATGAACAGAATAGGTGACAAAGGGCAGCCCTGGAAGAGTCCAACACCTTTACCCTCTGGGAATACTTCAAATTAACACTGACTGAAAACACAGGTTTGAATGACAGAGTATTTCCATGACCCTTACTACATCCCTGGAGTACTCTTCACTTTCATTCATACCAGCGGAAAAAAACTCAAAATACAAGAAAATTGTTCGAATTCGGAAAAGTTCCCTTAAATCAGTTGTAGTCACCATTTGGGAACGAACCTGTTAGTACAAGCGGTTCTTGCATTGTTGTTTGTGCCGATCGCATTCAGATCTTTCTGTGAACATTATGTTAGCATTTGAAACTGACAAGGCACTACTACCACTCAGAAACAACAACAAACACTCAAATCAGTTAAAAGTATCATGATTACTTTTTGATTAATTTGGTCATTCTGTGTTATTTTTTTCAGTGGCATGACAGATGGGTGAAAACGAGGCTGACCAGGACAACGTGTATGGATGGCGAACAGGAATTGGTGGGTTTAGGGAACACACACTCACACACACAGAGTCCCATCGTGAGTCGCAGCAATGCCCTGGAGGGTGCCAGTCATGCCCAGCTTCCGCTGCGCTCCAAATTGAGCGTGGCACTGAGTGTATGAAGTCAGCCCTCTGGAAGACAGCCAGGCATTGTTCCTCAAAGCAGCTGGATGGTAATTACTAGAAAGAGAGGAGGGAGGGGGCGCTGCCATCCCACCACTGCTGCATCTTTTGCCTTGTGCACAGAATGTGAAAGAAAAATGATTGATATAATAAAACAAAGCTGAAAATCTGATGAAATCTCCAGACAGCAGAGATGACGCTCCTCATGCTCAGACACAGTTATCCAGTAAATCAAAAGACAAACTCAACAATGTGTTAATGCAGGAAATCCTCCAGTGGAGACTGAATATTTTATGCAGTATTATTGGAGGGTCTGTGTTTGTGTGTCTGCCTTTCCATTTCTCGTTGCTTTTAGTGGGTGAGGTCATGGTGGCACCATCTAAAAGCAGCCCAGATATCCTGCTCCATGGACACATTCTGCACTTCCTGCTTGGGATCCGAGGCCAAATGGGATAAGTCCTTCAGGCACATTCAGGGGCAATCTCGCGGTCACCTCCCATTTGGATATGGGTGGCATTTAGGGGCATAACTATTAAGTGATAAGAATCAGAACTCGATTTTAAAATAAAAGATATACGATTACATCGATACATGGACCCCTGAATCATTCTGGATGAACCAGTCGATGACTCGATTTTAACTTTATAAATGTGTTGAGTTTGTTTTGTTGCATCTTCAAAATTTTGTAAAAGTTCAAAAGTCAGCACAAGGCTCTCACGAGACTGGTCACAGAAAAGTAAAATGTGTGAGGTTAAAGAAATAAATAAAATAGGTCTGATGTAATGTAATGTAAGCGGTACAACGGATACATGAGTCATTTGAACTGCACGTTTGGTTCACAATTTGTTAACACTGTCAAACCCATTCAGAATAAGAAAGTTACACAATGCTATTTATGCCATGCTAACTGACTGCCCCCAGGGGTGAATAAAAGGTTAGCAGAAGCAGTACCAGTGTACTGCAGCACACACTCTAAAACATGCTGCTGCGTTTAGTTATGTCCACTTGATACCTCTATTAAACAAAAAGAGCTCTTACAAGTTCTGGATGTTGAACTCAACTTTACATCCAAAACTTGTAAGAGCTCTTTATGTTTAATAGAGGTATCAAGTGGACATAACTAAACGCAGCAGCATGTTTTACTCATGCACAAGTAAAAATATGAAGGAGGTCCCTGGTTTTCTTGAAATATGTATTTGAAGGGAAGCGATGCCACTTTTGACTTATTTGAATACATCGTGGTCAATGAATGTCTAAGTTAAACAAAAGAAATGTATCGAATTGCATCAGTCACACAAAACTGAATCATTCCATAATAAGTATAGTCCCCGAATGTAACTCAGCCCATGTCTCTAGGTACATAATGGATCATTTTATAAGGGAGAGATATATATCCCTCGCAGCATCCCAATAAGATTCTCTAACCCCCCCTTAGACTGACTCCTTTACTCATATAATATGATCAGAATCACTCTGAGCTCCAGATCTCTTTTGGCTTCTTGAGCCCATAACTTCATCTTCTGGTCACATCTCACACTTCATGACCTTTGAGGAGGGTGGGAACTAGAGCTGTAACAATTAATCAGCAAATTACTTGTTACTTGACAATGTACACTGTAAATGCTAACATACAAATTAATTAAGTATGATAAGTTAACCAAACTCAGTTTTCATCAACCTGTTATGAACACTTATTTTAAACAAGTAAGTAGTACTTTGAGCTTGGAAGACATCCTTTACTTGATGTATCCCATTAAAGCCAAATTAGAAAAAAATGAATTTTCATATCCAGTGTCCTTTGGGACGTTTCAGACATGCAGATCTGCCTCATTCACTTACTGTGCCCTTCCATGGTGAGCCCATGTTTGGATGACCAGTGCTGTTTTTTACTCATTGTTGAGAAACTGTCCAGAATTAGCTTGGTTTATAAATCAAAACCATAAGTCAAAACTGCTTTGCTTTTAATGTCTTGTCCGACACATCAGTACTGTTCCATGTTGAAAGTAAATGACTCTTCTTCAGAAGCTCTGACTCGTTGTTTGTGTTGAGTTTGTGATCACCTTTGTTTTTACTAAGATGCGTTGGCGGTGCTTAAATGCAAAACTGGATTGTCAGTAGCTGACAGTGTACCAGAGTCAATACTAAAAGTTAGCGGTTAGCTGTAGCTTCAGGAAAATTAAGTTGACCTGAATATGATGAATGAGCAAAACTAAAGGGAATTCAGCTGTCACTTGAGTACTGGATGCTAACAGTAAATACGTTACTGTAATCTAATTTATTTCAGTACTGCAAACTCAAAATAAACAAGTTACTATAATCTAGGATTTTAAATTTATTTGAGTACTGCTAAATCAAAATGAACAAGTTACCATTATCCAATTATTTAAATTAATTTGAGTACTGCACACTCACAATAATTAAGTTAATCAAATCTGATTCATTTAAGCCAACATAAATGACTTTTTTTAAGGCAGCAAGTTTGCATATGTTTTTTAGTAAAGTCAACTTATATTTTACAGTGTAGTTGAAAATTATTTTGTTAATTGATTAATCATCTTGAGTTATTTTAAAAAGTCCAAATTCTCTGATTTCAGCTTCTTAAATGTGAATAATTTCTGGTATGTTACTAGTTTCTTTACTCCTGTGCTAGCAGTACAAAAAAGAAAACAAAAGATATTTGAAAGATATTGGGCTGAAAATTTATGCCCCAAAACAACTAATCGATTATGAAAATCATCATTTTGTTGCAGTTCCAATTGGAGCATAAACTTTTAAAACAACAAAAAAAGTATTTGTCTCAAACATCAAATCACACTCTGAGTTGCTTCAAGGCCACAGTCAGTGCAGGGTGTGTACATACTCAGATGTACTGTGCCAAGGTTTAGGCACCATGGAATTGTATTAACACAATGTATTTGATGAGTTTCTTCTTCATCACTGGCTAAAAAGAAAAATTAATTTGAATTAGACCAGTATTCCAACAAAAATCAGTCATGACTGTTTTATGTTTTAGTAAAGAAAATACTTATCAAATGGCAAACCTTATTTTCAAGAATAATTATCTCAAAATTATCTCCATGATGAGGATGATATAACGAAGTGGCAGAGTAGAATTATTGGACTTTTTCATAATCTCTCTTGTTTAAAGAAAAACTGTCTTACATTTAAAAGTCGCTGAAATATAGTGTGTCTGAAAAGGCCCAAAGGGAGACCCGGGGGTGATTTAGGACCATTCAGGCCTGAGGAATGTGTCAACTCGCTGTCAACTACGTGGCCCTTTGTCACCAGAACTGCAAAACACTGGAAATAGGTAAAGTTGCCTTTTTCACACCTTCAGTGCCTCCCACCTTCCTTCCTCCCCCCACCTCCCCCACGCAGCGGCAGCAGTAGCCGACCAGTGCAGCTGTGACCACAACAATAGCATTCCTCAGCTTTTAAATGCTTGGCACTAAGATTCCTAACAGTCAGATTCCCGTTGGGAAGAAGCTGGGGGTTGCTAAAGGACGGCGAGAGCTGTGAGCGGCCTTGCAAAGAGATGCGCTGCTGTAAAGCGTCGTGTGATTTGTGATTTTATGAGCGGGGACGGGTGGTTTGTGGGGGCAGAACGCGCTGTTGTTCGGCCTCACACTCAGTTTCCTTGGATGTGCCATTTTCGACACTCGGAACTCGGCTTGAGCCGGCGACGTGACCTGTTGCTTTGTCAGGGCATCACGTGTCAGTCGAGGCACCTGTTAACTCAACATGTGTTTCTCATAATGCGCTTTATGCACGCCTCGCGTTGTAAACTACGCACGGATGTGTTGAAAATGACACATTACGTTGAAGAGCCTTAAATCAAGTGTTAACAAGGGAAACAAATGAGCAGATTATGTGTCAGCCAGATGCCGCTGTGTCAGTTCAGTTCAGTTTATTCATGCAGGAGCAAATCATTAAGTAAGTCATCATCAAAGTGTGATACGTGAGCAAGATCGAGGCGTTAACGCAACCAATGAGCAAGCACAATGGAAACAATGGTTAAAAAAAAAAACTGTGACTATTTCTTTTCATTTTGTCGACACAACTTTTCACAAACACAATATCTATAGGTAGGCACATGTCTACAGTATGTTTAGTCCATCATTAAAATGTTTGTGGGAACTTTTTACATGTTCATTACAAACTTTTACATTTATTTCCTTGAAAAAGAAAAAAAAAACAGGTTTAAGGTTGTGCAAAGTAAAATTTAAGGGTTTCTGTGAAGTTAGAGGCCGTGCACAGGTGCCTCAGTGCCGAAGGACCCATCAACTGGTTAAAGACCAAGATGACTCTCAAGTATCACTTGGCTGCAGAGATGCTTTCTGGAGGTGGAGACAGAGAGATAGACTCATTCGACTGGATTTCCATTTAATAAATATATGTAGTCCCAACTAAATTAAATTACTTTGCATGGATGTGCTTTTTTTTTACTTGGGGATACATATATTTATTAGATGGAAATCCTGCGCATAATTGAACTGAGTTCATCCAGTGAGTCATCTTTTGAGTGTAGACTGCCTTGGTGTTTGGCAATCAAGATGGGGCAAGGGCCAAGACAGGCCCGTAGTGTAGAGGATGTGGCAACATGTGGTACTAAGGTGTGACCTGATCATGGCCAATATAAGGGTCAGAAGAGTTTGAAAGAAGGTCCGATGAGATGATGTGCATCTGTTTAGGTGAGGTGTGTCCATAGAGACACTCTCCAGTTGCCTCTGGTTTGATCCATATCCACGAGTTGCTGTTGTTCCTGAGAAAATAAACAGAGAAATTGTTGCCTGCTCCCTACCGATTGCTGTCACTTCTGTTGTGCTGCTTCAGTGATTAGTTAGTTGATGATCACTTGGTCTGTAGAGGAGGTAAATCGATGGTATAGTTTTTGGCTTACCAATATGTAGACTTGGGTTAAATTCCTGGTCACACTACCTGTACGTATCCTTGGATGGAACACTTCATCTGCATTGTCTCAGTTCACCCAGCTGTCTGTAAATGGGTACCAGCCTCGGTACAGGAAGTAATCTGCAATGGACCCACGTCCCATCCAGAGGGAGTGGTAAACTCTCATCCACCTCAGGGAATTGAGTTCATCCAATGAGTCAATTGTTTGTGTGATACACTCAAAAAAAACTGACTCATTGGACTTGATTTCCATGAAATAGATATATGTAGTGCCAACTAAATTAAATTGAATTATCTTGCACGGATGTGCTTTTTTTGGAGTTGGGGCTACATATATTTATTACATGGAAATCCTGCACAATTGAATCGAGTTCATCCAGTGAGTCATTTGTTTGTGTGATACATTCAAACAACTGACTCACTGAACTGGATTCTAATAAGTATATGTAGTCCCAACTCAAATTACATTATCTTGAATGGATGTGTTTTATTTGAGTTGGGGCTACATATATTTATTACATGGAAATCATGCACAATTGAATCGAGTTCATCCAGTGAATCATTTGTTTGTGTGATACATTCAAACAACTGACTCACTGGACTGGATTATAATAAGTATATGTAGTCCCAACTCAAACTAGATTATCTTGCATGGATGTTTTATTTGAGTTGGGGCTACATATATTTATTACATGGAAATCCTGCACATAATTGAAATGAGTTCATCCAAAGAGCCATTTTGTACTGTATGTATGAGCGTAGAGTAGTGTGTAAGGCATCACACTTTATGTCTGAGAGCCTGGGTTCAGAGTTTGAACCAGTGTATTCCAGCAGTAACATGCCTCATGTCATGACTAGAGAGAGCAATTTTAGACCTCTTGAGGCCATCAAACACATACCCTCAATAACAATCAAAAGCATGCAAGTATGAATGATTAAGTGTTTCATCAGTCTGACTGAAGCCAAATTGATGACCACATACAACAGTTACTGAGACCAACACTGGAATATGGATCAGTGATGTGGAATCCTTGTTTAAAAACAGGTTTTACTATTGTAGATAAGACAAGGAGACACTGTGAAAACTTGTGTTTCAACAGCAGCCTCCACCTGGAGCCAAAGTGTGCAACATGAGAGAACTGACTTAGTTGAGGCCTACAAGTTTCTGAACCGGACATATGAGTCTGACCCTGATAAAATCTTATCACACTCCTACCTGCAACTCCAAGGCTGCAGCCAGAAACCTTTCAAGCCAAGATTTTCCTTAGCGTTTCTCTGCCCATCGAGTAGTCCAACGCTTGGAATGGTTTGCCTGAGTAGGTTATCGCTGCACCGACCACGGATATCATCAAAGTAATCTGAGTACTCTGTCAACGTGCCAAGAGGACTAAACTGTGAAGGTGGTCACAATAATTTACTGACAACTATTTCATCATTTCCCACTGCAAAGCCAATTCAGATTATTCTGAAATCCTGTAGGCTTTTAATGTGAAAATCCAGCAAATAATGTGGACTTCACATTGCATGTGTCTGCCGCGGCAGCTGCTGTTCACACAGCAATGAATGGCTGAACTATCAGCCCATCTAAAATAACCCCCAAAAAATAACGATTCTCTCATTAACCACGCCTGTTTCACAATTTAAATATAAATGAATCTAATTTAGAAAACCCCGGCCTCGATGAAGGAGACTCATTTAGAGCCAATCTAAAATTAATGAGGGCATCTGGAGAGAGAGAGAGCGTGCGGAGAGGGGCCCTGTATGGCTTAACAGATACCACAGTTAACAAGCTACTGTACTTTAAACGCTGCAAAAAATCCCCATTAATTTTAAAGTTAACACACTACTGTACTGTGGGCAGGAGAAAAAAGCTTTAATGTTCTGTCAGACACATCGCAGAGAAGCTTTCTGTCTGACTTTTGGCCTGTTGTTGTCAAACCTCTTTTCTGTAGTCATTTAGGGAATTCTTATTTTCCGCACATTTTTAATGAAATGGCGCATTAATGTGTTCATGTGTCCAAGATTGAACCTACAACCTCTGCTGTCAGACTCAGCCTCAGGACTCGCATCCCATTTAAAAGTCTTCTTTGATTCATTATGCTTCGAGAAAAATGTACAGATATTCAACATATTCTCATGGCGTGTCTCATACGATATCAAGCTAAATATTAAATGCAATATTTCATGCATAGTGCGACAAATGTGCACGTTTTAGTTAAGGTTAGGGTTAGGTTTGGTAGCAGGGCAGATATGTATAAGATATGATTGTGTGCTTTATGGGAAAAGCACCTAATTTTGTACAGACATTGTTTGATGTATTGTACTTTACATTGGAATTCTGCCCGAAGAGGGGGTGGCGGTTGCACGAGCATGGTCACTATAACATTTGTCGGAATACTCACGCCTCCATATATTTTTTAAAAATGTCAGATTTCATTACAAATAAAAAAATAAATAACAAATAATTCAGATCCATTCCATCTTGTGCACGACTCTCGTACTCCAAACTCTCATATTGAAGTCATTTTCATGTGACTTCCAGCGCACACTGATGACATCATTACAGTGTTTTTACGATCTGTTGGGGTCATGAAATCAATTCATTTTAGGTTGCACATTTAATCAACTTTAATAAAAAATGCATTTAATTTAGGGCAGGTGTGTATCCACTTTCACTTAAAAATGTGTGTGCGTGTGGTGTGTGTGTTGGGGGGGGGGGGGGGGGGGGGAGTTCCAATGCATGGATACAGTATCATCAAAAAATAAAAAAAATAAAAAATGCAGATATCATGCCAAGCTCAACTTTTTTTTTTTTTTTCATTTTTAAAATTAATGTAACTGTGGTTGGAATGGATTCAGTGTGTAAGAAACAATCCAGTCTCACAACATTTCATGATGGCATCTCGGCAAGTAAATTATTAGTTTGTGATACCGTCACGAAACGTGCCACATTTTCGTGACTGTATCACGAAATGCAGGGTGACCTGTTGGGGTTATGGTGAAAGGAAAGGGTTAGGTTATGGTTAGGGGAAGGGGTATGGATAGAAATAGTAAAATAAAATAAAAACGCATCACAAAAATGTGACTCATTTAGTGACGAGAGCACGAAATAAAAAGCGTGAGACTTAATGACGTATAACGGTGTATCCAGAAAGTATTCACAGCGCTTCACTTTTTCCACATTTTATGTCACAGCCTTACTCTGAAATGGAGTAAATTCATTTTTCCCCCTCAAAATTGTACACACACCACACCCCATAATGACAACATGATTTTTTTCTATATATTTTTGCAATTTTTTGCAAATTTATTAAAAACAAAAAACTAATAAATCGCACATACGTAAGTATTCACACCCTTTGATGAAAAGGGTGTGAATACAGCCTGAAATCTTCTTGAATATCAAATCAATTCAAATCAATTTTATTTATATAGCGCCAAATCAAAACAAACAGTTGCCCCAAGGCGCTTTATATTGTAAGGCAAAGCCATACAATAATTATGGAAAAACCCCAACGGTCAAACGACCCCCTGTGAGCAAGCACTTGGCGACAGTGGGAAGGAAAAACTCCCTTTTAACAGGAAGAAACCTCCAGCAGAACCAGGCTCAGGGAGGGGCAGTCTTCTGCTGGGACTGGTTGGGGCTGAGGGAGAGAACCAGGAAAAAGACATGCTGTGGAGGGGAGAAGAGATCAATCACTAATGATTAAATGCAGAGTGGTGCATACAGAGCAAAAAAGAGAAAGAAACACTCAGTGCATCATGGGAACCCCCCAGCAGTCTAAGTCTATAGCAGCATAACTAAGGGATGGTTCAGGGTCACCTGATCCAGCCCTAACTATAAGCCTTAGCAAAAAGGAAAGTTTTAAGCCTAATCTTAAAAGTAGAGAGGGTTTCTGTCTCCCTGATCTGAATTGGGAGCTGGTTCCAGAGGAGAGGAGCCAGAAAGCTGAAGGCTCTGCCTCCCATTCTACTCTTACAAACCCTAGGAACTACAAGTAAGCCTGCAGTCTGAGAGCGAAGCGCTCTATTGGGGTGATATGGTACTATGAGGTCCCTAAGATAAGATGGGACCTGATTATTCAAAACCTTATAAGTAACAAGAAGAATTTTAAATTCTATTCTAGAATTAACAGGAAGCCAATGAAGAGAGGCCAATATGGGTGAGATATGCTCTCTCCTTCTAGTCCCTGTCAGTACTCTAGCTGCAGCATTTTGAATTAATTGAATGCGTTTCAGGGAACTTTTAGGACAACCTGATAATAATGAATTACAACAGTCCAGCCTAGAGGAAATAAATGCATGAATTAGTTGTTCAGCATCACTCTGAGACAAGACCTTTCTAATTTTAGAGATATTGCGCAAATGCAAAAAAGCAGTCCTACATATTTGTTTAATATGCGCATTGAATGACATATCCAGATCAAAAATGACTCCAAGATTTCTCACAGTATTACTAGAGGTCAGGGTAATGCCATCCAGAGTAAGGATCTGGTTAGACACCATGTTTCTAAGATTTGTGGGGCCAAGTACAATAACTTTTACCTGAGTTTAAAAGCAGGAAATTAGAGGTTATCCATGTCTTTATGTCTGTAAGACAATCCTGCCTAAGGGAAACATGTATAAAGTGAATAAAATTGGTCCTAGCACAGAACCTTGTGGAACTCCATAATTAACCTTAGTCTGTGAAGAAGATTCCCCATTTACATAAACAAATTGTAATCTATTAGATAAATATGATTCAAACCACCACAGCGCAGTGCGTTTAATACCTATGGCATGCTCTAATCTCTGTAATAAAATTTTATGGGCAACAGTATCAAAAGCAGCACTGAGGTCTAACAGGACAAGCACATAGATGAGTCCACTGTCTGAGGCCATAAGAAGATAATTTGTAACCTTCACTAATGCTGTTTCTGTACTATGATGAATTCTAAACCCTGACTGAAACTCTTCAAATAGACCATTCCTCTGCAGATGATCAGTTAGCTGTTTTACAACTACCCTTTCAAGAATTTTTGAGAGAAAAGGGAGGTTGGAGATTGGCCTATAATTAGCTAAGATAGCTGGGTCAAGTGATGGCTTTTTAAGTAATGGTTTAATTACTGCCACCTTAACTCAGACAGAACAATCAGAGAGAAAGAGTCTAACCAAATACCGGCATCACTGAAAGCAGCCAAAGAGAACGATATGTCTTTGGGATGGTTATGAGTAATTTTTTATCTAATAGTTAAAGTTTTATTAGCAAAGAAAGTCATGAAGTCATTACTAGTTAAAGTTAAAGGAACACTCGGCTCAATAGAGCTCTGACTCTTTGTCAGCCTGGCTACAGTGCTGAAAAGAAACCTGGCGTTGTTCTTATTTTCTTCAAATAGTGATGAGTAGTAAGATGTCCTAGCTTTACGGAGGGCTTTTTTTATAGAGCAACAGACTCTTTTTCCAGGCTAAGTGAAGATCTTCTAAATTAGTCAGACGCCATTTCCTCTCCATCTTATGGGTTATCTGCTTTAAGCTGCGAGTTTGTGAGTTATACCACGGAGTCAGACACTTCTGATTTAAAGCTCTCTTTTTCATAGGAGCTACAGCATCCAAAGTTGTCCTCAATGAGGATATAAAACTATTGACGAGATAATCTATCTCACTCACAGAGTTTAGGTAGCTACTCTGCCCTGTGTTGGTATACGGTATTGGAGAACTTAAAGAAGGAATCATATCCTTAAACCTAGTTACAGCGCTTTCTGAAAGACTTCTACTGTAATGAAACTTATTCCCCACTGCTGGGTAGTCCGTTAAAGTAAATGTAAATGTTATTAAGAAATGATCAGACAGAAGGGGGTTTTCAGGGAATACTGTTAAGTCTTCAATTTCCATACCATAAGTCAGAACAAGATCTAAGGTATGATTAAAGTGGTGGGTGGACTCATTTACATTTTGAGCAAAGCCAATCGAGTCTAACAATAGATTAAATGCAGTGTTGAGGCTGTCATTCTCAGCATCTGTGTGGATGTTAAAATCGCCCACTATAATTATCTTATCTGAGCTAAGCACTAAGTCAGACAAAAGGTCTGAAAATTCACAGAAAACTCACAGTAACGACCAGGTGGACGATAGATAACAACAAATAAAACTGGTTTTTAGGACTTCCAATTTGGATGAACAAGACTAAGAGTCAAGCTTTCAAATGAATTAAAGCTCTGTCTGGGTTTCTGATTAATTAATAAGCTGGAGTGGAAGATTGCTGCTAATCCTCCCCCTCGGCCCGTGCTACGAGCGTTCTGGCAGTTAGTGTGACTCGGGGGTGTTGACTCATTTAAACTAACATATTCATCCTGCTGTAACCAGGTTTCTGTAAGGCTGAATAAATCAATATGTTGATCAATTATTATATCATTTACTAACAGGGACTTAGAAGAGAGAGATCTAATGTTTAATAGACCACATTTAACTGTTTTAGTCTGTGGTGCAGTTGAAGGTGCTATATTATTTTTTCTTTTTGAATTTTTATGCTTAAATAGATTTTTGCTGGGTATTGGTGGTCTGGGAGCAGGCTCCGTCTCTATGGGGATGGGGTAATGAGGGGATGGCAGGGGGAGAGAAGCTGCAGAGAGGTGTGTAAGACTACAACTCTGCTTCCTGGTCCCAACCCTGGATAGTCACGGTTTGGAGGATTTAAGAAAATTGGCCAGATTTCTAGAAATGAGAGCTGCTCCATCCAAAGTGGGATGGATGCCGTCTCTCCTAACAAGACCAGGTTTTCCCCAGAAGCTTTGCCAATTATCTATGAAGACCACCTCATTTTTTGGACACCACACAGACAGCCAGCAATTCAGGGAGAACATGCAGCTAAACATGTCACTCCCGGTCCGATTGGGGAGGGGCCCAGAGAAAACTACAGAGTCCGACATTGTTTTTGCAAAGTTACACACCGATTCAATATTAATTTTAGTGACCTCTGATTGGCGTAACCGGGTGTCATTACTGCCGACGTGAATTACAATCTTACCAAATTTACGCTTAGCCTTAGCCAGCAGTTTCAAATTTCCTTCAATGTCGCCTGCTCTGGCCCCCGGAAGACAATTGACTATGGTTGCTGGTGTCGCTAACTTCACATTTCTCAAAACAGAGTCGCCAATAACCAGAGTTTGTTCCTCGGCGGGTGTGTCGCCGAGTGGGGAAAAATGGTTAGAGATGTGAACGGGTTGGCAGTGTACACAGGGCTTCTGTTTAGGACTACGCTTCCTCTTCACAGTCACCCAGTCGGCCTGCTTTCCCGGCTGCTCGGGATCTGCTGGAGGGGAACTAACGGCGGCTAAGCTGCCTTGGTCCGCACTGACTACAGGGGCCTGGCTAGCTGTAGGATTTTCCATGGTGCGGAGCCGAGTCTCCAATTCGCCCAGCCTGGCCTCCAAAGCTACGAATAAGCTACACTTATTACAAGTACCATTACTGCTAAAGGAGGCCGAGGAATAACTAAACATTTCACACCCAGAGCAGAAAAGTGCGGGAGAGACAGCAGAAGCCGCCATGCTAAACCGGCTAAGAGCTAGTAGCTGCGCTAAGCTAGCGGATTCCTAAAAACACACAAAGTGAATAATGTGTAAATAATTTAGAGGTGATTCAGCAGAGGGAGTGCTTTAGTTAAGGCACGTGAAGATTACACTGTGAAACAAATCGTTATCTAGTTAACTAGATCAATCTAACTGCGCAGATTAAACAGCTAACAGATACAGTAAAACACCGCTGTGCTCCGGAACAGGAAGTGATACAATACCGCAGTGAGAGCCAACCACCAGTAGAGGTGTCAGTAACGTCAAGAAGTGCAGCGGACAGGTTAGTTCTACCCTACTGATGATGTGTTGTTTCAATAGTAATCCTGCTCAGTATGAGAAGAACCGCAGATTCAGACATTTGGTGTATGTGCTTGGCTGAGGAGCCAATGGTGCAAAGCTACCATCTGTGGGATTATGACTGAACGTCTCTAAGTCAGAATCCTGCCTAGACGAAGCGATACCGAAGCGCCGCAGATTTTCGGTTGGCCCCTGATAGCTGGGCCTCCCCCCCGGGGGGGCCCCGTGAGCAGAAGACTGGACTGGGGTGCGGCCGGATATGCGGCCCCCTCTCCTCCCACGCAACTCATGTTTGTGGAGAACCTGGTGCTAAAAGTGAATATGATGCCACAAACTTGGTGCACCTATCTTTTGGGCAGTTTTGTCCATTCCTCTTTGCAGCACCTCTCAAGCTCCATCAGGTTGGATGGGGAGCGTCGGTGCACAGACATTTTCAGATCTCTCCAGAGATGTTCAATCAGATTCATGTCTGGGCTCTGGCTGGGCCACTCAAGGACATTCACAGAGTTGTCCTGAAAAAAAAAAAAAAAAAAAAACCTCTTTTGATGTCTTGGAGGCCCCTGTGCTCATTGGGACCTTCAAAGCAACAAAATGTTTTTGTACCCTTCCCCAGTTTTGTACCTTGAGACAATCCTGTGTTGGAGGTCTACAGACAATTCCTTTGACTTCATGCTTGGTTTGTGCTCTGACATGCACTGACAACTGTGGGACCTTATATGTAGACAGGTGTGTGACTTTCCAAATCATGTCCCATTAACTTAATTTACCCCAGATGGACTCCAATTAGCCATGATACAGGTTGGTGCAATTTTTCTGCATGGCAGCAACAGCTGTGTACAGAATAACCCGGAAAAAGCTTTTCACCAACCCGGGACAGTGTTTGGGTTAGCTTCTCCAGATGATTTTTTTGCAGCAGACAGATCAATTGTCAAGGTCATCAAAATTATAGCCCTAAAAAACATTTCCAGGTATCTCCACAACCATTAGTTTGTGGAGATGATGTATAACTCTGTATAGCTAATTATCTGTAATCAAATGGTATGAGTGATGTGATGACATCACAGAAACATCATGAATTGTCCTCGTAATTGTACAAAAAATACATTTTTTAGGAAATCTGCATCAGTAAAAGGCAGGAGAGGCGATTAAAAGCTTATATCAATCAGATAAACAATTCTCATTACGTGGCAAAATCAATGACTTTTCTCACTACTGCCTCCTGCTGTTTTGGAGGGGATTGCAACAGACAATGCAGCAGTATAGCTTTTTCAAACATTGCTGAAACTGTAACTAAAGCAAAAATAACTGACTTGCAGATAAAGTGGATAAAATTTAAAATTTAAAAAACTGCAGCGCTGCTATTTTACGTGAAAACTGTTGCTCACTGATTCATTTGACCATATACGAGGGGCGATTGAGAGGTTTGAGCATGACCCAGGAGAAGTACGGTGTGGTTCTCCATCTTCTGCATTCTGAGGATGCACCATTTCTTGAGAATGCGTGAAGCTTTCATTTATTGGGTGTGCAATGCTTCAGAAACGCTTCAAAACCTTCTCAATGGCACCTCATAATTGAGTTAAGAGATTCAGTGCACACTATTTGTTTTTTCATTAGCGAAGCAACCACCACACAAATATGACAATCAAAACTGAACAAATTTCACAATAATCTCAATCAAATTTCTTAATTATCATTCTAAATCATTTCCTCCTCAGACATTTATATTTAAGTAAATAAATTCAGTCGATAAATCTGCTGAAGTCTGAGTCGAGTAAGAGTTGTGACTTCCCCCCGAAGTGCTGCGGGTAAAGTTCTTTCCCTCTGCAGCCGTTCAGATGCCAGCTGGCTCCCACAGTGACTGTTTGGTTTTGCAGGTTTAATTCCCAATGGCTTTGGGTCCAGAGTGATTAGGCTGAGGCATAAAGGCCAGTGGGCTTGTCAGGTGTCTCCACACATTAATTTTGTTCTGCTTCCACCCTGAGCTGACAGCACAGTCAGGCACAGGCTGAGGGAGAAGTGCTGATCTGGAGCACCGAGGCAAAGCCAAACTTTGTTTGTTCATATTTTAAATCCACGATAACTTTGCTTTTGCATGCCGATTAGAAATGACAGGACCAGTTGCTGGGCAACTATCAACAAGTTTTATAATCACATGATGTTCTAATCATACAGTAATTGTTCTTTTTGTTTGTTGTTGTTGTTTTTTTTTTTTGAAAAACTGAATAGGAACATGGTTATTTAAAAAGACAAATGAGTGGGTGAGAAGGATTTTCTTAAACAGAAGATGTGAAATTTTAGCTAGAGTTTGCCAGAAGAAGAAGGAACAGTTGAAAGAGTTTACTTACTCTTCCTGACACAACTCCAGTTCTACCTGGAAACCATCACAATGGAGTTAAAATTCCAAAATCAAGATGTGGTTGTAGTGTTGACTTTCAGCTTTAATTCAAGAGGTTTAACAAAAATATTGCACGAAAAATGTAGGAATTGCAGACTTTCTTGTACGTAGTGCCAACATTTCCAGAGGCCTTAAGTAATTGGAAAAATTCATTATGAGGACTATTTTTAATACCAAGCATCACTTTTTCCAGCAGTTGTCTTTAGACAAGTCAGGGGATGCATGCATTAGCATTTACAAGTTACTGAGCGTGCATGAAGGAGACTAGTAAGGGAAGTCACCAAGGCACCAGTGACAACTGTGAAGGAGTGTAAGGCTTCTGTGGCTGTAATTGCAGAAACTGTGCAATCACAGTTACAGGTGTTCACTGTCCAAATACTTATGGACCTGACAGTAACTGTTTGGAAATGATACTGAACTGTTAAAAATTAAACATTCTTATTTCTAAGTTCCAGCCTTCTTCCCTATTTTTGTGTTAGTTCAAAAACATGAAATGCAATTTATACTTTAAAGTAGAATTTCCAAATCACAAATTAACTTAAATATGTTTTTCGGTGGAAAAACAACATTTGAAAGGTCAAGTCTCATTTATAATTTTTATGTTTGCACTTTCCTTGTCTGTTAATATAGTTTATTTTTCCTTTTGCCCTTTAAAAGCGCCACACCGCTAAACACTATAGTAAAAAAAAATGACTCATTGGATGAACTCAATTCACTTATGTGCAGGATTTCCATCTAATAAATATATGTAGCCCCAACTCAAATAAAACACATCCATGCCAGATAATTTAATTTTATTTAGTTGGGACAACATATATTTATTAGAGTGAAATCCAGTCCAATGAGTCAGTTTGCTGAGTGAACCTCAATATTGTTTTTTTGGCCTTTAACCCTTAAAATCAGCTGAGTAACGACACAGAAGACTTTTCCCTGCTGGAACAAAATAAACGTGCATTGTGTCTGTGCACAAGCAACTTCCTGCATGCAGCTTGTTAAGGAGGGCGGGTAACAAGAAAAACTCTTCCTGATTCTGACCTCCCACCCCATCCTACTCCACCCAGAGCCGCCGCTCACACAGCATGGTGCAGCTATAGGAAGGGTCGCGTCGGCGGGGAGACGGCGTCGGGCTACAGCGCGTCAGGAGGTGATGCTTAAGAACTACTGTCCTGGTCTGAAGTGAAGGAATAAAGTTGGGGAGGTGTGGGAAGGAGGGGAGGTGACCTGCTGAGAGGGCGCCCTATATGCACTCCTCCTCCTTCCTGCTATATGTCTCCCTCCATCCTTCTCCTTTCACCCTCCTCTTGCTCCCCGTCTCCAGCCGTGGGGGTAAAGTATATTACATGCTTGCTAATCAAACTTCCATTACAAGTACATGGCGGGAGTGCGGGAAGAGCCGAGAGCCGTCTTGCGTCCAACACTGCTGTTGCTCGGAACGCCCGTCGGACACAGAAGGTGTAACGCCGTGAACAACAACTCAGCTTTGACAAGAAGAAAGTACTTCCTGTGTGCGCTTTACGCCAAGTTCCTTCATGGTTCTGTTCAAACAGTCAACATGGTTTAAACTTACCTTGATTGGGCAGCAGCCACTTCGAGCTTCCACCCGATGCACAGCAGTGCACAGCAGTGCTCAGCGTATCGCATGGGTACAACAGAAGCCCGGCCCCCTGTGACATGTTGATAGTGGGTAGAACTGCGCCCGTGGGTGTGTTTGTCTAAAAATGAGGTGCAGCATTGGAGCATCACTACTGTGTGGCAGCAGTTAAACTACAGAGCACCAAAAGCTTGGTCTAAAGTCGAGAGGTGCTACAGAAGAGGCCAGCAGTTGACTTGTGGTCATCTTAAGTATTTAATAACGTAGTCCATTTACCTCCAAAGTCGTAAATTGTAACTGGGAATGAAGTCACACCTGAGGTTAATTCACTTCAGTTTCCACACAGCACCTCAAGTCTCAAAATAAGCAAAGTAACTCCAAGATTTGCAGTACAGAGCACTGCAAAAATATGTGTTCGCCCAAAGAGACCTCATGGAAGAGGACAGACAGTGTAGGCGGTAGATTAATGTTTTAATTTGCTGCTTTGATTGTAGCACAGAGTCATCGTTCTTAGCAACATCGTCCAGGTTCGCAAATGTTAGCGGCATCAGTTGATAAGCAACATATTACGTATTTCAACACATTAAAACATCATAACAACATATCTGCAGACAGGAATCCAACATTACTGTGGGCACGATTTATTAAACTGGACAGAAAAAAAAAAAAAGATAGAAATCCAGAAAACAGAAAATGTAAAAACTACAGTTTTCATTGCTTGGAGCAGCCTTGTTGGATTGTCAACTCGGAGTATATGGAGTTCGAACAAGTTGACAATTTGGAATTCTGACTTCAAGGGGCATTCCTGGGTGGGGGTGGGGAGTACATAAAAATAGAGTTAATACAGGAGGTCACCAAGAGTCTAATATCACAGTAGGGCCTCCATAATTACTTTGGTCAAATAACTCTCAAGTTTGGGTTGCATTTCACAATAAATGTACAGCTTATGAATGGTGTTTGTTTTATCTTGGAAAACTGTTAATTTAAGAGATCTCATGTTGAATAACAATAATGATAATGATAACATTTATTTATATGGTAGATATACAAAGTCCCCGCAACCCGATCCCGGAAAAGCGATTGAACATGAGTGAGTGAATGAGTGAGTGAGTGAGTGAGATATACAAATGCTTGCCAAATCAAAATATAATAATATGCTGAACAACATAGTAATTTAAAATGTAACAATAAACAAGAACACTAAACTAAATTAAAAAAGATGAAGACGAAAATTATAATAAAAAAAATTACCAGCTGAAAAGTGAGTGAACTGGTTTGAAAAGTGGACTGTTCAAAGTCCTGCACTGGATTACACTTCATTATTTTAATTTATTTTTCATTTATTTATTTATTTGAAACAGGGACAGTGCATAATATACATTATCCTTAAATAGGAGAGACGCATTATGCCAGGTTGTAGCACACATGCTAATTTCCACCTGTAGTCCCTAGACAGGCTGATGAAAAACAATTAAAAAGAGGAAATTTACAATATATTACATTAAATATACAATTTAATTTAATTTAATTTTTTTTACCTTTAATTACATTAAAGGTAAAAAGAAATAAATAAATAAAAATTGGATGTTAATAATGTGAAATTGGTGTTGGGTTTGGGGGGATGACAAAAAGTTGGATGAACTCTATATATTGAAAAAGTAGTTTCTATGCCCACTGGTTTGGTGAAGGTCTCGTCAGGTTTGGGTGGAGCCATGAAGGAACACTGGAAGTGTTGGAGGCCGACTGTCGTCTGTGTCATTCCTGCAGTGTGTCCAAAATCAGCCATCTGTGTAAAAAGACCTGCAACTTTGTTTGATTTTTCTTTTTTTTTTCCACACCTTATTTATTTATGTTTAAGATCAAGCCATGGAACTGAAACTTTTCACTCAGCTTTGTGAAAACCTTTTGTAATAAAAGTCTGTCTGTTTAGATCATGTCCAAAAATGGCCAGATGCAACTCTTTCACCAACTTAGATTTTTTTCTTCTTTTTTTTTTTTTAAGTTTTGGAGTTCTAATAAGCAAACCAACAGCCAGACTCGGTGGGAAACACACCCGCTTTGTCCGAGGTAATAACTGACAAGATTATTAGGCAGAAAGGATGCGCTGACCTCTTCAGGCCCATCGGAAAAGTCTCGTTTTCGTTAAAAAATGTGGTGAGTGCAGCTTTAAAGTCTTTGGATGTGGAGATGTGAGGGGGTGGAGGAGGGATTGATGGACAGTTAGGGAGGGATGGATGGGGTGGGGGTGGGGGGGGGTGTATGGCGCAGCAGAAACTTCCCATGCTGGCCTCACAGTGCAGCTACGTAATGAGGGCAGGACGGACGCACACACACACGCACGCACGCACACACACACATGGGGCCAAGCACGGCCCCACGGCTGATTAGCGGCACACAAAGGCCCCAAACAGAAGTAGCAGAGGATGCACAATGGGAGCAGGGCCTCAAGGCGTGGTTTACTCCTGCCCCGAGGGAGGGGGCGAGAGAGGTAGAGAGACAGTGAGAGAGTGAGGGTCCCAAGGGGCTCAACCAGCAAAAATGGACGGGTAGGTGGGGGGTGTGGGTATAGAGGAGGAGGGGGCTTGGTGGGGTTCGGGAAAGTGCCAAAAGCAGAGTTTTGTTTTTGTCTCGATAAAGACATGCAGCTCACAGCAGAAACAGAATAAATCAACATCACGGCTTCGTTTAGCAGAACGTTAAATGACAAAAAAAGTGCAACAAGACAGAACGACGCAGTGGGAAAAATTAATTTCTCTGCGTGTGCTGCTTGAGGGTCAAAGGACACTGTCACAATTAAAGGTCTACCATGTTTTGTCAGCTCCATGAAGCTAACACCAACTTTTTTAGTGAACAAAGTGCCAAAAAAAAAGTGATGGAAAATGAAAACAGAAAGAGCAAATAAACACAGACCAACAAAGATCCCATTTAGAAGAACTCTGAATAAAATGTGAACACATTTCGCAGTTTTCGCTGGATATTTGCTCGACAGGTAAGACGTCGGTCTGTTGTGTCAGTTGTTAAGACTAATGTTTGGTTCGGGTGCAGTCTTTTCACCTGGTTTTCCAACATAAGTCAGTGTGGACGTGAATGTTTAAAATCACTTTATCACAAATATTCTCAAAGTTTGCGCTGGAAAGTTCCCAGTTTCCAACAAATGCAGCATGTACTGCAAACTTTGCACACGTGTCTTTCTTCATGTGTCAAAATCTGACTGAGTGAGCACACTGCGTTTACTGTGGAATCACCCAGAAATAAATACTTTTACCAAAAAATAATCTCTGTAATTTTGTGACATACCACAAAATTAAAGTTACTTTACAATAACTAGATTTCAACACAAATTTCATCATTTCTTTAAAAAAAATTCAAAGTTGTGCACCTTTAAGCATTTAATTTCTCCAAATTCTTTACAGTTTTTGCAAGCAGGTAAGCAAACGTATGATGAACATAGTTTGGTGCGGCCTGTCTGAGCTAACGGTACCACATGCCGAGCGCTTTAACATCATCCCAGTGGCTCTTTGCATAGATTACTATCGACATATTTCTACAGAGAATGAATATTATATGGCAACGACTAATGAACACAGCCGTCTTTTCACACAGGAGCGACGGCTGCTGTAATCTCCACTGTTCAATTAGCGGCGCTGACCGAGGCGCCACCTACACTTCATTAACAGCGAGGGGACGGCGCGGAATTAACCTCGTTCCCTTTAATTTTTTCCCTTTTCTCTATCTTCCACTTTCCTGAGAAAAATATCTGAAACTTTCCCGAATTGGTTTCTCTGTATCAGTTAAAACGCAATTTCCTCTTAATTCTACCTTTAAAATAGAAGCTTGTGGGATATTTATGGTGGAAGAAAAAGAGAGAAAAACGAGGGTGTAAATCCACAAAGACAATTTAGCTTTTCCAACCTCTTTCCCTGTTTTTCCAATTACTTAATGCTATTTAAATAGACCAGAGCCGGCGCACTCGCAAACAGTCCTCAGCACTGAAGAGGCTCCTGAAATAAGTCACGCAGTAATTGTATTTGCTAAATCATAAAGGCAGCCCATCAGAGGAATGCTAGCTGTAATAAAATGATAAAACAGACAATCGTGGAATATCCCCGGCCTTTAATTTCTTAAACACAGTCTGGAGGGAGGCCATTTGATCAAAGACGCTCAATACTTTTTTTTGATCATTTTGATTCTCAAAATTATGCCACAGACCGCTGACACCAGCAGCATGCCGCCGTCTCTGCATGTATAGTTTGAAGGTTTGACAAAATCATATGCAGCAGCAACAAGCAACATACTGTTTATTAACATGTGTTTTATAATGTATAAAAATGCAGAATGTTTCAAATCAATTGTTTCAAAACAGTTGGCGACATAGGGAACCCTGGTCTGACAACCGGCCCTGAATTGGAGCAGATACTGGCTTTTCACTCTGAGATATAACAGATATGTCAAACAATTGTGCAGTTTACGGTAAAGGCACCAAATGTTGCACAAACATTGTTTGATATATAATTGATATCACACCAAGCTAAGTTTTCCCCCTTTTTTAATATCTACTAAATGTTGGTTGGAATGGATTCAGTGCATAAGAAAGCAAAGAAAATGACACTTCATTTGTGTCTGTATGATATATGACATTTTGTTTATTACATATTTTATTATATATCAAACAATGTCTGAACAGAATTTGCTGCCTTTGCCATAAAACATCTCCAAGTCTCACCCCATAGCCAGGTGAAACAAGTGTTTTGTTGGCCTTCTACAGTCGCTGGGGTCCTCAACACTGTACGACACCTGTATGATGGACTGGATCATCCCCACAGAAACGTGCCACATGACCAAAATGTCATATCTGATGCTTCCTCTCAATGCAAATGATACTGCTCTTTTGGGCCTCCCCAAGTAACCACTCATCCGTCTAGCAGAACCAAAGGATTGTCCAAATAGAACCATTATGAAAGACATCCATCCAGTCGTTGCCTCAGGTGACTGGTTAGCATCAAAGTCTCACAACCATACAGTAAGACAGAAAGCACCAGGACCTGAAAGACAATATCAACATCAGCATCACCAAACACTTCTGGTCAGTGACTTCATAACTCCATAAACTCTTCCCATCTATCTCCTGATCTCAGAGGCTGAGAACAAAGAGACATGATCGTCACTGCCAATAAGTGCATGTCTGAACAGCTTCGACACTTTTACAGCTCATAAATAGACATCTGACGACCGAGTTCAGGAATGTTTAAAATGAGTAGAGTTGCTAAAAAAGTGATCTCATTCCACATTATTCCATCTATGTTCTGTAGAATAGTCACAGTCGCTCAAAATGTGAAAGATAGGCTCATACTGTAGTGATGAACATTGTTCTGCTGAACCAATTATTGGAAGGCCAATAATGGCGTCACTGCATTTGAACTACAGTAAATTGTAGTAGAATGATAAATTAATGTAATTGCCAATATGTGGGAATAATCACACAGAATATCAAACACCCAGTTTAAAGCAGTTATCCTCTTTATATGGAGGTAAAACGCAGTCAGCACACGAGCACACCATGGCAACAATTCATATATATATATATATATATATATATACACACACACATATAAAGGGCCACGTCTGTCTGTCTGTCCAGGATAAACTCCCAAACTTCAATATGTAGCCCTAAAAACGATATATATTCTGAATCCTCATGACACCGGGAACAAACTGGTACCATTTTTTTAAAGTTGAACTGAAAATTACCCCCAAAATAGCCATTTATATAAGACCATACAGTGATGTACCATGTGTGATAAACTCCCAAACTATAATATGTAGCCCTAGAAACTATATATATTCTGAATCCTCATGACATGGGGAACAAACTGGTACCATTTTTTTTTAAAGTTGAACTGAAAATTACCCCCAAAATAGCCGGCTGTCGGTATGACCAGGCAGATTCAAATTTCCAGCCCTGTATATGTGTTGGCCATCTCTGTTTATTCAATCCCTTTCTACAGCACACTCAGCAAAATAACAACATGCTTCGGCTGAGGCTGTGAGTATGACCAGGCAGATTCAAATTTCCAGTCCTGTATATGTGTTGGCCATCTCTGTTTATTCAATCCCTTCCTTCAACTACTTTATGTTCTCAACTGTTAAGCACCTGACTGTCCTGTACAACCCAGTTTGCTTTCCTGTCTGAATACATTCATTTTATGTTTGTAAAATTGCAATGTAAAAACAGTGAAATACACCACTACCTCAATTTTGATTCATTTATATTTACATTTACTGTTACCTACCTTTTGTGTGTAATTTTGTTATAAATTTGATTGCAAAACAAAGTCTGTATGAAGGACTTCAAATGTGTTTGTCTTTTAACCAAGTATATATATATATATATATATATATATATATATATATATATATATATATATATATATATATATATATATATATATATATATATATATTCATACACACCCCTAAAACTCAAGAAACTTGGTTATGGTCAAGGTTAGTTAAAATGTTTTTTATTAATTATTATTATTAGTTCTTGTTTTCTCTTTCAAATAAATCTTTCTAAACTGTGGATTAACTGACACATCTTTTAATTGCTATTTTACCCCATCAAACTCAGTTCTAATAATGTAATAATGTTTATTAAATTAATGTATTGCCAATAGGAATTATGAATAAAATTCTATAAATAAAAATCAGCATATGCAAAAGTATACTGTTTGTTCAATACAGAATGTACCTCATAATAGCATTCAGTGTTCCCACGCCGAATCTGAATCTATCATCGTCATATTTATTGTCATCATTGGCACTGATGTAATTTTTTCACGGTTGTATTTTTGAAAAAAAAACCCACATTCCTGTGTGATGCTTTCGGACATCACGGTTTGATATCGACACCACAAGGGGTTCAAATGCAGGTGGACACTGTGCACGACTGCGCAAAATAACATGGAAAAGGAGATTTTCCACTGTAACGGGGCTTCTACAGTGTGTTACCCTCAGGCAGCAGCAGAGAGATGATTGAATTGTGCAGGTACATGCATGTGTGCATGTGAGTATGGAGATCAACTTTGACGCTACATTTCTCTGCCATGTGAAGAAAAAAAAGCCCTTACATCTCCAACAGACAGTTTTTCCTCAATAATTCTCTTTAGTGTGTGCATGTGTGTGTGTGTGTGTGTGTCAGCAGATCTTAAAGGAATCATTAATGGTGATCAAACCTAAACATAAAATAAGGCCTTCAGTGGCATTAAAATGTGTTTAACTTTCAAATGTAAAAAAAAAAAAAAAAAAAAAAAAAAAATGGCAGACACAGAAAACAAGACAATTTTAGTTTTATTAAATTTCTTGTCAGAAAAATAATGAGGAGATTTTCCGTTATTTTATACAATTACACAATTATACAATATTTTATACTCATACCTTCTATGGTGGAAGCAACTATGGCCCAGTTGCCGAATAACACCTTGATACAGGGTGTTAATCGCTTTCAGTCACACCCTCCTTTATTACACAAATAATGAGATTGAATCTGAGAATGCTTAAATCCAATAACCATTCAGGTTTATGCAGCCTGGAGTCAGAAAATATGCATAGAAATGATGACAAGGTCAGAATACTGAGCTGGCTAGTAATTGTGCATTTAAGACAATACCAGAAACTCTGATTTCAAAGAGGTTTCATCACTATGAAGAAGAAAGTTTCTTTGTCAACAGGAGCCACTGACCGTGCAATATCTCTCTCTCTCTCTGCAGGTAACGCTGGCTGTGCTACACCCGGTCTGAAGGAGAGGATGGTGGCATCACCGTGCTCGCTCACACTGCAGATTTTTGCAGCGCTGCAAAGGCAGAGCTTGTCGTCATACGCGTGAGCCATTTCCAAGTGAAGCTAACAAAATTAAGCTGAATCAAACTGAACTGGAATGAACTGAAGTCAAAAACTGGATGGAATAATCAGAACTCTGTGGTTTGGAGGAAACTGGAAAATTATTTCAACTTGAGAAACACCTTGAAGTGCAGATTTCTGGTGTTTTTATTTTATGGAAAATAAAATCTGTTGTGCTACATCTCAAATTGCATTTGCATGATGTTTGTGTTTACAGAATTGTTGTTGAAATGTGGTAAAATAAAATTTGATTTTCACAAAAAAATGTCCAGTTGAACAAAATGTATTTGAAATAGTGCTTATTTTTCCTCTATTTTCATATAAATACATGTGAAGCAGTGGGTAGCAATGTTGTTTCACAGCAGGAAGGTCCCACATTCGATTCCACCAATGCAGAACTCAGAATTTCACCCAGCTTACAGACCTGCATGTTTTTCTGGTCAATACAGATCAAGTCAGGTCTGGGATCATGTGCTGGTGCTGCACATTACTGCCTCCACCACACTACAGAACCACCTTGGGACAGGATGGCAGACAACAAGCGCATTCCCACCATTTGAATGTAACCATGTGTCTACCACAGCCAGGTAAATGTATGGGTCCCCTTGGCTTTCTTGCACAACTGGAGACACCTGCATGCTGGATCATGCCCAAAAAAACATGCCACATGGCAAAGATGTCAAAGTTGACATCCCCCTCACATTGCAAATGATACTTCTCATCAGAGGTTCCTTAAGTAATTGTTCATACATGTACCACTGGAAGGACTTTGACTTTGTGTCCAACGTCCTTCCAGTGGTACCAAAGGATCCCCTGAGAGATCCCAAATCAAAGACATACAGTTGTTGTCTTAAATCACTGGTTAGAACCCTCACAACCATACAATAAGGTCCCCGTCATACTCAGACGAAGACCATCCATGTCTGAGGAATGCTGCATCCCGAAAATTTTGCTGAACACAGTGGAGATGTGGTTACAATAGAAAGATGTCCATACTTCTTGTTCATTATATCCTTACTATGTTTTCACTCTGTCCAACATACTCCTACTAATTTCTTGAAGCAAACCAGGATTTGTGGGAGACGGTGTGGGAGTTTTTTTTTTTTTTTTGCTGTATTTTGGCACCATGTACAGCAATTGGCAAATTTCATTAACATAGCAGGTCACAGACAGCTACTGAGAGAGGCTGTCCATGCCACACTCACCGTACACCAGTGAAGTCCCTTAATGAAGTCAACAATGCATCAGTGCAGTCATTAATGCATCCTATATTTAACAACCTCATTATTTTTTTAACATGTCCAAAATTCAGCTACATCCTCCAAGTCCATGGAGAATACACCAAAGCCCTTAACAGTTTTCATCTTTCTAATAAGTTGCACATTTGGTTTTTGTCCTCCCACTTTTTATTGTGGAGATTGTGTAGACATAGCTGAGTGTGATGGAGGTATAACACAAGAATAAGCAGGACCCTAAAGAACTGGGTATTTGTATCATTATAAAGACATCAACACCACAAAACACCTCTGTCAGTTAAATTCATATTTATGTTGCTACTACCTAATATGAACTCAGGAAGTTCATAATTGAATTTGTTTTATGACTACAAAATGAAAGTTCCTCTGGTCTTTGGTCCATATTCTAAAGGTAAAGTTGTTTCTGCTCCCACACTGGAAAATAAAATTTGAGGACATCTTTAATGAGAAAAAAAAAACAATACAACCTGTCAAATCGTCACCAGAGCCCTGACTCCAAAACTGCCGTTTTTACATCCTGAAGTGCAGCCTAGCAAGTGTAAATGACTGCACAGCTGTGGCCATAACTCTAGATCATCCTGGATGAATGATGGAAGCTGACACCCAACGTTGGTGTCATTTTAGACTCTTAATCTCGCATCCTGTCCCCTCTGTTTGTCCTCCTTCTCCTCATCCTTCAAGCCTCAGGTGATGAAACTGACTCTGTTACATCAGCGCCCCCCCCACCACCATCCGTACCTTCCATCCATCCACCCATTAACAGTTTCTTGTTCTCTATCTTTGTGAGGACCTTCATTGACAATCTGTTTCCTTTTTGTTCTCAACCACTTTTTGGATCATGAATTCATTTTTTTTAAGTCTGATTTATTTATCTTTTTGTGATCCCAAATTTTGTGAAATATTGTAATAGTTTCCCATTATCCATTCTATGCATTCTGAATGCAGAAAAAAGTTGGAAAAGGTGAGCATCACCACAATCACACAAGACCGCAAATCTGCATCTCCCAACCACAGGAAGATAAATGAGACAACCAACATCTGTACAAGAGTCCTGCTTCTTACTTGGGGCTAAAAACTTCAGTATTAGCAGCTCTGTACCATTACAGTTAGGACAAGATTTTGGATCAGACAGAACGGGTTTGAGTCTTTGTGGGGATTGTTAAAAGAACAACACTATCATAATGGTAGGGATGATTTGGCTTGGTTTAAGGGACTTTATGGTCAAGACAGGGGACTGTGTGGATTACCAAATTCATCATGGACATGGAATTTTTTATCTTCACAAGTTGGGGCATGTCTTCAACAAACAGGAGAGGTCTGTTTAGTTGAGGTGTGTCTGTACTGTAGAAGTGGTCCCATCGGAAAAGGGTAGACTATGTCATGGACAGGTGACCAACATAGAAACTGTCACTTGTTTTACTTATGGTTTTATATGGTAAAGCACTTTGATATAACTGAAAGTGCTTTACAATTAAAGCACTTATATATGTTCACCTTAGTACGCAAAGGTGGAAAAGTCTTTAAATGAACCATATTGGAATTTTGCTACAGGGCAAGACTTCTGGAAGTGTGCAAAGCCATGTTTTGGATGTGGAAATATTGCTCAAAATTAAACTTTTTATGCATTTCAGAAAAAAGTTAAATCTTAACCCTGATTATAATCCTAATCCTAAAACCCTTAACAGAAAGTAATATGGAAGATTGCTTGAAGAATTGTTCCAAAATTGGAAGTGTGCAGCGTCCGTTCAAAAATGGTGGCCAGTTTCAGGAGTGCGAAAGCATCAGAGTTTGTTCATCTCTACAGTCTATGTATCTAATATATGTATTATTCACACCTACTGTACATACAATTTAGAATCACCAATTCAACCACAAAACCTGCAACTTTTGGACTTTGAAAAGTACCCAGAGAGAATCCATGCAAATCATCCCAAAGCCTGTCACAGCGTTCAGTACATTTTTTTAAAGTGAAGATCTAATAGATCATTTTACGATGTCAATTAGGAACACATAAAAGCAGAAAATGCTGGATCAGTTGACGATGTGAACTTACTGTGTTTAAAAGCACAAACAAAATAAATATGTTGCATGTGTGTTAAAAAAAAATACAGGCAATAAATTGTGGTTTCACCAAAATTGTTATTCAGCATTCTAGTTTTTTTTTTCCAAAACAAGCGATAAAACAACAAATTTGCTGGTGTACTTTGCTCAAAACTGAAGTCAAAATTTTAATCACCAAAGGTAGAATAGTGCTGATTTACTGCTGGCTAATAGCCTAAATAACTTTGTTTATTTGGTGAGCCCATTTTCTACAATTATCATTGTATAGCCAAACTTTGCATCATTAGTTGACAAATTTTGTTATTGTTCCAGCTGAGTATTTTCTTCTTCTTTGTTGTACTGCTCACTTCATTATACCGCCAAGTGGCAGACACATGTATTGCAGCTTCGTTTGTTCTTGTACTAACCATGGGAGGCCATGGTTTTTGGTGGAATTCCCAACAAACATGGTATGTGGATGAAGGGTGACCCTGGAACATCCCTGAAAAGGTTTGTTTGGGGAAAGGTCCAGGTCATTGGAGTCAAAGGTCAAAGTTGTGGTCCGTCTATCTGTTTGATCCCTTACTCCAGGTCCTTGGCCAGATTTCCACAAAACTTGGCATATGGATGAAGGTCAAGCCCAGAATTGCACTTAATGACTTTGTTATGGAAAAGGTGACTGAATCACAGGTCAAAATTTTGATGATTCATTTATTTATCTGTCTATCTTTTATCCTTCACTTCAGTGTCCACCAACCACAGCTCACATATGTAGGTTGGTTCTGGAGTTGCTCAGACGATCAAATTTACCAAATGTCAGTCATTGGACAATCATTAAGTCAAAGTAATTGGGATCAAATGTCAAATGCTTTTCACTCTGATTTCTAGTAAATGTGGCACACATGAGGAGGTGGGAACTGGATTTGCCGAGACACGTGATGTTATAAAAACCATTTGCAGTTGTGTAGTAAAAACAAAGTATGTTTGCCTCAAAATAAAAAGGTTCATAACCAAAACCTAAATTTATCCTAAAAACAAAAGCCAAATCCACCGCATCAGAATGCCTTTGAAAAGTGAACACACCTGAAACAGGTCCCCACAGGTGTAAAAGTACAAACACACAGCCAGCTGTTTGCACACACACTAGAAGCACATTAGTGTGTTTGACCTTATTGATTAGGTCTTGTCTATTGGCACAAATCAGGGCAATCAATCACTGATATCTGTGTTTACTGGGCAGAGATGAGTTGATATTGATGGACTGGTGATTAATCAGTAAACACAGTGAAGACAGTGGACATACACACATACGAGATACACAGTTTGAGGTCACAACAGTTTTGTGTATCTACATTTTTGTGTGTCGCATGATTGCAGTCAGAATATCACAGTTATGGAACAAACTATGGATGTGGAAATCTGCTGAATTTTACAATAGTTTCCTAAAACTAAATAATTTAAAACCAGAATATCCATGACTGTCAAAACTGTGACATTTGTTCATACCTGTGTACCAGAGTGGCTAGAAACCCTGTGCAATCACGTGATCTTCAAAGCCAATTTGCAAAACAGCCCATGCTGTTTCTCTTTGGCCAGTGCACAAGCTGACGTAAGAAGAAGCACAAATCTAACCCTACATAAATTCATCAAACGCACCTGATTCTCCCAGCAAAGGACAGTGTAACACATTGTCCTTTCTTTCACAAACTACGTAACCATCAGATAAAACTTTTTACCACATTCTGACTGACGATCAAATAATACAGATCAATATGAAGAGGTTGCAGTTTGAGCAGTTTGTGGTCACCTATCCCAGTGACCACAGGGATAGGCAGCATACACCCTGGACAGGCCTCCAGTCCATCACAGTATTCACTCATTCTACAGGCATAGCACAGAAATCCAACTGAAAATGTACCAAAAATAGTATACACCATAGTACTTTGTATACCCTAAACTGCCTTTGGCTTGTTATTGTTGTTGTTCTTGTTGATATCTTCAGTGTTGTGGACGTTCTACCAGTCCACAGTAACCAGCATCCTCTTTTACACCGCGGTGTGCCGGGAGGCTGATCAGGTGGGCTGGCTCCGTGGTTGGCATGAAGCTGGACTCTCTGGTGACAGTGGCAGAGAAGAGAACACTGGACAAACTGCTGGACATTATGGACGATGCCAGTCACCCTGTGCACATCGTCATCAGCAACCAGAGGAGGCTCTTCAGCCACAGACTGCTCCTTCCCAAGTGCAGGATCAACAGAATGAAAAACTCCTTTGTCCCTCAGGCCATCAGACTGTAGAACTCCTCACTCAGGGGGAGGAGGAGTAACAGGAAGACAGAGGACAGGAAGGAGAGGAGCAATAGTATCCAGTAAACCAGTATTGATCAGTATGTCTGGTATTTATATTGTGTATTTATATTGCAAACTGTTTTTCTTTTTTACTTTTAACTTTTGATACTCTGTGTGCGTCTTACCCCATGTGCTGCTATACGATACTGCTGGAATCTCAATTTCCCAAAGGATTAATAAAGTTCTATCTAATCTAATCTAAATCTAAATGGTTTGTCAGTGGTACACAGTGTTTGGCACAAGCCCACATTCAGCACTGTTTGCCTTAAATATCCTTAACTGTTGGCTGCACATCATTTGCCCTTCGGGGACATAATAAAGCATTGATGTTAAAGTTAAACTGTCAGTTTAAGGATATAATCTTCAAATGTGCACTCCCATGAATGGATTTGCATTTTACTGAACTGTCAGTATTTTCTCTTCAATTTCACGTTATTGCAGCAAATGTATAGAATGAGAATCATTTGTGTTTGTTTCATATGTGTCTGTCCACAGCTGTTGTCCATACTGTCCACAGTTCTGACTGTGGTCCCCACTGATGTCAGTGGGTGTTGGCTGCACCGGACACACACACACACACATGACTTTGTAATTATGTACTATCAGTAGAATAAAAAAGAAAAACAAAACATTTAGTCCACGACACTCTGCTGGAATCAGGACAAGGGTTCAAACTGATGTCCCACCTGTCCAGTGAACTTGCAAATTTACTTCTAAATAATTTTGTGTTTGACAAAGGACAAGGCTTGGAGTTTAATTTCTCTGAAATGCGCAAAAAGTCAGATAATAAGAACAATTCTCCCAGATTCATGCAACGGTTTTGAGCAGTAGTGGAATTCCAGTATGGTCGGGGTCCAGGTGTTTGTGTTTTCCCATATTGTGTGAACACAAATATTACTCAGAACATCCACATTTTCTCATCAAAATGTTCTGCCACTTTTATCTTGCTATTCTTGTGAAGAAAGTCTTCTTCTTCTTCTCTTGAGTGATTGTGTGAATGCATTACTGCCACCAACTGTCCAAAATGTACAACTCTAATCCAGAACAGCAGCAAAAAAACAAAAAAACAAAAAAAGAAAAAGAAATCTTGATAACGATATTGAATCATTTCATTCTACTGTCCATCTGAGCAGAACACTTCACAACACCAGCCATGAAATGGATAAATGTTCATTTGGTCATAAGAAGGGAATCATCTGACCTTCTTGCACCTTTGACTGGTGCGCCAATGTTGCACCATCACTCCTGTCAGTACCACCGCCTTTAAACTTCACTGTAGCGGCATAAGTGAATCCCATCTGATTCTGAACCTGCTGAACCGCCTCGCTCTCTTACTTACTGGAGACACAGACCCTGCACACAAAAGGTGTGATCATCTCCACAGTTACAGCACTTAACAGCAGCTCCTACCTCACATACGGTGCATCCGGAAAGTATTTACAGTGCTTCACTTTTTCCACATTTTATGTTACAGCCTTTTTCCAACAATGGATGAAATTCCGTTGTCCTCAAAATTCTACACACAATACCCCATAATGACCAGGCTTGGGGAGTGAGTAACAGAATACATGTAACAGCGTTACGTAATTAGGATACAAAAAAAGGCTAACTGTATTCCGCTACAGTTACAGAAAAAAGACGTATTCAGATTACAGGTATATTTAGTAAAAATGGGGATTAGTTTGCAGTTTGAATGCATTTTATGATATTATCTGTACATAATTTTTTTTTCCTTTGAAACAAAAAACGTCCCTTCATGGACAGTGATATGACGCCTCCTAACAGGGCAAAATATTGATAAAGTACCCAGATGTTAATGCATTTTCAATGGAGATCCGCGACTGAACACACTCAGAAAAATGCTTGCAAAATACGTGTTAAAATGCCATTTTGACCTGGATATCGAGCCCGTAAAATTAAATTACATTAAATTATGTCAGGAAAGTATTAAACTTACTCTGACACACACACATTCCCAAATATTAGTGTTGAAAGTGACACGGATCTGCGCTGTTCAAGCTGCTGAGCTGAGGCGTCCTGCAGCTGCTGTTCAGCGCGGCTCCTAAAACCATTACAATACATTTATATACATATTATATTTTTACACAATTATTCTTTATTGACCGAGTTTCATTCATGAAGTCAGTGGTGTGGGTCCACATCTCTATGTGTGGGTGTGACTGTGAGCGGCACAGTGCGCAGGTCATTATAATCTCATTATTTTAAAGGTGCAATTTTTAAAAAATCCCGTCTTGTCAAACAATTTTAATCACTAACGACAAGTATTTAACTAGACATCGGTCTAGCAGGGGAAAATATCAACTAGACATAAGTGAAGAGTTAATGGTCCGTGTCATCGGACGACACGGCGGGAGACATACAGCTGTTTATCATCCAAATATCATGGACAAAGTGACAAGAAGAACCAAAACCACTTACTTATGGAAGGAAATATTGTCTCCCTTGTTCCTCTGTTTGTGGCTTTGCCAACATGCGCAGCTTTCCGGCATATTCCACCTGTTTCTTGAACTCCTATGCACGCAAATCACTAACTTGTCCAGAATTAAAATGTCGATCACGCCTCCTTACTGACAGGATTTACTTAATGGTTTTCAATATGCTGTTGTTCTTATTTTTAAAGTTCAATAAGTGGACTGATATGTGAAACATGGTACGAATTTACTGAACAAGTAGTAGACTTTTTTTTGTTTTGTATATTGTTCTGCCACTTTTAATTACAAATTCATCCGCACACACCTGAGTTTTCATTATCCTTCATTTGTTTGGCATTTTTGTTGAAAATTTAGCAGGTGAACACTGGGTGTGTTTAAAACAATATTGTGGCGCTCTTAATTCATAATGTGAAGTAAAACAGAGCATGCCATGTAAAAGAAACAGTTTTATTTTTGCTTCATAAACTGTACTATGTAGTCAAGACTATTTATATTTAGTTTCTTTTGCCTGTATTAGCATATTTGATATTGGAGTAATCCAGAAGTCATTGAAAGTAATCAAATTACATTACTTTAATATTATGGTACTTGGATTACGTTACTGATTACATTTTTCAACAGGTAACTAGTAACTGTATCAGAATACATTTTTAAAGTAACCCTCCCAACCCTGATAATGACAATGTGAAGTTTTTTTTTATTGAGATTTTTGCCATCAAGTCACTCTCAAGTCATGAATCAGCAAGTCCCAAGTCAAGTCTCAAGTCATAATGACCACCAAGTGTTTGAGAGCTGACTTGAGACTAGACCTGGGACTTGCACAAACATTTGAACATATTCAATGAACTCAATGAAGTTTCTCATCATAACAAAATAAGTAATAGTGCACATCGTACAATCCAAGAATAATAGTACAAAGTCAATAAACGTAATTGTCCATACTGTAGCCAGAAATTATATAGTGTTTATGAAGTCTTTTAAAGCTGACTAGAGTACAGCACAATTTAATATCCTCAGGACAGTTGTTCCAAATGTTCACTCCATTTACAGAGACACAGTGACTTTTTACAGTAGTTCGAGTCCTTGCTCAATAAATGCTCACTAACACTGATTTAGACAGATTTAGGCATAAGTCTTTTGTGTATATAAAAATGTTTTAGATCTTTGAGTTCAGCTCATGAAAAATGGGAGCAAAAAGCATTTATATTTTTGTTCAGTGTATTTAAAAAGGGAGGCATAAAATTAAAAATGTACACAGCAGGTTTGGAGATCTAGTGCAAAATAACTTTATAAATAAGGTTGCCAGCATTGCTTCTACTGTATGTGGCAGGTACTGTCAGAGAGGTGTAGGCAGCTCAGGTTTGTCACACACACACACACACACACAGACACACACACACAGACATACACACACATGCACGCACGCACGCTCACACACACACTGTAATTGAAAACCTGCCCCTTTAACACTGTGAAATGCCCTTAAGGCCGCTGAAATACTCTTTCCATCTCACCTTTCTCACATACACAGATGGTGAGAAAGCAAAAGAGAAATGTTTTAATATTATAGTTCAGCCATAAGGTCAGCGAGGAGGCAGCCATCCTTTTTTCTCCTCTGCTCTCTCACTCGCTTTTTTCTCTGTAGCGGTCACAGCAGAAAATCAAAAATTGGATTTCACTTTCATTTAATAACCTGTCAGCTAGTGGAGGTTAGACAAGATCAGGCAGAAAGTAGTTTATTATTTTCATGATTAATGTGTTTTAATGAGTAATAGTTTCCTCCATAAACATGTGAACGTAGTACGCAGGGCAACATGTCTTCATACGTCTGTGGACACATTACTGATTTTTAAGTGCAAGCGTTAAAAACAAATGCAAGTGAAGCAATTTTTAATGTGTCCCAAGTTACGGAATAAAAACAACAACAAATGTTTTCATGTGGAGAAATTCTAAAATACAGACTTTAAATGCGGGCAGCATAGTGGCTTAATGGTTAGAACTGTTGCCTCACAGCAAGAAGGTCATGGGTTTGATTCCCACCTGTGGCCTTTCGTCGTGGAGTTTGCATGTTCTCCCGTGTTCGCGTGGGTTTCCTCTGGGTGCTCCGGCTTCCTCCCACATCCAGAGACATGCAGGTTAGGTGGATTGGAAACTTTAAATTGTCCGTAGGTGTGTGTACGTAGTGTTTTTGTTTGTCTATATGTGACCCTGTGACAGGCTGGCGTTCCGTCCATGGTTGAAGGTGAGTCAGTGAGACTTTAAATGCATGTGTACAGGTATTAATGGGATATATTCTGTCATTTGGAAATGTTCATGTACGCAGCTGCTGACTTTTCTAAAGAAAAGCAGCCCATAAAAAATATGATTTGGTTTAAATTTACTAAGGTGGACTAATAATTATGTTAAATGTACATTTTATGCTTGTATTTTTCCCCTCCCTAAAAGCATTTTGTTGTTGCTGTCATTTCATTTATTAAAGTGTCTGAATGTACAGAATGGGTTTATTTGCATTTATTTCTGGACATAGTTCGAATTCTGCACTAAAGATTCAGGGATGCCAAAACTTCTGAGCAGGAGGATATTTTGGTATTTACATATCCACACCTGCACCAATCGGCCTCAAGACTTGCACAGGATTTAATGTTATATTTACTCCATATGGTGCAGAAAACAAATCTTAGTATTTTGAGAGGGTCGTACATTAATTTGCATATTAGTTAAGTGCTTTTTTGTGGATTTAATTTAAAAAAATGAAGTGGTGGCCTCAAGTTTACAGAAGAAGGCCTGTGACTGAAAGATCTTACGTTCAGTTCCCTATTTCTTTCATTTTATATAGCACGAAATCACAACAAAGCTGCCTCAAGGCGCTTCACACGAGTAAGGTCTAACCTTACCAACCACTACAGCAAGCACACAGGCGACAGTGGTAAAGAAAAACTCTGATTATATTAATGAAGAAACCCCCAGCAGACCAGACTCAGAGGGGTGACCCACTGCTTAGGCAAGGTTTTTACAGTTTTTTTAAGTTTTACAAAGCTGAAGAAACAGTAAACAGGAAATCAAAGCAACATCAAAAGAAAGTGCAATTTGTGCAGTTTACTAAGGTGGACCAATAATTGGGTCAAACGTCTCTCCTGTCCCTAACCAGTGACTAAAATCACCCTTGAGTAAAATCCACTCTATCAGTGTGTATGTGATGCATCCATCCAGATGTTTTCTGAACCAGCTTACTGGAGGTTAGGCAAGAGGTGGGGTACACCCTAGACAGGCCATAGTCTCAGCGCTATGTGAGGCATCATTGACTACGTTTACATGCAGCCAATAACCGTTTCATAACCAGAATATTAGCAATAACCCGGTTGCGCACGGCCATGTAAACACCCACAGAAACCCGAATATGCTCATATTCTGTTTTTTAAAAACCCAAATATGACCCCTGGGTTACTCCTTTTCTAACCCGAATATCAGGTTATATAAATGCGCATTGGAATATCCCCATAAAAAGGAACATTATTTTGTTTTCTGCGCATGTCCTATCGGCAAGGAATCTTGGTCTTTTGAGTACAGCAACTACTTGTGTGCGGTGCGCGCAACCCACCAGACACCACAGAAGCAGAGGTAAACAAGCATGGGGAAATCCAGACGCGCCAGCACAGCACCACACTTTTGGAGCGAAGAGGAAACCGAGTACTTCATTAGTATCGTAAAAGACATGAATATAATGTCTTTTATTGAGGGTAGAAAGTACCGAGATAGCGACATTTACAAGAAGGTGGCCGAAAAGTTACGCAAAGCAGGATTTGCACGAACGCCAGACCTAGATGGGGATATTCCAAATGATACCAATGACCATGTATACAGGAGTAACTCTGTCTGCTTAAGCATGTAAACGGGTTATTCCTAATGATTCAGAAACTGGAATACTGACCTTATCCCGAATATTAACGGCATGTAAATGTAGCCATTGTAATTTTTTTTGTAAACGCGACACTTGTTGCTGTATTTTGCACCTCACATTACCTCTTGTGTCTGTGTGTATGTATTTTGGACTCAACCATGCATTATGGAATATGTAGACAGTAGTCTCTAAGGTGAAGATGAAGTATCTTGACCAAGGACGGAGCACCCACATGGAATTGAACCCAAGTCTACATATTGGTAGTCCAACTGCTATCCCATAAAGCCACCTGCTCTGCTGAACTCAGAACATGAAGCATCATTATTAAGTGGTTGGAGTGTAAAATACGTACAAGGTAGAAGTGTAGTCAAATTGTTTACATTTTTTTGTGAACTGTCACATTCCTTTGGTATGACACCATGGGAACACCCTCATGTGGCTCCAGCTAGCGTGAATGTGGTTATTTTCCAGGGATTGTTGTCTTGCTCAATGACAGTTTGATACAAACAGGAATAACTGGGGTTTGGGGGAGGTGGTGGTCTAGTGGTTAAGGTGTTGGGCTTGAGACCAGAAGATCCTCGGTTCAAATCCCCACCTGACTGGAAAATCACTAAGGGTCCTTGGGCAAGGTCTTTAATCCCCTATTGCTCCCGGTGTGTAGTGAGTGCCTTGTATGGCAGCACCCTGACATCGGGGTAAATGTGAGGCATAATTGTAAAGCGCTTTGAGCGTCAGATGCAGATGGAAAAGCGTTATATAGATGCAGTCCATTTACCATTTAATCCCCCAACCCTTTTGATGACCTCCATTCTCCATTCACCTACTGAGCTGTCTTCCCAAACGGAGAGTGATTTTTCCATCATGTAAGAGCCCATTTTCCATGTTAAACAACTATAGTCAACTATAGTTTAGCATGCCAAGTCAATGCAGTGTGAAAGTATGGCAATGGTTAAAATGCCTGTGATGACTGTCATCATCACATGGACTACCTATAACCTCGAGGTGTGTGTTATGCTTTCACTGCATAGCAGGGATGCCAATATGAAATACCAAACCACTTTGCTGTGACTATTTGTGTACATGTTTATGCTTTACTTAGCCAAAATAGATGTTAGAAGCTGCCAACAATCTAAAATATCGTTTTGGTAGGTGCTGTGTTGCCTTGGTAACAGACGCTGCATTATCCACTTAGAAAAGGTGTGAAAGGCAATTCACCAGACGATGCTTTGTAACTTGGCAGCGCTCTGAGCTAAATGTTGTTACAGTAACCACATCCTCACCACCGAGACGAGACGCCCCACATCTAAAAATCAACTGGCACAGAATGTCCATTTTTTTCCACACGATAGATAGATAGATAGATAGATAGATAGATAGATAGATAGATAGATAGATAGATAGATAGATAGATAGATAGATAGATAGATAGATAGATAGATAGATAGATAGATAGATAGATAGACAAAAATTAAATTTATGTCAAATCATTATTTTCATACCTTTACCTTTATTGGCTTGTGGGCATAACCTGAGTGAAATATCCAGAAATACCACACTGTCCTGAATATAAGACAACCCTGATTCCGAAATGGCCACTTCCTTTTCTGAAAAAGATCATTTTGGAAAAACACTATCTGAATGATTGTAAAACTTGTGCCAAATCAACATTCAGATCCACCTTGAAAACAAGGGAGCAGCCGAAGGGACTTACTTTACTTTCTGAAAATCAAATCTTATCTTCTTTTTTCTTAACTTGACATGCTTTTATTTCAAAATAAAGCTAATAAAGGCTCATTTTATGGGCAATCCATCATATCTTTTTCACACTGCCATCTGGAAGACCACATTCAGCATTTTTAAAATGTTCATTTTGAGCTCCTCATCTTTGAACAAGACACTCTCACACTATATCTCTAGGCTGCTTGAGAGTTGTTTAATATCTCTGCTGCATTTCTCACAAAGAGATTGAATTCTGAATCATGAGTTGTCCTCAGTTTCTGGTTAGCTTACTTGAAATTTGACGCTTTCTCTTTTCAGGACAATCGTCGTGCCACTCCATGATTTAGCGCTGTATGCTAGTTAGAAGGATGGGGCTTTAGTACTGGGACCCACACTCATTTCACAAATATTTGGCACCACCCACTGGAGATGTATATCTGGCAAGTAAAACTCTAGACCCTGAATATTGTAAGACAAGAAAAAAACACTCATGTTCTGACATTATGATAGACTGTAAAAGGTCATGGGATTAACTTTGTACATCTTTTCAAAAACAATTCAATTTAAATTTTGCACTATAAATTTTGACTTTGTTGCATGAAGGTCAACACATTGAGCATCACTTATTTCTGTGTTGCACCAGTTATTTTTCTTTTATCCAATATTCACTGTCAGAGCTGGCGGAGCATAATTGATTTTTTTATAGTATGCTAATATATTGATGGGTTTTTCTGTTGCAGGTTCATGTTTTCACTTCAGGCAAAGAAGGTAAACAGAATAACAAGAATGAATCCCATGTAATGTCAATTTGTATACAGTTTATACAGCACCAAATCACAACAAAGCTGCCTCAAGACACTTCACATGAGTAAAGTCTAACCTTACCAACCCCCTAGAGCAAGCACACAGGTGACAGTGGTAAGGAAAAACTCCCACTGATGATGTTGAAGAAGAAACCTCAAGCAGACCAGACTCAGAGGGGTGATCCACTGCTTGGGCCATTCTAACAGTTACAAGGTTTTTACAAAGTTTTTACCAAGCTGAAGAAACAGGAAACAGAAAAACCAGAACAGCATCAAAAACAAAGTCCATTATTATGATGAGCATGGAGTCATTGGCGCCACAGGCAGGGTGTCGTGAGATACGTCCAGCACCCTGGGTTGCATGGCCAGCGTCCATCCATCATGTCGTCAGTGGGTTACAGCACAAGCTGCCCTCATGGAAGAGCACATTCCAAAAGCAGACTGCAGTGTGCTGCTTCAGCCAGGGCATCTCGTGGTAAGTCCAGCGCCCTGTGATGCGCAGTCGCCAGTCTTGCACAACTTCAGTGCCTCAGACAGAGAGAATAAAGCAGAATCGGTTGGCCAGAAAGAACTGCACCCAAGGTATGAGTTTACTAGCAGTAAATCAACAGCAAAACAGAAAGAATACTAAGATGATCGCAGGCAGCTAGCCCCAAGCTTCACTAACAGACCCAGAATTTAGATGAAGTGAGACCAAGACCTGCTTCTGTTGCTAATGAGATGAGTTAAAGGGAGAGGACGTATAGTTCCATACTATGGCAGTATGCTACCCATACGAAAAGGAGAACAGATGCATCTTAAGTCTGGACTTGAATGTCTCGACAGAATCAGACTGTTGTAGCTCTGCAGGGAGATGATTCTACAAAATGGGCACGATAAGAGAAAGCTTTCTGGCCTGCAGACTTTTTATTCACCCTAGGGACACAAAGTAGTCCTGTGCCCTGAGAACACAGAGCCTGGGCTGGTACATAGGGTGTAAATAAGTCAGGTAATTAGGGAGATGTTAGTCCGTGAATAATTTTATAGGTTAGTAACAGAACCTTAAAATCTGACCTCACAGAGACAGGAAGCCAGTGAAGAGATGCCAAATTGGATGTAACATAGTTGAACCTTCTGCTTCTTGTCAAAAGTCTGGCTGCAACATTTTGAACCATTTGGAGACCGCTAATGCCAGAACCAGAAAATAGAACATTGTAGTAGTCTTTCTAGCAAGTTCACAAGTCCTCTCTATATCCATTTTTGTGACCTCCGATTGTCTCATACTAATATCATCAGTGCCACCATGAATAACTATGTGGCTATATCTAGTGTCATGTTCCTTTGTCTCATTAACCTTATGCAACATCAGCACCAGAAGGTGAGAGGCAGTGTCGGGTGCTCTGGCCCCTCTGGCTCTCTAAGGGTGTAAAATAATGAGCTAAAATTTGTAGCTGTTGCAGCAGAAGAAGTGATACACAGGTAACAGAAATAAAAAAACAGTTACAACCTTGTTTTAATTAGAAGAGCGCCGTTCAGCCCAGTCACTGAGGAGGCAGTCGACCCGGGAAAGAAGTCCGACTGGAAACGCGCAGCAGCAGATAGCAGCCGGGTATCTCAACATGTTCTGATTTAATTCTTTGTCATCTTGCGGAAAAAGCTCAGGCATCTTGAACAGGATCTGCTTTATCATTGACCACTGAGCAGCTCAGAATTGGGTCTGTGTGCATATGTGTGTGCTGTCCGATCATTTGGAGCATGAAGAACAAAAAGGTCTGCAGATTAAGGAAGGCTCGGGGAATTAAGGTCATTTCCTGTCTGTAAAACATAAATTAGTACTAAAGTACCATAACACAAACAGACCCACTTCCATAGTCCTGTTGGACTCAACAGTACAGAAATATGATCTATGATCAGTTCCAAGTTGGTTCATGAGCTTGGAATCTTGTGCACAGTAGCCACATCTAACCTTAAAGTTAGTTTTTTAACTGATGACCAGCTAACCGAAAAGTTAACTATGATAACACAAAACCAATAACCTGGTAACACATTTAGCTGAAGCTACCAATAACCTTGAGCTTTTATAATATTAATTTAGTTTTGCCATGGTTTATTGGCTGTAAAACCCTGAACAAAGACCTAAAATGTTGACATTTTAATATGTTAAAGTGCAAACATGGAGGCTCATAAAAAGTTTGACGAATATTTAAATTAATAAAATTATATAAAACAGTAGTTTACATTCAGGAAACAGTTTTTGAACAGAACAGAAATATTAAACAAGTGAAAAATACTAATAAAAAGATATGGAAAATAATTAGAAAAATCTCATTAATGCATTTATACTGTGGCTTGACCCCCTGCTCCAGTTTTGCTTATATGATTAGTCTATAACCTAAACAAACATGATACTGCCATTTGCAAATAGTTTTGACCATTACAACTTTATTTAAAAAATGTTAGCTGACTTAAAGATAGCAGCACTAAATTTAGCGAAAGCTAATTGGTTGTCAAAGTTAGCTGAAAAGCTGGTCCACAAATGAAAACGTTAGGATTTCTAATCTGGAATAAAATACTAATTCTTGATAAAAATCTTACTGACATCCATGCTTGAGGTACATATAAACTCATGCCAACATCACTCTAAATGAAACAGTTAATTGAAATCATCAGGTTTTGGGGTTAGCGCCTTAACAGCAAAGAGTAATACTGTTGGGTGTAGTTTTATACAACTTCTGGAATGTGACTTTAAATGTAAGATCTCAAATGCATGTGCACACTCAGAAAAAAAATGGGATTTTTTTTTTAAATAAGAAATCAGTTGTATCACATGAGTCAAGAATTCATCTGTTAATGCTTTGATGCAGTTTGTGGCAGTTCCACCCTAAAGTAAGATGCTGTGTCATTTGGGAGATAAATATGGTCAACAAAAATGGGCCAATTTTTGAGGGGCACTTGTGTAAGTGGCCTGTCACATTAGGGTTCTGGATTTCAGACTGAATTTCAATTAATTTAAGTGCATTCAACATAAACTACTGATTCACCAAAGAGCTCAAATATTCCCTTGAGGTATCTGTGTCAATATTTTGCGCTGACTTCAACTTTGGTGAGCTTGGGCATGCAAATTTATGCCAACATGCAAACACAACCCTACGTGATACTGTTCATATTCAAGGAAACTGAATTAAACAGTGTTCAAAATGATGGATGCTATAACATCAAGTAGTAGGCCACCTTTGAAACCTGGATCAACAATCAATCGTGATGACCGTAATCTGTGAATCTAGAAATCCATGGCTGAACCGACACGGTATTTTTATTACCTTTTGCCACAGTTTACTCTGACGGTAAGAAAAAATAAAAGCTTGTCAATGTTGGTGAACAATGAAAAAGGCCACCAGCAGCAATACTTGCTGATATCCATGTTGCCTAAAAATTGGACCATCGTGTCACATCAAGTCACACATTAGCGGACTTTATCATGGCCTCTGCGAGAGAGTGCACAAAACAGACAGACACATCCTGACCATGATGTTGTCATTTCCAAACATAAGTTAGAGAAGACTGATTCCTTTCTACAACTTCCCTTGGAGGGCATGTTAGTCCATCACAGGTTACTTCCCCCATCAGGGCTGGTATCCATTTACACCTGGGTGGACTGGGACAATGCAAATAAAGTGTGTTGTCCGAGGACACAGACAGGCAGAAGATGGCCTACATCACACCCCGAGGCTCAGTGTTGCCGGTGCTTACCCTTGGATTCTGCAGTGGATAAGTGTCTACGACTTTCCCAGGACAGGACTCCAGTCTGACACAAGTTACTTGTTAGTGGATTGGGAAAATGCAGATGTAGTGCCATGTCCAAGGTCACAAACAGGCAGCGTGGCCGTGAACCAAACTCAGGTCTAGATATTTGTCAAGTCCTATCTCCCAGTAACGATGTTGTGTTGTCAGATATTGGCGTCCAAAGCCAACAGAGTAACATCTAAAGGCCTTTCAAGCAGCAAAAATGTCATTAAGATTCTGTAATTTTGAAGATGAGGTGACTAACTGTCAACCCTGTAACACTGTAAAAAAAAAAAAAAAACAGGTAACCAAGTGCAGAGTGGATCTGACTGTCGAGTTCAATGGTGTACAGTGTATCTTTGTGTTTTCGTACAGTGACAGTGTCGTGTTTGTGAGTCCAGCTGAGTGCTGAGCGTCTACATACACTGCTTGCCAACATCAGAATAGTGATCATGTATTTCAGTGAACAGAATTCCTTTCTTTGGCCGCATGTCTGCTCGTGACCACCACCACCACTCTGTAACCCCCCCACAGTCCACTGGCATTAACAACTGTCACTCAAACACAAAGCCCACTGTGACCAAAATAACTCCACTTTCTATGAAGTTATTACAAATACACTGTCTACTGGGACTAATTCACTTCAGTTCAGTTTTAATTATATAGCCCCAAGCCCCAAATTCCACAATTTAGAGCAATATCCACTTGTGGAATTCTCAACAGAATTAGGAGAACTCCTCAGACAGATGAGCATTACCACATGTCCAAACACCTTAATTATTTTTTCCGATATCTTGTACACAAACAGACAGGTGTGATCAGATAATAACCGCCCTGTCCACAGTTGGCACAGTTAAAAGGAAAATAAGATTCCTGACTTGAGGTGGTATTTAAAGCTACAGTGTGTAGGACTTAGGAGCACATATTAGCAGAAATAGAACATAGTATTCATAACCATCTGTTAGTGTATAATTACCTGCAACAACAAATCAGTTTGCAGGGTACCGGTGTCACAGACTGAACGGTCCCCCCTAAAAATCGGTCCGCCCTACCTTCACTGCGCATGCGTCATTAGCCGTGGTTCACAGATTATCTCGTTTCTGCTTCAACCTGCACTCCAGTCATCATTTATCTCAGTAACAGATATCTGAAGCTTTTGTACAACAATCATTTCCACATAAGTTCAGCATTATTTCATAAAAGAAGATGACGAAGCGATCAGAGCGCCACGGCTACACGAGCTGCTAGCTGATGCATTCACTTCGCATCGGTCATTTCAAAGCGTCACAGAGTTTTGCCTCGGTTCTGCATAAAATTGACTTTAGAGGTTTTACCTTGTCATCTGATGGTTAATAATCCCATTATTCCATTTGATCCCTTGGGTGAAGAGACTCAGTTTTAGAGGAGCGGCTCAGCTCTGAAATGCAGCATGTGCAGTGGAGGCAGGGCGGACCAATTTTTAGGGTTGTACCGTTCGGTCTGCGACACCGGAACCGCTGCAACGCTTGATGCTGTCTCTGTATGACCAAAGGAGAAGGTGTGTATGCATATTTCCATATTAAGGGGACGATGAGTTTATCACAGGGGGCGGGGTCGCTTCCCCCCCCAAAAAAAGTGCGAACCGGAGGAGACGTGCCTCTGAGCATGCGTAATGAATTGGGTGCGCTCCCAGAAAGCTCATGTATTTAGGCTACACCATTGTAAGAGACTGACTAAGAGTAAATAGTGATGACAGTATTTTTTAAATTATTATTTGAACGTATAGACCCTCGGTCAAGTGATCTCCTGCATACCACACAGAGCCGGTGTTCTGTTGAGATGAGGTGCGCCAACTTTCAACACTCTGAGCTGTGACGTACCTTCGTGTTGTCCAATAGGAACGACACATCGGGCCAAAACATGGAAGACTCGTGGCAGAAACCACTGATCTGTACAAAATGGATTGGACCAATCCGATCGGTGCAGAAACCACTGATCTGTACAAAATGGATTGGACCAATCCGATCGGTGCAGAAATCACTGATCTGTACAAAACATTAACGTGTGACAGGACTGCTCATTTAGAGAGCAGTTTTCTGAAGAAAAATCATTGGAAATGCTTTTGTTGTTGTTGTTTGTTACCTCAAAATTTCTGATTACTGTTAAAAAAAGTTTAGAACACTTGTAATTAAAACAGCTAAATAAATCAATAAATGGTTCTTTAGAAACCTTTCATCTGTAAATTAAAACCACCTGTTATTTCAGATTAGATAATTTCTTGTTTAACATAAGGAACCTTGGACATTTATTTTTAGACAATTAAAATAACATGAAAACTTGTATATTTTTTAAGTCTGGTAGATTATTTATATCTCATTTCACCCAGAAAAACAAACACTAAATAAATATAAATGTTTATTATAAATGCAACAGGAAATAATTTAACAATGACTGCAGTGTGATTGTAAAGTAGGATTTCTGTGACATAAACCTCAGGATGAATTTTTTTTATAGTCATTTAAATTTGTAATTTCGTCAAAAATATGTAATTGCCTTTAATGTTATCAGGACAGAGTCATTTCTAAAATATGAATTTGAGCACAATAAGTGGAGAGCTTCTACTTGTGCAAATGTCTTTTGACTTTGATTCGTGGACATTTTTAATGATCCGTTCATTTATTGTTAAAATATAAAATGAAACAGCTTTTTTAAAAATAATAAAACAGTTGCTGTTCAAAGAGCCTTTCATTTCGAAGCAGGTGATGTTATGCTGGATTCTCGGGACCAGATGAAGGTCTCTTCCGCAGCTTTGAACTCTGGTGGTGTTGCTGAAGACACTTTTGTCCTGTTTTGAAGAGCAGAGATGTTTTCTTTCGACTAGACTTCGTGGTGTTCAGCTCATCAATGGAAGTTTGGTTGTCTGCACAGCAAATGTGTTGTATGGCTGGGGGGCCTGGCTGCCTTTTTGTTTCTGTCTTTTGTTTTTCCTTCCAGGTGGCTTGCATTTGGGACTGAGTGGCTGTGTAGCTGAGTTTATCAGGACCTCACCCTGATCACCTGCGGCTCGTCAGGACTCACAGCTGTGGTGCATCTACATGGATTGGAACATGGTGGCATTTAAGACTGGAGTACACAGTGTGTATTTGCCAGAGACTCGACCTTGTGACCAGACGGGTGAGATCGTCGTCTCGGGAGCCATCTCATCATCAGTGGATGCAGAGAACGTCCAGGTTTGATGCATGGTCTGTGAAAGAGGAGGGGGTGAGGTCTCACGCTCGTCAGCACACTTCCTGAGGTACGTTAGATTTTGTGACTAACATTTATACAGTCAGTAAATGTGGTGTCCCTCACACCTTATTATATTGAGCTGTATGTTGGTCGTTTAAATCAGCTTCCACTGCAGTGAGTTTGTGAACAGGGTGTTCCATGCCTGCAGGTTGGGAAGCTGATTAGTAATTAAGCCAGGAAGTGTTTGCTGTTTGTGCACCTTTGAGCGTTCTCTCTGTGTGTTGAGTGTGGACTCACATAATGATTCCTTCTTTCACAGACTCGGTTTGTCGCGGCCACCTGGGGGGTGTCGGCGGGGTCCTTGGATCCGAACCAGTTCTGGCTCCGGACCGTCAGCGCTGCTGGGAGCGCACCGCAATCCACCACGCCAGACCGCGCACTTTTATATTTTTCACAGCACTGTTATGTTCATTAAACTCTGTTATCCTTTGTACCGTGCTCTGCTTATTTTATACTGGGTCCTTCAAACGCTGGTCGGTTCTCCGGGCTGCGTCCGACACATAACAAAATGTTCCTGATTGGGACAAATAAAATATTTATTTAAATATAAAGAAACACTAAACAGTTTATATATTAAAAAAGGGGGAAAAACGGCAAAAAACGATGGAAAAAATGCCTGAAAAAATAAGTTATTTAAAGTTGAGTTTTTGTGGTGTCTGAAAAAAGCTGTAGCTTTATTTGGTAAAAAATAAAAAAGACTGAACCATTTAGAAATTAAAGCGTTCACTCAGATCAACAGTGCTAAAAAGCTAAACTAACGTTAGCCGATCATTAAACCTTGACAGTTCAATAAACGTCACGTTTTATTTTTACATTATTCTCACCTCAGTAAAGCTGCAGAACTAAACTCCGTTGGGCAAACTGGGACTTCGCATATATCCAAAAAGTGGGAGATTTCGGACTGAGTGGGTTTGCTCCATCACCCCGGCGGCCTGGATCGCTCTGCCCAGGAATGATGCCTGAAGGCCGGCTTCTCCGTGCGGGTCGGCCCGCTGTCGCGGTTCAATCGATATCCCACCAAGTTGTCGGTCCTCCCTCGGTCGGCGTCACTCCGAAAAGTAGCTGAAAAAACCTTCTCCCAGCAGGGTGATGGAGAATTGTTCTACTGCTTTTTTTTAAAGGTTTTTTTTTTTTTTTTGTGGTTCAGGCGACCGAAGTTCAAGACGGCAATCGCTGAACTTTTTTCAGATTGTGGAAACAGCCAGAGTGTGACGTAGCAATCTCTGCCCCCTTACCGCTTCCGAAGCGACGCGTCTGACGTCACGACGTGTTGGAAACGCACCGCCCTCTGCCGCACTGACAAGCGCAACCCTCAACCTATCAAATTCCTTGAACACAGACACACGCCATATCCGTATGTTTTAAAATTAATAACTTTAGTTAATTAATTTGGTTTATTTGTTAAATACGTGATATTTTTGAATAACTAATATTTTGCTATATTTTCCAGTATTTCTTTTTCTTTCTTTTTTATTTTTTTGATAACTCTAACATCTGAGGGGGGCGAGGTTGATGACGTGAGGGGGTGTCGCCCCCAAACGCCACCTCGTGGTGCTGGCTATGCATATTTCATCAGGCCTGTTTCCACCAGGGCTGCCCCTAGTCACCAATCCTGTTCATGATGTTCATGGAGGGGATGTTAAGGTACGGTCAGGGACTAGAGGGTGTCCAGTTTCATGACCTCACAGTTGCATCTCTGCTTTTAACAGATGATGTGGTTTTGCAGTGACCTCCAATGCGCACTGAGCAGGTGTGAGGCCATGTGTGAAGCCACTGGGATGAAACTCAGCACCTCCAAATCAGAGACCATGGTCCTATGTTGCAAAAGGGAGGATTATTGCCTCATGGGATTGTTCCCTTCATCGGAGGGAACCTGCTCATTGAGGCTGCCATGTTCATATGGTGGTGCAAGATGGTGGTACAACATATAGCCTTAATGGGATGTATTTACTCCACCTTTCTCATTTTGCAGCATGGCTGTAAGGCTGAAGGAAAACAATTATTAATCAGTGTGTACTGGTGACTAGTGCAGGATAACAAGTTTCTTCATTTTTGTGAAATGGAGGATTGTACATGTCGCTTATCAGGAGCCCGCAAGGGAGCATGAATCCCCGTCGACAAAGAAGTGAAAAATGTGAACGGAAAAAAAATCATGGCTGACAATGACGTAATGCAATCTGTGGCCTCACCACTAGATGACATGAAATCCTACACAATGTAGCTTTAAAATACATCCCAGTATATCTCTGTGGAGGTTTGATTCTTGAGATGTTTCTTAACTGTTTGGAAGCCTTGGATTGAGGACAACAACACCATTTTGGAGGGAGTCCAACACAGGTAGGGTTGCCAACCGTCCCTTGAAAAACGGAATCGTCCCTTATTTGGAAATAAAAGTGTGCATTCCGTATTGACCTGAAACGGGACGCAGTTTGTCCCGTATTTCTGTGAGAATCAAAAAGTCTGTAAAATGTCAATGGAATTGACTGGTGCTTTATATGGAAACTTACGGTAAATATGATCCCAGCCTCTCTCCTGCTCTTCACCAATGAGCTGACAGACACGAGTTGACGATACAGAATCACTCTTATCTCATTGGTTGAGGGACATCTGCTCGCAAGAAGATCCCGGACGAGAATCATGAGCCGACGACGGTCGTCGGACGACCATAACAAAGTAGCATGGCTGATACCGACACAGACACCGCAGACACGCCTACGAACAGCAATGTCTGTAACGTCGTTACTCCTCCTTGAAAAAAACAAAACCAAAAAGAAAGCAAAAGTACATGGGCAAATGGGAAAAGGTGCGCGACAACAGCTATAAGTATTGTTAAGTATTGTTTACTTTTCAGACTTTCACTGTTACATTGTTTTGGATTATTATTATTATTTTTATTTTTTTTTGTTAATTTAGACACTTTTAAGTTAAGCAATAACACGACAGAGAAAGATTTATTTTTAAAGAAATTTTTTTAGATACTTTGAAGCAGGACAGGATGCTCATATTGAAATTGTGAGTGAAAATTTATTTTGCACTAAAAATAAATTGCTAAATAATAATTTGTTTTCCGCATGTTCATATCATAACAAATGCATGTGTGCATCTACTTAAATTCAGGGTCAAGTCAATAGTCAAATGGTTAAAAATCATTTCACACACACGCTGGGAAGGGTGAAGGCAGTGGTCAGTTGGCCGGTCCATGGAAATAGAGACCTGGGATGGACGTCACGTGACTAGCGGCGTGCCGCACGGCGGCCATTACTGAGGGTGGAGAGAGACCTTGATCCTGTTAAACAGAAGCGATATGAGGAGAAAAAAGGCAGCCAGTGCTTCACCATCAACTGCACGAACCACAAAAACAAATTCTCCAATACTAAAATGAACTGTAAAAGAGCCTTAATGTAATTATGTAAAACAAATGTCTATTTTAAAGTCGTTATGCCGCAATTTAATGTCAGTATACTGAGACTATAACTCAACGCCATAAGTTCTTTTCATTAAGCTGCGTTCACATGCGGAAACAAAAATGTTTAAATATATTTATGTCTATATATATATATATACTTGCAGCTGTTGTTTAATATGATATGTACATGGTGGTCACAGGAGGCATTTAAATTTGAACAGTGTGGTTGGAGGGGATGGAGGAGGTACTTTTTACCCTGACTGAGGGTCAAAAGTCATAAATTCTGAATGGCTTTATATCTACTTGTAATAAAATGTTAGTAAAAATCATATATATGTTGTTGTCATTAAAAGTCTAGCAGTAATATTACAGTGGAAAAAGCAGCAAGATAAATGAGCACAATGGCAAGGCATACTTCAGATTAATATTTTAATACATAAGGATTGTTTATCCAGGCATGTATGGGTTCGTTAGACCTTTTAATTAGCATGAATACAACTTACAAGCGTCATTTATAAAAATCCATCGAGAATTGTGATGACAGGAAAAAAAAAATCACAGTAAATGAACAGAATGGAATATTTTCCACAAATTTCCACACTTTACATAAAACATTTTTTTCTACCTAGACATATATGGGTTCATTAGAAAGAGCAATTAAAGGGCTTTAAAACAAGCCTACGTTTATTAAAATCTGTTAACAAATAGCGACAATAAAGCGAGAAAAGCAGCACAGTTTGTCGTAATTTCCCCAAATTTCTGCATTTTACATAAAAGTTTTTTTTTTTCACCCACACATGCATAGGTGCATTGGAAAGAGCTTTCAAAGGGCTTTGAAACAAGCCTACATTTATTAAAATCCATTAAGAAATAGTGACGCTAGTGCAAAGAAAGCGGTCAGTTTATTATTGATGAGCTGCACATTTCCACCCTTAGTAATGGCGCCTTCCTGTCCTGAGTGACGCTAATAGATAGAGCCGCGCACGTCCATTCCAGTCTATATTTCCATGGGCCGGTCAGCCCTGCCAGTGAGGTGTCCCTTATTTATTTTTCAGAGAGGTGGCAACCCTAAACACAGGATTACTTTTTTTATGTCACTCTGGATAAGTGTTATGCTAAATTTGAACGGCTAGTGTGGATATAAGAGGATGGCAGTACTATGCTTAAAGTGAAGCATGTGACCTCGCCGTGCCACCCGCCCAAACTGTGTCCATCTGTGCTCAATGCACCACTGTTCACGCTCTGTTTTTGTGGTGATACACAGAGTTGTTGGATTAATTAAGACAAAAGTGGCCTTGAAAATCCTCCAAGTGTAAGTGCGGAAATAAGACTGAGAGAAGAAGACAGCGAGAGCGATTGCAAATCACCAAATCCAGGATTTAAAATGAGACGAACCCGACAGAACGGCACTCAGAGAGGGTGGAAGAGGATAAATTAACCGCTCGCAGAAACCATTCATCAGTATGTGAGCGCGTAGATGTGATTTAAAGCTAAGCTAACACAAAACGTTACTATCAAACTGGGCTAGACTGTATGTGAAACACATTTACAGCCCAAAAAGTTCAAGACAAACAATATATTCATAAATACAATGTAAACAATGTGTTAGACTCTAAAAAAAAAAAAATCCCATCTCTAAACTTACCCCCTGATTGTTAAAGAGTCATAGCATTAGCATGTCATTAGCTTGACTGTATTTGTGGTACTTATTTGAGACATCAAACTATTTTTTTTCATAACAAATTGAACAGCTGCATTTAAAAGCTGCTTTCCCCATGGAAGTTTGTGCTTTTTATTTTGGCGCCAACAATAAACTAGTTTGTTGTTGCACAGTTCAGGCAGTTCCAACACATTAGCCTCTCCTTCGCTAGGAGCAATCATAACCCAACTCGATCTCAAACCAGATCATGATTGCATCACGAAAAAATGATTTAATCTATTAATTCATGAACTGTCAGGAAAATGTAACATTTTGTGACAGTATCATGAAATTTGGGGTGGCTTGGGGAGTGGGGTGTTAGGGTTTGGATTAGGTATAGGGGTAGGGTTATAGACTGCAAACTAAACATGGCCGCATCACGACAATGTGATGCATTTTGTGATGGGATGACAAAAGCAAAAAGTGTGACACTGGGATATCACAACCCTTCTTTACACTCAATGGCTGCATGAAAAATCCAAGTTCCTACAAATTTGCACTTTTGATGCAGTGCACCTTAGTTGTGCGTGGCGCACTCCGCTATGGTAGTGTAGCGGGATGAAGGTCCCGGGTCCTGATTGAAAAGATGTTCCCGCTAGCTTGGCTAACGGGGAATTCCCCTTTGACTAACCTGGTAGAGGAATGGTCTTTAGTGCGAGCCGCATGGGTTTGATCCCACCGCTGTCCTGGCCACAAAGGTCCTGCGGTCACAATCTGGCATCACAAACAGGATGTGGGTAGTCACGGAACATGCTTAAATGCACCTGTGACTTCGGGACGAAGTAAAAAATGGGGAGATATGTAGCGGGATGAAGGTCCCGGGTCCTGATTGAAAAGACGTTCCCGCTAGCTTGGCTAACGGGGAATTCCCCTTTGGCTGACCTGGTAGAGGAATGGTCTTTAGTGCGAGCCACACGGGTTCGATCCCACCGCCGTCCCGGCCACAAAGGTCCTGTGGTCACAATCGCCTAACAACATGCTGCATTCACAGCAGTGGAGGAAAGGCATATAAAATGTGTTTTTTTCACAATAATTCAAACACAACTTCAGTATATCTCCACTGGTGCATGCTAGGCTGGAATAGGCTCCAGATTGACAAATGCTATGAATTTTCTGTTTTGAGAAATCTGTTATTCCAAGGAAATGCATGAAGAGACATGTGATCATCATAGCAAAAAGAAGAAAAAATGGAAAACCATGTGGAAACTTTTGGAAATGTTTGTGCATGCTTGTTTCGTATATGAAAACCTTTATCAGCTTGTCACCATATGATTATTGCATCTGCCAATGACATAAAATCATCAGTTTATTTATTTATATATGTCTGTTTGTTAGGAGGATTACATCAAAACTAATGCACAGATTTTGATGAAATTTTCACCACATTTACATATTAGTCCAGTGGTCTCCAAACTATTCCAGAAAGGGCCGAGAGGGTGCAGGTTTTCTTTGCAGCCACTGACTCCAGCAGGTGATTTCACTGATGAACTCATCCCACCTGCTCCAAGTGATGTTAATTAGTGAAATCACCACCTGCTCCAAGTGATGCAAAGAAAACCTGCACTCTCTCGGCCCTTTCTGGAATAGTTTGGAGACCACTGTATTAGTCCATGGAAGACTCCATTAAATTTGTTGGTGATCCAGATCTCGATCCGGATTCTGGATTAAGATTTTACTATATATAGGCTTTGAAGGATTACATCATAACTACTTCACAGATTCTCACCAAATTTACACCACAGATAGCTATTAGGGCATGGAAGACTCCAATACATTTGGAGATGATCCAGATCCAGATTCTGGCTCAGAATGTCACTTTATAGGCTTTTAAGGATTTTGTCAAAACTACTTCATGGATTTGCACCAAATTTGCACCACAGATTAGGGCATGGCAGACTCCACTGAAATTTGGACATCTAGATCTGGATTGGCGGACTCAGAAATCTCCAATTGCTCTTGTTTTTAGAACGTTTTTGTTATGTTCTAAATCAGAGGTCTCAAACCGGTTCCAGAAAGGGCCGAGAGGGTGCAGGTTTTCTGTGCAACCACCCACTCCAGCAGGTGATTTCACTGATTAACCGATTCTACCTGCTAAAAGTGATTTTAATCAGTGAAATCAACCTGCTGGAGTGGGTGGTTGCACAGAAAACCTGTACCCTCTCGGCCCTTTCTGGAACTGATCTGAGACCTCCGGTCTAAATGGAGCCAAAAATGTTGGGAGCTAGAGTGGAAAAATAAGATGATGGTTTATTGTACAAAGTAGAATAATGATATAGAAATGTTTGAGACGCAGGAGTTCAGAGACAAAGGCTGGACAAGAACAGATGGAGTGCAGGGAACCAGAACCAGAGAGCTGCAGGGAACCAGACCCAGGCGGCCACGAATGGAACTGACTGCAGAAGGGATTGCTAGAACAAAAAAGCAAAAAAGCAGAGGAGAACCAAAGCACTGGTGGATAGAAGGACACAAGCAACATGAATACTATCTGAGAATATAGGGCCCATGGTTAGAACAGGGTGGATGGACACCGAGTTTCTGGTGGAGGTGGCGTGGCTGAACCAGGCTTTAAATACAGGTGAGGATGATTAAACGCAGGTGCGAGTAATCAAGCAGGGCCTGGGAGAGAGAAAACAGAGCAGAGCAGGGCAACACCAAGGCAACAGTTTTACCCAAACAATGTACATAAGTGTGTTTCTTGCTCGCCGTAAGTACAATCGTAAATACAATTTAGTATTTATATTATTACTACTATCCCTCTGTAAGTCATCCTGCTAATATCACACTTGCCATGAAAAAAGCAATGTCTAACATTTTATTAATTTATTTATTTATTGCAAATGGTTTTCTCTTAAAGTTACAGTAACAGTTCTTAAAGGTCTTAAAGTTCCAATACTACTGTAGTTTAAGGTACTTCAGAGGCATCACTTAACAATACAGGTACATTAATACAGCAATAAGCATTTAGTAACAGTGAATAAAGTTAGACATAACTGTGTTTAATTATTTATTAATGGCATTTGTTGTCGAAAATATTTATTTATACATTATTTAATCATTAATAAAGACACTAATTACTGTTAATAAATGATGACTAAATACAGTTAGCTCCTTATTCACTATTCATTAAAAAGTCATTGTGTTTCTGTTAAAGGTGTTAATATTTGGAATAATTGCCCAGATAACATAAAATCACTCGGTAATTTGGTTGGCTTTAAAAAGCTCTACAAAAATAATTTGATTGCTTGCTATAGCATGTTGAATTCGGTTTAATTATTTTGTTTTGTTTTTGGTGCACTGCTGTTTGCATGTTTGTGTTTTTGAAATTTTAGTTCAGAGATCGATTTATACTTTGTATTAGTTATCATGGGTATATGTATAATTTTATATACATATATATATAATTTTATTTTTGGTTAAGGGGGCGTTAACAAGCTTTTACTTCTGCTTACACCGCATGGGTGCATTGTTGGATTATTTTCTTTATTTGTAAGTTTTTTGTTGCTTCGGATTTGTGTGTGCTGAATAAATTCATTCATTCACTATTAATGTGTATTTTTCATTATCTAGCATAATAATATTTTATATCAATGCCAACATATTAATTTCTGTAGCCTTATTTACAGTGTTACTGCTAAATACTGTATCTGTAACATGTTTTCTACATGAATCTGAGTTTTCCACTTTGGGTGTGGAGTTAATTTCATTTTATTAGTTTTTAATTGCAATATTGGGGGCAAGTAACAAATTGCATTAGGAATAACAAGCCCACATCCTGTATGTTCATTACTGTGCACATTTCTGGTAACCACATGGGAATTTTAAGTTACAATTTGCCCAAACCAACAGTTTTTAGATTCTATGACATTTGCTTTGTTTCTTTCCTGTTAAAAATCTTGTCATTAAGTTTATTTTATTGCAATCTGTTTTAACAGTATTTCCTTATCACAGCTTTTTATGAGAAATAGTCTATTGTTGTGGACAATAAAATCACTTTAAAGTATAGATGAAGTCGCTCTGAGACCTTCGAGCTTTATGTCCACACACATTGACGAGGGGCAAAGCGGACACACCTGAGGAGCTCTGCGTTCTGTTTGAGGAGACCTGTTGTTACCTGCCTTAAGGCTGGAATCACACACACACACACACACGCACACACACACGCACGTACTGCAGCTAAACAAACCAACTATACCAGCGGTGTGTGTGTGTGTGCGTGTGTGTAGGTGGACCCTCCATCAGCATCCTGTCACACACAAGATGTTTATCCAATTTGTCAAGATAATCTTTCTTCAGACTGGCTGCCAAGGAGGAGAACTCACTCACACACACACACACACACACACACACACACACACACACACACACACACACACACACACACACACACACACACACACATACACACCTGAGGGAGGTACACCGATACCCACTGCTTGTCCTGAAATGGAGTCCAGGTCCTCCATCTTGGGGGAAGACAGATAAGTGAGTGTGTTGTTTTACTTGTTACACTGACTCAAACCCCCGTCAGCTCAAACTCAAATTTTACAAATTAATTATTTCTGTAGAAAAGCGGGAATGATCCAAAAGTCCAAAGAAAACTGGACTTCATGTTTGACCTTTTGTAAACGTGCCATTACACCTGAACCATGAGGTTGCATCTCACTGGAACCCAAGACACAATTCGAATCAGCACGCTGAGGCAAAGATTCCAGTCCACATATTAAAAACACAAATCATACTTGGACTGCCTATTAACAAAATGACTGTGTTTAACAATCTTAAACAACCTTTGACTCATAAAAGCAAACAAATGATGTACAGCAAACAAAATGTATTGTAGTGACGCATTTCAGCCACTAGGGGTTAATACCCTTCACCACTATAGACTTGAAGAAATGCAGCAAACTGAGGTGAAGGCTGAAGGAATGACTTGTCAGTATAAACAAAACTAGCGTGTTGCCTGTGGGGATCCACGGGCTCTAGACTGGGTAGTGTTTATAAAATAGGTAGCTAACATTTTTCAAGGATGGTATAAAATTGTGCAAAGTTTGTATGAGTTGGAATGGTGTGTGAGTCCAGAAAGTTTTTAGAACCTTAGGCCTCCTCACCAATTTTCAGAAGAAGAACTCAACCCTTTAATTTCTCATTACTTACATAACTTTTTAATATTAATTTATTGTCTTAATGTATTAATAAAGTGTTTAGGTTCTTATTATCATATACACACTATTATTACTATTGGTCATTCTGATTTTTAAATGGACCACAATGGAAGTGTTTTCATTTTCTTGTGTCGTCCATGCATTTTAATTACTTAAGTACTTAGAATGATATCATGTACTTACTTTGAACTTACTAAATAAAGTCACGCATGCACTTATGCTTTTACTATATAGATGATTTACCATTCCTGATGAATTAGCATGTGAGTCCAGATTGTAAATATCAATGTCCATTATTCAGTGTTGTTAGCTAAAATATGTAACTTCTCTAAAAATATTAGTCCTATCAATGTTCACTTTTGGCACAGTTCATCCTTGACGCAAAATACATAAACATACCAAATGGCAAATGTCAGCTCTCCCCAGTTTGTGCATAATCAAAATTCCACACGCGCGCGCGCACACACACACACACACACACACACACACACACACACACACACACACACATACACACACACACACACACACACACACACACACACACACACACACACACATACAGCTTTTACACTTCTCTGAATTCTGCTGTAAGCAGGTGCTTTTAATTTGACAAACAGAGACTGCATTAAAAGACATTTAAAGCAATACACTTTCACTTATGGTACAGGGAGCATGTCACTTAACTCATGCATGGTAACAGCAGCATAACATTGAACTAAACTGACTAAAACAATTGAACTACAAAAAAACTATCAATATCAATAACACTGTTAAACATGAATCACAATAACAACATTTACAACCCCCAAACCCTGAACTCCCATGATGCATTGCAGCACAATGTCCATTGTTTACTCGTTAGCTAAAATCACTAATTTCTCAAAAAATATTTGTCCTATCAACTTTATATTTTCGCAGTATTCATCCTTGACCCAAAATACTTAAGCATACCAAATGGCAAATGGCAACTCTCCTACTGTTTGTGCATGATGAAAATTACATGTACAGTAGTGTTCAGAATAATAGTAGTGCTATGTGACTAAAACGATTAATCCAGGTTTTGAGTATATTTCTTATTGTTACATGGGAAACAAGGTACCAGTAGATTCAGTAGATTCTCACAAATCCAACTAGACCAAGCATTCATGATATGCACACTCTTAAGGCTATGAAATTGGGCTATTAGTAAAAAAAAAAAAGTAGAAAAGGGGGTGTTCACAATAATAGTAGTGTGGCATTCAGTCAGTGAGTTCGTCAATTTTGTGGAACAAACAGGTGTGAATCAGGTGTCCCCTATTTAAGGATGAAGCCAGCACCTGTTGAACATGCTTTTCTCTTTGAAAGCCTAAGGAAAATGGGACGTTCAAGACATTGTTCAGAAGAACAGCGTAGTTTGATTAAAAAGTTGATTGGAGAGGGGAAAACTTATATGCAGGTGCAAAAAATTATAGGCTGTTCATCTACAATGATCTCCAATGCTTTAAAATGGACAAAAAAACAAAAAAAACAGAGACGCGTGGAAGAAAACAGAAAACAACCATCAAAATGGATAGAAGAATAACCAGAATGGCAAAGGCTCACCCATTGTTCAGCTCCAGGATGATCAAAGACAGTCTGGAGTTACTGTAAGTGCTGTGACAGTTAGAAGACGCCTGTGTGAAGCTAATTTATTTGCAAGAATCCCCCACAAAGTCCCTCTGTTAAATAAAAGACATGTGCAGAAGAGGTTACAATTTGCCAAAGAACACATCAACTGGCCTAAAGAGAAATGGAGGAATATTTTGTGGACTGATGAGAGTAAAATTGTTCTTTTTGGGTCCAAGGGCCACAGACAGTTTGTGAGACGACCCCCAAACTCTGAATTCAAGCCACAGTTCCCACTGAAGACAGTGAAGCATGGTGGTGCAAGCATCATGATATGGGCATGTTTCTCCTACTATGGTGTTGGGCCTATATATCGCATACAGGTATCATGGATCAGTTTGGATATGTCAAAATACTTGAAGAGGTCATGTTGCCTTATGCTAAAGAGGACATGCCCTTGAAATGAGTGTTTCAACAAGACAGTGACCCCAAGCACACTAGTAAATGAGCAAAAGCTTGGTTCCAAACCGACAAAATTAATGCCTCACAGATGTGAAGAAATCATGAAAAACTGTGGTTATACAACTAAATACTAGTTTAGTGATTCACAGGATTGCTAAAAAAGCAGTTTAAACATAATAGTTTTGAGTTTGTAGCGTCAGCAGCAGATGCTACTATTATTGTGAACACCCCCTTTTCTACTTTTTTTACTAATAGCCCAATTTCATAGCCTTAAGAGTGTGCATATCATGAATGCTTGGTCTTGTTGGATGTGTAAGAATCTACTGAATCTACTGGTACCTTGTTTCCCATGTAACAATAAGAAATATACTCAAAACCTGGATTAATCTTTTTAGTCACATAGCACTACTATTATTCTGAACACTACTGTAGTCCAGTAAATCTATGAAAAATAGGGGGTCAACCCACCACTAATTGCAGAATTTATTTCTTCATCAATGGGTGCAAATATGCCTCTAAAATAACATACTAAAAGTCCCCTACAATCCAAGTAGTGCAACAATACCTTCACTGGAATATGAGCATATGTACAGGGACAAAATTGATGCATTTTGGGGGCATATGCTCAATATATACCCCGTCTCTTCAGTACAGTTAAGCTATAAATGTATGAATAACTGACAAAGAATTGATCCTGCCATGTATTTGGATGAATTTACTAATGGATAAAAACAAAATTAAAAAGTAATTCAGGTTTCATGACATTTTATTTTGGTGTATTGCAATGATAAATGGATACACAACGTATTGCCTTATATCCTTTCTAACTACATTTACAGATGTATAAGGTTCAACTTCTGCAACATATATCAACATTTCCAGTGGCATGTTTGGAATTTCCTTGCATGGAATATGACTTTGACTGTGTAACACTCAACGTGTGGTATTTCATAAACAGACCCATTCATGAAATCCCACAAAGAGTATACCTATCAACAGTGGTGGGCACAGTTCCGATAATCCGATAACAGATAATTATCGAAGAATGTTTTCATTATCGGATTCTCTTTTTAGATAACTTTAAAAACCATTATCAGACTAATTATCTTGCGATAAATTTTTGTCCGATAACCTTTAGACCGATAACATAGTAAACAAAGCTGAACAGTGGCAAACATTTTTAAAATCTAAAATCAGTTGAGCACCTACCTGTTAAAAGTTTCCTAACAGATGTGTAGTTCTTTCTTCTGCAAACTGAAGAGAGCTGCTTCCAGGAGAAACTGTTCTATCCTCTGCAGGCAAAGGACAACTGGTCACAAAAAAAAAATCATTTCCTTTAACACCATACTGATACGCTGGCAATATCACCCAAGTCATCCAGAGGCATACATTTTTAACTTATGGTTAAAATTTTAACCAAACTCATTTTGGACAAGTTATTTAAAATTATTGTCATGTCTGAAGTTTTATAAAGTGAAAATATCAGATATATGTTTTAGTTTTTTAAAGTAATGTGCTAATTTTAAGGTTTTAGTAAGCACATGCTGTGCCCAGCAGTGCATTATGGGTAGGATAGGGTAATCTCAGTACGTTCACGACAGGACAAATGCATTTCAGACACTCTGTTCAGGCTCCACGGACAACAGCATTATACTCTAGTGCCTAAAACTCTCGTGAATATATTCTCTGGCTTTATAGATGTTGTTATTGTACAAGTATTTGCGTTTGTTAAATTCCACGCATCTTAAATGTAGCAGACACGGATTATCTGGAAATTTGTTTTGTTTTGCCTCTACTGCCATCTACTGGCCAGTAGTGTTCATGGCAGTATTCGTCCTGAAGCTGGGCAGACACTGTATGATATTTTAATCACTGTACTCGGTTTTAGTTCAAAATGTACAACAGAACCACATGGTGTAAAAGTTCAGATCACCCGATTTATGTTTTCACACACATTGTACGTTCAAAAACCACACGTTGAACTCGTGTTTCCAGAAGCAAAATGTAAGCTTTTTTCAAACTTGATTTACAAAAACTCTTGATGGGAGACATCAAAGTTTAAAAACAAAACAAAACAACAACAAAAAACAACATTACAAGACAGGTCTGAGGAGTTTGCACATGCACAGTGCGAGCGGTTGGATGCTTGTAGCTCTTCAGCAGCAGGATACCCTCATGACGGCCGACCAGAATAATATCAAACAGGTTTGATTTTCATCTGACCATATGATAAGCGATCAGGAGGTGGTCGTGAGATGTTAAATGCAGCTTGTTACTCCATGTACACTACACGATGGATGCGCGATTAACCTGAAACTCGGTCCAAAAAAATTCTCGCATGAATGAAAAATCATCTGAAAAAGGGCCAAAACCCGCACAGTGTAAAGCCAACATTTATGTGTCAAGACAATATTGAGTGCACGTTTTACAACATCATAAAATGTGCACACTGCACTAATAAAATGAGCGCACATTCTCTCCACATGCAAAACATTTCGTGAGGACACTTCCAGGGCTCCGTAAAAATGCCTGTTTTTACAAATAAAAAAATGGAATATTTTACAAAAGCACATTTATCTGTAAACACCAACACATGACACACGTCACATTAACGTGTTGGTTTACATAATGAATGACTGAACCAATCAGTGTTTAGCAGAGGCACTTTTACCCAGAATCCTTTGCGATCTGTCTGTGTTTGTTACAAAACCTCAGAATTAGTGCATTATTCAACATTAAAAGATGTATATTATATTTCAACTTTGTACAAATGACAGAATTGACATTAATGGAGTTATTCTATCAGTATTCACATCAAACCATAAGTCAGCATGACTTTATTTTCCAAGACCTCCGCCTGACTGGAGCATTGTGATTGGGTATAGAGCTAGCTTTGTGGCTGCTCGCGTCTGTGCTGAAAGCTGTGTAGTAAACAAGAGTTTCCAGCAGGGGGCAGGATGTTCAAGCATTGTCGGTGCGGGCACTAGATGGCACGCTTCTTCCACTAATCACACACCAGACACAGCCAGTGACATTGGTTGCGTCTGGAAATCACAGGGAGGAGATTGTGTTTTATGTAACACCTTCTACCTCCCGAGTGATTTTGGGTTTTCCATAGGTGTTAAAACACAATCCCCGGATTGATTGGTCGTCTGGGGTTGTGGTTCAGTGGAGCGAAACCTGCCATCGGGAGTGTTTAGGATCCTCGGTTCCACCCAGTGTGACAGCTAAGGAGGAGGTTTTAGTCCCCCCCAATCTGGCAGCGGTGCCAGCCGAGTACCATGACCTTGCTGACGTCTTCAGCAAGGATCTGGCAGTCACGCTGCCCCTGCACCGTCCGTACGATTGTGCCATTGATTTGATACCGGACGCTGACTACCCGTCCAGCAGGCTGTACAACCTCTCACGTCCGGAACGCGAATCAATGGAGACCTACATTCGGGACTCGTTAGCTGCCAGGTTGATCCAGAACTCCACCTCCTCGATGGGTGCTGGTTTCTTTTTTGTGGGCAAGAAGGATGGCGGACTCCGTCCATGCATTGATTACAGAGGGCTGAACGAGATCACGGTTCGCAACCGATACCCGTTACCTCTGTTGGATTCAGTGTTCACGCCCTTGCATGGAGCCCAAATTTTCACAAAATTGGATCTTAGGAATGCTTATCACCTGGTTCGGATCTGGGAGGGAGACGAGTGGAAGACGGCATTTAACACCTCATTAGGTCACTTTGAGTACCTGGTCATGCCGTTCGGCCTCACCAGTGCGCCCACGACGTTCCAAGCGTTGGTAAATGACGTCTTGCAGGACTTCCTGCATCGGTTTGTCTTCGTATATCTAGACGATATACTCATCTTTTCTCCGGATCCTGAGACCCATGTCAAGCATGTACGTCAGGTCCTGCAGCGGTTGTTGGAGAACCGGCTGTTTGTGAAGTGCGAGTTCCACCGCACTTCTTTGTCTTTCCTGGGGTTCATAATCTCCTCCAACTCTGTCGCCCCTGATCCAGCCAAGGTTGCGGCGGTGAGAGATTGGCCCCAACCAACAAACTGTAGGAAACTGCAACAGTTCCTCGGTTTTGCAAATTTCTACCGGAGGTTCATCAGGGGCTACAGTCAGGTAGTTAGCCCCCTGACAGCCCTGACTTTCATAAAAGTCCCCTTCACCTGGTCGGATCGGTGCGAAGCCGCATTTAGGGAGTTGAAACTCCGGTTCTCGACTGCACTAGTTCTGGTGCAGCCCGATCCCAATCGCCAGTTTATAGTTGAAGTGGACGCCTCTGACTCAGGGATAGGAGCCGTGCTATCCCAGAGCGGGGAGTCCGACAAGGTTCTCCATCCATGTGCCTACTTTTCCCGCAGGTTGACCCTGGCTGAAACGAACTATGACGTCGGCAATCGGGAACTTCTTGCGGTGAAGGAGGCTTTTGAGGAGTGGAGACACCTGTTGGAGGGAGCATCGGTACCATTTACAGTTTTCACGGACCATCGGAACCTGGAGTACATTCGGACCGCCAGGCGTCTGAACCCCAGGCAAGGCCGCTGGTCACTGTTCTTCGGGCGTTTTGACTTTCGGATCACCTACCACCCCGGGACAAAGAACCAACGATCTGACGCCCTGTCCCGGGTGCACGACGAGGAGGTCAAGACCGAGCTGTCAGACCTGACGGAAACCATCATCCCCGAGTCCACTGTCGTGGCCACCCTCACCTGGGACGTGGAGAAGACCGTCCGGGAGGCCCTGACATGGAGCCCGGACCGGGGACAGGTCCGAAGGACAAACTGTACGTCCCACCAGAGGCCAGGGCTGCGGTCCTAGACTTCTGTCACGGTTCCAAGCTCTCCTGTCATCCAGGGGTGCGAAGGACCATGGCAGTGGTCTGGCAGTGCTTCTGGTGGGCGTCTATGGAAGCCGATGTCCGGGAGTATGTCCAGGCCTGCACCACCTGTGCCAGGGGCAAAGCCGACCACCACAAGGCCCAAGGCCTCCTCCAGCCTCTGCCCGTGCCTCATCGCCCCTGGTCTCACATCGGCCTGGACTTTGTCACGGGCCTCCCGCCATCCCAGGGCATGACTACCATCCTCACGATAGTGGATCGGTTCTCCAAGGCGGCCCACTTTGTGGCCCTCCCGAAGCTCCCGACGGCCCAGGAGACTGCAGACCTCCTGGTCCACCACGTCGTGCGTCTGCATGGGATTCCATCGGATATTTTCTCAGACCGTGGTCCTCAGTTCTCCTCTCAGGTCTGGAGGAGTTTCCGCAGGGAACTGGGGGCCACCGTGAGTCTCTCGTCCGGGTACCATCCTCAGACGAATGGACAGGCAGAGCGGGCGAACCAGGAATTGGAGCAGGCCCTCCGCTGAGTGACCTCCGCGCACCCAACGGCCTGGAGTAACCACCTGGCCTGGATCGAGTACGCTCATAATAGCCAAGTATCGTCTGCTACCGGCCTCTCCCCGTTTGAGGTGTGTTTGGGGTACCAGCCCCCATTGTTCCTACTAGTGGAGGGAGAGGTCGGGGTGCCCTTGGTCCAGGCCCATCTGAGAAGGTGCCGTCGGGGGTGGCGTACTGCCCGCTCTGCCCTGCTCAAAGCCTGGACGAGGGCCAAGAACCATGCAGACCGCCGGCGTGCTCCGACCCCTACGTATCAGCCTGGGCAGGAGGTTTGGCTTTCCACAAAAGACATTCCCCTGCAAGTGGAATCCCAGAAGTTAAAGGACAGATACATTGGACCTTTCACCATACTCAAAATCCTCAGTCCAGCCGCAGTGAAGCTGAAGCTGCCAGCTTCGCTGCGGGTCCACCCAGTTCTCCATGTGTCACGCATCAAACCTCACCACGTTTCACCCCTCTGTACCACCGTCCGTCGGAAGGGCCGGGGGTTCCAGTATTTGGTGGACTGGGAGGGGTATGGACCCGAAGAATGCTCCTGGGTGAAGAGGAGCTTCATCCTGGACCCGGCCCTCCTGGCCGACTTCTACCGGCAGCACCCGGACAAGCCAGGAGGCGCCCGTTGAGGGGGGGGTCCTGTTGTGTGGGCCACTGAAGAGGAGGTACTGCTGGCCCACCACCACCAGATGGCGCCCTGCTTGAAGTGCGGGCTTCAAGCACGAGAGGGCGTCAAAGCAACCGGGAGTGACAGCTGTCACTCGTCATCACCACCACCATACAGGCCGGACTACAGCTCCACCTCCCCGCCGAGAAATCAACTACCTTGGAGGTAATTCTCTGCTGTACTCAAAACTGAATAATAGTCTGAACTCTTTTGCAGCCGTTTTCCTGTGGTGTTTCCTTATCTGCTGGATTGGCGTTTGGTGTAATTAGCGACGGCTTTGCCTCACACCCCAACCAGATAAGTGGTTAAACAGGAGCTGCACGAGTGTGTGATTGGAGGTGGAGGTGCTCCCTCCCAAAAGAACACAGACTATGGGATTACTGAGTGTGCGTACTCACACTCACCTGTGCTGTTTTTCTTCTCTGCCAGCAGCGCCAGGTCTGACAGCTGGAGACGGTGGCCACCTGGGGACTCAGGACTTGGCGGCTCCGGTGTTCTTCAGATCCGTTGGCGGTGAGGGCAGTGTGGGATCCGGCTCGGTTCTGGACGGGCGTCTCCTATCCTCAAGCCTGCCCACACGTCACCCAACGTGTAATTGACTGTAGTTCCAAACTTGTTGTTGTCTGTATTCCGTTGTGCACAATTTACAACATTAAATTGTTACTGTTTGGCTTATCCATTGCCCGTTCATTTACGCCCCCTGTTGTGGGTCCGTGTACCTACACTTTCACAACAACCAACTGTGCAATAAAATTAATAAAATTTCACAGCCTTTTTCAGGTATTGTCAAGGAAATACATTAATAAATGAAGAAATTATATACCACGTGTAAATAATGCTGTCCCCTACAGGACAGAACAGTATGCATGGGTGGTGGCCAAGTGATTAGTGTGCTTGGTTTCAGTGTGAAAGGTTCCCAGTTCAAACCCCACCCCTGCCACATTTCTCCATGTAACGTGGCATTGCATTAGGAAAAACTATTGCCAATTCAACATGCAGAGCCGCCTCGAATCTGCTGTGGTGACTCTGTGTGAAAACAAGGGAGCAGCTTAGGGAGGTCCCAAAAAACAAACTTCAACTTTTTCAAGGTGCTTGATTCCTTTAGGGGTAAAAATTAATTGGGTGAAATTTCATGAGATCTGAAAAATATTAACCTCTGCCGCCCAGCCCCTATGTTTTGTGATGTACGAGTGACATTTTGAGTTATGGACGGGATACATTAGTTCATTAGTGGCAGATTTTCTTACATCTGCCTCCAGTCGCATTTTTGAGGCATTCATCGTCAACAAGGACTTCCTCATCAAGAACCCATCAGAGTAGGAGGACGATCCGTCATTCCAGTCGTCACTGCAGGTCCTGGATAACGTTGCTGCTGAGTTTGCTGAGAGAGGAGCTGCACTTATCCAGGATTACAATCAGATCCTAAGGGCCCTGTCCCACTGGCGTTTAGGAGGATTTGCGGATGGAATGCGCACAAAAGTGGCCCACATCCGCCAAACAACCGCAATAACCGTGCAACATACCTGTATGAGTCGGCCGCCATCCGAACACGTCCGTGATCATCCACAGAGGCACGCATGTCTGCAGCCAGGATTTTTGAGCGGCTCAAAAATCCTGCTGCGGATGAGATCCGCATCACTGCCTGAAAACGTACTGAAGACATACGCAGGACATACACAACCAACGCGCTGCATATCCCCTGTCATCCGCTGATATCTGCAACCGATGGGTTGGCGCGGCTTGGCGGCGGACCGGGACAGCATGCAAAACAGATATGACACGTGCCCAGCACGGCCACATCACGGTCGCAAATGGTATGTCACGCATGCAGACAGAGTGGGCACGGATGAAGTGAATGCATCACGGCCACTGTGCCCCTCATGGGGGCGCCTCCGTGGCCGCCTTCGCTTCTGTTCCCTGTTATATCCGCTTTTCTTCCTCATGTATTCGCTGATCCACCCCGGGACATTTGTCATTTCCGCCCACCTTTGTTGCAGACGCTCAGCTTTTGTCTCCTCATTTCATGTGCAAATCCTCCTAAACGCCAGTGGGACAGGGCCCTAACCAAGGATGAACAGCAGTGCCAATATCTGCTGCAAGTTGCTGAGTGGCATCGACGTCAGTTCCTGGAGGCGAAGAAAATCGGAACCAAACGCCACTCCCCATGACTGATTTTTTTTTTTAACTAAACAGGTGGACAGTGACATGTAATACTTTATTTTTATCTCTCCTGTATGGTCAGTTAAAGGAGAAAGGATTGTTGTCAATTTCTATTTCATTTGTGAACAGGTACATTACTATTGCTGGCTTGCACTAATATGCTTAATCATAAGTTGGTTCCACTCCTCCAGCCAATGGAAAGGAGTCGGTATCGGGTTATTTGGTCATGTGACTTTCAGTCAGGATTCTGACATTTTGCTGATTGGCTGAGACACGCCGCCCTCTGATTGGCTGCAGCCTTTGTTTATATCGTAGCACTGGTACCACAGTCTCTGGAGGAGTGGAACCAACTTATATTTTCAGCAGTTACGCCACAGCCAATCACAGAGCGTGGCGTGATAGCCAATAGCGGCCGACGTATCAGATGGACCAATCACAGCCATGTTCTCAAAAACACGCTACCAGTCTCTTTGTATAAGAGACTGTGATACCAGTGCTAGCTTAACCATTGCAATTTCCACCCCGTGTGCGGCAGTGGTTTGAATAGTCGTATTGAAATAAAATTTTGCGCAAAACATTTTCTCATCAATATGAACAATTTTGTCAGGAAGCACCTTAAGAAAGTCACATTTTTATTTTTGCCATGCTGTAGAGGACCACGCTGGAGTACCTATGCTATTTCTGCTATGCTAACAACAGCTGGGTTCTTCTTCTGGGCTTCTATGCTGTGCTTTCTGATACAGTATGCAGTGCTGCCCCCAGTGGTTAAAAAAAAGGGTAAGGAGAGAGATCACCAACATGCTGCAGCACAGCAGTAAAAATCTGAATAAGGTTGCTAGGATTTTTTTTTTTTTTTCGTCTGAAATAAGTATTTGAATGTAAGCAATGCCACTTTTGGCTTATTTTAATTTATCATAAAAAATGAATGTCTACATTAAACAAAGAATTGAACCGTATCACATCAAATTGTTGCACATTATGAAGTGTCGCATCATAGACCAAATGCACAGAAATCAAATTGTTATAGTTGTGTTAAAAGTAAGAGTTACAGGGAATCTGTGGAGAGGCAACCTGGTCTCACAACAAGCTGTGATTCAGCACCATGAAACATACATTAATCTATTGGTTTGTGATATTGTGACGGAAAGTGCCTCATTTTTGTCACGGCAGCACAAATTCATTCTAATTCATTCCGTGATGGCTAGGGGGAAGGAGTAGGATTAGGTTATGGTTAAGGTTAGGGTTGGGGGTAGGAGTAGGGTTAGCAATAGTGAGTTTCATCATCATTTTCGTGCTCCCATCACAAAATGATGGGAGCACGAAAAAAATGTGAGATTGGGAGAGGTGACACCTGACTCATTTTTAAGATAATGACAAGAACAGGATCAGCACTAATGTTGTCATTTATAACCTAATGCATTGCATGTGGATATGCAGTCTCACATGCGTTGATGCATAAATGCAAAAACATGCACTCATGCACATGCTTGTATGCTTACATAAAAATGCACACGCATGAATAAGCACACACAAAATCCTGGAATGTTGCAAAGCTGATGATTTTCTAATGAATGGCTTCATTGGCCACGGTGAGGATTAGGGTAAAGGGATTGGAAGGGAATATTTACATGGTTTTAATGATTCCATAACTTTATATTTAGAGGTTTGTCTTATCAACACCAATCATCTCTCAGCCTGGAAAACAAATCGCCAAGTGGAGCGACAGCACAATTACACGCCTGTGCCACGCACATGTTGGTCTGTCGCCTCAGACGCCATCTATAGAGTTAATGTGTAACATATTAAAATGTCTGAGAGGGAGAGATGAAAGAAAAATTAAACACTCTAAAGTCGTGAGCCCATCCCTCATCAAACATTGGAACACTTATGAGTTTAGCGGATATAACCCATTAAATCCCACTTCAACTAAACTAAATATTAACTGGAAAAATTGGCTAAAATAAGATTTACACGCGATTGTTTAGGAGTTATAGTTTCACCGTCAAAACATGCGAGGCTGAAATGATGCCATGTTACCTCAACTCAGCAACTGACTTCAAGTTCAACTTTCCTGCGCTAGTACTGTTTGCTGTAAAGTGCAATAGTATGCTGCTTCTAACAGAAGGGAGAAATGTAGTGTACCACAAGTTCTACCAGGAAGACTTAGATTTCAAGCTTTCATTCAGATTTGCTTAAACAGTAACAACCGTATCTCTAATCAGAAGCAGCTCCTCCACGAGGTACTCATCAACCTCAACCAATAGGAAGTGTCACAGCCATTTAAATATGTCAATCTTAGCTCACCAGTCTGCTTATTGCAGTCACTGACCTGGACTCTGCTTCCTCCACCCTGCTGCCACCAGTTATATATCTCCTTTATTTAATCAGGTAAAAGCCTCATTGAGATTAAAAATCTCTTTTCCAAGAAGTAGTTCCTATTGCTGGCCTGGAGCATGCCCTCCTCTGCCCTGCTGCTCCCTGACAGATGCCGGGATTGCAGATCATGCATCTGCCTCACCCACCAGACCACCACCAGTTGGTCCCTGTGAGATATCCAAGTTGCTGGCCAGGCCCATGCCCTACTACGCCCACCGCCACCAGTTCTTCCCTGTGTGAAGCCGGGGGTAGGCTCTGCTCCTGCCTTCTTTTGACGGCAGAATTCAACTTCACCATACTCCGGTACTGTCTGGAGCAGGGGTATGGCCCCAAAGAGTGTCTAACATTTGCAAAAATCAGCCTAATCTCACATTTATTTTTTTTTTTCGTGCTTCAGGTTTTTTTAAACTCACCATTACTAACCCTACTCCTATTCCCCAAACCTAACCTTAACCATAACCTAACCCTACTCCTTCCCCTAACCATAACCACCCCCAACTCCAATAGATTAATGTATATTCCGTGCTGCTGAATCACGACTTGCCGTGCCGAGACTGGGTTGGCAAAAATATATCTATGGAATAAATGTTTAACTGTTTCTAGTCTCCTGAGGCTTAATGGCAGATCTAATCTTTCTACACATAAAACTGTCACCAGCTTGTTTAAAATTCTCTTGACTAATTGTTGAATTTCAAGTTGAAATCCAGTAAAAACAATGATTAAACGTATAGGAGGTACTAGGTGGGTCTGACTTCCTAATTAGGATTAACTTCGCTCCTCCTAAAAAAAGCGGTAGATATCTACCTTATATAATTTGCCTAAAAAAAGAGGTAGATATCTATCTTATATAATTTGCTTTCTTACCTTCAGAGGTACTGGATGAGATTGTGTTGAACATCTACGGATGAAGGCTAACATTAGCTAGTTTGTAATTTTTGCCTAATATTAATTTAACTAATTAATGATAGCTAGCTAAAGTTATTGTTTGTCTTACCTAAGAGTAGGTAAGGACCTCCCACCCACCCCCATCCCTGTCCAATAAGCAAGGCCCCCTGGCTGTCATTGCACAGTTGGCTCTCTGGGAAAAACTTGTCACGCCTGTTTTACTTTGCCCTGATGGTAGGAAGAGAGAGTTGTGTCCTGTCTACTCATACAAAGCAAATGTTGAACAGATTTATCTGATCTTACAGTTGCCGACCCAAGTTTATACAAACACTGGCGAAAAACCTTCAGACTCGATTTTCCTTGACTACTCATGTTACATTTTATCAAACAATTTAGTCAGTTAGAATGTCTACTATATTTCAATAAAAAGTTATTTAAAAATAAAATTTACAAGGTATGTTGTCCTCCACGTCCAAAGGAGCCAGTTGAGGTGGCTCAGGCATCTTTTCCGGATGCCCCCCTGGATGCCTCGCTGGAGAGGTGTTTCGGGCATGTCCCATCGGAAGGAGGAACCGGGGAAGACCCAGGACATGCTGGAGGGACTACATCTCTCGGCTGGCTTGGGAACACCTTGGGGTTCCCCCGGAGGAGCTGGGGGAGGTGTGTGTGGATTGGGAGGTCTGGGCAGCTTTGCTTGAGCTGCTGCCCCACGACCCCGACTCCGGATAAGCGGAAGAAAATGGATGGATGGATGGAAGATATGTTGAGTTCAGTTTTCTTCACCATGTCAGACTTTTTATGACAGATCAATGCCTCAAACTGCATGGAAGATTCCAGAATATTCAAGAAATTGGTGTACTTACTTGTAATGACTTGTAAAATTTTCTGAATGACTAATTGGCATAATTTTGGGTTTAACTGGGGAACATTTAAGGCTGTACTTAAGGGGCTAATTGAAGAACAAGTTCCTTCTTGCTGTTAAGAACAACAAAACAAAATCTAAAGAACTAAGCCAAGGCTTCCAGACCACAATTCTAGATCTCAACAAGTCACGTTCTTTCTTAGGATTATAGATTCATGGTACCACAAGCAACTGTGCAATCAATATAAAAAACATAAGCTTTGGAACCATAGCAGGGTGATGGCCAAGCCTTAATTGTGCTTGTTTCCAGTACAGTAGGTTCCATGTCATATGGAGTTGTGGAGAAGGCCATTGGTGTAAACTGACCCAAGTGAAAACAAGAGAGAGCTGAAGGGATTACTATAAGCTTACTTAAGCTTGGGAACATAGGGACTTCAATGGGACCATAGGGATGTCATGGATTGAGGAAGGAGGTCCAAATTAACACCCAGGAATGAACAAACTACTGCTGTAAAAGTCCAACAGAACCCAGGATCCCAGCTAAGGAACTGATGGAACTGGAAGCATCAGATCGAAATGCGATATTGTGTACCTTTAAGTTAGTTCTCCATCATCATGACGTAAAAGGTTCTCGACCATAACTCTAAAATTGACTATTTAAAAAAAATACAGAAATTTTAATTGATCACCAGGATAAAGGTTGAGCCTTAAATCAGATATCAAATGTTCATCTCTAAACATGTTCTGTGATAATTAGTCAAGCTAGCAAAGCAGTCCATTGGCGAGCTATTGCAGAGCCTGAACTAGGATGGACAAGAAGGTCAAGAATAAAATTTCATAAAACACAAAATGGATGGTAGTGTGACCTACATAACATGTATTAGTAGAATAAAATGCACTAACGTATCACAAATGACCTCCACAAGGGAATTTTCCATCCATGTCCATGTTAACTAGTTAGCATGGCAAGCCACTTTACCACATCAGCTAGAATAAATAGTTGAGTCATTATAGCCGGTACAGCTGGTGTGGCACGGCTAGCTAACATGACAGTGACCACTAGTTTGAACACACTTCTCTGATACTTGCTCGAAAGATGTTTGCTAAAAATGTTTGTTTTCCAGGTGAGTCAAAGTTCATTCCGAATGAGCATGCTAGTTTTCCAGGAAGTGCATTTTTTTTAAAAAACTGGAATCTCCACATCTTTGTACCTTTCATGTGGTTTGTCAGACTTGAAGAAAAACAAGATCTTACACCAAAAAAAAAAAAAAAAAAAACATGAAATAATGCTCAAGATTTTCTTATCTGACCTCCAACGGAGCTTCAGTCAAACACTTGACATCTTAGGCTTTAAAACCAGCTGAAGCTATTGGTCTGTATGTCCTATTTCGTGTTTTTTTTTTTTTTTTTCCTTTTTTAAGCAATTCAAATAGTGTCAGTGTCTCACACAGACATACACAGAAACCCCCTCTGTGTTTTCAAAGAGCGGCATATGCTCAAGAACTCCTCGTACAAAAACAGACCACTCTTATCTTCATCTGTGTTTTGCAGTTTTGATGAATGTTCGGATGTTTTTCAGACAGCGACCAGTGAGGTAAGTAGCCCACACACACACACACACACACACACACACACACACACACACACAGGACGGGGATGGGGCAGGTTGAGCAGGTTTTTTTCCACTGGACGGGAACTAAACATGATCTGCTTGCTTTGTAGCAGCTTGCACCATCACCACCCAGATCACACAGACCTGCTGGAAATCCAGCAGCACACTTTGCCTTTTGGCCTCTATCTGTAAGCAAAATGTGCAGAACGGAGCAACATAGCTAAAGATTGTGATGGTACATGTAGGAAATGTGAAGTTCTTGAAAACGTTGGTGTTCAGTCAATCCAGCAAGCTGTTGAGAAGATAAGCTTTGAGATGAACTGGGTGAAAATGAATACAGTTCCTGATGGTGCATGTGTCATCTAATTATATGCAACTGGCAGTGGAATAATATCGTGGAAAGTAAAGTTCTGAAGCTCAGTGAAAACATTGAGTCATATCTTGACGTTCTTTGGCACACAGTCAAAAGTGCATCTGTGGTGTGTACAACACTGCAGAAAGTCATCGACCCCTGCTTCATGGCTGGTCCATGGTGATAGTTATGTAAGGCAACCTGGACATACCTCTCCCTACCCATATCCTCCAGATACCCCAGGCTAAATGGACATGTAATTGTTCCAGTGTGTTCTGGATCTAGCCAAGGGTCTTCTCAGTTGGAGGTTCCTGGAAAACCTCAACAGGAGGCCCAGGGCACATCAACTGGATTCTTCCAATGCAAATGAGCAGCAATTCTACTCTGAGCCCCACCCAGATGTCAGACCTCCTCAGTCTGTCCCTGAGGGTAAGTCCAACCACGCTGTGAAGAAAACTCAGTTTCTTCGATCCATGAGCCTTGTTCTTTTTAGGACTACCCAAAATTAATGCCCGGAAGTGAAACATAAACCATCAGGTAAACTGAGAGAACCACTTTCTGACTTTCCTGTTCGCCTGCTAATGTTAATGCCTCATCTCGCTCATGACCAAGACAGTAAAGGCGGTTGCCCATTACTGATTTTTGGGACTAATTATTTACATTTTTGGCAAAAAAAAAGTATACCCACTCAAGGCCTGAAGTCAGGTGAAACGTGGAAAAAATTCTGTTGATGAACATTGTGAGGGAAAGTTTTAAACATGTTAAAAATTGTGTGATGCCTGGATGCATTGTGATCCACAAAACATGAAAAATCAGATTTTATTTGTGCAGTTCAGGCTGGGTACAATATGTAGTAATTGGGACCTATTGCGCTGAACAAATCCTCCTCTGCGACATGAAACCCATGAAAATCATGCCACGCTCTTCAGCAGAAGACAGTTTCAAGTTGTTAACAGAACACATTTTAGTCTTTTTGGAAAAATGTGGGGGAAAAATGGAATTAGCCAGTTTGTGCTTGTGCCGTGGATGTGCAAAAAACATTCACGCAATGGGAATGTACAACCCGTTGTATTAATCACTTACAAACTTGTGTAAGCAGACTTAGGCACAAACAGAGCAACACAAAGGTGGCATATCGTCCCCGTTTGTTGTTACGTTGGTGAATAGTTTATAGTAGAGCTGATAATGAAGTCTTGAAATGATTTCTATAAGAAAGACTGGTGCTTTAAAAGTAGTCTGTAGTCTATTTGTATAGTGAAGATTGCTGCTTGAGTAATGACCCCCATGCCAAAAGGATACTTCCTGTAGTTTTCCCCCAACACACACCGCGAAAAGGTTTCAATCAGTACTCTGAAGAGGCCATTCTTTAGCTATTACGTACAACGAAAATCAATATGCATCAGGGTGGCCATACTGGATGACAGACAAGCCCTGTGTTAGAAAGGAACCCAGGTTCACACCAAAAAAATATTTCAATCAATGAATCAATGTTCTTCAGTTAATGTGTGGAAACAAAAATCAAAATGTCTTTCTGTAGGGCCATGTGGGTAAGAGATGATGGCTATTTCAAAAGGAACCTTCATCTAGCCTCCCCAAATCACCACCACCAAAAGTTTTAATCAGACAAGGTGCTCTTGGTTATTGTGGGGAAACATTTACAGATCACACATGGGCTGACACCCAAACGGGTAAAAACATAACACCTCCCAACTTGTTGATTGGAGCATAAAAAAATCAGGCCTGATTTCCTCAATGATGAAATTGAGATGAAGCTGGGACCAAAAATCAGCAATAGCACTAACCACTGTCCACCGCACCTACAATATTGAGTGCCTGTTGGTTTGGTGAGGAAAAGCTAATTCAGTAGAGCATCATGGGAACTTGTTGAAATGAGAAACTTGGAAGTTGAAATGTACAACTCACACACTGTAAATGCTAACATACAAATGAATTAAGTATGATAAGTGAACCAAACTCAGTTTTCATCAACCTGTTATGAACACTCATTTTAAATAAGTAAGTAATACTTTGAGACTGGAAGACCTGCTTTACTTGATGTTTCCCATTTAAGACAAATTAGAAAAAATAATTTTTCATATCTAGTGTCCTTTGGGGCATTCTTTCAGACATGTGCAGATCTGCCTCACTTACTTTGCGCATTCCCGCCCACACACGTCCACGGTGAGCCCGTGTTTGGACCACCAGTGCTCTCTCCAACCTGTTTTTCACTCATTGATGATAAACTGTCTGGAATTAGTTTGGTTTATAAATCAAAACCTTTGCTTTTAATGTCCTATGTGACACGCCAGTACTGTTCCATGTTGCACGTAAAGGACTGAGCCTGGCTCTGCTGGAGGTTTCTTCCTGTTAAAAGGGAGTTTTTCCTTCCCACTGTAGCCAAGTGCTTGCTCACAGGGGGTCGTTTTGACCGTTGGGGTTTTACATAATTATTGTATGGCCTTGCCTTACAATATAAAGCGCCTTGGGGCAACTGTTTGTTGTGATTTGGCGCTATATAAAAAAATTGATTGATTGATTGATTGATTGACTTGTCGTTACAGCAGTGGGCAGAGCGCTCAAAGACAGAAGCTCTGATTCGTTGTTTGTGTTGGATTTGTGATCGCCTTTGTTTTTCCTCAGAAGTGTCAGTGGTGCTTAAATGCAAAAATGGCTTGTGTAGCTGACAGTGTACAGGAGTCAATACTAAAAGTTAGCGGTTAGCTGTAGCTTCAAGAAAATTAAATTGACCTGAATATGAAGGATGAACAAAACTAAAGAGAATTACGCTGTCATTTGTGTACTGGATGCTCACAGTAAATAAGTTACTGTAATCTAATTTATTTGACTACTGTAAACTCAAAATAAACAAGTTACTATAATCTAGGTTTTAAGTTTATTTGAGTACTGCAAACTCAAAATGAATAAGTTACTATAATATAATTTATTTAAGTTCATTTGAGTACAGAGAACTAACAAAAAATTAGTTAATCAAATCTAATGTATCTAAATTAACATGCATTACTTTTTTAAGGCAACGACTTTGCATATTTTTTTTAAGTAAAGTCAACTTATTATATTTTACAGTGCAGCTGTGATTCCAAAAGCTGGTGTGGGAGCCTGTTTAGGCGTTGACTACCCGTCCATGCAGCAGGTTGTACTGGGTTACACTGCTACAACCCCTGGCAATAATTATGGAATCACCGGCCTCGGAGGATGTTCATTCAGTTGTTTAATTTTGTAGAAAAAAAGCAGATCACAGACATGACACAAAACTAAAGTCATTTCAAATGGCAACTTTCTGACTTTAAGAAACACTATAAGAAATCAGGAAAAAAAACTGTGGCAGTCAGTAACGGTTACTTTTTTAGACCAAGCAGAGGGAAAAAAATATGGAATCACTCAATTCTGAGGAAAAAATTATGGAATCACCCTGTAAATTTTCATCCCCAAAACTAACACCTGCATCAAATCAGATCTGCTCGTTAGTCTGCATCTAAAAAGGAGTGATCACACCTTGGAGAGCTGTTGCACCAAGTGGACTGACATGAATCATGGCTCCAACACGAGAGATGTCAGTTGAAACAAAGGAGAGGATTATCAAACTCTTAAAAGAGGGTAAATCATCACGCAATGTTGCAAAAGATGTTGGTTGTTCACAGTCAGCTGTGTCTAAACTCTGGACCAAATACAAACAACATGGGAAGGTTGTTAAAGGCAAACATACTGGTAGACCAAGGAAGACATCAAAGCGTCAAGACAGAAAACTTAAAGCAATATGTCTCAAAAATCAAAAAATGTACAACAAAACAAATGAGGAACGAATGGGAGGAAACTGCAGTCAACGTCTGTGACCGAATTGTAAGAAACCGCCTAAAGGAAATGGGATTTGCATACAGAAAAGCTAAACGAAAGGCATCATTAACACCTAAACAGAAAAAAACAAGGTTACAATGGGCTAAGGAAAAGCAATCGTGGACTGCTTGATTATACTGGTGGTTGGCTCTAACTGCGGTATTGTATCACTTCCTGTTCCGGAGCACAGCGGTGTTTTTCTGTATCTGTTAGCTGTTTAATCTGCGCAGTTAGATTGATCTAGTTATCTAGATTACGATTGTTTCCCAGTGTAATCTTTACGTGCCTTCACTAAAGCACTCCTTCTGCTGAATCACCTCTAAATTATTTACACATTATTCACTTTGCGTGTTTTTAGGAATCCGCTAGCTTAGCGTAGCTACTAGCTCTTAGCCGATTTAGCATGGCGGCTTCTCCTGTCTCTCCCGCACTTTTCTGCTCTGGGTGTGAAATGTTTAGTTATTCCTCAGCCTCCTTTAGCAGTAACGGTACTTGTAATAAGTGTAGCTTATTCGTAGCTTTGGAGGCCAGGCTGGGCGAATTGGAGACTTGGCTCCGCACCGTGGAAAATTCTACAGCTAGCCAGGCCCCTGTAGTCGGTGCGGACCAAGGTAGCTTAGCCGCCGTTAGTTACCCCCTGGCAGATCCCGAGCAGCCGGGAAAGCAGGCCGACTGGGTGACTGTGAGGAGGAAGCGTAGTTCTAAACAGAAGCCCCGTGTACACCGCCAACCCGTTCACATCTCTAACCCTTTCCCCACTCGACGACACACCCGCCGAGGATCAAACTCTGGTTATTGGCGACTCTGTTTTGAGAAATGTGAAGTTAGCGACACCAGCAACCATAGTAAATTGTCTTCTGGGGGCCAGAGCAGGCGACATTGAAGGAAATTTGAAACTGCTGGCTAAGGCTAAGCTTAAATTTGGTAAGATTGTAATTCACGTCGGCAGTAATGACACCCGGTTACGCCAATCGGAGGTCACTAAAATTAACATTAAATCGGTGTGTAACTTTGCAAAAACAATGTCGGACTCTGTAGTTTCTCTGGGCCCCTCCCCAATCAGACCGGGAGTGACATGTTTAGCTGCATGTTCTCTTGAAATGCTGGCTGTCTGAGTGGTGTCCAAAAAATGAGGTGGGCTTCATAGATAATTGGCAAAGCTTCTGGGGAAAACCTGGTCTTGTTAGGAGAGACGGCATCCATCCCACTTTGGATGGAGCAGCTCTCATTTCTAGAAATCTGGCCAATTTCTTAAATCCTCCAAACCGTGACTATCCAGGGTTGGGACCAGGAAGCAGAGTTGTAGTCTTACACACCTCTCTGCAGCTTCTCCCCCTGCCATCCCCTCATTACCCCATCCCGTAGAGACGGTGCTGCTCCCAGACTACCAATAACACAGCAAAATCTATTTAAGCATAAAAATTCAAAAAGAAAAACATAATATAGCACCTTCAAATGCACCACAGACTAAACACAGTTAAATGTGTCTATTAAACATTAGGTCTCTCTCTTCTAAGTCCCTGTTGGTAAATGATATAATAATTGATCAACATATGATTTATTCTGCCCTAACAGAAACCTGGTTACAGCAGGATGAATAGTTAGTTTAAATGATGTCAACACCCCCCGAGTCACACTAACTGTCAGAATGCTCGTAGCACGGGCCGGGGGTGGAGGATTAGCAGCAATCTTCCATTCCAGCTATAATTAATCCAAACCCCAGACAGAGCTTTAATTCATTGAAGCTTGTCTCTTGTCTTGTCCATCCAAATTGGCAGTCCCAAAAACCAGTTTATTTGTTATTATATCGTCCACCTGGTCGTTACTGTGAGTTTCTCTGTGAATTTTCAGACCTTTTGTCTGACTTAGTGCTTAGCTCAGATAAGATAATTATAGTGGGCGATTTTAACATCCACACAGATGCTGAGAATGACAGCCTCAACACTGCATTTAATCTATTATTAGACTCTACTGGCTTTGCTCAAAAAGTAAATGAGTCCACCCACCACTTTAATCATATCTTAGATTGTTCTGACTTATGGTATGGAAATAGAAGACTTAACAGTATTCCCTGAAAACTCCCTTCTGTCTGATCATTTCTTAATAACATTTACATTTACTCTGATGGATACCCAGCAGTGGGGAATAAGTTTCATTACACTAGAAGTCTTTCAGAAAGCGCTGTAACTAGGTTTAAGGATATGATTCCTTCTTTATGTTCTCTAATGCCATATACCAACACAGTGCAGAGTAGCTACCTAAACTCTGTAAGTGAGATAGAGTATCGTCAATAGTTTTACATCCTCATTGAAGACAACTTTGGATGCTGTAGCTCCTCTAAAAAAGAGAGCTTTAAATCAGAAGTGCCTGACTCCGTGGTATAACTCACAAACTCGTAGCTTAAAGCAGATAACCCGTAAGTTGGAGAGGAAATGGCGTCTCACTAATTTAGGAGATCTTCACTTAGCCTGGAAAAAGAGTCTGTTGCTCTATAAAAAAGCCCTCCGTAAAGCTAGGACATCTTTCTACTCATCACTAATTGAAGAAAATAAGAACAACCCCAGGTTTCTTTTCAGCACTGTAGCCAGGCTGACAAAGAGTCAGAGCTCTATTGAGCTGAGTATTCCATTAACTTTAACTAGTAATGACTTCATGACTTTCTTTGCTAACAAAATTTAACTATTAGAGAAAAAATTACTCATAACCATCCCAAAGACGTATCGTTATCTTTGGCTGCTTTCAGTGATGCCGGTATTTGGTTAGACTCTTTCTCTCCGATTGTTCTGTCTCAGTTATTTCTTTAGTTACTTCATCCAAACCATCAACATGTTTATTAGACCCATTCCTACCAGGCTGCTCAAGGAAGCCCTACCATTATTTAATGCTTCGATCTTAAATAGCTAATTATAGGCCAATCTCCAACCTTCCTTTTCTCTCAAAAATTCTTGAAAGGGTAGTTGTAAAACAGCTAACTGATCATCTGCAGAGGAATGGTCTATTTGAAGAGTTTCAGTCAGGTTTTAGAATTCATCATAGTACAGAAACAGCATTAGTGAAGGTTACAAATGATCTTCTTATGGCCTCGGACAGTGGATCATCTCTGTGCTTGTTCTGTTAGACCTCAGTGCTGCTTTTGATACTGTTGACCATAAAATTTTATTACAGAGATTAGAGCATGCCATAGGTATTAAAGGCACTGCGCTGCGGTGGTTTGAATCATATTTGTCTAATAGATTACAATTTGTTCATGTAAATGGGGAATCTTCTTCACAGACTAAAGTTAATTATGGAGTTCCACAAGGTTCTGTGCTAGGACCAATTTTATTCACTTTATACATGCTTCCTTAGGCAGTATTATTAGACGGTATTGCTTAAATTTTCATTGTTACGCAGATGATACCCAGCTTTATCTATCCATGAAGCCAGAGGACACACACCAATTAGCTAAACTGCAGGATTGTCTTACAGACATAAAGACATGGATGACCTCTAATTTCCTGCTTTTAAACTCAGATAAAACTGAAGTTATTGTACTTGGCCCCCCACAAATCTTAGAAACATGGTGTCTAACCAGATCCTTACTCTGGATGGCATTACCCTGACCTCTAGTAATACTGTGAGAAATCTTGGAGTCATTTTTGATCAGGATATGTCATTCAAAGCGCATATTAACAATATGTAGGACTGCTTTTTTGCATTTATGCAATATCTCTAAAATCAGAAAGGTCTTGTCTCAGAGTGATGCTGAAAAACTAATTCATGCATTTTTCCTCTAGGCTGGACTATTGTAATTCATTATTATCAGGTTGTCCTAAAAGTTCCCTAAAAAGCCTTCAGTTAATTCAAAATGCTGCAGCTAGTAGTACTGACGGGGACTAGAAGGAGAGAGCATATCTCACCCATATTGGGCTCTCTTCACCTGCGGCTTCCTCGTTTAACTTCATAGAATAGAATTTAACAATTCTGTCTCTTCCTTACTTATAAGGTTTTGAATAATCAGGTCCCCATCTATCTTAGGCGACCTCGTTAGTACATATTACCCCCAATAGAGCGCTCTTCGCTCTCAGACTGCAGGCTTACTTGTAGTTCCTAGGGTTTGTAAGAGTAGAATGGGAGGCAGAGCCTTCAGCTTTCAGGCTCCTCTCCTGTGGAACCAGCTCCAATTCAGATCAGGGAGACAGACACCCTCTTACTTTTAAGATTAGGCTTAAAACTTTCCTTTTTGCTAAAGCTTATAGTTAGGGTGGATCAGGTGACCCTGAACCATCCCTTAGTTATGCTGCTATAGACGTAGACTGCTGGGGGGTTCCCATGATGCACTGTTTCTTTCTCTTTTTGCTCTGTATGCACCACTCTGCATTTAATCATTAGTGATCGATCTCTGCTCCCCTCCACAGCATGTCTTTTTCCTGGTTCTCTCCTCAGCCCCAACCAGTCCCAGCAGAAGATGCCCCTCCTGAGCCTGGTTGCTGGAGGTTTCTTCTGTTAAAAGGGAGTTTTTCCTTCCCACTGTAGCCAAGTGCTTGCTCACAGGGGGTCGTTTTGACCGTTGGGGTTTACATAATTATTGTATGGCCTTGCCTTACAATCTAAAGCGCCTTGGGGCAACTGTTTGTTGTGATTTGGCGCTATATAAAAAAATTGATTGATGATTGATTGATTGACTGTGGATGACTGGATGAAAGTCATATTCAGTGATGAATCTCGAATCTGCATTGGGCAAGGTGATGATGCTGGAACTTTGTTTGGTGCCGTTCCAATGAGATTTATAAAGATGACTGCCTGAAGAGAACATGTAAATTTCCACAGTCATTGATGATATGGGGCTGCATGTCAGGTAAAGGCACTGGGGAGATGGCTGCATTACACATCATCAATAAATGCAAGGTTTACGTTGATATTTTGGACACTTTTCTTATCCCATCAATCGAAAGGATGTTTGGAGATGATGAAATCATTTTTCAAGATGATAATGCATCTTGCCATAGAGCAAAAACTGTGAAAACATTCCTTGCAAAAAAACATAGGGTCAATGTCATGGCCTGCAAATAGTCCTGATCTTAATCCAATTGAAAATCTTTGGTGGAAGTTAAAGAAAATGGTCCATGACAAGGCTCCAACCTGCAAAGCTGATCTGGCAACAGCAATCAGAGAAGTTGGAGCCAGATGAGAGTACTGTTGTCACTCATTAAGTCCATGCCTCAGAGACTGCAAGCTGTTATAAAAGCCAGAGGTTGTGCAACAAAATATTAGTGATGTGTTGGAGGCGTTCTTGTTTTTCATGATTCCCATAATTTTTCCTCAGAATTGAGTGATTCCATATTTTTCCTCTGCTTGGTCTAAAAAAGTAACCGTTACTGACTGCCACAATTTTTTTCCTGATTTCTTATAGGTTTCTTAAAGCCAGAAAGTTGCATTTGAGAGACTTTAGTTTTGTGTCATGTCTGTGATCTGCTTTTTTCTACAAAATTAAACAACTGAATGAACATCCTCCGAGGCCGGGTGATTCCAGAATTTTGCCAGGGGTTGTACCAGTAGCAGAGTCCCTAAGGACACTGACTTGACACTGTAAACAAAATATGGTCCGTAAAACACCTTATTTATATAGCTCAACTCCCAGGAAGTCTAGATGAATCAAACCTGGTCAAAATATTACTTGATAGATATTTAGATGTGATACATTATTTTGGGGGATTGGCTAATGGTCAAAGGTCAAGGAAAACATGGTTCGAAAACCATCATTACTTGTATTTCTCAGCAACGAAAGTAGTAGCATGGCTGGATGGATGATGTAAGCATTTATTTTGATCAGATTTGATTGGTATGAATGACTTCATAATGAAGTCACACACGTCATATGATGAAGTCATACAAACACCATGACAGACAGATGTAGATTCATTTATATGGTGGTATGCAGAACGTGCACAGTGTGCGTCCTCTTATGCCTTTCCATTGAATTAGATTTTAAGGAGGTGTTACAAAACGCTTTGCAGAATCCATAAAACAAAAGAAATGGAATCAAGGCTGGACCTTCCGTGCATGGCCGTGCACGTTGGTTTGTGACAAACACGAGTCTATAATATGTGTGACACGGGTGTTCACGCGTAACCAGCAAGTGTACATGAGTGTCAAACAGTCCTGCTAAGTGGGCTAAAAAATGTTTTCAGTGTGTCGTGCTGGTTCGTTCTGTCCAAAGCACAGCGTAACGAAGCATGACAGCTCCCGGGTTCCTGCCAACCTTTGACCCAATCATGGCCGTGTAGGACCCTACCCTACTGTCTGCTTCTCACACACGTATTCACACATTCAGACATTGTTTCAACAGATTAGAGGAGACTGCCGGAAAACTATGTCAGAGTGTAGCTTGTGTGCACGGCAGAACAAGTTAGAGGTGACTCTGTCTGTCACGCCCGTCTAAGTCGAGATGTAGAGAAATTGAAAAATTTCAGAGCTCATTCTCATATCTGATCATGTTTCCTGCGCTGGTAACAGAGTTAAGCCACGTTGACATTTGCACAAATTTGATCCCCATGCTGGCACGAAATCTGGCATGCCAATGAATTAAATCATTTTAAAACTGTTGTAAACTGTTGTAAAATGTTCAAAATTTCTCCACGCATAATTTCATGCCACTTACGTGATAGTCATGAATGTTGTGAAAGCTAATTGCAAACACTGCATGTACTGTGTGTCTTGCGCACACGGCATCTGAACCTGAAATAGATTATGAAGAAATGTTACAGCTGATATAAACATAACGTTACAGATACATTATCTAACTCATAAGACGTTTACCAATCCATTAATATACATGTATATTATAAATAATTACCTTTGAGACAAGATTCCAAATGCCATTTCGCTACAACACGACGCACACAGGACAACCTGCAGTGCAGAAATTTTCTCTGTGATTCTGGGAGTGATGGTTCATCAGCCAAGTTCTGAGAGCAAATGAGACAAAATCTGGCGTGCCAATCAAATCAAATCAAATCAATTTTATTTATATAGCACCAAATCACAACAAACAGTTGCCCCAAGGCGCTTTATATTGTAAGGCAAGGTCATACAATAATTACGGAAAAAACCCCAATGGTCAAAACGACCCCCGTGAGCAAGCACTTGGCAACAGTGGGAAGGAAAAACTCCCTTTTAACAGGAAAGAAACCAGCAGAACCAGGCTCAGGGAGGGGCAGTCTTCTGCTGGGACTGGTTGGGGCTGAGGGAGAGAACCAGGAAAAAGACATGCTGTGGAGGGGAGCAGAGATCAACACTAATGATTAAATGCAGAGTGGTGCATACAGAGCAAAAGAGAAAGAAACACCAGTGCATCATGGGAACCCCCAGCATTCTAAGTCTATAGCAGCATAACTAAGGGATGGTTCAGGGTCACCTGATCCAGCCCTAACTAAAGCTTTAGCAAAAAGGAAAGTTTTAAGCCTAATCTTAAAAGTAGAGAGGGTGTCTGTCTCCCTGATCCGAATTGGAGCTGGTTCCACAGGAGAGGAGCCTGAAAGCTGAAGACTCTGCCTCCGTTCTACTCTTACAAACCCTAGGAACTACAAGTAAGCTGCAGTCTGAGAGTGAAGCGCTCTATTGGGGTGATAGGTACTATGAGGTCCTAAGAAGAGGGATCTGATTATTCAAAACCTTATAAGTAAGAAGAAGAATTTTAAATTCTATTCTAGAATTAACAGGAAGCCATGAAGAGAGGCCAATATGGGTGAGATATGCTCTCCTTCTAGTCCCTGTCAGTACTCTAGCTGCAGCATTTTGAATTAACTGAGGCTTTTCAGGGAACTTTTAGGAGAACCTGATAATAATGAATACAATAGTCCAGCCTAGAGGAAATAAATCATGAATTAGTTTTTCAGCCTCACTCTGAGACAAGACCTTTCTAATTTTAGAGATATTGCGCAAATGCAAAAAAGCAGTCCTATATATTTGTTTAATATGCGCATTGAATGAAATATCCTGATCAAAAATGACTCCAAGATTTCTCACAGTATTACTAGAGGTCAGGGTAATGCCATCCAGGTAAGGATCTGGTTAGACCCATGTTTCAAGATTTGTGGGGCCAGTACAATAACTTCAGTTTTATCTGAGTTTAAAAGCAGGAAATTAGAGGTCATCCATGTCCTTATGTCTGTAAGACAATCCTGCAGTTTAGCTAATGGTGTGGTCCTCTGGCTCATGGATAGATAAGCTGGGTATCATCTGCGTAACAATGAAATTTAAGCAATGCCGTCTAATAATACTCCTAAGGAAACATGTATAAAGTGAATAAAATTGGTCCTAGCACAGAACCTTGTGGAACTCCATAATTAAAACCTTAGTCTGTGAAGAAGATTCCCCATTTACATTAACAAACTGTAATCTATTAGATAAATATGATTCAAACAACCGTAGCGCAGTGCTTTAATACTATATGGCATGCTCTAATCTCTGTAATAAAATTTTATGGTCAACAGTATCAAAAGCAGCACTGAGGTCAACAGAACAAGCACAGAGATGAGTCCACTGTCTGAGGCCTTCACTAATACTGTTTCTGTATATGAGAATTCTAAAACCTGAAAACTCTTCAAATGTGAAGAAATCATGAAAAACTGTGGTTATACAACTAATACTAGTTTAGTGATTCACAGGATTGCTAAAAAGCAGTTTAAACATAATAGTTTTGAGTTTGTAGCGTCAGCAGCAGATGCTACTATTATTGTGAACACCCCCTTTTCTACTTTTTTTACTAATAGCCCAATTTCATAGCCTTAAGAGTGTGCATATCATGAATGCTTGGTCTTGTTGGATGTGTAGAATCTACTGAATCTACTGGTACCTTGTTTCCCATGTAACAATAAGAAATATACTCAAAACCTGGATTAATCTTTTTAGTCACATAGCACTACTATTATTCTGAACACTACTGTAGTCCAGTAAATCTATGAAAAATAGGGGGTCAACCCACCACTAATTGCAGAATTTATTTCTTCATCAATGGGTGCAAATATGCCTCTAAAATAACATACTAAAAGTCCCCTACAATCCAAGTAGTGCAACAATACCTTCACTGGAATATGAGCATATGTACAGGGACAAATTGATGCATTTTGGGGGCATATGCTCATATATACCCCGTCTCTTCAGTACAGTTAAGCTATAAATGTATGAATAACTGACAAAGAATTGATCCTGCCATGTATTTGGATGAATTTACTAATGGATAAAAACAAAATTAAAAAGTAATTCAGGTTTCATGACATTTTATTTTGGTGTATTGCAATGATAAATGGATACACAACGTATTGCCTTATATCCTTTCTAACTACATTTACAGATGTATAAGGTTCAACTTCTGCAACATATATCAACATTTCCAGTGGCATGTTTGGAATTTCCTTGCATGGAATATGACTTTGACTGTGTAACACTCAACGTGTGGTATTTCATAAACAGACCCATTCATGAAATCCCACAAAGAGTATACCTATCAACAGTGGTGGGCCAGTTCGATAATCCCGATAACAGATAATTATCGAAGAATGTTTTCATTATCGGATTCTCTTTTAGATAACTTAAAAACCATTATCAGACTAATTATCTTGCGATAAATTTTTGTCCGTAACCTTTAGACCGATAACATAGTAAACAAGCTGAACAGTGGCAACATTTTAAAATCTAAAATCAGTTGAGCACCTACCTGTTAAAAGTTTCCTAACAGATGTGTAGTTCTTTCTTCTGCAAACTGAAGAGAGCTGCTTCCAGGAGAAACTGTTCTATCCTCTGCAGGCAAAGGACAACTGGTCACAAAAAAAAAATCATTTCCTTTAACACCATACTGATACGCTGGCAATATCACCCAAGTCATCCAGAGGCATACATTTTTAACTTATGGTTAAAATTTTAACCAAACTCATTTGGACAAGTTATTTAAAATTATTGTCATGTCTGAAGTTTTATAAAGTGAAAATATCAGATATATGTTTTAGTTTTTTTAAAGTAATGTGCTAATTTTAAGGTTTTAGTAAGCACATGCTGTGCCCAGCAGTGCATTATGGGTAGGATAGGGTAATCTCAGTACGTTCACGACAGGACAAATGCATTTCAGACACTCTGTTCAGGCTCCACGGACAACAGCATTATACTCTAGTGCCTAAAACTCTCGTGAATATATTCTCTGGCTTTATAGATGTTGTATTGTACAAGTATTTGCGTTTGTTAAATTCCACGCATCTTAAATGTAGCAGACACGGATTATCTGGAAATTTGTTTTGTTTTGCCTCTACTGCCATCTACTGGCCAGTAGTGTTCATGGCAGTATTCGTCCTGAAGCTGGGCAGACACTGTATGATATTTTAATCACTGTACTCGGTTTTAGTTCAAAATGTACAACAGAACCACATGGTGTAAAAGTTCAGATCACCCGATTTATGTTTTCACACACATTGTACGTTCAAAAACCACACGTTGAACTCGTGTTTCCAGAAGCAAAATGTAAGCTTTTTTCAAACTTGATTTACAAAACTCTTGATGGGAGACATCAAAGTTTAAAAACAAAACAAAACAACAACAAAAAACAACATTACAAGACAGGTCTGAGGAGTTTGCACATGCACAGTGCGAGCGGTTGGATGCTTGTAGCTCTTCAGCAGCAGGATACCCTCATGACGGCCGACCAGAATAATATCAAACAGGTTTGATTTTCATCTGACCATATGATAAGCGATCAGGAGGTGGTCGTGAGATGTTAAATGCAGCTTGTTACTCCATGTACACTACACGATGGATGCGCGATTAACCTGAAACTCGGTCCAAAAAAATTCTCGCATGAATGAAAATCATCTGAAAAAGGGCCAAAACCCGCACAGTGTAAAGCCAACATTTATGTGTCAAGACAATATTGAGTGCACGTTTACAACATCATAAAATGTGCACACTGCACTAATAAAATGAGCGCACATTCTCTCCACATGCAAAACATTTCGTGAGGACACTTCCAGGGCTCCGTAAAAATGCCTGTTTTTACAAATAAAAAAATGGAATATTTTACAAAAGCACATTTATCTGTAAACACCAACACATGACACACGTCACATTAACGTGTTGGTTTACATAATGAATGACTGAACCAATCAGTGTTTAGCAGAGGCACTTTTACCCAGAATCCTTTGCGATCTGTCTGTGTTTGTTACAAAACCTCAGAATTAGTGCATTATTCAACATTAAAAGATGTATATTATATTTCAACTTTGTACAAATGACAGAATTGACATTAATGGAGTTATTCTATCAGTATTCACATCAAACCATAAGTCAGCATGACTTTATTTTCCAAGACCTCCGCCTGACTGGAGCATTGTGATTGGGTATAGAGCTAGCTTGTGGCTGCTCGCGTCTGTGCTGAAAGCTGTGTAGTAAACAAGAGTTTCCAGCAGGGGGCAGGATGTTCAAGCATTGTCGGTGCGGGCACTAGATGGCACGCTTCTTCCACTAATCACACACCAGACACAGCCAGTGACATTGGTTGCGTCTGGAAATCACAGGGAGGAGATTGTGTTTTATGTAACACCTTCTACCTCCCGAGTGATTTTGGGTTTTCCATAGGTGTTAAAACACAATCCCCGGATTGATTGGTCGTCTGGGGTTGTGGTTCAGTGGAGCGAAACCTGCCATCGGGAGTGTTTAGGATCCTCGGTTCCACCCAGTGTGACAGCTAAGGAGGAGGTTTTAGTCCCCCCCAATCTGGCAGCGGTGCCAGCCGAGTACCATGACCTTGCTGACGTCTTCAGCAAGGATCTGGCAGTCACGCTGCCCCTGCACCGTCCGTACGATTGTGCCATTGATTTGATACCGGACGCTGACTACCCGTCCAGCAGGCTGTACAACCTCTCACGTCCGGAACGCGAATCAATGGAGACCTACATTCGGGACTCGTTAGCTGCCAGGTTGATCCAGAACTCCACCTCCTCGATGGGTGCTGGTTTCTTTTTTGTGGGCAAGAAGGATGGCGGACTCCGTCCATGCATTGATTACAGAGGGCTGAACGAGATCACGGTTCGCAACCGATACCCGTTACCTCTGTTGGATTTCAGTGTTCACGCCCTTGCATGGAGCCCAAATTTTCACAAAATTGGATCTTAGGAATGCTTATCACCTGGTTCGGATCTGGGAGGGAGACGAGTGGAAGACGGCATTTAACACCTCATTAGGTCACTTTGAGTACCTGGTCATGCCGTTCGGCCTCACCAGTGCGCCCACGACGTTCCAAGCGTTGGTAAATGACGTCTTGCAGGACTTCCTGCATCGGTTTGTCTTCGTATATCTAGACGATATACTCATCTTTTCTCCGGATCCTGAGACCCATGTCAAGCATGTACGTCAGGTCCTGCAGCGGTTGTTGGAGAACCGGCTGTTTGTGAAGTGCGAGTTCCACCGCACTTCTTTGTCTTTCCTGGGGTTCATAATCTCCTCCAACTCTGTCGCCCCTGATCCAGCCAAGGTTGCGGCGGTGAGAGATTGGCCCCAACCAACAAACTGTAGGAAACTGCAACAGTTCCTCGGTTTTGCAAATTTCTACCGGAGGTTCATCAGGGGCTACAGTCAGGTAGTTAGCCCCCTGACAGCCCTGACTTTCATAAAAGTCCCCTTCACCTGGTCGGATCGGTGCGAAGCCGCATTTAGGGAGTTGAAACTCCGGTTCTCGACTGCACTAGTTCTGGTGCAGCCCGATCCCAATCGCCAGTTTATAGTTGAAGTGGACGCCTCTGACTCAGGGATAGGAGCCGTGCTATCCCAGAGCGGGGAGTCCGACAAGGTTCTCCATCCATGTGCCTACTTTTCCCGCAGGTTGACCCTGGCTGAAACGAACTATGACGTCGGCAATCAGGAACTTCTTGCGGTGAAGGAGGCTTTTGAGGAGTGGAGACACCTGTTGGAGGGAGCATCGGTACCATTTACAGTTTTCACGGACCATCGGAACCTGGAGTACATTCGGACCGCCAGGCGTCTGAACCCCAGGCAAGGCCGCTGGTCACTGTTCTTCGGGCGTTTTGACTTTCGGATCACCTACCACCCCGGGACAAAGAACCAACGATCTGACGCCCTGTCCCGGGTGCACGACGAGGAGGTCAAGACCGAGCTGTCAGACCTGACGGAAACCATCATCCCCGAGTCCACTGTCGTGGCCACCCTCACCTGGGACGTGGAGAAGACCGTCCGGGAGGCCCTGACATGGAGCCCGGACCCGGGGACAGGTCCGAAGGACAAACTGTACGTCCCACCAGAGGCCAGGGCTGCGGTCCTAGACTTCTGTCACGGTTCCAAGCTCTCCTGTCATCCAGGGGTGCGAAGGACCATGGCAGTGGTCTGGCAGTGCTTCTGGTGGGCGTCTATGGAAGCCAATGTCCGGGAGTATGTCCAGGCCTGCACCACCTGTGCCAGGGGCAAAGCCGACCACCACAAGGCCCAAGGCCTCCTCCAGCCTCTGCCCGTGCCTCATCGCCCCTGGTCTCACATCGGCCTGGACTTTGTCACGGGCCTCCCGCCATCCCAGGGCATGACTACCATCCTCACGATAGTGGATCGGTTCTCCAAGGCGGCCCACTTTGTGGCCCTCCCGAAGCTCCCGACGGCCCAGGAGACTGCAGACCTCCTGGTCCACCACGTCGTGCGTCTGCATGGGATTCCATCGGATATTTTCTCAGACCGTGGTCCTCAGTTCTCCTCTCAGGTCTGGAGGAGTTTCCGCAGGGAACTGGGGGCCACCGTGAGTCTCTCGTCCGGGTACCATCCTCAGACGAATGGACAGGCAGAGCGGGCGAACCAGGAATTGGAGCAGGCCCTCCGCTGAGTGACCTCCGCGCACCCAACGGCCTGGAGTAACCACCTGGCCTGGATCGAGTACGCTCATAATAGCCAAGTATCGTCTGCTACCGGCCTCTCCCCGTTTGAGGTGTGTTTGGGGTACCAGCCCCCATTGTTCCTACTAGTGGAGGGAGAGGTCGGGGTGCCCTTGGTCCAGGCCCATCTGAGAAGGTGCCGTCGGGGGTGGCGTACTGCCCGCTCTGCCTGCTCAAAGCCTGGACGAGGGCCAAGAACCATGCAGACCGCCGGCGTGCTCCGACCCCTACGTATCAGCCTGGGCAGGAGGTTTGGCTTTCCACAAAAGACATTCCCCTGCAAGTGGAATCCCAGAAGTTAAAGGACAGATACATTGGACCTTTCACCATACTCAAAATCCTCAGTCCAGCCGCAGTGAAGCTGAAGCTGCCAGCTTCGCTGCGGGTCCACCCAGTTCTCCATGTGTCACGCATCAAACCTCACCACGTTTCACCCCTCTGTACCACCGTCCGTCGGAAGGGCCGGGGGTTCCAGTATTTGGTGGACTGGGAGGGGTATGGACCCGAAGAATGCTCCTGGGTGAAGAGGAGCTTCATCCTGGACCCGGCCCTCCTGGCCGACTTCTACCGGCAGCACCCGGACAAGCCAGGAGGCGCCCGTTGAGGGGGGGGTCCTGTTGTGTGGGCCACTGAAGAGGAGGTACTGCTGGCCCACCACCACCAGATGGCGCCCTGCTTGAAGTGCGGGCTTCAAGCACGAGAGGGCGTCAAAGCAACCGGGAGTGACAGCTGTCACTCGTCATCACCACCACCATACAGGCCGGACTACAGCTCCACCTCCCGCCGAGAAATCAACTACCTTGGAGGTAATTCTCTGCTGTACTCAAAACTGAATAATAGTCTGAACTCTTTTGCAGCCGTTTTCCTGTGGTGTTTCCTTATCTGCTGGATTGGCGTTTGGTGTAATTAGCGACGGCTTTGCCTCACACCCCAACCAGATAAGTGGTTAAACAGGAGCTGCACGAGTGTGTGATTGGAGGTGGAGGTGCTCCCTCCCAAAAGAACACAGACTATGGGATTACTGAGTGTGCGTACTCACACTCACCTGTGCTGTTTTTCTTCTCTGCCAGCAGCGCCAGGTCTGACAGCTGGAGACGGTGGCCACCTGGGGACTCAGGACTTGGCGGCTCCGGTGTTCTTCAGATCCGTTGGCGGTGAGGGCAGTGTGGGATCCGGCTCGGTTCTGGACGGGCGTCTCCTATCCTCAAGCCTGCCCACACGTCACCCAACGTGTAATTGACTGTAGTTCCAAACTTGTTGTTGTCTGTATTCCGTTGTGCACAATTTACAACATTAAATTGTTACTGTTTGGCTTATCCATTGCCCGTTCATTTACGCCCCCTGTTGTGGGTCCGTGTACCTACACTTTCACAACAACCAACTGTGCAATAAAATTAATAAAATTTCACAGCCTTTTTCAGGTATTGTCAAGGAAATACATTAATAAATGAAGAAATTATATACCACGTGTAAATAATGCTGTCCCCTACAGGACAGAACAGTATGCATGGGTGGTGGCCAAGTGATTAGTGTGCTTGGTTTCAGTGTGAAAGGTTCCCAGTTCAAACCCCACCCCTGCCACATTTCTCCATGTAACGTGGCATTGCATTAGGAAAAACTATTGCCAATTCAACATGCAGAGCCGCCTCGAATCTGCTGTGGTGACTCTGTGTGAAAACAAGGGAGCAGCTTAGGGAGGTCCCAAAAAACAAACTTCAACTTTTTCAAGGTGCTTGATTCCTTTAGGGGTAAAAATTAATTGGGTGAAATTTCATGAGATCTGAAAAATATTAACCTCTGCCGCCCAGCCCCTATGTTTTGTGATGTACGAGTGACATTTTGAGTTATGGACGGGATACATTAGTTCATTAGTGGCAGATTTTCTTACATCTGCCTCCAGTCGCATTTTTGAGGCATTCATCGTCAACAAGGACTTCCTCATCAAGAACCCATCAGAGTAGGAGGACGATCCGTCATTCCAGTCGTCACTGCAGGTCCTGGATAACGTTGCTGCTGAGTTTGCTGAGAGAGGAGCTGCACTTATCCAGGATTACAATCAGATCCTAAGGGCCCTGTCCCACTGGCGTTTAGGAGGATTTGCGGATGGAATGCGCACAAAGTGGCCCACATCCGCCAAACAACCGCAATAACCGTGCAACATACCTGTATGAGTCGGCCGCCATCCGAACACGTCCGTGATCATCCACAGAGGCACGCATGTCTGCAGCCAGGATTTTTGAGCGGCTCAAAAATCCTGCTGCGGATGAGATCCGCATCACTGCCTGAAAACGTACTGAAGACATACGCAGGACATACACAACCAACGCGCTGCATATCCCCTGTCATCCGCTGATATCTGCAACCGATGGGTTGGCGCGGCTTGGCGGCGGACCGGGACAGCATGCAAAACAGATATGACACGTGCCCAGCACGGCCACATCACGGTCGCAAATGGTATGTCACGCATGCAGACAGAGTGGGCACGGATGAAGTGAATGCATCACGGCCACTGTGCCCCTCATGGGGGCGCCTCCGTGGCCGCCTTCGCTTCTGTTCCCTGTTATATCCGCTTTTCTTCCTCATGTATTCGCTGATCCACCCCGGGACATTTGTCATTTCCGCCCACCTTTGTTGCAGACGCTCAGCTTTTGTCTCCTCATTTCATGTGCAAATCCTCCTAAACGCCAGTGGGACAGGGCCCTAACCAAGGATGAACAGCAGTGCCAATATCTGCTGCAAGTTGCTGAGTGGCATCGACGTCAGTTCCTGGAGAGCGAAGAAAATCGGAACCACACGCCCTCCCCATGACTGATTTTTTTTTTAAACTAAACAGGTGACAGTGACATGTAATACTTTATTTTTATCTCTCCTGTATGGTCAGTTTAAGGAGAAGAAGGATTGTTGTCAAATTTCTATTTTCATTGTGAACCAGGTACATTACTATTGCTGGCTTTGCACTAATATGCTAATCGTAAGTTGGTTCCACTCCTCCAGCCAATGGAAAGGAGTCGGTATCGGGTTATTTGGTACTGTGACTTTCAGTCAGGATTCTGACATTTTGCTGATTGGCTGAGACACGCCGCCCTCTGATTGGCTGCAGCCTTTGTTTATATCGTAGCACTGGTACCACAGTCTCTGGAGGAGTGGAACCAACTTATATTTCAGCAGTTACGCCACAGCCAATCACAGAGCGTGGCGTGATAGCCATAGCGGCCGACGTATCAGATGGACCAATCACAGCCATGTTCTCAAAAACACGCTACCAGTCTCTTTGTATAAGAGACTGTGATACCAGTGCTAGCTTAACCATTGCAATTTCCACCCCGTGTGCGGCAGTGGTTTGAATAGTCGTATTGAAATAAAATTTTGCGCAAACAATTTTCTCATCAATATGAACAATTTTGTCAGGAAGCACCTTAAGAAAGTCACATTTTTATTTTGCCATGCTGTAGAGGACCACGCTGGAGTACCTATGCTATTTCTGCTATGCTAACAACAGCTGGGTTCTTCTTCTGGGCTTCTATGCTGTGCTTTCTGATACAGTATGCAGTGCTGCCCCCAGTGGTTAAAAAAAAGGGTAAGAGAGAGATCACCAACATGCTGCAGCACAGCAGTAAAAATCTGAATAAGGTTGCTAGGATTTTTTTTTTTTTTTTCGTCTGAAATAAGTATTTGAATGTAAGCAATGCACTTTTTGGCTTATTTTAATTTATCATAAAAATGAATGTCTACATTAAACAAAGAATTGAACCGTATCACATCAAATTGTTGCACATTATGAAGTGTCGCATCATAGACCAAATGCACAGAAATCAAATTGTTATAGTTGTGTTAAAAGTAAGAGTTACAGGGAATCTGTGGAGAGGCAACCTGGTCTCACAACAAGCTGTGATTCAGCACCATGAAACATACATTAATCTATTGGTTGTGATATTGTGACGGAAAGTGCCTCATTTTTGTCACGGCAGCACAAATCATTCTAATTCATTCCGTGATGGCTAGGGGGAAGGAGTAGGATTAGGTTATGGTTAAGGTTAGGGTTGGGGGTAGGAGTAGGGTTAGCAATAGTGAGTTTCATCATCATTTTCGTGCTCCCATCACAAAATGATGGGAGCACGAAAAAAATGTGAGATTGGGAGAGGTGACACCTGACTCATTTTTAAGATAATGACAAGAACAGGATCAGCACTAATGTTGTCATTTATAACCTAATGCATTGCATGTGGATATGCAGTCTCACATGCGTTGATGCATAAATGCAAAAACATGCACTCATGCACATGCTTGTATGCTTACATAAAAATGCACACGCATGAATAAGCACACACAAAATCCTGGAATGTTGCAAAGCTGATGATTTTCTAATGAATGGCTTCATTGGCCACGGTGGAGGATTAGGGTAAAGGGATTGGAGGGAATATTTACATGGTTTTATGATTCCATAACTTTATATTTAGAGGTTTGTCTTATCAACACCAATCATCTCTCAGCCTGGAAAACAATCGCCAAGTGGAGCGACAGCACAATTACACGCCTGTGCCACGCACATGTGGTCTGTCGCCTCAGACGCCATCTATAGAGTTAATGTGTAACATATTAAAATGTCTGAGAGGGAGAGATGAAAGAAAATTAAACACTCTAAAGTCGTGAGCCCATCCCTCATCAAACATTGGAACACTTATGAGTTTAGCGGATATAACCATTAAATCCCACTTCAACTAAACTAAATATAACTGGAAAAATTGGCTAAAATAAGATTTACACGCGATTGTTTAGGAGTTATAGTTTCACCGTCAAAACATGCGAGGCTGAAATGATGCCATGTTACCTCAACTCAGCAACTGACTTCAAGTTCAACTTTCCTGCGCTAGTACTGTTTGCTGTAAAGTGCAATAGTATGCTGCTTCTAACAGAAGGGAGAAATGTAGTGTACCACAAGTTTCTACCAGGAAGACTTAGATTTCAAGCTTTCATTCAGATTTGCTTAAACAGTAACAACCGTATCTCTAATCAGAAGCAGCTCCTCCACGAGGTACTCATCAACCTCAACCAATAGGAAGTGTCACAGCCATTTAAATATGTCAATCTTAGCTCACCAGTCTGCTTATTGCAGTCACTGACCTGGACTCTGCTTCCTCCACCCTGCTGCCACCAGTTATATATCTCCTTTATTTAATCAGGTAAAAGCCTCATTGAGATTAAAAATCTCTTTTCCAAGAAGTAGTTCCTATTGCTGGCCTGGAGCATGCCCTCCTCTGCCCTGCTGCTCCCTGACAGATGCCGGGATTGCAGATCATGCATCTGCCTCACCCACCAGACCACCACCAGTTGGTCCCTGTGAGATATCCAAGTTGCTGGCCAGGCCCATGCCCTACTACGCCCACCGCCACCAGTTCTTCCCTGTGTGAAGCCGGGGGTAGGCTCTGCTCCTGCCTTCTTTTGACGGCAGAATTCAACTTCACCATACTCCGGTACTGTCTGGAGCAGGGGTATGGCCCCAAAGAGTGTCTAACATTTGCAAAAATCAGCCTAATCTCACATTTATTTTTTTTTTTTCGTGCTTCAGGTTTTTTTTAAACTCACCATTACTAACCCTACTCCTATTCCCCAAACCTAACCTTAACCATAACCTAACCCTACTCCTTCCCCTAACCATAACCACCCCCAACTCCAATAGATTAATGTATATTCCGTGCTGCTGAATCACGACTTGCCGTGCCGAGACTGGGTTGGCAAAAATATATCTATGAATAAATGTTTAACTGTTCTAGTCTCCTGAGGCTTAATGGCAGATCTAATCTTTCTACACATAAAACTGTCACCAGCTTGTTTAAAATTCTCTTGACTAATTGTTGAATTTCAAGTTGAAATCCAGTAAAAACAATGATTAAACGTATAGGAGGTACTAGGTGGGTCTGACTTCCTAATTAGGATTAACTTCGCTCCTCCTAAAAAAAGCGGTAGATATCTACCTTATATAATTTGCCTAAAAAAAGAGGTAGATATCTATCTTATATATTTGCTTTCTTCCTTCAGAGGTACTGGATGAGATTGTGTTGAACATCTACGGATGAAGGCTAACATTAGCTAGTTTGTAATTTTTGCCTAATATTAATTTAACTAATTAATGATAGCTAGCTAAAGTTATTGTTTGTCTTACCTAAGAGTAGGTAAGGACCTCCCACCCACCCCCATCCCTGTCCAATAAGCAAGGCCCCCTGGCTGTCATTGCACAGTTGGCTCTCTGGGAAAAACTTGTCACGCCTGTTTTACTTTGCCCTGATGGTAGGAAGAGAGAGTTGTGTCCTGTCTACTCATACAAAGCAAATGTTGAACAGATTTATCTGATCTTACAGTTGCCGACCCAAGTTTATACAAACACTGGCGAAAAACCTTCAGACTCGATTTTCCTTGACTACTCATGTTACATTTTATCAAACAATTTAGTCAGTTAGAATGTCTACTATATTTCAATAAAAAGTTATTTAAAAATAAAATTTACAAGGTATGTTGTCCTCCACGTCCAAAGGAGCCAGTTGAGGTGGCTCAGGCATCTTTTCCGGATGCCCCCTGGATGCCTCGCTGGAGAGGTGTTTCGGGCATGTCCCATCGGAAGGAGGAACCGGGGAAGACCCAGGACATGCTGGAGGGACTACATCTCTCGGCTGGCTTGGGAACACCTTGGGGTTCCCCCGGAGGAGCTGGGGGAGGTGTGTGTGGATTGGGAGGTCTGGGCAGCTTTGCTTGAGCTGCTGCCCCCACGACCCGACTCCGGATAAAGCGGAAGAAAATGGATGGATGGATGGAAGATATGTTGAGTTCAGTTTTCTTCACCATGTCAGACTTTTTATGACAGATCAATGCCTCAAACTGCATGGAAGATTCCAGAATATTCAAGAAATTGGTGTACTTACTTGTAATGACTTGTAAAATTTTCTGAATGACTAATTGGCATAATTTTGGGTTTAACTGGGGAACATTTAAGGCTGTACTTAAGGGGCTAATTGAAGAACAAGTTCCTTCTTGCTGTTAAGAACAACAAACAAAATCTAAAGAACTAAGCCAAGGCTTCCAGACCACAATTCTAGATCTCAACAAGTCACGTTCTTTCTTAGGATTATAGATTCATGGTACCACAAGCAACTGTGCAATCAATTATACAAAAACATAAGCTTTGGACCATAGCAGGGGTGATGGCCAAGCCTTTAATTGTGCTTGTTTCCAGTACAGTAGGTTCCATGTCATATGGAGTTGTGTGAGAAGGCCATCTGGTGTAAAACTGACCCCAAGTGAAAACAAGAGAGAGCTGAAGGGATTTACTATAAGCTTACTTAAGCTTGGGAACATAGGGACTTAATGGGACCATAGGGATGTCATGGCATTGAGGAAGGAGGTCCAAATTAACACCCAGGAATGAACAAACTACTGCTGTAAAAGTCCAACAGAACCCAGGATCCCAGCTAAGGAACTGATGGAACTGGAAGCATCAGATCGAAATGCGATATTGTGTACCTTTAAGTTAGTTCTCCATCATCATGACGTAAAAGGTTCTCGACCATAACTCTAAAATTGACTATTTAAAAAAAATACAGAAATTTTAATTGATCACCAGGATAAAGGTTGAGCCTTAAATCAGATATCAAATGTTCATCTCTAAACATGTTCTGTGATAATTAGTCAAGCAAGCAAAGCAGTCCATTGGCGAGCTATTGCAGAGCCTGAACTAGGATGGACAAGAAGGTCAAGAATAAAATTTCATAAAACACAAAATGGATGGTAGTGTGACCTACATAACATGTATTAGTAGAATAAAATGCACTAACGTATCACAAATGACCTCCACAAGGGAATTTTCCATCCATGTCCATGTTAACTAGTTAGCATGGCAAGCCACTTTACCACATCAGCTAGAATAATAGTTGAGTCATTATAGCCGGTACAGCTGGTGTGGCACGGCTAGCTAACATGACAGTGACCACTAGTTTGAACACACTTCTCTGATACTTGCTCGAAAGATGTTTGCTAAAAATGTTTGTTTTCCAGGTGAGTCAAAGTTCATTCCGAATGAGCATGCTAGTTTTTCCAGGAAGTGCATTTTTTTTAAAAAACTGGAATCTCCACATCTTTGTACCTTTCATGTGGTTTGTCAGACTTGAAGAAAAACAGATCTTACACCAAAAAAAAAAAAAAAAAAACATGAAATAATGCTCAAGATTTTCTTATCTGACCTCCAACGGAGCTTCAGTCAAACACTTGACATCTTAGGCTTTAAAACCAGCTGAAGCTATTGGTCTGTATGTCCTATTTCGTGTTTTTTTTTTTTTTTTCCTTTTTTAAGCAATTCAAATAGTGTCAGTGTCTCACACAGACATACACAGAAACCCCCTCTGTGTTTTCAAAGAGCGGCATATGCTCAAGAACTCCTCGTACAAAAACAGACCACTCTTATCTTCATCTGTGTTTTGCAGTTTTGATGAATGTTCGGATGTTTTTCCGACAGCGACCAGTGAGGTAAGTAGCCCACACACACACACACACACACACGCACACACACACACACACACAGGACGGGGATGGGGCAGGTTGAGCAGGTTTTTTTCCACTGGACGGGAACTAAACATGATCTGCTTGCTTTGTAGCAGCTTGCACCATCACCACCCAGATCACACAGACCTGCTGGAAATCCAGCAGCACACTTTGCCTTTTGGCCTCTATCTGTAAGCAAAATGTGCAGAACGGAGCAACATAGCTAAGATTGTGATGGTACATGTAGGAAATGTGAAGTTCTTGAAAACGTTGGTGTTCAGTCAATCCAGCAAGCTGTTGAGAAGATAAGCTTTGAGATGAACTGGGTGAAAATGAATACAGTTCCTGATGGTGCATGTGTCATCTAATTATATGCAACTGGCAGTGGAATAATATCGTGGAAAGTAAAGTTCTGAAGCTCAGTGAAAACATTGAGTCATATCTTGACGTTCTTTGGCACACAGTCAAAAGTGCATCTGTGGTGTGTACAACACTGCAGAAAGTCCATCGACCCCTGCTTCATGGCTGGTCCCTGGTGATAGTTATGTAAGGCAACCTGGACATACCTCTCCCTACCCATATCCTCCAGATACCCCAGGCTAAATGGACATGTAATTGTTCCAGGTGTTCTGGATCTAGCCCAAGGGTCTTCTCAGTTGGAGGTTCCTGGAAAACCTCAACAGGAGGCCCAGGGCACATCAACTGGATTCTTCCAATGCAAATGAGCAGCAATTCTACTCTGAGCCCCACCCAGATGTCAGACCTCCTCAGTCTGTCCCTGAGGGTAAGTCCAACCACGCTGTGAAGAAAACTCAGTTTCTGCGATCCATGAGCCTTGTTCTTTTTAGGACTACCCAAAATTAATGCCCGGAAGTGAAACATAAACCATCAGGTAAACTGAGAGAACCACTTTCTGACTTTCCTGTTCGCCTGCTAATGTTAATGCCTCATCTCGCTCATGACCAAGACAGTAAAGGCGGTTGCCCATTACTGATTTTTGGGACTAATTATTTACATTTTTGGCAAAAAAAAAGTATACCCACTCAAGGCCTGAAGTCAGGTGAAACGTGGAAAAAATTCTGTTGATGAACATTGTGAGGGAAAGTTTTAAACATGTTAAAAATTGTGTGATGCCTGGATGCATTGTGATCCACAAAACATGAAAAATCAGATTTTATTTGTGCAGTTCAGGCTGGGTACAATATGTAGTAATTGGGACCTATTGCTCACTGAACAGAATCCTCCTCTGCGACATGAAACCCATGAAAATCATGCCACGCTCTTCAGCAGAAGACAGTTTCAAGTTGTTAACAGAAACATTTTAGCTTTTTGGAAAAATGTGGGGGAAAACATGGAATTAGCAGTTTGTGCTTGTGCCGTGGATGTGCAAAAACATTCACGCAATGGGAATTGTACACACCCGTTGTATTAATCACTTACAAACTTGTGTAAGCAGATCTTAGGCACAAACAGAGCAACACAAAGTGTGGCATATGTCCCCGTTTGTTTGTTAAGTTGGTGAATAGTTTTATAGTAGAGCTGATAATGAAGTCTTGAAATGATTTCTATAAAGAAAGACTGGTGCTTTAAAAGTAGTCTGTAGTCTATTTGTATAGTGAAAGATTGCTGCTTGAGTAATGACCCCCATTGCCAAAAGGATACTTCCTGTAGTTTTCCCCAACACACACCGCGAAAAGGGTTTCAATCAGTACTCTGAAGAGGCATTCTTTAGCTATTACGTACAAAGAAAATCAATATGGCACTCAGGGTGGCCATACTGGATGACAGACAAGCCCTGTGTTAGAAAGGAACCCAGGTTCACCACCAAAAAAATATTTCAATCAATGAATCAATGTTCTTCAGTTAATGTGTGGAAACAAAAATCAAAATGTCTTCTGTAGGGCCATGTTGGTTAAGAGATGATGGCTATTTTCAAAAGGAACCTTCATCTAGCCTCCCCAAATACACCACCAACAAAAAGTTTTAATCAGACAAGGTGCTCTTTGGTTATTGTGGGGAAACATTTACAGATCACACCTGGGCTGACACCCAAACGGGTAAAAACATAACACCTCCCAACTTTGTTGATTGGAGGCATAAAAAAATCAGGCCTGATTTCCTCAATGATGAAATTGAGATGAAGCTGGGACCAAAAATCAGCAATAGCACTAACCACTTGTCCACCGCACCTACAATATTTGAGTGCCTGTTGGTTTGGTGAGAAAAGCTAATTCATGTAGAGCATCATGGGAAATTGTTGAAATGAGAAACTTGGAAGTTGAAAATGTACAACTCACACACTGTAAATGCTAACATACAAATGAATTAAGTATGATAAGTGAACCAAACTCAGTTTTCATCAACCTGTTATGAACACTCATTTTAAATAAGTAAGTAATACTTTGAGACTGGAAGACCTGCTTTACTTGATGTTTCCCATTTAAGACAAATTAGAAAAAATAATTTTTCATATCTAGTGTCCTTTGGGGCATTCTTTCAGACATGTGCAGATCTGCCTCACTTACTTTGCGCATTCCCGCCCACACACGTCCACGGTGAGCCCGTGTTTGGACCACCAGTGCTCTCTCCAACCTGTTTTTCACTCATTGATGATAAACTGTCTGGAATTAGTTTGGTTTATAAATCAAAACCTTTGCTTTTAATGTCCTATGTGACACGCCAGTACTGTTCCATGTTTGCACGTAAAGGACTGAGCCTGGCTCTGCTGGAGGTTTCTTCCTGTTAAAGGGAGTTTTTCCTTCCCACTGTAGCCAAGTGCTTGCTCACAGGGGGTCGTTTTGACCGTTGGGGTTTTACATAATTATGTATGGCCTTGCCTTACAATATAAAGCGCCTTGGGGCAACTGTTTTGTTGTGATTTGGCGCTATATAAAAAATTGATTGATTGATTGATTGATTGACTTGTCGTTACAGCAGTGGGCAGAGCGCTCAAAGACAGAAGCTCTGATTCGTTGTTGTGTTGGATTTGTGATCGCCTTTGTTTTTCCTCAGAAGTGTCAGTGGTTGCTTAAATGCAAAAATGGCTTGTGTAGCTGACAGTGTACAGGAGTCCAATACTAAAGTTAGCGGTTAGCTGTAGCTTCAAGAAATTAATTGACCTGACTATGAAGGATGAACAAAACTAAAGAGAATTACGCTGTCATTTGTGTACTGGATGCTCACAGTAAATAAGTTACTGTAATCTAATTATTTGACTACTGTAAACTCAAAATAAACAAGTTACTATAATCTAGGTTTTAAGTTTATTGAGTACTGCAAACTCAAAATGAATAAGTTACTATAATATAATTTATTTAAGTTCATTTGAGTACAGAGAACTAACAAAAAATTAGTTAATCAAATCTAATGTATCTAAATTAACATGCATTACTTTTTTAAGGCAACGACTTTGCATATTTTTTTAAGTAAAGTCAAACTTATTATATTTTACAGTGCAGCTGTGATTCCCACAAAGCTGGTGTGGGAGCCTGTTTAGGCGTTGACTACCCGTCCATGCAGCAGGTTGTACTGGGTTACACTGCTACAACCCCTGGCAATAATTATGGAATCACGGCCTCGGAGGGATGTTCATTCAGTGTTTAATTTTGTAGAAAAAAAGCAGATCACAGACATGACACAAAACTAAAGTCATTTCAAATGGCAACTCTTCTGACTTTAAAGAAACACTATAAGAAATCAGAAAAAAACTGTGGCAGTCAGTAACGGTTACTTTTTTAGACCAAGCAGAGGGACAAAAAATATGGAATCACTCAATCGTGAGGAAAAAATTATGGAATCACCCTGTAAATTTTCATCCCCAAAACTAACACCTGCATCAATCAGATCTGCTCGTTAGTCTGCCATCTAAAAAGGAGTGATCACACCTTGGGAGCTGTTGCCACCAAGTGGGACTGACATGAATAATGGCTCTCAACACGAGAGATGTCAGTTGAAACAAAGGAGAGGATTATCAAACTCTTAAAAGAGGGTAAATCATCACGCAATGTTGCAAAAGATGTTGGTTGTTCACAGTCAGCTGTGTCTAAACTCTGGACCAAATACAAACAACATGGGAAGGTTGTTAAAGGCAAACATACTGGTAGACCAAGGAAGACATCAAAGCGTCAAGACAGAAAACTTAAAGCAATATGTCTCAAAAATCAAAAAATGTACAACAAAACAAATGAGGAACGAATGGGAGGAAACTGCAGTCAACGTCTGTGACCGAATTGTAAGAAACCGCCTAAAGGAAATGGGATTTGCATACAGAAAAGCTAAACGAAAGGCATCATTAACACCTAAACAGAAAAAAACAAGGTTACAATGGGCTAAGGAAAAGCAATCGTGGACTGCTTGATTATACTGGTGGTTGGCTCTAACTGCGGTATTGTATCACTTCCTGTTCCGGAGCACAGCGGTGTTTTTCTGTATCTGTTAGCTGTTTAATCTGCGCAGTTAGATTGATCTAGTTATCTAGATTACGATTTGTTTCCCAGTGTAATCTTTACGTGCCTTCACTAAAGCACTCCTTCTGCTGAATCACCTCTAAATTATTTACACATTATTCACTTTGCGTGTTTTTAGGAATCCGCTAGCTTAGCGTAGCTACTAGCTCTTAGCCGATTTAGCATGGCGGCTTCTCCTGTCTCTCCCGCACTTTTCTGCTCTGGGTGTGAAATGTTTAGTTATTCCTCAGCCTCCTTTAGCAGTAACGGTACTTGTAATAAGTGTAGCTTATTCGTAGCTTTGGAGGCCAGGCTGGGCGAATTGGAGACTTGGCTCCGCACCGTGGAAAATTCTACAGCTAGCCAGGCCCCTGTAGTCGGTGCGGACCAAGGTAGCTTAGCCGCCGTTAGTTACCCCCTGGCAGATCCCGAGCAGCCGGGAAAGCAGGCCGACTGGGTGACTGTGAGGAGGAAGCGTAGTTCTAAACAGAAGCCCCGTGTACACCGCCAACCCGTTCACATCTCTAACCCTTTCCCCACTCGACGAAACACCCGCCGAGGATCAAACTCTGGTTATTGGCGACTCTGTTTTGAGAAATGTGAAGTTAGCGACACCAGCAACCATAGTCAATTGTCTTCTGGGGCCAGAGCAGGCGACATTGAAGGAAATTTGAAACTGCTGGCTAAGGCTAAGCTTAAATTTGGTAAGATTGTAATTCACGTCGGCAGTAATGACACCCGGTTACGCCAATCGGAGGTCACTAAAATTAACATTAAATCGGTGTGTAACTTTGCAAAAACAATGTCGGACTCTGTAGTTTTCTCTGGGCCCCTCCCCAATCAGACCGGGAGTGACATGTTTAGCTGCATGTTCTCCTTGAAATGCTGGCTGTCTGAGTGGTGTCCAAAAAATGAGGTGGGCTTCATAGATAATTGGCAAAGCTTCTGGGGAAAACCTGGTCTTGTTAGGAGAGACGGCATCCATCCCACTTTGGATGGAGCAGCTCTCATTTCTAGAAATCTGGCCAATTTTCTTAAATCCTCCAAACCGTGACTATCCAGGGTTGGGACCAGGAAGCAGAGTTGTAGTCTTACACACCTCTCTGCAGCTTCTCTCCCCCTGCCATCCCCTCATTACCCCATCCCCGTAGAGACGGTGCCTGCTCCCAGACTACCAATAACCAGCAAAAATCTATTTAAGCATAAAATTCAAAAAGAAAAAATAATTATAGCACCTTCAACTGCACCACAGACTAAAACAGTTAAATGTGGTCTATTAAACATTAGGTCTCTCTCTTCTAAGTCCCTGTTGGTAAATGATATAATAATTGATCAACATATTGATTTATTCTGCCTTACAGAAACCTGGTTACAGCAGGATGAATATGTTAGTTTAAATGAGTCAACACGCCCGAGTCACACTAACTGTCAGAATGCTCGTAGCACGGGCCGGGGCGGAGGATTAGCAGCAATCTTCCATTCCAGCTTATTAATTAATCAAAAACCCAGACAGAGCTTTAATTCATTTGAAAGCTTGACTCTTAGTCTTGTCCATCCAAATTGGAAGTCCCAAAAACCAGTTTTATTTGTTATTATCTATCGTCCACCTGGTCGTTACTGTGAGTTTCTCTGTGAATTTTCAGACCTTTTGTCTGACTTAGTGCTTAGCTCAGATAAGATAATTATAGTGGGCGATTTTAACATCCACACAGATGCTGAGAATGACAGCCTCAACACTGCATTTAATCTATTATTAGACTCTACTGGCTTTGCTCAAAAAGTAAATGAGTCCACCCACCACTTTAATCATATCTTAGATCTTGTTCTGACTTATGGTATGGAAATAGAAGACTTAACAGTATTCCCTGAAAACTCCCTTCTGTCTGATCATTTCTTAATAACATTTACATTTACTCTGATGGACTACCCAGCAGTGGGGAATAAGTTTCATTACACTAGAAGTCTTTCAGAAAGCGCTGTAACTAGGTTTAAGGATATGATTCCTTCTTTATGTTCTCTAATGCCATATACCAACACAGTGCAGAGTAGCTACCTAAACTCTGTAAGTGAGATAGAGTATCTCGTCAATAGTTTTACATCCTCATTGAAGACAACTTTGGATGCTGTAGCTCCTCTAAAAAAGAGAGCTTTAAATCAGAAGTGCCTGACTCCGTGGTATAACTCACAAACTCGTAGCTTAAAGCAGATAACCCGTAAGTTGGAGAGGAAATGGCGTCTCACTAATTTAGGAGATCTTCACTTAGCCTGGAAAAAGAGTCTGTTGCTCTATAAAAAAGCCCTCCGTAAAGCTAGGACATCTTTCTACTCATCACTAATTGAAGAAAATAAGAACAACCCCAGGTTTCTTTTCAGCACTGTAGCCAGGCTGACAAAGAGTCAGAGCTCTATTGAGCTGAGTATTCCATTAACTTTAACTAGTAATGACTTCATGACTTTCTTTGCTAACAAAATTTTAACTATTAGAGAAAAAATTACTCATAACCATCCCAAAGACGTATCGTTATCTTTGGCTGCTTTCAGTGATGCCGGTATTTGGTTAGACTCTTTCTCTCCGATTGTTCTGTCTCAGTTATTTTCTTTAGTTACTTCATCCAAACCATCAACATGTTTATTAGACCCCATTCCTACCAGGCTGCTCAAGGAAGCCCTACCATTATTTAATGCTTCGATCTTAAATAGCTAATTATAGGCCAATCTCCAACCTTCCTTTTCTCTCAAAAATTCTTGAAAGGGTAGTTGTAAAACAGCTAACTGATCATCTGCAGAGGAATGGTCTATTTGAAGAGTTTCAGTCAGGTTTTAGAATTCATCATAGTACAGAAACAGCATTAGTGAAGGTTACAAATGATCTTCTTATGGCCTCGGACAGTGGACTCATCTCTGTGCTTGTTCTGTTAGACCTCAGTGCTGCTTTTGATACTGTTGACCATAAAATTTTATTACAGAGATTAGAGCATGCCATAGGTATTAAAGGCACTGCGCTGCGGTGGTTTGAATCATATTTGTCTAATAGATTACAATTTGTTCATGTAAATGGGGAATCTTCTTCACAGACTAAAGTTAATTATGGAGTTCCACAAGGTTCTGTGCTAGGACCAATTTTATTCACTTTATACATGCTTCCCTTAGGCAGTATTATTAGACAGTATTGCTTAAATTTTCATTGTTACGCAGATGATACCCAGCTTTATCTATCCATGAAGCCAGAGGACACACACCAATTAGCTAAACTGCAGGATTGTCTTACAGACATAAAGACATGGATGACCTCTAATTTCCTGCTTTTAAACTCAGATAAAACTGAAGTTATTGTACTTGGCCCCACAAATCTTAGAAACATGGTGTCTAACCAGATCCTTACTCTGGATGGCATTACCCTGACCTCTAGTAATACTGTGAGAAATCTTGGAGTCATTTTGATCAGGATATGTCATTCAAAGCGCATATTAAACAAATATGTAGGACTGCTTTTTTGCATTTATGCAATATCTCTAAAATCAGAAAGGTCTTGTCTCAGAGTGATGCTGAAAAACTAATTCATGCATTTATTTCCTCTAGGCTGGACTATTGTAATTCATTATTATCAGGTTGTCCTAAAAGTTCCCTAAAAAGCCTTCAGTTAATTCAAAATGCTGCAGCTAGAGTACTGACGGGGACTAGAAGGAGAGAGCATATCTCACCCATATTGGCCTCTCTTCATTGGCTTCCTGTTAATTCTAGAATAGAATTTAAAATTCTTCTTCTTACTTATAAGGTTTTGAATAATCAGGTCCCATCTTATCTTAGGGACCTCGTAGTACCATATCACCCCAATAGAGCGCTTCGCTCTCAGACTGCAGGCTTACTTGTAGTTCCTAGGGTTTGTAAGAGTAGAATGGGAGGCAGAGCCTTCAGCTTTCAGGCTCCTCTCCTGTGGAACCAGCTCCCAATTCAGATCAGGGAGACAGACACCCTCTCTACTTTTAAGATTAGGCTTAAAACTTTCCTTTTTGCTAAAGCTTATAGTTAGGGCTGGATCAGGTGACCCTGAACCATCCCTTAGTTATGCTGCTATAGACGTAGACTGCTGGGGGGTTCCCATGATGCACTGTTTCTTTCTCTTTTTGCTCTGTATGCACCACTCTGCATTTAATCATTAGTGATCGATCTCTGCTCCCCTCCACAGCATGTCTTTTTCCTGGTTCTCTCCCTCAGCCCCAACCAGTCCCAGCAGAAGACTGCCCCTCCCTGAGCCTGGTTCTGCTGGAGGTTTCTTCCTGTTAAAAGGGAGTTTTTCCTTCCCACTGTAGCCAAGTGCTTGCTCACAGGGGGTCGTTTTGACCGTTGGGGTTTTACATAATTATTGTATGGCCTTGCCTTACAATATAAAGCGCCTTGGGGCAACTGTTTGTTGTGATTTGGCGCTATATAAAAAATTGATTGATTGATTGATTGATTGACTGTGGATGACTGGATGAAAGTCATATTCAGTGATGAATCTCGAATCTGCATTGGGCAAGGTGATGATGCTGGAACTTTTGTTTGGTGCCGTTCCAATGAGATTTATAAAGATGACTGCCTGAAGAGAACATGTAAATTTCCACAGTCATTGATGATATGGGGCTGCATGTCAGGTAAAGGCACTGGGGAGATGGCTGTCATTACATCATCAATAAATGCAAAGGTTTACGTTGATATTTTGGACACTTTTCTTATCCCATCAATCGAAAGGATGTTTGGAGATGATGAAATCATTTTTCAAGATGATAATGCATCTTGCCATAGAGCAAAAACTGTGAAAACATTCCTTGCAAAAAGACACATAGGGTCAATGTCATGGCCTGCAAATAGTCCTGATCTTAATCCAATTGAAAATCTTTGGTGGAAGTTAAAGAAAATGGTCCATGACAAGGCTCCAACCTGCAAAGCTGATCTGGCAACAGCAATCAGAGAAAGTTGGAGCCAGATTGATGAAGAGTACTGTTTGTCACTCATTAAGTCCATGCCTCAGAGACTGCAAGCTGTTATAAAAGCCAGAGGTTGTGCAACAAAATATTAGTGATGTGTTGGAGCGTTCTTTTGTTTTTCATGATTCCATAATTTTTTCCTCAGAATTGAGTGATTCCATATTTTTTTCCCTCTGCTTGGTCTAAAAAAGTAACCGTTACTGACTGCCACAATTTTTTTTCCTGATTTCTTATAGTGTTTCTTAAAGCCAGAAAGTTGCCATTTGAGATGACTTTAGTTTTGTGTCATGTCTGTGATCTGCTTTTTTTCTACAAAATTAAACAACTGAATGAACATCCTCCGAGGCCGGTGATTCCAGAATTTTTGCCAGGGGTTGTACCAGTAGCAGAGTCCCTAAGGACACTGACTTGACACTGTAAACAAAATATGGTCCGTAAAACACCTTTATTTATATAGCTCAACTCCCAGGAAGTCTAGATGAATCAAACCTGGTCAAAATATTACTTTGATAGATATTTAGATGTGATTACATTATTTTGGGGGATTGGCTAATGGTCAAAGGTCAAGGAAAACATGGTTCGAAAACCATCATTACTTGTATTTCTCAGCAACGAAGTAGCATGGCTGGATGGATGATGTAAGCATATTTTGATCAGATTTTGATTGGTATGAATGACTTCATAATGAAGTCACACAGTCATATGATGAAGTCATACAAACACCATGACAGACAGATGTAGATTCATTTATATGGTGGTATGCAGAACGTGCACAGTGTGCATCAGTCCTCTTATGCCTTTCCATTGAATTAGATTTTTAAGGAGGTGTTACAAAACGCTTTGCAGAATCCATAAAACAAAAGAAATGGAATCAAGGCTGTGACCTTCCGTGCATGGCCCGTGCACGTTGTCGTTTGTGACAAACACAGAGTCTATAATATGTGTGACACGGTGTGTTCACGCGTAACCAGCAAGTGTACATGAGTGTCAAACAGTCCTGCTAAGTGGGCTAAAAAAATGTTTTCAGTGTGTCGTGCTCTGGCTTTCGTTCTGTCCCAAAGCACAGCGTAACGAAGCATGACAGCTCCCGGGTTCCCTGCCAACCTTTGACCCCAATCATGGCCGTGTAGGACCCTACCCTACTGTCTGCTTCTCACACACGTATTCACACATTCAGCACATTGTTTCAACAGATTAGAGGAGACTGCCGGAAAACTATGTCAGACGTGTAGCTTGTGTGCACGGCAGAACAAGTTAGAGGTGACTCTGTCTGTCACCGCCCGTCTCAAGTCGAGATGTAGAGAAATTGAAAATTTCAGAGCTCATTCTCATATCTGATCATGTTTCCTGCGCTGGTAACAGAGTTAAGCCACGTTGACATTTGCACAAATTTGATCCCCATGCTGGCACGAAATCTGGCATGCCAATGAATTAACTCATTTTAAACTGTTGTAAACTGTTGTAAAATGTTCAAAATTTCTCCACGCATAAATTTCATGCCACTTACGTGAACTAGTCATGAATGTTGTGAAAGCTAATTGCAAACACTGCATGTTACTGTGTGTCATTGCGCACACGGCATCTGAACCTGAAATTAGATTATGAAGAAATGTTACAGCTATAATAAACATAACGTTACAGATACATTATCTAACTCATAAGACGTTTTACCAATCCATTACAATATACATGTATATATTATAAATAATTACCTTTGAGACAAGATTCCAAATGCATTCTCTACAACACGACGCACACAGGACAACCTGCAGTTGCAGAAATTTTCTCTGTGATTCTGGGAGTGATGGTTTCATCAGCCAAGTTCTGAGAGCAAATGAGACAAAATCTGGCGTGCCAATCAAATCAAATCAAATCAATTTTATTTATATAGCACCAAATCACAACAAACAGTTGCCCCAAGGCGCTTTATATTGTAAGGCAAGGTCATACAATAATTACGGAAAAACCCCAATGGTCAAAACGACCCCCTGTGAGCAAGCACTTGGCAACAGTGGGAAGGAAAAACTCCCTTTTAACAGGAAGAAACCTCCAGCAGAACCAGGCTCAGGGAGGGGCAGTCTTCTGCTGGGACTGGTTGGGGCTGAGGGAGAGAACCAGGAAAAAGACATGCTGTGGAGGGGAGCAGAGATCAATCACTAATGATTAAATGCAGAGTGGTGCATACAGAGCAAAAAGAGAAAGAAACACTCAGTGCATCATGGGAACCCCCCAGCATTCTAAGTCTATAGCAGCATAACTAAGGGATGGTTCAGGGTCACCTGATCCAGCCCTAACTATAAGCTTTAGCAAAAAGGAAAGTTTTAAGCCTAATCTTAAAAGTAGAGAGGGTGTCTGTCTCCCTGATCCGAATTGGGAGCTGGTTCCACAGGAGAGGAGCCTGAAAGCTGAAGACTCTGCCTCCCGTTCTACTCTTACAAACCCTAGGAACTACAAGTAAGCCTGCAGTCTGAGAGTGAAGCGCTCTATTGGGGTGATATGGTACTATGAGGTCCCTAAGATAAGATGGGATCTGATTATTCAAAACCTTATAAGTAAGAAGAAGAATTTTAAATTCTATTCTAGAATTAACAGGAAGCCAATGAAGAGAGGCCAATATGGGTGAGATATGCTCTCTCCTTCTAGTCCCTGTCAGTACTCTAGCTGCAGCATTTTGAATTAACTGAAGGCTTTTCAGGGAACTTTTAGGAGAACCTGATAATAATGAATTACAATAGTCCAGCCTAGAGGAAATAAATACATGAATTAGTTTTTCAGCATCACTCTGAGACAAGACCTTTCTAATTTTAGAGATATTGCGCAAATGCAAAAAAGCAGTCCTATATATTTGTTTAATATGCGCATTGAATGACATATCCTGATCAAAAATGACTCCAAGATTTCTCACAGTATTACTAGAGGTCAGGGTAATGCCATCCAGAGTAAGGATCTGGTTAGACACCATGTTTCTAAGATTTGTGGGGCCAAGTACAATAACTTCAGTTTTATCTGAGTTTAAAAGCAGGAAATTAGAGGTCATCCATGTCCTTATGTCTGTAAGACAATCCTGCAGTTTAGCTAATTGGTGTGTGTCCTCTGGCTTCATGGATAGATAAAGCTGGGTATCATCTGCGTAACAATGAAAATTTAAGCAATGCCGTCTAATAATACTGCCTAAGGGAAACATGTATAAAGTGAATAAAATTGGTCCTAGCACAGAACCTTGTGGAACTCCATAATTAACCTTAGTCTGTGAAGAAGATTCCCCATTTACATTAACAAACTGTAATCTATTAGATAAATATGATTCAAACAACCGTAGCGCAGTGCCTTTAATACCTATGGCATGCTCTAATCTCTGTAATAAAATTTTATGGTCAACAGTATCAAAAGCAGCACTGAGGTCTAACAGAACAAGCACAGAGATGAGTCCACTGTCTGAGGCCTTCACTAATACTGTTTCTGTACTATGATGAATTCTAAAACCTGACAAACTCTTCAAATAGACCATTCCTCTGTTAGCTGTTTTACAACTACCCATTCAAGAATTTTTGAGAGAAAAGGAAGGTTGGAGATTGGCCTATAATTAGCTAAGATAGCTGGGTCAAGTGATGGCTTTTTAAGTAATGGTTTAATTACTGCCACCTTAAAAGCCTAGGTACATAGCCAAACTAATAAAGATAGATTGATCATATTTAAGATCGAAGCATTAATTAATGGTAGGGCTTCCTTGAGCAGCCTGGTAGGAATGGGGTCTAATAGACATGTTGATGGTTTGGAGGAAGTAACTAATGAAAATAACTCAGACAGATCAATCGGAGAGAAAGAGTCTAACCAAATACCGGCATCACTGAAAGCAGCCAAAGATAACAATACGTCTTTGGGATGGTTATGAGTAATTTTTTTCTCTAATAGTTAAAATTTTATTAGCAAAGAAGTCATGAAGTCATTACTAGTTAAAGTTAAAGGAATACTCAGCTCAATAGAGCTCTGACTCTTTGTCAGTCTGGCTACAGTGCTGAAAAGAAACCTGGGGTTGTTCTTATTTTCTTCAATTAGTGATGAGTAGTAAGATGTCCTAGCTTTACGGAGGGCTTTTTTTGTAGAGCAACAGACTCTTTTCCCAGGCTAAGTGAAGATCTTCTAAATTAGTGAGACGCCATTTCCTCTCCAACTTACGGGTTATCTGCTTTAAGCTGCGAGTTTGTGAGTTATACCACAGAGTCAGGCACTTCTGATTTAAAGCTCTCTTTTTCAGAGGAGCTATGAATTAGCTTAGATTTAATTTTAATTTAATGTTGTATTTTAATGTTTAATGTTTAATTTAATTTTTAATTTTAATAAAATGTTTATATTTAATTTAATTTTAACTTTTATTAAATTAAAAGCCAATGAATTATCTCATCTTAAACTGTTGTAAACTGTTGTAAAATGTTCAACATTTCTGCCACGCATAAATTTCGTGCCACTTACGTGAACTAGTCATGAACGTTGCGAAAGCTAATTGCAAACACTGCATGTTACTTTGTGTCATTGCGCACACGGCATCTGAACCTGAAATTAGATTATGAAGAAATGTTACAGCTATAATAAACATAACATTACAGATACATTATCTAACTCATAAGAAGTTTTACCAATCCATTACAATATACAAGTACGAGGTCTGTTAGAAAAGTATCCGACCTTTTTATTTTTTCAAAAACCTGATGGATTTGAATCACGTGTGCTTGCATGAGCAAACCTTGAACCTTCGTCCGCATGCGTGAACTTTTTCTCGCCTGTCGATTGCATCATTTCCTGGTAAGCAGCCTTTGTGTGAGGTGTGTGTTGTGCGCTCGGCGTTTTTTCATTCCAAGGAAAAAGACGGAACGACTTGAGCAGCGCCGCATCAAATTTTGCCAGAAATGGGCGACAACCAGGTGGAAACCATTCGGATGATTCAGACGGCTTTCGGTGACGATGCTTTGGGCATCACACAGATTAAGGAGCGGTACAACCAGTTTAAAGACGGCAACACAATGGTGGAGAGCGAGCCGTGCTCCGGTCAGCCATCAACATGCTGAAATGACCAGATCATTTCCAAAGTGAAAGCTGTGGTGATGTGGGACCGTCATGTGACTGTCCGAGAAATTGCGGAAGAGGTGGACATCAGCACTTTTTCGGCACATTCCACTGTGGCAGAAGATTTGGCCATGAAAAGATTGGCAGTGAAAATCATGCCCATGGCTTCGGCACAAAGCTGCCGACGGCGGAGCAAAAGCGCCTTCGTGTTGAAGTCTTACAGGACATTCTGTGACATGCCCACCTCTTCCACAATTTCTCGGATAGTCACACGACTGAAAAGTCACCAAAAGCCGTCTGAATCATCCGAATGGTTTCCACCTGGCTGTCTCCCAGTTTCTGGCAAAATTTGGTGCGGCACTGCTCCAGTCGTTCCGTCTTTTTCCTTGAAATGAAAATCCTCCGAGCGCGCTGCACACGTCCCACACAAAGGCTGCTTACCAGCAAATGATGCAATCGACACGCATTAAAAAGTTCATGCATGCGCACAAAGGTTCAAGGTTGGCTCATGCAAGCACACGTGATTCAAATCCATCAGGTTTTTGAAAAAAATAAAAAGGTCAGATACTTTCTAACAGACCTCGTATATATTATAAATAATTACCTTTGAGACAAGATTCCAAATGCATTTTTCTACCACACGACGCATACAAGACAACCTGTAGTTGCAGATATTTCTCTGTGATTTTGGGAGTGATGGTTTCATCAGCCAAGTCCTGAGAGCAAATGTGTCATCGGCTATGAAATGATTATTTTATATAACATCGCATCAAGAGTGACAAAGCGGGACCAAATAATGCTACGACTGCTTGCATGTGCGAAGTGGCTGTGGCAATATATGCCTTTGCGGGAACAATGTGTGTAATGTGTGCCATGTCATATACTGTACGTAAACAATGCATCAACAGTACTTCAACAGGCCATAAATCAGTCATGCAATAGCGTGCCATGGCGCACAATTTTCAGTCATGCATTTCATGAAAAGTGCGTAACTTATGCATAAACATGATGTGAACCGTGCGCAAACTAGGCTTCATGCTTTCAAGCGTACCATCTACATGACATGCATTGGCATGATGAATTGCGCAGCAGTGCGGGGACCAAATTGCTTCAACTGTCAAGGTGGTTTTAGTCCATCCAACCAGCTTGTGCCAACATTAATGTAAAAACACAGTAAATATTATCTTGTAATTGACTGAATTTAAAAGGATGCATAACAAGTCACGTCTGGGAGCATATGCTGCTGCCATGCATGACCACATTCATCACAACAAGGAACCACTCTGTGTCCTGGATGGCAACCACCCTGACAGACCAAGGAGTGCAGCCCCACCTCTCAAAAGTAACCATCTATCTGCCTCAGCCAGCTGAAATGTGGGCATCCCCATGGCCTTCTCCATTTGTTGGGGTCCTCAACACTGAGGGACCCGCATACCAGATCTTGCACATACAAACGTGCTATATGGCCAAAATATCATAGCTGATGTTCCCTGACAATGCAAGTGATGCTCTTCATCTGAGTTTCCCTAAGTAACCACTTTTTTTGACACAAAGTCTTTCCAGTGGTACCAATGGATCCTCCAAAGAGATCTGGTACCAGAGCCATCTTAGTTGTTGCCTTAGGTCTGTGGTTAGTGTCCAAGTCTAGCAACCCTACAGTAAGACAGGAAGCACCAGGACTTTAAATATTTGGAGGTTCATTTTCCTGCAAAGAACTCTACATCGGTAAATGCCTCTGTCCATCAGCCTCATGACTCCATAAACTCTTCCCACACATTTCCCAAAGATTAGATTAGATTAGATAGAACTTTATTGATCCTTTGAGAAGACTCTCTCAGGGAAACTGAGATTTCAGCAGCATTGTATTGCAGCACACAGGGTAAGAAGTACACAGAGGATCAAAAGTGAAAGTAAAAAACAAATCACTGAAAGCTTGATTCTTTATTCAGGACAATTGCAAACAGAGACACACCGATTCCTCACTCAGGTTCACAAAAATAGCATCACATTTTCAAAGTCAAGTTCAGTAAACCTTTCCTCTGCAACAAACACACCTACAGTAAACTGATGCTTTCCACCCTCCAGCACCCAGTTCATGCAAGTGTTGAACAGTGCCATTTGCTACAACGGTAGTATAACGAGGATGATCTGATGACTTGATGTAAACTTTGATGCACCAGATTAAACCCAAAATCAACTTTGTTTGGCCTATGTAATATCGCTGTAGTTTTTTTAAATAGATATTGTCAATAGGTTATAAAATGGACTGCATTTATATAGCGCTTTTCCATCTGCATCAGACGCTCAAAGCACTTTACAATTATGCCTCACATTCACCCCGATGTCAGGGTGCTGACATACAAGGCGCTCACTACACACCGGGAGCAATAGGGGATTAAAGGCCTTGCCCAAGGGCCCTTAGTGATTTTCCAGTCAGGCGGGGATTTGAACCTATGATCTTCTGGACTCAAGCCCAACACCTTAACCACTAGACCATCACCTCCCATTTAACATTATGAATATTGAAATTTTAACTGAATTTCATGGCTCATCATATAAACTCAGGTTTCCGTTTGTCAGCTTAACTTCACAGTGGAGGTTTGAAAACTTATTTTGAGGTTGAGTTTAGTCATGTTACTAAGGCAGCAATTAAAGTTTTTAAGTGGAACCACTTTGCCCTCTACGTGGATAAATCTGCCACAAAATATGCAACAGAACACAACATTAAAAATGATTTTAAAAAAATTATATATATATATATATATATATATATATACACGTGTGTGTGGCTGTAAACGGCGCCAAAACCTTTCATCATTACTCCAAATCACGGTTTGGTAACTGAAAACACTCCTTCAAAATGTTTGAAACCCCTATGTTTGAAACATTTTCTGGGTCTGTGTAACCGGGGCGCAGTTGCACTGTACTACAACTGCCTGGCTCAATCAAGTGTTCGACTCTGCATTGTGTTTTCTTTTTAATTTTATTTAAGAGATGAGCATAAGGTGGGGTGGTGCTTGTGCTGGGAAGTTTATTCTGTATAGAACAGAGTAAGTACTGGTCAGTGATGCACTGGGCTCAGTATGATGGTTCAGACAGCACTGGGGCATGTCTTCATATAACTGGCACCAGTTACAGGCTGCCAGTTGCCCTTATATACTCTGGTTACTAGAGGGTACCCTGGAGCCACAAATGCACAAATGCTTAAGAAAATTCCATAAGTTATTACATAAGTGGAATTAACATATAGTATTAACTCTGTTACATCTGCATGACAAGGAAGCCGTCATAATATGAGCTGAAGTACACAGGAAGGTGCCTTGACACTTGCATGCATTTTGGCTCAGCACTCTCGCATACTTCATTGTTACAATGCCACCTGCTGTGTTCCCAGCTGGATGCAGTGCTTTGTGCACTGGATGCTGCGTATATAAAATAATTATTTCATAGCGGATTAATCAATTTCTCTCAGAGTTGGCTATTGAACACATCTCTAATCACTTCTGAAATCACAGAGGACCATTTCATCTGCAGCTTTTCTTTTCTCTCTCTCTCTCTCTCTCTCTCTCTCTCTCTCTCTCTCTCTCTCTCTCTCTCTCTCTCTCTCTCTCTCTCTCTCTCTCTCTCGTGCACTTCATGAGGTGGAGAACACATTTGAAATAGTCTAAAAGGTAATTATTTGTAATATTTACATTGTAATAACTTGGTAAAACAGTTGCATGTTCATTCCTTCTTATGAGTAGCTGTATTATTATGTTCATGATAGATTTAACATCTTGTTATAATCATTCAGACGAGCTGCGCTGTGATGTGGTGCGCTGACGCAATCACTCACATTTGCACATTTGTGTTTTTTAATTGTTTGCGCAATGCTTCATGTAAAAGTTCACGTAATTAATGCGTAACAGAGATGCACAGTTTACAATGGTTTGCAATGAATTTGCTCTCTTGCAAGGCGCCTATAGAAGGGCAGAGTAAAACCAGAACTAAGGAATAGATAGAACATGTGGCTGGGGATGGGGCAAATTAGCAAACTCAAAACATTAACTGAAGTGTTGCAAATCTGCATATCGCCACCTACTGTACAGGTGTAACAAAAAAATTTCATATAATACTTGTATAGCAAATAATGGCATGAGACAACAGAAATAAGAATTTTTGTGAGACTCTCTGTTAAACAAAAGATGGTCCAAAGTGGCACTTTGCTCTCAACTGAAGCTGACATACAACTTTTTAACAAACTCTTACCGAGTGATGAATCTGCTTTGAATCCTCAGTGGAACTTCACAGTATGAAAAGGTTGGAATAAACTTCACGGGAAAGTGGACACAAGTGACCTTCTCATCTTACGAGCGATATCAGTTTTCTGTGTTCACTAACTGATTGATGACTATTTGTGTTCAACAAAGAGAAGACAAAGACAAAAAAACGAGGCAGCAAAAAGTGATAAAAGAGCAGCACACGCAGAAAATAAATAATTACATCTTTAAGTTGAAAAATACAAAGCTTCATATGGCTGTGCAGAGAAAGTGTTTTATGCCTCGCCTCAATTTATTTAATGTTGTTTGAGCTGAGTGTAGTACTCTCTCTCTACCTCTCTCTCTCTCTTGCCATTTTCACATTTCTGAAGTGACCTGAATTTGATTTATTTATTTATTTATTTAACTTGCACACATGATATTTTCTGAGCATTGTGTGTTTATCACATCAGATTCCCTCCATATCAGATTTAGGTTACTTGCATTCTTCATGACACCATCAGTCTGATTCTAGATCAGCTCTCTTATGATGTGACCATTTATTACACTGACCTCTCTTTGGGCCCTATCTTCATCTTCACAACCAGTGCGCGCATTCTTTACCATTCTGAGTTCAGACAAAAAACCAACTTTAAGTCTGAATCGATTGGACTCCTGATTTGAGCGTGGGTGCCAAAAGGTTAACATGCGCATGTCAGCATGAACTTCTACAACTGTCACAGATTCACCTGCATTTATGTTGAACAAGCCCTATGGGATTACAAGGCTGTTCTACAGGGGCGCTGTTCGACTACAATCACCCATGATCCAAAAAAGTGCAAAAATGGTATGAAATGGCTTAATCCCCACCCCGCCACCCACCCACCCATATTAGCAGATGCAGGCTGCCTCCTAACAGGGTAGCTTAGAAAGTGCAGACCTGGCAACTCGCCCAGGGTCAGAGGCATATCAGCTGGTCTGAGGACAGGCTGGCTTATAAAGAGCAGCGTTGGCAACTCGTTCAGGCTCAGACTTTAAAGAAGCAAGGTGGCGGCACAGCTAAAGAGTGGAAAAAAAAAAGGAGTTGCGCCCTTGGCCAGGCATGATCAACAAGTTTAACTTAAAAAAAAAAAAAACTGCAACAAACGCTGCTTCGGCTTCAAATTTTTACCCTGATGGAGCACAGTCAAATAAGTTTCAAGCTGTAGTCACTATGAATACCCCGTTTGTAGAAATCTGAACATGACTAAAGACTGAATTAAGACTGCGAATACCGAGAAGTTACCATGTACTATCAACGATTTTGAGAATCGGGATCAAATGTTCAAACATTTGATCCCGATTTTAAATCTGGTGCCATCGATTATTATGATGGTTCTAGCACCATAACCACCTGCTGATTTTGCACTATCAACTATGTCTACCGTGACCTTTTGTGCTTTATTACATGCACAACTGTGCAATTTATCCTGTGCAATAATTTGATCATATCTATACATACTTATACTCACTGTATTCTATTTTTCATGTAATCTGTTCACATCAGTATTTATGCACCCGCCAGCAAATATCACAATATACTTTAGTCACCTTTATTTAATGTACATATATTTCTTTTTCTTTACTACTGTACGACTCTTGCTGCTGCAACAAGTGATTTTCCCCGCTGTGGGATCAATAAAATTTATCTCATCTTATGATGACCGTAACGTCTATGTATATCAAGTTTATTCAAGATTGACAGAGTTGGATCAAGAAGTTACAATGCTGTTTCAAAACGCACCCAGGGAAAAAACATTGCAGCATTAGAGTTTGGATGCAGGTGTCCGCTGACAAGAGGTCGCGGCAGATAATTTCTGCAGCTCTGCAGGAACGCGACACTTTGTCTCATCCTTAGCATCAGCAACATGGTCGCACACATCTGTCCGTCTCCTGTGCTTAATGTCAGTGTGTGTGGCTGCAGGAAACTTGGAATACTTGTGACAGAATCTCAGCCAAGCAGAAAAGAGGCCACGGTACTCATATGTATGTGCACAGATACACAAACTAATGTGTGTGTGAGATGTAGATGTCCAGTGACAGCTCACCGCTGGGCATCACTGGGAAGCAGATGCCTCAGGGGACAGAGTTCAACACACACACACACACACACACACATACACGTTTGGTGTTTTCAATTCAAGGCAGAAGCACAGGAATTTACTGTAAAATATACATTTTATTAATGAGTAAAATAATGACATTCTGATTCAATTATATATGCAATTTATTAAAAAAAAGTGGACTATGTAGATATTTGAGGTGGAACCATACATCATATATCGTGGGACCTGTATCAGACTGTATCATTTTATTACCCGAGGACATCAAATATGGCCATCGGGTATTGTGAAGGCTTTGCATTCATCCGCCTATTTTAAGACGTTAAAAAGTCACATTCAGTTTCAATCTGTTCAGTTTTGTTTTTGAGTGGCGGGGGTGACAGCCAATCAGAGTAGAGCTGCACTGTGACGTTTTGCATATTTATATACATGTGGACATGATATGACATGTCTCCATTCATGTCATTTCATGACTGCACATCTGTGACCATGGGTCATGTACAGAGGAACAGACAGTTCATACTTGTATTGTCCACTCGATAAGAAGGCATTCAATAAAATGCGGTGTTTTTTATGGTGTGTGGTTTTATTTTTTTTTAAATATGTTTATCTCCTTGTTGATTTCAGGCATTTTACGCACCTTTTATATGACAGCAGTGGTAGTGCAGTGGTAAAGTTTCTGGCTGGCAATCAGAGCTTTTGGGAATTGCAGGCTCGAATCCTGTGGGTGGCATTTTTTTTTTCACAACAGCTGGGTGATGTGGTTCCACATGCTCCAGCTGCTTGCACTGTGTTCCCGCTGCAATGGTTTCATGCACGGTTGTGCGCGTGCACAAAAATGTGGCAGCGGGATTGTTCATGCCTGTCCGACCATGTGTCACTCCCGACGTCAGCTCGATGTTTTCGTGTGGGCTGTTTCGACGAGATTTGCCCTGATTCCTACTTATTCATGCTATGTGGGAAGGGGCCCTAAGTATAATCTGCTAAGTATGTTTATTTTTACTTTAAAAGAAGTATACTCCTAGTAAACTTGGATAAACTTCTTTTTTGTAACTTATCAGTTGTTCCAGAACCCATCGCACACTACCAGACAAAGCAACAATCACTAACTTTGCTCAAAAAGATCATCTGTGCTTCACATTTTCCATCTTTTCCAGCTCTGTCCGAAAGTATTGGTTAATTTTGGTGTCTGCCATCTGTTTATGTACATAGCTGAGTTAATTATCTCTTATGAGAGCTGATAAGGAGGAAAATAATAAAAACAGTTGTCTTACAGGAGCACGGTTCATGAAGACTGCTATGTAATGTAAGGTGTAATAAAAGAGGCAGAGGTGAGTCAAAGCTCTAAATTTACATGTAGGATTATGTTCTTTCCTTGATCAGTGGTCATGGAATTTGGGTAGTGATTAAAAGAACGAGACACAAGGGACAGGGCTCATCTTTAAGGACAGGCTGAAGTATTCGGACATCCAGAAGGACCTCAGAGTAGAATTACTTCTCCTTCACGTTGACAGGAGAAGTTGTTGAAGGGGTATGAGATTAGGATCTCTCCTGAAGGATTTCTAGGCACATCCAACTCAAAGGAGATCCCAGGCTTGGACCCAGAAAACACTGAAGGGACTATATCTCCCCCAAAGGAAGTGGCGAATGTGGCAAAGTAAAAATTGGCCTTTAATGTTCATTTCTTTACCTTTTTAATGTTTCTGCACACACACAGTAGACATGAGCGTAGTGTCACTGTGGTCAAGACGCCACCTGCTTTAGCTCTGATACAATCATGCATCCCAACATATGGCCTTTCTGTCTATTTTCAGTTGTCCATCCACCTCTGCCACCTACACAGTCTCAACTTATCAACCCATCCTGCAGCTGTATCCAAAGGAGATGGTTGGAGCAGGGGGGTGAGGTCAGTCGAGTGGTCCTTGGGCAAGCCGGCCCCTGTGGAGATCTGCTCCATTCCCACACCACAGGTGACTGCTCTCCTTCCCCCTATTCATCTCCATCCATCCCTCCTGCCCAGCCATCATGTTTCCCCTTCTTGCCCTCTCTCCTTCTATCTCTGGTCTTAAAGGGACAGCTAACCCCGAAACAGACAAGATCAATCTTTTTAACCCATACTGTTTATACCAACAAAACCAAATCAACATCTACAGTAGTGTTCAGAATAACAGTAGTGCTATGTGACTAAAAAGATTAATCCAGGTTTTGAGTATATTTCTTATTGTTACATGGGAAACAAGGTACTAGTAGATTCAGTAGAGTCTCACAAATCCAACAAGACCAAGCATTCATGATATGCACACTCTTAAGGCTATGAAATTGGGTTATTAGTAAAGAAAAAAGTAAAAAGGGGGGTGTTCACAATAATAGTAGCATCTGCTGTTGATGCTACAAACTCAAAACTATTATGTTCAAACTGCTTTTTTAGCAATCCTGTGAATCACTAAACTAGTATTTAGTTGTATAACCACAGTTTTTCATGATTTCTTCACATCTGCGAGGCATTAATTTTGTTGGCTTGGAACCAAGATTTTGCTCGTTTACTATTGTGCTTGGGGTCATTGTCTTGTTGAAACACCCATTTCAAGGGCATGTCCTCTTCAGCATAAGGCAACATGACCTCTTCAAGTATTTTGACATATCCAAACTGATCCATGATACCTGGTATGCGATATATAGGCCCAACACCATAGTAGGAGAAACATGCCCATATCATGATGCTTGCACCACCATGCTTCACTGTCTTCACTGTGAACTGTGGCTTGAATTCAGAGTTTGGGGGTCGTCTCACAAACTTTTTGCAGCCCTTGGACCCAAAAAGAACAATTTTACTCTCATCAGTCCACAAAATATTCCTCCATTTCTCTTTAGGCCAGTTGATGTGTTCTTTGGCAAACTGTAACCTCTTCTGCACATCTTTATTTAACAGAGGAACTTTGCGGGGGATTCTTACAAATAAATTAGCTTCACACAGGCATCTTCTAACTGTCACAGCACTTACAGGTAACTCCAGGCTGTCTTTGATCATCCTGGAGCTGATCAATGGGTGAGCCTTTGCCATTCTGGTTATTCTTCTGTCCATTTTGATGGTTGTTTTCCATTTTCTTCCACACGTCTCTGTTTTTTTTTTTTTTTTTTTTGTCCATTTTAATGCATTGGATATCATTGTAGATGAACAGCCTATAATTTTTTTTTGCACCTGCGTATAAGTTTTCCCCTCTCCAATCAACTTTTTAATCAAACTACGCTGTTCTTCTGAACAATGTCTTGAACGTCCCATTTTCCTCAGGCTTTCAAAGAGAAAAGCATGTTCAACAGGTGCTGGCTTCATCCTTAAATAGGGGACACCTGATTCACACCTGTTTGTTCCACAAAATTGACGAACTCACTGACAGAATGCCACACTACTATTATTGTGAACACCCCCTTTTCTACTTTTTTTTTTTACTAATAGCCCATTTTCATAGCCTTAAGAATGTGCATATCATGAATGCTTGGTCTTGTTGGATTTATGAGAATCTACTGAATCTACTGGTACCTTGTTTCCCATGTAACAATAAGAAATATACTCAAAACCTGGATTAATCTTTTTAGTCACATAGCACTACTATTATTCTGAATACTACTGTAAGTGAGTTGATATTTACTCGTGTCTAATATGTACCGTGTTGTTGCTTTCTTTTTACAAGTCCATAATCCAAAAGGTGGAGCTTGATAGGGGTTTAGCATCTACCCAGAATTCATGTTTCCCGAGGACAGGGTCACCTGAGAAGAGACTTTTGTCAGTTATACCCCTTTGTGCTCAACCTTAATGTCTTACCACCTGGTCCTATAGCACTCCTGATTCCCAACGGTCCTGTTGTGAAAGTGTAGTGAACACGGACCCACAACAGGGGGCGCAAATGAACGGCCAATAGATGAGCCAAAAGGTAACAATTTAATGTTGTGAAATGTGCACAACGAACATACAGACAATCTCAGAATATAATTACAGTCAATCCACAAAGGTGACGTGTGGGCAGGCTCGAGGATAGAAGACGTCCGTCCTGAGAAGAGCCGGAACCACACAATTTCCGCCGCCACAGAACCTGGTGAATACTGGAGCCGCCAAGTCCCGAATTCCCAGGTGATCACCGTCCCCGACTGTCGGATCTGGTACTGCTGGCGAGAACAAAGACAGTCAAGTGTGGGTGTGTGTACACCCCGTAACAACAACGGTGGGAATGCCACCTCCACCTCACACTCAAACACTGCTGAGTACTGTAGATTCCTCAGGGGAAAAGAGTGCCTTCAGCGCTCTCACAGCTTTCACCAACGGAGGAACTGGTACTCCTGCAAACATTCACAATATACAAATATTGCAATTACAGAATGGCTGAGGATATTACCTCCAATGAAGTATGATATCTCGGCAACGAGGTAGAGATGACGTCTGGTCTTTATGGAGTGAGAGGACGTTGAGTAGATTGGTGACAGCTGTCAAGAGGTAATGAGTGACAGCTGTCACCCCCGGCTGTGTCCATGGCGGCAGCGCCCTCTCGTGCCTGAAGCCCGCACTTCAGGCAGGGCGCCCTCTGATGGTGGGCCAGCAGTACCTCCTCTTCTGGCGGCCCACACACAACAGGACCCCCCCCTCAACGGGCACCGGTGGATCCGACAGCACCGTTTTGACTTCGTCTTCGTGTACCTGGGACAAAGCATCCGATCTCTGGTTCTTGGTCCCGGGGCGATAGGTGATCCGGAAGTCAAAAAGTCCAAAGAACAGTGACCAGCGGGCTTGCCTGGGGTTCAGCCGCTTGGCGGTCCTGATATACTCCAGGTTCCGATGGTCAGTGAAAACCGTGAATGGCACAGACGCTCCCTCCAACAGGTGTCTCCACTCCTCAAGAGCAAGGAGTTCTCGATTGCCGACGTCATAGTTCCGTTCAGCTGGGGTCAACTTGCGTGAAAAGTAGGCACACGGGTGAAGAACCTTATCGGTCTCTCCGCTCTGGGATAGCACAGCTCCTATCCCTGAGTCAGAGGCGTCCACTTCAACCACGAACTGGCGGCTAGGGTCGGGCTGCACCAAAACTGGCGCAGTAGAGAACCGTCGTTTCAACTCCTTGAACGCGGCTTCGCACCGATCCAACCAGGTGAAGGGGACTTTTGGAGAGGTCAGGGCTGTCAGGGGGCTAACTACCTGACTGTAGCCCTTAATGAACCTCCTATAGAAATTAGCAAAGCCGAGGAATTGTTGCAGCTTCCTACGGCTTGTTGGTTGGGGCCAATCTCTCACCGCCGCAACCTTGGCCGGATCAGGGGCGACGGAGTTAGAGGAGATGATAAACCCCAGGAAGGACAAAGACCTGCGGTGAAACTCGCACTTCTCGCCCTTCACAAACAGTCGGTTCTCTAATAACCGCTGCAGGACCTGATGTACATGCTGGACATGGGTCTCAGGATCCGGAGAAAAGATGAGAATATCGTCTAGATATACGAAGACGAATCGGTGCAGGAAGTCCCGCAAGACGTCATTAACCAAGGCTTGGAACGTCGCAAGGGCGTTGGTGAGGCCGAACGGCATGACCAGGTACTCAAAGTGACCTAACAGGGTGTTAAATGCCGTCTTCCATTCGTCTCCCTTCCGGATCCGAACCAGGTGATACGCATTTCTAAGATCCAGCTTAGTAAAGATTTTGGCTCCATGCAGGGGGGTGAACACGGAATCCAACAATGGCAACGGGTATCGGTTGCGAACCGTAATCTCATTCAGCCCCCTGTAATCAATGCATGGACGGAGTCCGCCATCTTTCTTGCCCACAAAAAAGAAACCTGCCCCCATCGGGGAGGTGGAGTTCCGGATCAGCCCGGCAGCTAATGAGTCCCGGATGTAGGTCTCCATTGATTCGCGCTCAGGTCGTGAGAGGTTGTACAGCCTGCTGGACGGGAACTCAGCGCCTGGAACCAAATCAATGGCACAATCGTACGGACGGTGCGGGAGAAGGGTGAGTGCCAGATCCTTGCTGAAGACGTCAGCAAGATCGTGGTACTCAACCGGCACTGCCGTCAGATTGGGAGGGACTTTGACCTCCTCCTTAGCCTGTAAACCGGGAGGAACTGAGGATCCTAAACACACCCGATGGCAGGTTTCGCTCCACTGAACCACCACCCCATACGGCCAATCAATCCGGGGATTGTGCTTCAACATCCATGGAGTTACAAAAAACTCAATCTCCTCCCGGTGGTTTCCAGACACCACCAGAGTTACTGGTTGTGTCTTGTGTGTGATTAAAGGGAGGAGGGTGCCATCTAGTGCCCGCACCTGCAATGGCGAAGGAAGCGCCACCAGAGGGAGCCCTACCTCCCTTGCCCATCTGCTGTCTAGCAGATTCCCTTCTGACCCCGTGTCCACCAGTGCTGGGGCTTGAAGGGTTAAATCCCCGCTCAGGATTGTAACTGGGAGTCGTGTGGCAATCTGTGTGTGTCTCACGTGAATGTTTTGGCCCCCCCCTTAGCCCAGTCTCTGAGGGCGGTTGTTGTTTTGGCCGTTTGGGGCAGTTTTTCTGTGTGTGCTCCTTTGAGCTGCAGAGAAAACACTCCCCGCGGATCAGCCTCCTCATTTTGGCCCTGTGCGTTTCCCTAACAACGTCAGCAGGGGGAGCTGTTGCCCCATGGAGCGATGCGGCTGTGGAGCATGGGGAGGGCGGCCCCTTTTCGAACCCGGAAGGGAGAGGGGCGGCGCGTATCCAGTCACGTCCTTCGCCTCGCTCCCGACAGCGTTCCTCCAACCGATTGTCTAACCGTATAACGAGATCGATAAGCCCATCTAAATCCCGTGGTTCCTCCTTAGCTACCAGCTGCTCCTTCAGGACCAACGACAGTCCGTTTATGAAGGCGGCGCGGAGCGCAACGTTATTCCAGCCGGACCTCGCAGCCGCGATGCGGAAGTTGACTGCATAAGCGGCTGCGCTCTCGCGTCCCTGTCTCATTGACAGCAGCATTGTTGACGCGGTCTCTCCTCTGTTAGGGTGATCAAACACTGTTCTGAACTCCCCCACAAACCCAGTGTATGCTGATAACAACCGTGAGTTCTGTTCCCAGAGCGCCGTAGCCCAAGCGCGTGCCTTACCCCGAAGCAGAGCAATCACATGAGCTATTTTACTAGCATCTGACGCGTACATGACGGGACGTTGTGCGAAGACGAGCGAACACTGCAGGAGAAAGTCTGCGCACGTCTCCACACAACCTCCGTACGGCTCAGGAGGGCTTATGTATGCTTCAGGGGATGGTGGGAGGGGTTGTTGAACCACCACTGGAACGTTCATATCCTGCACAGGGTCGGCAGGAGGAGGAGCTGCAGCAGCGCCCTGAGCGCTCGCCGCCATCTGTGTGGAGAGAGCCTCCACCATGCGGTTCAGGAGGATGTTTTGCTCGGTCATCTGATCCAACCGAGCCGTAAAGGCGGTGAGAATGTGCTGCAGCTCACCAATCACGCCTCCTGCAGACGCCTGCACTCCCTGCTCTCCCATTGGTCGTTCAACAGCCGGGTGACGCCCCTCGGAGTCCATGACGCTGGCCGAGATATCCTGTTGTGAAAGTGTAGTGAACACGGACCCACAACAGGGAGCGCAAATGAACGGTCAATAGATGAGCCAAAAGGTAACAATTTAATGTTGTGAAATGTGCACAACGAACATACAGACAATCTCAGAATATAATTACAGTCAATCCACAAAGGTGACGTGTGGGCAGGCTCGAGGATAGAAGACGTCCGTCCTGAGAAGAGCCGGAACCACACGATTTCCGCCGCCACAGAACCTGGTGAATACTGGAGCCGCCAAGTCCCGAATTCCCAGCTGATCACCGTCCCCGACTGTTGGATCTGGTACTGCTAGCGAGAACAAAGACAGTCAAGTGTGGGTGTGTGTACACCCCGTAACAACAACGGTGGGAAGGCCACCTCCACCTCACACTCAAACACTGCTGAGTACTGTAGATTCCTCAGGGGAAAAGAGTGCCTTCAGCGCTCTCACAGTTTACTCCTGCAAACACTCACAATATACAAATATTGCAATTACAGAATGGCTGAGGATATTACCTCCAATGAAGTATGATATCTCGGCAACGAGGTGGAGATGACGTCTGGTCTTTATGGAGTGAGAGGACGTTGAGTAGATGGGTGACAGCTGTCAAGAGGTAATGAGTGACAGCTGTCACCCCCGGCTGTGTCCATGGCGGCAGCGCCCTCTCGTGCCTGAAGCCCGCACTTCAGGCAGGGCGCCCTCTGATGGTGGGCCAGCAGTACCTCCTCTTCTGGCGGCCCACACACAACAGGTCCCATGAGATACTATTTATTATGCATTGTATTGGCTTCACCCGAGCATTCATAACACTCACATAAAGCAAAATTAATTTATTTTTCTCATTCAATGTGCACGCATGGATTTGTTTCCTTGTCAAATAACAGTTGAGGTATCACAACCTGTTGAAAATGATAAATGGGAGAACAACATTCCAACATTAAGAGAAAGTAAATGAGAGCATCATATGTTCTTTTTTTTTAGTTGTGTAATTCTTTTTTCTGTCTGTAGGTTTCACCAAATATTTTAAATTTGGCATTACTGCCCTGTCAAAGAGATTACATGAGTTTTAAACATCAGCTCCTGTAATACTAATCAATTAGGGGTGTAACGATACACAAAAATCACAGTTCGATACGTATCTCGGTTTTGAGGTCACGATTTGGTTATTTTTCGGTACAGATGGGACAAAAATGGAAACCTAATTTGGCTTGGTGTTTAAAACCACATTGGTAACATTATACAAACAGGAGAAATACAATAATTGACAAGTGCTGCCTGATAAGTTAAATAAATGTTCCTCAAATAAACACAAATATGTCAGTTGACGCTGTCAATTTATTTCCTGAAAGCTGCGCTCCTCATGAAGTGTGGAATTCAAATACAACAGTGTAAATATAAGTCTTACCTGTGCGTTTTAGTGGAAGAAAAGTCACTCTGCAGCACTTTGCGCCATTAGATCAGTTAGCAGAGCAGAGCGCACCCCCCCCCCCCCTTTCCCATGGTTCTCTGTCTTTGCGCAACAAGTTAAAAAAGTCACAGCGCTTCATTAATGTCTCATTTGCCACAAGCTCCATGCGATACTGGATGCACACGTGATGAAATCTCAAGAAAAAGTTATAAAATGACTCAGTTCTCCATGTGGAGCAGGGACACTGTGCACGCACTGGATGACGTGCGCGTCAGTATTTACATGTAACACTTCAGGGTAAAAAAGCATTTACGGTACATATTTAATGAAAAAATCTTTCTGTCTAATATATCCATCCATCCATCCATCCATTTTCTTCTGCTTTATCTGGAGTCGGGTCATGGGGGCAGCAGCTCAAGCAAAGCCGCCCAGACCTCCCGATTTCTGTCTAATATATTTCTGTGTAAATATCTCATGTTACAACATGAAGACCCGCGGCTTATAGACAAGTGCGGTTTATTTATGTACAATTTCTTTTTTCTTTTTAAAATTGGTGGGTGCGGCTAATATTCAGGTGCGCTCTATAGTCCAGAAATTATGGTAAACACACCCAACACGAACTCACTCATGCACAACCCTGTACCAAACCACACATCCCGTACCGACACGGTTCAGTACAAATACATGTATCGTTACACCCCTACTTATCATGGAGCCAACCAGCCCACCAAGGAAAAATACTCTGGTTCTGCCTCTGCCTTCAGTATGCAGTTGCAAAGGCTGCTAGGATACATACTAATGCAAACCCCAAATCATTTTTTTCAGGAATCTAGAGAGTTGTAAGCTGAAGACAAAAGAAAAACGTGTTTTGTTTTCAACTGAAGAAGTCACTTTTTTCCCAAGTGGCCAAACTGATTAGAATCATAATGTCCTCATCACTCCACTTCCCAATCTTCCACTTGCCTACAGCCTAAGGTCAGAGGGCAAAGGTTTGCAGGGAACATGAGAGGTCACAGTGTCATCCTGCAGACGTGCAAATTGGGAGGGGTGCAAGAAGAGGTGACATTATGCATGGAACGCACCCAGTGAGTCTACAGGTGGTCCAAGAAGTTGGAAGAGGGTCGGTCACAATTTTGGCAGATACTTTTGTAAAGCAGTTTCAACTTGATTCACCTCAACGAAAGGTTTTGCTTTGATTGACCTCGAGGATATCTCCACATGGATCATTCAAGGTGAACTTAATTCAGCTTTGGTGATCTTTGACCCACAAATGTGTTGTAATGTAGAGCTGTTATTTCATCTACTGGCCTCTGGGAGGATGGAAACAAACAGTGTCTAATAATCTCCTGCAAAACAGACTTCTCTCATTGGTAGTAAGGTGTGAGATGTGTGTAGTACAAATGCATTTTTGACTTATCTTGGGAACAACTTTGCAGAAATGTTAGTTTCACGCAGTCATGAGGTTGTGGTCTGCATAGCCCTAGACCATATTAGGTTCAGAAAGGGATTTTGAGTCTTTGTAAAAGGTGGTGGTGGTGGTTGGGGGGGGGGCTTCAACAAATAGTGACGATCCAGGAGAAGTTTGTTTACTTTAATGTTCATGTTAAGATTAGGTTAAGGTTATTATAATGCCATTCCTATCATTTTTGAGACATACATTCTTTGGGTCAGGGTATTGTATGGTTAATTTAGAACTACCCGGGAGGGACTCAGAGTAGATCCGCTGCTTCTTTGCATTGAAAGGAGCCAGTAGAGGTCGTTTGGGTATCGGGTGAGAATGTCCCCTGGTCGTGTCCCTAGGGAGGTCTTTTAGACATGTCCAACTGGGAGCAGGCCTCGGGGAAGACCCAGGACACACTGGAGGGATTACATTTCCCAGGTGTCTGGGGAACACCTCAGGATCCTCCAGGGCCAGAGCTAGATGACTTGGCCAAGGATAGAGAAATGTGTGGTGAGCTGCTTGGTCTACTGCCACCACTAGCCAGACCAGTATAAGCAGCAGAAAATGAATGAATGAATGAGTTTGAGTATGGCTATGCTTAGGTTAGGATTAGGTTTGGGCTACTGTTGGTGTTAGAATTAGGATTAGGTTTAGGTTCCGGTTAGGTGAAGGCTAGGGTTAGTTTCGGGTTAAGTTATGGTTAGAAATAGGTTTAGGTTGAAAGTTTAGATTAAATTTGTTTAGATTAAGTTGGGTTAGGGTTAGGTTAATGTTAGTTTATGTTTAGGGCTAGCTATAGGTTTTAGTTAGGTGGGTAATTATATGGTAACAGAATTAAAATCAGAGCACACATTAATAGTAGGTTAAAATACGGCCAGATTTTGCTGTCACTGTAGTTTCATTACCACAGCAGTGCTCAGGCATAGGTAAATGTTAGATTTGTTTTTAGGCTCTTGATTAAGTTCAATTAAGATGAGTTTGGGTTAAGGTTCAATTCTGTGTGACAAGTGTCGTGACACGGACCCACAACAGGGGGCGTTAATGAACGGACAATGGATAAGCCAAAAAGTAATAATTTAATGTTGTGAATCACACAACGATGTACAGACAATAACAATACAGTGACTGTCACCCGACGGCACTTCCTCAGATGGGCCTGGACCGAGGGCACCCCGACCTCTCCCTCCACCAGGGAAACAACGGGGGCTGGTACCCCAAACACACCTCAAACGGGGAGAGGCTGGTGGCAGATGAGACCAGGCCATCGGGTGCGTGGAGGTCACGCAGCGGAGGGCCTGCTCCAGTTCCTGGTTAGTCCGCTCTGCCTGCCCGTTCGTCTGGGGGTGGTACCCAGACGAGAGACTGACGGTGGCCCCCAGTTCCTTGCAGAAACTCCTCCAGACCTGGGAGGAGAACTGAGTACCACGATCTGAGACAATGTCTGATGGAATCCCATGCAGACGCACGACGTGGTGGACCAGGAGGTCTGCAGTCTCCTGGGCCGTCGGGAGCTTCGGGAGGGCCACGAAGTGGGCCGCCTTGGAGAACCGGTCCACTATCGTTAAAATGGTGGTGTTGCCCTGGGACGGCGGGAGGCCCGTGACAAAGTCCAGGCCGATATGAGACCAGGGGCAATGAGGCACAGGCAGAGGCTGGAGGAGGCCTTGGGCCTTGTGATGGTCGGCTTTGCCCCTGGCACAGGTGGTGCAGGCCTGGACATACTCCCAGACGTCGGCTTCCATAGACGCCCACCAGAAGCGCTGCCGGACCACTGCCATGGTCCTTCGCACCCCTGGGTGACAGGAGAGCTTGGAACCATGACAGAAGTCAAGGACCGCAGCCCTGGCCTCTGGTGGGACGTACAGTTTGTTCTTCGGACCTGTCCCCGGGTCCGGGCTCCGTGTCAGGGCCTGCCGGACGGTCTTCTCCACGTCCCAGGTAAGGGCGGCCACGACAGTGAACTCGGGGATGATGGTTTCAGGGGGGTCTGACAGCTCGGTCTTGACCTCCTCTTCGTGCACCCGGGACAGGGCGTCAGATCGTTGGTTCTTTGTCCCGGGGCGGTAGGTGATCCGGAAGTCAAAACGCCCGAAGAACAGCGACCAGCGGGCTTGCCTGGGGTTCAGACGCTTCGCGGTCTGGATGTACTCCAGGTTCCGATGGTCCGTGAAAACCGTAAATGGTACCGATGCTCCCTCCAACAGGTGTCTCCACTCCTCAAGAGCCTCCTTCACCGCAAGAAGTTCCCGATTGCCAACGTCATAGTTCCGTTCAGCTGGGGTCAACCTGCGGGAAAAGTAGGCACATGGATGGAGAACCTTGTCGGACTCCCCGCTCTGGGACAGCACGGCTCCTATCCCTGAGTCAGAGGCATCCACTTCAACAACAAACTGGCGCTTGGGATCGGGCTGCACCAGAACCGGTGCAGTCAAGAACCGGCGTTTCAACTCCCTAAACGCGGCTTCGCACCGATCCGACCAGGTGAAGGGGACTTTTGTGGAGGTCAGGGCTGTCAGGGGGCTAACTACCTGACTGTAGCCCTTGATGAACCTCCGGTAGAAATTTGCAAAACCGAGGAACTGTTGTAGTTTCCTACGGTTCGTTGGTTCGGGCCAATCTCTCACCGCCGCAACCTTGGCCGGATCAGGGGCGACGGAGTTAGAGGAGATGATGAACCCCAAGAAGGACAAAGAAGTGCGGTGGAACTCACACTTCTCGCCCTTCACAAACAGCCGGTTCTCCAACAACCGCTGTAGGACCTGATGTACATGCTTGACATGGGTCTCAGGATCCGGAGAAAAGATGAGTATATCGTCTAGATATACGAAGACAAACTGATGCAGGAAGTCCCGCAAGACGTCATTAACCAATGCTTGGAACGTCGCGGGCGCATTGGTGAGGCCGAACGGCATGACCAGGTACTCAAAGTGACCTAACGGGGTGTTAAATGCCGTCTTCCACTCGTCTCCCTCCCGGATCTGAACCAGGTGATAAGCATTCCTAAGATCCAATTTCGTGAAAATTTGGGCTCCATGCAGGGGCGTGAACACTGAATCCAACAGAGGTAACGGGTATCGGTTGCGAACCGTGATCTCGTTCAGCCCTCTGTAATCAATGCATGGACGGAGTCCGCCGTCCTTCTTGCCCACAAAAAAGAAACCAGCACCCATCGGGGAGGTGGAGTTCCGGATCAACCCGGCAGCTAACGAGTCCCGGATGTAGGTCTCCATTGATTCGCGTTCTGGACATGAGAGGTTGTACAGCCTGCTGGACGGGTACTCAGCGCCCGGTATCAAATCAATGGCGCAATCGTACGGACGGTGTGGGGGCAGCGTGAGTGCCAGATCCTTGCTGAAGACGTCAGCAAGGTCGTGGTACTCGGCCGGCACCGCCGTCAGATTGGGGGGGACTGAAACCTCCTCCTTAGCAGTCACACCGGGTGGAACCGAGGATCCTAAACACTCCCGGTGGCAGGTTTCACTCCACTGAACCACAACCCCAGACAGCCAATCAATCCGGGGATTGTGTTTTAACACCCATGGAAAACCCAAAATCACTCCGGAGGTAGAAGGTGTTACATAAAACACAATCTCCTCCCTGTGATTCCCAGACACCACCAATGTCACTGGCTGTGTCTGGTGTGTGATTAGTGGAAGAAGGGTGCCATCTAACGCCCGCACCGACAATGGTGACGGTAAGGCCACTAGAGGGAGCCCAACCTCCTTTGCCCATCTGCTATCCAGCAGATTCCCCTCTGACCCCGTGTCCACCAGTGCTGGGGCATGAAGGGTTAGATCCCCACTCAGGATCGTGACTGGGATTCATGCAGATCGTCGGGGTTTCCCCACGTGGGTGTTGTGACCCACCCTTAGCCCAGTCTCTAAGGACGAGTGCTGTTGTTTTGACCGTTTGGGGCATTCTCTCTGTATGTGCTCAGTAGAGCTGCAGAGAAAACACTCTCTACGGATCAGCCTCCTTTGTCTCTGATCTGATCGTTTTTTGGCCCTGCTCGTTTCCATAGCAACGTCAGCAGGGGGAGCTGTTGTCACGTGGAGAGCCCTGGCAGTGGAGCGTGGGGAAGTCGGCTTCCTTTCGGACCCGGGAGGAAGAGGGACGGCTTGTGCCTGGCCACGCCCCTCGTCTCGTTCCCGTCGGTGTTCCGTTAATCGGTTGTCTAACCGTATAACCAGGTCGATAAGCCCATCTAAATCCCGCGGCTCGTCCTTCGCCACCAGGTGCTCCTTAAGGACCAGAGACAGTCCATTTACAAAGGCGGCGCAGAGCGCAACAGCATTCCAGCCGGCTCGCGCTCCCGTGATGCGGAAGTCAACTGCATACTTCGCTGCGCTCCGACGCCCCTGCCGTATCAAGAGCAGCACACTTGAAGCGGTCTCGCCTCTATGAGGGTGGTCGAACACCTGTCGGAACTCCCTCACAATCTCAGTATAAACCGTTAGGAGCCGTGAATTCTGCTCCCAAAGCGCCGTAGCCCAGGCGCGTGCCTCTCCTCGAAGCAAATCGATCACAAAAGCCACCCGGCTGGCGTCTGCTGCGTACATGACGGGACGCTGTGAAAAGACGAGCGAGCACTGCATCAAGAAGTCTGCGCACATCTCCACACAGCCTCCGTACGGCTCCGGAGGACTTATGTATGCTTCAGGGGAAGGTGGGGGGGTTCGTTGAACGACCAGCGGAATGTCTGTTTCTGGCACACGGTCAGCAGGAGGAGGTGCTGCAGCAGCGCCCTGAGCACGCGCTTCCACCTGGGCGGTGAGAGCCTCCATCCTGCGATTGAGAACACTGCTCTGCTCGGTAATTAAATCCAACCGAGCGGTAAAGGCGGTTAAGATGTGCTGCAGCTCACCCAACACGCCTCCTGCTGGCGCCTGTGCACCTCGCTCTTCCATTGGCTGTTCAAGCGATGGTTGACGCCCCTCGGGATCCATGACGCTGGCCGAGAAATCCTGTTGTGAAAGTGTCGTGACACGGACCCACAACAGGGGGGCGTTAATGAACGGACAATGGATAAGCCAAAAAGTAACAATTTAATGTTGTGAATCACACAACGATGTACAGACAATAACAATACAGTGACTGTCAATCATACACCAGGTGACGTGTGGGCAGGCTCGATGATAGAAGACGCCTGGCGAGAGAAAAGCCGGATTCACACAGCTTCCACCGCCAACAGAGCTGAAGAACACCGGAGCCGCCAAGCCCTGCGCCCCAGGTGGCCGCTGTCTTCAGCAGTCAGACCCGGTACTGCTGGCAGAGAACAGAGACAGTCCAGATGAGTGTGAGGTCGCACACTCAGTAATCCCACAGTCTGTATTCAGTAAAGGAGGGAGAACCTCCACCTCCAATCACACACTTGTGCAGCTCCTGAGTTAACCACTTATCTGAGTGGGGTGTGAGGTGAAGCCGTCGCAGTCCACACCAAACGCCAACTCCGCAGATAAGGCACACCACAGGAAAACGGCTGCAAAAAGAGATCAGACTAATACTCACAGTTTAAGTCAGCAGAGAAAATTACCTGATTGGTAGTTGATTTCTCGGCGGGGAGGTGGAGTTGCAGTCCGGCCTTTATGGTGGTGGTGATGAGTAGTGGATGAGTGACAGCTGGTACGGATGATGAGTGACAGCTGTCACTCCTGGTCGCTCCAACGCCCTCTCGTGCTTGAAGCCCGCACTTCAAGCAGGGCGCCATCTTGTGGTGGTGGGCCAGCAGTACCTCCTCTTCAGCGGCCCACACAACACAATTCAGGTTACGGTCTGTGTAGTTTCTCATATGAATCATGCACATTTAGGGAATAACCCTGTTGTGTCTGATGATTTGTGGACGTTCATACTGGATTTTACGGACGCAAATTGAGTTTTACCGGTGATGCGTTACCGGATCCGGTAAAACGGCTATTTGTGACAGTAATCCAGCATGAACATCCACAAATCAGACACAACAGGGTTATTCCCATTACAATCCAATTCCATTGTTTGCACAGCTTATTTTTCTGTAAGTAGTTTGGTTGGCGAATCGTTGTGAAAGGTTGTGGTCGGCTCGTCAAAGCTTACCATAGCAGCGTGTTCATGACAAACTGGAAATTCTGTAAGCAGACCCACAGATTTCTCCATCTCATTGGATTAGCAGCAATCTTCCATTCCAGCTTATTAATTAATCAAAAACCCAGACAGAGCTTTAATTAATTTGAAAGCTTGACTCTTAGTCTTGTCCATCCAAATTGGAAGTCCCAAAAACCAGTTTTATTTGTTATTATCTATCGTCCACCTGGTCGTTACTGTGAGTTTCTCTGTGATTTCAGACCTTTTGTCTGACTTAGTGCTTAGCTCAGATAAGATAATTATAGTGGGCGATTTTAACATCCACACAGATGCTGAGAATGACAGCCTCAACACTGCATTTAATCTATTATTAGACTCTATTGGCTTTGCTCAAAAAGTAAATGAGTCCACCCACCACTTTAATCATATCTTAGATCTTGTTCTGACTTATGGTATGGAAATAGAAGACTTAACAGTATTCCTGAAAACTCCCTTCTGTCTGATCATTTCTTAATAACATTTACATTTACTCTGATGGACTACCCAGCAGTGGGGAATAAGTTTCATTACACTAGAAGTCTTTCAGAAAGCGCTGTAACTAGGTTTAAGGATATGATTCCTTCTTTATGTTCTCTAATGCCATATACCAACACAGTGCAGAGTAGCTACCTAAACTCTGTAAGTGAGATAGAGTATCTCGTCAATAGTTTTACATCATCATTGAAGACAACTTTGGATGCTGTAGCTACTCTGAAAAAGAGAGCTTTAAATCAGAAGTGCCTGACTCCGTGGTATAACTCACAAACTCGTAGCTTAAAGCAGACAACCCGTAAGTTGAGAGGAAATGGCGTCTCACTAATTTAGAAGATCTTCACTTAGGCTGGAAAAAGAGTCTGTTGCTCTATAAAAAAGCCCTCCGTAAAGCTAGGACATCTTTCTACTCATTACTAATTGAAGAAAATAAGAACAACCCCAGGTTTCTTTTCAGCACTGTAGCCAGGCTGACAAAGAGTCAGAGCTCTATTGAGCTGAGTATTCCATTAACTTTAACTAGTAATGACTTCATGACTTTCTTTGCTAACAAAATTTTAACTATTAGAGAAAAAATTACTCATAACCATCCCAAAGACGTATCGTTATCTTTGGCTGCTTTCAGTGATGCCGGTATTTGGTTAGACTCTTTGTCTCCGATTGTTCTGTCTCAGTTATTTTCTTTAGTTACTTCATCCAAACCATCAACATGTTTATTAGACCCCATTCCTACCAGGCTGCTCAAGGAAGCCCTACCATTATTTAATGCTTCGATCTTAAATATGAATCAATCTATCTTGTTAGTTGGCTATGTACCACAGGCTTTTAAGGTGGCAGTAATTAAACCATTACTTAAAAAGCCATCACTTGACCCCGCTATCTTAGCTAATTATAGGCCAATCTCCAACCTTCCTTTTCTCTCAAAAATTCTTGAAAGGGTAGTTGTAAAACAGCTAACTGATCATCTGCAGAGGAATGGTCTATTTGAATAGTTTCAGTCAGGTTTTAGAATTCATCATAGTACAGAAACAGCATTAGTGAAGGTTACAAATGATCTTCTTATGGCCTCGGACAGTGGACTCATCTCTGTGCTTGTTCTGTTAGACCTCAGTGCTGCTTTTGATACTGTTGACCATAAAATTTTATTACAGAGATTAGAGCATGCCATAGGTATTAAAGGCACTGCGCTGCGGTGGTTTGAATCATATTTGTCTAATAGATACAATTTGTTCATGTAAATGGGGAATCTTCTTCACAGACTAAAGTTAATTATGGAGTTCCACAAGGTTCTGTGCTAGGACCAATTTTATTCACTTTATACATGCTTCCCTTAGGCAGTATTATTAGACGGTATTGCTTAAATTTTCATTGTTACGCAGATGATACCCAGCTTTATCTATCCATGAAGCCAGAGGACACACACCAATTAGCTAAACTGCAGGGTTGTCTTACAGACATAAAGACATGGATGACCTCTAATTTCCTGCTTTTAAACTCAGATAAAACTGAAGTTATTGTACTTGGCCCCACAAATCTAGAAACATGGTGTCTAACCAGATCCTTACTCTGGATGGCATTACCCTGACCTCTAGTAATACTGTGAGAATCTTGGAGTCATTTTTGATCAGGATATGTCATTCAAAGCGCATATTAAACAAATATGTAGGTCTGCTTTTTTGCCTTTACGCAATATCTCTAAAATCAGAAAGGTCTTGTCTCAGAGTGATGCTGAAAAACTAATTCATGCATTTATTTCCTCTAGGCTGGACTATTGTAATTCATTATTATCAGGTTGTCCTAAAAGTTCCCTAAAAAGCCTTCAGTTAATTCAAAATGCTGCAGCTAGAGTACTAACGGGGACTAGAAGGAGAGAGCATATCTCACCCATATTGGCCTCTCTTCATTGGCTTCCTGTTAATTCTAGAATAGAATTTAAAATTCTTCTTCTTACTTATAAGGTTTTGAATAATCAGGTCCCATCTTATCTTAGGGACCTCGTAGTACCATATCACCCCTATAGAGTGCTTCGCTCTCAGACTGCAGGCTTACTTGTAGTTCCTAGGGTTTGTAAGAGTAGAATGGGAGGCAGAGCCTTCAGCTTTCAGGCTCCTCTCCTGTGGAACCAGCTCCCAATTCAGATCAGGAAGACAGACACCCTCTCTACTTTTAAGATTAGGCTTAAAACTTTCCTTTTTGCTAAAGCTTATAGTTAGGGCTGGATCAGGTGACCCTGAACCATCCCTTAGTTATGCTGCTATAGAGGTAGACTGCTGGGGGGTTCCCATGATGCACTGTTTCTTTCTCTTTTTGCTCTGTATGCACCACTCTGCATTTAATCATTAGTGATCGATCTCTGCTCCCCTCCACAGCATGTCTTTTTCCTGGTTCTCTCCCTCAGCCCCAACCAGTCCCAGCAGAGGACTGCCCCTCCCTGAGCTTGGTTCTGCTGGAGGTTTCTTCCTGTTAAAAGGGAGTTTTTCCTTCCCACTGTAGCCAAGTGCTTGCTCACAGGGGGTCGTTTTGACCGTTGGGGTTTTACATAATTATTGTATGGCCTTGGCTTACAATATAAAGCGCCTTGGGGCAACTGTTTGTTGTGATTTGGCGCTATATAAAAAATTGATTGATTGATTGATTGATCAGCTGCACTGAGTTAAATCCACGGTAAATCCATCAATCAATCCAGTTGAATCCACGCATTTTTGTACCATCGTCCCTGCACTAGTTTCTCTCAGTCTCGGCTGACAGCGCCATTAGTGACACCTGCACAGCAGTGCAGTCAGGGGGCGGAGTAACACATCAAATGTGAAAGGGTTTTAATATTTTTCCACCGTTCACGCGATATTTTATGGTCTGAAATCTCACACGATTAACCAATCAGATTTGCAGAAAAAAATGTAATTGAATTAGAATTTGTGATTATGCGTCTTCTCAAAATGGGGGTGTGTCTTCAACAGTGGGTGGAGCTCCAGAGCTTAGGTCAGGTGTGTTCTTGGAGACACTCCCACAGTACAGTGAGTATGACGAGTTACCTTTTCATTTGCTAAACTTGTTCGCAATAAAATAATACATTTTGGTAAGTATTCATCAGCCAGTTTATAGTTTTAGTAAATAATTTAACACAAGTTGAATTATGTGGACACTGATTTGTAAATTTATCTCATGTTGTTATGTGCCGACGCGGGTTGAGGAGCGGACCTGCATCTGACTGAACCCAGCGCTAAATAACCAGAAAGCTGTTCCAAAAACAAAACATTTATTTCCCTTTCCGTGCAATAATTGTGTACAACATAATATATAGCTTGTCTGGCGGAGTGAAGGACGGCGCGCTCTCCAGCGCCCAAAGGGATCGAAGCCCGGCGCTTCTGGACTCAAACTCACCGCCAAACACCCCCCCAGGTGGACACGACAAACTGACTCTGTGAAGGATAGAAGAGGCGAGGTAAGTCAACAGCTAAACCTAATATCCTTCAAAGGCACACGCTATCAGCAACACATTCAGGTCTGACTTTAAGCTTTATGTAAATGAGCAGCTTCTCACAACAGGTGGAGGATCATCAGTCCGTACGCCACGGCCGTGAGAAGCGAGCTGCACAATTCTCATCAATGTTCAAATATACTGCGTAACAAAATACCAAATTACTATTAACACTTATTCAGACAATCAATCACCTCTGATGTGTGCTGAGAGCATGTGTCCTCCTTCACAGGCATGATGTGTCAAACCCAGGCGCGGTCCTCAGCGTCTCACAAACGAACGTCACAAGGTGGAGTTCCCGGCAATTCTGCTTGAACCACTCATGGCTTAAATGCAGAACGCCATCTAATTATCTGCTTCAGCTGAAAGTCCTTAAGTCTGCACGTGAGCATCATCCACAGGTGCTGCGAGTCATTAGGCCTGCACGTGGACATCCTCCACAAGTGCAGCCAATAATGTTGATGAGGGTGAAGGATTCTTCTGCCAGCACCGCCTCCACAGACAAAAAACCAGTTTGCATACCACCTGGAGAGCAAAGAAAAGAAAACAACACAAAAACATCCAGCCAAACCCCCCAACACACAACACATGTGACTTGTATGACAGTCCACATATACCGAGGACTTCTGACGGCGCTCTGAAGAGTTGAATTAAATGCACTACATCAGTTATTCTTAAAACGTTTTCACCAAGAGTTTGACGATGAATATCAGATTACTGATTACTAGTTTTTTTTTACCAGTTACAGTATTTCTTTCTGACCTCGTCTGCCAACATCATATCCTCTGTTGCTCTCTTTTGTATTTAGGCCAAAACATGAGATCACCAGGCAGTGAGACATGAGGGTTCAAGTTCCACAATAGCCCTGCATCTTCCATCATACAGTGTGTGTATTATCACACTTATCTCTTGTTTGGGGTTTCAGTAGGTTACACACGGCTCTTGGGGGGAGGAGCAGGGGTAGCGGGTACGATTATACCCGCTCACAGTGTTACAATGAGCTTGTGTGAATTCACACTCACATGCATCACATGCAAATATCTCCATGCACTGAAAACAGAAACTGAAATACAACTCCAAATCAAGAAAAAGTTGAGACTGTTCAATTTCAATTTTCAATTTCAATTTTCAAATTATTTTCATTTATATAGCGCCAAATCACAACAGAGTTGCCTCAAGGCGCTTCACACAGGTAAGGTCTAACCTTAATAACCCCCAGAGCAACAGTGGTAAGGAAAAACTCCCTCTGAGGAAGAAACCTCAAGCAGACCAGACTCAAAGGGGTGACCCTCTGCTTGGGCCATGCTACAGACATAAATTACAAAACAATTCAATTCAACAAGTTTTATTGATGCAGGGAGATCATTCCACAGAACAGGGGCACGATAAGAGAAAGCTCTGTGACCCACAGACTTCTTATTCACCTTAGGGACACAAAGTAGTCCTGCACCCTGAGAACGCAAAGCCCGGGCCGGTACATAAGGTTTAATTAGGTCAGCTAGGTAGGGAGGTGCCAGTCCGTGAACAATTTTATAGACTAGTAGCAGAACCTTAAAATCTGATCTCACTGGGACAGGAAGCCAGTGAAGGGATGCCAAAATGGGTGTAATGTGGTTAAACTTTCTGCTTCATGTCAAAAGTCTGGCTGCAGCAATTTTAACCAATTGGAGACCCCTAATGCTGGACTGCGGTAAACCAGAAAATAGAACATTGCAATAGTCCAATCTAGAAGAGATGGATCAGGGTCTTGGCATCAGCCATAGACAGGATGGGATGAATCTTTGCTATATTTTGCAGGTGGAAGAAAGCAGTCCTCGTAATATTTTTAATGTGGAGGTCAAAGGACAACGAAGGATCAAAAATTACCCCAAGGTTCCTCACCTTGTCAGTGTGATGTATGACACACGAGCCTAGGCTGAGCGTTAACTGGTCAAATTGATGCCGATGTCTCACTGGACCAAGAACCATCATTTCAGTCTTATCAGAGTTTAAAAGTAGGAAGTTTCAAGACATCAATGCTCAATATTAAATTAATATTAAAGGATTATTAACCGACTGTGACATCTGTACGGGGAAATATCAGACTGACATGTTGTCAGTAAATGGTAAATGGACTGCATTTATATAGCGCTTTTGCATCTGCATCAGTTGCTCAAAGCGCTTTACAATTATGCCTCACATTCACCCCGATGTCAGGGTGCTGCCATACAAGGCGCTCACTACACACCGGGGGCAATAGGGGATTAAGGACCTTGCCCAAGGGCCCTTAGTGATTTCCCAGTCAGGCAGGGATTTGAACCCATGATCTTCTGGACTCAAGCCCAACACCTTAACCACTAGACCATCACCTCCCCAATCACCTGTACTGACCATCACCTTCGCTCGGTCGCAAGGTCCGTACTGACAACATAGTCCATAGTTCCCCATGGACTATGATGTTTGCAGATGACATTGTGATCTGTAGTGATAACAGAAAGAAAGTTTCAGTCTAGCCTGGAAAGGTGGAGATATGCTCTGGAGAGCAGGGGAATGAAAGTCAGTAGAAGCAAGACTGAGTACATGTGTATGAATTAGAGGGAGCCCAGTGGAACAGTGTGGTTACAATAAGTAGAAGTGGTGAGTGTAAAGATAATTTTTCCTTTTAGAGATTTTTATTTAAAACATTTAAGCAATTTTACAATTAAGCAGGTACCAAGATCACATCAGCTGGGTGTATTTTATATATCACAAACTTAATAACTTCTGTGTTGTTATTTGTCATCTCACACTTTTTTGGCATGCATGTACACCGTGTGTAGAAAACAATGTGACCATGAACAACACTGAAAAAAAGATATTTATAAATGTCACTTGAACTCAGCCAGCCTTAAATCCACATCCAAACTCTGCCAAGTGTGAAAACAGGTGAGCTCTGAATGACGTGGCGCTTAAAACCTTCTGTACACTATATGCATATTATGTTACCATAGCAACTACAGCAGGTTTCTTTGAGCCAAACTCTAAACCCTGTGTGACCTCATAATTGACAGGCCATGCACACACACACACACACACACACACACACACACACACACACACACACACACACACACACACACACACACACACACACACACACACACACACACACACAGGGCGACCAAGTTAAACAGGTAAACAGACATGAAGGACAATAGTTTTCCCCACCATATTACATTTTTAGGGTTAGAAAGACAAGTGCTAACTAGAACTATAGCGGCTTCATGAGGCAGCACATCACTTTCATGTCAGGTCCGGGGGTACGTGCTGGTGCCGTGCCACACTGCATCTACCACACTTTGGAACCACCCTGGGTCCAGATGGGCAACTACCCAGGCATACCACCAGTCCATCCTCACCTCCTGTCATGGGTATTCCTTAAGATGTTTCCAGTTCCCTCAACATGCTCGGGATGAGGTGTCATGCTCAGGAAAGCACACCACATGCAAAGATGATGTTCACACAGTGCTGTCGGAGTCTCCTTAAGTAAAGTCTGATGTGACACAAAGTCATTCCAGTGGTGGAACAGATGCGTGTCAGGTCAAGTATGAGGTTAAAAAGAGTTGAGCCAGAAGGCTTGATTTACAGTTCCATCATCACATATGGTCATGAGCTTTGGATAATGAGTGAAAGAACAAGGTTGTTGATACAAGCAGTGAAAATGTAGGTCCTCTGTCAGCTGTCTGGGCTTACCCTCAGGTAGAGGGTGAGAAGCTTGAATATATGAGATTCTGAGTAGAGCCGCTGTTTCTTCGCATTGAAAGAAGCAAGCTGAGATGGTTCGGGGATTTGGTGAGGATACCTCCTGCTCGCCTCACCAGTGAGGTCTTTCATCCATGTCCAACTGGGAGAAGGCCACAGGGAAGACCAAGGATACACTGGAGGGATTATATTTCCAGCTGGCTTGAGAATGCTTTAGGATCCCCTGGGAGGAGTTAGAGGACTTGGTTAAGTGTGGTGTGAGCTGCTTGGTCTACTGCCACTGCAACCCCCACCCAGATAAATCACAGAAGATAAATGAGTGAAGTCTGGGAGCATGCACTGGTCTTCAGCACTCATGTAGAAATGTGCTCTGGGAATTCAGTTTATGAAGTTGAGAGATACCTGGGTAGAGCTTAAGGAGTTGTCAGTTTGCGCAACATAGGTGTTTGGCAATGCCAACATCTTTTCAGGAGAATGAATGGCCAACTCTTTATAGTCTAGATGGTTCTCATCCTAGTGTACTGCTTGCAGACTAGGACGCTAACCAGTGATATAGAGGGACAAGTGCATGTCTTAGTTCCCAGGTTTCTCTGGAGAATCTAAGGCATTCCCAAGCCACCTGGAAAGTCAGTGCATAAAATGGCAATTCATTGTGTTTTTCATTGCAAAACGAGTTATGTAGAAAGTGGAACTCCCATTTGGTTTAGATATTTGATCATATCATTGGTCAACTTGGAAGTGCACCGAGTTCCATCTTTTCAAGTAGACCGTGGCCCATTTGTTTGGGCCACACCAGAGTCCAAATGGACCAAACAGGGCAAATGTGAAAGCAAACTTAGAGTTCAGGTTATGTTTGGAAAGTTACAGGAGAAGTCGGGCGGTGTGAACTCGGCCCTAAGTGTGAACTGGGCCCAGCCCTAACCCTACTGCTACACCTAATCCTAACTCTAACCCTACCCTGACACCTAATCATAACTCTAACCCTACCCTTACATCTAATCCTAACTCTAACCCTACCCCTACGCCTAATCCTAACTCTAACCCTACCCTTATGCCTAATCCTACTCTAACCCTACCCCTACACCTAATCCTAACTCTAACCCTACCCTTACACCTAATCCTAACTCTAACCCTACGCTTACACCTCATCCTAACTCTAAACCTACCCCTATGCCTACCCCGAGCCGATTTCTTAATTTGGGCCAAATTCTCCCGAGGGCTGACTTCTCTTGTTACCTACAGTTTGAGACCCAAAAGACAGAAAACTATTTCTGCTGAAATGACAAACACATATCCCTGTTTGGTGGATATGTTTTATTTCTGATGTGGTGAAGATCAGATCTGGCTGGGGACAGACAGGTAGGTCAGACCAGTATAGAAACAGACAGGTAGTCTGCAAGAGTAGACAGGTTGCAGAGAGAAACAGGTAGATCAGACAGGTGTGGAACCTGATGGATCTAAAGTGAAATGAGACAGGCGACGGGGCCAGAAAGGGCAGGAATAAAGACAAGAAGGTTGGCCTGGTACACAAGCAGGTCTCCTTCATAACAGCTGCAATTATTGAATTAACCTTAAGGTTCAATCCAAGGCCTCCTCACATTTCACATCGGAGCAAAGCTGCACCACTGAACCGTAATCCCTCAACTGCCAGCCCTCTATCTGAGAGAGGGAGAGAGAGAGAGATATTAGAGCAAGATTGCATGCCGGTTTCTTGTGGGAGCAAGCACTTGTGTATGTGTGCACACCACCCCCAGCCCCGCCCCACCCCGGTCACTCACACACCTGTATGAGTGTTTTCAGGTGTATTTGGTTTGGTTTGTTTGGGAGGGAGGGAGTGGAGTTCACTGTATTATCGCCCTGAGAAACCTGTGATCTCTAAATGCACTCACTAAAACCCTGCTGCACGGAGAAGGCTTTGCACAGACGCAAGCAGGTGCACCGTACCCGTGTGAACGCTGCGCGAAACATCACAGAAAGCTGAGTTTGTGCATACGCACCAGTGTGTGCCACTGTTGAGAAGTACTGAAAAGGTTCTTGTTGTCCCTGCGCTGGGTTTAATCCTGCATGCTGACAGAACCTCGTCTCTGCCGCTGCACATGTACACAAACCAGCTGGCCCGGGCTTGAACCAAGAAGTTCAGACCTTAATTGGGAGGTTCAATGTTGCATGTTTATAGTATAACTGATGGATCTCACACCAAATTCAGTCTCTGCATTAACACCTGTAGACAGAAAATGAGATATTGTGGTTTAATCAGCTGTTCAGCATCGAATCGGATGGAAATCATCAATCGCATTAAGTATCACAATTTTAGCCCTCACTTTGAAGTTGCAACTGACGGGAAAACGTTTCAATTTACAGAACTAGAACTTCATGAAGACTCTGCAGTTCAGTGGTAGCAGAATTACTGTTGTGTGGGCCGCTGAAGAGGAGGTACTGCTGGCCCACCACCACCAGAGGGCGCCCTGCCTGGAGTGCGGGCTCCAGGCACCAGAGGGCGCTGCCGCCTTATGGGAGTAGCCTGGGTGACAGCTGTCACCCATCACCAGACACAGCTGTTCCACTCAGCACAGAGGTATATCAGGAGGACGGCGTCTCCACCTCAGTGCCGAGATATCGCCTAAGACTGAGGTAATATTCTCTGCATTTATATTCTGAATAACCAGCTAAACTTGTTAAACCTTTTCAGGACTGTTGACTACTGATAGCTTCATTGCTTGGATAAGTACTCACCTTCCTGCTGTACTTTGACAAGAGGTGGAGGCGGCTTCTCCCCTCTCCGTTACTGGGTGCGGTCGCATCCACACCTGTGTGTTGTTGCTCTCTCCCGCCAGCAGTACCGGATCCGACGAGCGGAGGCAGTGGCCACCTGGGAATTCGGGACTTGGCGGTTCCAGTATTTCCAGGGTTCGGTGGCAGAGGAGATCTGGGTGGTTCCGGTTCGACTGAGACGGACGTCTCCTACCTTCGAGCCTGCCCACACGACACCAGCGGATTCGACCCCAAATTGTGATTGTTGTATTTATTGTGCTCGTTTCACAATAGTAAACCTTGTTATTTACCTTCTCCATTGTCCGTTCATTGCGCCCCCTGTTGTGGGTCCGTGTTCCTACACTTTCACAACAATTACAATCAGAGCAAATTTTTAATGGCCAGATTTTCCTGCCATTGTAATTCCGTTACCACAGAATTGTTTGACTGGTTAATTAGACTCCTCATTCCAAATCAGTTTGCGTGGGTTCCCTCTGGGTGCTTCAGCTTCCTCTCACATCCAAAGACATGCAGGTTCGGTGAACTGGTGACTCTAAATTGACCATAGGTGTGCGTGCGGGTGTGAATGTTTGTCTGTCTATATGTGACCCTCTGATAGATTGCCATCCTGTCCAGGTTGTACCGCGCCTCATGCCCTATACCTGCTTGGATAGGCTCCAGCCTCCCTGTGACCCTTAATTGGGGTAAGCAGGCATAGAAAATGGATGACAACACTGCACAGCTAACAACAAGCATTCCACGCATAGTGATACAAATGCACTCACCAGCAACATGTAGTCTGTCCAATCTGCTCCCATAGATGACTTTTTGTCTCTATTGTGATTGTTTTTGTTTGCCACGTCATGCAGTAACTGACTGTCAGATTGTGTGGGCTTTCCCCTGTCCACTGTCCACTGTCCGTGAGAGCCACCCCTCCCCTCTCCCCTAAGCCTGGTTCCAGGAGGAGGCCCCAGTTTCCCAAATCCTGGCGAGGTGACTCTCTCCTTTCTATTGACAATCATGAAGGGTCTTCTTGAATGACCCTTTGTCTGTCTTCTTACCTAGGACTAATTTGCCAAGAGTGGCCCTACGACATGAGCTAATACTCCAGATAACGTAGCTCTCAGGATCACTGAATGACGACAGTGGGAGTGGTGGACAAATGGGTAGTGCACTTGGTTTTAGTGCGGAAGGTTCCCGGTTCAAATCTTACCCCTGCCACATTTCTCCATGTAATGTGTAGTTGTGTCAGGAAGGTGCCAATTCACCATGCAGATCCACCTTGGATCCGCTGTGATGACCCAAAGTGAAAAACAAGGGACTTTAATAATAACTTATTTTATTGTATATACATTCAATGAAATTTGTCCTCTGCATTTATCCCATCCTAGTTACAGTTAGACATAATCCAACCACTAGGAGCAGTGGGCAGCCACAGTGTGGCACGCTGGTACTCCAGATGTAGAAACACCTTGGTCAGTGGAAAGGAGCAGACCCTAAATAACAACCCGGACCCAGATACAAACAAAGTAATTGAGATTGTTCCATCTGGTATCTGGGCTTACACTCTGGGACAGGGTGAGAAGCGTGAATATAAGGGAGGGAGTCTGAGTAGAGCCACTGCTTCTTCACATCAAAAGGAACCAGCTGAGATGGTTCAGGCATCTGGTGAGGATTCTCGTTGGTCTTCTCCCGAGGAAGGTCCCAGCAGCTAGGTGGCTGCAGACATGCTTCTGCACATGTTCTTGCAGCGCGCCCTGTGTATTATCTAGGAATATACAAGGATCGGATTGGGACCTGGTATTGGCAGATATTCAAAATGAAATGACTGATCAGGATCCGGGCCAAAAATAGTTGATCAGGACATCTCTAAGAGCAACCTGCTTTAATAAAATACCACAGTTAAATGCTAATCACACTCCAAACTTCACATAAAAACAAAAGGTCACCCAATCTGCACAACTGCACACTCCGGGTAGCCGGAAACCATTTTCACTCTCAAAAAGCAGACTTGGGAATTTCCTCCTGTCCTGCAGAACACACAACCCTATCAACTTAAATTATCTGCTTTTTAAACTCAGGTTTAAGCACCGGCTGCAAAGTGCATCACTTTGATGAGGCGTTTTAGATCACGTGGCATTAAAGATCATGAACCTGAGAATGGGTTTTTCAGTCAGTCTGGAGTAGAATCGAGTATTTGCGCACACATTTCTCCAGCACGCTTTGACCTCTTGTAACACCATGTGCACGGCTTTGACAGGCAGGAATTCTTCCATCATGTCAAACTAAGCTGTAATCTCACACGCAAACATGTCAAACTGAGCGGTTCTTGTTATGTCTGTTTTTTCAGGCCACAGACTAGCCAGGAGGAGTGGGAATTTCTTGAGGAGACCGCCACACGAGGGTGACATATTGAATCTCACACACACACACACACACAACATCCAAGAAGCACTTGTAACTTTGGAAAATAATTTTGTTCTGAGATTGTAATTCACCAGTATCAGTGCATTCTCATGGTTTCACCAGGTCATGTCTGGAGGCATGCCAGACAATGGTGCCGCAATGGTTCCTGGATAGCAACCACCCAGGTAGACAACATTTCTATCTCAATTTCTCAAAAGTAACCATCCATCTGCCAGGTGAAATGTAGGTCCCCCCTTGGGCTTTTCCAGTTGCTGCAGTCCTCAACAATGAGGTACCTGTATATTGGTTCTTACCCAGAAAAATGGACCACATGGTGAAAATGTTGTACCTGATGCTCCTTCACAATGAAAGTGATAGTCCTCGCATGGGTCTCCCTAAGTACCTGTTCATTTGATATAAAGCCATTCAATTGGTACTCAAGGATCCTCCAAACAGACCTTGTGCCAAAGACATCCAATAACATAGGACCCTAAAACATTGGTTCGTCGCTCTCCTGTATAGATAGACATCATCAGTATCTGATCATAGGGGAGGTGATGGTCTAGTGGTTAAGGTGTTGGGCTTGAGTCCAGAAGACCATGGGTTCAAATCCCCACCTGACTGGAAAATCACGAAGGGCCCTTGGGCAAGGCCTTTAATCCCCTATTGCTCCCGGTGTGTAGTGAGCGCCTTGTATGGCAGCACCCTGATATTGAGCGTCTATATAAATGCAGTCCATTTACCATTTACCTCTCTTCATGGGCCTCATGAATCCATAAGCAATTCCTCTGCAGCTAAAAGTCTATACACACAGATACATCACTCACGGCCAAGTTCGTAGTCTTAATCCAGGACAGTGGTCAACCCAAACACTCCAAGTCCTCTCTCAACTTCTCAAGTCAGAGCATCCATTGATTCTGTAAGGATCACAAGATGTTCCAAGTCAAGGTAAGTAAATCTGCCCTCACTAACAAATGCACCTAAGCTCCTGCTCTACACAGCTCTACTCACAACTCATCCATCTAGGTGTCTTGGTTGTTGAGATTTACAAAAAAAAAAGTGTTTTTGAACCATGTTTTCCTTGACCATGACTTGTTGCCTTTAACAAAACTACAAATTCAACTCACCTCTCGATATTTAGTCAAGTAATATTTCCACCAAGTTAGAAGTAAATCTGTCCAGCCCTTTTTGGGTTATCTTGTCCACAGACACACACACACATACAAGTGAAAACAATATCAACACACAGGGTAAATGGGTTTGTCTCTTTCACTGGGAAACCAAAAATAATGTAATTCATTGTATTTGCTGAAATCATCCACCCAAAAATTATGAGGATGGTTAAATAAATGCACAGGTTAATGATGCAGACATCTGACACAACGCCACTGCATTGAGGAAAGAAGGCAGTTATTTGTCATGTATTTGTTTTTTCTTGGGAAAAATGCACATCAGTTGGAACATTTTTGTATTTAGTCCAACTAAATATTACAAGTTATAAATGTCTTTGGTGACCTGATCTAGCAGTCTTGAGATGCTCTTCACCCTTACAGTAGATTTTGTCAGGATAGTGTGGGGGAGGAGGAGCAGGAGGAGTTATTAGGGTCCTAATCACTTGAGATAAACTCCACAGCTTGCCGCCTGGTTCAGTCCAGTCATTATTGTATTATATCAGTTTGAACCATCACCGTCTGCAGTCATCTGGAAAACTGTGCAACTTTTACCTTCCTCCTCTTTCAACACATCAGCCTAAAAGTATCGCCGGCACACACACACGCCCACACACGACCATTCATAAAAAGACACAACAGACATAATTGGAGGACATGCATGCTTGCACACAGACACACATGTCTGCACAGTGTGCACGTTATGACCAAACTCTACTACCTCTGCCATGAAACACACCAAGCGGGCACCGACCTCAAAAGAATGTTATAAAGATTTGGGCTTCACAACAATATCAGCAGGTTAAATCCTAATCAAACTAGAACATCCAACAATCCTTTGTTTACACTTTCCTTTAATCGCTTTAATTCTCATTTTGAGAGGATTATTCCTTTGATCTTTTCTCTAGCATTTTTACATCTTGATTACTGACCTGTGATTCTTATCCTGATCAGTGTTCATGATCATTCATCTAACCTTTGATTCTGAACACTCATCTTTGATCCTGACTTCAGTTCCTGGTTGCTGAACCTTTAGACCATTCTTTAATCTTGATTTTGACCCCTGCTTGTTGAACTTTGGGACTGATCTTTGATCCTGATCGTGCATCTTTCACCATATCTTCAGTTCCAGATTGCTTTACCTTTAGACAGATGTTTTATCCTGATCATTCATCTTTATCCTGACTTTATGTTCCTGATTGCTGAACATTTAGTTCATTCTTTGATCCTGACTTCAATTCATGGATGTTGAAATTTAAGCCTGATCTTTGACCCAGATCATGCATCTTTAACGCTGACTTCAGTTCCAAATTACTGACAGTTTAGCCTGTTCTTTATCCCAAACTGGTCCTGATTGCTCAACATTTAATCAGATCTTTGAACCTGATAACTCATCTTTATCCTGGTTTCACTTCCTGTTTGCTGAACCTTTAGCCTGGTCTTTGATCCTGATCACGATTCTTTGATCTTTATTGCTTTCTTTGATCCTGATTGCTGACCTTTGCTCATTAACACTCATCTTTCATCTTAACTTCAGTTATCCAGTTGCTGATCTTTGAGCAGACAGACAGATAAATGTCAACATAACCTTCATGGCGGAGGTAATGTGAGCGATTCTGCATGTGTCTTTGACATGTATGCTGCTTAAAGCTTTTGTAGGTCAACACACAAACTCAATGTGCAAAAATGTGTGAGTGCAATAAATGGATTCAACAGTAACCAAACTCTCCATATACATGCATTACATCCTCAAATTTAAAATGATTTTTATTTGGACTTGTAATGCATCTACACAAATTTCCAGCTGGATGAAGTGAAATGTAAATAAAAGTTTCTTTAAAAAATGGTGAAAATGAGGCACGAACAATTACTGCAGCCAAAGTAAAACATGACTTTCTCAGACAGTTTTCTTCAGCCAAGTTAAAGGATGGACACATGAACATTTTCAAGTCACTGAATATGTCTTGGACATTATTCACATCCGTTATTAGGAAGTCTACAAACAGTATGGTACCGTGTGGTAACCACGCAAAGAGACCTGGTGAGGGAAGCCATCAAGACACCTCTGACAACCTCTGAAGGACCTACAGTGACTTCTGTGGTTGTGTGATTGGAGAAACAGAATAGTGAAGCTTTTATCTTTTGCGTCCATGGTGGAGCAGCTCGCATCAGTGTTGCAAACTAGACTGAGATACAGTGAATTGGCTTGACCAGTTCAAATTTAGAGAAAATCAGATACATTTTGTTCACGTTAACATGGGCACAAGAAGGTGTGAGGGATTCATCTCCCTTCTGGCCTTGTGGGAGATACAGTAAATATGAATAGATACACAGCGCTGTACGTCTGTGTGACTCATACCAGTGATCTATGTAGACAGGTAAAAAAAAAATAAGAATAAAACAGCTTGTTTGCTGCCAATAACTACATTTGTATAGACATTTCATGTCAAGGGTGAAAAGTATTCAGAGTTTAGATACACAACATGACACCTGGTCAAGGGATTCATACCCAGCACCGGCGTGTCCAACACAAACACGTCTCTTCCAGATTCAATTTTCACCAAGGCCACAGTACACTTAGAATTAAACTGCAACAAGATGAAAATAATCATTTGATTTTATGGTTCATTCTGCACCACAGACTGCTGCACTGCAGAGCTTTTAAAAAGCCACTCTGCATTTAATGAAACACCATCAAACTGCAGAAACAATCAATTTTCTGCACAAATAGCTAAGATAAATCTTGTGGCACAGAAGGAGGAGAAGAAACAAACAAAAAATAAATAAATAAAAAAATACACACATATGACACAGAGGCTGAGCTGCTCAGTGGAACACAGGACATGCACAGGAATGAACACACGCACACACACACACACACACACACACATGCAGAGACATGCAGGCAGTTGAAACGTTGATGAAGTCACTGGGTAACACTGAAGAAAGGGAATGACTGAAAAGTAAAATTTCCAGTCACAGTGGAAATTCTGAACAAACATTTGCACAAACTGTTCAGCTGCTTTCATGTCTGAAATATCTGAAGAACATGTGCTGCAGTGCAGTGTTTTCTGAATGCAGTAGACACCTGGTCAGTTGTCAAGCATGGGGAGGGTCCACTGGTCCTAGAGTCCACTGGTCCTTGAGTCCACTGATCCTGGGGTCCACTAATCGTAGGGTCCACTGGTCCTAGGGTCCAGGAGCCCTAGGGCCACTGATCCTAGAGTCCACTGATCTTAGGGCTCACCAGTCCTAGAGTCCACTGTGCCTAGAGTCCACTGGTCCTAGGGTCCATTGGTGCTAGAGTCCAGTGGTCCTAGGGTCCACTGGTCCTAGAGTCCACTCCACTGGTCCTATGGTCATCTAGACCTAGGGTCCACTGGTGCTAGAGTCCAGTGGTCCTAGGGTCCACTGGTCCTAGAGTCCACTGGTCCTTGAGTCCATTGGTCCTAGGATCCACTGGTCCTAGAGTCCACTCCACTGGTCCTATGGTCCTCTGGACCCAGGGTCCACTGGTCCTATGGTCCACTGGTCCTAGGGTCCACTGGTCCTACAGTCCACTTGGCCTAGGGTCCAGTGGTCCTATGTTCCACTCGGCCCAGGGCCCACTGGTCCTAGGGTCTACTGGTCCTAACCACTTTATATTATTTAATGGTGTATATTACAACCCCAAACAGATTTTAAAGTTCACAAATAAATGTAATACTGTAATACACAAATAGCCAACAAACCAGATCCAGTTTTATTCAATTTACATAAATAAAACATATGATTCTGTTGACATACACCATTTATCATCTTTAATTGTACTGTTGTCTATAAATCTGTTGACTTGAAAATCATCAAATTATGGTAATTCACCATAATTAAATTTTTGTTTTTATTGTCACACTTTTGTAACATTACTGAACCTACTTTAGTGCAACATATAGCCTACCATAAATGTAAAAACAACTTCGACATACTCTCCTTAATACTAGGACTAGTGGACCCTAGGAGGAGTGGGACGATCCCATCAAGCACATGCTATGAATTGACTTTAAAGTATATGTAATGAACTCTAAGAAAGTGATTCCCACAGTGTGGGCCTAGAAAATTCTCCAGGTGACCCATGGGAAGGGTAAGATGCTCAAATATACAAAAGGGACTTGGAGATGAGCCAGCTGAGGTAGTCTAGGCATTTGGTGAGGATGCCTCCGTCTGTCTCCTAAGGGTTGTTTTCCAGGCACATCCAAGTGGAAATAGGCCCCAGGGAAGACCCAAGACACTCTGAAGGGATTACGTCTATCAGCAGGCTTTGGAACACCTCAGGATCCCCCAGTGTGAGAGTTAGAGGGTCTGGCTGAGGATAGGGATGTGTTGAACTGCTTGATCTACTGTCACTATGAACCAGACTTGTTTAAGTGGCAGGAAATAATGATTAATAGTGTCGATAAAAGTTTGATTCAAGGTTCAGGTGGGTGTCAGAAGAACTTCATATTTCAATGCTTATCCAAAAAAAAAAACAAGTACCTGATTGGAATTCAGGAACTGCAGGTACTCAGTATTAAATGAGTTGGATGAGGACTGGGTGGGTAAAAACGTGATCGGGCCATCCCTTGTTTCTGTGCATCGGTTTCTGAAGCTGTTTCATAGAGGCGGCGAACATCCAACAAAAAGCATTTAAAAATTCCTACATCTGCATCTTAATCCAGAAGTGATTTAATAGTTTCTATTCCAAGATGAGCTCAACCTGTTCACCATATTTCTTGGTAATTGGTTCATCAGTGCTTTGCATAATCCTGCTAGCGATCCAACAACGGCCTCAAAAAGACGGTGGGGGGGGTGTTACCTCATTGGCCGCAGTGATTAGTGTTCTGAAAAGCTTCTAAACACTTGTAATTCATTCCAACCTCTCAGAAATCAGTGGCCACTGATGCAAATAAAAAGTTAAATTGAATTATTTGTGCATTCTGTATAATCCAGTGAATAAAAGACGGGGGGGTGGGGGGTCTTCCACATGCTAAATTGCTGTGTTCAGTCTACTTTGTGGCTTAAGGGCTTTTGAGTTGCACAAATCTTGCTTTTGATTGTATATCAGAGAGAAGAGGGCATGAAGGTCAAAGGCTGTGCAGCTGGAGAGGAGCATCTTCACACAGAGAAACTATTTACAGAAGGTTTCTCAAAATATCCCTTTAATCAGCCTAATGAAACACACAAGCAGAACACAACCACAAGCCACAAGCTGTACCATAATAAGCCATTAAATATGGATTATGGAAGAACTACCCTGAGGTTGTCTCGCGCTCTCGTTTAATATTTGGTTGTTCAGACACTGAGCGTTCACACACACACAGCTGTAATTAGCAGCTTAGGCAGCCAGCCAGCGCTGGAAATGCCCTGTGATACACGAGCATGCACGTGCACAGTGACGAGAGCATACGCACGCACGCACGCACGCACTTCTATCCGGATATCTACCTGTGAGCCCGTGGGCATGCACGTGCGCGCATGTTGGTGAGTCAGAGCAGTGCGTGGGTGTTGTGTTTGTCTTATCTGTGTTCTGATGAGGACTTGAGGTGCTTGGAGACGGGCAGTGACGTGTGTGTGTGTGTGTATACAGGTGGACTGATTACGCTCCAACACCTGGTATTAGTAGCAGTAATCCTCGCACCACATCACACTCACGCACCAGTCCCGTGTAGATCATATTGGCTGCTCTGTTCATTTCACAACTGTTTTGAAAGTTAAAGTTGGGAATGTACGGTCACTGGCCACGACACCTTAGTACTATCAGGTTGGACTGCTTTCGCCTGCAAAATCGCCTTAATGCCTTGTGGTGTAGTGTCAACAAAGTGCCGGGAACATTCCCAGGAGGCTTTTGTCCATGCAGTTGCTGCACCAGTTCAACACCTCCACCAGGATGGACCTTCATGTTGTTTCTGAGGCGATCGTCTGACTGCCACAACAGAAATCAAGACTTACAATCCAGCCTCAGTATACCATGACCTACATAAAAATGCATGATGGACATCACAGGGTGGTAGCCATAGACAGGTTGGGGTCAATGAAGAATTGCACAGGGGTCAAACTTTAAAAATGATCCAATCATATTGAAAAGTCATCATTATCTTCAACAGCTTATCTGGGATCAGGTCGCGGGGGCAACAGCTCCAGCAGAGGACACCAGACATCTCTTTCCTGGGCCACATTGACCACCTCAGTCCTGGGAATAATCTCTCCATCTAGTCCTGGGTCTTCCTCAGGGTCTCTTCCCTGCTGGATGTGCCAGGAATGCCTCCCTAGGAAGGCAACCAGGGGGCATCCTTACCAGATGTCTGAACCACCTCATCTGGCTCCTTTCAACGTGAAGGTGCAGCAGCTCCCCACAGATGACCGAGCTTCTCACCTTATCTTTAAGGGAGACACCAGCCACTCTCCCAAGGAAGCCCATTTCAGCCGCTTGTACCCATGATCTAGTTGTTTCCGTCACGACAAAACCCATGACCATCATGACCATAGGTGAGAGTAGGAACGAAGATTGACCAGTAGATCGAGAGCTTCGCCTTTCGGCTGAGCTCCCTTTTCATCACAACAGTACGGTATAGTGATTGCAACACCGCCCCTGCTGCACCGATTCTCCCGCCAATCTCACGCTCCATTGTCCCCTCACTCGTGAACAAGACCCCGAGGCACTTGAACTCCTTCACTTGGGGTGAGACCTCATTCCCTTCCCAGAGTAGGCATAATGAAAATTCTAATCCAATTACATTTTTTCCGTAAATCTGATTGGTTAAGCGTGTGAGATTTCAGACCGTTTAATATCGGGGTAACAGTGGCAAAATATTCGACTGTTTCACATTTGGATGTATTACTCCGTGCCCTGACTAGTGTTCTGATGAAATGTCATTCCTGTCCTCTGCACAACTGCCCACACATGCGCAATATTGTCGGAACATGGAGTCACGTACCGATGCCGCCGCCGAAATGGGTGAATTTAAGCAACCATACCGTTTTACATTTGATGGATTTGATGGATTACTCCGCGCCCTGACCAGTGTTTGAACGACGATGCCTCAGTTCGACGGTAAGCCTCGCTGACCGAATTACCTACAGAAAAATAAACCGTGCAAACGATGGAATTGGATTAGATTGGGAATAACCCCCTTGTGTTTGATGATTTGTGGATGTTCATGCTGTTATATGGTCACAAATAACCGTTTGTCGGCTCCGCTAACGTGTTGCCGGTAAGGCTCAATTTGCGACTGTATAACTAGCATGAACTTCTGCAAATTATCAGACACAACAGGGTTATTCCCTAAGTGTACCACATTATTTGTCTGATCATAACGATTCCAAAAAGGTGTAGTTTTGGAGTTTGGTGTAAAAACACCAAAAGAAAAAAAATAAATAAATAGCAACAAAAGTCAGTTTCAGTTTGTAAAGTGGTCAAAAATTAAAATTGCTCCAATTATGGTAAAAAGTGATGTGAATTATTGGTTCAGCTAACAGGATTAATAAATGAAATAGTTGTGACTGTGTTGAATGCATCAGTTTTTCTTTCTGTCTGTGGGTCCATCAGTGGGTCTTACAGTCCCATATTGGATTTGCTCCTTCAATAATTGATGGTGGAGGTAATTTGTAAAGCTAAAGGCCAGCAATCCTTGGTGTCAAATTCAAAATTAGTTCCTCCTGCATTATTAACGACGCAGAAGGCCAACGGGTCAATAAGAGGAGCTGTGTATACAAGACAAGCAGATATGTCTTGATTTCTTTCGCTCTCGTTTCTCTCCTTGTTTACCTTTAGTGTTGTCTTATACATTCAGAGTCAAACATTATTACTTCCCAAAGTGTCAGTTGTTTCTCCCATGAGGGGTCCAGTCATACCTCACTCAGTAGAAGGGTCAAATACCTACAACCTTCAAAGGTTAGTTTAATGCCGTTTGAAATTTTGTCTCAAAACAACCTGCTGAAGAGATGAGAGAGATGGATTACATGTAATGGGATTACATTAATCTGATTACACACAGATGAATGTGGTGATAAATTATTAAACTCATCAGGTTCTCAGTGCTTTGGAAACACCAGATAATTGCTGATAAGCAGCGCATGTCGAGCATGATGTGCTTTCTCTGAAGCTGGGAGTGGATGTGCAGGAGGAGGTGTAAGGTTAAGATGCATCTTCTGAAGAAAAATTGTAGAAGAAACAGTCATGCCGATATGTACAAAGAAGCTTAATTGAGGATCAGGAACAAAAGTAAAATGTGTGGAGAACATATTCAAGATCTTTATTTCAATATGGAATCATCATGTGGAAAATTTATCAGAGACTTGAACTGTGAGTCAAGCAGAAATCAGTTTTAAATACAAACACTCCTCTCCAAAAGCACTGCAACAGCAAAGACAATTTGCTGTACATTGTAGCATTTGGGTTTGAGATACAAAAATGAATGGAGATGGACAGATTGACTGACCGGATCAGACAGAAGTCTCCATGGATACTGAGGTTTGTTGATGACATTGTGGTCTGTAGTGAGAGTAGAGAGCAGGGAGTTTATCCTGAAGAGATGGCGATATGCTCTGGAGAGAAGGGGAATGAAAGTCAGTAGATGCAAGATTGAGAACATGTTTGAATGAGAGGAAGTGCAGTGGAATAGTGCGGTTGCAGAGGTGGTGAAGGTAGATGAATTTACAATACCTGGGTCAACTTTCCAAAGTAATGTAGAGTGTGGTAGAGAGGTGAAGAAGAGAGTGCAGGCAGGGTGGAGTGGGTGGAGCAAGGCTGATAGAAGCATATCTGCAGGAGTTGAAGGGAATGTTTACAAGACAGGAGTGAGACCAGCCATTTTGTGCAGCTTTCAGGTTGTGGCACTAACAGAAAGACAGGAGGCAGGGCTGAGGATGTTGCAATTCTCTTTGGGAGTGATGAGGATGGACAGGATTAGGAATAAACATATCAAAGGAACAACAGGTTGGACGGTTTGGACGCAAAGACAGAAAAGCAAGATTGAGATGCTTTGGACATGTGAAGAGGAGTGACACAGGGTATATAGGGAGAAGGATGCTGAGGATGGAGCAACCAGGCAGGAGGAGAAGAGGGAGGCCAAAGAGGAGGTTTATGAATGTGCTGAGGCAGGACATGCAGGTGGTTGGTGTGACAGAGGAAGATACAGAGGACAGGGTGAGATGGAAATGGATGATCTGCTGCAGTGATCCCTAATGACAGCAGCCAGAAGAAGAAGAAGACAACTTCTGAATAAGCTATCCAACATAGAATATAACACCTGTTACATCAGACATCTGAATTTGGGGGTGAACAAAACTACTGGAACAGATGAGAAGGCTGTCGTGTAGATGATGCATTTTGTCCAAGAACACAGAATAAGGCTGAAAATAAATTCATTTTGGCTTCTCAAGCTTTGCTTGCGGTTGACACGGTGGAGCAGCATGGTGAGTTGGTGAAGTTTACAAAAGATACCCTTCGTAACACTCAATTTCATTTTTTTCAATTTATTTTCATTTATATAGCCCCAAATCACAACAAAGTTGCCTCAGGGTGCTTCACACAAGTAAGGTCTAACCATACCAACCCCAAGAGCAAGCACACAGGCAACAGTGGTAAGGAAAAACTCCCTCTGAGGAAGAAACCTCAAGCAGACCAGACTCAAAGGGGTGTTGGGCCATGCTACCGACACAAATTACAAAACAATTCACAAAACAAATATGCAGGAAATGTTGCTGGTGCACAGGACAGGAGGGTTTCCTGAAGTGACACCACACCCATCTCTGGATGGAGCTGCACCGCAAAGAGAGAGAGAAAAAACAGAATCAGGCATCAGAAAAACAACAAATACAGTGTAATTTGTCAGCATTAAGCAACAAGAAAAACAAAAGAAATACTCAGGTAATCACCGGCCACTAGCCCTAAGCTTCACTAAAAGACCCAGAATTTAGATAAAGTTGAGGCCGCAACTCCAGATGTACACAACTCCAGTTGTACAAGTGGAATGAGAGCTGACTAGCCTCAAAGGGGACCTTCTTCTTGGGAGGAAAACACATGAACCATTAGCTTGAAATAACTGCAGCAGTCCTGCAGCGTGCTGTACTTTACACACCTTGTGTTCAACTGTATGAATGTAGCAATTCCAGTTGATAATGGATGAAACATTGCAGCTGCGCTTTTTCTTTTCTGCTTTATGATATGTTCATGCATAACTATTGCTGCTCTCATATAGGATAAAGTCATGGCACATGGTGTTGATGAAGTTATGCAAATTCCATGCAGGAAGGTGCTGCACATTATGATATGATGTGCAGCACCATCATACTACTGGTGGTTGGCTCTCACTGCGGTATTGTATCACTTCCTGTTCCGGAGCACAGCGGTGTTTTTCTGTATCTGTTAGCTGTTTAATCTGCGCAGTTAGATTGATCTAGTTATCTAGATTACGATTTGTTTCCCAGTGTAATCTTTACGTGCCTTAACTAAAGCACTCCTTCTGCTGAATCACCTCTAAATTATTTACACATTATTCACTTTGCGTGTTTTTAGGAATCCGCTAGCTTAGCGTAGCTACTAGCTCTTAGCCGATTTAGCATGGCGGCTTCTCCTGTCTCTCCCGCACTTTTCTGCTCTGGGTGTGAAATGTTTAGTTATTCCTCGGCCTCCTTTAGCAGTAATGGTACTTGTAATAAGTGTAGCTTATTCGTAGCTTTGGAGGCCAGGCTGGGCGAATTGGAGACTCGGCTCCGCACCGTGGAAAATTCTACAGCTAGCCAGGCCCCTGTAGTCGGTGCGGACCAAGGTAGCTTAGCCGCCGTTAGTTACCCCCTGGCAAATCCCGAGCAGCCGGGAAAGCAGGCCGACTGGGTGACTGTGAGGAGGAAGCGTAGCCCTAAACAGAAGCCCCGTGTACACCGCCAACCCGTTCACATCTCTAACCGTTTTTTCCCACTCGACGACACACCCGCCGAGGATCAAACTCTGGTTATTGGCGACTCTGTTTTGAGAAATGTGAAGTTAGCGACACCAGCAACCATAGTCAATTGTCTTCCGGGGGCCAGAGCAGGCGACATTGAAGGAAATTTGAAACTGCTGGCTAAGGCTAAGCGTAAATTTGGTAAGATTGTAATTCACGTCGGCAGTAATGACACCCGGTTACGCCAATCGGAGGTCACTAAAATTAACATTAAATCGGTGTGTAACTTTGCAAAAACAATGTCGGACTCTGTAGTTTTCTCTGGGCCCCTCCCTAATCGGACCGGGAGTGACATGTTTAGCCGCATGTTCTCCTTGAATTGCTGGCTGTCTGAGTGGTGTCCAAAAAATGAGGTGGGCTTCATAGATAATTGGCAAAGCTTCTGGGGAAAACCTGGTCTTGTTAGGAGAGACGGCATCCATCCCACTTTGGATGGAGCAGCTCTCATTTCTAGAAATCTGGCCAATTTTCATAAATCCTCCAAACCGTGACTATCCAGGGTTGGGACCAGGAAGCAGAGTTGTAGTCTTACACACCTCTCTGCAGCTTCTCTCCCCCTGCCATCCCCTCATTACCCCATCCCCGTAGAGACGGTGCCTGCTCCCAGACTACCAATAACCAGCAAAAATCTATTTAAGCATAAAAATTCAAAAAGAAAAAATAATATAGCACCTTCAACTGCACCACAGACTAAAACAGTTAAATGTGGTCTATTAAACATTAGGTCTCTCTCTTCTAAGTCCCTGTTGGTAAATGATATAATAATTGATCAACATATTGATTTATTCTGCCTAACAGAAACCTGGTTACAGCAGGATGAATATGTTAGTTTAAATGAGTCAACACCCCCGAGTCACACTAACTGTCAGAATGCTCGTAGCACGGGCCGGGGTGGAGGATTGGCAGCAATCTTCCATTCCAGCTTATTAATTGATCCAAAACCCAGACAGAGCTTTAATTCAATTGAAAGCTTGTCTCTTAGTCTTGTCCATCCAAATTGGAAGTCCCAAAAACCAGTTTTATTTGTTATTATCTATCGTCCACCTGGTCGTTACTGTGAGTTTCTCTGTGAATTTTCAGACCTTTTGTCTGACTTAGTGCTTAGCTCAGATAAGATAATTATAGTGGGCGATTTTAACATCCACACAGATGCTGAGAATGACAGCCTCAACACTGCATTTAATCTATTATTAGACTCTATTGGCTTTGCTCAAAAAGTAAATGAGTCCACCCACCACTTTAATCATATCTTAGAGCTTGTTCTGACTTATGGTATGGAAATAGAAGACTTAACAGTATTCCCTGAAAACTCCCTTCTGTCTGATCATTTCTTAATAACATTTACATTTACTCTGATGGACTACCCAGCAGTGGGGAATAAGTTTCATTACACTAGAAGTCTTTCAGAAAGCGCTGTAACTAGGTTTAAGGATATGATTCCTTCTTTATGTTCTCTAATGCCATATACCAACACAGTGCAGAGTAGCTACCTAAACTCTGTAAGGGAGATAGAGTATCTCGTCAATAGTTTTACATCCTCATTGAAGACAACTTTGGATGCTGTAGCTCCTCTGAAAAAGAGAGCTTTAAATCAGAAGTGTCTGACTCCGTGGTATAACTCACAAACTCGTAGCTTAAAGCAGATAACCCGTAAGTTGGAGAGGAAATGGCGTCTCACTAATTTAGAAGATCTTCACTTAGCCTGGAAAAAGAGTCTGTTGCTCTATAAAAAAGCCCTCCGTAAAGCTAGGACATCTTTCTACTCATCACTAATTGAAGAAAATAAGAACAACCCCAGGTTTCTTTTCAGCACTGTAGCCAGGCTGACAAAGAGTCAGAGCTCTATTGAGCTGAGTATTCCATTAACTTTAACTAGTAATGACTTCATGACTTTCTTTGCTAACAAAATTTTAACTATTAGAGAAAAAATTACTCATAACCATCCCAAAGACGTATCGTTATCTTTGGCTGCTTTCAGTGATGCCTGTATTTGGTTAGACTCTTTCTCTCCGATTGTTCTGTCTGAGTTATTCTCATTAGTTACTTCATCCAAACCATCAACATGTTTATTAGACCCCATTCCTACCAGGCTGCTCAAGGAAGCCTACCATTATTTAATGCTTCGATCTTAAATATGATCAATCTATCTTTGTTAGTTGGCTATGTACCACAGGCTTTTAAGGTGGCAGTAATTAAACCATTACTTAAAAAGCCATCACTTGACCCAGCTATCTTAGCTAATTATAGGCCAATCTCCAACCTTCCTTTTCTCTCAAAAATTCTTGAAAGGGTAGTTGTAAAACAGCTAACTGATCATCTGCAGAGGAATGGTCTATTTGAAGAGTTTCAGTCAGGTTTTAGAATTCATCATAGTACAGAAACAGCATTAGTGAAGGTTACAAATGATCTTCTTATGGCCTCGGACAGTGGACTCATCTCTGTGCTTGTTCTGTTAGACCTCAGTGCTGCTTTTGATACTGTTGACCATAAAATTTTATTACAGAGATTAGAGCATGCCATAGGTATTAAAGGCACTGCGCTGCGGTGGTTTGAATCATATTTGTCTAATAGATTACAATTTGTTCATGTAAATGGGGAATCTTCTTCACAGACTAAAGTTAATTATGGAGTTCCACAAGGTTCTGTGCTAGGACCAATTTTATTTACTTTATACATGCTTCCCTTAGGCAGTATTATTAGACGGTATTGCTTACATTTTCATTGTTACGCAGATGATACCCAGCTTTATCTATCCATGAAGCCAGAGGACACACACCAATTAGCTAAACTGCAGGATTGTCTTACAGACATAAAGACATGGATGACCTCTAATTTCCTGCTTTTAAACTCAGATAAAACTGAAGTTATTGTACTTGGCCCCACAAATCTTAGAAACATGGTGTCTAACCAGATCCTTACTCTGGATGGCATTACCCTGACCTCTAGTAATACTGTGAGAAATCTTGGAGTCATTTTTGATCAGGATATGTCATTCAAAGCGCATATTAAACAAATATGTAGGACTGCTTTTTTGCATTTACGCAATATCTCTAAAATCAGAAAGGTCTTGTCTCAGAGTGATGCTGAAAAACTAATTCATGCATTTATTTCCTCTAGGCTGGACTATTGTAATTCATTATTATCAGGTTGTCCTAAAAGTTCCCTAAAAAGCCTTCAGTTAATTCAAAATGCTGCAGCTAGAGTACTGACGGGGACTAGAAGGAGAGAGCATATCTCACCCATATTGGCCTCTCTTCATTGGCTTCCTGTTAATTCTAGAATAGAATTTAAAATTCTTCTTCTTACTTATAAGGTTTTGAATAATCAGGTCCCATCTTATCTTAGGGACCTCGTAGTACCATATCACCCCAATAGAGCGCTTCGCTCTCAGACTGCAGGCTTACTTGTAGTTCCTAGGGTTTGTAAGAGTAGAATGGGAGGCAGAGCCTTCAGCTTTCAGGCTCCTCTCCTGTGGAACCAGCTCCCAATTCAGATCAGGGAGACAGACACCCTCTCTACTTTTAAGATTAGGCTTAAAACTTTCCTTTTTGCTAAAGCTTATAGTTAGGGCTGGATCAGGTGACCCTGAACCATCCCTTAGTTATGCTGCTATAGACGTAGACTGCTGGGGGGTTCCCATGATGCACTGTTTCTTTCTCTTTTTGCTCTGTATGCACCACTCTGCATTTAATCATTAGTGATCGAACTCTGCTCCCCTCCACAGCATGTCTTTTTCTTGGTTCTCTCCCTCAGCCCCAACCAGTCCCAGCAGAAGACTGCCCCTCCCTGAGCCTGGTTCTGCTGGAGGTTTCTTCCTGTTAAAGGGGAGTTTTTCCTTCCCACTGTAGCCAAGTGCTTGCTCACAGGGGGTCGTTTTGACCGTTGGGGTTTTACATAATTATTGTATGGCCTTGCCTTACAATATAAAGCGCCTTGGGGCAACTGTTTGTTGTGATTTGGCGCTATATAAAAAAATTGATTGATTGATTGATAAGGAACTCTGTCATGTTGCTGAGGCAAAGCGACAGTGGCGCGTGGAAAGAAAGAAAGGAAAAGGCTCCACCAACACTCACTACGTCTATGTTCCCTTTACAACAGTGCACCAAAGAATAGCCTCAACAGCCATCTGAAGACCCACAAGTAGACAACCCCCACTAAGAGGACTGGCATACTTATTTTGAGTGACCATAATGACAAAGCGCTACAAAGTCAATTTCACAAGAAGGCAGAGGTACAGGGAAAAGATGCTCTGGGTGCCCATCTGCATGAGCCACCTCAGGTTTGGAGCTACATGCTGCCTTTCAGTGGACAATCACACTGTAGTGCACCAGCTCAGTGCTTCAGTGTTGATAATCCCAGTGGATGGAGAAGGTCAAGAACTTACCTGTGCCAGCTGAGAAGAGGTGACGATGGACTTGTTGTCCATCCAGAACCCATGGCAGTTCCATACAGTAGGAGGATTCACAGCATACATACACACTGCATGTGCATCTGCACTCATCTTCATTCTCAACAGTCAAACTGAACTGTTAATTGGATAAAGAATGGAGAGTCAGTGAGGCAGAAGGTTCACCAGTAAACCTCCAGACTATTGAACTTCAGTAAGCGCAACAACAACAACCTGCACTTTTCCCCACTAGGCTGTAATAAACCTATGTGACCTCCTGGCAGATGATTTGACTGGACTATGAATTGTCCAATGAAATCTAGACTGATGACACTGGCAGCGGCATATGGTCTGACACAAATGATATCTGAACCGACCAGAGTGAGTCTCAAAATTGATGCAATTGAGGTGGTAACATGTATTGACCATATATACTCAACAAAAATATAAACGCAACACTTTTGGTTTTGCTCCCATTTTGTATGAGATGAACTCAAAGATCTAAAACTTTTTCCACATATACAATATTACCATTTCTCTCAAATATTATTCACAAACCAGTCTAAATCTGTGATAGTGAGCACTTCTCCTTTGTTGAGATAATCCATCCCACCTCACAGGTGTGCCATATCAAGATGCTGATTAGACACCATGATTAGTGCACAGGTGTGCCTTAGACTGCCCACAATAAAAGGCCACTCTGAAAGGTGCAGTTTTATCACACAGCACAATGCCACAGATGTCGCAAGATTTGAGGGAGCGTGCAATTGGCATGCTGACAGCAGGAATGTCAACCAGAACTGTTGCTCGTGTATTGAATGTTCATTTCTCTACCATAAGCCGTCTCCAAAGGCGTTTCAGAGAATTTGGCAGTACATCCAACCAGCCTCACAACCGCAGACCACGTGTAACCACACCAGCCCAGGACCTCCACATCCAGCATGTTCACCTCCAAGATCATCTGAGACCATCCACTCGGACAGCTGCTGGAACAATCGTTTTGCATAACCAAAGAATTTCTGCACAAACTGTCAGAAACTGTCTCAGGGAAGCTCATCTGCATGCTCGTCGTCCTCATCGGGGTCTCGACCTGACTCCAGTTCGTCGTTGTAACCAATTTGAGTGGGCAAATGCTCACATTTGCTGCCGTTTGGCACGTTGGAGAGGTGTTCTCTTCACGGATGATGCGAAGGAGATGTGTTGCACTGCATGAGGCAAATGGTGGTCACACCAGATACTGACTGGTATCCCCCCCAATAAAACAAAACTGCACCTTTGAGAGTGGCCTTTTATTGTGGGCAGTCTAAGGCACACCTGTGCACTAATCATGGTGTCTAATCAGCATCTTGGTATGGCACACCTGTGAGGTGGGATGGATTATCTCAGCAAAGGAGAAGTGCTCAATATCACAGATTTAGACTGGTTTGTGCACAGTATTTGAGGGAAATGGTGATATTGTGTATGTGGAAAAAGTTTTAGATCGTTGAGTTAATCTCATACAAAATGGGAGCAAAACCAAAAGTGTTGCATTTATATTTTTGTTGAGTATTTACAAACAGACCAAATCTCTGTTTGAATGCCTCTTCTACATCTGTAGGATTTACTGATCACAACCTAATAGGCATTGTCAGGAGAACAAAAGTTCCCAAAAGTTCCCTGGTCCTAAAATTATAAGGAAGATATTTTTTTTATATATATATTTTAATCTTGACAAGTATGTGGATGAAATCATACATGTAAACTGGTCTGAAGTAATGACTGAAAAAGATCCAGAGAAAGCTTTTCAAATATTTGACGGTCTATTAACAAAAATTGTCAACAAATATGCACCTATTAAGAAATGTATTGTATCCAACTCAAACAGTCCATGGCTGGATGTCAATTTGAAAGCACAAATGAAGGAAAGAGATAAAGCCAAGTAGACTGCAATAATATCTGGAAGGTAGTTTGACTGGAAAGTATATCGTAAACTTAGAAACTTTGTGGTGAAAGAAAATAAGAAAAAGAAAAGATTATACTATTATGAGAAATTTAAAACTTTTACGGACAGTAAACAGTTATGGAGAAGTCTCAATTCCCTCCTGTATGGTAATACATCAACTCCACTGGTCTTGGAAACAAATGACGGATTTTTAACTAAATCTGACGAAATTGCAAATTATTTAAATAATTATTTTATAGAAAAGATAGACACATTCAGAAATAAGTTAAAATCAAAAAATGAAAATCAGTCATTTGAGATCATAAAAGAAAATATGAAATCAAAAAAGTGTAATTTTTGCCTTAAGGTTCTAAGTATAAATGAAGTTGAACAATATTTGAAGACACTAAAAGACAAACCTCCAGGAGTAGATGAACTAGATGGGTGCCTCCTAAAACCTGTAGCTTCAATAACTGCACCAGCCATAACCCATATAATTAATCAATGTTTTAATGAAAATAAATTTTTGTCAGCTTGGAAAAGATCAAAAATTATAGCATTGCCAAAAAATAAAAAAGTGTCATTTTCTGCAACGAATAGTAGACCTTCCGGTATTGAGTAAATTAATGGAAAAAATTATGTATGATCAGATTAACGCTTATTTTAGAGAGAATAATTTAATAACAAATTATCAGCATGCTTTTAGAGAAAAGCACTCAACAGCGACTGCACTGACCCAAATGACTGATGACTGGTTATGGGAAATGGACAAAGGTGATATTATTGGGACAGTATTATTAGACTTCTCCGCGGCTTTTGATCTCACTGATCACAAAATTCTTCTAAAAAAAACTTGAATGTTATGGCTTCTCCAAATCTGCTGTGCAATTTATTAGTGATTATTTATGTGACAGAAAACAATTAGTGTATTATAATGGATGTTTTTCAAATGTTTTAACTGTGAAACATGGTGTGCCACAGGGCAGTTGTCTTGGTCCGCTTTTATATTCTATCTTCACAAATGATCTACCATTAGTGCTTGATACAGCAAGCATTTCAATGTTTGCAGATGACACAACAGTCTATATGGCTGGGAAATCAATTGAGGAAGTTAAAAAAAACTTGAGCAGGAAATTAAAAAGATTGAAAATTGGATTGAAGACAACAAACTCATTCTGAATGTAGGAAAAACAGCAAGCATTGTCATTGGAACTAAACATTCCTTGAGAGCCGAACCACAACTAAATCTTGTAATGAAAAATACAGTTGTTAAACAAGTGGAAGAAGTCAAACTCCTTGGACTCTGTATTGACAGCCAACTGTCCTGGGACAAACAAATAAATAATGTAGTCTCTAAAATGGGACAGACTTTGGCAGAGATAAGAAGATGTTCAAGATATTTAACTAAACCAGTGATACCATATGTCATTCAAAGTTTGGTGTTGTCTCAGTTGGATTATTGTGCAGTTGTCTGGTCAAATACTTCAATAAATAATGTAAAAAAATTACAGCTTGTGCAAAATAAAGCTGCACGTGTGGTGTTAAAATGTGGCTTTAGGACGAGTGTGGATACAATGCATAAGCGCCTCTCTTGGCTTTTGGTGAGGGACAGGTGGCTATATGCAAAAGCAAACTTTTTAAGAAATATTATTACAGCTCAGATACCGTCTGTCCTTTACCAACAACTGCCTTTTAGTAAGGATACTCATTTTTATCCAACCAGGCATGCCAAAGGACTGTGTTTCATTTTTCCTAAATGTAAAACAAACCAGAGTCAACGGACAGTGATGTTTCGAGCCATGAGAGAATGGAATCATTTACCACTAAAGTTAAGGGAACTGAGCAGTGGACTGGGTTTTAAAAAGGAACTTAAAAAGTATTATCTGAGGCAAATGGTTGAAGTATTGTGTTGTATTATGAATTGATTATGAATGAATTTATTATGAATGTATTATGAATTTTCATTATGATTTACAGGTCTTAATGGAAATCTATTATGTTATTGTACTGAAACTGTGATTAAAACATGAATGGACCCCAGGAAGAGTAGCTGATGCAGTTATACTGCAGATGCTAATGGGGATCCAAATAAAATTTGGACAAGAATACGAGCTGTCCATATGCACTTAGTTGTTGTTTCTGGTGAGCCTTGTTTCCTCATCTCCTGACATCATTGCACCTGTTTTGCATTGTGCAGCCATTCTGGCCAGCAGGTAAGAATATGCTCTCTATGTTTTGACCTCATGCATGAGCAGATCCATTTCCTCACCAGAAAACCTCTCACTTCCTACCACCATCTCAACAGCAATGACAGATGACACTGAGTTTAGTTCATGTTACATTTACAACACAACTATGATTATTTAAGTTACTAAATAATCACAGGTGACAGACTTTATAAACAACAAATGCACAGACACTGTGCTTTAGATCGTGCACTATAGATTGGTTAAATATGGCCTATAGCTTCAGCTGATCCTGAGTTTTGGTCTACAGTAAAAAGCAATGCAACCCAAGTTGTGCCAAATTTTAAAAAACACAACGGTCTGAGTGACCGTTAGATGAAACAGACTCACCAAAGAACCATCAAGACTCCCTCAGGACTGCAGCAAGTGACTGTTAGTGTGACGCAGCAGTAGACGGAACAAAGGAGAGCATAGCTGTCATTTGTTTTCTGGGTTTTTTTGCACTTCTTTCCATCCGTTCTTTTGTCTGAGGAAACTGTAAGAAGCAGGAGGAGGCCCAAGGAGCAGCTGGCAGGTAGGAAGAGAGGGAGGGAGCAAGGAGAGCAGGGAGGACAGACAGAAAAAGGAGGAAAGATGATGTAGAAAAAGCCATGGCAGACAGAGAGACTGGAGTCAGTCGAAAGATTTGAAGAACAGAGCAGAGAGTGTGGAGAGTTTTACACCCATTTTACTGAAGCATTTATCTGCATCTGTTGATGTGTGAGAATCTGCAAATAAAAACTTGTTGAAACTGGAACAATTCACATGCAAAACCTAAAGCAACATCCTATAAACAGGATGCAAAAAAGTATCTTCCTAAAAGGACAAGAGCTGCATAGTTTGAGGAAAATATCAACTGCATTTTGTGGAGTATTATTTTTACTATTTTGGGAGGTCATGCAACTTATACGAGCAAGTGCCATGCAGTGGCGTGAAGCTCGTTTTATGGTAGATGAAGGCGCAAACCGGAAATGGCACAAAACAATCTGCCCATATGGGGAAAAGCCACAAACCGACGGTAAACAAAGGCACAAAACGGAAATGGCACAAAAAACTCTGCCCATGGTAGATGAAGCAGCCACAACCTGGACAACATTGTCATAAACAGCCACAAACCAATGGCAGGTTCTGCATCAATTATTCAATTTTAAATTATTGTTTGATATATACAGAGATAGTAAAGAGCTTCTTCTTCTGTTTAAGAATTCTGTTCTGTTTAAGAATGTTTAATTTTCACTCTTGCTGCACTTTGTGTGAAATCATAGTCATATCGTATATCATATTGATATGACAATATTGAGATACGATAATTTGGCCATATTGTACATGTAACGGAGGCCAGCAGGTGTCGCTGTGCAGATGTATTTAGTAAACCTCATTCCCAACAGCTCAAAAGGATTCTCTGGTCACAAGGCCAGAGCCCTGGGTTTTAGCCTTCTGGTTAGAGAGTCCAACTCCCATGCCGGAGCTCGTGAGTTCGCGTCCCGAGGGGAGCGAATGGGCGGAGTCATATCAACACAACGCAGAGTGCAGCCACTACATACAGTCCTACTGTCAACTAGCTGAAAACTTTGAACGTTAATTTACATCTACATTTAAAAAAAATGCTTAAAGTGGCAGGGGGTTAAGAGGGCTGTAATTCATTTAATTCATTTCATTTCATTTATGTGGATGCAATTACCAGCAGTTGTCGGCATGTATAACTGAGTATCATCAGCATAGCAGTGAAAGGTAATCCCAAAATGCCACAATATGTGCCCAAGGGGTGCTATATAAAGGGAGAAAAGCAGGGGGCCTAAGACGGACCCCTGTGGGACCCCAAATTTCATGTCACTAAGGTTAGAGGTAGTGTTATTGTACAAATCACAGTGAGAACAACTGGTCAGGTATGACGTCAACCATGCAAGGGCATTTCCAGTAATCCATAAATGATTCTCCAGTAGGGATGAGCGAGTACACCACTATCTGTATCTGTATCTGTACTCGTAGTGGGCGGGACCTAAACCGAAAGTGGGCATGGTTTAACCCGAAAAGGCTGGGGCTTAAGTCAGTACATTATTTTAAGTCTGAAATTGATATGGATTGATCAGAAGTTGCTATATTTATTGTTTATTTGAAAACTATTTACAGCCTCAACATTGAAATTCAAATCAATGTTTTTGATCACAAAAGTAAGAGAACTATTTACAGAACAAGTTTTTTTATAAACTTAGAACATGAATATTCTTAAGTGTATGAATGAATATTTACAGAACAGCCTCAGAATTGAGATTCAATGTAGTAGGAAATTATGAACTACTAAGTATGCATGAACAAGAGCTGTCATACTCAACACAACTTTCTTTTTTTTTTCTTTTTTTTTATGATCAAACTGTGATTTTTTTCCAATTATTTATTTATTTCTACTACCTAACGTTCTTGGCATTTTTTTCCACACAAAGTTAAACAATATTGATTAAGGTGTGTGTGTGTGTCTGTGTCTGCATGACTGTCTGTCTGTGTGTGCATGTGTGTGTCACTGATTGACTGGGTGACAGGTTTTTCGACTGACCAATTTATTTTTATGAACAGTGAGAAAGTGTCAGATACTACATGCAGCCATATTCCATAAAAATGTTAATATAGACTACTTTGTGTGTTCAGCTATGTGTGTATGTGTGTAAGTGGTCTGTAAGACTGTTTATTTTTTAATGATCTGTGTGAACTTGGTGATTTATGCAAACATCCAGTAGGAGCAAAGTTTTCCAACTGACTTTATATCACCAGCCAAACTAAGAGCAAGCAAACTGTGAAAAAAAACCAACCATGTGTGATACAAAACAAGCTCACCAAGTAACTTTAAATATAATACAAACCAAAAAGAGGCAAGCTGAAGAAAACTTAAGGAGTACTGAAAGAGCAACATGAGGTAGAATCAAGCCAAGCAGAGAGAGAGAGAGAGAGAGAGAGAGAGAAAGAGAGAGAGATCCTGTTTGTGTTTCTGTGTAGGCTCTCAGTTGTCCAGGTGGTTTCCATAGTAGAGAAGCTTGAATCTTCGACTGGACTGGATTGCTTGACGTGAGGATGTTTTGCTTCAAATCACACAAGCTTCCTCAGCTAAAATTCTTGCTCTGGTAGTCTGACTTCTGTCTTGACTCTTGTAGAGAAGAATAAACCAGAAGCCAACAAAAGCTGGAGTTTTTAACCTAACCAGACCCCTCCTACTTAGAGGCCGACTGCTATAGGCTAGTGACTAAACAATAGCTCTAATTAACACCTATTGTGCTCTAGTTAGCACTCTCCTAATGATGGGATGGAAGCCTCCCCTGATGGCTCCCTTGATGACGTGAATGACTCATTACATGAACAAAAGACTGAAACTGCTTTGACCTGAGTACCAAGTTTAAGGAGTAGTGATTCCCAGTAAGCGCAGGTCATAAACCCGCGTTGATTTAGTCCCTGCCCTTTGTACACACCGCCCGTCGCTACTACCGATTGGATAGTTTAGTGAGGTCCTCAGATCGGCCCTGCCAGGGTCGGAACACAGCCCTGGCGGAGTGCCGAGAAGACGATCAAACTTGACTATCTAGAGGAATAAAATTCATAACAAGGTTTCCATAGGTGAACCGGCAGCCAGCCCACCCGCCCACCGGACCGAGGCAGTCTCCCCAGCTGTCAGAGCTGAGGGACGGAAATTATTTTTTGGCCCAAGCAGAGGGTCACCCCTTTGAGTCTGGTCTGCTTGAGGTTTCTTCCTCAGAAGGAGTTTTTCCTTACCACTGTTGCTCTGGGGGTTAGTAAGGTTAGACCTTACTTGTGTGAAGCGCCTTGAGGCAACTCTGTTGTGATTTGACGCTATATAAATGAAAATTGCGGACAAGTAAACCTCAGTCCCCACTGACAAAAGATGTTTTAGGGACAGATGCAAGAGGCCATGGGTTTTAGTCTGATGGTTAGCATTTCAGCCTCCCATCCTGAGGACTATGGGTTCAAGCCCGATGATGGACAAAGTGACACAGGTTGCAAGTTGCCTCATAATCCAAAGGCTGAAGCACCAATCCGATTCCAAGTGTCACTGCAAGAGCAGCTCTGCAGTGGCATTCTCAAGCCTCAGTGAGGTGGCAATGCTGACATCTTCAAAACTTGTCTAGATACGCTCTGTGCAAGTGATATTCCCACCAAGTCTGAACCATTTACGTTTCTTGGTTGACACATAAAGTGTTTTTCAGAGAGATTTCCGTCGATGTTTGACCAGACTACTCCAAAAATCACCTTTAGATATTAATCCAAGTACCATATTTGCTGGAGTATAAATACTGTATTTTGTTTGTTTGTTTGTTTTTTAAGTTTGGGAAGTACAGCAACTTTTGCTCCAGTTGTGATTTATATACTAAAAACACACATTTGTTATTAATAATAATTGGAATGACTATTTATATAGGATTTCACAGGGTACAAAGTACTAAATAAACTTAAACATTACAAGAATAAATGCCAATAATATAAGGATTTTCCTATTCAGGAGGCTTTTTTTAAACAGGTGCGACTTATATGCTGGAAAATATGGTAATTTTTCCACAAAGTTTGAAGGAAATCTTGCCAGATGTTTCTGAGTTATTTTGTCAGCAGACACACAGCGGTGAAAACAATACCCTGCTTCACTGGTGCACAGGGTAAAAATGCAGTCACCCCTCACAGTGTATAAAAAGCATAATCACAAAACTTGCCTTGTTCCGGCATTAAACTAATCAGATAAAACAGGACAAATGATTGTTGTTGAGTTTTATAATCAGCAGATCAACTCTGAAGAAAAATTGTTTTCTGTCGGCCCTGTGATAGACTCGTGTCCAGGGTGTACCCCGCCTCTCGCACACACACACACACACACACACACACACACACACACACACACACGGTTTCAGTTAACCTGAGAGTCAACAGGCTGCAGACTGATAAGTTTGATTACAGCAGATACTGTTTCTTTCTCTCTCTCTCTCTCTCTCTCTCTCTCTCTCTCTCTCTCTCTCTCTCCATTTCTGAGATGGAGGGAGAGGAAGAAAAAGAAAGTGAGAGATGCAGAGACAGAACAGTCTGGGTGTTTTTGCTTTCAACTGACGAATTTCAGGATCATTCTTAAAGTTTAAGCCAAACGCCATAGTTTCTCCTGTTATTTAGCACGGTCTAAATAAAAATGTAGATTTTGCACCAAATGTTTATTATACAGGGGTGTGTTTGTGGGCGCATAGTAAATTCAACAAATCACCTGCCATTGGCCTTTAAAAGTGCTAAAGTCTAGATCACTGTTAAGGTGCACTGAAAAGTGACAGGTGTTCTGGTGAAGGAAAAATTTTTCCTTGCTCAGCTGACAAAATTCTGCAACTGGCAACCACGTACGAGGTCTGTCCGTAAAGTATAGGTCCTTTTCATTCATATGTTGTTACGTCAGACATGCTTGAACCCTCGTGCGCATGCGTGAGTTTTTCCACGCCTGTCGGTGACGTCATTCGCCTGTGAGCACTCCTTGTGGGAGGAGTCGTCCAGCCCCTCGTCGGAATTCCTTTGTCTGAGAAGTTGCTGAAAGACTGGCGCTTTGTTTGATCAAAATTTTTTTCTAAACCTGTGAGACACATCGAAGTGGACATGGTTCGAAAAATTAAGCTGGTCTTCAGTGAAAATTTTAACAGCTGATGAGAGATTTTGAGGTGATTCTGTCGCTTTAAGGACTTTTCACGGTGCGAGACGTCGCTCAGCGCTCTCAGGCGGCGTCATCAGTTTCAGAAGAAGTCAGTTTCAGCATTTTATCCGGATATTCCACTGTTAAAGGAGATTTTTTTAATGAAAGACGTGCGGGCGGATTGCAGCGTCGGCTCGCAGCCGCCGCGACGCTCCGCCACAGGAAAAACACCTCTGTTGGAAGCCTTGAGGACAAGTTGGAACATCTCCAGCTGATAAACAATTTCTCATATACTCACTCCACTGAAAGCCATCAAAAGCCAACTGGATTTTAACAAATGGTTATCAACACGGAGGTGTTTTTCCTGTGCCGCCGCGCCGCGTCGGCTGCGTCCCGACGCGCGGACCCGTCCGCACATCTTTCATTAAAAAAAATCTCCTTTAACAGTGGAATATCCGGATAAAATGCTGAAACCGACTTCTTCTGAAACTTCTCTGTTCTCTCACGACGTCCTGGATCAATAGAGCCTGAAATGTGGAGGTTTTAAGCTTGAAACAGGCTGATGACGCTGCCTGAGAGTGCTGCACGACGTCTCGCACCGTGAAAAGTCCTTAAAGCGACAGAATCACCTCAAAATCTCTCATCAGCTGTTAAAATTTTCACTGAAAACCAGCTTAATTTTTCGAACCATGTCCACTTCGATGTGTCTCACAGGTTTAGAAAAAAATTTGATCAAACAAAGCACCAGTTTCTCAGCAACTTCTCAGACAAAGGAATTCCGATGAGGGGCTGGACGACTCCTCCCACAAGGAGTGCTCACAGGCGAATGAACGTCACCGACAGGCATGGAAAAACTCACGCATGCGCACGAGGGTGCAAGCATGTCTGACATAAAAACATATGAATGAAATCCATATAGTTTTTGAAAAAAAAATAAAAAGGACCTATACTTTACGGACAGCCCTCGTAAACCCTCATGGAAAAATTGAGAACTGCACTTTAATGGTACAATGCTTCACCTCAGGGAGCTTTTGTAGCTGCTGTTGCTTTGACAGTTTGGCTCTAATCCCTTAACTCACCAGAGTTGCACCCGTTTTCTCATTACCACAGTGTCGTGTGCCTGGCACACTCCAGTTTAATCAGAATGTCAGGTGCTACTGTTATTGATTAATGGTATGTTTGGACTACAACACACATACACCTAATGAACATGATAAATCCAGTTCCTCTGCACAAAGTAGTCAGCTTTACGCTCAGTTTGTGTGGCCTTGGACATGCCCCAAAAGCATTTGTGCACTCTGTCCCACTTGTTTTGCACCCACCACAACATACATCCTCAATCTTTACCTGAGTTATGTTGGACAATCTACCACACCCACACACCCTTTGTAATGACCAAAGCACAACCCAGGACCCCTTTGCAGGGAAAAATACAGGTACCAGAAAATACTGAGCCGCACCAGTACAGTGGGTAAGGCATACAGTGTGACACACAGCAAACAGGCCCGTTGGGGAATAGGTGCAGGGGATAGTCTAGAAAACAGGCAGGGGTTCAGGGGGCAGGGGTGCTACCATTGCCCCAGTCTGAGGTCAAGAGCGCTCTGGAGCAGGATGGATCCAGGATGTCTCTGTACATTGCTGTATTCATCTTTCCCTCAATCCTGACTAGTCTCCCAGTTCCTGCTGCTAAAAACATCTCCACAGCATGATGCTGCCACCAACATGCTTCACTGTAGAGATGGTGTCTGGTTTTCCTCCAAACATGACGCCTGGCATTCACACCAAAGAGTTCAATCTTTGTCTTATCAGACCAGAGAATTTTGTTGCTCATGGTCTGAGAGTCCTTCAGGTGCCTTTTGGCAAACTCCAGGCAAGCTGCCATGTGCCTTTTATGAAAGGAGTGGCTTCCGTCTGGCCACTCTACCATACAGGCCTGACATCCAATCAACTGAATTTACCCCAGGTGGACTCAACTTAAGCTGCAGAAACATCTCAAGGATGATCAGTGGAAAGAGGATGCACCTGAGCTCAATTATGAGCTTCCTGGCAAAGGCTGCGAATACTTATGTACATGTGATTTCTTAGTTTATATATATAAATTATATAAATTAAATGCCTTCTCTGGAACAAAAATAGCTTCAGTGCCAAAACAAGGCTTCCTGATCATATCAATTCTGGGAGGGATTTAAGTTTTAAAGTCTTTCATTGTTATTCATCAAGTAGATTAGCAGTGGATATAATTAATTTTTCAGAAATGGGATGTCCACCTATCAACTTTTGTTTTGCCATGGTGCCAAAACAACAAAAATGGTTTCAGTCCAGTATTTTTCCAGTTTGATCAATGATTGCAAATCTTTCTGCAACGGGCGTTTACATACAGTGAGACAAATAAGTATTTGATCCAATGTTGATTTTGCAGGTTTTCCCACCTACAAAGAATGTAGAGGTCTATAATTTTTATTGTAGGTACACTTCAACTGTGAGAGACAGAATCTAAAACAAAAAATCTGAAAATCGCATTGTATGATTTCTATCCATCCATCCATTTTCTTCCGCTTTATCCAGAGTAGGGTCGCGGGGGTAGCAGCTCAAGCAAAGCCGCCCAGACCTCCCGATCCACACACACCTCCCCCAGCTCCTCCAGGGGAACCCAGAGGCATTCCCAAGCCAGCCGAGAGACGTAGTCCCTCCAGCGTGTCCTGGATCTTCCCCGGGGCCTCCTGTCAATGGGACGTGCTCGGAACACCTCTCCAGCAAGGCGTCCAGGGGGAATCTGGAAAAGATGCCTGAGCGACCTCAGCTGGCTCCTTTCAATGTGGAGGAGCAGCAGCTTGACTCCGAGCTCCTCCCGAGTGACCGAGCTCCTCACCCTATCTCTAAGGGAGCGCCCAGCCACCCTGCGGAGGAAACTCATCTTGACCGCTTGTACTCGCGATCTCATTCTTTCGGTCATGAGCCAAATCTCATGACCATAGGTGAGGGTCGGAATGTAGATCGATCTGTAAATCGAGAGCTCTCTCTTCACCACGGCGGTCCGATACAGTAACCGCATCACTGCAGATGCTGCACCGATCCATCTGTCAATCTCACGCTCCATCCGTCCCTCGCTCATGAACAAGACCCCGAGATACTTAAACTCCTCCACTTGAGGCAAGGACACTCCACCGACCTGAAGAGGGCAAGGCACCATTTTCCGGTTGAGAACCATGGCCTCGGATTTGGAGGTGCTGATTTTCATCCCGGACGCTTCACACTCAGCTGCAAACCGCCCCAGTTCACGCGGAAGGTCCTGATTTGATGAAGCCAACAGAACCACATCATCCGCAAACAGCAGAGATGAAATTCTGTGGTTCCCAAACCGGACCCCCTCTACACCTTGGCTGCAACTAGAAATTCTGTCCATAAAGGTAATGAACAGAACTGGTGACAAAGGGCAGCCCTGGTGGAGGCCAACGTGCACTGGAAACAGGTTTGACTTACTACCGGCAATGCGAACCAAGCTCCTGCTGTGGTCGTACAGGGATCAGATAGCCATTAGCAAAGGACCCCGGACCCCATACTCCTGGAGCACCCCCTACAGGGTGCCCCGAGGGACACGGTCGAATGCCTTCTCCAGATCCACGAAGCATATGTGGACTGGTTGGGCGAACTCCCATGAACCCTCGAGCACCCGATGGAGGGTGTAGAGGTGGTCCAGTGTGCCGCAACCAGGACAAAAACCACACTGCTCCTCCTGAATCCTAGGTTCGACGATCAGTCGAATTCTCCTCTCCAGTACTCTGGAATAGACCTTACTGGGGAGGCTGAGGAGTGTGATCCCCGTATAGTTGGAACACAACCTCCGGTCCCCCTTCATAAACAGAGGGACCACCACCCCAGTCTGCCAATCCAGAGGCACTGTCCCCGACCTACACGCAGTGTTGCAGAGGCATGTCAACCAAGACAGTCCCACAACATCCAGAGACTTAAGGTACTCAGGACGGATTTCATCCACCCCGGGAGCCTTGCCACCGAGAAGCTTTCTGACCACCTCGGTGACTTCGGCCTGGGTGATGGATGAGTCCGCCTCTGAGTCCCCAGTGTCTGCTTCCTCTTCGGAAGATGTGATGATGAGATTGAGGAGATCCTTGAAGTATTCCTTCTACCGCCCGACAACATCCCCAGTCAGGGTCAACAGCTCCCCAGCCGCACCATAGACAGTGCCAGTGGAGAGCTGCTTCCGCCTCCTGAGGCATCGGACGGTTTGCCAGAATTTCTTCCAGGCCGACCGATAATCCTCCTCCATGGCCTCCCCAAATGCCTCCCAGACCCGAGTTTTTGCCTCTGCGACCACACAGGCTGCAGCACACTTGGCCTGCCGGTACCGTCAGCTACCTCCGGGGTCCCACTTACTAACAAAGACAAGTAGGACTCCTTCTTCAGCTTGACGGTATCCCTTACTTCCGGCGTCCACCACCGGGCTCGGGGATTGCCACCGCGACAGGCACCAGAGACCTTGCAACGACAGCTATGAGAAGCCACATCGACAATGGAGGTGGAGAACATGGTCCACTCAGACTCCATGTCTCCATCCTCCCCCGTGATCTGGGAGAAGCTCTCCCGGAGGTGGGAGTTGAAGACCTCCCTGACACAGGGTTCCGCAGTCATTCCCAGCAGACCCTCATGATACGTTTGGGCCTGCCAGGTCTGACTGGCTTCCTCCCCTCCCAGTGGATCCAACTCACCACCAGGTGGTGATCGGTCGACAGCTCAGCCCCTCTCTTCACCTGAGTGTCCGAGACACGTGGCCGAAGGTCAGATGATACAACTACAAATTCGATCATCGACCTCCAGCTCAGGGTGTCCTGGTGCCACGTGCACTTATGGACACGCTTGTGCTCGAACATGGTGTTCGTGATGGACAAACTAACTAGCACAGAATCCAATCCAATCCAATCCACTTTATTTATAAAGCACATTTAAACAGACCCGAGTCTCCAAAGTGCTGCACAACAAAAGCATAGACACGGAAAATAGCAATAATAACAATAATAACAAAATAGATAAGATAAAATAATACATAAATAAATAAAACCATGATAAAAAAAATAAATTTCAATAAAATAAAATTAAAATAAGACACAAGGACCGTACAACTCATGTGGTGTTAAAAGCCAAGGAATAAAAGTGGGCCTTAAGACAGGACTTAAAACACTCGACAGAAGTCCAACAACTGAACACCACTCGGGTTCAGATCGGGGAGGCTGTGCTTCCCAATCACCCCCCTCCAGGTCTCACTGTCGCCGCCCACGTGGGCGTTGAAATCCCCCAGGAGAACAATGGAGTCCCCAGTCAGAGCACTATCTAGTACCCCTCCCAGGGACTCCAAGAAGGTCGGGTACTCTGCACTACTGCTTGGCCCATAGGCCGAGACAACAGTGACAAACCTGTCCCCGACCCGAAGGCATAGGGACCCGACCCTCTCATTCACCTGGGTGAACTCCAACACATGGCAACTGAGCTGGGGAGCAATAAGCAAGGCTACCCCAGCTCTATGCCTCTTCCCGTGGGCAACGCCAGAAAAGTGGAGCATCCAGCCCCTCTCCAGGAGTTGGGTACCAGAGCCCGAGCTGTGCGTGGAGGTGAGTCCGACTATCTCTAGTCGTATCTCTCAACCTCCCGCACAAGCTCAGGCTCCTTCCCCCCCAGCGAGGTGACGTTCCACATCCCAACAGCCAGGGGCTGTGAGCGCGGACCGGACTGCTGGGCCACCCGCCCTCGAGGTTGTATGATTTTTAAATAAATAATTTGCATTTTATTGCATGAAGTAAGTATTTGATCACCTACCAACCACCAAGAATTCTGGCTCTCACAGATCTGTTAGTTTTTCTTTAAGAAGCTCTCCTATTCTGCACTCTTTTGTTGTGTGGGCCGCTGAAGAGGAGGTACTGCTGGCCCACCACCACCAGATGGCGCCCTGCTTGGAGTGCGGGCTCCAAGCACGAGAGGGCGTCGGAGCTGCTGGGAGTGACAGCTGTCACTTATCAGCACCAGCTGTCACTCATCACCATCACTACAAAGGCCGGACTGCAACTCCACCTCCTCGCCGAGAAATCAGCTACCGAACAAGGTAATTTTCTCTGCGGTGATTATTATTGTGACTTAACAGTGGTCTGTGTGCAGCCGTGTTCCTGCGAGGTCTATTTAAGGCTGGATTGGCGGACAGTGAGAGGACGACGGACTTCGTCTCTCACTCCATCCAGGAAGGAGACCAACAGGAGCTGCACGGGTGATATTGTATCTGGAGGTGGAGGTTCTCCCTCCTGGAGGAACTACTCAGGGAACGATTACTGGGTGTGTCTTCACACACCCACCATTAACTGTTTCTGTTTCTGCCAGCAGTACCTGGTCTGACAGCTGGAGACGGTGGCCACCTGGGACCCAGGACTTGGCGGCTCCGGTGTTCTTTAGATCCGTTGGTAATGGAAGCCGTGTGGGATCCGGCTCTTCTCTGGACAGACGTCTTCTATCCTCGAGCCTGCCCATACGTCACCTTGTGTATGATTGACTGAACTCCTCAACTGCAATTGTCTGTATTCCGTTGTGCAATTCACAACATTAAATTGTTACTTTTTGGCTCATCCATTGTCCGTTCATTACCGCCCCCTGTTGTGGGTCCGTGTCACTACACCTTCCCAACACTCTTTACCTGTATAAATTGCACCTGTTTGAACTGGTTACCTGTATAAAAGACACCTGACAACACACTTGATCAGTCCCACTCCAACCTACATTTAATTATATGTACTGTAGAGGCAGAAATACTCCAGTCCCTTCCAGTCTTCCTTTTAATAATTTTCCTCATGCATTTTGGTGATTAACTGGCGATTCTCTGCCCATCTTTGCTCCTCAAAGACAAAGCCTTTTGTGGATACTGCTTTTGGACCCAATCTTGATTAAAACCACCTGTTGATATCACCTGTTTGAAATAACAATTTCAAATGAAATAGAAGTCAAAATAAATTCAAGTATCACTGCTTTATTTTTTTTTTAAATAATAAAATTCTATTTTCTATATTATTCAGTTTTTTCAGATTTTGGGTTACATAAGCAGCCCCCTAAATTACGCACACACACTCACAGAGAGCTGTAAACAAACATGGTGCACGCTCGGCCTCCAAACAGGTCAACTGTAGTCTAATGTCTCACGCATACAGCTGACTGAGAGTAATGCTGCCTGTGCCAGTAATCCATTCACGTCCAGCAGGCAGCCTGAAACATTCAATCACCCGTTTATTGCACCCTGTCTGCAGGCACACACACCACCCTGACCAGGCAGATGGTCATGCCACCCCTGCCAAAGCAGTGTGACAATACACAAACAAATAAAGGGGAGGAGGCGAGCATCTATTTAAGCTGCCTCGCCTCATCACTGAGAAGTTGGCATCAGCCATATCCAATATCAATCCATCATTCTGCCGTCTTTCCCTCTTTCTGTCTGAAGGCGCCGCCTTTCATGTCCACCTGCCACATAAGACTAAAAGTATCATAACAAACATTGTCATACCAAGGCATCAAATCGTAATGCCACCTTCATGATGCAACCGTGCCACATTCATCATGGGAAAACATTACGCTCTTCCTTAAGGAACCTGCAGAGTTTATCCAAGCGAGAACGTCATTCAACATAGTCAGAAAATGTATCCATCATTCAACTGCAGTTAAAAGCTCATATGGGGTTGGAGTTGGTCACTGAGGAAGGGTCATATTGTTTGAGAATGTTGAGTTATGGGCTTGATGATTTTCTCATCCTTGTGATTCCTTTTTCATTGTTGAGGAATCTAGTGTTTATCAATACGAGAAGCTATATGGTTAAAAGTCAACAAAGGCCAAAACTGAGGATGGACTAGGAAGTGTACAATGCCATTTCTCTGGGAGATAACTCCACACCAATCCCCACCCTCACGTGGTTTCTTACTGGGTGAACATTTGGCTCACTGGCTAAATGCCAGTCCTGCCAGCGACACCACTGGGAAATTTCAGGCAGGGATCACCTGCAGACCAAAGTAAAGTTTAATGTCATACACAGGACAGAACATTTTAGGGTTCAAGGACACACAGTTGGGAGTAACAAGGATTTGATCTCCTGACCCTTCTGTTGGAGGACAACCACTTCCCACTGAGCTATTGTGTCCTCCACACAAACCATGAAGAAAGAAACTCTGCCAGGCCTGCTGATGCCAGTGCACAACTGGCCAATCAAATCACAAGACTAGTGAGAGTGTCAATGCAATAGAATCAGAAAGTTACAAATTATTTTTTTTCCCTTTTCACGGCTAAAAAAATAACACAACATGACTCTTCAACAATCCAAGCACCTGCCCTTGTTGTGAGGATCAGTTTCAGCTTTATTTGTAATTTTTTCACGAGCAATTTTGCCCAACTACAGAATACCCAATCACCTGCTGGTCGCTACAGAGATTAGAAACAACAACAAGGAGATATTCTGATTTCCTCACCAATTTTCAACATTTTATATAATATCAGTGTGATACTAAAAACACAAATGCAAAAAAAAGAAAAAAAATTACTCCCCCTCCCAAACACAAACAGACACACACACACACACACACATACAGAGCCACTAAAACCAATACTTCACTCCCCCTCTGGAGGTGACATAACAACTTCCGCAGTCAAAGATCATACATGTCAACCCCATTGAGGGTCCACCTGTATAACCAAGTGATAAAATCAACACAAAATCCTTATAACCTCCTAAATCGCACCAAAATCAGTTTTATTACAGTACACACAACTGCATAGCGGTATCACATAACTGGGGTTTTGCCCATATATTAATAACTAACACCAGGGATCTCCATGGGCTCTTTCATGGTGCAAGTCCTCCACAGTTAAATCCTCTTGCTCCACAGTATAATTGCTTGCTGTCAATAAAATCAATGTCTACAAGTACATTGTAGGTATTCTGTACAAACTCAATATATTTCCCATAAATATAGTGTCACACAGCTGTTCTATTTTTACAGAAACAAGAACTCACAGAGTAACAGATCACTGCTCCTAACAATCTTTGGCCCTACCATCTGAGACTGCTCTGTCCTACGATTGGATATTGGAAAACCATGTGACGGTGAACCAATTTCGATTGGATGCTCACATTGTGCACATCATCACACAGGTTCTATGAGGAGTACAAAGATGGTGGATGGCTGGCCGAAAGTCCAAGGCGTTAAGAAAAACAACAGTAAAAAAAATAAATTAACAACAGAAAACCCTGAATATCTGTAAGACTTTATTTGTACGTCCGTATGACTCTGAAACTTGGACAAATCCGTATAATTTACAGACAGTCCCTATAGGTTGACGTATGAAAAATTAACAGAAAAAAGCTAAAGCGGAGCTCCTCCGTCATCCTAAAACTGAAAATTAGCTCATAATCACATGCACATATGTATTTAGTAAACAATTCAGAATTCTAATCCAATTACATTTGTTCGGCAAATCTGCTTGGTTAATCGTGTGATATTTGAGACCATAAAATATTGCATTGATGGTGGCAAAATATTCAGCTGTTTCACATTTTATGTATTACTCTGTGCCCTGACCACGTTGCTACGCAGATGTCAATAATGGCGCTGTCATCAGCTGAGAGCTAGACAAACTGACGGAGCGACAATGATGCCGAAATGCATGAATTTAAGGTACCATACAAAAGTATTGATGTGGATTATGATACAGAATTACTCAATGCAGTTGATGAGATGCGAAATCTATGGATCTGCTCACAGAATTTCCAGTTTGGCATGAAGACACTGTTGCTACGGTAAGCTTCGCTGAAAACATGGATCCAGGTTGAATCACTTACAGAAAAATAAACCATGCAAATGATGAAATTGGATTAGAATGGGAATAACTGCCTTGTGTTTGATGATTTGCAAACATTAATGCTGGATTACGGTCACAAATATCCATTTTACCATTTTAAAATTAAAAAATTTTAATATTCAATCTAGCATTAACGTCCGCAAATCATCAGACACAAGGGGGTTATTCCCTAAATACTACACAGCAAAACTGCCCATGTTAAATTAACACTATAAATTGTCTATTGTCGGTAACACTTTTTTGGTGTTAACATTAACACTGTTGTATTAATTTAACACTAACAGTGGTAAACTAACATTTGTGCAGTGTTAGTTTACCACTGGTAATTTTACTGTGTACAATCTATACGTCAGCTTGGGGAGACTAAAATATGAACATCAGTAAAACTCAGTTCTTCAATAAATATGTACGACTGGACCAATTTTACTTGTCACCTGGGCGATGTGTCACATGGGCGTTGTGTCACCTGGCCCCACGGCCGATATCATAACCATGAAGGCCCAACAGGAACCCTGAACACAAGACAGCAAGCGGGGCTCTGGTGAAACAAGAAGAGGACCTCAATGGCGGATCAGGCGGAGTTGGTGATGGCTTGTCACCCAACAGTCGTGAAGGTGGATGAAGGCTGCAGCAGGTCCTCAGAGCTCAGTCGTCTTGGATTTCACAGCCATCAGATTAGGATAAGGATATGTCGAGGACCACGTGTTTGCTGATGTGCAATGAGATTCCCACGTTAAACAAACCCACACAGAGGCGTCTCTAAATCGACTCTGGATGTAGATTTTCTCAGTGTCCATCATCCCGTATGGGAGTCAGTCAAAAAAATGACAATTAGTTGTGGGCAATTCAACTGTACTTACAGCTTTCAATGGTCTTGGTGTGATCGAGCCATCCAAGAAATGTCTTATTCTCAGGAGGATGAAGAACAAATGGACAAATCATCGCTTTCAGTGGTTCTGTTGTGATCTTGCCATACCAGAGAATTATAATAAACATGGCAGTCTAATGAAATTGTACATATGCCCGTTTAACTGCTCATTAAATCTAATCTAATCTAATCAACCTATCACATGACAGAAACTCAATGCATTCAGGATTGTAGGTATAGTCAAGGGGAATAGGGAAGGTGATTTAAGTGACTTTGAAAATGGCAGTCTGGTAAATCTTTGGATACCACTGGAAGGCATAGCACATCAAACTTTGAAGCATATGGGTTACAGCAGAGGAAGACCACAGAAAACTGAGACCATAGTGGGCAAAGGCTCACCAAAACTGGACAGTGGTAGATTAAAAAACTGTCAGTGGTCTGATGAGTCTCTATTTCTGCTGTAAATTCCAGATGGTAGTACCAAAAATTGCATGAAGAACATGAAAGCACAGATCAATCATCAATTCAGGCTGATGTGGTGGTGTATTGGTGTGGCAAGTTCATCACTCCATCCTGTCAATAAGGACCAAAATATCTGAGGAATGTTTCCAACAAATTGTTGAATATATGCCTTGAAGAATTAAGGCAGTTCGGGCACTTGTGAAAGGTGTACCGAATGAAGTTGCAGGTGGGTAGGTTTCATCTACAACCCCAATTCCAGTGAAGTTGGGACGTTGTGTAAAATGTAAATAAAAACAAAATACAATGATTTGCAAATCCTCTTCAACCTTTATTCAATTGAATACACCACAAAGACAAGATATTTAATGTTCAAACTGATAAACTTTATTGTTTTTGTGCAAATATTTGCTCATTTTGAAAATGGATGCCTGCAATACGTTTCAAAAAAGCTGGGATGGGGCAACAAAAGACTGGGAAAGTTGATGAATGCAAAGAATACCTGAATTCAAAGAACACCTGTTTGGAACATTTCACAGGTGAACAGGTTAATTGGAAACAGGTGAGTGTCATGACTGGGTATAAAAGGAACATCCCCAAAAGGCTCAGCCGTTCACAAGCAAAGATGGGGCGAGGATCACCACTTTGTGAACAACTGCATGAAAAAATAGTCCAACAGTTTAAGAACAATGTTTCTCATTGTTCAATTGCAAGGAATTTAGGGATTCCATCATCTACAGTCCATAATATAATCAGAAGATTCAGAGAATCTGGAGAACTTTCTACATGTAAACGGCAAGGCCGAAAACCAACATTGAAGTTCACGTGCATAGTAAAAGAGTGTGGGTACTAGACTGGCCTGCCTGCAGTTGAGACCTGTCGCCCATTGAAAATGTGTGGCGCATTATGAAGCGCAAAATACAACAACAGAGACCCCGGACTGTTGAACAACTGAAATCGTACATCAAGCAAGAATGGGAAAGAATTCCACCTACAAAGCTTCAACAATTAGTGTCATCAGTTCCCAAACGCTTATTGAGTGTTGTTAGAAGGAAAGGTGATGTAACACAGTGGTAAACATACTACTGTCCCAGCTTTTTTGAAACATGTTGCAGGCATCCATTTCAAAATGAACAAATATTTGCACAAAAACAATAAAGCTGATCAGTTTGAACATTAAATATCTTGTCTTTGTGGTGTATTCAATTGAATATAGGTTGAAGAGGATTTGCAGATCATTGTATTCTGCTTCTATTTACATTTTACACAACGTCCCAACTTCATTGGAATTGGGGTTGTATGATCTCACACACATTCCACCTGTTTGATGCATTGCTGCTATTGGGAATGGAAGGTATCCGTCCTTATGTGTATTCTGATACCAATGCATGAACAGGTGGCTTTGTGGGACAGGAGTTGGACTACCAACCTACAGTCAAATCTGAGAGCATGCCCTGGTGCTACGGTTTGCTATATCCACCACACCACATAGGTGAGTAGATAACGAGCGGGCCTGCCAAAACGTAGATTTGGGTCCCACTCATGCTACCTGTCGTCTTTGGACAAGACACTTAATCTACATTGTCTCAGTCCACCCAGCTGTAAATGGGTGCCGGCCTCAGCTGGTGAAGTAGCCCGCGTAGACTGGCATCCCATCCAGGAGGAGTTAGACTCTCAGCTGCTTGATGCTACGGAATCTGGAGATAAGCACCAGCACTGTGTAGGACTTAGAGAGCTGTCCCAAGTCCAGGATGGAAACTGTGTTGGCAGACAACCAATCCATTGCTATCTCTCAAAAGTAACCATCTATCTGCTTTAGCCAGGTTGAAACGTCGATTTTCCTTTGGCGTTCTCCAGCTGCTGGGGTCCTCAACTCTGAGACACCTCTATTTGGAATTGAACCCTAATTTCTACCAACCTATAGAGTTCAATTACGGTGTGTACTTAAGGCTATCTGTCTGTGACCTTGGATATGACACTTCATCTGCATCATCCCAGTTCAGCCAGCTGTAAATGAATACCAGGAAGTAACTGGCAATGGACTGATGTCCCATCCAAGGATATGCATTGATTCCCATCTGCTTCACACTATGGTACCCAACAGAGAAGAAATATCAAAAAAAGATTGCTTTGTGAATTCTTGAAAGTACCTATACCTTTGATATTTGTGTGTCTGTGATAGAACTTCCCAGTCTGGGTCTGTTGTGGGCGTCTCCCACCACTTGATTGGCTAAGTACACCCACTTCCATCGCGGGAGGATGACAGCTGGAAAAGACAGCAGGATCAGTCATTTTTGAAGGCCTTTGGCATCTGTTGCGTTGCTTTACCCTGCGGCTCCACGCGGACACATACACACCGGGGCCTCACAACTAACACATAAATCACCTCCTTAACAAAGCGAGTGACAGCTCGTCTTAACGGACGAGAGTGATCACTGTGTGAGCGAACGGCAGCCTGAAAGCGATCGCCTGTGTTGTGTTTGTAGGTACAGTATGCGTTTGTGGTCATGTCCGACTTTTCCACAGAATTAACATTCACGTTGAAGGGATTAGCCAATCAAACTGCTGATTAGTTCATATTTTAAAAACTGCATCATGCTTCTCAAGAAATAAAGGAAAAAATAAAGATTTTAACTTATTTCACATTCTTGGATGTGGGAATTTACATCTGTTCTGTGTTATTTGAGCAGTAAGGAAAAAGTGGTTTTCAGCCATTTTTGAAACTCTTAAAGTTCGAAATGGTTTCTTTTGCACTAAACTGGATGACTCAAATTTAAAGATAGCATGAGTTATCTGTGTTTCTCGTATATCAAATAATGATTTGTACTGGGGCTGGATGATAAAGCGATCACTATAACTTATCCCAATAAAGTTTCAATTTAATAAGAATGATAAGAGGTGGACATTTATACTTGATATGGACAGACGCAACAGAAATAAATATGAGAACATTTGCAATTATTTATTCCACAACAAATTATACAAATTTATCTGGTGATGTGATTGTCGATAAAGTTGTATCTAAATGTTCAAAGTTAAATTCTTATATAGAAATGTTCTGAATTTTGACTTTGAATTCATGAAAGTACTTGTCTCAGCTTTGATTCAGAGACACTTTGACTATATACTTGTAGTTCATTGGTACAGTGGACTCACAAAAAAAAAAAAAATCTCAGTCTGGATTACAAGTGGCTCAGAATAAGGTTATTAGATTCATGTTCGAGAGAGAGAGAGAGAGAGAGAGAGAGAGAGAGAGAGAGAGAGAGAGAGAGAGAGAGAGAGAGAGAGAGGGAAGGCTTTAATTTGATCTGAAATGGGAGATGAACTTCTTTTTATTTAATTGGGCAAACAAATAATTTCTCGTAAATAATTACCGACTGATCAGAAATCTTGAGGCTCATAAACTCATCTGTCTTAACTGTGATTAAGTGCCTGGGGGGGCGCCGTTGAGTAGTACTCAAACACTCACACCAGCGTGTGATATTACAAAAATATTAATTAATAAATAATTAATATTAATAATTAACCAACCTCAAAATCTGATTAACTGTCCCTTAATCCAGATTATAACTCTACACCAAAACTATCTGAAATCTGTTGCTTCTTTTTGATATATCCTGATTATAGACACACACACACACACACACACACACACACACACAAATGGAAAAACTGAACAAAAACATTACCTAGTTACCTGTAATAATTGTTAGTAACATCCTTACCCGAGCCTGAGGAAACAGACTGTGCCGCAAAGTTGCTGATAACTTTCAGATATACACAGACACGCACACACACACACAGACACACTTGTCCCCTTTTCCGCCTTACAAATCAACACATCCTTACAGATTACTGCACACCTTGATCTCCTGCATAATTCCTTAATGTCTCAGGCAAAGGTATAAACCAGCAGAACTCAGATGAGATTTAGGCTGCACTCGTGGCACCACTAAAAAAAAAGTGCCAGCATGCAGCAATAAAAAATAAAAATACTGAGTCAACCACTTGCATCAGATTTGTGGGTAAATCTAGCATGATTACACAGTGTCGGGTATGTAAATGTGATATTTACTGCAAGGAGGAAAAAAATAAAAATAAAAAAAAGCAGACTGCACAAATATTCTGTCAAAACGTTGGATTTAATGACAGTTATCAGGAGATGTTTACAGGTGTGGTTTATTTGTATTGTAGAGGCTGTCTGGGTACAGAAACATATAAAGAATACATTTATGCCACCCCACCTCACTTTATATATATATATAAATATATATATACACACACACACACACACTCAACAAAAATATAAATGCAACACTTTTGGTTTTGCTCCCATTTTGTATGAGATGAATTCAAAGATCTAAAACTTTTTCCACATACACAATATCACCATTTCCCTCAAATATTGTTCACAAACCAGTCTAAATCTGTGATAGTGAGCACTTCTCCTTTGCTGAGATAATCCATCCCACCTCACAGGTGTGCCATATCAAGATGCTGATTAGACACCATGATTAGTGCACAGGTGTGCCTTAGACTGTCCACAATAAAAGGCCACTCTGAAAGTGACAAAGTTTTTTTATTCGGCACACAAAATATTCAAATAGAAAAAAATGAACAATTCCACAAACAAACACAGACAAAACTAGTGAGTCCGAAAGGGTGTGGGCTGAAGCAAAGCTTATTAGCGCCCACCCCTGCTAGTACAAGTCCAACAATTCTAATCAGTCATATTTACATAAATACAAATTCACTACTACATGTCGACACACAGACATACACATCAATATACTATTCACTTATAATTATATTTATATAGTACCAGATCACAAGAAAGTCGAATCAAGGCACTTTAACGCCAGTAAGGACTAACCTTACCAACCCCCCAGAGCGAGCACTAGGCAACGGTGGTGAGGAAAAACTCCCTATAAGGAAGAAACCTCAAGCAGACCAGGCTCTTGGGGGTGACCCTCTGCTTGGGCTGTGCCATATATACCTATATACATACGTATATACTTTTACAAACATAAATATATACATACATATACACAGTCACTTATATACATATACACCTACCCATATCTATATATCTACATATGCATATACATACCCCACACATTCAAATATACAATAGTCCCACTTATAAATTGAACATTCATATAATCAAAATGATATTGGCTTCTTTATGATACTTAGACATAATGTTCTTTTTGAGTAGTTCTTAACTTACTAAGGTACTACCATTCTAACCTCTGTTGAACATTTGTTCCTTTCCTCACCCCAACCCAGACACACAAAAACCCTTTACATTTGTCTTACTGGTGGTTTCATAAAAATCTGCACAACCTCTTAAACTATATCTGGATTCCCTCAATCAGAACAGACTCTGGACATGTCTCGGTAAGGCTTGTTTTTCGCTCGAATAAAGTTGAATTGTAATGTAATACGACCAAATCTATGAATTTTATAAATTTAAAGACACAATAGAGAATGAGTTGGTTCACGATATTGTTTATTGCAGATGATTCGTATGGCTCGTTTTTGCAAAGGAATATTGGATTGGTATTTGATTTGTAAGTGTTTCCCCATGACTCAACACAATATGTCATATATGGTACCATCAGAATGATATAAAGTAAAGTAACCCTTCTTGCGGCAGTAGGTCTTTGGCTTTATACAAAATGGCTATAGGTTTTGCAATTGATTTCACATAATTTATATTGGTTTCGAGCTAATTTATTATCAATTATAACACCTAAAAAGGTATTCTCTGTTACTAACTCATTTCCTTATTGTTTATAGTTAAATTTTTACATTTGGGTGCCTGTTTATTTCCAAATATAATACATTTAGTTTTCCCAACGTGAGTGACAAATTATTAGTGTCAAACCAAACCTTAAATTTTCGTTCTTTCTCCACTATGTCCAGAAGCTGTTCAAGATTTTCACTGCTACAGAACACAGTTGATAATCCGCAAAAGGACACATCTCAGTGAACTCGACACCCAACTTATATCATTTATATAGACTATAAACAACAAAGGACCCAGCACTGAGCCCTGCGGGACCCCACAAGTGACATCCCTGATTTCAGAATTTGTGTTATTGAATTGAACATACTGAAATCTGCATTGTAAATAACTAGCTATCCATTCATATTGCCAGACCTCTGATTCCATATTTCTGCAGTTTAATTAATAGTATTCCATGGTTATTGTGTCAAATGCTTTCTGTAAATAAAAAAACACCTATTGTGTATTGTTTATTGTCAATTGCAGTTGCTATACGTCCACAAAGTCCAACAAAGCATGTGATGTAGTTCGAGACCTTCTGAATCCATATTGTTCTTCACAAATGATGTTATGCTTCAGTAAATAATCATTTAATCTTTTAGCAAATATTTTTTCCAAAATTTTGGAAAATTGTGGCAGGAGTGATACAGGTCTATAATTAGAAAATGTGTGTTTGTCACCAGTTTTAAACAGAGGAATTACTTTGGCTATTTTCATTTGAGAAGGAAATTTACCAGTACTTAGTGACATATTGCAAATATAATTGAACGGTTTTACTATACAATCAATAACTTTTTTTAATAAAGCCATATCCAAATTATTAAAATCAGTCGATTTCTTACTTTTTGAACCATGAACCAGATCAAGTATTTCCCTTTCATGAGTACCACCAATGAACATTGAAACAGATTTGTTAAACGTTGAATTATTTACCCAGAAGTTATTAATTTATGAGTCAATTTTACTGGCAAGATTTTACCCACATTAACGAAGTATTCATTAAAGTGTTCAGCAATAGACTCGTCGTTATCAATCGTGATGTAGTTGTTACTCTGAAAAAATGAAGGATAATCTCTACTTACTCTATTCTTTTTTACTATTTCATTTAATATGTTCCATGTGTTTTTGATGTTATTTCTATTTTTGATAAGTAGCTCATTATAATATGTTTTTTACTGAGTCTCATGATATTGATTAACTTATTCTTATATGTTTTATACTTACTTTCAGCTTCCTTAGTTTGTAGTTTTATGAATTGTTTATATAGTACGTTTTTCTTTTTACATGCCCTCTGAAGCCCCTTAGTTATCCATGGTTTGTTGCTATATTGATTTCTATATATTTTGTCAACAAATGGACAGTGTTTATTATACAAACTGGAAAAAATGGAAATGAAAGCATCATATGACCTGTCAACATCATCAACAAAAACATCTGACCAATTCTGACTTGATAAATCCTCCCTTAAATTATCAATTGTTTCAGGTGTTACTTTTCTACTCATGAATTTGATATTGCTTCAATACTTACAACAACCCTCCAATGCAAAGACTGAGAAACTGGCAAGTGATCACTGATATCACTGACCAGTAGTCCCCCACTAAGATTACCGGATATAACGTTAGTTAAAATATTGTCAATGAGAGTTGTTGAGTCCATAGTTATTCTGCTAGGATGAATGATGGTTGGAAACAGTCCTAAACAGTACAAGGTGTTTATAAATGAGGTAATTTGTGGATGATTGTGAGGGTTTAAAAAATCTATATTGAAATCTCCACAGACAAATAAATGCTTATTTCTGTTGATTTTGTTGTATATTCCTAAGATAATGTCTTCAAAAGTGTCAATATTTGTCCCAGGAGCTCTGTAAATGCAACTAACAACTATGTTTTTGGAGTTTATAGATGTCATTTCTATGGTAACACATTCCATGATGTTGTCCACTGTAAATGACATGTTGTTGATGAGTTTACAGTTATAATCTGACCTTACAAACAATGCAACGCCTCCGCCCCTTCTCGTCTGCCTATTAACCAGGAACAATTCATAACCATCAAGATATACCAGATCTTTATTATCCTCATTTAACCATGTTTCTGAAATTGCAATAACTGAAAAACGTTTTTTGGATGTTTTCAAACAATCATTAATAGTGGACAGATTACAAGAAAGACTTCTGCTGTTGAAATGTATGATTGAAAAATCTTCATCATTGATTTATAATTTTTGAATTGTTCTTCTGTAAAATATTTGCACTGTCTCAGAGTTATTATAATTAAATGTATCTAGACAGAGCTCCTGGGCAGAAATAAACAGATCATTATCCTTAGTCATTATGTCTCTCTTGTCTCCGGGTGTAGATGATGTGGATGAGTGGGTTGCTCCAGTCTGCATCATGGTGCTGTGATGTGTTTGAGTCCTCATACCTATTGTTCATATTTGTGCAGCTCCTCGATGTTCCTTATTGCCATAACCTTTGCTTGTTCTGGTGATCCGTTCAGTTTGATGAATATTTTACAGTTTGAAGTCCATGTGTGCTGGATTTTTCCCTGTTTCTTTAAGAAGCGTGCTTTCCTGGCGATGTCGGCATTCCGTTTGGTGAGATGTTCATTGATGAATACGTTTGTCCCTTTCAGTTTTCTTCCTTGTTTTAACAGTGCTGTTTTGTGTTTCTGTTGATGAATCTCATGATGACGGTTCGTTTATCATCGTCATTTCTCCGGGGCAGAGGGTGGCACGCTTCAATGTTATTTAAATCCATTTCTATACCTTTAGACAGGAGGAAATCAACAACCTGTTTTTCCACAGAGCTGACCTCCTGTTCACTGGGATCCCCTCCGCTCTCATCTGTTACCGCCCGTGTGTAGGACCGTGGTTTGATGTGAAGACCTGTGATGATGACGTCGTTGATTCTGGTGTACTGCTCCAATTCAGCCACTCTATTTTCCAGCTGCACCAGATGCCGGTCTTTCTCGGCGTTCTGGAGCCGTAATGCCTTCACCTCCTCCACCAGATCCATGATTGATTTCTGTTGCTGCTTCACAACAGAAATCTCCTCTGATAGAAAGTCCAGAGATTTTTTTAATATCGTCACCTTCCTCCACTGTCAGAACCTTCTTAGGCCCATGGTCGGCTTTATGGGCAGCTTGATGATCGCCGATGTTAACAGCCTGCGTTGTTTGTCACCGGGATGGATCTGCACTGCGCTGGTGCCGCGCGGCCTCGGTGTTTCCGCGCTGATGGATCCGCGGTGGCTGCACGAGGCCTCGGGGAAGTGGCACTCGTGGCGCGCGGCTTTAATGATGCAGCGCGCGGGCCTCAGTGAATTCACCACGTTGGGCGGGCCTCGGACGTTGTTGCTGTCCAGTCGCGAGGCTAAGTTGCCGGTTGAGGTGGTATTCCCACTGTCCGGGTTGGCAAAACACCGGCGTGGCAGATGGCAACTACAAACACCACCTCTGAAAACTCAGGTACAAACTTTTTGCAGCTCGCTCTGACGACACGCAGCTCTCTAGTGGTTTGAGGTGCAGTTTTATCACACAGCACAATGCCACAGATGTCACAAGATTTGAGGGAGCGTGCAGTTGGCATGCTGACAGCAGGAATGTCAACCAGAGCTGTTGCTCGTGTATTGAATGTTCATTCTCTACCGTAAGCCGTCTCCAAAGGCGAATTCAGAGAATTTGGCAGTACATCCAACCAGCCTCACAACCGCAGACACGTGTAACCACACCAGCCCAGGACCTCCACATCCAGCATGTTCACCTCCAAGATCATCTGAGACCAGCCACTCGGACAGCTGCTGAAACAATCGGTTTGCATAACCAAAGAATTTCTGCACAAACTGTCAGAAACCGTCTCAGGAAAGCTCATCTGCATGCTCGTCGTCCTCATCGGGGTCTCGACCTGACTCCAGTTCGTCGTCGTAACAGACTTGAGTGGGCAAATGCTCACATTCGCTGGCGTTTGGCACGTTGGAGAGGTGTTCTCTTCACAGATGAATCCCGGTTCACACTGTTCAGGGCAGATGGCAGACAGCGTGTGTGGCGTCGTGTGGGTGAGCGGTTTTCTGATGTCAATGTTGTGGATCGAGTAACCCATGGTGGCGGTGGGGTTATGGTATGGGGCAGGCATCTGTTATGGACGAAGAACACAGGTGCATTTTATTGATGGCATTTTGAATGCACAGAGATACCATGACGAATCCTGAGGCCCATTGTTGTGCCATACATCCAAGAACATCACCTGCATGAGGCAAATGGTGGTCACACCAGATACTGACTGGTATCCACCCCCAATAAAACAAAACTGCACCTTTCAGAGTGGCCTTTTATTGTGGGCAGTCTAAGGCACACCTGTGCACTAATCATGGTGTCTAATCAGCATCTTGATATGGCACACCTGTGAGGTGGGATGGATTATCTCAGCAAAGGAGAAGTGCTCACTATCACAGATTTAGACTGGTTTGTGAACAGTATTTGAGGGAAATGGTGATATTGTGTATGTGGAAAAAGTTTTAGATCTTTGAGTTCATCTCATACAAAATGGGAGCAAAACCAAAAGTGTTGCATTTATATTTTTGTTGAGTGTATATATATATATTGTTTACTGGCAGATATTACTTGCATTAGCATTGTCACATGACTAAAATCTAACCACAAATAGTAAAATAAACCATGAATTTCAAATCTGCAAATTGCAATCAAAGGAAGACGCGGCTATTTAGAAGTTAGGCCATAAATTTAAAACATTTATAATATTTTGAAAAAGGTGAGAAATTATGCAAATTATAGATGATTAGCAGATAAGGGATAAGATATGTTAATTGTGGGGTTTGCACAGTTTAAAGTAAGAACAATAATAAACAAAATATTACATTTTACAATTTGGCCATTAGTCATAAATGCATCCTGTTAAAGACTGTTTCTCCTAGACTTTCGGCTTTGTGCATGCTTATAAATGTTGTCATCAATATAACTGCGAAAAATAAAAAAATACATCTGTGTAATCAGGCAGCCAAAACAGTGGAGAGGTCTGCATGCAAATTAAAACAGAGTGCTGCTCCACACACATCAAGATCAAAATCCACCAGCTACCAAAATCTACCACCTCACTGAGGAGGAAAAAAAATACAAAATGGGGGAAAAAACTGAACAGAGCAGAGGTTAAAACGAGGCACTCACAGGGACCAGGAGTGTGCATCTGATGGAAACATGAATTCACAGAAAAGGGGTCAAGTTAGGCCCAGGAAGGGGGACAACACAGTGTGGTCAGTGCAGATGTGTCCTAAGGAATCTCAAAGAAGGGAGGGAAAGGCCCAGAAAGAGTGGAAAGGGGAGCAGAGATCAACAAATGGTGACAGATGGTTCACAAGTTATTAACTACATAAAGTTTTAAAAGTTGTTCAGTATCTACTTGAGACGTTTTACTATTATACTAAACTGGTATGTTAGAATTATTGCAGAATTTTCTTTAGTTGTTAATTTAGTTTTCAGTTGTAGTGTTTGTCCATTTAGTGTAAACACACAGAAGTTGGGTCCCTCAATTTTTCAGGGAATGACTCTGAGGAAATAATAATAATAAACACCCCCTGACATCGGGGTGAACGTGAAGCTATCTTGTAAAGTGCTTTGAGCGTTGATGCAGATGCAAAAGCACTATATAAATGTAGTTCATTTCACACACCTAGAAATGCTGAGAAATGCAGAGTAAGATGTTTTCCAGAATGCACCTGTTAAATCTCTCGGTGAGGCGTAAATTAGCATTAAAATACATCAGAGACCACTAATTATTACTGCATGTGTGCAGATAGAGACTTACAATGATCCTTGATTAATTGTTTAAAAAAACACTTTGTGCTCTGCGTCTTACTTGAATTCAGACGATGCACTGTATCAAAAGGAAAGTGCATTTGGATTGCACCCCAAGTGCACTTGGGATGCATCCAAATGCACTCACTAACTACCACACCTATTCCTAATCCTCATCAATCCAGCATCCCCGAACCATCCACCAGGTGGCACACGCATCTATGGGATATTATATAGGAAAAAAAAAAAAAAGGATTGATCTGGTGCATCAAACTTCACCAAATGTGAAAAGCTTTGTCCTGATTATATGCACTTTAATTTTGTGAGCTTATATGATGACAGCATTTATTGTTTTTGAGTTATTGTGTTAACAATGTTGAGGGGTTGGACTCATCTATCTGTTCAGTCAATGTTTTTTATAGGTTTACACGTCTCAGCATTTCCAAATTATTAATGTGCCATGCTCCAAACTGCATTAGTTATGACAATTTCTGGTACTCATAAAAATGGGCAAAGATGTGTGTAGATATAATCATTGTGACATTCTGTCTCCACGTAAAAAGGTGGTGAGGTTCATCAGATCTTCAGGCATGCACTGGTTTGGACTCATTTATCTGTCTCATCACTCACTGCTGTTCAGAGGATATAGAAATATCTTTGTTCATGCAGTGTTTAAAACCACAGTGTGCAGGATTTAGTGCCATCTAGTGGTGAGGCTGCAGATTGCATTATGTTGTCGCTGGTCATGATTTTGTTTTTCTTCAAGTTTTTGCTTATTTGTCTTGTGATAAGTAACATCGATGATCCTACATTGTCACAAAAAAACAAGGGTTTTCAAGTATGTCCCTTTAGGGCTACTGTATCAATATGGCAGCGCAACATGGCAGCTCCAATGAGGGGGGACTACTCCCATGTAGATATGAAGGCCTCATTCTCAGCTTACAAAAATATTTTGTTGCAGATAATTAAGCATTAATGAATGCATTATGGATGCTATATTCCACTTATGCTAATAAACGCCCCTAAATCCTACATACTGTAGCTTTAAGTAGGTTGTGTAAATGCATGTTGGAGTGCATGTTTTGTACATTTGTGTATGTTTTGTTTTGTTTTGTTTTGTTTGCGTGACTGCTAAGCCAGTCAACAAAAAGGTCCAGTCCCAGTGTGGTCTTCTCTGTGTCTATCTCAGGTAGAGTACGTTGCTGCTAATGCCCTCTAAGATCCCTGCAACGCTATCCTACGAGCCCCCACTCTCTCCCACAATCCTCTTTGCTCCCTGGGCCCCTAAGCACCTTGGCGTAGGGAAGGTGGCTCGCTGCGGATTGTCTTAATCTCTCCTTTTCCTTCAGAAAAGGGCTAAGCCAACCCGAATGTCACTCTCCCTATCACTCCAAAAACCAATTGGTTACATGGATATTTTTTCTCTCTTCTCTCCTCCGTATCTATTTTTCTCACCTCTCACCTCTCAACTTCTTCCCAATTTCCTATTTTTTCCACTCAGGAGAAGTTGAGTCAACTTTTTGGTTCAAGTGAAATAGGAAAAGCAGCTTTAAACAACAGCTTTAGCTCACTGTGGTGGAGGTCTTAACGGTATGCAGGATTAAGGATGTGTGTTTAAAATTTTACCTTTAAAAAAAAAACAAGTGTGTGAAATTGGAACACAAAGTTTCCATCGATACACAATGAGTCGGATTTAACAAGAAGTCGCACATTCTCCAACTTAAAAATGTGACTAAATGCTGACAAACTTTTTGGGGGGGTTAAGCCTCTATGTTAGCGCTAACTACATGTAGCAGCTACGTTGATGAGCAAAGGTCGTTCCAAAGTTAAGAGAAATTAATAAAAAATAAACCTTAAAAACAACAGCATGGTTTTTTTTTCTCTCTCTCTCTCTCCCTCTCTCTTGGACCAGTAAATCCTGCGCCTGTCTTTTAAGTCTCCTGTGTTTTGGGTTTTTGGGATGTTTTTAGCACAGATGCTATTAGCCTCCATGTTAATCCCTTGGAGAATAAATCATTAGAACATTACACTGGATTCTAATTACTTCTCTTTCTTTCTCTCCCTCCCTCTTTCTCTAATTCAGGTACTTAAATGCCATTTTTTTTACCCTTACATGGGGAAGTTACAGTAAAATGAATAAATAACTGGTGGATAAAGTTTGTACGTACTGTTTTTAGCATTAGTAAACTGTAACTGAACAAGTAATAGTGTTCAGTTGATTGAGATTTTAATGGCTGGAGTATTATTTTTTTAATAGGCAAACACCAGCAAACTTAAATATCAGCTGCCACCAGTCCTCTAACTTAAATAAAAAGGCTTGTTTCTGCGCTGCGGGAACTAGCAGGTCAGTTTTGGGGTTCTGACACCTATGCACATATCTCCACTGCAGGGGTTGCCCCATCAAAGTGATTATTCAGAATCTTTTGCAACATCAGACAAGTCTGTGCTACTGGGTATGTACTTCTGAGCTGCCCTAAAACGCCGCTGGGCAGAGCTCAGTGCTCAATGGTGACAACGACAAGGTGACAACGTTGCCAAGTGGCATTCATGAAAGAAAACAGAAACAAGCACAAGAACCACAATGGAGAGAAAATGCGACAGTTTCACTCATGAGGAAACCTCCAGGAGTAGATGAACTAGATGGGTGCCTCCTAAACCTGTAGCTTCAATAACTGCACCAGCCATAACCCATATAATTAATCAATGTTTTAATGAAAATAATTTTTTCAGCTTGGAAAAGATCAAAATTATAGCATTGCCAAAAAATAAAAAGTGTCATTTTCTGCAACGAATAGTAGACCTTCCGGTATTGAGTAAATTAATGGAAAAAATTATGTATGATCAGATTAACGCTTATTTTAGAGAGAATAATTTAATAACAAATTATCAGCATGCTTTAGAGAAAAGCATTCAACAGCGACTGCACTGACCCAAATGACTGATGACTGGTTATGGGAAATGGACAAAGGTAATTATTGGGACAGTATTATTGACTTCTCCGCGGCTTTTGATCTCATGATCACAAAATTCTTCTAAAAAAAACTTGAATGTTATGGCTTCTCCAAATCTGCTGTGCAATTTATTAGTGATTATTTATGTGACAGAAAACAATTAGTGTATTATGGATGTTTTTCAAATGTTTTAACTGTGAAACATGGTGTGCCACAGGGCAGTTGTCTTGGTCCGCTTTTATATTCTATCTTCACAAATGATCTACCATTAGTGCTTGATACAGCAAGCATTTCAATGTTTGCAGATGACACAACAGTCTATATGGCTGGGAAATCAATTGAGGAAGTTAAAAAAAACTTGAGCAGGAAATTAAAAAGATTGAAAATTGGATTGAAGACAACAAACTCATTCTGAATGTAGGAAAAACAGCAAGCATTGTCATTGGAACTAAACATTCCTTGAGAGCCGAACCACAACTAAATCTTGTAATGAAAAATACAGTTGTTAAACAAGTGGAAGAAGTCAAACTCCTTGGAGTCTGTATTGACAGCCAACTGTCCTGGGACAAACAAATAAATAATGTAGTCTCTAAAATGGGACAGACTTTGGCAGATAAGAAGATGTTCAAGATATTTAACTAAACCAGTGATACCATATGTCATTCAAAGTTTGGTGTTGTCTCAGTTGGATTATTGTGCAGTTGTCTGGTCAAATACTTCAGTAAATAATGTAAAAAAATTACAGCTTGTGCAAAATAAAGCTGCACGTGTGGTGTTAAAATGTGGCTTTAGGACGAGTGTGGATACAATGCATAAGCGCCTCTCTTGGCTTTTGGTGAGGGACAGGTGGCTATATGCAAAAGCAAACTTTTTAAGAAATATTACAACTCAGATACCGTCTGTCCTTTACCAACAACTGCCTTTTAGTAAGGATACTCATTTTTATCCAACCAGGCATGCCAAAGGACTGTGTTTCATTTTCCTAAATGTAAAACAAACCAGAGTCAACGGACAGTGATGTTTCGAGCCATGAGAGAATGGAATCATTTACCACTAAAGTTAAGGGAACTGAGCAGTGGACTGGGTTTTAAAAAGGAACTTAAAAAGTATTATCTGAGGCAAATGGTTGAAGTATTGTTGTATTAATTGATTATGAATGAATTTATTGAATGTATTATGAATTTTCATTATGATTTACAGGTCTTAATGGAAATCTATTATGTTATTGTACTGAAACTGTGATTAAAACATGAATGGACCCCAGGAAGAGTAGCTGATGCAGTTATACTGCAGATGCTAATGGGGATCCAAATAAAATTTGGACAAGAATACGAGCTGTCCATATGCACTTAGTTGTTGTTTCTGGTGAGCCTTGTTTCCTCATCTCCTGACATCATTGCACCTGTTTTGCATTGTGCAGCCATTCTGGCCAGCAGGTAAGAATATGCTCTCTATGTTTTGACCTCATGCATGAGCAGATCCATTTCCTCACCAGAAAACCTCTCACTTCCTACCACCATCTCAACAGCAATGACAGATGACACTGAGTTTAGTTCATGTTACATTTACAACACAACTATGATTATTTAAGTTACTAAATAATCACAGGTGACAGACTTTATAAACAACAAATGCACAGACACTGTGCTTTAGATCGTGCACTATAGATTGGTTAAATATGGCCTATAGCTTCAGCTGATCCTGAGTTTTGGTCTACAGTAAAAAGCAATGCAACCCAAGTTGTGCCAAATTTTAAAAAACACAACGGTCTGAGTGACCGTTAGATGAAACAGACTCACCAAAGAACCATCAAGACTCCCTCAGGACTGCAGCAAGTGACTGTTAGTGTGACGCAGCAGTAGACGGAACAAAGGAGAGCATAGCTGTCATTTGTTTTCTGGGTTTTTTTGCACTTCTTTTCCATCCGTTCTTTTGTCTGAGGAAACTGTAAGAAGCAGGAGGAGGCCCAAGGAGCAGCTGGCAGGTAGGAAGAGAGGGAGGGAGCAAGGAGAGCAGGGAGGACAGACAGAAAAAGGAGGAAAGATGATGTAGAAAAGCCATGGCAGACAGAGAGACTGGAGTCAGTCGAAAGATTTGAAGAACAGAGCAGAGAGTGTGGAGAGTTTTACACCCATTTTACTGAAGCATTTATCTGCATCTGTTGATGTGTGAGAATCTGCAAATAAAAACTTGTTGAAACTGGAACAATTCACATGCAAAACCTAAAGCAACATCCTATAAACAGGATGCAAAAAAGTATCTTCCTAAAAGGACAAGAGCTGCATAGTTTGAGGAAAATATCAACTGCATTTTGTGGAGTATTATTTTTACTATTTTGGGAGGTCATGCAACTTATACGAGCAAGTGCCATGCAGTGGCGTGAAGCTCGTTTTATGGTAGATGAAGGCGCAAACCGGAAATGGCACAAAACAATCTGCCCATATGGGGAAAAGCCACAAACCGACGGTAAACAAAGGCACAAAACGGAAATGGCACAAAAAACTCTGCCCATGGTAGATGAAGCAGCCACAACCTGGACAACATTGTCATAAACAGCCACAAACCAATGGCAGGTTCTGCATCAATTATTCAATTTTAAATTATTGTTTGATATATACAGAGATAGTAAAGAGCTTCTTCTTCTGTTTAAGAATTCTGTTCTGTTTAAGAATGTTTAATTTTCACTCTTGCTGCACTTTGTGTGAAATCATAGTCATATCGTATATCATATTGATATGACAATATTGAGATACGATAATTTGGCCATATTGTACATGTAACGGAGGCCAGCAGGTGTCGCTGTGCAGATGTATTTAGTAAACCTCATTCCCAACAGCTCAAAAGGATTCTCTGGTCACAAGGCCAGAGCCCTGGGTTTTAGCCTTCTGGTTAGAGAGTCCAACTCCCATGCCGGAGCTCGTGAGTTCGCGTCCCGAGGGGAGCGAATGGGCGGAGTCATATCAACACAACGCAGAGTGCAGCCACTACATACAGTCCTACTGTCAACTAGCTGAAAACTTTGAACGTTAATTTACATCTACATTTAAAAAAAATGCTTAAAGTGGCAGGGGGTTAAGAGGGCTGTAATTCATTTAATTCATTTCATTTCATTTATGTGGATGCAATTACCAGCAGTTGTCGGCATGTATAACTGAGTATCATCAGCATAGCAGTGAAAGGTAATCCCAAAATGCCACAATATGTGCCCAAGGGGTGCTATATAAAGGGAGAAAAGCAGGGGGCCTAAGACGGACCCCTGTGGGACCCCAAATTTCATGTCACTAAGGTTAGAGGTAGTGTTATTGTACAAATCACAGTGAGAACAACTGGTCAGGTATGACGTCAACCATGCAAGGGCATTTCCAGTAATCCATAAATGATTCTCCAGTAGGGATGAGCGAGTACACCACTATCTGTATCTGTATCTGTACTCGTAGTGGGCGGGACCTAAACCGAAAGTGGGCATGGTTTAACCCGAAAAGGCTGGGGCTTAAGTCAGTACATTATTTTAAGTCTGAAATTGATATGGATTGATCAGAAGTTGCTATATTTATTGTTTATTTGAAAACTATTTACAGCCTCAACATTGAAATTCAAATCAATGTTTTTGATCACAAAAGTAAGAGAACTATTTACAGAACAAGTTTTTTTATAAACTTAGAACATGAATATTCTTAAGTGTATGAATGAATATTTACAGAACAGCCTCAGAATTGAGATTCAATGTAGTAGGAAATTATGAACTACTAAGTATGCATGAACAAGAGCTGTCATACTCAACACAACTTTCTTTTTTTTTTTCTTTTTTTTATGATCAAACTGTGATTTTTTTCCAATTATTTTTATTTCTACTACCTAACGTTCTTGGCATTTTTTTCCACACAAAGTTAAACAATATTGATTAAGGTGTGTGTGTGTGTCTGTGTCTGCATGACTGTCTGTCTGTGTGTGCATGTGTGTGTCACTGATTGACTGGGTGACAGGTTTTTCGACTGACCAATTTATTTTTATGAACAGTGAGAAAGTGTCAGATACTACATGCAGCCATATTCCATAAAAATGTTAATATAGACTACTTTGTGTGTTCAGCTATGTGTGTATGTGTGTAAGTGGTCTGTAAGACTGTTTATTTTTTAATGATCTGTGTGAACTTGGTGATTTATGCAAACATCCAGTAGGAGCAAAGTTTTCCAACTGACTTTATATCACCAGCCAAACTAAGAGCAAGCAAACTGTGAAAAAAAACCAACCATGTGTGATACAAAACAAGCTCACCAAGTAACTTTAAATATAACAAACCAAAAAGAGGCAAGCTGAAGAAAACTTAAGGAGTACTGAAAGAGCAACATGAGGTAGAATCAAGCCAAGCAGAGAGGAGAGAGAGAGAGAGAGAGAAAGAGAGAGATCCTGTTTGTGTTTCTGTGTAGGCTCTCAGTTGTCCAGGTGGTTTCCATAGTAGAGAAGCTTGAATCTTCGACTGGACTGGATTGCTTGACGTGAGGATGTTTTGCTTCAAATCACACAAGCTTCCTCAGCTAAAATTCTTGCTCTGGTAGTCTGACTTCTGTCTTGACTCTTGTAGAGAGAATAAACCAGAAGCCAACAAAAGCTGGAGTTTTTAACCTAACCAGACCCCTCCTACTTAGAGGCCGACTGCTATAGGCTAGTGACTAAACAATAGCTCTAATTAACACCTATTGTGCTCTAGTTAGCACTCTCCTAATGATGGGATGGAAGCCTCCCCTGATGGCTCCCTTGATGACGTGAATGACTCATTACATGAACAAAAGACTGAAACTGCTTTGACCTGAGTACCAAGTTTAAGGAGTAGTGATTCCCAGTAAGCGCAGGTCATAAACCCGCGTTGATTTAGTCCCTGCCCTTTGTACACACCGCCCGTCGCTACTACCGATTGGATAGTTTAGTGAGGTCCTCAGATCGGCCCTGCCAGGGTCGGAACACAGCCCTGGCGGAGTGCCGAGAAGACGATCAAACTTGACTATCTAGAGGAATAAAATTCATAACAAGGTTTCCATAGGTGAACCGGCAGCCAGCCCACCCGCCCACCGGACCGAGGCAGTCTCCCCAGCTGTCAGAGCTGAGGGACGGAAATTTTTTTTTGGCCCAAGCAGAGGGTCACCCCTTTGAGTCTGGTCTGCTTGAGGTTTCTTCCTCAGAAGGAGTTTTTCCTTACCACTGTTGCTCTGGGGGTTAGTAAGGTTAGACCTTACTTGTGTGAAGCGCCTTGAGGCAACTCTGTTGTGATTTGACGCTATATAAATGAAAATTGCGGACAAGTAAACCTCAGTCCCCACTGACAAAAGATGTTTTAGGGACAGATGCAAGAGGCCATGGGTTTTAGTCTGATGGTTAGCATTTCAGCCTCCCATCCTGAGGACTATGGGTTCAAGCCCGATGATGGACAAAGTGACACAGGTTGCAAGTTGCCTCATAATCCAAAGGCTGAAGCACCAATCCGATTCCAAGTGTCACTGCAAGAGCAGCTCTGCAGTGGCATTCTCAAGCCTCAGTGAGGTGGCAATGCTGACATCTTCAAAACTTGTCTAGATACGCTCTGTGCAAGTGATATTCCCACCAAGTCTGAACCATTTACGTTTCTTGGTTGACACATAAAGTGTTTTTCAGAGAGATTTCCGTCGATGTTTGACCAGACTACTCCAAAAATCACCTTTAGATATTAATCCAAGTACCATATTTGCTGGAGTATAAATACTGTATTTTGTTTGTTTGTTTGTTTTTTAAGTTTGGGAAGTACAGCAACTTTTGCTCCAGTTGTGATTTATATACTAAAAACACACATTTGTTATTAATAATAATTGGAATGACTATTTATATAGGATTTCACAGGGTACAAAGTACTAAATAAACTTAAACATTACAAGAATAAATGCCAATAATATAAGGATTTTCCTATTCAGGAGGCTTTTTTTTAAACAGGTGCGACTTATATGCTGGAAAATATGGTAATTTTTCCACAAAGTTTGAAGGAAATCTTGCCAGATGTTTCTGAGTTATTTTGTCAGCAGACACACAGCGGTGAAAACAATACCCTGCTTCACTGGTGCACAGGGTAAAAATGCAGTCACCCCTCACAGTGTATAAAAAGCATAATCACAAAACTTGCCTTGTTCCGGCATTAAACTAATCAGATAAAACAGGACAAATGATTGTTGTTGAGTTTTATAATCAGCAGATCAACTCTGAAGAAAAATTGTTTTCTGTCGGCCCTGTGATAGACTCGTGTCCAGGGTGTACCCCGCCTCTCGCACACACACACACACACACACACACACACACACACACACACACGGTTTCAGTTAACCTGAGAGTCAACAGGCTGCAGACTGATAAGTTTGATTACAGCAGATACTGTTTCTTTCTCTCTCTCTCTCTCTCTCTCTCTCTCTCTCTCTCTCTCTCTCTCTCTCTCTCTCATTTCTGAGATGGAGGGAGAGGAAAAAAGAAAGTGAGAGATGCAGAGACAGAACAGTCTGGGTGTTTTTGCTTTCAACTGACGAATTTCAGGATCATTCTTAAAGTTTAAGCCAAACGCCATAGTTTTCTCCTGTTATTTAGCACGGTCTAAATAAAAATGTAGATTTTGCACCAAATGTTTATTATACAGGGGTGTGTTTGTGGGCGCATAGTAAATTCAACAAATCACCTGCCATTGGCCTTTAAAAGTGCTAAAGTCTAGATCACTGTTAAGGTGCACTGAAAAGTGACAGGTGTTCTGGTGAAGGAAAAATTTTTCCTTGCTCAGCTGACAAAATTCTGCAACTGGCAACCACGTACGAGGTCTGTCCGTAAAGTATAGGTCCTTTTCATTCATATGTTGTTACGTCAGACATGCTTGAACCCTCGTGCGCATGCGTGAGTTTTTCCACGCCTGTCGGTGACGTCATTCGCCTGTGAGCACTCCTTGTGGGAGGAGTCGTCCAGCCCCTCGTCGGAATTCCTTTGTCTGAGAAGTTGCTGAAAGACTGGCGCTTTGTTTGATCAAAATTTTTTTCTAAACCTGTGAGACACATCGAAGTGGACATGGTTCGAAAAATTAAGCTGGTCTTCAGTGAAAATTTTAACAGCTGATGAGAGATTTTGAGGTGATTCTGTCGCTTTAAGGACTTTTCACGGTGCGAGACGTCGCTCAGCGCTCTCAGGCGGCGTCATCAGTTTCAGAAGAAGTCAGTTTCAGCATTTTATCCGGATATTCCACTGTTAAAGGAGATTTTTTTAATGAAAGACGTGCGGGCGGATTGCAGCGTCGGCTCGCAGCCGCCGCGACGCTCCGCCACAGGAAAAACACCTCTGTTGGAAGCCTTGAGGACAAGTTGGAACATCTCCAGCTGATAAACAATTTCTCATATACTCACTCCACTGAAAGCCATCAAAAGCCAACTGGATTTTAACAAATGGTTATCAACACGGAGGTGTTTTTCCTGTGCCGCCGCGCCGCGTCGGCTGCGTCCCGACGCGCGGACCCGTCCGCACATCTTTCATTAAAAAAATCTCCTTTAACAGTGGAATATCCGGATAAAATGCTGAAACCGACTTCTTCTGAAACTTCTCTGTTCTCTCACGACGTCCTGGATCAATAGAGCCTGAAATGTGGAGGTTTTAAGCTTGAAACAGGCTGATGACGCTGCCTGAGAGTGCTGCACGACGTCTCGCACCGTGAAAAGTCCTTAAAGCGACAGAATCACCTCAAAATCTCTCATCAGCTGTTAAAATTTTCACTGAAAACCAGCTTAATTTTTCGAACCATGTCCACTTCGATGTGTCTCACAGGTTTAGAAAAAAATTTGATCAAACAAAGCACCAGTTTCTCAGCAACTTCTCAGACAAAGGAATTCCGATGAGGGGCTGGACGACTCCTCCCACAAGGAGTGCTCACAGGCGAATAACGTCACCGACAGGCATGGAAAAACTCACGCATGCGCACGAGGGTGCAAGCATGTCTGACATAAAAACATATGAATGAAATCCATATAGTTTTTGAAAAAAAATAAAAAGGACCTATACTTTACGGACAGCCCTCGTAAACCCTCATGGAAAAATTGAGAACTGCACTTTAATGGTACAATGCTTCACCTCAGGGAGCTTTTGTAGCTGCTGTTGCTTTGACAGTTTGGCTCTAATCCCTTAACTCACCAGAGTTGCACCCGTTTTCTCATTACCACAGTGTCGTGTGCCTGGCACACTCCAGTTTAATCAGAATGTCAGGTGCTACTGTTATTGATTAATGGTATGTTTGGACTACAACACACATACACCTAATGAACATGATAAATCCAGTTCCTCTGCACAAAGTAGTCAGCTTTACGCTCAGTTTGTGTGGCCTTGGACATGCCCCAAAAGCATTTGTGCACTCTGTCCCACTTGTTTTGCACCCACCACAACATACATCCTCAATCTTTACCTGAGTTATGTTGGACAATCTACCACACCCACACACCCTTTGTAATGACCAAAGCACAACCCAGGACCCCTTTGCAGGGAAAAATACAGGTACCAGAAAATACTGAGCCGCACCAGTACAGTGGGTAAGGCATACAGTGTGACACACAGCAAACAGGCCCGTTGGGGAATAGGTGCAGGGGATAGTCTAGAAAACAGGCAGGGGTTCAGGGGGCAGGGGTGCTACCATTGCCCCAGTCTGAGGTCAAGAGCGCTCTGGAGCAGGATGGATCCAGGATGTCTCTGTACATTGCTGTATTCATCTTTCCCTCAATCCTGACTAGTCTCCCAGTTCCTGCTGCTAAAAACATCTCCACAGCATGATGCTGCCACCAACATGCTTCACTGTAGAGATGGTGTCTGGTTTTCTCCAAACATGACGCCTGGCATTCACACCAAAGAGTTCAATCTTTGTCTTATCAGACCAGAGAATTTTGTTGCTCATGGTCTGAGAGTCCTTCAGGTGCCTTTTGGCAAACTCCAGGCAAGCTGCCATGTGCCTTTTATGAAAGGAGTGGCTTCCGTCTGGCCACTCTACCATACAGGCCTGACATCCAATCAACTGAATTTACCCCAGGTGGACTCAACTTAAGCTGCAGAAACATCTCAAGGATGATCAGTGGAAAGAGGATGCACCTGAGCTCAATTATGAGCTTCCTGGCAAAGGCTGCGAATACTTATGTACATGTGATTTCTTAGTTTATATATATAAATTATATAAATTAAATGCCTTCTCTGGAACAAAAATAGCTTCAGTGCCAAAACAAGGCTTCCTGATCATATCAATTCTGGGAGGGATTTAAGTTTTAAAGTCTTTCATTGTTATTCATCAAGTAGATTAGCAGTGGATATAATTAATTTTTCAGAAATGGGATGTCCACCTATCAACTTTTGTTTTGCCATGGTGCCAAAACAACAAAATGGTTTCAGTCCAGTATTTTTCCAGTTTGATCAATGATTGCAAATCTTTCTGCAACGGGCGTTTACATACAGTGAGACAAATAAGTATTTGATCCAATGTTGATTTTGCAGGTTTTCCCACCTACAAAGAATGTAGAGGTCTATAATTTTTATTGTAGGTACACTTCAACTGTGAGAGACAGAATCTAAAACAAAAAATCTGAAAATCGCATTGTATGATTTCTATCCATCCATCCATTTTCTTCCGCTTTATCCAGAGTAGGGTCGCGGGGGTAGCAGCTCAAGCAAAGCCGCCCAGACCTCCCGATCCACACACACCTCCCCCAGCTCCTCCAGGGGAACCCGAGGCATTCCCAAGCCAGCCGAGAGACGTAGTCCCTCCAGCGTGTCCTGGATCTTCCCCGGGGCCTCCTGTCAATGGGACGTGCTCGGAACACCTCTCCAGCAAGGCGTCCAGGGGGAATCTGGAAAAGATGCCTGAGCGACCTCAGCTGGCTCCTTTCAATGTGGAGGAGCAGCAGCTTGACTCCGAGCTCCTCCCGAGTGACCGAGCTCCTCACCCTATCTCTAAGGGAGCGCCCAGCCACCCTGCGGAGGAAACTCATCTTGACCGCTTGTACTCGCGATCTCATTCTTTCGGTCATGAGCCAAATCTCATGACCATAGGTGAGGGTCGGAATGTAGATCGATCTGTAAATCGAGAGCTCTCTCTTCACCACGGCGGTCCGATACAGTAACCGCATCACTGCAGATGCTGCACCGATCCATCTGTCAATCTCACGCTCCATCCGTCCCTCGCTCATGAACAAGACCCCGAGATACTTAAACTCCTCCACTTGAGGCAAGGACACTCCACCGACCTGAAGAGGGCAAGGCACCATTTTCCGGTTGAGAACCATGGCCTCGGATTTGGAGGTGCTGATTTTCATCCCGGACGCTTCACACTCAGCTGCAAACCGCCCCAGTTCACGCGGAAGGTCCTGATTTGATGAAGCCAACAGAACCACATCATCCGCAAACAGCAGAGATGAAATTCTGTGGTTCCCAAACCGGACCCCCTCTACACCTTGGCTGCAACTAGAAATTCTGTCCATAAAGGTAATGAACAGAACTGGTGACAAAGGGCAGCCCTGGTGGAGGCCAACGTGCACTGGAAACAGGTTTGACTTACTACCGGCAATGCGAACCAAGCTCCTGCTGTGGTCGTACAGGGATCAGATAGCCATTAGCAAAGGACCCCGGACCCCATACTCCTGGAGCACCCCCTACAGGGTGCCCCGAGGGACACGGTCGAATGCCTTCTCCAGATCCACGAAGCATATGTGGACTGGTTGGGCGAACTCCCATGAACCCTCGAGCACCCGATGGAGGGTGTAGAGGTGGTCCAGTGTGCCGCAACCAGGACAAAAACCACACTGCTCCCCTGAATCCTAGGTTCGACGATCAGTCGAATTCTCCTCTCCAGTACTCTGGAATAGACCTTACTGGGGAGGCTGAGGAGTGTGATCCCCGTATAGTTGGAACACAACCTCCGGTCCCCCTTCATAAACAGAGGGACCACCACCCCAGTCTGCCAATCCAGAGGCACTGTCCCCGACCTACACGCAGTGTTGCAGAGGCATGTCAACCAAGACAGTCCCACAACATCCAGAGACTTAAGGTACTCAGGACGGATTTCATCCACCCCGGGAGCCTTGCCACCGAGAAGCTTTCTGACCACCTCGGTGACTTCGGCCTGGGTGATGGATGAGTCCGCCTCTGAGTCCCCAGTGTCTGCTTCCTCTTCGGAAGATGTGATGATGAGATTGAGGAGATCCTTGAAGTATTCCTTCTACCGCCCGACAACATCCCCAGTCAGGGTCAACAGCTCCCCAGCCGCACCATAGACAGTGCCAGTGGAGAGCTGCTTCCGCCTCCTGAGGCATCGGACGGTTTGCCAGAATTTCTTCCAGGCCGACCGATAATCCTCCTCCATGGCCTCCCCAAATGCCTCCCAGACCCGAGTTTTTGCCTCTGCGACCACACAGGCTGCAGCACACTTGGCCTGCCGGTACCGTCAGCTACCTCCGGGGTCCCACTTACTAACAAAGACAAGTAGGACTCCTTCTTCAGCTTGACGGTATCCCTTACTTCCGGCGTCCACCACCCGGGCTCGGGGATTGCCACCGCGACAGGCACCAGAGACCTTGCAACGACAGCTATGAGAAGCCACATCGACAATTGAGGTGGAGAACATGGTCCACTCAGACTCCATGTCTCCATCCTACCCCCGTGATCTGGGAGAAGCTCTCCCGGAGGTGGGAGTTGAAGACCTCCCTGACACAGGGTTCCGCTGCATTCCCGCAGACCCTCATGATACGTTTGGGCCTGCCAGGTCTGACTGGCTTCCTCCCCTCCCAGTGGATCCCACTCACCACCAGGGTGGTGATCTCGGTCGACAGCTCAGCCCCTCTCTCACCTGATGTGTCCGAGACACGTGGCCGAAGGTCAGATGATACAACTACAAATTCGATCATCGACCTCCAGCTCAGGGTGTCCTGGGCCACGTGCACTTATGGACACGCTTGTGCTCGAACATGGTGTTCGTGATGGACAAACTAACTAGCACAGAACCAATCCAATCCATCCACTTTATTTATAAAGCACAGTTAAACAGACCGAGTCTCCAAGTGCTGCACAACAAAGCATAGACACGGAAAATAGCAATAATAACAATAATAACAAATAGATAAGATAAAAAATACATAATAATAAAACCATGATAAAAAAATAAATTTCAATAAAATAAATTAAAAATAAGACACAAGGACCGTACAACTCATGTGTGTTAAAAAGCCAAGGAATAAAAGTGGGCCTTAAGACAGGACTTAAAACACTCGACAGAAGTCCAACAACTGAACACCACTCGGGTTCAGATCGGGGAGGCTGTGCTTCCCAATCACCCCCCTCACAGGTCTCACTGTCGCCGCCCACGTGGGGTTGAAATCCCCCAGGAGAACAATGGAGTCCCCAGTCAGAGCACTATCTAGTACCCCTCCCAGGGACTCCAAGAAGGTCGGGTACTCTGCACTACTGCCTTGGCCCATAGGCCGAGACAACAGTGACAAACCTGTCCCCGACCCGAAGGCATAGGGACCCGACCCTCTCATTCACCTGGTGAACTCCAACACATGGCAACTGAGCTGGGAGCCATAAGCAAGGCTACCCCAGCTCTATGCCTCTTCCCGTGGGCAGAACGCCAGAAAAGTGGAGCATCCAGCCCCTCTCCAGGAGTTGGGTACCAGAGCCCGAGCTGTGCGTGGAGGTGAGTCCGACTATCTCTAGTCGTACTCTCAACCTCCCGCACAAGCTCAGGCTCCTTCCCCCCCAGCGATGGTGACGTTCCACATCCCAACAGCCAGGGGCTTGTGAGCGCGGACCGGACTGCTGGGCCACCCGCCCTCGAGGTTGTATGATTTTTAAATAAATAATTTGCATTTAGTGCATGAAGTAAGTATTTGATCACCTACCAACCACCAAGAAGTCTGGCTCTCACAGATCTGTTAGTTTTTCTTTAAGAAGCTCTCCTATTCTGGCACTCTTTTGTTGTGTGGGCCGCTGAAGAGGAGGTACTGCTGGCCCACCACCACCAGATGGCGCCCTGCTTGGAGTGCGGGCTCCAAGCACGAGAGGGCGTCGGAGCTGCTGGGAGTGACAGCCTGTCACTTATCAGCACCAGCTGTCACTCATCACCATCACTACAAGGCCGGACTGCAACTCCACCTCCTCGCCGAGAAATCAGCTACCGAACAAGGTAATTTCTCTGCGGTGATTATTATTGTGACTTAACAGTGGGTCTGTGTGCAGCCGTGTTCCTGCGAGGGTCTATTTAAGGCTGGATTGGCGGACAGTGAGAGGACGACGGACTTCGTCTCTCACTCCATCCAGGAAGGCGACCAACAGGAGCTGCACGGGTGATATTGTATCTGGAGGTGGAGGTTCTCCCTCCTGGAGGAACTACTCAGGGAACGATTACTGGGTGTGTCTTCACCACACCCACCATTAACTGTTTCTGTTTCTGCCAGCAGTACCTGGTCTGACAGCTGGAGGACGGTGGCCACCTGGGACCCAGGAATTGGCGGCTCCGGTGTTCTTTAGATCCGTTGGTAATGGAAGCCGTGTGGGATCCGGCTCTTCTCTGGACAGGACGTTCTTCTATCCTCGAGCCTGCCCATACAGTCACCTTGTGTATGATTGACTGAACTCCTCAACTGCAATTGTCTGTATTCCGTTGTGCAATTCACAACATTAAATTGTTACTTTTTGGCTCATCCATTGTCCGTTCATTTACCGCCCCCTGTTGTGGGTCCGTGTCACTACACCTTCCCAACACTCTTTACCGGTATAAATTGCACCTGTTTGAACTGGTTACCTGTATAAAAGGACACCTGACAACACACTTGATCAGTCCCACTCCAACCGAACATTTAATTATATGTACTGTAGAGGCAGAAATACCTCCAGTCCCTTCCAGTCTTCCTTTAATAATTTTCCTCATGGCATTTTGGTGATTAACTGGCGATTCTCTGCCCATCTTTGCTCCTCAAAGACAAGCCTTTTGTGGATACTGCTTTTGGACCCAATCTTGATTAAAACCACCTGTTGATATCACCTGTTTGAAATAACAATTTCAAATGAAATAGAAGTCAAAATAAATTCAAGTATCACTGCTTTATTTTTTTTTTAAATAATAAAATTCTATTTTCTATATTATTCAGTTTTTTCAGATTTTGGGTTACATAAGCAGCCCCCTAAATTACGCACCACACACTCACAGAGAGCTGTAACAAACATGGTGCACGCTCGGCCTCCAAACAGGTCAACTGTAGTCTAATGTCTCACGCATACAGCTGACTGAGAGTAATGCTGCCGTGCCAGTAATCCATTCACGTCCAGCAGGCAGCCTGAAACATTCATCACACCGTTTATTGCACCCTGTCTGCAGGCACACACACCACCCTGACCAGGCAGATGGTCATGCCACCCCTGCCAAAGCAGTGTGACAATACACAAACAAATAAAGGGGAGGAGGCGAGCATCTATTAAGCTGCCATCGCCTCGTCACTGAGAAGTTGGCATCAGCCATATCCAATATCAATCCATCATTCTGCCGTCTTTCCCTCTTTCTGTCTGAAGGCGCCGCCTTTCATGTCCACCTGCCACATAAGACTAAAGTATCATAACAAACATTGTCATACCAAGGCATTCAATCGTAATGCCACCTTCATGATGCAACCGTGGCCACATTCATCATGGGAAAACATTACGCTCTTCCTTAAGGAACCTGCAGAGTTTATCCAAGCGAGAACGTCATTCAACATAGTCAGAAAATGTCATCCATCATTCAACTGCAGTTAAAAGCTCATATGGGGTTGGAGTTGGTCACTGAGGAAGGGTCATATTGTTGAGAATGTTGAGTTATGGGCTTGATGATTTTCTCATCCTTGTGATTCCTTTTTCATTTTGAGGAATCTAGTGTTTACAATACGAGAAGCTATTGGTTAAAAGTCAACAAAGGCCAAAACTGAGGATGGACTAGGAAGTGTATCAATGCCCATTTCGCTGGGAGATAACTCCACACCAATCCCCACCCTCACGTGGTTTCTTACTGGGTGAACATTGGCTCACTGGCTAAATGCCAGTCCTGCCAGCGACACCACTGGGAAAATTTCAGGCAGGGATCACCTGCAGACCAAAGTAAAGTTTAATGTCATACACAGGACAGAACATTTTAGGGTTCAAGGACACACAGTTTGGGAGTACCAAGGATTTGATCTCCTGACCCTTGCTTTGGAGGACAACCACTTCCCACTGAGCTATTGTGTCCTCACACAAACAATGAAGAAAAGAAACTCTGCCAGGCCTGCTGATGCCAGTGCACAACTGGCCAATCAAATCACAAGACTAGTGAGAGTGTCAATGCAATAGAATCAGAAAGTTACAAATTATTTTTTTTCCCTTTTCACGGCTAAAAAAATAACACAACATGACTCTTCAACAATCCAAGCACCTGCCCTTGTTGTGAGGATCAGTTTCAGCTTTATTTGTAATTTTTTCACGAGCAATTTTGCACCAACTACAGAATACCCAATCACCTGCTGGTCGCTACAGAGATTAGAAACAAACAACAAGGAGATATTCTGATTTCCTCACCAATTTTCAACATTTTATATAATATCAGTGTGATACTAAAAACACAAATGCAAAAAAAAGAAAAAAATTACTCCCCCTCCCAAACAACAAACAGACACACACACACACACACACATTACAGAGCCACTAAAACCATACTTCACTCCCCCTCTGGAGGTGACATAACAACTTCCGCAGTCAAAGATCATACATGTCAAACCCATTGAGGGTCCACCCTGTATAACCAAGTGATAAAATCAACACAAAATCCTTATAACCTCCTAAATCGCCACCAAAATCAGTTTTATTACAGTACACACAACTGCATAGCGGTATCACATAACTGGGGTTTTGCCCATATATTAATAAACTAACACCAGGGATCTCCATGGGCTCTTTCATGGTGCAAGTCCTCCACAGTTAAATCCTCTTGCTCACCAGTATAATTGCTTGCTGTCAATAAAATCAATGTCTACAAGTACATTGTAGGTATTCTGTACCAAACTCAATATATTTCCCATAAATACAGTGTCACCACAGCTGTTCTATTTTACAGAAACAAGAAACTCACAGAGTAACAGATCACTGCTCCTAACAATCTTTGGCCCTACCATCTGAGACTGCTCTGTCCTACGATTGGATATTGGAAAACCATGTGACGGTGAACCAATTTCGATTGGATGCTCACATTGTGCACATCATCACACAGGTTCTATGAGGAGTACAAAGATGGTGGATGGCTGGCCGAAAGTCCAAGGCGTTAAGAAAACAACAGTAAAAAAAATAAATTAACAACAGAAAACCCTGAATATCTGTAAGACTTTATTTGTACGTCCGTATGACTCTGAAACTTGGACAAATCCGTATAATTTACAGACAGTCCCTATAGGTTGACGTATGAAAAATTAACAGAAAAAGCTAAAGCGGAGCTCCTCCGTCATCCTAAAACTGAAAATTAGCTTCATAATCACATGCACATATGTATTTAGTAAACCATTCAGAATTCTAATCCAATTACATTTGTTCGGCAAATCTGCTTGGTTAATCGTGTATATTTGAGACCATAAAATATTGCATTGATGGTGGCAAAATATTCAGCTGTTTCACATTTTATGTATTACTCCTGTGCCCTGACCACGTTGCTTACGCAGATGTCAATAATGGCGCTGTCATCAGCTGAGAGCTAGACAAACTGACGGAGCGACAATGATGCCGAAATGCATGAATTTAAGGTACCATACAAAAGTATGATGTGGATTATGATACAGAATTACTCAATGCAGTTGATGAGATGCGAAATCTATGATCTGCTCACAGAATTTCCAGTTTGGCATGAAGACACTGTTGCTACGGTAAGCTTCGCTGAAAACATGGATCCAGGTTGAATCACTTACAGAAAAATAAAACCATGCAAATGATGACACTTGGATTTAGATAGGGAATAACTGCCTTGTGTTTGATGATTTGCAAACATTAATGCTGGCTTACGGTCACAAATATCCATTTACCATTTTAACATTAAAAAAATTTTAATATTCAATCTAGCATTAACGTCCGCAAATCATCAGACACCAGGGGGTTATTCCCTAAATACTACACAGCAAAACTGCCCATGTTAATTAACACTATAAAATTGTCTATTGTCGGTAACACTTTTTTGGTGTTAACATTAACACTGTTGTATTAATTTAACACTAACAGTGGTAAACTAACATTTGTGCAGTGTTAGTTTACCACTGGTAATTTTACTGTGTACAATCTATACGTCAGCTTGGGGAGACTAAAATATGAACATCAGTAAAACTCAGTTCTTCAATAAATATGTACGACTGGACCAATTTTACTTGTCACCTGGGCGATGTGTCACATGGGCGTTGTGTCACCTGGCCCCACGGCCGATATCATAACCATGAAGGCCCAACAGGAACCCTGAACACAAGACAGCAAGCGGGGCTCTGGGTGAAACAAGAAGAGGACCTCAATGGCGGATCAGGCGGAGTTGGTGATGGCTTGTCACCCAACAGTCGTGAAGGTGGATGAAGGCTGCAGCAGGTCCTCAGAGCTCAGTCGTCTTGGATTTCACAGCCATCAGATTAGGATAAGGATATGTCGAGGGACCACGTGTTTGCTGATGTGCAATGGAGATTCCCCGTTAAACAAACCCACACAGAGGCGTCTCTAAATCGACCTCTGGATGTAGATTTTCTCAGTGTCCATCATCCCGTATGGGAGTCAGTCAAAAAAATGACAATTAGTTGTGGGCAATTCAAACTGTACTTACAGCTTTCAATGGTCTTGGTGTGATCGAGCCATCCAAGAAATGTCTTATTCTCAGGAGGATGAAGAACAAATGGACAAATCATCGCTTTCAGTGGTTCTGTTGTGATCTTGCCATACCAGAGAATTATAATAAACATGGCAGTCTAATGAAATTGTACATATGCCCGTTTAACTGCTCATTAAATCTAATCTATCTAATCAACCTATCACATGACAGAAACTCAATGCATTCAGGATTGTAGGTATAGTCAAGGGAATAGGGAAGGTGATTTAAGTGACTTTGAAAATGGCAGTCTGGTAAATCTTTGGATACCACTGGAAGGCATAGCACATCAAACTTTGAAGCATATGGGTTACAGCAGAGGAAGACCACAGAAAACTGAGGACCTAGTGGGCAAAGGCTCACCAAAACTGGACAGTGGTAGATTAAAAAACTGTCAGTGGTCTGATGAGTCTCTATTTCTGCTGTAAATTCCAGATGGTAGTACCAAAATTGCATGAAGAACATGAAAGCACAGATCAATCCTCAATTCAGGCTGATGTGGTGGTGTATTGGTGTGGCAAGTTCATCACTCCATCCTGTCAATAAGGACCAAAATATCTGAGGAATGTTTCCAACAAATGTTGAATATATGCCTTGAAGAATTAAGGCAGTTCGGGCACTTGTGAAAGGTGTACCGAATGAAGTTGCAGGTGGGTAGTTTCATCTACAACCCCAATTCCAGGAAGTTGGGACGTTGTGTAAAATGTAAATAAAAACAAAATACAATGATTTGCAAATCCTCTTCAACCTTTATCAATTGAATACACCACAAAGGACAAGATATTTAATGTTCAAACTGATAAACTTTATTGTTTTGTGCAAATATTTGCTCATTTTGAAAATGGATGCCTGCAATACGTTTCAAAAAGCTGGGATGGGGCAACAAAAGACTGGGAAAGTTGATGAATGCAAAGAATACCTGAATTCAAAGAACACCTGTTTGGAACATTTCACAGGTGAACAGGTTAATGGAAAACAGGTGAGTGTCATGACTGGGTATAAAAGGAACATCCCCAAAGGCTCAGCCGTTCACAAGCAAAGATGGGGCGAGGATCCCCACTTTGTGAACAACTGCATGAAAAAATAGTCCAACAGTTTAAGAACAATGTTTCTCATTTGTTCAATTGCAAGGAATTTAGGGATTCCATCATCTACAGGCCATAATATAATCAGAAGGATTCAGAGAATCTGGAGAACTTTCTACAATGTAAACGGCAAGGCCGAAAACCAACATTGAAGTTCACGTGCATAGTAAAAGAGTGTGGGTACTAGACTGGCCTGCCTGCAGTTGAGACCTGTCGCCCATTGAAAATGTGTGGCGCATATGAAGCGCAAAATACAACAACAGAGACCCCGGACTGTTGAACAACTGAAATCGTACATCAAGCAAGAATGGGAAAGAATTCCACCTACAAAGCTTTCAACAATTAGTGTCATCAGTTCCCAAAACGCTTATTGAGTGTTGTTAGAAGGAAAGGTGATGTAACACAGTGGTAAACATACTACTGTCCCAGCTTTTTGAAACATGTTGCAGGCATCCATTTCAAAATGAACAAATATTTTGCACAAAAACAATAAAGCTGATCAGTTTGAACATTAAATATCTTGTCCTTTGTGGTGTATTCAATTGAATATAGGTTGAAGAGGATTTGCAGATCATTGTATTCTGCTTCTATTTACATTTTACACAACGTCCCAACTTCATTGGAATTGGGGTTTGTATGATCTCACACACATTCCACCTGTTTGATGGCATGCTGCTATTGGGAATGGAAAGGTATCCGTCCTTATGTGTATTCTGATACCAATGCATGAACAGGTGGCTTTGTGGGACAGGAGTTGGACTACCAACCTACAGTCAAATCTGAGAGCATGCCCTGGTGCTACGGTTTGCTATATCCACCACACCACATAGGTGAGTAGATAACGAGCGGGCCTGCCAAAACGTAGATTTGGGTTCCCACTCATGCTACCTGTCGTCTTTGGACAAGACACTTAATCTACATTGTCTCAGTCCACCCAGCTGTAAATGGGTGCCGGCCTCAGCTGGTGAAGTAGCCCGCGTAGACTGGCATCCCATCCAGGAGGAGTTAGACTCTCAGCTGCTTGATGCTACGGAATCTGGAGATAAGCACCAGCACTGTGTAGGACTTAGAGAGCTGTCCCAAGTCCAGGATGGAAACTGTGTTGGCAGACAACCAATCCATTGCTATCTCTCAAAAGTAACCATCTATCTGCTTTAGCCAGGTTGAAACGTCGATTTTCCTTTGGCGTTCTCCAGCTGCTGGGGTCCTCAACTCTGAGACACCTCTATTTGGAATTGAACCCTAATTTCTACCAACCTATAGAGTTCAATTACGGTGTGTACTTAAGGCTATCTGTCTGTGACCTTGGATATGACACTTCATCTGCATCATCCCAGTTCAGCCAGCTGTAAATGAATACCAGGAAGTAACTGGCAATGGACTGATGTCCCATCCAAGGATATGCATTGATTCCCATCTGCTTCACACTATGGTACCCAACAGAGAAGAAATATCAAAAAAAGATTGCTTTGTGAATTCTTGAAAGTACCTATACCTTTGATATTTGTGTGTCTGTGATAGAACTTCCCAGTCTGGGTCTGTTGTGGGCGTCTCCCACCACTTGATTGGCTAAGTACACCCACTTCATCCATCGCGGGAGGATGACAGCTGGAAAAGACAGCAGGATCAGTCATTTTGAAGGCCTTTGGCATCTGTTGCGTTGCTTTACCCTGCGGCTCCACGCGGGACACATACACACCGGGGCCTCACAACTAACACATAAATCACCTCCTTAACAAAGCGAGTGACAGCTCGTCTTAACGGACGAGAGTGATCACTGTGTGAGCGAACGGCAGCCTGAAAGCGATCGCCTGTGTTGTGTTTGTAGGTACAGTATGCGTTTGTGGTCATGTCCGACTTTTCCACAGAATTAACATTCACGTTGAAGGGATTAGCCAATCAAACTGCTGATTAGTTCATATTTTAAAAACTGCATCATGCTTCTCAAGAAATAAAGGAAAAAATAAAGATTTTAACTATTTCACATTCTTGGATGTGGGAATTTACATCTGTTCTGTGTTATTTGAGCAGTAAGGAAAAAGTGGTTTTCAGCCATTTTTGAAACTCTTAAAGTTCGAAATGGTTTCTTTTGCACTAAACTGGATGACTCAAATTTAAAGATAGCATGAGTTATCTGTGTTTCTCGTATATCAAATAATGATTTGTACTGGGGCGGGATGATAAAGCGATCACTATAACTTATCCAATAAAGTTTCAATTAATAAGAATGATAAGAGGTGGACATTTATACTTGATATGGACAGACGCAACAGAATAAATATGAGAACATTTGCAATTATTTATTCCACAACAAATTATACAAATTTATCTGGTGATGTGATTGTCGATAAGTTGTATCTAAATGTTCAAAGTTAAATTCTATATAGAAATGTTCTGAATTTTGACTTTGAATTCATGAAAGTACTTGTCTCAGCTTTGATTCAGAGACACTTTGACTATATACTTGTAGTTCATTGGTACAGTGGACTCACAAAAAAAAAAAAATCTCAGTCTGGATTACAAGTGGCTCAGAATAAGGTTATTAGATTCATGTTCGAGAGAGAGAGAGAGAGAGAGAGAGAGAGAGAGAGAGAGAGAGAGAGAGAGAGAGAGAGAGAGAGAGGGAAGGCTTTAATTTGATCTGAAATGGGAGATGAACTTCTTTTTTATTTAATTGGGCAAACAAATAATTTCTCGTAAAATAATTAACCGACTGATCAGAAATCTTGAGGCTCATAAACTCATCTGTCCTTAACTGTGATTAAGTGCCTGGGGGGGCGCCGTTGAGTAGTACTCAAACACTCACACCAGCGTGTGATATTACAAAAATATTAATTAATAAATAATTAATATTAATAATTAACCAACCTCAAAATCTGATTAACTGTCCCTTAATCCAGATTATAACTCTACACCAAAACTATCTGAAATCTGTTTGCTTCTTTTTGATATATCCTGATTATAGACACACACACACACACACACACACACACACAAATGGAAAAACTGAACAAAACATTACCTAGTTACCTGTAATAATTGTTAGTAACATCCTTACCCGAGCCTGAGGAAACAGACTGTGCCGCAAAGTTGCTGATAACTTTCAGATATACACAGACACGCACACACACACACAGACACACTTGTCCCCTTTTCCGCCTTACAAATCAACACATCCTTACAGATTACTGCACACCTTGATCTCCTGCATAATTCCTTAATGTCTCAGGCAAAGGTATAAACCAGCAGAACTCAGATGAGATTTAGGCTGCACTCGTGGCACCACTAAAAAAAAAGTGCCAGCATGCAGCAATAAAAAATAAAAATACTGAGTCAACCACTTGCATCAGATTTGTGGGTAAATCTAGCATGATTACACAGTGTCGGGTATGTAATGTGATATTTACTGCAAGGAGGAAAAATAAAAATAAAAAAAAGCAGACTGCACAAATATTCTGTCAAACGTTGGATTTAATGACAGTTTATCAGGGAGATGTTTACAGGTGTGGTTTATTTGTATTGTAGAGGCTGTCTGGGTACAGAAACATATAAAGAATACATTTATGCCACCCCACCTCACTTTATATATATATATAAATATATATATACACACACACACACACACTCAACAAAAATATAAATGCAACACTTTTGGTTTTGCTCCCATTTTGTATGAGATGAATTCAAAGATCTAAAACTTTTTCCACATACACAATATCACCATTTCCCTCAAATATTGTTCACAAACCAGTCTAAATCTGTGATAGTGAGCACTTCTCCTTTGCTGAGATAATCCATCCCACCTCACAGGTGTGCCATATCAAGATGCTGATTAGCACCATGATTAGTGCACAGGTGTGCCTTAGACTGTCCACAATAAAAGGCCACTCTGAAAGTGACAAAGTTTTTTATTCGGCACACAAAATATTCAAATAGAAAAAAATGAACAATTCCACAACAAACACAGACAAAACTAGTGAGTCCGAAAGGGTGTGGGCTGAAGCAAAGCTTATTAGCGCCCACCCCTGCTAGTACAAGTCCAACAATTCTAATCAGTCATATTTACATAATACAAATTCACTACTACATGTCGACACACAGACATACACATCAATATACTATTCACTTATAATTATATTTATATAGTACCAGATCACAAGAAAGTCGAATCAAGGCACTTTACGCCAGTAAGGACTAACCTTACCAACCCCCAGAGCGAGCACTAGGCAACGGTGGTGAGGAAAAACTCCCTATAAGGAAGAAACCTCAAGCAGACCAGGCTCTTGGGGGTGACCCTCTGCTTGGGCTGTGCCATATATACCTATATACATACGTATATACTTTACAAACATAAATATATACATACATATACACAGTCACTTATATACATATACACCTACCCATATCTATATATCTACATATGCATATACATACCCACACATTCAAATATACAATAAGTCCCACTTATAAATTGAACATTCCATATAAATCAAATGATATTTGCTTCTTTATGATACTTAGACATAATGTTCTTTTGAGTAGTTTCTTAAATCTTACTAAGGTACTACTCATTCTAACCTCTGTTGAACATTTGTTCCATTTCCTCACCCCAACCACAGACACACAAAAACCCTTTACATTTGTTCTTACTGGTGGTTTCATAAAAACTGCACAACCTCTTAAACTATATCTGGATTCCCTCAATCAGAACAGACTCTGGACATGTCTCGGTAAGGCTTGGTTTTTCGCTCGAAATAAAGTTTGAATTGTAATGTAATCGACCAAATCTATGAATTTTAATAAATTTAAAGACACAAATAGAGAATGAGTTGGTTCACGATATTGTTTATTGCAGATGATTCGTATGGCTCGTTTTTGCAAAAGGAATATTGGATTGGTATTTGATTTGTAAGTGTTTCCCCATGACTCAACACAATATGTCATATATGGTACCATCAGAGAATGATATAAAGTAAGTAACCCTTCTTGCGGCAGTAGGTCTTTGGCTTTATACAAAATGGCTATAGGTTTTGACAATTTTGATTTCACATAATTTATATGTGGTTTCGAGCTAAGTTTATTATCAATTATAACACCTAAAAATGTATTCTCTGTTACTAACTCAATTTCCTTATTGTTTATAGTTAAATTTTTACATTTGGGTGCCTGTTTATTTCCAAATATAATACATTTAGTTTTCCCAACGTTGAGTGACAAATTATTAGTGTCAAACCAAACCTTAAATTTTTCGTTCTTTCTCCACTATGTCCAGAAGCTGTTCAAGATTTTCACTGCTACAGAACACAGTTGTATAATCCGCAAAAAGGACACATCTCAGTGAACTCGACACCCAACTTATATCATTTATATAGACTATAAACAACAAAGGACCCAGCACTGAGCCCTGCGGGACCCCACAAGTGACATCCCTGAGTTCAGAATTTGTGTTATTGAATTGAACATACTGAAATCTGCCTTGTAAATAACTAGCTATCCATTCATATGCCAGACCTCTGATTCCATATTTCTGCAGTTTAATTAATAGTATTCCATGGTTAATTGTGTCAAATGCTTTCTGTAAATAAAAAAAACACCTATTGTGTATTGTTTATTGTCAATTGCAGTTGCTATACTTTCCACAAAGTCCAACAAAGCATGTGATGTAGTTCGAGACCTTCTGAATCCATATTGTTCTTCACAAATGATGTTATGCTTCAGTAAATAATCATTTAATCTTTTAGCAAATATTTTTTCCAAAATTTTGGAAAATTGTGGCAGGAGTGATACAGGTCTATAATTAGAAAATGTGTGTTTGTCACCAGTTTTAAACAGAGGAATTACTTTGGCTATTTTCATTTGAGAAGGAAATTTACCAGTACTTAGTGACATATTGCAAATATAATTGAACGGTTTTACTATACAATCAATAACTTTTTTTAATAAAGCCATATCCAAATTATTAAAATCAGTCGATTTCTTACTTTTTGAACCATGAACCAGATCAAGTATTTCCCTTTCATGAGTACCACCAATGAACATTGAAACAGATTTGTTAAACGTTGAATTATTTACCCAGAAGTTATTAATTGATGAGTCAATTTTACTGGCAAGATTTTTACCCACATTAACGAAGTATTCATTAAAGTGTTCAGCAATAGACTCGTCGTTATCAATCGTGATGTAGTTGTTACTCTGAAAAAATGAAGGATAATCTCTACTTACTCTATTCTTTTTTACTATTTCATTTAATATGTTCCATGTGTTTTTGATGTTATTTCTATTTTTGATAAGTAGCTCATTATAATATGTTTTTTACTGAGTCTCATGATATTGATTAACTTATTCTTATATGTTTTATACTTACTTTCAGCTTCCTTAGTTTGTAGTTTTATGAATTGTTTATATAGTACGTTTTTCTTTTTACATGCCCTCTGAAGCCCCTTAGTTATCCATGGTTTGTTGCTATATTGATTTCTATATATTTTGTCAACAAATGGACAGTGTTTATTATACAAACTGGAAAAAATGGAAATGAAAGCATCATATGACCTGTCAACATCATCAACAAAAACATCTGACCAATTCTGACTTGATAAATCCTCCCTTAAATTATCAATTGTTTCAGGTGTTACTTTTCTACTCATGAATTTGATATTGCTTCAATACTTACAACAACCCTCCAATGCAAAGACTGAGAAAACTGGCAAGTGATCACTGATATCACTGACCAGTAGTCCCCCACTAAGATTACCGGATATAACGTTAGTTAAAATATTGTCAATGAGAGTTGTTGAGTCCATAGTTATTCTGCTAGGATGAATGATGGTTGGAAACAGTCCTAAACAGTACAAGGTGTTTATAAATGAGGTAATTTGTGGATGATTGTGAGGGTTTAAAAAATCTATATTGAAATCTCCACAGACAAATAAATGCTTATTTCTGTTGATTTTGTTGTATATTCCTAAGATAATGTCTTCAAAAGTGTCAATATTTGTCCCAGGAGCTCTGTAAATGCAACTAACAACTATGTTTTTGGAGTTTATAGATGTCATTTCTATGGTAACACATTCCATGATGTTGTCCACTGTAAATGACATGTTGTTGATGAGTTTACAGTTATAATCTGACCTTACAAACAATGCAACGCCTCCGCCCCTTCTCGTCTGCCTATTAACCAGGAACAATTCATAACCATCAAGATATACCAGATCTTATTATCCTCATTTAACCATGTTTCTGAAATTGCAATAACTGAAAAACGTTTTTTGGATGTTTTCAAACAATCATTAATAGTGGACAGATTACAAGAAAGACTTCTGCTGTTGAAATGTATGATTGAAAAATCTTCATCATTGATTTTATAATTTTTGAATTGTTCTTCTGTAAAATATTTGCACTGTCTCAGAGTTATTATAATTAAATGTATCTAGACAGAGCTCCTGGGCAGAAATAAACAGATCATTATCCTTAGTCATTATGTCTCTCTTGTCTCCGGGTGTAGATGATGTGGATGAGTGGGTTGCTCCAGTCTGCATCATGGTGCTGTGATGTGTTTGAGTCCTCATACCTATTGTTCATATTTGTGCAGCTCCTCGATGTTCCTTATTGCCATAACCTTTGCTTGTTCTGGTGATCCGTTCAGTTTGATGAATATTTTACAGTTTGAAGTCCATGTGTGCTGGATTTTTCCCTGTTTCTTTAAGAAGCGTGCTTTCCTGGCGATGTCGGCATTCCGTTTGGTGAGATGTTCATTGATGAATACGTTTGTCCCTTTCAGTTTTCTTCCTTGTTTTAACAGTGCTGTTTTGTGTTTTCTGTTGATGAATCTCATGATGACGGTTCGTTTATCATCGTCATTTCTCCGGGGCAGAGGGTGGCACGCTTCAATGTTATTTAAATCCATTTCTATACCTTTAGACAGGAGGAAATCAACAACCTGTTTTTCCACAGAGCTGACCTCCTGTTCACTGGGATCCCCTCCGCTCTCATCTGTTACCGCCCGTGTGTAGGACCGTGGTTTGATGTGAAGACCTGTGATGATGACGTCGTTGATTCTGGTGTACTGCTCCAATTCAGCCACTCTATTTTCCAGCTGCACCAGATGCCGGTCTTTCTCGGCGTTCTGGAGCCGTAATGCCTTCACCTCCTCCACCAGATCCATGATTGATTTCTGTTGCTGCTTCACAACAGAAATCTCCTCTGATAGAAAGTCCAGAGATTTTTTTAATATCGTCACCTTCCTCCACTGTCAGAACCTTCTTAGGCCCCATGGTCGGCTTATGGGCAGCTTGATGATCGCCGATGTTAACAGCCTGCGTTGTTTGTCACCGGGATGGATCTGCACTGCGCTGGTGCCGCGCGGCCTCGGTGTTTCCGCGCTGATGGATCCGCGGTGGCTGCACGAGGCCTCGGGGAAGTGGCACTCGTGGCGCGCGGCTTTAATGATGCAGCGCGCGGCCTCAGTGAATTCACCACGTTGGGCGGGCCTCGGACGTTGTTGCTGTCCAGTCGCGAGGCTAAGTTGCCGGTTGAGGTGGTATTCCCACTGTCCGGGTTGGCAAACACCGGCGTGGCAGATGGCAACTACAAACACCACCTCTGAAAACTCAGGTACAAACTTTTTGCAGCTCGCTCTGACGACACGCAGCTCTCTAGTGGTTTGAGGTGCAGTTTTATCACACAGCACAATGCCACAGATGTCACAAGATTTGAGGGAGCGTGCAGTTGGCATGCTGACAGCAGGAATGTCAACCAGAGCTGTTGCTCGTGTATTGAATGTTCATTTCTCTACCGTAAGCCGTCTCCAAAGGCGAATTCAGAGAATTTGGCAGTACATCCAACCAGCCTCACAACCGCAGACCACGTGTAACCACACCAGCCCAGGACCTCCACATCCAGCATGTTCACCTCCAAGATCATCTGAGACCAGCCACTCGGACAGCTGCTGAAACAATCGGTTTGCATAACCAAAGAATTTCTGCACAAACTGTCAGAAACCGTCTCAGGAAAGCTCATCTGCATGCTCGTCGTCCTCATCGGGGTCTCGACCTGACTCCAGTTCGTCGTCGTAACAGACTTGAGTGGGCAAATGCTCACATTCGCTGGCGTTTGGCACGTTGGAGAGGTGTTCTCTTCACAGATGAATCCCGGTTCACACTGTTCAGGGCAGATGGCAGACAGCGTGTGTGGCGTCGTGTGGGTGAGCGGTTTTCTGATGTCAATGTTGTGGATCGAGTAACCCATGGTGGCGGTGGGGTTATGGTATGGGCAGGCATCTGTTATGGACGAAGAACACAGGTGCATTTTATTGATGGCATTTTGAATGCACAGAGATACCATGACGAAATCCTGAGGCCCATTGTTGTGCCATACATCCAAGAACATCACCTGCATGAGGCAAATGGTGGTCACACCAGATACTGACTGGTATCCACCCCCAATAAAACAAAACTGCACCTTTCAGAGTGGCCTTTTATTGTGGGCAGTCTAAGGCACACCTGTGCACTAATCATGGTGTCTAATCAGCATCTTGATATGGCACACCTGTGAGGTGGGATGGATTATCTCAGCAAAGGAGAAGTGCTCACTATCACAGATTTAGACTGGTTTGTGAACAGTATTTGAGGGAAATGGTGATATTGTGTATGTGGAAAAAGTTTTAGATCTTTGAGTTCATCTCATACAAAATGGGAGCAAAACCAAAAGTGTTGCATTTATATTTTTGTTGAGTGTATATATATATATTGTTTACTGGCAGATATTACTTGCATTAGCATTGTCACATGACTAAAATCTAACCACAAATAGTAAAATAAACCATGAATTTCAAATCTGCAAATTGCAATCAAAGGAAGACGCGGCTATTTAGAAGTTAGGCCATAAATTTAAAACATTTATAATATTTTGAAAAAGGTGAGAAATTATGCAAATTATAGATGATTAGCAGATAAGGGATAAGATATGTTAATTGTGGGGTTTGCACAGTTTAAAGTAAGAACAATAATAAACAAAATATTACATTTTACAATTTGGCCATTAGTCATAAATGCATCCTGTTAAAGACTGTTTCTCCTAGACTTTCGGCTTTGTGCATGCTTATAAATGTTGTCATCAATATAACTGCGAAAAATAAAAAAAATACATCTGTGTAATCAGGCAGCCAAAACAGTGGAGAGGTCTGCATGCAAATTAAAACAGAGTGCTGCTCCACACACATCAAGATCCAAAATCCACCAGCTACCAAAATCTACCACCTCCACTGAGGAGAAAAAAAAATACAAAATGGGAAAAAACTGAACAGAGCAGAGGTAAAACGAGCACTCACAGGGACCAGGAGTGTGCATCTGATGGAAACATGAATTCACAGAAAAGGGGTCAAGTTAGGCCCAGGAAGGGGGACAACACAGTGTGGTCAGTGCCAGATGTGTCCTAAGGAATCTCAAAGAGAGGGAGGGGAAGGCCCAGAAAGAGTGGAAAGGGGAGCAGAGATCAACAAATGGTGACAGATGGTTCACAAGTTATTAACTACATAAAGTTTTAAAAGTTTGTTCAGTATCTTACTTGAGACGTTTTACTTATTATACTAAACTGGTATGTAGAATTTATTGCAGAATTTTTCTTTAGTTGTAATTTAGTTTTCAGTTGTAGTGTTTGTCCATTTTAGTGTAACACACAGAAGTTGGGTCCCTCAATTTTTCAGGGAATGACTCTGAAGAAATAATAATAATAAACACCCCTGACATCGGGGTGAACGTGAAGCATTCTTGTAAAGTGCTTTGAGCGTCTGATGCAGATGCAAAAGCACTATATAAATGTAGTTCATTTCACACACCTAGAAATGCTGAGAAATGCAGAGTAAGATGTTTTCCAGAAATGCACCTGTTAAATCTCTCGGTGAGGCGTAAAATTAGCATTAAAATACATCAGAGACCACTAATTATTACTGCATGTGTGCAGATAGAGACTTACAATGATCCTTGATTAATTGTTTAAAAAAACACTTTGTGCTCTGCGTCTTACTTTGAATTCAGACGATGCACTGTATCAAAAGGAAAGTGCATTTGGATGCACCCCAAGTGCACTTGGGATGCATCCAAATGCACTCACTAACTACCACACCTATTCCTAATCCTCATCAATCCAGCATCCCCGAACCATCCACCAGGTGGCACACGCATCTATGGGATATTATATAGGAAAAAAAAAAAAAGGATTGATCTGGTGCATCAAACTTCACCAAATGTGAAAAGCTTTGTCCTGATTATATGCACTTTTAATTTTGTGAGCTTATATGATTACAGCATTTATTGTTTTTGAGTTATTGTGTTAACAATGTTGAGGGGTTGGACTCATCTATCTGTTCAGTCAATGTTTTTTATAGGTTTACACGTCTCAGCATTTCCAAATTATTAATGTGCCATGCTCCAAACTGCATTAGTTATGACAATTTCTGGTACTCATAAAAATGGGCAAAGATGTGTGTAGATATAATCATTGTGACATTCTGTCTCCACGTAAAAAGAAGGTGGTGAGGTTCATCAGATCTTCAGGCATGCACTGGTTTGGACTCATTTATCTGTCTCATCACTCACTGCTGTTCAGAGGATATAGAAATATCTTTGTTCATGCAGTGTTTAAAACCACAGTGTGCAGGATTTAGTGCCATCTAGTGGTGAGGCTGCAGATTGCATTATGTTGTCGCTGGTCATGATTTTGTTTTTCTTCAAGTTTTTGCTTATTTGTCTTGTGATAAGTAACATCGATGATCCTACATTGTCACAAAAAAACAAGGGTTTTCAAGTATGTCCCTTTAGGGCTACTGTATCAATATGGCAGCGCAACATGGCAGCTCCAATGAGGGGGGACTACTCCCATGTAGATATGAAGGCCTCAGTCTCAGCTTACAAAAATATATTTTGTTGCAGATAATTAAGCATTAATGAATGCATTATGGATGCTATATTCCACTTATGCTAATAAACGCCCCTAAATCCTACATACTGTAGCTTTAAGTAGGTTGTGTAAATGCATGTTGGAGTGCATGTTTTGTACATTTGTGTATGTTTTGTTTTGTTTTGTTTTGTTTTGTTTGCGTGACTGCTAAGCCAGTCAACAAAAAGGTCCAGTCCCAGTGTGGTCTTCTCTGTGTCTATCTCAGGTAGAGTACGTTGCTGCTAATGCCCTCTAAGATCCCTGCAACGCTATCCTACGAGCCCCCACTCTCTCCCACAATCCTCTTTGCTCCCTGGGCCCCTAAGCACCTTGGCGTAGGGAAGGTGGCTCGCTGCGGATTGTCTTAATCTCTCCTTTTCCTTCAGAAAAGGGCTAAGCCAACCCGAATGTCACTCTCCCTATCACTCCAAAAACCAATTGGTTACATGGATATTTTTTCTCTCTTCTCTCCTCCGTATCTGTTTTTCTCACCTCTCACCTCTCAACTTCTTCCCAATTTCCTATTTTTTCCACTCAGGAGAAGTTGAGTCAACTTTTTGGTTCAAGTGAAATAGGAAAAGCAGCTTTAAACAACAGCTTTAGCGCACTGTGGTGGAGGTCTTAACGGTATGCAGGATTAAGGATGTGTGTTTAAAATTTTACCTTTAAAAAAAAAACAAGTGTGTGAAATTGGAACACAAAGTTTCCATCGATACACAATGAGTCGGATTTAACAAGAAGTCGCACATTCTCCAACTTAAAAATGTGACTAAATGCTGACAAACTTTTTGGGGGGGTTAAGCCTCTATGTTAGCGCTAACTACATGTAGCAGCTACGTTGATGAGCAAAGGTCGTTCCAAAGTTAAGAGAAATTAATAAAAAATAAACCTTAAAAACAACAGCATGGTTTTTTTTTCTCTCTCTCTCTCTCTCCCTCTCTCTTGGACCAGTAAATCCTGCGCCTGTCTTTTAAGTCTCCTGTGTTTTGGGTTTTTTGGGATGTTTTTAGCACAGATGCTATTAGCCTCCATGTTAATCCCCTTGGAGAATAAACTCATTAGAACATTAATCACTGGATTCTAATTACTTCTCTTTCTTTCTCTCCCTCATCCTCTTTCTCTAATTCAGGTACTTAAATGCCATTTTTTTTACCCTTACATGGGGAAGTTACAGTAAAATGAATAAATAACTGGTGGATAAAGTTTGTACGTACTGTTTTTAGCATTAGTAAACTGTAACTGAACAAGTAATAGTGTTCAGTTGATTGAGATTTTAATGGCTGGAGTATTATTTTTTTTAATAGGCAAACACCAGCAAACTTAAATATCAGCTGCCACCAGTCCTCTAACTTAAATAAAAAGGCTTGTTTCTGCGCTGCGGGAACTAGCAGGTCAGTTTTGGGGTTCTGACACCTATGCACATATCTCCACTGCAGGGGTTGCCCCATCAAAGTGATTATTCAGAATCTTTTGCAACATCAGACAAGTCTGTGCTACTGGGTATGTACTTCTGAGCTGCCCTAAAACGCCGCTGGGCAGAGCTCAGTGCTCAATGGTGACAACGACAAGGTGACAACGTTGCCAAGTGGCATTCATGAAAGAAAACAGAAACAAGCACAAGAACCACAATGGAGAGAAAACGCGACAGTTTCACTCATGAGGAGGTACAGGTGACGGGCAATGTCCAGTGAGCATTTACATCCTGCAGGAGGAATACAAAAATGCAAAAACATCAGCGGAGGTGAATACCTGCAGAATTAAACACACCGTAAAAAAGTGCAGACAGAAAAGTTGGTGCAGGTGTTATGTGCTGATGCGGGTCAGAGAACCGAACCAGCATCTGACAAGGGCCCAGCACTAAATAACCAGAAACTGGTTCCAAAAAACAAAACAAATTTATTTCCCTCCTGTGCAATAATTTGTGTACAACATAAATGTTCGGTTGTCTGGCGAGGTGAAGGACGGCGCGCTCTCCAGCGCCCAAATGGATCAAAGCCCGGCGCTTCTGGACTCAGATTCACCGCCGAACACCCCCCAGGTGAATACGACAAACTGACTCTGTGAAGGATGGAAAAGGTGAGGTAAGTCAACAGAGCTACAATAAATATCATTCAGAGGCACACACTATCAGCAACACATTCAGGTCTGAATTTAAACTTTATGTAAATGAGCAGCTTCTCACAACAGGTGGAGGATCATCAATCCGTACGCCACGACAGTGAGGAGCAAACTGCACAATTCTCATCAATGTTCAACTATACTGCGTAACAAAATACCAAATTACTGTTAACACTTATTCAGACAATCATCACCTCTGATGTGTGCCGACAGCATGTGTCCCTCACCCGTCCTCCTTCACAGGCACGATGTGTCAAACCCTGGCGCGGTCCTCAGCGTCTCACAAACGAACGTCACAAGGTCGAGTTCCCGGCAATTCTGCTCGAATCACTCATGGCTTAAATGCAGAACGCCATCTCATTATCTGCTTCAGCTGAAAGTCTTTAAGTTTGCACGTGAGCATCATCCACAGGTGCTGCAAGTCATTAGACCTGCACGTGAACATCCTCCACAAGTGCAGCCAATAGTGCTGATGAGGGTGAAGGACTCTTCCGCCAGCACCTTCTCCACAGAAAAAAAACAGTTTGCATACCACCTGGAGAGCAAAGAAAAGAAAACACCAAAATGAAAATGTCCAGCCAAACCCCCCAACACACAACAGCAGGACTGCAACAAGAGTGGCTCACATGACAAAACCAGCAGAATGCTGCACCACTGACCTTCGTGCGACACGGGTACAAAGGACCTGCTGGTTTTTTGTTCGATGATGGATGCCTCAATTGGAAAGAGCATTGCAATTTACATCCACAGTCAGTTGAATAATTAATGAAATACAGATGGTTTAAGAGAATGCATGACCTAGCAATCTAGTGGGAAGCCAAATTTAAAAAGACTTCTGACTGGATGCTAATGATAGCTAGTGAGAAAACTTTAAATTTATGTTGCCTTGCATCTAACATTGAAGGTAAAGTTTTTTTGCTAGCTATCGCTAGCACTAGATGCTTGCTGTCACCGCAAGCTCAGTGGGTCTTCACCACAGTGGACTGAGAAGGCCAACTGATGGGCAAGTCCTATAACCTTTTGTAAAATTTGAGGAGTAAGCCGAATTCCTGCAGAGGAAACAAGCCGAATCTGAACCAGATTTTATGACAGCTGAAAATGCACTCACAAAATCTTAAAGACTAAGATCCAGGCTTTCTGTTGCTTCCTGGACTTGGCCATCAGAAGTGTATCTGCACGGAGCGAAAGTGTTGACCTTGTAGACATTCACTTATCTCAGCAGTAGCATTTTTGTCTCTGTGTTTTCGTTCTTTGAGATCGAGAGACGCCTGGGAAGAGCTCATGAAGTCACGAAGTCAATAGACAAAGGTGTTTAGCGATACTGATACCATTGCTGGAGAATGAAGGTCCAAGTCTCCTATAAGGTGCTGGTCTCCACAACCCAATACCCAATCCAGCACTGAACAGTGTACAAGCCAGGACACATCCCTGCTATTCTCTGGGAATAAGTCAGAGACAAGAAGGAAACATATCCCAGACAGCAAATAGATCCAGGCTGGATGTAGTCCAACATCTGGTACCAATCCTGAAAACAGATCCGGTCCAGACAGTTTTTGCACCCTGGCCCAGATCCGGCACGGCTCTGCTTTACAGTTCTGGAACAGATCCGGACCAGATCTGAACTGGATCTGCAAAACACCAACCGTTTACAGACCATATCTGGCACGGATCTGGGACAGATGTGATCTGCATCACAGCACCGTGGCAGGAACATGGGGCATAACAATAAGCAATTTTATCTGCACTCGGTAGAAACTATCCATTAGCGGTTGTAAACTCTGTATTCTGTAATCGTGATCGTCACTGAGGCTTTTTTAGATGCTTATTGCAAAGCGGTTTGTTTCTTTATGACAATCAAGTTTTATAAGGCCAGGGACACTGATCTGTGTGTTATAGATACAAATCAGTTTCCTTGGATCCACGGAACTTACCCCTGTAAAACTTGTTCCTGCCACGGTGCTGTGATGCAGTCCACATCTGCCCCAGATCCGTGCCAGATATGGTTGTAAACAGTTGGTCTTTTGCGGATCCAGTTCAGATCTGGTCCGGATCTGTTCCAGAACTGTAAAGCGGAGCCATGCCGGCTCTGGGCCAGGGTGCAAAAACTGTCTGGACTGGATCTGTTTTCAGGATTGGTACCAGATGTTGGACTACATCCGGCCCGGATCTATTTGCTGTCTGGGATGCTGTTAGACATCTGTAACATTAAAGTTATTAGTTTCACAGGTTAGCTTGTATTTTGACTGCATTTTGAAAGAACTTTTAATTCATTTCAAAAAGTATCCTCTGTAGTACAGATGCATTCTCTTCTAATAATTACCTTCATATTTAGGTACAACTGAGCTCGGTACCTCGGACCAGTTGATCCACTGGCTTGCCAGACAAATTAGCATGGCTAGTTACCATGTAGAGATCATGAAAACTAGCTTGGCGATATTATTTTGTTTTTGTTTGTGTGTTTTGTTATATATCAGGTAAAGTTCGACTGCTCTACTTCGTTGTCTTTTTAGGAAATAATATAACCTTGTCATTTATTTTATTTGTAAGGAATCATGAACATAAAAAATATTTCACTTGATGCATTGTTCCAGTTTTAGCAATAGGCTAACAGGGCAGCACAGTCTCGTTTGAACCCTGCGTGATATGGCAAGATTTAACCAATTATGGGGACAGGCGCTCCTGTTGTGCAGTTTATACACAGCATAACTTCACATGGGAAAATGGTGTACTGTTTTGTTTTTGGCTGCAATCACCGAAGCAGTTGCAAAAAGTGCAGTTTTTTTCAGTTCCCAGTGGCGAAGGGAAGACGAGGCAAATGGGAGACGTCATGTTGTTAAGTGTTAGCCTACACAGCTAACCAGACTAGCTGCGTTCTCTGTTTGATCTCCGGGTCATAAACAAGCCGCAACACATGTCCACTTTCCACCACGTTGTCACTTTTTCTTTGCATTTTCACTTTGCTTGCAATGTAATTTGCACAAAAACTCAGAGAAAGTGCCGTTTTTCTGTCCCAGGAAGTAGAGAAATTACATTATGCGTCATATTTTACCCCTTTACCGCCCGGCCGTCAAACGAGACTGCGCTGCCCAATCTTCATCACAGCCAAAGTTGTGATTTTTACATCGTTGTACACTTTGATCGTACTTTCACAGCGACAGCAGGTAGCGGCACTACCAAACGCTGCCATTCTGCTTCACCGTGTGGACAAACTTGACTTTGGAAGACAACTATTATGACAATTTCTCCTTTCTGCTTCACGCACACATTCCCATGTGGCCAATACCAAGTGCATGTTTGAAAGAGGACACTTGAGTATCTTTTATTTTGAAATTTGGGTATTTTGTGGCCACGTGTGGTGTTTTTTAAAACCAGTATTTTAACATGAGCATGTGTGTGTGTGTGTGTGTGTGTGTCTCTGTCTCTGTAGGAAGGACACTTCCTGCTAACAGGTTGGAGCAGGCTCAGAGAGGAGGAGGAGGAGGCAGTGAGGCGTAGAGGTGCAGCTACCGCACAGTCACACGGGACCACACAACAAGACAACAAACTTTTTTTTGTCCTGGCTCAGCTGCAGAAAGTGGAAACACAATCTAGAAGAGCATGTCAGGTTTTTATATTTTGAGTGTATTGCTGTTGATATTAGCTGATACCTGAAGCATTTACTTGGCTTACATTTTTGGAAGTGTTGCATGTGTGTGTGTGTGTGTGTGTGTGTGTGTGTGTGTGTGTGTGTGTGTGTGTGTGTGTGTGTGTGTGTGTGTGTGTGTGTGTGTGTGTGTGTGTGTGTGTTCTGGGTGGGACCGCTTAGCTGTCACCTACACAGCACCTATGATGCAGGGTCTTAGCGGTAGCTTCTCATGGCTGAATGCACAGGACACACACACACACACAGGGCCGACAGCGTTGACAGGTGGAGGTAAACGGAGCAGAACTCTGCTAATCCACCGCCTCCTGAGAGAGGGATGAAGTTAAAGCAGACTCGTGAAGTGCAGCAGGTTCCTGTTTTTTTAGGCGCTAAAATCATTGTTTGTCCTCACAGAAATTTAAACTGCGTTTTCAAATATGCCAGGAAGAATATTTGGCAATTGTGTGCAAAATGAAGAGCAATGTGGTGTTGCACTTTGCAAGAAATACAGGTGTTAAATTAGGTTAGAATAATTATTGTTGAGTGCGTGCGTGACCTGAAGTCTACCTCTGTGGAGTTGCTAATTGGTATGAATAGTTTGTCTAACCCCGAGTAAGTAGTCTAAAAAAGATCTACTGTAAGCATTAAAAAACAAAAGACAAACTGAAATTTTGCTTTTCCTGACTCAATAAAATTTGACAGATTTTGAAGAAATTTGGTGGCAATCACATTTTAGGGTGTCTTCAATTCAGGCAGAAAAACAGAGGGCAGTTCAGGTCAGGGAGCATGAACCAACACCAGATGTCACTGCATCCACTACACCAGGTTCTGGCTGGCAACCACCAAGGCATACAACCGGGTGTCCACTTGGTCTATACTGCAGTTGCTGGAGTCCTCAACACTGAGACACCTACATGCTGGGTCACGCACAGAGCAGCACAGCACATGACACGGTGACGCCAAACATAGACATGTCCACAGCACTACAGAACCAAACTGGATCCTAACTGGCATCTATCCAGGCAGACTAGTCCATCCCCACCTCCTTTATTTTATAGTCACAAAAAAAGTCATTTTTGTATGGTCATCATCATCATCACTGTCACTCGACACGAGCATGAGTGTCCAGAAGAAATTCATCCAGGCATCCAGCTAGGAGGCTGCCAACTGTTTCAGAGCTTCAGCAGCTTTCCGTCTTGCGTGTCTTTCGTCTTTAGCTTTCCGTCTATTAGTCTCAAAGGTCTTGATGCCATCACAAACCGTTCTCCTCCAAACCAATCTATCTGCTGGGGCTGTAGCCCAGTCAGCAATCTTGCAGACTGCTTTTAAGGACATCCTTGTACCTCTTCTTAGGAGCCCAAACACAATGTGATCCAGCAGAAAGTTGACTGAAGAGAAGTTGTTTTGGAAGACGTTGCACATCCATTCTCACCATATGTCTGTACCATCTCAGTCTGTTTTGGTGTAACACAGCCTCAATCCTTGTCAGGCAAGCTCGGTCAAGAACTACAGCATTGGTGACACAATCATACCATTTCACATTCATGATTGTCCGAAGATATCTTTGGTGGAATTTCTCGAGTTGTTTCACTTGATAACAATGGGTAGTCCACGTTTCAGAGCCATACAGAAGTGTTGCTAAAATGATGGCTTGATAGACTCATATTTTGGTCTCCAGCTCAAGATTGTGGCTGTTGAAGACACACTTGCGTAGCTTGCCGAAAACTGCTGCAGCAAAGTTGATCCTGTTGTTTACCTCACAATCAAGGGAAACATCACTTCCCACGTAGCTACCAAGATACTTAAAGTGTGAAATTACCTTGAGAATGGTTCCATCAACAGTTATTTCAGGCTGAGTGACAGGTGGGGAGATGGTATCAGAGGGAGATCGATATAGAACCTCCGTTTTAGTGCAGTTCAGTGATAGACCAAGTTGTTTGTAGGCTTCTACAAAGTCATTTTTGTATGGTACAAAAAGCCAACCAAGGTTTATTAATCTAATATGCCCCATCACTTTGGATTTAGGGGGAAAAAAATAGATGCCATGAAAAATTAAAATATGTTCTCATTTATTCAATAATAAGAAGAAGGTTCATTGGTGCTGGTGCTTATCCCTGGATAATGGCTGTAGTATGGATGAGTGTTTATGACTACCTCTGTATGGAATGGCAGTCCAATGCAGGTTACTTCCCCAGTCACTGTCTGTACCCATTTACAGTTAGATGGACTAGGACAAAGAACATAAAATAAATGTCTAATCCAAGGATACAGACAAGCAGCATGAACAGAAATGCTGCAGCACAGTAGTAAAAATCTGAATGCTGGAAGTAGCAACAGCTTAACTCAACCGATAACATTAAAATCTAACCGTCAACCAGTTTATAGAACATTTAGATCTTTTCAGGGATCCATGTATCAGTGCAGTCGTATCTGTCGCGACTCTAACCCTCTGGGGCCGACGCCGTCGTATACGACAGCTGGGACCAAGTTTTATTAAATTATACATTTTTTAATGATATGAGATAGAAACTTACATTTTTTTTTTTTTTTTGCTGAAAACTCCGCAGATTTTCGATCCACCGTTGGCCATCTTTGTACTCCTCATAGAAGCTGTGTGATGACGTGCGCAATGTGAGTGTCCAATCGGAATTGGTTCACCATCACATGGTTTTCCAAAACCCAACTGTAGGGCAGATTTACCTCACGTGATGAACCAAAGATCGTTTTCAGGAGTGCTATCTTACTAGTTGGCCCGTTTGAATAGCCCCCAACTCCTGCAATGTGCCCTGTGCCATTACGCACAGCGAAAGTGAAAGCAGACGGAGAGCCTCGTATGACAATCTCACGTCCTCAAACAAATAGTGTGTAACTATCAGGATTGCTCCACTAGTTTGTATTTGAATGTTACTGGATTACTCTGTGGCTCTCTCCCTCTGGCGTAAAGCATTGTTTACCATATCATTGATGTGAGGGAGAGGGGGCGCTCCTCAGACTGGAGCATAAACACATAGACCATTTTGTATATATTGTTCCAAATGTGCATTTGTGTTTATTGCTTTAACTTTTTTGTTGTACAGTCTTTCACACAAGACCTCAATTTACCTTTATAAAGTGTCAAAACAGTTGTTTATTATACTTTGCTGTGTGTTTTGAATAAATGTGTGTGGGAAATTATTTTTCGCTTTACTTTTTCCTTTGTTATTTTTGATTGTAAACCTTTATTACACTTATAAAACACAACAAAAGCATATATATTATGAAAGAACAGGTTGTCCTGAAAAAAAGAGACATAAAACTTGATTGTGGGATGCAGGGAGAGCTGTTAACAGCAATAATAAAACATTTATGCCAGTCGAATGAACTGTCCAAAAAATGCCCTCGGACCCCAGAGGGTAAAAATTGATTTGTATTGTTTAATGGTTACACGTCTTAGTATCCCCACAGTGACTTTGTAAATATGATTCATCATAATAGAGAATATATATATATATTTTTTTTTTCCTCCTTCAAAACATCTTTAAGTAGAAATTTTTAAAAGTACATTTGTGTCCAAATTTGTGCATACAAAGAAAGAAAAGGATACATTTCTCTGAATCTCAACACACACGCACAAAGGGCAGTCTGAGGAGATGTTATCGTGCCAGTCTGGTGTTGTTTCTTCAGGTGTTTTTGCAGCATGTTGGACCATGCAGCCTGCTTGCCCCATCTGCCCTCTGCACACACGCACATACTTCTTCTCTCTTTGATCCTTCTACCGTTTGCTCTGCTATCTTGGAGGCATCTGAAACATCGTAGTCCCCCATATTCTCCCTCCATTGCTACAAATCCATCTTCTTACCTTCTTTCCTTTCTGTATTTTGCTTTAGCTCTCCCCTTTTTCTTTATTATTTCACCCATGTTCATCTTCTGAACACCATCTTTTCCTCTTCCCTCGCTGTGCCCCTATCTTGTCTTCTCCCTGCCTCCCTTCAATCATCCCTCCCTCCCTCCTTCCCCTGTTGTTTTAACTGAGTGTCATCAAGCTCACAGATGTTTAACACCGTTTTACCACTAAACCCTGTTCCCTATCTGTTTTTTCTTCCCTCTCAATCCTTCACACACACAAAGAAAGGGTTGCTGGAGTAATCATGTCATGTAAATTACCCAGAATACCAAGAGGCCTCTTCACCTGCAATCAGTCTCACAGTGCTTCATACAACCTGCTCTCAACAAGAAACTTGTCTCTGCAAAATAAAGATAGGGGCACATTTCCCCATGACGTGCAGTGTCATTTCAGACATATATATATATATATATATATATATATATATAAATATATATATATATATATATACTCAACAAAAATATAAATGCAACACTTTTGGTTTTGCTCCCATTTTGTATGAGATGAACTCAAAGATCTAAAACTTTTTCCACATACACAATATCACCATTTCCCTCAAATATTGTTCACAAACCAGTCTAAATCTGTGATAGTGAGCACTTCTCCTTTGCTGAGATAATCCATCCCACCTCACAGGTGTGCCATATCAAGATGCTGATTAGACACCATGATTAGTGCACAGGTGTGCCTTAGACTGTCCACAATAAAAGGCCACTCTGAAAGGTGCAGTTTTGTTTTATTGGGGGGGGGGGGGATACCAGTCAGTATCTGGTGTGACCACCATTTGCCTCATGCAGTGCAACACATCTCCTTCGCATAGAGTTGATCAGGTTGTCAATTGTGGCCTGTGGAATGTTGGTCCACTCCTCTTCAATGGCTGTGCAAAGTTGCTGGATATTGGCAGGAACTGGTACACGCTGTCGTATACGCCGGTCCAGAGCATCCCAAACATGCTCAATGGGTGACATGTCCGGTGAGTATGCCGGCCATGCAAGAACTGGGACATTTTCAGCTTCCAAGAATTGTGTACAGATCCTTGCAACATGGGGCCGTGCATTATCCTGCTTCAACATGAGGTGATGTTCTTGGATGTTGGCACAACAATGGGCCTCAGGATCTCGTCACGGTATCTCTGTGCATTCAAAATGCCATCAATAAAATGCACCTGTGTTCTTCGTCCATAACAGACGCCTGCCCATATCATAACCCCACCTCCACCATGGGCCACTCGATCTACAACATTGACATCAGAAAACCGCTCACCCACACGACGCCACACACGCTGTCTGCCATCTGCCCTGGACAGTGTGAACCGGGATTCATCCGTGAAGAGAACACCTCTCCAACGTGCCAAATGCCAGCAAATGTGAGCATTTGCCCACTCAAGTCAGTTACGATGACGAACTGGAGTCAGGTCGAGACCCCGATGAGGACGACGAGCATGCAGATGAGCTTCCCTGAGATGGTTTCTGACAGTTTGTGCAGAAATTCTTTGGTTATGCAAACCGATTGTTTCAGCAGCTGTCCGAGTGGCTGGTCTCAGACAACCTTGGAGGTGAACATGCTGGATGTGGAGGTCCTGGGCTGGTGTGGTTACACGTGGTCTGCGGTTGTGAGGCTGGTTGGATGTACTGCCAAATTCTCTGAAACGCCTTTGGAGATGGCTTATGGTACAGAAATGAACATTCAATACACGAGCAACAGCTCTGGTTGACATTCCTGCTGTCAGCATGCCAATTGCACGCTCCCTCAAATCTTGCGACATCTGTGGCATTGTGCTGTGTGATAAAACTGCACCTTTCAGAGTGGCCTTTTATTGTGGGCAGTCTAAGGCACACCTGTGCACTAATCATGGTGTCTAATCAGCATCTTGATATGGCACACCTGTGAGGTGGGATGGATTATCTCAGCAAAGGAGATGTGCTCACTATCACAAATTTAGACTGGTTTGTGAACAATATTTGAGGGAAATGGTGATATTGTGTATGTGGAAAAAGTTTTAGATCTTTGAGTTCATCTCATACAAAATGGGAGCAAAACCAAAAGTGTTGCGTTTATATTTTTGTTGAGTGTATATATATATAAAGATGCCAGAATTTTTGCTACAACAACTTGCATGTGCACCTCCAGACCACGGGGGGCAGTGTGTCTCCAAATTTGGGGTGGAATGCACAATTTAGACCAGATATTGGAAATAAAGCACAGCCTCATGCTGCTTTGAGCCCACCTGATCCTGGCAGATTTCAGAGGTGAAGCAGAGCGGGTCCTGATTACTTGACTCTGAGGGAATACCAGGAGCTGTGAACATGTTTCTCCAAGTACGAGGTCTGTCCGTAAAGTATAGGTCCTTTTTATTTTTTTCAAAAACTATATGGATTTCATTCATATGTTTTTACGTCAGACATGCTTGAACCCTCGTGCGCATGCATGAGTTTTTCCACGCCTGTCGCTGACGTCATTCGCCTGTGAGCACTCCTTGTGGGAGGAGTCGTCCAGCCCCTCGTCGGAATTCCTTTGTCTGAGAAGTTGCTGAGAGACTGGCGCTTTGTTTGATCAAAATTTTTTCTAAACCTGTGAGACACATCGAAGTGGACATGGTTCGAAAAATTAAGCTGGTCTTCAGTGAAAATTTTAACAGCTGATGAGAGATTTTGAGGTGATTCTGTCGCTTTAAGGACTTTTCACGGTGCGAGACGTCGCGCAGCGCTCTCAGGCGGCATCATCAGCCTGTTTCAAGCTTAAAACCTCCACATTTCAGGCTCTGTTGATCCAGGACGTCGTGAGAGAACAGAGAAGTTTCAGAAGAAGTCGGTTTCAGCATTTTATCCGGATATTCCACTGTTAAAGATTTTTTTAATGAAAGACGTGCGGGCGGATTGCAGCGTCGGCTCGCAGCCGCCGCGACGCTCCACCACAGGAAAAACACCTCCGTTGGAAGCCTTGAGGACAAGTTGGAACATCTCCAGCTGATAAACAATTTCTCATATACTCACTCCACTGAAAGCCATCAAAAGCCAACTGGATTTTAACAAATGGTTATCAACACGGAGGTGTTTTTCCTGTGCCGCCGCGCCGCGTCGGCTGCGTCCCGACACGCGGACCCGTCCGCACGTCTTTCATTAAAAAAAATCTCCTTTAACAGTGGAATATCCGGATAAAATGCTGAAACCGACTTCTTCTGAAACTTCTCTGTTCTCTCACGACGTCCTGGATCAATAGAGCCTGAAATGTGGAGGTTTTAAGCTTGAAACAGGCTGATGACGCTGCCTGAGAGCGCTGAGCGACGTCTCGCACCGTGAAAAGTCCTTAAAGCGACAGAATCACCTCAAAATCTCTCATCAGCTGTTAAAATTTTCACTGAAAACCAGCTTAATTTTTCGAACCATGTCCACTTCGATGTGTCTCACAGGCTTAGAAAAAATTTTGATCAAACAAAGCGCCAGTCTCTCAGCAACTTCTCAGACAAAGGAATTCCGACGAGGGGCTGGACGACTCCTCCCACAAGGAGTGCTCACAGGCGAATGACGTCACCGACAGGCGTGGAAAAACTCACGCATGCGCACGAGGGTGCAAGCATGTCTGACGTAAAAACATATGAATGAAATCCATATAGTTTTTTAAAAAAATAAAAAGGACCTATACTTTACGGACAGCCCTCGTAGTTGCATCAGAAAGGCCATATGGCATAAAGTGCTAAATCACAATGCAGATCTGTATCTTGTCTGATGTGGCAACCTGGAGCAAATCGTCATCTTTACAGGGGTGCCAACAGGTCATGATGGAAAAAACTGGAATGGCCCGAACGGCCATGATGCCACCATAAATTAGGAGATTCTAGGCGCAAATCTGAAGCCAAATTCCTGAGTAAGAATTTTATTTTTAGGACATTTTTTAAGTGATATATATGTGTGTGTGTGTGTGTGTGTGTGTGTGTGTATATATATATATATATATATATATATATATATATATATATATATATATATATAAAGCTAGACAACGCGAACAAACTGAACAGCCACTGACTATAGCTAACTTTTTTTCTAAGATATGGTATACATATGTTCGCACAACTAATCTGAGTATACTAAAAAAAAAGCACACCTAACACGAATGCATGCAACAACACACAGGGGACTGTTTACCAAAATAAATGAAGCACATGGTTCATCTAAAAGCCGTGGCGAGTGGAGCTGGAGTTGGCCCCAAGATCAAAACCCAGAATTTTACACCAGATTTACACCCTTGATCTTTATGAAGAAAATGCTTTTATATGAAAATAATGCCAGTAAAATTTTATGGCCAACTGTTGTTCTTTATTTTCAACCATGTACACAGTAAGTTTTGCAGAGTAAAATTTACTCTGCTGGGACATTTGGTCCCAGTCTAAATAGAGTTAAATATAACTCCATCACAGTGCTAAATCAATTCTATCACAGTATAAAATCAATTCTTATTAGAGTAGAAACACTTGATTTGACAAGACGGTAGAGCTGATTTCACTCTATAGTAGAGTGTATTTTACTCTGTTTAGACTGGGACCAAATGTTATTCTGGCAGAGTATATTTTACTCAGCAAAATTTACTGTGTACTGACATATTTGCTCATCATTCTCTTGGAAGCAGCTGCTTTTAAAACTACTGTAAACTTTTCTGACTTTTAGCATGTTAAGGCTATCTTCTTGTGCTCACCATTTCTAAAATTACACTCTGTCACACCATTATTTCCTGGCTGCTTGAGAGTTGTTTGATTGCTGTACTGCATTCATCACAACAAGCTTAAAGTTTATATAATAACTTCTCAGTTATGCAGGCCCATAAATATTTCATGTTTGTTTCCTGGGGTACACTTATTGCAAAGGAATTTGATGCCACCTCCTCTTCCAGACTACTGCAACATATAAATGTGTAGAATATAAATCACCCTATGTTTCAGATGTATTCCAAAAATATAACATAACAATGAGAGAGTTCTCCGATTTGGTAAATTTCTGTTTGTAAATGGTCTGTCTGTCTCACTTTCAACCACACCTGCCCCTAATCTATCATCAATTCACTAAGCTTTTATCAGATGGCAAACACTTGCATAGAATATTACCTAAATCTAAGTTGCTTTTCAGATTAATAGGGTGCATCAATGTTCACCCCATATTCATGCATTTCTTCTCATTATATACACTTTTCCTCTACCAAGGAATTAATGATGTCAGTGGTGTTTGTCTGTCTGTTAGCAGGATTGTACAAAAAATACTGAGCCAATTTTCTTGCAATGTGCGGATAGGGTTACGTATGGGCCAAGAAGGAAATGCTTAATGGTTGGAGTGGATCCAGTTGAGGGGGTGTATCCAGGATTTTTTTAAGACCTACTTTGCCATTGTGAAATAGGAAAATCTTCACATTATGAGATATTTCTGCAATATTTTTCAGCTGAAGCAGGACCAAGGGTGGATTGGCCTTTGGGAGTACTGGGATTTTTCTCAGTGGGCCAATGGCTGCCCATTATTATTATTATTATTATTTTGCTGCATTTTTTAATTTAAAAATCATACAATGTGACTTTCTGGATTTTTTTATTCTGTCTCTCACAGTTGAAGTGTACCTACTATTAAAATTACTGACCTCTACATTCTTTACAGGTGGGAAAACTTGCAAAATCGACAGTGGATCAAATACTAATTACAAATATTATGTGCATTAAAGTCATGCATTTGTGTTTGTGGATGTAAGATAACAAAATGGGCATGAAATCTGTAACTCTATTTTGTCACATATTCCATGAGCACAATTTATTTTCTGATGGAGCGAACACAACAAAGTGATTAAACTTTGATGGTCTCTAACTGCATTTTACAGGAGAAATGCTGCCATAAAAGTAACACCTGCTCAACTCATGTACATGTGTATCACTTTCCATGATACCAGGTATTTAATGGTGTGGTTTTCATCATGCTGTAATCTTTTTTTATTGCTTTTTTTTAAAAATCCCCCAGGTGCATCAGTTTCTCTTGATGGGACAAGAACTGACTCGACTCAATCAGTCAGCAGTTTACATTTTTCATCACTGATAACAAATTACTGTCACTCTGTGATGAATTTTGCTGTTTGGCCCACATTCGTTATACACGAGAAGGTATCAGTTTTTAACCAGGGGATATCTTTCACTTTAGAAGAAAACTCTTAACTGTCTCTTTCTCGGGCTGCTGCCAAATCCAGTCAGACTTACTGTACTTTACCTGCCACAGGCCATAATGCAACTGCAGCTTAATATGTGACGGGCTCGGCACGGCGTAAATAAGGATTAGCTGTTTGTCATGTGTGCAATATATAATAGCTGCAGCATGTCTCAGTTGAATATAAAATGCAACTCAGCTTTTAATGTCAGTTTGGAATGGCAAGAACATGGATTAAATTAAAGAAAAATTTTGACTCAAGATAATTACAAATGTAGTTTCTCTCCATGTTCCTTCCTCATGCAACTTTCACAGTGCAACAAGGAAACAGCAGATAAAGACTAAAGGCCGGTTTAACACCGGGGCATGCTGCATCCAAGAGTCCAAACAACCCATTTCAAAGATAAAGAGCAACGGTGGAAAACTTGATGTTCTCTTGGTTATTTTATGGCAGCTTGGACAGGTGTGTGTTGGCTTCAGCAGTCTATTCCTGCATTCCTCCAGCCATCTTTTTCCAGCCTCAGTACGGGATTGGAGTGTGGGACTGATGTGTCCCAAGGCTCAAGCATACAAGGTTTGGTGTCTTGCTTGAAGACATCTTGACACACTGTAGCTGCAGGACGATCCTTTGTGGACAGTCTTCAGAGCAAAATAAATGCCATCCAGAGGAGTTGCAGTGACCTCTCTTCCAACTGAGATGTTGTTGACCCTTGAACTCACTTTAAATTATTTGTATTTCTTCTGTGGTGCACTCAACAGAGATACTTCATCATGGTTGCAGGCATGTTCTTTCATTTATTTTTGTATGGCATTAGGGTGTCCACTGGGTGGCAGTGCCATATATGCTGCCAAACATAGAAGATGTCCAGAGAGGAAGGTCTTGTTTTATTCATCAATGCTGACCCTACTTACCTAGGGTCAGTATAGCATTAATAAGGGTGTTATCACCTTATTCAAGAATTTTCTAGTAATGGAATTCACTCCTGGACAGGGTGAGAAGCTCAACTAACCAGGAGGGACTCTGAGTAGAGCTGCTGCTTCTTTGCATTGAAAGGAGCCATCTGAATTGGTTAAGGCATCTAGAGAATTTGTCCCTTGGTCTCCCTTGGGAGGTCTTCCAGGCATGTCCAACTGGGAGGAGGACCCATGGAAGACCTAGACATGCTGGAAGGTTCATATTTCCCAGTTGCCTTTGGGAATACCTTGGGATCCCCCTGGGACAAGTTAGAGGTCTTGACCTGCTTGGTCTACTGCCACCGCATTCTGGACCTGGATAACTGGCAGAAACTGAATGAATGAAAGAAATTCAATGCCTGGTGGAGATTTGACATCTGACCCAAATGCCGTGACCTTCACCCAAATAATTGATATTACCCAGGCAAATCAGGAATTTACAGACATATAAGGCCCACTTTGGTCCAAATTAGGTTGACATCACAAAGTGCTTTACAAAGAAATACAGAAATTAAAACAGCGGAACTTAAAAGGGACCGGACAAGTGCATCTTGGGCTTGTCTTTAAAAATTTCAGTGGAGTTCATAGAATGTAGATGCACTATCAGTGCATTCCACAGTTTGGGAGCCATAACCTCAAACAGACAGTCTCCTTTGGTCTTCAGCCTTGACTGAGGGACCACTAACAGGTTCTGCTCCGAGGACTTCAGAGACCTGCTTGTTACGTAAGGGTGCAGAACTTCACAGATATAGAGTGGCATTTGACGGTGCAGAGCTCTAAAAGTCATCACCAGTATTTTAAACTGCAGTCTGAACCATATGGGGAGCCAATGCAAAGAGGACAGAATAGGTATTACATAAGTGGAAGAAGCAAGATCGTACAAGACGGCTAACGTGAATTAAAATTGGGAGCCTGGTCAAATGTAACACCCAGATTTCTGACTGTTGAGTGAACTGAAGAAGACCACGGTTCATAATCCCTGAGGGAATAAACTCGTCCAGGGCACAACAAGAACTTAAGATTTTGCTGTATTGAGTGACCATCCATTTTTTTAAGACATTAACGCAGTTTTGAAAGACAAATACCTAAGCAACATTCTGAGGTGTGAATGAGATGTACAGCTGGATATCATCTGTATAACAATGATGTGAGACATCTACAAAAGTACTCAAGATGTGTCCAAGTGGGAGCAAATACAATGCAAACAAAATAGGTCCCAGAACGGAACCTTGGGGCACACCACAGGACAGAACGGCAGAAGCCATATACTGTATTTAGCTGCAGCAACTGAGAAACTCTGAGCAGTAGGACAAAAACCAATTCAGGGCTCACCCAGAGGTGCCCACCCCATGACTTTTGCCAAAAATGAAGCTACGTGGGGAAAACCCATTCAGCCTTCATCCATATATCAAGTTTGGTCTAAAGCAGTCCAGGGACCTGGGAGGAGTAAACTAACAAACAGACAGACAGACATGTGCTTGACCCCAATGATTGACCATTTTGACACAAATAGGTGAAAAATGTGATATGCATTGTTCTGTAGATGTGATTTATGATATACAGTCATTTCAATTTGCACCGCTGGTACTTGCAGACTGGACGTCGAACACACTGGATAGCTCGGCAACATTCATATTTATCAGATATTCTACCTATGAATGAATGAATGAATGCATCTTGCTTCTTGTCATTCCGGGTCTGTCTGCACACTGCACAAACATTGCGTTCTTGTGTCACACCTCGACTATGCGTCACCATCATCACGTGATCAGAGACATGCACCAGCTGTGCTCATTACATGCACACACTGAACACTGAAGTTTAGGCTCATTCACCTGGGTGGGCCTGTCTGTCTGGCAGCGGTGTGAGGATTAGGCCAGAGATTAGACTGACAAAACACAACAACAGGAGGAAATCATGCTGCGTGTGTGTGAGTGTGTGAAAGAGAGAGCAGGATGAGATAATGGGTGGATGCACATGCACACACACACACACACACACACACACACACACACACACACACGGTTGCACATTTGGTGTTTTGATGTGTGCACGCCACTCGACCTCTGGAGGAATCCTGCAGACTTCCGCTTGTTTAAATGGTCTGACCATTCAAGTCAAATCTTTTATTAATCCCTTCGGTTAACTGTGCATTCCATTCAGGTCAGTTCAGCCAGATATTTGGCTGAAGCCACACAGGAGATAGTAATTGTTTTGCAGAAGATCTGACTTACCTGATACTTTGCCCTGCCTTCAGTCTAATTTTAGTCTTTAATCCAGGTTTCATCCTGACACACCCAGAGCCTGACATTTTCTCCAGGTTCAGCAATGGCAACAAACAATCAGGTGACTGCTGCTGCAGTTTATAAAAATACACACGAGGTTCTTCAAAGTTGAAGAAGGCCTTCAGGGCACAGCTGGAGGCGGCGGAATGGAATCATCATGCGATAACTGAGAAATATTTGCTTGTTTGCGTTTGTTTGTTCTGCTCCTCCTCCGAGGTGTTTGGGCCAATTTCCACTCAAATTCTTGTGTGCATGTAGGTTGACCTGATAATTGATCTTAAGTGGGTTTTTTTTTTTTTTGGTAAAGGTCAATGTCATTAGGGTCAAAGGTTAAAACTTTGGTGTATCTGTTTATTTGTTTCTCTGTTTCCTCCCAGGAACAATTACCATGAAACTTGATATGTGGAAGACGGTCTATCTCAGAATTGCCTTTAAAGGGATTGCTTTGGCAAAGGTCAAGGTCATTGGGTACAAAGGTCAAAATTTTGATTTTCATTCTGATGTCCACCAAACCTTGCACATGGATGAATATTTCATTTTCATCATTACCATTCATGATGTCTGCATTCTCAGCATCACGTCAGACCTGTGGACCTGATCCTGGTGGGTGTTGGACACTGCCAGGGCTGCCCCTTGTCACCAATCATGTTTGTGATGTTCATGGACAGGCTTTCAAGGCACACTCAAGGACCAGAGGGTTTCCAGTTCGGTGACTGCAGAATTACGTCTCTGCTAAGTGTGAAGTTACTATGGTGAGGATCAACACGTCCAAATCTGAGACCATGGTACTCAGTCAGAAAAGGTTGGATTGCTGCTCTGTTTCAGGGGAGTGGAGGATTTGAAGTATCTCATGGTGTTGTTCACAAGTGGTGGTAAGCTGGAGCGTGAGATCGATAGATGGATCATGCTACATCTGAGGTTCTGCAGAGTAATGATCTCAAGAACAAGGTACAAGTGGTGGAAATGCGGTTCGTCTATCGGGTATCTGGGCTTACACTCGGACAGTGTGAGAGGCTCAAACATCCTGAAGGGACTCTGACTCAAGCCGCTGCTTCTTCACATCCAAAGTTGCCAGCTGTGGCAGTTTGGCCACATGGTGAGGATGTCCCACGGTAGACCCAAGACACACTGGAGGGATTATATCTCCCAGCTGACTTGACAACATCTTGGGGTGTGGGGTAAGCTGCTTGGTCTACTGCCACCAGGACCCAGACCAGGATAAGTGGCAGAAAATGGCATATGTAGACAGGTTCTGGAATTGCCCAGGTGAGGTCCAACTTGCCACAAATCAATCACTGCACTCAAGGTCATGTTTACTTGTCTGTTTGATGACCCCGGTCCTTCTCCTGTCTTCTTCCAAACTTTGCACGTCAATGAAGGTTGGTACAGTGGCCTTGAAACTGCCATTAAAAATATATATTCACATCATTTTGACAGAGGTCAATGTAAGAAAATCTTGGGATCCCCGGGAATAGTGAGAGGACTTGGACAAAGATAGGGAAGTGTAGGTGAACTGCTTGGTCTGCTGTCACTGTCACCCGGACCCCGATAAGCGGTAGAAAATGAATGAATGAGCAGACAAAGGATGCATAATGTTTCTTCCATCACAGCCACAGAAGCCTGCAGCTTACCTCTGTGTCTTGGTGGCTTCCCTCTGTGTCTTGGTGGCTTCCCTCTCCAGTGTCCTTCTTGCAGTTTCACTGTACAGTATCATACTCTGTGTGTTTCTTAATGATGGATGCAAATTAAGTCCAAGACATATTCGGTCACGTGGAAATGTTCATGTATCCATCCCCTGACTTTTCAAAAGAAAACCGGCTGTAAAAGTGATGATTTAGTGGAGTTATACTAATGGGTGCATGTACGTATGTAGTTTTATCATTTTGGCTTTGATATTTTTATTTATGTCATGTGGTACAGATTTGCTTTCACTGTGAGTTTAAAGGGCATAATTTCAGAAATTTTAACATAAAGAGATCGGAATTAATTTTTAAAATTTGATGTCATAAAGAACTGAGCCATGATGTCACTGGACAGAGGCGTTTGAAGATGGTGATATCTTTGTGGGAGAACAAAGGTCCAGGTCCTTTTGGCTTCTGGTGCTTCCTCTCTTACTGCATGGCTGTGAGACTTAGCTGCTCACCAGTGACCTCATGTGTGATTTGTGTAGGTGTACAAGGAGCTTTACAGGTAATGTATGTATGTAGTTTTGCATGTACTGTATTCCTCATAGTGTATTCCTTTATTTTTTTGTGCAAGCACAGTGCAACATGTTTAACCGTGCAGAAGGTGGATATCATGGACAAAGCTTTCTGATCCCTTTACTTTTGTCTGATTTGACTAAGTTGACTTATGAGCTGCTGTGGCAATGGAAATTACCATCACAGGATTAATAAAGTGAAACTTATCTAAGGCAATGACAAGTTGATTTTGGCGCTAGGGGCCTCATTTACTAAAAGGCCTGCATGTGTTAAAACATGTAAACACCATAGCACTCGCAAAAAAAAAAAAAATAAAAATACATGCTGATTTACTAACAGAGCGCACAAAGGACTGCATCTTGAAATTACACAAAATAGCACGTAATGTTTATTTACTGTTTGCCTTCATTAATATGCAATTTGGGGTTTGTCCACCTAAGTGCCCAAAATTGTAGGAGGGAATATGTAAATTGATGATGTTTGCACAGGCAACGTGATTTAGAAAGGCCAAAATCAAATTTAGTGGGTGCTGATAGGATCTGTATGACATGCATATGAAACCTTGGCGTTATCTTGTTGCACTTGACAGACTGCTGTTCTGGCAGCAGAGAGGCTGCCACTCACACTCAGACACAGAATGAAAAAAGTAATAATTGTAAATATTGAGCTTACAACATATTTAAAGAGTTCACAGTTTACTTTGTGCTTGTTTCTTTAAGAACAAATGTCTCCGACTTGTGATCATTACTGTCCTTGATGTATCACGCTGTGTCACACACATAAACACACACACACACACACATCACAGAGTCTGTGTGGGATGATGCACACCTCTCTGTGCACACTGTGCAGCTGTCTGTATTCCATCGGCAGAATGCAACGTAATTATTAACCAGTTTGCTCAAATACTGTGGATGGAACATTTATTAAATATCTGGAATAGGAAGAAGGTTTTTAATTGTCAGCATGTGAACACGCTGAGTTATGTGGCCGAGTTTGTGCATAAGGAAGCACGAGGCATGTACCTGCAACTGGCCTTTAACATGTGCAAAGTGCTCATTTACATACCGCTGTCTATGTCACATCACAACTCACTGTCACTGTGTAACTAGTCTTCGTAAGTCACCCGCAAAACTGTCTCTATTCCAATGCATAAAACTTTGGCTGGCCCACGGAATTTAGCACTCCTTACCTGGACCCGTAGGAAATCAGGCCTGAGGTGTCTTCAGAGGATTCTTGGAATGGTTTTATGTCAAATGAACAATTGGGCAGCGCAGTCTCGTTTGAGGGCGGGCGCTAAAGGAGTAAAATATAATGCATATGACGTAATGTCTCTACTTCGGGGGACAAAAAAACACAGATTTTGGGCAAATTACATACAAAGTGAAAATAAAAAGAAAAAATGACGATGCTGTGGGAAAGTGGACATGTATTGCGGTTTGTTTATGACCCGTAGCTCAAACGTGTTAAGACAGTTTTGCAGGCGAGAGAATGTAGCTACTCTGTGTAGGCTAACATTTACCGACACGACCTCTCCCATTCCCCTTGTCTTCTCTTCTCCACTGGGAACCGAAAAAAAAAACACTTTTTGCATCTGCTTCGGCCATTGCAGCTGAAAACAAAACAGTACACCATTTTCCCTTGTGAAGTTATGTTTTGTATATACTGGGCAATGGGGAAGCTGGCCCTGTAAGTCAAATCCCACGATATCACGCCAGGTTTAAGTGAGACTACGCTGCCCTATTACTTAGGGAGACTTGGATGAACGGTATGACTTGCACTGTGAGGGAATGTCAGCTATGACAGTCTGTTTGCGGCACGATTCTCTGAGCATGATCCAGAACATAGGTGCCTCCATCACAAGCTCGAGAAGGCCAAGGACACGCCCAAGTGGTTGCCACCCAGGACTGATGCGATTTGACTTGACTTGACTTAATGTCACGAACAAATTAAACTGTATAAAAGTTCCAGGGGTCAGAAATTCACAGTCCACCAGCGTTCCGATCGCACTTCGTCACCTCTTTCCTGAACAATTGGAAGTTGCTCGGCCACCAGTTTTACAGTTTGCCTGAATAACAGGAACCCATGACGATGAATCATGGTTATGTGTCACGGCGCCCATGCTTGCAAGTTGCCGCGGCCTTTTCAAGCCTTTTGTGAGTGTGTATTGTCTGGCCTAGGGATAGAAGTGGTTTTGGGGAGGAGCGGAGGTTTTCCGGAAGGTATTTGTCCAGAGGAAGGGCGGCTCTGCATTGAGACTAAACAGGAGAGAACACAGGTAGACGCCAAGCTCAGAACTGGACCAACCGGAGCTCAGATGGGCCAAAACAATGCTGCCGTACAGTTCTCACAACAAGACACCAGTTTTATTATCAGTGTGTTTTAATCAGGTTTGTAGAATTATTTGTTTCTCTATAACTATGTGTTTTTTTTTCCTTTTTTTGGTTTGGACCACACAGATGAAGTTTTTTTCAGAGCTGAAGCTAAAGCTGGGGAACAATGCTTATGAAGTTGATACATCTTTTCTTTTTCTTTTCTTTTTTTTTTGCTGCAGGGTAAAAAGGTCAAGGAACATTCTTCTTTTCACAGCGCGTCTCTGTGTTCTTCTGCACCTCCATTCTCCTCACTAATACCCAACATTTTAATAACACAGGTGCATTTATCACTTCAGCTTCTGGAAAAAGAGAAAAATACTTTTTTCACGTTCAGACAGACAAAGACTTTGACTTCTTTGACACTTTTCTTTTTCAGCCGTTACTTTTCTCAAAATTAAAGCTTAATATTGGTCCCCAAACACTGACAACAAAAGAAGAAAAAGAACTTTCCGTGTGGACTGATTTCATTTTTTAACTGTTGAACAGACGAATGCTGAGCGTCTGTCTTCGTTCTTCTCGGGTGGTCTGTGCTGATCGCTTAACTTTGACACAGCAGTCAAAACAACGCGGCGCGTGTGTCAAAGTCAGAGCACGATTGAAAAGACGTAATAGTTAAACAAGGTTTTAAAATGCCACTGTTTAGCATTTAATCCTGCAGGAAGTATGTAGGCGCGTTACAAGAAAAGAATGCACCCTTTGTGGGGGTGAAAAAATACTGATATGTGAAACAAAATAAAAATAATTAAGTTCAGTGTTGCCATTACAAAAAACAGTTACATTTAAAGATCTACAATAATCTATAAAATAAAATAAAACAATGTGCAAAAATAATATAAAGCTTCTAAATGTCAAATAATGTCAATGAACAGCATTTTTTAAATTCCCTTTTGTGACTTTTTAACCATCAAAAACTTTTTTTTTCAATTTCAATTTATTTTCATTTATATAGCACCAAATCACAACAGAGTTGCCTCAAGGTCCTTCACACAAGTAAGGTCTAACCTTACCAACCCCCAGAGCAGCAGTGGTAAGGAAAAACTCCCTCTGAGGAAGAAACCTCAAGCAGACCAGACTCAAAGGGGTGACCCTCTGCTTGGGCCATGCTACAAACACAAATTACAAAACAATTCACAAAACGAATATACAGGAAATGCTGCTGGTGCACAGGACAGGAGGGTCTCCAGCAGAAAACATTTTTTTGTGGGGGGGGGGGTGAACTGGCCAACTGTTTTACAAGAATATCACACTGATTATTGATTATTAGAGTCTTATGTTTATCAAATTAAACATCCAAACTAATTAATTTTTTCATCATCACAAAATGTCTTAATTTCTTTAATATAATATTTTAAAAATTCTCTGTAATTTTGACTTTTTCCTCACAAATTAAAAATTTGCATACATGTATGCATGCAAAAAAAAATATACCATCCGTCTGTTTGTAAAAGAAAAAAAAGCACTTGGATTCTTGAGACTTTTGCATAACACTGAATCAGTGAAGTTGTTTTCCGCTGTTAAAATGACTACAGTGTACAAACTAGGACAATCAGGGAGAGCAAACCTCCATTCATAAAGGCCAAGTACTACAATCTCAGACAGCAGACGAAACATCTTTTCTCCCATCATGTAAGGCCAGAATATTCAAAGAAACAGGTGGATCCACGTTACCATCAGAGAAGGTTTTTCTTGCTTCAACAAATACTGAATGTGATCAAATGCTTTCTTTTTCTTGGTTGTGCTAATAGGATTAATAAATGGAATAGTTTTGATGGCGTTGAATGTTTGGTCTCCAAAGCAAAGGCAAAAAAAGGTCGGCGTCCATTGGATTCTATGACCTGTGACATATGTTACCCTGTAACATGATAACTAAGCATGACAGATTGTGCAAACTATTCCATTTTAAAAACCTTATTAACTCAAACAGTAATTTGCATCACTTCTCACCTAAACTGGAGCATCTTTAACTTTTGACCCCTGTACAAACTGAACTTCACCTTTGTCACCATTTTTGCTGTTTTTACCCCATAAATCCAAAACATTCAATCTCCTCCTCCACGTTCACCTTTCTGATGACCTAACATGGTCCACCAACACATCAGCAGTGGTTAAAAAACAAAAGCCCAGCAGCAGCTGCACTTTTTAAGACTGCTGAGGAAGTGCCACCTGGAGGCCGGCCTACTGAGGACCATCTAGCATGCTTCCACAGCGGAAGCATCTTGTCATACTGCATCACAGTGTGGTTGGCAAGCTGCACAGTTGCATCAGGGCAAGGGTCTCTTCTGACTCCTACCCTCTGGCAAAAGATTCAGAAGCCACAGGTCGCCTCAAAGATAGTTTTTACATTGGGCGATCAGATTCTTGAATGCACGTGCGTGTCCCCTATGGGTTCCAAATCCAAAGAACGATCCCACCAAGTGCAATATTTATACCTTTTTATAACTATTCCACTGTCATGGTTTAAATATTTACATATTTCTTACTGTATTCTATTCTAGAAGTGCCCAATTTTTGTACTGGAGGGGAGATGTTCTCTCAAATTTTGTTGTAAGCCCAGTTGTACAATGACAATAACAACTATTCTATTCAATTGTACTTCTTCAATATGACTGGACCATTTTAAAATTTTGACCCCTGCCTCATTCTTCATTGACCCCTAACTGGCTACAGCTGCCACCCTGGCATGGCTATCGCACATTTTATGTAGGCCAGTGTATACTGAGGATGGATTGTAAGTGTCATTTTGTCCTCTGAAGTGGTACCAAAACCTGCTTGGCCCATGGACTACTGTATATGCACAGCTTCTCCAATCACAGCCCCTTATATACCTCAGCGTTCTCATGGTGTCTTGGTGGCTCCCCTCACTAGTCTTCTTCCATCTCTAGTCTCCTTCCTTCAGAAACATTTTGCATCCTGTTTGTATTTGATAATGACCGATGTCAGTGAAGTCCAGGACATATTCATTGACGTGGAAATGTTGTAGTTTCCACCACATCTCCACATATAATCATGAACATGTTTTTTTTTTTTTCTTCCCTGATAAAACATCACGGAATAAAACATGTTTGTTTTGAGAGGCTTTCATGAATCCTTGGGCTACGAAACTTACTCAGCGGTCCGAAGACTGTGCAAACTGAACTTTCAATTCGAGTGGAAAAAAAATACATCAAAGCAAACTATTATAACATAAGAAATGGGATTTGAGGTTTTAATCTGTACTTTGGCGTGCATCCAGCACACCTGGCTGGGCTCAAACAAACACACCAACAGGATCCTCAAAGACTTACAGATACAAATTGCCAACAGAGATCACCAAACAGTTGTGTAAAGCTGGGCTCAGCCACTTCCTTCAAATACAACCTCACTGTGGTTACCGCTTTCTCCGTCTCCTCAAAGGAAGAAAGAGAAGGGAGGATCGAAGTGGGCACGGGGACAAAAAGAAAGAGTTGAGGGAGGAACTGGAAGATTTGAATGTAGACAAAAGAATGCTGAAGATGAAGGACAGGAGACAGAGATACTAGCGATGGAGAAGAGAGGAAGGCGGGAAAAAAAGGGAAAGAAATATTTTACTCCCAGTTGTTGACATGGTGTCAGCTGCGGCTATCGGGGTTAGAAGCACACATCAGAGATTTGTTTGCTCTGTGAGCGTAAACCAGCCGGAGTAACGCCCAAACTCTACATGGCTTTCTCACAGGGAGAGAAAAACAAAGTGTGACGGGCAGGTCGGGTCTTGCAGCGAGGAAACAGTTTGCAGAGCCAACAGAGAGAGTGAGAGGCATTAGGAGGTTGATCTAAGGCGTGGCTCACGTTCACCTGGTCAGGTGGAGCGAGACGCCGAGAAACAAGGTGAGATGGACCTTTAGAACGATAGTTTTCACTCAGCATCGCTGATCATGTCTTTACTACCTGTTGGCCATTTATACACATCCATCAATTACAACCAGTCAAACAGAAAAAAAGCAAGTCAAAGTTTGTTGAGTGTTGCACAAATGGCATAAATGACAAAAATTAAAAGATTTTTTTTACCCCTCAGTTTCTGGAGTTAGTACTCTTTTGGGGCAAAAATCAGACCTGGGGGTAAGCGATGGACTCAAACCAGTTTCAATCCACCATGTGCTTTTGCATAAGAAATCATTGAGTAATACAAAATTATAGTATGCTTCTAAAATAGTGTGGAGTCTCTAAAAATGTGAATTTTGTGATCATTTATTAAACTCTGACAGACACAGACATATGTATATGTAGCGGCTGCACTCTGCGTTGTGTTGTTATGACTCCGCCCATTCGCTCCCCTCGGGACGAGGACTCACGATCCTCGGCATGGGAGTCAGACTCTCTAACTAGAAGGCTAAAACCCAGGGCTCTGGCCTTGTGACCAGAGAATCCTTTTGAGCTGCTGGGAGTGAGGTTTACTAACTACATCTGCACAGCGACACCTGCTGGCCTCCGTTACATATATACAACCCCAAATCACAAAAAAATGTGAATTAAAAATCTAAGATGGACAGAAGTGCTCCAGTTTGTCAGCAAATGTGTGAGAAAATTATTGAAATGTTTAAAATCAGTGTTCCTCTAGTTGCATATTCCTCCATCTAAAGTGGAAAATATCATTAAACGTTTCAAGCAATCGGGAGGAATTTCAGTGGGTAAAGGGCAAGGGTGCAAGCCTAAAGCCCCGGTCACACGGCACTAATGAAGGACACAGAAGCCAAAACTAAACAAGAAACCTGGACTTACGTTGACTTTCGGAGACATCGTTTAACCATCGTCCAGCTTTGTTCCTGTAGCTGGCGCTTCATCAGAATTTTCAAACTGTTGAAAAATGTAAACGAATCCGTATTCTGTTTTGCTTTCTGTGTTGATGGTTCCTCATCATTTGCGTGCCATCAGCGTTCCGTTCGGTTGTCGTCCAACTTCGTCCAACCTTCCAAGTCCAAAGTCTTGCACGAGCATTGATGATATCTGAATGGATCAATAACTAAAACTCGGACGAACTGAACGGGACTCGTCCATGTGTGAGACAAAAAGCAACGTTTTCATACAGAAACGATAGCGGCAAGAATGTTTTCTCAACTACTTTAACTATTTACGTACGTTCCAGCAAGAGGCGGCTGCAACATGTGTGTGCCTTGCCCAAGAACAGTCTTTGCACCTTCGCATCAGGAACTGTTTTTGCATAAAGAACAGTCATTCATTAATAGCTGATATAACCACCTGGGCAAGGGATTACTTTGGTGAACCCTTGTCAGGCATTACAATACAATTACATTTTCATAAATGCCACTTAAAAATTTTCTGTGAAAATAAGAAGTCTTACAAGGGGTGACTGAGACATTTCTAGCCTGACCCAGAAAAAGTAGGGTGTGGTTGTCAAGAAGTGTTGGTTTCTCCGAATGTAAAAGATGAAGAACGATGCACTACTTTTTCTGGGTCAGGCTCAAAACTTCTCAATTGCCACTCTATGTTAACCTTGTCCAGAGGCAGCACCATCGTTTCTGGGCTCAGCGGCATCTGGGTTGGACCATCATACAGTAGAAATGTGTATTGTGGTCAGATCAATCAAGAGTACAGGTTTTTTTTTAAAGAAATGGACACCATGTCCTCCAGACCAAAGTTGAAAAGGACCTTCCAGACTGTAACAGCAACATTATGTTTCATTCTGTTCGTTTTTTTTTTGGGGGGGGTTTTTTTTGAGTGGCGGGGGTGACAGCCAATCAGAGTTGAGCGGCACTGTGACATCAGTGGCTGGTGTCTCTAAAAATGCTTCATTTATGTGTTTATATAACACATAATGTAAAAGCTAGCAAGAAGTAAATATTTCCAAAACTGAAAACACTGTTCTTGGAACCTAGTAACACCTCTGAAGACATTTTGTGGACGTTAGCATGGTGGCGTCACGGGCTGGTAGCTAGCTGCAAAACTCTGTTTCATTTGTGTGTAAATATAACTTCCCTGTCATATATTATATAAAAGCTTGTAATAAATAAACACTTCTAAAATGGAAAATGCTGTTTTTGTAATCTGATAACACCTCTGGAATAATTTACAAGACGTCAGCGTGCATGCTAACTTCCGCTAACTCAAAGCTCATGTACACTCACACACACGCCCTCCTGTAGATGCTGTTAAAATGTTTTTCATTTTGTAAAATGTTCTCCTCTGTGGAACCACTCTAGGCTTTTTTATTATAATTTTATTTTATTTTAATATTATTTACAGGGCTTTGCAATGTTTATGATTTATTGACTGATTGATTGATAAAGGGGCTTTACTGAACATGTACAAATTGTACATAAGACAATAGGATCTTAATAATTAATTAAACAACTGCAAATTATAGAGAAGACCATGCTCATCTGGCTGAGGGTATTTTAGCATGGCGTCATATTTCAATTTGTATTTTCAATATCGTCTGTACTTTTTCTGAGCTGGGGTTGGAGCGTCTCTATTTACCTTACAGCAGCATTACAACATAAGTCGTCTCGTTTGCCAAAGAAGATTGCACCATCTCACTTTCATGTTGAAGATGAAATCTGGAGATGGAAAAATGATGCATCACAGAAATTAGATAGTGAATTTTTAAAAGACACTGCAGTATTATACAAATACTTAAACATATCAGACTGATGTGTGTTTTCCTAAAAAAAAGTATTTCATTTCTATCCTGCTTCACAAGTTGACTTGACAAAGAGAAAGAAATGGTTCACACCTCAAGTGTGTAAAGTATAAGGAGGCAACAGCGAGATGTGTTTTATTTCTGTAATTAGATTATCTATGTCGTGTGTGTGTGTGTGTGTGTGTGTGTGTGTGTGTGTGTGTGTGTGTGTGTGTGTGTGTGTGTGTGTGTGTGTGTGTGTGAGAGAGAGAGAGAGAGACTGCTAACATCTGCTAACCCTTTAATAAGCTTTATTCGTGTCATTATTTCATTTTGAGTTGCATTAAATCACTGCTGCGTTAGCGTGGCGGCACTGTTGGGGGTTGGATGTCGTCCACGTCTGTCTGTGTCAGTGGAATGAGCGTAAACATTGAGGATTCATTAAAATGTTGTTAATCCCTTCACATGACATGCAACCTGTCTGTGTGCACGCCTGCTATTAGGAAGGTGATTTGTCACGTTGGTGAGTTAGCGTTGTGGAAGCTTTACCGTGAATATGTACTGTAGATCAAATAACAAAATTAATACCTTCTCAGTCACTGCACAAATACTTCCAACACTGCAGCTGTATTGTTTCGGGGCTGTGGATGTTATAAGAAAGAAGCTACATACATATGTGCATGTGTTCGTCCATCTGTGCATACTGGAGGCTGCACAACTTTTTTAAAAAATGTTGAGTGTTACGTCATCAAAGTCGAGTCAAGATCAACGAAACACATCATTCATAAAACCATGTGAAAAATGAATGTTTTAGAGTGATAATCTCAAATCAAGGCCGGGACCATGCGCTGGAGCTGCCCTTCACTGCATCCACGACACCTTGGGTAGACAACCGGCCCATTCCCACATCTCTAAAAATAACCATGTGCCTGCTGCAGCCAAGTGAAACGTGGGCGTCCTCTTGGCCTTTTCCAATGACTGAGGTCCTCGGGCTGGATTGTGCACAGAGAAATGTGCCACATGGCCAAAATGATGATGCGGGCACTCCCTAACAGTGCAAATAAGATTGTCTTTAACCACAAGAATTAAAGGACAACACAAAGCTCCTTCTTCATATCCACTTCTGCATTGTGGTCAGATTGATGGAGGCCATTATAACAACAATAACAATGAACTGTGATAAATCCAGCAAAGTACAGAAAAATCCCAAACACTTGTATTCACCCAACAGAGCACTGAGGACCACAAAATGTACACAAAAACATATGTACAAATGTAGCAAACAATGCATCAGGCATTTTTCTTCAAGTATTTACAAAAGAATAAGGTGCCACACAAATGATTTGCACCACTCAACTCAAAAAACACAAGAGAGAGTAAACACACTCCTGACCCACAAGAGGAGTGTCACTCCTCCTGTTGTCAACCTGGAGGCAGTTTTGGCATTTTAGCCTGTCTTTGATAGGACCATCTCAACTTGTTATTATGTAACATTATAGCAATTACCTGTTCCAAATGTCCAAAATACATCCTTGAATTGCCTGAGATTGCAGGACAATGCACCCTTAATTTCAAAATTTTCCAGGCGAGCATGCCCCTGCACCTCCCTAGACAAACCCCTTCTAAGAAATGTAGTTCCGCCCATGAAGTGGCTATTCTAGTACATAGAGGTGCACTTTCAGAGGATCCCAGAGTCCGTGCACATCGAGGAGCATTTCAAGTGGACTCTGGAGCCTGAGGAGAGGGGGACTGTATAAGCGAAGGATCGGATTCTGGTCATTCCCGGGAGGAGTGGACAGTGGATCAAACAATAATATTGTTGAGATGCAGCAGGCTATCACTGTCCTGGACATCAGTCTGCAAGTCGGTGAATGCACTGTCCACACGTTTCTTCCTTTTTTCTCCTCCGTGGAACCACTCTAGGCTTTTTTATTCAAATTTTATTGTATTTTATTTTAATATTATTTACAGGGCTTCGCATTCTGTGGCCAAAATCTGAGATATTTCCACAGCCTCTTTTCACATAATAACAGCATAATAGCAGACTACAGCCCTCCAGAGCACTTTGTTCGCAAACATGTCATCATGTCAGCCATGCAAGTGGCGCTCTACATCTGTGAGAATGCACTCGCATGCTTTGTATGTGTACTATTCACAATTTTTGGCCCTATTTTCCCACCAGTCCATGAGACATTCAGCCCACATTCAGGTGACGTGCTAACCTGTCGTAAGTACCTATTCAGTGAGATTCAAACTGTAAAACTGGCATTAATTTGCATGTTTTCTTACAATTACAGTAACAGCCTAGTGAGATACTACCGTAAGGCGCCCTTGAGCAAGGCCTTTAATCCTGAAGTGGCTGTTGTGTGCAGCTGAGCGCTTTGCATGACAGCACCCTGACTTTGGTGAGTAAATAGTCAATGGACTGCATTTCCATAGCAGTTTTCCATCTGATGGAAAAGTGCTATCTATCAATGCACTCTGGTGGATTAGTGGTTAGCACTACTGCCTTACAGAAAGAATGTCATGGATTAGATTCCCACCTGTGGACTTTCTGTGTGGACTTCGCATGGGTTTCCTCTGGGTGCTTCCTCCCACATTTAAAGACATTCAGGTTAGATGAATTGGAAACTTTAGAATTGTCCAGGTCTCCCTTGCAAAAGAGATCTCAATCTCAATGGGACTAACCTGGTTAAATAAATAAAAATAAAGCCCTGGGACCAGAACTCGTGCTTCGATGGAAGATTCTATACTGTGATTTTAGTGCATCGTGATGTTGATTTTCCATAGGTGAAAGTATTTTTTACACTACAGTCTTATTCAAAGTACCTGGATACATATTTCAGAGCAGTTGTCAGTTATAATGAAAAGATGCCAAACCTGACAAAGACGCACGAACACGAAGGAGGCGAGACAGAATGTTTCTCTGAGATTGTTGAGACCATCACAGAGTGCGGCTTCGCCCTTAATGGAAAGTTAAAGAGAGCAAATGAGAGGATCGGTGAGAGAAGGGGGCGGGTCCATACAGACAGGCATATTTACCTGAGGTGTTTTTGAAAAAGCCTCTGTTTTTTTACCCCCTTCTGGAAGCAGCTATTTGGCTCCTGCCAGGAGGAGGTGACAGTGAAATACATTAGGCCTGATTTACTTTGTTTTGGTTCAGAGATGCTGCAATTATGAGAGACAGGGGGCTGGTGATGGAACAGGGTCAGTGTGACTCCTGCACTCGTTTTCCTCCTGCTGCTTCACTTCACATTTTGCTTGCTCTGACTTCTGCAGCTCTGCTCTCCATTTTCATCCTTCATGCTCTCATCAAGGCTCAAACAACTTTTATGTGACTCTGGCTTTTCCAACTAAATTAAACCACTTCAAAAACTTTAAAAAGGAAAAGATTCATTTTTAAATGCTGTGTTGTCAGATTGGAGTACAGACTAGAGGTGGGCGATACCGGGAATTTTGGTATTGATCCAATACCAAGTAAATACAGGCCCAGTATCGCCGATATTGATACCGATACTTTTTTCATATTTAAGCTTCATAGATCCAAAGTATCCAAAAGACCTAGGATAGAATTTCGCCAAACATTGTACGTGACAACAAAATACTTTATTATCACAATCAACATTTTTGTTTAAAAAATATCACTCAACACAACTTAAAACAAAATCTCATGAGGTAGACGGCTGACAAACCACAATACAAGCAGAGGGTGCACTGCTCCATGTTGTGTGACACAGAGCAGCGCTGCTCTTACAGAGAGTAGACTTTGATAAATCTGCGTGCGCAGCAGTCAGTGCGTGCGGGAGAGAAAAAAAGCTTGAGTATCGATCTTTTTACATGAGGATCGTTCAATATCAATACCAGCGTTGGTATCGATATTATCGATATTAGGATCGATCTGCCCTCCTCTAGTACAGACTGAAATTTAACCCGTTATGACCTATAGGTGTTTCGAAGTAATGTCCACTTAAATAGCTTACCAAAAACTAAAGGTCTGTTAGTGGGGGAGACGTGTCTCCCTAAAAAAAAAAAACAATATGATGCACACACACAGGCAATGATACAATCAAGGGAAGACAACTTATTTTGAATGGAATGATTCCGTGTGATACAATAGTAGCAGACAGAAGCAGGATTTTCTTAAAAAGAAGACCTGAAAGTTCAGCTACAATTTGCCAGAAGGTACATCTGAGATACAAGCCTAGATTTGATATTTTGGTGAAAGAAAGCCCTTCTCTCTACCATTTCATCACAAAGCTGTATAACGGAATACAAAATGCAAAACATGCACAACTTCTTCAATCACAGTCAGAAAGGCCTATAATTTCTTCTGGGTTGTCTGGGTATCTAGGTGGCTTTCCTCACTCATCTTGTACAGTCACTCAGTTTTTGAGAACCGTCTACTCCATGCAGATTTACCATAGAGTGCCATACTGTTTGTATTTCTTCAAAACTGATGTACATAAAGTCCACAATGTAGTCAGTGACTTGGAAATGTTTATGTATCCATCCCCTGAAGAAATGAAGAAGAAATTCTTCCCATCTGAAGAAAACTAGCAATAAAACTGATTATTTACAGGTATTATACCAAAGTGGCCGAACCCAAGATCTTAGCTTTTATATTCTCTTAATTAATTTATATCAAGTTGCAGAGATTTGTTTTGAGTTTAAGTAAGATCATTTTAGCAATTGTTATAGTGAGAAGCCTTTTTGTACTTGAAATGGCATAAACAATTGAAAATGTGTGAAATACCAATGGGCCCAAAATCTTTGGAGGGCACTGTAGTACCATACTGTCACTATTTCTTAATTACTGATGTAAACAAAGTCCAAGACATGTTCCATTACTTGGAAATGTTCATGCATCCATCCCTCCGACTTGTAGAAAGAAAACCGACTGCAAAAGTGATGATTTATGTCAAAAAATAATCTTTGTATCTCTTTTGGCCAATTAGTTGTGACCTTTGAAAATGGTGGTGCTATGCATACACATGGCTGTAATTCCTCAACTGTTAAAGAACATTTTTGTTTGTCGGTGTATTTTAATGGGTACATGCCTCGGCTTTTGCAAAGCCTATTTATACAATTCAAAATAATGAAACAGTTAAATCTCAAGCAAATGTTTTGATATCATGCCTACTCTAAACCAATAATGACCTTTAGTTTGGAATCAGAATATTCTTTTATTTCTTTATGGATTTCTGTTCTGCAGTTGAGCTGAAATCAGACAAAGATACGAGTCCATTAATTCATGTTTTGATCTGTTCTTCTATCTATTTTCTATCACTTATTTGTGATCAGGGAGGAGAGTAAAGGAGTCCAGATGTCTGTCCCCCGGCTGAGGTATTTGTGCTCTGGGTGCAGCTTCTAGATTCTCAGTATGTTCTATTCATCCAATGTGGTTCTGCTAACCCCCTGTCTGATTTGCAGAAGCCAGATGGTTATATGGTCAATAAAGAGTCCTGCAAGAGTCCTGCAGTTGTGAGAAACCCAAGTTCATGTGTGTCTATTTCAAAGGCCGGTCTCAAACAGACCTCTCCTTTAATTCTGCCACCCAGCGGGACGCGGCGTCTCTCCCTCACATACAAACACCGCTGTCTCTGCCGCTAGAGGCTAACAGGGTGAAGTGAGTGTGACTGCAGCTGCACAGGGTTCCCTCTTCACCGCTCCGAGGGCTCGCCGGCCCCAAACTGACACGTTGCCCTTTAATCGCCAACGTCAGTGTGTGTCATCATCTGGGTCAGGAGCCAGATTTGAGTCACAAGTACATTAAATGTTTTCAGTAACAGCTGCAGGAGTCGCTCGACACTGAGGATTGTTCAGCAGAGTGAATAGCTTTATTTTAAAAAATACCTACACTCAAGCTTGAAGGAAATTTGAAACTGCTGGCTAAGGCTAAGCATAAATTTGGTAAGATTGTAATTCACGTCGGCAGTAATGACACCCGGTTACGCCAATTAACATTGAATCGGTGTGTAACTTTGCAAAAACAATGTCGGACTCTGTAGTTTTCTCTGGGCCTCGCCCCAATCGGACTGGGAGTGACATGTTTAGCCGCATGTTCTCCTTGAATTGCTGGCTGTCTGAGTGGTGTCCAAAAAATGAGGTGGGCTTCATAGATAATTGGCAAAGCTTCTGGGGAAAACCTGGTCTTGTTAGGAGAGACGGCATCCATCCCACTTTGGATGGAGCAGCTCTCATTTCTAGAAATCTGGCCAATTTTCTTAAATCCTCCAAACCGTGACTATCCAGGGTTGGGACCAGGAAGCAGAGTTGTAGTCTTACACACCTCTCTGCAGCTTCTCTCCCCCTGCCATCCCCTCATTACCCCATCCCCGTAGAGACGGTGCCTGCTCCCAGACCACCAATAACCAGCAAAAATCTATTTAAGCATAAAAATTCAAAAAGAAAAAGTAATATAGCACCTTGTGGTGGAGGGTGGACTTTTCTGGTTCCGGAGCACAGCGGTGTTCTGCTGTATCTGTTAGCTGTTTGAACTGAGCTGTTTGAGTTCTTTGAATTAACAGTCTTTTTCAAGACTTTTTTACTTTTTTTTACTTTTTCACCGTGCTCCAACGCCTAAAGAAGACCTCTAACGGTCGAAGCATCGCGACGGAGCTCTTTTATCAGCTAACCTTCATCAGCGTTGGCAAGCTAACTAGCTTGCTAACGCTTTCGTTTTTATTTTTATTTTATTTTTTAGCACTGTTGTCGTGCTGCTCCACAGCCTGTCCAGTGGATTTTTATTTTATTTTAGCACTGTTGTCGTGCGTTACCTGTGCTGCTCCACAGCCTGTTCAGTGGATTTTTATTTTATTTTTTGGCGCTGTTGTCGTGTGTTGCCTGTGCTGCTCCACAGCCTGTCCAGTGGATTTTTATTTTATTTTTTACCACTGTTGTCGTGCGTTGCCTGTGCTGCTCCACAGCCTGTCCAGTGGATTTTTATTTTATTTTTTACCACTGTTGTCGTGCGTTGCCTGTGCTGCTCCACAGCCTGTCCAGTGGATTTTTATTTTATTTTTTACCACTGTTGTCGTGCGTTGCCTGTGCTGCTCCACAGCCTGTCCAGTGGATTTTTATTTTATTTTTAGCACTGTTGTCGTGTGTTACCTGTGCTGCTCCACAGCCTGTTCAGTGGATTTTTATTTTATTTTTTAGCACTGTTGTCGTGCGTTACCTGTGCTGCTCCACAGCCTGTTCAGTGGATTTTTATTTTATTTTTTGGCGCTGTTGTCGTGCGTTACCTGTGCTGCTCCACAGCCTGTTCAGTGGATTTTTATTTTATTTTTTGGCGCTGTTGTCGTGCGTTGCCTGTGCTGCTCCACAGCCTGTCCAGTGGATTTTTATTTTATTTTTTACCACTGTTGTCGTGCGTTGCCTGTGCTGCTCCACAGCCTGTCCAGTGGATTTTTATTTTATTTTTTACCACTGTTGTCGTGCGTTGCCTGTGCTGCTCCACAGCCTGTCCAGTGGATTTTTATTTTATTTTTTACCACTGTTGTCGTGTGTTACCTGTGCTGCTCCACAGCCTGTCCAGTGGATTTTTATTTTATTTTTAGCACTGTTGTCGTGTGTTACCTGTGCTGCTCCACAGCCTGTTCAGTGGATTTTTATTTTATTTTTTAGCACTGTTGTCGTGCGTTACCTGTGCTGCTCCACAACCTGTTCAGTGGATTTTTATTTTATTTTTTAGCACTGTTGTCGTGTGTTACCTGTGCTGTTCCACAGCCTGTCCAGTGGATTTTTATTTTATTTTTTACCACTGTTGTCGTGTGTTACCTGTGCTGCTCCACAGCCTGTCTAGTGGATTTTTATTTTATTTTTTACCACTGTTGTCGTGTGTTACCTGTGCTGCTCCACAGCCTGTCCAGTGGATTTTTATTTTATTTTTAGCACTGTTGTCGTGCGTTACCTGTGCTGCTCCACAGCCTGTCCAGTGGATTTTTATTTTATTTTTAGCACTGTTGTCGTGCGTTACCTGTGCTGCTCCACAGCCTCTTCAGTGGACTTTTGTTTTGTTTTTTGGCACTGTTGTCGTGTGTTACCTGTGCTGCTCCACAGCCTGTCTAGTGGATTTTTATTTTATTTTTTACCACTGTTGTCGTGTGTTACCTGTGCTGCTCCACAGCCTGTCCAGTGGATTTTTATTTAGCGCTGTTGTCGTGCATTACCTGTGCTGCTCCACAGCCTGTCTAGTGGATTTTTATTTTGTTTTAGCACTGTTGTCGTGCGTTGCCTGTGCTGCTCCACAGCCTGTCCAGTGGATTTTTATTTTTATTTTATTTTATTTTTTAGCACTGTTGTTGTGCGTTACCTGTGCTGCTCCACAGCCTGTCCAGTGGATTTTTATTTTGTTTTAGCACTGTTGTTGTGCATTACCTGTGCTGCTCCACAGCCTGTCTAGTGGATTTTTATTTTGTTTTAGCACTGTTGTTGTGCGTTACCTGTGCTGCTCCACAGCCTGTCTAGTGGATTTTTATTTTGTTTTAGCACTGTTGTTGTGCGTTACCTGTGCTGCTCCACAGCCTGTCTAGTGGATTTCTATTTTGTTTTAGCACTGTTGTCGTGCGTTACCTGTGCTGCTCCACAGCCTGTCCAGAGAATTTTTATTTTATTTTATTTTTTAGCACTGTTGTTGTGCGTTACCTGTGCTGCTCCACAGCCTGTCTAGTGGATTTTTATTTTATTTTAGCACTGTTGTCGTGCGTTACCTGTGCTGCTCCACAGCCTGTCTAGTGGATTTTTATTTTGTTTTAGCACTGTTGTCGTGCGTTGCCTGTGCTGCTCCACAGCCTGTCCAGTGGATTTTGATTTTGATTTTATTTTTTTGGCACTGTTGTCGTGTGTTACCTGTGCTGCTCCACAGCCTGTCTAGTGGATTTTTATTTATTTTTTACCACTGTTGTCGTGTGTTACCTGTGCTGCTCCGCAGCCTGTCCAGTGGATTTTTATTTTATTATTTTTTTTTATTTTTTTTTTTTTTAGCACTGTTGTCGTGTGTTACCTGTGCTGCTCCACAGCCTGTCCAGTGGATTTTTATTTTATTTTTTAGCACTGTTGTCGTGCGTTACCTGTGCTGCTCCACAGCCTGTCCAGTGGATTTTTATTTTATTTTTTACCACTGTTGTCGTGCGTTACCTGTGCTGCTCCACAGCCTGTCCAGTGGATTTTGATTTTTATTTTATTTTTTTGGGCGCTGTTGTCGTGCGTTACCTGTGCTGCTCCACAGCCTGTCCAGTGGATTTTTATTTAGCGCTGTTGTCGTGCGTTACCTGTGCTGCTCCACAGCCTGTCTAGTGGATTTTTATTTTGTTTTAGCACTGTTGTCGTGCGTTACCTGTGCTGCTCCACAGCCTGTCCAGTGGATTTTTATTTTTATTTTATTTTATTTTTTAGCACTGTTGTTGTGCGTTACCTGTGCTGCTCCACAGCCTGTCCAGTGGATTTTTATTTTGTTTTAGCACTGTTGTTGTGCGTTACCTGTGCTGCTCCACAGCCTGTCTAGTGGATTTTTATTTTGTTTTAGCACTGTTGTCGTGCGTTACCTGTGCTGCTCCACAGCCTGTCTAATGGATTTTTATTTTGTTTTAGCACTGTTGTTGTGCGTTACCTGTGCTGCTCCACAGCCTGTCTAGTGGATTTTTATTTTGTTTTAGCACTGTTGTTGTGCGTTACCTGTGCTGCTCCACAGCCTGTCTAGTGGATTTCTATTTTGTTTTAGCACTGTTGTCGTGCGTTACCTGTGCTGCTCCGCAGCCTGTCCAGTGGATTTTTATTTTGTTTTAGCACTGTTGTTGTGCGTTACCTGTGCTGCTCCACAGCCTGTCCAGTGGATTTTTATTTTGTTTTAGCACTGTTGTTGTGCGTTACCTGTGCTGCTCCACAGCCTGTCCAGTGGATTTTTATTTTGTTTTAGCACTGTTGTTGTGCGTTACCTGTGCTGCTCCACAGCCTGTCTAGTGGATTTTTATTTTGATTTAGCACTGTTGTCGTGCATTGCCTGTGCTGCTCCACAGGCTGTCCAGTGGATTTTTATTTTTATTTTATTTTATTTTTTAGCACTGTTGTTGTGCGTTACCTGTGCTGCTCCACAGCCTGTCTAGTGGATTTTTATTTTGTTTTAGCACTGTTGTCGTGCGTTGCCTGTGCTGCTCCACAGCCTGTCCAGTGGATTTTTATTTTTATTTTATTTTATTTTTTAGCACTGTTGTTGTGCGTTACCTGTGCTGCTCCACAGCCTGTCCAGTGGATTTTTATTTTGTTTTAGCACTGTTGTTGTGCGTTACCTGTGCTGCTCCACAGCCTGTCTAGTGGATTTTTATTTTGTTTTAGCACTGTTGTCGTGCGTTACCTGTGCTGCTCCACAGCCTGTCTAGTGGATTTTTATTTTGTTTTAGCACTGTTGTCGTGCGTTACCTGTGCTGCTCCACAGCCTGTCTAGTGGATTTTTATTTTGTTTTAGCACTGTTGTCGTGCGTTACCTGTGCTGCTCCACAGCCTGTCTAGTGGATTTTTATTTTGTTTTAGCACTGTTGTCGTGCGTTACCTGTGCTGCTCCACAGCCTGTCTAGTGGATTTTATTTTGTTTTAGCACTGTTGTTGTGCGTTACCTGTGCTGCTCCACAGCCTGTCTAGTGGATTTCTATTTTGTTTTAGCACTGTTGTCGTGCGTTACCTGTGCTGCTCCGCAGCCTGTCCAGTGGATTTTTATTTTGTTTTAGCACTGTTGTTGTGCGTTACCTGTGCTGCTCCACAGCCTGTCCAGTGGATTTTTATTTTGTTTTAGCACTGTTGTTGTGCGTTACCTGTGCTGCTCCACAGCCTGTCCAGTGGATTTTATTTTGTTTTAGCACTGTTGTTGTGCGTTACCTGTGCTGCTCCACAGCCTGTCTAGTGGATTTTTATTTTGATTTAGCACTGTTGTCGTGCATTGCCTGTGCTGCTCCACAGGCTGTCCAGTGGATTTTTATTTTTATTTTATTTTATTTTTTAGCACTGTTGTTGTGCGTTACCTGTGCTGCTCCACAGCCTGTCCAGTGGATTTTTATTTTTATTTTATTTAATTTTTTAGCACTGTTGTTGTGCGTTACCTGTGCTGCTCCACAGCCTGTCTAGTGGATTTTTATTTTGTTTTAGCACTGTTGTCGTGCGTTGCCTGTGCTGCTCCACAGCCTGTCCAGTGGATTTTTATTTTTATTTTATTTTATTTTTTAGCACTGTTGTTGTGCGTTACCTGTGCTGCTCCACAGCCTGTCTAGTGGATTTTTATTTTATTTTAGCACTGTTGTCGTGCGTTACCTGTGCTGCTCCACAGCCTGTCCAGTGGATTTTGATTTTATTTTTTTGGGCGCTGTTGTCGTGCGTTACCTGTGCTGCTCCACAGCCTGTCCAGTGGATTTTTATTTAGCGCTGTTGTCGTGCGTTACCTGTGCTGCTCCACAGCCTGTCTAGTGGATTTTTATTTTGTTTTAGCACTGTTGTCGTGCGTTGCCTGTGCTGCTCCACAGCCTGTCCAGTGGATTTTTATTTTTATTTTATTTTTTAGCACTGTTGTTGTGCGTTACCTGTGCTGCTCCACAGCCTGTCCAGTGGATTTTTATTTTGTTTTAGCACTGTTGTTGTGCGTTACCTGTGCTGCTCCACAGCCTGTCCAGTGGATTTTTATTTTGTTTTAGCACTGTTGTTGTGCGTTACCTGTGCTGCTCCACAGCCTGTCTAGTGGATTTTTATTTTGTTTTAGCACTGTTGTCGTGCGTTACCTGTGCTGCTCCACAGCCTGTCTAGTGGATTTTTCTTTTGTTTTAGCACTGCTGTCGTGCGTTACCTGTGCTGCTCCACAGCCTGTCTAGTGGATTTTTATTTTGTTTTAGCACTGTTGTTGTGCGTTACCTGTGCTGCTCCACAGCCTGTCTAGTGGATTTCTATTTTGTTTTAGCACTGTTGTCGTGCGTTACCTGTGCTGCTCCACAGCCTGTCTAGTGGATTTTTATTTTGTTTTAGCACTGTTGTCGTGCATTGCCTGTGCTGCTCCACAGCCTGTCCAGTGGATTTTTATTTTTATTTTATTTTTTAGCACTGTTGTTGTGCGTTGCCTGTGCTGCTCCACAGCCTGTCCAGTGGATTTTTATTTTTATTTTATTTTTTAGCACTGTTGTTGTGCGTTACCTGTGCTGCTCCACAGCCTGTCTAGTGGATTTTTATTTTATTTTAGCACTGTTGTCGTGCGTTACCTGTGCTGCTCCACAGCCTGTCTAGTGTCGGATTCCCTGTTTGGGAATCCGCTAGCTTAGCGTAGCTACTAGCTCTTATCCGTTTTAGCATGGCGGCTTCTCCTGTCTCTCCCGCACTTTTCTGCTCTGGGTGTGAAATGTTTAGTTATTCCTCGGCCTCTTTTAGCAGTAACGGTACATGTAATAAGTGCAGCTTATTCGTAGCTTTGGAGGCCAGGCTGGGCGAATTGGAGGCTCGGCTCCGCACCGTGGAAAATTCTACAGCTAGCCAGGCCCCTGTAGTCGGTGCGGACCAAGGTAGCTTAGCCGCCGTTAGTTCCCCACTGGCAGATCCCGGGCAGTCGGGAAAGCAGGCTGACTGGGTGACTGTGAGGAGGAAGCGTAGCCCTAAACAGAAGCCCCGTGTACACCGTCAACCCGTTCACATCTCTAACCGTTTTTCCCCACTCGACGATACACTCGCCGAGGATCAAACTCTGGTTATTGGCGACTCTGTTTTGAGAAATGTGAAGTTAGCGACACCAGCAACCATTGTCAATTGTCTTCCGGGGGCCAGAGCAGGCGACATCGAAGGACATTTGAAATTGCTGGCTAAGGCTAAGCGTAAATTTGGTAAGATTGTAATTCACGTCGGCAGTAATGACACTCGGTTACGCCAATCGGAGGTCACTAAAATTAACATTGAATCGGTGTGTAACTTTGCAAAAACAATGTCGGACTCTGTTTTTCTCTGGGCCCCTCCCCAATCAGACCGGGAGTGACATGTTTAGCCGCATGTTCTCCTTGAATTGCTGGCTGTCTGAGTGGTGTCCAAAAAATGAGGTGGGCTTCATTGATAATTGGCAAAGCTTCTGGGGAAAACCTGGTCTTGTTAGGAGAGACGGCATCCATCCCACTTTAGAGGGAGCAGCTCTCATTTCTAGAAATCTGGCCAATTTTTTGGGATCCTCCAAACTGTGACTGTCTAGCGTTGGGACCAGGAGGCAGAGCTGTGGTCTTATACACCTCTCTGCAGCTTCTCTCCCCCTGCCATCCCCCTATTACCCCATCCCCGTAGAGACGGTGCCTGCTCCCAGACCACCAATAACTAGCAAAAATCTATTTAAGCATAAAAATTCAAAAAGAAAAAATAATATAGCACCTTCAATTGCACCACAGACTAAAACAGTTAAATGTGGTCTATTAAACATTAGGTCTCTTTCTTCTAAGTCCCTGTTGGTAAATGATATAATAATTGATCAACGTATTGATTTATTCTGCCTAACAGAAACTTGGTTACAGCAGGATGAATATGTTAGTTTAAATGAGTCAACACCCCCGAGTCACACTAACTGTCAGAATGCTCGTAGCACGGGCCGGGGCGGAGGATTAGCAGCAATCTTCCATTCCAGCTTATTAATTAATCAAAAACCTAGACAGAGCTTTAATTCATTTGAAAGCTTGTCTCTTAGTCTTGTCCATCCAAATTGGAAGTCCCAAAAAACAGTTTTATTTGTTATTATCTATCGTCCACCTGGTCGTTACTGTGAGTTTCTCTGTGAATTTTCAGACCTTTTGTCTGACTTAGTGCTTAGCTCAGATAAGATAATTATAGTGGGCGATTTTAACATCCACACAGATGCTGAGAATGACAGCCTCAACACTGCATTTAATCTATTATTAGACTCTATCGGCTTTGCTCAAAAAGTAAATGAGTCCACCCACCACTTTAATCATATTTTAGATCTTGTTCTGACTTATGGTATGGAAATAGAAGACTTAACAGTATTCCCTGAAAACTCCCTTTTGTCTGATCATTTTTTAATAACATTTACATTTACCCTGATGGACTACCCTGCAGTGGGGAATAAGTTTCATTACACTAGAAGTCTTTCAGAAAGCGCTGTAACTAGGTTTAAGGATATGATTCCTTCTTTATGTTCTCTAATGTCATATACCAACACAGAGCAGAGTAGCTACCTAAACTCTGTAAGGGAGTTAGAGTATCTTGTCAATAGTTTTACATCCTCATTGAAGACAACTTTGGATGCTGTAGCTCCTCTGAAAAAGAGAGCTTTAAATCAGAAGTGTCTGACTCCGTGGTATAACTCACAAACTCGTAGCTTAAAGCAGATAACCCGTAAGTTGGAGAGGAAATGGCGTCTCACTAATTTAGAAGATCTTCACTTAGCCTGGAAAAAGAGTTTGTTGCTCTATAAGAAAGCCCTTTCGTGAAGCTAGGACATCTTTCTACTCATCACTAATTGAAGAAAATAAGAACAACCCCAGGTTTCTTTTCAGCACTGTAGCCAGGCTGACAAAGAGTCAGAGCTCTATTGAGCTGAGTATTCCATTAACTTTAACTAGTAATGACTTCATGACTTTCTTTGCTAACAAAATTTTGACTATTAGAGAAAAAATTACTCATAACCATCCCAAAGATGTATCGTTATCTTTGGCTGCTTTCAGTGATGCCGGTATTTGGTTAGACTCTTTCTCTCCGATTGTTCTGTCTGAGTTATTTTCATTAGTTACTTCATCCAAACCATCAACATGCTTATTAGACCCCATTCCTGCCAGGCTGCTCAAGGAAGTCCTACCATTATTTAATGCTTCAATCTTAAATATGATCAATCTATCTTTGTTAGTTGGTTATGTACCACAGGCCTTTAAGGTGGCAGTAATTAAACCATTACTTAAAAAGCCATCACTTGACCCAGCTATCTTAGCTAATTATAGGCCAATCTCCAACCTTCCTTTTCTCTCAAAGATTCTTGAGAGGGTAGTTGTAAAACAGCTAACTGATCACCTGCAGAGGAATGGTCTATTTGAAGAGTTTCAGTCAGGTTTTAGAATTCATCATAGTACAGAAACAGCATTAGTGAAGGTTACAAATGATCTTCTTATGGCTTCGGACAGTGGACTTATCTCTGTGCTTGTTCTGTTGGACCTCAGTGCTGCTTTTGATACTGTTGACCATAAAATTTTATTACAGAGATTAGAGCATGTCATAGGTATTAAAGGCATTGCGCTGCGGTGGTTTGAATCATATTTGTCTAATAGATTACAGTTTGTTCATGTAAATGGGGAATCTTCTTCACAGACTAAAGTTAATTATGGAGTTCCACAAGGTTCTGTGCTAGGACCAATTTTATTCACTTTATACATGCTTCCCTTGGGCAGTATTATTAGACGGTATTGCTTAAATTTTCATTGTTACGCAGATGATACCCAGCTTTATCTATCCATGAAGCCAGAGGATACGCACCAATTAGCTAAACTGCAGGATTGTCTTACAGACATAAAGACATGGATGACCTCTAATTTCCTGCTTTTAAACTCAGATAAAACTGAAGTTATTGTACTTGGCCCCACAAATCTTAGAAGCATGGTGTCTAACCAGATCGTTACTCTGGATGGCATTTCCCTGCTCTCTAGTAATACTGTGAGAAATCTTGGAGTTATTTTTGATCAGGATATGTCATTCAAAGCGCATATTAAACAAATATGTAGGACTGCCTTTTTGCATTTACGCAATATCTCTAAAATCAGAAAGGTCTTGTCTCAGAGTGATGCTGAAAAACTAATTCATGCATTTGTTTCCTCTAGGCTGGACTATTGTAATTCATTATTATCAGGTTGTCCTAAAAGTTCCCTAAAAAGCCTTCAGTTGGTTCAGAATGCTGCAGCTAGAGTACTGATGGGGACTAGCAGGAGAGAGCATATCTCACCCGTGTTGGCCTCCCTTCATTGGCTTCCTGTTAATGCTAGAATAGAATTTAAAATTCTTCTTCTTACTTATAAGGTTTTGAATAATCAGGGCCCATCTTATCTTAGGGACCTCGTAGTACCATATTACCCCATTAGAGCGCTTCGCTCTCAGACTGCGGGCTTACTTGTAGTTCCTAGGGTTTGTAAGAGTAGAATGGGAGGCAGAGCCTTCAGCTTTCAGGCTCCTCTCCTGTGGAACCAGCTCCCAATTCAGATCAGGGAGACAGATACCCTCTCTACTTTTAAGATTAGGCTTAAAACTTTCCTTTTCGCTAAGGCTTATAGTTAGGGCTGGATCGGGTGACCCTGGACCATCCCTTGGTTATGTTGCTTTAGACGTAGACTGTGTTTCATAATTATTGTATGGCCTTGCCTTGCAATGTGGAGCGCCTTGGGGCAACTGTTTGTTGTGATTTGGCGCTATACAAGAAAAAAGTTGAGTTGATTGAACTGCACCACAGACTAAAACAGTTAAATGTGGTCTATTAAACATTAGGTCTCTCTCTTCTAAGTCCCTGTTAGTAAATGATATAATAATTGATCAACGTATTGATTTATTCTGCCTTACAGAAACCTGGTTACAGCAGGATGAATATGTTAGTTTAAATGAGTCAACACCCCCGAGTCACACTAACTGCCAGAACGCTCGTAGCACAGGCCGAGGCAGAGGATTAGCAGCAATCTTCCATTCCAGCTTATTAATTAATCAAAAACCCAGACAGAGCTTCAATTCATTTGAAAGCTTGACTCTTAGTCTTGTCCATCCAAATTGGAAGTCCCAAAAACCAGTTTTATTTGTTATTATCTATCGTCCTCCTGGTCGTTACTGTGAGTTTCTCTGTGAATTTTCAGACCTTTTGTCTGACTTAGTGCTTAGCTCAGATAAGATAATTATAGTGGGCGAGTTTAACATCCACACAGATGCTGAGAATGACAGCCTCAACACTGCATTTAATCTATTATTAGACTCAATTGGCTTTGCTCAAAATGTAAATGAGTCCACCCACCACTTTAATCATATCTTAGATCTTGTTCTGACTTATGGTATGGAAATTGAAGACTTAACAGTATTCCCTGAAAACTCCCTTCTGTCTGATCATTTCTTAATAACATTTACATTTACTCTGATGGACTACCCAGCAGTGGGGAATAAGTCTCATTACACTAGACATCTTTCAGAAAGCGCTGTAACTAGGTTTAAGGATATGATTCCTTCTTTATGTTCTCTAATGCCATATACCAACAAAGTGCAGAGTAGCTACCTAAACTCTGTAAGTGAGATAGAGTATCTCATCAGTAGTTTTACATCCTCATTGAAGACAACTTTGGATGCTGTAGCTCCTCTGAAAAAGAGAGCCTTAAATCAGAAGTGCCTGACTCCGTGGTATAACTCACAAACTCGCAGCTTAAAGCAGATAACCTGTAAGTTGGAGAGGAAATGGCGTCTCACTAATTTAGAAGATCTTCACTTAGCCTGGAAAAAGAGTCTGTTGCTCTATAAAAAAAAGCCCTCCGTAAAGCTAGGACATCTTACTACTCATCACTAATTGAAGAAAATAAGAACAACCCCAGGTTTCTTTTCAGCACTGTAGCCAGGCTGACAAAGTCAGAGCTCTATTGAGCCGAGTATTCCTTTAACTTTAACTAGTAATGACTTCATGACTTTCTTTGCTAATAAAATTTTAACTATTAAAGAAAAAAAATTACTCATAACCATCCCAAAGACGTATCGTTATCTTTGGCTGCTTTCAGTGATGCCGGTATTTGGTTAGACTCTTTCTCTCCAATTGTTCTGTCTGAGTTATTTTCATTAGTTACTTCCTCCAAACCATCAACATGTCTATTAGACCCCATTCCTACCAGGCTGCTCAAGGAAGCCCTACCATTAATTAATGCTTCGATCTTAAATATGATCAATCTATCTTTATTAGTTGGCTATGTACCACAGGTTTTTAAGGTGGCAGTAATTAAACCATTACTTAAAAAGCCATCACTTGACCCAGCTATGTTAGCTAATTATAGGCCAATCTCCAATCTTCCTTTTCTCTCAAAAATTCTTGAAAGGGTAGTTGTAAAACAGCTAACTGATCATCTGCAGAGGAATGGTCTATTTGAAGAGTTTCAGTCAGGTTCAGGTTTTAGAATTCATCATAGTACAGAAACAGCATTAGTGAAGGTTACAAATGATCTTCTTATGGCCTCAGACAGTGGACTCATCTCTGTGCTTGTTCTGTTAGACCTCAGTGCTGCTTTTGATACTGTTGACCATAAAATTTTATTACAGAGATTAGAGCATGCCATAGGTATTAAAGGCACTGCGCTGCAGTGGTTTGAATCATATTTAGCTAATAGATTACAATTTGTTCATGTAAATGGGGAATCTTCTTCACAGACTAAGGTTAATTATGGAGTTCCACAAGGTTCTGTGCTAGGACCAATTTTATTCACTTTATACGAGGTATCTTATAAAACTAACCGGCAGTTTTATAAAAAAAAAACTATATGGATTTGAATGACATGCGATTACACCAATCATGCTTGAACTCTCGTGCGCATGCGTGAGTTTTTTCACGCGTGTCGGTGATGTCATTTCCCTATGGGCAGGCCTTGAGTGAGATGTGGTCCCGCCCTCTTGGCTGAATTCCTTTGTTTTACACGCTGCTCGAGATGGCGTGCGTTGCTTTATCAAACTTTTTTCTGAACCTGTGAGGAATATCTGAGTGGACATTATTCGAGAAATTCAGCTGGTTTTTGGTGAAAAGTTTAACGGCTGATGAGAGATTATGGGGTGTTTCTGTCGCTGTAAGGACTTCCCACGGAGCGGGACGTCATGCAGCGCTTCCAGGCGCCATCGTCGGCCTGTTTCGACCTAAAAACATCGTAATTTAAGGCTCTGTTGACCCAGGATGTCGTGAGAGAACAGAGAAGATTCAGATGGCTTTCAACAAGTGAGTAACTGAGAAATTGTTTAACAGCTTGGGCATGTTCCAACTTGCCCGTTAAGGTTTCCAACGGAGGTGTTTTTCCTATCGCAACCCCCCGCGGTCGGGTCCGGCCCGACATGCGACTCTGCCCGCACGTTCTTTCATTACAAAATGTCCATTAACAATGGAATGTCCGAATAAACTCCTCATGCTGACTTCTTCTGAAAGTTCTCTGTTCTCTGACAACTTACTGGGTCAACAGAGCCTGAAATGTGGAAGTTTTCAACTTGAAACGGCGAGACGCTGCCGCCTCGAAGCGCAGATCGCCATCAGGTGCCGTGGGCCATCCTTACGGCGACACTACCAGACCAAAATCTCTCATCAGCCGTTAAAATTTTTACCGAAAACCAGCTGAATTTATCGAATGGTGTCCACTCAGTTGTGCCTTACACTTTTGAAAAAATTTTGATCAAACAAAGCAGCAGTCTCTGAGCCATCCCTAAACAATGAAAAAAATCGACGAGAGGGTGGGCGACTCCTCACTCAAAGACTGCCCACAGGCGAATGACGTAACCGACAGGCGTGAAAAAACTCTTGCATGCCCACGAGGGTTCAAGCATGTCTGATGTAATCACACGTGATTCAAATCCATATGGTTTTTGAAAAAAATAATAAGGTTGGATACTTTTCTAATAGACCTCGTACATGTTTCCCTTAGGCAGTATTATTAGACGGCATTGCTTAAATTTTCATTGTTACGCAGATGATACCCAGCTTTATCTATCCATGAAGCCAGAGGACACACACCAATTAGCTAAACTGCAGGATTGTCTTACAGACATCAAGACATGGATGACCTCTAATTTCCTGCTTTTAAACTCAGATAAAACTGAAGTTATTGTACTTGGCCCCACAAATCTTAGAAACATGGTGTCTAACCAGATCATTACTCTGGATGGCATTACCCTGACCTCTAGTAATACTGTGAGAAATCTTGGAGTCATTTTTGATCAGGATATGTCATTCAATGCACTTATTAAACAAATATGTAGGACTGCTTTTTTGCATTTACGCAATATCTCTAAAATTAGAAAGGTCTTGTCTCAGAGTGATGCTGAAAAGCTAATTCATGCATTTATTTCCTCTAGGCTGGACTACTGTAATTCATTATTATCAGGTTGTCCTAAAAGTTCCCTGAAAAGCCTTCAGTTAATTCAAAATGCTGCAGCTAGAGTACTGACGGGGACTAGAAGGAGAGAGCATATCTCACCCATATTGGCCTCTCTTCATTGGCTTCCTGTTAATACTAGAATAGAATTTAAAATTCTTCTTCTTACTTATAAGGTTTTGAATAATCAGGTCCCATCTTATCTTAGGGATCTCATAGTACCATATCACCCCAATAGAGCGCTTCGCTCTCAGACTGCAGGCTTACTTGTAGTTCCTAGGGTTTGTAAGAGTAGAATGGGAGGCAGAGCCTTCAGCTTTCAGGCTCCTCTCCTGCTGGGGGGTTCCCATGATGCACTGAGTGTCTCTTTCTCTTTTTGCTCTGTATGCACCACTCTGCATTTAATCATTAGTGATTGATCTCTGCTCCCCTCCACAGCATGTCTTTTTCCTGGTTCTCTCCCTCAGCCCCAACCAGTCCCAGCAGAAGACTGCCCCTCCCTGAGCCTGGTTCTGCTGAAGGTTTCTTCCTGTTAAAAGGGAGTTTTTCCTTCCCACTGTTGCCAAGTGCTTGCTCACAGGGGGTCGTTTTGACCGTTGGGGTTTTTCCGTAATTATTGTATGGCCTTGCCTTACAATATAAGGCGCCTTGGGGCAACTGTTTGTTGTGATTTGGCGCTATATAAATAAAATTGATTTGATTTGATTTGAAGTCTGTTCAGTTTATTCAAAAATAATGAACAGACTTGGAGAAAATCTGATTAAATTTTAGGGCTGATGAAAGAGTGGATCTGGTTTTTTTATATATATATATATATATATATATATATATATATATATATATATATATATATATATATATATATATATATGTAGTGTGTGTGTGTGTGTGTGTGTGTGTGTGTGTGTGTGTGTGTATACTACTTTTTTATTTAATGGTTTTCAGGCATTATTTGATTATAAGAAGAAACATAAAGCAGACCAGACTCAGCAGAGTGACCATCTGCTTTCGCCAAACTAACAAAAACAAAACAATCAATGAAATAAACCAAAAGTCCAATAAGGAATTGTCCAATTTGTAGAGATAGAAATGGTGCAGCTAATCAACCATATTCACATTTATTCCGGTTATCCGAGCAACCGATGGCTCAAAAACAACCAAATGGTGAACAGTGGATTCTCAGTAAAATGGACTACAATTAAAGTGTCAGTGAGTGTATTAATATCAGATCAGTCACTGAAGCAGACATTTGAGAGGTTTTGTCAGCATGATGGACTCTCTAACCCATAGGCATGCTCCAGATCTCATCATCTCCCATGTAGACCCTCCATGTCCCAGTTCTTGGAAAGATCTGTAATGGACGAATGGCTAGATAGATGGATCGATGGATTGATCCTACTTCTTCTCTAATGGCATAGAATTGGTTATTTCTAATATTCATTTTGATATTTTGACTTCCTTTAACTTCAGCTTCTGATAACTGCAATGAGCTGCCTTATTGCATTATTCTGGACTTTGGTGTTATCTCTTGTCGATCCACTGTGCTGGATTGCTTCAATGACCATTTACCTTCTTCTGACTCCCTGTTTAACCAGCCCCCATCTTTAAAAACCTCATATTCATCCATTTACAAGCTTTTGTGATGGTCAGTCTTTTCATTTTGGCCCTATCTCTGTTGACAGGGTACGTAGAGCTCTTCTTTCACTGGATCTTAGAAAACCTACAGGTCCAAATCGTTCGTGGTGCTTTGTTCTAATTGTTAATTTGTTAGTGGTATTATGGCCAACGCAGATGGTCACCCCTCTGAGTCTGGTCTGCTCGAGGTTTCCATCCTAAAAACTAAAATTGTCAAAGGGAGTTTTTCTTACCACCGTTGCCAGTGTACTTGTTCAGGGAATGGAGACGGTGTTAGACTTTACTCTTGTGGTGTAATTTGGTGCTTTATAAATAAATCAAAGATAACTGAGAGCCAGAACTACATCAGTTCAATTTCTGGAACTCTATTTTAATTTCAACCTTGTTACAACTTTTGGCAAAATTTAATTAACTGGAGGGCTGATATAGGCTTTTTGTTTGTTTGTTTGTTTTTGTAAGCATAATCATCTGTGGAAGGTTTCGTTTTTGGTAATGGCAGCCTGTTTGATCCCAGGGTCACCTGACAAACGCTACCCATAATCCCTCAGCCAAAAGCTGACCAGGAAGGTAAAGTCACCATTTTTTGTGACTATAAAAGATCTCGCTGACGTTCCCTGTTTACCCTGTGTGAATGGATTTACACACACGCACACACACACACGGACGTACGGACGGGCATATGTACACCTGGGCAAACACACACAGAGCAGCTGTTTAAACTGTGTCTCCAATGAGATCACACAATGCTGACAGGCAGCCCGGCTGCAAACACGGATGGAAACAAGGCAACAAACAGGCCGTCAGTAAATAACATGTTGGTAAACAGACAAATACAGTGAAAAGCCCCGAATTATCACTCTGTCTATTGTCAGCAATTTATTTGCACAGCAGTTTAATCTGATGATCGTTATAATACTTTTTGGTGTTAAATTAACACTTCAGATGTGTTATTTAAACACCATCAGTGGTAAAGTTAACACTAGAGAAGTGTTAATTTAACCGTGATAAGTATAAACACTTTATGGTGTTAATTTCACACTGTGACCTTTTACTGGAATTGGTGAGTGTAGAACATACACAGATGGATGGATTTTTAAATCAGGCTAGAATTAACATTAAATTTACATAATTATAAATTGTTTTATAACAAATACATTTCCTTTCTGTACTTTTTGTCCTAATGTATTGATTCAGTGTGTAAAACTATTTGTTACTTCAAAGATTAAGATGTGATTTGATTTAATTTATTTAGGTGCAATTAATCAGTAGTATATTATTACTTTATGATTTCTATTACAATCACATTTGTTATCATTACTTTTCTGTTTGTTTGTTTTATGTTGGTGCTATTGTTGGTTTGACCGCCCTAAATATGATGTCAGAGGGTCACTTTGGCAATATGTCAGGGAAACATTTTTCTTTTACAGAGAGTTACAGAGTTTTTTGTTCTTGGATTCTGAGTTTTGTATTAACAGCAAAAATAAATTTATTAGAGATAAAGAAGAAATAATGATGGACATGAACACAGTGACAGTTACTGAGAATAATTTTCCTCATTCTGTCCATACTGTTGAAAAGTTTGGTAAAACTGAAAGTGAGATGGGTAAATTATTAACAATGGTGCTTTGAAGTGAGTTTGAGTTCACTGACTTTTGTATTATTATTATTATTATTATTATTATTATTATTATTATTATATTCCAAAGATACAACAGAAAAGCTTCACCTCCATTTTTAGGTTTCTTCTTTTCCCTCAACTACAACCTTGTGTGACTATGACACTGGAATTCTTCTTCTCCTTTCGACTGTTCCCATTAGGGGTCGCCGCAGCAGATCAATCGTTTCCATCTCACCCTGTCCTCTGTATCTTCCTCTGTCACACCAACCACCTGCATGTCCTCTCTCAGCACATCCATAAACCTCCTCTTTGGCCTCCCTCTTCTCCTCCTGCCTAGTGGCTCCATCCTTAGCATCCTTCTCCCTATATACCCTGGGTCCCTCTTCTGCACGTCCGAAAACCATCTCAGTCTTGCCCCTCTGTCTTTGTTTCCAAACCGTCCCACCTGAGCTGTCCCTCTGATATGTTCATTCCTAATCTTGTCCATTCTTGTCACTCCCAAAGAGAATCACAATATCTTCAGCTCTGCCACCTCCAACTCTGCCTCCTGTCTTTTTGTTAGTGCCACTGTCTTTAAGTCGTATAACATAGCTGGTCTCACTACTGTCTTGTAAACTTTCCCCTTCACTATTGCAGATATTCTTTGGTCCCAAATCTGTCCTGCCACCTTTCTCCACCCACTCCACCCTGCTTGCACTGTCTTCTTCACCTCTCTACCACACTCTCCATTACTTTGGACAGTTAAGTATTTAAACTCATCTACTTTCACCACTTCTACTCCTTGTAACTGCATTATTCCACTGGGCTCCCTCTAATTCACACATGTAATCAGTCTTGCTCCTACTGACTTTCATTCCCCTGCTCTCCAGAGTGTATCTTCACATTTCCAGGCTGAACTCAAACCTGCTCTCTACTCTCACTACAAATCGCAATGTCATCTGCAAACATCATAGTCCATGGGGACTCCTGTCTGATCTCATCCATCAACCTGTCCATCACCACTGCAAACAAGAAAGGACTCAGAGCTGATCCTTGGTGTAATTCCATCTCCACCTTGAATGAGCCTGTCAATCCTAATGCGCATCCCAACGCTGTCACACTATCCTTGCACATGTTATATGCACTACCCTCACATACTTCTCTGCCACTCTACTTCACATATAATACCAGAACTCTTCTCTTGGCATCCTGTCATACGCTTTCTCTAAATCCAAAAACACACAATGTAACTCCTTCTGGCTTTCTCTACACTTCTCCATCAGTACTCTTAGAGTAAACATTGCATCTGTAGTGCTCTTTGTCAGCATGAAACCATATTGCTGTTCCATAACTTCATGCTGTGGCTGATCAATTTTATGCCTCTGTAATTACTGCATCTCTGCAAATCCCAGGAGCCTATCCCAGCAGTCATAGGGCATGAGGCAGGGTACACTCCGGACAGGATGCCAGCCTGTCGCAGGGCTGTATCTTAACCGCGTTTAAAGTCATACAATACTCCACCTGCATGCCGAGAAACTTTGACGACTAAGACCAATTTCAAAAGAAAGTGTAGAGCCAGCTGGAGTGTTGACATGGATACGTGACATCCCACTTTGGAGATCTATATTAGATTAAATAAATGTGGATAATTTAATAAATAATGAAATGAGTTTGGTATTTAAAAATCAAAGGAATTAAAGGAATAACTCTTGTTTTAAGTCAGGATGATAGACAATATTTTGTGTTATAAAATATTGAACACTTTCTCTCTGTGTCTGGGGATTCGACATGTTTTATCAATTATCACTTCATCTTGCCTGGAGCTCTCAGCATGCCGCTCGCTTAATTGAATCATTAAACAATCGCAGATGCTCCTCAGGGAGCGTGTGTGTGTGTGTGTGTGTGTGTGTGTGTGTTACTGTGGCAAAGGGGGGGGGGGGCTGTTTGCAAACATGATGATACCCTCGGGTGCCCACAACACACTTGTCAGATATATTTATTAATTTATGAAGAACACAGATGCGGCCTGGCACTGCCTGGGAGCCCCACGTGTCGGTCACGCCTGGAGGCTTCGCCTGTTCTCACACCCACAACTCGTGTGTGTGTGTGTGTGTGTGTGTGTGTGTGTGTGTGTGTGTGTGCATTACAAAAAAAGATGTAAATACAAGCAGTAATACAACACACAGGGACTCTGAAGGAATTTTTTTTTTTTGTAACCCCAGATTGCTTCAGTCAGCTCAAACCTCGATGATGTGTTCAATCCTTTGGTGAAATTCCATTTGAGGGCAGCACTCATTGTGAAAGGTGCAAAATTGAGTGAATCAAATTATTTCAAGTTTACTTACGTTTAAACACTTTATTTACCTTTGTCAATTGTGTCACGAGGGAAATACGGTGGCCGAACCGTACACACCAAATCAGAAAAAGGTGAGACGCCAGCCTATCACAGGGCCACACATAGACAGACAAACACATTCACACCTACGGTCAATTTAAAGTTCCAGATTCACCGAACCTGCATGTCTTCGGATGTGGGAGGAAGCCGGAGCACCCAAAGGGAACCCACACAAACTCCACACAGAAAGGACCAGCTGGGAATCGAGGCCAGGACCTTCTTGCTGTCAGGCAACAGTGCTAACCGCTAAGCCACTGCGCAGCCCTCAACAACAGGTAGTTGCTTCAAAAAAACTCTTACAAATTTGAAAAAAATAACACTTGCAAACATGGAAAAGTCAAACAAATACAATCTACAGCACATGCAACAATTTAATATGTTAATGTGTTTGCTGCAAATTGAGATGCTAAACCCAAAGACGCACATGCACTGTAAAGCTTCACAACGCAAAGGAAGCACTCACAACACAAAAAGAGGTTTCTGCCTCGAGGCCTGTTTGAGAAAGAAGGTTCAGCAAACTGAGTCTATCGCTGAAATCTGAGTTGATTTACCCTGAGATGGGAAACACTGAGCTGATTTGAGTTTGTTTATTCAAATCAGAGTAGGTGGGCTCAGCTCAAACGGCAGTGTTAATGGAGCCCCGAAAACTGGGATTCACCATGGAAACTGCTGAAATAATCCCCCCCCCAAAAAAAGAAGAAGCTGCATAGAAGAGTCAATGCGTGTGCGTGTTGGGGGGGGGGTGCAAACACATACATCTGACTTTTATATACAAGACACATAAATAGTTTTATGTTTGCATCAATTCAACTTCTTGCAAAGATGTTTGGACATTATGAAAATGCAAATTTTGTCTTTTTTTCTAATTCTTACATGACTTACATTACTACTTTAAACGCGGTTAAGATACAGCCCTGCGACAGGCTGGCATCCTATTCGGGGTGTACCCCGCCTCACACCCTATGACTGCTGGGATAGGCTCCTGGGATTTGCAGAGACTTACAGAATAGTTTTCTGTAAGACAACTATTCAGTACTCCAACAGTTATGCCAAGAAGTAGATCAAAGTACATTAACACATCGTGCTCATCTTCACTGGATGATGCAGATGAATGAAAGAGGAAGTAAAAAGGCTATGTAAGAGGGAGGACACTGAGAGAAATTAAGAGTTGATTGAAGAAAACCTCCTGACCTTTGGTGCGTTCATCTCTAGCCTGTCAGCTAGTGCGGACAACATTTTGATTATTGGTGACTTTAACATTCATATAAATAAGCCCTCTGATCCCCTTTGCATGTCATTTATGGAACTTGTGGATGCGTTGGGATTCCAGCAATGCATTCAGGATTCAACGCACATTAGTGGAAATACCCTTGATTTGGTTCTCACACGTGGCCTTGCTGTCACGAACATTGACATTTTGCCTCTTGCCTCGGTGGTCTCTGACCACTCATTTATTAGGTGTGCATTTATGTTGCCGCGTTTAGTTGACCGAAAGCCTTGTCTATCTCTGCGGCGATGCATTAATCCCTCAATTATGACTGAACTCGAAGCCAGACTGCCTGAAATTTTGGCCTCGGGGTTAGAGAATATTCAATCAGTGGATAGTCTTGTGGATGGCTTGAACTCAGTGCTCAAGGCTACACTGGATAAGGTTGCGCCTCCTCTTTTAAGGACACGCCTTCCCAAGGCACATTCACCTTGGTACTTGCGTGACCTTAGGCAAAAGGCTCGAGGTTTGGAATGGAAATGGCGTAGTTCTAAGTTAGAGGTGTTCCACCTTGCATGGCGTGATGCTATCTTGGATTATAAGCAGGCACTACTGGCTACAAAGCGTGCCTATTATTCTGATTTGATCAATAAAAACAAGCATAACTCAAAGTTTTTGTCTGAAACTGTAGCATTTCTCATTCATGGACAGCCACCTGTTATTCACTTTCCCTTTTCAGCACAGGACTTCTTGGACTATTTCGAGAAGAAAATCGAGGATATTAGGTTGAGCATATCTCAGCAGGCTTTGGTCCAACCACTGCATACTGCTGTGGAGGTGGATGCGCCCACTGAGGTGTTACCCAGATTTACAGATTTTGATGGTATCTCGCTAGGCCCGCTGACGAAGCTCATGACGTCTACTAAAAGCACAACCTGTTTATTTGATCCTATACCAACAAAACTGTTTAAGGACCTGTGGCCCATTCTTGGACCAACTGTGCTGGAAATTATAAATCTCTCAACTTCTGGATCTGTTCCTAAATGTTTCAAGTCTGCAGTGATTAAACCATTACTTAAGAAATCCAATCTCGACCCTAGTGTATTGAAGAATTATAGACCGATATCAAATCTATCATTTTGTTCTAAAATCCTGGAAAAAGTGGTTTTGCGACAGCTTGTGGACTACCTCACTGAGAATAATCTTTTTGAGCCATTGCAGTCTGCTATTAGAAAATTTCACTCCACAGAGACAGCACTTACTAAAGTAGTGAATGACCTTTTGTGAGCAATGGACTCAGATACCACTACAGTCTTGGTGCTGCTGGATCTTAGTGCTGCATTTGATACTGTGGATCATCATATTTTACTCAATAGGCTGGAGAATCACTTTGGGATTACTGGAACTGCTCTTGCATGGTTGACGTCATACCTGTCCAGTCGTTCTTACTGTGTATTGTGTAATGGAATCTCCTCCGATCGTAGGGACATGAAGTTTGGGGTTCCTCAGGGATCCGTTTTAGGCCCCCTGCTTTTTTCCCTTTATGTAGCACCCCTCGGGAATATACTGCAGCACTTTGGGATTCCCTTTCATTGCTATGCTGATGACATTCAATTGTACATGCCAATAACTGCTGGTAATCTCACTCACATAAAATCTTTGGAAGATTGCCTTGCATCAGTAAGAAGTTGGATGTCTAGTAATTTCCTACTTTTAAATTCTGATAAGACTGAAGTTATGGTTCTTGGTCCAGCGAGGTATCAGCATTTGATCAGCTAGCACTTAGCTTAGGTCTGTGTGTTATACATCATACGGATAAAGTGAGGAACCTTGGAGTAATTTTTGATCCTACGTTGTCCTTTGATCTCCACATTAGAGACATTATGAGGACTGCTTTCTTCCATTTGCGAAATATAGCGATGATTCATCCCATCCTGTCTATGGCTGATGCTGAGACTTTGATTCATGCATTTGTCTCTTCTAGATTGGACTACTGTAATGCTCTATTTTCTGGCTTACCGCAGTCCAGGATTAGGGGTCTTCAACTGGTTCAAAACGCTGCTGCCAGACTTTTGACACAAAGCAGAAAGTTTGACCACATTACGCCCATTTTGGCAACCTTGCACTGGCTTTCTGTTCCTGCAAGATTGGATTTTAAAGTACTGTTATTAGTTTATGAAATTGTTCATGGACTTACACCTCCCTATCTGGCTGACCTGGTAAGCCCCTATGTACCAGCTCGGGCCCTGCGTTCTCAGGGTGCAGGACTTCTGTGTGTTCCCAGGGTGAATAAAAAGTCTGCCGGTCACAGAGCTTTCTCCTATCGTGCCCCAGCTCTGTGGAACGATCTGCCAGCAGTCGGACACTGTGGAGACTTTTAAATCATGTTTAAAGACTTATTTGTTTTCCCTGTTTTATCATTAGTGTTATGATGTGTTTTTATTCTTGTATTCTTCTATGGTTATCTTTCTTTTATGCTCGTTTTTATTGTTTTAAATTTTTAATTGTTTTTTTATGTTGTGTGAAGCGCCTTGAGACGATTTTATCATGAATTGGCGCTATATAAATTAATAAATTTGAATTTTGAATTTGACCAGGTTAGGTTCACAGACTATGTTACCACAGTAACAGACTCTGAGCTTAACCTGCCTCCCTTCCTGAAACAGGTTTGTTTAACCTTGTGGAGCAGATAACATCAATTTTTTAGCAAAATCATGCAAACACTGATACAAACGCCAAATATGGCATGACGATTCCAAAGGTAGTACTTAGCAAATCTGGCCAACTGGCGACTTGAAAATCCAAGAAGGATGGCATGTTCCAAAATGGCCACCAAAGTGAGCTACCAGAAATTACATTTTGCAAAGAAATGCTTCTATCACAATGGATCTGTTTTACAGCATCAGTGAACTCCAAGATGGTGTCTAAGTTCAAGACGGCAACCGAATGAACCCCCAAATCATTTTGTTCCCTCACAAAAATGTCATCACTTATTTGCATTGTGTGATTTTGGTGTGAAATTGTTGTTTTTCAGGCATCTTGGATTTAATTTTTCATGTTCCAGCAACAATATGACACTCTTCGTGGCCATAATTGCCATTTGACCATGTTGACTGCTTATTAAAAATCGCAACACAATATATTCAACACTAAACACTTTTTTAATAGGCCTACATGCAATAGTTTTGACAGATGATCACTTTCAAAATGTGTTAGGTGGAACCCATTAATACTAAATGTAATAAACTTCACTCTAATTTGGCAAAAAAAAAAAAGCAAAATCAAACCTAAATACCATAAATGCCAAATAAAATAAAATACAGCAAAGTGGAATTTGTCATCAATATAATTTTAAAATTAATCAAATAGGAGCATTTCTATGCAAAAAGTGAGTTCTAATAGGTCATTTTGGTGGTCATCTTGGGAAATGGCTGCCATCTTGGATTTTCAAGTGGCCAAATGGCCAGATGTGCTGAGTCATATCATGAGAATCAGCATGCCAAATGTGGTGCTTGTAGCTCCAGTGCACGATTTTTCCATTATGTGTTCCACTGAACCCTCTTCCTTGGGTTTAATTAACTTCCCTTTCTGAAACAGAAAACTCAGAGTTTCCCTCATTTTAGCATTAAAAACATTCAGAGTTTTGACTAAATCTGCTTTGTGAAACAAGCACTGGTCAGCGAAGCTGAGCAAGTTTATTTATTTACTTTGTTAAGGATTTTACTCTGGTAGTTTTTGTTTGCTTATTTGTTTTGTAAATTGTATTATTTGTGAGTACTCTGAACAGGACTGCTGCTAACCTCCATTATGTGCACTGTGCAATGACAACAAGGGAATTCTACTACATTTATTCATGAGCTATTCTCATCTTCTTCATATTATTATGTTGTTTGATTTCCTGTTTTCTGTTTCTTCAGCTTTGTAAAACTTTGCAAAACCTTGTAACTGTTAGCATATGCCATGGCCTAAGTAGCGGGCCACCCCTTAGAGTCTAGTCTGCTTGAGATTTCTTCCTCAGTGTCATCAGACCGAGTTTGTCCTTACCACTGTCGCATGTGCGCTTGCTCTCTGGGTTCATAAGGTTAGACCTTACTTGGGTGAAGCGCCTTCAGGCAATTTTTTTTTGTGTGTGTGTGATTTTGCACTATATCAACAAAATAAATTAAATCTATTATTTTATCTGCATTGGAGAGTCTAAGTCAGTTAAAGTCCTGCAGGTACAACCCCAGTTCCAATGAAGTTGGGACGTTGTGTAAAATGTAAATAAAAACAGAATACAATGATTTGCAAATCCTCTTCAACCTATATTCAATTGAATACACCACAAAGACAAGATATTTAATGTTCAAACTGATAAACTTTATTATTTTTGTGCAAATATTTGCTCATTTTGAAATGGATGCCTGCAACACGTTTCAAAAAAGCTGGGACAGTGGTATGTTTACCACTGTGTTACATCACCTTTCCTTCTAACAACACTCAATAAGCATTTGAGAACTGAGCAGTGGTGTAGTCTACGTGGAACGCAGGTAGACGCCGTCTACTCACCTAAAATGACCAGGAATTTCCGTCTACCCACTTCAAATTGCCCCGGGGAACGTGACGGTGTAAATAAAATAAGCGCTTATTGACTGTAATTTTATTTTCTCCCTTTAAAAGACAGCGATCAGGCGTCCATCACTGCAGAGTACACCGTATGTCCCACCCCCGCTCGCTTTGATAGATAAGAGTTTTAATTGGCTCATAGAGAGATGGGGCGGGGCTACCAGCTTATCAGCGCGAAAGCCGCACACAAACAAGACGAATGCTGGAAGTATCGATGGTGATTATTACCCGAAAAAATGAAAAGAAAACAGGCCTCAGTTTTAGATTTTTTTTTTTTTCCCAAAATGTCCACCTGCTGCTTCAGGGCCGATTGATGAAGTTTGCACCCTGAGTGGAGGAGATAAACCTGGCGCTGTCTGCATTTCTGGTAAGTGGGCTAGCCTACGACAGCTAGTTTTTTATTTGTTCACTAAGCTAATGGGCCTTTCATACTGAATACGTCAGACGCATCAAAAAACGGTCTAAAAAGCATTAGCTGTGACGTACCTTTGCGTTGTCCAATAGGAATGACGCGTCGGGCCAAAACACGGAAGACTAGTGGCAGAAACAGAAACCACTGATCTGTACAAAATGGATCGGTGTAGAAATAAACCACTGATCTGTACAAAACAAACATGTCACAGGACTGCTCATTTATGGAGCAGTTTTATCCTTGGAAATGTTTTTTGTAGTTGTTTGTTACCTCAGAATTTCTGATTACTGTTAAAAAAGTTTAAAACACTTGTAATTAAAATAGCTAAATAAATCAATAAATGGTTCTTTAGAAACCTTTCATCTGTAAAGTAAAACCACCTGTTATTTCAGATTAGATAATTTCTTGTTTAACATAAGGAACTTCAGACATTTATTTTTAGACAAAATAACATGGAAATTTGTACATTTGTTTTAAGTCTGGTAGATTATATCTCATTTCAACCAGAAAAACAGACACTGTAAATAAATACAAATGTTTATTATAAATGCAACAGGAAATAATTTAACAATGACTGCAGTGATTGTAAAGTAGGATTTCTGTGACATAAACCTCTTGATGAATTTTTTTTAATGCTCATTTCAACTTGTAATTTTGACAAAATATGTAATTGCCTTTAATGTTGTTATCAGGACAGAGTCATTTCTAAAATATGAATTTGAGTACAATAAGTGGAGAGCTTCTACTTGTGCAAATGTCTTTTGACTTTGATTCGTGGACATTTTTAATGATCCGTTCATGTATTGTTAAAATATAAAATGAAAGAGCTTTTTAAAAAATAATAGCGTTTTGCCGGTAATCTACAGATGTCTCTTGAGCTTGAGTCCCGTTGGCTGTTGGATAGTGTAGTTTTAAAATGACTGGAATTGGTAAGTGGCATACTCCCAGTAGTTGCATGGTTGTCTTAGTTAGTTAGTTGGTTGTCTTCATACTATACTTTTGTGCCACTGATTTGGCCTACAATGTTTTTGTCATGGGTTGAAAAGGTTTCTGCAAAGTAAAGCATCTACCATATTTTCATTGTATGTTAATTTTCTGGGAGCGAGCTTCTGTCCTTCAGCCTAGCTGCTGTTTTAATGGAACTTAACGTATACTAATACTAGCTTGTTTATACTGGGTAGGTTTCCTTATGGACCACAAAGCCTACAGGTTCCAGTCCCCCGTCTGGACCTGATGATGGACTGTCAGCTTCAACAGAGATTGTGGTAGGAGGTGTGAGGCTCTGCAGCCAGTGCAGGCTCATGTGTGTGTTCTGTTTTGTTTTTGTTTATGCGTCCACAAACAACGTGGGGCCATGCGGATTATATGAAGGGTGAATCTTGCAGCTGCTGAATTTGGCAGTACAGGCTCATATCCGATACTAAATAGAGGGAGGAAAAGTGAACTCTTGCAATATACTTAGTTGGGAGGCAATAATCTGCTCCTTATTATTGTTAAGAGAACTTTTCTTTCTTAATAACAAGGAGTCACAGTCACTTTTTTTTTGAGTTACTGTGACTTAAAGTTGTCTTATTTACTGTTAAACAATACACAGTAGCTTGCATATGATACTTTTGGCTGAATTTAAACATTGTTTATTCCTGGTTTATGACCTGATTAAATTTCTTTGTTAAATTAGGTTTTCAGATGCCAAAAAATAAATGTATTTGATCTTTGTATTTTTTAATCACTCTTTTAGATTTACTGTTGTATACTGTATTTTGCAATTGGTGCAAATTACTTACTTACATTCTGACACATTTCTCACATTTATAGTGGCAAATATAGAATATAAATGATCAGATGGAAAGTATAGATCTATTTGTTGTTATGGTGTTAAAAATGTTAATAACCGGGGCGCAATGCACGGGTTTGATGATGGGCAAAAAACACAGTCTACCCACTTCAAAAATGTAGACTACATTTATATACCCAGTCATGACACTCACAATTAGTGTCCTCAGTTCCCAAACGCTTATTGAGTGTTGTTAGAATGAAAGGTGATGTCCCAACTTTTTTGAAACATGCTGCAGGCATCCATTTCAAAATGAGCAAATATTTGCACAAAAACAATAAAGTTTATCAGTTTGAACATTAAATATCTTGTCTTTGTGGTGTATTCAATTGAATATAGGTTGAAGAGGATGTACTGCTGGCCCACAACCAAAGGGCGCCCTGCCTGAAGTGCGGGCTTCAGGCACGAGAGGGCGCTGCCGCCTCACAGGAACAGCCGGGGGTGACAGCTGTCACTCATCAACTATGACAGCTGTCACCAATCACCAGGTCATCAACCACCCTAAAAAAGCTGGATGACATCACCACCGCGTCGCCGAGATATCGTCTACCTTTAAGGTAATACCTCAGCCGTGATTGTGCCGTGCGCACATTACTTTTCTATTCTGTGATATTGTTTCAGGAGACTACTCACTGTTGTCGTCTGGTGGAGTGCGGAGTTGTGACAAAGTGAAGGGCGGTCACTTGTCACACCGAACTGCAGAGACAACCGGAGTTGAACTGTGTCGTAGGTGGAGGTGTTGTTCCCACCTGGAAAGAAACACTTTCTGACTATTTAATGGGTGTGTTTTCACACACTCATTACTTCTGTTTTTCTGCTTCCTGCCCGCAGTACCAGATCCGACAGTCGGAGACGGTGACCACCTGGGGGCTCAGGACTTGGCGGCTCCAGTATCCTTCGGGTTCGGTGGCAGCAGAAATCGTGTGGGATCCGGTTCTACTCGGGACGGACGTCTCCTATCCTCGAGCCTACCCACACATCACCTTGTATATTTTGATTGTGATCCAAATTCTATGTTTGTCTGTATTCTCGTTGTGCACATTTCACAACAGTAAAGTGTTGTATTTTTGGCTCATCTATTGTCCGTTCATTTACGCCCCCTGTTGTGGGTCCGTGTCACTACACTTTCCCAACAGGATATCTCGGCCAATCGTCATGGATCCCGAGGGGCGTCAATCATCTGTTGGACAGCCAAGTGAAGAGCAGGGTGCACAGGCATCTGCAGGAGGTGTGATTGGTGAGTTGCAGCAAATCCTCACCGCCTTTACTGCTCAGTTGGATCTAATGACCGAGCAGAACGTCATCGTCATCCTCAATCGCAGGATGGAGGCTCTCACCGCGCAGGTGGAAGCGCGCGCTCAGGGCGCCGCTGCAGCTCCTCCTCCTGCTGACCCGGTGCCGAATATAGACATTCCACTGGTCATTCAATGAGCCCCCCCACCATCCCCTGAAGCATACATAAGTCCCCCACAGCCGTACGGGGGTTGTGTGGAGACGTGCGCGGACTTTTTAACGCAGTGTTCACTCGTCTTTTCACAGCGTCCCATGATGTATGCATCAGACGCCAGTAGGGTGGCTTATGTAATTCATTTGCTTCGAGGTGAGGCACGCGCCTGGGCTACGGCGCTCTGGGAGCAGAATTCACGGCTCCTTACCTCTTATACTGGGTTTGTGAGGGAGTTCAGAACAGTATTTGATCACCCAAACAGAGGCGAGACTGCTTCAACAATGCTGCTGTCAATGACACAGGGGCGTCGGAGTGCAGCTGAGTATGCGGTCGACTTCCGCATCGCGGCTGCGAGGTCCAGCTGGAATACCGCTGCACTCCACGCCGCCTTCATAAACGGACTGTCATCAGTCCTGAAGGAGTATCTGGTGGCTAAGGATGAGCCGCGGGATTTAGATGGGCTTATTGATCTGGTCATATGATTAGACAATCGGTTAGAGGAACGCCGTCGGGAGCGAGACGAAGGGCGTGGTCGGGTACGCGCCGTCCCTCTCCCTTCTGGGTCCGAAAAGGTACCGCCCTCCCCACGCTCCACTGCCTCAGTGCTCCGTGTGGCAACAGCTCCCCCTGCTGACGGTGCTATGGACATGAGCAGGGCTAAAGTCAGAGCCACTAACAGACAAAGGAGACTGGCCCGCGGAGAGTGCTTTATCTGCGGCTCAAGCGAGCATCAGCAGAGAGACTGCCCCAAATGGTTAAACACCAACGCCCGCTCTTAGAAACTGGGCTAAGGGTGGGCCAAGAAATTCACGTGGGACAAACCCGTCTTTCTGCACGACTCCCAGTTACGATCCTGAGTGGGGATCTAACCCTTCAGGCCCCTGCACTGGTGGACACGGGGTCAGAAGGGAATCTGCTGGACAGCAGATAGGCAAGGGAGGTAGGGCTCCCTCTGGTGGCGCTTCCTTCGCCATTGAAGGTGCGGGCGCTAGATGGCACTCTTCTCCCTTTAATCACACACAAGACACTACCTGTGACTCTGGTGGTGTCTGGGAATCATCGGGAGGAGATAGAGTTTTTTGTGAGTCCTTCTACCTCCCGCGTGATTCTGGGCTTCCCATGGATGGGCTTCCCGGTTTGACCGCTAACGAGGAGGTTAAAGTTCCCCCCAATTTTGCGGCGGTGCCTGAGGAGTACCACAATCTCGCTGACATCTTCAGCAAAGATCTGGCACTCACTCTTCCCCCGCACCGTCTGTACGATTGCGCCATTGATTTGATCCCGGGCACTGAGTACCCGTCCAGCCGGCTGTACAACCTCTCACATCCGGAACGCGAATCAATGGAGACCTACATCCGGGACTCATTAGCTGCCGGGCTGATCCGGAACTCCACCTCCCCGATGGGTGCAGGTTTCTTTTTTGTGGGCAAGAAAGACGGCGGCCTCCGTCCATGCATTGACTACAGGGGACTGAACGAGATCATGGTTCGCAACCGGTACCCTCTACCCCTGTTAGATTCGGTGTTCACGCCCCTGCATGGAGCCCAAATATTCACAAAACTTGATCTTAGGAATGCGTACCACCTGGTTTGGATCCGGAAGGGAGACGAGTGGAAGACGGCATTTAACACCCCATTAGGTCACTTTGAGTACCTGGTCATGCCGTTCGGCCTCACCAACACCCCCGCGATGTTTCAAGCTTTGGTAAATGACGTCTTGCGGGACTTCCTGCACCGATTCGTCTTCATATACCTAGACGATATTCTCATCTTTTCCCCGGATCCTGAGACCCATGTCCAGCATGTACGTCAGGTCCTGCAGCGGTTGTTGGAGAACCGGCTGTTTGTGAAGGGCGAGAAGTGCGAGTTCCACCACACTTCTTTGTCCTTCCTGGGGTTTATAATCTCCTCCAACTCCGTCGCCCCTGATCCGGCCAAGGTTGCGGCGGTGAGAGACTGGCCCCAACAGACAAGCCGTAGGAAGCTGCAATAGTTCCTCGGCTTTGCGAATTTCTACAGAAGGTTCATTAAGGGCTATAGTCAGGTAGTTAGCCCCCTGACAGCTCTGACCTCCTCCAAAGTACCATTTACCTGGTCGGATCAGTGTGAGGCCGCGTTTAGGGAGTTGAAACGCCGGTTTTCGACTGCACCAGTTCTGGTGCAGCCCGATCCTAGCCGCCAGTTTGTGGTAGAAGTGGATGCCTTGGACTCAGGGATAGGAGCCGTGCTGTCCCAGAGCGGGGAGTCCGATCAGATTCTCCATCCTTGTGCCTATTTTTCACGCAGGTTGACCCCAGCTGAGCGGAACTATGACGTGGGCAATCGGGAACTCCTCACGGTGAAAGAGGCTCTTGAGAAGTGGAGACATCTGTAAGAGGGAGCCGCGGTACCATTTACGGTTTTCACGGACCACCGGAACCTGGAGTATATCAGGTGGAGTATATCAGGACCGCCAAGCTTCTGAACCCCAGGCAAGCCCGCTGGTCATTGTTCTTCGGGCGTTTTGACTTCCGGATCACCTACCGCCCCGGGACCAAGAACCAAAGATCGGATGCCCTGTCCCGGGTTCACGAAGTCGAAGTCAAAACCGAGCTGTCAGATCCGCCGGAATCCATCCTACCCGAATCCACTGTCGTGGCCACCCTCACCTGAGACGTGGAGAAGACCATCTGGCAGGCCCTGGCACGGAACCCGGACCCGGGCCCAAGGAACAAACTTTATGTCCCACCAGAAGCCAGAGCTGCAGTCCTAACCAGAGCTGCAGTGCTGGACTTCTGTCACGGTTCCAAGCTCTCCTGTCATCCAGGGGTGCGAAGGACCATGGCAGTGGTCCAGCAGCGCTTCTGGTGGGCTTCCATGGAAGCCGACGTCCGTGACTATGTCCAGGCTTGTACCACCTGTGCCAGGGGTAAAGCTGACCATCAACGGGCACAGGGACTCCTCCAGCCGTTACCTGTGCCCCATCGCCCCTGGTCCCACATCGGCCTGGACTTCGTCACGGCCTCCCGCCGTCCCAGGGCATGACTACCATCCTCACGATAGTGGACCGGTTCTCCAAGGCGGCCCACTTCGTGGCCCTCCCGAAGCTCCCTATGGCCCAGGAGACAGCAGACTTCCTGGTCCACCACGTCGTGCGTCTGCATGGGATACCTACTGACATTGTCTCCGATCGTGGTCCCCAGTTCTCCTCTCAGGTCTGGAGGAGTTTATGCCGAGAACTGGGGGCCACAGTGAGCCTCTCGTCCGGGTATCACCCGCAGACCAACGGACAGGCAGAACGGGCCAACCAAGAACTGGAACAAACCCTACGCTGTGTGACGTCCGCGCACCCGACGGCCTGGAGTGAACATCTGGCCTGGATCAAGTACGCGCATAACAGCCAGGTGTCCCCTGCCACCGGCCTCTCCCCGTTTGAGGTGTGTCTGGGGTACCCATTATTTCCCGTGGTGGAGGGAGAGGTCGGCGTGCCCTCGGTCCAGGCCCACCTGCGGAGATGCCGTCGGGTGTGGCGCACCGCTCGTTCTGCCCTGTTGAAAGCCCGGATGACGGCTAAAGCCCATGCAGATCGCTGGCGTTCCCCGGCCCCTGCATACCAGCCCGGGCAGGAGGTATGGCTATCCATGAAAGACGTTCCTCTGCAAGTGGATTCGCCAGAACTCAAGGACAGACACATTGGTCCGTTCAAGATCCTTAAAGTCCTCAGTCCTGCTGCAGTGAAGCTCCAGCTCTCAGCTTCACTGCGGATCCACCCGGTTTTTCATGTTTCCAGGGTTAAACCATATCACACCTCACCCCTCTGTGCTCCTGGACCGGCGCCGCCTCCTGCCTGGATCATCGACGGGGAGCTGGCTTGGACTGTGCGTCGGCTCCTGGACGTCCGCCGGAAGGGCCGGGGTTTCCAGTACTTGGTGGACTGGGAGGGATATGGACCTGAAGAACGCTCCTGGGTGAAGAGGAGCTTCATGCTGGACCCGGCCCTCCTTGCCAATTTCTACCACCGTCATCCCGATAAGCCTGGTCGGGCGCCAGGAGGCGCCCGTTGAGGGGGGGGGGTCCTGTTGTGTGGGCCGCGGAAGAGGAGGTACTGCTGGCCCACAACCAAAGGGCGCCCTGCCTGAAGTGCGGGCTTCAGGCACGAGAGGGCGCTGCCGCCTCACAGGAACAGCCGGGGGTGACAGCTGTCACATCAACTATGACAGCTGTCACCAATCACCAGGTGATATTGTTTCAGGAGACTACTCACTGTTGTCATCTGGCGGAGTGCGGAGTGGTGACAAAGTGAAGGGCGTTCACTTGTCACACCGAACTGCAGAGACAACCGAAGTTGAACTGTGTCGTAGGTGGAGGTGTTGTTCCCACCTGGAAAGAAACACTTTCTATTTACTGGGTGTGTTTTCACACACTCATTACTTCTGTTCTTCTGCTTCCTGCCCGCAGTACCAGATCCGACAGTCAGAGACGGTGACCACCTGGGGGCTCAGGACTTGGCAGCTCCAGTATCCTTCAGGTTCGGTGGCAGCGGAAATCGTGTGGGATCCGGTTCTACTCGGGACAGATGTCTCCTATCCTCGAGCCTACCCACACATCACCTTGTATATTTTGATTGTGATCCAAATTCTATGTTTGTCTGTATTCTCATTGTGCACATTTCACAACAGTAAAGTGTTGTATTTTTGGCTCATCTATTGTCCGTTCATTTACGCCCCCTGTTGTGGGTCCGTGTCACTACACTTTCCCAACATTTGCAAATCATTGTATTCTGTTTTTATTTACATTTTACATAACGTCCCAACTTCAGTGGAATTGGGGTTGTAGAAACTTGTGTTGCTGGCTCTTCCGTTGTGTTGTGGATCTCTGCAAAGTGTTTCTGTTGTTGCGCATATTGTTTGCATTTGCAGCACACGTTATCAAATTGTAAGTGTTCTTCAGTTTGCAAGACTTTTTTTTTTTTTTTTTTGCTGGAACAAGTTGAATGAGGCGGTTTTGTATTTGTAAAAGTTTTTGCATGAGCAAGTGTTGTCTTAATTTGGAAGTGCTGAAAAATAAATAAATGTTTGGACACTTTAAAGTGATGTTTTTAACCTCTTTTTTGGGCTCCAAATATTAATTATAGGGGTCAGATTCCCCGATAAGTGAGTCCCTTTGGCTGCTCCCTTGTTTTTCCACTCGGGGTCGCCACAGCAGATCTGAGGTGTGTCTGCATGTTGAATTGGCACAGGTTTTACACCGGATGCCCTTCCTGATGCAACTCCACATTGCATGGAGAAATGTGGCAGGGGTGGGATTTCAACCGGGAACCTTCCACACTGAAACCAAGCGTACTAACCACTTGGCCACCACCCCTGCCACTACTGCCTGTAATTCAAACCATGATCACCAGGTTTCTTAAAAATAAATGAATAAATAAAACATTTTAAAGACTGTATCAAAAAAATACCCTAAAACCAAAAAGTGATGCATCCTAAAAATGACATCTCCACATCTCTAAGAAAGGTCATATTTTAGTGCCCGCCACTTTAAATGGAGAGGAGCTGCAGCTGGCCACGCCTCCTCGATGAAGTGTAAAACAAGCCATTTGAGGCCTAACTTTTCTTTGCAGTACAGCAGTTCCTACATCTATAGTCACAGAAATGTGGGACCTGTAGGAAATATGAAACTTGTCCCATATTTAACTGTGAAAGGGTTGTTGAAAATAGATTTTGCACAAAAAAATTTTATATAAAAATTTATATACTGAGATGTAATGTGACCAGAGTGTTTTATTTTATATTTCATGCAGAAAAATGATGACTGGACGTCTTCTCCAACTCATATTTATGTTACAAATCTACTTGTTTGGGCATTTTTGTCGTTGACCAACATAAAGTCCACAAAATCTGATTGTGTTCTGCACATTTATTACAATTTTTTTCTTCTTCTTCTTTGTACAGTCAAACACAAATATCTGCTAAATACACGTGTCGTACAGTTGGCACCAAACTGAAATCTTTTGCAGACACTTTTAAAACATTAAGTGCACATAGCTTCACTGTTGTGTGTGTCGGGAAGTGAAAACCAAAAACAACATGGAAGAAGAGTGACATGAAAATTACATGGCTACACGGAATCATGCAGAGACACAGAAGGGAGCAGCCCCCCCCCCCCCCCCCCCCCCCAACAACCCCATCTCGAGACCGATTCGTCACTGCGACAACCATCATGCCACCTTATTCTGGGATGTCCTGTAGTTACGTTCTTCAATTATGTCTCCCACTTTAATGTCGCGGCTGCACATCCATATTTAGTCAACCGCTGCAATTTTAGCTGCCGCGTTGAAATGCAACCGCCTCACCCTGGAATCAAAGGACAGACGGAGCCTCCTCAGGCAGAGGGAGATTTACATTTATTTTATGTTCTTTCAGGCTACATCTGCAATTTGAGCCACAACAGGCAGATTTTCAGCATGCCAAGCAACTTTCAAGGAAAATGTGAGATATGGCAATTTGTCCAGTGTGTGCACAGTATTTTATTTTTGTCTGCACTGTAACCCCTGGAAAAAAATATTAAAAAAAAAAAAGGAGATGAAGGAACAAACAGCAGACTGAAATCTGCTGCAACAATGATTGCTAAAGTGTAATGTGAAAAGGATGGATTAATGCTTTCTGCATCGCACGCTTTCCAGTAAAGTGGTGCCTCAAAAAAAAAAAAAAAGATGCATGCGCATTTATTTGTGTGCAGGCCCGTCTCCCTCACATGGGAACCCATAGCATGAAAACATGAATATTCACAAAGGATGCATCATGTTTGGTGACAATAAAACTCATTCTGACAGACTTGTCTCAAAAATTGCAGTTTTGTGGCATTTATTCATGTTAGTCTTTGTGCAAAAGGTCTTTTAGATCAACATTTGTTCCAGTTACAGAGTCGCTTGCTCAGTAAAAGCATGCAGGTGGTAACAGGTATGGAAAAAGCGGCAACCCTCGGCGCTGAAAAGTAAAGTCTGCGTGGAAGTATCCAGTACATTTTTTACCTCATGACATTAAGGTCAATCAAATGTGGTTGGAAAAAGGGCTCCCAAAGTGTGGGTCGTTGCCTTCTGGTGGGCCCTGTATTTTAAAGTTTTAAATTACCCAAAAAATAGAGATTATTCTTAAAATGTAATCACAAATAATTAAAAAAAGCCATGGGATTTAATTATCTGTATTATTTTGTTATCTAACTGACCTATATAGCATAATATTAAATGAATTACTATATCATTATTAGGGATGGGTATCTAAAACCAGTTCCTGTTAAGAATCTATAAGAAATTTTATATATATATATATATATATAAAATCACCAAAACATCAAATCTAGGCTTGCATCTCAGATGTACCTTCTGGCAAATTGTAGCTGAACTTTCACGTCTTCTTTTTAATAAAAATCCTCCTCTATACCACTTCATCATGAAGCTGTATAACTGGGGATGGAAAATGCAAAACATGCACTATGTACAATTTCTCCCATCACAGCCAGAGAAGCCTATAGCTTCTCCTGTGTTGTCTTGGTGGCTTTCCTCACTCTTCTCCTTCTTGCACAGTCACTCAGTTTTTGAGAACTGTCTACTCCACACAGATTTACCATAGACAAACAGTATGGAACACTGTTTGTATTTCTTCATAACTGATGTAAATAAAGTCCAAGACATATTCAGTGACTTGGAAATGTTCATGTATCCATCCCCTGACTTGTCTGAAGAAGAAGAAGAAGAAGAGAAGAGGATCATATTTAACGTGGGTAACCAACAAAAGCACAAAGCTTGTTTCCAGAAGGGCCCACGGCACGTGTCTTTCCCTCCTCCCCAGCACCGATGTTAAGAGTGCCAGTCGGGAGCATGGCTGTGATCGGGAAGCAAACCCGAGTTGCTGGCATCCCAGTCCAATGTGCAAGCTGTTACGCCACCACCTGCCAAGAAAACTGGCAATAAAACTGATTAGGTACAGGTATTAAACTAAAGGGGCCCATCATTTTGACTTGTATATTTTTAATTAATTTACATCAAGTTGCAGAGATTTGCTTTGAGCAGAGGTGGGACGAAGACACCATCAAGTCACTCTCAAGTCATAATGACCACCAATTGTTTGCAAGCTGACTTGAGACTTGATTTGGGACTTGCAGATCGATGACTTGAGAATGACTTGACAGTGACTTCGTCCCACCTCTGGCTTTGAGTTTGCATTTCAGGAAGATCATTTTTGATAGTTTTTAAAATTACTATTATTTTATTTATTTTATTTGAAATGGCACAAACTAATTAAAATGTGCAAAATACCAAGTGTTCCAATATTTTTGGAACAGTACATAAAATTTGTCAATCATGACAAAATACCACAATATTGCAAATGGTATTCATATTCATTTAACCCAAACACTGTTTCAAAAGATTATTTTTCAACTGAGTCATCATCTAATTAGTCCAACATGTTTTCAAATGAAACGTGTGTGTTTATTGGCTGTCAGGAGTTGTGATTGGAGCCCAAACCCACAAATACTTTTACTGTGACACATGATGAAAAATAAAGACAAAAAAAAAAACCCTTGAATGATAGAAACAAACACAAAAGCCACCAGAAATCTGAAACACGAATTAAATAAAAGAACATAAATTGAACAGAGATAAAGCTACAAACACAAAAATCTAATATAAATCATGAAATAAATGAATATGACAAGAAAAATCTAGCTTTGATGAGAAGTGGACAAACAATGGCAAACAAGAGCTAATTACTACATAGATAACCAAACTACAATATATAAATTTGGATTAATCGGAAACAGCTTTATTAAAAATCAGCCTGCAGCCCGTTTTGGGAGCAACATGTCGACAGAGCTGATGCACGCTATTCCACTCAGTGTTTACTAACAGGACATTTTAAAAACATATCAATGCTCTGCTTCACTTCAAATACACGAACGACCTGTTTTTAAAAGATGCTGATTCATTCTTGGGAGTTTTCCTGCAGATATTTGGTTGTTTATCTGGTCATCTTCTTCTACTAGAGTTTGTTGGCAGTTGGCAACCTGTTTGCATTACCGCCACCAACTGGACAGGAGTGTGTACTACTACCTTCTCTTCTATTGCGTGCTTAACAATCATTATTCAGACAAATAAAACACCATAATCATTATCTCCTGTCACAGAACTTCTAGTAATTCCTAACACGAGCCATTTCAGGCCCACATTTTGTTTGTAGACCAGAATTTTGTCCAGGCCAGTGATAGAATTGTGGAACTTCGCGGATGTTTATGATGTTTATATGTTTAATGAAACCTCACACACACATTTAAGTGCAAAATGAAGATATTGTATGAAGTGACACTTTTATATCACAGATCTGCTTGTTGGTTTCAGACTTGATCAGGTGTTCGATTGCTATTATTGTTTTGCTTTGTTTTTTTCTTGGCTCAAACGTTACCTGTTTGATGCCGCTGCTTTTGTGCACAAGCTCATCAAAATCCTAAACTTCATATTTCATCAGTACATCATTATGTCGGGGCTCCTGTAAGTCCGATATTTGATTCATTGTTGTATTTTTCGGTGCCGTCTGATATAGTCTTAGATTAGCAGAGACAGTTTTCTGTCTCTTCCAGGTGTGTTGATGGAGTGTTTTTGGCACGACTGGATTCACTGTGTGTTAGTAAATGGATTAAAGATCAAAGCACAACACACTGAAACTTGTAAAACTGTTTTCTGTAGTTAATCCTTCCAAAAGTTATAATCCGTAAACTTCATGATGTATGTTCGTGTGTGAGTCGATGGGCCACAGAACCGCAGGTGTGCAGTGGGAGAAACCCTGGGGACACAGAGTGTTAGTCCGCGCTAATTAAAGTAAACGTAAAGCAAACATGGGACAGGTGTCCTTCCCTCTTTTTCCTCACTCCCCTCTCACATACAGTAATCTCTCTGAGCTGGAGGTGATGCGTTACATGTCGTCCTGACAGGTGCGGCAGCGTGACCTTTTCCACGCACTCACACTACAATTAGGATTTGTTGGTTATTTCAGTGTAGTTGTTTAAAACTAGAGAGATAATATCAGAAAATCTATTTGTGTTATTCTGTGAGCATGTGTGTGTTAGCTTCATATTTCTTATATAGTTAGAACGTTTGTACCGTGGCTAAGAGAGGCCACAACACTTTCAAATTAAGATAAACACTATCAAATGCAGAAAACACACATCAAAAACAAATCCAAAACACTACAGCAGGTATGTAGGTATGTACATCAAAAAACATTTTGCAAATTAAAAAAGTAAGCCCTTGGAAACACCATAGACTGTGTAGAACCCCTGGCAAAAATTATGGAATCACCGGCCTCGGAGGATGTTCATTCAGTTGTTTAATTTTGTAGAAAAAAAGCAGATCACAGACATGACAGAAAACTAAAGTCATTTCAAATGGCAACTTTCTGGCTTTAAGAAACACTATAAGAAATCAGGAAAAATAATTGTGGCAGCCAGTAACGGTTACTTTTTTAGACCAAGCAGAGGGAAAAAAATATGGACTCACTCAATTCTGAGGAAACAATTATGGAATCACCCTGTAAATTTTCATCCCCAAAACTAACACCTGCATCAAATCAGATCTGCTCATTAGTCTGCATCTAAAAAGGAGTGATCACACCTTGGAGAGCTGTTGCACCAAGTGGACTGACATGAATCATGGCTCCAACACAAGAGATGTCAATTGAAACAAAGGAGAGGATTATCATACTCTTAAAAGAGGGTAAATCATCACGCAATGTTGCAAAAGATGTTGGTTGTTCACAGTCAGCTGTGTCTAAACTCTGGACCAAATACAAACATTGGAAGGTTGTTAAAGGCAAACATACTGGTAGACCAAGGAAGACATCAAAGCGTCAAGACAGAAAACTTAAAGCAATATGTCTCAAAAATCGAAAATGCACAACAAAACAAATGAGGAACGAATGGGAGGAAACTGGAGTCAACGTCTGTGACTGAACTGTAAGAAACCGCCTAAAGGAAATGGGATTTACATACAGAAAAGCTAAACGAAAGCCATCATTAACACCTAAACAGAAAAAACAAGGTTACAATGGGCTAAGGAAAAGCAATCGTGGATTGTGGATGACTGGATGAAAGTCATATTCAGTGATGAATCTCAAATCTGCATTGGGCAAGGTGATGATGCTGGAACGTTTGTTTGGTGCCATTCCAATGAGATTTATAAAGATGACTGCCTGAAGAGAACATGTAAATTTCCACAGTCATTGATGATATGGGGCTGCATGTCAGGTAAAGGCACTGGGGAGATGGCTGCCATTACATCATCAATAAATGCACAAGTTTACATTGATATTTTGAACACTTTTCTTATCCCATCAATTGAAAGGATGTTTGGGGATGATGAAATCATTTTTCAAGATGATAATGCATCTTGCCACAGAGCAAAAACGGTGAAAACATTCCTTGCAAAAAGACACACAGGGTCAATGTCATGGCCTGCAAATTGTCCAGATCTTAATCCAATTGAAAATCTTTGGTGGAAGTTGAAGAAAATGGTCCATGACAAGGCTCCAACCTGCAAAGCTGATCTGGCAACAGCAATCAGAGAAAGTTGGAGCCAGATTGATGAAGAGTACTGTTTGTCACTCATTAAGTCCATGCCTCAGAGACCACAAGCTGTTATAAAAGCCAGAGGTGGTGCAACAAAATACTAGTGATGTGTTGGAGCGTTCTTTTGTTTTTCATGATTCCATAATTTTTTCCTCAGAATTGAGTGATTCCCTTTTTTTTTCCCCCTCTGCTTGGTCTAAAAAAGTAACCGTTACTGACTGACACCATTTTTTTCCTGATTTCTTATAGTGTTTCTTAAAGCCAGAAAGTTGCCATTTGAAATGACTTTAGTTTTGTGTCATGTCTGTGATCTGCTTTTTTTCTACAAAATTAAACAACTGAATGAACATCCTCCGAGGCCGGTGATTCCATAATTTTTGTACTAGATAAAGCCTGCATGATGTCATCCAAAAGTTTTTGTTGTGGTGACCCGGAACAGCCAAAATGAAGCCCGTATCTTGTATCTGGGCTTTGCCATGTTGGCAGCAGTAGCAGCGCTGATTCTGGTTAAGTCATGATGAAATCATTCATTCATAAAGAGGTGGAACGCCCTCTCTTCGAGTATGAACCAGCTAAGCTAACAGGCTAATCTCTGTTCAGGTGTTTCTTAAATCATATTTTGAGGGGACTGTGCAGCAGTTCCAACGGTCGTGTTTGGTTTTGCACATTAAAAGTTACGAGCCGCTTATTTTCTCAGTAATTGTGTATTAAGGGGACCTAAAGGATTAAGCTACCAATAGATGCTAAAAGTGCTAGCGTCTTTAGCATACAACAGTAAATACAAGAGTTTATAGCAGGGATGTCTTAGATGATCTGTTAGGATGTTTCAACACAAAACAAGCCATATTATTCTAGGTATTTGTAATAAAATACTCCAAAATGGCAGACACAGGCTCCACAACAACTAGCGACCACATCAACCAGATTATGAGCTACAGTCACAGAGAGAGGCAGAGATGCTCTGCTCAGCCACTGTCACTGAAAGAAGCCTCACTCCAAATTATACAGAACCTTATGGCTTAAAGCATCTTAAATTTAGTTCAAAAAAATTTACCCCCCTCTCCCATACAGTTGTCAAGGTGGAGGAAACTATCTATAGACACCAAAACCATTTTTTTTTTTTTTTTTGTCAGGCTATAAAGATGTTAATTTCTGCCTTAAAGTTAAGACATTTTAAAATGGAGTTGAATGGGAAATTGCTCTGTTTACGAGCTAGCCTCAAGTGGCCAGTGAAGGAACTGCAACTTTTCCTTCTTCCAGTAGGGCTTCATCTGAGGCAATCGAAGCTTTCCTCTTGGAAAACACAGAAAAAATGTAACCAGCTGGAGCACATACAACAATTTAATTTAAGCAGTGGTGGGCACAGCAAACCGAAAAGTTATTGCTGGTAGCTGCTAATCTGCTAACTGAAAAGTTAACTGATACACTAAACCAATAAATTGCTACAATATTTAGCTGAAGTGCTAACTTTTATTGTTTGAATTCAGCTTTGGCTTCTTTTTTTTTCTTTTTCAAGGGGAGAGATACTCTAAAACCCTAAAAAACAGACCTGAATAACTTAAAAATTTTACATTTTGTGGTGTAAACATAGAATTTCCCAAAAACATTTAGCATGCTCAGATCAGATGATGATCAAGCTATACATAGTTAATTGGTCCGCTAATGGTTTTCAAAGTTAGCTGTAAAGGTTATCCGCCAACAACTTCGCTAATTAGCCATTAGCTGATGAACTGAAGTATGCCCACCATTGCTGTTTTCTGTCAAAAAGTTACCGCAATTTAGTGTAAAATTCAAACAGTTATCACAAAATGAAGTGTTTTGTTTGAACTTCATTCACATAATTTTTAATTAGGAGTATGAAATAAGATTGGAATATGAAATGAGTCACCTGTTCCTCCGTGAGAAACCACGGAGGAACAGGTGACTGCATCCCTTCATAGTACACATATTAACATTAATAATGAAAATATCGAAGCATGTCACACTTTGCCGAATCGGGATTAGACATCCACTCAAGTTATCATCATCTGTTTTGCAAATAGAATGCACAAAATTGAACTACTCAAAGAGGGAAGGAAGTTGAAAGGTACAAACGTTTATATACGAGGTCGGTGATAAAAAAAAAAGCGGTCCTTTTTATTTTTTTCAAAAAATAAATGGATTTGATTCATATGTTTTTACGTCAGACAAGCTTGAACCCTCGTGCGCATGCGTGAGTTTTCTCATGCCTGTCGGTGACGTCATTCGCCTGTGGGCAGGCTTTCAGTGAGGTGTGGACTCCCCCTCCCATTGGAATCTCTTTGTCTGAGAAGCTGCAGGGAGAGGCGCGCGTTGCTTTATCAAATTTTTTCAGGACCGGTGAGGGATGTCCGTGTGGACACTATTCGAGAAATTCAGCTGGTTTTCGGTGTAAAGTTTAACGGCTGATGAGGGATTGTGGAGTTTCTTTTGCTTTAAGCACAGCCCACAAAGCGGATCGGCGTGGCGCGGTCGGAGGTGGCGTCCGTCTGGCTGTTTCGAGCTGAAAACATCCTAATTTAAAGCTCTGTTCACCCAGGACATCGTCAGACAACAGAGAAGTTTCAGAAGAAGCCGGCATCAGGAGTTTACCCGGACATTCCACTGTTAAAGGAGATTTTGTAATGAAATAACGTGCGGACGAATTTGTCGAGTCGGATCCGTGACAACATGGCAAATCCATCTGCGCCGCGACGTGAAAAACACCTCCATGTTGAAAACCATCTGTAAAATTCAGGCGGCTTTTGATGGCTTTCAACAAGTGAGTATCTGAGAAATTGTTTAACAGCTTGGGCATGTTCCAACTTGTCCGTTAAGGTTTCCAACGGAGGTGTTTTTCCTGTGGCGACCCCCCGCGGTCGGGTCCGGCCCGACATGCGAATCTGCCTGCACGTTCTTTCATTACAAAATCTCCTTTAACAGTGGAATGTCTGGATAAACTCCTGAACCCGAATTCTTCTGAAAGTTCTCTGTTATCTCACGTCTTGGGTCCACAGAGCCTGAAATTAGGACGTTTTCAGCTTGGAACAGCGAGACGACGTCGCCTCGGAGCGCAGATCGCCGTCAGGCGCCGTGGGCCGTCCTTCCGGCGACAGTAAAACTCCAAAATCTCTCATCAGCCGTTAAAATTTTCACCGAAAACCAGCTGAATTTATCGAATGGTGTCCACTCAGTTGTGCCTTACAGGTTTTGAAAAAATTTTTATCAAACAAAGCAGCAGTCTCTGAGCCATTCCTAAACAATGAAAAAATTGACGAGAGGGTGGGCGACTCCTCACTCAAAGACTGCCCACAGGCGAATGACGTAACCGACAGGCGTGAAAAAACTCTCGCATGCCCACGAGGGTTCAAGCATGTCTGATGTAATCACACGTGATTCAAATCCATATGGTTTTTGAAAAAAATAATAAGGTTGGATACTTTTCTCACAGACCTCGTAAAAAATGAACATCTTATCAAGAGTAACACGGACATCGCCAGGAAAGCAAGGCTTCTTCGAAAACAAGGCAAAATAAATTCAGTCTGGATCACAAACTGCAAGGATTTTATCAAACCAAAGGATGCACCTGAAAATGCCAGAGGTCTGTGCATTAGGAGCATGAGTCAGAACATTTTGAATAAGGATATTTCATCCTTTGTTAAGGGACAAATCTTGAGAAATTCTACACCATATTTTGGTTCACGCTGTGAAGTTAGATTTTGCTACACTGCATTTCTCAGACTGTGAATTACATTTTGTTTAAAATGATAACTGAATTTTAACAATTTACTGCTGCACTGGAGCTCAATTTACAAAATTTTGAAGACACTGAATATAGATTTCACAACTTTGAAAATAATATTGATCCAGATTGTTTTTTTCCTTAAAAATAGAAATCATCTACATAATTAATTTACTGAGGAACAATTTAAGCAATATTCCTTCACAAATGGGCATTCTATGTTATACATTCTAAGAGCAGAAGCCTTTCTATGAATTTTTCCAAAATTCAGGACTGTTTAAAAATTGCTAATGGATATATTTTTGTTGTTGCAATTACTGAGACATGGTTGAGAGAGGACTATATTGATTCTGTCCAGCTTGAGGGCTATGATTTTTTTTTTTCCCAGAAATACGGCAAATAAATGGGGTGGTGGGGTGGTTTTTCATGTTAGATCTAATCGTTATAAAATTGTTCCAAATATGTTGCTTTCTCTGGATGGCCTTATGGAATGTGTCACTGTGGAGATTACATGTGATAAATCAAAAAACATAATTATAAGTTGTCCCCGGATCAAATTTAAACATTTTTGTGGAGAAGTTTACTGAAATGTACAACTCAACTAAAAACAAAAAGCTCTTATTTGTTTGTGGAGAGTTTAAATATAGATTTATTAAATCCTCATAGACATATACACATAATTCTTAGATTCCGTGTTCTGTATGGGATTATATCCAGCAATAACACATCCAACCACAATAACCATGAACACTTCAACACTCACTGAGAATATATTAACAAATGTTATTGTTGGGAATTTAACAAGTGGACTACTTATTAGTGACATCAGAGATCACTTGCTGATTTTTGTTGTTTACGAGTACAATTCCTTAGTTGACAAAATTGACCATATTTACATCCCAAATTTTAAAAGGAAAATAACTGAAGAATCTATGACTAACTTTAGAACGGATCGCACCAGAATTGGTGTGACATCTACACTGAAGACATTGACCAATCATATGAATCATTTTTCTCCTTTATTTCCAATCTGTATGACAAACATTGTCCATTGATACTAAATGTTAGACACAGGCAAAATACTGATAAACCTTGGATCACAAACGGACTGCTGAATGCATGTAAAAAGAAAAAAAAATTGTACATGCAATTTTTAAAATGCAGAACAATTGGGGCTGAGTGCAAATACAAGACGAATAAAAACAAGTTAACTAATGTTATGCGATCTTGCAAAAAGGCAGTACTATAGTGATTTGTTGGAAAAAAAAACAAACATCAAGGCTACTTGGGAGCTCTTAAATGAAATCCTCAAAAATAAAAGTTGTCAAAGATTACCCAACATATTTTTACTCAAATTCAGATACAGTTGTTAAGGAAAAGAAAGCTATAGTAGATCATTTTAATGATTATTTTGCCAATGTGGGGAAAAATTTTGCCAATTCAGTTGTACCTTCTAATAAGAGTACTTGGGATAACAGGGCAACAGGGAATAAATAACCTTTCAGATTTTATATTTTTGCGAGAAACTGATGAACATGAAATAATTGACATAGTATACAAACTAAAAGGGAAAAAATTAGCTGATCATGATAACTTTGATATGTCTTTGATAAAAAATATAATTGATTGTGTCCTTAAACCTTGACCTTACATGTGTAATTTGTCATTGACACCTGGGAGATTTCCCTCCAAAATGAAAATAGCTAAAGTGATACCACTGTTCAAATCTGGGGATACACATGTCTTTTCAAACTGCAGGCCAATCTCACTGCTACCTCAATTTTCAAAAATTCTGGAAAAAGTATTCTTTAAGAGGTTAAATGATTTTATTTCCAAACATCATATACTAAATGAGCAGCAATGTGGATTTAAGAAAAGTTGTATTACTTCACTGGTGGTAATTGATTTTGTGGAACATATCAAATATGCAACTGAAAACAAACAATAAACCGTAGGGGTTTTCTTCGACCTACAGAAAGCATTTGATACTATAGATCATGGCTTGCTACTAGATAAATTATGGAAGTATGGTATCAGGGGATTGGCTCACAATTGGATAGCTAGTTATCTGTCCAACAGGTATCAATATGTTCACTTGGGTGGAATAAACTCAGAATATCTGAGGTGCCCCAGGGCTCAGTTCTTGGGCCTTTGCTGTTTCTTTTGTACATCAATGACATATGTTTGGTTTCAAAGATTGTGAGGTGTGTTTTATTTGCTGATGACACAACTGTGTTTTGTAGTGGGGATCATTTGGGACAGGCTCTGGACACGATGGAGAGGGAACTACAGAAGTTCAAGGAATGGTTGGATTCTAACAAATTATCGCTTCACTTTGGCCAAACAAAGTGTGTCATATTCGGTAATAAGCCCAGGAACTCATATATAAATTTACAAATACACAATGTTGAAATTGAACTTGTAAATTAAATTAAATTTCTGGGGGTCTTTATTGACAATCACTTCAGTTGTTAATCATATAAATTATGTTAAATCTAAAATGCCATATTGTGTAACGCACATGACCTCCTCCCTCAGTGCTCATTAGTAAACTTATATCATTCATTACTTGTTCCATACATGATCTACTTTATTGAAGTTTGGGGAAACACCTACAAAACAAACACAAATCCTATATTTTTACTTCAAAAGATAGCTATAAGAATCATTAGTAAGAAACCTTATCGTGAGCCAACTAATACTTTGTTTGTCCATTTGCATATTTTGAAAATTTGGGACTTGATTGATTACATCATAATACAAATTGTGTTCAAAGTGAAAAATAGACTTCTGCCACAACACGTCCAGGACCTGTTTAGAATGAGGGACTCCAGTCATAATTTACGAGGAACATTATTATTTCAGAAATCAAAGATTCAAACTACCGCAAAAAGTCGTATTTCTGTTAAAGGTGTAAATATTTGGAATAATTGTCCTGAGAACATAAAATCACTTGGTAGTTTGGTTGCTTTTAAAAGGCTCTATAAAACTATTTAATTACTTGCTACAGCATGTTAAATTAGGTCTATTGATTCTGTTTTGTTTTTTGGTTTTTTGGTTTTTTTGGTGCTTGCTTCAAACTCATGGATCAATGTAAACTTTGTATCAGTATTGATGAGTATATGTATACTTTTATATACATATGTATAATTTTATTTTTGGTTAATGGGGTGGACGTTTGCAAGCTTTTGCTGCTGCCTACACCCTTTCGGGGTCATGGGTGCACTGTGGGATTATTTTCTTTCTTTCTTTGTAAGTTTTTGCTGTTCTGCCCTGCGTGTGCCGAATAAATTCATTCATTCATTCAGTTTTAATTTTTAATAGTGGCAGTCAGCTTTTGGAACCAAGTGATAAATTATTAGCATAATGTGCAAAATGTGTTGGGAACCTTGTGAAGATGCTGACCCTCAGTCGCAGGAGGAAAAAATTCAAAAAAGGCCACTAAAAAATACCGTGCAAAAAAATAAAGACGCACTCTCGTGCACCATGTCTCCCTCAGCGACACTTAAAGTCTGTCTTCTGTTGATTTCTGTCCCTCCTTCCTGCTAATTTGATTTCTGGAAATCAGGTGGAGGTTTTTTCTTTTTCTTTTTGTCTCATGGTGTGACTGACAGTTGCCTTTGCCTTAATGAATACCAAATAAAAAAAAGAAGATTGTGATGGATAATGCTGCACCCTCGTTCATATCACACTCCAATAATTAATTCACTCACATATCTGCAACATTAGTTCCAGAGGAGATAATTAAGGAAATGATTTTGGTATTGTTCCCTGGCATCTATCACGACAACGCTGCTATCTGTTTTTAGAAAAGCTACTAGTCACCATTACGGTATCTTTAAAGGGCAGTGATTTCACATTTGGTAATTGCTTGACTGATTTGAAGAAATGCTATTAATTGAGTGCAGCGAGCATTTATCTCTGTTTCATTTCCATCAAGTGTGCACCATCAACGTGCATGAGCCTGTGAGAAGGAGATAGTGTGTGTGCGTGTTTCAACAAATAAACTATCGTCATTTATTTTGTGCTATCTGGCAGCAAACATTTGGCTGTTGAGTTCTTTGTCGTAGTTCCACCATTCAGCCAGCAGCACTGAGTTTTCATTGTGTCTGTATCTTGTTCATCGCGCTAACATTAACCGCTCACATAAAAGACAACTTTTATCAATAGAAACAGGCAGAAGGCCAGATATTAAATTAAATGGATTGAGACAGGGTAGATATGCTTTTTCTTTTTAATTTTCATTTTAGGAAAAGTAAATGCATGACGTAGAATGAAGGTCATTTAAATGTATGTACCCATGTCATGTTTTCAGATTCATTTATTATTAAATATTGGTTAAATTCCTGATGAAAGACATCATTCATTGAGATGTCTGAGCTCAAAATAAAAAAAAATGGCTAAAATACTAGAAATAAATGCATATATACCAATTTTGTACACCAGATTTTCTGTAGTATGTCGTGTTTAGTTTGTTTTACTCTTGCTTTGTCCTGTAATGTAACACTCCAGTGCAACTTCTATACCAAAAAAATAATCACACGTTCCTTTTTAATAATAACTATTTCAATAGGGCTTCCCCGGGAATCAAAGTGTGAAACAAAATAAGGCCCAATGCTAAAAACAACTGCTTGTTTTTATGCTGTATCATCTCTTTATAAATCAGATGATCATTCAGAAATGGTTGCTGTCTTCTTTGGTTCATGTGTGGTGGAAGAAAGACAGGGTTTGGTGGAGATACTTTGATCCTTTTAATTGCTAAAGTGCAATAGATCAGCCCGTGAAAATAGCTCAGACTGAAAAGGATTAAAAAATTGGGCCAAGAACAATGTGACAAAAATGCCCTCAAATACTTAACTAGCTTTTAGTTTGAAGGAAAATACATCAGATTGTCCTTCTTTTCTGAAGGGAGTGGGAGTGCAAACTATGTTTAATCTAATTCCATTTTATTTCAAAATATCGCTGAGACCTTGGATGCAATATTTACATAGAAGAGAGACACCTGAACGGTTGGAACCTTGATCCAAAACACCTTGATTTAAACTGGAAATTAATTTCTGTTGCACAGCTCAATGTGAGAATCGGTTGTTAATGTCTCAGTTGCCATTTGTCACAGAGCATTTCTGTGACCTCCACGACCTAACAGAATGCATGCATTTCTTTAATGCCAAAGGTCATGTTTGGCGTGTGTGTATACAGAGGGTACCATGAGGAAAACTTTATTATGCAGATGTATATAAATATTATGGTGTGTATGTGTGAGAGGAGGCGTTTTAGTCTTCACAGAAGACTCTGCTGTACTGCCCTTTTGGCCTCAGCATGAGGCTGATTGTCCTGCTAGGATGTTGGACATCTCCAGTGACAGGGTTCTGGTGACTGATCTGGCTGCTATGAGTGAGTGAGACTCCTTTCCTGTGAATTCTGTGATGTGTTCTTGTTACTACTCTTTGTTCAGTAGTTGCATGGACTGGGAGTTGCGTAAGGTCACGGACTGCAGCAACTTGGGTGCCACTCAGGAAAGGATCACTGACCATGATGTTACAGACAGGTCTGGGAGCATGCACTGGTTCTGTACCAACCAAAGGTGTGATCTTTGTGTGGAATCAGTGGAAGTCCTGGTTGCAGCACAGGAGGAGTGATTGAGTTTGCAGGATCAAGACTAACATCCAGCCTTTCAATGACTTCCTGGACTCAGCTGTTTGGTGACTTGCATGTATATTTACTTAATGGGAGGTGATGCTAAAGTAGTTAAAGCACTGGACTTGCGACCAGAGGACGCTCAGTTCAAATCTCTGTCAGACTGGAAAATCACTCTGGGCACTTATGTGAGGTCCTTAATCCCCAAGTTGCTCCTGGTGTGGAGTGAGAGCCTTACGTGGGAGCACCCTGACATCGGTGTGTGTGTGTGTGTGTGAATTGGTGAATGTTGTCATGGCAATCCTTTGGTGGCTCGGAAGGTTGTCTCTTGGTCAATCGAGAGACGCCTGTACGTGTGTTTGTTTAACGCGGGAATGCCGTTGCACGCCAACAAACAGACGGTCCTTGACAGGTCATTAGGGCGCCTTCACACATAGTGCGAATTTGGTGGAATTGCGCATAAAGTGCACATGAAGCAGGAATCGTATGCAATACATGTAAAATCGTAGCTGCCTCCAGTGCCTCGTACACCTGTTGCTACAACTATTTATGCACACCAGCTGCTGAAAGACAGAGTGTGCGCTGTGAGAGCCCATCAAATCCTCTCGTGGCAGGTGTCAGCCAAATTCCAGGTGACATGCACAAACATCTAACACCACTCGCATGGCGCTTAGAAAATGTGTGACCATTCCCACTATTAGCATGACAACAGTCAGCAGACGATCACTGTTGAGCTGGATGTGAAATTTGTCTAAGTGCCCCACGAGTGTGGCTTTGTAAACAGACACAGTGACACATTGGTGTGTGCGCTGAACTGACAGGGGGTGTGGCCACCCACAGGAGTGGCTGTGAAGATCTGTGGTTCTGAATGTCACGGGTGAGGAACATGTATGGACATGAACTAACAACTGTCCACGGTGACATGCCTGCGTCTGCTTGCTGTCCTCACATGGACAAAATACATAAAAACATATATTGCTGTTGCAATGGGCTGCAGCGAGCGGGCACACACCACGCACATTGACAGGCTACCCCAGGTGATCCAGACCGTCAGATCATAACACGCAGTGGTGGATCTGAATGTCACGTGAGCTCTGTTCCACATGACGTGATGTCTGTCCTGCGGCGTACCGTTCACAAGACGTGCGTGTTGTGCAGGACATGTGCATAGGGCCGGCTGGACATGATAAGAGCTCCCTGCTTCTCATTCATGTCATTTCATGACTGTACGTCTGTGACCATGGGTCAGAGAAACAGATGGATCATACTTGTATTGCCCATCTTGATATCAGGCAGTTTCCCACACCTTTAACAGGATAGTGATGGTAGCTCAGTGGTAACGTTTCTGGCTGGCAATCAGAGCTTTTGGAAAGTGCAGGTTTGAATCCCGTGGGTGGCATGTATTTTTTTCCACCCGCATGCACTGTGTTCCTGCGTGCACAAAACCATCACAGCATGCTTTTTTAAAATTTGTCTTCACAGCAGCTGCGCGATGTGGTACTGTGCTCCTGCGTGCACGAACTGTCACAGCATCATTGTGCATGCCTGTCCGTTAGCTCACTGTTTTTGTGGTTCTCTCATACGAGCTGTTCCACTGTGAGTCGCCCTGAGTTGTACTTATTCATACTATGTGTGAAGGGGCTCTTTGCTTGGTCCAATGGCTGGGAAATCCCAGACGATCAACCTTCATCTACCTTCACAGCTGTTGAGTTACAAGACATCACCTCCTTCTCCTGATCCGCCATTGAGGACCCTGTTAGCCATCACGTGTTCAGGGTTCCTGTTAGGCCTTAATGACTAGTACCATAGCCGCCATGGGGCACACAAAATCCACACAATATTTCATCTCAACAGGCAATCCCCTACTTGGTCTGTTATCCAGGTGTTACAACGTAGAGGAAGGGTTGGATTTTAATACCTATGGGTGAATGTGAGACATCACCGTAAAGCACTATATACATGAAGTCATTTTTACCATAACAATTTGTATTCTAATACTTCTCAGATTTATACTACAATTCATCCATCCATTTTCTAATCCTGTATGTTATAGTTAAGGGGGACAGTGGGGCAGGGTACAGCCTGGACAGTTAGCCAATCTATTTGAGCTAATATTTGAATTGAAAAATTAGTTTGTTATTTTGAGAAGGGACCATCACTGTTTTGTTTGTTTGATTGTTGCTTGTATTTTGTTTTTTTACTCCCAAAGGCTGTACAAAATAAAAAACGATAATTGACTGATATGAGCTACTTGCAGATCAATCTGAATCAGCATTTATAGCTGTTTAAGCATTAAAAAGCGCCGGAGAGACTGAAGATCAGCTATGTCATGTGTGTTGTCATTACATAGCTTGTCCACTCCCCTTTTGACTACACGTCTGTGGAACACAACAATCAGCTGACAGCAAAAGACTGAACAGCATAGAAGTCATCTATGCTCATAGAAAGTTGCAAGTCATCATGTAAAGGAATATCAAAGAAAGTAGATTTCACATGGACATAGTGTTCTGGGGACATGGAATCTCTCTTGACATATTTGCAGAATTGCAACAAAACATTGCTAAATAGAGGTGTGCATGATCACCGTCATGTGAAGTCCATCAATATGGATTGTTTGCAGCAGATTTTGTCATCGCTGCGAGAATGCCACCTGGATCTTTTATAGTAAGCTCCATCACAGGAGTTTGGCTGCATATTAATACATAGTCTTATTTATAAAAACTAATATAAATACTTTTCTTTGCCCTGTGTCTCTGGGGGGAAAAGAATATCATCAATATATTGGCATATCAGATTTTAGAATCATCAAATATCGAAATCGGTATCGGTCTTAAAAATTCTGTATCCTGTCAGTCGGGCTCTTGTAAAAACTGTGAGAACCATTGCCATAACTGACAGTGATTAAGGATGTATGCTCCCCACTGGTGTAGACATGCCCACTGATGAATGTTTCTTTGTGCTTTACAGAAACTTTATAAATAATTCTTTTTTAAAAAAGTGACTCCACATAAATAAAAGTTCTGAGGCCCATTGGCACTAGTCCTTATCTCTGGATTCTGTAACATGAAGTAGATGAGAGTCTACAACTCTTCCTGGATGGGACGCCAGTCCATCACAGGTCACTTTCCCAACCAAGGCTGGTGCTCATTTACAGCACTCAGGGACATGAACAAGTAGAGTGACCAGATCTGAAATAGTCACAAATAGTTACAAATAGTTAAATAGTTACAAACTTGAAAATTCAAAGTAAAATGTATAAAAAGTAATAATGAATAATTCAAATGTATTCCAGTGAGCCAGCAGGTGGCATTGACATCATCAAAAACAATACGCCAGCTTTTTTTTTTTTTTTGGAAGAAAAAGTACTCTTCCAATTTATACGCCGGGGCTACATATAAAAAATAAAAATCATGTGTTCCTCATTGATAATAATTAGAATTAGTTTTTATGTAGGACTTTTCCAGGAATCAAAGCACTAAAAATAAACTCAAATAATAAAAGAATAAATTCCAGTAATAAAACATACACTAAAAGAATGCATTAAAATCCCAAATTAAAGCGGTGATAGCACAGAAAAAAGGTGACTTAAATGTATTTTGGTACCGAGGCACCGGTTAAGTGAACATTGTGTTTTCCATCCAAATCCACAGTATTTATTATTACTATTATTTTGTGTGTGTGTGTGTGTGTGTGTGTGTGTACAACAGCAAATTAGCAATTAGCATTAGTTAAATTCATATTCACATTCATATTCAAATTTCTTAGGTTGTTGTAGCAAACCAACAATCCATAAACAGGCTGCGATTGTCTGAGTGTATCTTTTGAAGTTAACTCTGTGTGGTTCACATTAATCTCATTACTTTGATCTGCTCATATTGTGATGACTTCAAAATGAACAAACGTGTGTTAATGGACATTTCTTAAGTCTCATGTCGCTTCGCCTGAACAACTAATTTCTTCTTTCTTTCTGCAGCAGCATGTTGATTTAAAGATCATTATGGAAGTCATTTTACGGTACATAAGAATGAATACAGGCTGGATTTCTGCCAAAGGTGATGCCAAGAGACCAGCCAAAAAGCACAATTACCTGCATGAGTTGTCATTTTTCCAGCCCCGCCCCCAAAACGAACTGCCCTGGGGGAGGAGCAACAATGCAACAGGTGTGTTACAAATGGGAGTTGATTAATTGGACTTTGCAGCTGTCAAGTGTTTTCTCCAAACTTATGAAGTGTTGCAAAACTGCAGTTGATCCCCTGACAGGAACAAAGTTTCAGCATTCAGTCTTAAGATTTAAAAATAGAGGCTTTGCTGTGCATAAAAAAAAAAAATGGATGTCATATAAGTGAGAAATTCACATCAGAATGATTAATTAACAACATCACTGAAAAATCTGCACTTTATCAAAGTTTAAAAAAAAAATGTATCTTACCCAAGCAGGTTATCTTGAAAATTCAAAGTAAAATGTACAAAAAGTAATGCAAAATAATATAAATGTATTCCACGTTTGTCAGCCAGCAGGTGGTAATGACATCACCAAAAACAATACAGCAGGGTTTTTTTTATTATTATTATTATTATTTAGAAAAGAAAAAAAGTGCTCCCTCAGTTTATATGCCAGTGCTACATATAAAAAATAAAATCATGTGTTCCTCATTAATAATAATTATCAGGGCTGTGAAATGAAAATTGTGAAATCCTAGGAAAATTTGCAGGGGGTGTGGGTGGGGGTGGGGAGGTACAGCTCCCCAGGAGCCGGGGTCTAGGGCCCTGTGGGGCCCCAGAATTAAATTTTTATCTAATGATACTTTTTCAGCATCTCCTGGAAAAACAAATCTCAAAATTATTGGATATTTAAATGATCCTATATTCAACCTTTTATTTGACCTATCAGTGATGATGTTGAAATAACAGAATATGACGTGGAAGTAGGACCTGGAATGATTTTCCTTTTCATTGTAAACCAAATTATGCATTAAACTACATGAAATTTATGAAGACTGAAAAAGACTGTTACAGCATTTCAAAAACCACAGCTAAAGCTTGTAGAATGAAAATCATGGTAAAATATCAATAATATACCTTATAGTAAAAAGTCACTTATATTCTTGTGTAAATTCATGCAGCCTAAATCCATTCAAAGCCACAATGTCTTTTTTACAATGAAAGAAAGTCTAGATTAGTGACAAAAGTCCCATAATCTAAAATCCTGCTTGAACAGCAGAATGTTTACTTTCCAGGGAGAGAAAAATTCTTATCGTGTTTCCTGAGAGCACAGTTCACTTTCCCCGTTTCTTTTTTATCTTTCTGGTGTGTTGATGAAGCCAGCGACGACTCCACGGATTCTTGTCCTTATAAGACTTTTTCAAACCGTCTTTCTCGCCATCTTCTCTCTGTGTGACGTCGCTCCGTGCCACAGACATGCTGTACAATTCTTATTTTACAAAGTTGAAAGCTCTAAACGTTTGTGATGTCCACATGCTAAGTTTAGCTTTAGAGTCGCACAGGAGCCACACAGCGTCGCCGCAGCAACCAACCAGTCCTGCTTTACGACAACTGTCATAACAGCTACGCTTTGAGTGGCATTTTTCCTCCGCGAAGCTAAACTCCGCGGATCCGAGGAAACTGATTTATATCTGTAACACACAGATCAGTATCCGTAGACTTATAAAACTTACACGATGTCGTAAAAAAAGAGAATACTTTGCGATAAGCATTTTAAAAACTCACTGATGTTCACAATTAAAGAGTACAACACTAACACCCCACCCCCCTCCCCATGATGAAATCCGCGGAATCCCCACAGCCCTGAATTATAATTAGTTTTTATGCAAGGCTTTTCAAAAATCCCTGCATAAAATCAAAAATAAAATAAACTCAAATAATAAAAGAATAAATTCCAGTAATAAAACATACACTAAAAGAATGCACTAAAATTCCAAATTAAAGAGCTGATAGCACAATAAAGGTGCGACTTAAATGTATTTTGGTCCTCTTCAAGAAGTCTTTTTGACAGGTGCAGTTTATACGTACTCTGGAAAGTAGACGACTCTAACTCCAACCCAAACTAAAACTCAAATACTTCTTTATGAAAGTTAAAGGCAAAACCTCTGATATGTTCATTCCTAATGTTGTCCATTCTTGTCACTCCCAAAGAGAATCTCAACATCTTCACCAATGATTAATATTAAATAGTTGATATTTGAAGTGTAATGTGACTTCACTTTTCCATTGGGTACATAACCTTTGACCTTGGGTAAAAGCAAAAGCTCAAAGTTGAGGTCATAAATGTTTAACTCAATATGGATTATACATTGTGAGAGGGTTGTGTGTTCACCAAGAATAAAAAGGTTCGATTTTGGATTGAATTGGATCAAAAATGCATATATTATGATCTGAGAGAATCAGAAAGAAATCGTTTGTATGGCTCACTGTCACAAGTAGGGTTCCAAAAAAAGGCATTTTGATTTTATGATGATGATGATGATGATGGATCAGGATGCAAGTTTTGATAATGAATAAAAAATAAAACATTTAGGAATTTTACCATTTTATATATTGTCCTATTAGTTCCCAGTATGTCCAAAGTGTCCGACGCTGAAAAGTTTAAAAAGAAAACTGAAAATGACATTCTTTCAAAGCATATTTATAATTTAAGATTTCAACCACTTTATAAATATACTTTGAGGAAAAACTAATCAAATTAGCAGCAATTTAAAGTAATGTTTTAAATCTGGTCCGAATGTCACTTTTTAAAGTGTAATATAGGTGTCCCAAATCATCATTCAATGCCTAACCCACAAAAAATAATGTTATTAAAAAAATGGATTCTGAAGGAATTTCAATTTCAGTTCAATTTCAATTTATTTTAATTTATATAGCGCCAAATCACAACAGAGTTGCCTCAAGGCGCTTCACACAGGTAAGGTCTAACCTTACCAACCCCCAGAGCAACAGTGGTAAGGAAAAACTCCCTCTGAGGAAGAAACCTCAAGCAGACCAGACTCAAAGGGGTGACCCTCTGCTTGGGCCATGCTACAAACATAAATTACAGAAATAATTCACAGAACAATTCACAGACGAATATACAAGAATTGCTGTTGGTGCACAGGACAGGAGGGTCACCAACACAAACACAACTCCCATCTCTGGATGGAGCTGCACCTTAAACAGAGAAAAAACAGAATCAGGCATCAGAAAGACAAAAAATACTGTATAATTTGCCAGCATTAATCAACAAGAAAAACAGAAGAAATACTAAGGTGATCGCCGGCCACTAGCCCTAAGCTTCACTAAAAGAACCAGAATTGGTGTGAAGTTGAGGCCGCAGCCCACTTCAATTACTAATAACATGAATTAAAACAGTAAAAAGCGTAAAACAAAACTGTACCAGTATGCTAGCCATATCAAAAAAAAAGGGAAAAGAAGTGCGTCTGGACTTGAAAGTCTCCACAGAATCTGATTTATTGATGCAGGGAGATCATTCCACAGAACAGGGGCACGATAAGAGAAAGCTCTGTGACCCACAGACTTGACACAAAGTAGTCCTGCACCCTGAGAACGTAAAGCCCGGGCCGGTATGTAAGGTTTAATTAGGTCAGCTAGGTAGGGAGGTGCCAGTCCATGAATAATTTTATAGGTTAGTAGCAGAACCTTAAAATCTGATCTCACTGGGACAGGAAGCCAGTGAAGGGATGCCAAAATGGGTGTAATGGGGTCGAACTTTCTGCTTCATGTCTAAAGTCTGGCTGCAGCATTTTGAACCAATTGGAGACCCCTAATGCTAGACTGCGGTAAACCAGAAAATAGAACATTGCAGTAGTCCAATCTAGAAGAGATGAATGCATGGATCAGGGTCTCAGCATCAGCCATAGACAGGATGGGACGAATCTTCGCTATATTTCGCAGGTGGAAGAAAGCAGTCCTAGTAATATTTCTAATATGGAGGCCAAAGGACAATGAAGAAAAACGCATCTGCCAAGCTGACAAACTAATGTTGTGGCAGGAAGGCATTGAAAACAGTCTCCAATATCCATGAGTACTTCCTGCAAAGAATATCACATCATCTGCAAAAGCTGAAATCTTGTAACAAGTCTCAACCTGGATGATCTTTTCTCAGGAACTGCAGCTCCAACAACGTGATGCACTGAGACATTCAGTGATTTTGAGCTGCAGTAGGTTAAGGTCAGAATTTAGGAGCCATTTTGGGTTCTGAATGGCAACCACCCACGCAGACAAACAGTGCAACCCCACCTCGATCTGCTGCAGCCAGGTGAAAGTCAGGCATGTACTTTGCCTTCTCCAGCCACTGGGGTCCTCAACACTGAGACTCAACACCTGTGTGTTGGATTATGCTCAGAGAAAAACGCCACACAGCCAAAATGTCTGAGTTGATGTTCCCAAATGATATTTGCAAATGAAATGTTAGATTAAAAATAATCACCTGGGTCAAGGTTTCTAATTGAAAAATGGAGTGCAAACAGACTTCTCAAAATTTGCAACATAGCTGTAGGACGGAGAGGAGAGGGGAGGGGGGCACTTCTGTGAAAGTGCAAAGTAACACCTCAAACCCTGCAAAACCAGCAAATTTCCAGCTGTATGATTAAAGCAAAAAACATCTCCTCACTTCTCTAGTGGCTAAGGTCATGATTTCCAAAGAGTGAGCCGCCATATTTGGGCAGCAGCAGTATTGTGATCTCCCACCACCACCACCACCACTCCGCCTTCCCTCTGAGACTTCTCAGCTTGAATATGGTGATATTAATACTAATCATAATACTTGTATAGCCGGCGATAGATATAGGCTCCGCTGCTTTGAACTGCAAATGGGTTGTGTTTGGGGGAGCGATTAAGCACCATGAAGACGGTATAAGACGGTAAATCTGGGGAAGCGGAGGCGTTCTGCCCCTGCGCCACCACCTCTACCATAAACAAATAATCCAGCGCTGCTTCTCAAACCCTTCTTGCCATCTCAAATCAGTTTGGATTAGGACAGAATAAGGGAATGTTCACTTTAATGTCACACACGGAGCGAGAGAGAGACCTGCGTCTTCCTCTTGCCCCCCACCCCCGGCTCCACTCAGCGCTGTGTTTAGCCCCGCTTATCCAAATGAGCTCCTAATAAATGTGCCGCTGAGCCCATCTGCTGAGGAGTCGCTTATAATTGGAGGGCTTTCTGCATCGCTTTAGAGAGCAGCGTATTAATGACAGGGCGGAGGGGAAGATGTATGTTGAGGGTGCAGGATGCCTGCGTGAGGTGGTGAGTTTGGAGTGTGTTTGTAAGGTGGAGTGTGTGCAAAGGTCGGGTATGTATGTCCAAGGTGTACGTTCATGCACACTGGAATCAATCACGTGAGTGCACTTTGTATGTCGCGCATACGTCTGCCTCCACCTCTTTCATATGGAAATGAACGCCGCAGCTCGTATTTTGTATGAACCTGTCGTTATCGTGCTGTTTTTCAGTACTCCTCACTCTCCTGTTTAATCCCGCTCTCTCTGCAGGCCGCCACCAAGCTGTTTTCTCGTCCAAAAATGGGGAATCTATATGTCTGTAGATACAGCTCGTTTTGTTTGCCTGCTGCGCGAGACCTTCAAATCCCTCATTTGGGATTTTTCTTCCTGTTTGCATTTATTTTTTCTAACCATAACAAGAAAGGCTGAGGAGGAGATGTGAGCATGACGAATGACAGAAACTAGAACGGAATCAAAGTCCAACAATATTAAAGAAGCATAACCTGAACTCAATCGTAGTAAAATTTGAGAAACATTTGTCTGTGTGTTTGTTTGTTTGTTCCACTGTGTTTCCAAGAGTGCTTTGGCCAATTTCCACTAAATTTGCTGTGTACATGTATGTTGACTCCAGAAGGCCAACGAGCAGGAGGCCAGCTCAGTGGAACAACAGGTGGCTGACTTCCTGCAATCTAAAGGTATTCAAATGGACTGTAATAACATTGAAGCGTGCCACCCCCTGGCCAGGAGAGAGGATGGAGACAAGCGAGCAGTTATAATGAGGTTTGTCAACAGAAAACATAAAATGGCATTGTTAAAACAGGGACGGAAACTCAAAGGAACAAACGTATTCATCAATGAACATCTGACCAAAAGAAACGCAGACATCGCCAGGAAAGCTCGTCTCTTAAAAAAGCAGGGAAAAATTCAGACATGGACGTCCAACTGCAAAACATTCATCAAACTGAACGGAACACCAGAACAAGCGAAGGTTATGGTAATCAGGAACATCGAGGAACTGGACAAATACGATCAATAAGGTATGAGGACACAAACACATCACAACACCATGACACAGACCAGAGGAACCTATTCATCTACTACATCATCTACATCTGGAGACAAGAAGGATATAACTCAAAGGATTGCTGATCATGGAAAAGTAGAACTGAGAACATTTAAATACACAGACCACAATGTACTGGACTTGGAGCACGATATAGACCCGGACAATAATTTCTTCTCAAATATTAATGACAGTTGTTGCTATTATACAGATGAACAGTTTAATCGGATCATTAAAACGGATAACAAATTATCAATAATCCATTTCAACAGCAGAAGTCTGTATGCAAACTTTAACAACATTAAAGAATATTTAAGTCAATTAAAAAAAAAAAATTAACATAATTGCTATATCAGAAACAAATAATAAATAATATCACGTAACTCACCACACTAAAGGTAGGGGCATAGCACCAAATTCTGGGCCCTAGGTACTACCCATATTGAAGACCCCCACCCCCCCCCCCCCCCCCCCCACACACACACACACACTGTTATGTTCTTTTTTTAATTAACGCAAACACCAAATTTCTAATGCGTAGTCAAACCAGGTCTAAATCATGTATACCTTAGATCACACCTGGGAGTCAGAACCCTTTTTAAAGTTGGGGGAGCTATATTGAGTTGGGGGGTCTGGGGGACCAAATGGTGCAATTTGGTCCCCCAGACCCCCAACTCAATATAGCTAGCTTTCAAACTCACCTCTCTTTTCAAAGAATTTGGTTAGCAGCTGCTTTCCCTCATTTAGTTTTCATTCCCTGTCCTTTTTTCCCTTCTTTTTTGAAATCTGGACTTTGTGTTGTGTGTTGGGGGGGGTTTGGCTGGACATTTTGGTGTTCTTTTCTTTTCTTTGCTCTCCAGGTGGTATGCAAACTGATTTATTGTCTGTGGAGAAGGTGCTGGCAGAAGAGTCCTTCACCCTCATCAACGTGATATGCAGCACCTGTGGATGATGCTCACGTGCAACCTTAAAGACTTTCAGCTGAAGCAGATAATGAGATGGCGTTCTGCATTTAAGCCATGTGTGATTCAAGCAGAATTGCCGGGAACTCGACCTTGTGATGTTCGTTTGTGAGACGCTGAGGACCGCGCCTGGGTTTGACACATCATGCCTGTGAAGGAGGACGGGTGAGGGACACATGCTGTCAGCACACATCAGAGGTGATTTGATTGTCTGAATAATTGTTAACAGTAATTTGGTATTTTGTTACGCTTCTCACGGCTGTGGCGTGCGGACAGATGATCCTCCACCTGTTGTGAGAAGCTGCTCATTTACATAAAGCTTAAATTCAGACCTGAATGTGTTGCTGATAGTGTGTGCCTTTGAAGGATATTAGTTGTAGCTGCTGACTTACCTCACGTTTTCTATCCTTCACAGAGTCGGTTTGTCGTGTCCACCTGGGGGGTGTTTGGCGGTGAACGTGGGTCCAGAGGCGCCGGGCTTCGATCCCTTTGGGCGCTGGAGAGCGCGCCGTCCTTCACTCCGCCAGACAGACGCGTTTTATGTTTGTACACCGAGTATTGCACAAAAGGGGGAAAATAAATTGTTTTGTTATTGGAACCGCTTTCTGGTTATTTTAGCGCTGGGTTCAGTCAGACGCAGGTCCGCTCCTCAACACGCGTCGACACATAACACTTTGAATTTTTAGGAAAGACATATTTTATTTCAGCCTAGGGCTGCAGCTAACGATTATTTTACTAATCAGTTCATCGGTCGATTATTTTTTAGATTAATTGTTTTGTTTTTTACTTACATGAGTTTTGCCATTATTTCTTTAAGTTATTAAAAGGCCTTTATCACGCAACATCGTTTGACCTTGTAACAAAGTTATGATGTTATATTCTCGTCAAAAACATACCTGGAGTAGTGTTTTGTTTTATTTTGCACATACATACATCACCGACACACCACAAAGAGATTTCTATCACGTTTAGATGCCTACAGCAACTATCTCAACCACTGATAACATATTACAGCAAGAGTCCACAAAGGTATTTGAAAGGCCTGACGAAAGTGTAATATGTTATATTTAATAAGATATTTTCATGAAAAAAGACACAAATGTACAGTTTACTGCATTTTATTTTTTTCTTGTGTAAAAACACAGCTTAGATGTGGTTTGAATGAAACAAATTGTCATTAAACTTAATAAAACAGGGATGAAGTGGAGGTTTAAGTATCACTAGGTGTTCACAGGAAACAGTTATTTCTATATTTATTTATGTTCATTGTTAGTTGGTTTAATCTTTTCTGTTTTGTTTTATCAGATTCTTTTTGTCCCTTTCTCTAAAACTGTATTGTGGCATTATTAGTTATTATTACTATTATTGTTGTTGTTTCTATTATTATTATTATTGATATATAAATAAAAATAAATTAATAAAATACATTTGACTCTTTTACGACAACAAACGCTGAGCCATGAATTATTATACAGAAAACAAATGTGCTAACAGCTGCAACAGCTTAATGCTAATTTCAGCATTGAAAACACCATAGACATGCTAACACGTTAGCATCGGTCCCATTTTTAAGTTATAAAATACATCTATCAACTGTTTCAGAAGACCATAACAGGTCAGATTAACATAAAAAGGTAAATGTTACTCACAGACATATGCTCTTTGGGGTTTTAGTGGGGAAAATTTAAGATTAAGCAAAATAAAACACTGAATCAACAAAGCACCAGATCAAAGCAGTGCTTTTGTGGACTCTTGCTGTAATATGTTGTCAGTGTCGCCTGTGCGCCTGGACTAAACCATTGTACAACTGTGCAGGGGTGGAAGGGCCCTCAGAGATCTTTCAGTATTATTGTCAGAGCAGAATTATGTTTTGCAACATTTATACATTCCTTCTAATCATATTCTTTTACAACATGAATTGTATTGACATTAATAACATGCAACACAAAAATGTATTTAATGTCAGTTCTTTGTGGGCTCCCCCATGCTCTGGGCCCTGGGTGCATAGTACCCTTTACCCCCCCAGTCCGACGCCCCTGCTAAAAGGGCATGTAAGGAGGATAAAATCTTTCAAATATGGCAAACGTAGATGCACCAGATTAAACAAAGTATCCCATAGATGGATTAGGAGCAGATGTGTTTTTTTTAGTCAGAGTTTCTGATTCTTTTACAGTGGTTACGTTCTAAAACTTAGATAGCAACTCTAAATTAAGCCCCGTTCCCATGTACGATTTTGAACACATCTGTTCATGAATACACCATGACCTGTCAACTCAAAGGACAATACCACAACTTTATTAAAACGTAGAAGATCATTTATCATGACTGAACCAAGAACCACCATGATTTAGCACAACACCATCAAGACTCTATCAAAACTCAAATAAAACTCTGTCATGGTACAGTATTTTATAATCTTGCTGAACAACTTGACACAAATATGCACAATTACGTATGAGTCCCTTCAAGACTACAGGGAGACAGCAAAAGGTTTTGTAAAAGTTCCAGTTTAAATAGTTTAAAACCGTCAGGACTTATGAAGCATTCAAGACTCATCGAGACTGTCCTCAGGACTCACCATGATTTGACAGTCATGGTGGTGGGAGTGAACAGAAATCCTACATGTGGTAACAGGGCTTTACATTTTGATGAGAAATGCAGCAGGACTATGTACCATGATAGTCTTGATGGTGTCAAGGTAAAGCACTGTGATTCTCTGTTCAGTAGTGATTAGTCATCTTTGTCATAATAACGTTATGGCGTTATAGAGAAGTCTCGTAGGTTGACAGGACATGGTCAGGATTCACCAAGGCCTCCCTGACTCTGGATAGTTGTGGTCCAAATGTAGGAAGGAGAGTTTACACACACAGTTGCATTGCAACTAAAATTTTCACAAGATCGCACGCCTTCTGGAGCATTGTTTAAAAAAATAGTGGCACAGACTAAACAGAATCTCAGGATCCTTATCGATTTCTGGGATTGCTGCCTTGATGTGTAGCTGTTGGTTGAATGTTATTCTTTTATTCAGAGGCCACACAGGCTGTATTATTGACACATTGGGCAGCTTTAAATTGTCTTCAGTGAGAATGAAGTTATCTCAGAAACCATGCAGTCTGTGGGGTAAAAGGGCAGCTGAAGCAGTTTGTATTTTTAAATCTTTAAAGAGGAATCCTGGATTACTTTAATGCCAGGCAGATGGACATGCAGATATTCCAGGTTTTATTGAGCTTGAATTTCTTTCGGTTTGAAATGGATGCCTAATGGTTTCTATACTCAGAATCCAAGATCACTTTGGTCTTCACTTGGCTTAACATTTGAAAAATCCTCACCTAATGTCACAAAGACTGGAATCCAGAAACTGACAAGTGCTGAACTGTGGGGCTGTTCCGAGATAGACAAGAACCTCAGAGCTTGGTAAAGGAAAATTCAGCCCAAATTAAACTCATGCTGGAGATAGTCAAGACCCCATCTTGGCACCATAGAGCACATGCTCAGAAGATCCCTTCTATTTCATGACCATTACAGAAGAAGACACCCCCCCCTTCTGGATGGAGCTACACCTCAGACAGAGAGAGAAAAAAAAACAGAATCAGGCATCAGAAAGACTACAAATAAGCTGTAATTTGTCAGCATTAAGCAACAAGAAAAACAAAAAAAAGTACTAAAGTGATCACCAGCCACTAGTCCTAAGCTTCACTAAAAGACCCAGACTTTAGATAAAGAATAGAATAGATAGAATTGCACATATATACATACAATGAAACTTGTCCTCTGTATTTAACCATCCTAATTACAGTTAGACACAATCCAACCACTTGGAGCAGTGGGCAGCCACAGTCTAGTGCCCGGGGACCAACTCCAGATGTAGATGCTGCCTTGGTCAGGGGCAGAGAAAGGAGCAGACCTGAAATAAGCATGTTTTTGATTGTGGGAGGAAACCGGAGAGCATGGAGGAAACCCACGCAGACACGGGGAGAACATGCAAACTCCACACAGAAAGGCTGGGAATCGCTCTGCTTCTTGCTGTGAGGCACCAGTGCTAACCACTAATCCACCGTGCCGTGGCCTGCTCTGTTTACTAATAAAATTATTTTAAAAGGGCAGGAAGCATAGTACCATACTATGCCAGTATGCTAGCCATTCAAAAAGGGAAAATAAGTGCATCTTAAGTCTGGACTTGAAAGTCCAGACTTTTTTATTGATGCAGGGAGATCATTCCACAGAACAGGGGCACGATAAGAGAAAGCTCTGTGACCCGCAGACTTTTTATTCACCCTAGGGACACAAAGTAGCCCTACACCCTGAGAATGCACAGCCCGGGACGGTACGTAGGGTTTAAGTAGGCCAGGTAAGTAGGGAGGTGCCAGTCCTTGAATAATTTTATAGGTTAATAGCAGAACCTTAAAATCTTATCTCACAGCACCAGTGAAGAGATGCCAAAATGGGTAGAACCTGGTCAAACTTTCTGCTTCCTGTCAAAATTCTGGCAGCAGCATTTTGAACCAATTGGAGAGCCCTAATGCTGGACTGCAGTAAACCAGAAAATAGAACATTGCAGTAGTCCAATCTAGAAGAGACAAATGCATGAATCAGGGTCTCAGCATCAGCCATAGACAGGATGGGACGAGTCTTCGCTATATTTTGCAGGTGGAAGAAAGCAGTCCTCATAATATTTCTAATGTGGAGGTCAAAGGACAACATAGGATCAAAAAATACCCCAAGGTTCCTCGCGTTGTTAGTGTGATGTATGATACACAAGCCTAGGCTAAGCGTTAGCTGGTCAAATTGATGCCGATGTCTCACTGGACCAAGAACCATCATTTCAGTCTTGTCAGAGTGTAAAAGTCGGAAATTGCTAGACATCCAGCTTTTCACTGATGCAATGCAATCTTCTATGGCATGTATAACTGAGTATCATGAGCATAGCAATGAAAGGTAATCCCAAAATGCTGCAATATGTGCCCAAGGGGTGCTGTATAAAGAGAGCAAAGCAGGGGACCTAAGATGGACCCCTGAGGAACCCCAAATTTCATGTCACTAAGGTTAGAGGTTGTGTTGCTGTACAAAACACAGTGAGAACAACTGGTCAGGTATGATGTCAACCATGCAAGGGCACTCCCAGTAATCCTAAAATGATTCTCCAGCCTATCGAGTAGAATATGATGATCCACGGTATCAAACGCAGCAGTAAGATCTAACAGCACCGGAACCAAAGTGGTATTTGAATCCATTGCAAGTAGGAGATCATTGACCACTTTAGTGAGAGCCGTCTCTGTGGAATGATATTTTGTAAATGCAGACTGCAGTGGCTCAAAGAGATTATTCTCAGTAAGTTGGTCCACGAACTGCTGTGAAGCCACTTTTTCCAGAAATTTCGAGCAAAATGATTTGATATCAGCCTATAGTTTTTCAGTATACGAGGGTCAACATTCGATTTCTTAAGTAATGATTTAATCACTGCAGATTTGAAACATTTAGGAATAGATGCAGAGGTTAATGACAGATTAATAATTTCCAACACAGTCAGCCCAAGAGTGGGCCACAGGTCCTTAAACAGTTTTGTTGGTATAGGATCAAATAAGCAGGTTGTGCTTTTAGTAGATGTTACGAGCTTCATCAGCACGCCTCGTGAGATACTAGGTGTGATACCCTCACACCTAATGGCATTGCTGATAATAAGCATTCATAATTCATAATGTAAATTTATATCTCAGGATGTGGAGCATGCAGGGTATGTATCAGCCAACTGATGCATTTCATTAGTTCTGATTACATTTAAAAATGATTACAAATGTTTTGGATAATTTTAATTCTTCTTTATTACAAAAATGAAAATCATTTTGTATTTTGTGCAGTATCTTCACAGCCCACCAGTGCGCTGTGGCACACACTTTGGAAATCAGTGACATAGTAAATCTCCATTGGAAGATGGTCCCTGGTTGGAGATGGACCCTAGCTGTGCCTGTTCTCCATGCGCATATGCATCCACTATAAAACTTCTTCCAAAATGAGCTAAATACCTTTCTCGTACAAGCACTTCTTCAGAGGTGTAAAACTCAGAAAACTTCAGAAAGTAAAAGTCCAGTCACATACGAGGTTTTATTAGAAAAGAAACCGACCGTTTTATTTTTTTTTTAAAACTATATTCATATGTTTTTACGTCAGCCATGCTTGAACCTTCGTGCGCATGCGAGAGTTTTTCACGCCTGTTGGTGACGTCATTCACCTGTGAGCATGCCTTGTGGAAGGAGTGGTCCAGCCCCCTCGTCGGATTTTCATTGTCTGAGAAGTTGCTGAGAGACTGGCGCTGTGCTTCATCAAACTTTTTTCAAAAACTGTGAGGCACATCCGAGTGGATACCATTCAACAAATTAAGCTGGTTTTCGGTGAAAATTTTAACAGCTGATGAGAGATTTTGGATTGTTTCTATCACTGTAAGGACATCCCACGGAGTGGGACGTCGCGCAGCGCTCCAAGGCGACGTCGTCATCCTGTTTCAAGCTGAAAACCTCCAAATTTAAGCCTCTGTTGACCCAGGACGTCGTGAGAGAACAGAGAACTTTCAGAAGAGGTCGGAATCAGCAGTTTATCCAGACATTCCACTGTTAAAGGAGATTTTTTTTAATGAAAGACGTGCGGATGGATTGGCGCGTCGGCTCGCAGCTGGCACGCCGCGCCCGCCACAGGAAAAACACCTCCGTGTTGATAACCATTTGTAAAATCCAGGCGGCTTTTGGTGGCTTTCAGTTGAGTGAGTATCTGAGAAATTGTTTAACAGCAGGGCATGTTCCAACTTGTCCTTAAGGTTTCCAATGGAGGTGTTTTTCCTGTGCCGCCGCACCGCGCCGGCTGCGTCCCGACATGCGGACCCGTCCGCACGTCTTTCATTAAAAAAAATCTCCTTTAACAGTGGAATGTCCGGATAAACTGCTGATTCCGACCTCTTCTGAAAGTTCTCTGTTCTCTCACGACATCCTGGGTCGGATGTGCCTCACAGTTTTGGAAAAAATTTTGATGAAGCACAGCGCCAGTCTCTCAGCAACTTCTCAGACAAAGGAATTCCGAGGAGGGGGCTGGACCACTCCTCCCACAAGTCGTGCTCACAGGCGAATGACGTCACCAACAGGCGTGAAAAAACTCTTGCATGCCCACAAGGGTTCAAGCTTGGCTGATGTAATCACACGTGATTCAAATCCATATGGTTTTTTAAAAAAAATAATAAGGTCGGATACTTTTCTAATAGACCTCGTATTTGTTCAATCTTCCTAATAAACCAGCTGGTTGTAATTAGTTCAGCTCTTCAGGCAGGTGGATGAGCTAATTAATGAGACCACCTGTTTTAGCTGCATAGATAGAAGCAACACATGGGAGGGTTTTTACTTTCTGAAGCCAGAGTTTTACACTTCTACACTTCTTGAGTATGGGAATGTTGTATAGTCCTCAATGTACAAAAAAGATGCCAAGTCAAATGAGAAAATACAGAGAAAACTGGTTCCAGAACTAAAAGACCTGCCGTATGAAGTACTGTTGCAACGTCTGAAGACCCCAAGTATGTACTACTACAGGCGGACAAGGGGTGACATGCAAGTACTCAAATATCTTGACAACAAGCCCACTAAAAAGGGACTATGACACTGACAAGACGTTTTAAGCCACAAAGTTGTATATAATTGAGGGCGTGGTCACTCTCGTAACATGGCTAACCCAGTGTCTGCTGGGAGTAGCTGCTCGCGGATAGATGATCTAAGACATCCCCGCTGCAATATTTGCACTGTATGAAATTCTCGCCTTATTTAATGTTGTATGCTAACAGCATTAGTCCTAATCTGTTAGTCCTAATCTGAGATATCTGATCTGTTATTCCATTTAATTACAGAGAAAATAGGTGGGCCATAGCTTTTTTAATCTCTCCAAAGCAAATCGTTATGAGAACCACCACTCGGTCCCCAAAAATATGATTTAATAAATGCCTGAACTGAGGTTAGCCTGTTAGCTTGCGCGGTTTGGACTCAAAGATTGGGTTGTGTTCAGGTTTCTCTCATCACACAATGGACCCAGCCACGCTTCACCTCTTTATCCATTTATGGGTTCATCTTGACGTAGCCAGTTAGCGCTGCTGCTGCTGCTGCTAACATGGCGACGCACAGACATGGGCTTCATATCAGCTGATCCGGGTGTCTATATGTGACAAAGGCAAGCAGGAGTCGCTCTACATGTGGTAGTCAGTAGGCCTCACTCTCCCGACAGCCAAAGGAGACTCTGGCCCGGGTTTTAGCCGACTTGTCAGAGCAGCCGACTCCCATGCCAGAGAGCGTGAGTTTGCTTCCTGAGTGGAGTGAGTGGGAACAGAAATCACAACACAACGTAGAAGAGAGCGTACAGCTGCTACATATAGAAAACCTACATGTGACTTCTTGCAGGGTTTGCCCAGTAAATATACAGTCTGTGGATGCGTGATCAGCAGCTGGTGTTTTTTTTTTTGTTTGTTTCTTTCTTTCTTTCTTTTTCAGTCAGTCGAACCTCCTGTCAATCTCACTTATTGAACAGTTTTGCTTTGCAGCTCCTGGCAATTCTGTTTTCATTTCTACACGTCTATGAGAAAGCCACCCAAGTTATGCGATTTTTTGGAAGAGTGTGACCATGAAGGCTTGAAGATGAAATTTCCTCAGGTGATTACAGCAGATGGCTCTCAATGTGATATGAATGGGACAGCTAACAGCATACTACAAATAATGAATGTTTATGAGTTCAACAGTATGAATATTTCATGAGGTGAAAGCTGGAACAAACCATTCAACAAGGCTTCATTGAATGGTTTGTTCCATAGGTATTAAAGGCACTGCGCTGCAGTGGTTTGAATCATATTTATCTAATAGATTACAATTTCTTCATGTAAATGGGGAATCTTCTTCACAGACTAAGGTTAATTATGGAGTTCCACAAGGTTCTGTGCTAGGACCAATTTTATTCACTTTATACATGTTTCCCTTAGGCAGTATTATTAGACAGCATTGCTTAAATTTTCATTGTTACGCAGATGATACCCAGCTTTATCTATCCATGAAGCCAGAGGACACACACCAATTAGTAATACTGTGAGAAATCTTGGAGTCATTGTTGATCAGGATATGTCATTCAATGCGCATATTAAACAAATATGTAGGACTGCTTTTTTGCATTTGCGCAATATCTCTAAAATTAGAAAGGTCTTGTCTCAGAGTGATGCTGAAAAACTAATTCATGCATTTATTTCCTCTAGGCTGGACTATTGTAATTCATTATTATCAGGTTGTCCTAAAAGTTCCCTGAAAAGCCTTCAGTTAATTCAAAATGCTGCAGCTAGAGTACTGACGGGGACTAGAAGGAGAGAGCATATCTCACCCATATTGGCCTCTCTTCATTGGCTTCCTGTTAATTCTAGAATAGAATTTAAAATTCTTCTTCTTACTTATAAGGTTTTGAATAATCAGGTCCCATCTTATCTTAGGGACCTCATAGTACCATGTCACCCCAATAGAGCGCTTCGCTCTCAGACTGCAGGCTTACTTGTAGTTCCTAGGGTTTGTAAGAGTAGAAAGGGAGGCAGAGCCTTCAGCTTTCAGGCTCCTCTCCTCTGGAACCAGCTCCCAATTCAGATCAGGGAGACAGACACCCTCTCTACTTTTAAGATTAGGCTTAAAACTTCCCTTTTTGCTAAAGCTTATAGTTAGGGCTGGATCAGGTGACCCAGAACCATCCCTTAGTTATGCTGCTATAGACTTAGACTGCTGGGGGGTTCCCACGATGCACTGAGTGTTTCTTTCTCTTTTTGCTCTGTATGCACCACTCTGCATTTAATCATTAGTGATCGATCTCTGCTCTCTTCCACAGCATGTCTTTTTCCTGGTTCTCTCCCTCAGCCCCAACCAGTCCCAGCAGAACACTGCCCCTCCCTGAGCCTGGTTCTGCTGGAGGTTTCTTCCTGTTAAAAGGGAGTTTTTCCTTCCCACTGTCGCCAAGTGCTTGCTCACAGGGGGTCGTTTTGACCGTTGGGGTTTTTCCGTAATTATTGTATGGCCTTGCCTTACAATATAAAGCGCCTTGGGGCAGCTGTTTGTTGTGATTTGGCGCTATATAAATAAAGTTGATTTGATTTGATTTCCAGCTTTCACCGAATTAAATTTGTTCCATTGAAAGAATGTATAAACATCCATTATTTGTTTTATATTACGACTAAAATAGATCCTTGTCATTTGACATTTTATTAATTTATAAACAACAGAAGAAGGACTTACATTTTGGTCAACCCAAGCAACCCAGTCCAGTCGGAGATTCAAGCTTCTCTACTTATATTTTGGTGTTCCACTGCTGCTAAAGTCCAAATTGTGATGTGTAGTCCAGTGTTGTTGTGCACTGACTTCAGACTTCCATAAACAAAAGAAAAAAGTCTTTGTGTAGTTCCTCAGTCCAGCTAAAAATCACGTCAGCGTTTCATCTGAACAGCTCTTCATGCATCCAGACAGCTTACAGCGGAGTGGATTTTGTGTGTGTATGTGTGTGTGTGTTACAAGAATTAACAGCATCAGTTAGCTTAATGAAATCACCGTGTCATTGTCTCCCGCACGCGCGCACACATGCAACCCGGTTGGCGCTTGTACACGCGCGTACTACCAAAAAAAGACTGTGTACATCCTCAGTGCAGTGAAAAAAAAATTCAGAAATTAGTCCAGCTTTTCATCCAAACTTTCTGCCAACAGCCTCCAGACAGCGCAGTGATTTGTTTTGTGTGTGCGTGTGCACGCGCCCACATGCATGTGTGGACAAACCTGCATGTGCGTGCATGAGCATGTGTGCGTGAGCATGCACAAGCATGTGCACATGCACAAGGACGTGTGTGTGTGTGTGTGTGTATATATATATATACACACGTGTACAGAGTGCAATGGTACCAAAAGTATGGAACCAAATTTGCACTTTAAATGCAATGCAACAAAATAGGATGAATTAATCCATGTCATGTGACATAGTTATATAACTCAGCCGTTATATAATTAGCACTGTTAACTGTGATGTTGTCAAATGAAAGAATCAAGAAGCACGTGTGATTTTACTGTGAAAAAAGCCAGGTGACAGAAGTAAACTTCTCCAACGTGTTTGTCATTTGTTTCCATTTGTCAAACATACACAGGAATCAGAGCTACTGGGTTTGTGTTTGTGCTGGATCAAGACAATCCTGATAACTCTGCAAGATAATGACAGCTCAAGTCTTTAGGGTCCTGAAAAAAGTCTCATACTTATTACCATGTGTGCTAATTAGAGTCGCACGTGATGGGTGACAGCAGTGATGAGGTGGGGTCGCTGGTTCCTTTCCTCTCTACCTTATACCTCCCCAACTCTTAATCAGGAACTTCTTGGGATCATCAGGTGCCAGTCCGAGCCGGTACTCACATCGGTGACCTTTGACACAGAAGGCCAGTAGTCTAACCACGGATCCACCATACCGGTGTCCCGTCGAGATGAAGTGAACGTCGAGATGAGGTGCGTCGCGCTACTGCGCATGCGTGCACATGCGCACATCGTTCTACCACGGACTTGAAGACGTCACCCGTCAAGATGAAGTGCCTCGCGCAACTGCACATGGGGAGATGATGTAACTCACACGATGTGCAACTGTGTATGCGTATTTTGGTTTTTTTGTTGTTTTTTCCGTCAGTTTTTTTTTTTATTAATTGTATTCAGTGTATTTATAGCCTAGTAAGTAAAACATTTTCTGTATTTTACATTAGGAGCATAAATGTATGTATATGTATATTTTGCCTGTCGAAATAAGCTAACTCCAGGTTAAAAATACTTATCGTTTTATAGTGCGTAGATTCTATACATTACTACGTTCGGATGAACAATTTATACATTTACTTGCCCATCAAAATAAGCGAACGTCATCAAGTAATTTTTTCAGTGCACACATATGCAGTTACATGAGGAACCTCATCTCGACGACGCACCTCATCTAGACAGACTTATCTGTCGAGCAGAGGTGCCACGCACCTCATCTAGACAGAACACCGGCACTGACTTGATGCCTTTGGTACTAGGCATCTTCAGAGTGTACCATTGTGTAGCATTGTGTCATATTTGGAGACACACAGATGATGAGTATCATTTGCATTGTGAGAACATCAGCTACAACATTTTGGCCATGTGACACTTTTCTCTGAGCATGATCCAGCACCTAGGTGCCTCAGAACTCCAGAGAATTCCAAGGACGTGCCCATGTTTCAGCTGGCTGCAGAAGATAGGTGATTACTTTAGAGAGGTGGGGAGGAACTGATTGTCTTCCTGAGTGTCTACCATCAAGGACATGGTGCGATTCCATAGTGTGGTGAATTAGGAGACTTTCCTCTTCTGTATCCTGTGGCTGGAGGTAAAGATCTTGTTCATTTTCTGCTCTCAGCACTCAGAGATGTTTCTCTGCTGATTAACTGCCTCCTGATCGCTGCTGTTGCTGCTTCCTGCTAATTTCTGTCTCTCTTGGTTTTTAGCGCCTGTGGCCGCCTGGCTGTGCGGGTTTCTAGCGGTAATTGTGTGGTATTTGTCGCTAATAGGATAATAATTGGAGCAGGTGCAGATAGCTGGGTGGTTATTGGTCCTGGTGGGGAGAGATGCAGTTTGGAGCCGCGCCAAGGATCCCTGCTGTTCAATACCACAACGCAGACGCACAAAAACACACTTTAAAAACCAGAGTGCCGCAGAGGGAGGGCAATTATCACCCTCCACTCCCCCATCTATTCATCTGTCTGTCTGAAAAAGCTCACATTTTTTTTCCTGAATGTGTGTTTTCATTCATTTGTCTGTCATGTTATCTGTCTGTGTTTGTCATTTCCCTTTCTGCTTTCGTCCTCATGTTTAGGTTTTCCCTCCGTGGTGAACTTTCACCCCTGTTTGCTTTCTCTGTGATGGCACATGTTTCTAGGACAGAAAAAACCTTAAAAAGTTAACTTTTAGAGTCCACGCTGAAATGGAAAATAGACTAAAAATGGCTCAGTGTGCAACAAAAGAAGCCTGAACACGTCCCTCTTTGTGTCCAAACCAGCTAAGCTAACAGGCTAACCACAGTTCAGGTGTTTATTCAACCATATTTTGGGGGACTAACCAGTGGTTCTCCTAACGCTTTCCTTTGGTGTGGACATTAAAAGTTATGAGCCGCTTATTTTCTCAGTATTCGTGCATTAAAGGGATCTAACAGATCAGGCTACCTTGGGTTGCCACCTTTCAGAAATTAAAATAAAGGACACCCACGATGGCTCCTCAAGGCCACTACCAGCACCCAAGGAGTGGTATATTTCATTTAAGTATCACAAAACTGTTAAAGATAAACTGTGCAGTCACTGAAGTGTGAAATAATAAACATAAATATTAAGGAAAACAGACCAATAATTTTAATCTTTAAAGTGGACATTTTTACTTTAAGAGGAAATAAAGAATAAAAATACTTGTTTGCCTACAGTCTGCCTTGTACCCATTGCCACTAACGCTGTCAAGCCAAGGGTTCGACTTTTCCCACTCATGTCCGCAAACATTTTTGCTTCTTTATGTGGTGGAGTTTCTTCGCTACAGAACCCGACGCGAGCTACAGAGATGACATTGGCAGCCTTGAATATTTCCTGTGTTTCATTTTGTTCATAATTTAGTTTTGGTGAGTGTGTGTGGGACGTTTATGAAAATATGGAACAATTTACATCCCGTATCGATACGAGACACAACAATTAATTGTCAAATAAAGAACAATTCTGTATTTTAAGGGACGGATGGCAACCCTAGGCTACCAGTTGTTGCTAAAAGTGCTAACGCCATCAGCACACAACATCAAATAAGACAAGAATGTCACTCAGCACAGGATGCAGCAGGAACATCTGAGAACACCTTAGCTGTATTAAGATAAGACTTTACTGATCTCACAGTGGAGAAATTCAGGTTATGTCAGCTCTTAAAAAAACACACAAAATGGGTGCAAGTAGAGGAAAATGTGCATCAAACAGCATGTGCAAGGATAAGCAATAATAATAATATAATAAAATAAGAAAATAAGGTAGAAATTATATATATATATATATACACACAAATATAAATGCAACACTTTTGGTTTTGCTCCCATTTTGTATGAGATGAACTCAAAGATCTAAAACTTTTTCCACATACACAATATCACCATTTCCCTCAAATATTGTTCACAATCCAGTCTAAATCTGTGATAGTGAGCACTTCTCCTTTGCTGAGATAATCCATCCCACCTCACAGGTGTGCCATATCAAGATGCTGATTAGACACCATGATTAGTGCACAGGTGTGCCTTAGACTGCCCACAATAAAAGGCCACTCTGAAAGGTGCAGTTTTGTTTTACTGGGGGGGGGGGGGGGGGGGGAAACCAGTCAGTATCTGGTGTGACCACCATTTGCCTCATGCAGTGCAACACATCTCCTTCGCATCATCCGTGAAGAGAACACCTCTCCAACATGCCAAACGGCAGCGAATGTGAGCATTTGCCCACTCAAATCGGTTACAACGACGAACTGGAGTCAGGTCGAGACCCAGATGAGGATGACGAGCATGCAGATGAGCTTCCCTGAGACAGTTTCTGACAGTTTGTGCAGAAATTCTTTGGTTATGCAAACCGATTGTTCCAGCAGCTGTCCGAGTGGCTGGTCTCAGACAATCTTGGAGGTGAACATGCTGGATGTGGAGGTCCTGGGCTGGTGTGGTTACACGTGGTCTGCGGTTGTGAGGCTGGTTGGATGTACTGCCAAATTCTCTGAAACAACTTTGGAGATGGCTTATGGTAGAGACATGAACATTCAATACAAGAGTAACAGCTCTGGTTGACATTCCTGCTGTCAGCATGCCAATTGCACGCTCCCTCAAATCTTGCGACATCTGTGGCATTGTGCTGCGTGATAAAACTGCACCTTTCAGAGTGGCCTTTTATTGTGGGCAGTCTAAGGCACACCTGTGCACTAATCATGGTGTCTAATCAGCATCTTGATATGGCACACCTGTGAGGTGGGATGGATTATATCAGCAAAGGAGATGTGCTCACTATCACAGATTTAGACTGGTTTGTGAACAATATTTGAGAGAAATGGTGATATTGTATATGTGGAAAAAGTTTTAGATCTTTGAGTTCATCTCATACAAAATGGGAGCAAAACCAAAAGTGTTGCGTTTATATTTTTGTTGAGTGTATATATATACATATACATATATATATATATATATATACACACATATATACACGAGGTCTGTCAATAAAGTATAGGTCCTTTTTATTTTTTTCAAAAACTATATGGATTTCATTCATATGTTTTTACATCAGACATGCTTGAACCCTCGCGCGAGGTGATACTGTTGCTTTAAGGACTTCCCACAGAGCGGGACATTGTGCAGCGCTCTCAGGCGCCGTCGTCAGCCTGTTTCAAGCTGAAAACCTCCACATTTCAGGCTCTATTGATGCAGGACTTCGTGAGAGAACAGAGAAGTTTCAGAAGAAGTCGGTTTCAGCATTTTATCCGGATATTCCACTGTTAAAGGAGATTTTTTTTAATGAAAGACGTCCGTACGGATTGCAGCGTCGGCTCGCAGCCGCTGCGACGCTCCACCACTGGAAAAACACCTCTGTTGGAAGCCTTAAGGACAAGTTGGAACATGTCCAGCTGTTAAACGATTTCTCATATACTCACTCCACTGAAAGCCATCAAAAGCCGCCTGGATTTTACAAATGGTTATCAACACGGAGGTGTTTTTCCTGTGCTGCCGCACCGCGTCGGCTGCGTCCCGACGCGCGGACCCGTCCGCACGTCTTTCATTAAAAAAATCTCCTTTAACAGTGGAATATCCGGATAAAATGCTAAAACCGACTTCTTCTGAAACTTCTCTGTTCTCTCACGACGTCCTGGATCAATAGAGCCTGAAATGTGGAGGTTTTCAGCTTGAAACAGGCTGACGACGGCGCCTGGGACCGCTGCGCGACGTCTCGCACCGTGGGAAGTCCTTAAAGCGACAGTATCACCTCAAAATCTCTCATCAGCCGTTAAAATTTTCACTGAAAACCAGCTTAATTTTTAGAACCGTGTCCACTTCGATGTGTCTCACAGGTTTAGAAAAATTTTGATCAAACAAAGCGCCAGTCTCTCAGCAACTTCTCAGACAAAGGAATTCCGACGAGGGGCTGGACGACTCCTCCCACAAGGAGTGCTCACAGGCGAATGACGTCACCGACAGGCGTGGAAAAACTCACGCATGCGCACGAGGGTTCAAGCATGTCTGACGTAAAAACATATGAATGAAATCCATATAGTTTTTGAAAAAATAAAAAGGACCTATACTTTATTGACAGACCTCGTGTATATATATATATATATATATATAAACATGATTGGAATTGAAAAGAATAGGAGCATCTTATTTACAATATGTGAAGAATATTATTTCAGCTGTTTGTATTAAAATGCTCAAAACGACACAAACTCCACAACAGCTAGCAGCTAATGGACAAACGTTGATTTGGACATACAAAAATAAATAAATAAATCACCCCCCTGCGCTGTTGTCATGGAGGCAGAAACTATCTATAGAAACCAAACCTGGTTTTGTACCAGGCTGTAAGTAAGACCCTTCGGCTGCTCCTTTGTTTTTCACTCAGGGTCACCACAGCAGATTCGAGGTGGATCTGCATGTTAACTTGGCGCAGGTTTTACGGCAGATGCCGATCCTTTGCCAGTAAAAGGAACTGCAACTTTTCCTTTTTCCCTTTGGACTTCATCTGAGCCCATCAACGTTTACCACTTGGACACAACATGTGTTCCTGGTCGATTTTTTCCTTAATGCGATAGGCAGAATTCCCGGTCATGTCCTTAGATATGAAAATTCATCTGTATTGTCCCAGCCCACCCAGCTAGAAAGGACAACAGAACATGCCCCATATCCATCTACACCATGCGCCTTTGACCATGACGACAGGCCCCTAAACATTTCTAACATGAAGTGGCTTGTACTTGATATTTTAATGTGTGTGTTCCATAGCATTTACAGTAACTTTTTTTTCTCATATGCTGTCGTGTCTCTAAACCATCACCATCATGGCAGACCATGATTACAGGCATGGAACCAGAGTGAACACTTCACCTGACAACAACATATAAGCTGCCGCTGGCTTGTCCTGATAGGCAGGGGACGTCCGGATGACACAAAAGCAAAAGTAGCAAGGAATCACTCCCGGTGCACTAAAATATACCTGCTGCAGGCACTCCCACCCAGACAAAAGCCGGCGGCATTCATATTTAAATGAAAATACTTATCTTTCAAATTGTGGCTCTTGCCTGCAGTTGCGGCTAATGCATGTCGCAGAGATTGAAACATATGTGAGCAGAACGAAGAGAGAAAATGAAAAGAGGCAGAAGGCCGGAAAAGAGACAGTGAAAGGAGAATTTGGTTGAGTCCAAAGCGTAAAGGCATCATCGTGCCCTCTCCCCAACAATTTATCACTCTGAAATGTGACAGACAGGCTGACTGACCGACAGACACTTTGCTTTTGCCGGGCCCGTTAGCCACGCCCACGATGGCTGTCAAAACAGCAGTTAAAACGAGAGGGAAGTTTGAGAGTCGGACACGTGTCGACACTGTTTTATATATCCCTCACTGCCTTTCTTTAATGAAACAGAAGTGTGCTATTGGAGACGGTTCCAGCTGACAGAAGCACTCAACTTCTGGCCAAGACGTCCCAGCAGACACACAAACATGCCAAACATTTTTGGGGAATGTCGTGCAGCAAACATGCAACGTTGTTTGGTGATTCAAACACAGTGAGTTCTTTGACGTCTTTCTCTACTTGTATGTGTTTGTGTGTGTGGCCCTCAGGCAAGACCAGCCAACTGTCCTCCAGACTACCAGACTAATTGACAAGAGTCAAAAGGTCACCCAGAATTCCTCCCAAAATATCTTCTTACTCTCTGTTTCATCGTTTGATTGTGAAATGCACAGTAGGTAGCTCAGCAGAGAAAGAGTTGGACCTGGGTTCAAGTCTCTGTAATGGAATTGGATGCTGGCTTTGGTTGGGGAAGTAACCTGGATCCCATTCATTGAGAGTTTTAGACTTGTATCCACTTTAGTCTACCTTATCCAGAAAGGAGTACCAGTGGACCTCAGAGCCTACATAGGATTTAATTTGTCTTAATTCTGTAATACTTTCTAGACCTTTTCATAAATATTTACCTTAAGAAAGAAGCATTACCATAAGTGGAAATGTTCTTGGAGAACTGCAGTGTCCTACTCAAGTTACAGCCTTACTCAAGTTATTGTCCCATTCAAGATACAGGCCTACTCAAGATACTGTCCACCTCAAGCTACTGCACTACCCAATTTATTGTCCAGCTCCAGCTACTGCCTACCCGAATTACTGTCCTACCCAAGTTACTGTCCTACCCAAGTTACTGCCCAACCCAAGTTACTGCCCACCCCAAGTTACCGCTCTACTCAAGATACTGTCCAATTCAAGTTGTCCAGTCCAAGTATCCAATAACTTTTGCAACTCTATTCTCACTCAGTCTTAAAATTCCTGGATTGGTGAGCCTCCCTCCTCAACGTGTAATTTTTTTTCTTCATGACATGTCAGACAAAGCTACCTTACAAGGTTGTAACACAGAGGATATAAAACAAGGCTATTTCAATTCATCTATTTGGATGGCATCGTCTATGAGAGTGACATCACCCTTCAAGACTCCAGTCACAGCTTTCATAACCACACACGCATTTAGTGGAATGGTTTCTAATCCTCCATGGGCTCCCTGCAGCCCTCCATTGGTGCATGCAGGGGCATAGCACCTAGGCCTTAGGTACTACCCATATTGAAGACCCCACCCCCACTGTTATGCTCTTTTTTTTTTTTATTCAAACCAGGTCTAAATCATGTATACCTTAGATCACACCTGGGAGTCAGAACCCTTTTTAAAGTTGGGGGAGCAATATTGTGTTGGGGGGGTCTGGGGGACCAAATTGCACCATTTTCTAGAAAAATGATGCAATTTGGTCCCCCAGACGCCCCAACTCAATATAGCTAGCTTTCAAGCTCACCTCTTTTTTCAAAGAATTTGGTTAGCTGCTGCTTTCCCTCATTTACCGACAACCGTTTTTCCCCACTCGGCGACACACCCGCCGAGGATCAAACTCTGGTTACTGGCGACTCTGTTTTGAGAAATGTGAAGTTAGCGACACCAGCAACCATAGTCAATTGTCTTCCGGGGGCCAGAGCAGGCGACACTGAAGGAGATTTGAAACTGCTGGCTAAGGCTAAGAGTAAATTTGGTAAGATTGTAATTCACGTCGGCAGTAATGACACCTGGTTACGCCAATCGGAGGTCACTAAAATTAAAACTGAATCGGTGTGTAACTTTGCAAAAACAATGTCGGACTCTGTAGTTTTCTCTGGGCCCCTCCCCAATCGGACCGGGAGTGACATGTTTAGCCGCATGTTCTCCTTGAATTGCTGGCTGTCTGAGTGGTGTCCAAAAAATGAGGTGGGCTTCATAGATAATTGGCAAAGCTTCTGGGGAAAACCTGGTCTTGTTAGGAGAGACGGCATCCATCCCACTTTGGATGGAGCAGCTCTCATTTGAAAGCTTGACTCTTAGTCTTGTCCATCCAATTTGGAAGTCCCAAAAACCAGTTTTATTTGTTATTATCTATCGTCCACCTGGTCGTTACTGTGAGTTTCTCTGTGAATTTTCAGAACTTTTGTCTGACTTAGTGCTTAGCTCAAATAAGATAATTATAGTGGGCGATTTTAACATCCACACAGATGCTGAGAATGACAGCCTCAGCACTGCATTTAATCTATTATTAGACTCAATTGGCTTTGCTCAAAATGTAAATGAGTCCACCCACCACTTTAATCATATCTTAGATCTTGTTCTGACTTATGGTATGGAAATTGAAGACTTAACAGTATTCCCTGAAAACTCCCTTCTGTCTGATCATTTCTTAATAACATTTACATTTACTCTGATGGACTACCCAGTAGTGGGGAATAAGTTTCATTACACTAGAAGTCTTTCAGAAAGCGCTGTAACTAGGTTTAATGATATGATTCCTTCTTTATGTTCTCTAATGCCATATACCAACAAAGTGCAGAGTAGCTACCTAAACTCTGTAAGTGAGATAGAGTATCTCATCAATAGTTTTACATCCTCATTGAAGACAACTTTGGATGCTGTAGCTCCTCTGAAAAAAGAGCTTTAAATCAGAAGTGCCTGACTCCGTGGTATAACTCACAAACTCGCAGCTTAAAGCAGATAACCCGTACATTGGAGAGGAAATGGCATCTCACAAATTTAGAAGATCTTCACTTTCTTTGCTAATAAAATTTTAACTATTAGAGAAAAAATTACTCATAACCATCCCAAAGATATATCGTTATCTTTGGCTGCTTTCAGTGATGCCGGTATTTGGTTAGACTCTTTCTGATTGTTCTGTCTGAGTTGTTTTCATTAGTTACTTCCTCCAAACCATCAACATGTCTATTAGACCCCATTCCTACCAGGCTGCTCAAGGAAGCCCTACCATTAATTAATTCTTCAATCTTAAATATGATCAATCTATCTTTATTAGTTGGCTATGTACCACAGGCTTTTAAGGTGGCAGTAACTAAACCATTACTTAAAAAGCCATCACTTGACCCAGCTATCTTAGCTAATTATAGGCCAATCTCCAACCTTCCTTTTCTCTCAAAAATTCTTGAAATGGTAGTTGTAAAACAGCTAACTGATCATCTGCAGAGGAATGGTCTATTTGAAGAGTTTCAGTCAGGGTTTAGAATTCATCATAGTACAGAAACAGCATTAGTGAAGGTTACAAATGATCTTCTTATGGCCTCAGACAGTGGACTCATCTCTGTGCTTGTTCTGTTAAACCTCAGTGCTGCTTTTGATACCATTGACCATAAAATTTTATTACAGAGATTAGAGCATGCCATAGGTATTAAAGGCAGTGCGCTGCGGTGGTTTGAATCCTATTTATCTAATAGATTACAATTTGTTCATGTAAATGGGGAATCTTCTTCACAGACTAAGGTTAATTATGGAGTTCCACAAGGTTCTGTGCTAGGACCAATTTTATTCACTTTATACATGTTTCCCTTAGGCAGTACTATTAGACGGCATTGCTTAAATTTTCATTGTTACGCAGATGATATCCAGCTTTATCTATCCATGAAGCCAGAGGACACACACCAATTAGCTAAATTGCAGGATTGTCTTACAGACATAAAGACATGGATGACCTCTAATTTCCTGCTTTTAAACTCAGATAAAACTGAAATTATTGTACTTGGCCCCACAAATCTTACAAACATGGTGTCTAACCAGATCCTTACTCTGGATGGCATTACCCTGATCTCTAGTAATACTGTGAGAAATCTTGGAGTCATTTTTGATCAGGATATGTCATTCAATGCGCATATTAAACAAATATGTAGGACTGCTTTTTTGCATTTGCGCAATATCTCTAAAATTAGAAAGGTCTTGTCTCAGAGTGATGCTGAAAAACTAATTCATGCATTTATTTCCTCTAGGCTGGACTATTGTAATTCATTATTATCAGGTTGTCCTAAAAGTTCCCTGAAAAGCCTTCAGTTAATTCAAAATGCTGCAGCTAGAGTACTGACAGGGACTAGAAGGAGAGAGGATATCTCACCCATATTGGCCTCTCTTCATTGGCTTCCTGTTAATTCTAGAATAGAATTTAAAATTCTTCTTCTTACTTATAAGGTTTTGAATAATCAGGTCCCATCTTATCTTAGGGACCTCATAGTACCATATCACCCCAATAGAGCGCTTCGCTCTCAGACTGCAGGCTTACTTGTAGTTCCTAGGGTTTGTAAGAGTAGAATGGGAGGCAGAGCCTTCAGCTTTCAGGCTCCTCTCCTGTGGAACCAGCTCCCAATTCAGATCAGGGAGACAGACACCCTCTCTACTTTTAAGATTAGGCTTAAAACTTTCCTTTTTGCTAAAGCTTATAGTTAGGGCTGGATCAGGTGACCCTGAACCATCCCTTAGTTATGCTGCTATAGACTTAGACTGCTGGGGGGTTCCCATGATGCACTGAGTGTTTCTTTCTCTTTTTGCTCTGTATGCACCACTCTGCATTTAATCATTAGTGATTGATCTCTGCTCCCCTCCACAGCATGTCTTTTTCCTGGTTCTCTCCCTCAGCCCCAACCAGTCCCAGCAGAAGACTGCCCCTCCCTGAGCCTGGTTCTGCTGGAGGTTTCTTCCTATTAAAAGGGAGTTTTTCCTTCCCACTGTTGCCAAGTGCTTGCTCACAGGGGGTCGTTTTGACCGTTGGGGTTTTTCCTTAATTATTGTATGTCCTTGCCTTACAATATAAAGCACCTTGGGGCAACTGTTTGTTGTGATTTGGCGCTATATAAATAAAATTGATTTGATTTAGTTTTCTTTCTCTGTCCTTTTTTCTCTTTTGAAATTTGGACTTTGATTTTTTTAGGAAAGACATATTTTATTTTAGCCTAAACACTAGGGCTGCAACTAACGATTATTTTACTAATCAGTTCATCGGTCGATTATTTTTTAGATTAATTGTTTTGGGGGTTTTTTTAGTTACATGTGAGTTTTGCCATTATTTCTTTAAGTGAGTTATTATTAAAAGGCCTTTATCATGCAACATCGTTTGACCTTGTAACAAAGTTATGATGTTATATTCTCGTCAAAAATACCTGGAGTAGTGTTTTGTTTTATTTTGCACATACATACATCACCGACACACCACAAAGAGATTTCTATCAGGTTTAGATGCCTACAGCAACTATCTCAGCCACTGACAATATATTACAGCAAGAGTCCAAAACTATTTTAAAGGCCTTACTAAAGTGTAATATGCTATATTTAATAGGATATTTTCATGAAAAAAGACACAAATGTGCAGTTTACTGCATTTTTTTTTTCTTATGTAAAAACACAGCTTAGATGTGGTTTGACCGAAACAAATTGTCATTAAACTTAAATAAAACAGGGATGAAGTGGAGTTTTAAGTATCACTAGGTGTTCACAGGAAACAGTTATATCATATTTATTTATGTTCATTGTTAGTTGGTTTAATCTTTTCTGTTTTGTTTTATCAGATTCCTTTTGTCCGTTTCTCTAAAACTGTATTGTGGCATTATTAGTTATTATTACTATTATTGTTGTTGTTTCTATTATTATTATTATTATTGATATATAAATAAAAATAAATCAATAAAATATTACAATTTGTAATACATTTGACTCTTTTATGACAAACGCTGAGCCATGAATTATTATACAGAAAACAAATGTGCTGACAGCTGCAACAGCTTAATGCTAACTTCAACATTGAAAACGCCATAGACATGCTAACACGTTAGCATCGGTCCCATTTTTAAGTTATAAAATACATCTATCAACTGTTTCAGAAGACCATAACAGGTCAGATTAACATAAAAAGGTAAATGTTACTCACAGACATATGCTCTTTGGGGTTTTAGTGGGGGAAAATTAAGATTAAGCAAAATAAAACACTGAATCAACAAAGCACCAGATCGAAGCAGTGCTTCGATCTGCGAATCACTGCTTCGATTGGTTCAAGGTTCAAAGCAAAGCCGTGCTGCAGAAACGTTTGATTTACTTGGAAGAAACGAAATATTTAACAACTAATTGATGACTAAATTAGTTGACAACTATCTTAATAATCGATTAGTTGTTTCAGCACTACTAAACACCTCCTCTTTCTGTCAGATCCCGTTTGGGATGTGTGTGTGTGTGTGTGTGTGTGTGTGTGTGTGTGTGTGTGTGTGTGTGTGTGTGTGTGTGTGTGTGTGCGTCTCAGAGTGCCGCCTGTGCGCCTGGACTAAACCATTGTACAACTGTGCAGGGGTGGAAGGGCCCTCAGAGATCTTTCAGTATTATTGTTAGAGCAGAATTATGTTTTGCAACATTTATATATTCATCATAATTATATTCTTTTACAACATGAATTGTATGGACATTAATAACATGCAACACAAAAATGCCCATGCTCTGGGCCCTGGGTACATAGTACCCTTTACCCCCCCAGTCCGACACTCCTGGGTGCATGCATCATACACACTTCCATGTGCCCATGATAACTGAAACAAAAAAAAAATGAAATCTGATTTTCACCAAATTTCAACAGGGCATCCAAAATGAGAGTATTGCGAATGTGTTAAAATTTGACCATGATCAGGTTTCACCAAGAACCTCTAAGGACCCTCCACATTACTGACCTGCATGTTGAAGATTATTGGATTTTATTATCTCATTATTATTATTGTTATTATTTGGGGAGTGGAGGGAGAGGGGGGTTTCATGGCCCTACCCTCAACAATCAGCTACACACACCCACACGTGCACACACAAGGATAATAATAACAAATGCCAATAAACTAAATTGAATTTAGCTGCCTCCAATTCCCTGGGAGTCTGAAAAAGTGAAAAATGTGAAGTTCTGGCCTTAATATTTTTTGATTGATTTTTAGATTTCCAACCTTGTCTAAGCATGCAGACTGAGAAATCATTCAGTTGCAGTACAACCCCTGGCAAAAATTATGGAATCACCAGCCTCGGAGGATGTTCATTCAGTTGTTTAATTTTGTAGAAAAAAAGCAGATCACAGACATGACACAAAACTAAAGTCATTTCAAACGGCAACTTTCTGGCTTTAAGAAACACTATAAGAAATCAAGAAAAAAAAAAAGATTGTGGCAGTCAGTAACGGTTACTTTTTTAGACTAAGCAGAGGAAAAAAAATATGGAATCACTCAATTCTGAGGAAACAATTATGGAATCACCCTGTAAATTTTCATCCCCAAAACTAACACCTGCATCATATCAGATCTGCTCGTTAGTCTGCATCTAAAAAGGAGTGAACACACCTTGGAGAGCTGTTGCACCAAGTGGACTGACATGAATCATGGCTCCAACACGAGAGATGTTAATTGAAACAAAGGAGAGGATTATCAAACTCTTAAAAGAGGGTAAATCATCACGCAATGTTGCAAAAGATGTTGGTTGTTCACAGTCAGCTGTGTCTAAACTCTGGACCAAATACAAACAACATGGGAAGGTTGTTAAAGGCAAACATACTGGTAGACCAAGGAAGACATCAAAGCGTCAAGACAGAAAACTTAAAGCAATATGTCTCAAAAATCGAAAATGCACAACAAAACAAATGAGGAACGAATGGGAGGAAACTGGAGTCAACGTCTGTGACCGAACTGTAAGAAACCGCCTAAAGGAAATGGGATTTACATACAGAAAAGCTAAACGAAAGGCATCATTAACACCTAAACAGAAAAAAAGCAAGGTTACAATGGGCTAAGGAAAAGCAATTGTGGACTGTGGATGACTGGATGAAAGTCATATTCAGTGATGAATCTCGAATCTGCATTGGGCAAGGTGATGATGCTGGAACTTTTGTTTGGTGCCTTTCCAATGAGATTTATAAAGATGACTGCCTGAAGAGAACATGTAAATTTCCACAGTCATTGATGATATGGGGCTGCATGTCAGGTAAAGGCACTGGGGAGATGGGTGTCATTACATCATCAATAAATGCACAAGTTTATGTTGATATTTTGGACAATTGAAAGGATGTTTGGGGATGATGAAATCATTTTTCAAGATGATAATGCATCTTGCCATAGAGCAAAAACTGCAAAAACATTCCTTGCAAAAAGACACATAGGGTCAATGTCATGGCATAGGGTCAATATCAATGAGCAGATCTGATTTGATGCAGGTGTTAATTTGGGGGATGAAAATTTACAGGGTGATTCCATAATTTTTTCCTCAGAATTGAGTGATTCCATATTTTTTCCTCTGCTTGGTCTAAAAAAGTAACCGTTACTGACTGCCACAATCTTTTTTTCTTGATTTCTTATAGTGTTTCTTAAAGCCAGAAAGTTGCCATTTGAAATGACTTTAGTTTTGTGTCATGTCTGTGATCTGCTTTTTTTCTACAAAATTAAACAACTGAATGAACATCCTCTGAGGCCAGTGATTCCATAATTTTTGCCAGGGGTTGTAAGTGTGTTTTATGCTTGGAGTTGACCCCACTGAGAAAAAAGAAATCAAATTTTGGGGGTTGGATCTGTTTCCAAGCAGGTTCCCAAAACAGAAGCCATCCAGTTTGATGACAATGCACTGCAAGATACTGATACTCAAAAGTCACAAATGTTTTCATCTTCATACTGATCTGCAACTAAATTTGTATTTGTATTTGTAATGGGAATGTGTTTGTGTCACTGCATGTTACAAATTACATAAAAAAGATTAAAGAAGCTTCTGCTAATAGCTGAGTACTTCAAATATGACCCCAATTACCTCCCAGAGTAGTTGAGTGCAGGGTTTCAGACCTGAGCATCACTTCAAATGGGGGGGGGGGGGGGGGGTTGCCTCCCACCTATAATTCTGTCCTTTCTTTGATACCACAAAGACTCAGAGATCATCACCTTTCTGCAAATGAAACTAAGAACAATAGCAACTCACACCTGAACTCCAGCGTCCTCCGGTGACCAACAACATCAATGTGACATCAGTGACCCCACACAGGATAAATATTTAAGCAAAATGTCTTCAAGGGACTAAACAAGTCCGGTTGACCTGACACAACTTACACTCCACAGACTTCAAATGTTGAAGTAAAAAAAATCTGTCTAATCAAAGGACACAATGAATGATCATAATCAAAGTTTGACGAAAACTTGAAAGCAAATCACTAAATCAGAACATCACTTTCCAGAGGGCAGCTCAGCTTTTGAAAGTTTTTGAAATAAAGGCAAGGTAACCAGCCTCTAAAATGTTTTCAAGTTCAATCAATTTCAATCATTTTTCAAGTACGATAAAATCATTTTCCACGTTTTTTTTTTTCATACAGAGCAATCTCCCCCAAATCAAACAATTCATCATAGATGTAACAATTAAAGGTTAAAAATCTCATATCCTGCAATTTTCTTAATAAATGACCGAAATGTAAGGTGGACAACCTACAGTGTGTTCACAGAAAAAGGAAGGAAAAACCAAGAGGATCGGACAAATAGCAAAGCTAACACTGCCGCGTCCTTGGCGCTCTGACTTTTCATCGTCTTCAGTGTTAAGTGTCGACTGTCATGACCTCACTCCTTTTGTCTGTTTTACTTGAAAACAAAGTGAAAGACATAACCCACCAATGGCTTGCTTTCAAATGAGCGAGTGCTTTGAAAATATGTTCAATTGCAAGCTGTATTTTGATTGATTATCTCGACTGAAGGCTGTCAACAAGGTTGGTAGGTTACTTGTAGAGCATGACTTGGTGAACTTATTGATGTCCTCGCTCACAGGCATAGCTCCAGCAATGGACGGACATTTCAGGTACATACATTTTGGACACCAGACACCAACCTGGGGTGCCTCCCGTGTCCGAGACACGGGAGGCACCCCAGGTGGACATTTCGGGTCACATTTCAAAATACTTTATTTTTTATACACTCACAGAAATATTAACCCTAACTTTTAAGATTTATGTAATTTTATTACATGACAAATTCCCCTTTACTTTTTTAGATAATTTTAATACAAACCTACAAAATAAACCTTACATGATGCATATTCATTTCTGTAATAAATCCTATTTATTTGAAATGCATAATCCTCAGCTTTATGTATTTTGTATTAATAAAATATAATTACTCTAAATCAATAATAATGACAGTATTTATTTAAAATACATAAAGTATATTGTTTGAATTGGATAATAATTATGTTACCTATACAAGATAAATGGCATAGAAACATAATTATTATGAACATGCATCCTGTAACATTTATTTGGTAGGTTTGTATTAAAATTATCAAAAAAGTAAATGGGAATTTGTCATGTAATAAAATTACATAAATCTTAAAAGTTAGGGTTTAATATTTCTGTGAGTGTAGGTGTTATATATATTTTAGGTTTTATTTCACATTATCAATCAATTTTATTTATATAGTGCCAAATCACAACAAACAGTTGCCCCAAGGCGCTTTATATTGTAAGGCAAGGCCATACAATAATTACGTAAAAACCCCAATGGTCAAAACGACCCCCTGTGAGCAAGCACTTGGCGACAGTGGGAAGGAAAAACTCCCTTTTAACAGGAAGAAACCTCCAGCAGACCCAGGCTCAGGGAGGGGCAGTCTTCTGCTGGGACTGGTTGGGGCTGAGGGAGAGAACCAGGAAAAAGACATGCTGTGGAGGGGAGCAGAGATCAATCACTAATGATTAAATGCAGAGTGGTGCATATAGAGCAAAAAGAGAAAGAAACACTCAGTGCATCGTGGGAACCCCCCAGCAGTCTAAGTCTATAGCAGCATAACTAAGGGATGGTTCAGGGTCACCTGATCCAGGCCTAACTATAAGCTTTAGCAAAAAGGAAAGTTTAAGCCTAATCTTAAAAGTAGAGAGGGTGTCTGTCTCCCTGATCCGAATTGGGAGCTGGTTCCACAGGAGAGGAGCCTGAAAGCTGAAGGCTCTGCCTCCCATTCTACTCTTACAAACCCTATGAACTACAGGTAAGCCTGCAGTCTGAGAGCGAAACGCTCTATTGGGGTGATATGGTACTATGAGGTCCCTAAGATAAGATGGGACCTGATTATTCAAAACCTTATAAGTAAGAAGAAGAATTTTAAATTCTATTCTAGAATTAACAGGAAGCAAATGAAGAGAGGCCAATATGGGTGAGATATGCTCTCTCCTAGTCCCCGTTAGTACTCTAGCTGCAGCATTTTGAATTAACTGAAGGCTTTTCAGGGAACTTTTAGGACAACCTGATAATAATGAATTACAATAGTCCAGCCTAGAGGAAATAAATGCATGAATTAGTTTTTCAGCATCACTCTGAGACAAGACCTTTCTAATTTTAGAGATATTGCGTAAATGCAAAAAAGCAGTCCTACATATTTGTTTAATATGCGCATTGAAAGACATATCCTGATCAAAAATGACTCCAAGATTTCTCACAGTATTACTAGAGGTCAGGGTAATGCCATCCAGAGTAAGGATCTGGTTAGACACCATGTTTCTAAGATTTGTGGGGCCAAGTACAATAACTTCAGTTTTATCTGGCTTCATGGATAGATAAAGCTGGGTATCATCTGCGTAACAATGAAAATTTAATCAAAGCCGTCTAATAATACTGCCTAAGGGAAGCATGTATAAAGTGAATAAAATTGGTCCTAGCACAGAACCTTGTGGAACTCCATAATTAACCTTAGTCTGTGAAGAAGATTCCCCATTTACATGAACAAATTGTAATCTATTAGATAAATATGATTCAAACCACCGCAGCGCAGTGCCTTTAATACCTATGGCATGCTCTAATCTCTGTAATAAAATTTTATGGTCAGCAGTATCAAAAGCAGCACTGAGGTCTAACAGAACAAGCACAGAGATGAGTCCACTGTCTGATGCCATAAGAAGATCATTTGTAACCTTCACTAATGCTGTTTCTGTACTATGATGAATTCTAAAACCTGACTGAAACTCTTCAAATAGACCATTCCTCTGCAGATGATCAGTTAGCTGTTTTACAACTACCCTTTCAAGAATTTTTGAGAGAAAAGGAAGGTTGGAGATTGGCCTATAATTAGCTAAGATAGCTGGGTCAAGTGATGGCTTTTTAAGTAATGGTTTAATTACTGCCACCTTAAAAGCCTGTGGTACATAGCCAACTAATAAAGATAGATTGATCATATTTAAGATCGAAGTATTAAATAATGGTAGGGCTTCCTTGAGCAGCCTGGTAGGAATGGGGTCTAATAGACATGTTGATGGTTTGGATGAAGTAACTAATGAAAATAACTCAGACAGAACAATCTGAGAGAAAGAGTCTAACCAAATACCGGCATCACTGAAAGCAGCCAAAGATAACGATACGTCTTTGGGATAGTTATGAGTAATTTTTTCTCTAATAGTTAAAATTTTATTAGCAAAGAAAGTCATGAAGTCATTACTAGTTAAAGTTAAAGGAATACTCGGCTCAATAGAGCTCTGACTCTTTGTCAGCCCGCCTACAGTGCTGAAAAGAAACCTGGGGTTGTTCTTATTTTCTTCAATTAGTGATGAGTAGTAAGATATCCTAGCTTTACGGAGGGCTTTTTTATAGAGCAACAGACTCTTTTTCCAGGCTAAGTGAAGATCTTCTAAATTAGTGAGACGCCATTTCCTCTCCAACTTATGGGTTATCTGCTTTAAGCTGCGAGTTTGTGAGTTATTCCACGGAGTCAGGCACTTCTGATTTAAAGCTCTCTTTTTCAGAGGAGCTACAGCATCCAGAGTTGTCTTCAATGAGGACGTAAAACTACTGACGAGATACTCTATCTCACTTACAGAGTTTAGGTAGCTACTCTGCACTGTGTTGGTATATGGCATTAGAGAACATAAAGAAGGAATCATATCCTTAAACCTAGTTACAGCACTTTCTGAAAGACTTCTAGTGTAATGAAACTTATTCCCCACTGCTGGGTAGTCCATCAGAGTAAATGTAAATGTTATTAAGAAATGATCAGACAGAAGGGAGTTTTCAGGGAATACTGTTAAGTCTTCAATTTCCATACCATAAGTCAGAACAAGATCTAAGATATGATTAAAGTGGTGGGTGGACTCATTTACATTTTGAGCAAAGCCAATTGAGTCTAATAATAGATTAAATGCAGTGCTGAGGCTGTCATTCTCAGCATCTGTGTGGATGTTAAAATCGCCCACTATAATTATCTTATCTGAGCTAAGCACTAAGTCAGACAAAAGTTCTGAAAATTCACAGAGAAACTCACAGTAACGACCAGGAGGACGATAGATAACAACAAATAAAACTGTTTTTTGGGACTTCCAATTTGGATGGACAAGACTAAGAGTCAAGCTTTCAAATGAATTAAAGCTCTGTCTGGGTTTTTGATTAATTAATAAGTTGGAATGGAAGATTGCTGCTAATCCTCCGCCTCGGCCCGTGCTACGAGCGTTCTGGCAGTTAGTGTGACTCGGGGGTGTTGACTCATTTAAACTAACATATTCATCCTGCTGTAACCAGGTTTCTGTAAGGCAGAATAAATCAATATGTTGATCAATTATTATATCATTTACTAACAGGGACTTAGAAGAGAGAGACCTAATGTTTAATAGACCACATTTAACTGTTTTAGTCTATGGTGCAGCTGAAGGTGCTATATTATTTTTTCTTTTTGAATTTTTATGCTTAATAGATTTTTGCTGGTTATTGGTGGTCTGGGAGCAGGCACCGTCTCTACGGGGATGGGGTAATGAGGGGATGGCAGGGAGAGAGAAGCTGCAGAGAGGTGTGTAAGACTACAACTCTGCTTCCTGGTCCCAACCCTGGATAGTCACGGTTTGGAGGATTTAAGAAAATTGGCCAGATTTCTAGAAATGAGAGCTGCTCCATCCAAAGTGGGATGGATGCCGTGTCTCCTAACAAGACCAGGTTTTTGTCACTCCTGGTCAGATTGGGGAGGGGCCCAGAGAAAACTACAGAGTCCGACATTGTTTTTGCAAAGTTACACACCGATTCAATGTTAATTTTAGTGACCTCCGATTGGCATAACCGGGTGTCATTACTGCCGACGTGAATTACAATCTTACCAAATTTACGCTTAGCCTTAGCCAGCAGTTTCAAATTTCCTTCAATGTCGCCTGCTCTGGCCCCCGGAAGACAATTGACTATGGTTGCTGGTGTCGCTAACTTCACATTTCTCAAAACAGAGTCGCCAACAACCAGAGTTTGATCCTCGGCGGGTGTGTCGCCGAGTGGGGAAAAACGGTTAGAGATGTGAACGGGTTGGCGGTGTACACGGGGCTTCTGTTTAGGACTACGCGTCCTCCTCACAGTCACCCAGTCGGCCTGCTTTCCCGGCTGCTCGGGATCTGCCAGAGTAGGGTTGCCAACTCTCTGAAAAATAAATAAGGGACACCTCACTGGCAGGGCTGACCGGCCCATGGAAATATAGACTGGAATGGACATGCGCGCCTCTATCTATTAGCGTCACTCAGGACAGGAAGGCGCCATTACTAAGGGTGGAAATGTGCAGCTCATCAATTATAAACTGACTGCTTTTTTTGCACTAGCGTCACTATTTCTTAATGGATTTTAATAAATGTAGGCTTGTTTCAAAGCCCTTTGAAAGCTCTTTCCAATGCACCTATGCATGTGTGGGTGAAAAAAAAACTTTTATGTCAAATGCAGAAATTTGGGGAAATTACAACAAACTGCTGCTTTTCTCACTTTATTGTCGCTATTTGTTAACAGATTTTAATAAAAGTAGGCTTGTTTTAAAGCCTTTTAACTGCTCTTTCTAATGAACCCATACATGTCTAGGTAGAAAAAAATGTTTTATGTAAAGTGTGGAAATTTGTGGAAAATATTCCATTCTGTTCATTTACTGTGATTTTTTTTTTTCCTGTCATCATAATTCTCGATGGATTTTTATAAATGACGCTTGTAAGTTGTATTCATGCTAACGAACACATACATGTCTGGATAAAAAAATCCTTATGTATCCTTATGTGACGTCCATTCCAGGTCTCTATTTCCATGGACCGGCCAACTGACCATTACCTTCACCCTTCCCAGCGTGTGTGTGAAATGATTTTTAACCATTTGACTATTGACTTGACCCTGAATTTAAGTAGATGCACACATGCATTTGTTATGATATGAATATGCAGAAAACAAATTATTTAGCAATTTATTTTTAGTGCAAAATAAATTTTCACTCACAATTTCAATATGAGCATCCTGTCCTGCTTCAAAATATAAAAAAAATTTCTTTAAAAATAAATCTTTCTCTGTCGTGTTATTGCTTAACTTAAAAGTGTATAAATTAACAAAAAAAAAATATCATTCAAAACAATCTAACAGTGAAAGTCTGAAAAAGTAAACAATACTTACAATACTTATAGCTGTTGTCGCACACCTTTTCCACCCAGCCATTTTCCTTTTCCCATTTGCCCATGTATTTTTACTTTCTTTTTTTCGAGGAGGAGTAACGACGTTACAGACATTGCTGTTCGTAGGCGTGTCTGCAGTGTCTGTGTCGGTGTCTGTGTCGGTATCAGCCATGCTGATTTGTCATGGTCGTCCGACGACGGTCATCGGCTCATGATTCTCGTCCGGGATCTTCTTGCGAGCAGATGTCCCTCAACCAATGAGATAAGAGTGATTCTGTATCGTCAACTCGTGTCTGTCAGTTCATTGGTGAAGAGCAGGAGAGAGGCTGGGATCAAACTTACCGTAAGTTTCCAAATAAAGCGAAAGTCAATTCCATTGACATTTTACAGACTTTGATTCTCACAGAAATACGGGACAAACTGCGTCCCGTTTCAGGTCAATACGGAACGCACACTTTTATTTCCAAATAAGGGACGATTCCATTTTTCAAGGGACGGTTGGCAACCGTATGCCAGAGGGAAACTAACGGCGGCTAAGCTACCTTGGTCTGCACCGACTACAGGGGCCTGGCTAGCTGTAGAATTTTCCACGGTGCGGAGCCGAGTCTCCAATTCGCCCAGCCTGACCTCCAAAGCTACGAATAAGCTACACTTAATACAAGTACCATTACTGCTAAAGGAGGCCGAGGAATAACTAAACATTTCACACCCATAGCAGAAAAGTGCGGGAGAGACAGGAGAAGCCGCCATGCTAAATCGGCTAAGAGCTAGTAGCTGCGCTAAGCTAGCGGATTCCTAAAAACACACAAAATGAATAATGTGTAAATAATTTAGAGGTGATTCAGCAGAGGGAGTGCTTTAGTTAAGGCACGTGAAGATTACACTGTGAAACAAATCGTTATCTAGTTAACTAGATCAATCTAACTGCGCAGATTTAACAGATACAGCAAAACACCGCTGTGCTCCGGAACAGGAAGTGATACAATACCGCAGTGAGAGCCAACCACCAGTAGAGGCATATTTTTGGACTACAACAGGGAACTTTTATGTGGAGTTACTGATGTGAATATAAGAAACACAGACCAAATTTGAAAATGTTTTTCTTAAAATTGAGGATGTTACTGCCAAAAATGGACTGACAACTGACTGGTGGAGAAAATGTAGTTATAATGTGACTCAAAATGTGCTCATATCGCAGCTCCACCAGCTGTGTCACACCTTAAATGTGTTTTATTTGACTCGAAATGTGCCAGGAAGTGCTGCCAGAGTTTCTTTGTGGCATCACCCTCAACTTGTGTGGTGGACAGCCCGACATCTAGAGCTTATCGATATATTTTGTTTGCATTACACTTTGATAATAAAGTGTGATACTTCAACATGTGATCCTGTTATTTCTGAAGAAAAAAATCTATAAAAAAAATATTTCAAATATTTTTGTTAACATATCAAAAAATACCCCTAGAAAATCCTAAAAACAGAATTTGTAGATCATGTCCAAAACAGCCCAGTTTAGCGACAGGTGTCCAAAACATCCGTGTCCTACAGTCAGCTCTAGCAAGACATCCTGGTCTCCCTAGGTTATAGTAAGACTTTGTAGCTGAACTGTAGAGCCAGCATTAGTTGACTTTTGTAGAAAAAGTGGGTTATGTTATTTTAACATACTGGATGAAGTCGACTGAAATTTCTTCATTAAGAAAACTCATCCTGTTAAATTTGACCTTGTGAACAAATATACAATGCATCCGAAAAGTATTCATGGCGCTTCATTTTATCCACATTTTATGTTACAGCCCTATTCCTAAATGGAGTAAATGAATCTTTTCCCACAAAGGTTTGTGTTCCCACTTATTACTCACCCCGTAATGACAACATTAATTTTTTTTTTTTTTTTTTTTTTTTTTTTTTTTAGATTTTTGCTAATTTTTCTTTTTAAATAAAAGCCTAAGAAATCACGTATACATAAGTATTCACACCCTTTGCTCAATACTTGTTGATGCACCTTTGGCAGCAGTTACAGCCTCAGGTGCTCCTATCTTTGAGCACTTTTGCCAGTTCCTCTTTGCATCACCTCTCAACCCCCATCAGCTTGGAATGGGGAGTGTTGGTCATTTTCAGCATTTGATAGAGTGGAATGGGAGTACCTTATCACAGTCCTGAAGAAATTTAGGTTTGGTGATAGATTTATTTCTTGGATTCGTCTCTTGTACCCATCCCTTCTAGCTTCTATTTGTAGTAATGCAAATTCCAAATATTGTACTCTGGAACGTGGTACACGTCAAGATTGTCCTCTTTTCCCCTTTACTTTTTGCTTTAGCAACAGAACCACAATCGATTAGTCTCAGAACCTCTTCCTTGTTTCAGGGTGTGACTCATGAGAGTATAGAACATGGGGTTGCTCTGTATGCAGAGCATTTTCTTTTATATGTCACAAATCCAACTAGCCAGTTACCATCTAATATGGTACAACCCCTGGCAGTAATTATGGAATCACCGGCCTCGGAGGATGTTCATTCAGTTGTTTAATTTTGTAGAAAAAAAGCAGATCACAGACATGACACAAAACTAAAGTCATTTCAAATGGCAACTTTCTGGCTTTAAGAAACACTATAAGAAATCAGGAAAAAATTGTGGCAGTCAGTAACGGTTACTTTTTTAGACCAAGCAGAGGGAAAAAAATATGGAATCACTCAATTCTGAGGAAAAAATTATGGAATCATGAAAAACAAAAGAACGTTCCAACACATCACTAGTATTTTGTTACACCACCTCTGGCTTTTATAACAGCTTGCAGTCTCTGAGGCATGGACTTAATGAGTGACAAACAGTACTCTTCATCAATCTGGCTCCAACTTTCTCTGATTGCTGTTGCCAGATCAGCTTTGCAGGTTGGAGCCTTGTCATGGACCATTTTCTTCAAGTTCCACCAAAGATTTTCAATTGGATTAAGATCCGGACTATTTGCAGGCCATGACATTGACCCTATGTGTCTTTTTGCAAGGAATATTTTCACAGTTTTTGCTCTATGGCAAGATGCATTATCATCTTGAAAAATGATTTCGTCATCCCCAAACATCCTTTCAATTGATGGGATAAGAAAAGTGTCCAAAATATCAACGTAAACTTGAGCATTTATTGATGATGTAATGACAGCCATCTCCCCAGTGCCTTTACCTGACATGCAGCCCCATATCATCAATGACTGTGGAAATTTACATGTTCTCTTCAGGCAGTCATCTTTATAAATCTCATTGGAACGGCACCAAACAAAAGTTCCAGCATCATCACCTTGCCCAATGCAGATCCGAGATTCATCACTGAATATGACTTTCATCCAGTCATCCACAGTCCATGACTGCTTTTCCTTAGCCCATTGTAACCTTGTTTTTTTTCTGTTTAGGTGTTGATGATGGCTTTCGTTTAGCCTTTCTGTATGTTAAATCCCATTTCCTTTAGGCGGTTTCTTACAGTTCGGTCACAGACGTTGACTCCAGTTTCCTCCCATTCATTCCTCATTTGTTTTGTTGTGCATTTTCGATTTTTGAGACATATTACTTTAAGTTTTGTGTCTTGACGCTTTGATGTCTTCCTTGGTCTACCAGTATGTTTGCCTTTAACAACCTTCCCATGTTGTTTGTATTTGGTCCAGAGTTTACACACAGCTGACTGTGAACAACCAACATCTTTTGCAACATTGCGTGATGATTTACCCTCTTTTAGGAGTTTGATAATCCTCTCCTTTGTTTCAATTGACATCTCTTGTGTTGGAGCCATGATTCATGTCAGTCCACTTGGTGCAACAGCTCTCCAAGGTGTGATCACTCCTTTTTAGATGCAGACTAACAAGCAGATCTGATTTGATGTAGGTGTTACTTTTGGGGATGAAAATTTACAGGGTGATTCCATAATTTATTCCTCAGAATTGAGTGATTCCATAATTTTTTCCTTCTGCTTGGTCTAAAAAAGTAACCGTTACTGACTGCCACAATTTTTTTTTTCCTGATTTCTTATAGTGTTTCTTAAAGCCAGAAAGTTGCCATTTGAAATGACTTTAGTTTTGTGTCATGTCTGTGATCTTCTTTTTTTCTACAAAATTAAACAACTGAATGAACGTCCTCCGAGGCCGGTGATTCCATAATTATTGCCAGGGGTGTAGTACTCCAAACATTTGTCTCTTTTTCTGGATATAGGCTTAACATACAAAAAAAAAGAACGCTAACAACTCATAGAAATTGATTTTCCTTTCCATCTGGCTCATTCTGGTTTTAGGTATTTGGAAGTGAGTGTAACTGGTTCACATCAGGCTTTGCAGACTGTGAATTTTACTTCTTTGCTGTCCAATAAAAGGTCACCTTTTCAAAGATGGGCTAACTGTTATGTGTCGGACGCAGGACGGAGAACCGACCAGCGTTTGAAGGACCCAGTATAAAATAAGCAGAGCACGGTACAAAGGATAACTGACTTTAATAACATAACAGTGATGTGATAATACAAACAAATAAGTGCGCGGTCTGGCGTGGTGGAATGCCGGTGTGCTCCCAGCAGCACTAACGGTCCGGAGCCAGAAACAGTTCAGACCCAAGGACCCCGCCGACACCCCCCAGGTGGCCGCGACAAACCGAGTCTGTGAAAGAAGAAACCATCATGTGAGTCCACACTCCACACACAGAGAGACCACTCAAAGGTGTACATAAACAGCAAACACTTCCTGGCTTAATTACTAATCAGCTTCCCACCCTGCAGGCATGGAACACCCTGTTCACATACTCAAACTGCAGTGGAAGCTGATTAAACGACTAACATAACAGCTCAATATAATAAGGTGTGAGGGACACCACATTTACTGACTGTACTAATGTTAGTCACAAAACCTAACGTACCTCAGGAAGTGTGCTGACGAGCGTGAGACCTCACCCCCTCCTCTTTCACAGACCATGGCATCAAACCTGGACGTTCTCTGCATCCATAATGATGAGATGGCTCTCAAGACGACGATCTCACCCGTCTGGTCACAAGGTCGAGTCTCTGGCAAATACACACTGTGTTCTCCAGACTTAAATGCCACCATGCTCCAATCCGTGTAGATGCACCACAGCTGTGAGTCCTGACGAGCTGCACATGATCAGCCTCAGGTGATCAGGGTGAGGTCCTGATAACTCAGCCACACAGCCACTCAGTCCTAAACGCGTGCCACCTGGAAGGAAAAACAACAGACAGAAAACAGAAGACAAACAAAAGCCAGCCAGGCACGCCAGGCACCCCAGCCACAACACTAATGTGCCAGTATCTCTCTTAGGTAGGATTAATATAGTGAAAATAAATCTTTTACCCAAGTTTTGTGGCTTGGTCAGCCAAGAAGAAGAAGTAAAAAGGCATGGAGTGATGTCATCATCTATAACGATGCACTGCCTTAAGCAAGTAAGCAATGTACTGAATATGAATATGATGTACTCTATAAGGGCAGTACAGGTATTGTACTGGTGTCCGGGGAGGTAGTAGACTCTCGTCCACTTCACCTCTTGATGAACACCGGCACAGTGGGCCTCAGGACTGTTTGTATGTATTGCGCTCACACTGATAAGGAGTCGGACTTCTAACATGTAGACCTTTTCCCCTTGTGAAACGCTTTGAAGTTCAGTTCTTGGCAATGCTGCCTGTCTGTGTCCTTGGACACGACACTGCATCTGCATTGTTCCAGTCCACCCAGTTACACATGTGTACCAGCCTTGGATTGACAAATAGCTTGTGTCAGCCGGGCATCAGACGCTATGGAATCTGGGAATAAATACCAGCACCAATGGGTCTCAGGGTCTATATGATGTAAAAAAGTATTACTATATTTACTGTTGCTGGTCTTGCCTTTGGATACCATTATGAAATTAGTAAAAATGACAATTCTATATATTGGTAATTTTTCCCATTTTTGCAGCTCTGTGGTTTAAAAAATACAATCAGTCAGTTTGCTAAAGTGAACAGCATCATCACGTCCAATACAAGACTATGAGAGTAGACAAAAGGGAACAAACTTTTTCAGCAAATCGAAGGAACATGGACGGGGACGAGAAAAAGTGGGTCCACTTTGGAAGTGTCCTTTCCATTTTATTCTTTTCGTCTCTTCCCACTTCAGCCTCCAGTCACCCAACGAGACAAATGCATCAACTGCAGCTGTTTCATATGCAAATTTGGACCGGAATCAGAATTAAATAAACGTCTTCTTTTATACAGCGTTACTGCCTTCATAAGTGACTCATTCACACACAATAGCAGAAATGTCTCATTTTTATTAAGACACAAAAGGTTTTTGGCAGCTTTTGTCGCCTTCTAACTCCCCACCCCTTTACCCTAAAATACAGCACATCCCAAAATTTCCAACGACTCTTATTATTACTAAGCGTCATGCGGAGGCGACTCCTTACATGTGCATCATGGGAAATGGGGGGATGGGAGGGGGGAGTCAGGAGGAGCAACGCTGTCTCTGAGTGAGTGGATAAGTGCTACATGTCAGCGTCATGTTTAAAGACGCGCCGCATGATATCTTTGTCATCGGGACCGACAGAAATCACGATTGGAGACGAGCGGTGAGGCCGGTTGTCACAACAAATTCTTGCAAGAGGTGCGCGCGGCGTGACTGAAAGCTGTAATTTAGAAACTGTGACTTCAGTAAGTTTGTCAGAGAGACGAAGACGTGAAGGCTCAAGACAGAAAATGTTAATGTTTTGTAGTAAATTACTACGGCTCCGAAAATTATTTCAGCTGTTGCAGAAATATAACAAGCTGGAAAGACGGGCCCTAATTGAATTTGTAAAGTACATGCAGAGATAATGAGATGGGACGCATGATGATGTGTTAGCTGCAGCATTTATGGAAGTGACAATGCAGAAACGTGCACAAAGGACCTGTCACATCCTGAAGAGTTGGTATCATGTAGGATTATAATGTACTTTATATTTTGTCAAGCTGAGATTCTGAGACTTTGACTGCTTCCATATTACTATAAAGTGACCTGTATCTGTTTTTTTTTTTTGTTGTTGTTGTTGTTGTTTGTTTTGTTGTTTGTTTGTTTGTTGTTGTTGTTTTTGCAAACTTTTACCTGTATTTGATTTGACCATCTCCACAGCAGCAGTCACATTAAAAGTGATCAGATCTGGATCAATAATGTGACTGTTTATACTGGACCAAATCAATACACACCTGAATCCAATGAAAGACTCGTTAGCAGGCTTTTAATGATTGGATTCAGATGTTGGAGCAGGGAGATTAAGAGTGTCAGGAAGGTAGATCTCGAGGACTGAACTTGGGCACCCCTGGTCTAGATTGTCCTTTTGGTCTTTGGTCTGGAGCACACAGCATCCATTCCTCCCAAAAAAGACCTAGAATACTGATTTGTCTGACCACAATACACATTTCAACTATGATGGTCCAACCCAGATGTCTCAGAGACCACAGACGTTTCTGGACATTTGCAGAGTAAATTTTTAAGTGCCATTTCTAATTCCGTATTGTGTTGCTTGATAAAGGTTTCCCAAAGTAATCACTTGCACCATGTGGTTATATCAGCTATTGATGAATGACTGTTCTTGATGTTGTGCCATCTGACGGATCAGTGATCACAGGGGTTCATCTTAGGGTCTGTTAGAAAAGTATCCAACCTTTTTATTTTTTCAAAAACCTTATCGATTTGAATCACATGTGCTTGCATGAGCCAACCTTGAACCTTCGTGCGCATGCGTGAATTTTTTCATGCCTGTCGAATGCGTCATTTGCTGGCAAGCAGCCTTTGTGTGAGGATGGGTGTAGTGCTCTCGACGGATTTTCATTGCAAGGAAAATGACGGAACAACTGGAGCAGCGCTACTGAAACTGGGTGACAGCCAGGTGGAATCCATTTGGATTATTCAGACGGCTTTTGGTGACGATGCTATGGGCATCACACAGATTAAGGAGCGGTACAACCGGTTTAAAGACGTCCGCACAACAGTGGAGAGCGAGCCGCGCTCCGGTCAGCCATCAACATGCTGAAATGACCAGATCATTTCCAAAGTGAAGAGTGGTGGCGAAATTCATGCCGAAGCTGCTAATGGCGGAGCAAAAGCACCTCCATGTTGAAGTCTCACAGGACATGCCCACCTCCAATCAGCACACGTGATTCAAATCCATCAGGTTTTTGCAAAAAAAAAAAAAAAAAAAAGGTTGGATACTTTTCTAACAGACCTTGTATGTCAATTTTGTTTGAGGGACATTGTTTTTAAACATTTTTGGAATGTTTTGCAGGTCTAAAATGCAGGAATGGCTGTATGTTCACAAATAAAATGAAGCTGACCACACAAAACCTGAAATATCATGGGTTTATACTATCTGTAATGAAATAGAAGTCCAAGTAATTTCAGAATCACTGCAGAGGGAGGAGCTATTTGCACTCTCCATGGTGTCTCACCTTTTTCTGATATGGAGTTATAAGTTAATCACTACTCTTGCTGAGATGTTGGCAACAGACCTATAAATTTTGGAATTTTCCACTCCTAAAAATGGACCTCTATCCACATGTTAATACGATGGAAATTATGCTAAAAGTCACAACTGCTATGATGGAATTGGGCTGAGTGGTCGCCGAGCTCTAGCTCTGGTCAGACAGACAGAAGTGGTTCACACTAGTTGTTCTAATATTTCTGATAAAGATCTGTGAGGGATAATCAGTCTCAAAAGTGTGATTCCCTCAGTGGTTCTTCCAGCTGTCTGGGTTGCTTTGGGAACTCACTACAGATTCTGTTTCTAATTATCATTGTTCATTCATAATTATTACTGCCTGCAAAAACAACATATCATAGAACATTTCCAAACATGTTCAAAATAAAAGAATTATTCATTGATAATGCCTCTTAAAATCTTTGCTGTGCACGTGTGACTCGGCTATGATCGGTGAAATGAAAGCTCCCAATTTGTAGTTGTCACAGTAACACAGCACACTTAGAGTAGCACAGGTTTGCCAGGTGCACAGCAGTCTATAAATGGAAAATAGTAATTATCAGAGAAAGGATTCACTGCAGTAAACTAATCTAAAAGTGAGAGGGACAAGTGTTTCCAAAAATAAATGGATGTAAGTGTATTAATACGCCACATTCTAATCCAGTTACATTTTTTCCGCAAATCTGATTGGTTAATCGTGTGAGATTTCAGACTGTATAATATCGGGGTAGCGATTGCAAAATATTCGACCGTTTCACATTTGGAAGTATTACTTGGCGCTCTGACCGGTGTTCTGACGAGATGTCATTCCTATCAAATATCATTCCTGTCCTACATGCAACTGCACATGTACACGCATGCACAGTACTGTCATTACGCGGAACTGTCGATTTATATGATGAGATGCACAATTTGACAGAACAGAACATCATTGTATGAATATGGATTATATTATAAGGCAGGGGTGGTGGAGAAGTGGTTAGTGCACTTGGTTTCAGTGCAGAAGGTTCCTGGTTTGAACCCCGATCCTGCCACCATTTAATGTAGGCATTCATGTACCAGCTGATCTTGGGGGACGATCTTTCTGATGTATTCATCAGTGCTCCTCGTCTCATCCTGGATTGTGGTTCTGACACTCACTAATCCTCACCCTCCCTCCTTACATTTCTCATAGAGCTTCAGGGTGCTGGACTTTGGGTGGAAACTTCTGTGCATTGTGAGGGGTTTTTGTGTCTTTACATCAGTGGCATCTATCTCCCCCTGTGGCCAAATGATTATCCCAGTTGGGTATCTGATGACTGGTAGGGTATATGTATTGATGGATCGGATCTTATTCCTGCCTTAGAGCTGGCTTCTCAGCACCTGTCTTACCTTCTGGACCTATTTGGCTGTGGCTGCCCTTCTTGCATCTTTATCATGGTTCTGATTGGCTTGTGGGATTCTGTCCTGTATGTCCCCTATCCTGCCCTACTGGCAGCTCCACCCCTTCAGTCCAGATCAAGTTCCCTCTCTTTGCCACCATTCAGCCACACTTATCCAATCCGAATGACAACCCGATATTCTTACTGTAGATCCTGGTGAGGTGGATCAGTGAGTCAATGTCTCGCTCATTCTTGGCATACAGCTTGATGTCATCCATGTACAGGAGGTGGCTGATGGTTACTTCATTTCTGAATCAATATCCATAGCCATTCTTTGTGATGAGTTGGCTGAGGGAGTTGATGTTGATGCCTATGCAGAACAGCAGTGGGGGCAGGGCATCACCTTGGTATATTCTGCACTTGATGGTGACTTGTGCGAATGCCTTGGAGTTTGTTACGATGGCTGGAGCCGGGACTAGTAGAACCCCAAATATGTAAAGCAGCCCAGACACGAAGGATGAGTGGATGTTTTGTACAATGAGTGTACAAAAACTCCAAGGTGTTTTAATCATCCACACGGTGGGGTAAACAACGTAAGGATAGACAGTGTGGCATGTGCCATCGCACTAGGGCCCGGGACATACAGGGGCCCCTGAATTTGTCTGAACTCATCTACATTATCACAATGATGCGCACTACGCACAGCGTGCATAAAAGTGTACATCATGCACATTACACAGCTGATTCATTACCTTATAGTCTTGAAGCAAACCTATCTCTGTCATGGTTTCCCAAATAGTGAAATAATTAAGCGCAATATATTCCAAAATCGTGTGTTTTTTAATGAATAACAGCCTAAATTTACAATAACGACTAATCAGTTAAAAGAATAATGTCATGTCTGTTGGTAAGATGCTATGCATAAGCATGCATCACTGCATAAGATACTATGCATATGTTATGCAGTGATGAATGCTGAGTAAACTATACACTGCCTTCATGTCAACCATTGATATAGACAGATTTATGACAACTGGTGACACCAAAGACCTTGCAGAAAAATGTCTTCCTACAAATATAAATCCAGCAGTAATAACAGAAAGGACAGAAAAAAAAAGAGAAGAGAGCAAATCTGGCTAAATTAGACAGTTTTTGATTTTCCAGCATGGTCAGCAGCCCACCGACAAGTCCGGGCCTGGGCCGCTCCTCAAGATCAAGAACACACCTGAGGAGTTCCATGGGGCGGGAGTGGTTGAGTGGCTTAGCTATCCTCTCCACTGAAAACTCAAGAGCCTGGGAGTTGGACATCGGAGATGTTATAAAGGATTTTGCCCAATGCAAGGCTTGCAAGATGCCTTTCCACTGAGCCAAATATTTTTTAGGAAACTTTGGGTATCTGACTGTGGTGGGTTTCATGCCCCTTCCCTGTTTGATCATGGGGTCGGTGTCAAGGTGCCACCTTGACTCTTGTATGAATTTCATCCCTGCACTGCCGTGCAATTAACAGTGCATAACAGTGCATCCTGGTTTGTCCCGCTGGATGCCACGTTATATAAAATAATGATTTCATAGCCAATGACACATTTGTTCTTAGAACTTGACTAAAACCATTATCTCATCTCTCCCAGAATCACAGAGAAATTATCTACAGCTGCAGGTTGTCTCGTGCGCTTTGTGTGCTAGAGAATGCATTTGGAATCTTGTCTCAAAGGTAATTATTTATAATATGTAGATTGTAATGGACTGGTAAAACAGCTTTCCTTCCTTCTTATGAGTTAGATAATGTATCTGTAAAATTAGGTTTATTGTAGATGTAACATCTCATGATAATCTCAGTTTCAAATTCAGATGTGCTGCGCGCAATGACACACAGTGCGTTTGACTAAGTTGCGCAATGTTCATGACTAGTTTATGAAATTAATGCGTGCAAGAAGTTCTGAACATATCAAAATTTTCTTTGCACACTGGCACGCAGCCGTGTACAGTTTACAACAGTTTATGACAGGTTTACTTTTCGGCATGCCAGATTGCGTGCCAGTGTCAGGATCGAATTTGTGTCAAGGTGCTATTTGGTTGGAAGATCTTTAAATAAAGTGTCACTAAACAAAAAAAAAACAATTATATCTCTCTTCTGTCTTGTCATGCTATAGGCTTCATTTTACCTCCTGAAATCGCTTCAAGTTAGATATTTAAAGTCATAATGGAACAGTGACAAGTTAATGTCACTGTTCAATGCCTCCACATTAGAAATATTACTCTCCACATTAGAAAGACTGTCCTCTTCCACCTGCGAAATATAGCGAAGATTCGTCCCATCCTGTCTATGGCTGATGCTGAGACCCTGATCCATGCATTTATCTCTTCTAGACTGGACTACTGCAATGTTCTATTTACTGGTTTTCTGCAGTCTAGCATTAGGGGTCTCCAATTGGTTCAAAATGGTGCAGCCAGACTTTTGACATGAAGCAGAAAGTACAACCACATTACACCCATTTTGGCATCCCTTCACTGGCTTCCTGTCCCAGTGAGATCAGATTTTAAGGTTCTGCTACTAACCTATAAAATTATTCATGGACTGGCACCTCCCTACCTATCTGACCTAATTAAACCTTACGTACCGGCCCGGGCTTTACATTCTCAGGGTGCAGGACTACTTTGTGTCCCTAGGGTGAATAAGAAGTCTGCGGGTCACAGAGCTTTCGTTTATTGTGCCCCTGTTCTGTGGAATGATCTCCCTGCATCAATAAAACAGTCAGATTCTGTGGAGATTTTCAAGGCCAGACTTAAGACGCACTACTTTTCCCTTTCATATGGCTAGCATACTGGTACAGTTTTGTTTTACGCTTTTTACTGTTTTAATTCATGTTATTAGTAATTGGAGTGGGCCGCGGCCTCAACTTCACCCCAATTCTGGGTCTTTTAGTGAAGCTTAGGGCTAGTGGCCGGCGATCACCTTAGTATTTCTTCTGTTTTTCTTGTTGATTAATGCTGGCAAATTATACAGTATTTTTTGTCTTTCTGATGCCTGATTCTGTTTTTTCTCTGTTTAAGGTGCAGCTCCATCCAGAGATGGGAGTTGTATTTGTGTTGGCAATCCTCCTGTCCTGTGCACCAACAGCAATTCTTGTATATTCTATCGTGAATTGTTCTGTGAATTATTTCTGTAATTTATGTCTGTAGCATGGCCCAAGCAGAGGGTCACCCCTTTGAGTCTGGTCTGCTTGAGGTTTCTTCCTCAGAGGGAGTTTTTCCTTACCAGTGTTGCTCTGGGGGTTGGTAAGGTTAGTCCTTACCTGTGTGAAGTGCTTTGAGGCAACTCTGTTGTGATTTGGCACTATATAAATGAAAATAAATTGAAATTGAAAATTGGAAAAATTTAAAATTGAAATTAATGTGAGTGTTTAGGATTCTTGCAAAGACATTAACTCGAGTAAGTTTAAGTTTGCTGTTTGCACATTTAAAAAAAATAAAACCAATGCTAATATCAATGCACTAGTTTCTTTTTATCAGGAATAACCAAGAAAATGCACAACCAGCCCAGTGTGTTTGGAATACCGTTCCCTGTTATTCATCTTATACATGACTACTCAGGTGGAAAATAGAATAAAATAAAAATAAAAAACTTCTTGGTAGTTCAGGGAGATTCAAGCTTGAGTGATGTTTGCCTGGAAGAAGGGGGGGGATGGAGAGATGGAGCCAGAGAGAGAGAGAGATTTGGAGGAGCTTTTAATTGTTTTCCCATGATGCTTAGAGGAAGGCTCGAGCTCAAAGTGTCGGAGCAGAAAGCTGTTGGAGGGCCGATTGTCCTGGCAACCAAGCCTGTCCCCTTAGCGCACACGTGCACACGCTCCGGCTCATTTTGAGTCTGACATCAGCAGGGTGGAATGTGAAGGGACGGGAGGAGGTTTAGGGGACAAGGAGGGGGATGATGGGGATCAGGCATTAATTTGGTCGTGGGCGGTGAGGAGACGAGGGAAGAGGTGGAAAGGTGAGAAGAGAGGACATGATGGAGGGAACGAGGACAAAAAGTGGGACATCGGGGGGCTTGTGAGAAAAGTTTGTCAACTCAGAGAAGGTGAAACAAATCGGACAGAAAGTAGCTCGTAAATTAATAAGACTGATTAGACAAAATAAAAGTCCAGCGTAAACTGAGCACGTCACTAATTATTCCACGATTCATCTCGTTATATTGTTGCTTGTTTTTCAGCAAAATTCATACTTGTTCACCAACTGCAATGGCCTGCGGGGGAAGTATAACTAATGCAGCAGAAATAACAGCATAGAAGAAAATGCACCTCGGCAAAACAACCACAGAAAGTTTTAATGAGGAATTATGAACTTGTCCCAAATCACCCATGACTAAAGTTGCTCCACTCTGACATATTTGCTTGTCAGAATCATAGAAATGAAAAAACACTAGAGTGGACATCATCATTCACGACAGTATTCAGTAGTGAGTAGCTCGGGCCGCAGTCTTGGGTCAGGGTTTGCATGACGTTCCACAATGCGGGCAAAGCTCAGTGTGGAAGACGAAGGTTCTTGTTGATCTCGTTCTTCAAATTCAACCCTTCCCAGCCAACATCTCAGCCTGAGCTGGAGCCTATCCCAGCAGTCGCAGGGCGAGAGGCAGGGTACACCCTGGACAGAGCGGAGATCTATCACAGGGCCACGTACAGACGCCCTGTTTGTTATTTCTGTACCTAATTCTTGACCTTCAGAAGTTTTAACACTGTGTTAAAACTCCTTTGTCCTTTTCACTACCTCTAACTGCAGGCTAACACCTCTGATCTTCTGGCATCCTCTCTGCCTCCTCCCTTCTGTTCCTGCACAACACAGTATTTTTTATACCGGGAAGGGAGGTGGGGTGGGGGGGGGTGTCTGGCCTTTACACACAAACATAAAAACTCCAGTAGCCAGATCAAAACAGGAACAGTTTAAAGAAGATCCCGGTTGCAGACCGACTCTGACATTGCTTTTAGCCCAGATCGTTGCTCCCTTCATGTCCTGAACAATCTTTACATACTTTTCTGGTTCCCAAAAACCCCTCCCTGCAGTGTGCATCTCCAAAAACATTGATGTAGCACACTGACCAGATGAAATAAACAGAACCTGCAGTCACGGTACTGCATGTAAGTAGTCAAAATTATGGTTTTGTCAATGTTTGAGGGAGTAGAGCTTGAAAGAAAATATCCATCCATCTATTTTCTATACCTGCTCACTCCAAGTAAGGGTCACGGGGGGGGGCTGGAGCCTATCCCAGCAGTCACAGGGTGTGAGGCGTGTTAGACCCCCAAAATGTGAATCACCTGCAAATCGGCACGTTTTGGGAGATATTTTTTCAGTATTCACGTTTTGCAATTAACAATTCACGATTTGCAGATGATTCACATTTTGGGGTTTAACAGGTGGGGTGCATCCTGGACAGGATGCCAGTCTGTCGCAGGGCCAGATATAAACACACAAACACATTCATCTACAATTTAAAGTTTCCAGTCCACCTAAACTGCATGTCTTTGGATGTGGGAAGGAACCCACACAAACACGGGGAGAGCATGCAAACTCCACACAGAAAGGCCACAGGTGAGAATCGAACCCTTGACCTTACTGTGAGGCAACAGTGCTAATGATTACGCTGTGCGGCCTGAAACAAAATTTACATTTGTTTATTTTGTTGTTGTTGTTCATTAAGCTGGCATCTCAAAATCAATCCCCCCGAAAGGTTATCCTGACAAAAACTGCACTAAAACATACAAAATATTCAACATCACCATAAACAAGATAGTGGTTTTCTGTCCAAAAAAGGTGGGAATTTGTCTTATTGTCATTGTGATTCTAAATGCTAATACTTGCAAGAATGTAAAATTGGCGCATTGCGCATGGAAATTTGTTGGAAATATCCACAAAATACCGCAATGAACTTTAATGTTTCATGAGAATATGTTGTTTCAGAACATTTTTTCCAGATATCTTGAAAATGCTGATACAAACAAAATCACATAACAGAGCATCATGATCATTAGTATCGGTGACTTTTTTTCCTTTCTTAATTGCGCCATCAAGCCTAGAATTGAAAAACCCAACGAACCCATGCAAGCATGTTGTTGCCCCAGTGCTCTCTCTCTTTCGCTATCTCTCTCTCTCTCTCTCTCTCTCCTCTCATCTCTCTCTCCTCTCTCCTCTCTCCTCTCTCTCTCTCTCTCTCTCTCTCTCATTTGGACTCCTTCACTTCCTGTGAGAGGACAAATTTGTGTTTGCCAGTGATGGAAGGATGAAGGGAGGAAGGAGCGGAGGGGAGGTTCTGGGCTTCTTTGTTTCCAGGCCTTGATGTGTGACCAGCCACTCTCTTTCCTTCCGTTTTTTTCCCTCCATCATTCCTACCGTGCACACAGCAACACCCCAGCTCCTCTCCATCCTTCTTTCCTCTCTCATCCCTTAATTCTTACTCCCCTCTCGTGGCACTTCTTTCCTCCTCGCTCCTCTCTTCCTTTTTTTTTCTGCTGCTCTTCACCTCCTCTGTGCCCACCCATACTGTCTCCACGGGGATCTGCATCACACTGAGAGCGAATCAAAAGGCGAAGGAGAGAAATATCCTTTCAGCGTGCACGCACAGACACCAGAGGACTGTGTGGGAATGAACCAAGGGGCCTCGCTCAAATCCCTGTCTCTAGGCAACCAGCAAGGATATGTTGGGAGAACGACACTAAAGTTGAAGGAAAACTACCAAACACACACACACACACACACACACACATGCTTGAAACCTATCAGACTTGCCGTGTTTTGCTCTCTGGGTTTGTAAAATCAATTAGAGCATCGATAGAGATGAAATGACTCGGAGACGCAGTCTGCGAGCGTCCTTCAAAGTTTGATGCAGAGGTGAGCAAGAGCACGGAAATTCAACTGCATCAAATAATCACGTGTGTGTGTGTGTGTGTGTGTGTGTGTGTGTGTGTGTGTGTGTGTGTGTGTGTGTGTGTGTGTGTGTGTGTGTGTGTGTGTGTGTGTGTGTGTGTGTGCGCACATCTGCCACCTCTGCAGCTGGCCCTCCATCAGCAGATTAATAAGCTTTGTTGCCACGTCGACCGGAACCTAGAGACAACCATCCAGACACTAAGGCATTATGGGTAACGGACTGCAAGCTGGCCTGGTTTTTACAGCTCTGTTTTGTCACACGCTGCGCCGTGTGTGTGTGTGTGTGTGTGTGTGTGTGTGTGTGTGTGTGTGTGTGTGTGTGTGTGTGTGTGTGTGTGTGTGTGTGTGTGTGTGTGTGTGTGTGTGTGTGTGTGTGTGTGTCCGAAAAGTGGGAAAAAAACATCTGCGACCGCAGTGATGTCATTTGGATGGGCGGCGCTCAGTAAACACTTGACTCGATCTCTCTCTCTGTTTCTCTTTGTGTCTCTTTCTTCGCTCCTTCCGCCTCTTCATCATTTTTTTTCTCTCCTCTGTGCCGCTTTGTGACTTAAGCTGGAATTAAAGGAAAAGTTGTCTTCTTGTCACCGTGACTTACATAGAGTTTGGTTCACAGTGTTTGACTTTTTGAAACATGCACCAACTTCATTTTACAAATCTAACATTCACGGATTATTTGTTCCATCCCACGTTCGTGTTTTACAAAAGATATTTCTCAAACTGGGAGGGGAAAGGGCAGGGGGCGCTGTTGGCATATACCTAAAACCACCATCAGAGAAGTAGCCAAACATCGTGACATGTTTTGCGCATTAGAAACAAAGAACAGGAGTGCCAAATTTTAAGGAACTTTTTTTTCTGTGTAGAAGAGATCAGGTCAGGTCAGGTCTTGGTGCATGAGTTGGTCACCACATAACTGGTTTGGATCCTGGGTAACAACCACGCAGGCAGACATCAGTCCTTTCTTCTCGAAAGTAGCCACTAGCGCTGTAGGCCGAGTATGACACAAAGTTTGTCGTAGTTGTCACAAATCTCAAGTCAGACCCAAGTGAGTCTGTCCTTTATCGTACTTTCATGGCTTTATACTTTAATGTGTTGGGATTACAGACAGTCATATGTTACTCAAGCAAAAGAATATAATTAGGGAATAACCCTGTTGTGTCTGATGATTTGCAGACGTTCATGCTGGATTTTACGGTCGTAAAACCGATATTTGCGACCATAATCCAGCAGACACAACAGGGTTATTCTAATGCAATTCCATCATTTGCATGTTTTTTTTTCACAATGCATTCAGGAGTTGTGCACAAATAACATTGTTACCACCGCGTTACCACGATGGGTGCTTTTTTGTTTGGTAGGAAGTAAACAGCGCAAAAATAGGTAAAAACAAGCAGGCTCAAGTGGGCCTCAGATTCTTTGAGGCCAAATGATGTGAAGGTCAAGACTGAGTCATTACGAAGCGAGGCCGAGGCCAAGGCATTTAAAAAATCAGTCTCAAGGCTGACCTCAAGACCTCCAACAATGGAGGTCACGCAGTCAGGTGAAACATGGGTGTCCCTGTGGCCTTCTCCAGCCACCGGGGTCCCTTAACATGGCTGTATCACGCCCAAGTAACGCAACACATGGCCAAAACATCGTAGCTGGCATTCCCTCACAATGCAGTGATACTCCCATCTTAGTCATTCTACATAACCGTTTGTTTGCCACAAAGTCTTCCGGCGGTACCCAAGGATCCTATGAGACACCTATACCAAAAACATTTACCTTAGATCACTGGTTAGACACCACTCTGAAGACCTTTTACAGAGTTTTTCAAGACTTGGGTCAGGTCATTTGTAAACGCAGTCCCTCTATTTTCTAAAGAAGTATGTCCTATGAAGGCCCTGAAGTCCAGAGGTCTATGGTGATGCTGATACCTTTCCAGGAGAACAACATCAAGTCTTTAGGGTCCTGGTGCTACCTGTCTTACTGGATGGTTTGTGAGATCTGGACACTAACCACTGACATAAGGCAATGAATATGTCTTTGGTATCAGGGCACATCTGAGGACCCTTGGGAATGACTTTGTGTCAAATGAGTGATTTACATAGGCAGACTGAGATGATGAGTATCACTTGTGCAATGTGAGGGAGCATCAGCTTCGACATTTTGGCCATGTGGCGCGTTTCTCAACACATGTCCCTCTGTGTTGGGGACCCAAAGGCTGGAGGAAAGCAAGGGGATGCACAAAATTCACCTGGATGTGGCTGATAGATGGTTATTTTAGAGATGGACCAGTTGTCTTCCTAGATGTTACCATCCAGGACATGTCGTGGATGTGGCCAAGCATAGCACCAGCGCATTCTCCCAGACTCCCAGATTTCATAGGGTGAATTAGATGAAAGTCTACGACTCCCCTTGCCCTGGATGCCACTCCATCACACGTTACTTCTCCAGCTCAAGCTGGTGCCCATTTACAGCTGCGTGGACTGAGTCAATGCAGATTAAGTGTCATAACCAAGGACACAGACAAGTAGCATGACTGGGGAACCCAAGTCTACATATTGGAAAATACCGCAAATTCTTATCCATTGAACAACGTGCTCAATGGATAAGAGCCCATAAGTCAATGGCCAAATAAATATGAAAATTCTTTTACAGCCAATTATCTTTGTACAAGTAGGAGGATTCATGGGTCCTGAATGGCAATCACCCAGGCAGACAACCAGTCCATCCCCACCTCTTGAAAGTAAGCATCTATCTGCCAAATCCAGGTGAAATGTTGGTGTCCAAGTGGCCTTCTCCAGCTGATGTGGTCCTAAGTAGGCATGAAGTTGTCAGTAATCCAATAAACTATATTCACAATGAGCTCACCACTCTGCCATACTCTGGCCTGTGGTGTTCTTGTGACATGATTATTATATATCATGGAAACCACCATGGGCACCATGGGAACCATAACAGCACATATAATTTTATATTTACTGTAGAAATATGAGGACACAGTAGATGGTCCATTGTGCTATAACACCCATTGTTGGATTGATTCGTCCAGATAACGGATCCAAGATAACAAGATGAAAGGATTATTGTTTAATCCAGTGTTTTCTCCAACTTTTAATACCAATGACCACTTAACCAATTTTAAAAAATCTTTCAGGCCACCTAACTCCCCAAACATCCAAAAACAGTAGTAAATTGTAGGCTTTAATAATGAAAATAATACATATATGCTGCTATCTATGTATTACACGTGGTATTAATTTTTGAACCATTTGTGAAACACATTTCAGTTTGAATGTATTAATTTATTCTTTTAAAATATGATATTTTACCAATATATTCACAGACCACAAGGGTTCGCTCATGGACCATGGTGTGTGTTCAAAATGAACAATAAAATAAAACCAAACTCGGGGAATATAAAATATAAAGATTTGATATTTGTTGACTATAAGCCCACACCAGCTAACATGCTTGGAGGGGGGTATATAAAATTTTCAGTAGTCTACATTATAAGTATTACCACAAATTTCATTTTATGGTATAATTAATGCAAGAATGACACCATGCAGGTGCCACATTAGGTTCCATTTAAAATTTGTGCAAAATCTAAGCAATATTTTCAGAATATCAACCAAACATAGTTACCAAATAACAGATTTCCACTGTATGATATTATACAATTGTTTTTTTTGCTTATATGCTTGTTTTATTTTTTCAAATCCAATACTTGATAATATTTGTCTCAAGCTCTCAGTCTCCTTCCTCTGTCCACGCGTACAGTGTATTTTATGATGTTTCAACAACTGGTGGAAGAAGATTTCTCTCATGTGACACAGCTGTCTGAGGTGAGAACAGCACTCAGCGCCTCGGCTGATAACCATAATAAAACTGTAAAAAATTGTTTTTACAACAAGTGAACTTGTCCTATAATGTACATATATGAAAAATACGAAAAAAAAAGTGATAAAAGGGCAATGTCTTCATCAGACTGGGATACTAAACTGTCTATTTGAGATCTTCTGGCTCAGTGCGACGTTGGCGCGGTGGATGTTTAACTACAAAACGGTCAGTTAGAGTAAGGCCACAGATACGAGACAGAAAGAGTTTCAGACAGGAGAGCGAGTGTCTCAGTGGAGCAGAGGGACTGAAGAAAGTGTCGTCTTTGTGCTGAAGTCCCCCCAACAACAGACTCAGCATTCACTCCGTACGCGGCCTTAACCCAACCCACCGTCACTTGCGTCTTTCTGTCTCTCACTGTCATTTGTGTCTATCGCTCTGTTTTATGTCATGCTTCCCAACATTTCTCTCTTCCTATCTTCCCACTTTCTCTGTCAACTAACAAGGCCTTCCTCTTCGCCTTCTCCAGTCACTGATGATGAAGTTACAGTGCCCCCTGTGGCAGGTTAGAGAAGCGCTTTGAGAAAACCAACCCTACTCTAAACATCTGTATTGTTGTTATCATTATTATTATTATTATTGTTATCTGAAAGCAAAATAATCTGTTAATCTCTCCATCTTATTCAGGCAAATCATGATAAAATTATACAGACACTGAAACTCAAGCAATACAAGTGATTCTCTAGAAAGTATATATACACTCAACAAAAATATAAACGCAACACTTCTGGTTTTGCTCCCATTTGTATGAGATGAACTGAAAGATCTAAAACTTTTTCCACATACACAATATCACGATTTCCGTCAAATATTGTTCACAAACCAGTCTAAATCTGTGATAGTGAGCACTTCTCCTTTGCTGAGATAATCCATCCCACCTCACAGGTGTGCCATATCAAGATGCTGATTAGACACCATGATTAGTGCACAGGTGTGCCTTAGACTGTCCACAATAAAAGGCCACTCTGAAAGGTGCAGTTTTGTTTTATTGGGGGGGAATACCAGTCAGTATCTGGTGTGACCACCATTTGTCTCATGCAGTGCAACACATCTCCTTCGCATAGAGTTGATCAGGTTGTCAATTGTGGCCTGTGGAATGTTGGTCCACTCCTCTTCAATGGCTGTGCGAAGTTGCTGGATATTGGCAGGAACTGGTACACGCTGTCATATACGCCGGTCCAGAGCATCCCAAACATGCTCAATGGGTGACATGTCCGGTGAGTATGCCGGCCATGCAAGAACAGGTACATTTTCAGATTCCAAGAATTGTGTACAGATCCTTGCAACATGGGGCCGTGCATTATCCTGCTGCAACATGAGGTAATGTTCTTGGATGTATGGCACAACAATGAGCCTCAGGATCTCGTCACGGTATCGCTGTGCATTCAAAATGCCATAAATAAAATGCACCTGTGTTCTTCGTCCATAACAGACGCCTGCCCATACCATAATCCCACCACCACCATGGTCACTCGATCCACAACATTGACATCAGAAAACCGCTTACCCACACGACGCCACACACGCTGTCTGCCATCTGCCCTGAACAGTGTGAACCGGGATTCATCTGTGAAGAGAACACCTCTCCAACGTGCCAAACGCCAGCGAATGTGAGCATTTGCCCACTCAAGTCTGTTACGACGAAGAACTGGAGTCAGGTCGAGACCCCGATGAGGACGACGAGCATGCAGATGAACTTCCCTGAGACGGTTTCTGACAGTTTGTGCAGAAATTATTTGGTTATGCAAACCGATTGTTCAGCAGCTGTCCGAGTGGCTGGTCTCAGACGATCTTGGAGGTGAACATGCTGGATGTGGAGGTCCTGGGCTGGTGTGGTTACACGTGGTCTGCGGTTGTGAAGTTGGTTGGATGTACTGCCAAATTCTCTGAAACGCCTTTGGAGACAGCTTATGGTAGAGAAATGAACATTCAATACACGAGCAACAGCTCTGGTTGACATTCCTGCTGTCAGCATGCCAATTGCACGCTCCCTCAAATCTTGCGACATCTGTGGCATTGTGCTGTGTGATAAAACTGCACCTTTCAGAGTGGCCTTTCATTGTGGGCAGTCTAAGGCACACCTGTGCACTAATCATGGTGTCTAATCAGCATCTTGATATGGCACACCTGTGAGGTGGGATGGATTATCTCAGCAAAGGAGAAGTGCTCACTATCACAGATTTAGACTGGTTTGTGAACAATATTTGAGGGAAATGGTGATATTGTGTATGTGGAAAATGTTTTAGATCTTTGAGTTCATCTCATACAAAATGGGAGCAAAACCAAAAGTGTTGCGTTTATATTTTTGTTGAGTATGCATTCCATACTGTATTTCAAATTGTATTACCTGTCTGTTTTTGGCCAATATTTTGCAGAAATATGACTAAGGGTTAAGCTTTGGGCTTTGGTTTAAGGAAGGACAGGAGCCTAACATAAGGGAATAAATATGAATAAGGTCTAAAGGTCTGTTGATATATATCAACTGGGATGATTGATGAAATTCTACTTATCATATCCAGATTAATTATTTGAGCTGGGGGTTTTGTAACATAAGAGGGAGACGATTATGTGTTTATCTGGAGAAAATTTATCAGAAAAGGTAAATGGCACATTTCAGCAAATGTGGAGTTGCAGATGGGTGACAAAATAAAGGAAAATGTGCTGCCAGAACAGATTCAGTGCACTGTGGAAGTTTACAGGAGAGATGGAACATCATTATTCAGAACGCTGTTCCCTCGTTTGTTGTTCAGCTGGGTGTAGATCTGGTGACATCGTTTTTATACCTGTAACAGAACATGACTTTATTGTATCATGCAGTGTGGAAGCATGTGCATTTCTTGCAATTCTCCACTCATTAAATCAGGTTTTTTCCTTTTAATTTATCACTTATCTGTAACACCTTGGGCACTATGTAAGTGGACACTTGCATAAATTTGGGCAGTGATCTGGATCTACCTCCAAAAATTTCCCTTTTTACTTCATTAGCTTTTGTAACAACGCAAGATTGTTTGTTTGTTTGTTTGTTTTTTTTACTTTAATTCATTTAATTGCCTTGTGACATCACAGAGGTCTGTGTGTAATGTTTGGTCACTGTGAGCCAAGAAGAGGAATGCAGTCTGTGAATTTCTTTCTAGTTGAGCAGATGTTCCTTCTTTTTAAATTTAGGTTTGTGAAAGGACATATTAACAATGATGGATGTCAATGTCCTGCACCCCCGCCCCCAAAAAAGAAAGAAATTGAAGGCTTCCTTTTTAAAGACAGATAAATCGATCATCCTGCAATATGTGAGCTGAGATAAAAGCTATTTCAAAATATGCTAGTTGTTGTGTTTAACAGAAATAAAAGGTTTCACAGGAACAAGCAACTTTATTACACCAGAACAGCCAACTGGTTTTACAGTTCTCTGCCGTCTCGCTTATCTCTCCCGCTGCTCTCAGGCAGACATCCCTTTTTATACACCTGGCGCCCGAGTGCCCTCTGTTCATCACCAGTGTTGCCACAGTTACTATGAAAAGTTAATTTATTAGTTACTTTGTACAGTTACTTCATTAGAAGCTTTATGCAGTTACTTTATTAGTAGCTGCCGACAACTTGTAACAAATAAGTAATGAAGCTAAGAAGGTAACGAGTAATCTAACTTCGTTACTCTTAAGATTGAGTACTCAGCAAAGTAACTAATCAGCAAAATTAGTTACTTTGCTGAGTACTCAGTCTTAAAAATAACCATGTTTGATTACTAGTTACTTTATTAATTACATTCAGCAGCTGCAGACAAGTTGTTCATAGTGCTAATGAAGTAACTGTAAAATGTAACTGTAATAAAGTAACTTTTCAAAGTAACTGTGTCAACACTGTTCATCACAAATACAGCCTATCAAACAATAAGTCTCTTTCAATACACCACACTAGTGTTACAAAAATAAAGTTTTATTGAACTATTTTTAACTTCCTTTTTTGTAATGTGTGAACTTTTGCAGATCTGGCTGGTCTCAGAAGTCACCTGAGCCACGTGTACCTTCTCCACAAAGTCAATCAATCTGCAGCATCTTCACCAAAAGTGGAGACCAAGTTGAAAATGTTCATCATGCTCAAATGAAGATCTAATCTAATTACTCTTTTTCTCATCCTAAAACAAATCACATTCATTTTTTTCTTTTAAATGGTTCTGTCCAGAGATGCGATGGAGGAGTCCAGTTGCATCTAGCCATTACACTTCCATAGAGACTTTAAAGCTGCAGCAGCAGTGGCAAAGCCCTTAGTGTGCTTGTTCCAGTACAGAAGGTTCAAGGCCACACCAGCCAGTTCTCCGTGTACTGTGGAGTTGCACAGGAAGGGCATTGGCATAAACGTGTGTCAAATCAACGTACAGATCCACCTCGGCCCCGAGTGAAGCAAGGAAGAAGCTGAAGGGACTTACTTTAAAGTAGGTTCACTGGAAATGCCAAATCTTAAGAAACGGGACCAAAGACTCAGATTTCTAAGCTTGCATTCACATTTAATAACAGCTGTTATCCCTAATAGGAAGCAGGTGGGCCCCATTTCAGTCTTCAACTCACAACCAATAGGAAACATTTTATTAAAAAATAAGTCAATTCTAACTCGCCTATCTGCTGCTTGCAGTCGCTAAACTGGACATTACCTCCTCCACCTCCCTGTATTCTTCTGACAACAGGTTCTGAGATCTACATACACCTACACCCTGTTGTGACTGGGACCTCCACCAAAGATGGTTATAACAATCTCTACTATATTGCTATGATTTTTTTTTTTTTTTTTTAATTCTTTAAAAGTTTTTCTTGTTTCCTGAGTCTTTCTGGAAGAAGTATTGGGATGACATCTTAAGAACCTATTGACTATTGATTTACCTCTATGTGAAGGCCAACAAAAAAACTTTTATAGAATTTAGAGATCTTTATGACATCATAAACAGGATAAAAGATTAATCTGTGAGTTTAATTTGCTCATCAATCTATAATGTCTGTGTCTTAATCCTGTGATGTACTGGTAACAGGTAAAGGTCTACCTGTCATCAAGCATGCACAGGGATGGTCTGCTGATCACCCTCAAACTGGTACAGTGGTTATCGCCAATAGGTGGATGGAACGGATCCCAAAATTGCTGTTTTTTTAGATGATACCGCTTTCATCTTCGGCACATTAAGGAAACCACAACGAGAGCATAAACCAGCTTCTGCAGAGGATTTCTGTCAGATCATTGCCCTCACTTTCATTTATGATGCTTTCCGAACATCTCTGAAGTTAGATCGGTCTCTCCTCAGGCAGAATGGAGACACGTGAAACCACTTGCTGAGCGGTTTTTTTGGCTCAGGTGTGAGTTCCACAACAGGCAAGTTGATTGACAATTGGCTTCCAGACAAGAGAGCTGCAACTATCCGCAGTCAGCGCATACGTAGAATAGAACAGAACACAACAGAACAGAAGGGAGGAGGGAGCAGAATCAGAGCAAAAGTTGAAAATCGCTTGACATTTGGTCCGTGTTAAATTATCCATGACTGAATGCTTCAGACCGCGGGCCTCAGTGAAAGCTACTTTGTCTGACTGAGCTCTGTCTGTCTTAATGAAGCTAAAAGAGTCTTAAACAGCTTAACACAGTCTTCGGGTTTCTACCTGTGTAAGTCAATACAGTGAGTGTAATGATGCACAGAGCGCCACCGTGCATGTGAGCGCGCATGACAGAGTCTACTGTCTATACACGGTTACTGTATGTGTGCATGTGGCAGCGCAGCGGAAAGCAGAGAAGACATCAGAGTCCATATTAAAGGATAATTACAAGCAAACAACAGGAGCCTGTTCCTGTGTCGACTCGGCCAGGATTAAAACCACTTACAAGGGGGGCACACGGCCCCTTCTTTCAAAATCCTATTCCTCCTTCATGTACTGGGATCCAGAAGAGTAAACGGGTTTATGGATGCCACTCCTGTTGGGAAAGTGTAGGTACACAGACCCACAACAGGGGGCGCAAATGAACGGACAATGGAGGAGGTCAAATAACAACACTTTACTGTTGTGATTGTGCACAACAAATACAACAGATTACAACAATGGACAAAAGTCAATTCACAAAGATGTCGTGTGGGCAGGCTCGAAGATAGGAGACGCCTGTCCAAAGCAGAACCGGAACCACACGATTTCCTCCGCCACCAGACCCCAGGAATACTGGAACCGCCAAGTCCCGAACTCCCAGGTGGCCACTGCCTCCGCGTGTCGGACCTGGTACTGCTGGTGAGGAACAAAAAGCAATTAAATGAGGGCGCGTTTGCACCCAGGAATCCGTATAGCAGGAATGCTACCTCCACCTCTCGTTGGAAAAGTAGTCCACACTAACAACGCACAAGTCACAAAAATACTGTCAAAACAGTCAGCTGAGGTACGTTACCTTCCCGGTAGAACGATATCTCGGCAAAGAGGTGGAGGGCGTCGTCCTGCTGATATTCCCCTGTTGATCAGATGATGGGTAACAGCTGTTGCAGGTGATGCGTGACAGCTGTCACCCTGGCTGCTCCTGTGAGGCGGCTGCGCCCTCTCGTGCCTGAAGCCGCACTTCAGGCAGGGCACCCTCTGGTGATGGGCCAGCAGTACCTCCTCTTCTGGCGGCCCACACAACAACTCCTTGGAGTTTGCTTTTCAACATGTGGGAACCATCAAAAGTGTGGCCGAAGGTCAGGTGGTTAAAGATTTTCAGATTTTAATCAGACCAGTTCCACCGGATCCACCAGGACTGTCAGAGTTTTGGCATTGCAACGGTATGATAACCTCCATATTGAGGACATAGATTTATTTTTTTATTAATAATGCTATTAGCTCCATCTTTACATCATTACAATAAAAATTCTATGAAACAGACATAAAGAGGACTGCATTTGGGACAAAGTACCTTTAGATTTGAGTGGCACCAAAACTTTTTTTAGTTTGCTTGTTTTTGGTAAATGTGACTCTCATTCACCCATTCATAGCTGTCTGTCAAAGTGGATATGAAAGGTTTTTGATTATTAGTTCACTTGTAACCAAAACTGTATCACACAATAGATTGAGTTATTATGAATGACAGACTTTAAAGTTATTGGAGTTATCAGCCTCATCTTACTCCCATTTGATGTGCATGTAATGTGGGTTTGAGCCCTCGGCGTAACCTAATAACATGTATCATTTGCCTGGGTCACACAGGTGAGTGTCTGGAAGAAAACCATCAGCTTAAGTGATTTTTAATCATGCAAATGCAGCAGGATCAGACAAACTTCATCTTTGTGCTTCAAAGACAATTCTGGCAAATCCACATTTGTTTTAGCTGTTAAAGCTCCATTCTCACTTCCATAGATATGCAGATCACATGGTGACAAACCGACATGTGAAGAACGCGGTTCCCCTATGAATGTGATCTAGCACACGGTTTGAAGATGTACCATCTGGTGCTCATTCCACATGTGCAAAAACATACAAAACCAACCGTAGCATGACCAATGTGTCTTTGGCACAACTTTAATGCTTCCAGAAAACATCACAATGATGTCACAGCATGTTCAACCCCAAATTGAACAAAAACAACACAGTGATTCTTACATTTACTTTGACTTCTATTTTATTGCAGACCATATGAACCCCATGACATGTCATGTATTGTGTAGTCAACCATTACATTTTTTTTTAAATATACATCAGTTTCTACATTTAAGGCCTGCAACACATTCCAAAAAAGTTGGGTCTATGGCAATTTATTCTAAATATAAGGATTATATCATCACTTTTACAGCCAGTTTTGTTGAGACAAATCAGGGGATGGATACATGAACATTTACAAGGAATTGTATGCTACTGTATAGTACATCTGTGTCAAGCAGCCAGTTTTCAACAACTGAGTTACATTGCTGGAAGAATACAAGTGAGGGAAGCTACCAAATCACTCACGACAGCCGTAAAGAAATCATAGGTGTGTGTGTGTGTGTGTGTGTTTGTTTATTGTAAATTAACTTTAAGACATTTTAAGCGACTTGGAAATGTTCATGTATCCATCCCCTGACCTGTCTCAAGAAAAGTGATGATTTAGTCCTTATGTTTAGAATAAACTGCCCCCATCCCCCCACTTTCTTTCTTTGAATGTTTTGCAGCCTTAATGCAGGAATGGATCTTATATTAACAAATGAAATGAAACTGACCACCAATTTTGACCACAAAATTTACTTTGACTTCAATGACTTAGCAGTCAAGTAAATGTAAAAAAAAATCACTGTTTTGTTGACTTTTATTGGCATTTTCCATATCATCCCATCTTTTTCTGATTTGGGATTGTATGACATTACAGGCTCTACGAAAATGCAAAGGATTAATATAATATGTCAGAGTTAATGAAGGAAAGAAATTTTTAAACATCTTGGAATTTTTGACATGCTCTGGTTACAGTAGTTCACAGTTTATTCAAACTTTGACATGTGATTTGTTTGAAAAAATAATTACAATTTACTAGGCTTTGGAAAAGCCTCAGCTGATACCGTCTAATGTCACCCTCAGACAGGAAAACAGCTTTGAGTCTCCCATGTGCCTTCTTGCAAACTGTAAGTAAATGTCATGTATTATTTTAAGAAAATCCTCATGTGTTCCATTCCACCATTAAAGCTGCAAACCAGACAAAACTTGCATAATGCACAGTTTCTCCAATCACAAAGAAAATGTCCAGACATTATTTATTGCAAATTTAATTCCCTGAATATCTCAGACAGATCAGAGATCTTAAAATAAAAAAAACCCTCATCGATCCCTCAGTGTCACAGCTTTGTGGCGGAGCCCTCCCTCTGAGACAAGCCTGATTCCCTGCAGAAAATTAGCGCATTTAGCTGTCATCGTTCAGCTCACTTTACAATCCCCGACCAGCATTCACACACAGGGGCCTGGCCTCTTTTTCTCCCGCTCCGTCCATCCAACCCCACCCACTGCTTTTTGCTTGCTTGGTTTCTTTGAGTGGGGAAAGTGATCCTCTGTATAGCTCAGAGATCAAGACAGGAAGGTGTAAACTGCAGATAAATATGATCAAGTGTCTCCGCTATCACAAGCCCTCACATCGTCTGGCCGGCTGGATGACTGCTTGCCTCCCCCCTCCCCACCCATTCTCCTCCCCATCCACAACAAAATGGATTAGCTGCCCCCTTTTGTGGCTCTCATGAAAGCAGACAGGTAGAGCAGATGAAGAGATGATCAGTCATTTTAGACTTTTCAGATTCACTTCAACTCGCAAAATGACACAAAGAATTTATCAGTGACATCATAGAGACCCCCCCCCCCCCCCATGTGAAAGGTCATTTTGTGGCAAGACAAAGCCAACAACAGGTCATCAAAACAAACAACATGAAGGTATTCAGGTAGTGGAGAGATAGCATCATAGGCAAACTGCAAAAAAAAAAAGACATATAGCAGATGCTGGTCCAGGATCAGGACAGTGGGCACAACATCAGACCTGCTACAGTATCACCAACATCAGCTCAGCTGGGTTCGAACTCAGTCAGGTGTACAACCAGACGACAGGAGTGACATATGGGCACTTTCACATTAAAGCGGCATAGTGAAAAATGGGTATTAATCGTGAAGATATGGTTAGATTCTTTAATTATTCAATAGTATTCATTTCTTGTACATCAGACCCACATGGTGAATAATCATGCCATTATCTAAGCTCTACCATCCAAAGTTATGGAGGGAAATGTGCCTGTTTTTCAGGTAAATAAATGTGTGAAAAAGGTCAGTGTATATTTCAACTTGCATGTTATTAAATTATAAAAAGCAGGACTATATTTTTCCATAAAAGAAACCATTCTTGACATTAAACAATGCTATCTCGTCCATTTATTTCACGCTGGTGAAGATATTTTTCTTTTTTTTTTTTTTTTTTTTTCATATGTTTATTAATTTTTTTCTTTTTACACAAACACAAAACAAAACAGAACCAAATATATAACAACAACAACACCCCAGCTCAAAATCAAAAAGCCAAACTCATAATAAAAAAAAAAAAAAGATAGTTTAAAAAAAGAATCATGGGCATTCCACTATTGGTAAAATAACCTTTGTACATCACAGAAAGCCCGCGAAAAAATAGCTGCCAGATCAACCATACCGCAAATAAGGGTCCCATATTTTATAGAATGCATCTTCCCTATTATGTAGCTTACTCGTTAGGAAGTCCAATGAAATGTATTCAAGAACAGTCCGCTGCCACTGTGTTCTTGATGGGCTTTGTCTATAATCCAGTTCGAGAGGACACATTTCCTAGCACAGAAAGTAAGCATCATGTAAAGTTGTCTTTCACATTTCTTCTTAATGTTATTTGTCATTCCCAGCAACATATACAATGGGTTACATTCAGTAATAATAGAAAGGATCTTGTCCATTCACCTTTTATACTAAACCAAAATTGTTGTATTTTCCTACAGGACCAAAGACAGTGAGTGAGGTTACCCACCTCTGTTTTACACTTAGGGCAGAGCGGAGAAAGGTCTGAATTAAATCTATGATGCTGAGAAGGAGATATATGAACACGATGCAAATCTTAAGTTGCATTGCTTTTACCCTATTACAAACACTCAAAGACCCTGCGTTCTCCCAAGTTTCATTCCAGGCCTCGTCACTGATCACCAAAGCTAACTCCCTCTCCCATGTCCCCTTCAAATGAGCAAATCTGAGCCTTCATATTCTCTCAATAAACCATAGCAAATCTTAACAGAGCATTTAAGTTTAGGCTGAAATAGTGTTTTTCACAATCAGTGACAGTTTGGTTGGCAAGTATAGTTGTGTTCTTTAGGATATAATCTCTCACTTGCAGGTACCGAAAAAAGTCACGTCTGTGAATTCCGTATTTATTTACTAACTGATCAAGGACATTAGGTTTGATCTGTCCATCAAATCAGAAAGGGTAGAGATACCTTTTTCCGCCCACACAGAAAAACCAGTCCAAAGTCCCAGGCTGGAAAAGGGGATTGCCACATAACGGAGTGAAGAGAGATGTTAAGTGAGACCTACCCTCCATCTTTTGAATTATTTGCCAAGCTCTGACAGTACAAGGGTTACTACAGAATATTTTTAGAAGTTTACCTTTTTCAGGAATAGTACATTTTTCAGAGGGAGGACTATATTTTTCCATAAAAGAAACCATTCTTCGACATTAAACAATGCTATCTCGTCCATTTATTTCACGCTGGTGAAGATATTTTTTCAACTAATGTACTTGGCACCCATGCAAATTAAAAAACAAAAAGTCCCCTCCGATCAAGGCTCCAAAAACATAAAATCACATAAAATTTATTCCTTTTTACGTATACAGAGTGGCCGGAAAGTATTCAACGCGCTTCACTTTTTCCACATTTTGTTATGTTACAGTCTTATTTCACAATTGAGTAAATTCTTTTTTCCCTCAAAATTGTCCTCACAACGCTCCATAATGACAACATGGTAAAAGTTTTTTGCAAATTTATTAAAAACAAAAAAAAAACCTAAGAAATCACATGTACATAAGTATTCACAGCCATTGCTCAATACTTTGGTGATGCACCTTTGGCAGCAATTACAGCCTCACATCTTCTTCAGTATGATGCCATAAGCTTGGTGCACCTATCTTTGGACAGTTTTGTCCATTCCTCTTTGCAGCACCTCTCAAGCTCCGTCAGGTTGAATGAGGAGCGTCAGTGCACAGCCATTTTCAGATCTCTCCAGAAATGTTCAATCAGATTCAGGTCTGGGCTCTGGCTGGGCCACTCAAGGACATTCACAGAGTTGCCCTGAAGACACTCCTTTGATATGCCACGTTATAAAATAATGATTTCATAGCCAATGACACATTTGTTCTTAGAACTTGACTAAAACCATTATCTCATCTCTCCCAGAATCACAGAGAAATTATCTACAGCTGCAGGTTGTCTCGTGCGCTTTGTGTGCTAGAGAATGCATTTGGAATCTTGTCTCAAAGGTAATTATTTATAATATGTAGATTGTAATGGACTGGTAAAACAGCTTTCCTTCCTTCTTATGAGTTAGATAATGTATCTGTAAAATTAGGTTTATTGTAGATGTAACATCTCATGATAATCTCAGTTTCAAATTCAGATGTGCTGCGCGCAATGACACACAGTGCGTTTGACTAAGTTGCGCAATGTTCATGACTAGTTTATGAAATTAATGCGTGCAAGAAGTTCTGAACATATCAAAATTTTCTTTGCACACTGGCACGCAGCCGTGTACAGTTTACAACAGTTTATGACAGGTTTACTTTTCGGCATGCCAGATTGCGTGCCAGTGTCAGGATCGAATTTGTGTCAAGGTGCTATTTGGTTGGAAGATCTTTAAATAAAGTGTCACTAAACAAAAAAAAAAACAATTATATCTCTCTTCTGTCTTGTCATGCTATAGGCTTCATTTTACCTCCTGAAATCGCTTCAAGTTAGATATTTAAAGTCATAATGGAACAGTGACAAGTTAATGTCACTGTTCAATGCCTCCACATTAGAAATATTACTCTCCACATTAGAAAGACTGTCCTCTTCCACCTGCGAAATATAGCGAAGATTCGTCCCATCCTGTCTATGGCTGATGCTGAGACCCTGATCCATGCATTTATCTCTTCTAGACTGGACTACTGCAATGTTCTATTTACTGGTTTTCTGCAGTCTAGCATTAGGGGTCTCCAATTGGTTCAAAATGGTGCAGCCAGACTTTTGACATGAAGCAGAAAGTACAACCACATTACACCCATTTTGGCATCCCTTCACTGGCTTCCTGTCCCAGTGAGATCAGATTTTAAGGTTCTGCTACTAACCTATAAAATTATTCATGGACTGGCACCTCCCTACCTATCTGACCTAATTAAACCTTACGTACCGGCCCGGGCTTTACATTCTCAGGGTGCAGGACTACTTTGTGTCCCTAGGGTGAATAAGAAGTCTGCGGGTCACAGAGCTTTCGTTTATTGTGCCCCTGTTCTGTGGAATGATCTCCCTGCATCAATAAAACAGTCAGATTCTGTGGAGATTTTCAAGGCCAGACTTAAGACGCACTACTTTTCCCTTTCATATGGCTAGCATACTGGTACAGTTTTGTTTTACGCTTTTTACTGTTTTAATTCATGTTATTAGTAATTGGAGTGGGCCGCGGCCTCAACTTCACCCCAATTCTGGGTCTTTTAGTGAAGCTTAGGGCTAGTGGCCGGCGATCACCTTAGTATTTCTTCTGTTTTTCTTGTTGATTAATGCTGGCAAATTATACAGTATTTTTTGTCTTTCTGATGCCTGATTCTGTTTTTTCTCTGTTTAAGGTGCAGCTCCATCCAGAGATGGGAGTTGTATTTGTGTTGGCAATCCTCCTGTCCTGTGCACCAACAGCAATTCTTGTATATTCTATCGTGAATTGTTCTGTGAATTATTTCTGTAATTTATGTCTGTAGCATGGCCCAAGCAGAGGGTCACCCCTTTGAGTCTGGTCTGCTTGAGGTTTCTTCCTCAGAGGGAGTTTTTCCTTACCAGTGTTGCTCTGGGGGTTGGTAAGGTTAGTCCTTACCTGTGTGAAGTGCTTTGAGGCAACTCTGTTGTGATTTGGCACTATATAAATGAAAATAAATTGAAATTGAAAATTGGAAAAATTTAAAATTGAAATTAATGTGAGTGTTTAGGATTCTTGCAAAGACATTAACTCGAGTAAGTTTAAGTTTGCTGTTTGCACATTTAAAAAAAATAAACCAATGCTAATATCAATGCACTAGTTTCTTTTTATCAGGAATAACCAAGAAAATGCACAACCAGCCCAGTGTGTTTGGAATACCGTTCCCTGTTATTCATCTTATACATGACTACTCAGGTGGAAAATAGAATAAAATAAAAATAAAAAACTTCTTGGTAGTTCAGGGAGATTCAAGCTTGAGTGATGTTTGCCTGGAAGAAGGGGGGGGATGGAGAGATGGAGCCAGAGAGAGAGAGATTTGGAGGAGCTTTTAATTGTTTTCCCATGATGCTTAGAGGAAGGCTCGAGCTCAAAGTGTCGGAGCAGAAAGCTGTTGGAGGGCCGATTGTCCTGGCAACCAAGCCTGTCCCCTTAGCGCACACGTGCACACGCTCCGGCTCATTTTGAGTCTGACATCAGCAGGGTGGAATGTGAAGGGACGGGAGGAGGTTTAGGGGACAAGGAGGGGATGATGGGGATCAGGCATTAATTTGGTCGTGGGCGGTGAGGAGACGAGGGAAGAGGTGGAAAGGTGAGAAGAGAGGACATGATGGAGGGAACGAGGACAAAAAGTGGGACATCGGGGGGCTTGTGAGAAAAGTTTGTCAACTCAGAGAAGGTGAAACAAATCGGACAGAAAGTAGCTCGTAAATTAATAAGACTGATTAGACAAAATAAAAGTCCAGCGTAAACTGAGCACGTCACTAATTATTCCACGATTCATCTCGTTATATTGTTGCTTGTTTTTCAGCAAAATTCATACTTGTTCACCAACTGCAATGGCCTGCGGGGAAGTATACTAATGCAGCAGAAATAACAGCATAGAAGAAAATGCACCTCGGCAAAACAACCACAGAAAGTTTTAATGAGGAATTATGAACTTGTCCCAAATCACCCATGACTAAAGTTGCTCCACTCTGACATATTTGCTTGTCAGAATCATAGAAATGAAAAAACACTAGAGTGGACATCATCATTCACGACAGTATTCAGTAGTGAGTAGCTCGGGCCGCAGTCTTGGGTCAGGGTTTGCATGACGTTCCACAATGCGGGCAAAGCTCAGTGTGGAAGACGAAGGTTCTTGTTGATCTCGTTCTTCAAATTCAACCCTTCCCAGCCAACATCTCAGCCTGAGCTGGAGCCTATCCCAGCAGTCGCAGGGCGAGGCAGGGTACACCCTGGACAGAGCGGAGATCTATCACAGGGCCACGTACAGACGCCCTGTTTGTTATTTCTGTACCTAATTCTTGACCTTCAGAAGTTTTAACACTGTGTTAAAACTCCTTTGTCCTTTTCACTACCTCTAACTGCAGGCTAACACCTCTGATCTTCTGGCATCCTCTCTGCCTCCTCCCTTCTGTTCCTGCACAACACAGTATTTTTTACCGGGAAGGGAGGTGGGGGGGGGGGGGTGTCTGGCCTTTACACACAACATAAAAACTCCAGTAGCCAGATCAAAACAGGAACAGTTTAAAGAAGATCCCGGTTGCAGACCGACTCTGACATTGCTTTTAGCCCAGATCGTTGCTCCCTTCATGTCCTGAACAATCTTTACATACTTTTCTGGTTCCCAAAAACCCCTCCCTGCAGTGTGCATCTCCAAAAACATTGATGTAGCACACTGACCAGATGAAATAAACAGAACCTGCAGTCACGGTACTGCATGTAAGTAGTCAAAATTATGGTTTTGTCAATGTTTGAGGGAGTAGAGCTTGAAAGAAAATATCCATCCATCTATTTTCTATACCTGCTCACTCCAAGTAAGGGTCACGGGGGGGGGCTGGAGCCTATCCCAGCAGTCACAGGGTGAGGCGTGTTAGACCCCCAAAATGTGAATCACCTGCAAATCGGCACGTTTTGGGAGATATTTTTTCAGTATTCACGTTTTGCAATTAACAATTCACGATTTGCAGATGATTCACATTTTGGGGTTTAACAGGTGGGGTGCATCCTGGACAGGATGCCAGTCTGTCGCAGGGCCAGATATAAACACACAAACACATTCATCTACAATTTAAAGTTTCCAGTCCACCTAAACTGCATGTCTTTGGATGTGGGAAGGAACCCACACAAACACGGGGAGAGCATGCAAACTCCACACAGAAAGGCCACAGGTGAGAATCGAACCCTTGACCTTACTGTGAGGCAACAGTGCTAATGATTACGCTGTGCGGCCTGAAACAAAATTTACATTTGTTTATTTTGTTGTTGTTGTTCATTAAGCTGGCATCTCAAAATCAAATCCCCCCGAAAGGTTATCCTGACAAAAACTGCACTAAAACATACAAAATATTCAACATCACCATAAACAAGATAGTGGTTTTCTGTCCAAAAAAGGTGGGAATTTGTCTTATTGTCATTGTGATTCTAAATGCTAATACTTGCAAGAATGTAAAATTGGCGCATTGCGCATGGAAATTTGTTGGAAATATCCACAAAATACCGCAATGAACTTTAATGTTTCATGAGAATATGTTGTTTCAGAACATTTTTTCCAGATATCTTGAAAATGCTGATACAAACAAAATCACATAACAGAGCATCATGATCATTAGTATCGGTGACTTTTTTTCCTTTCTTAATTGCGCCATCAAGCCTAGAATTGAAAAACCCAACGAACCCATGCAAGCATGTTGTTGCCCCAGTGCTCTCTCTCTTTCGCTATCTCTCTCTCTCTCTCTCTCTCTCTCTCTCTCTCTCTCTCTCTCTCTCTCTCTCTCTCTCTCTCTCTCTCTCTCTCATTTGGACTCCTTCACTTCCTGTGAGAGGACAAATTTGTGTTTGCCAGTGATGGAAGGATGAAGGGAGGAAGGAGCGGAGGGGAGGTTCTGGGCTTCTTTGTTTCCAGGCCTTGATGTGTGACCAGCCACTCTTTTCCTTCCGTTTTTTTCCCTCCATCATTCCTACCGTGCACACAGCAACACCCCAGCTCCTCTCATCCTTCTTTCCTCTCTCATCCCTTAATTCTTACTCCCCTCTCGTGGCACTTCTTTCCTCCTCGCTCCTCTCTTCCTTTTTTTTTCTGCTGCTCTTCACCTCCTCTGTGCCCACCCTACTGTCTCCACGGGGATCTGCATCACACTGAGAGCGAATCAAAAGGCCGAAGGAGAGAAATATCCTTTCAGCGTGCACGCACAGACACCAGAGGACTGTGTGGGAATGAACCAAGGGCCTCGCTCAAATCCCTGTCTCTAGGCAACCAGCAAGGATATGTTGGGAGAACGACCACTAAAGTTGAAGGAAAACTACCAACACACACACACACACACACACACATGCTTGAAACCTATCAGACTGCCGTGTTTTGCTCTCTGGGTTTGTAAAATCAATTAGAGCATCGATAGAGATGAAATGACTCGAGACGCAGTCTGCGAGCGTCCTTCAAAGTTTGATGCAGAGGTGAGCAAGAGCACGGAAATTCAACTGCATCAATAATCACGTGTGTTTGTGTGTGTGTGTGTGTGTGTGTGTGTTGTGTGTGTGTGTGTGTGTGTGTGTGTGTGTGTTGTGTGTGTGTGTGTGGTGTGTGTTGTGTGCGCACATCTGCCAACCTCTGCAGCTGGCCCTCCATCAGCAGATTAATAAGCTTTGTTGCCACGTCGACCGGAACCTAGAGACAACCATCCAGACACTAAGGCATTATGGGTAACGGACTGCAAGCTGGCCTGGTTTTTACAGCTCTGTTTTGTCACACGCTGCGCCGTGTGTGTGTGTGTGTGTGTGTGTGTGTGTGTGTGTGTGTGTGTGGTGTGTGGTGTGTGTGTGTGTGTGTGTGTGTGTGTGTGTGTGTGTGTGTGTGTGTGTGTGTGTCCGAAAAGTGGGAAAAAAACATCTGCGACCGCAGTGATGTCATTTGGATGGGCGGCGCTCAGTAAACACTTGACTCGATCTCTCTCTCTGTTTCTCTTGTGTCTCTTTCTTCGCTCCTTCCGCCTTTCATCATTTTTTTCTCTCCTCTGTGCCGCTTTGTGACTTAAGCTGGAATTAAAGGAAAAGTTGTCTTCTTGTCACCGTGACTTACATAGAGTTTGGTTCACAGTGTTTGACTTTTTGAAACATGCACCAACTTCATTTTACAAATCTAACATTCACGGATTATTTGTTCCATCCCACGTTCGTGTTTTACAAAAGATATTTCTCAAACTGGGAGGGGAAAGGGCAGGGGGCGCTGTTGGCATATACCTAAAACCACCATCAGAGAAGTAGCCAAACATCGTGACATGTTTTGCGCATTAGAAACAAAGAACAGGAGTGCCAAATTTTTAAGGAACTTTTTTTTTCTGTGTAGAAGAGATCAGGTCAGGTCAGGTCTTGGTGCATGAGTTGGTCACCACATAACTGGTTTGGATCCTGGGTAACAACCACGCAGGCAGACATCAGTCCTTTCTTCTCGAAAGTAGCCACTAGCGCTGTAGGCCGAGTATGACACAAAGTTTGTCGTAGTTGTCACAAATCTCAAGTCAGACCCAAGTGAGTCTGTCCTTTATCGTACTTTCATGGCTTTATACTTTAATGTGTTGGGATTACAGACAGTCATATGTTACTCAAGCAAAAGAATATAATTAGGGAATAACCCTGTTGTGTCTGATGATTTGCAGACGTTCATGCTGGATTTTACGGTCGTAAAACCGATATTTGCGACCATAATCCAGCAGACACAACAGGGTTATTCTAATGCAATTCCATCATTTGCATGTTTTTTTTTCACAATGCATTCAGGAGTTGTGCACAAATAACATTGTTACCACCGCGTTACCACGATGGGTGCTTTTTTGTTTGGTAGGAAGTAAACAGCGCAAAAATAGGTAAAAACAAGCAGGCTCAAGTGGGCCTCAGATTCTTTGAGGCCAAATGATGTGAAGGTCAAGACTGAGTCATTACGAAGCGAGGCCGAGGCCAAGGCATTTAAAAAATCAGTCTCAAGGCTGACCTCAAGACCTCCAACAATGGAGGTCACGCAGTCAGGTGAAACATGGGTGTCCCTGTGCCTTCTCCAGCCACCGGGGTCCTTAACATGGCTGTATCACGCCCAAAGTAACGCAACACATGGCCAAAACATCGTAGCTGGCATTCCCTCACAATGCAAGTGATACTCCTCATCTTAGTCATTCTACATAACCGTTTGTTTGCCACAAAGTCATTCCGGCGGTACCCAAGGATCCTATGAAGACACCTATTACCAAAAACATTTACCTTAGATCACTGGTTAGACACCACTCTGAAGACCTTTTACAGAGTTTTTCAAGACTTGGGTCAGGTCATTTGTAAACGCAGTCCCTCTATTTTCTAAAGAAGTATGTCCTATGAAGGCCCTGAAGTCCAGAGGTCTATGGTGATGCTGATACCTTTCCAGGAGAACAAACATCCAAGTCTTTAGGGTCCTGGTGCTACCTGTCTTACTGGATGGTTGTGAGATCTGGACACTAACCACTGACATAAGGCAATGAATATGTCTTTGGTATCAGGGCACATCTGAGGACCCTTGGGAATGACTTTGTGTCAAATGAGTGATTTACATAGGCAGACTGAGATGATGAGTATCACTTGCAATGTGAGGGAGCATCAGCTTCGACATTTTGGCCATGTGGCGCGTTTCTCAACACATGTCCCTCTGTGTTGGGGACCCCAAAGGCTGGAGAAAGCCAAGGGGATGCACAAAATTCACCTGGATGTGGCTGATAGATGGTTATTTTAGAGATGGACCAGTTGTCTTCCTAGATGTTACCATCCAGGACATGTCGTGGATGTGGCCAAGCATAGCACCAGCGCATTCTCCCAGACTCCCAGATTTCATAGGGTGAATTAGATGAAAGTCTACGACTCCCCTTGCCCTGGATGCCACTCCATCACACGTTACTTCTCCAGCTCAAGCTGGTGCCCATTTACAGCTGCGTGGACTGAGTCAATGCAGATTAAGTGTCATAACCAAGGACACAGACAAGTAGCATGACTGGGAACCCAAGTCTACATATTGGAAATACCGCAAATTCTTATCCATTGAACAACGTGCTCAATGGATAAGAGCCCATAAGTCAATGGCCAAAATAAATATGAAAATTCTTTTACAGCCAATTATCTTTGTACAAGTAGGATGGATTCATGGGTCCTGAATGGCAATCACCCAGGCAGACAACCAGTCCATCCCCACCTCTTGAAAGTAAGCATCTATCTGCCAAATCCAGGTGAAATGTTGGTGTCCAAGTGGCCTTCTCCAGCTGATGTGGTCCTAAGTAGGCATGAAGTTGTCAGTAATCCAATAAACTATATTCACAATGAGCTCACCACTCTGCCATACTCTGGCCTGTGGTGTTCTTGTGACATGATTATTATATATCATGGAAACCACCATGGGCACCATGGGAACCATAACAGCACATATAATTTTATATTTACTGTAGAAATATGAGGACACAGTAGATGGTCCATTGTGCTATAAACACCCATTGTTGGATTGATTCGTCCAGATAACGGGATCCAAGATAACAAGATGAAAGGATTATTGTTTAATCCAGTGTTTCTCCAACTTTTTAATACCAATGACCACTTAACCAATTTTAAAAAATCTTTCAGGCCACCTAACTCCCCAAACATCCAAAAACAGTAGTAAATTGTAGGCTTTAATAATGAAAATAATACATATATGCTGCTATCTATGTATTACACGTGGTATTAATTTTTGAACCATTTGTGAAACACATTTCAGTTTGAATGTATTAATTTATTCTTTTAAAATATGATATTTTACCAATATATTCACAGACCACAAGGGTTCGCTCATGGACCATGGTGTGTGTTCAAAATGAACAATAAAATAAAACCAAACTCGGGGAATATAAAATATAAAGATTTGATATTTGTTGACTATAAGCCACACCAGCTAACATGCTTGGAGGGGGGTATATAAAATTTTCAGTAGTCTACATTATAAGTATTACCACAAATTTCATTTTATGGTATAATTAATGCAAGAATGACACCATGCAGGTGCCACATTAGGTTTCCATTTAAAATTTGTGCAAAATCTAAGCAATATTTTCAGAATATCAACCAAACATAGTTACCAAATAACAAGATTTCCACTGTATGATATTATACAATTGTTTTTTTGCTTATATGCTTGTTTTATTTTTTCAAATCCAATACTTTGATAATATTTGTCTCAAGCTCTCAGTCTCTTCCTCTGTCCACGCGTACAGTGTATTTTATGATGTTTTCAACAACTGGTGGAAGAAGATTTCTCTCATGTGACACAGCTGTCTGAGGTGAGAACAGCACTCAGCGCCTCGGCTGATAACCATAATAAAACTGTAAAAAATTGTTTTTACAACAAGTGAACTTGTCCTATAATGTACATATATGAAAATACGAAAAAAAAAGTGATAAAAGGGCAATGTCTTCATCAGACTGGGATACTAAACTGTCTATTTGAGATCTTCTGGCTCAGTGCGACGTTGGCGCGGTGGATGTTTAACTACAAACGGTCAGTTAGATTAAGGCCACAGATACGAGACAGAAAGAGTTTCAGACAGGCGAGCGAGTGTCTCAGTGGAGCAGAGTGACTGAAGAAAGTGTCGTCTTTGTGCTGAAGTCCCCCCAACAACAGACTCAGCATTCACTCCGTACGCGGCCTTAACCCCACCCACCGTCCACTTGCGTCTTTCTGTCTCTCACTGTCATTTTGTGTCTATCGCTCTGTTTTATGTCATGCTTCCCAACATTTCTCTCTTCCTATCTTCCCACTTTCTCTGTCAACTAACAAGGCCTTCCTCTTCGCCTTCTCCAGTCACTGATGATGAAGTTACAGTGCCCCCTGGTGGCAGGTTAGAGAAGCGCTTTGAGAAAACCAACCCTACTCTAAACATCTTGTATTGTTGTTATCATTATTATTATTATTATTGTTATCTGAAAGCAAAATAATCTGTTAATCTCTCCATCTTATTTCAGGCAAATCATGATAAAATTATACAGACACTGAAACTCAAGCAATACAAGTGATTCTCTAGAAAGTATATATACACTCAACAAAAATATAAACGCAACACTTCTGGTTTTGCTCCCATTTTGTATGAGATGAACTGAAAGATCTAAAACTTTTTCCACATACACAATATCACCATTTCCCTCAAATATTGTTCACAAACCAGTCTAAATCTGTGATAGTGAGCACTTCTCCTTTGCTGAGATAATCCATCCCACCTCACAGGTGTGCCATATCAAGATGCTGATTAGACACCATGATTAGTGCACAGGTGTGCCTTAGACTGTCCACAATAAAAGGCCACTCTGAAAGGTGCAGTTTTGTTTTATTGGGGGGGAATACCAGTCAGTATCTGGTGTGACCACCATTTGTCTCATGCAGTGCAACACATCTCCTTCGCATAGAGTTGATCAGGTTGTCAATTGTGGCCTGTGGAATGTTGGTCCACTCCTCTTCAATGGCTGTGCGAAGTTGCTGGATATTGGCAGGAACTGGTACACGCTGTCATATACGCCGGTCCAGAGCATCCCAAACATGCTCAATGGGTGACGTGTCCGGTGAGTATGCCGGCCATGCAAGAACAGGTACATTTTCAGATTCCAAGAATTGTGTACAGATCCTTGCAACATGGGGCCGTGCATTATCCTGCTGCAACATGAGGTAATGTTCTTGGATGTATGGCACAACAATGAGCCTCAGGATCTCGTCACGGTATCGCTGTGCATTCAAAATGCCATAAATAAAATGCACCTGTGTTCTTCGTCCATAACAGACGCCTGCCCATACCATAATCCCACCACCACCATGGGTCACTCGATCCACAACATTGACATCAGAAAACCGCTTACCCACACGACGCCACACACGCTGTCTGCCATCTGCCCTGAACAGTGTGAACCGGGATTCATCTGTGAAGAGAACACCTCTCCAACGTGCCAAACGCCAGCGAATGTGAGCATTTGCCCACTCAAGTCTGTTACGACGAAGAACTGGAGTCAGGTCGAGACCCGATGAGGACGACGAGCATGCAGATGAACTTCCCTGAGACGGTTTCTGACAGTTTGTGCAGAAATTATTTGGTTATGCAAACCGATTGTTCAGCAGCTGTCCGAGTGGCTGGTCTCAGACGATCTTGGAGGTGAACATGCTGGATGTGGAGGTCCTGGGCTGGTGTGGTTACACGTGGTCTGCGGTTGTGAAGTTGGTTGGATGTACTGCCAAATTCTCTGAAACGCCTTTGGAGACAGCTTATGGTAGAGAAATGAACATTCAATACACGAGCAACAGCTCTGGTTGACATTCCTGCTGTCAGCATGCCAATTGCACGCTCCCTCAAATCTTGCGACATCTGTGGCATTGTGCTGTGTGATAAACTGCACCTTTCAGAGTGGCCTTTCATTGTGGGCAGTCTAAGGCACACCTGTGCACTAATCATGGTGTCTAATCAGCATCTTGATATGGCACACCTGTGAGGTGGGATGGATTATCTCAGCAAGGAGAAGTGCTCACTATCACAGATTTAGACTGGTTTGTGAACAATATTTGAGGGAAATGGTGATATTGTGTATGTGGAAAATGTTTTAGATCTTTGAGTTCATCTCATACAAATGGGAGCAAAACCAAAAGTGTTGCGTTTATATTTTGTTGAGTATGCATTCCATACTGTATGTCAAATTGTATTACCTGTCTGTTTTGGCCAATATTTTGCAGAAATATGACTAAGGGTTAGCTTTGGGGCTTTGGTTAGGAAGGACAGGAGCCTAACATAAGGGAATAAATATGAATAAGGTCTAAAGGTCTGTTGATATATATCAACTGGGATGATTGATGAAATTCTACTTATCATATCCAGATTAATTATTTGAGCTGGGGGTTTTGTAACATAAGAGGGAGACGATTATGTGTTTATCTGAGGAAAATTTATCAGAAAGGTAAATGGCACATTTCAGCAAATGTGGAGTTGCAGATGGGTGACAAAATAAAGGAAAATGTGCTGCCAGAACAGATTCAGTGCACTGTGGAAGTTTACAGGAGAGATGGAACAGCATTATTCAGAACGCTGTTCCCTCGTTTGTTGTTCAGCTGGGTGTAGATCTGGTGACATCGTTTTTATACCTGTAACAGAACATGACTTTATTGTATCATGCAGTGTGGAAGCATGTGCATTTCTTGCAATTCTCCACTCATTAAATCAGGTTTTTCCTTTTAATTTATCACTTATCTGTAACACCTTGGGCACTATGTAAGTGGACACTTGCATAAATTGGGCAGTGATCTGGATCTACCTCCAAAAATTTCCCTTTTACTTCATTAGCTTTTGTAACAACGCAAGATTGTTTGTTTGTTTGTTTGTTTTTTTTACTTTAATTCATTTAATTGCCTTGTGACATCACAGAGGTCTGTGTGTAATGTTTGGTCACTGTGAGCCAAGAAGAGGAATGCAGTCTGTGAATTTCTTTCTAGTTGAGCAGATGTTCCTTCTTTTTAAATTTAGGTTTGTGAAAGGACATATTAACAATGATGGATGTCAATGTCCTGCACCCCCGCCCCCAAAAAAGAAAGAAATTGAAGGCTTCCTTTTTAAAGACAGATAAATCGATCATCCTGCAATATGTGAGCTGAGATAAAAGCTATTTCAAAATATGCTAGTTGTTGTGTTTAACAGAAATAAAAGGTTTCACAGGAACAAGCAACTTTATTACACCAGAACAGCCAACTGGTTTTACAGTTCTCTGCCGTCTCGCTTATCTCTCCCGCTGCTCTCAGGCAGACATCCCTTTTTATACACCTGGCGCCCGAGTGCCCTCTGTTCATCACCAGTGTTGCCACAGTTACTATGAAAAGTTAATTTATTAGTTACTTTGTACAGTTACTTCATTAGAAGCTTTATGCAGTTACTTTATTAGTAGCTGCCGACAACTTGTAACAAATAAGTAATGAAGCTAAGAAGGTAACGAGTAATCTAACTTCGTTACTCTTAAGATTGAGTACTCAGCAAAGTAACTAATCAGCAAAATTAGTTACTTTGCTGAGTACTCAGTCTTAAAAATAACCATGTTTGATTACTAGTTACTTTATTAATTACATTCAGCAGCTGCAGACAAGTTGTTCATAGCTGCTAATGAAGTAACTGTAAAATGTAACTGTAATAAAGTAACTTTTCAAAGTAACTGTGTCAACACTGTTCATCACAAATACAGCCTATCAAACAATAAGTCTCTTTCAATACACCACACTAGTGTTACAAAAATAAAGTTTTATTGAACTATTTTAACTTCCTTTTTTGTAATGTGTGAACTTTTGCAGATCTGGCTGGTCTCAGAAGTCACCTGAGCCACGTGTACCTTCTCCACAAAGTCAATCAATCTGCAGCATCTTCACCAAAAGTGGAGACCAAGTTGAAAATGTTCATCATGCTCAAATGAAAGATCTAATCTAATTACTCTTTTTCTCATCCTAAAACAAATCACATTCATTTTTTCTTTTAAAATGGTTCTGTCCAGAGATGCGATGGAGGAGTCCAGTTGCATCTAGCCATTACACTTCCATAGAGACTTTAAAGCTGCAGCAGCAGTGGCAAAGCCCTTAGGTGTGCTTGTTTCCAGTACAGAAGGTTCAAGGCCACACCAGCCAGTTCTCCGTGTACTGTGGAGTTGCACAGGAAGGGCATTGGCATAAAACGTGTGTCAAATCAACGTACAGATCCACCTCGGCCCCGAGTGAAGCAAGGAAGAAGCTGAAGGGACTTACTTTAAAGTAGGTTCACTGGAAATGCCAAATCTTAAGAAACGGGACCAAAGACTCAGATTTCTAAGCTTGCATTCACATTTAATAACAGCTGTTATCCCTAATAGGAAGCAGGTGGGCCCCATTTCAGTCTTCAACTCACAACCAATAGGAAACATTTTATTAAAAAATAAGTCAATTCTAACTCGCCTATCTGCTGCTTGCAGTCGCTAAACTGGACATTACCTCCTCCACCTCCCTGTATTCTTCTGACAACAGGTTCTGAGATCTACATACACCTACACTCTGTTGTGACTGGGACCTCCACCAAAGATGGTTATAACAATCTCTACTATATTGCTATGATTTTTTTTTTTTTTTTTTAATTCTTTAAAAGTTTTTCTTGTTTCCTGAGTCTTTCTGGAAGAAGTATTGGGATGACATGCTTAAGACAACTATTGACTATTGATTTACCTCTATGTGAAGGCCAACAAAAAACTTTTATAGAATTTAGAGATCTTTATGACATCATAAACAGGATAAAAGATTAATCTGTGAGTTTAATTTGCTCATCAATCTATAATGTCTGTGTCTTAATCCTGTGATGTACTGGTAACAGGTAAAGGTCTACCTGTCATCAAGCATGCACAGGGATGGTCCTGCTGATCACCCTCAAACTGGTACAGTGGTTATCGCCAATAGGTGGATGGAACGGATCCCAAAATTGCTGTTTTTTTAAGATGATACCGCTTTCATCTTCGGCACATTAAGGAAACCACAACGAGAGCATAAACCAGCTTCTGCAGAGGATTTCTGTCAGATCATTGCCCTCACTTTCATTTATGATGCTTTCCGAACATCTCTGAAGTTAGATCGGTCTCTCCTCAGGCAGAATGGAGACACGTGAAACCACTTGCTGAGCGGTTTTTGGCTCAGGTGTGAGTTCCACAAACAGGCAAGTTGATTGACAATTGGCTTCCAGACAAGAGAGCTGCAACTATCCGCAGTCAGCGCATACGTAGAATAGAACAGAACACAACAGAACAGAAGGGAGGAGGGAGCAGAATCAGAGCAAAAGTTGAAAATCGCTTGACATTTGGTCCGTGTTAAATTATCCATGACTGAATGCTTCAGACCGCGGGCCTCAGTGAAAGCTACTTTGTCTGACTGAGCTCTGTCTGTCTTAATGAAGCTAAAAGAGTCTTAAACAGCTTAACACAGTCTTCGGGTTTCTACCTGTGTAAGTCAATACAGTGAGTGTAATGATGCACAGAGCGCCACCGTGCATGTGAGCGCGCATGACAGAGTCCTACGTCTATACACGGTTACTGTATGTGTGCATGTGGCAGCGCAGCGGAAAGCAGAGAAGACATCAGAGTCCATATTAAAGGATAATTACAAGCAAACAACAGGAGCCTGTTCCTGTGTCGACTCGGCCAGGATTAAAACCACTTACAAGGGGGGCACACGGCCCCTTCTTTCAAAATCCTATTCCTCCTTCATGTACTGGGATCCAGAAGAGTAAACGGGTTTATGGATGCCACTCCTGTTGGGAAAGTGTAGGTACACAGACCCACAACAGGGGGCGCAAATGAACGGACAATGGAGGAGGTCAAATAACAACACTTTACTGTTGTGATTGTGCACAACAAATACAACAGATTACAACAATGGACAAAAGTCAATTCACAAAGATGTCGTGTGGGCAGGCTCGAAGATAGGAGACGCCTGTCCAAAGCAGAACCGGAACCACACGATTTCCTCCGCCACCAGACCCCAGGAATACTGGAACCGCCAAGTCCCGAACTCCCAGGTGGCCACTGCCTCCGCGTGTCGGACCTGGTACTGCTGGTGAGGAACAAAAAGCAATTAAATGAGGGCGCGTTTGCACCCAGGAATCCGTATAGCAGGAATGCTACCTCCACCTCTCGTTGGAAAAGTAGTCCACACTAACAACGCACAAGTCACAAAAAATACTGTCAAAACAGTCAGCTGAGGTACGTTACCTTCCAGGTAGAACGATATCTCGGCAAAGAGGTGGAGGCGTCGTCCTGCTGATATTCCCCTGTTGATCAGATGATGGGTAACAGCTGTTGCAGGTGATGCGTGACAGCTGTCACCCTGGCTGCTCCTGTGAGGCGGCTGCGCCCTCTCGTGCCTGAAGCCCGCACTTCAGGCAGGGCACCCTCTGGTGATGGGCCAGCAGTACCTCCTCTTCTGGCGGCCCACACAACAACTCCTTGGAGTTTGCTTTTCAACATGTGGGAACCATCAAAAGTTGTGGCCGAAGGTCAGGTGGTTAAAGATTTTCAGATTTTAATCAGACCAGTTCCACCGGATCCACCAGACTGTCAGAGTTTTGGCATTGCAACGGTATGATAACCTCCATATTGAGGACATAGATTTATTTTTTTATTAATAATGCTATTAGCTCCCATCTTTACATCATTACAATAAAAATTCTATGAAACAGACATAAAAGAGGCTGCATTTGGGACAAAGTACCTTTAGATTTGAGTGGCACCAAAAATTTTTTTAGTTTGCTTGTTTTTGGTAAATGTGACTCTCATTCACCCATTCATAGCTGTCTGTCAAAGTGGATATGAAAGGTTTTTGATTATTAGTTCACTTGTAACCAAAACTGTATCACACAATAGATTGAGTTATTATGAATGACAGACTTTAAAGTTATTGGAGTTATCAGCCTCATCTTACTCCCATTTGATGTGCATGTAATGTGGGTTTGAGCCCTCGGCGTACCTAATAACATGTATCATTTGCATGGGTCACACAGGTGAGTGTCTGGAAGAAAACCATCAGCTTAAGTGATTTTTAATCATGCAAATGCATCAGGATCAGACAAACTTCATCTTTGTGCTTCAAAGACAATTCTGGCAAATCCACATTTGTTTTAGCTGTAAAGCTCCATTCTCACTTCCATAGATATGCAGATCACATGGTGACAAACCGACATGTGAAGAACGCGGTCCCCTATGAATGTGATCTAGCACACGGTTTGAAGATGTACCATCTGGTGCTCATTCCACATGTGCAAAAACATACAAAACCAACCGTAGCATGACCAATGTGTCTTTGGCACAACTTTAATGCTTCCAGAAAACATCACAATGATGTCACAGCATGTTCAACCCCAAATTGAACAAAAACAACACAGTGATTCTTACATTTACTTTGACTTCTATTTTATTGCAGACCATATGAACCCCATGACATGTCATGTATTGTGTAGTCAACCATTACATTTTTTTTTAAATATACATCAGTTTCTACATTTAAGGCCTGCAACACATTCCAAAAAAGTTGGGTCTATGGCAATTTATTCTAAATATAAGGATTATATCATCACTTTTACAGCCAGTTTTGTTGAGACAAATCAGGGGATGGATACATGAACATTTACAAGGAATTGTATGCTACTGTATAGTACATCTGTGTCAAGCAGCCAGTTTTCAACAACTGAGTTACATTGCTGGAAGAATACAAGTGAGGGAAGCTACCAAATCACTCACGACAGCCGTAAAGAAATCATAGGTGTGTGTGTGTGTGTGTGTTTGTTTATTGTAAATTAACTTTAAGACATTTTAAGCGACTTGGAAATGTTCATGTATCCATCCCCTGACCTGTCTCAAGAAAAGTGATGATTTAGTCCTTATGTTTAGAATAAACTGCCCCCATCCCCCCACTTTCTTTCTTTGAATGTTTTGCAAGCCTTAAATGCAGGAATGGATCTTATATTAACAAATGAAATGAAACTGACCACCAATTTTGACCACAAAATTTACTTTGACTTCAATGACTTAGCAGTCAAAGTAAATGTAAAAAAAATCACTGTTTTGTTGACTTTTTATTGGCATTTTCCATATCATCCCATCTTTTTCTGATTTGGGATTGTATGACATTACAGGCTCTACGAAAATGCAAAGGATTAATATAATATGTCAGAGTTAATGAAGGAAAGAAATTTTTAAACATCTTGGAATTTTTGACATGCTCTGGTTACAGTAGTTCACAGTTTATTCAAACTTTGACATGTGATTTGTTTGAAAAAATAATTACAATTTTACTAGGCTTTGGAAAAGCCTCAGCTGATACCTTCTAATGTCACCCTCAGACAGGAAAACAGCTTTGAGTCTCCCATGTGCCTTCTTGCAAACTGTAAGTAAAATGTCATGTATTATTTTTAAGAAAATCCTCATGTGTTCCATTCCACCATAAAGCTGCAAAACCAGACAAAACTTGCATAATGCACAGTTTCTCCAATCACAAAGAAAATGTCCAGACATTATTTATTGCAAATTTAATTCCCTGAATATCTCAGACAGATCAGAGATCTTAAAATAAAAAAAACCCTCATCGATCCCTCAGTGTCACAGCTTTGTGGCGGAGCCCTCCCTCTGAGACAAAGCCTGATTCCCTGCAGAAAATTAGCGCATTTAGCTGTCATCGTTCAGCTCACTTTACAATCCCGACCAGCATTCACACACAGGGGCCTGGCCTCTTTTCTCCCGCTCCGTCCATCCAACCCCACCCACTGCTTTTTTGCTTGCTTGGTTTCTTTGAGTGGGGAAAGATGATCCTCTGTATAGCTCAGAGATCAAGACAGGAAGGTGTAAACTGCAGATAAATATGATCAAGTGTCTCCGCTATCACAAGCCCTCACATCGTCTGGCCGGCTGGATGACTGGCTTGCCCCCCCCTCCCCACCCATTCTCCTCCCCCTCCACAACAAAATGGATTAGCTGCCCCCTTTTGTGGCTCTCATGAAAGCAGACAGGTAGAGCAGATGAAGAGATGATCAGTCATTTTAGACTTTTCAGATTCACTTCAACTCGCAAAATGACACAAAGAATTTATCAGTGACATCATAGAGACCCCCCCCCCCCCCCATGTGAAAGGTCATTTTGTGGCAAGACAAAGCAACAACAGGTCATCAACAACAAACAACATGAAGGTATTCAGGTAGTGGAGATAGCATCATAGGCAAACTGCAAAAAAAAAAAGACATATAGCAGATGCTGGTCCAGGATCAGGACCAGTGGGCACAACATCAGACCTGCTACAGTATCACCAACATCAGCTCAGCTGGGTTCGAACTCAGTCAGGTGTACAACCAGACGACAGGAGTGACATATGGGCACTTTCACATTAAAGCGTGCATAGTGAAAAATGGGTATTAATCGTGAAGATATGGTTAGATTCTTTAATTTATTTCAATAGTATTCATTTCTTGTACATCAGACCCACATGGTGAATAATCATGCCAATTATCTAAGCTCTACCATCAAAGTTATGGAGGGAAATGTGCCTGTTTTTCAGGTAAATAAATGTGTGAAAAAAGGTCAGTGTATATTTCAACTTGCATGTTATTAAATTATAAAAAGCAGGACTATATTTTTCCATAAAAGAAACCATTCTTTGACATTAAACAATGCTATCTCGTCCATTTATTTCACGCTGGTGAAGATATTTTTTCTTTTTTTTTTCTTTTTTTTTTTTTCATATGTTTATTAATTTTCTTTTCTTTTTACACAATTTTCTTTTTACACAAAACAAAACAGAACCAAATATATAACAACAACAACACCCCAGCTCAAAATCAAAAAGGCCAAACTCATAATAAAAAATAAAAAAAAGATAGTTTAAAAAAAGAATCATGGGCATTCCACTATTGGTAAAATAACCTTTGTACATCACAGAAAGCCCTGCGGAAAAAATAGCTGCCAGATCCAGACCAACATACCGCAAATAAGGGTCCCATATTTTATAGAATGCATCTTCCCTATTATGTAGCTTACTCGTTAGGAAGTCCAATGAAATGTATTCAAGAACAGTCCGCTGCCACTGTGTTCTTGATGAGGCTTTGTCTATAATCCAGTTCGAGAGGACACATTTCCTAGCACAGAAAGTAAGCATCATGTAAAGTTGTCTTTCACATTTCTTCTTAATGTTATTTGTCATTCCCAGCAACATATACAATGGGTTACATTCAGTAATAATAGAAAGGATCTTGTCCAGTTCACCTTTTATACTAAACCAAAATTGTTGTATTTTCCTACAGGACCAAAGACAGTGAGTGAGGTTACCCACCTCTGTTTTACACTTAGGGCAGAGCGGAGAAAGGTCTGAATTAAATCTATGATGCTGAGAAGGAGATATATGAACACGATGCATAATCTTAAGTTGCATTGCTTTTACCCTATTACAAACACTCAAAGACCCTGCGTTCTCCCAAGTTTCATTCCAGGCCTCGTCACTGATCACCAACGCTAACTCCCTCTCCCATGTCCCCTTCAAATGAGTCAAATCTGAGCCTTCATATTCTCTCAATAAACCATAGCAAATCTTAACAGAGCATTTAAGTTTAGGCTGAAATAGATGTTTTTCACAATCAGTGACAGTTTGGTTGGCAAGTATAGTTGTGTTCTTTAGGATATAATCTCTCACTTGCAGGTACCGAAAAAAGTCACGTCTGTGAATTCCGTATTTATTTACTAACTGATCAAAGGACATTAGGTTTGATCTGTCCATCAAATCAGAAAGGGTAGAGATACCTTTTTCCGCCCACACAGAAAAACCACAGTCCAAAGTCCCAGGCTGGAAAAGGGGATTGCCACATAACGGAGTGAAGAGAGATGTTAAGTGAGACCTACCCTCCATCTTTTGAATTATTTGCCAAGCTCTGACAGTACAAGGGTTACTACAGAATATTTTTAGAAGTTTACCTTTTTCAGGAATAGTACATTTTTCAGAGGGAGGACTATATTTTTCCATAAAAGAAACCATTCTTCGACATTAAACAATGCTATCTCGTCCATTTATTTCACGCTGGTGAAGATATTTTTTCAACTAATGTACTTGGCACCCATGCAAATTAAAAAACAAAAAGTCCCCTCCGATCAAGGCTCCAAAAACATAAAATCACATAAAATTTATTCCTTTTTACGTATACAGAGTGGCCGGAAAGTATTCAACGCGCTTCACTTTTTCCACATTTTGTTATGTTACAGTCTTATTTCACAATTGAGTAAATTCTTTTTTCCCTCAAAATTGTCCTCACAACGCTCCATAATGACAACATGGTAAAAGTTTTTTGCAAATTTATTAAAAACAAAAAAAAAAACCTAAGAAATCACATGTACATAAGTATTCACAGCCATTGCTCAATACTTTGGTGATGCACCTTTGGCAGCAATTACAGCCTCACATCTTCTTCAGTATGATGCCATAAGCTTGGTGCACCTATCTTTGGACAGTTTTGTCCATTCCTCTTTGCAGCACCTCTCAAGCTCCGTCAGGTTGAATGAGGAGCGTCAGTGCACAGCCATTTTCAGATCTCTCCAGAAATGTTCAATCAGATTCAGGTCTGGGCTCTGGCTGGGCCACTCAAGGACATTCACAGAGTTGCCCTGAAGACACTCCTTTGATATCTTGGCTGTGTGCTTTGGGTTATTGTCCTGCCGAAAGATGAACCGTAGCCCCGGTCTGAGGTCAAGAGCGCTCTGGAGCAGATTTTTATCCAGGATGTCTCTGTACATTGCTGCATTCATCTTTCCCTCAATCCTGACGAGTCTCCCAGTTCCTGCTGCAGAAAAACATCCCAGCAGACCAGAGAATTTTGTTTCTCATGGTCTGAGAGTCCTTCAGGTGCCTTTTGGCAAACTCCAGGTGGGCTGTCATGCTTACGCGTAGCCAGGGGTGGGCTTGGATGGGCCTGGGCCCGCCCACTTGTCAGCCAGACCCGCCCCATTCAATGAGAAGGCTGAGTCGACACTCGACAGTCACCTGTTGTTGCCTCATTGTATTTCTATGATATGGTATTGCATTAGCACTGAGTGACAATTAATAAATTTTGTCAAAAAAATCTGGTTCATCTTCTGTGATTTTTATTAATTCATTTTCAGAGTACAGCAGTCCGTCACTAGAACGAGGGACTGCTTTCACTAACCTTTCACAGCCTCGCAGTTTCGCGGATTTTTTTAGAGCAATTTTGCTTGCTTTTTTTTTTTTAATGGCGCATTGTGTTCTGCGTCCTTATCAGGCGGGCCGGTCGCGGCACCGGTCGGCATCACCACGATTGCTCTCACTGCCTCTGATGCGCTTTCTGAGGGCTCAGTAAATGCAGCAGCGGGCCAATCACACCGCCCTCCTGTCTGCTGTGCGGAATTGCGCCAAATCTGGCAACAGCTCCAGAGACTACGCTCGCTGTTTTGATGCGGATGTTGACCACAGCCGCAGAGCTCAGTGGCCACCGAGAGAGGACTTGGATTCTTTGCGGGTCCCGCATCCGCACCTCCGGAGGCAGTGAGTGAAGGGAGAGTTCTGCGTGTGTCTGTTTATAATCTTCTCACCCAGAAGAAAAAAGAGAGTGTTTACACAGGAGAGAAAAGTGAGAAAATGTTAATGCCTGTTCAGTGTTGTATAGTAACGAAGTAAAAATACTTCACTACTGTACTTAAATACGTTTTGGGAGACTTTGTACTTTACTTGAGTTTTTTAATTCACCTTACTTTCACTTTTACTTCACTACATTTCCGACCTTAATTGCATACTTCTACTCCGATACATTTTCTATTCGCCATGCTGTTACTCGTTACAAAAAAAAACACACACACACACACGAAAAAAGTCGTGTTTTCACCCAGAGATACCACTGATTACTAGTGACTGCAACAAAGTCAGGCCGATTTGTCATGAGGCATGTCCGATAGGCTTTTTTGCAGTTGCGCACTTGTTTATCAGGAAAATGATAATTTCTCTACATTGATTACAGACCTGCAGCAGGTCTGTAATCAACATTTCTGCCGCGCAGCTTTGCTTTGAACCTTGAACCAATCGAAGCAGTGATTCGCAGGTCAAAGCAGTGCTTCGATCTATGATTCGTGGATTGATTGCTATATTTCACTTTATCCTAATTTTTCCCCGCTAAAACCCTAAAGAGCATATGTCTGTGAGTAATATTTAATATTTTTATGTTAAACCGACCTCTTATGGTCTTCTGAAATAGTTGATAGATGTATTGTATAACTTAAAAACGGGGCCGATGCTAACGCATTAGCATGTCTATGGCGTTTTCAATGTTAAAGTTAGCATTAAGCTGTTCGCATCAGCACGTTTGTGTTGATTTGTTTTCTGTATAATTAATGGCTCAGCGTTCGTTGTCGTAAAAGAGTCAAATTGTATATTTTTTTTTCATATATTATAGCAACAAAAATAATAGTCTACATAATAGACAGTAATAGTCAATAATAGACTAATAATGTTACAATATAATTTTAGAGAAAGAGACAAAAAGAACCTAATGAAACAAAACACAACAGAAAAGATAAAACCATGTAACAATGAAAATAAATAAATACATATAGAAATAAATAACTGTTTACTGTGAACACCTCGTGAGTAGCCTACTCTTGTTTAGGTTTTGAATTCTTGTTTCTGAAGTGTTTTTGTGTGGTATGCACAATTTTTAGTATTTTGACTAATACTACCAGTCATTTACAAGACTAAATAAACTTTAATATAGAAAAAATTTGTCCGTTTTTGATTATTAACATTTACTTGTACTTTTACTTTCAATACTTGAGTACATTTAGTTGCACATTACTTGTCATACTTAAGTACAATAAATACTAGATACTTTAAGGCTTTTACTTGAGTAGCATTTCAATCAGTGACTTGAACTTCTACCAAAGTCATTTTTTAATGGGTATCTGTACTTTTACTTAAGTGTGATTTTCCAGTACTTTATACAACACTGTGCCTGTTTGAGAAAAGTGTATAAAGTGTGTAGTGAAAGCTGAAGGCTCTGCCTCCCATTCTACTCTTACAAACCCTAGGAACTACAAGTAAGCCCGCAGTCTGAGAGCGAAGCGCTCTAATGGGGTAATATGGTACTATGAGGTCCCTAAGATAAGATGGGACCTGATTATTCAAAACCTTATAAGTAAGAAGAAGAATTTTAAATTCTATTCTAGCATTAACAGGAAGCCAATGAAGGGAGGCCAACACGGGTGAGATATGCTCTCTCCTTCTAGTCCCCGTCAGTACTCTAGCTGCAGCATTCTGAACCAACTGAAGGCTTTTTAGGGAACTTTTAGGACAACCTGATAATAATGAATTACAATAGTCCAGCCTAGAGGAAACAAATGCATGAATTAGTTTTTCAGCATCACTCTGAGACAAGACCTTTCTGATTTTAGAGATATTGCGTAAATGCAAAAAGGCAGTCCTACATATTTGTTTAATATGCGCTTTGAATGACATATCCTGATCAAAAATAACTCCAAGATTTCTCACAGTATTACTAGAGATCAGGGAAATGCCATCCAGAGTAACGATCTGGTTAGACACCATGCTTCTAAGATTTGTGGGGCCAAGTACAATAACTTCAGTTTTATCTGAGTTTAAAAGCAGGAAATTAGAGGTCATCCATGTCTTTATGTCTGTAAGACAATCCTGCAGTTTAGCTAATTGGTGCGTATCCTCTGGCTTCATGGATAGATAAAGCTGGGTATCATCTGCGTAACAATGAAAATTTAAGCAATACCGTCTAATAATACTGCCCAAGGGAAGCATGTATAAAGTGAATAAAATTGGTCCTAGCACAGAACCTTGTGGAACTCCATAATTAACTTCAGTCTGTGAAGAAGATTCCCCATTTACATGAACAAACTGTAATCTATTAGACAAATATGATTCAAACCACCGCAGCGCAATGCCTTTAATACCTATGACATGCTCTAATCTCTGTAATAAAATTTTATGGTCAACAGTATCAAAAGCAGCACTGAGGTCCAACAGAACAAGCACAGAGATAAGTCCACTGTCCGAAGCCATAAGAAGATCATTTGTAACCTTCACTAATGCTGTTTCTGTACTATGATGAATTCTAAAACCTGACTGAAACTCTTCAAATAGACCATTCCTCTGCAGGTGATCAGTTAGCTGTTTTACAACTACCCTCTCAAGAATCTTTGAGAGAAAAGGAAGGTTGGAGATTGGCCTATAATTAGCTAAGATAGCTGGGTCAAGTGATGGCTTTTTAAGTAATGGTTTAATTACTGCCACCTTAAAGGCCTGTGGTACATAACCAACTAACAAAGATAGATTGATCATATTTAAGATTGAAGCATTAAATAATGGTAGGACTTCCTTGAGCAGCCTGGCAGGAATGGGGTCTAATAAGCATGTTGATGGTTTGGATGAAGTAACTAATGAAAATAACTCAGACAGAACAATCGGAGAGAAAGAGTCTAACCAAATACCGGCATCACTGAAAGCAGCCAAAGATAACGATACATCTTTGGGATGGTTATGAGTAATTTTTTCTCTAATAGTCAAAATTTTGTTAGCAAAGAAAGTCATGAAGTCATTACTAGTTAAAGTTAATGGAATACTCAGCTCAATAGAGCTCTGACTCTTTGTCAGCCTGGCTACAGTGCTGAAAAGAAACCTGGGGTTGTTCTTATTTTCTTCAATTAGTGATGAGTAGAAAGATGTCCTAGCTTCACGAAGGGCTTTCTTATAGAGCAACAAACTCTTTTTCCAGGCTAAGTGAAGATCTTCTAAATTAGTGAGACGCCATTTCCTCTCCAACTTACGGGTTATCTGCTTTAAGCTACGAGTTTGTGAGTTATACCACGGAGTCAGACACTTCTGATTTAAAGCGCTCTTTTTCAGAGGAGCTACAGCATCCAAAGTTGTCTTCAATGAGGATGTAAAACTATTGACAAGATACTCTAACTCCCTTACAGAGTTTAGGTAGCTACTCTGCTCTGTGTTGGTATATGACATTAGAGAACATAAAGAAGGAATCATATCCTTAAACCTAGTTACAGCGCTTTCTGAAAGACTTCTAGTGTAATGAAACTTATTCCCCACTGCAGGGTAGTCCATCAGGGTAAATGTAAATGTTATTAAAAAATGATCAGACAAAAGGGAGTTTTCAGGGAATACTGTTAAGTCTTCTATTTCCATACCATAAGTCAGAACAAGATCTAAAATATGATTAAAGTGGTGGGTGGACTCATTTACTTTTTGAGCAAAGCCGATAGAGTCTAATAATAGATTAAATGCAGTGTTGAGGCTGTCATTCTCAGCATCTGTGTGGATGTTAAAATCGCCCACTATAATTATCTTATCTGAGCTAAGCACTAAGTCAGACAAAAGGTCTGAAAATTCACAGAGAAACTCACAGTAACGACCAGGTGGACGATAGATAATAACAAATAAAACTGGTTTTTGGGACTTCCAATTGGATGGACAAGACTAAGATACAAGCTTTCAAATGAATTAAAGCTCTGTCTAGGTTTTTGATTAATTAATAAGCTGGAATGGAAGATTGCTGCTAATCCTCCGCCCCGGCCCGTGCTACGAGCATTCTGACAGTTAGTGTGACTCGGGGGTGTTGACTCATTTAAACTAACATATTCATCCTGCTGTAACCAAGTTTCTGTTAGGCAGAATAAATCAATACGTTGATCAATTATTATATCATTTACCAACAGGGACTTAGAAGAAAGAGACCTAATGTTTAATAGACCACATTTAACTGTTTTAGTCTGTGGTGCAATTGAAGGTGCTATATTATTTTTTCTTTTTGAATTTTTATGCTTAAATAGATTTTTGCTAGTTATTGGTGGTCTGGGAGCAGGCACCGTCTCTACGGGGATGGGGTAATAGGGGGATGGCAGGGGGAGAGAAGCTGCAGAGAGGTGTATAAGACCACAGCTCTGCCTCCTGGTCCCAACGCTAGACAGTCACAGTTTGGAGGATCCCAAAAAATTGGCCAGATTTCTAGAAATGAGAGCTGCTCCCTCTAAAGTGGGATGGATGCCGTCTCTCCTAACAAGACCAGGTTTTCCCCAGAAGCTTTGCCAATTATCAATGAAGCCCACCTCATTTTTTGGACACCACTCAGACAGCCAGCAATTCAAGGAGAACATGCGGCTAAACATGTCACTCCCGGTCTGATTGGGGAGGGGCCCAGAGAAAACAACGTGAAAGTGCCCATATAGACCCTGGCACATACGACTGGAGGTGAGGCCAGGATTTTGGACTGGACCAAGTTCCTCAGGTTTATAGAATAAACCAGATGAGAACTCCAAAGAAGCCAAAAGGTACACTCAAGAGAGAGAGTGAGTGTTACGAGATGACCTTATCTGTGGGACATGAACAAGTGAACTGGAGTAAAAAGTAGAAAATTTTAAAACTATCTCGTTTTTTCCCTGGCTGCATTTTAAGGCAATCTGGGAAGCTAAATATTGGCTCTCTAGTCATCAATTGTAACAGACAAGTTTTAAACACTGAAAATCTTCTAATTCTAAGTTCTTCTATTACACCGTTTGTCAGCACCTCAGATCCTTCTCTGGAAAAGAAAAAAACAGGACTCAAACCATAACAGCTTCAATCATTATCTCTATTTTGATGTTCCATAATTTAAAAGGTTAAATTTACCAACAAAATAGTCTGTTTTCGGAGGTATGAATATGGATGTGTGAACTGTTCTTCTTCCGTCCTTTTCTCCATCTCTCTCTGTCTCGGCCATTTATCCCTTCAAGGATGTTTTTTCCCATCTGAGGGTCCATCCTGTGAAATTACACACTCAGCACACAATGGACTCCGTTCCTATCGACTCAGCACAGAGACCCAAAACCCACATCTGCTCTCCAATACCCCAGACAATAAACAATTTGCTCCTCGTGTTCAAATCTCATTTTTTGGACAAAGTCGTGACAATAAAAATAAATAAATGGTGCCACCACTGAAGGGTCTTCAGCCATTCTGGAGATGCTGCATAAAGTTTTTCTCAGAGTTTTTTTTTTTTTTTTTCATGGCGAGCAGATTCCTCTGAACTCACCATTATCTCAGCCAGGAAGTTAATTAAAGTGGCCCAGTCGGAATCAATGGGGGAATTTGCCGCTGCGCCACGGACGAAGCATCGGACCGACGGGAAGAGCGGAGTGACGGCCATGACACCACTTCAGAGGAGAAGATTAGCGCAGAGACAAAACTCTCAGCTCTGATCAGCTCCAAACTGTGAATCTCCTACTGGATTACTCCTCTCCCGCCCCTCCCTGTCATCCTTTCTTTTTCTATCTCTCCCTTTCTATCCATCCATCCACACATCTTCTCCATCCCCAAAAGAACCGTGCTGCAGACACATGTCTTCAAAGTGCGTCCCCACCCTCCATGGCTGTAATTCCTCACATCATTACCAAGTTTCCAAAACTTAATTTTAGCAATTACACATGCAATTAATTAATAAATGTGCTGTCATTACATCCCCTTGTGTGATCTGAGCCCCATAAATGGGAGGTTGGAATAAAGTAGTCGAATGAACAGAGAGAGAGAAGGAGGGAGTGAGATTGTTATTAAGGGATTGCGGAGTTAATCATTTGAGGGGCTGCAACTCTATCAGAGGCAAAAAAAAGTGAAGCAGGGAATGAGAGTGTGAAATGAGCAGAAAGAGAGCAAAACGGAGACCAAGAAGTAGACCAGCAGTTACGGGACAAAAGAAAAACAAAAGGGGAAAGTCAGAAACAAAAGAGAAAGGAGAGACGGATGGAGGAAGAGATGCCCAGCGGAGCACGCTCAGTTCAATCAGCGGATTATTAATGAGATCAGTGAGTTTTTTCGGGTCACCGCAGTGGTGCAAAGACAAAAGACACGTAGCACGCAAGCACAGAACACGCAGAGGTGGGATTAGTCTGAAAGTAGCTCCACATCAAACACAAATGATGATTTGCTGAGCAGGAGTGTGGAAGAATTTGTTTTCTCTTTGCAACTCCATCTATAAGATTTTCATCACTTATTCGGTTTGCCACGGTAACACGCTAAGCAAGAATGTTCTCCTGAGATGCGCGGTCCAATTTGTCCCACAAAGATCCCAAGTCAATTCCAGGACAGAGTGGATACTTAAATGCTTCTGTGTGTTCTTCCTCTACTATGGGGTCTCTTCTCAGTTGGACATGCCCAGAAAACCTCCAAAGGGGAGTGACCAGTCAGGATCCTTATCAGATTCCCAACGCACATGATCAGGGTTCCATCTATGAAAAGGAGCATCACTTCCAGTCTCCTTCAACATCCTGTCATCTTTAAGGCAAGATGCCATCTTGCAAAAAAGTAAACTCACTTTGTCTACTTGGAGTTAGGCTACCAATATATAGATCTGAGTTTGATTCTGGGGTTCACTACCTGTCTGGGTCTTTAGACAAGACACTTCATGTGAATTGTCCCAGTCCACCCAGATGTAAATGAGTACCAGCCTCGCCTGGGGAGGTAACCTGGGATGGACTGGCCCTATCCACGGTGCATCTTAAGGTGCCCTGACACTTGCATGACTGTGATCTGCGCACTTGCACTCACTTCATTGTGACGATCCCACGTGCTGTGTTCCCAGGTGGATGCCATGCTTTGTTCTGCTGGATGCTGTGCTTTGTGTGCTAGACGCTGCATATATAAAATAATTATTTCTTAGCAAATTAAGAATTTTTTTTCTCAAAGTTGGCTGTTGAAAACACCGCTAATCACTTCTGGAATCACAGAGGACTGTTTGAGCTAGAGCCTTTTTGGCTCTCTCTCTCTCTCTCTCTCTCTCTCACTCTCTCTCTCTCTCATGCGCTTCATGAGGTGCATTTGGAATCATCTAAAAGGTGATTATTTGTAATGTTTATCTTGTAATATTGTATATTTTGTATGTATGTATGTATTTTGTATATTTTGTAATAGCTTGGTAAAACAGTTGCCTGTTCATTCCTTCTTATGAGCAGTTGTAAAAGTATGTTTATGATAGATTTAACACCTTGTTATAATCATTCAGACAAGCTGCGCTCTGATGCGGTGCACTGACGTAACCACTCGCACTCACATGCAGCGGTTTTTAATTGTTTGCACAATGTTCACGTGAAGTCCACGTAATTAAGGCATGATGGAGATTTCGAACATTTCAAAATTTTCTTTGCGCACTTGCACGAAGTTGCGCACAGTTTACGAGTTTGAGACAAGTTTACTCTCCTGCAGGGCAGAGTGCACGCAAGTGTGTGGATCAAAGTTGTACAAGTGTCAGGGCACCTTTGGACTCTCATCCACTTCATGTGACAGAATTTGAGGTAAGCACTCGCACTAATGGTCCTCAGGGCCTATATAGGACTCACCTCTTATAATTCTTCTTGACTGGGGAAGTAACCTGTGACCAAGTGGCATCCCAACTAGGGGAAGTCATAGTCTTTCTTCCGCTTCATGCTATAGATTCTGGGGATAGGCACAGGCACTAATGCTTCTCTGAGCATATATGGGATTTATTTCTTATTCTTCTTGGCTGGAGAAGTAATCTGTGACGGACTGGAATCCCAACCAGAGAAAGTCATAGACTTTCATCCGCTTCATGCTACAGAATCTCGGGATAAGCAGGGGCACTAATACTCCTCAGGTCCTATATAGAACTTATTTCTTCTTCTTGACTGGGGAAATAACCGGTGAAGGTCTGGCATCCCATTCAGAGGGAGTCATAAACTCTCGTCCACTTTATGCTGTCATATCCAGAGAAATGAACCAACACCAATGGGCTTCAGGACCTATATAGGACTTACTTACTTCCTCTTCTTCTTCTTCACAAACTGTAAATGCATGGTCGATTACGCATCTCACGAGGAGTAACAGAATCTCAAGGATGCACACCCTCTAATAACAGCATGTCACCGTTGAGGACTAAAGCTCTATGGCAGGCAGCAAACAAGCCTTACTGTAGTGGAGATGTTTGCATGACCCTGGTCCCAGGTGAGTAACTAGATTTACAAGTAGTTCAAAAATCTTCATGGATTAAAAACCTCATGCTTTGCTTACTTTTCCTTGAACAGGAAAACAAGATTCCTGGAGTCAGCACACCACCCACAAAAGATGAGTATGAGGATAGAAATTAGAGTGCCAGATCCAGCCAGAAATGTCTTGCAGGTTTGGAATAATAACAGCAAATGTTCCACTAATGTTTCATTGCAGAAAGGTATGTATGTCTTCAATTTTTGAAGTTACAGTGAAATAGCATGTGATGTATTTTATGAAGGGATCTTTCAGGAGGGGCATATTTATATTTCTCTGTATCTGTAATGTCACTAAACTGCACATTTCTTGCCAGGTTTTGTCATTTCCTAACAGCAGTTTGTCGTAGGATTAGATGTGATCGTTCCGTGTGGAAACAGGCTTTGACACAAAGCTGACTTACTTATCACGTCAGTGCACTGAGAGGAATCGCACCACCGAAAAGGTTCACATCACAGGTTTGTGTGTTTTGGTTGGATATCAGATGTGCAGTGGAAAATAAAAGCACGTAATTCAATATTTAGCTTCATCAAGCTTTTCACGGCAGAGGCAGTGATGTATAAACACCACTAATGTGACCTACAGAGAGGAGGTACATCAACTCATCAACTGGTGTGACACATCAATAACCTAAAACTTAATGTCAACAAAACAAAATAAATACCACACACCCCACTCAGCCTTAATGGCAGTGCTGTGGAGTCTGTAAAAAGCACCAAGTTCCTGGAGGTGCATATCACAAATGACTTGACATGGACAACCAACATATCCTCCCTAGTCAAGAAGGCACAGCAACACCTCCACTTCCTTTGCATGATGAGGAGAGCTGATGTCCCTCCTTCTGCCCTCACCACTTTTTACAGCGGCGCTATTGAGAGCATCGTCACCAGCAGCCTCTCAAGTCTGGTACAGCAGCTGCCCTGTTGGTGACCAGAAGGCCCTGCAGAGGGACGTGAGGACAGCAGAGAAGATCATCAGATCAGCCCAACCACCCATTCAGGACTTATACCTGTCCAGCTGCTGCAAGAGAGCCATCAGTATCATCAAAGACCCCATCCATTGCGCCCCATTGCACAATAATTTAACCACACAACTTTAACAAGCTCACTAGGAGAACCAGCATATGATATTTATAAATAGAGCAATAAGTCACCATTATTTACAATTACTTACCGTTCTCCCACAAGGCCTTGCTCTTCTCACATCAGAAATACAGCACACCCACTGCGCTGCCTATTTTGACCAAGCCGATCTCGCAGCAAGTTTGTGACGGCATCACAAAAAGTGATTTAATCTATTAGTTTGTGGTGTCATCATGAGTTACATATTACAAATTATTTTGTGATGTATTATGAAATGTGGAGTGACACGGGGGGCACTGGAGTTAGGGTTAAGGTTAGGATGAGGGTTAAAAATAGTGAGTGAATCTTGACCAAGTCATGAAAATGTGAGGCATTTCGTGATGGTATCATGAATAAAAAAGCATGAGAATGAGCTGATGCACTGTTAGTTCAACAGTGGAACCCTGTTATTTTTGCTTCTCAAACTGCACCAGGAGAGATTTATAAAGAGAGCAGCAGTATCTAATCACAGATGACGTCCTGTCATTTTACGAGGTCTATTAGAAAAGTATCCGACCTTATTATTTTTTTCAAAAACCATATGGATTTGAATCACGTGTGACTACATCAGACATGCTTGAACCATTGTGGGCATGCAAGAGTTTTTTCACGCCTTGTCGGTTACGTCATTCGCCTGTGGGCAGTCTTTGAGTGAGGAGTGGCCCACCCTCTCGTCGATTTTTTCATTGTTTAGGAATGGCTCAGAGACTGCTGCTTTGTTTGATCAAAGATTTTTCAAAACTGTAAGGCACAACTGAGTGGACACCATTCGATAAATTCAGCTGGTTTTCGGTAAAAATTTTAACGGCTGATGAGAGATTTTGGTCTGGTAGTGTCGACGTAAGGATGGCCCACGGTGCCTGACGGCGATCTGCGCTTCGAGGCAGCAGCGTCTCGCCGTTTCAAGTTGAAAACTTCCACATTTCAGGCTCTGTTGACCCAGTAAGTCATCAGAGAACAGAGAACTTTCAGAAGTCGTCGGCATGAGGAGTTTATTCGGACATTCCATTGTTAATGGACATTTTGTAATGAAAGAACGTGCGGGCAGAGTCGCATGTCGGGCTGGACCCGACCGCGGGGGGTCGCGACAGGAAAAACACCTCCGTGTTGGAAACCTTAATGGGCAAGTTGGAACATGCCCAAGCTGTTAAACAATTTCTCAGTTACTCACTTGTTGAAAGCCATCAAAAGCTGCCTGAATTTTACAAATGGTTTTCAACACGGAGGTGTTTTTCCTGTCACGGCGCACACAGATTCACCGAATCGTCACGGAAACGACTCGGCGAATTTGCGCACACGTCTTTCATTAAAAAAATGTCCTTAAACAGTGGAATGTCCGCATAAAGTCCTCATGCCGGCCTCTTCTGAATCTTCTCTGTTCTCTCACGACGTCCTGGGTGAATTAAGCCTTAAATTAGGATGTTTTCAGGTCGAAACAGGCCGACGACGGCGCCTGGAAGCGCTGCGCGACGTCCCGCTCCGTGGGAAGTCCTTACACCGACAGAAACACCCCATAATCTCTCATCAGCCGTTAAACTTTTCACCGAAAACCAGCTTAATTTCTCGAATAGTGTCCACTCAGATATTCCTCACAGGTCCAGAAAAATTTTTTGATAAAGCAACGCGCGCTGTCTCGAGCAGCGTGTGAAACAGTGGAATTCAGCCGAGAGGGCGGGACCACATCTCACTCAAGGCCTGCTCACAGGGAACTGACGTCACCGACACGCGTGAAAAAACTCACGGATGTGCACGAGGGTTCAAGCATGATTGGTGTAATCGCACGTCATTCAAATCCATATAATTTTTTAAAAAAATAAAAAGGTAGGATAGTTTTCTAATAGACCTCGTACTTCCACACTAGCCTGGAAAAAGTTGAAGCCACAAGCTGTCCACGTTCTGCAGCAAAGTAGTTTATCAGTAGATTCTGATAACAAGGACTGTTGCTTTTGAGAACTGAGAGAGTTTAAGAATTTTTTTTTTTAAGTTTTAGAATGTCCACAGCCGCTTTCCTCACATCACAGGAATCTCTGAGTACTTTTGGGGCAGTTATCTGTGTAAACCTGTGTATACCTTAATGCAAGTGGTAAGCGTGCACAGAACATTCCGCCTGTGGAGAAACTGACTGATCACAAGAGAACATGATATGATGATCTGAGGGACCAAAGCAGGCCAGTTATTACACTTTTGTTATATTACAGATTTATGCAACCTCTCGATGTGTTTTTATTGGCATTATGTTTCAAAAAGTACTTTTCCAAACATAGGTTTTTTTTCAGGTGGGGGGGTCTTATAATGGGACACGTCCTATATTTGCGTCAATATGTACGTATATACTCCTGACATGAAAAGGCAAATTAAATCTCATATCTAAAGTTGCTTTTTACTTGTTTTTCTCTCTTTTTAAGAGTTTAAAGGGTTTTTAATGTATTTTTTCAATGGGATTTTACAGTCTTGAATCCATTTTCACTGAATCTGTTTTTTTTAAAAATAAAAAAAACTTTCAAACCCAGTGTGTCTTTTTATTTTACTCTGACACGATGTGTTTATACCTTTGTCAGAACTGCCAGGATGTACTGTGATGGTCTCTACTCCCCCAATTCCATCCCAACACGCCCGCCTGTCAAAACAACAACTCTCCCTCTCTCTTTTTTAAAGAGAAAAAGGGTAATTCCATGAATTAAAATGCTTAAATGACAGTCAATCAGGCTTGTAATTCCGTCTGGTATAATTAGAGGCTGGGAAAACTAATTACAGCGGCGAAACCTAACTCTCCTCTCGCTCTGGTTCCTCTCGCTACTACAGCAACCCTCATCACCGAGATCAGGTGACAGCTATCAAACTCGTTAGGCTGCCAGGCACCACCATGCATACACACACACACACACAGATACATAGGTGGTTGCACGAGTAGCTCAGCCAAAAAGAGACGGAGATGAGGAGGAAGATGAAGGGATTAAAAAAATAGCAGCAGATCATCAAGAATGAGTGGAGACAACAACAGGTTGTGTTCTTAATCAGCGGCACGAAGAAAAAAGACCGAAGACATACAGAGATGAGAAAAAAAAAAAAGTGTTTCTGCAAAAAGAGGGGAAGAGGAACGCAGACGGTTATAAACTAAAATGTAAACTACTTTAAATGCATCAGGTCGCTTTCGGCTTGATTACTGCTGAGAACAGCTGTTTGCAGTAAAGATTTGTTTCTGATTATGCCGACGACACACTTATGATTCTACCTGTCTAAATGACACAGACGGATACTAATTATTTATGGCTAATTAACTACTTAAACCTGCAAAAGAACTTAATTTTTCTTAAACTACTGAGAGACAAAGTCTTTGTGCACCAAAAGTACTGTTTTAGATTCTCAAGTATAGTTAAAGAATATATTAAATTATTTAATAATTTAATAAGTATTAAATTATGTGGGATGAAATATGTATTACTCTTGAGAGGACAGAATACAGATCTAATAATGGTTGAGCTCATGCATTCTGAAGATGTATGTTTTTGTTTTGTTTTTTCAATTAAAATCCTTTATTCCACTCCATCATGAAGCTGTAACTGGTGCAACAGGCAGAAGATGTGAAATGTAGTTTCTCTAGTCACAAACACAGAAGGTTTTTCCTCCACAGGCATCTTGGTGGCTTCCCTCACTGGTCACTTTCTTGCTTGGTCGCTCATTTTTGAAGAACAACCTACTCCTTCATAATTTACCATGCAATACCATACTGGGGCAGCACAGTGGCTTAGTGGTTAGCACTGTTGCCTCACAGCAAGAAGGTCATGGGTTTGATTCCCACCTGTGGCCTCTCTGTGTGGAATTTGCCTGTTCTCCCCGTGTTTGTGCTTGGGTTTTTTTAACACAAGCACAACCTGATTGTTTCATTATCCCTTACTGGTGTTGTATATAGGCATATTTACCGTAAAAAAAGTGTCATTGTCCAAATTCTTATGGACCTGGATGTAAATATACATGCACACACAAACCGACCATAAGTGAATTAGCACTCTGACTTGGCTGGAGTTCATTGCTCTTGTTTTCTGTGTGGCGTCACGGTGACCACCCGGCTAAATGTCACTATATGCAGTTACTCCAAACCACATCGTGAAGGTGGGTGTGGGACTTGTTTCCAAGGCAACCAAGGTCTCATTTTTCGCCAGCGGCCCATTCCCAACCTGTTACCAAATGAGCCGGAGCAGCACCGCCAAAGCTTCAAAGAGCAGCAGCCTTGGAGCCGCCACAGGGGCCGCGACTGTCAGGAAACCCAATACTACCCCATCCAACTGGAAGATTTCAGTTCAAACTACAGATGGACGTGCACACGGTAATTAGTACCTGAAGACTAAAATTTAAAAAATGGAAGTTAAAAAGTAACTGTCCCATCTCCAAATCTGGTTCCTTCTCTGTTTCTAATTTCTGTCTCCTATTGAACCGATTTATTCTCATCAACTTCCACCGCTGCTCATTGAAGCACGTCTAATTCACATTTCACTTTTTGGGAAATTTCAAAAGTTTGCGTAAAATTCACTGGATAGTTGCATGGAAACAGTAAGAAGTCTTTCTCTTGCTCAGCTACGTGCATTTCTTGCTGTCTTTGGCCCTCGCTCTCATTTTCCTTTTCGTGCCTGGAGGTTGCACAGCTTCAAAGTTTATTTCCTCCACGTTAACGTCTGGGTGGATGCTTGAAATGGAGAGATGAGAGCAGAGCCGGACTGGAGGAGAGGAAAAGTGGAATAGAAGAGAGTAATAGTAAGGCACATTTATACCCCTGCCCCCTCCCACACACACACACCAGAAAAACCTCACAGTCAAGATTTACAGAAAGTTTTCCGAATGTGAAGTCAAGAATAGTTCTGAAGTTCAACTGCAAAAAAGAAAAAGTCTGTCCCAATAAATCGTGCATTGCATCATACTTCTGTCCAAATCGGTTGTCTGCCTTGAGTGGTTGCCATCCAAAACTCAAGACAGTTCCATATCGTAGAGTGTGTTCTCGGACCTGACCTGGAAGCTGAAAGAAAATGTCAGGCTGATCTCACAGCAAGTGATGATTAAATACAGTCGTTTTATGAATCAGATTTTGATGTTTTATGTCTTATTATGTAATTAATGTCGTCTCTGCAAAATCAGTGAACACTCTGATTGCAGCATTTGAGAAGCTGAGTGAGGAATCAGAGTGTCTGGGTTTGCAGTACACCTTACACTGTTAGGGTTATAGTGTGTGCACACGTCAACATGGAGATACAACACAGATGCTGGGCAGTTTTAGCATTGGCCAATCAGATTTGTTAATAAGGGTGTTCGTCAAGACGTATGCAAACATTTATGGCAAAGAGATGGACACTGAAAGACATTTATGGGTATTTGAACAACAGAAATATGACAAATGACTGCAAACAGGCACAATTTGTTGAGTTCGAAAATTCACAGAGCATTCTGCCACAGGAAGCCAACAACGAGGAGGACAAACCCAAACGACGATCAGTTTTGATGTCATGAGAAAACAATTTTGTTACAGTTGATTCCCGCTTTAAAAAGTCCATGTGACTGCTGACAACTTCTTTTTTTTTTTGCCAACTGCCATCATGAGAAGGCCGGACTGTCCAGGGTTGTTGGGTTACACCAAGGCAGAGTGCGCCAGTGAGCAACCCTACGAACTATGATTAGCATTTCTGAAGATGAGAACGTGCATTCGTCAGAGTGTCAGTGCACAGAGTCAGTGGTGTAAGATATTACAAATGTTTTCAGGAATATTACTGTTCTTACTGCTTGGAGGGGGGCTGCTGTTTTGTTATTGCTGGAATTGCCTGGATGACGTGTCGTACATACAGGGAATCTCCACGTTGACGCATACACACAACGCGCTACAACCTTAAACATGAAAAGGGCTATTATCCAGGCTTTCAGTGACTATGGGGAATCAGCCATCAGTAGTGTATCTAAATGCTGCAAAAGTGTTGAACTTGTTGAGACATTCATTTGTCTCTGTCTCTGCCTTGATCTTTGATACCGAGATATTTCTGGGAAGATCTCATGGAGTCGAGGTGTTTGATGTTGCTAGTATTAAATATCCAAGTCTTTATGGTGCTGGTGCTTCCTGTCTTAGTGTTTGGTTGTGAGACTAACCCATGGGTGGGCAATCATGTGCCATGAAGGGCCAAGACAGTGCAGGCTTTCCTTGCAACCAGTCACCTCAGCAGGTGATTTTTATTGATGATCAGGTGTTTGTGTTCAGGGAAGAAGCTCATCAGCAAACCCACCTGCTGAGGTGATTGGTTGCAAGGAAAGCCTGCACTGTCTTGGGCCTCATTGCCCACCCCCGGCAGTGATGTGAAGTGCCAATAGGATGTCTTTCATTTCACCTGACCTGATGCAATGAACCAAATCATTTGCCAATGACAGACTTGTTGTGTCACAGTTACACTCTGCTCACATCCGGTGTTGCTTTTATTGCTTGTACCTGTTTCTGCAGCTTCCTTTCTGTCCACGTGCACTCTGGTTTCTGGTGAACATGCATGCCTGTTTCCTCCTTGATTCTCTCACACGCTTTTTAGTCCAACTGTCTCTCGTCACTCTAGTGACAGAACTTCTTGTGTGTTTTCAGGCCTTCTTCAATCAATCAATCAATCAATCAATTTTTTATATAGCGCCAAATCACAACAAACAGTTGCCCCAAGGCGCTTTATATTGTAAGGCAAGGCCATACAATAATTATGTAAAACCCCAACGGTCAAAACGACCCCCTCTGAGCAAGCACTTGGCTACAGTGGGAAGGAAAAACTCCCTTTTAACAGGAAGAAACCTCCAGCAGAACCAGGCTCAGGGAGGGGCAGTCTTTTGCTGGGACTGGTTGGGGCTGAGGGAGAGAACCAGGAAAAAGACATGCTGTGGAGGGGAGCAGAGATCGATCACTAATGATTAAATGCAGAGTGGTGCATACAGAGCAAAAAGAGAAAGAAACAGTGCATCATGGGAACCCCCCAGCAGTCTACGTCTATAGCAGCATAACTAAGGGATGGTTCAGGGTCATCTGATCCAGCCCTAACTATAAGCTTTAGCAAAAAGGAAAGTTTTAAGCCTAATCTTAAAAGTAGAGAGGGTGTCTGTCTCCCTGATCTGAATTGGGAGCTGGTTCCACAGGAGAGGAGCCTGAAAGCTGAAGGCTCTGCCTCCCATTCTACTCTTACAAACCCTAGGAACTACAAGTAAGCCTGCTGTCTGAGAGCGAAGCGCTCTATTGGGGTGATATGGTACTACGAGGTCCCTAAGATAAGATGGGACCTGATTATTCAAAACCTTATAAGTAAGAAGAATAATTTTAAATTCTATTCTAGAATTAACAGGAAGCCAATGAAGAGAGGCCAATATGGGTGAGATATGCTCTCTCCTTCTAGTCCCTGTTAGTACTCTAGCTGCAGCATTTTGAATTAACTGAAGGCTTTTTAGGGAACTTTTAGGACAACCTGATAATAATGAAATACAATAGTCCAGCGTAGAGGAAATAAATGCATGAATTAGTTTTTCAGCATCACTCTGAGACAAGACCTTTCTGATTTTAGAGATATTGCGTAAATGCAAAAAAGCAGTCCTACATATTTGTTTAATATGCGCTTTGAATGACATATCCTGATCAAAAATGACTCCAAGATTTCTCACAGTATTACTAGAGGTCAGGGTAATGCCATCCAGAGTAAGGATCTGGTTAGACACCATGTTTCTAAGATTTGTGGGGCCAAGTACAATAACTTCAGTTTTATCTGAGTTTAAAAGCAGGAAATTAGAGGTCATCCATGTCTTTATGTCTGTAAGACAATCCTGCAGTTTAGCTAATTGGTGTGTGTCCTCTGGCTTCATGGATAGATAAAGCTGGGTATCATCTGCGTAACAATGAAAATTTAAGCAATACCGTCTAATAATACTGCCTAAGGGAAGCATGTATAAAGTGAATAAAATTGGTCCTAGCACAGAACCTTGTGGAACTCCATAATTAACTTTAGTCTGTGAAGAAGATTCCCCATTTACATGAACAAATTGTAATCTATTAGACAAATATGATTCAAACCACCGCAGTGCAGTGCCTTTAATACCTATGGCATGCTCTAATCTCTGTAATAAAATTTTATGGTCAACAGTATCAAAAGCAGCACTGAGATGAGTCCACTGTCCGAGGCCATAAGAAGATCATTTGTAACCTTCACTAATGCTGTTTCTGTACTATGATGAATTCTAAAACCTGACTGAAACTCTTCAAATAGACCATTCCTCTGCAGATGATCAGTTAGCTGTTTTACAACTACCCTTTCAAGAATTTTTGAGAGAAAAGGAAGGTTGGAGATTGGCCTATAATTAGCTAAGATAGCTGGGTCAAGTGATGGCTTTTTAAGTAATGGTTTAATTACTGCCACCTTAAAAGCCTGTGGTACATAGCCAACTAACAAAGATAGATTGATCATATTTAAGATCGAAGCATTAAATAATGGTAGGGCTTCCTTGAGCAGCCTGGTAGGAATGGGGTCTAATAAACATGTTGATGGTTTGGATGAAGTAACTAATGAAAATAACTCAGACAGAACAATTGGAGAGAAAGAGTCTAACCAAATACCGGCATCACTGAAAGCAGCCAAAGATAACGATACGTCTTTGGGATGGTTATGAGTAATTTTTTCTCTAATAGTTAAAATTTTGTTAGCAAAGAAAGTCATGAAGTCATTACTAGTTAAAGTTAATGGAATACTCAGCTCAATAGAGCTCTGACTCTTTGTCAGCCTGGTTACAGTGCTGAAAAGAAACCTGGGGTTGTTCTTATTTTCTTCAATTAGTGATGAGTAGAAAGATGTCCTAGCTTTACGGAGGGCTTTTTTATAGAGCAACAGACTCTTTTTCCAGGCTAAGTGAAGATCTTCTAAATTAGTGAGACGCCATTTCCTCTCCAACTTACGGGTTATCTGCTTTAAGCTACGAGTTTGTGAGACCACATTTAACTGTTTTAGTCTGTGGTGCAGTTGAAGGTGCTATATTATTTTTTCTTTTTGAATTTTTATGCTTAAATAGATTTTTGCTGGTTATTGGTAGTCTGGGAGCAGACACCGTCTTTACGGGGATGGGGTAATGAGGGGATGGCAGGGGGAGAGAAGCTGCAGAGAGGTGTGTAAGACTACAACTCTGCTTCCTGGTCCCAATCCTGGATAGTCACGGTTTGGAGGATTTAAGAAAATTGGCCAGATTTCTAGAAATGAGAGCTGCTCCATCCAAAGTGGGATGGATGCCGTCTCTCCTAACAAGACCAGGTTTTCCCCAGAAGCTTTGCCAATTATCTATGAAGCCCACCTCATTTTTTGGACACCACTCAGACAGCCAGCAATTCAAGGAGAACACGCGGCTAAACATGTCACTCCCGGTCCGATTGGGGAGGGGCCCAGAGAAAACTACAGAGTCCAACATTGTTTTTGCAAAGTTACACACCGATTTAATGTTAATTTTAGTGACCTCCGATTGGCGTAACCGGGTGTCATTACTGCCGACGTGAATTACAATCTTACCAAATTTACGCTTAGCCTTAGCCAGCAGTTTCAAATTTCCTTCAGTGTCGCCTGCTCTGGCCCCAGGAAGACAATTGACTATGGTTGCTGGTGTCGCTAACTTCACATTTCTCAAAACAGAGTCGCCAATAACCAGAGTTTGTTCCTCGGTGGGTGTGTCGTCGAGTGGGGAAAAACGGTTAGAAATGTGAATGGGTTGGCGGTGTACACGGGGCTTCTGTTTAGAACTACGCTTCCTCCTCACAGTCACCCAGTCGGCCTGCTTTCCCGGCTGCTCGGGATCTGCCAGGGGGTAACTAACGGCGGCTAAGCTACCTTGGTCCGCACCGACTACAGGGGCCTGGCTAGCTGTAGAATTTTCCACGGTGCGGAGCCGAGTCTCCAATTCGCCCAGCCTGGCCTCCAAAGCTATGAATAAGCTACACTTATTACAAGTACCGTTACTGCTAAAGGAGGCCGAGGAATAACTAAACATTTCACACCCAGAGAAGAAAAGTGCGGGAGAGACAGGAGAAGCCGCCATGCTAAACCGGCTAAGAGCTAGTAGCTACGCTAAGCTAGCGGATTCCTAAAAACACCCAAAGTGAATAATGTGTAAATAATTTAGAGGTGATTCAGCAGAAGGAGTGCTTTAGTTAAGGCACGTAAAGATTACACTGGGAAACAAATCGTAATCTAGATAACTAGATCAATCTAACTGCGCAGATTAAACAGCTAACAGATACAGAAAAACACCGCTGTGCTCCGGAACAGGAAGTGATACAATACCGCAGTGAGAGCCAACCACCAGTAGAGGCAACAACACTTTACTCTGTTTCTGCCCGCTGTCTCTGATCACCCCCTCACATGCACTGTTGCTATGCAGACTGTATCATCTGTGTCTACCGGCCCCCGTCTGCTTAAAGACCATGATTAAAGGCAGCTTTACTCACATCTCTCTTTTGTTCTCTGCTATGGGGTCTCCAGTTGTGCTTCAATCATTACAGAATGCAGCACTGAATTTCTTTGTACTTAGAAAGACATATAAGGTGGAATCACATTTAATTTTGTTTATTTTGGTTGTTGTTTTCCACAGTGCATCAAAAGAACAAAATAAATAAATAAATACCTCTTGATCATTCAAAGAAACCCAGAGCTGCCATTGAGGTTGGTCAACATGTTCTCATCCCCAGTGTGTCAAAGAGTAATGCTTTTGTCAAAGCCCAACAGCTTCTTTGGCTCACATTAACATTGTTGTAATTAGTTAGCCACAATTTCTTGTGCATACCAAATACAAGTAGTGCTAACTTTGGTGGCCACCAGACCAAGACTTTGAAAATGAAATAAACTGACATTTCAACCTACATGTACCTTCGACTGCACCTGCTCCTAATTTCATTGTGATCACAAACTGATTCACTGCAACAATCTCAGACATATCCAGCAGGTGGCACAGGAGCTACAATTAATTTCTACCACACCTGCTCCTAATTCCCATCATCCATCCAGCATCACCCAACCATCCAGCAGGTGGCAGTGTTCAACAGGTGGCAGGCAGGTCTCTGGGATATTATACAACCAAAACAAAGATGTTTTGAAATCAATATGGTGCATAAAAATTTTAATTATATTTAATCATTATATGTTCTTTTAATCAGGCGACTTGCAAGATGGCGCCATTTATTGTTTTAATTCACTCATTCATTTTACAAGATTCTTCTGAAGCCATTACACACACATCACGTTAGCAGAAATTGTGTTTTTAAAAACAGTGTGTGTGCATATTTTAGCTGTTTGACAGTGTTTGTTCCATCCTCGTCTCCCATATGTGCTGCTCAGGAGAAGTTTGCACTTTGCCTGGTTTTTCTTCAGAATTGCTCCTTTTTCATGCGCAGGAGCCAAAACAACAGCTGGTGAGTAGAAGAAGCTCCTGTTTCACTCGGCCCTTTAACAGATTTCAGTGGTTAAGTCGAAAAACTAGACCGGAGCATCAGGTTGGTTTCTCTCTCTCTCTCTCTCTCACCCTTAGGAAAATGACACACTTTCAGCCTCCATTCATGGGTTTGTCCCTGTGGACGTCTTGTTCTCTCATCCTGTCCTGGATGTATCAGTTCATCGTGTATCCACCTCACTGTCTGTCAGTCTGTGTCTGCATCTGCCCGTCTGTCCAGGCCTGTGTTCTCTCACCAGGGTTTGATTTCAGGTCTGAATCGATGTCCTGTAAGAGGAGTCGAAGCCAGCGACTCCGCTGAGGCTCCAGGGAGGGGAGAGGGGGCGAGCGGCCAGGTTTCATCCCAGGGAGGGAGCAGTGTTCTGGGTTTAGGAGTAGCCCAGAGGCCCCTGGGCACGGCAGAGGGACGGATGGGTGGATCCACTAACTAATGATTGTTTGCCCTGAGGCACAATGACATAGATCACAGCGGCGACAAAAAGCTGGCTGGTAGACTTAACTGTTTCATGCTGTACAGGCACTTTTCCGAGCACTTGCTGAACTGTTTGTGCTGTTCATATTTTCCTGTGGACAACAGCTATAATTCAGCCCTTTAGGAAACCTGTTTTAGTGTGGGTTAAATCATAACTTCATTTGGATTAACTGAGGCACAGTTTGTTGTTCTCTTATACAGTAATCCAACATGCTCCTGATAGGAGTTGGACTACCAATATGTAGACCTTGGTTTGATTCCTGGTTACACCACCTTCTTTGACTTCTTGGATAAGACACTTAATATGCATTGTCCCAGTCCACCCAGTCTTTAGTTTCCTAGTGCTGCCTGTCTTGTTGTATGGTAGTGAGCGTTGGTCACTAACCAGTGACCTAAGGTGGTGACTAGATGTATTTGGTACTAGGTGTCTTCGAAGGATTTTTGTGTACCACTCAAATGACGTTGTAGCAAATGAGTGGTTACTAAGAGAGACTAAAATGAGGATTATCACTTGCATTGTGAGGGAGCATCAGCTACAACATTTTGGCCATGTGGCCCGTTTCTCTGTGCATGATTCAGCACACCGGTGCCTGAGTGTTGAGGACCCAGTAGCTGGAGTAGGTGAAGGGGATGCCCACGTTTCACTGGGCTACAGCAGATAAATGGTTATTTTAGAGATGTGAGAATAGACCGGTTGTTTGCCTGGGTGTTTGCCAACTAGGACCCAAGGTGGTTCTATGGTGTTGTTGATCTAGCACCAGTGCAATCTCCCAGACTTATCTTGACTTGACCAATCCACCCAGCTAAACTGGGACTGGCCTTGGCTGGGGAGGGGACCTGTGATGGGCAGGTATCCCATTCAGGAGGAAGCGTTGATGCTTATGTGCTTCATACTATGGACTTCCGGGATTGACACCAAACATCAATGGTGTAATGGCCTATATAGGAATTATTTCTTATTAAAAGACATTTACTGATGCAGGAGAAGAAGCTCAGTGGGATGTAGTGTTGGATTACCAATATGTAGCCCTGGGTTTGATTCCTGGCTGCGCTACCTTCTTTGAGTTCTTGAGCAAGACACTTAATATGCATTGTCCCTGTCTATCCGACTGTAAATGCATAAAGGCCTTGGACGGGGAAATGGCCTGCAACGGACTGGCATACCATCCAGAAGCAGTCATAGAGGCTCATCTGCTCCACACTACACAGTCTGGGGATATGCACTTGGGCCTACATAGGTGTTATTTCCTTTATTACCGTTAAATGACACCATTACCACTTAACCTCTAATTTTCTGACAGTCTCACTTCTTATATACAGGAATAAGTAGAACTAACATATACTCCAACCCTTCAAGACACCAAATATAGATCCTGTTTCCCCTTTAGGAAGGCTATTTAATTTAGATTAGCAGTGGCAGCACATTCTGGTGTAATCCTACTTGTCAAATTAACATCAAAGAATTGGCATGAACAGCGCGAGAGGAAGAACAGCAGACAGAGAGAAATATTTCCTGTAATTGGCAGCTCCTCTAACAAGCAAGCGCAGCGATAAATTAAAACGGTTAATCCACAAGTTCCTCTGTGTTTTTGTTGTGGTTGCTGGCACAATATTGTTGTCATGTTTCTACACTTGATTCCCACAGATCACTTGTCAATCAAGTGCAAACATCAAAAAAGTAATTAGAATCCGGGAATATCGGAGATGAATGGCTTTGTAAGCGCTCATCGGAAGGCGCTGTTGTTTTCATTAAGCAAGAGGCGGAAGACTCAACTCATAAAACAGCCAAACAAGTGATTTCACAACATGGCAAGCAGTAGAAAGTGGGACATCCGTAAAGGCCTTGAGACCCATTGTGCTGCAAATTTCAGTCTAGCTGCAGGTGTCGATTTTGAAGCAGGGGCTTCTTTCTTGGGTGGCACCCTCTCAGGCCTTGGTGATTTAAAACTCACTTCACTGAGGACAGTGACACCAGTGTTCCCACAGTTTCCAGTTTATGACAGGCCTGAGTTTTAGTGGTTCCTGGATTGTTCCTGAATATCCTAATCAATTTCTTATCATCTGAGGGTGACAGATTGGGTTTTCTTCCAGACCTTGGCAAAGGGGGTATACAACCCCTGGCAAAAATTATGGAATCACCGGCCTCGGAGGATGTTCATTCAGTTGTTTAATTTTGTAGAAAAAAAGCAGATCACACACATGACACAAAACTAAAGTCATTTCAAATGGCAACTTTCTGGCTTTAAGAAACACTATAAGAAATCAAGAAAAAAAGATTGTGGCAGTCAGTAACGGTTACTTTTTTAGACCAAGCAGAGGAAAAAAATATGGAATCACTCAATTCTGAGGAAAAAATTATGGAATCACCCTGTACATTTTCATTCCTAAAACTAACACCTGCATCATATCAGATCTGCTCATTAGTCTGCATCTAAAAAGGAGTGATCACACCTTGAAGAGCTGTTGCACCAAGTGGACTGACATGAATCATGGCTCCAACACGAGAGATGTCAGTTGAAACAAAGGAGAGGATTATCAAACTCTTAAAAGAGAGTAAATCATCATACAATGTTGCAAAAGATGTTGGTTGTTCACAGTCAGCTGTGTCTAAACTCAGGACCAAATACAAAAAACATGGGAAGGTTGTTAAAGGCAAACATACTGGTAGACCAAGGAAGACATCAAAGCGTCAAGACAGAAAACTTAAAGCAATATGTCTCAAAAATCGAAAATGCACAACAAAACAAATGAGGAACGAATGGGAGGAAACTGGAGTCAACGTCTGTGACTGAACTGTAAGAAACCGCCTAAAGGAAATGGGATTTACATACAGAAAAGCTAAACGAAAGCCATCATTAACACCTAAACAGAATAAACAAGGTTACAATGGGCTAAGGAAAAGCAATCGTGGACTGTGGATGACTGGATGAAAGTCATATTCAGTGATGAATCTCAAATCTGCATTGGGCAAGGTGATAATGCTGGAACTTTTGTTTGGTGCCGTTCCAATGAGATTTAGAAAGATGACTGCCTGAAGAGAACATGTAAATTTCCACAGTCATTGATGATATGGGACTGCATGTCAGGTAAAGGCACTGGGGAGATGGCTGTCATTACATCATCAATAAATGCACAAGTTTACGTTGATATTTTGGACAATTGAAAGAATGTTTGGGGATGATGAAATCATTTTTCAAGATGATAATGCATCTTGCCATAGAGCAAAAACTGTGAAAACGTTCCTTGCAAAAAGACATAGGATCAATGTCATGGCATAGGGTCAATGTCAATGACCAGATCTGATTTGATGCAGGTTTTAGTTTGGGGGATGGAAATTTACAGGGTGATTCCATAATTTATTCCTCAGAACTGAGTGATTCCATATTTTTTTCCTCTGCTTGGTATTAAAAAGTAACCGTTACTGACTGTCACAATCTTTTTTTCTTGATTTCTTATAGTGTTTCTTAAAGCCAGAAAGTTGCCATTTGAAATCAATCAATCAATCAATTTTTTTATATAGCGCCAAATCACAACAAACAGTTGCCCCAAGGCGCTTTATATTGTAAGGCAAGGCCATACAATAATTATGTAAAACCCCAACGGTCAAAATGACCCCCTGTGAGCAAGCACTTGGCTACAGTGGGAAGGAAAAACTCCCTTTTAACAGGAAGAAACCTCCAGCAGAACCAGGCTCAGGGAGGGGCAGTCCTCTGCTGGGACTGGTTGGGGCTGAGGGAGAGAACCAGGAAAAAGACATGCTTTGGAGGGGAGCAGAGATCGATCACTAATGATTAAATGCAGAGTGGTGCATACAGAGCAAAAAGAGAAAGAAACATTCTACTCTTACAAACCCTAGGAACTACAAGTAAGCCTGCAGTCTGAGAGCGAAGCGCTCTATTGGGGTGATATGGTACTACGAGGTCCCTAAGATAAGATGGGACCTGATTATTCAAAACCTTATAAGTAAGAAGAAGAATTTTAAATTCTATTCTAGAATTAACAGGAAGCCAATGAAGAGAGGCCAATATGGGTGAGATATGCTCTCTCCTTCTAGTCCCCGTCAGTACTCTAGCTGCAGCATTTTGAATTAACTGAAGGCTTTTTAGGGAACTTTTAGGACAACCTGATAATAATGAATTACAATAGTCCAGCCTAGAGGAAATAAATGCATGAATTAGTTTTTCAGCATCACTCTGAGACAAGACCTTTCTGATTTTAGAGATAGTGCGTAAATGCAAAAAAGCAGTCCTACATATTTGTTTAATATGCGCTTTGAATGACATATCCTGATCAAAAATGACTCCAAGATTTCTCACAGTATTACTAGAGGTCAGGGTAATGCCATCCAGAGTAAGGATCTGGTTAGACACCATGTTTCTAAGATTTGTGGGGCCAAGTACAATAACTTCAGTTTTATCTGAGTTTAAAAGCAGGAAATTAGAGGTCATCCATGTCTTTATGTCTGAAAGACAATCCTGCAGTTTAGCTAATTGGTGTGTGTCCTCTGGCTTCATGGATAGATAAAGCTGGGTATCATCTGCGTAACAATGAAAATTTAAGCAATACCGTCTAATAATACTACCTAAGGGAAGCATGTATAAAGTGAATAAAATTGGTCCTAGCACAGAACCTTGTGGAACTCCATAATTAACTTTAGTCTGTGAAGAAGATTCCCCATTTACATGAACAAATTGTAATCTATTAGACAACTATGATTCAAACCACCGCAGCGCAGTGCCTTTAATGCTTATGGCATGCTCTAATCTCTGTAATAAAATTGTATGGTCAACAGTATCAAAAGCAGCACTGAGGTCTAACAGAACAAGCACAGAGATGAGTCCACTGTCCGAGGCCATAAGAAGATCATTTGTAACCTTCACTAATGCTGTTTCTGTACTATGATGAATTCTAAAACCTGACTGAAACTCTTCAAATAGACCATTCCTCTGCAGATGATCAGTTAGCTGTTTTACAACTACCCTTTCAAGAATTTTTGAGAGAAAAGGAAGGTTGGAGATTGGCCTATAATTAGCTAAGATAGCTGGGTCAAGTGATGGCTTTTTAAGTAATGGTTTAATTACTGCCACCTTAAAAGCCTGTGGTACATAGCCAACTAACAAAGATAGATTGATCATATTTAAGATCGAAGCATTAAATAATGGTAGGGCTTCCTTGAGCAGCCTGGTAGGAATGGGGTCTAATAAACATGTTGATGGTTTGGATGAAGTAACTAATGAAAATAACTCAGACAGAACAATCGGAGAGAAAGAGTCTAACCAAATACCGGCATCACTGAAAGCAGCCAAAGATAACGATACGTCTTTGGGATGGTTATGAGTAATTTTTTCTCTAATAGTTAAAATTTTGTTAGCAAAGAAAGTCATGAAGTCATTACTAGTTAAAGTTAATGGAATACTCAGCTCAATAGAGCTCTGACTCTTTGTCAGCCTGGCTACAGTGCTGAAAAGAAACCTGGGGTTGTTCTTATTTTCTTCAATTAGTGATGAGTAGAAAGATGTCCTACTTTTACGGAGGGCTTTTTTGTAGAGCAACAGACTCTTTTTCCAGGCTAAGTGAAGATCTTCTAAATTAGTGAGACGCCATTTCCTCTCCAACTTACGGGTTATCTGCTTTAAGCTACGAGTTTGTGAGTTATACCACGGAGTCAGCCACTTCTGATTTAAAGCTCTCTTTTTCAGAGGAGCTACAGCATCCAAAGTTGTCTTCAATGAGGATGTAAAACTATTGACGAGATACTCTATCTCCCTTACAGAGTTTAGGTAGCTACTCTGCACTGTGTTGGTATATGGCATTAGAGAACATAAAGAAGGAATCATATCCTTAAACCTAGTTACAGCACTTTCTGAAAGACTTCTAGTGTAATGAAACTTATTCCCCACTGCTGGGTAGTCCATCAGAGTAAATGTAAATGTTATTAAGAAATGATCAGACAGAAGGGAGTTTTCAGGGAATACTGTTAAGTCTTCTATTTCCATACCATAAGTCAGAACAAGATCTAAGATATGATTAAAGTGGTGGGTGGACTCATTTACTTTTTGAGCAAAGCCAATAGAGTCTAATAATAGATTAAATGCAGTGTTGAGGCTGTCATTCTCAGCATCTGTGTGGATGTTAAAATCGCCCACTATAATTATCTTATCTGAGCTAAGCACTAAGTCAGACAAAAGGTCTGAAAATTCACAGAGAAACTCACAGTAACGACCAGGTGGACGATAGATAATAACAAATAAAACTGGTTTTTGGGACTTCCAATTTGGATGGACAAGACTAAGAGACAAGCTTTCAAATGAATTAAAGCTCTGTCTGGGTTTTGGATTAATTAATAAGCTGGAATGGAAGATTGCTGCTAATCCTCCACCCCGGCCCGTGCTACGAGCATTCTGACAGTTAGTGTGACTCGGGGGTGTTGACTCATTTAAACTAACATATTCATCCTGCTGTAACCAAGTTTCTGTAAGGCAGAATAAATCAATATGTTGATCAATTATTATATCATTTACCAACAGGGACTTAGAAGAGAGAGACCTAATGTTTAATAGACCACATTTAACTGTTTTAGTCTGTGGTGCAGTTGAAGGTGCTATATTATTTTTTCTTTTTGAATTTTTATGCTTAAATAGATTTTTGCTGGTTATTGGTGGTCTGGGAGCAGGCACCGTCTCTACGGGGATGGGGTAATGAGGGGATGGCAGGGGGAGAGAAGCTGCAGAGAGGTGTGTAAGACTACAGCTCTACAGAAATGACTTTAGTTTTGTGTCATGTCTGTGATCTGCTTTTTTTCCACAAAATTAAACAACTGAATGAACATCCTCCGAGGCCGGTGATTCCATAATTTTTGCCAGGGGTTGTACATCCGACTAATGTACTCACACACAGTTGTTTGTACTGATGGTCTTGGAAACGGCAGTTGTTTAGAAATGGCTCCAAGAGACCTTCGCAACTTGTGTAATTTCAATTCAATTTATTTCATTTATATAGCACCAAATCACAACAAAGTTGCCTCAAGGGGCTTCACACAAGTAAGGTCTAACTTTACCAACTCCTAGATCAAGCAGACAGATGACAGTGGTAAGGAAATTCTCCTTCTGGTGATTTGAGGAAGAAACCTTGTGTAAACCTACAATTCTCCTTGTTAGAGTCTCACTGAGTTCTTTGGACTTTCCCATTGTTGTGAGTATTGGTCAGTCCAATGACTGCTGTCAAACACATCCTTTTGATGCTGGCAAGAAGGAACTGCCAGTTATAGTCAATTGTGATTCCTAACAAGAGGTTAAAAGGCTTTGACCTTGTCGTAAAAGACATTTAATTTTAATTTCTAATGCACCAAATCACAACAAAAGTTGCCTCAAGGCGCCCCACAAAAAACAGTTCAAAATAAAGATTAAAATGAGTAAGTAAATTAAAAGATTCAAATACACAATTAAAAGACACAAGTAAAAGAATAAAACAGATAAAAAATAAAAGCCATTCATAAGAAAGAAAGTAGAAACATGTTTTTAGTCTTGACTTAAAAATGTCCACGAAATCTGACATTATAGAACCTTCAGCCCCACTTGTTACAAGATTTAGTCAATGTAAAGTGAATATTTTTCCTGAATGTATAATTTTGAACCTGTGTGGATTAGAGAAGATCCTAAATAAATTCAAATTTGTGCACCCAAACTCTTGTTTTTATAGTCAGTAATGACGTGTGCTGTACAATCATTCCACCGTGCCAAAAGGCCTGTTCAAAGACGATGTAAAAGCCCAAATTTACCATGACATTCATGCCTATAATGAGGGTATATAAATTACCAACCACAACTGTATATTAGTAATGCAACTCCTATCACACTGAACTACCTGCATTTCTTGCATTTTTATACCACATTAACTCATTCTCTGTTGTACATATATATATATATATATATATATATATATATATATAGTGTGTGTGTGTGTGTGCGTATATAGACATACACACACACACAAAGCTCTCTTTTTAACTTTCTTGTGATGTGGGGTGACAGTCACACTTTATCACAGAAGGAACAGCGAGTGGCCTCAGGGCTGTGGAGGTATAGAGGGGGGGGAGGTTCACCTCACCTTTGAAGCAGTTTCAGGTATCTGTGTGCCAGCCCAGTGGACAGCTCCAGGCCTATAGCCAGTGGTGCCCTCTCTCAGGGGAGGTCTCTGGGGATTGAGGTGTTCTATGTGACACATGAAGGTGGTTTTCTTTCTCTCAGTCCATCACGGTCACTCTTTACCATCATCTACTTTCTACCAGTCTGCCTACAGTAGATAGGTCACTGTCTTCTCTTACCAACCCCAAAGGAAGAATCATTCATTGTCTTCCACTTGTCCCGTAAGCTTGCTGGCATGGACGTTTGAGCTTTAACTGCTAATTTTCTTCTAATAATGAATGTCTAAAACGTTGAGGGATGGTTACCACATAAAAATTGGTCTTTGGGTATGTTAAACAGATACCATGACTCCACCCAGTAAATCTCAACTTTCACGCTGACATGAAAAACGATAAACCAACGCTTTTTAATTGTTCAAGTTCAAAACCTCGCCACGAGTGTCATTTCCAGCCGCATGATACCATTTTAAACGTAAACTAATTTTCATTGGGGCAAAGCTAAATTTGCAGGGATGCGAACATTTTTACATTTGGACCTTCTGTTTTGCACTTTGAACCTTTATAGAGTCTCTTTTGAGGTGTTTAATGGAAGGTTAGAAAGCTGAAAACCAGTCCTTTGAAAATGTGATCAAGAGCCATTCTCTCTGTGACTGCCTGCTTTAAATGTACTTCATTAGCATGGGCCAAATCAATTTGTTTGCAAATTGACCGTGACAAACCATCTGTTTGATGGATACTTAGCCCTGGAGCTATTTGTACTTCCTGTCTGTGCTGAAGGTAAAACAACTGGAGAGAGCACATAGACCAGAACCTTCACCTTATCTGCTCTCTACTTGAATGGAATGGAACAGATTGGGTAAATATGAGTTTTCCAGTGTTGCGAAGTGGTGGAGAAAATGTGATTTAATGAGTTAAACTACTCTTGACAAAGCTCTATCTTGATAAAGTGCATGTGGTACATGTACACCTCTACTTTGCTGTTTACACACTGCACATTCTGAGCGCATATTAACGTATAGAGTGCAAAGGAGTTTGATTTAGTCCAAATCATGGTGTTGTGAAAGTGTAGGAACACGGACCCACAACAGGGGGCGCAAATGAACGGACAATGGAGAAGATAAATAACAAGTTTTACTATTGTGAAACGAGCACAACCAATACAACAATCAATAATTTGGGGTTAAGCCGAATTCTGCTGGTGTCGTGTGGGTAGGCTCGAAGGTAGGGGACGTCCGTCCAGGTCGAACCGGAACCATCCAGATCTCCTCTGCCACCGAACCCTGGAAGTACTGGAACCGCCAAGTCCCGAATTCCCAGGTGGCCACTGCCTCCGCTCGTCGGATCCGGTACTGCTGGCAAGAGAGAGCAACAACACACAGGTGTGGATGCGGCTGCACCCAATAACACGGAGAGGGGAGAAGCTGCCTCCACCTCTCGTCCCAAAAAAGCAGGAAGGTGAGTACTTATCTAATCACTCGGCCTGCGGTAGTCAGCTGTCCTGAAAGGTTTAACAAGTTTATCAATTTAACACAGAATATGCTGCAGAGAATGTTACCTCTATCTCAAGGCGATATCTCGGCACTGAGGTGGAGACGCCGTCCTGATGATATACCTCCGTGCTGAGTGGAGTCAGCTGTGTCCAGTAATGGGTGACAGCTGTCACCCTAGCTGCTCTCATCAGGCGGCAGCGCCCTCTGGTGCCTGGAGCCCGCACTCCAGGCAGGGCGCCCTCTGGTGGTGGTGGGCCAGCAGTACATCCTCTTCAGCGGCCCACACAACACATGGATCTGTCTTGGGTATAACATGAAAAAAAACTCATTCCAACTGTCATCCCCTTATTCTCTTGGAAACTGCCACACGGATATTTAAATTGTGGACTGTCAATGCCAGAAGTGAGAGGTTTTCTGGCGAGGAAATGGATCTGCACATAGACCATCAAAGCCCAATGTAAAAAAAAGTGGTTATAAAATTTGTATTTTATTTTTGGTTGTTACTTTTAGTCCTTTTTTGTTTTATTTTCTTGATTATTGGTGATGCTAACGAACACTGTTTGTACAAGCAGTGTGCACACGTCGTGAATTCATCTATTTAAAGTGAATGTGAACAGTCGATTGCTGAATCAAAGAGTGTTCATGTGATAATGTTACAGACAGCGACTCTACGCTGATGTTTGTGATAACAGCACGAGACAAACTGTTCGAGCTGAATTATGCAACAGGCTCTGGTCTGACAACTGTCAGCTCTTACACCTGCCTGTCTGACTGATCAAACAGATAAACAGAGCAGCCTCTGGGGTCTGGGTCCTCCCAAAAAGGTCAGTGTGTCTAGTCAGCTGATCACCCCCACCCCACCCCCTGGCATCCCTGTTTATCTATAAGTAATATTAAGTCAAGCAGTTGGTAACAAAATACTGTAATACAAAATAAAGCACAAAATAGTGATAGTTTGTATTTAAGAAACAACTTGTGGGAATAAAACCTTCAGATATTAGTTCAATGGGTCTCACATTGGTTCCCATATTTTCCAGTCTAATATGTTGCACCATCTTATTAGTTGTACTCGTATCTGTCGAAAAATGTGTCATGAAGAGGAAAACAAAAGCAAACAAATGTAATGCTACACAGTCCATAAATCATATATTTATGAAATGTGGTGCTACTGCTACATACAAGAAGAAGCAAAAGGAGATTAAATGGCGCATTACTTATTTATAATGCAAACACTCTGTTAGCAAGTAGAAGCTAACGGGATAATTAATGTTATTGTACAAAGCACACAGAAAAGAGTCAACTGATTCTTGTCATCACTGAACAGACAAAAAAGCCAACAAGGAGCTAAATGTGTGCACAGCTACCTCACTAAATGTAAATAAACTTTTTAAATTAGTTATGCAGCAGATGTCGTTTCCATTCCACCCTGTCTTCTGTATCTTCCTCTGTCACACCAACATGTCCACCACACCAGCAGAACATGTCACACCTACATGTCCTCCCTCAGCACATCCATAAACCTCACCTTTGGCCTCCCTCTTCTCTTCCTTCCTGGTGGCTCCATCCTCAGCATCCTTCTCTCTATATACGCTGGGTCCCTCCTCTGCACATGTCCAAACCATCTCAGTCTTGCCTCTCTGACTTTGTCTTCAAACTGTCCCTTCTGAGCTATGCCTCTGATGTGGTCATTCCTAATCCTGTCGATTCTCATCACTCTCAAAGAGAATCGCAGCATCTTCAACTCTGCCTCCTGTCTGTTTCTTAGTGCCACCATCTCTAAGCCGTACAACATTGCTGGTCTCACTACTGTCTTGTAGACTTTCCACTTCACTCTTGCAGATATTTTTTCAGTCACAAATCACTCTTGCCACCTTTCTCCACCAACTCCACCCTGCCTGCACTCTCTTCTTCACCTATCTACCACACTCTCCATTACTTTGGATAGTTGACCCCAAGTATTTAAACTCATCTACTTTCACCACTTCTACTCCTTGTAACCGCACCATTCCACCGGGCTCCCTCTCATTCACACAGGTACTCAGTCTTGCGCCTACTAACTTTCATTCCCCTGCTCTCCAGAGTGTATCTCCACCTTTCCAGGCTAGATTCAACCTGGTCTCTACTCTCACTAAAGGTTCCAGGTTTACATATTGGTAGTCCTCATCACACTGACCCACCTGTTCTACACTTCCACAGAAATGTAGCCCATCTGATTCTGAGGCTCTTATGCCTAAATACATGTTGTGTATGTTTTTGGAGCTTTTCCTGTGTGAACCAAATACCTCCTGGTCAAAGAAGATTGACTGTTCATTCCTTATTATTTGTGACCATCCCTGAAACAGACACAGTCCTGTGCAACACTGCAATGACAAAAAGTTCCAATTTCATTAATGCAGTAGCAAGCTTCATTCTTCACTCTTGATGAAACAACTGAAATGTTCAGATTAAAACTTACAGAAACTTCCCTGTTATAGAAACATCACATAAGGTGACTGACACTTGCATGACTTTTGGTCCTGCATTCTCGCGCAGTTCATCGTGACGATGCCACCCACTATGTTCCCAGCTGGTTGCCACATTTTGTGTGCTGGACGCTGCATATATAAAATAATTATTTTGTAGTTGATTAATCACTTCAGAGCTTGGCTGTCAAAAACACCTGTAATTGCTTTCAGAATCACAGAGCACCGTTGCAGCTGGAGCTTTCTCTCTCTCTCTCTCTCTCTCTCTCTCTCTCTCTCTCTCTCTCTCTCTCTGTCCTGCACTTCATGAGGTGGTGAATGCATTTGGAACATTCTAAAAGGTATTTGTAATGTTTATATTGTAATGGCTTGGTAAAACAGTTGCATGTTCATTCCTTCTTATGAGCAGCTGTAAAAGTATGTTTATGATAGATTTAACATCTCAACATAGTTCATAAACTAAAAGGGAAAAAAATCAACTGACAGTTAAAGCTTTGATATGTTTTGATAAAGAATATTATTGATTGTATTGTTAAACCTTTAACTTATATTTGTAATTTGTCATTAACGACTGGAAATTTTCCGTCTGAAGATAGCTATAGTGACAGCGCTTTTCGAATCTGGTGACAAACATGTCTTTTCAAACTATAGGCCATTCTCATTCTTACCACAATTTTCAAAAATTCTGGAAAAGATATTTATAAAGAGGTTAAATTATTTCATGACTAAACATCATATACTCAGTGATCAGCAATATGGATTTAGAAAATAAATCGTACTACTTCGCTGGCTTTAATTGATTTTGTTGAACAAATTACAAATTCATTTAAGAACAAGCAATACACTGTAGGGGTTTTCTTTGAGTTACAGAAAGTATTTGATACTATAGACAAGGTTGGGTAGGATTACTTTGAAATGTAATCCAAAAGTAATCAGATTACAAGTAATCCAAATGTATGTACATACATACATGTAATCCACATGCATTCTTTCAAAGTAATCCTACCCAACCTTGACTATAGATCACACTTTACTGTTGGATAAGCTACAGAAGTATGGTATTAGAGGACTGGCACGTGACTGGATAGCTAGCTAAACAGGTATCAGTGTGTCCATATTGATGGGATAAATTCTGAATTTTTGAAGATTACATGTGGGGCGCCCCAGGGTTCAGTCCTTGGGCCGTTGTTGTTTCTGTTATGAATTAATGATATAGGTTGGGTTTCTGAGTCTGTGAGTTGTTGTTGTGTGGGCCGCTGAAGAGGAGGTACTGCTGGCCCACCACCACCAGAGGGCGCCCTGCCTGGAGTGCGGGCTCCAGGCACCAGAGGGCGCCGCCGCCTCACAGGAGCAGCCAAGGTGACAGCTGTCACCCATCACCTGAGACAGCTGACAGCAATCATCAGTGGGGTATATCAGCAGGACGGCATCTCCACCTCAATGCCGAGATATCATTTCTACCTGAGAGGTAACGTATCAAAGCTGACGGAGTGTATCCTTTTGGATTTGTGCTTAGTTTGTGGATTACTGTTCCAACGAGAGGTGGAGGTAACTTCCCTGCTGTTCGGAGTCCTGGGTGCAAACGCGCCCCCATCTAACTGTTCTTTGTTCCTCGCCAGCAGTACCAGGTCCGACACGCGGAGGCAGTGGCCACCTGGGAGTTCGGGACTTGGCGGCTCCAGTATTCCCGGGGTCCTGTGGCGGAGGAAGCCGTGTGGTTCCGGTCTTACCTTGGAGAGGCGTCTCCTATCTTCGAGCCTGCCCACACGACACTTTTGTGAATTGACTGTTGTCCATTTCCGTGATTGGTTGTATTTGTTGTGCACATTCACAACAGTAAAGCGTTGTTATTTGACTTACTCCATTGTCCGTTCATTTGCGCCCCCTGTTGTGGGTCCGTGTTCCTACACTTTCACAACAGTTGTATTTTGTTTGCCAATGATACAACGGTGTTTTGTAGTGAGGATCATTTGGGACAGGTCTTGGACATGATGGAGAGGGAACTACTAAATTTCAAACAAGGGTTTGATTTAAACAAACTATCGCTTTATCGTGGTAAAACAAATTGTATTATATTTGGAAATAAGCCCAGGAATTTAAGTATAAGTTTATTATTAAATGATGCTGGAATTGAAATTGTAACTGAAACAAATTTTTTGGGAGTTTTTATTGATGATAAATTAAGCTGGAAAACTCATATTACGTATATTAAATCTAAAATACTAAAAGCCATCGCAATCCTGTATAAAGCACAAGACTTCGTTAGTTACGTTATATCATTCATTACTTGTCCCATATATGGCCTACTGCATTGAGGTTTGGGGAAACACATAAAATAAATACAAATACAATATTTTTACTACAAAGTAAAGCTATAAAAGTTCTCAGTAATAAACCATATCATGAGCCAACAAACCCACTATTTGTCTCTTTACATATTTTCTGGGACTTGGTTGATTATATCATGATACAAATCATGTATAAAGTTAAAAATAAACATTTGCCTTAACATGTCTAGGATCTGTTCAAAATGAGGGAGCCCATCTATAATTTGAGAGGAACATGAGTATTTGATAAATTAAAGACTCATACCACTGTAAAAAGTCAGTGTGTTTCCATAAAAGACGTAAAAATTTGGAATAACGTCTGATAGCATTAATTTACAGTGTCTGGTATTTTAACTGGCTTAAAAAGACTTTACAAAAATAATATACTTATTACAATATGAAGACTTAGGTTAACTGAGTTTGTTACTGGTTTCTTTGATTGTACACTGTTGTTTGTTTTGTTGAGACATTTGGTTCACTGATTAATCTTTATTGTCTGTGCTTGTTTTTTCTTCTTTTTTTTTTCCTTTTGGTATTTATTGTTGTGCGTGTGTGTGTGTGTGTGTGTGTGTGTGTGTGTGTGTGTGTGTGTGTGTGTGTGTGTGTGTGTGTGTGTGTGTGTGTGTGTGTGTGTGTGTGTGTGTGTGTGTGTGTGTGTGTGTGTGTGTGTATTGTAAATGATAAAAGGGGTGAGTGTTTATAAGCTTTTGCTTCTGCCTACACCCTTTCGGCCGCACAAACTGGAAAATTGAGTATTTTCGTTTTTGATACACAAGTTTTTGTTAAGTGTGTGTGTGTGTGTGTGTGTGTGTGTGTGTGTGTGTGTGTGTGTGTGTGTGTGTGTGTGTGTGTGTGTGTGTGTGTGTGCTGAATAAATTCATTCATTCATAATCGTTCAGATGAGCTGCACTGTGATGCGGTGCGCTGATGCAGTCACTCGCACTCACGCAGTGTTTTTTAATTGTTTGCATAATGTTCACATGAAGTTCACGTAATTGCATGACAGAGCTTTTGAACATTTCAAAATTTTCTTTGCACACTTGCACGAAGTCACGCACAGTTTATAACAATTTACAAGGGTTTGCGACGACTTTACTCTCCTGCACAACAGAGTGTGTGCAAGTGCGTGAATCAAATTCCTGCAAGTGTCAGGGCACCTAGAACATTTGCAATGAAACAGAAGTAGCTGTGGATAGAAAGTAAAAGGTGAAAGACGGAGAGAAAAGGTGCCCTGACACTTGCACGACTTTGATCCTCGCACTTGCACGCACATCGTCATGACGATCCCACCCGTTGCGTTCCCAGCTGGACAGCGTGCTTTTTTCCACTGGCTGCCACGCGTTGTGCGCTGGATGCTGTATATATAAAATAATTATTTTGTAGCAGATTAATTATTTTGTTGTTGTTTGTTGCTCTCTAATTGCTTCCGGAATCACAGAGGAGCACTCCAGCTGCTGCTTCTCTCGTGCATGGTGGAGAAAGCATTTGGAGCCATCTAAAAAGGTATTTGTCATGTTTACATTGTCATGGCTTGGTAAAACAGTTGCATCTTCTTTCCTTGTTGTGTGCAGCTGTAAAACTATGTTTACGATAGATTTTACATCTTGTTATAATCGTTCAGATGAGCTGCGCTGTGATGCAGTGCACTGACGCAATCACTCACACTGTTCACTTCTTCTTTACTCAACTTGATGAGCTGCACGTAGTGTTGGCAAGTAGATCACGCAACATTCACTACCACTTCACGTTTGTTATTGCATGCATTTATGCATGAAAGATTTTTTGAACATTTCAAAATTCTCTTTACGCAGTTGCACACGCCGGCACCCCTCTCACATTCAGTCTACACCCATTAACGACAAGATTACTCTCCTGCACGACACAGTGCATGCAAGTGCGTGCATCAAAGTTGTGCAAGTGTGTCAAAAAGAGTGCATCTCGTTTTTGGCCTGAAGCTATGTCACACTTGGCAGCAGTGAGCAGGTAAGTCACACAGGTAACAGGTTGTCCACGCCTATTCAGAAGCTCCATGACAGACACCCTGAGGCCTGACGTGAGCAGGATGGGTGTGGGCGTGAACGATTTTCATTACTGCACCATATGGAGAACGACTGTTCAAGTCAGAATTAGCCGCTTCTAGTGATCTCTTCCTGCTGCACCTTGTCCTCCTTTTTCACTCCTTCCAAGTTTTTTATATTTCTGTTTTTTAGAATTCTGTAAAGTAACACATCTATGACTGGGGGCCTTTCAGCAAATGCTTTGTTCGTCTGCCAGCTTAGAAATCAGTTATTATAGTATTAGTTTAATTTTATGGTTCGATGGGACAACATGCTTCTCATCCTGACCTAATCTGACCTAATGTGAATATTTGGTGTTGTTTTTGAAGCATAAAATACAAGAAAATCAGATCAAAGTGTACAATGAAACAAGCTGGATTCCCTTCAAAGCGGTACAAGTTCTGTGGAGCGTTTTTGGTCTGATGTTTGGATGTGTTTGGTAGTACTGTAGGTCCCTTCAGAGAATCATCTTAATCCACTGGAATGACTCAGATGAGCATTCTACCTGCATTGTGAGGGAACATCAGCTATAACATTTTTGCCATGTGGCACAACTGTTTTGTCATGACCCAACACAGAGGTGCCTCAATGTTGAGGAACCCAGGAAATGGAAAAGGCCAAGGAGATGCACAGATTTCTTTTGGCTGCAGCAGATAGATGGCTACTTCCAAAAGGTTGGGATGGACCAGTTAACTACTTGGGTGGTTGCCTTTCAGGACCCAAGGCCGTTCTGTGGTGTGGTGGATGCAGCAACCCAAGGCACCAGCACATGCTCCCAAAAACTTTTAAAATTCCATTTTGTCTGTGCAGTCTAATCCTGACAGTATTATCTACTGATTTAACAGTCAGGCATCTATCATCCATCACCATTCAGTGAAAACAATTAATGTTTTCCTTGGTGATGCCACCTGCAGGTTGGTCATGTCTCCTTTTCGATCCAGCTGCCCAGTTTTGCAGTGTTGGTAAAGATGCAACAACCACATCAGCATCAATGTTCAAATACCCCAGTGGCAAATGTTTCCCATTTTCATGAATATTATGTAAAAACCAACTCCCAACATCTTCAACAAAACAAATCACATAGTGAGATAAGAAACACCAGGACCTTAATGATTTGAACCCTCATTCCCCTACATAAGTATTGGCATCACCAAACACCTCAAATCACCAGACTTTTTATTGATTTACCCTCCTATCCTCACTTATGGTCATGAACATTCGATACAACAGGCAGAAACAAGATTCAGGTATCTGGGCTTACACTCTGGGACATCCTGAGAAGCTCAACTATCCAGGAGGGACTCAGAGTAGAGCCATTGCTTCTTCGCATCAAAAGAAGTCAGCTCAGCTGGTTCGGGCATCTGGACAGGATGCCCCCTAGTTGTCTTCCAGGTGTGTAGAATTGGACTGATGCCCTGGCGAAGACCCAGGACATGCTGGAGGGATTATATTTCCCACCTGGCTGGGGAACACCTCAGGATCCCCCAGGAAGAGTTAGAAGACTTGAACAAGAATAGAGAGGCATGAGATGAGCTGCTTAGTCTGCTGCCACTGTGATCTGGATGTGGATAAGCATCAGAAAATCAATGAATGAATGGTATTTATGCAATGCAGAGACTACCTTAATGACTACACGATGCAATTTTAAAGTTTGGGGGGAAAATGGTACGAATTCATTCTGAGCTCTGCTACAGGTGCAATATTAATATTCATAAAGCTATTTTTTATTTTAGAAAAAACTAAATGACTTTGAGCCTCAGCTGTAAATGGGCACTGGACTGGCGCCCCATCCAGGTGGCGTCGTAGACTCCCGTCTGCTTCACCCTGTGGAATCCGTAGATGAGCACCGGCACCAACAGGCCCCGGGGCCTATATAGGACTTTCAATGAGATTGTATCTCCCAAATGTTCATGTTACCAACTGTGAGTCCACTAACACAAAATTTCAAATTCATATCACTTCCTTCATCCAATAATGTCTCACTGAACCGGTTTAGTAACATTTTGACCCATTTTGAAGGATGTTTTCATTACAGTTGGACATATTATACAGCAGGTATCACAGTATCATTTGCTAAGGGCCTTTTTCTTTGTCTGTTCTTCTTCTTCTTGGTAAAATGATGATGGCCAACTGTGCATCACGGTGGAGTCACTGTCTCCGCCCTCCTCCTGTATGTCATGCTGGTGTATAATGAACTTCTTCTTTGCACTTCCTGCCGCTCTGTCAGTGTGTTTGTTGCCATGAATGGGATTTAGTTTGACACACAGAGAGCCAAGGCTTCTTAAAGCATGTTCTTACACACCCTCGTCCCTCCCTAACCCAGCTATGTGTCTGTGTCAGGTAGGTTAATGCAATGCTGTCATCAGACGCCTTATCACTGTTGGACAGGTTTCAGGGCTCCGCCTCACTGTCGACTTAACACACATCCGTGTGCACACACAAACACACTTAACATACCATGACTTACTTCTTGGCACCTCATTAAAGGTTCCTTGAAAGTTAGAGTCATGGCAAATACAGGCCAACTTTATTTATGTACTCGTTGGATGTGTCTGCATGTCTGTGCATAAGCACTGGGATGGCAGATCACGCTGGTAACGGCTTTGAAGAATTAATGTTTCAGATATTTCGGGTGCCATAAATGACTTGTTATCCTGATCATTCAAAGTGGGACATGCTTTTAGCACAGTCACTGTTGGATTTTGGACTCTCACTGAAAACTGCAAGTCCGGTGAAACCAAAGATCAGTTGGTGGCCCCCAATTGGTCCAAAGACTTGGTAGAACCGATCATTTGCATTGATAATTGTCTGCACTACCATAGGCATGAGTAGAAGTTGGAGGTTCCCCCTTCCTTCCATTCAATGGATTTTTCTCTTGTGGTCCACGCAGAGGTGCTAGCATCTGATCCTGAACCAATGCAGATATGTCAAAAAAAGAGATAAGAATAGGAGGAGAAGAGAGAACCCATGACTGTATTGTGGAGGCCTCAAGGAGAACCTACTGTATGTCTGTAGTGATCTCATCCCAAGTATGTCAAGTATTCATAGTGCTGTTGGGATGTCCGCATGTTAACAACCTGCTATATATCCATTCAAAGTACTTGATCCTTACATATCTTCTTCCAGGCAGTCAATGGCTACATTTTTAAAAAAAAGTAAATTCAACCTGTCAGGTTTTCAGTGCATTGCAGAGAAGCTTTGCAGAAATTTATCTTTGAATCTCTCTCCACTACGCATGTGAATCTCATCAATGACAACGATTTGATACGCATCTCGATACACTACCAGCGATACGATACATATAGCGATACATGACGATACTGATAATACGATTCACCCCTGTTCCCAATTCAGTGCAATTTGATATGTATCTGATGGCGATTCAGTTCCTCACAATGTGACACAATGTGATTAAACATGATGGAATGAAATTATACCAATAATTTAAATAGAAAATAAGAAGCTGCAATTCAGTATGGTACTATGGTATTCTTCTAATTCTACTAGAGACAGAGAATTTGCTTTACTCCTTAAAAGCAGCAAATTTACCAGATTCAACATGAAGGAACAGGAATCAGTTCCCTCATACAACCCCTGGCAAAATTATGGAATCACCGGCCTCGGAGGATGTTCATTCAGTTGTTTAATTTTGTAGAAAAAAAGCAGATCACAGACATGACACAAAACTAAAGTCATTTCAAATGGCAACTTTCTGGCTTTAAGAAACACTATAAGAAATCAAGAAAAAAAGATTGTGGCAGTCAGTAACGTTTACTTTTTTAGACCAAGCAGAGGAAAAAAATATAGAATCACTCAATTCTGAGGAAAAAATTATGGAATCACCCTGTAAATTTTCATCCCCAAAACTAACACCTGCATCATATCAGATCTGCTCGTTAGTCTGCATCTAAAAAGGAGTGATCACACCTTGGAGAGCTGTTGCACCAAGTGGACTGACATGAATCATGGCTCCAACACGAGAGATGTCAACTGAAACAAAGGAGAGGATTATCAAACTCTTAAAAGAGAGTAAATCATCACGCAATGTTGCAAAAGATGTTGGTTGTTCACAGTCAGCTGTGTCTAACTCTGGACCAAATACAAACAACATGGGAAGGTTGTTAAAGGCAAACATACTGGTAGACCAAGGAAGACATCAAAGCGTCAAGACAGAAAACTTAAAGCAATATGTCTCAAAAATCGAAAAATGTACAACAAAACAAATGAGGAACGAATGGGAGGAAACTGGAGTCAACGTCTGTGACCGAACTGTAAGAAACCGCCTAAAGGAAACGGGATTTACATACAGAAAAGCTAAACGAAAGCCATCATTAACACCTAAACAGAAAAAAACAAGGTTACAATGGGCTAAGGAAAAGCAATTGTGGACTGTGGATGACTGGATGAAAGTCATATTCAGTGATGAATCTCGAATCTGCATTGGGCAAGGTGATGATGCTGGAACTTTTGTTTGGTGCCTTTCCAATGAGATTTATAAAGATGACTGCCTGAAGAGAACATGTAAATTTCCACAGTCATTGATGATATGGGGCTGCATGTCAGGTAAAGGCACTGGGGAGATGGCTGTCATTACATCATCAATAAATGCACAAGTTTATGTTGATATTTTGTACAATTGAAAGGATGTTTGGGGATGATGAAATCATTTTTCAAGATGATAATGCATCTTGCCATAGAGCAAAAACTGCAAAAACATTCCTTGCAAAAAGACACATGGGGTCAATGTCATGGCATAGGGTCAATGTCAATGAGCAGATCTGATTTGATGCAGGTGTTAATTTGGGGGATGAAAATTTACAGGGTGATTCCATAATTTTTTCCTCAGAATTGAGTGATTCCATATTTTTTTCCTCTGCTTGGTCTAAAAACGTAACTGTTACTGACTGCCACAATCTTTTTTCTTGATTTCTTATAGTGTTTCTTAAAGCCAGAAAGTTGCCATTTGAAATGACTTTAGTTTGTGTCATGTCTGTGATCTGCTTTTTTTCTACAAAATTAAACAACTGAATGAACATCCTCTGAGGCCGGTGATTCCATAATTTTTGCCAGGGGTTGTATGTGGAACCTGCTTACAGTAAACAGTAAGACAATATCACTCTCAATGAGTGACTAAAAGTGAGTCACTCACTGACAGAGTACTGCCTTGGCAAAAGTCATTTGAGATACTTTTCTCACCAGTTTTGCGAGTTAGGAAGCGTAGCGGCAGCCACGGCATTCTTTCCAAATGACCTGCGTCTTGCCAAGTTTTCCATCTTTTAAAAAAAAAAAAGGCAAAATAATTCCAAAAGCCTGATTTAAATGTTTTAGTTGCGCCAAAAATCTCCTAAAACTGCTTGCGCCATTGTCGTGGGCCTCCATCTTGAAATAGATTTCTTGCAGTAGAAATGTGTTTTGCTTTCAGGCTTCCATCCGTGGTGCATTTAATGTGTGTTGGAAAAAAATCGATGCAAGCACGCAGCGACCGATCCATCGTGATTTCATCTGCCAATTGAATCGATGCACACTGAATGAATCGATACAGTCGCATTGCACACATTTGTATCTAGATACCGATTCATATCGATTAATCTCCACATCCCTACTCTCCAAAGACCAGATTGTCTTCATTTCCAGCTGGGGTGGGTTTTAGATTGTGAGTAGATTTGTTTGTTTGCTTTGTTTTTTTTGGGTTTTTTTTATTTATTTTTTTTATGTTTTGACTAAAAGAGCTTCCAAATGGCTATTCTTGGTCTCTTCTAGGGATGGGTATTGAGAACCGGTTCCTTTCGGGTATCGTTAAGAAATGATTCGATCCACCGACATCAATAAGCTTTGTGCTTAACGATTCTGTTATCGGTCCTTCAGAGTGGCCATTGTTTTGGCGGGTGTTTGTCAGAAAAATGATCATTTCTCTACATTGATTACAGACCCTGCAGTGGGTCCTTAATCAACTTTTCTGCAGCGCGGCTTTGCTTTGAACCTTGAACCAATCGAAGCAGTGGTTCGCAGATTGAAGCAATCCCTTACCAAAAAGTAGTATATGCAAGTATATTTCAAGTATACTTCTAGTTTACTTTTATATACTTATAAGTACTATTTTTTGGTAAGGGATGCTTCGATCGATTGCTTCATTTATTTATTTATTTCGCTTAATTTCCCCCCGCTAAAACCCTAAAGAGCATACGTCTGTGAGTATTATTTACCTTTTCTATGTTAAACCGACCTGTTATGGTCTTCTGAAACAGTTGATAGATGTATTTTATAACTTAAAAACGGGAGCGATGCTAACATGTTAGCATGTCTATGGCATTTTCAATGTTAAAAGTTAGCATTTAGCAATTGCAGCCGTCATCACGTTCGGGTGCATTTGTTTTCAAATTGTAATATTCCTTAAATTTATTTTTGCTTATATATTAATAATCTAATGATTATTATATACAATTTTAGAGAAAGAGACAAAAATAACCTGAATAGAAACACAACAGAAAATATATAATAGCAACTAACATAAATAAATAAATACATACAGAAATAAATGTTTCCTGTGAACACCTAGTGACTCTTACACCTCCATTTCATCCCTGTCTTATTTAAGTTTAATGACAGTTTGTTTTCTGTCAAACCATATTTTCAGTTTGTTAATTTCTTCAGTGATTTCCTCCAGAACTATCTGCCAAACTAGAAAACTGCTGCATCCTAGTAAGAGCAGAATACTACTGGAATGAATCTGAATAAGGAAAGTTGTATTTTTTTTTTCCTCACCTAAATGGATGCTGCACTCACTCCAGTTTATTGTCTGAAATAGTCCCAGATTGTATTTCAGAGCTTCTAGAATTGAAACATTTTCCTGCAGGTGGTGTTGGGGGGTAATTTTGGGTTTCAGCTTTTTTTGTTTTTCACCACTTTCATCCCTGAATATGAGTTGTGATTCACTTTTGTGTGGATTAAAGTTACTAACTGGGACTCCTGAAAGAAACGAGAAAGAAACGAGAATCGTCCTCCATTCTGTTCACACAGCTCCAAACGTTGTGCGGCTCTCTGACAAGTCAAGATAGAATGATAGAATTCAGTCTGAATTAATAACTTCAAAGCGAAACACCATTTTGTTTATTTTTATTTATGTCCAGAGATCAAGGATACAGTGACTAATTTCATATTTATTTACTTTAAGACTCAAGGAAATACATAGAAAACCTGTAAAGCCGACTTTTAGTACAAAATTCACGAGGTATCGATAAGGGAATCGATAAGGAATCGGATCAATAAGCAGAATCGATAATGGCATTGATATCGATAAAATCTTATCAATACCCATCCCTAGTCTCTTCAGAAAAGTCTAATGCTTTTTTTTTGTGATACCGCCATGAAATGTGTTACATTTTAGTGACATAGTCAAGTTGCAGTCACTGTTTTTAACCAACCCAGTCTCATGGCAGTTCATGGGACTTGGGTACGAAAACTACATTAATCTATGGGTTTGTGATGGGGGTATGAAAATGGGGCGCTTTTCGTAATGGGGCACAATTCATTTCATGACGGGGACACAAAATGTGGAGTGAAAGGGGGGTCTGGGGGTCATGGTTAATGTTTGGGGAGGCTATGGTTAGAGTTAGGAGAAGGGGAAGATTATAAATAGCAAAATAAAAAGCGGGCAATGAAAAGTGGGCGTGTGACGTGGGACCAGGCTGTTTTAACCCTAATCTTTACCACAACCCCAATGCCCGCCCCGTGTCACCCCAGATTTTGAGATACCATCACGGCACTTGTTTCATTGCGCTCCATCAGGGTAAACGTTTGAAGCTGAAGCAGCATTTGTTGCAGTGTTTGTTCAAAGTTGAACAGTTACATCATGTCTGGCTGATAATGCAGCTCCTTTCTTTCATTCTCGAGCAGGTTGCCAGATCTGTACTTTATAAACCAGCCAGTTGCCAGTTTTGCACTTTATAAGCCAGCTGGTTAGGAGACAATCCAATCCAATCCACTTTATTTATATAGCACATTTAAACAACAGAACAGTTTCCAAAGTGCTGCACATAAAAATAATTATACAACTATACAAAACAATAAACCAACTCAAATACTAATAAATAAATAAACATAAAAACAATAAATAAATAAAACACTGGGCCAAAGACAAGAGAGGACCATACAACTCACGCAGAGCTAAAAGCCAGAGAATAAAAGTGGGTCTTCAAACGAGACTTAAAACACTCCACTGTGGGGGCTGTTCGAACGTGGAGAGGCAGAGCGTTCCAGAGTCTGGGCCCAGCCACAGAGAAGGCCCTGTTCCCCCTGGTCTTAAGTCTCGTCCTAGGCACCACAAGCTGGAACTGGCCCTCAGACCTCAGAGCGCACGCTGGGGAGTAAATTTGGAGGAGGTCTACAATATATTGTGGGGCCAGTCCGTTTAAAGCTTTAAAAATAAATAATAAAATTTTAAAATCAATTCTAAAATTAACAGGGAGCCAGTGCAAAGACGCAAGAATGGGTGTAATATGTTCATGTTTACAAACAAACTGTTGTGAAACACACAACGACGTACAGACAATAACAATATAGTGACTGTCAATCATACACCAGGTGACGTGTGGGCAGGCTCGACGATAGAAGACGCCTGGCGAGAGAAGAGCCAGATCCACACAGCTTCCACTGCCAACGGAGCTGAAGAACACCGGACCCGCCAAGCCCTGCGCCCCAGGTGGCCGCTGTCTTCAGCAGTCAGACCCGGTACTGCTGGCAGAGAACAGAGACAGTCCTGATGAGTGTGAGGTCGCACACTCAGTAATCCCACAGTCTGTATTCAGTTAGGAGGGAGCACCTCCACCTCCAATCACACACTCGTGCAGCTCCTGTCTAACCAGTTATCTGGTTGGGGTGTGAAGCAAAGCCGTCGCTGATCACACCAAATGCCAATCCCACAGATAAGGACACACCACAGGAAAACGGCTGCAAAGAAGTTCAGATTAGTACTCAATGTTTTGAGTCAGCAGAGAAAATTACCTGATTGGTAGTTGATTTCTCGGCGAGGAGGTGGAGTCGCAGTCCGGCCTTTATGGAGATGGTGATGAGCTGGCTGAGTGACAGCTGGTGTTGATGAAAAGTGACAGCTGTCACTCCCAGTGGCTCCGGCGCCCTCTCGTGCTTGAAGCCCGCACTCCAAGCAGGGCGCCATCTGGTGGTGGTGGGCCAGCAGTACCTCCTCTTCAGCGGCCCACACAACACAAACCGGATTAAGCCGTGTCATCCTGTTTTTGCACCGTTTTTTGGATCGTGGGTGATCGTAGCAGAACAGTGCCCTGTGGAACAGCCCTGTAAGATAGCTCGGGTGTCTGCAGAGGATGGATGCGGGGTATATCAGGAGAAGGATGCTGAGGAGGAGATGGATGCCAAAGAGGAGGTTTATGGATGTGCTGAGGGAGGACATGCAGATGGTTGGAGTGTTATAAGAGGACATAGAGGACAGGGTGAGACAGAGATGGTATGGTGAGATGATCTGCTATTTAACCAACAAGACGACCGTTCAGAAAACTTGTTTTTCCTTTTTCCCGGCCCACATTCCCGCACAGTTCCTATTTTGTCTTTAATATGTCAGGCCAGTGTTTTCCACATGGCACCTATTTGTTGAGTGTTATCTGGAACATGAGGATTACTGTAGCCACTCATTTTACTAACAGTAACCATTATCTGATTTTGCATGTGCCTACAAAGGTTCCCACTTCACAATATCCATCCTTAATAATAATATTAATGTGTGCTCAGGCGAGTCAAGCAGAACAATTAGAGTCAAGCAGCCACGGAGCTTATCGCAGCGCGGCTGGCGTCAAAGACAATTCGCATTATCTGTAAAACAACTTATTACACAGACTAACACCTTAAAGGGGAGAGGAGGTACAAATAGACACACACACACACACACAGGATTATCTGTGAGGTCACACCTTTGATTAACCCCAAGAGGCTGACTATTAAACTCTTCCTGCTTCCTCTCCTGGAGAGAATAACAATGGTGTAAGTGCTGAAGAGGGAGCCACATGAAAAAATAAATCATCTGTTCATGCCGCCTCCTCCTCCTCTTCCTTCTCCCTGTATCCACACCCAAAGCTTACGGGTAAAGCTTCAGTGTCAGGTGAGTCCTGATTTGGAGCTGGAACTAATTTCTATTGTCAGCAGGCTTTTATGTGTCGTATCAGTTACAGAGAGACAAAGGAGGAATCGGACCAGCGGAAACCAGGTACAGAGGGAGAAAGTGGGAGTTCTTTTTCCATTGAGGACAGTGGGACAGACACTGCTGCAGATTAAAAATGAAATAAAAAATAAAAGTTGCCCAAAGGGATGATGATGTGACCACTAAAGCCACTTTACAAACACACAGACTTGTTTGGACGACAGCATGTTATGGGCAACCACCTGCATGTTTCCTTCACGGCATCCATAAACTCCTCTATGGCCTCCTTCTTCTTCAGAATATCTTCAGTTCTGACTCCTGTCTCACTATCTTGCAGATACCCTTCTACCATAAATCACTCCTGTCACTCTTCTCCAGTTCTCTACCACACAAACTCCATTACTTTTAACAGCTGACCTCAAACTTTAAACTCCTCAACCTTCAGTGCTCTGCTTCTTGCAACTTGGCACCCTGTTTAGCATTCATGCACATGCACTCTGACTTTCATTCCCCTTCTCTCCAGAGCATATCTCCACCTCTCCACCTGTTCACTACTCTCTCTACAAATCACAGTATCATCTGCAAATAGCTCATCTGTCTGATCACAACCATCAGCATATACTAGGGTGACCAAATGTCATGTCTTCTCAGGATATGTCCTGGTTTCTCTAGGAAGCCTCTCTGAATTTGTGTCTTTGGTTAGTAGACAGTATTTTGTAATATAGCAATTTTCTGTCCATACAGAGGAAGCATACGAGGTCTGTCAATAAAGTAACGGTCCATTTTATTTTTTTCAAAAACTATATGGATTTCATTCATATGTTTTTACGTCAGACATGCTTGAACCCTCGTGCACATGCCTGAGTTTTTCCACGCCTGTCAGTTACGTCATTCGCCTGTGAGCACGCCTTGGGAAGGAGTGGTCCCGCCCCCTCGTCGGATTTTCATTGTCAGGAAATGGTGGAATGAAAAGGACTTTTTTCCATCAGGATTTTTTCAGAAGCTGTTAGAGACTGGCACCTGGAAACCATTTGAAAAATTTATCTGGCTTTTGGTGAAAATTTTACAGGCTTCACAGAGAATAAGGACTGTTACTACAGCTTTAAGGACCCCGTTAAGTACACTCGGCACGCCGCACTCTGAGCTGCGACGACGAGGCACAAACCACATCATTTCTAAATGGATGGCTCTGTGGATACGAGACCGTCATGTGCTCTTTCTCTGGTTATCACAAGAGCTGGACATCAGCCATTTTCCGGCAGATTTCACTTTTAACAAGAGATTTTGTCATGGAAAGCCGCGCGGAGGCTTTGCGCGTCACGACCAATTCGCTGATGAAGCGAGACAACGGAACACCTTTGTTTCGGAGTGTTAGAGGACAGGTTGGGACATGCCCAGCTCTCCACAATTTCTCTTATACTCACTCAACTGGTAAGCACTGAAAGCCGAGATAGGCATGTCCCAACTTGTCCTCTAACACTCCGAAACGGAGGTGTTCCTTTGTCTTGCTTGCTTTCCATGACAAAATCTCTTGTTAAAAGTGAAATCTGCCAGAAAATGGCTGATGTCCAGCTCTTGTGATAACCAGAGAAAGAGCACACGACGGTCTCGTATCCACAGAGCCATCAGCTTAGAAATGATCCGGTGGTTTGTGCCTCGTCGTCGCAGCTCGGAGCGCGGTGCACCGACCGTCCTTAAAGCTGTAGTAACAGTCCTTATTCTCTGTGAAGCCCGTAAAATTGTCACCGAAAGCCAGATAAATTTTTCGAATGGTTTCCAGGTGCCAGTCTCTAATAGCTTCTGAAAAAACTCTGATGGAAAAAAAAGTCCTTTTCATTCCGCCATTTCCAGACAATGAAAATCCGAGATACTTGAGTAAACTTCAAGTATCTCACTGCCAGGCCAAGTGTCCTGGTGTTTCAAAAGTAAAATATGGTCACCCTAGCATATACATCACCGCTGCAAACTACAAATGGCAAAGACGTCATCATTTTGTTTAATAATCGCAGTAATTCATTTATTTTTGTAGGAGGTGGGGAGCATCAGGAAACATACAAAATTGGAAATTTTAGGAAATTATGCAGGAACAAAACAGACTACACAGCTGACAGCAGAACTGCTTTAGGTGGGGCCTGTTCTCCTTAACGCACTCTGAATGTTACACTCCTTCTGATACTTTCCAAGGTCTGTTTCCTGGACAAAGAGAGTTTTTTTTTTTGTTTGTTTTTTTTTTTTACAGAAACACGATGTACTTTTAAATCATACATTGCAACAAAAAGAGAATATTAAATTAATTAATACATTTTGCATTATTTGAGTGGCATGAACTCCTTCTGTTGGTCCCAAAAACAATCTTTCATGGGTGTTATGAAATCTGGGAACATTTAAGAGAATGATGTTGCTGTGAGGAAGAGAGCCAATAAAGAAAAGGGTCACTTTCAGGGCTACAGCCCCATCAAGCCTCACCTCTAGGTTTCCTACCCGTGCATTTACAAAAGTAATTAGAGATATCAGTTTTTGATCCATCCTTTGACACTGATGTCACAAAAGATCTACAGTAGACATGAGCGTCGGTCTTCTTTCCACTCCTCCATCTCTAATTAAAAACAGGAATCTGAACATCAGAATGAGTTCTTGTTGCACTGGCAACGGTTTCTCTGTGTGTTCGTCAAGGACGATTGAGCAGCGCTGCAGCTGTCCTCGGCAGCGCCGCTTCCAAGACGCAGCTTTTTCATTTTGTTCTCCGGCTTCAGCGAGCCTCAAGGTGACAGATGCATTCAGTACCTTCCAGCTCCTTTGACAATCAGGAGGGACCTTGATCGGCAGGCGTGTTTGTCTATTTTAGGGACTGAAGCAAACCCAGACACAATATTTAGTCAAGAGTTGTGACGTTTAAGCAAAGGCTGCCGTTTCATGTGGTTCAGCATCATTTTCGTCCACATCGGGCACAGGCTTCTGGATGACTTTGTAAGCATGTTGCACAAATGTCCTTTCTCTGTCCTTGGAGATATTTTCTGTTTGTGATCTTTTCTCAGCACTGTCGATTCACTTCATGAAGCTCATGTGTTTATGATAAGTTTAAGGGTTGGTTTCCATCATGGATTTAAAGGTCCAGTTCGCTATTTGACCGTCTTTGTCATCTTGTATCAATAAAGCAACTACAGTAGAGCTCAGAAAGAAGTCCCTTTCTTGCTGGGAGGTAAATGTAATAACCACTTGCACTTGATATAAAAGTATATTTGGACAAATTACAGCTAGCTGGATATATTTCTTCAGGGTACATTTCTTCATTTCTTCTGCTAGTAATCGTTACTAAGGAGGGTGCTGCCATTATGTTTTTGCTATTCTGAGCAAATGCTGGAGATTTTTTAACTCACAGTATGGCTGCCCAAAGGTTTTGGACACACACTCTTATTCAGTTGAATGGGAGAGTGTGTACCTTTGACTGGTACTTTGGTGCCGATACTTATCCCTGGATTCCGCAGTGGATGTAGCAGAGGAGACTGTGTGAGTCCCGCTGGATGAGATTCCAGACTATTACATATTACACATTTATAGCTGGGTGGACTGGGACAATGTAAAGGGCAGTACCCGGGTGGTTAAGGAGCTGGCTTTCCAATATGTAGGCCTGGTTTTGAATCCATCTCACGCTACCTGTCTGTGTCCTTGGATAAAACACTTAATCTGCATTGGATCAGTCAGTCCAGCTGTAAATGGGCACTGGCCTTGACTTGGGAAGTCACTTGCATCTCGTCCAGAGGGAGTCGCAGACTCTCACCCCGCTTCACACGATGGAATCTGGAATAAGCACTTTTCGCCAGTGAGCATCAGGGCCTATAAAGGACTGGGATAATGCAGATGAAGCATTTTTGTTCAAGGACAGAAACGTGCAGCGTAACTGTGAATTAAACCCAGTTGTCTATATTTGTAGTTCACTGATTCATTTTCTGCTAATTATCCAGGCCCGTGTCCCTATCCTATCCTTATCCTCATCCAAATCCTGTAAGTCTTCCTGGGGAATCCTGAAGTGTCCTGGGTCTTCCCCGAGGCCTTCTAGTTGGACATGTCTAGAAGACCTCCCTAGGGAGATGATGAGGAGGCATCCTCACCAGATGCCCAAACCACCTAAGCTGGCACCTTTCGATGCAAAGAAGCAGCGGCCCTACTCCGACTCTCTCCCAGATAATTGAGCTTCTCAGCCTGTCCAGGAGTGTCAGCCCAAATACCAGAGGGAGAAATCTCATCTCTGCCACTTATATCCATGACCTTATTCTTTTGGTCATTACCCAAAGTTCACAATGATTGGTGGTGATAGGAGTGTAAATTGACTGATAAATTAAGAGCCTTGTCTTCTGGCTCAGCTCCTTTTTCACCACTACGGTTTGGTAGATCGTCTGTAAAATATCAGATGCTGCTCGAATCTGTGTATTGATCTCACACGTCAACTTACCCCCACTCATGAATAACACACATATTCGTCCATCCATCTCCTTATCCCACTGAGCAACTTGCTCTGCATTCTCATGGATTCCTTTCAAAAGAATTAAAAAAAAATAATAAGCAAAGAGGGGGAAGTAAGGTAGTCACTTTGTGTAAGATTGTTAACCTGGTAACTCATAAACAAATATATATATATGAACTTGCAATTTTACATGAGCATGACTGTTGATATGAAGACAAAGTGATTAGACTTTTATTTATCTGCATATCACCAGTCATGAAATGTGTCACATTATTTACTATTGAAATGGCACAAAGACATAGACTGAAAAACGGAAGTGTGACTTAAGTATGTGCGTCAGCTGTACATGATCAGAATGTCTTCAGATAACATCATTTTCTGATGTATCTCAATTAGACACATCAGAAAATTATAGAATTAAATCATGTAAATCTAACAGACGGTGTTTTTTTACAGTGTCCAACAGTGACATCAAGCATCAGTGATGTCACTGTTGGACACCACTTTAACTTCAAAGTTCACTGGGTTTTTGTGCACAAAATGACTTCAACTCTGGTAACTATCAGGGGAGAATTAACCTGCTTTTTCATACAATTCAGTTTTATTTGTACTTGCGTTTGCACTTGAATTTGTTGTGGTTTCTGTTTTTCTGTTCTGGTATTCTTCCTCCCTAACTGTATCATTCATTTCCATTTTACCGCGGTTGTCCATCATTTATTCGTTGCTGGCATGCTTCCTCTTTCCCATGGTGCTCTCTGGTTTCATGGCAGGTCAGGGTGGCATGGGAATGACCTAGCAGGTAGGGTCAGAGGTCACAGGGTCAGGACTAGGATGAAGTACAGGGTTTATGTTACACATAAGGAGACAGGAGACAGGCTTGTCACTCACTGTCAACAGATCACAGCATTGAAGCATAACCTTCATCTCTGTGACAAATCTCTGGCTGCGCCTCCAAACGCCATTGTCAGGCCAGAAATTTAAAACAACAACAGTGTCTTTAAATCTGCCATAATTTTTATAATTGGTATGTTTGAAATGAAATTTAGGCTCAAGTTCTGGCGAGGTGTAGCTGAAATTTAACACCTTCTTATTATTAACATCTTTGTCTGTTCCACTCTGCCATCAAGCTGCAAAACTGGTGATGCAAAAGCAGCAGTTTCATAATCTCCAGTTGCTCCAATCACAGTCACCAAAGCCTATAACTCGTTTGGAGTGGAAATGGGTCTTGCAAGGCCACTCAGTTTCTGAAAAATGTTTGTCCAGTTACTTATGACCTCCGAAAATGGAGGAACTATGTATAAAATGGCTGTAATTCCTAAGTGATGAACAATATTTTGTGTGTGTGTGTATTTAACGTTCTTTCCACCACACCCCACACCATGGACTATATCATTTGCAGATGACACTGTGCCATTGACGCTGCACTCTGCAGCCACAGTCCAGTGCTGGTGGACGAACTCTGCTGCCTTGGTGAAGAGCAGAGAATGTAGGATGACCCTCCTGTGCATGTTTTTGATGGTGGGAGGAATTTAGATTTGGGGAGTAGTAAATGCAAACACAGAAAGAAACGGGGTATGGCAGGAATTGACCCCCAGATGTTGTTGTTGTGGGGCAAGAAGATCTGCTAACTACTGATCCATCTATGCTGCCTGATAGGATTACAAAAGGCTTGGACACAAACCAAGCGAGGCAACATTTAGATGGTTTGGGCATTCAGAATATGTTTAGATGGTTTGGGCAGCGGGATATATCCAGAAAAGGATGCTGATGACTGAGTCTGCTCTGCATGGGTAAAAGACAAAGGCCAAAGAGGAGTTTTTGGTGACTGGGCAAGGTGAAGTAATCTACTGTGACGACCACGATAAGAAAAACACTGGGGAGTTTGCTTGGTTTTTTTTTGTTTTTTTGTTTTTTTTACAGCAACTATGGTAGAACAGCGGTGAACTTTTTTGCTGTAGATCACGAAGGTCATGGGTTTGATTCCACCAAACTCCTTTGTATGTGGACTTGCCATGTTCCTCCCTTTGTCAGCATGTGATTAATCAGTGAAATCACCTGGTGGAGTCAGTGGCTGCAAAGAAAACCTGCACCCTCTTGGCCCTTTCTGGAACATGCGATTATTAAATTCCTCATGGCGGAGTGTTGTGCACTCATGGGCATTCAGCGATGAATGAGTGTCATCTATGGCGATGCCTGTGTGGAAGTCAGCACATTCAGGAGTTGGGCGAGGAATTTGAAGGGCAAAAATGCAGCCGTGACAAAGCTACATGACTAGGCCCGTAGGGGGCGCCACATAAGAGCCACAGGCGAATAGCACAACCTGATCTCATGCCGAATTGGCATGACATCAGGCATCACAAAAAGTGATTTAATCTACTGGCTCGAGATACTGTCACGAAATGTGTTATATTTTGTGATGGTATCACAAAATTATTTTGTTATGGTATCATAAAATTTAAGGTGACATGGAGGGTGTTATGGTTAGGGTTACGGTGAAAAATAGTGACTGAAACTATGTCAAGAAAATATGATGCATTTCATGATAGTATCACAAAAACCCATGCATCTGGGCGGATAGCATCAAGTGCAGATGGAAGACCTCCACTCGATATGTGGACACTTTGCAAAAGCTGCACTCGCACTTGAAAAAGACATCATTCTTCAACATGTAAGTAAGTAAGTAAGTAAGTAAGCTTTATTTATAAAGCGCCTTTCACAGACCAGGGTCACAAAGCGCTGCACATGGCATACAATAGTCTAAAAATAACATACGAAAACAATAAAATACAATATTAGCCTAAAAAGCTAACTTAAAGAAATGCGTCTTTAGTTGCCTTCTAAAAGTATCTATACAATCCAGAGAACGAAGGGCACAGGGAAGCTCATTCCAGAGGCTAGGTGCCACCGCTTTAAAAGATCTGTCCCCGCGAGTTTTAAAACGGGTCCAAGGAACCATCAACAGGTTCTGATTGGTCGGCCTGAGGCTCCTGGAGGAAGCATAAGGCTGGATCAGGTCCCTGATGTACTCCGGTGCCTGTCCATGCAGAGCTCTAAAAGTCAATACCAGGATTTTGTAATGAATCCTGTAGGAGACAGGCAGCCAATGCAAAGTATTAAGAATAGGAGTAATATGGTCCCTCCTGCGGGTGCGGGTAAGCAGGCGCGCAGCAGAATTTTGCACAACCTGCAGGCGGGCCAACTCCTTCTTATTCAGACAGCTGAAGAGACTGTTACAATAATCCAAACGCGATGAGACGAACGCATGAACAATCATCTCAAGCTCTTTTAAAGTCACCATCTTACGGAGCTTAGAGATGTTCCGAATTTGGAAAAAAAACAGTTCTTAACCAGGTAATTTGTGTGCTGCTCCAAAGACATTCCTCCATCCAAAATGACACCCAGGTTACGCAGGCTGCTTTTGACCGTACAGCTTAGGCTACCGAGATGCTGCTTAATTCCAGGTACAGCACTATCTGGTGCTACAATCAGAGTCTCAGTCTTATTGGAATTTAACTGCAGACTGTTCTCAGTGAGCCATTCCTTAATTTTGGCCAAACAATTTGTGAGAGAGCAGAGTTTTTGTGGCTCAGTTGTCTTAAAAGAGCAGTACAGCTGCAGATCATCGGCATACAAATGATAGGACACATCACTGAACTGCTGGATCAGCTTGCTGAGAGGAAGGAGATACAATGAGAACAAAACAGGTCCCAAGACCGATCCCTGTGGCACACCCCACAGAAGATCTGCAGATTCCGACACTGCATTGCCCACCGTCACACTAAAAGTTCTACCAGTCAGGTAAGAGGTAAACCACTCTAAAACACAACCTGACATTCCAACCAAATGTTTATCAGAATGCCATGGTCAACGGTATCAAACGCCGAAGAGAGATCAAACAGAACCAGCACAGAACATTTGCCAGTGTCAGCTGCCATCATCATGTCACTAGACACCTTCAACAGGGCTGTTTCAATAGAATGAAACTCACGGTACCCAGATTGAAAAGTGTCATGGATGTTGTTAGCCTGCAAACAACATGACAATTCTCATCCACACAAAAGTCAAACGATACATTGTAGTGGCTCAAATTTTAAGAGATCTTACCGCTCCTGTCGTCAAGTCCAGATCCCACGCCTGGTGCCGAGAGAAGATACCTGAGATGCAAAAACGTGTTTAGCGTTGGCGGAGTAAGTGTCTGGAAAGGGAAGGTGACTACGTGGAAAAGTAACAACACTGCCTTTTTTTAAAATATTACAAGCTGTAATCAGATGTGCAATTTGTGTGAGTGTTTTGCTTCTTATTGAAATAATCATGTTTGAGAAAGAACGTTTCAGCTGACCCTCTCACGTATTCACAAGAACGACTGCAATCAGATTGGACGTTCACCGGACAAATAAGCTCACACAAACAAATGCACTATAATAATTATAATTTGATGTTGTTGGGTGTTTTGTTTTTGGTGGTGGTTGTGGTGGGAGTAATGGATGGGGTGGGGGGGTGGGGCGCTATACTTGATAAACCTTCTTTTCTGGGATGTTCCAACATGCCTGTGTTAGTACTGTGGAGCAGCAAACACACAGAGATTCATCAGCCTCTGGGATCCGACGGCTTAGCATGAAAGCGCAGGTGAAACTGAATCTGTAAATTGCAGAGCAGGGAAAAGGAACGAGAGCGAAGGGGTGAGAGTCATAGACAGAGAGCTGTTATCAGAGCAGGGCTGTGTGTAACCTCATCTCCCCGCTAGAGTTTCCTGATCTGGTCACCTGACCGCATGCTCGGGCTGCGATTGGCTGACTGGCTGTCGCAGACAGGTAATGATGTAAGGTGAGTGTGTGGGAATGGGAGAGGGTGATAAACCTGTGTGTGTGGGAACAGAGGCAGCTGATAACAGGTTTCCCACTGTGCCATATGACCCTCTCACCTGCCCGCCTCACCGCCGATATCAGCAAACGCCGCACAGCAGGAGGTCTGTGTGTTCACTGGAACATCTCAGCATCTGAATACGTTTAGTCAGGTGGAAGAACCACTGAAAAGAAATTTAAATCAGTGGCAATGCCCTGGTGTTTAGATGATAGATTCACTGTTTTTTCCTTAAATTTGCAAATAAATTATTTTTGTTGTTGTTGTTGTTTTAAACCTCATTTCATACTTTGACTTTATTTCTCAAACATTCTGGAAACTTTGTGTATGTGTGTATACTGCAATCCCCCACCACCACACACACACACACACACACACAAAGCTCCTCACACATGCTCCATCCATATGATGGGTTTTTACTTGTAAGAACAATAACAATAGTAAGACCCTTTGGCTGTTCCCTTGTTTGCACCCGGGTCGCCACAGCAAATCCGAGGTGGATCTGCATGTTGATTTGGCATAAGTTTTACGCCGGATGCCCTTCCTGATGCAACTTCACATTACATAGAGAAATTGGCAGGGGGTGGGGCTTGAATCAATGTTCCACACTGAAACCAAGCACACATAATAGTAATGCTAATTTTTTTTTTTTTTTATCAAATATCACAGTTGGGTTTTCCTTCACAAAACTGAAATTGCAAACAAAATGCTACTATATCCATCTTCTCTTCCTCCTTTCCCAAAAACTGGAGTAGCAAATATTGTAGTGTCCAGCTCTGCCCAGTGCCGTCATGGTTGGCCTGCTACCGTCTGAACTGAAGCTTATGCAGATACATTTCTGATGTAGCAAATCAAACAAATTTATGCTCATGTAAAACCGTTCAGACAAGTGCAAAGAAAGTAACAGAAGACAGTTGTGAAAATGAAAATGATGCATTCCTACAAAAAATAATAATCCTGAAGTGTGACACTATTACAGTTTTTTCTCAGTTGCTAAAACACAAAACCCTATTCCCTAAATAAAATTCTCAAATGCCTTTACACAGTTATTGAATTAATCTCCCTTTTGGCAAAACCATAGACGACTTTCACATAGGTAGACAGATTTAGCAAAACTCATTCATTCTTTTTGCAAAACTCTAAACACATTCTCATACTATAAAACACATTCTGCATAATAATTCACTTCTTAATTATATTATTAACCAAACAAAGCAGAAGATAAACACAATTAAAGTGCAGATGTCACCAATTAGACACTACTAGTCAAAACTGTATAATACTTGTGTCTAATGATGTGACAACAAATATAAGCCAGTTCAGAGTTGAAACAGGCTGGTTGGAGTTTCATTGCAACAATGGACAGAAACCAGAGGCGCAGGGGACGGGTGCGTGTTAGAGGTGGGGGAGTAGGAAGAGGTGGAAGAGGAAGACGAGTTATAATAAATGATGAAATTCGGGCCACAATCATTGACCATGTTCTAGTTCATGGGATGTCAGTGAGAGAAGCAGGACTTCGAGTCCAACCTAACCTCAGCCGTTTCTCTGTGGCTTCAATAATCCGGACATTCAGACAACAGAACAGGTATAGTGTAAATGTTCAATACTATATACAGTACACAGTTACAGCAGATTTTGTAGACCACTGTGACAAAGCATATATTGTATATTCACTTGTGTAGAATTGCAAGGATGCCAGGGGGAGGTGGAAGAACCCCTATGTTCTCCCAGCAGCAGGAGTGTTGTATGGCTGGGGGGCCTGGCTGCCTTTTTGTTTCTGTCTTTTGTTTTTCTTTCCAGGTGGCTTGCATTTGGGACTGAGTGGCTGTGTTGCTGAGGTTATCAGGACCTCACCCTGATCACCTGCGGCTCGTCAGGACTCACAGCTGTGGTGCATCTATATGGATTGGAACATGGTGGCATTTAAGACTGGAGTATACAGTGTGTATTTGCCAGAGACTCGACCTTGTGACCAGACGGGTGAGATCGTCGTCTCGGGAGCCATCTCATCATCAGTGGATGCACAGAACGTCCAGGGTTTGATGCACGGTCTGTGAAAGAGGAGGGGGTGAGGTCTCACGCTCGTCAGCACACTTCCTGAGGTACGTTAGATTTTGTGACTAACGTTTATACAGTCAGTAAATGTGGTGTCCCTCACACCTTATTATATTGAGCTGTACGTTAGTCATGTATCGGCTTCCACTGCAGTGGAGTTTTGTGAACTGGATGTTCCATGCCTGCAGGTTGCGAAGCTGATTAGTAATTAAGCCACGAAGTGTTTGCTGTTTATGTACACCTTTGAGTGGTCTCTCTGTGTGTAGAGTGTGGACTCACATAATGGTTCCTTCTTTCACAGACTCGGTTTGTTGCGTCCACCTGGGGGGTGTCGGCGGGGTCCTTGGGTCCGAACGGCTTCTGGCTCCGGACCATTAGCGCTGCTGGGAGCGCACCGTATCACCACCACGCCAGACCGCACACTCTTTTGTTGTTTTGTATCACTGTTATGTATTAAATTCAGTTAGCCTTTGTACCGTGCTCTGCTTATTTCATACTGGGTCCTTCAAACGCTGGTCGGTTCTCCGAGCTGCGTCCGACACATAACAAGGAGACCCTGATAGTTCACATGGTCATTCAAAACAACACCATTAGACTACGCAAAATACAAGAGCAAGTGATTGAAGACAATGTCAGTTTTGAAGGAATCAACACCGTAAGCCTCTCCACCATTGACCGTGTCCTGAAACGCAACAGAGTGCGCATGAAACAAGTGTACAGAGTACCCTTTGAGCTCAGATATGAGTATGTCCAAGTAAGTACACATTCAGATACAGTACAAGTACTGCATATTGTAAACACTATCATATCTGCCTGTCTTTCTGTTCACTTACAAAACTATTTTTTTATATAGAGAATATTTGAATTGGAGGCCAGTGAAAGGCCCCATGAATATATATATGTGGATGAAGCAGGATTTGACCTAGCGAAGAGGAGAAGGAGAGGCCGGAACATAATTGGTCAGCGTACCATTGTTGATGTCCCTGGTCAGTGTGGTGGCAATGTGACCATTTGTGTTGCCATAAGCAACCGTGGGGTCCTGCATCAACATGTAACACTAGGGCCATACAACACTCAACACCTTCTTACATTTCTAGCAGGTCTCCGGGATGTTTTGGTGGCTCGGCAGCATGAGATGAATGACCAGTACACATATGTGATCATATGGGACAATGTAAGCTTCCATCGTGCTGCTCAAATAAGAGAATGGTTTAATATCAATGAGCAGTTCATTAATATGTACCTCCCACCATACTCGCCTTTCCTGAACCCCATAGAGAAGTTTTTTCAAGTTGGAGGTGGAAGGTATATGACCGGCAACCCTATATCAGAGTGGATCTCCTGCGGGCCATGGAGTTAGCTTGTGACGACATAACTGAGGAGTCATGTAGGCTGGATACGCCACACAAGAGCCTTCTTCCCCCGCTGCCTCAGAAGAGAGAACATCGCTTGTAATGTTGACGAAGTCTTGTGGCCTGACCCAGGCCAAAGGCATGATGAAGCTCAGTGAGCTTTTTTTTAATTGTAATATTTTATTTTTGGATTGTAGATTTACCCTATTTCATTTATAGTTAGATTTCAATGAATAAAAAGACTTCAGGAGCAATATGCTCTGTACACTGTGTCTTCCATTGTTTAATGTATTGTGTAATCATTGCTCAGCAGGATTTTCATTTTGACTGCTAAAAGAATGATTCTGAGACCATTAGTTGGTTTTGGGAAAAGTTAAAAATGTTTTGAGATGATTGGTCAGTTTTGTAACGAGAACCTAGGGTTTCGTGCATGTGGTTTGAAAAATGGGTTTTGTGTTTAGAGTCTTGAGAAAAGGGTAAATGGTTTCACAAAATGTGTTTTAGCAATTGTGAAAAACTGTAAATCCTTTATGATGTCATGAGCGCTTTGAAGAATTATTTGTTAAAATAAATAAATAAACAAAAAAAAAACACCCCCAAGTCACACTAACTGCGAGAACACTCGTAGCACGGGCCAAGGCGGAGGATTAGCAGCAATCTTCCACTCCAGTTTATTAATTAATCAAAAACCCAGACAGAGCTTTAATTCATTTGAAAGCTTGACTCTTAGTCTTGTCCATCCAAATTGGAAGTCCCAAAAACCAGTTTTATTTGTTGTTATCTATCGTCCACCTGGTCGTTACTGTGAGTTTCTCTGTGAATTTTCGGACCTTTTGTCTGACGTAGTGCTTAGCTCAGATAAGATAATTATAGTGGCCGATTTTAACATCCACACAGATGCTGAGAATGACAGCCTCAACACTGCATTTAATCTGTTGTTAGACTCGATTGGCTTTGCTCAAAATGTAAATGAGTCCACCCACCACTTTAATCATACCTTAGATCTTGGTCTGACTTATGATACGGAAATTGAAGATTTAACAGTATTCCCTGAAAACCCCCTTCTGTCTGATCATTTCTTAATAACATTTACATTTACTCTGATGGACTACCCAGCAGTGGGGAATAAATCTCATTACACTAGAAGCCTTTCAGAAAGTGCTGTAACTAGGTTTAAGGATATGATTCCTTCTTTATGTTCTCCAATGCCATATACCAACACAGTGCAGAGTAGCTACCTAAACTCTGTAAGTGAGATAGAGTATCTCGTCAATAGTTTTACATCCTCATTGAGGACAACTTTGGATGCTGTAGCTCCTCTGAAAAAGAGAGCCTTAAATCAGAAATGCCTGACTCCGTGGTATAACTCACAAACTCGCAGCTTAAAGCATATAACCCATAAGTTGGAGAGGAAATGGCGTCTCACTAATTTAGAAGATCTTCACTTAGCCTGGAAAAATTAAAAAAAGCCCTCCGTAAACCTAGGACATCTTACTACTCATCACTTATTGAAGAAAATAAGAACAACCCCAGGTTTCTTTTCAGCACTGTAGCCAGGCTGACAAAGTCAGAGCTCTATTGAGCCGAGTATTCCTTTAACTTTAACTAGTAACGACTTCATGACTTTCTTTGCTAATAAAATTTTAACTATTAGAGAAAAAATTACTCATAACCATCCCAAAGACATATCGTTATCTTTGGCTGCTTTCAGTGATGCCGGTATTTGGTTAGACTCTTTCTCTCCGATTGTTCTGTCTGAGTTATTTTCATTAGTTACTTCCTCCAAACCATCAACATGTCTATTAGACCCCATTCCTACCAGGCTGCTCAAGGAAGCCCTACCATTAATTAATGCTTCGATCTTCGACCAGCTAACTGATCATCTGCAGAGGAATGGTCTATTTGAAGAGTTTCAGTCAGGTTTTAGAATTCATCATAGTACAGAAACAGCATTAGTGAAGGTTACAAATGATCTTCTTTTGGCCTCAGACAGTGGACTCATCTCTGTGCTTGTCCTGTTAGACCTCAGTGCTGCTTTTGATACTGTTGACCATAAAATTTTATTACAGAGATTAGAGCATGCCATAGGTATTAAAGGCATTGCGCTGTGGTGGTTTGAATCATATTTATCTAATAGATTACAATTTGTTCATGTAAATGGGGAATCTTCTTCACAGACTAAGGTTAATTATGGAGTTCCACAAGGTTCTGTGCTAGGACCAATTTTATTCACTTTATACATGCTTCCCTTAGGCAGTATTATTAGACAGCATTGCTTAAATTTTCATTGTTACGCAGATGATACCCAGCTTTATCTATCCATGAAGCCAGAGGACACACACCAATTAGCTAAACTGCAGGATTGTCTTACAGACATAAAGACATGGATGATATGTCCTTCAGTGCGTATATTAAGCAAATATGTAGGACTGCTTTTTTGCATTTGCGCAATATCTCTAAAATTAGAAAGGTCTTGTCTCAGAGTGATGCTGAAAAACTAATTCATGCATTTATTTCCTCTAGGCTGGACTATTGTAATTCATTATTATCAGGTTGTCCTAAAAGTTCCCTGAAAAGCCTTCAGTTAATTAAAAATGCTGCAGCTAGAGTACTGACGGGGACTAGAAGGAGAGAGCATATTTCACCCATATTGGCCTCTCTTCATTGGCTTCCTGTTAATTCTAGAATAGAATTTAAAATTCTTCTTCTTACTTATAAGGTTTTGAATAATCAAGTCCCATCTTATCTTAGGGACCTCATAGTACCATATCACCCCAATAGAGCACTTCGCTCTCAGACTGCAGGCTTACTTGTAGTTCCTAGGGTTTGTAAGAGTAGAATGGCAGGCAGAGCCTTCAGCTTTCAGGCTCCTCTCCTGTGGAACCAGCTCCCAATTCGGATCAGGGAGACAGACACCCTCTCTACTTTTAAGATTAGGCTTAAAACCTTCCTTTTTGCTAAAGCTTATAGTTAGGGCTGGATCAGGTGACCCTGAACCATCCCTTAGTTATGCTGCTATAGACTTAGACTGCTGGGGAGTTCCCATGATGCACTGAGTGTTTCTTTCTCTTTTTGCTCTGTATGCGCCACTCTGCATTTAATCATTAGTGATTGATCTCTGCTCCCCTCCACAGCATGTCTTTTTCCTGGTTCTCTCCCTCAGCCCCAACCAGTCCCAGCAGAAGACTGCCCCTCCCTGAGCCTGGGTCTGCTGGAGGTTTCTTCCTGTTAAAAGGGAGTTTTTCCTTCCCAATGTCACCAAGTGCTTGCTCACAGGGGGTCGTTTTGACCGTTGGGGTTTTTCCGTAATTATTGTATGGCTTTGCCTTACAATATAAAGCGCCTTGGGGCAACTGTTGTGATTTGGCGCTATATAAATAAAATTGATTTGATTTGAAAATTCTGTTTTTCCAAACTCGTAACAACGGAGAAGTCTGTTCTCGAAGTCACAATTTCTCAACAAAATTGCAGAAATGGTCAAAAAACTTAGTTTCTTCTGAGTACATCATCATAAGTTCAATCAGATGTATGCCACTTTTTCATGACTTAACTTGCAGCAGCACTTTAAATTTTAAAGTCCTCTATAATTCTGCAGTAGACCAGCAGGGGGCTTGATTGATGAGTTGATGGCCCTGTTAGTAAAACATGTACCTCAAGTGTATATAAAACAACAGCTTTCATTGTGCTGCATGTGTTGTTGTTTTCTTGCACAGATATCAGATAGCTCTGTCCAGGAACCGCAGGATTCCATAGGTTCCTCATAGCCATCTTGCCATCTCAAAGGTGGAGGATCCAGAGACATGACTGTCAAGTAAATTTCTCAACAAGTTCATGATTTTCACCACACACAGATACATGTACTGGCTGAGTCCAGGGAAACACTGAAGCCCTTGATCTTAGTTGTGATCCAGTACAATCACAAACCCAGGTGTTCTGACTTCACTCAGCTTCTCAAGTGCCAGAACCAGGACTTTGTTTCACAAAGATCACACGATCATCTGCAAAGTCCAGGTCAGTAGATCACCCAAGCCGCTGGACTCCACAACTTTACCCATCACCCGTAGTCTGTGCATGCACTGATCACAGTGGGAGCCAGAACTCATCCCTAAATGAACAGCTCCTCAAACTGACAGCTTTTTGTTATTTTTGCATTTTGCTTCAATATGTTTTGAGTGTTTGCATCATGTTATCATTCTCTTCATTTTCTTCTTTGGAATTTGCATGTTTTATTTTTTTCTTGATTATCCTGCAGCGTCAGAGTCATCATGTTTATTGTCTCTATGGAAATGAGATGAATTTAACTTTTATAGGGTTTGTGTGACCTTGAGTGTGACCTTCAACTAGGCTTCATTGCCCCAAAAATTAAAGATTGAGTTGGGACAGGGGGGTTGTTTTTGTCCCCAAAAAGGAAGAGCTTACACACACACACACACACACACACACACACAACAGCTCTCACCATGCACCACCACCACCAAAACCGTTCCCATCCTTGTTGGCCAAAAACCTTAATTGATGTTGGCCTTTAGCTTCTCTGTGTGTGTGTGTGTGTGTGTGTGTGTGTGTGTGTGTGTGTGTGTGTGTGTGTGTGTGTGTGTGTGTGTGTGTGTGTGTGTGTGTGTGTGTGTGTGTGTGTGTGTGTGGACAGAGAAGAGTGAGACAGTCACAGAGAGACAGACAGGCAGCAGGTTTTGTGGGAACTCGGGGGGGGGGGGGGGGGGGTGGCTCAAACACCACACTCACTCACATTCACCCCTCCCCACCCCTCAGCCCCCTCACACACACTGGAAGAAACTGGCTCGTTCTCAGACACCTGGTCATTACCATTGGTAATTATGAGCCATTAATCAGACATGTGCACGTGCGCTGCATGTGTGTGCACATCCTGGTGTGTTTCTATGTGTGTGAAATGTGAGAGAGCCACATGGGATGGTGGGTTTTTTGTTTGTTTGTTTTTTTCTGAAAAGGCAGATTTGAATCCTTTCATAGTTTTAACTCATCAAACAGAAAATAAAGTTTACTTTTTAAAATGTAACTAAAGTTCTGAAGGAGAAAGCGAGTGAGTAGATGTATAAAAGAAGTTTTGCAAAACATAAGGAAAATACAAGTGTAATGCTAAAACAAAAGCAGTTAATTCACTGGTTTGATCAATAGAAAATGTATTAAGCTCCTATCGATGTATCCAGGAAGAACATTCCAAATTTGAACTTTATCCAACTTCAGCTGCACATCTCATAGATTTCAAACTTCCACTCAGTTAATCTGGTTTCAAGTTCACTCATGCTGCTTTAATCCAAATTTCAAACTAGAGCACTGCGCTCGAAGAGCACAAACCTCCATCAACACTAGTTTCCAATTCCACAAATTTTACCTTGGAAAAAATTTTCAAGGTCAAAGTCCTGTTATAAGTGGCTTTTCATAAACTAAATTAGATGTGATCAAATGTCAGGAGAATGTATTTAGTTCATGTACTTTTTGTGGTGTTGAATTCTTTTTCAGCTCATTTTTGTTTATCTCTGCTATGCACAATTTGTCCTTGCTTTTTGGCACTTGGTTTCCCACTGATAACAAGAAGACAAACAGGCATAAAATTGGAACCTCCATACAATTTTGGCAGTGTAGGTAAATCTTTAAGAGAAAAATGAGTGACTGAGACACTTTTGATGGAGATAAAATGCAAAATGTACACCACATGGGCTTTTCAGTATTAAATTAAAATGTCCACAAAATCTACAATCCCTGTCAGATCCGGATCAAAATTTGTCAGGTGATAGTGAGTGCCAGTTTGCACTTCACATTAAAATATGAGAGTGATTGGAGCACAGTTGATTAAGATATAATGTAAAATATACATTAAAATTGGTTTTCAATGTTAAATTTAAATGGCCACAAAATCTGTAATTTGAGTCAGATCTGTATCAAACTTTGTCAGTCAATAAAGGATACCATCCTACATAACACTCTCAAATACAAAAGAAATTTGATTTTTGTTGACAGAGTTATGAATTTTTGAAAATTCATTCAATGTTAAACTTAGGGATTTTTCCAATTTTCCAAGATTTTTTCTGACTTTGACCTTTGACCTTGAAAATTGAAACAGTTCTTGCCTATTGGGATATAAATCTTAAGTAAAAATTTCATAATGATATATGAAAAATTGTGGGCTCCAGGCTGTTCACAATCAAACAAACAAAAAGGTGAAAACTTCTTTGGCGGAGGGAACAATCCCTACACTTCTGTTATATGCTCACTGTTTTCTTCAAGGAGAAGCAAGGTATCTCCACTCAGTGGTGGAATCCATGCTGCAGGGGGTGTCAAAAATTTTGCAAATCTGTTTCCTCACCAGAAAACCTCTCACTTCATTCAGCTGCATAAACAGCACCAAGCCAGATTCTAGCGCACTTAAAGGAAATCGATGACATATGCACTGGTTTAACTCTTGTTACACCCAAAACACAGGCATGGTTAAAGCCCATATCTCTGGTAACTGAAATGTCAAATGAGCTGATGAATTATGAAAATACTGGTGTAAGTAAGTCCCTTCCGCTGCTCCCTTGTTTGCACTCGGGGTCGCCACAGCAAATCCAAGGTGGATCTGCATGTTGAATTGGCACAGGTTTTACGCTGGATGCCCTTCCTGATGCAACTCCACATTACATGGAGAAATGTGGCAGGGGTGGGATTTGAACTCACAACCTTCAGCACTGAAACCAAGCACATTAACCATTTGGCCACCACCCCTGCTTATGAAAATATTGGTGTATTGTGTTTTATTTTTGGTGCCATATTCCCTGAGATATTAAGCCATAAACATGGGGATTTTTAGCCTGATTTCACCTGCTTTGATAGCCTGCAAGAAATGTTGATTTCAGTGGAGTCATCTTATGACCTCCCCTTCAGAGCCATTTTGCATTTTTCATTGAAACAAATGGGAAAAGTGGAAATGTTTGCAGTTCAAAAGCTGTGTTTTTGGTGGACTTTGACAGTGAATATATTGAAATGATGAACAGGTGTGTTTTGTGAGGGTCCATCAAAAGCTGTGATGATGTTTATTCATTGCACAGTTTTCCCAAGGGGGAAAGTGGGAACAGTTTTTTTTTTTTTTTTTAAGTGCATCCTGGAAAGCCTGCAGAAATGCAGCTGAGCACAACATGGGGAAATGGGCTTCAAAAAACAGAGCTAAATGAGGATTCTATCCTTTCCATTTGTGTGGCCAGGAGAACTCTAACAAAGCATGATGCCTCTTCCGAAAGCGTGGAACCAGCAATGTTTGTGGTTTATGCTGCTGTTGCAATACTCAGCTAAACTGTGCAATGTGCAGAGCTGGTGAGTCTGGCTGAGGAAGCTGCATCCATGTTTGTAAGTGTGACCATGGAGAGTCGGAAAGAAAAGTGTCGGCAATGGATGGCTGTTTGCCATTAATGGGAAAACCGTGATTTGTCCACTAGACATAAAGGTAAGTCCCTTCGGCTGCTGCTTGTTTGCACTCAGAGTCACCACAGCAAACTTGAAATGAATGTGCATGTTGATTTGGCACAGGTTTTACACTGGATACCCTTCCTGATGCAACTCCACAGTACATGGAGAAATGTGGCAGGGATGGGGTTTGAACCGAGAACCTTCTGCACTGAAACCAAGTGCACTAACCACTTGGCCACCAATGATGATATTTTTACAGGAGAACGAAGGTCTAAGTCTTTAGTCTCCTGAGCTCTACATCTTTGGTGCAAGGTCTTTTTGGTGGATCTCTGGCTACCACTGCAAAGACTGTGTGTCAAACAAGTGGTTACTTAAGGAAACTCTGTTGAACAGTGTCAACAACAATGTGAGGGAGCATCAGGTATGACATTTTAGCCATGTGGCACATTTCTCGAGCATGTAAGTGCATCAGTATTGAGGACCCCAGCGGATGGAGAAGGCCAGCAGGTCGCCCATGCTTCACCTGGCAGCAGCAGATACTAGATGGTTACTTTAAAAAGGTGGGGATAGGCTGGTTGTTTGCTTGGGTGGTTGCCATCCAGGACTTGGGGTGGTTCCGAGTTGTGGTGGGTGCGGCAACGCACGACACCAGCACATGCTCCTCGATTTAACTTGATCTGATTCCAAGCTCATGAAAACATATCAGGTCATTGTTGCACAAAATTTATACACTGATGAAACAGATGGATACGATTGGGGGTAACTTGGTGTCCATTTTTTAATTATGTACAGCACTTTGGTCAATTTTGGTGCTTTAGAAATAAAGGTTGAGTTGAGCTGAGTTGAGATGGCTCTGGTGCATTCACACTCTTGATGATTAGCCCAGCATTTGCCAATGGAGAGTGAAAAGTTGATAAATGTCGACCGGTGCAGAGGTCCACCAGGCTCCGCAGCAGCTAAGTCGATGTCAGTCGGGCAACACTGATGCTCATCGTGGTCCTGGAATAAATCTTCAGCATGCTTAAAGTATTCAATATTCCTGCTAAAACACAACACTCGAGCTTTGCTATCACTACGCTGCCTCCGCTAGTATGCAGTTAGTGCTCCTTTCCCCTCCGCTGACCAACGTCGGAGGATTGACTGAATGTACGTCTCCTCTAGATCCCTTGGGCATAAAGAAATATGAAGAAGTCTGAAAGCGTATATAGAATGCGCCAGTAGCTAGTGACGCAATCTCAGACATACACTCAACAAAAATATAAATGCAACACTTTTGGTTTTGCTCCCATTTTGTATGAGATGAACTCAAAGATCTAAAACTTTTTCCACATACACAATATCCCCATTTCCAGATATTTACACATATCACCAGATCCTGAGGCCCATTGTTGTGCTGTACATCCAAGAACATCACCTCATGTTGCAGCAGGATAATGCACGGCCCCATGTTGCAAGGATCTGTACACAATTCTTGGAAGCTGAAAATGTCCCAGTTCTTGCATGGCCGGCATACTCACCGGACATGTCCCATTGAGCATGTTTGGGATGCTCTGGACCGGCGTATACGACAGTGTGTACCAGTTCCTGCCAATATCCAGCAACTTTGCACAGCCATTGAAGAGGAGTGGACCAACATTCCACAGGCCACAATTGACAACCTGATCAACTCTATGCGAAGGAGATGTGTTGCACTGCATGAGGCAAATGGTGGTCACACCAGATACTGACTGGTATCCCCCCCAATAAAACAAAACTGCACCTTTCAGAGTGGCCTTTTATTGTGGACAGTCTAAGGCACACCTGTGCACTAATCATGGTGTCTAATCAGCATCTTGATATGGCACACCTGTGAGGTGGGATGGATTATCTCAGCAAAGGAGAAGTGCTCACTATCACAGATTTAGACTGGTTTGTGAACAATATTTGAGGGAAATGGTGATATTGTGTATGTGGAAAAAGTTTTAGATCTTTGAGTTCATCTTGTACAAAATGGGAGCAAAACCAAAAGTGTTGCGTTTATATTTTTGTTGAGTGTATATCGAGTTTATGTAGACTACATCATGTGACATCTCAAACGCTGAATCGACAATCAGCTCCATCAAGCTATACTACTACTCCACGGAGCACACAACCAATGCTCCCGCCATTTGATGGTGAAATTTGATCTACCTCCTATAGCAAGTCAGTGAACCGTCACCAAACGTTGAACTCCACCAGTACAACGCCACTGTCTGCTGAACTACATTGACCTGCACTGAAGACAGGAATGTAGGACCCCTGGAGCGATTCTTCTCCAGCATTTCATAGAGATTTTTGAGAATCTGCTACGTTGGTCATGATTCACCACTTCACATCACTGTATGATCATGTGAATGGACCCGTATGGATGCTATATACGAGGTCTATTAGAAAAGTATCCGACCTTATTATTTTTTTCAAAAACCATATGGATTTGAATCACGTGTGATTACATCAGACATGCTTGAACCCTCGTGGGCATGCGAGAGTTTTTTCACGCCTGTCGGTTACGTCATTCGCCTGTGGGCAGTCTTTGAGTGAGGAGTGGCCCACCCTCTCGTCGATTTTTTCATTGTTTAGGAATGGCTCAGAGACTGCTGCTTTGTTTGATCAAAATTTTTTCAAAACTGTAAGGCACAACTGAGTGGACACCATTCGATAAATTCAGCTGGTTTTCGGTAAAAATTTTAACGGCTGATGAGAGATTTTGGTCTGGTAGTGTCGCTTTAAGGACGGCCCACAGTGCCTGACGGCGATCTGCGCTTCGAGGCGGCAGCGTCTCGCCGTTTCAAGTTGAAAACTTCCACATTTCAGGCTCTGTTGACCCAGTAAGTTGTCAGAGAACAGAGAACTTTCAGAAGAAGTTGGCATGAGGAGTTTATTCGTACATTCCATTGTTAACGGACATTTTGTAATGAAAGAACGTGCAGGCAGAGTCGCATGTCAGACCCGACCGCGGGGGGGTCGCCATAGGAAAAACACCTCAGTTGGAAACCTTAACGGACAAGCTGGAACATGCCGAAGCTGTTAAACAATTTCTCAGTTACTCACTTGTTGAAAGCCATCAAAAGCCGCCTTAATTTTACAAATGGTTTTCAACACGGAGGTGTTTTTCCTGTCGCGGCGCACACAGATTCACTGAGTCGTCACGGAAACGACTCGGCGAATTTGCGCGCATGTCTTTCATTACAAAATGTCCTTAAACAGTGGAATGTCCACATAAAGTCCTCATGCCGGCCTCTTCTGAATCTTCTCTGTTCTCTCACGACGTCCTGGGTGAATTAAGCCTTAAATTAGGATGTTTTCAGGTCGAAACAGGCCGACGACGGCACCTGGAAGCGCTGCGTGACGTCCCGCTCCGTGGGAAGTCCTTACAGCGACAGAAACACCCCATAATCTCTCATCAACCGTTAAACTTTTCACCAAAAACCAGCTAAATTTCTCGAATAGTGTCCACTCGGATATTCCTCACAGGTCCTGAAAAAAGTTTGATAAAGCAACGCACGCCGTCTCGAGCAACGTGTGAAACAAAGGAATTCAGCCGAGAGGGCTGGACCACAGCTCACTCAAGGCCTTCCCACAGGGAAATGACGTCACACATGCGCACGAGGGTTCAAGCATGATTGGTGTAATCGCACGTCATTCAAATCCATATAGTTAAAGAAAAAATAAAACTGTCGGTTTCTTATCTAATAGACCTCGTATATATATATATATATATATACACACACACACACATTGCCGGTTCCACGTTTTCTTAAACACTTTACTGTTAAACTTAAATTTTGGATTTAGTTGCTTAAAAGCTAATAGAATATTTTAAAATCATCTGAATAAAAAAATTTAATGAATCCCATCTTTTTGCACCCAGTGTTTCTAATCAGGCTCAGGATGGGACTGTTGTGAACCAAAGGAGCACTAAGTAGATCGAATGGATGAGAGTGGAACAAAGACTCACATGATACACGCCACCTCAGACAAAGGATTACATTTACATGCAGAAATGAGTCAGCTGCAGGTTACCCAACTGTTCCGTATTATTAATGGTATACTTCAATAGTAGCCTGACGACTGGCAATATTCATTACGGCTAAAAATGTATGAATGAAGTGGAAATATCAGACGCTCTGGAAGAGGCCAGAGAAAGGCGCGCACAAAGTGCAGCCCATTAAGTCATTTATCCCAAACTGTAACCTAGTTAGTAATTCATCTGTTTGCAACAGTAAGAGAGGCTATTCATGTTATTCACTCTAAGCTTACTCATTTCATTTTTCGGGGGGAATAGAAATCACAGATTATGAAATTTACATGTTGTGTCATCCTATTACTTTTCTTCCATTTTCCTTTCTTTTTTAATGCCAAATTGGTCAGTGGACAGAACAAAGCTGTCAGCTGTGAAGTAAAGTTCTGTATCAGTTCCCTACTTAATAAAAACTGAATTTCTGATTCATCACATTAGTTTTTGCTGCATGTAATCCAATTTCCCCTTCAAACTTTCCTCTCCAAACACACACACAGACAAAAAAAAAATAATAATAATACCCCAAAGTCAATTTCTGTCATCTATTTTTCCTCCTAACTAGCTGCAGCTCAGTGTTTGAACCGTATTACAGCAGATAAAAGCACTTCGGCAGATCCGAGGCATGTGGGAGCCAGATTACCAAATGTTCCACACCACATTAGTCCCATATTACATTAAAAATCACAGCACTATGGCTCTCGTTTCAGAACATACCCCCAAATTAAAGCATTAATTACAGTAATGATGGTAATCTGAGGGAATGTGACGCCACGTTAAATCATGACAGAGTTATGTTGGGGTTTTTTTCTGAACAGGGCTCATTTAAACATGGTTTTATTCTTGCAGAGGTTTGAAGCCGGTGTGTTTGACGCACTGTCATGTTGACGAAATGAACAAGACGTTATCTCAGCTCTTGTTGAGACTCATCGGAGAGTGCACAGCGGTCAGGATGGTCTCTTGAGCAAGTACGCTACTGTGAACCTGCTTTTAGGAAAGAAGAGGATCCATTTTTCAACACAAGCATGTTTACTGACCCGACCCGATTAACTCCAACCCCCCAACACATAGTTTGCTATATATCCTCCAGCTAACACGTACTTGGCAAAGTTGTTCAATATACAGTAGGTCTCAATTTAGTTGCACCAGAAGAACGTTCTTCAACATTCTGGTAACATCCAGTGGTTAGAGTCTGGTTACATTTCTTTGCAGTGTTGTGTGTACACAATGTGCAAAACATAATATATGGGTAATAATTCAAAAATATGGGTGTAAATCCAACAGACTACCATGTTTTCCAGACAGTGTGCAATGAAGTGTTAGATGCAACTGTCCAAAAATATATATCATGAACAGGAAAGAGATATAAGTCACACTGGTCTATAAATCACATGTATGTTTGAAATGTGGTACTACTGCTTCATGCTACAAGAAAGAAAATTAATTTAATCAGCCCATTATTCATTTATTTATTTATTTATTTATTTATAGTACAAACACGGCTTTATTGTATGAGGCACAAACTGGACTAAAACTGCTTCTTGTCACCACTGCACAATCACAGGCAAGGTAAATGTGCAATGTAATTAAAGGTCTGAAAACCTGGCACATAATTTAATAATTACTCAAACACTGTAAGCAGAAGGTAATAGGCCAATTAATGTTATTGTACAAGGTGCAAAACTTGTGTAAACTGCCTGTTGTCACCAGTTAACAGACAATCATAGGTGAGGGAAACAAGAAACATAACTAAACATTTTGAAAACACGTTAGTTAAATGTTTGTAAAATGTGATAACCTTACCTTACATTTGGCTTGTGGAAATGACATTGCAGTTCTTTTTGTCTTACATAGTCCAAACAAGTGTTGTGTTGAGTAGTATAAAGTTATATTCCCTGTTTTTATTCCAAAAGATGGACTTTCTGTTTGAGAGCATGATTAATTAAATTTACTCATTCTCTAAAACACAGAACATGTCACTCATTCACATCTTCTTCTTGTTTTACAGCAGTTGGCATCCAGTTTAATGGTGCATTATCATGACCTTCTGCTTCAGAGTATGAATCACAGTACCTCATTCCGTATACAGGAGCAGCTTGTAACACTTTTAAACAGTGGCATTTTATGGCCATAGATGATAATGCAGATTTTTTTTCATATGTAAGGTACTTCGATATATAAGTCGCAGGGCTAGTAACAAAAGAATGCAACTTTGCGTCCAGAAAATACAATAGTTTAGCATGCACACAGTAACTTTAGTTTATGGTAGTACTTGGTTATCATGATTTCAAGCTTTGGTAACTTTATCTCTTTTCCTTCTTTTTTTTTTTTTTTTTTTTGTTTAGTTATTTAGACCATATTCACTTACTTTGTCTAGTTTTTATTGGGGGAGGGGGTAGAAGCACTAAAATAGGGTTATAAGAACAGCAACATAACATCACATTGTTCTAACAGAGTTATTGGTAACATTCTTAGTATCGTCCCAGCAGCATTCTGGAGATTCTAACAAGAAGCATTCCTGCAACATGCATCACTATTGCTTTTATGCAACCTTCAGATAATGTTCAATTGCTAGTTTTTCCCCCCACTCACCATTTTACTCCGCGCCCTGACCGGTGTTCTGACGAGATGTCATTCCTGTCAAATATCATTCCTGAGCATGCCTGCGCAGTATTGTTGGGATGCAGAACCGACGAGATGCACAATTCGACAGAACACCGGCCGTGCACGCTGCTACCTGTTAGCACTGTTAACTGAGAGTGAGAGAAAGTCTCGTACCAATGACGATGCTTAAATGGGTGTGAATTTAAGCTACCATACAAAAGTATTGATGTGAATTCTGTTTGTCGGGACGCAGAACTGACGATTTACACGACGAGACGCACAATTCAACACCAGGCGCTGCTAGCTGTTAGCGCTGTTAGCTGACAGCGAGAGAAAGTCGCGTACGGACACCGCCGCCCAAATGGATGAATTTAAGCTACCATACAAAAGTATTGATGTGGATTCTGATATAGAATTATTGTTTCACATTTGATGGATTTGATGGATTTTCACATTTGATGGATTACTTTGCGCCCTGACCACTGTTGGAGCGACGCTGCCTCGGCTCGACGTTAAGCCTCGCTGACCTAATTACCTACAGAAAAATAAACAAATGTGCAAATGATGGAACTGAATTAGAATGGGAGTAACCCCCTTGTGTCTGATGATTTGCAGACGTTCATGCTGTTATATGGTCGCAAATAGCCGCATAAAGTTGTATTTGTGACTGTATAACAGCATGAACATTCGCAAATCACCAGACATAACAGGGTTATTCCCTAAATATGATGTCATTTAATCAGATGAAATTATGCATTCAGATGATTCAGTCTAAATTCACATTTTGACCTTTGACCCCACAAGACACACTCCTTGCTGTGTGTCAGTAACCACTCAGGCTGGGGGGAAGATTTTCTTCTCCCAAGTTTTTTGTTTGTTTGTTTGTTTATTTTGAAGGTCAGCAAAGCTTTTCCAGTGAAGAGAGCAATTTGACATAATGTGAAGAATCACATTTTAATACATATCTTGCAACTTGTTGTGATGTAATGCAGAAGGGAAATGGTTTTCTGTGTTAGGAATGAGTTGGCACCAAAATAAAGACAATGCATGTGCAAAATGTTCCTGTTTTCCTTATAAAGAGTGAAAGAAATCAGTGTGTGTGTGTGTGTGTGTGTGTGTGTGTGTGTGTGTGTGTGTGTGTGTGTGTGTGTGTGTGTGTGTGTGTGTGTGTGTGTGTGTGTGTGTGTGTGTGTGTGGTGTGTGTGTGTGTGTGTCTTTGTGTTTACCTCTGGATATCTGTTGCTTTGTCAACGTTGGGGAAAAACCCCCAGAGGCTGTGACCCGATTTGACTTGGCGTGGACCCGTTTAGCTCAAAGGCTCCGTGAGTGTGAGCCAAGGATCATGTTGGTTAAAAGGATTAATTGGAAAAGGTTTCTTAATTTCATTCAAGCCATGTGAAAAGTAACAGACTGTAAAGCGCTTCAGGCAAACACACAAACGCACACACACACACACACACACATGGAACCAAGACTGATGCAGTCTTGGTTCCATGTGTGTGTGTGTGTGTGTGTGTGTGTGTGTGTGTGTGTGTGTGTGTGTGTGTCCCCGTTTGTATATGCAAGTGCATGCATGTGCATGTATGTGTGTGCACGTGTAGTGTGTAATTCGGAACCAGAAGTAGCACCAATTCGCTAAGTAGTCCAGTTGGAGTGACAGAATGACTAAATGGTCCAAAACGGACAAACAAAGATCCATATGCCCATGCTGTGCATATGCCAGCTCTCTCTCTCTCTCTCTCTCTCTCTCTCTCTCTCTCTCTCTCTCTCTCTCTCTCTCTCTCTCTCTCTCTCCCTCTCTCTCTGGGCCAACTCAAATCTTGTTGCTAGGTTTTACATGCTGGCGACACTCCAAGCCACTCATGCATTGGAGTGGACTGTTGGACTCTGTTGAGGACACACACGCGCACACACACACACACACACACACACACACACACACACACACATCATATTTATCTTGCAAAGCAAAGTGAAAGCTTCCATTGATAGAGCTGCAGCAAGGCGGGTGTGAGACTATTGGGGGAGGTAGAGAGAGAGAGAGAGAGAGGCGGAGAGGCAGAGGAAGACACTTCTGTCTCAGTAACAGCCGTCGCCTTTAATCCGCGCTTCTCATCTCTCCTCCTGTTGGCTGTCACAGGCCGGACGATCCTCACCGGTTGCCCGTGATATTAGCATTTTGGAAAATGAGAAACTCTCACTCAACTGATGGATAAACAGGAAATTCCAGGAATTAACATCAGTCAACTGGAGGAGCATTAATCAAAGGCCTGAAAACACATCTGGATTGTTCAGTTTCTTTTTGCTTTTATGACGTAAACATATGGTGCCTTGGATTCCGAGTGTAAACATATCTGAAATTTGACCTTCATCAACATATTTGGAGATTGCAAAATGTCTGGTTTTAGCCAAAAGACACCACGGGCCCTACCTTGACAAACTATAGAACAAGGAGAGCGCAAGTGTATCCACTTTGTTATTAACACAGTTTGCCGTCTGAGCTGAAAGTATGCCGGAGATTTCACCTAAATGAAATAGTTGTGAATGTGTTGAGTGCTTGGTCTCCAAAGTAAAGGTCAAACAATGTCGTCGTCCAATGGATTCTATGACATGACATATGTTATCTCATAACACGATAACTTGGGAGGACACATGGTGCAAACTATTTCTTTTTGAAACCCTATTAACTCAACCAATAATTTGCATCACTTTTTACCAGAATTGTAGCAACTTTAACTTTTGGCCCCTGTACAAACTGAAATTGACTTTTGTCACCATTCTTGCTGTTTTTACCCCATAACTCCATAAAATTTACTCATAGATCATTGAAACTATACCTTTTTGGAATCTTTAGGTTCAGACAAATAATGTGGTACAATTTTCAATATGACTGGAGCATTTTTAAATTTGCCCCCTGTGTAATTCTTCAATTGACCCCTCCCTGGCCATCTATTGAAAATTCAAGTGGCTACTCTGTTTTTTCAAAAGAGTAATGTCTAAGGAGTGCCGAATTTGGTGCTTGCATCACCATTTGAAGGATTCCTCTGTAAATATTCTGCTATGTGCTGTACTATACAGAAAAACAGTGCAACGTCTATGTGTGTGTCTGTATGTGTGTGTGTGTGTGTGGGGGGGGGGGGTCCCCTCTTCAAGAGACATTTTTGACAGGTGCACCTGCATCGTATACTCTGGGCAATACAGTTTCTCTGTTTTCAAAAGTTATGTCAGTTGACTTGTACTTATGTACTGTAGTAGCTGAGATTTCAGTATAATGTGATGGAAATAGTACAGTATCCAGCTGGTACAGGTATGAAATATCAGCCATATAACTTGTGCAGCAGTATTTTCCAAACGGTATGCAGTGCATCCGGAAAGTATTCACAGCACTTTGCCGTTTCCACCTTTTGTTATGTTACAGCCTTATACCAAAATGGATGAAATTAATTTTTTTCCTCAAAATTCTACACACAATACCCCATAATGACAAAGTTTTTTTTTTTTTTTTTAGATTTTTGCTAATTTATTAAAAATAAAAAACTAAGGAATTACGTGTACCTAAGTATTCACAGCCTTTGGCATGAAGCTCAAAATTGCATCCTGTTTCCACTGATCATCCTTTAGAAGTTTCTACAGCTTAGTTGGAGTCCACCTGGGGTAAATTCAGCTGACTGGACATGGTTTGGAAACCCACACACCTGTCTACATATAAGGTCCCACAGTTGACAGTGCATGTCAGAGCACAAACCAAGCATGAAATCAAAGGAATTGTCTGTAGACCTCTGAGACAGGATTGTCTCAGGCACAAATCTGGGGTAGGGTACAGAAACATTTCTGCTGCTTTGACGGTCCCAATGAGCACAGTGGCCTCCATCATCTGTATATGGAGGAAGTTCAGATCCACCAGGAGCTGTCCGCCCGTCTAAACTGAGCGACTGGGAGAGATGGGCCTTAGTCAGGGAGGTAACCAAGAACCTGATGGTCACTCGGTCAGAGCAACAGCATTCCTCTGTGGAGAGAAGAGAACCTTCCAGAAGGACAACCATCTCTTCAGCAATCTACCAATCAGGCCTTTATGATAGGGTGGCCAGATGGAAGCCACTCCTTAGTAAAAGGCACATGACAGCCCACCTAGAGTTTGCCAAAATGCCCCTGAAGGACTCTCAGACCATGAGAAACAAAATTCTCTGGTCTGATGAGTCAAAGATTGAACTATTTGGTGTGAATGCCAGGCGTCATGTTTGGAGGAAACCAGGCACCATCCCTACAGTGAAGCATGTTGGTGGCAGCATCATGCTGTGGGGATGTTTTTCATCAGCAGGAACTATGGAGACTAGTCAGGATTGAGGGAAAGATGAATACAGCAATGTACAGAGACATCCTCAATGGAAACCTGCTCCAGAGTGCTCTTGACCTCAGACTGAGGCGACGGTTCATCGTTCAGCAGGACAATGACCCTAAACACACAGCCAAGATATCAAAGGAGTGTCTTCAGGGCAACTCTGTGAATGTCCTTGAGTGGCCCAGCCAGAGCCCAGACCTGAATCTGATTGAACATCTCTGCAGAGATCTGAAAATGGTTGTGCACCGACGCTCCCCATCCAACCTGATGGAGCTTGAAGGTGCTGCAAAGAGGAATAGGCAAAACTGTTCAAAGATAGGTGCACTAAGCTTGTGGCATCATACTCAAGAAGACGTTAGGCTGTAATTGCTGCCAAAGGTGTATCAACAAAGTATTGATCAAAGAGTGTGAATACTTATGTACATGTGATGTCTTAGGGTTTTTTTTTTTTCTATTTTTATTAAATTTGCAAAACTTTCAATAAAACGTTTTTCATATTGTCATTATGGGGTGCTGTCAGAAACATTTTGAGGGAAAAAATTAATTTACTCCATTTTGTAATAAGGCTGTAATATAACAAAATGTGCAAAAAGCGAAGCGCTGTGAATCCTTTGTGGATACACTATATGCCTTTTTGGAGACCTTTGGGTACACCAAGAATAATTTTGTGTCAAACAAGTGATTACTTAGTGGGCAAAGGGTGTGAATACTTACATACAAGTGATTTCTTAGATGTTTATTTTTAATAAATTTGCCAAAAAAAAAAAACATTTTTCATGTTGTCATTATGAGGTGTTGTGAGAAGAATTTTGAGGGGAAAATGAATTTACTCCATTTTGGAATAAGGCTGTAGCGCTGTGAAGACTTCCTGGATGCACTGACATGCTGGTTCTGTTATTCCCTGTTGGAACAAAATGAAAACACTTGTCTAAGTCATCACCAAAAAACCCAAAAGATCAGGGATAATAGTTCTTGGAGACAATCTTTCACAATTGACCAGATCAAGAACACCTTCCAAGAAAGAAGTTAAACAATTTAATCAGGTACAAACCTGTGTGACTACTCCATGGTCAAATAAAAGAGACGGTCGCGTTGTGACTGTTGATACCTGTCAGATGAACATGCACAGTTGCCTTTGCTCTGTCTTCGACCAAATACCCCAAAACCTGCTGCTTCAAAATACTGAAAACATCAATTGCATCCAGGTGTGAGGTAACCGGGTCAGCCGTGGAAGTAATAACCGTGTAAAAGTAAAACGGACACATCCATCATCACGTCAGCGAGCAACACAATCCGGACACATGCGGTTTCATTAACAGTGACCCATTTTAGCTGGAAGATAATATTTATTTGGAAACAAAAGGTGTTCGCACGTGTGAGTTTCCACTTTGTTTGGAAAGTGACGTCATGACGAAGAGCAGCTGCTTCACACAAACACAGTCACTGTGTGTGTGTGTGTGTGTGTGTGTGTGTGTGTGTGTGTGTGTGTGTGTGTGTGTGTGTGTGTGTGTGTGTGTGTGTGTGTGTGTGTGTGTGTGTGTGTGTGTGTGTGTGTGTGTGCTTCCACAAAGACAAAATCATAAACACATTAGTTAATACACCAAATTTTAAAATATTCTTTATAATACACACAATCTTGTTATAAACATTACTTGTAATCATACTGAACTTCTACAAATACTCATTTATGAGGAACAAATCAAATCAATCAATCAAATGTTCAACAGTCACGTGATTCGAGTTCACAAAGTACCCAGTAACGAGCCCTGCTCAACGTTTATTGCTAAGTATGTGGCGCCATCTGCTGGTTTGGAAGGAGAGCTGGAAGGTTTGCTGTTATGACCAAAAAAAAAAAAAAACCCTTAAAAGTAAATATTTCATTTCACACTGTGACGTTAAGTGTGGCAAAAAATGAAACATTTTCTACATTTTTACTCTTGCCACAGCATCAAGGACAAATCATATTTTCATTTATTTTCAGTGCTGTTGAAAGACACAAAAAGAAATGACTTATTTTAATGCAAACACCCAGTTTTATACTAGCAGATATAATTTATGTACTTTACAGCATCATGCTATAGTTTGGCCGTTTGCCACCAACCTTGACATATAGTTGGAGGTTAACCCCGGAAATCCTGTTTTCAGCTTGTTTTAGCAAAGCTCAGGGTCATTGAGTCAAATGTCATATTGTGATTTTTCACTCCCATGTCCAGCAAACCTGGCATACAAATGGAGGTTGGTTCCAGAATTGCCCAGGAGAAATCACATTTCCTAAAAAGCAATCATTGGTGATAAGATCATTGGTGTCAGGGGTCAAAATTTAAGTTTTTCACTCCAGTTCCCATCAGACTTGTCACACTTATGGAGGTGGAATTTTCTGTCCAGGAAGTCAGGCTTGAGGCCATGTGTGCCGGACTCGTTGTGGACTTACTCTTCTCAGGTCTTTTTGCTGATTTCTACACACTTGGTATGTCAGTGAAGGCTGATGCAAATTTGGCTTTTTGGCAAAGGTGATTTTCAACTCGATTTGGACCAAATGTGGCGCACACTTTGGTGGATTCCAGAATTGGCCTGCCAAGATCAGCCAGAGATCAATTATTTTGGTGACAGAGGTCAAAATTCACATTTTTTCATTCCGATTTACACCAAGCTTGGCACACATATGAGGTGAGTTCTGTCATCACCCAGCAATGTTAAATTTGCCAAACTTCAAGAACTGGAGCCAAAGGTCATGTCTGTCTTTTTGTTGGCCTACACCAGATCCTTTTGCTGGTTTCTACCAAACTTGATCTGTCCATAAAGGATGACCCTAAATATTCTCTTAAAAAAAAATGGCAAAGGTCAGGGAATTTTATTTTTCAACTGGATTTGGAGCAAATGTGGCACACACTGAGGTGGATTCCAGAATTGCTCTGGAAAAGTCAGCGAGAGGTCAGCTATTTTAGTGAAGGTCGTCATTGGGCTCAGTGTCAGACTGTAGTAGCCCTTTCTCTTTTCATGCCCATGGGTTGTAACATCACAAAGACTTGACTTATTAAGAAACAATCAGTGGTTCATGTTGGAAAGTAACTGTGCAATATGATAAAACACTGCTTTGGTCTTTCAGTTAAACTATTGTCGTGTCTTTAACACTGCCAGATTATCACAGCTCACATCATCATTTACAGTGATGCAGCTGTAGTGGCCCATATGATGATTATGTGAATGCAGCATAACAAATATAAAATATGAACTTGAACTAATTCAGCAGTTCTAAATATCACCTACTAGTGCTCTTAGCAAAATTCTATTGTATCTGAATTAATGCTATTGTATTTTTATTTCAATTTTCAATTTATTTTCATTTATATAGAGCCAAATCACAACAAAGTTCCCAAAGGCGCTTCACACAAGTAACGTCTGACCTTACCAACCCCCAGAGCAAGCACACAGGCGACAGTGGTAAGGAAAAACTCCCTCTGAGGAAGAAATCTCAAGCAGACCAGACTCAAAGGGGTGACCCTCTGCTTGGGCCATGCTACCGACACAAATTACAAAACAATTCACAAAAAGAATATACAGGAAATGTTGCCGTGCACAAGACAGGAGGGTTTCTTGAACAGACACCACACCCATCTCTGGATGGAGCCGCACCTCAAACAGAGAGAAAAGAAAAAAAAACAGAATCAGGCATCAGAAAGACAACAAATACAGTATAATTTGTCAGCATTAAGCAACAAGAGAAACAAAAGAAGTACTAAGGTGATCGCCGCCACTAGCCCTAAGCTTCACTAAAAGACCCACAATTTAGATAAAGTTGAGGCAGCAGCTCCATTTCCTAATAAAATTAATTAAAAGCGTAAAAAGCATAATACTATACTATGCCAGTAAGCTTGCCATACAAAAGGAAAAATAAGTCTCTACAGAATCTGACTGTTTTATTGATGCAGGAAAGATCATTCCACAGAAACAGGGGCACGATAAGAGAAAGCTCTGTGACCCACAGACCTCTTATTCACCCTAGAGACACAAAGTAGACCTGCACCCTGAGAACGCAAAGCCCGGGCCGGTATGTAGGGTTTAATTAGATCAGCTAGGTAGTGAGGGGCCAGTCTGTGAACAACTTTATAGGCTAGTAGCAGAATCGTAAAATCTGATCTCACTGGGACAGGAAGTCAAAATGGGTGTAATGTGGTCAAACTTTCTGCATGTCAAAACTCTGGCAGCAGCATTTTGAACCAATTGAAGACCACTAATGCTGGACTGCAGTAAACCAGAAAAGAGAACATTGCAGCAGTCCAATCTAGAAGAGACAAATACATGAATCAGGGTCTCAGCATCAGCCATAGACAGGATGGGACAAATCTTCGCTATATTTCACAGGTGGAAGAAAGCAGTCCTTGTAATATCTCTAACGTGGAGGTCAAAGGACAACGTAGAATCAAAAATTACCCCAAGGTTCCTCACTATGTCAGTGTGATGTATGACACATGAGCCTAGGCTAAGCATAAACTGGTCAAATTTATGCCAATGTCTCACTGGACCAAGAACCATCATTTCAGTCTTATCAGAGTTTAAAAGTAGGAAGTTGCTAGACATCCAACTTCTCACTGATGCAAGGCAATCTTCTAAGGATTTTATATGGATGAGATTAGCAGCAGTTATCGGCATGTATAACTGAGTATCATCAGCATAGCATTGAAAGGTAATCCCAAAACACCGCAATATGTGTCCAGTGAGTGCTATATGAACGGAGAAAAGCAGGGGGCCTAAGACAGACCCCTGTGGAACCCCAAATTTCATGTCACTAAGGTTAGAGGTAGTGTTATTGTACAAAACGCAGTGAAAACGACTGGTCAGGTATGACGTCAACTATGCATGGACACTCCCAGTAATCCCAAAATGATTCTCCAGCCTATCAAGTAGAATATAATGATCCACGGTCTCAAATGCAGCACTGAGATCTAACAGCACCACAACTGTAGAGGTGTCCAAATCCATTGCAAGCAGGAGATCATTTAATCACTTTATTGAGAGCCGTCTCTGTGGAATGATATTTTCTAAAAGCAGAATGCGGTGGCTCAAAAAGATTATTCTCAGTAAGATAGTCCACGAGTTGCTGTGAAACTACTTTTTCCAGAATTTTAGAGCAAAATGATAGGTTTGATATCGGCCTATAGTTTTTCAATACACTAGGGTCAAGATTAGATTTCTTAAGTAATGGTTTAATCACTGCAGATTTGAAACATTTAGGAACAGATCCAGAAGTTAATGAGAGATTAATCATTTCCAGCACAGTCGGCCCAACAGTGGGCCACAGGTCCTTAAACAGTTTTGTTGGTATAGGATCAAATAAGCAACTTGTACTTTTTGTAGACATCATGAGTTTCATCAGCACACCTAGTGAGATACTTTCATATTCTGTAAATCTAGGTAATACCTCAGTAATGGCACCCACCTCAATAGCAGGGTGCAGTGACTGGGTTAAGGCATGCTGGGATATGTTGTATAAGTGTTGCCACCATGTCGAACAAGAACTTTGAGTTACGCTTGTTTCTGTTGATCAAATCAGAGTAATAGGTCCGCTTTTGTAGCCAGTAGTGCATGCTTATAATCTAAGATAGCATCACACCACGCAAGGTGGAATACTTCTAATTTTGAACTACGCCATTTCCGTTCTAGACCTCTAGCCTTATGCTTGAGGTCACCCAAGTAATCATTGAACCAAGATGACTGTGTTTTGGAGGGAGGGGGTATTGTACCTGCATTAATGGTCACTGTCCACCAGGTGCAGATATTACTCCATTTCAAGAATCTTGGGACATGACAATGACCATCCTATTGCTTATAGTCGTAGATGTACAGTATAAAGATTGGGCCAAATTTTGACCTTGGCCCACAAGTTTGATTTTTTCACATTTTCTCAAAATCAAATCACTTTGTCCATGGTTGATCCTCATTCAACCAGCCAAGACTGATCCAGATCAGATTAAAATTCTTAAGGCCCTGTCCCACTGGCGTTTAGGAGGATTTGCATATGGATTGCGCACAAAATTGGCCTATTTTCGCCAAACATCCGCAATATCCGTGTAACATGCCTGTATGAGTCGGCCGTCATCCAAACACGCCCATGATCATCTGCAGAGGTACGTATGTCCGCAGCCAGGATTTTTGAGCTGTTCAAAAATCTGGATGCGGATAACATCCACCTTACATACTCCATATATACTCAATTCATACACAATACATACTCACTCTATGCACTGTATATCTGCCGTTAACCGCTGATATCCACAACTGACAGGGATTTGCGGCTTGACAGCGGACCGGGACAGTGTGTAAAACAGATATATTGCGTGCCCATCATGTCCACATCACAAACTAAAATATGTTGTAGCAAATGCATACAGATTGGCAACGAATAAAGCGTTTTTATTACATCTGCTTTGCAGCTGATTTGCGGACAGTCTGTGAATGCATAACAAACACATCACGTAAACCCAAAATGTGGCAGAAAGCGACATACCTGCCAGTCAGTGCCGGTCCAGCTGTGTACATCCACAAAGACGTAATAGCTGCTGCAATCCAGGACTCTTATTTAACACCAACAAAAGGAAGAGTTGCTGTGTAGCCACAACTCACGCTGACGTGTTTTCTGTGACACTCTCAAAAAAAGAAAGAAAAAAGAAAAAACACCGTCACACACCCTGAGCGGCTTCCCCCCTCCGGCTCCCCAAACTCATGAACAGTTAACCCTTGTATGACAAAATGCACATTGACTCTGTGTTCAACTTGTCCAAGTCCAGCAATTGCTCCAGAAGCTGTATTGTTGGTGTGAATAGTGATGCCGAAAGGAGCGAGTGCGCTTCTTTTATGACTGCAATGCAGATGCCGTGCACGAGCAACACATGTGCGATGCATTCATAATACACCCGTAATACTGCCGTGATAATCTCAATGTGTCGGATCAGTTTCCTCACTACATGCGTTATATAACCATGATTGTTCATCATATATTCACTGTATATTATTAATATATCTGTAATTCATACTGGGACATTTGTCATTTTTGGCCATTTTTGTTGCGGACAACAACGAACGCCCGCAATTTTTCTACTCAATTCATTCGCAATTAATCCTCTCCCCAGTGGGACAGGGCCCTTAGATTATATACTGCATGTCTGTCCTGGAATGCATTCTAGACCTCATAGAGGTGGTGGGTGAGAGGAGGATGTTAGCTAAGATGACATCCATTATGGACAACCCCTCTCACCCCTTACATGAAACTGTGGGAGCCTTAAGCAGCTCCTTCACTAATAGATTGGTGCACCCTGGGTGCAAAACAGAACACATCCACAGGTCATTTATTCCAACTGCAGTCAGACTGTATAATACCTCAAAATGTTTTTAGTACCATAACTAACCACCTGCTGAATTTGCACTATTAACTACGTTTTCCTCCACCTTTTGTTCTTTATTACATGCACAATTGAGCAATTTATCCTGTGCAATAATTTTATCATATCTATACATACTTATACTCACTGATATTCTATTTTTCACATAATCTGTTCACATCAGCATTTATACACCCACCAGAAAACACTGCAATATACTTTCGTCACCTTTCTTTAATGTACATATTTTTCATTTTCTTTACTACTGTACAGCTCTTGCTTCTGCAACATGTGATTTTCTCTGCTGTGGGATCAATGAAGTTTATCTTATCTTATGCTATACTGTTTTACAATAACTGTCCTCCCCTTTTCATCTCCAAACAGCCCCCTGTGCACAGAGTGTATGTGTGTGATAAACCCACTTATGTAAGGTGCATATGATTATTGTGTTCTGAAAATTCCACAAAGTCACTGCGTTAGACTTTATACCTAGTTTTAGGTGATCTAAAGCACAAACGTGCTTTTGTGATAACATCAGGAACACGGTGGCTTTGCACCTGATCACACCTCAATTTTAGACGAGCACGTCAGTATGCGCACAGAAGACAGCAAGTATATTCGAAAATGTGTGAAGTGTCTGAAAGTGACAACTGCATCAGCGAAAACTAGCAATGAGAGTTGTGAAAAAAGTGAAGCGCTATGAAAACTTTCCGGATGCACTGTAACCAACTCTTCCTGTTTTATGACTCAGAATGACATGGTATTTTGTTCAAGAAGACACCGCACTTTTCCAAAACTGCTGTTGGCTTTGTTTTCCTGCCTTGTCTTTGATTCTTGTGGGTGTTTGGTACTGACTCTTCAGATGTGTAGATATGGGGGTAGAAGGGGGCGACAAAGAGGTAAAGAGGGAAATGTTTGGTCTGGATGTGATGGAGGCTTCAGATAAACATGCTGGTCTGTCTGCCTCCAAATACCCGACTCCGTATGTAACAGAGCAGCTGACGGCCTCCTCCATCCACGTCTCTCTCCTTTTCCATGCCTCCTCCGTCCACGTCTCTCTCCTTTTCCATGCCTCCTCCGTCCACGTCTCTCTCCTTTTCCATGCCTCCTCCGTCCACGTCTCTCTCCTTTTCCATGCCTCCTCCGTCCACGTCTTTCTCCTTTTTCATGCCTCCTCCGTCCATGTCTCTCTCCTTTTCCATGCCTCCTCTGTCCACGTCTTTCTCCTTTTTCATGCCTCCTTCGTCCACATCTCCTTCCTTTTCCATTCTTTTACTTTGGTGTTTCATCATTCATAAAATTACTGAGCGTTAAAGGTAACGTGAGCGTTCATCAGTCTGTCAAGGAAACATTCCTCTTTTTGGCTGCCACAGAAACGATGAATGCATGTAAGAATTTGACTAAACGTAGGACATTCTGGACACACACACACACAGACACACGACCATAAACAAAGTTCACGCTCACTTTTTGACTAGTGCTTTGTTTTTTGTGAACATCACCTGCTTTTCTTTTCTGCTGTATCCCAAATCTTTTCATCATGTACTTGAACGATGAAAGACAAGTCACCCTGGGAGCGTGCATCCACCACGTCACAGAATTGCAGCAGGTCCTGGGTGACAACCACCTAGGCAGACACATGTCCTAAATGTCAGAGTTGATGTTCCCTCACAATGCAAGTGTCTGAGTCTCCCTAAGTAACCGCTCACTGAACACAAAGACATTCCAGCAGCACCCAAGGATTTTCCAAAGAGACCTAGTGAAGATATCTAGTCATTGCTGTAGGTCACTGGATAGCATCCAAGTCTCACAGCCATACAGTAAGACAGGAAGCACCTGGATGTTAGACACTTGAACCTTACTTTTCCCTAATCTCAGTGTCCGAGAATCCAGAGATATGAATGTCACTGCTGAGGTAAATTAATCTAACTACATACACTTCTGATGGCCAAATTCAGGAACTCATCAAAAACTTGGATAGTCTTGATCCAGGATGATCACAAAGACTCTCCAGTTCTTGTCGGCTCCTGAACTCCTGCAATCTCTCTGGTGGTCATTTTGTTTGTTTGTCACTAGGATGACTTAAAACGTTGTGAATCCATTTTTCTGAAATCTGGTGGAGCAATGCAGCAAAGGCCAAAAAAAAAAAAAACATGGTAGAGACCCTAATCCAGTGGAGGTTCTGGGCTTTATATTTTTTTCAGCTTTCATCAACATTGAGAGGTAGATAATTTATCTGCATTTATGCCAGTTTGTCTTAACATCATGCATGAAATCCAAAATTTATGCTTTTAGAGGCTGAAGGCTTGGGATTAATATGACAGATGGATACACTCTGAGTGTTGCCCTGGATTTTACTGTTTCTGCTTGAACCTCTTTAAAACACACACACACACATTTTTTCCACTAATACTTTGTCACTGACAGTGCATCCCCACTAAAGCTGTGTCTTCTTAGTTCTGGTTCTTTGTCAGTCTCAATCAGATGAAAACACAAACATTGTATTTGCTCATGGAAGTTGCAGATAGACCTGAGACGACTATATTAAAAAGGATCCAACTACATTTAAGGCTAATAATGACATTTTTTATTTAGATTTCTTCAGCCCAGTAACTGCTGGTTGCACTGAGTGCCAGAGTTCACATTTGTTCACTCCCACTAGTGCTTTGATTTTGTTGGTCTTGGTTGTTGTTATTTCTTTTGTGACTTTACTTACTGAATTTACTTTACTTGTTCATGTGCGTTTAACACCAAATCACAGTCATGGTTTCTCCTACCTTGAAACTGCTGTAGGCAGAGAAGAAAGAGAGAGAGGTACGTTCGTGCGGTGTTGGAGGAGCGCACAAACGGAGAATGGCTCCACACACATTACCATAATAACGCAGCAAAAACCTTCCAAAAATTATTAATCATTATTCAAGTTTTACTGAGTTGATCAACAAAATTTAAAACTGGTTTAAAGATTGAATTCTACACTTTCAACAAACATTCAAACTGAAACTGCAATCATGGGGAACTTGGTGGGGGGAATGCTTAATTAGGTCATGTGACTTTTGACGCGAGGGCGCGTCATTCGACTCCAGAGAGTTAATAAAGTGTACAATCTGTAATCTCTTACTGCTGTGTGTGGTGCCGTAGTGCTAATATTGATTAACCGTGTCAGTGTTGCTTACAACAACAACTGGCAGTGGCTACACAACAACAATCCTATCAGTAAACTACACTCTAAGAAATAAAATGTTGAATTTAATTGATAATGGTAATGTAACTTTTTCCATATAACTTTGTCAATTAAGTGCAACACAATATTGGGATTTAAGTAATAATGTTTCATTTGATTTAATTAATGTCAATGACAATGTTGTTTTGCACTTAATTAACAATGTTATGTGGAAAAAGTGGCAGCACGGTGGCTTAGTGGTTCAATACCCATAGCCTTTCTGTGTGGAGTCTGCATGTTCTCCCCCTGTTTGCGTGGGTTTCCTCTGGGTGCTCTGGTTTCCTCCCACGATCAAAGACATGTGAGTTAGGTGGATTGGAATCTTTAAAATTGTGGCCCTGCGACAGACTGGCGTCCTGTCCTGGGTGTATCCCGCCTCGCACTCTATGACTGCTGGGATAGGCTCCAGCCCCCCGCGACCCTTAATTGGACTAAGCGGTAGAAGATGAATGAATGAATGAATGTGGAAAAAGTTACCTTAACTTTATGAATTAAATTCAACATTTTGCCTAACAGTGTATGTTTCATTTCTAAGAGTGTAAATCCCTACTGTAACTTCTGAGCCAGCAGTTCTCTTCCATGAGGTGTCTTTGGTGGAACAATTTTGTTTTTTGTTGTTTTTTTGTGCAGTACTCTCAACTCCAAAATCTTGGAGATGTCCAACTTATTTTCCATCTTGCAGTGCCGTGTGGAAAATGGAATGTATTTACCTCGGGTGTGATATCAGTCCGAGTTGCACCTTACAACTACTGAGGTAAAGCATCAAACCATCACACTGGGTGGTTTGCAGGTGTGAACGTGCAATTGGTGTGAGTGCAAACAGGGTGTGGCTGGAAAACAGAGGGACTTCATGCAAGTCAAATTTCCACAATGAATTCAAGCAGAATATTTCACATGACATGTAATGTATTGAGAAAGTGATGGCATGCAAAATGAAGCATCTTGAAGTGACATTACTGGGGTTTGCCCCTAAAGGTTTAGTGGTACTAGAGTAGTTTCTCAGATATCTTACTGCCTAGCCATGAAACTGGGCAAGTACTCATTATCTGTAACACAAACAGGAGCTTTTGGTGGAGGTAAGCATGAAATGAAATTGACCCCAGCAGTCAGTGTTGAGTGTGTTACTTTGAGCCTTGTTTGCCGGTTAAAGGTTATCACATGAACTCGTCTTATCTTGTGCTAAGAACCTGCCAAAACAGCTCAGACAGAGAAAAAAAAAAAACGAAAAGAAAAAACCTTTTACAGCTCGTGCACTCAAATCTTACACTGCGGGGTTTCGTGCAGTGGAGTTCTGTGCTGAACACATCTTCATACTGTGCGAGAGCCTGCACGTGCAGGAATATCACTGTAAGAAATCATACAAATTGTCAGTGCATGCACACACTCGTGTGCTTGCACACAGTGGCAGCAGTAACGGCGGTATCAGGCATTACTTCAGTCAGCACAGATAAGAGAAGTTGTGAAACGAACTGTGCAAATCTTTCCACTTCAGCTCAAACTCAGTCTCATATCAAAGCAGCAGAGTGATAACGGCTCCGTGACTCAGTTTTAGATCGACTCAGTAACGATGCCGGTGGTCCCCCCCCCCCCCCCCCCACACACACACACACACACACACACACACACACACACTCTTAGATTAACCTACTGACTGACTGGTGTGTACATCTCAGTTCACAGACATTACAGTCAGACACTGCAGCTGTGCACAGACGTCCACTGTCTGTGCCCAAGTTCTACCAGCAGTGACCATCAATCATTCTTATTGTAACGGCTTCAAATAAGCCCCACAAAGGTGAAATAGAAATAAATGTGAGGTACAACAGGTTAATAACAAGAAAGGTTTTATTTATCTGATATTTCACCAAATTAAAAGTGTCGCTGAACAGTCCATTTCAATTTTCAGTTTTATTTATATAGCGCCAAATCACAACAAACAGTTGCCCCAAAGCGCCTTATATTGTAAGGCAAGGCCATACAATAATTAAATAAAACAGACAAACAAAAGTGATTTCAGGTGATTTATGTTGTGTCCACTGGTTCAAGTCATACGTTAGTTCAAATCATTTGAATTATTGCACAACACACAAGCCAACTAAAACAATAATACACAGTGCACAGTATTCCACCTGTGTGGCCGTTAGTCCTCATGTGCTTAAACGCTGACATTACATTAGATTACATGGATCTTTTGCCATGTCTCAGTAATTACCTGAATTATTACATTTAGAAGAAGAAGAAGAGCCTTTATTGTCATTATACGTACATACATGCACACATACATTTGTCCTCTGCATTTAACACATCCTAATTACAGTTACGCGCAATCCAACCACTAGGAGCACTGGGCACAGTCAAGGACCTGTGGGGACCAACTCCAGAAGTAGAGACACTGCCTTGGTCAGAGGCAGAAAAAGGAGCAGACCCAGAATAAACATGTTTTTGACTGTGGGAGGAAACCGATGTGCCCGGAGGAAACCCACACAGACACGGGGAGAACATGCAAACTCCACACAGAACAGTGACGTGCGGTGAGGTTCATGGCTTGGGAGGCACTGACTTCATCACAATCAGATTTAAAAACATATGAACCCCACAGAGCAGCTTATTCACCATTTGATTGGCAGCAGTTAATGGGTTATGTTTAAAAGCTCATGTCAGCATTCTTTACACACACAAACTGTAGCACACAAAAAAAGCACATTTAATAAAAACATAAAAAAAAACATTATTATGGTCTTACTTTTACCTATAAATGAAGTCCATGTGCTGCTCCTTCTGAACAACAGCATCAATGACTTGTTTGTAGAAGTTTACCTTATCTTCCTTCAGTTTTAAAAGTCTCTCTGTCTCAGTGGAGATCACTGCTATGGAGGAAAGTCATCCTTCATCAGTCCTGTTCCGACTCTATGTTTTGAGCCTTTTCTGGCTTTGAATGTGAGTGGTCGACTGCTCGTGCTTGATGAGACTTCTTTGTAAATTCTTCAGGTCAGGTCACAATATCCCATCTGGGCCCAGACATTGTCACAAGTTGAGAAAAGAAAGCCACCATGCCATCACAATAGCATCATGACATTAAGTTCATACTTCTTAATGATTGTGTTGCAACATTCATTGCTTTTTAAATGTTCTATATATGTTCATATTGAGTAGGCTATACAACTAAAGTATTATTATTATCAGGGTCCTGCAACAGCCTGGCATCCTGTCCAGGGTGTACCCGCCTCGTGCCCTATGACTGCTGGGATATAGGCTCCAGCAGCCCCCCCCCGACTCTTAATTGGAGTAAGTGGGTATAGAAAATGGATGGATGGATTATAGTGTAACAAACATATAGTGTTATAGTGTACAAAATTATAATGTAATAAACACCCAAACTGAGGCTAGCCTGTTAGCGTGGTAGTTGGTGAGATGCTACAGCGTTAGCATTTGTAGCAGCTATGGGTAGATTGAGGATGTTAGGTTGAGTTAATCCATGATTACTGAGGAAATAAGCAGATCATAATTTTTAATGACCACATCAAAGCAAAACTGTTATGAGAACCACCGCTCAGCCCACAAAAATATGATGTACTAAACACCCGAACCGAGGTTAGCCTGTTAGCTGAGCTTGTCAGTGTTCGGGTTTCATTTGTCCTGTCCAAGTCATACAGTCTCACCCACGCTCCACCTCTTTACTCATATATGGGCTGCAGACAGACACACACACACACGACACTTTATACAGTATATAGGGCTATTAATTCTGTTTTCAAATTATTCAAACATTCTAATACATCTCAATACTACAGTTCAACATCACTCACTCACTCATCTTCAACTGTTCACTTGCTCGAGTTAAGGACCTTGGGGACTGTAACCTATCACAGCAGTCATGGGGCATGAGTTGGGGTACAACCTGGACAGGACGCCAGTCTGTTGCAGGGCCACATATAGATAAACAAACACATTCACATGCACACCTACGGACAATTTAAAGTTTCCAGTCCATCTAACCTGCATGTCTTTGGATGTGGGGGGAAGCCGGAGTACACGGGGAGAACCCACGCAAACACGGGGAGAAGATGCAAACTCCACACAGAAAGGCCACAGGTGGGAATCGATCCCATGACTTTCTGGCTGTGAGGCAACAGTGCTAACCACTAAGCCACCGTGCTGCCAGCCAATTCAGCATTTCCCTTAAAAAAAAAAAAAAAAAAAAAAAAAGATTAGAAAGTACTTGTTTTGACCTTTGCTCCCAACTCCCTTCAACATCTGCTCTGGAGCATCAAAGATTAGTGTGATGTATTGTTTGTGGCTGTTACCATAGAAACACTGTAGTTTCTAACAAGGAGTTTCATTAGAACTTGCCGAAACTTGTATCTCATAAATAATTTGAGGCCGAAATGAAGCCCAAGTGACCAGATTAGTCAGGTCGGTTGGGTCAGGCCAGCAAGCGGATCCTGCAGAGTTCTAAACCCGGACTGGCCTGCAGACAGGTAGCAGCTTCCAGTGTTGTAAGAGTTTCAACATGTAGTGGTTATTGGTAAGGATGAGTGTAAATTTCAAGGCAATCAGGGTGTATGCACATAAACATGCATGTTGTGTGTATGCGTGTGTGTGTGTGTGTGTGTGTGTGTGTGTGTGTGTGTGTGTGTGTGTGTGTGTGTGTGTGTGTGTGTGTGTGTGTGTGTGTGTGAGGCTGCAGGTGTGCAGTGTGTGTGTGTGTGTGTGTGTGTGTGTGTGTGTGTGTGTGTGTGTGTGTGTGTGTGTGTGTGTGTGTGTGTGTGTGTGTGTGTTTGGGACATTCTGGCGTGGTGCTGGAGCAGAACAAACATGGATTACAGCCACACCGCCATGCAGGTAGCAACAGCTCCCCGTGCATCGGCACAGCCACGTACACACGCACGTGCACTCAAACAGCCAGCTGCTGCGGCTCACATCGTGTCAAGATCATTAAAGTCATGTTGGAGGAGAGAGCAGACAGACAGATGAAAGGCCTGTCATTTAAACAGGGACCTATTAACAGCTTATGATCGCTGACTGACAGGAGTATTTGCGGCGTGTGAGGACGGAGCCTCTTACACACGTGAGAGAACTTTAAACATGGAATACGATGCAGTAACCATGACCTCTTGAAAACTGGGAGGTCCAAAGAAAAAAAATGCATGTCTCACTCAGCATTCTGATGGCCAAGACCTTATCCACACATTTAGCTTCGTGGATGTGTGCAACCCAGAAAGAGTTCAAACAGAGGTTTTCCTGATAACATTCACATGCAAACAGTTGCACATGCACACCCGTGACCAAGGTGTGTGGGGTTGCTTAAAAGATGCAATCCTGTACGATTACAAATGCATGATTAATTTCTCAATAATTAATGCACGTACAAGACAAGAGACAGACACCTCAAGTTTTTTGCAACAATGTAAGAGAGGAAAGAAAATTAATGAAAAGCATCAAAGGCCTGTTGCAAACCCTGCACCTTCTGCACATATAAATGCACTTGTGATGGCAGTGGTCTGTAATGGTGTTTTTGACTGTGTGACTTCACTATGTCATTCATACCAATCAATCACAAACCATTTTTCTGATCAATATGTGCTTTAGAACATCCCTCTAGGCTTCTTGATTGTTGGGATATATATATATTTTAAAAAAGGGTCGATTTTTGAAAATGTGCCCTGTTCCTTGACCTTTGACCTTTGGCCAAATTACTCCATATCTTGTTCACAAACACACACCAGTGAAAACAGCACTCAGCTATCACCATTTCACCATTGCGCATTGTAATAAATGGCAAAGCATCACAGATGCCTCTCGAGTGGGCCTGATGGGGTTATTGGCCCCCTAAGAAATTTAGTTAAAGCCACCAGAAAATTGACATTTACCATTCACAATTGTCTGTTTTCAGCCTCTCCATTATCTGATGGCTGCAGTCATACAGCACCACCAGTTTCCATAACACCCATGAGATGTTGTTTAGGCACGGTGCCAGTGGCGGCACCAGGAAATATTTGTTGGGGGGGCTGAGGGGGAGCTGGGGTAAAAGTTGGAGGGGTTCCACAAAATGTCGTTGAAATGAACAATATATAGTAAATTGCTTTATAAATACCAAGGTATATGTTTTAGTCACCCGTGCTCCTCTAAAATGTGGTATCAATGCACACACACATCACTTAGAATGATTGCAAGTTCAGTAAACTTGCACATTGGTATAAATAAAGATAAGTGAAGTTTTAAGAGTGGCCGTAATAAATATTTAGGAAACCTAAATTTTTGGAGTATGGAGTTAAATTTGTCTCATTAATACTTGCAAATGCACAGAGGGTGATTTACAAATATCCTTTGATTTGTACACGTGCTTTGTGATCCACAAACACAAATTTCTAATTTGTAACATGTGTGTGGGTTTATACAAATATAAGTTTATTTGCAAAACTGAAAATTCTGTTTGTGAAGGGTGATTCAGCATTGGTGGATCACCGAACACACACATTCATCACTTTGCTCAGTTACGCAATAATGAGACATTCTCAGTGCAAAACTGCAGTTGAGATCCACAAATATGTCAGTCGCTATTCACATTATTGGCAAAATTATTGGGGGGGCTGAGGGGGGCTTAGCTCATTATTGGGTGGGCTTAAGCCCCCCCAAGCCCCCCCTTGGTGCCGCCACTGCACAATGCAGGAATTAACTGACTTCACATCACTTTTTTTTCAATAATTCTCATGTAGCATCATAAAATAAAATAAAATACACGTAATAATGTTGTCAGTGAAAACTCTCTACACTGTGTGATGTGCATTATTTATAAAGACTGAGGTTATTCAGAGGTGAGGTAGTTTGCACACACGCACACACACACACACACACACACACACACACACACACACACACACACACACACACACACACACACACACACACACACACACACACACACAGAATTTGCCATCCATGACCAGGTCTGGTGAAGTGGATGAAGAGCCGCCTCGTCGTTCGGGGTCACAGGCTGAGAAGGTCACAGCTCCTTCAGAAACTCAACACCACCCACCTGGTTACACAAACACGTGGGCGCTCGCCGGTTTTTGTCACTGTGGAGGACTTAAGGTGAGGGTCAGATTACCAGACGAAGTGCTGTGAATCTGATTTTTGTTGCTTCAGTCTAACATAGGTCTGATCTTTTTTTGTGTGTGTGTTCTCTGAGCGTTCCTCTTTGCTGGTAGAAACAGGAATTGATTGAGTTCTGACTTGCATTCACGGGACAGACCACAACATAAACTTTTTAACCGACTTGTATGCAGCTTCAGTGTAAATAGAGGGGGCGTCATGTGATCACTGTTGCTGATCTCTCGAGATGTGTTGATGACGTCATCATTGGGCACATGCACCGAGGAGTGTGAAACCACAATAGGAATGCTACATCCTGTACAAACCCTCTGTGATGTCACACACAGATTCTCTGCGTAAACCGTATGAAGTCTGACAACGAATCAGAGCTGATCTGCTCTGATTAGTTCAGGGACAAATGGAAAATGTGCAGTAATTTGAGTTCTGAAGACCAGGATTGGCAAACATTGCTGAATTTAAAAGTTTTATAGTTGTAATACCTCAGTTTGTACTCAAGAGGGAGACACACATCAGATTTTTCAGTTTTATTAGATGTTTAAAAACCTGAAAACAATTTTGCATAATAATACTTTTGTTAAAGTCCAGTAACAGCCTTTCGTGCTTGTCTTTTATTATTATTATTATTCATTTTATTTCAGTTTAATGATCTATTACTATTGATTAGGCATCAGGTTTCAAAGCCAATCTGGGTTTTTGTTGTTGTTGTTGTTTGTTTCAGCGAACAGTGGAACTGCCATTTGACTTTTGGTCCCCAGAGCCCCGGCTTTCACAGAGAGATGCACGCTCATGCTAATGCAACATGACACACACTAATACGAGCACATATAACATGGCGGTAGAGGCCTCAGCCAGCGGCCGTTACATCGAGAGAGAGGGAGAGAAGACAGCCTCAGCCTATTAATACTATGAGGGATACTTGGCAGTAATGATTGAAAGCCACTTAGTGCTGCAGTATTTACGGCGAGGATCAGCCATAACGCCGTTAAACGGGTCTGATGGATTGACTTAAACCAATATGGACCTCAGGTCAAATGTCTGGTTGGAAGTTCACCCCCAAAGTTCTCTTAAGTTCTCTTTTGGATCCAATTGCACTCTGATGGGGACTCGGCCCCCTTACTGTTCACAGCACAGGACCTTCAGTAACACCCCCCCCCCCACACACACACACACACACACACACACACACATCCCAAAAAATAAATCAAACCAATTTTTTAAGTTCCTCAGCCCACCCCAATTAGCCCAACTACAATATTCCCAAAAATAAAAATTAAAAAAAAAAGTGTCATCTGGACAGCTATTCAAGTTGCTGTCCAAAATAGCCGCTAAAATATTATGTTCTGTTAGTATTAATTGCACTTTATGACGATTTTAATGAAAAATGCTCATTTGGCACCCTTTTTTTTTTGGACACCCTTTCCAATTTCAAACTCATGAATGGATTTATTTAATCTCAGATGTTTTTACTGCAACCTAAAACTTTCTTCTCATTGAATATTTGTGAAATTTATTTTCTTTATACAGGCAGTGTCTGACATTTTACAGATGATGTACTAGACCATCGTGGTGCAGAACGAGCTGAGCCAGAACGCAAAACTCCCGCTTGCTCCTATTCTCACCTATGGCCATGAGCTTTGGGTAACAACTGAAAGAATAAGGTTGCGGACACAAGCGGTGACAAATGAGATTCCTCGTTCAGGTATCTAGGCTTCGACTCTAGGACAGGGGTCCAAGAGGGACTCAGAGTAGAGCCGCTGCTTCTTCATATCAAAAGGAGCCAGCTGTGGTGGTTCGGGCATCTGTTGAGGATGCACACAGTTGTCTCCCTTGGGAGGTCTTCCAGGCACATCCAACTGGGAGGAGGCTCCGTGGAAGACCCAGGACACGCTGGAGGAATTATACACTGACCAAAAATAGAAATAGTGAATAGTAAATAAATATAAATAAATAATATAAACATTTCAGAGTGGCCTTTTATTCACAAAAGTGTTGTGTTTATATTTTTGTTCAGTGTAGTTCCCAGCTGGCTTGGGAACACCTCAGGAAGAGTTAGAGGACATAGCCGTGGGATGAGCTGCTTGGTCTATTGGCACCATGACCCAGATCCAGATAAAGGCAGAACATGAATGAATGAATGAATGTTCTTTATATGTTGCTGAATGCATTTTATTCAGGGGGAAAAACTATTTTGTTAACCAATGTCCGTGGAGATTCAGGTCATGTTGTCCAAGTAGGTTGAGTCAAGTCAGGTGGACTTGTTTCGTTACTTGAAGGCATTTTGTTGTTATTCCAGAAATGCTTCATTAGTTTTGGTTCCCATTTTGGACAACTACTCAACTGACATTAAGTCATTGCAGCAGTCTCCAAGAATCCCCCAAAGACACCTCCCATGTCTTTGGTCACTGGTTAGTGTCCAGGTCTCAACACCATACAGTAAGACAGGAAGCACCAGGACCTTAAAGACTTGGACCTTACTGGCAACATCAAACACCTCGTGACCTCATGAGTCAGTCAGTGAGGTCCTGAGACATGACAGTTACTGCTGAGATAAGTGAATCTGTCATTAAACTGAGCACTTTCACCACAAACATACATTTCTGATGGCAGAGTCAAGGAAGTCACTGAAAGCCAGAATAAATGAAGCAGGAAGGTCTGCAATTAACTGCCATTAAAATATCAACCATTTACATCATGGCATCCACTAATTTACTGTTCAGTAAATACTTTTTTATGTTCAAAAAGTACTGGCAGTCAAACCTGAAATATCATTACTTTATACCAACTCTGCATCAGAAAATACAGTGGTATGTAAAAGTCTGGGCACCCCTGATGATTTCCATGATTTTCCTTTATAAATCATTGGTTGTTTGGATCAGCAGTTTCAGTTAAATATATCATATAGCAGACGAACACACTGATATTTGAGAAGTGAAATGAAGTTTCTAGGATTCACAGAAAGTGTGCAATAATTATTTAAACAAAATTAGGCAGGTGCATAAATTTGGGCACCTTTGTCATTTTATTGATTTGAATACATCTAGCACTAATTATTAGAACACAAAATTGGTTTGGTAAGATCACTGACAACGAATCAGAGCTGATCTGCTCTGATTAGTTCAAGGACAAATGGAAAATGTGCAGTACTTTTAGTTCACACCTCCTACCTACCTACCTCCTACCTCCTTACACAGGTGAATCTAATCATAAGAAAGGTGGCCATCTGCAAATGCATCTTTTCATCTCTTCTAATGAGTGGCAACATGGGAGCCTCTAAACAACTTTCAAATGACCTGAAAACAAAGATTGTTCAACATCATAGTTTAGGGGAAGGATACAAAAAGCTATCTCAGAGTTTTCAGCTGTCAGTTTCCACTGTGAGGAACATAGTGAGGAAATGGAAGACCACAGGCACAGTACTAGTTAAGGCCCGAAGGGACAGGCCAAGAAAAATCTCAGATAAGCTGAAGTGAAGGATGATGAGAACAGTCATAGTCAACCCTCAGACCTGCTTCAAAGACCTACAACATGATCTTGCTGCAGATAGTGTCTCTGTGCATTGTTCAACTATACAGTACACTTCGCACAAGGAAATGCTGTATGGGAGAGTAATGCAATGGGAGAGTAATGCAGAGGAAGCTTTTTCTGCATACATGCCACAAACAGAGTTGCTTGAGGTATGCTAGAGCACATTTGGACAAGCTAGCTTAATTTTGGAATAAGGTGCTGTGGACTGATTAAACTAAAATTGAGTTATTTGGACATAACAAGGGATGGAAAAAGAACACAGTATTCCAAGAAAAACACTTGCTACCGACAGTAAAATTTGGAGGTGGTTCCATTATGCTATGTGGCTGTGTGGCCAGTGCAGGTACTGGGAATCTTGTTAAAGTTGAGGGTCACATGGATTCCAGTCAATATCAGCAGATTCTTGAGAACAATGTTCATGAGTCAGTGACAAAGTTGAAGTTGTGCCGGGGCTGGATCTTTCAACAAGACAACGACCCTAAACACTGCTCAAAATCTACTAAGGCATTCATGCAGAGGAACAAGTACAATGTTCTGGAATGGCCATCTCAGTCCCCAGACCTGAATATTATTGAAAATTTGTGGTGTGACTTTAAGCGGGCTGTCCATGCTCAGAAACCAACAAATCTGACTGAACTGCAGATGTTTTATAAAGAATAATGGTCTAAAATACCTTCAGTCAGAATCCAGACTATATAGGAAGCATTTTTAGAGGCTGTTATTTCTGCAAAAGGAGAATCTACTAAACATTGATGTATTTTCTGTTGGGTTGCCCAAATTTATGCACCTGCCTAATTTTGTTTAAATAATTATTGCACATTTTCTGTAAATACCAGAAACTTAATTTCACTTCTCAAATATCAGTGTGTTCGTCTGCTATATGATATATTTAACTGAAATTGTTGATCCAACCAGTGATTTATAAAGGAAATCATGGAACTCATTAGGGGTTTCCAAACCTTTACATACCGCTGTATTGGCATATTTTTTAATGCATCATTCAGTCACTCTAAGTTATAATAAAAAATCACATGCACATGCTTCCAGTGAATTTCACCTGTTAAACTACAGTGCTCAATGTGTCAACCACTTGTAAGATGACAAGATAACTGAATCAAATTCAAAGCTGGGAAAGCAGCCAGGCACAATCCATGACATCCATTTCCATGACAGATGTCAAGGGCACTATGGATCACTGGTCAGCACTCTCCTGAAAAAGGCACAGAGACGTGCATTCAGCATGCTGAATTTCAACCGGAAGAAAATGTGCATGATGAGAGTACATGATCTGACTCCTGCATCACAATAACAATAATTTTTAAAAAAAGCACATTTCAGCTCCTATAGTGTTGGAAACTAATCTTTCACCATCCGCCCAATGGGGAGTTACGGTTAGGGTTAGGAGTCAGTCAGTTAGGTCTAAGGGTCTAAAAACTGCTGTGCCTGAGAAACACCTTCCTCTACTCTGCAGAGCAGTTCACGGTAAAATTCTCAGTGTTAATTTAACTCTTGTAATGTTAAAACTAACAGTACTGATGACTTCATATCATCCTTACTGGGAGTTAAAGCTACAGTGTGTAGGATTTACCATCACCTAGTGGTGTGATTGCAGATTGCATGACACCCTTGCCAGCTGCAGTTTTGTTTCCCCTTCTTGTTTTTACTTCTCTGGTGATAGGGAGTTACACGCCCTTGCCTTCTCTTGTGATAATCAATAAAGAAAAAAGAGGGTTTCACAAAAAAGAGGGTTCTTGAACGTGTTAGTATGCACTAGCAACCAGTAGACAGTGTATTGGGGAGCAAGAATCAAAGTACAGTAAAACTTACATATAATGGATTCAGGTGGATCCAGCCAATTTTGTCTGTTATAGTCAAAATATATTTAAAACAGACAACATCTGCTGTATGTATAAAACAAACAAAATCTGTTATATGTAGCAGATTAGTTACAGTCAGGAGGCGCTGAATGATCTACAGGGAACCCCTTGCTCCGATTAGGCTTACGTATTTCCTCGATTAAATGCCTGATCTTGAATCGGGACCTGCCCCTTTTAATGACCGGGTACCTTAAAATCCTAAAGCCTGATTTATGCTTCTACAACTCCATAACTCTGTGGCCATGCAATGACGTTGACGTGCATGTGACCTTTTAAAGTTCTCCATTGTGTCTTATGCAGTTTGCTGCAGGAACAGGGGCTTTTTCTAGATTAATTTGTCCCTCAACAAGTTCCACTTCTTTATACAATCATCAACCTCCAAACCAATAGTACGGTACAATTTTCCTCCGTGAATTGCAGGTCATTTGAGTGTCTTTTTCTGACTCTGTGTTGTAAAGTTGGTAATATTTGTGGACATTTCTGCCAAACATATTTGATCCATGATCAAAATGTAATCGGCGGGTGCACTGCAAAAACTATTAAGATATGACGGGAGAGGAAGGAGTGAAACTGGAAAAGTGACCAATCACGGCCCTTGCGGTCTCTGTTATTTAGTATGTGCACATCATTCTCTGAAGTGAGTTCTCAACCACGCAGAGGGCTCTGATCTAAAGTGGTATGCTTTGGTTCATCACACCCAAGGATATATGTGAAACTTAACACCATATTACAGTGCAGGCAGAAAACAGAATTTTGTTAATAATTGCTGGCCGTGAATAAAGGCCTGCCTCATTTAGGCACCGGGTCTGAGCACAGTTTGGAAAAAAAAAAAAATGCCTGGTCTTTTAATCACAGAAATACAGTACCCACTTTACCTGAATCCGCGAGTGTCAGTACCAAACTTAATTTCATACGTCTGTTACTGGACATGCCCAGACTGCTCTGTCTGATACATGCAAGGAGTTGTTAATGGGAATGCACCACAAAGGGACAGGACATGTTGTCCAATGTGAGCAAAAATCCATTCTACATAATCTGAAATATACAGTGTTTATTACATGCAAAACCATACAAACACACTGGGACTTTTGCTTCTGTCCGGTGAGTGTGGCTATCCGGTTTATATGATGACAGTTTAGGTGAGTTTTACTGTATTCAGAAACTAAGGACATCATTCCTCACTGCTCAAGCCCAGGACAGCCAGGTAAGGAGGATGCTGCACAAATTATTCCTTTATTTAAATTACCACACAGTCAGACAAAGTCCAGATTATTCCATTGTCCGCTGTCATTTGTTTAATGGTGTTGCTGCTGGCCCGGATTCTTGCTGTCATTCATGGTTTTGTCTTGTGTCTTTTTCCATCCCACTCAGTCAGGATAATTCCAAGCTGGACAGCTGTGGAGGTAGTACTTTCCAACAGATGGCTCCAGAGGCCTGTTACTCATGGACTGTATTTCTGCTTGTACATATACTGCTCATTTTAATGTACAATAAATCTTATTTTTGCCTACATTTACTCTGCCTCATCTCAGTCTGTAGTCAGGCATCTGTGGTTTCTAACACACTGAGACAGAGAATAGACCTCTGCCGAGGTTGATACCCGCTACTTCATATGTGTTTCCAACCCTACAGTATTTGGTGATTGAATTAAGACCACCAACCCCCCTGAAAGACAAACAAACACTAATGAAAACACAACCTGGCTGGTGCCAGTAATGGTGACTTCACCAAGAAATCTGTCAGATTCTTGTGGAGGAAGTGATGACCTACTTGCTTTGCAAATGCACAGCTGTGTATGCACATGCCTTAATCTCAAATGACGTCTCAGAAATATGGTTCACAATACACTTTAATCATCACAGTGAAACTCCACTGTTGATGCAAATTCAAAATAAGATGTCATGGAACCTGAATTCCAATGTAGAAAACTCAAAATAGTTCTACATATTGCAGAAATAGAAAAGGCTGGAGTTCTGCATTCATTCGTGCAGAGCGTGCTGCAGCAAAGAGCGAACGAGAGCATCTGTGGTTGTTGTGCACAGAGCTTTTAAGAGTCAGACACATGCACACTGGAAGTGATATAAAAACATGCAAAAACATTTGAATATTTCTCTTTTTTTGCAGTCAGGAGCCTCTGCAGTGACGGAGGGACAGAAAAAATGCTTCACTGTAAAGCAGCTGCATGCAAAACGTCAAGTCTACATACAGCTAATGTGCATTTATTAATCAGTATCATTGTCTCTGACTGTGGGAATCCACTTTGCTGCTTTCAGCTCCACATGCAGCATATCAAAATTAATTTAAGAGACATACATTTTTTTTAACTGAAATGTGTCAGATCATCGTAAGTCATCCTGGCTGTATGGTAGTCTTCACTGAGCACGTGAGGCCTATAGACTGGAATAGGCTGCAGCCAACGTGCAGAGTGGGGGAGGAGACATGAGCGCTTACATCACTGGAACGGAACCACTAATACAAGGATGATCTCACTCTGAGAGAATCACAGATCAAAGCTGACATTTACAAAATGACATGTTTTCAATCTAAACATTTTCTTAATGATAACCTGTGATTTGACCTTGACCTTTGACCTATGATGCTAACAAAACCTGTGTTGTAAGAGCATGGTATACCACCTTTGTCCAACATGTTGGACTGAAATTGCATTTTGCATTTTGACATTATATCAGTTTCAATTTATTTTCATATATCACAGCAAAGTTGCCTCAAGGCGCTTGACACAACAAGTAAGGTTAAACCTTACCAACCAATAGAGCAAGCACACAGGCGACAGTGGAAAGGAAAAACTCCCTCTGATGATTTGAGGAAGAAACCTCAAGCAGACCAGACTCAAAGGGGTGACCCTCTGCTTGGGCCATGCTACCGACACAATAGATAATTATACATCAAATTTTCTATAGAAAACTATATCACCATGACAATAGCCGATTTGAACTTGACCATTGATCAATTCATTCTAATTCATTCCATGATGGCTGCACAAAATTAAAAGTGAAGCGGGGGGGGGGGGAGTGTTATGGTTAGGGTGGGGGGGAGTAGGGTTAGGTTATGGTTAAGGTTAGGGTTGGGGGTAGAAGTAGGGTCAGTAATAGTGAGTTAAAAAAAAACTCACGAAAATTTGGCTAATTTCTTCACTGGAGCACGAAAAAAAAAAAAAAAAAAAACGTGAGACTGGGCTGTTCAAACCACAGCCAGACCAGCTGATCACTAAGGGCCCTTGGGCAAGGTCCTTAGTCCCTGAGCTGCTCACAGTGTGTAGTGAGCACCATGCATGGCAGCACCCTGACATTAGTGTCCATGGGCAAATGTGAGGCATCATTGTAAAGCACTGATTTGGTCCCGCATGAAAACCACACAGCACCTATTGTTATTTAAACTACCCAACATCACAGTTCATGCAGAACCCTAAACCTAACCCTAACCCTGTGCAGCTTTGCATCTATCTATCTATCTATCTATCTATCTATCTATCTATCTATCTATCTATCTATCTATCTATCTATCTATCTATCTATCTATCTATCTATCTATCTATCTATCTATCTATCTATCTATCTATCTATCTATCTATCTATCTATCTATCTATCTATCTATCTATCTATCTATCTATCTATCTATCTATCTATCTATCTATGTAGTTTGATAGTTTATTACATAAAAACATAAGTATAAAAACACACAAAGGGGGGCTAAGATAAAACACAAATGCTCCTCCTGCCAACAGTATTATTAATTGTGTTGAGTTTTCCTTAAAAAGTCATTACATTTCTTGAACTGGAATATCATGACCCAAGCTATTCCAAAAAAATATACAAGTCTATCCAAGTAAAACGTCATTTTATCTGTTCTGCTATAGAATGTAAATACATGCCTATTATGATCTCTTAACCTATTTACAAATCTGTATTGGTCATGTATATCAACAAAAGTTAGATTATCCCCACAAATCTTAGAAACATGGTGTCTAACCAGATCCTTACTCTGGATGGCATTACCCTGACCTCTAGTAATACTGTGAGAAATCTTGGAGTCATTTTTGATCAGGATATGTCATTCAAAGCGCATATTAAACAAATATGTAGGACTGCTTTTTTGCATTTACGCAATATCTCTAAAATCAGAAAGGTCTTGTCTCAGAGTGATGCTGAAAAACTAATTCATGCATTTATTTCCTCTAGGCTGGACTATTGTAATTCATTATTATCAGGTTGTCCTAAAAGTTCCCTAAAAAGCCTTCAGTTAATTCAAAATGCTGCAGCTAGAGTGCTGACGGGGACTAGAAGGAGAGAGCATATCTCACCCATATTGGCCTCTCTTCATTGGCTTCCTGTTAATTCTAGAATAGAATTTAAAATTCTTCTTCTTACTTATAAGGTTTTGAATAATCAGGTCCCATCTTATCTTAGGGACCTCGTAGTACCATATCACCCCAATAGAGCGCTTCGCTCTCAGACTGCAGGCTTACTTGTAGTTCCTAGGGTTTGTAAGAGTAGAATGGGAGGCAGAGCCTTCAGCTTTCAGGCTCCTCTCCTGTGGAACCAGCTCCCAATTCAGATCAGGGAGACAGACACCCTCTCTACTTTTAAGATTAGGCTTAAAACTTTCCTTTTTGCTAAAGCTTATAGTTAGGGCTGGATCAGGTGACCCTGAACCATCCCTTAGTTATGCTGCTATAGACGTAGACTGCTGGGGGGTTCCCATGATGCACTGTTTCTTTCTCTTTTTGCTCTGTATGCACCACTCTGCATTTAATCATTAGTGATCGATCTCTGCTCCCCTCCACAGCATGTCTTTTTCCTGGTTCTCTCCCTCAGCCCCAACCAGTCCCAGCAGAAGACTGCCCCTCCCTGAGCCTGGTTCTGCTGGAGGTTTCTTCCTGTTAAAAGGGAGTTTTTCCTTCCCACTGTAGCCAAGTGCATGCTCACAGGGGGTCGTTTTGACCGTTGGGGTTTTACATCATTATTGTATGGCCTTGCCTTACAATATAAAGCGCCTTGGGGCAACTGTTTGTTGTGATTTGGCGCTATATAAAAAAAAAATTGATTGATTGATTGATTGATTATTTATTAGTTTATAAAACAATATAAGATCTGAACAAATTCTTCTACTTTCCAGAGTTTTAATATTACGAAAATCTAATCTATCTACATATGACATATAATCTGGACAAATTCGCCTGGTGAAATGGGGTTAACATAATTTGAATACAATTTCAGATAAAATGCAGAGTTATGATTTTTAAATGTAGTAAATATACAGTACGAATAATCCGTACTATCTATCTTTTTTAAATCTATATTTTAAATGCGCCGTAGTTTGCCGTGTTTTTATTTATTTATTTATTTATTCTTGCTATCCATTTTAACTCCTTAAGTCTGTTTTTATTTTTTTAAATTAGTTTTATTGTTGTTATATGTTGTTATGTTATTGTGTGTTTTTTTTGTTTTTTTTTACGGACTACTCAAATGAAATTGGCCCTTGTAGGATTAATAAAGTTGTTTGATTGATATCTATCGATCTATGATATGAACAGTAGGGGTCGCTGGTGAGCCACGTGCGTGCAGCACTAAAGTGATGTGGCAGAGAGGGAGATGTAGCGTCGTTCGCTGGGCTTCCGCGACCAGCTCTCTGTTAGTTTTACCGGGGATCATTTATCAGACATTACCGCGGAACATGGGAAAGCACTGGTCCCAGAATGTCTACGTCGCGTAATGCGACAAAGAACAGTAGCGCTAGGGGGAGGGAAATATTTATGTTTTTCTGGAAGGTTTGTGTTGAAGTAGCTAGTCGCTAGCGCTGTCTAGCGACTGTGCTGCTCGGAACGGAGTGAGGATGCTACGCTGGATACGACAGCAGCTGGTAAAACACTCAGCTCACAGAAAACTGTTGAAACTTCGACGGGATAACACTCCGTTTGTCAACACAGCCGCATAGCCGTTCCGGGAGGTGTCCAACCTTCAACTAGTGGTGACAGCCAGGTGTAGGTTAACACCGTTAGCACCTCCACAGCTAATCTAGCTGCTGTTTATACAGTAATCAACAACAAGCTGAGCTGAAGCTAATGATTATTTACGACGGCGATTAATCTGTCGTTTTGACTTTTTTTTTTTTTTTTTTTTTTTTTTTTTTACAAATGGACAAGTTGTTTTTAAAGTATCACAGGGACTTATCAAATATCCCGTCTCTCACAGTTCAAGAAAACCTTTTTGTTTCGAATGAATTCAAATAAGTTCAGCAGCACTTTAAACAGGTTTGTTTGATAAAAAGTTGATTAAAATGAAATTACCTGTAATTTAGACAGGTTAAAACCAATGGAATACATTTTACTGTGAAATCTGGGGTAATACAGTAATATTTTGTCTGTACGTACGTTTCTGAAGAGTTTGAGCAGTGTTAAAGCTTTTTTATATATATATATTTGCAAGAGAGGCACTCAATGTGCATACCTCTGCCAAGGCTCACAACGTTTTTGCACGTTTGTAGCTAGACTTTGCAGAAATGTCCACCTCCAGTTTTAATCTAAATTCACTTGTTGATTGTTGAGGTTCATGTGAGTCTGACAGCTATTGTCTAGATCGGTGTCGCAGACTGAACGCCCCCACCCTGCATTATCAGGCAGATATCTACGGGCTTGTTGATGGTCAAAAGCTGGTGTTTTTAAGTTCACAAAGATGTCTTTTGTAGGTTTTGTCACCAGTGATGCTATATCTCTGTTTCTACATTGATATACTTACTAATTAAAGGAAGTAAAGAACTGAGGTTGTGTGCTTTTGCAGTTCCCTGCTTTCTTTGTGGGCACAGTTTACGCACAAAACTGTGCGTACAAATGGTTGATAAATGAGGCCCCTGGAGGATACCTGCCATACATGTTTTCTGTGCCTGCCTGCTCTACCTACAGTTTAATTAGCTCAGCTATGTGTGCTCAGCCAGGTGTGAGGGAAGCAGGTAAACATGAAAGCATGCAGAAGAGCAGGACCTGACTGTAGAATTGCAAATCTGGATCCTGATCATCAAAAGTTAATGGTCTGCTTCATTTAATAAGATTGATCATTCCACCAAGGTTCACAGAAATTGATTAAAAAATCTAGTCTGCTTAAAAATAGACAGGGGTGAAAAATCTCCGTGGTGGATACAACTCGGTCATCTTGTGGAACAATTTCTACACAAAACCGAGGAACACATTTGAGAACAAGTCAACTTTAAAGTGTTTTCTTTATTTAAATTACTAATAATTTATCAAATTATGTGGTATTTTTCCAATGAATGACTTTTTTTTTTTTCAGCAAACACGTTGTCATTTAAACTCACACCAAATCCTGTGGTATGATATTTCGTTGTAGTTTGCAAAGGTGTTTTTTGCCAACAGAATTAAAAAAAAAAAAAAAATTAACAGCTGGTAAATGGTATTGTTGGCTTTGAAATCAGGCCAACAATGCAGTAAGTGTCATATGAGCTTCACCAAAACTGTTGTTTCATTTTATTCTATGCAATTGTATCATTGTCTGGTTACTACATTCATTCCTCAGTCAACTGACCAAGTCACAGAAAAATAAAGTTTATTTAATAATTGTATGAAATGTAAAGATTGTTGCACTTTATCAAATATGACAAATTGGTCACTTTTTCGTCATTATAAATTGTGGGTTGGTAAATGCACTGAAATAAAAAAAATGACTCCATTAAATATAGAAATACCGGCGTGCCTTCATAAGGAACGTGAAAAGCATTTAACTGTGGCCAGCACCCACGTTCCTACCTCCAGTTGAGAGATATGAACTCCATTATTGACATTTTTGAATTGATGCAGAATCCAGTCAGTTGAATGGGAGTGTGTGTGTCCAAACTCCACTTAGAAAGGACCCGATGAGAAGCAATCCAAAGACCTTCTTGCTCTGAGTCAACAGTGCTAACTACTACACCATGCCTCCCCAATAAGTATTAATTTTACAAAATGAGAAAGCATAGGTTCAGGTTTTAGAGTGTGGAGTCTGTGAAAGCTTGACATTTACGTCTGATTCAGAATCCAGCCAGAATTGTTTATTAATTTTCTGTTATCCAGCCAGTCAGTTCTTTGAGTTATCACTTCTCTTCTGCATTGATGTTAAAAGATGGATGAAATCATAAATGGTTATTTTCACAATTGATAATCAGTGTTTTCTCATTTAGTTGTTTGGTCCATGAATTGACAGAAAATAGTGATAAATGTCAGATGGTGCCTTCGTGTCTTGGTTTGTCTACAACCCAGAGTTACTCTGTTTACTGCCAGATAGGCATAACAAAACTATTAAACTAGAGCACCACACTCATAGAGCGCAAACCTTCACCAGCACTAGTCACCAATTCCACATTTTTTTTTCCCTTGGAAAAAAGTTTCAAGGTCAAAGTCCTGTTAGAAGTCAGTTTCATGAGATAAAATATAATACAAAATATTGATCAAAAGGGCTTTTCAATGTTAAAATCAAATATCCGCTAAATCCGCAATACGGATCAGATGCAGATCAAATTTGTCCATTCATTGAGGGTGTCAGTTTGCACCTTATTGTTATAAATGAGTGGTTGAAGCACTTTTGATTGAGCTATAATCCAAAATGTACACCAAATGGGCTTTTCAATATTAAATTCAAATGTCCACAAAACCACCTGATTTCACCTGATGTTTTGAAATGGTCAGATTTGATAGCCACAATCCAAAATCAGGATCAGATCTGGATCAATCCTTGTCAGGTGATAGTGAGTGCCAGTCTGCGCCTCAGTTTTAAATATGAGAGTGATTAGGGCATGTTTAATTAAGATATAATGTAAAATATATGTATATTAAATTGGGTTTCCAGTGTTTAATTTAAATGGCCACAAAATCTGTAAGCTATAATCTTGAACTTGTCCAAGGTCTGTGTCCCAAGAGTGTTCCCTGTGAATTTGAAGACTTTGGCACTAATAGGACTGGTTTTGTGCTGAGCACAGACGGCCGCACAAACCCAAAGCCTTCACAACACCCGATGGCTATATTTGATGGCCTCCGGTAAAAAGAGACTCAATTGATTTATCTAGTTGTCAGTTTATAGAATACTCAGTTATTGATTGATTAGTCTTTGCTGCTCTGATGGCGTGTGGGTGTGGGTGGGTGGGAGGGGGGATAAGATCTTAGAACAAAATGAATGATTTGATGTAACATTTGTTACACATTAATCTAGCTATTTATCCCCACAGTTATAGGGTTTAATAATTCTTCTGAATATCCTGGTGCAAGACACTGAGCACTCTGTTTACCGAAGACCACATGTTCCAGGCTTTAACTGTTGCTGAGCATTTTTTAAAATAAGTTCTACTTCCTAAAAACTCTGAAGTTGTGAGCCTATTAAAAAGTTTGCTGACTTTGACATAGCTACTGTATGCCTTTTTGACCCATCCTACATAACTGAGCTGACTGGTCAATTAAAGGTGTAATTAAAATGCTTCTTAGAGCAAGTGTCCTTCTGAAAAGGTTTTGAACCTTTTGAGTTCAGCTAGAAGTTACCACAGGAAACAGAGTTCCTTTTCTCTCACTTTGCTTATCAGCAGTGCTGATGTCATTGTAGTTAATGCTGCAAACTTCGTACCTCCACAAAATGACTAAGGAGGATGGTTGTGTGATTGTTGCCGTCTCTTTTTTTCACTGCATGAAGAGCTGTCCTTTCTGCTGATTTTATTGAGTGTTGGGTTAGCCTCAGCATCCACTGTCAGGCTTACCACCTCTGCAGCACTTTAGTCAAGTTTTTAGAAGCCATCATTTTTATTGACTCTGTCGAGGTGAATACTTTTGCAGCTGACTCAGTTGTTTTCTGCAACACAATTCATCAGTGTAGAATACATGGCTATATCTAATCAAGTTGTTGAGTGGGTTTGTCACGTTGGTGCACATTCAGCCTAAAGTTGATCCAATTCTCCTTTTACTTTTAAAACCAAACTTTAAAAAAAAGTCCTTGAACTTTGTAGAGTATGCATATGCACTACAGTTGTAGAGTATCAATCAATCAATCAATCAATTTTATTTATATAGCGCCAAATCACAACAAACAGTTGCCCCAAGGTGCTTTATATTGTAAGGCAAGGCCATACAATAATTACGTAAAAACCCCAATGGTCAAAACGACCCCCTGTGAGCAAGCACTTGGCGACAGTGGGAAGGAAAAACTCCCTTTTAACAGGAAGAAACCTCCAGCAGAACCAGGCTCAGGGAGGGGCAGTCTTCTGCTGGGACTGGTTGGGGCTGAGGGAGAGGAAAGGAAAGTTTTAAGTCTAATCTTAAAAGTAGAGAGGGTGTCTGTCTCCCTGATCCGAATTGGGAGCTGGTTCCACAGGAGAGGAGCCTGAAAGCTGAAGGCTCTGCCTCCCATTCTACTCTTACAAACCCTAGGAACTACAAGTAAGCCTGCAGTCTGAGAGGGAAGCGCTCTATTGGGGTGATATGGTACTATGAGGTCCCTAAGATAAGAAGGGACCTGATTATTCAAAACCTTATAAGTAAGAAGAAGAATTTTAAATTCTATTCTAGAATTAACGAAGCCAATGAAGAGAGGCCAATATGGGTGAGATATGCTCTCTCCTTCTAGTCCCCGTGAATACTCTAGCTGCAGCATTTTGAATTAACTGAAGGCTTTTCAGGGAACTTTTAGGACAACCTGATAATAATGAATTACAATAGTCCAGCCTAGAGGAAATAAATGTATGAATTAGTTTTTCAGCATCACTCTGAGACAAGACCTTTCTAATTTTAGAGATATTGCGTAAATGCAAAAAAGCAGTCTTACATATTTGTTTAATATGTGCTTTGAATGACATATCCTGATCAAAAATTACTCCAAGATTTCTCACAGTATTACTAGAGGTCAGGGTAATGCCATCCAGAGTAAGGATCTGGTTAGACACCATGTTTCTAAGATTTGTGGGGCCAAGTACAATAACTTCAGTTTTATCTGAGTTTAAAAGCAGGAAATTAGAGGTCATCCATGTCCTTATGTCTGTAAGACAATCCTGCAATTTAGCTAATTGGTGTGTGTCCTCTGGCGTCATGGATAGATAAAGCTGGGTATCATCTGCGTAACAATGAAAATTTAAGCAATGCCGTCTAATAATACTGCCTAAGGGAAGCATGTATAAAGTGAATAAAATTGGTCCTAGCACAGAACCTTGTGGAACTCCATAATTAACCTTAGTCTGTGAAGAAGATTCCCCATTTACATGAACAAATTGTAATCTATTAGATAAATATGATTCAAACCACCACAGTGCAGTGCCTTTAATACCTATGGCATGCTCTAATCTCTGTAATAAAATTTTATGGTCAACAGTATCAAAAGCAGCACTGAGGTCTAACAGAACAAGCACAGAGATGAGTGCACTGTCTGAGGCCATAAGAAGATCATTTGTAACCTTCACTAATGCTGTTTCTGTACTAGAATTCTAAAACCTGACTGAAACTCTTCAAATAGACCATTCCTCTGCAGATGATCAGTTAGCTGTTTTACAACTACCCTTTCAATAATTTTTGAGAGAAAAGGAAGGTTGGAGATTGACCTATAATTAGCTAAGATAGCTGGGTCAAGTGATGGCTTTTTAAGTAATGGTTTAATTACTGCCACCTTAAAAGCCTGTGGTACATAGCCAACTAATAAAGATAGATTGATCATATTTAAGATCGAAGCATTAAATAATGGTAGGGCTTCCTTGAGCAGCCTGGTAGGAATCGGGTCTAATAGACATGTTGATGGTTTGGAGGAAGTAACTAATGAAAATAACTCAGACAGAACAATCTGAGAGAAAGAGTCTAACCAAATACCGGCATCACTGAAAGCAGCCAAAGATAACGATACGTCTTTGGGATGGTTATGAGTAATTTTTTCTCTAATAGTTAAAATTTTACAAGCAAAGAAAGTCATGAAGTCATTACTAGTTAAAGTTAAAGGAATACTCGGCTCAATAGAGCTCTGACTCTTTGTCAGCCTGGCTACAGTGCTGAAAAGAAACCTGAGGTTGTATCTTATTTTATGGCATTAGGGAACATAAAGAAGGAAACATATCCTTAAACCTAGTTACAGCGCTTTCTGAAAGACTTCTAGTGTAATGAAACTTATTCCCCACTGCGGGGTAGTCCATCAGAGTAAATGTAAATGTTATTAAGAAATGATCAGACAGAGGGGAGTTTTCAGGGAATACTGTTAAGTCTTCAATTTCCATACCATAAGTCAGAACAAGATCTAAGATATGATTAAACTGGTGGGTGGACTCATTTACATTTTGAGCAAAGCCAATTGAGTCTAATAATAGATTAAATGCAGTGTTGAGGCTGTCATTCTCAGCATCTGTGTGGATGTTAAAATCGCCCACTATAATTATCTTATCTGAGCTAAGCACTAAGTCAGACAAAAGTTCTGAAAATTCACAGAGAAACTCACAGTAACGACCAGTTGGACGATAGATAACAACAAATAAAACTGGTTTTTGGGACTTCCAATTTGGATGGACAAGACTAAGAGTCAAGCTTTCAAATTAATTAAAGCTCTGTCTGGGTTTTTGATTAATTAATAAGCTGGAATGGAAGATTGCCGCTAATCCTCCGCCTCGGCCCGTGCTACGAGTGTTCTGGCAGTTGGTGTGACTCGGGGGTGTTGACTCATTTAAACTAACATATTCATCCTGCTGTAACCAGGTTTCTGTAAGGCAGAATAAATCAATATGTTGATCAATTATTATATCATTTACTAACAGGGACTTAGAAGAGAGAGACCTAATGTTTAATAGACCACATTTAACTGTTTTAGTCTGTGGTGCAGTTGAAGGTGCTATATTATGTTTTCTTTTTGAATTTTTATGCTTAAATAGATTTTTGCTGGTTATTGGTGGTCTGGGAGCAGGCACCGTCTCTACGGGGATGGGGTAATGAGGGGATGGCAGGGGGAGAGAAGCTGCAGAGAGGTGTGTAAGACTACAACTTTGCTTCCTGGTCCCAACCCTGGATAGTCACGGTTTGGAGGATTTAAGAAAATTGGCCAGATTTCTAGAAATGAGAGCTGCTCCATCCAAAGTGGGATGGATGCCGTCTCTCCTAACAAGACCAGGTTTTCCCCAGAAGCTTTGCCAATTATTATGCTTATAGCTGCTGTATCTTTTATTTTATTTTTTCTTCTCATGTACATTAGGGCCATAGTGTCCACTTTTGTCATGGAACACTTAATTTGTGCCTTTGTTTTCTACTGAATTTGTACATTTACACAATAAGTTCTACACACACAATAAAATAAGTGGGGACATAATTGAAATAATTAGTGTTTAGAATTAATAATGAATCACTAATAATTAGTGTTCTCGGTCCCATTCAGATCAGGGAGACAGATACCCTCTCTACTTTTAAGATTAGGCTTAAAACTTTCCTTTTCGCTAAGGCTTATAGTTAGGGCTGGATCGGGTGACCCTGGACCATCCCTTGGTTATGTTGCTTTAGACGTAGACTGTGTTTCATAATTATTGTATGGCCTTGCCTTGCAATGTGGAGCGCCTTGGGGCAACTGTTTGTTGTGATTTGGCGCTATACAAGAAAAAAGTTGATTGATTGATTGATTGATTTAACAGTGAATAAAGTTTTGCCTATTTGACCCTTTTACTTCTTACAGAAGTGTTTTTCTTTTCTTTTTCTTATGGTTTATGCAACAATAACACCAGACCTTGTATATGCAGACTTGGCATTAAATTCAATTCTGATTCAAAATTGTATCATACTGTATGATAGGGATGGGTGATATGGCAAAAAAAAATGTTATCACGATTTGTTTTTACTTATCGATTGGTATTGCTGTTATCACTAAATATAATTTTATCAGCCAATTACCCGCCCCAAGGCAGGTTTTAGTCGCAGACTTAATAATGAAAACTTCATCTTCACCAACAAAGCTATCACCTCCCACCTACCCGGGATTCCAGAGAACTGTTAGGGCCTGTCTAATCCTGTCTCAATAAGAATCACCAGCTGCTGCTGCTGCTGCTACTACTACTACGCTATTGTTACTTGCAAAAGTGAAGCAGTAAAACATTTTAGGAAAAAGAAGAGAAGAGAAAAGTATGACAACCAACCGTTTAGCACACTTACCAATGATGCTGCAGCACAAAAGTGTCTCTCCCTTTAACTGCTGGTGCTACTGAAAGTAGATCAGACAGCATCATTAAACACAGGACTCGACTCCATAAAAGTTTTTTTTTTTTTTTTTTTTTCCCCCCTGCAGTCACAGTCAGACTGATAGCATCCCTGAACTCAGAATAATGGACTGTTCACAACCAAAATCCACTGGGCAATATTTATCACTCAACTTTAACTCATCTCAGTTTTATTCCTTTTTAAATTGGTGCAATATCTGTTTGATCCACATGTGCAATAGCCACTGTGTTGAAATACAGGTGTGCAATAACTGCTGCACAAGAATTCCAATGTACGCAAACCTTGTGTACAAGTACAAATGGCAAATAAAGTCACTACCTACCTACTGCGGTGCTGTTTGGACAAGAGAGGGACGGACACACACATACACACATAAATACAATTGTCTCTTAATATATAGATAGTGCTGTCAGTCTGAAGAGTATCCAATAATGACTGAAACCTACAGAAACTATAGGGCAGATGTCTTCAGTTCGTTCCAGAAAGGACCAAGAGGGTGCAGGTTTTCTTTGCAAACACACACTACACCAGGTGATTTCACTTATTAACATCACTTGGAGCAGATCCATCCATCCATTTTCTTCCGCTTTATCCGGAGTCGGCTTGCGGGGGCAGCAGCTCAAGCAAAGCCGCCCAGACCTTCTGATCCACACACACCTCCCCCAGCTCCTCCGGGGGAACCCCAAGGCGTTCCCAAACTAGCGGAGAGATGTAGTCCCTCCAACGTGTCCTGGGTCTTCCCCGGGGCCTCCTCCCAATGGGACGTGCCCGGAACACCTCTCCAGCGAGACGTCCAGGGGGCATCCGGAAAAGATGCCCGAGCCACCTCAACTGACTCCTTTCGATGTGGAGGAGCAGCGGATTGACTCCGAGCTCCTCCCGAGTGACCGAGCTCCTCACCCTATCTCTAAGGGAGCGCCCAGCCACCCTGTGGAGGAAACTCATCTCGGCCGCTTGTACTCGCGATCTCGTTCTTTCGGTCATGAGCCAAATCTCATGACCATAGGTGAGGATCGGAACGTGGATCGATCGGTAAATCGTGAGCTTTGCCCCCCTACTCAGCTCTCTCTTCACCACGACAGTCCGATACAGCGACCGCATCACTGCAGATGCTGCACCGATCCGTCTATCGATCTCATGCTCCATCTGTCCCTCACTAGTGAACAAGACCCCAAGATACTTAAACTCCTCCACTTGAGGCAAGGACACTCCACCGACCTGAAGAGGGCAAAGCACCTTTTTCCGGTCGAGAACCATGGCCTCGGATTTGGAGGTGCTGATTTTCATCCCGGACACTTCACACTCGGCTGCAAACCGCCCCAGTGCACGCTGAAGGTCCTGATTTGACGAAGCCAACAGAACCACATTGTCCGCAAACAGCAGAGACGAGATTCTGTGGTTCCCAAACCAGACCCCCTCTACACCCTGGCTGCGCCTAGAAATTCTGTCCATAAAAATAATGAACAGAACCGGTGACAAAGGGCAGCCCTGGCGGAGGCCAACGTGCACTGGAAACAGGTTTGACTTACTACCGGCAGTGCGAACCAAGCTCCTGCTGCGGTCGTACAGGGACCGGATAGCCCTTAGCAAAGGACCCCGGACCCCGTACTCCCGGAGCACCCCCCACAGGGTGCCCCGAGGGACACGGTCGAACGCCTTCTCCAGATCCACAAAACACGTGGACTGGTTGGGCGAACTCCCATGAACCCTCAAGCACCCGATGGAGCGTGTAGAGCTGGTCCAGTGTGCCGCGACCAGGACGAAAACCACACTGCTCCTCCTGAATCCGAGGTTCGACCATCGGTCGAAGTCTCCTCTCCAGTACTCTGGAATAGACTTTACTGGGGAGGCTGAGGAGTGTGATCCCCCTATAGTTGGAACACACCCTCCGGTCCCCCTTCTTAAACAGAGGGACCACCACCCCGGTCTGCCAATCCAGAGGCACTGTCCCCGATCGCCACGCGATGTTGCAGAGGCGTGTCAGCCAAGACAGTCCCACAACATCCAGAGACTTAAGGTACTCAGGACAGATTTCATCCACCCCAGGAGCCTTGCTACCGAGGAGCTTTCTAACCACCTCGGTGACTTTGGCCTGGGTAATGGATGAGTCCGCCTCTGAGTCCCCAGTCTCTGCTTCCTCTTCGGAAGACGTGACGATGAGATTGAGGAGATCCTCGAAGTATTCCTTCCACCGCTCGACAACATCCCCAGTCAGGGTCAACAGCTCCCCACCCGCACCGTAAAAACTGCTGGTGGAGAGCTGCTTCCGCCTCCTGAGGTGCCGGACGGTTTGCCAGAATCTCTTCGAGGCTGACCGATAGGCCTCCCCGAACTCCTCCCAGACCCGAGTTTTTGCCTCTGCGACCGCACGGGCTGCGGCACTCTTGGCCTGCTGGTACCTGTCAGCTGCCTCCGGGGTCCCACCTACCAACAAAGATAAGTAGGACTCCTTCTTCAGCTTGACGGCATCACTTATTTCCGGCGTTCACCACCGGGCTCGTGGATTGCTGCTGCGACAGGCACCAGAGACCTTGTGACCACAGCTACGAGCGGCCGCATCAACAATGAAGGTGGAGAACATGATCCACTCGAACTCCATGTCTCCAACCTCCCCCGGGTCTGGGAGAAGCTCTCCAGGAGGTGGGAGTTGAAGACCTCGCTGACAGAGGGTTCTGCCAGTCGTTCCCAGCAGACCCTCACAATACGTTTGGGCCTGTCAGGTCTGACCGGCTTCCTCCACTCCCAGCGGATCCAACTCACCACCAGGTGGTGATCAGTCGACAGATCTGCCCCTCTCTTCACTCGAGTGTCCGAGCCACGTGGCCGAAGGTCAGATGATACGACTACAAAGTCGATCATCGACCTCCGGCTCAGGGTGTCCTGGTGCCACGTGCACTTATGGACACCCTTGTGCTCGAACATGGTGTTCGTGATGGACAAACTGTGACTAGGACAGAAGTCCAACAACTGAACACCACTCGGGTTCAGATCGGGGAGGCCGTGCTTCCCGATCACCCCCCTCCAGGTCTCACTGTCGCCGCCCACGTGGGCATTGTAATCCCCTAGGAGAACAGTGGAGCAGATGAAATCGGTTAATCAGTGAAATCACCTGGTGGAGTGGGTGGTTGCAACAAAAACCCGCACCCTCTCAGCACTTTTTGGAATGACTTCAAGAGCGTTACTATAGGGTTTAGCAGTAAAAATGAAGATTGTTGTTGTTAGCAGTAGTATTACTAATGCTACTATATAGCAGTAGTGCATGTCTTTTATTGTGAAAGATCAGAACTGAACGTGTGTTTCTATTACTGAATGCTCAATGGTGAGTTTAGGGCAGCAAAGTTTTGCTAAATGCTAATCTCTCTACTTGAGGTCAACTTCTTTATTCCGGATACATCTGCAAAGAGCGGAGGTCCATATATCGCTTCGTAATCCTAAGAATCACTGCAACTATATCCCTTATTTAGATAACCTTTTTCTGTCTGTAAACTCGGCTAATTGCAGTGAGAAACACTTGCAGTCCACAATATCCTTCCAAAGCTGCCGTGTCAAATCCTCATCCAAAACTGCACATCACTGTGTAACTGTACTTCTTGATAACTGAAGAGCTTTGATTGAAGATAGTATTTCTGGTTTGTTTTTAAAATTCCAAAACGAGACAACTGCCTCAACGAAAGCATCTTTTATCATCTCTCCATCTTGAAAGGACTTCTTATGCTTAATGATGGAGTGACACACCCAAAATGATGCTTCGGTGGCTGCCTTTGCTTTTGAATCAAGCTGTGTGAAAAATGACAGCTGTCCGATTAACTGTGATTTTAGTTCCCTCACCTTTCTCTTTCTCAGCCCGCTTTTTGGAGGGAAGTCTGTGTCGTAGTTTTTGTGAACAGTTCGAAAGTATCTTTCCACATTTCCCTTCTTTGAAGTAGCAGCGATAGATTGGCAGATCAGACAAAAGCATTTTGGGTACGACGGTGAAAAAAAGTCCTCCTCCCTTTCCACGTGGAAGTGGTACGTTTTTGGATTCTTACTTGGTCCAGCTGCTCTGCTCATTGTTTTTATATCCCGTCTTTTGTCACTATATATTGGAAGGCTAACCAGCACTCGCAGGAGTATTGCAGTAGCCAGTGCATTCAACCACACATGCATGATGACTTGACAATGACCCCTGGAAAAGGGGAGATCTCAGATTGGCTGCTGTGCACGTCAACCAATTGGAGCAGTTGCCACTTGATTAATGTGCACAGCAGCCAATCTGAAATCTCTTCCCACAGGGAGGATAGATGCTTTACTTATATCATATTTTATGTCACGCGATCTACTCGCACCAGCTTCGCAATCAACGTGTTGGGCACCCCTGGTCTAGAGCACTATAAAGCATAGAAAATGGCTCAGAAGGTGATATGAAATATTTATAGAAATTCTTCAAATCTTTAGTGAATTAACTTTTACACACACATATATATAAATATATATACACACACACACACACCCCATAGATGAATTGTTTGGTGTTCCATGTGGGGTTACCAAAGTATTTAGGACACAAAAGTAGAGTAATATATGAAAGACTTTAAAATATTGTACAATAAATTTGAAAAATAAAACATGTATCATGCAGTGCAGCAGCACCACACGCAGCACAATGTACCGCAACACAAAACACTGCAGAGATCTGACATTCTAAAACAGTACATTTGTAAAGTAATATTACTTGCTCTCTCTGGTACTATTGTCAGATAATTCCTTATTGGACGAATAAAATTCATTATTGATGAAAACTGATGTTAAAAATCAAATCCATTGCTGCCTTCAAAACAAAAGGGGTGGGGGTGGTGTCGCTGCACAGTTCTTGGAAAAAAAATCCCTCTGTTTATCCCAGATGATTTTATTTGCATAAGATTATATAAAAATCTGTTTTCAGACTGACAGGGCGATTATTTCACAGTTCATGTGCATTTATTATCGTAGTTCAGTGAGCATCTCCCACAAACAGACACTGTGGCCAGAGTGCACCCTCTTGTAAGCACAGAGAGAAGACATACCCATGTGTCATTCTCTAGCCTATAGAGTTAGATATGACTTAAGGATTGTCTAGAGGAGAGATCCATTTTACATCTGAGAATTTGTAGTTTCACTGGTCGAATGAAGTCTGTGACGTTCATTGCTCATCTATGAATAGAAACATGATAACAAAGGACCTCATAGGGTTAACCCATTTATGTATTTGAATAGTAGCACACTAAGTACATGAAGAAAATAATTCTGGACCAGCATGTTCGAGATAATTGGAATTGAGTTGACAAATACGTCATATTTGTCAGTTGTTCATTCGTTAATTCACAGGGGCATCAGTAATTGGCCTGATGTTTGAAAAACCTGCCACAAGTGTCAAGTCTGATCAGTAATCAAAAACAACACATTTTCAGAGCAGGCCTGAATAAAGAGGTGGGGAACAGAGCTTTCAGAAAAACATTTTTAAAGGTATAACAGTGGGCTGTTTTGTGTCTTGGGAGCAGTATGCACCTAAAGGCCAGTGTTCTAGTTATCCATCTGTGTCATGTTGACGTTGCTGTTGACACCCAACACATTAACCACAGCAGCACTGTCCTCTCTTGACAGTCATTTGCTCTGTTTTTGTGCTTCAGTCGGTCTGTCTTTACCACTTTTTGTTTGATCTGTTCTTCTTCCACCCTTCAGTCTCGGATTAGCTCATCCCATTTGATTAAATGCCTCTTCATCTCTAATGTGTCTGCCTTGTCTTGGTTAGAATGCATTAGTCTGCCGCCCAGCCATGCTGTACGCCAGTGTGTCCTCTGAGGCACTACGGTACTCAGAGGCTGTATGTAAAGAGTAATTACATGTCAGCCTATGAATTAATAGCAGAGTGAGATCTTTGTGATTGGGTGGGGGAAAGTGATTTCAGCAGAGCACGGTAAAAAAAAATGTACTTTTTACTCCAGTGGCAGTCCAATATACAAAGTAAGACCATTTTCTTAATCTGAGTGCATCTTGTCCACATGCTATTGACAATGAAGTCATGTGTTTGGCATGCCTGTCGTGTCTCCATAATTGTTATCATCTTGAGTAAAACAACCACCCCTTTTTCATGACTGCAGTCAGGCGCTTTCTGCTCATCTGTCATAGCTGTTGAGATTTCATTTGACTGTTTTAAAAATTACCATAAGGCCTATAATTGTTTGTTTCCTGTAAGATAAAAGTAGGGCAGGCAGGTAGGGTGGTGTGGGTAGGGTGGTGGTGTTGGTTTTTTCTCTCTGTTTTTCTTTTTAGTCCAATGTGTTGTGAGAACGCCGTCCACACTGAAAGGCTGCTACTTCATTTGATTTTTATTTAAATAGTTTGGGATACATCCAGTGTGTATTAATTAATATCATTTGTAGCAAACGTTATTATACTCACCAGTAGTTAATTAGTAGTTATTTTTCTTTCTTGTAATGGCAGTTATACATTCAGGTCACTGCTGTCTTGGAAATCACATGATATCCTTGAATCACAAAATTTTCTACTTCTTTTTCTTAAATATGGATCACGTGAATGGAGAGTGTTTCATGAACAAACATCTGCAGAGCAAAATATATTTGTAGGTCACTCACTCACTCTTCAACCGCTTACTGTAGTTAAGGGTCATGGGGATATTTGGCTGCATTACTGTAAACTTTTTTGTTTTTGCTGTTTTGTTTTAATGGCAAATACTTAGGGTCAGGCATATGAAATAGGGTCAGTCAGGTTACCAGAAACAATTTATTATTATTATTATTATTTTTATTTTTAACAATGTGAATTGGTTCATACCTTTTTAGTCTGTGCGATTATTTGAGCCATCTTTATTTCCATGGCAATCAGAATCCATTTTATTTACACAGGCTTTCCAGAAATATTAAATCTATATTATAATAGTCAAGTGGCCCCTGTGTGCGTGCATGTGTGTGTATGGCTTTGATCATGGAGAAACTGGAGAGAGCTGACGATTGCCAAAGGTATGTTTATGTATTTTGGTCAAAGGACTAACGCTGCAAAAACAGGAAGTTGATAGAACTAATATTTTTGGAGAAATTAGCAATATTAGCCAACAACAGTGAACAATGGACATTATGCTGCAATCCACCATGGGAGTTCGGTGTTACGGGGTTTTAAATGTTGTTGTGGTTCATGTTAGTTTAACAGTCTTGTAAGTGTTATTGATTTGTGTTTTTGTAGTTCAGTTGGTTTAGTTGTCTGTGTTGTCTAGTGAGGGAATGTCAGCTATGTCACCTGGCTGTTGCAGGTAGATGGCCACCTTATAAAGGTAGGAATGGACTGTTGGTCTACCACCAGCGCATGCTCCCAAACCTAACATGATGAACATGTCATAGTAGACCGTTTATTTGCACTTTCTATACAAATGCTGATGGAGACTGTAGACCAAAACATGGAATGTAATTACATATTTAACAGTGATACGATAATGTTAGCTAACATCAGTTCTATAACCTCTGGCTGACCCTGGATGTTATCAGTTTTCTGCTGTGTGTATTTACACTTTTACCATTTCACTTGCTTAACAGGATTAACTAGAATCTCTTTAAATGCTGCTTTCTCCTGTAGATTTGTGTCTTGTTTTTTTTTTGTTTGTTTTTTTTGTTTTGTTTTTCTCCCCCTTGAATGTTCAAGTACCAACAAATTATTCACTTTATAGCAGTGAAAGTCTGAGTTGTGTTGCGGGATTGAATAAAGGAAAAATAAACTTCTTTTTTTAGACAAAAACAAAATAAAATTTAAAAAGAAATCACTGCTTGAGATTTTGTAATTTCTGCCATAAATCATACTTCATCTTTCTGTTTAACACAGTTGGAAAAAGCATTGACAGGTTTCTGTTTCTGTGCAGCTATCCATGTCTGCGGTCACAGCAGGCTGTGAAATTTGCCACAGTGGTGAGACTGGTGTGATTCTAGTTTGCTGTTTTCAACAATCTGTCGTTAATGTAGGATAAAACAATTCAGTAAATGCGGGTAATGTGTTTAGAATATGATTCAATTTCAGTTTATTTTCATTTCTATAGCGCTAATTCAAACAAAGTTGCCTCAAGGCGCTTCACACAAGTAAGGTCTAACCTTACCAACCCCCAGAGCAAGCACACAGGTGGCAGTGGTAAGGAAAAACTCCCTCTGATGATTTGAGGAAGAAACCTCAAGCAGACCAGACTCAAAGGGGTGACCCTCTTCTTGGGCCATGTTATTGACACAGTTTACAGAACAATTCACAAAATGAAAATGTAGGAAATGTTGCCAGTGTGCAGGATAGGAGGGTATAGAAACAGAAAACAGACACCACACCCATTTCTGGTTGGAGCTGCACCTTAAACGGAGAGAAAAAACAGAATCAGGTGTGAAAAAGACAGCAAATACATTATAATTTGTCAGCATTAAGCAACAAGAAGGTGATCAGCGGCCACTAGCCTTAAGCTTCACTAAGAGAGCCAGCGTTTAGATAAAGTTGAGGCCGCGGCCCACTCTGTTTCCTAATATAATCTATCTGTCCTTAGTTGACACCACATAACCAGAGAGATGGTAAATCATTTCTGACTGGATTATGCAGACCCCGGGTTGTTAGGTGTGTGGTCGGAATATGTAGGTGAACCAAATTTTGTTTTCGGCTGCCCCCCAAAAAATAAAATCACAGATGCTGACGTATCATTCAATTATAATTAGGAAATTATATCTTATGAATCAGACTTAAGTCTTTACTCGGTTTGTGAATTTCAGTTCAAAGTTTGATTACTATTGACCAGATAACAATTTGAATAAAGTTCTTTATTTCTTGTCTCCCTGAGGAGAAATTTGGCTTGGTGCATGAGGAGAGGTTCTGCACAAACAATAAAACAAGACCAACATTTAAAACAATAAAAAGCACAAAAATACACTCAACAAAAATATAAATGCAACACTTTTGGTTTTGCTCCCATTTTGTATGAGATGAACTCAAAGATCTAAAACTTTTTCCACATACACAATATCACCATTTCCCTCAAATATTGTTCACAAACCAGTCTAAATCTGTGATAGTGAGCACTTCTCCTTTGCTGAGATAATCCATCCCACCTCACAGGTGTGCCATATCAAGATGCTGATTAGACACCATGATTAGTGCACAGGTGTGCCTTAGACTGTCCACAATAAAAGGCCACTCTGAAAGGTGCAGTTTTGTTTTATTGGGGGGGGGATACCAGTCAGTATCTGGTGTGACCACCATTTGCCTCATGCAGTGCAACACATCTCCTTCGCATAGAGTTGATCAGGTTGTCAATTGTGGCCTGTGGAGTGTTGGTCCACTCCTCTTCAATGGCTGTGCAAAGTTGCTGGATATTGGCAGGAACTGGTACACGCTGTCGTATACGCCGGTCCAGAGCATCCCAAACATGCTCAATGGGTGACACGCTCCCTCAAATCTTGCGACATCTGTGGCATTGTGCTGTGTGATAAAACTGCACCTTTCAGAGTGGCCTTTTATTGTGGGCAGTCTAAGGCACACCTGTGCACTAATCATGGTGTCTAATCAGCATCTTCATATGGCACACCTGTGAGGTGGGATGGATTATCTCAGCAAAGGAGATGTGCTCACTATCACAAATTTAGACTGGTTTGTGAACAATATTTGAGGGAAATGGTGATATTGTGTATGTGGAAAAAGTTTTAGATCTTTGAGTTCATCTCATACAAAATGGGAGCAAAACCAAAAGTGTTGCGTTTATATTTTTGTTGAGTGTAGATACAACTAACAATAAAATATCCTTTAAAACAGTGAAAATGAACATAAAATCACTACAACCAACCAGCTAAAAATGATTAAAACAGCCATTTAACAACTTAACTATTCAACCAGAATGATGTGCAAAATTTAGCCTATGACAGAAAAGGCAAGGAAAAAAGTGCAATTTTAAGTTTGTTCATTGATGAGCTTAATTGACAATGGAACAAATGAATGTTTCTACCTGTCACATTTGCACAGAGGAACGCGATACCTCCTCCCCGAGTTTAGCATGGTATGCTCTGAGTGCACAACATGTGAGCTGTCCGTTAAGATGTTTTTTGCTTAAAGGTGCAATTGTTGCTTGGTCAGTTATTGAAAACTGGGAGGAGTGTGGCCCATGATCGTAACACAGTTTTAATGAGGGAATAGATCTGTGCTTTCAATTTGACTAGAAGGTTCCCAGCCCAGCCGGTGATACCATAGCGAAGAATGGAGTCAATCGTCGTTGCTTTGTTAAAGATTAGCATAATATTTTTGCAGACCCCAAATAAAGAGTCTGCACAGGAACTAAATATGTTGCTGAATTCTGGTACAGACAGAAGGAAGCTGTGTCTGCCAGCTTAAAGGGGATCATTACACAGTGAGAAATGCAATATTTTCCTATGCTGATCAGGCCTAGAGCTAACACAGTCGTTAATGTACAGGGTAAACAGGAATGGTGAGCTGATGCACGCCTGGGGGCCTCCTGTACAGTTTACCACTGTATATGAAAGTGTTCCATTTATTTTTACTTGCTGTGGTCTGTTTGCCAGGAATGGATGATACCACCTGATTAAGAAAGGGTTAACTTTCATTTGTGCCAACTTCCTAAGAAGAATGTGTGGCTGAATACAGCTAAAATCAATGAACAGCATCCTAGCATATGTACCAGGCTTTTCAAGGTGCTGTAGTTTGAGATGCATCAGACTTAAAGCATAGTTAAAGCATCACTTCTGCTGCGTTTCCTTTTATAAGCAAACTGGTATCGGTCTAAAAATGGGCCCCATGTCAGTTTGAAGTGCATCTATGATAAGCCGTTCTAATGCTTTAAAAACATTTGAGGTGAGTGCAACAGGTCTGTAATCATTGTCCTCATGAGGACATGGCTTTTTTGGAACTGGGATTATGATGATTTTTTCCCCTAGATTTCTGTGTGTGTGTGTGTGTGTGTGTGTGTGTGTGTGTGTGTGTGTGTGTGTGTGTGTGTGTGTGTGTGTGTGTGTGTGTGTGTGTGTGTGTGTGTGTGTGTGTGTGTGTCAATGGAGAGCTGAAACAGCTGCTGCCAAAAATATGGAATCACTCAATTCTGAGGAAAAAATGATGGAATCATGAAAACAAAAGAAAGCTCCAACACATCACTAGTATTTTGTTACACCACCTCTGGCTTTTATAACAGCTTGCAGTCTCTGAGGCATGGACTTAATGAGTGACAAACAATACTCTTCATCACTCTGGCTCCAGCTTTCTCTGATTGCTGTTGCCAGATCAGCTTTGCAGGTTGGAGCCTTGCCATGGACCATTTTCTTCAACTTCCACCAAAGATTTTCAATTGGATTAAGATCCGGACTATTTGCAGGCCTTGACATTGACCCTATGTGTCTTTTTGCAAGGAATGTTTTCACAGTTTTTGCTCTATGGCAAGATGCATTATCATCTTGAAAAATGATTTCATCATCCCCAAACATCCTTTCAAATGATGGGATAAGAAAAGTGCCCAAAATATCAACGTAAACTTTTGCATTTATTGATGATGTAATGACAGCCATCTCCCCAGTGCCTTTACCTGACATGCAGCCCCATATCATCAATGACTGTGGAAATTTACATGTTCTCTTCAGGCAGTCATCTTTAGAAATCTCATTGGAGCAGCACCAAACAAAAGTTCCAGCATCATCACCTTGCCCAATGCAGATTCGGGATTCATCACTGAATATGACTTTCATCCAGTCAGCCACAGTCCACGATTGCTTTTCCTTAGCCCATTGTAACCTTGTTTTTTTCTGTTTAGGTGTTAATGATGGCTTTCGTTTAGCTTTTCTGTAGGTAAATCCTATTTCCTTTAGGCGGTTTCTTACAGTTCGGTCACAGACGTTGACTCCAGTTTCCTCCCATTCGTTCCTCGTTTGTTTTGGTGTGCATTTTCGATTTTTGAGACATATTGCTTTAGGTTTTCTGTCTTGATGCTTTGATGTCTTCCTTGGTCTACCAGTGTGTTTGCCTTTAACAACCTTCCGATGTTTGTATTTGGTCCAGAGTTTAGACACAGCTGACTGTGAACAACCAACATCTTTTGCAACATTGCGTGATGATTTACCCTCTTTTAAGAGTTTGATAATCCTCTCCTTTGTTTCAATTGACATCTCTCATGTTGATTCATGTCAGTGCAACAGCTCTCCAAGGTGTGATCACTCCTTTTTAGATGCAGACTAACGAGCAGATCTGATTTGATGCAGGTGTTAGTTTTGGGAATGAAAATTTACAGGGTGATTCCATAATTTATTCCTCAGAATTGAGTGAGTCCATATTTTTTCCCCTCTGCTTGGTCTAAAAAAGTAACCGTTACTGACTGCCACAATTTTTTTTTTCCTGATTTCTTATAGTGTTTCTTAAAGCCAGGAAGTTGCCATTTGAAATGACTTTAGTTTTGTCATGTCTGTGATCTGCTTTTTTTCTACAAAATTAAACAACTGAATGAACATCCTCTGAGGCCGGTGATTCCATAATTATTGCCAGGGGTTGTAATCAGGTCCCATCTTATCTTAGGGACCTCATAGTACCATATCACCCCAATAGAGAGCTTCGCTCTGACTGCAGGCTTACTTGTAGTTCCTAGGGTTTGTAAGAGTAGAATGGGAGGCAGAGCCTTCAGCTTTCAGGCTCCTCTCCTGTGGAACCAGCTCCCAATTCGCATTAGGGAGACAGACACCCTCTCTACTTTTAAGATTAAGCTTAAAACTTTCCTTTTTTGAAAAAGCTTATAGTTGGGGCTGGATCAGGTGACCCTGAACCATCCCTTAGTTATGCTGCTATAGACTTAGACTGCTGGGGGGGTTTCCCATGATGCACCCAGTATTTCTTTTTATTCACCTCTTTTTAATCTGTATGCACCACTCTGCTTTTAATCATTAGTGATTGATCTCTGCTTTCTTCCACAGCATGTCTTTTTCCTGATTCTCTCCCCTCAGCCACAACCAGTCCCAGCAGAAGACTGCCCCTGCCTGAGCCTGGTTTTGCTGGAGGTTTCTTCCTGTTAAAAGGGAGTTTTCCTTTCCACTGTCGCCAAGTGCTTGCTCACAGGGGGTCGTTTTGACCGTTGGGGTTTTTCTGTAATTATTGTATGGCTTTTGCCTTACAATATAAAGCCCCTTGGGGCGACTGTTTGTTGTGATTTGGCGCTATATAAGTAAAATTTATTTGATTTGAATGCATCTTCAATTTTCAATGCAAGTTTTATTTTTACATAGTTTTCAGAGTTTGAAAGCCTGATGTTCACTCGATGATTGACTGATTTTTAAAAGCAGCATCTGTGAAATTACATTTTTCCGCCATAGCAGCCATTGCATGGAATAGGGAAATGTAAAATTGATTAATAAGGAATTTGTTTGAAAAGCAGAGGAAAAGAGGATGCACGCTTTCTTTCTACAGACGGCAACTCTGAATGCAGTGCGTGTGTTTTTAAATAAAAACACATGAACTCTGTTTGAGTCTCTCCAGACTGCCTTCTGGCAAACTGCAGCTTAAGTGTCGTGTTCTTTTTAACTAGGTCCTTCTTTGTGCTGCTCGACCATGAAACTGTGGTGAAGCAACAGACAAAAGTTGTACGATGCTGATTTTTCTGCAATCACATGGAGAGAAGCTTGTGACTCCTTCAGGGTTGTCCTCTGTGCCTGAGAGGTTTCCCTCCCTGGTATGCCTCATTAACTAGTACTCTGTTTTTGACGTGTTATAAACAAAAGTGCCATCACTGTCGTTCTGTTTGTATTTATCATTGTTTAATATAAATGAACTCTGAGATACTCATTGACTAGGAAAAGTTCCTGTATCTATCCTCTGACTTGCCTTTAAAAATCAGTCTGTAAGTTATTATTCAGATGTGTTATGTTAAAGGGTGTATGGTTGTATTGACTCTTCTTGTTTTGAGTTTCTACGAGGGGGTAGTCAACATTTTATTTATTTCTAATCTATTGTATTTTCTTTGGGCAGCACGCTGGCTTAGTGGTTAGCACTGTTGCCTCACGGCGAGAAGGTCATGGTTTCATTTCCCAACTGTGTTCTTTCTGTGTGGAGTTTGCATGTTCTCCCCGTGTTTGCTTGGGTTTCCTCCGGGTGCTCTGGTTTCCTCCCACATCCAAAGACATGTGGGTTAAGTGGATTGGAATCTTTAAATTGTCCATAGGTGTGCGAGTGGGTGTGAATGTGTTTGTTTGTCTGTTTGTGGCCCTGTGACAGACTGGCGTCCTGTCCTGGGTGTACCCCACCTCGCGCTCTATGACTGCTGGGCTTGGCTTCAGCCCCCCGCGACCCTTAATTGGACTAAGCAGTTGAAGGTGTGTGTGTGTGTGTGTGTGTATGCATTTCCTTTTTTGTTCCTTTATTGTAAACCGTATTTGTCACCCTGGCATTATTGAATTTGAGAGGTGACACAATTTTAAATCATTTGACGTTTAAGTGATATTGCCAAGTTGTGCAATATTTAGGCATGACTAATCGTTTCAGACCTAACTCAGATAGAGTTAGGTCTGAAACGATTAGTCGAGTAACTTGAATAATTTGATTACAAAAAATGTTCGAGGCAAATTCTGTGCCTTGAAGCTTCGTTTAACCTTGTAGTACATATACCAGACCTGAGTGTGGAGTTGCAACGTCCCCAGAAAAAAAAAAAACAGAAGAAGACTACAGCGTGCACATAAGCTGTGTAAGAGCTAATCAATGTAGCACCAAAAGCTACAGCTTTCCAGTATGGCACACAGAGTAAAATAAAGCCTTTTTGAGAGAAAGAGGGGCCACACTGATCATCTGAAATAGACTTAGGCTACTGCACATTTAAAGCGAAGCAGTGTATTTGTTTATTTTGAAAAACACACGGTTTGGTCCGCTGGCTGCGCTCCACTCTATGTGCACTTTAATCAAGTTTATTTAAAAACTGCCTTTATTTAGATTTGACTTTCCATCAACAGGGTGTAGAGCGGATTTATCAATCTGGCTTTTGTGGAAAAGCTGCACTCCAGAGCCTAGTTTTTCACAAGCTGTGTTCACGTTCACATGCAGCCTGACTGAGGATTACACCAGCCGCCTGTTCTTATGGTCCAGTGTCAGGGGAGTGCTGAACTCCTGACACCGGGAAAGATCCAAAACTTGTAAAGACGTCAAAAAATAAATAATTACCCAGGAAAACAGAAAGGGATACACTAAATTTGACATTCTGCGTGATGCCACAGCGACATTGTGCCATTGCTTAGGGAGAGCCCTGGATTACTGATGTTGTTTAAAAACGCAAAAGTACTTTTTTTCCCCAATTGATATAAAAAATTGCTAGAATACTCAATTTCAGAAATATTCTATAGCTGCAGCCCTAATCTGAATCTAAATTGTTACCGGTTTTATGAGGGTTTTTTGGTGGAATGGTTAACCTTCATTTGGAATGGATGTGAGTTTGCGGCAGATAATTTTACCTAGTCCACAGAGATCAAAGATCACAGTTAAGTCCATTTAATGAACACACTGCTTTGAAGTCCCAAAGGAAAAGCCAGCTTAATTACATAATTCTTATTTAAGGTATATTTATGTTTAACTTTTAAAGCCCAAATGAAATAACACTGTACTAAAAAAATTTTTCTCTTCTTTTGTTTATCATTGTTGTCGTTTCTTTTTCTCAGGGATTTGACCCCCCTCATCAGAGTGAGACCCGGACAGTTTATGTAGCAAACCGCTTCCCTCAGCATGGCCACTACACACCTCAACGCTTTGCTGATAACCGAATCATCTCATCCAAGGTATAAAATATTGAATAAACAAATATTTAGCATTGTATCCCAACATATGTTTGTTGAGACACGTTATTTTTATTTTACTTTAACCCAATTTATTGCTTTCGCACACCTTGGACATTTATTCTGTTGTTATTTATTCGTGCAGTCGATATTTCATTCTGTGGCAGCATCTGTGATGTTTTTTTACTGAATGATAATAAAAAAAAAGTCTGTAGACAATGAGAAATGTGTAGGTTTTAAGAATCATTCTTAGATTCTGGGCAACATGTTGGTGCAGATGTTGGCAGCACGAAGGTCTCGGGTTCAAAGCCCAGCCTACTCTCTCTTCTCATAGAAGAGCCTCTGTTGCAAAACGTCTGTCAAATGGAAAAACCAGATTGATACTGGATCCACTGTGGTGACACTAATTGAATGGGGGAACTCAAAGCAAAAACATTACAGTTATGTTTCATGTTGCTAGATTCTAAAGTCAATTGGGTGTGTAGTCTACAATTATTCAACTAAAACCCAATTTGAGCACCATGAAAATATGTGATTCAATACATTTGAGCTCAACCCAAATTTGTAAATGGCCCTCATTTGCATTGCACTTAGTCACAGTAATTTATAGTGATGCCTCACATTCGCACATCGATACCAGGGTGCGCTGCCATGCAAGATGCTCATGACAACAGGAGCAGCTTCGGGATTAAAGACCTTGCACAAGGGCGCTTAGTGATTTTTTTTTTTTTTTTTTTTTTTTTTTTTTTTTTTTTTTTTTTTTTTTTTTTTTTCCCCTCCAGCCTGACATGGATTTGAACAGAGGATTCTTTGGTCACAAGCCTGCTGCTTTAACCACTTGTCAATCACAGACACTTTTGTTTTTCAAACAATTTAAATGAAGCATAGCTACTGTTCTCATTACTGTTAAAGATGCACAAAGCATAAAAAAAACTTCCTCACTTATTTTTCCCAGCACTGACTGAAACATGAGACTCAGCCTATCCATGCATCAATAACACTAAACACTGATCCATTGTGCAGATTTTTGGACAGTCCCCACGGTTGATGAACTTGTCACCTAAATATTGCTCACTGGACATTCTGTTGGAGTTGCCAGTCAGATTGTGCTATCAGTCAAAATTGGAGAAATCTGCACATCTCTAGTCGAGGTAGATGAGGAGTAGCATAGAGTGGACTCAGGTGATCAGAATGCTCAGAAGGTAGTTCCTGTTGGTGAGTAGGAGATCAGAAACAGGACCTCTATATGGAAATCTGGCAGAGAGAAAAAGCTTGCAGATAACAGAGAGGACTGCAGAATGTCTGTACGAGGTCTATTAGATAAAAAAACCGACACTTTTATTATTTTTTTTTAACTATGTGGATTTGAATGACATGCGATTACACCTATCATGCTTGAACCCTCGTGCGCATGCGTGAGTTTTTTCACGCGTGTCGGTGGCGTCATTTCCCTGTGGACAGGCCTTGAGTGAGATGTGGTCCCGCCCTCTCGGCTGAATTCCTTTGTTTCACACGCTGCTCGAGACGGCGCGCGTTGCTTTATCAAAATTTTTTCTGGACCTGTGAGGAATATCCGAGTGGACACTATTCGAGAAATTAAGATGGTTTTCGGTGAAAAGTTTAACGGCCGATGAGAGATTATGGGGTGTTTCTGTCGGTGTAAGGACTTCCCACGGACTGGGACGTCGCGCAGCGCTTCCAGGCGCCATCGTCGGCCTGTTTCGAGCTGAAAACATCCTAATTTAAGGCTTAATTCACCCAGGACATCGTGAGAGAACAGAGAAGATTCAGAAGAGGCCGGCATGAGGACTTTATGCGGACATTCCACTGTTAAAGGACATTTTTTAATGAAAGACGTGCGCGCAAATTCGAATGCGAATCTGTGTGCGCCGCGACAGGAAAAACACCTCCATGTTGAAAACCATTTGTAAAATTCAGGCGGCTTTTGATGGCTTTCAACAAGTGAGTAACTGAGAAATTAACAGCTTGGGCATGTTCCAGCTTGCCCGTTAAGGTTTCCAACGGAGGTGTTTTTCCTGTCGCGACCCCCCGCGGTCGGGTCCGGCCCGACATGCGACTCTGCCCGCACGTTCTTTCATTACAAAATGTCCGTTAACAATGGAATGTCCGAATAAACTCCTCATGCCGACTTCTTCTGAAAGTTCTCTGTTCTCTGACGACTTCCTGGATCAACAGAGCCTGAAATTTGGAAGTTTTCAACTTGAAACAGCGAGACGCTGCCGCCTCGAAGAGCAGATCGCCGTCAGGCACCGTGGGCCGTCCTTACGGCAACACTGCCAGACCAAAATCTCTCATCAGCCGTTAAAATTTTTACCGAAAACCAGCTGAATTTATCGAATGGTGTCCACTCAGTTGTGCCTTACAGTTTTGAAAAAAAATTTATCAAACAAAGCAGCAGTCTCTGAGCCATTCCTAAACAATGAAAAAATCGACGAGAGGGTGGGCGACTCCTCACTCAAAGACTGCTCACAGGCGAATGACGTAACTGACAGGCGTGAAAAAACTCTTGCATGCCCACGAGGGTTCAAGCATGTCTGATGTAATCACACGTGATTCAATTCCATATGGTTTTTGAAAAAAATAATAAGGTCGGATACTTTTCTAATAGACCTCGTATATCGTGTTTGTTCTGCACACATAAAGAGAAATCTGAATATCAGGTGATAAGATTTGCAAGCTTGCACATGGATGAGGTCAGATTGTATGTTGCTCCTGTAACAGTGGAAGTGCTGACTGAGTGGCAGCTTCTCAGCATTGACACTTCCAGCCACAGTGACTGTGACTAATCACTTCTTAGGTTGGATCACTAGTTCTGTCTTTGGGTCCTTTACAAAGAACTCCCCAAATAATCAATAACTGGACAACTGGAGATGTGAAAGAACTTAAAATCTTACTGTTTTGGAGTGGACTGAACCTCGTAATTAGCTTTTCTGATACATATTGTTTCAACTTTCACAGAACCATTCCTCAGTATTTGTCTTAATCCTGTAAGCCATTGATACCATTTCCTGAGCATTGAGCAGTTTCTTTTCTTCTTGCAGTACACAGTTTGGAATTTTGTCCCCAAGAATTTGTTTGAGCAATTCAGACGGATTGCCAACTTCTATTTCCTCATTATCTTCCTTGTACAGGTAATGACACTGACACAATTCTTTACTGGAAGTTTGTGTTTTTGCCTCTGTTAAAAAGTGTGTTCTCATCCTTCCTGCCTCGAATATACATGCTTGTGATTGTGAGTGAGTCATCACCTTGCAGGGACTAGGGGAGACAGACTTGCCTCTTTTAAAACATCACAACCATTTGTTGAGTAATAACAATGTGTGTGACTGTGAGTGATTCTTTACAGCCAGTCTTAGGATGTCTGCGTTCAGCTTGCATCAGCGAGTCTGAGTTGAAGTAAGATTTGGATTTCAAATTTCTGGCTTCTCCTTGTGTAGTTGGGTCTGTTTAATGAAGCCAAAGCAATTGACTTGACTCCAAACCAACTACTCAGCTTGTCAGTATAGCTAAATTTTTAGCTCAAGTGACTGAAAGTAGTGTCAGTTTTTATCCACACAGTGAACATGACACTTTCTTGGGCTTGTTTTTTTGTTTCTTCATCCCTGTTTGGACAGGATGAGTTTTATATGGGATGTTTGAAGTATTTATGGATGATTCACACAGGGTAAGAAATCTCTGTATAAATGACAGAGATGGGAGTGGCTATTAAATAAACACACCTCTGTCATCCCTCAAAAAAAGGACAAATTTTCAGTCTTCTGCACTTTTTTATCTTTTAATTTCTCCTCTGTGACATAACAGATGAGTTGTGACAGTCTGTTGGAATCAACGTTTTTGTTTTTGGGTGTGGCTGTTTGTGCTCTGCACAGAGTTGCATTCCGTACATGTGCCAAAGCAGAAAACATGTCCCATCCCTCTGACTTTGTCGCCCTTATTTTTAAATCAACCTACTACAAAAGGTGTGCAGTGAGGGACTGCAGACTGGAGGATATAAAATAAGTCACATGACTTCAGATGTTGCAGCTGTAATATGTGAAGATAGATTTATACAGAAATTCTACCAAACTATGCGTAAAACCAAATTATGAGTCAGATTTTTGCTGTTGTCAAGTTGATTGGCTCCTAAATGCCTCCTCATGCACGGCCTTTCTCTCTTTTTGTTTTTGTTTCTTTCTTTTTCTGTCTAACCAAAATGCCCCCACAGCCCTTCAGCCATGAAACATCTGTTTTAGCTGTGCTAGGTTCACTGACAGTTTAAGGAGGTTTGTTTGCAGCTGTTATATTGCGGAATAGAAAACCTTCACAGCTTTGGGACCGTGGCATTTTCACACCACAATATGTCAAAGAACTGTTAATCAGTCCATCTCTGTTTCAGTATGACAAACCTTGAGTCCGAAATTTATGTTTGTCATAATTCAGTTAAACGTGTGTGTGTGTGGGGGGGGGGGGGGTTCAAACAATCAGTTACCCTGTAAAGGAAGTTATTGAAGTTTCCTGTTTGACACAACAGTTGCTACTTCTCTCCGCCTGTTTGTGTTTTTGTAACCGGCACACCCACTCTGCAAAGATTCTCTGCTAGTGTTACTTTTTTCCCCTCCCCTCCACTAGCAGTTTGTCTAATGCTTTGGACCTCCATAATTTTATTTTTTCCAGTTGATGATAGACACCCCGACCTCCCCAGTAACTAGTGGTCTGCCTCTCTTTTTTGTCATCACAGTAACCGCCATAAAACAGGTGAGAACACAAGTGCACTTGAACTTCCTCTTTGTGGGAAGCAAAAATGTGGAAGTCCTGTGCCAACAGTATTCAGTGAAAGCGAGTACCTTCCTGTGTGATATCATCTCAAAGACTTAAAAATTGTATCACTTCTTGTTACGTGTGTTTGAACAGTGAACAGCAAATACTTTAAAAGAGACTGTTAAACATACAGGCCTCCAAGAAGAAACTGATATACCGTAATAGATTTGAATCATGATTTTGTTTGGATTGGTTAGAGACCTAGAATTTCAGCCATAGATGTTTTTTTTTGTTTGTTTGTTGTTTTTTTTAAGTCTGAATAGGCAAGTTTCCCTGTGCCTAGTTTCTGCAGTCACCTCCGCAGAATCTTGTCACTCTTTCGGAGTTGTGGGTGTTTTGGAAGTTTCCCTCAGTACATTATTTATTTTGCTATTGCTTTTTTTTGTTGTTGTTGTTGTTGTTTTTTTAAGTGAACCTATGCTAAACAAAATGAACATGCAGTACCATACTGTTTGTATTACTTGTACTGTTAAATGGACTGCATTTATATAGTGCTTTTCCATCTGCATCAGATGCTCAAAGCGCTTTACAAATAATGCCTCACATTCAACCTGATGTGAGGGTGCTGCCATACAAGGTACTCACTACACACAGGGAGCAACTAGGGGATTAAGGACCTTCACCAAGGGCCCTTAGTGATTTCCTGGTCAGGCTGGGATTTGAACCAAGGATCCTCTGGTATCAAGTCCAGCACTTTAACCACTAGATTATCACGTCTCCCACTCCCACACGTCTTTCTACTTTGGGGCCTGTCTTTGGATGTTGTCCTTCTAAAGCTTGTTGAATGTTCATTAGGGGAAATGACTTTGACTGGTGATACAATTCTTAAGTCATTTAACATTGAAGTGATATTGCTCAGGGGTGTACTCACTTCTGCTGTATCACTGTGTAAGGACTGATTGGTTGTAGTATTTACGGATATCCATGTTCAGGTTCATTTAGTTTTAATTCAGATTAAGCTGTTGCAAACTTAAAAAAATACAGAGACCTATCATCAGTTTGCACGTGTTGATCAGAAAAGTATTCATTGATTTGTTGCAGAAGTAATTTATTTGACACTGATATAATGTTTGGAATCACATTCCTGTCACCACTGTTGATCAGTAATGTATTTGTCCACTGACGGTGGCCAGCTTTTAGCTGCTGTATTTGATTAGTAATTTATTAAATTGTCTCACATCTCACAGGGCTATGAGGATTGGCTAAGGCACAAGGCGGACAACGAGGTGAACGGGGCTCCCGTGTTTGTGGTTCGCAGTGGGAGTCTGGTGCAGACACGATCCAAGAACATCAGAGTAAGATAAGAACCCAGATACCTTGTAATGCTAAAAGCCTGTTGATACCTTTGTCAGATGTTACTCAGACTTGTACCTTTGACCTGTGGAATTGCTCCATCAGCTGCTATGAATGTTGATGATTGATTGCAATACTGGATGAGTGATTTATGATAGTCCAAGTGGTTAGTGTGCTTGGTTTCTGTGCGGAAGGTTCCTGGTTCAAACCTTACCCCTGCCATTTCTCCATGTAATGTGGAATTGCGTCAGGAAGGGCATCCGGTGTAAAACTTATGCCAAATCAACATGCAGATCCACCTTGGATCTGCTGTGGCAACCTTGAGTGAAAACAAGGGAGCAGCTGAAGGGACTAATTTACTTAGGAGTAGGGATGGGTATCGAGAACCGGTTCCTTTCGGGTATCGTTAAGAAATGATTCGATCCACTGACATCAATAAGCTTTGTGCTTAACGATTCTGTTATCGGTCCTTCAGAGTGGCCGTTGTTTTGTGGGGTGTTTGTCAGGAAAATTATGATTTCTTTACATTGATTACAGACCCTGCAGCGGGTCCGTGATCAACTTTTCTGCAGCGCGGCTTTGCTCTGAACCTTGAACCAATCGAAGCAGTGGTTCGCAGATTGAAGCAATGCTTCGATCTGTTGCTTTGTTTATTCTTTCTTTCTTTCTTTCGCTTAATTTCCCCCCACTAAAACCCTAAAGAGCATACGTCTGTGAGTATTATTTACCTTTTCTATGTTAAACCGACCTGTTATGGTCTGAAACAGTTGATAGATGTATTTTATAACTTAAAAACGGTAGCGATGCTAACGTGTTAGCATGTCTGTGGCATTTTCAATGTTGTAAGTTAGCATTACGCATTTGCAGCTGTCAATCACGTTCGGGTGCATTTGTTTTCAAATTGTAATATTTCTTAAATTTATTTTTGTTTATATATTAATAATCTAATGCTTATTATATACAATTTTAGAGAAAGAGACAAAAATAACCTGAATAGAAACACAACAGAAAATATAAAAGCAACTAACAATGAACATACATAAATACATATAAATACATATGTACAGAAATAAATGTTTCCTGTGAACACCTAGTGACTCTCACACCTCAATTTCATCCCTGTCTTATTTAAGTTTAATGACAGTTTGTTTCGGTCAAACCATATTTTCAATGTGTTAATTTCTTCAGTGATTTCCTCCAGAACTATCTGCCAAGCTAGAAAACTGCTGCATCCTAGTAAGAGCAGAATACTACTGGAATTAATTTGAATAAGGGAAGTTGTTTTTTTTCTCACCTAAATGGATGCTGCACTCACTCCAGTTTATCGTCTGGAATAGTCCCAGATTGCATTTTAGAGCTTCTAGAATTCGTTTTTTTTCTCACCTAAATGGATGCTGCTCTCACTCCAGTTTATCGTCTGGAATAGTCCCAGATTGCATTTTAGAGCTTCTAGAATTCAAACATTTTCGTGCGGGTGGTGTTGGGGGGGTAATTTGGGGTTTCAGCTTTTTTTGTTTTTCACCACTTTCATCCCTGAATATGTCAATCGTGAGTCACGCTTGTGCGGATTAAAGTTACTAACTGGGACTCCTGTCTTGTTGCGAGAAAGAAACGAGAATCGTCCTCCGTTCTGTTCACACAGCTCCAAACGCTGCGCGGCTCTCTGCCAAGTCAAGTTAGAATGATAGAGTCCAGTCTGAATTAATAACTTCAAAGTGAAACACCGTTTTGTTTATTTTTATTTATGTCCAGAGATCAAGGGTGCAGTGACCAATTTCATATTTATTTACTTTAAGACTCAATGAAATACATAGAAAACCTGTAAAGCCTACTTTTAGTACAAAATTCACAAGGTATCGATAAGGGAATCAATAAGGAATCGGATTGATAAGCAGAATCGATAATGGCATCGATATCGATAAAATCTTATCAATACCCATCCCTACTTAGGAGTGATTTATGATCAGTGATGGAAGGTCACATTATAGTGAAGTAGATTAAATAATGTGTATATATATCCAGCAGCAACATGGGTCATCAGAAGCAGTTTGTTTTCTAGGTGGAAGAATTTTGAAATATAAATAGGGTTTGATACACACATTAGTCACATTGAGACACATTAGTCAGATTTGGTATGTTTGTTATTCAGAGAACAGCTGTGTACGGTGATTGCAAAACAACAATTCTGGGTTATTGCCAAGAAAAATAAGTGGACTGACATGTCCATAGTTGTGTTTTTGTGATATTGTTGAGAAGTGGTCATACAATAGAAGAACAGGAGTAACTCCTATATAGGTCCATCCTGGTGCCTGTCTGGTGCTGAAACTACTACACCCCCTGGGTGTAGTAGTTTCAGAGGTGCGACTCTTGTCTCCTCCTGGACAAGATGCCAGTTCAATGGGTGTCTCTTCCCGATCCCACGTTATTACAAAATAACAGCTGAGTGGGCTGTGACAATCAAAAACACGTCTACTTTTGAGTAGACCAAATCCATGTCCATGACTGAGGTACATGCTGTGCAGTGCCATATCATGTCATATGGAAGCGTATGTGGAAATTGTTCACAGATCTGTATATGCAGGTCACCATCTGTGCTCTTTTGCAGTGTTGTCAAAATCATCCACTTTTCACAATAAAAATTAACCTAAAACTAAATTAGAAAGTGTTTATTTAAAAAAATTGTCCGACTTTTAACTTTTGCATGTACAGGTGGGAGACATAGTTCGTGTGGCTAAAGATGAGACGTTCCCTGCCGACCTTGTATTGCTGTCATCAGACCGTGCAGACGGGACCTGCCACATCACCACAGCCAGCCTTGATGGAGAGACCAACCTTAAGGTCAGCACTTCTGCGGATGTCCTTTTATGAGATAGTGTTTTAATTTGTTTATTGTTGAATCTTGCGATGAGTCTATACAACTGTATCAACTTCTTTAGTGATTTATTTGTATTAGAGCTGTTTGAGTCAGCAGACAAATTAAGTGCACCTTCACATCTGGCAGTTGTTCTGTTCATCTCTACACTTTATAGTCCAGTTCACAGCCTCCCATTTATTGACATTCTTCCTCCTTTGTATGGGCAGTTTACCACATACGATGTAACCTTGTACCCTGTAGAATAGCGCCAACTGACTGAATCAGCTGAACTATAACTACAAAGCTTTGTCTCTTTGACCTATGATGTTTACTGTTCTTACAGTTCATATAAAAACTTAGGAAATCAAAAAAGATTTCTTCTTTTATCATTGATTACCTGTGTGTGTGTGTTTATAGACCCACTTCTCTGTACCTGAGACAGCAGTGTGTCAGTCAGTGTCCCAGCTGGAGGCTCTGCAGGCTGTGGTTGAGTGTCAGCAGCCAGAGGCGGACCTGTACAGGTAATGTATACTGCTTTCTCAGTGTGAGAGCAGATGAAATCCATTGTGGAGTCTCCTGCAAACCAAGGTTGGGGTGAAAATGTTGTAGTCCTACTATGAAAGAATGGTACCATGTCAGTGAAATGTCTGTGCATTTCTTGTTTAGTGGTAGACCCACTAGAACCACAGGGAAGATTAAAAAAAACAAAACTTACTGCAGTAGTCAAATTTTCTGATAAGGCCAAATGCAGTTTGCACTGTTCTTTATTTCACTGCAGAACTCCAGTTACCTTTTGAGGTCTCCTTATCATATTTTAACCTTCATTATATTTAACTAGAGTTTTTGGCAAAATTCTTTTGTACTTGCATTAATGGTAAATGTTCACCGGTTGAAATATTGCACCATTTCAGGAACATTGAACATAGGCTGCTGGGGGACATGATAACCAACCTGTTGCTTATAGTAGAAGAAACATTTCAGCAGAGATTTGTAATTAAACATGTGACTGGTTGGTTGGAATCCTCTTCAACATTCCTGTTTCATGTTTTGGTCTTTTCATAGATGGCTAATACAGGTTGGATCAATATGCTTTTAGAACAGTGGGTTTGTTTTGGTGACTTTTTTCCCCACTGTATCTCCGTTCTCTCACTTGCACTCTTCTTTTTTTGTGCATGTTCTTCCTGCACACTATTTCTACATGTACTCAACCAACAAGTCAGTAATTGTTGACTTTCAAAACAGTGCTCGTCTGAGTTCTTAAACTTGACAAATTGAAACCGGTTTTTCCTGATAATACAAACCTGTTATGTTTTTGATAAGAAAAACTGATCACTGTACTGTACCAGCTGCCTAGGTGGATGTTGGCATGCTTGAGTACATCAGATTTCAGAGAGGAAATGTGTGGTGGCAGTTAGGGCTGTCACGATTAGGAATTTCTGGAGATGATTAATTGTCAGGCAAATAATTGCGATTGATGATTATATTGTCAATTTTTTTTTCTTTTTTTCCCTTCTTTATATTCTACTATTGTAGTATGATTACACAACTCTGGAAGAACGTTTAGCTTCTCTGAGTGGAGAAACTGGGAATAGTGCAACATTTTTATTTTTTCTTCATTTTGCACTCGTATAGTCAACTTTTTCTGATTTGTGGTTGTTTCTGTTGCATTTCTGAAATTACAGAACAAGAAAAGTGTGAACATTTTATTGTTTTAAAACTTTGTGGAGCAAATGCAAACACCAAACTCTTATAAAGAAGGAAAAAATACCTGGACATGTGCAGGAAAACTGATATAAACTTAACAGAACAATGCAGGCTGATTAGACTCCCCAAATTTTTTTTTTTTTTTTTTTTTGTATAAATCAGAATACAATAAGAGGCAACTCACTTTGAAGTAATTAAAACATATAGGTACAACTTAATAACTTTGAAAAATAACAGAAATCAGCAGCTTGTATTTTTATTCTGACTCCAGTTCATTTTAGTGTGATGAAGTCATCCTTTTTTTCCAAATACATACCTTTGGAAATAACAGCTATTAAAGTTCAGCTTTTTGTGATCTGTGTCTCTGAACATCACTGCACAGCTTTTCTGTAATTTTTGCTCAGTTCATTTATATATTCTAATTTTTTAAGGATGTTTTTAAGGATATTTGACCATTTGTTTCATCTCATGATCTCATAAATTCAGTATGCGACGCGCACATGGTGTGAACAGGACGGTGCCTCAGAACCGCACCGGTAGAGAAAATACAGAGAGTAAAGGCAGCCCCACGTTTGGTTTTGTTTTTTTATATATATGTTCCCTCGGGTTAAAATCTTCTCTCTCTGCTCCGCGCTCGCTGTCTTACGTGATGCTTCACAGCAGAACGTAACGTCTCGTGCCTCTGTTCAGGAATCTCCCTCCCTCAGTCTGCAGCGAGTTGACTCCGCGTGCGCACACACACACACACACACACAGCTCCTTCAGTAAACTGCGCATTTTAAAAGGTTTTGAACAAGACGGCTGCTGTTTTAATCGGCCGTCTTATTCAAAATTTGAACGTCCAAATGACGGCAGGACGGCTTGCTACCTAAAACTATGAATTGAGAGATCGCTTCTTCACATTAAACTTTGAGAGGAAAAAGATCCTCATGGGGGCCTGCCCAAAGCGTTAAACTGTCACTCACTGAATGTTTGCGGTGATATTTTCTGGGAAATTTCATCATCGGTGCTGAAAATAGTCTTTTGAAATTTTTGCTTCATTTGTATTTAGATTTTATCACCACTAGTCTAAGTAATTTAATTTAAATGAACAAAAAAAAAAATCAAGTTACATAAAATTGGCACTGAAATAAGATTGAATAGTATGATCGGCGATGTATCCCTACATATCTTGAATCATCTGGGCGGGGGGTGGGGGTGGGGGTGGGGGGGTGTACGGGTCCCTAATATAAACACATTTTTGCTCATATTCTGTAGTGTGTATGTGTTGGCAGTTATTCATGACTTCACAGGATAAAAATGCCTCTTGTGTTTTCCAGATTTGTTGGCCGTATTACAGTGACACAGCATGGGGAGGAGATTGTCAGGTGAGACCAGGTTAATTTAACTGCAGTCAATAACTAAATTATTCCCTGCACTGGGAATAGTAATAGCTCAAAAACAGTAAATGCTATTATGAAAGACTGTCTGTTTTATTTGGAGTATTTTATTACAAACACCTAGAATAATTTGTCTTGTTGTGTGGGGAAATTTACCGAAAGATCAACTAAAACTTCCCTTCTGCAATATTCACAATAGTCCTAATGTTTGCTGTTTGTACTTGAATCTTAAATCATATCCATTTTTATGTGTTTGCTTCCTTTTTTAGGCCGTTGGGTCCAGAGAATTTGCTGCTTCGAGGAGCCAGATTGAAAAATACCAAAGAGATTTTCGGTATGTCAGTATAAAGAGAATGTTGGGGTGGGGTGGGGGGACACCTTCACAGAAGGAGTTTTTCACCTTTCTGATTGCTGTCATGGCTAATGCCTGATGTTGAGTGGAGGTGGCTGTTCCTGTGTCCACCTGAATTGCAGCTACCACAGTCAATCACAGCAGTTTTGTGCAGCGTGTCAGATCAGCAGGCGTGTGAGCAGAGGATTTTACTTGAGGCTTGTCCATGCCACCTTCCATTTGTCTGGTCTGTTATTGACCTGGCTGATTTATCATAGATATAGATAGATATCTCATAGATATCATAGATGTTTACTTTAAATACATAGAAATGTTAAGTCACAGCAGACATTAAGCAGTTGCTGTGTTTACGTGGACAGTAACCTGATTAAGACTGTATTCTGAATAAGATACTGTCATGTAAACAGCATTTTCTGATTACTGTACCTTAACCAGAGTAAGATTTTTTTTTTTTAATTCATACAGGTAGTCTTATTGAGATATGAGGTCACCATTCTCAAGAGACCTGTTTCAGTCAAACATACAATATGACAGTTAGTTACAGAGAGTGATATAATATACAGCATCAGTACAATACAGTAAAATCAAAGTGCCAAATGAAAGCAAATTAAAATACTTAAAACAGGAAAAAAAAAAATCCAATTTTAAAGTGCCTTTAAAATAAGGTTGTATTCCCCCATTGGAATCAAACTAGACAGCTTCAACTTCTGTTGTGTTGCAGGTTGATTAAGCAGAATAAGAAAATGCTCTTTGCCAAGCGTTGTACGTATTGAAGGAACACTAAAATAATAGTCCTCGAAGCACAGGCTATGACTACACTGTGTGATATGTAGAAGGAGGTGAATGAGGGTAACAGTCCAAGGATTGATTTGTAAATCAGATGGTGCCAGTGCAAAACTCTACATATGGATAGTAATGACCAGTTGATCAGAGAATACAGAGGTGAGTGAGGTTTTACAGCCAGTTCTGAATTTTAAAGCTCCATGGTAAACGTCTGTAGAGAGCTGGCAGAGGCATTCATATAATCAATAACTGGCAAGAAAGTGGTAGCTACAAGCTGTTTCCTGGTGTGGAATGTAACACCCCGTTTACACAGAGTCCATGACCCATGTGCCATTGAAAAATGGCCTCTGCTTGCTGTTACTCTCACCGGGTTGCAGGCTGGTTAAAAGATACACGAGTTTCATAATCGGTCTTGTTAATTCTCACGGGTACCTACCCACTCCCAACCTGATCCTATGGGTCGTAATAGACCCTACATGGGGTTGCATCACTGATCACAGATATTAACATATATTTCACTCGCACAATTCAATAGGAATTCACGCTTGGTGTAAACATGACTAACAGATTAAACTGGAGACCAGCTAAGACTTGCGAGAGTTGACAGCATGCCATGGTCTTGTAGGTCTTATTTGTCTCAGTCCAGTGTAAACGGGGCATGAATCATGATTTGTTCCTGAGGAAGAAACCTTTACAAGGTCTTTATTATGGGACTTAAAAGAGAGATTTTCATCTATTACAGCATGCCCCTGGTTTTGTCAGCATTTGGCACCAATTTGAGAGGGAATAAGTCTGAGTGAATAATGTCAAACACAGACTGTAGATGTTGGAAGGACTGGACAACAGTGTTTGCACTGTTAAACAATGGTATCGTCAACATAAGAGTTGTAAAGATGCATCAGTAATATTTTGACCTATGTTGTTTACATAGATTGTAAAAAGAGTGGGTCCTAAAACTGATCCTTGTGGCACACCATTTGTGACCTTTAGATAGCTTGATGAAAGGCTGTTGTACTGCACACACTCTGCTTACTACCTGAAAGGTGGTTTGAGAACCAGCCAATGGTGTGGTCCGAGAAGCCGAGGATTATAATCGGAGTAAGCAATAGTGTGGTTAAGACACATGCCACATTCTGATTGAATATCGAATATTCTTTAAACAACTCATATAAACACTGTAATTAGAATAAAGTTAATAATCAGATTATTGCTGTCCATGTAAACATAGTCACACTTGTAATATAATACAACAGATAAACGTTTGTGCTGGGTGTTTTTGCCAGTAAGGTATTTCTGTCATGACTGTAGTGCACACATACAGCGTGCTCCCACCTCCTCTCTCTCAATTTCTACAACCCCTGGCAAAAATTATGGAATCACCGGCCTCGGAGGATGTTCATTCAGTTGTTTCATTTTGTAGAAAAAAAGCAGATCACAGACATGACACAAAACTAAAGTCATTTCAAATGGCAACTTTCTGGCTTTAAGAAACACTATAAGAAATCAAGAAAAAAAATTGTGGCAGTCAGTAACGGTTACTTTTTTAGACCAAGCAGAGGGAAAAAAATATGGACTCACTCAATTCTGAGGAATAAATTATGGAATCACCCTGTAAATTTTCATCCCCAAAACTAACACCTGCATCAAATCAGATCTGCTCGTTAGTCTGCATCTAAAAAGGAGTGATCACACCTTGGAGAGCTGTTGCACCAAGTGGACTGACATGAGTCATGGCTCCAACACGAGAGATGTCAATTGAAACAAAGGAGAGGATTATCAAACTCTTAAGAGGGTAAATCATCCCGCAATGTTGCAAAAGATGTTGGTTGTTCACAGTCAGCTGTGTCTAAACTCTGGACCAAATACAAACAACATGGGAAGGTTGTTAAAGGCAAACATACTGGTAGACCAAGGAAGACATCAAAGCGTCAAGACAGAAAACTTAAAGCAGTATGTCTCAAAAATCGAAAATGCACAACAAAACAAATGAGGAACGAATGGGAGGAAACTGGAGTCAACGTCTGTGACTGAACTGTAAGAAACCGCCTAAAAGAAATGGGATTTACATACAGAAAAGCTAAACGAAAGCCATCATTAACACCTACACAGAAAAAAACAAGGTTACAATGGGCTAAGGAAAAGCAATCGTGGACTGTGGATGACTGGATGAAAGACATATTCAGTGATGAATCTCAAATCTGCATTGGGCAAGGTGATGATGCTGGAACTTTTGTTTCGTGCCTTTCCAATGAGATTTATAAAGATGACTGCCTGAAGAGAACATGTAAATTTCCACAGTCATTGATGATATGGGGCTGCATGTCAGGTAAAGGCACTGGGGAGATGGCTGTCATTACATCATCAATAAATGCAAAAGTTTACGTTGATATTTTGGACACTTTTCTTATCCCATCAGTTGAAAGAATGTTTGGGGATGATATCATTTTTCAAGATGATAATGCATCTTGCCATAGAGCAAAAACTGTGAAAACATTCCTTGCAAAAAGACACATAGGGTCAATGTCATGGCCTGCAAATAGTCCGGATCTTAATCCAATTGAAAATCTTTGGTGGAAGTTGAAGAAAATGGTCCGTGACAAGGCTCCAACCTGCAAAGCTGATCTGGCAACAGCAATCAGAGAAAGTTGGAGCCAGATTGATGAAGAGTACTGTTTGTCACTCATTAAGTCCATGCCTCAGAGACTGCAAGCTGTTATAAAAGCCAGAGGTGGTGCAACAAAATACTAGTGATGTGTTGGAGCGTTCTTTTGTTTTTCATGATTCCATAATTTTTTCCTCAGAATTGAGTGATTCCATATTTTTTTCCCTCTGCTTGGTCTAAAAAAGAGTAACCGTTACTGACTGCCACAATTTTTTTTTGCCTGATTTCTTATAGTGTTTCTTAAAGCCAGAAAGTTGCCATTTGAAATGACTTTAGTTTTGTGTCATGTCTGTGATCTGCTTTTTTTCTACAAAATTAAACTGAATGAACATCCTCCGAGGTCGGTGATTCCATAATTTTTGCCAGGGGTTGTACATGTTTTGTAGCCAAGTGGTCAGTGCACTTCCTTCCAAAACAGAAGGTTCCCAGTTCAAAACCACCCATGCCCATTCTCTATGTAATGTTGAGGGGCATCCGGTGTAAAACTTGTCTGGTATGTGTTAACTTGTTGTTAACGGTCAAAACCTCCCTGAAAGTGTCCATCAACCTTTAACCTGCTGTGCTGTGCAGGTGTGGCAGTTTACACAGGGATGGAATCCAAGATGGCCCTCAACTACAAGTGCAAGTCCCAGAAACGCTCCGCAGTGGAAAAGTAACCATTTGTGTCCTCTGTTAGTATAAGCAGCATGTTGTTTTAGGATCTGCTGAATCTGTTCTCTTCCTGTGTCAGATCCATGAATACTTTCCTGATCATCTACCTGGGCATCTTACTGTTCGAGGCCATCCTCAGCACCATCCTGAAGTATGCATGGCAGGCTGAGGACAAATGGGACGAGCCCTTTTATAACAGAAAGACTGAACAAGAGAGAAACAGCAGTCCGGTCAGTCTGCGTCGTATTAAGCGTGAAAGGAAAGCATTCTTTTATGGATTAACTTTTCCAAGTGGTGCATTCCTCGAGTGACACAGATAACTGAAGCTTTAGGCAACATTCCATTTTTTTTCTTCTTCTTTTTGCAGATGCATTTTGATCAATTCCTTGCTATTTCTCAGTAGTTATGCAGTGCACACGCATAACTGTGTGTATGAATGCACTTTTAGAAGGCTACTTGTATGGCAGTTCTAGTTTCTCCACATTTTGTAACGAGCCTTATGAGAGAGAAAACCTTTCACTGCGGACTGCCAGCCTATCAGCCATCCTGCCAACAATAATCAATCAGTGAGAACAGCAGCCTTTATCTATTGAGACAGCCGGGACAAAAAAAAAAAATCAGTTGCACACGAGCTTGTTCCTGCAGACTGAGAGAGGGGTGCAGGCACAACAAATGTATTGCTGTGTTTTAGCTGCAGAATAACTGGTGCTCCAGCAGCCCACCTACAAAGTTAGTCTGTACTAGGGTTGGGTATCGAGAACCGGTTCTTTTCGGGTATCGTTAAGAAATGATTCAATCCACCGATGTCAATAGTCTTTTTGCTTAACGATTCCCTCATCTGTCCTTCAGTGTGACCGTTGTTTTTGAGGGTGTTTGTTGGGAAAATGATCATTTCTCTATGTTGATTACAGACCCTGCAGCGGCTCTGTAGCACGACTTCACTTTGAAGCCTGAACCAATGAAACAATGCTTTGATCTGCTGGCTCGTTGATTCATTTATTTCACTTTATCTTAATTTTTCCCCGCTAAAACCCTAAAGAGCATATGTCTGTGAGTAATATATACCCTTTTATGTTAAACCCACCTGTTGTGGTCTTCTGAAACAGTTGATAGATGTGTTTTATAACTTAAAAACAGGACCGATGCTAATGCGTTAGCATGTCTATGGCGTTTTCAATGTTAAAGTTAGCATTAGCTGTTCACATCGCAGTACGTTTGTGTGCATTTCTTTTCTGTATAATAATTAATGGCTCAGCGTTTGTCGTAAGTCAAATGTATTAAAAATATTTTTTTATTTATATATTAATAATAATAATAGTAACAACAGCAATAATAGTAACAACTCTTCAGAAGCGGCAGGTCAGCTTCTTAACTCCTCTCAAAGCCATTAAAATATGTCAATCGTGACTGAGTCACTTTTGTGCAGATTAAAGTCGCTAAGTGGGATCTTGTCTTGTGGCAGTCAAAAACCAAGAATCGTCCTCCGTTCCGTTGGCACAGCTCCAAACGCCGCGCGGCGCTCTAAATAAAATGACACCTTTCCAAATGCTGTAATACAGGCAATAAACTACAATCAATTAAAACATTTTTTTTTTCCCAAAATGAGACATTGTGCATTCTTTATGAATTACATCCTGACCTGCAGCATAGCAAGAGCTCAGCTCAGATGTATGGAAAGACATTCATGCCAATAATGTCTGAAAGGAAATGCTTTTGACAAAACTACAGATTTTGTTTGTCTATTTATGTTCAGACATCAAGGATCCACCAAAAATTAAGATAAAGTGATTTATGTCCAGAGTTTAAGGATCCATTGACCAGTTTCATATTTATTTACTTTAAGACTCAATAAAATGTTGTTGACGTAGAAAACCTGTAAAGCCTGCTTTTAGTACACAGAAAATTCACAAGCGGTATCGATAAGGGAATCGATAAGGAATTAGATCGATAAGCAGAATTGATAATGGTATCGATATAGATAAAATCTTATCAATACCCATCCAACCAAACTTTATTTCTATCACCTTGTCTAGTTGTGATTGTTTGCTATTCTTATTTCTTTATTTTTGGAAAGGGGTGTGTCCTCAATTGTATTGTCTTTGAATTTGTAATTGTGTTCTTCTTTTAGATCTTAAAGTTCATCTCAGACTTCCTGGCATTTATGGTGCTCTATAACTTCATCATCCCCATCTCACTGTACGTTACTGTGGAAATGCAGAAGTTCTTGGGTTCCTTTTTCATTGGCTGGGATTTGGACCTTTACCACGAGGAGAGTGACCAGAAAGCTCAGGTCAACACCTCTGACCTCAACGAGGAACTGGGTCAGGTATACAAAATGAGTAATTGTGCACACACACATACACGTGATATAGGAGGAGAATCAGTTTGCACAAAAACACCTTTGCACAATGTGCAAATTTCCAAAGTCGCCATTGTCATGAAATTTCCCACCTTTGTCTCTTGATAGACATATCTGTCAGGTTTTATCGACATCATTGTAATAGTCTTGTGAGAAATATGTATTTAAAAAAAAAGCCCCATCTCTGAATGTAATATGAATGGTGCACATCAGATTCCAGTCAAGAAAACATAAGTTCCTCATTGCAGGTAAACGGAACTGTAGATGAAACTTAAAGATTTGTGTGTACATTATGAGATGTGGCTCTTTTGTATCAGTGTTCAACATTCAAATTATTATTCTGATGGAAATATGTATGACTTTAATTTATGCAAATGATTATCTGCCTGTGTTTAATTTTCCAGGTGGAGTATGTGTTTACTGATAAGACTGGTACACTAACAGAAAACGAGATGCAGTTCCGTGAGTGTTCAATTACTGGAACAAAGTACCGGGAAGTTAATGGCAAACTGGTACCAGAAGGACTGACTGAGGACTCGCCAGATGGTTCTACACCTCACCTGGTAATCACACACACAAATGCTCTACAACCCCAATTCCAATGAAGTTGGGACCTTGTGTGAAATGTAAATAAAAACAGAATACAATGATTTGCAAATCCTCTTCACCCTATATTCAGTTGAATACACCACAAAGACAAGATATTTGATGTTCAAACTGATAAACTTTATTGTTTTTGTGCAAATATTTGCTCATTTTGAAATCTATGAATGCAACACTTTCCAAAAAAGCTGGGACAGTGGTATGTTTACCACTGTGTTGCATCACCTTTCCTTCTTACAACACTCAAAAAGAGTTTGGGAACTGAGGACACTAATTGTTGAAGCTTTGTAGGTGGAATTCTTTCACATTCTTGCTTGATGTACGACTTCAGTTGTTCAACAGTCTGGGGTCTCCGTTGTCGTATTTTGCGCTTCATAATGCACCACATATTTTCAATGGGCAACAAGTCTGGACTGCAGGCAGGCCAGTCTAGTACCCGCACTCTTACTACGAAGCCACGCTGTTGTAACACATACAGAATGTGGCTTGGCATTGTCTTGCTGAAATAAGCAGGGACGCCCCTGAAAAAGACGTTGCTTGGATGGCAGTATGTGTTGCTCCAAAACCTAGATAATATCCAGGTTTTGGAGCAACACATGCTGCCATCCAACCTTTCAGCATTGATGGTGCCATCACAGATGTGTAAGTTGCCCATGCCATGGGCACTAACACACCTCCATACCATCACAGATGCTGGATTTTGAACTTGGCACTGGTAACAATCTGGATGGTCTTTTTCCTCTTTTGTCCAGAGGACACAGTGTCCATGATTTCCAAAAACAAATTGAAATGTGGACTCATCAGACCACAGCACACTTTTCCACTTTGCATCTGTCCATTTCAAATGAGCTCGGGCCCAGAGAAGGCGACTACATTTCTGAATGTTGATGTTTGGCTTTCACTTTGCATGGTAGAGTTTTAACTTGCGCTTGTAAATGTAGCAATGAACTGTGTTAACTAACAATGGTTTTCTGAAGTGTTCCTGAGCCCACGCGGTAAGATCTTTTACACAGTGTTGTTGTTGTCCATTCAGCTGCTCCCTTATTGTTCGGGGTCACCACAGCGGATACAGCCAGCTCCACAATGGTATTTGGCACAGGTTTTACACCGGATGCCCTTCATGACACAACTCCAGTTTTACCTGGAGAAACACACACAGCCGCTGGTGTTCCGAAGAGGTCTCCCATCCAAGTACTAACCAGATACTGCACTGCTTAACTTCTGAGATCTGATGGGATCAGGCTGACACAGAGCATGATGTTGGTTTTTAATGCAGTGCCACCTGAGGGATCGAAGGTCACGGGCATCAGTGTTGGTTTTCGGCCTTGCCGCTTACGTGTAGAAAGTTCTCCAGTTTCTCTGAATCTTCTGATTATATGATGGACTGTAGATGATGGAATCCCTAAATTCCTTGCAATTGAACATTGAGAAACATTGTTCTTAAACTGTTGGACTATTTTTTTCATGCAGTTGTTCACAAAGTGGTGATCCTCACCCCTTCTTTGCTTGTGAATGGCTGAGCCTTTTGTGGATGCTCCTTTTATACCCAATCATGACACTCATCTGTTTCCAATTAGGTGTTCTTTGAACATTCAGCAACTTTCCCAGTCTTTTGTTGCCCCGTCCCAACTTTTTTGAAATGTGTTGCAGGCATCCATTTCAAAATGAGCAAATATTTGCACAAAACCAAAAAATTCTATCAGTTTGAACATTAAATATCTTGTCTTCGTGGTGTATTCAATTGAATATAGGTTGAAGAGGATTTGCAAATCATTGTATTCTGTTTTTATTTACATTTTACACCATGTCCCAACTTCTTTGGAATTGGAGTTGTACATACTCGAGGACAGGTACAATATTAAAAACACAGGTTTATGTTTGGGCAACCAAAACCAGTAAGCTCTTGGAGCAGGCAATGAGGATATCACTTGAAACAACAAAATAAGTGTCATTAAACAACACATCTGATCAAAAAAACATTAATTGGCAGCATATAATGAGGTTGGTTTAAATTTTAAACACATTCTGCTGATGTCTGGGATGGCTTTGCAGCTGTGGCCATTTATTGTATCAACAAATGATGAAACACTCCAGGTGGCGCTAATGCACCATTAAGATGGGTGTCAACTGCCATAAAATGAGGAAGAAAATCTGAATGAACCATATAAAAATGTAACTTTTCTGCATAACTAAAGTGGAATGTGAAGCAATTTTTTTAAAATGTGATGTCTAAGCTCTGTTGTTTCTGGGTCTGTTTGGGGTTCTAGCTTTAAAATCAGGTCTGTTAGGAGGGAAGCCCTCACGCACTCACTCACTGTTCTTTAACTGCTTACTCCAAGTAAGGGACACGGGGGGCTGGAGCCTATCCCAACAGTCAAAGGGCATGAGGCGGGGTACACCCTGAACAGGACACCAGTCTGTTGCAGCTCTAGGATGCAATTGCTAAAGGGTTTCTATGAAAAGGTAGATGGATGGTGAACAGCTTATGATTCGGGCATAAAAAAATTTCAGTCAGATTATTTTTTGCTTTAATCCCTGTATCTGTAGCATGTACACAATATTACATACTGTGTATACATTATAAGTTCTGAAATGCCTGAAGTTGATTACTGAGGCAGATGCTCATGTCCATGAGTCAGTGTCGTCATGTTACATTAACTCATTATACTGGTTCAGCTCTTACAATAAGAAGTGATTTAGTTGGGCAATAGCTATAAATGTAACAACATCTGTCACTTCTTCTCTTTCCCTGTCAACTGTTCTCCATTCAGATGGGCGGGGAGTTGTTATTTCTCAAGGCGGTGTCATTGTGTCACACGGTTCAGATCAGCTACGACCAGCCTGACTGCCTGCTCGGGGCGGGAGACCCGTTCTCGAACGCAAACGGTTTCTCCACCAATCACATGGAGTACTACGCCTCATCACCGGATGAGAAGGCTTTAGTAGAGGCAACAAAGAGGTACATTTCAAATTATGCAAAGATAATGAAATGGATCAAGCATCACCAGTAAGGAGATATTAAGCAAAATTGGTGCTGATTCAAAATTTGATAAAGTTTTTGATCATTTTCTAAACTGAAAATACAATTTTGTAGAAACATTTCTGTTTGTAGCTTCTATTTCTAAGACATTTGTACAAATAGTTCTCTTTGGTACTGTGTTGATGCATATATTTCTTTAATTCAACATTAGTTGGACCCACTGATACTGAGAAGAGGTAATTTGTGGTTAAAAAGTGGATAAATGAGCTGGCACATCTCCCATCGCCGAAAAGCCTGTGAGTGCAGAGTGCAAAAAGACCAAAACGAAACCAAAAGTAACAAAAGAAAAACAAAGCGAACCTTGATGCTGTGATCATTTCTGCAGCGAGTCTGCGTGCTCCACAGCCATGTGGAGCTGCGTTGTCTTGACAACAGGTTTGAATGTGTGCGCGCACATGCACGTTGGAGCCAGAGACGGCATGTGAACGTGTGTAAATAGTTAAAGTAGTTGATCAAAAATTCTTGCCGCTATTGTTTCTGAAAACGTTGCTTTTCGTCCCACACATGGACAAGTCACGTTCAGCTCGTTGGATCTTTAGTTATTGATCCGTTCAGATATAGTCAATGTTCATGCAAGACGTCGGACTTGGGAGGTTGGACAAAGTTTGATGACAATCAAGTGGAACGCTGACAGTACTGGAACTACACAAACAATGAGGAACCATCAAGACAGAAAGAAAAATGGATTACAGACGAATTGAAGTTGTCGTCGGGAGTCGTTCACATTTTTCAACAGTTTGAAAATTCTGACGAATCGCCAGCTACAGGAATGAAGCTGGATGACAGTTAAACAATGTCTCAGAAAGTCATAGTAAGTCCAGATTTCTTGTTTTGGTTTTGGCTTCTGTGTACTTCATTAGTGACATGTGACCAGGGCTTTATTTAAGCTTTACTTACTTGTATCCATGAACCGTCAGTGTCCTTGAAGATTTTTCCTGATGAGGTTGTCGAATCCTCCCCCTGGAGTCTCTGTTCTGTACCACCCCTTACTGCAGTATAAATGTGTACTGTATAGATGGCAGCTCTCAACAATACTGAGGAGGCTAATGCTGCGTTTACACAATGACGGAATGTCATGAATGCCAAGAACTATACATTCTTGTCCGCTGATCACGAATGTGATGATTTGAGGCAGAGGCGTCAGGTGTCCTCAGGAACTGCTGCAGCCTGTTACCATGCGTTACGATTAATGGCATGTGTTGCTGGAGAATTATCAGGAACCATTATGCACGGTCAAGAATAATGTTCAGCGTAGTTGTGCGTTATCACGCATAACAGCGCATCAATTTCTGTCACGTGAATGAGGCAAATTGTCTCCACACACACCCGTATTCATCCACCCGTCAGTTGCTGAACAATTCAGATCACTCCAGTTTGCTCCTCAAAATCCACAGCTGAAGAACTTTGTGAGTGAATGTTTAATTGGGCTCTGTGCCATGAAGTGGCGCAAAGAAGAGAAGACTGAGAGCCAGATGTGTGGCTCCACGCAGCTCTCGTCTTGCTCATTTTCCCAAACATCAGGCACATGCAGCAGGTGGAACACCTGCAGGAGCGCACTAAGAACCATTGGAATGAGACTTTCAGCCGACTTGGCATCACTGTCCTGCTTCAACATACTGCAGTAATGAAACTGAATGCGGTGCAGCAGGGTTTAATTGTGCGCACGTCAGAGAAGAGCGCTGTCATACTCTATTAAGGATCACCACTAATCAAGACGGATCAACATGCTCAGCTGCAACCTCCACGACATGAGGCGAAATGAGGGTGGTGCGTGACATTCGTGGAAGATTTTTTTTGACAGCCAAAAACATGCTCCACGAATATCACGCACCAACACGCGCTATTAAGAAACCTATTCAGATGTGTTAAGTCACATTAAGAATGTCAGGAATGTGCCAACAATAACGCAAATGTGACATTCATAACGCGTCTTGCCTGTGTGTAAATGCAGCATAAAGTTTGGAAATCGTCCATTTATCAAATAAGAGTGTATTATTGAAATCAGATTTTTTTTTTTTTTTTTTATTTGTGCATTATCCCATTTCCTCAAAGTAGTTTAGAATTGCATTACAGCTCGTATTTAAGAGTCAGAATTCACATTTAGCTGAAAGTTTTTTTGTTTTTTTCTTCTGCTTGTTTGTCCTCAGGATTGGTGTGACTTTCACCAGCATCAAAGGAGATACCATGGAAATAAAAAGCTTTGGTAAATCAGAGAAGTGAGTAGCTACTTCTCCTTAAAACTTTTAACTTGCTGTCACATTCCTTCCTGAAGAATAGTAGAAATATTAACATCAGCTCTCATCTGATGCCTAATAGTCATGTCACATGTAGACTTAAATGTCTTAAAGTGGAACATTTATGCCATTATTGGTTTATACTTATTTTTTTATTATTATTTTAGAGCCAGTGATCAGTGATGTGGTTTGCTTTGTATGTAGTACCTATGTTGTAGGTACTTGTAGTTCCTAGGGTTTGTAAGAGTAGAATGGGAGGCAGAGCCTTCAGCTTTCAGGCTCCTCTCCTGTGGAACCAGCTCCCAATTCAGATCAGGGAGACAGACACCCTCTCTACTTTTAAGATTAGGCTTAAAACTTTCCTTTTTGCTAAAGCTTATAGTTAGGGCTGGATCAGGTGACCCTGAACCATCCCTTAGTTATGCTGCTGGGGGGTTCCCATGATGCACTGTTTCTTTCTCTTTTTGCTCTGTATGTACCACTCTGCATTTAATCATTAGTGATTGATCTCTGCTCCCCTCCACAGCATGTCTTTTTCCTGGTTCTCTCCCTCAGCCCCAACCAGTCCCAGCAGAAGACTGCCCCTCCCTGAGCCTGGTTCTGCTGGAGGTTTCTTCCTGTTAAAAGGGAGTTTTTCCTTCCCACTGTAGCCAAGTGCTTGCTCACAGGGGGTCGTTTTGACCGTTGGGGTTTTACATAATTATTGTATGGCCTTGCCTTACAATATAAAGCGCCTTGGGGCAACTGTTTGTTGTGATTTGGTGCTATATTAAAAAAAAATTGATTGAATTGAATGGATTGATAGTAGTAGCTTAACCCTCTGGGGCCGATGCCGTCGTATACGACGGCTAAGACCACGTTTTACTAAATTATAAATAACTTTTTAATGATATGAGATAAAAACTTACTTTTTTTTTCTGAAAAGTTAACTCCGGGCATTTTCAAGCCAGCCATCGGCCATCTTTGTATGCCTCACAGAAGTTGTGTGATGACGTGCGCAGTGTAAGTGTCCAGTCGGATTTGGTTCACCGTCACATGGTTTTCTAAAATCCAATCGTAGGGCAGATTCACCTCGCGTGAAAAGCCAAAGATCATTTTCAGGAGTGATGTGTTACTAGTTGGCCAGTTTGAATAGCCCCCTGGGTGCTCCAGTGAGTACATACGCATTTGGAGTACAGCGCATTTGGAGCCCAATAGTACAGTGAGGAAAATAAGTATTTGAACACCCTGCGGTTTTGCAAGTTCTCCCACTTAGAAATCATGGAGAGGTCTGAAATTTTCATCTTAGGTGCATGTCCACTGTGAAAGACATAATCTAAAAAAAAAAAAAAAATCCAGAAATCACAATGTATAATTTTTTAATAATTTATTTGCATGTTACTGCTGTAAATAAGTATTTGAACACCTGTGAAAATCAATGTTAATATTTGGTACAGTAGCCTTTGTTTGCAATTACAGAGGTCAAACGTTTCCTGTAGTTTTTCACCAGGTTGTCACCAGAGGTGTCAAGTAACGAAGTACAAATACTTCGTTACTGTACTTAAGAACACTTTTTAGGTATCTGTACTTTACTCCTTTACTTATTTTTCTGCCTACTTCTGATTTCTACTCATTACATTTTCACACAAGTATCTGTACTTTCTATTCCTTACATTTTTAAAACAAACAGCCTCGTTACTCTTGGCTTCAGTTTAATGTTTATATATATATATATTTCACGTCATGTGCGCCTGTAATCAACTTTTCTGCAGCACGGCTTTGCTTTGAACCGTGAACCAATCGAAGCAGTGGTTTGCAGATTGAATGCTTCGACCTATTGCTTCGTTTATTCTTTTTTTCTTTCGCTTAATTTTCCCCCGCTAAAATCCTAAAGAGCATACTTCTGTGAGTATTATTTACCTTTTCTACGTTAAACCGACCTGTTATGGTCTTCTGAAACAGCTGATGTATTTTATAACTTAAAAACGGGAGCGACGCTAACGCGTTAGCATGTCTATGGCGTTTTCAATGTTAAAAGTTAGCATTAAGCAGTTGCAGCTCTCATCACGTTCGGGTGCATTTGTTTTCAAATTGTAATATTTCTTAAATTTATTTTTGTTTATATATCAATAATCTAATGATTATTATATATAATTTTAGAGAAAGAGGGAAAAAGAACCTGAATAGAAACACAACAGAAAATATAAAAGCAACTAACAATGAACATACATAAATAAATACATACATACACTCAACAAAAATATAAACGCAACACTTTTTGTTTTGCTCCCATTTTGTATGAGATGAACTCAAAGATCTAAAACTTTTTCCACATACACAATATCACCATTTCCCTCAAATATTGTTTACAAACCAGTCTAAATCTGTGATAGTGAGCACTTCTCCTTTGCTGAGATAATCCATCCCACCTCACAGGTGTGCCATACCAAGATGCTGATTAGACACCATGATTAGTGCACAGGTGTGCCTTAGCCTGTCCACAATAAAAGGCCACTCTGAAAGGTGCAGTTTTGTTTTATTGGGGGGATACCAGTCAGTATCTGGTGTGACCACCATTTGCCTCATGCAGTGCAACACATCTCCTTCGCATAGAGTTGATCAGGTTGTCAATTGTGGCCTGTGGAATGTTGGTCCACTCCTCTTCAATGGCTGTGCGAAGTTGCTGGATATTGGCAGGAACTGGTACACGCTATCGTATACGACGGTCCAGAGCATCCCAAACATGCTCAATGGGTGACGTGTCCGGTGAGTATGCCGGCCATGCAAGAACTGGGACATTTTCAGCTTCCAAGAATTGTGTACAGATCCTTGCAACATGGGGCCGTGCATTATCCTGCTGCAACATGAGGTGATGTTCTTGGATGGCACAACAATGGGCCTCAGGATCTCGTCACAGTATCTCTGTGCATTCAAAATGCCATCAATAAAATGCACCTGTGTTCTTCGTCCATAACAGGCGCCTGCTCATACCATAACCCCACCGCCACCATGGGCCACTCGATCCACAACATTGACATCAGAAAACCGCTCACCCACACGACGCCACACACGCTGTCTGCCATCTGCCCTGAACAGTGTGAACCAGGATTCATCCATGAAGAGAACACCTCTCCAGTGTGCCAAACGCCAGCAAATGTAAGCATTTGCCCACTCAAGTCGGTTACGACGACAAACTGGAGTCAGGTCGAGACCCCGATGAGGACGACGAGCATGCAGATGAGCTTCCCTGAGACGGTTTCTGACAGTTTGTGCAGAAATTCTTTGGTTATGCAAACCGATTGTTTCAGCAGCTGTCCGAGTGGCTGGTCTCAGACGATCTTGGAGGTGAACATGCTGGATGTGGAGGTCCTGGGCTGGTGTGGTTACACGCGGTCTGCGGTTGTGAGGCTGGTTGGATGTACTGCCAAATTCTCTGAAACGCCTTTGGAGACGGCTTATGGTAGAGAAATGAACATTCAATACACAAGCAACAGCTCTGGTTGACATTCCTGCTGTCAGCGTGCCAACTGCACGCTCCCTCAAATCTTGCGACATCTGTGGCATTGTGCTGTGTGATAAAACTGCACCTTTCAGAGTGGCCTTTTATTGTGGGCAGTCTAAGGCACACCTGTGCACTAATCATGGTGTCTAATCAGCATCTTGATATTGCACACCTGTGAGGTGGGATGGATTATCTCAGCAAAGGAGAAGTGCTCACTATCACAGATTTAGACTGGTTTGTGAACAATATTTGAGGGAAATGGTGATATTGTGTATGTAGAAAAAGTTTTAGATCTTTGAGTTCATCTCATACAAAATGGGAGCAAAACCAAAAGTGTTGCGTTTATATTTTTGTTGAGTGTAAATAAGTGTTTCCTGTGAACACCTAGTGACTCTTACACCTCCACTTCATCCCTGTCTTATTTAATGATGGTCAAACCATATTTTCAATGTGTTAATTTCTTCAGTGATTTCCTCCAGAACTATCTGCCAAACTAGAAAACTACTGCATCCTTGTAAGAGCAGAATACTACTGGAATGAATTTGAATAAGGAAAAGTTGTGGTGTTCGTTTTTTTTTGTTGTTGTTGTTTTCCTTCACTAAATGGATGCTGCACTCACTCCAGTTTATTGTCTGGAATAGTCCCAGATTGCATTTCAGAGCTTCTAGAATTGAAACATTTTCGTGCAGGTGGTGTTGGGGGGTAATATTGGGTTTTGGGTCTTGGGCCACATGTAGAACGAATCAGATTTTAAATTAAGCTTTCAATTCATATAGTGGCATCTACCTTTTTTTTTTTTTTTTTTTTTTTTTAAAAGGTTACTTTATACTTTTATACTTTAAGTAGGTTTTGGAGCACATACTTTTTCACTTTTACTTGAGTAAAGAGGTCAAGTTGATACTTCAACTTTTACCAGAGTGTTTTTAAACTGCAGTATCTGTACTTCTACTTAAGTAACAAATGTGTGTACTTTTGACACCACTGGTTGTCACACACTGCAGCATGGATTTTGGTCCACTCCTCCATACAGATCTTCTCTAGATCTTTCAGGTTTGGAGTTTCAGCTCCCTCCAAAGATTTTCTATTGAGTTCCAGTCTGAAGACTGGCCAGGGTACTCCAGGACCTTGAAATGCTTCTTACGGAGCCCCTCCTTAGTTGCCCTGGCTGTGTGTTTGGCGTCATTGTCATGCTGGAAGACCCAGCCATGACCCATCTTCAATGCTCTTACTGAAGGAAGGAGGTTGTTTGCCAAAATCTCACAATACATGACCCCATCCATCCTCCCTTCAATACGGGGCAGTCGTCCTGTCCCCTTTGGAGAAGAGCACTCCCAGAGTATGATGTTTCCACCCCCATGCTTCACGGTTGGGATGGTTTTCTTGGGATTGTTCTCATCCTCTAAACATGGTAAGTGGAGTTGATTCCAAAAAGCTCTATTTTGGTCTCATCTGACCACAAGACCTTCTCCCATGCCTCCTCTGGATCATCCAGATGGGCACTGGTAAACTTCAAACAGGTCTGGATATGTGCTGGCTTGAACAGGGGGGACCTTGCTGCCCTGCAGGATTTTAAACCATGACAGCATCATGTGTTACTAATGTAATCTTTGTGGCTGTGGTCCCAGCTCTCTTCAGGTCATTGACCAGGTTCTCCTGTGTAGTTCTGAGCTTTCTCAGAATCATCCTTACCCCACAAAGTGAGATTTTGCATGGAATCCCAGACCAAGGGAGATTGACAGTCATCTTTGTTTCTTCCTCTTTCTAATAACTAATCATAACAGTTGTTGTCTTCTGCCAAGCTGCTTGCCTGTTGTCCTGTAGTCCATCCCAGCCTTGTGCAAGTCTACAGTTTTGTCCCTGGTGTCCTTAGACAGCTCTTTGGTCTTGGCTATGGTGGACAGGTTGGAGTGTGATTGATTGTGTGTGAACAGGTGTCTTTTATACAGGTAACAAGTTCAAACAGGTGCAATTAATTAATAAATACAGGTAGAGTGCAGAATAAGAGGGCTTCTTAAAGAAAAATTAACAGGTCTGTGAGTGCCAGAATTCTTGCTGGTTGGTAGGGGTTCAAATACTAATTTGCAGCAGTAACATACAAATAATTTAAAAAATCATATATTGTGATTTGCGGATTTTTATTTTTTTTTTGATTATCTTTCTCACAGTGGACATGCACCTAAGATGAAAATTTCAGACCCCTCCATGATTTCTAAGAGGGAGAACTTGCAAAACCGCAGGGTGTTCAAATACTTATTTTCCTCACTGTACTATTGGGCTCCAAATGCGCCCTGCACCATTACGCACAGCGATCACGGAGAGCCTCTGATGACAATCTCACATGCTCAAACAAACAGTGTGTAACTATCAGTATTGCTCCACTAGTTTGCATGTGAATGTTATTGGATAACTCTGTTGCTTTTACCATGAAGACAAAAAACCTCATAGACCATTTTGTATATATTGTACAAAATGTGCATTTGTTTTTTGCTTGAACCTTTTTGTTGTACAGTCTTTCACACAAGACCTCAAATTACCTTTACAAAGTGTCAAAACAGTTGTTTATTATAGTTTGCTGTGTGTTTTGAATAAATGTGTGTGGAAAATTATTTTCCACTTTACTTTTTCCTTCCTTATTTTTGATTGTAAACCTTTATTACACTTATAAAACACAACAAAAGCATATATATTATGAAAGCACAGGTTGTCCTGAAAAAAGAGACATAAATCTTGATTGTGGGATGCAGGGAGAGCTGTTAACAGCAATAATAAAACATTTATGCCAGGCGAGTGAACTGTCCAAAAAATGCGCTCGGACCCCAGAGGGTTAAAGAAGTCTAGACTGGCTGAAAGAGAACAGTAAATCTGTCTCCAACTGTCCAGTGACTTCAAAATGAAGATGACACTGATGTCTTTGTTTCTTCCCTCAGATTTAAACTGCTCCATGTGTTGGAATTTGATGCTAACCGCAGGAGGATGAGTGTCATATTGCAGACTCCTTCAGGTAATAATGCTTTCATTTACTCAAAATTAATTTTGGACCATTTGGGACAAAAAATTGAATGCATCCAGTTGTAGTAAACACCAAACCAAGCAAAGGGTCAAAACATGTATGCGTTAGCTAATCAACTAATTCATACTAGCTACCGCACAGCCAGACAAGATGCGCAGTAAGCAGGCGTAGTACTGGCAGAGAGGAAGAACGTGAGCGTAAAAATGTGATTAAAGAGTGGAGAGAATGTATGGCATGATCCCAAAAGCTTCTTCTGTTTCATGTGTATTGCACACAAGTGATCAACACATCACTGAATGAGCATCAAAATCAGCGCAAAATGCAGAAGAAGTACTGCTGCCTTCTCCAGCTGTGGATTGTCTGTGTTGACAGTGACATAAGCACTGAAAATTGACTAGTCAAACAGGTATGACGGCATGATTTTAATTCAGTATATACACAGCCTGTTTGCCATACTGCTCGAAGCACTCCCAATCCTGTCAGGCCTGAGAACTTGAGCAGAGTAGGACCTGGTTATTACTTGGCTGGGAAACCTTTTGGGACCAGTAGGAGCTCTGAGCCTTATTTTTCTATTTAGAACAGGAGTTCCATCGAGAAGAGCCTCCAGTGTTGCAGCTCTTTCCCGAGCATAACCTGCCCGGAGGAACTGAAGCATTCATGTAGAAGTTACAGTCATAATCTTGAAAACAAAGTAATGAACATTTATTAAGCTCCATCGAGCAAACATTAAGCAGCAGTCTATGTACAGTTTTTGAGCCTTGTACATTTAGCACTGTGTCACTTATACAGGGTTCCACCCAGAAAGACGTGAGCGGTGGGTGGAGAAGCGGCCTACTTCCTGTGAAGCCACAGTGCCCTATATGGGGGTGGGGGGGTCCGGGGAGCATTTTTGGATTATTAGATGTAAAATGGTGTGCTCTACAACAATAAAAAGACATTTCATTGATAAGCCTTTTAGGTATTTGTTTCACATAATGTTTTAACGCGTTCTTTTTGAACAGATCTGATCATTTCATACAGGCAAATTAAACCACTTGCAATCTGTGATTTTTCTTTTTGTACCATTACTCCACAATTCTGTCAAAAAGAGCAGATTTTTCATGTGGTCATGGTGAACATCAAAGGTGTTGGAGGGAAGGGGGGTTTTGAGAAAGCTTTGAATTTCTGTGTGTATGTGGATAGCTTCTGGTACCCTTTCAGAATAAAAACAAGAATGAATGTCATTATACTTGACTTATGAGTTATAATAATATTGTATTGCTGTTGCAGCAAAGAGTTAAGAGCTGTAGTTTTTGCTGTTTTAATTTTTCTGCGTTGCTTAAAGGTAACTTTCCCCACCTAACTTCCCGCCACCCCCGAAAACCTGCATCCACAATTATTTCTGGCGCATGAATTAAATGTTTTTTTAAAAAGTTATGCAGTTTTAATGTGACACATTTAAATATGACCTAAACTAAAACTGAAGATTCATTAACAGCTTTAATCAACTCAGAAAGGACACAAATTAATCTGACATCAATGCACTTTATTACATCAATATTGAATAAGTGAATGTGAAACCCTTTTCAGTCGAATGACTTTGAACATTCATAAAGTATAGGTTTTGGATCATTTTAGTTTTAAAGCTGCAGTTTCCTCTAAAATCATTCCAATGCGTTAATAACCTGGTGAAATTGCACTCGAAATGCACAAAATTGCATTTACTGCATTGCATGCCTGTTTTAAAAATGAGATAGAAAGGTTTATGTCAGAATTGTAATGCTTTAAACACACATTTTCAAGACTCCAGGCTCATACTTTCAACAGACACCAGGTTCTTTTTTTAGTTTGATACATAAATTATGAGTACAGATAAGATTTATTGCCTTTGCATTGAAATAAGGCTGCAACAAGTGATTGTTTTCACAATCTAAAGAAAACAATCTGGTTCAGAAAACTGCAAAAAATGTTGATCAGTTTTCCCCAGCACAAGATGATGTCTTCAAATCAGTGTCTTGTCCATAATCCAGATATTTTCAGTTTACTGCCATATAGGAGGAAAGAAATTATTAAAACAAGCTTGAAAAATATTCAATTTTAAGAAGCTGAAATCAGAACATTGGGATAAAAAAAATGCTCAAAATGATTAATCAATTATCTAGACTTTTAATTTTGTAGTTGATTAATAGTTGATTAATCATTGGCAGCTCTACACTCAAATGTAGAGCTGCCAATGAATAATCAAAATGAATAATCTTAAATACAAGAGCCAGATTCCCTTTCATCTTGATCCCCCCACCCCCCCAATCAGAATATTGTCCATTTCATACATTTTTCACTGACTGATACAGTAGTTCTTTCAGTGTAGCCACTGTGTTCCCGAGGTGTACATGTAACTACAGCTGTACTGCTTTCTTGCTCTGAAGGAGGAAAAATGTTGTTCACCAAAGGAGCAGATTCGGCCATCTTGCCTTTCGCTACCAGCGGAGAGATAGAAAAGACAAGGCTGCATGTCGATGAGTTTGCCTTGGTGAGGAACAACTTCATACTAATGCACTGACAAAATGTTTCAAAATGTAGAATAAAAAGGTTTCAGCGGATGCTTTGGCAGATCATTTGTTGCATGTTTGTTTGTTTTTCTGATTGTAACATGTTCATAATTTGTGCTCCACAGTGAGGTTTGGTTTTCAATTTTATGATGAAATCTCCAGAATTCTGTGTCTTGAATTTGTACATTTTCAAAACATAGAGTCCTGGCAGTTTTCAGTGTTATTTATTAGGGCCCCTTCACACCTAGTACGACTCAGGGCTACTCCTGTCGGAACAGCTCTTATGAGCGAACCACGAAAATATCGAGCCGACAGGCAGGCGTGCACGATGCCGCTGCAACGGTTCGTGCACGCAGGAACACAGTGCGAGCAGCTGCGCAATGTGTTGCGCAGCTGCTGTGAAGAAAAATAAATAAAAAATACATGCAACGGTTTCCTGCACGCAGGAACAGTGCAAGCAGCTGCTGTGAAAGTAAAAAAAAAATACATGCCACCGACGGAATTTGAACCTGTACTTTCCAAAAGCTCTGATTAAGAGCCTGAATCTTTACCACTGAGCTACCATCGCTGTCCTGTAAAAGGTGCAGGAAAATGTCTGCTATCAAGAAGGACATGGACGTATTAAAATAAATAAGTAAATAAAAACTGTCAAAATACTGCATTTTATTGAATCCCTCTTATCAAGCAGACAATACAAGCATGATCCATCTGTTCCTCTGTAGGTGGTTCATGGTCAGACATACATTCATTCACGAAATAACATGAATGAGAAGCAGGGGCTCTTATCATGTCCACATCGGCTGGCGGAGTGTCCAGCCGGCCCCGCGCGCTTCCTGCCCGACACGCGTCTTGTGGATGGCGCGCCACAGGACAGACACCGCATCATGTGGAACAGAGCTCATGTGGGTGGCGTAACATTCATATCGCCTGCTGCATGTTATCTGACGGTGCAGCCCATTGCAACAGCAATATGTTTTTATGTATGTCCACGTGAGGACAGAAAGCAGACACACGCGCGTCACAGTGGACAGTTGTTAGTTCATGACCATCCAAACATGGTGCATGTTCCCCAGCTGTGACGTCCAGAACCACAGATCTCCGCAGCCGCTCCTGTCGGCGGACACACCCCTGTCAGTTCAGCGCACACACCGTGTCACTGTGTCTGTTCGCAAAGCCAGACTCCTGGGGCACTTAGACAAATTTCACATCCAGCTCGACAGTGATCGTCTGCTGACTGTTGTCGTGTTAATAGTGTGACGCATTTTCTAAGTGCCACATGAGTGATGTTAGATGTTCGTGCGTGTCATCTGGAATTTGGCCGACGCCTGCCGTGAGAGGGTTCGATGGGCTCTCACAGCGCACACTCTGTCTTTCAGCCGCTGGTGTGCGCAAATAGTTGTAGCAACAGGTGTATGAGGCGTTAGAAGCAGCTACGAATTGCATACGATTCCTGCTTCATGCGCGGTTCGACCAAATTCGCACCATGTGTGAAGAGGACCTTACTTTTGGGTTGATTTGTGGTTGTCTAGCCCTCAGGCTGGCTCCATGATTTAAAGTCTTTGACAGTTTGTTTTTCTGTTACACTTCTCTCTCTCTCTCTCTCTCTCCATCCCTTTACTAACACATTTTATCTTTCCCACAATTTTTTTTTTCTTTATTTTGCTTTTGTCTGCCCATTTTCATGTTTTTCCTTCTCTGCTTCTGCACCCATCATCCTCCATCCTCCCTCTGTAGAAAGGTCTACGGACACTGGTGGTGGCGTGCCGCCACTTCAGTCCAGAGGAGTACATTGATGTGGACCGGCATCTAACCGCTGCCCGCACTGCGCTGCAGCAGAGGGAAGAGAGGCTGCAGGAAGCCTTCAGCTACATAGAGAGAGACCTTCAGCTGCTGGGAGCAACGGGGGTGGAGGACAAGTATGCACGTATACACAGAGCATAGATTTGGACCAGGTCGTGTTTGTCTCTTTGCATCCTACCAAAAAAAAAAGGTTTTCACCACATTCACATCTTATGCATGTTACATGACTTATACCCAATCCTCCTCTTCATTCAAATGAAGAGGAAATCTTGACAATTTTGCAGTTTATTCTAAATCAGAAGGTGTAACGCATAAGAATTGAAACTTGTAATATAGATTTTTTTTTTTTTTTTTTTAAACAAAACCTGGAAACTTAAAGTCAAGAAGCCAGTGCAGCAAAAAACGTGGCATATTATGTGTGAGCCTAATTTCTGCAGTGACGTTTGGAGAAAATGACTCGCTTCTTCCAATCAGAGCAGTCAGTGGTATTTGTCTGTCAGTGGATGTTCTTGTATCTGGCAGATGGTACCAATATCCTGGAATAGGCCATTATCTGGTTCATCTTTATTACTGCAGAAAGTGGAAAAAGATGAAAAATTTCGGGCTTGTACCATCACAGTATGGGGCCGCCTCGCTCATAGTCAGCAGTGGTGGAATTTTCTGCTGGTGTCAGACTCTGCTGCCCTCAGAGTCACACAGAACATATTTAACATGCTAAGTATGATATTTTCCTGTTTGTGATTGTGATATTTTTATTAAATGTTGAGTTGTATAAAACTCTTTTCAGCTGTCAGCCTCTTGGCCATATACAGTAGCTACAAAAAGTATACATGCACTTTTTCAGTTTTATCCTGAAGGCTGAAGGCCCGAAGGGGCATTATGTTGTGGTTATGTCTGTCTCTCCCAACCAAAAAGGGTTTAACCATTCTAAAATCACCTCCTCTCACATTTTTAGTAGGAATTTAATGTAATGTGGTGCTAGTCCTTGTTATAAGTTAATAATACACATATTGTACAAGAAGCATTTTGGCAGAGGTATGGCCTTGATTAGACACAGCTGGTTTTATGAGTTGGTGCCTACATTCTGAAATCAACTCCTTTCACATTTTTAGGAGGCATTTTGGGAAATTTGGTACAATTCCTTGAAATGTTATCAGAATGTAGCAAACACTTGTACCTAAGCAGCATTTGCCAGCAGAGGATATTGTGCTCTCAGAGCACACTTTTTTTTTTATCAAAATTGCGGTTTGCTTATACAACACTCTGAAATTATGCTCTTTAATCACTTTTCTCAGCATGATCTAAATGAAATGGAAAAATATAAGACAGAGAATTCGATTGCACCAGTGCTATTTAATGTAACACACCAATGCTGTAATTTCTACAAGAATTTGGTTTTAGGCAAACCAGAGGATCTGACAGTATTTATTCTTGCTGCATATCCTTTACATTAATTGAATTATTTGCATTAATTTAATTATTTTAATTGATAGCTAATGATCATGTTGCTAAACGCGTTATGAACTTCATTGGCATTGATTGGCGAAGCAAGCAAATAAGATATTTTTGCTGTTGCTTCACCTGTCATAGTTTAGTGACAGACTGACTGATTTGATTATACTCAGATTAAAGATTAAATTTTTTTTGGGGGGGGGGGGGGGGGTTAAAAACAAACGTGTAGTGTATTACTTTCCTTGTATCTTTCCTTGTGTGTGCTTTTGTGTTCATGTACCGGACCGGCTTATGTGTGTTGTTGTTTAAGTGTGTCATGAGGCCGGTCAAGGTTTGCTCAGCCCTGCTCGTGACCTAGGGCAGGGGTATACATCTGTAGCTGGGTCCCCGGGCGCCAAAAAAGGCGACCTCTGCTCCTAACTGGCAATTAGGATGGGTAAAAATGCAGTAAACACATTTCATTGTGCAGGGAACATGTTCCTATGTGCATATGACAATAAACTTCTTTTGAATCCTTGAATCCTTATTTATTTATTTTAATAGTCACATTATAAAGACAGGAGGTGCCCATAGAGAGCTCTACAACTGATATGAGCTCCAGGAATAGCTCATATGTCATTGTAAAGCAGAAGGAAATGCATGACCACAAACATGCACATGGGAACATGAATGTAAGAAAGCATATGCTTTGGGGAGATGGAGACGTCTCCTCACTAAGCCTCTCTTTAAATGAATGTTTGTGTTTGCATCTACTAACCATCTACCCCTGATATAAGCCTCATTTCTCCCCCTTGTTTATTTCTCTGCTGCTCTCCCCTCAGCTCCTCACTCTCTGCTCTCTATCTGTAATGAAATCCTCCTCAGGCACACATGGTCAGAATCAAAGGATCTCTATTATGAAAGTTCTTTTTTTGTCCCTTCGAATATGAATAATGTAAAGCTAATATTTAGGGTAATATTAGAACATATTCTTTATCCATTAACCTTTCACACAATATTAATTGTGAGGTCAGCCAGAAATAGGCTGAGTGTTCTCAAAAATTCAGTGCTGCTTGAGCAGAGAGTTGCTCTTCTGCCCACAAATTCCATCAAAATGGGGCTATAATGGGTTCCTGAGACTAGGAACAGTCTCTAGATTCATGTGGTGCTCCACCCACAACAACAAAAAAAGCAAAAACCCATCAGAAAAGGCCAATATTTACATGATTTATTTTATTTTTCCTCAGAGCAATTTAACTGTTGACTGTCTAACTGGAATGCACATTGGGGAAATTTGCTTATTGTGCACTGAATGGGTGTCTCGGTTTTTTTTTTTTTTTTTTTTTCTCTCTAGGCTCCAAGACAAAGTCCAGGAGACCATTGAGGCTCTGCGGTTGGCTGGGATTAAAGTATGGGTGCTGACAGGGGACAAACATGAGACAGCGGTCAGTGTCAGCCTTTCCTGTGGTCACTTCCATCGAACCATGAACATCCTTGAGCTCCTGCAGCAGCATTCTGATAACGAGTGTGCGGAGCAGCTCCGCAGACTGGCCAGGAGGTGCGTGTGTCTGTGTGTACTTGCACACTCATGAGAGACAAAGAACAATTACGGTGACGTTTTGGGAACTACAGACTTCATAGTGCACCTGAAGCATGATAATTTAATAACATGTATGAGTTGTTAGAGTATAAAAATGTTCCATGAAAGACAGTTTCTGCAAGGAAAATGCACATTAATTGAGAATCTCCACAACTGTTTCCTCATTGCTTAAATACTTACTGTAGGTTATTGTACTGAAGGCCATATTACATCAATGCAGGCAAGTGTAGCTGTTATGAAGGAGTTTTTATTTGGCTTAGAAACTTTAGAAACTGATCACACAATTTGAAGGAATTAGCACTTAATACCACTTAATGATGAATGTTGTCACTGTAATATGCTTTAAGGGTTGATGCAGCTTGGCACAAGATTTTTGCAAAAAAACAAGAGGTCTGTACTGATGGGCCAGTAGATCCTGCCAGATTGATACTGTAGAATAGGAGGATGAGTATTTGGGTGGTCTCTGAAGTTTGAATCTGCTCCAGTTTGGCCCAGAAAAAATAGGTCATAGTTGGTACCCTCTGACCTCACGCAGGAGGGTTGTGAAATGAACTTCTGTCCTAAATATTGGGAGGATTTTCGGTAATGAGTATGTAAGTAATGAAATAAGTAACAAAAACTTTATTGCTTCCAACAGATACTGTGATTAGTGGTGTGAATTTTCAAGGTGCTCATATCTTGTCAGCACCTTGAAAACAAACTAGATAACTTAAGTTTCAAGAAAAAAAAAAAATTCTCAATGTGACCCTATTTTATTTCTGTGTAGGCTCTCAGTTGTCCAGGTGGTTTCCATAGTAGAGAAGCTTGACTCTACGACTGGATTGGATTGCTTGATGCGAGGACGTTTCGCTTCAAATCGCAGAAGCTTCCTCAGCTAAAATTCTTGCTCTGGTAGTCTGACTTCTGTCTTGACTCTTGTAGAGACAAGAGTCAAGACAGAAGTCCAAAATAACAAATACAAATAATCTACTTACAAATACAAATAATCTTAGTAAATTGATGAATACAGGGGTGGTGACCAAGTGGTTAATGCATTTGGTTTCAGTGCGGAAGGTTCCGGGTTCAAATCCCACCCCTGCCACATTTCTCCATGTAATGTGGAGTTGCGTCAGGAAGGGCATCCGGTGTAAAACCTGTGCCAATTCAACATGCAGATCCACCTTGGATTTGCTGTGGCGACCCCGAGTGCAAAAAAGGGAGGGGACTTTACTTTTTTAGTAAATTGATGAATACAGTTGTAATCAAGTCAAAGATTTCTTTCTCCTCATAATTCTTGTATTCCCTGTGCATTTGGCCTGTGTGTCCCCAGGATAAAGGAGGACCATGTCATACAGCATGGATTGGTCGTGGATGGAGCCAGTCTGTCCTTAGCGTTGCGGGAGCACGAGAAACTCTTCATGGAAGTGTGTAAAAATTGTTCAGCTGTGCTGTGTTGCCGCATGGCACCACTGCAGAAAGCAAAGGTATCTGCCTTCTGCAACACCTACACACCATGCAAATGTTTTTCAGAAGGGTTTTGGATGATCCCAGAGTCAATGGGGTTAATTTCAAGTATTTAAATGGCTGACAGTGACTTAGTAATTAAAAAATGTCCAAAGCATCTTAAGTTCAACCAATATGTTTGTGTTGATGTATTGTGCTTAGGTGGTTCGTCTTTTAAAAACATCTCCAGAGAAGCCCATCACGTTAGCTGTTGGAGATGGAGCCAATGATGTCAGTATGATACAAGAAGCCCACGTGGGCATAGGTAAATACTCTCTTCAGATCCCCACAACATGGTGTGTAACCCTGTTAGAATTGTACTCTGTAGTTTATCATCCAATCTGCGGCTGTATCTTCAGGTATCATGGGGAAGGAGGGTCGCCAGGCCGTGAGAAACAGTGACTATGCAATCGCCAGGTTTAAGTTCCTGGCTAAACTCCTGCTGGTCCACGGTCACTTCTATTACATTCGAATAGCTACTCTTGTACAGTACTTTTTCTACAAGGTAAGAATGGGTTATTACTATAAAATGTCCTAAGACAGCAATAACTAAGATTTATTCAGTAGCTTATCCAGTCAGTGTTAATTAGCTAATGAGGCTATTCCACAGTGGGCTGTTACTTCCTGTTTAATCCTGAATAGCAAATCAGGGCAGGTGTTGAAGCATCATAGTAAGTACTTGAGCCGTCTTTGTCAAACTTGACCAGACTTGGAATACGTAGTAGTTACCGCCTTCATTTGCATTTCACCCCAATTTTTGAAATCGTTGATAGTACGTGGTAAGTTCAGCGTATGTGTAGTCTTAGCGGCTTCAATCATGTTCAAACGTCTTTAAATTGGGTATTCATAGTGACTATGGCTTGACACTTTTGTGATCGTGCTCCAACGGGGTAAAAATTTGAAGTCGAGGCAGCGTTTGTGGTTTTTGATCATGTTTGGCCGAGGGCACAGCTGCTTTTTTTTTTTTTTTTTTTTTTTTTTTTTTTTTTCTTCCCCCTGGGTGGGTTGTCAGGTCTGTATGTTATGAACCAGCCTGTTAGAAGCAAGCTGGAATAAGCAGTTCATCCCGTTTTTGTAATTTTTGGATTGTGGCTGATCATAATAGAACGGTAACTTGTGGAATAGCCCTGTAAATTTGCAGCCATTGTTATATTACTCTGTAATTATTATTATTTTTTTAAGTTCTTGTAGCTTAAGACATTGTTTCACTTTACAGCCTAATTAAAAATGTAGATTGTCTTTTTTTTTTTAACTGACTAAAATTATGGTTTTAATGTTTAAAACGATTCATCCTTTCATCTTTGTCCTGTTATAAGAATGTTACAACAGGACAATGTTGTAATGTTACCTGAAATGTCATTTGTCACATGATATTTGATAGTCACAGTTTTTATTTTGGCTGTCAAAGCATATGAGTTGAAAGCAAACATTGTTTATGACCTCATAATGCTGTTAGCTTTAATTACTTTCAATTCAGGTGAACATTACAAGAATTGATGTGCTTTATGTGTGTGGATCCTGACTTTTTATTGGAGACCTAGCCCAAAAAAATAAATTCACAGCTATAGTAGTTGTGTGCTATTCCTTGATTACTTAATTGCTAAGTGATCAGGTAAAAGGTCATCAGTGGAATTAATGGTGTTTGACATCATGTTTCTCTTGCTCTCTTTTCTAGAATGTATGTTTTATCACTCCACAGTTTTTATACCAGTTCTTCTGTCTGTTTTCACAACAAGTAAGTGTCTTTCTCTCTATAACTTACTAATATGTTGTATGTCTTGGTTGTAGTTTTTCATGTTTTGTTTTTTTTAAAGTTTATTACAGGATTTGATATCTATATTATAATAGCCTAGTGGCCTCTGTGCACATGCATGTGTGTATGGCTTTGGTCACGGAGAAACTGGAAAGAGCTGACATTTGCCATTTGGTATGCTATTTTGGGTCAAAGGATTAATGCTGCGATAACGGGAAGTTGATAGGACTAATATTTTTGGACAAATTAACAATATTAGCTAACAGTGAATAATGACATTGTGCTGCAATGCATCATGGGAGTTCAGGATTTGGGGTTTTAAATGTTATTGTGGTTCATGTTCATGTTAGTTTAACAGTGTTGTTCGTGTTATTGATTTATTGTGTTTTTGTAGTTCATTTGGTTTAGTCAGTTTAGGTAAGTGTCATGTTTCTGCTACCATGAGTGAGCAATGTGGTGCGTTTGATGGCTTCTACCACCGTCTCTGTTTGTGGGTGTGTAAAAATTAAAGCACCTGCTTTTGGTAGAATGCAGAAAAGACAAAAAGCTCTGCGTACATGTGTGTGTATGTGCCTGTGTATAATTTTGATCACAGACAAACTGGGGAGAGCTGAGATTTGCTGTTTGGTATGCTTATGTATTTTGGGTCAAGGATGAATGCTACAAAACCTAACATTGATGGGACTAATATTTCTGGAGAAACTATGCTATCGTAGGTAACAACACTGAACAATGGATGTTGATTCCTTCTGGACTCGCATGCTATGCCAACAGGGGGGCGGTATATCATCTTTATATTAAAAGCATGCACGTGTGATTTTATTTAGTAAGTACATAATATGATTGTAAATACGTTAAAAATACGTGGATGACACAAGAAAGTGAAAACACTTATTTCCATTGTGGTCCATTTAAAAATCAAATTACAAAATAGAAGTAATAATAAAATAAATAATAAGTGTGTATATGAGAGGACCCTAAACAATTTATAAATACATTAAGACAGTAAATTAACATTAAAACATGATGTAATTAACAGGAAATAAAAGGGTTCAGTTCCTCTTTTAAAAACTGAGGTCTAAGGTTCTAAAAACATTGTGAACTTGCACGCCATTCCAACTCATTATAGAAAATTTGCATAATGTATCAATACAGCAATACAGTGCAACATTGTAGGCGAGAAAACATGACTGTGGTATATGACATGGAATATAAGGTTTTTGGTTTTCATGAGTCCAGATTATTGTGTTTAACCTTTTGCACCTGACCTACTTCACATTTCTACCCATTCTAATTGCATCTGGTTAGATTTTGCTTTTGCATCTCACCCTGTCCTCTTGCTCGTCCTCTGTTACACAAGCCAACCGCATTTCTGCCCTCAGCATGTCCGAAAACCTCCTTTTATAGCCTTCCAATTCTCCTCTTGGCATCCTCAGAATCCTTCTCCACCCCTGCACCAGTTCTCTGCACATCTGAACCATCTCTGTCTCACTTCTTACTTTGTCTCTGTGTCCCTCTGATATGTTCATTCTTAATGCTGTCTATCTTCATCACTCAAGGCAAGTTGCAGCATTTTCATTTTGTGCCACCTCCAGCTCTGTGTTTTATCAGCACTGCCACCTCTGAGCCATACAACATAGTTAACTCTGCAGGTTCCCTTTTTTCACAAGTCACTCTTGTCACTGATCTCCACCATGCCTGGGCTCTCTTCTTCACCTCTCAACTGCACCTCATTACTTTGAACCACTGTCTCCAAGTATTTAAACTTGTCCACCTTAACCAGTGTTTATTCCTTTGGATCACTCAACAGCTCTGCCCTACTGTCTTGCTTCTACTCACCTTCATTCCTTTTCTCTAGAACTTATCTCCACCTCTCCAGACTTTACCTCATCAAGCTCTTTACTGTCTATACAAATCACAATGACATCCGCAAACATCATGGAGACCCAACTGTTTAAATCCCTCAAGCTGTCTGTCACTTTCTAACACGTGCGGGCTCAAAGACTTAATATCAGCAAACATATGGGTGTGAGAATAACGCTGTCTGTCTGTCTGTCTGTCTGTCTGTCGTAGACGCTGTATGACAGTGTGTATCTGACACTGTACAACATCTGCTTCACCTCTCTGCCCATCCTGGTGTACAGTTTGTTTGAACAGCTGGTCCATCCACATGTATTACAGAACAAACCTGGCCTGTACAGGTAATGCTCCATGTATTATGTGGGTGTATTGTATAAATTGCCAGTGATGTATAAATATTGTCTCTAATATATGTGTGTGTCCAATAAAGTTTCATAACTGAAACATTTGAATTGGTAATGTTGATGCACATTTTAACAGCTGCTTGTCACACAGTATATTTAGTTTAGGATTCTTTAAGCATAAATTGCCATTTTTGTAGTATTTTCATCACAAAAATGCAGTACTATATCAAAAAAATGTAGTGTTAGTTGTGTAAATGTTGTGTGTAATGTTTGTGCCCCTCAGGGACATCAGCAGGAACTCACTGCTGTCTTTCCAGACTTTTCTGTACTGGACTCTCTTGGGCTTTTGCCACGCCTTCGTCTTTTTTTTTGGCTCCTACCTACTAATGGGAGAAGATACAACACTTATGGGAAACGGACAGGTTTGTGGATTGTTGTTTGCTGCTGTGATGTTGCTGTTTTCGTTGTAGAATAGACAAATGTTCAAAGCTTATTAGGAGAATGGTATATTTTGGAAACCAGTACTTATCAGTAGTTTTGTGTATATGTGTGCTGTCTTTAAGGGGAATCCATTAGGAATGTGATTTGACAAATTGTGATGCCATTTTTGTTTATAGAGCTAGCTATTGAATGTTCTTTCCCTCCTTTGATCTTTATCTTATGTCTTTACCTGCTTTGTTTTTGTATGACAGCCTTTCTTACTCTGGTTCATTCTCCCTTGTGTCATCTCTGTCTTTCTGTGGTTCAGTATTTCAGAACTCACTCATTGCTTTTGCTCTATGGTTTATCTTGAGGTACCCTGACACTTGCATGACTTTGATCCGCACACTTGCATGCACTTCGTTGTCACAATCTCACCCGCTGTGTTCCCAGCTGGATGCCATGCATTGTGTGCTGGACACTGCATTTATAAAATAATTATTTCGTAGCAGATTAAGCTTTTTCTCTGAGTTGGCTGTTGAAAACACCTCTAATTGCTTTCGGAATCACAGGGAACTGTTCAGCTGTGTGTGTGTCTCTCTCTTTCGCTCTCTTGCTTAATAAGGTGGAGAACGCATTTGGAACAGTCTAAAAGGTAATTATTTGTAGTGTTTATATTGTAATAGCTTGGTAAAGCAGTTGCATGTTCATTCCTTCTTGTGAGCAGCTGTAAACGTACATCTGTGATAGATTTAATATTTCGTTATAATCATTCAGACGAGCTGCGCTATGATGCAGTGTGCTGACACAATCACACGTGTAATTGTTTGTGCAGTGTTCACAAAATTTTCTTTGCGCACGTGCACGAAGCCGCGCACAGTTTACAACGGTTTACTCTCCTGCACAGAATAGTGCGTGCAAGTGCACGGATCAAAGTCGTGCAAGTGTCAGGGCACCTTTTGTTCTCAGTCATTTCTCTTTTTTCCTTCTCCTGCCTTCATGCTGTGCATGTCTTCAGATCTTGCGAGCTAACAGGCAGCTGGTAAGAGTGTGCTCTACAGTTGAATGCATGTCTCCTTAGGAGGGTAATAAGAAGACTATCAATGTGATGCTTCACAGCTTAAATGATTTTCTGCTTTAAAAAGAACAAAAAGTACCAAAATGAGCAGCATGTTGGAAAAGTTAGATATTAATGCCCAGCACCACGTCTCTTACTCCAGTACCCTGTTGGTGACCTTCTAAGGGAAACTGTGCTGTCCAGATGGGCTACACAAAAATCTAATTTGCACATAAACTTTTACTTACATATGGCAATAAAATGATTGACTGATCACTTCACTAAAGTCACACACAAAACATTTTTGTAATCTGTACTGTAGCAGTCTGTCCATGCAGAGTCTTGGTTTCATGTACTGCTTTATATGCAGTACTGCACACGTTTTAGGCATATTTAATGCATCATAAAAGCATTAAAAAGAGTATGAATCAATATATAAAATTAATGTAAATATTCCTGAATAAATTAAATGTGTGTTGGATGTCAACTTTGATGATGACCGATATGACAATTGGGTTCTATTTATGTTTTGTTGTTGTTGTTGTGGTTGTTGGGTTTTTTTAATGCTGAAGTCGCAGGACATCAAAACTATTTTAAGGATAACACAAATTAAAGTATGAGTAATTGTGTTTTACAATCATCTTCATATTGCATTATCATTTGTAGCTGTGTTTGTGTGAATTCTACTGGCCAGTACAATTACAAAAAGTTATTATGGAATAAAAATCAAATATAGCTCACACATTCACTTTTATTGGAACTGATTTCATGTTGACATGCCAATAAAAGGGGGGTGGGGGGGGCATCAAGTGCTACTCTTATTGTAACTCTGTGATGCCTAATGATTTTGCAAGTACTGTATCTGCCTCTGAAACACCAGCCATGGTTTTGTCTACTTTGTACTAATAGTGCAGCAGATAACAGAACATTTACAGAGGAATCTTTCATATGGTGATAAAACTACCAAATTTGAAGAAATACTTCTTATTAGAAGTATTATTAGAGTATTTTTGCCAAGCTTGGTGCTTGTCACCATTTGAAAGATTTTCAATTATCTGCTACACTACAGTCAGCGCCATTGTCGGTAGTAAAAATACATGTGGGGGAAATTCTTTTCTCAATATTACCCCACCTTCCCTATTTAATTTAAACTAATTTTATTCTTATATGCCTTGTTTTTTTGTGTATAAAATTGGTTTGTTTTAAAGCATTGTTTTAGGAAACTGTTATTATAAATTGCTGCCTACAACCCTTGGTACTGTTCATTCGTACAAGGTCCTAACTTGATATGCAACAATACACAAACACAGCTTTTTAACTCTAAGAGCACTGACTCATAAGGCGATGGCTGTAGCAGTTATGGGTTGGTACATGGTTGGATGGCAGACTTGAGTCAGACTAAAGGAGATTGTTGACTTGCAGAATATTCCTGTCCAGCCCACATCTACATCCATCAGCTATGTTCTGCTTAGCCCACATCTACATAAATCCCAACTTTGTCCATGCCAGGGTTTTATAGTTTTCCTTTTTTTTTTAAATGCTAAGATTCATCACAATAACTTTAATTTTACTTATAGTAATCTATTGTCATTACTAACTGTGTTTCCATTATGATCCAGTAATCTTTCTTTGACATTCTAAATGTCATGGAAAGACGGGACCGGGCAGTCTTCGCTGGGGGCGGATAATAATAAACACTGTGGGAACAGAAGAGACGAGATGAATGGCAATAAAGAAGAATAGTGTAAAGTATGTGTCTACACCCTACTTTCATCTTAAATAATTTAACAGGTGCAGCGGACATTACAGGAGCGAACAGAGAGAGAAACAGACACAGTGCAGCAAGTCTGTTTCTCTCTGTGTCACAGAGCAGCAACTGTCACATAAAACTGTCTTTAAACTGAAAACAACCCAACCCTATTCCTGATCAGTGCGTCAAAAGACATACAGGCCAGGGATTCAACGAGACAAACAATCCCAAGAATTTCTTTATTAATAGCCTAAATGACATGTTTTCTCCCACAGGATGGAAGAATACACAAAATCGATGCATCGCTATTGTTGTGCGCTCAGCGATTTGCGGGTACGAGCAGGACTGGACACACCCATTGTGGGAGCAGGCGGGACTGTAACACGTTGCGGGCACAGACGGGAATGGTCAGAATTTCAGTGGGAGTGGGACATAGAGTATAATCTTGCACAGGGCTCTACTCTGCACCTCTGTACATTTCAGTCCCCAGGGTCTTCCCAAGGGAGCATGATCAGTCTGCTTAGTTACACCACTGTGGTTGAAATTCCATGTCCAGTGGTGCTCCTCATTGGCTGATGGTGACGTTAATAAATGAACAGCAGCAACATCTGTGTTGCCCTTCTTCTTCATCAACCAGCAGAGCTTGTGTTGTGTCTCAACTGCTGAACGAGTGACATTGGTGGTGAGCTTTTTCTATTGGGGAGGAGGAAAAAGTATACCACAAACTTGATTAGGAGGCTAGGTTATTAGCTTGTTAGCTGTGGCGCACTCTGGGTCGGAAACATTTCTTGGAGCCGCACGTTGTTGCTTCCACCACCTAGTGGACCCGCTTGGGGTCCCAACTGGCTACCGTTCAGACATGCTGAACATCTTGTACATTTGTCTGCATCTGTCAAGATGTCTTTATTTAGATGTTAAACTGTTTCTCTGCACTGACAGACATGATCTGTCCTCTGCTTATGAGTGAATAAAGGTACATTTACTAGCCATCTTTTTACATGATGTCTCTGACTACAGGCTCAGCTGTATTATGGTAACAACACTGACTACAATAAATTTTACTATACAAAGTGATTTGTTTTACTTCCATTGAACTTTAATATTGTAATGCTAATGTTTTCACAAACTGACATTTTTTTTTGTTTTGTTTTTTTTGTAGATGTTTGGGAATTGGACATTTGGGACACTCGTCTTCACTGTTATGGTCATCACAGTCACATTAAAGGTAAAATTATAGCTAATCTTACAATATACAGTACAGTGTCATTATTGGGTTAGATGAATAGGTTTGAGCTGAAATATGGTGAGACTGTCTTCTTTAAGCTTAAAGCTTTTTATTAACATTGCCTCCTATTAAGAGGACTGTTTAGTGGTCTTTTAACTTCAAATAATACCTTATTTTTGAACACAATTTCAATCATACTATTGTTTTCCTTTGTTTATGTTGTACTTTTTGTGATAACATCATGATGTTTTTTTTTTGTGACATATATAATTATTAATGGCACAATTGTGCGTAATTTGTAATTGACAAATGAATCACAGATTTTACATCTTCAATCCAAGCTCCTTTTTAATGTTACCATTATTTAGTCTTTTTTATGAAGTACAACAGCTTTTTTTCTCATCAGTTCTGCTTAGTGCAGAATCATAGCAGTAAAACTAGGACACTCACTAATAGTGACTGAATTATGCTTTAGTTAGCTATATATCTGTTGTTGTTTGTAAAAAGATGTCTTGAAATGTGGACTTTTACTCTGAGAAGGCGGGGGCAGGGACACTGAGACTTCTCTCTGGTGCAGCACTTGTATACTGTCTGTAAACAGGAGTTAAACACAACAATCCACCCCTCCCTCCAAAAAAAAAGAAGACTGAAAACGAGAGTTACGAATGTAACTACGGTTCTATGAATTCCAGATGACCGCCAGAGGGCGGTGCTTTAGCACCTGGATAACTACATGTGCGCAGCACAGAGGTCAAGAATATATACCAACAAAGTCACGCCATTGGATGTGACCTGGGTGACGTCACTGGTTGTCTTTATATACCAGACGCACCCAGCGCTGGCTTCTTTTCGGAATGAACTCGCAAGACTCTGAGTGACAAGCAACTCTGGCGGTCATCCGGAATTCATAGAACCGTAGTTACATTCGTAACTCTCGTTCTATTTCATTCCTCCTGACCACCAGAGGGCAGTGCTTTAGCACCTGGATGACTTATTACCAACAAGGTCACGAAGAGTCACACTCATCTCGCATCAGCAGTGGGGACTGGAGGCAGACAACACCGCCGATGTCACCGCAGGAGGAGCAGCCACATTCAGTCTGTAATAGCGGGAAAGGTACAGGACGAAGCCCACGTAGCAGCAGCACAAATATCACTCAAAGGGACACCTCTCAGTGCAGCCCAGGAGCTGGACACCCCTCTGGTGGAATGGCACGTAACCTTAGGAGGCTGAAGACCTCTGGACCTGTATACTTGTAAAATGGCATCCACGACCCAATGCGAGAGTCGCTGCTTTGAGACAGCACAGCCTCTTTTGTGATCACTGTAACACACAAACAGGGCATCCATTTTCCGGATCCCAGCAGTCGCACTAATGTACTGCTTCAACATTCAGACAGGACACAGGGAACCTGAAACAGATAATCCTGGATCAGAATGCTGGGCATACACAGCCAAGGAAACTGGCTGGTTAACATGAAAGGTTGAAATTCTCTTGGGTAAAAGGGACGGATTAGGCCACAGCGTAACCCCAGATCCGTCAAAATTCCATCGCAAACAGTCCCCAGCGACTGATAGGGCATGGAGCTCTCCCACCCACTTAGCCGAAGACCGTGCACGCAGAAAGGCAGTCTTCACTGACACCCATTTAAGATCAGCACTTTCAACTGGTTCGAAAGGGGATAAGCTTAAACCCTCCAGGATTAGAGGAAGCTCCCATGAAGGTACGCGTGCAAGCCTTGGAGGCTGCAAAAGACGACACACTAAGAGGTGTGAACCCACTGACCGGCCATCAACGTAGATGTGAAGGCAGAGATTGCAGCAACATAAACCTTTAAGGTAGCAACAGAAAGTCCTTTCTCCAGCAGTTCTTGTAAATATTTGAGAATAGGCACAGGGAAACGCTCCGGGTCTAACTTTTGGTTCTCACACCTCCACGCAAATAGCTTCCATCTGTTGTCATACAAAGCCCTGGTAGAAGCAGCACGTGAATTAAGGATAGTCTGAACAACAGCCTAGTCACAAGAACTTAACACGGAGTCCGGCCCCTCAACGGCCGCACATACAGTTGAAGGCGTTCTGGGTGAGGGTGCCAAATCCTCCCCTGTAGCTGTGACAACAAATCCTTCCTCTCCGGGAGAGCCCAAGGTTCCCCCTCAAGGAGTTTGTAAATCATGGGAAACTAAATCCTCCCCGGCCAGAATGGAGCAACCAGCAGCACCCTGTGGCTGCTCTGATCTATCCTGTGCAGTGTCAGCATCAGCAGTGGGAGAGGAGGGAAGGCATAAAGGAGGCAATCCGGCCACGGGTGAGCCAATGCATCCTGCCCCAGCGGGCTGTCTGATTCTGAGAGGGAGTACCACCGTGGGCAATGTGTCGAGGTGCTTGAAGCGAAAAGGTCCACTTCCACTACACCATACTTCTGCCAGATCATTTGAACCACAATCGGGTTCAGTCTCCACTCTCCTGGTGGTGGTTTCTGTCTGGAGAGTAAATCCGCAGCGCTATTCTGTACGCCGGGCAGATGAACTGCTCTGACACTTTGAATGCTGAGGCAACGCTCATAAGAGAAGCCTCAGAGTTTCTGCCAATGAGTGATTGGACCTGGTGCCCCCCTGATGGTTTATGTGATAGACTGTTGACGTGTTGTCCGACTGGACAAGAACATGTCTTCCTCTCAGGGCCGGGAGGAAATGCTTGAGAGCCAGTCGCACAGCGCGAAGCTCCAGCACGTTTATGTGTTGGAGTCTCTCCTGAGGACTCCAGACACCCCTCACCATCCTGTGATTCCACACGACCCCCCAATTTTTGAGTGATGCATCTGTAACAGCCACGTCTTGGCGAGAAGGGAAGGAGCCTAGAGGGACACCCTTGCAGATGAAGTCCACATTACCCCAGGGTCTAAGGTGCAGAAGGCACTGGTTGGAGAGTCGTACAAGCCTGTGCTGATGCAACTTTGAGTTGAGGCCTAGGTTGTTGATCCAAATCTGTAAGGGACGTAAGAACAGAAGTCTCAAAGGTACCACTAGCAACATTGCAGTCAATTTGCCCATCAACCGGAGCAGCAAACCAAAAGGCAGCGTCACAGCCCGTTGAATATGTGAGACGAGACAAATTCAATCATCTACTCTCTGCGGGGATGGCAATGCAGTGATAGTCAGGGAGTTGATGACAATGCCGATGAAGGTCGTTTGTTGACTGGGAACAAGAGAACTCTTTGCAAAGTTCACTGTGAGTCCTAAATGAGAAACATGGTTCAGAAGAAGAGCTGTGTCGTTGTGCGCCTGCTCCTGAGTCGGAGCGCAGACAAGCCAATCGTCTAAGTAGGGTAGGATTCTTAATCCAAGAGCTTGCAGTGGGGCCAGTGCTGCAGCCATACATCTGGTAAATGTACGAGGGGCGAGAGAGAGGCCGAAAGGAAGCACCCTGAACTGGTATGCCTGACCTTCGAAACCAAAGTGGAGAAACTGCCTGTGATGAGGCACCACTGGCACATAGAAATAGGCGTCTTTTAAGTTGACATTTGTGAACCAGTCTCCTAGTGTGATAGTTTGAAGGACGTCTACTGTGCGGAGCATGTGAAACTGCAGCACTTTGATATAACGATTCAGACGTCGGAGATCGAGGATAGGACGAAAGCCGCCATCCTTCTTTGGAACAAGGAAGTAAATTGAATAGAACCCCCTGAGCTGGTTTGAACTGTGAACTAGCTCTATGGCCCCCTTCTCCAGGAGTTCCAAAATCTCCCGTTGTAGGGCGGCAGACTGCACCGAGTCGGAAACAACAGTCATCCTCACCCCATTGAACTTTGGAGGACGACATCTGAACTGAATTCTGTAACCTTCGAAGAAGGTTGAAATGACCCATGGGTCTTGAACTTGAGCCTCCCAGTGGCTCCCAGAGTTGATTTCGTGAAAAACGGCTGGGGTCTAAACGTTGGCAGTCAGACCCGACCACCTCTGCCTCGCATCCCTGAGGACCGCTGGGCGCAATTACTGGAAGCTCTGTGAAACCAGTTCTTGGGAGTCTGCCCGTAGGCTCCCGAAAGGCAGGCCGCTGGCCCTCAACTGCGAAAGCACGTGCAGCTCTGGGAGTCGGCAGAAGCCTGTATGTAGAGTGAAAAGCTGTAGCACATGTGACTGGCTGAGGTCTGGAAGACCGGTGTGGCTTGGAGAAAGACCCCTCTCATCCTCATCCTCCACACAGTTTATATCACTTGTCATGTACAAGGAATCAGTCGCAGCAATAGACACGACATCTTCCTCCTGCTGAGTAACTACATTGGTCTGATCAGCCTCATTAGGGACAACAGGAACTGTCACTGCATCCCTAGGCTGTAGATTCAGAAGCAAGGACTTAATCTGAGCAAACTCAGAAGTCAGTGTTTCGACCTTTTCAGCCAAAGCATGGTCATGAGTAACCTTCTTAACAGAAGGGGCTCCTGCATGCGGGCGTTTACGGCGCTTTGGTTCCTTCCTGGGGCTGGAGGCCAAAGTCGCACTAGATATTCCACTTTCCAATGCTGCAAGTCTAGCAGATCTCTCTGCCAGTGGCATGCTGGCACAATTAAGGCAGGCATCGCCAGTCAGGGCTTCCCTCAGGTGTCTGATCCCAGGACACGAGGGGCAAAACATATGTCCATCATCTGGGCTTAAGGGAGCCAAACAGATTCTACAGCCATGCAACAAAGGCCCTGTCAACATTGTGGACTGCGTGCAGATGGCTAACGCAAGCCCTGACGGTTACAGATGGAAAGACAAAGCGTGAATCACACACAGTGTAAATAGTAACACGAGGCACGGAGCATGAAGCACTCACAGCCGTCGACTTGACACGAGGCCCGGAGCATGAAGCACTCACAGCCGCACACTCGACACGAGGCCCGGAGCGTGAAGCACTCACAGCCGCACACTCGACACGAGGCCCGGAGCGTGAAGCACTCACAGCCGCACACTCGACACGAGGCCCGGAGCGTGAAGCACTCACAGCCGCACACTCGACACGAGGCCCGGAGCGTGAAGCACTCACAGCCGCACACTCGACACGAGGCCCGGAGCGTGAAGCACTCACAGCCGCACACTCGACACGAGGCCCGGAGCGTGAAGCACTCACAGCCGCACACTCGACACGAGGCCCGGAGCGTGAAGCACTCACAGCCGCACACTCGACACGAGGCCAGGAGCGTGAAGCACTCACAGCCGCACACTCGACACGAGGCCCGGAGCGTGAAGCACTCACAGCCACAGTAATAACACAATGCACACAGCCGAAAAACTTACAGCCCAAGTGCTAAGTCACTTAGAGCAACGACGACAACACTAGCTGCTAGCGGAGCTGTTAAACTTAGCAAAATGGCGGCAGTGCAGACAAAGTACTTCAAGGAGTGGAAAACACTCACGGCAAGCCCAACACAGTACACTATACTGGTTCTGATACACACACTACCATGTAGTTAACGGGGTTAGTGACACAACTAAACAAATAGCCAACTTTTGTCGAAACAACACAGCTAATGTGCACAGAGGAAAATACCCAGCAGGGCAGCGGCAAAGGTGCCCACCCGGCGTTTAGGAAGGTGTACTCACGACAGGCGTCAGTCAAAGAATACAAAAAACGGTGAAGCCGTGTCTTGCAGCCTCTGGAGGAAGTGTGCAGTGCACATAGCTCCAACCAAAGCTGGGTTGCGAGGCTACAAGCGACAGCGGCAATCGCAGCTAAATGCGTTCTCAACCTCTAAGAATGCGAGGATGTAGAAAAGAAGCGAGCGCTGGGTGTGTCTGGTATATAAAGACAACCACTGATGTCACCCAGGTCCAGTGGTGTCAAAAGTACACACATTTGTTACTTAAGTAGAAGTATAGATACTGCAGTTTAAAAACACTCTGGTAAAAGTTGAAGTATCAACTTGACCTCTTTACTCAAGTAAAAGTGAAAAAGTATGTGCTCCAAAACCTACTTAAAGTATAAAAGTATAAAGTAACCTTTAAAAAAAAAAACAGGTAGATGCCACTATATGAATTGAAAGCTTAATTTAAAAACTGATTCGTTCTACATGTGGCCCAAGACCCAAAACCCAAAATTACCCCCAACACAACCTGCACAAAAATGTTTCAATTCTAGAAGCTCTGAAATGCAATCTGGGACTATTCCAGACAATAAACTGCAGTGAGTGCAGCATCCATTTAGTGAAGAAAAAAAACAAAAAAACACAACTTTCCTTATTCAAATTCATTCCAGTAGTATTCTGCTCTTACTAGGATGTAGCAGTTAGTTCTGGAGGAAATCACTGAAGAAATTAACACAATGAAAATATGGTTTGACCGAAACAAACTCATTAAATAAGACGGGGATGAAGTGGAGGTATAAGAATCACTAGGTGTTCACAGGAAACACTCATTTATTTATGTATGTATTTATTTACGTATGTTCATTGTTAGTTGCTTTTATATTTTCTGTTGTTTCTATTCAGGTTCTTTTTGCCTCTTTCTCTAGGATTGTATATAATAATCATTAGATTATTAATATATAAACAAAAATAAATTTAAGAAATATTACAATTTGAAAACAAACAGCTGCAACTGCATAATGCTAAGTTTTAACATTGAAAATGCCATAGACATGCTAACGCGTTAGCATCGCTCCCGTTTTTAAGTTATAAAATACATCCATCAACTGTTTCAGAAGACCATAACAGGTCAGTTTAACATAGAAAAGGTAAATAATACTCACATAAGTATGCTCTTTAGGGTTTTAGCGGGGGAAAATTAAGCGAAAGAAAGAATAAACGAAGCAATGGTCGTAGCATTGCTTCAATCTGCGAACTACTGCTTCGATTGGTTCACGGTTCACAGCAAAGCCGTGCTGCAGAAAAGTTGATTACAGGCGCACATGACGTGAAATATATATATAAACATTAAACTGAAGCCAAAAGTAACGAGGCTGTTTGTTTTAAAAATGTAAGGAATAGAAAGTACAGATACTTGTGTGAAAATGTAATGAGTAGAAGTCGGCAGAAAAATAAGTAATGGAGTAAAGTATAGATACCTAAAAAGTGTACTTAAGTACAGTAACGAAGTATTTGTACTTCGTTACTTGACACCTCTGCCCAGGTCACATCCAATGGCGTGACTTTGTTGGTATATATTCTCGACCTCTGTGCTGTGCACATGTAGTTATCCAGGTGCTAAAGCACCGCCCTCTGGCGGTCAGGAGGAATGAAATAGAACCACTTTAGTTTCTCAAAAGTTGCTCAGTCTCACCAGCGCAGGTTACGTGGCCCAGAAAAGGAGCTCCAGTGTAAAATATCTGCTGGGCATGTCCTGTGAGGGCATGTCCTGTGAGGCTTCATCACGGAGGCGTTGTTGCTGCGCCATCATTTCACAGTGGAATGTGCCGAAAAAGTGCTGATGTCCACCTCTTCCGCAATTTCTCGGATAATCACACAATGGTCCCACATCTCCACAGCGTTCACTTTGGAAATGATCTGGTCATTTCAGCATGTTGATGGCTGACCGGAGCGCGGCGCGCTCTCCACCGTTGTGCGGACGTCTTTAAACCGGTTGTACCGCTCCTTAATCTGTGTGATACCCAGAGGATCGTCACCGAAAGCCATCTGAATAATCCGAATGGTTTCCACCTGGCTGTGGCCCAGTTTCTGGCAAAATTTGATGAAGTTGCGCTGCTCCAGTCGTTCTGCCATTTCCTTGCAAAGAAAAAACGACGAGAGACTCCACCCATCCTCACACAAAGGCTGCTTACAAGCAAGTTGGCTCATGCAAGCACACGATTCAAATCCATCAGGTTTTTGAAAAAAATAAAAAGGTCTGATACTTTTCTAACAGACCTTGTACTTCCCCACACCGTCTCCAACAGCTCATATCCCAATATTTTGCCTGTGCTGGAGTTCTAAAAAAAAAACGAACAATATTCTTCCAGCCATGCTCTTTCCACTTTAAAGAGGATGTTGTTTTCCATATTTGTTGATTTATGTTGTCCCATTCCTCCTCGGTCAATTTAATATTAGCCTCAATTTCCTTTTTATATATTCAGTGTCTTCTCCCTTTAGGTTTTCTAAGCCCTCGTATATTTTTGAGATCAATTTCCCATTGAGTTTATTTTGGTAAGCCAAGACAAACATTTTAATTATTGCTGTATCCTTATCCATGTATTCTTTATTTAATACGAGGTCTGTCAATAAAGTAACGGTCCTTTTTATTTTTTCAAAAACTATATGGATTTCATTCATGTTTTTACGTCAGACATGGTTGAACTCTCGTGCGCATGCGTGAGTTTTTCCACGCCTGTCGGTGACGTCATTCGCCTGTGAGCACGCCTTGGGAAGGAGTGGTCCTGCCCCCTCATCAGATTTTCATTGTCTGGAAATGGCGGAATGAAAAGGACTTTTTTTCCATCAGAATTTTTTCAGAAGCTGTTAGAGACAGGCACCTGGAAACCATTCGAAAAATTTATCTGGCTTTCGGTGAAAATTTTACGGGCTTCACAGAGAATAAGGTGTGTTAGTACAGCTTTAAGGACCCCTTTAAGGATGCTCGGCGTGCCGCGCTCCGAGCTGCAATGACGCGGCACAAGCCACCGGACCATTTCTAAACGGATGGCTCTGTGGATACGAGACCGTCGTGTGCTCTTTCTCTGGTTATCACAAGAGCTGGACATCAGCCATTTTCCGGCAGATTTCACTTTTAACAAGCGATTTTGTCATGGAAAGCCGCGCGGAGGCTTCGCGCATCACGACCGATTCGCTTTGGAAGCGAGACAAAGGAACGCCTCCATTTCGGCGTGTTAGAGGACAAGTTTGGACATGTCCAGCTCTCCACAATTTCACTGATACTTACTGGACTGGTAAGCATTGAAAGTCGAGATAGACATCCCTTGCTGGATTTTCTGCATATTGATTTACTGTAGCTCACTGTTAACCTAGCCATATGTAGATTGCTGTAGTTCATTTATGTCTCTGCTGTGGCTTCCTTTTCCCGTCTCTCCTGTGTGTTAACAGCTGGCGTTGGAGACTCATTTCTGGACGTGGATGAACCACTTTGTGACATGGGGCTCGATTGCTTTCTACTTCATCTTCTCTCTCTTCTATGGTGGTATCATCTGGTAAGAACTGCCTCTTGCTTTTTTTTTTCTTCTTTTTATACAACTTGCTGTTCTTTCAGATTTGAATAAAACAACATAAATAATATTTTTCAACATTATAACAATGTAAGAGAAATTACGTTAAACTGATACCAAGTCGTATAGTAGCACAAAGTGACAAATGGGTAGTTATATCACAAAACATAACATGAATCATCACTATCATAAAGTATGTTAAGTATTTGGTCCTCCAGTACTGTGATTTGACTGTTCTGCAAGTACCTTCCTCTACTAACAAAAAAAATCTTGAGTAGGCCTCAGGGCAGAGTTTGTTTTTGCTAAATGTGTGTCTCCGTCTCCTCTTCACTGCCCAATCACTGTCCTGTCTGCACCTCCAGGCCTTTCCTCCACACACAGGACATGTACTTCGTCTTCGTGCAGCTGCTGTCTAGCGGCTCGGCCTGGTTTGCTATCATCATCATGATCATAACCTGCCTCTTTCCCGATGTCGTGAAGAAGGTGTTCTACAGACATCTGCAGCCCACCAGCACGCAGAAGAGTCAGGTAGTGTGGGGAGCACGATGAGAAAGGGTTAAATAACCATTAGAATCTTAATGCCTTTTTGCTGCAGTTTTATTACAGGAGCTGCACCCTGCTGGCCTGATTGCACAGTGCAAAGCATTTGCCACATACGATGTACCTGCAAAATTGTTTTCTTTTCCAAATGAGTGTTGACTCATGGAGCTGATGAACAGCACTCTTCTCCCCCTGGTACCCAGTGATTTTTCATTTCTCTCTACTCTATCCACACTTCACTTGCCAGATTAGGTGTGTTCAACCAGTCAACAATCTGGAAGATGTGTAAGTAGAACCAGGCAAAACTTCAAACATGGAGCTGTGATTTGCCAGAATTGAATTTGGGAATTGCTGCTCAAATAGATACTGATAAATGTAAACCCAAACAACTCAGTGTATGCCAGTATAATTAAAGTTGCTTGAGTGGCATTTTAAACATTAATATAGCAACTTATGACTATATTCCTTCTAATCATTCAGTGACTTCGTGGCATCCTGGACAGAGAATGAAGCAGCACTCCCTTTGTGCTCTGAGCTTTTCTGTCTCCTTCTTACATCCTTGGTTTGAGCATTTGCACACATTCATTGCATGAGATTTCTGCGTGTGCACATTTAGTGCATGTGTGTCCTGCTCTGTGAAAGCGTTGCTGCTCCCTACGTTTATAAAGAGACAGTGGTACACACTACTCACCACATAACTGTTGATTCCCCCCCCCCCCCCAAGATGTTGGTGACTTTACACGAATAAGTCCCAAAGTCATGTTTAAAGACCAAACATACGTCTGACCAAGAATGTGGTCAGACTAAATTTTGAGCCGTTAGTCCTTTTAAAAGGCTTCAACTGCTGTTTGTTCAGCTCAGTGCAATGGGAGGGAGGGTTGTGCAGGAGTGGCTGAGGGAAGCTTTGCATGACTGAAAAATAATTCACAGCACTTTTAAATATTCACATGTTTATAATCCAGTATGGTTTGGGCCAGTGTTTCCCAATCCTGGTTCTCAGGGCCCAGACTATTGCATGTTTTTATTTTTTCCTGATCTGCTTAGACTGGATCAGCTCAACTGACTGACTGATGGAACTCACCTGCTTTAGCTCATGTGTAGTTTGAACAGGGAGAAATGGAAATTGTGAACATACATACGCTGAATAAATACTGGGATGTTGCGGTCCTGGCTCTTCTTTTACCTTTTATTAAACATTAAAAAAAAAACAAAAAACAAAACATAAAAATCAGGCAGCCTTCTAAAGAGATTGGTAGGTGAGAACATTTCAGTAGTTAAACCTCCCGTGTGCAGCAAAAGACTTATGTGTTGTACTTTCATTGGTAAAGTCTGTAATTATTTTCTCTAATATGAGAGAAGCCCAGAAGAGAAAACAATGACTGTGGAAGGCATCTGGTTTCTTATATTCTCAGCCTCGGAGGTCATGTGTGACCACTTTCTTTCAGGAACAGCATGGTATTTACGAGTTGCACTGAGACACCACATAAATCTGTTCTGTCCCCATACAAACACACTCACATGCACAACAAAACACACACTCACCTCTCGGAAGACTCTTGCTGTAATAGTTTCATTTTTGGCTCAAACTTTCCTTCTTTTTTGAGTGATCTGCCTTTCCAGATCCGGTGTGGTGTTTGATGTTTCTGCTCTAACGTTTGTCACATTTTGTCCTTTCCTGTGTGGGTTTGTGTTCTAACCACTCTGTTCTGTGTGTCTTCTTCCTGCTATCCTGTTTCTCTGTATATTCTCTGCGTGCACTTTTCTGTCCTGGTGAAGATGTATTCCAACCGAGTGGTGATAGGTGATGACTTCATCGCTCTGCAGCCTCTGTCCAGAGCCAAGAGCCAGCTGGGCAAGATTAGGTAGAAAAGATTCATAGGCTTCATATACTTACGTGAATATTCCCACATCTGTCATGGCTAACCTTTGGCCCTACATTGGTGCTCCTCTTTGAATATGATTCTGCCAACTTGAAATTTAGTATTTTTGTTGCTTTCAGTCAGTTATACCACAGCAAGACTGAGTTGTAGAGTGCTGTAAAGGACTGAGTTAACATTTGGCACCCTTGGCTCACCACTCAGCCAACATCTGGAAGAGTCTTTGTTTCCTGGAACTTGGCGGACTCTAATATCTTGGGGTAATTCTTTCTGTGCTCAGCACGAAAATTGGATACTGAGGTGTGTTGAGCTACACCAGGCATCTGGAAGTCCAGCCAAGTTCCCAAAAACAAGCCTTTTAACAGATTTTTTCCAACCTGTGCTGTTTTATGCCAAGCAACGTGTCTAAGCGCTTCTCAGTTTCAGTTCATTGTATTTTATTTATACAGCTCCAAATCACAGCAAAGCTCCCTCAAGATGCTTTACACAAGTAAGGTCTAACCTTACCAGACACCTAGAGCAAGCACACAGGTGACAGTGATAAGGAAAAACTGCCTCTGTTGATGTTGAGAAGGAAACCTCAAGCAGACCAGAGTCAGAGGGGTGACTCACTGCTTAGGCCAATCTAAAAGTTTTGCAAAGTTTGTACCAAGGTGAAGAAACAGAAAAACCAGAATAGCGTCAAAAATAAAGGGCATTATTGAGATGAGCGCACAGTCGTTGGTGCCACAGTCAGGGGGTGTGAGATAGGGCCAGCGTCCATCCATCACCTCGTCCGTGGGTTACAGCACAAGCTGTCCTCATTGAAGAGTACATTCCAAAAGCAGACTGCAGTGTGCTGCTTCAGCCAGGCTATCTCAGTCAGTCCAACGACCTGTGGTGCACAGTCATCAACCTTGCACAATATCTTCAGTGCCTTGGATAGAGAGAAAAAGAGCAGAATCAGTCGGCCAGAAATAACTCCACCTAAGGTATGAGGAAGCAGAGAGAATACTAAGGTGGTCGCCGGCCACTAGCCCTGAACTTCACTGACAGACCCAAGAATGAGAGATCGAGACCTGCTTCCATTACTAATGAGGTGAGTTAAAGGGATAGGAAATATAGTTCACACTATGCCAGTATGCTAGTCATACAAGAGGGAGAATAGATGCATCTTAAGTCTGGACTTAAATGTCTCTACAGAATCTGGCTGTTTTATCTCCATAGGGAGATCATTCCACAGAATAGGATGCAACAAGAGAAACCTCTGTGGCTTGCAGACCTTTTATTCACCCTAGAGACACAAAGTAGTCCTGCACCCTGAGAACGCAGAGCCCAGGCCAGTATGTAGAGTAAAATTTGATCAGTTGAGTAGGGAGGTGCTAGTCCATGAATAATTTTATAGGTTAGTAACAGAACCTTAAAATCTGACCTCATGAACAGGAAGCCAGTGAAGAGATGCCAAAATCGGTGTAAAGTGGTCAAATTTTCTGTTACTTGACAAACTCTGGCAGCAGCATTTTGAACCAATTGGAGACCCCTAATGCTGGACTGCAGTAAACCAGAGAACATTGCAGTAGTCCAGTTTAAACTGGCTGAGGCTTAGCACCAAATCTGGCCATGTACAAGTTGGAATCGTTTGGTTTTTGATGGCTACTTAATAAAATATGGCTGTGGTTGACTTATGTCATAACTGCGGCTTTGGAATATAATTGAACTGGACTGTGTAACTCGTTGTTTGATAGGTGCATAAGTAATGTGATTACCTTCAGTTGTACACTAGATCTGAAAGACAATAAATAATTTCCTCATCGTGAATTCACACTTAAAGTCCTGGACCCAATCGGCCGTGAAAAATGAGCTAAAATCTCAAAATTTTACACAATACTCACTTTGTTCAACGTTTAACAAAAAAAAACTATTAGTGACAAAGCCTTTAAGAATCTTGAAGCTGATAGTATTAAACACTGTTGATCATGACTAGTTTGTGAGCTATATTACAACTAGATTACTTTTTAACCTGTGAGGATCCCTGAACATTTCATCTGGTTGTAGATTTTTAAAAATGGTTTTCTGTATGTTAACTGCTTTATAGAAGATAAGACAAAATAGTCATTAAAATTCTACTTTGAAGGTGGAAACATCTAAATTGAAATGCTTTCTGCTAAAGATTATAGTTGCTTGTTTGTTTGTAAACATATTCAGTCAGAAATATATTTAGCTGTTAATTTTAAGGTCTAGTATACTTGTAGATTTTTGAAGTATCTGTCGCCCACTCCCCCTCCACCCATAAAGGCTGAAGTTGAATAATCATTTGCAGTGTTGCTTTGGTTGACTTGTTCAAAAGTAGAAAAATTGCTTTCCAGAAAAAGTTCTACAGTTCATTAAAAAAAAAAAAAAAAAACCTTCATTTCCTGGGGACTGGTCTTGATTTCGTCCTTCTGAGGCCCATTTCTAACACTGGCAGTTTGCCGGCTGCCGAGAAGAGTGCTGTTAGTGTTGGAACAGGGTCTTGTTTTGTTTTGCCTTTTCTGTGGCTGCATGCTCCCGACAAGCCAATCAGCATTCTCTGTGATTGGGACGAGGCATTACAACACACAGCCATTTCACAGAACTCATGTCTTAGGATATAATGCAGAGGAATGTTTAAAAAAAAAAAAAAAAAAAAAACTACTGCATGTACTGCATTTTAGTGAGACGGACACAGAGAATGTGTTACGAGATCGCCACTATGTCTGCCTGTGAGAGCATAAACTCGCCCACTGCATGAACACCTGCAAATCCTCACTGATTTGAATTTTCTCTCTTCACCCCGACAACTGTAACAACTGTGTGTGTCATGCGGGGACTCCGTCTGAAATGCAAAATTGAAGCCCTGAGTCCTTACCAACGTTCAGCCCAGGGCGTAACTCAGACCAACTGGTCAGAGCGCCGGCTTTCAGCCTGTCAGCTCGCGGTCTTGGCATGTAATCAGGGCGTGGTATGCATGTTGCACAGCAGCATGACGAAGCCCATAAAATCACCCCAACATCTCAAGCATTTTCATTCGTCCACAAGCATACACCAGACCCGAAAGCCTTCGAAGTGATTCTCCGTTTCACCCTCCTCACATCTGAGTCGTCCACCTGCATGGTTCAGGAGAACAGCCAAAGACAGACACCTCACTCCTGGACACCAGTCCAAGAGTCTGGACTTGTGGTGTTGTCCTGTTTGAAAGCATGCAGTATTCTGTGCTGTCAGAACATCTGCAGATGAAGCATCACCATGAACTCATAACCAAAACTCTGCTTGGTTCAGGGATGTTCTCAAAACGCTGGGGTCCATCGACATTCCAGAAAGAGCCAAGAGGGCGCAGGCTTTATTTGCAACCACTGACTCCATGAGGTGATTTCTGGATTGTTTTTGGACGCCACTGTTCTCAGGCAAGACGTCTTTAGCACCATATTGCAGAGTGAAAATCAGCAAGTGTTCCTCGATCACTGGTGCATTTCCTGTTTTGTTTTTTGTTCTTTCTGTTTTGTTTGCTGCATGCGTCGCTGCTGTTTATTTTTAAATCATTCCAGCTAAACCGCTTGCTGCTTTGGATGGATCATAGTTAAACCAGAAGGACACTCGGGAGTCCATCTGTCTGGCAAAACCTGAAACAAGTCATATAAATCAGTTTATTCCAAGTGACCTTGCCAAAAACTTGATAATCAAATAACTTTTTTTATGTAGAAAATAACCATTGCCGACCTAACTTTGGATTTGTAAATAAATACATACAACCCCTGGCAAAAATTATGGAATCACCGGCCTCGGAGGATGTTCATTCAGTTGTTTAATTTTGTAGAAAAAAAGCAGATCACAGACATGACACAAAACTAAAGTCATTTCAAATGGCAACTTTCTGACTTTAATAAACACTATAAGAAATCAGGAAAAAAAATTGTGGCAGTCAGTAACTGTTACTTTTTTAGACCAAGCAGAGGGAAAAAAAATATGGAATCACTCAATTCTGAGGAAAAAATTATGGACTCACCCTGTAAATTTTCATCCCCAAAACTAACACCTGCATCAAATCAGATCTGCTCGTTAGTCTGCATCTAAAAAGGAGTGCTCACACCTTGGAGAGCTGTTGCACCAAGTGGACTGACATGAATCATGGCTCCAACACGAGAGATGTCAATTGAAACAAAGGAGAGGATTATCAAACTCTTAAAAGAGGGTAAATCATCACGCAATGTTGCAAAAGATGTTGGTTGTTCACAGTCAGCTGTGTCTAAACTCTGGACCAAATACAAACATGGGAAGGTTGTTAAAGGCAAACATACTGGTAGACCAAGGAAGACATCAAAGCGTCAAAACAGAAAACTTAAAGCAATATGTCTCAAAAATCGAAAATGCACAAAAAAACAAATGAGGAACGAATGGGAGGAAATTGGAGTCAACGTCTGTGACCGAAGTGTAAGAAACCGCCTAAAGGAAATGGGATTTACATACAGAAAAGCTAAACGAAAGCCATCAACACCTAAACAGAAAAAAACAAGGTTACAATGGGCTAAGGAAAAGCAATCGTGGACTGTGGATGACTGGATGAAAGTCATATTCAGTGATGAATCTCGAATTTGCATTGGGCAAGGTGATGATGCTGGAACTTTTGTTTGGTGCCGTTCCAATGAGATTTATAAAGATGACTGCCTGAAGAGAACATGTAAATTTCCACAGTCATTGACGATATGGGGCTGCATGTCAGGTAAAGACACTGGGGAGATGGCTGTCATTACATCATCAATAATCATCAATAAATGCACAAGTTTACGTTGATATTTTGGGCACTTTTATTATCCCATCATTTGAAAGGATGTTTGGGGATGATGAAATCATTTTTCAAGATGATAATGCATCTTGCCATAGAGCAAAAACTGAAAACATTCCTCGCAAAAAGACACATAGGGTCAATGTCATGGCCTGCAAATAGTCCGGATCTTAATCCAATTGAAAATCTTTGGTGGAAGTTGAAGAAAATGGTCCATGACAAGGCTCCAACCTGCAAAGCTGATCTGGCAACAGCAATCAGAGTAAGTTGTAGCCAGATTGATGAAGAGTACTGTTTGTCACTCATTAAGTCCATGCCTCAGAGACTGCAAGCTGTTATAAAAGCCAGAGGTGGTGCAACAAAATACTAGTGATGTGTTGGAGCGTTCTTTTGTTTTTTATGATTCCATAATTTTTTCTTCAGAACTGCTTTTTTTCTACAAAATTAAACAACTGAATGAACATCCTCCGAGGCCGGTGATTCCATAATTTTTGCCAGGGGTTGTACTACTCACAAAAAGGGGCCTAGTTTAATTCATGTCTTAATTTATTTCTATATTTTCATACAACTAGTATTTGGTCTCTTTCCATGTTTGCACATTTATTTATATATTTTTACATTTGTGTGTGTGTGTGTGTGTGTGTGTGCGTGTGCGCACGCGCCAATGGGTGTATGGGCTAAACCTCAGTCTTATGCAGGATTAGTCAACTGGACGAACTAAACAGAAGCAGCTGTTTTCTTTAAAATCTACATCCTGTTACCAGCACATAATGGTTTCTAGTGGAAGATCAACTTGGAAAAAAGTACGTTTCTGCCGTTGCAGTTGTCAGGTCAGTCAAGTCACTGGTGTGACCGAGAAGGGGTGGGATAATGTATATCATGGATCCAGTCCTGCATTCACTGAGATTGGGACCGCCTACCTTATTAGCATACACAAACAGAAATGAAGAAATAAATGAATGCAGAAATTTGTAATTACCCAAGTGTAGAAATACAGAAATTAATAAGGGAAGTGATAAATATAAAGAATGAATGTAGGAATGTTGAACTAGCCCAATAGTTGAAGTATGGAAATGTAGAAATAAATTCAAGACATCAGTATGCCCCTTTTAATGACAAAATGTATTATGTATTTTTATACAAGTTTTTTATGCATTTACTTATTGATTCATTTGTACTTTTTTCCACTAAAAATCTACTAACAATTGGGGGACAGTGATGTGTATCCACTAACATTAAGTCCTCCATGTTTAAAATAAATAACTAAACAATAATAATAATAATAATAATAATAAAAATTTTAAGGTTGTTGTACCAAGGTGTATGGAATCCTGGTACCAAACACAAATCCCAGTGACAGCTTAAGCTCCTTTGCAAAGTTACTGTTTGCATGTTTTATTCTATCTGTAGTAATTTGCATTTTATTCCAATTTGCTAATAATTTGCAGGAGGAATGAATTCTGTACAAGAGACATGCAGCTGGAGGAGTCTGTTGGCTCGGTGCAATTACACAACATGGCGTGTGCCGTTTAAAAACAAAAGTATATTTAAATATGATTGTGCATATAATGCCGCTTACTCAAATCAAATCAATTTTATTTATATAGCGCCAAATCACAACAAACAGTTGCCCCAAGGCGCTTTATATTGTAAGGCAAAAGCCCCCAGCAGTCTAAGTCTATAGCAGCATAACTAAGGGATGGTTCAGGGTCACCTGATCCAGCCCTAACTATAAGCTTTAGCAAAAAGGAAAGTTTTAAGCCTAATCTTAAAAGTAGAGAGGGTGTCTGTCTCCCTGATCTGAATTGGGAGCTGGTTCCACAGGAGAGGAGCCTGAAAGCTGAAGGATCTGGTTAGACACCATGTTTCTAAGATTTGTGGGGCCAAGTACAATAACTTCTGTTTTATGAGTTTAAAAGCAGGAAATTAGAGGTCATCCATGTCTTTATGTCTGTAAGACAATCCTGCAGTTTAGCTAATTGGTGTGTGTCCTCTGGCTTCATGGATAGATAAAGCTGGGTATCATCTGCGTAACAATGAAAATTTAAGCAATGCCGTCTAATAATACTGCCTAAGGGAAACGTATAAAGTGAATAAAATTGGTCCTAGCACAGAACCTTGTGGAACTCCATAATTAACCTTAGTCTGTGAAGAAGATTCCCCATTTACATGAACAAATTGTAATCTATTAGATAAATATGATTCAAACCACCGCAGCGGAGTGCCTTTAATACCTATGGCATGCTCTAATCTCTGTAATAAAATTTTATGGTCAACAGTATCAAAAGCAGCACTGAGGTCTAACAGAACAAGCACAGAAATGAGTCCACTGTCTGAGGCCATAAGAAGATCATTTGTAACCTTCACTAATGCTGTTTCTGTACTATGATGAATTCTAAAACCTGACTGAAACTCTTCAAATAGACCATTCCTCTGCAGATGATCAGTTAGCTGTTTTACAACTACCCTTTCAAGAATTTTTGAGAGAAAAGGAAGGTTGGAGATTGGCCTATAATTAGCTAAGATAGCTGGGTCAAGTGATGGCTTTTTAAGTAATGGTTTAATTACTGCCACCTTAAAAGCCTGTGGTACATAGCCAACAAATAAAGATAGATTGATCATATTTAAGATCGAAGCATTAATTAATGGTTGGGCTTCCTTGAGCAGCCTGGTAGAAATGGGGGTCTAATAGACATGTTGATGGTTTGGAGGAAGTAACTAATGAAAATAACTCCGACAGAACAATCGGAGATAAAGAGTCTAACCAAATACCGGCATCACTGAAAGCAGCCAAAGATAATGATACGTCTTTGGGATGGTTGAGTAATTTTTTCTCTAATAATTAAAATTTTATTAGCAAAGAAAGTCATGAAGTCATTACTAGTTAAAGTTAAAGGAATACTCGGCTCAATAGAGCTGTGACTCTTTGTCAGCCTGGCTACAGTGCTGAAAAGAAACTTGGGGTTGTTCTTATTTTCTTCAATTAGTGATGAGTAGTAAGATGTCCTAGCTTTACGGAGGGCTTTTTTATAGAGCAACAGACTCTTTTTCCAGGCTAAGTGAAGATCTTCTAAATTAGTGAGACGCCATTTCCTCTCCAACGTATGGGTTATCTGCTTTAAGCTGCGAGTTTGTGAGTTATACCACGGAGTCAGGCACTTCTGATTTAAGGCTCTCTTTTTCAGAGGAGCTACAGCATCCAAAGTTGTCTTCAGTGAGGATGTAAAACTATTGACGAGATACTCTATCTCACTTACAGAGTTTAGGTAGGTGGACGATAGATAATAACAAATAAAACTGGTTTTTGGGACTTCCAATTTGGATGGACAAGACTGAGTCAAGCTTTCAAATGAATTAAAGCTCTGTCTGGGTTTTTGATTAATTAATAAGCTGGAATGGAAGATTGCTGCTAATCCTGTGAAAGAATCACAGCATCATTGTACCCCCCCCCCCCCCCCCCCATTTTCTTTTTTCTTTTTTTTTCCTAATTAGATTAGCAAGAGGTAATCACTAAAGCACCCAGGGGGCACTCTCGGGTGTTCGTTAGCTCTGATGGATTCAGCAGCAGGTTAATTGGTTAGAATGCTAATAGATTGTACGTGTGATGGAAAGTAACTTTTCTCAAAACTTGCTCAGTTTTACAGTGGTTTCTAACACGCTCTGCCTTCTTGCCACTGCATTCATTTTATTTATTTTCCTGATTTTGTTTTTTTTTTTGGTCTGAGAAATTAAAGCCTTGCTCCAGTGACCTCTTGACTAAACTGACAATTAAAAAAGCCATAAAGCAGTAATAGGGCAACGCAGTCTCATTTGAACCCTGCATGATATTGCGGGATTTGACTACTTATGGGGACAGCTGCTCCCGTTGCGCAGTTTATGCACAGTGTAACTTCACACGGAAAATGGTGTACTGTTGTACTTTCAGCAGTGTGCTGAAAGTACAACAATCACCAAAGCAGTCGCGAAAAGTGCATTTTTTTCAGTTCCCAGTGGAGAAGGGAAGACGAGGCAAATACAACCCCTGGCAAAAATTATGGAATCACCGGCCTCGGAGGATGTTCATTCAGTTGTTTCATTTTGTAGAAAAAAAGCAGATCGCAGACATGACACAAAACTAAAGTCATTTCAAATGGCAACTTTCTGGCTTTAAGAAACACTATAAGAAATCAAGAAAAAAAGATTGTGGCAGTCAGTAACGGTTACTTTTTTAGACCAAGCAGAGGAAAAAAATATGGAATCACTCAATTTTGAGGAAAAAATTATGGAATCACCCTGTAAATTTTCATCCCCAAAACTAACACCTGCATCATATTAGATCTGCTCGTTAGTCTGCATCTAAAAAGGAGTGAACACACCTTGGAGAGCTGTTGCACCAAGTGGACTGACATGAATCATGGCTCCAACACGAGAGATGTCAATTGAAACAAAGGAGAGGATTATCAAACTCTTAAAAGAGAGTAAATCATCACGCAATGTTGCAAAAGATGTTGGTTGTTCACAGTCAGCTGTGTCTAAACTCTGGACCAAATACAAACATGGGAAGGTTGTTAAAGGCAAACATACCGGTAGACAAAGGAAGACATCAAAGCGTCAAGACAAAACTTAAAGCAATATGTCTCAAAAATCGAAAAATGTACAACAAATGAGGAACGAATGGGAGGAAACTGGAGTCAACGTCTGTGACCGAACTGTAAGAAACCGCCTAAAGGAAATGGGGTTTACATACAGAAAAGCTAAACGAAAGGCATCATTAACACCTAAACAGAAAAAAACAAGGTTACAATGGGCTAAGGAAAAGCAATTGTGGACTGTAGATGACTGGATGAAAGTCATATTCAGTGATGAATCTCAAATCTGCATTGGGCAAGGTGATGATGCTGGAACTTTTGTTTGGTGCCGTTCCAATGAGATTTATAAAGATGACTGCCTGAAGAGAACATGTAAATTTCCACAGTCATTGATGATATGGGGCTGCATGTCAGGTAAAGGCACTGGGGATATGGCTGTCATTACATCATCAATAAATGCACAAGTTTATGTTGATATTTTGGACAATTGAAAGGATGTTTGGGGATGATGAAATCATTTTTCAAGATGATAATGCATCTTGCCATAGAGCAAAAACTGCAAAAACATTCCTTGCAAAAAGACACATAGGGTCAATGTCATGGCATAGGGTCAGTGTCAATGAGCAGATCTGATTTGATGCAGGTGTTAATTTGGGGGGGGATGAAAATTTACAGGGTGATTCCATAATTTTTTCCTCAGAATTGAGTGATTCCATATTTTTTTCCTCTGCTTGGTCTAAAAAAGTAACTGCCACAATCTTTTTTTTTTTTTTCTTGATTTCTTATAGTGTTTCTTAAAGCCAGAAAGTTGCCATTTGAAATGACTTTAGTTTTGTGTCATGTCTGTGATCTGCTTTTTTTCTACAAAATTAAACAACTGAATGAACATCCTCTGAGGCCGGTGATTCCATAATTTTTGCCAGGGGTTGTATGAGCTGTCATGTCGTTAAGTGTTATAGGTAGCCAGAGTAGCTGTGTTCTCTCGCCTGCACAACCGCCTCGACATGTTTGAGCTTCGGATCATAAAAACCCGCAACCCACTGTCCACTTTCCCACTGCATCGTCACTTTTTCTTTGCATTTTCACTTTGTTTGTGTGTAATTTGCCCAAAAACTCAAAGAAAGTGCCACGTTTCTGTTCCCGGAAGTAGAAAAATTACATCATATACATCATATTTTACCCCTTTAGCACCTGTCCTCAAATGAGACTGCGCTGCTCAGTTTGTATTTATTTCTTAGTTCCTGAAGTAGTAACTAATTGCTTTCAGTTGTGATGTCATTAGAAGCATTTCAGATTGGTGTCGGGGAAATTGGAAGCTTTATCTTTGAATATACACGTTTCTCTTTGTGAGGTCACTTGTGAAGGGCTTTAAAAAATGACCAGGATTTATTTGGTCTCGTTATCAGCTGAAGGTCACACTTTGACCTTTCCTTCTGTGCAGCCTGTACTGACTTGCTGGCTGACTGGTTATTGGGCTTGCTTACTAACTGACTAATTAATTAATCTGCTGGTTGGTGAACAAACACGGGGGGGGGGGGGGGGGGGACATCCACATTCACCTTGATTGTTTAGTCTGATACTAAAGCTTAAGTCAGATTTCTGAAAGAATGTCTTAACAAAGTAACAAAGTCGACTCTTGCTATTACGAAAAATAAATAAATGGATTCAAAGGTTACCTGTGAAGGTAAATGTTAATTTTTTTTTTTGACATATTACCAGTCAGCCAGCAGTCCCGTTTGACTGACTGGCCGACTGGCCAACTAGCAGTCTACCTGGCGGCCTGATGAGCTGGTAGACCACAGTGCTCACTGTAAGCATCTTGTGTCCTTCAGATGGAAGAGGGTGAGGGTTCAGTCGACCCAGAATATGACCCTGTTAAAGTCCAGCGGAGCCCAGGGGAGGACAATTGGCACCTGCTAGCTGCTTATCCTCCCCCTGCTGCCCCCAGCCCCGACCCCTGCTCCCCTAGGTAGTACCATTCTTCACTTCTGTTGTCCCCTGTACTCTCACTGCCTCAGCATTATGGCTTCATCTGACAACCAGCCAACCGTAAGCATCAACAACCGCTGCATACCCCCCTATTTGTCCCCACCCCCAAGCTGTCGTCTTCCAACCATGAATTATCCCATCCTACCCTTCACGTCCTCGAGTGACCCCATCTCTATGTAAGACCCCATTCTTCCCAAATCTGGTCTCAGTTTACCCCCTGAATCACTGGGGTTTAGGCAGAGAGAATGCTGTTGGCATGCTGACTTCATTGTCTTCATGTTTTAATTTCTACATTCTCCTGCCACCTTTGTACTTGCCGGCGTCACACGGCACGGCCCAACAAGATGCAACACCTCACGTCGTGATCAGAACATGTCTGCATGTGCTGGGTGCCATTGATCTGCAGATGTGTTCCAGCTGTGGCCGTTCCAAATGACTGCTGGCCCAGCTGGAAAAGTTTGTTCCAAGCTGCAAGAACTTCATAAATGTAGCTGTCCGGTTGCTTCAGTGGCGCTGAGCCAGTGCTACACGATGGCTGTGGGGTCTTAACCGTGCCCAAAACACACGGTGGAACTCGTGCACCCTGGCACAAGTTTGGTGTGTGTGACTTGACCAGGTCTCCTGTTGAGTCTGCTGCCTCTCACCGTCCCGTGTGATGCCGGCGTTACTGTTTATTGAAGCCTGAATGATGTCATTGTATGTTTACAATTAGGTTCATCTGTTTGTCCTTTAAAGTCTGACCTCATTTTTTACTTATAGAAGCTGTTTGTTTGTTTATCTAATTTAAAACTTTCAAATTAATTTTGTGTGTGTTTGTGTGCGCGTTGGGGGGGGGAGTGCAGGTGCCTCTTCACTTGGCAGAACATATCAGGAACTGGGAACCTTCTCTAGAACCCAGAAATCGTCAAGAATTTAGATGGGTTGCAGTACCTTCGCAGCCCACCCCGGGGGGGTTCAGGTCCATATAAATTATGTTACGGTATGATGTCACTGACTTTGTAGCCTCCTGTGCTGTGTTCTGATGAGGTGCTGATTTCTCAGAAAGCCTGTTGCCGTTTTTCCTCCCACATCTTTATGATTTGTCATTTGATAATCAATCATCGGTTCCCTCAACATTTATTCAAGTTGTACTGCTGCTGAAAACTGCAAAATCACCAACTTTGTCCACCAGAACCTCAAATTTACAGCTTTGATTAATCTGCACTTCATTACTGACCAATCGCTGATTTATTGGTTCCATCGAAACTACTAAATCTGTCACCGTCCAGTTAATGAAGTCTGAAGATAAATAAACCAGACCGACAGATACTAGCCCGGCATTAACATCCACAGCTACAGCTGTGGATTTCTAATGGTCCTCAAATTCAGCTTCTCCATCTCTTTGTTGTAACATTAGTATCAAGAACAAACTTCAAGACTTTTTATACAGCAAACTGTCCGTGCCTGACACAGGGACATTTGTCACACCCGGAGTCATTGACGTTCACTTTTGTCCCGTCTGCGTTTTCCTGCTGCTGGCTGAGAAGCAGAAGTTTGGTCTTCAGCCAAAGTGTGTCAGATTTCTGCTGCAAAGTGCCAACGTCAGGAAGTGTTTGTGTTTGAGCGCCATGAAACGCACATTTTAAGCACTTAGCCAACAAAAGCCGCCATGAGGTGGAACTACTTTAGAACTCTTTCAGAGTACCTCCTCTGTTCTCTGTTTAAAGCTGGAACTTAATTTGTATTTTGATGTGGTCAAATGTTGTTTAATGGGTATCCTAGAAAAATCCGTTTTATTTGTAATGAATTTGTAGAGAGCAGAGATACAAATGAGGTGACTGTGACCTCACACTCTTCTTCTTGCCTTTTTTTCCTCCCCTCATCACTCTGCCTCTCACACGGCTGCTGCTGACTCAGATCAACTGAGCCACCTGATCCCAAAGGTTTCAACGCAGCAACTTCATTTAGCCTCGTCTGCCAGAGCTTCACCTGCTCATTGAAAATTCTGATGAGTCAGACAATAGATTTTTGATCTCTGACAGCTTTGTGTCAATTATTGCACAGATACACAGCAGCAGTTTTGAGTTTGTGGCCCTGAAAGTGCAAGCGGCACAAAATTTATCATTCGAAGCATTCACACAGTGCTCAGGTGTGCGAAAACAAATACGAATATCCATATACAGGTACTGATTTGAGTTTATGTAAATCACACTGTTTTGTTATTTGGAGTTTAACCTAAAATTCTACACTCGAAGCACATCTCAGTGGTTTCAGTTCAACACCACTGTACAGAGGCAAAATTACAGAAATTGTTAAATGTCTAAATATTTATTTATCCACCTCTAGGAATAAATCTGTGAATCTGTTCTGTGATTACTGGAGGACTTTAGTCTTTTGTGGTTTTCCTCATTATGCTTTAATTGGCTTTGATACATCAGCCGTATGTTGAATTAGATTGTAGATGGGTCATAAATGTGTTGAAAAGTCAAAGATCTTTCAGTTGGGATTCATGAAACTTAAGGGTAACAAATACTTTATGCAGTTAAGCCTGAAACATGGAATAATGTACTGACGGGAAGTAGAATCACACTTAAACCAAATATAAGACACTGTTTCTACATTAAAATGCACATTTAAGAAGTTATGACATGTTTTGTGACTTTGCTGCCCGTATTAATGGAGGTTGATTTTCATCTGTCGTGTCCTTAGTGAGGATTTGTGTCCCAGCACCCCGCCCGCTTTGCACTGGCGGCTTGCCTGGCCTATGTAATGGTAGGGGAATCCTGCCGGTCATAACCTTGAGTTTCAGAATTGTGTCCGCTGGAGTCTGGTTCAGTTGCTCTTCAGTCTGATGTGATTATGCGTAAAGGACAAGGCAATAACGGAAAATCACTGACATTTTTCTTGTTTGTGTTTATGAATATAATGTGTATTAATTTGAACATTTCAGTTTTTTATAGCATGGTTTATGTCACTCATTGTTTGTGTGACTGCATGCTGTATGTCTCCCCTCAGCTACCCTTATTATTCTCTCAGAACTTTACTGTTAGCCTGCACTGTGCTGATGTTCTCTTCTGCTTCTATCTCCTGCTCCTCATTTCTACCACTTTCATGTTGCACCTCCATCGCCCTCTGTCTTTCTCCTCTAGTCTCTATCAGACTCCCAGGCGGAGGCCCTCAGCTGTGTGGAGTCCCTGTGCTGCTACCAACATGGGCAGAGCGGCTGTTTCCGCCTGGCCCGCTTCCTGGAGCAAATGACCGGGCAGTGCCAGGCCAGCGCCAACCACTGTCACGTAGTGAGCCACGGCAACAGGTGGGGCGACTAGCAGAAATGATGACAGCAACAGTGATAATGAATCCTGATGAACAGTCGGGCTGCTGTGTTTCAGTTTGTGTTTCTTAATCACATCCACAGTGAGTTGTGGCAGAACAAGGTTTTATCCGTCAAGCTCCGAGTCGTTTAAGGCTAGAGGCTCTAGACTTTGTGGATTAAAACTATTTTACTCAAAGTCCGTGAACAGTCTTGCCGTTGTAATTGAGCCTGACTTCATTGCACTGGTATGAATATGACACTTTATACCCAAACCCAGAGACCAGGGACTGGTGTGGATACTGGTCACGTTGGAGCTTCTGCAAATTTTGGGCCAGTTTCTTTCACAACATATGCCGAAGAAGCAGCCAGCCAAATTAGACGTGTACAATTCAAACATCTCGGAATGCTCTACGACTTTATATGGTCAAATCAAAATGCGTCACTTTCTTGTTTTGGCGCATTTGTCTTGCGCGCCTATGCAAAAACATCATACATGTCGGTGTGTGCACGCACTGACACAGTTGTGAAGGAAGTTCGGAGAGAACATTTGCAGGACCTCGCTGGTTAAGTCGGTTAGTTTAATAAATGAACGCAGTGGACGTTTACGTGTCTGTCGCACGATGTAACCTGTCTCATCTGTGTTGACCAAACATGAGTGTATTTTGTCTACTGTGTTTGTCTTCACTGTCTGTTATGTATGTAAAGATGTCTGTATTTTGTGCCACACTTGAATCGCAGGTCACTGTCTAAATGCGACTTTGCACTTTAACGCATACTCCAAACATTTGTGTCTGTTACTGATTCGTACATGTTTGTTTTTCATTGGAGGGTTTCGACCCGACAGATAAACAGATGCACATCTGAGGAAAATTGGCCTTAAAGCTGCACTTGGTAGCCCTGAAAATATTTGTTTTTAATATTTGGACTCGCAAAGCGACAGGGAAGCGTGTGATGGGTTTTACGACCTTACTAGGTATTGTTGAGGTTTAACACATCGGCAGCTCCAGAAGGCTACGATTTACCAAAAAATAATCTTCAGTCCAGCTTTAAAGATTAGCTTCTTTTTTTTTTCTTTTCTTTTTTTACCTAAGTCCCTGTGACTCAGAAGGGTTATTGATTGATTTGCTGATAAGTCAATACCGCTGGCGCTCTGTTTTTATTAGATCAGTAATGAAGATGTTGCATTTGTGGACTTTTCGTGTGTCTGGGTGGCGTTTGCATGTTCACTGTGTGTTCATATAGTTAACAGCTGTATGCAGGTCAAATAAGGGAAGCACCTTCCGTAACCCCGCCCCTTGAACCTGTGGGATCACTGTGGTTTAGCAGATTGTAGCCAGTTTCAACATTTAGCAAAGCACGAGAGCAAATAATTCAGGTGACGCTAAAGTAGCTCTTACGTCTGACCAAGTTTGCTAGCCAGTCCTCTCGACCAGTCACACTGCTCGGAAAAAGTCGGGAAAATTTTTTTTTTTTTCTTCTCCTCCTGTCTCCGAGCTTTTGGTGGACTCCCAGCTTGGCCCCACTCATGCTTGGCTCGGGATTGGCTTGGCACAACATAGTATAACTCCACGTGAACTTATGCACTCCATCCTCAACTCTCATCTCGGGGTCATTCTTTCCACTGCATAAAATCGGACAGCAGTTTGCACCGACGCCAGGTGGCTGGAAGATCAACAGAGTTCGCGAAAACATCCGACATGTTCAAAACCTTCACGTTTAATCCACCTCTTCCAAATTATTTTGAAGTATCCCGAGCAGCATGCCAACTGTCCCTCGGGGGCACACACAAGTTGTGCCGATGCGCAGCTCGGGAAAACTTTCCGCTGAGCTCAGCCAGGTGTGAAAACTACTCAGAATGATGTACTGACACCCTCCCAAATAAAATCACTCTGCTGGGAGAGCAGCAGGGAGGGATCAAGTCTGTCCTAGTCAGGATTTGAACCGCCGACCTTTTGGACAGGAGGCCAGTGCTGTATCAGAGTGTGGGACGTGTAACCATGGAAACGACTAATCAGTTTCAATTTCAGAAAAAGGTGAGGAAGCTGTTCCCATTAGATTAGATTTAAAAGCTTCATTTGACTTAGATGAATGCTCACTGAGGGAGAATTGATTTGTTTCTGAGCTCGGCACGAAGCAAACGATCGGATTCTTTCAAAATGGCAAACAGGTCGTTTGTGCTCCCAGAACGTTAAAGTAATGCGGTAAAGAACCGCTGATTGGTCTGAGTCTGGTTCAGTTTTATCTCCACCTCATCCCTCGAACCAATAAACTGAAAAACTTCACCCACGTTTGGCCTTAATGCTGCGTACTGCCACACGCCCACACGCCAACCTGCTCAACCAGAAATACAACAATGCATATTTACACTTTGTAGACAATATAAACTATGTAACACTCATCTGTCAGAAGCCCAAATATCTGCTTGACTTACAGCTAGCTAAATAGGTGGGTGTTGTTCTAAAGGGGACCACACCCAAAACCAGAGAGGTTGCTGGGAAGTGTAGTTTTTCCCTTTTCTTCTTCTATTCTTTTTCTACAGGATCCTGAAACTATGTCTGCTTGTCCAACTTCACAGGTGTGCTTGTTTTATAACCTGGGCTGTTCTGGGTGGGTGGGGCTTACCTTTTCAGTGTTGCTCTTCTTTATTTTTCCACACCATCTCCACTGCTCTCATGGACGTCTGGCTGTAAAACGAGAATATCCAGACTGTTGCGTTGCATGGAGGCTGCGGTTGTCTTTGGTGTTTTGTGCACACTGTTGAACCTGTACGCGTCTGTGGCTCCTCCCACTCTGTTTGTGTATTTGACCTTCTGCTTTAATTATTGACATACTGTTAATGTTCCATGTGAGCTTTGCCTCCAAAAGCCTCGCTCGGTTCAGTTTTAACTCGGGAGTGATTCAGCCTTTTTTCTCAGCGGGTCTTAAAATGGTTGTCTTCATGCCATAAAATCAGTGAGAATAGTTAAGAGAAAAAGCTTCAAACTCCTTTCAGTCCTGAGATCAGAAGTTTGAACGTGTTGACAGTCAGCGTGGGTGCCGCAATGGATTGTTGTGACCTGAAAGACCCAGATGTAGCTTTCTTGTTGTGTCCTCTTTCTCTTCTGACTCAATCACCAATTGGTTAGTTCTCAAAATACACCTCAGTCCTTCACGAATAGATTTCTGTAGCTGTACGACAAATGCACATTTGTTTTAGAAGTACTTTGTTAGTACTGCAATCGGGGTATTTAAAAAAAAAAACTGAGGTGTACAGTGTCTATAGAAGTACTCACCCTTTGGGCATTTACCCGTTTTTATTGTTTAATCACATAAAGTGGAAAAGACACATTTGGGCTTCTTTTTACAATAATTGTTAAATATATGCTTTTTATTATCAACGTGAAAACAAAGCTCAACAACGTGACGTAAAACAAATAAAAACACAGAATTAGAGCACAGAAATATTTGCCCCCTTTTATTATATAGACTTAAATTATTGCTTTTACTGCTGTTGGTATCACACAGATCAGGGCAAAGAAGTCTGTGAATATGAAGAAACTCTCTTTTACCTGCATTACTGGTAAATGTCCATGAGGTGGGGTCATTGCTCCACTTGAAGAATTTTGGGACAAAAAAGTGACCAACCTGTTGTTTCTACTTGGTGAACAGAGCAGGTCACGGCCTGAACCAGACCAGCCTCCATCATGAACGACTCGAGATGCGAGTTTGCTCGATCCTGTGACCAGTGATCACAGACTTTATATCATCTGGACAAACATCGCCTACACACTTTCTAAAGAGCGACTTGGAAGATCAAATATCACGGCTCTGAGCGTCACCATGTTGGCAGCACTATTTACCAAACAAGCTAAAGGTAACAGGCTCAGACTGGGCTGTGCTTTTCATGACTGGTTTCTTGGATAAATACTTTAAGTTCTTTCGGCTTCTCCCTTCTTTGCTCAAAGCCCACCAAAGCAGGTCCAGTATGGATCTGCTTATTTATTTGGCACAAGTTTCACCCTAGATGCCCTTCCACATGACGTGGAGACTGCACATGGGTCTTGAGCTGGGAACCTTCTGTTTTTGGAAGCAAGTGCACTAACTGGTTAGTTAATAAAAATTATGACTGGCTTATTAGTGGAACTCTGGGCTCAGCAGCGCACACTACCTCTCACTCAAAGCAACCACGCCCCTAATTATTCGCAACAGTATGTTTTTTTTTTTTTTGTGATCTTTTCCTTTTGTAGCTTCTTTGTGCATATTTTTCGTTAATGTTTCTTAACCCGTGATGATGAAAGTGATGATTTTGTGAAAATAAAGGGGGCAAATACTTATGCATTCAAATATTTTGTTGTAGAATTTAAATTAAAAAGGAGATTAAAAATGCTTGTTTTCACTTTGAGGGTTTAAAAAAATTTTTTTAAAGCTAAACATTTTTTGTTTGACAAACAATTAAAAACAGTAGTTATCCAAAGTACTTTTTTATAGCCGCTGCAGTTTACCTTCAAACCCGTGACGCAAGAATGATGGTGGTTGATGGTCCTGATTTTCTTTCATGATTTATTGATTTGAATCCATCAGTTGAGTATCTCAGGTCTCATGTCATCAAACAGCAGTCCACAGGTGAGGTCAGAGTCAGTCCATCTGTGTGTCTGTCTGTCTGCACAATATCAAAGCCTTCATGTGTTGCACAGAAGGCAAATACTGCACTGGGTGTGTTTTTAATTTGTCATTGTGGCCACCAGGGAGGCATATACTCTAAATCCTTGTTGGTTCTTCTGTTTTCACATCAGAAGCAGTTGTCACAATCTGTGGAAAACATTAAACCGTTTTCCACAGATACAGTGCATCCAGAAAGTATTCACAGCACTTCACTTTTTCTACATTTTATGTTACAGCCTTATACCAAAATGGAGTAATTCATGAAAAAGTTTTTTTTTTAAATAAAGCTTTTTTGCACAGTCATTAAAAACAGACTAAGAAATCACATGTACATAAGTATTCACAGCCTTCGTTAAGTACTTTGTTGATGCACCTTTGGCAGCAATTACAGCCTCCAGTATTGTTGAATACTATGCCACAAGCTTGGTGCACCTATCTTTGGGCAGTTTTATCCATTCCTCTTTGCAGCATCTCTTAAGCTCCATCAGGTTGGATAGGGAGCGTCAGTGCTCAGCCATTTTCAGATCTCTCCAGAGATGTTGAATTGGATTCAGGTCTGGGCTCTGGCTGGGTCACTCAAGGGACATTCAGAGAGCTGTCCTGAAGCCACTCCTTTGATATCTTGGCTGTGTGTTTAGGGTCATCATCCTGCTGAAAGATGAACCGTCGCCCCAGTCTGAGGTCAAGAGCGCTCTGGAGCAGGTTTACATCCAGGATGTCTCTGTACATTGCTGCATTCATCTTTCCCCTCAATCCTGACTAGTCTCCCAGTTCCTGCTGCTGAAAAACATCCTCACAGCATGATGCTGCCACCAACCAACATGCTTCACTGTAGGGATGGTGCCTGGTTTCCTACAAATATAACACCTGGCATTCACACCAAAGAGTTCAATCTTTGATTCATCAGACCAGAGAATTTTGTTTCTCATGGTCTGAGTCCTTCAGGTGGCTTTTGGCAAACTCCAGGCGGCTGTCATGTGCTTTTTAGAAAGGAGTGGCTTCCATCTGGTCACTCTACCATACAGGTCTGATTGGTGGATTGCTGCAGAGATAGTTGTCCTTCTGGAAGGTTCTCCTCTCTCCACAGAGGAATGCTGGAGCTCTGATAGTGACCATCGGGTTCTTGGTCACCTCCCTGACTAAGGTCCTTCTCCCACGATTGCTCAGTTTAGACGGGCGGCCAGCTCTAGGAGAGTCCTCGTGGATCGAACTTATTACATTTATAGATGTTGGAGGCCACTGTGCTCATTGGGACCTTCAAAGCACCAGAAATGTTTCTGTACCCTTCCCCTGATTTGTCTCAAGACAATCCTGTCTTGGAGGTCTACAGACAGTTCCTGCTTGGTTTGTGCTCTGTCAACTGTGGGACCTTATATGTAGACAGGTGTGTGTTTCCAAATTGTGTCCAATCAACTGAATTTACCCCAGGTGGACTTGAATTAAGCTGCAGAAACTTCTCAAAGACTGTGAATACTTATGTACATGTGATTTTTTTTTTTTTTTTTTTTTTTTTTCAAAAATCTTTAAAAAAAACAACTTTCACGTCTTCATGGGGTGTTGTGTGCATAATTTTGAGGGGGAAAAAAAAAATTTCATGGTGCTGTGAATACTTTCTGGGTGCACTGTATTACCACAGTTCAGAACCTTGTTGTTCTGAGTAATCTGGATTTTTGTTTGTTCTGTGTTGTTACCATCATGTCCATAAGTATTGGACTGACATAATTGTAATTTTGTCTCCGACCACCACCACAATGAAGCTGAAATCAAAATGAGCTTTTAGTATCAACTTTAAGCTTTGATTTAAGGGGTTTAACAAAAATATCACATCAACCTTGTAAGACAGGTTTTACGACATCCATCATTAAAAAATAGAAACAGTAAATCAGTCTGCAGTAGGCATTTTTCAAAATCTGTGCGACTGCAGTGATGTTAGTGAGAGAAGCCACCAAGATAGCCATAACACTGAGTTATAGGCTTCTGTGGCTGTGATCGGAGAGACTGTGCACAGTGCACCTTTTCTCTGTTGGATCACCAGTTGTACAGATTAACACAGAAGGATTTTCATACAAGACTGATCAAATCTTGGCTCCCGTCATGCCTTCTGGCTTTAGCTGAAATTTCACGTGTGTTTAAAAAACCGTATCTGTTCCCCTCTACTGTGAAGTTGTGTAAGAAAGTGCTCTAACAAACAAAGGTTTTGGAGGCAGATAAGCCTATAATTCTTTGAGTTATCACAGTTGTTTAGGTGGCTTCCCTCACTGGTGTCCTTGCAAAACCACTGAGTTTATGATTAGAACTGCTGACGTGGCAGATTTTCCTTGCTTGTTTGTATTTGCTAAAGATAGATGGAAATAACACATTTTCATTGACCTGGAGATATTCATGTGTTCGCCCCCTGCTGGTTCTGTGTTAATGACAAGAGACTTTTGATACTCAGTCATAACTTTTATTACATTCATTTATTATTACTGTTTTACATCCTTTGTTCCTTCTAACCTGCTTGTGTAAACGTTTTTCAGTCTGTGGTGGAGAAATAGCCTTTGATTGGTAACAATCTAGCCCCTCCCTATGCACAGACTCTGCCTAGCCCCTCCCCATGCACAGACTCCGCCTCCTAACCCTCAGTCACTGCTGCCTGTTTTCAGGTGTTGGAGGGACTCTGAGAACTTCCACTCAAACGACCGCACCATCCTGACGCTGTCGCCCATCGAGGCCCGCTGCTGACACCCAGACTGTAACTCCGCCCACAACCCGCGCCTTCATTTTAGGACCACACCTCAGTTTAAATAAATGTTACGTGAAACCAGTCCTCAACTTTCTGGATCCTTTTGATTCATTTCCTGGAAGGAACTTGAACTGTCAACACTCGGGATCCAGCACTGGCATGTTGGTGAGTTATGCAAAAGTGTAAAAACACTTTTAAAACTCAACCAGCTAAAGGTTTTCTGTAGCTGACAGACAGAACTCGCCAGCGCCAACATCTCCACAGACTGACTGAAGATCTGGACTCTGAAACATTTAACAGGACCAAAGTACTGGGATCGTCCACGATGCTCCACAGTGTGCAGACCCAACACGTCACCTCAACGTGTCGTTGAACTGGAGTCTCCTCGGCTGCGTTTGTGTGGTTCTGTAGCACCCGGTGGGTCCGCTGTGGTACCAAAGACGGAACTAAAGTGTTTATTTTTGTGCCTGACCGTGCTCCAGCTTATTTTTGTTATGAGGACGAAGATCATTCACGCTGCTCTTTCTTGTCGTCGTGACTGTTCAGACCTTGCGTCTCGTGTGAAGGAGGCCGGACAAGGTCCGGTCCTAAAGCCATACGTTTTCAGGTTGACTGTTGAAGGTGCACTCTTGTTTGTTGTTCATGTTCCGGTTATTGTTTTTGTTTGGAAACTCATTGTCCTTAAATGACTCCTGTTCATTCCGCCCGCTGAAGAGGAAGCATCTTGACATTAAACACGTCTGTGTGTTCCGGGAGTATTTTAAGATGAAAATTTGTTGATGGGGTTTTAACGGCAAGATGCTTCCACAAAATACGGCCGATTCACGAGAGAACATCCGTCTTTACTCCAGCAGACATTTTTTTTATTTTGATTTATTTAAATGTGATTCCATTCATAAGCGTTTGCACATCATCCATCAAAAATCCTTTATTTTTTCGGATCATGGTCATCACCATCGAGCTCATGTTTTTGTGTGCATGTTTGTGTGGCAGCTGTCGTTTTCCACGACGTATTTCCAGACGTCGCAGTTTTTTCCAAACGAATGTCTTCCAGTGAGACTGTTCTTCAAACAGGACAAATTGAAGTGACAGCGAGGAGCCGCAGCGTCACGTAGGAGATGACTGTTTTAAGTTGCTGACCGTTACTGCTCGCAGAGTTGTAGGATACTTCTGTTACTATGGTTACTGATTGGCACAGTTGCCGCAGTAACACAAAATGAGGGAGGGCAAGATGTTTTTCTTTACGATACACCCCTCCTTTACGTTTATCTCGTGCATGACACAAACGCAGCAACATCTCAGACCGTTGACCTGCCGCAACATGAGTTGTGCGATCAGGGCGAACCTCCGTGCGAGTGTCGCTTCGTTGTGATAAGCATGACATGACGCTTTCAGGGGTTCAAGAACAGAAGCAGGAGTTGCCCGCTGGATTGCTCCGTCCCGCAACCCAAAGAAGGATCGTATGAGCACCTTAAAAGCAAAAATGTTCTTTATTTTTCCTTCTTTAACCTTTGACCTCATACCAGCTGTGAAAATATCTTTTGTGTCTGTACCACAGAGCAGAAATATGTCAAATTTTCAGTTAGTCTTTCTGTTGTGACAAAGGAATTTGGAGAAAACTGATGCTAGAATCAAGTCAGAATTTGAGAATAAAGTAATTTGAGAAAAATTATTTAAGTTCTGGGGAGAAGAAAACATTGTGATCTTGTTTGTTTTTGATAATTGGTGCTGATAAACCAGAACATAAAATACTTTTTATCATTATATATAAATCATCTGAAGGATTGTGCTCTTGAAGTTTCTCAAAATACTTCTCAGTAAACTGACTTTGTGAAATACGTTTTCCTCAAAGTTTTGACTGAATTTTTTTTTCCCTCCTTACATGTCCCTAATATTCTGTCACTATGCCTGGATGAGTTAAAATGTTGATGCTGTTAAATATATTAAAGAGAAACTATTTTATCTGTAGACTCGTCCACGTGTTGTCCTAATATGTTCAGGTAACACCCCCCCACCCCAAAAAAAACAAAAATGCTGTTGCAGGTTGTGTAAAAGTTTTTCTTTGTCTGATGTTCACGGTAAAGAATATTAATCTTCTACTTTAATACGCAGTGCCAGAATTCATCACACTGCACAAAATCTCTGAAACCAAAAACTGTTCAGCGGTGTTTTGATCACCATGGCAACATTGTTAAAAATGTCAACACAAATATTGAGGGAAAATTTAGACCCAAGGCTGAATGCAAACTGTTCTGATACCACAAATTGAATTACCTGTAAGTTAAAGTGCAGATGTTTTTGAGTCACTGTTTCTTTACGGGAAAATCCAAATCAAAAAAATGGACCTCTACAAAATATAATCTGTCCATCAGGCAAAATTTCTCTGCTCCGATTCAAACCTTAGATACTAATCGGCCAATGAGGGACATCAGTGTGACGGGCTTAAGGTGATCCACGGCACTAAAGGCCATATCTTGGCAACTAGCGCACGGTCTGAACTGCATAGTGCATTAGGGGCGTGTACAAAGCCACTTTATTTACACAGCCCCTATGTGACACATATATTAATATTCTGCTGCAGAAGAACCTGGTTCCTGCTGCGTTCAGATGTCTCACGACAGCAGTGAAGCAACCCAACGCTTGAATGTCGTCTAATTACAGGTATTTAAGCTTGTTATGGGGTTTAAAACGTATAACTTCCTCTGGGAATGTCTAAGCTTCTGTCAGTCCAGCACAGACGTATTTGTCAGTTGTCGTCTTTGTGATTATATTAAGTGCATCCAGGAAATGACATTTAGAAAATGTATGGTGGCTCTGAGAACCCCCCGCAATTTGAAGACAAATGAAATCAGGGTTGCGTTAACCAGATCAGTGAAAGTGCAGCGCTTCCACACTGAAAGGTCAATCTGTCGGCGGAAACGCGTGCGGCTGCTCGCCGGCTGTCCTTCTGTCATGTTGGTTTATCCAAAATAAATGTTTTTTAAGAAAAGGGCTCTTTGAGTATTAATTTGATTGAATGGACTTTAGGTCAAATTTGCCAAAGGTCAATCATGGGGTCAAAGGTCATGTTTTTGTTGGCCTATTTCTCCTTCATAACATGTCGAGGGAAAATTCTTTTTGGCAAAGGTTGTGAAATCCCAGTTTGGACCAAATGTGACACACACACGGGCACATTCCAGAATTCCCCCGGTACGATCAAACAGATGAATCATTTGGGTGACTATCGGGGTCAAATATCACCTTGCCATAACCATTAAGACAGGTATGATTACTTGGTAAATAAAATTTTAGTTTCTATTTTAACCCTGTGAGCTTGTCGGTTTTTTTTTTTTTTTTTGTGTATCAGACCCACACACAAAATTTATTTTGACAACTGCTCCCAAGACAAACTCATTTACACAGATGTGGAGAAAACTGGATCTCTATCTGGATTTGCCCCCAAAGTACAGATGACTGGTGTGCTCAGATTTTTTTTTTTTATTATTGCTTCATGTGTGTAAAATGAAAAATGTTTCAACCTTAAAATGTCATTGCATAACAAATATAGCTGCAATTTTGTCGGATTTTCATGTAATTCTTCCACAAGAGGAAATAAGTGAAGTACAATGCGCCACAGGCCTGTGCTGACTTCAGATAAATGTTTATTTCATTATTCTATTCATCCAAAATAAAATCATCCAGCTACAAAAAGTTGGAATAAACAGGTGTGTGTGTGTGTGTGTGGCTATAAACACATTTATGGGTGATTCTTTAACTACGGGCACTATTGGCCTTGTAAATGTAATTTCCACCACACCATTGCCTTACAATATAAAGCGCCTTGGGGCAACTGTTTGTTGTGATTTGGCGCTATATACATGTGCTCTGTCACTGTTTATCTCCATAGAAACTACCCAAACAATCTTTCATACAAACTGCTTAAAGGGACATTATGTGTTGTGGTGGAAATTACGGCAATAGTGTGGGACAACTACATCTTGTTTAAAAAAGTCACAACAGTTGTATGACATTGAATACCCCAATTATGTTTTGATTATTTTACTGATATTTTAAAACATTAGAAAAAATGTTTCTTTACCATTCATTTTTATCATTGAAGATCAAAAGTCTGGGTGTGGGACAAGCACAAAACGGCAGTATTTGCATATAATGATGCTGAAAAAAGGTGAAAAAGTCAGACTACTAGAACAAATTTCTTAACACACTTTCATTGTAAAGATAACTATAAAAGTGTGAAAATTTCCCCTTTTTTCTGTTTTTCATACAATATGATCAAAGGACATAAGTGCCCGTAGTCTAACAATCACCCTTATTCTTCATATCACACTTAAAAAAAAAAAAAAAAAAAAAAAGCAGAGATCAGTTTGGCGGTAAATCACACTGACTGTGGATTAACAAACCATCTGCCTGATAAAAACCCTCTGTGACCCACATTTCATCTTCATCCATTATTATGAAACAATACATTTAAAACTCATCGCTGTAAATGAGCCTCTTAGTCTGTATCAGGACAGAGTCAACGATGCTGGGTTTTTTATTACTTATTTTTCCGGCTACCTGTAGAAACAAGTTATTTTTGTTCTCCATTTTTCTCATTTTAATCTGAAAAATGTTTCCTTCCATGAATTTTTCAGTGTATTTGCCCTGCATTTGTTCACAGAATTCAGCAAAGATCAACCGATCTGTGTGGCAACTATAATCCAAACTTGTGTGGGGGTCACTTATGATCCCTCGGGAAGAGCTATGAGATTTTCAACATTATAGCTTCAGATGTTATTCTAATTTGCCAACTATAATCATTATATTTTAGTGTTTTGGAGGGAAATGAACAGAACCAAGAACAGTAAGATTTATAGCGCACAAACATTGACGTTCAGAGTGAGGATGAAAAGGATGATGGACAAATACTCGTATATTACAGTGAAATAAATATGAAGCCACTACAAACATTCATTTATACAACCCCTGGCAAAAATTATGGAATCACCCGGCCTCGGAGGATGTTCATTCAGTTTAATTTTGTAGAAAAACAAAAAGCAGATCACAGACATGACACAAAACTAAAGTCATTTCAAACGGCAACTTTTCTGGCTTTAAGAAACACTATAAGAAATCAGGAAAAAAAAAATTGTGGCAGTCAGTAACGGTTACTTTTTTAGACCAAGCAGAGGGAAAAAATATGGAATCACTCGAGGAAAAAATTATGGAATCATGAAAAAACAAACGCTCCAACACATCACTAGTATTTTGTTGCACCACCTCTGGCTTTTATAACAGCTTGCAGTCTCTGAGGCATGGACTTAATGAGTGACAAACAGTACTCTTCATCACTCTGGCTCCAACTTTCTCTGATTGCTGTTGCCAGATCAGCTTTGCAGGTTGGAGCCTTGTCGTGGACCATTTCTTCTTCAACTTCCACCACAGAATTCAATTGGATTAAGATCCGGACTATTTGCAGCGCCATGACATTGACCCTATGGTCTTTTTGCAAGGAATGTTTTCACAGTTTTTGCTCTATGGCAAGATGCATTATCATCTTGATAAATTATATCATCCCCAAACATCCTTTCAAATGATGGATAAGAAAAGTGTCCAAAATATCACGTAAACTTTTGCATTTATTGATGATGTAATGACAGCCATCTCCCCAGTGCCTTTACCTGACATGCAGCCCCATATCATCAATGACTGTGGAAATTTACATGTTCTCTTCAGGCAGTCATCTTTATAAATCTCATTTATAAACAAAAGTTCAGCATCATCACCTTGCCCAATGCAGATTGAGATTCATCACTGAATATGACTTTCATCCAGTCATCCACAGTCCACGATTGCTTTTCCTTAGGCCCATTGTAACCTTGTTTTTTCTGTTTAGGTGTTAATGATGGCTTTCATTTAGCTTTCTGTATGTAAATCACCATTTCCTTTAGGCGTTTCTTACAGTTCGGTCACAGACGTTGACTCCAGTTTCCTCCCATTCGTTCCTCATTTGTTTTGTTGTGCATTTTTCGATTTTTGAGACATATTGCTTTAAGTTTTCTGTCTTGACGCTTTGATGTCTTCCTTGGTCTACCAGTATGTTTGCCTTTAACAACCTTCCCATGTTTGTATTTGGTCCAGAGTTTAGACACAGCTGACTGTGAACAACCAACATGTTTTGCAACACTGCGTGATGATTTACTCTCTTTTAAGAGTTTGATAATCCTCTCCTTTGTTTCAATTGACATTTCTCGTGTTGGAGCTATGATTCATGTCAGTCCACTTGGTGCAACAGCTCTCCAAGGTGTGATCACTCCTTTTTTAGATGCAGACTAACAAGCAGATCTGATCTGATGCAGGTGTTAGTTTTGGGGATGAAAATTTACAGGGTGATTCCATAATTTATTCCTCAGAATTGAGTGAGTATTTTCCCTCAGCTTGGTCTAAAAAAGTAATCGTTACTGACTGCCACAATTTTTCCTAATTTCTTATAGTGTTTCTTAAAGCCAGAAAGTTGCCATTTGAAATGACTTTAGTTTTGTGTCATGTCTGTGATCTGCTTTTTTTTCTACAAAATTAAACAACTGAACATCATGGTGATTCCATAATTATTGCCAGGGGTTGTATAGAAGTATTTCAATATAAGTGTGATTCTTAGACTACGGGCACTTATGTCCTTTGATCATATTGTATGAAAAACAGAAAAAAAAGGGTAAATTTCACACTTTTATAGTTATCTTTACAATGAAAGTGTTAAGAAATTTGTTCTGGTAGTCTATGATGACTTTTTCACCTTTTTTCAGCATCATTATATGCAAATATTGCCGTTTTGTGCTTGTCCCACACCCAGACTTTTGATCTTCAGTGATAAAAATGAATGGTAAAGAAACGTTTTTTCTAATGTTTTAAAATATCTGAATAAAATATCAGTAAAATAATCAAAACATAATTGGGGTATTCAATGTCATACAACTGTTGTGATTTTTTTAAACAAAATGTAGTTGTTCCACACTATTGCCGTAATTTCCACCTCAACACTGTAATGTCCCTTTAAACAGTTTGTTATGAAAGATTGTTTGGGTAGTTTCTATGGAGATAAACAGTGACATCAGAGCACATGTATATAGCGCCAAATCACAACAAACAGTTGCCCCAAGGCGCTTTATATTGTAAGGCAATGGTGTGGTGGAAATTACATTTACAAGGCCAATAGTGCCCGTAGTTAAAGAATCACCCATAAAGTCAATAACCCCACTCAGTCATATTAGTCGCTAAAACAGCTTGGACACTTGAGGGTTAAATACGCTCTCTCACTTTTTTATTCTGCTAGCTAAAGTCAAGCGCACAAAATCAGAATGTTTTCATCCAGTACAGAGTGAACTTTCTGAACCGTTCATCAACATGTTCACATCCCGTGTGTGTACGAGTGGGTTTACTGGCTGGACCCGTCTTCCCCTTCCAGTTCAACCAGGGGGGCGTGGCGATTGGCCTGGGAACCCTCGCTGAAGAAAACTCTCTTGATCACACCCGACTTCGGCGCTCGGATGGTGTGCTGTTGAGAAACGATGAAACGAGTTAAGAAACAATGTTTTAAAAAAGGAATGTTGGTATTAACAGGACACGCCCACCTCCATTTTCATGGCGATCATCACCATCAGCGGGTCGCCCGCCGTCACTTTGTCTCCCGCCTTCACCAGCACCTGATCACAGATAAGGAGTGTAAACAACACTTAGTGCAACGGGGAAATGACTGACAGCACCAGACAGAAAAGTATCAATAACAACTTCAGTACTCACCATATCTTCCATATACTTTTTTTTTTAACTAATTTGGGAGGAAATTTATTGCAAATTTATTACAAATTAAAAAAATTGTAGCAATCACATACAGTAGTGTTCAGAATAATAGTAGTGCTATGTTACTAAAAAGATTAATCCAGGTTTTGAGTATATTTCTTATTGTTACATGGGAAACAAGGTACCAGTATGTAGCGGGATGAAAGTCTCGGGTCCCAATTGAAAAGACGTTCCCGCTAGCTTGGCTAACGGGGAATTCCCCTTTGGCTGACCTGGTAGAGGAACGGACTTTTGGTGCGAGCCGCGTGGGTTCGATCCCCCACCGTCGTCCCGGCCACAAAGGTCCTGCTGCTTCAAGTAGATTCTCACAAATCCAACAAGACCATGATATGCACACTCTTAAGGCTATGAAACTGGGCTATTAGTAAAAAAAAAAAAAAAAAAAGTAGAAAAGGGGGTGTTCACAATAATAATAGCATCTGCTGTTGATGCTACAAACTCAAAACTATTATGTTCAAACTGCTTTTTTAGCAATCCTGTGAATCACTAAACTAGTATTTAGTTGTATAACCACAGTTTTTCATGATTTCTTCACATCTGCAAGGCATTCATTTTGTTGGTTTGGAACCAAGATTTTGCTCGTTTACTAGTGTGCTTGGGGTCACTGTCTTGTTGAAACACCCATTTCAAGGGCATGTCCTCTTCAGCATAAGTCAACATGACCTCTTCAAGTATTTTGACATATCCAAACTGATCCATGATACCTGGTATGCGATATAGGGCCCAACACCATAGTAGGAGAAACATGCCCATATCATGATGCTTGCACCACCATGCTTCACTGTCTTCACTGTGAACTGTGGCTTGAATTCAGAGTTTGGGGGTCGTCTCACAAACGGTCTGTGGCCCTTGGACCCAAAAAGAACAATTTTACTCTCATCAGTCCACAAAATATTCCTCCATTTCTCTTTAGGCCAGTTGATGTGTTCTTTGGCAAATTGTAACCTCTTCTGCACATGTCTTTTATTTAACAGAGGGACTTTGTGGGGGATTCTTGCAAATAAATTAGCTTCACACAGGTGTCTTCTAACTGTCACAGCACTTACAGGTAACTCCAGACTGTCTTTGATCATCCTGGAGCTGATCAATGGGTGAGCCTTTGTCATTCTGGTTATTCTTCTATCCATTTTGATGGTTGTTTTCCATTTTCTTCCACGCGTCTCTGGTTTTTTTGTCCATTTTAAAGCATTGGAGATCATTGTAGATGAACAGCCTATAATTTTTTGCACCTGCGTATAAGTTTTCCCCTCTCAAACCTTTTATTCAAACTACGCTGTTCTTCTGAATAATGTCTTGAACGTCCCATTTTCCTCAGGCTTTCAAAGAGAAAAGCATGTTCAACAGGTGCTGGCTTCATCCTTAAATAGGGGACACCTGATTCACACCTGTTTGTTCCACAAAACTGACGAACTCACTGACAGAATGCCACACTACTATTATTGTGAACACCCCCTTTTCTACTTTTTTTTTACTAATAGCCCAATTTCATAGCCTTAAGAGTGTGAATATCATGAATGCTTGGTCTTGTTGGATTTGTGATAATCTACTGGTATCTTGTTTCCCATGTAACAATAAGAAATATACTCAAAACCTGGATTAATCTTTTTAGTCACATAGCACTACTATTATTCTGAACACTACTGTACATGCTTAAGTATTCACAGCCTTTGCCATGAAGCTCAAATTTGAGCTCAGGTGCATCCTGTTTCCACTGATCCACTTGTGTGAAGCACCTTGAATCAACTGTTGTGATCTGGCACTATATAAATAAAAATAAATTGAAATTGATCATCCTTGAGATGTTTCTACAGCTTAACTGGAGTCCACCTGGGGAAAATTCAGTTGATTGGACATGATTTGGAAAGACACACGCATGTCTACATATAAGGTCCCACAGTTGACTGCATGTCAGAGCACAAACCAAGCATGAAGTCAAAGGAATTGTCTGTAGACCTCTGAGACAGGATTGTGTGGAGGCACAAATCTGGGGAAGGTTACAGAAACATTTCTGCTCCTTTGAAGGCTCCAATGAGCACAGTGGCCTCCATCATCCGTAAATGGAAGAAGTTCAGATCCACCAGGATTCTTCCCTAGAGCTGGTCACCCGTCTAAACTGAGGGATCAGTAGAGAAGGGCTTTAGTCAGGGAGGTGACCATGATGAATGCAGCAATGTACAGAGACGTCTTGGATGAAAACCTGCTCCAGAGCGCTCTTGACCTCAGTCTGTGGTGACGGTTCATCTTTCAGCAGGACAATGACCCTAAACACACAGTCAAAATATCAAAGGAGTGACTTCAGGACAACTCTGTGAATGTCCTTGAGTGGCCCAGCCAGAGCCCGGACCTGAATCTGATTGAACATCTCTGCAGAGATCTGAAAATGTCTGTGCACTGACACTCCTCATCCAATTGGATGGAGCTTGAGAGGTGCTGCAAAGAGAAATGGACAAAACTACCCAAAGATAGGTGCACCAAGCTTGTGGCATCATATTCAAGAAGACCTGAGGCTGTAATTGCTGCCAAAGGTGCATCAACAAAGTACTGAGCAAAGGGTGTGAATACTTATGTACGCGCGATTTTTTTTATTTTTTTAAGAAATTTGGATCATGTTTGTGGCCCAGGAAAGGGAAGTTTGGGGTTCCCTGCTGGAACTGTTGCCCCCGCAACCCGGTTCCAGATAAACGGTTGAAGAAGAGTGAGTAAATTTGCAATAAATAAATAAAATAAAATTTTTCATATTGTCATTATGGGGTATTTATTGTAAGTGGAATTTTAAGGGAACAAAAGAAATTTACTCCATTTTGGAATAAGGCTGTAACTTAATAAAATGTGGAGAAGTGAAGCACTATGAATACTTTCTGGATGTACTCCAGTGTGACCTATATATGGGTTTTTCCTCTGCAAGTGGCATTTTATAAAGAGGTGTCATGTATCTTCTGGAAAATATGATAGTTAGGTATTTATAACATTTTTATAGTGAAACCAAAGGCAAATTTCCACATTGTGGACAATAAAGTTTACATATCATATTAATTATAATTAAAAATTGACAGAATTTGACTTGATTTTAGACGTGATAACTTCTGTGATTTATTTCTACTGTTGCACAGAAAAATATACTCTTTTCAAAGTGATTCAAATCCTGTAAGATCTTATTTTCATTTGTTGAAATGATTAGAAATTTAATCTACAGCCCCTGGCAAAAATTATGGAATCACCGGCCTCGGAGGATGTTCATTCAGTTGTTTAATTTTGTAGAAAAAAAAGCAGATCACAGACATGACACAAAACTAAAGTAATTTCAAATGGCAACTTTCTGGCTTTAAGAAACACTATAAGAAATCAGGAAAAAAATTGTGGCAGTCAGTAACGGTTACTTTTTTTAGACCAAGCAGAGGGAAAAAAATACGGAATCACTCAATTCTGAGGAAAAAATTATGGAATCATGAAAAACAAAAGAACACTCCAACACATCACTAATATTTTGTTGCACCACCTCTGGCTTTTATAACAGCTTGCTGTCTCTGAGGCATGGACTTAATGAGTGACAAACAGTAGTCTTCATCAATCTGGCTCCAACTTTCTTTGATTGCTGTTGCCAGATCAGCTTTGCAGGTTGGAGCGTTGTCATGGACCATTTTCTTCAACTTCCACCAAAGATTTTCAATTGGATTAAGATCCGGACTATTTGCAGGACATGACATTGACCCTGTGTGTCTTTTTGCAAGGAATGTTTTCACAGTTTTTGCTCTATGGCAAGATGCATTATCATCTTGAAAAATGATATCATCCCCAAACATCCTTTCAATTGATGGGATAAGAAAAGTATCCAAAATATCAACGTAAACTTGTGCATTTATTGATGATGTAATGACAGCCATCTCCCCAGTGCCTTTACCTGACATGCAGCCCCATATCATCAATGACTGTGGAAATTTACATGTTCTCTTCAGGCAGTCATCTTTATAAATCTCATTGGAACGGCACCAAACAAAAGTTCCAGCATCATCACCTTGCCCAATGCAGATTCGAGATTCATCACTGAATATGACTTTCATCCAGTCATCCACAGTCCACGATTGCTTTTCCTTAGCCCATTGTAACCTTGTTTTTTCTGTTTAGGTGTTAATGATGGCTTTCGTTTAGCTTTTCTGTATGTAAATCCCATTTCCTTTAGGCGGTTTCTTACAGTTCGGTCACAGACGTTGACTCCAGTTTCCTCCCATTCGTTCCTCATATGTTTTGTTGTGCATTTTCGAATTTTGAGACATATTGCTTTAAGTTTTCTGTCTTGACGCTTTGATGTCTTCCTTGGTCTACCAGTATGTTTGCCTTTAACAACCTTCCCATGTTGTTTGTATTTGGTCCAGAGTTTAGACACAGCTGACTGTGAACAACCAACATCTTTTACAACATTGCGTAATGATTTACCCTCTTTTAAGAGTTTGGTAATCCTCTCCTTTGTTTCAATTGACATCTCTCGTGTTGGAGCCATGATTCATGTCAGTCCACTTGGTGCAACAGCTCTCCAAGGTGTGATCACTCCTTTTTAGATGCAGACTAACGAGCAGATCTGATTTGATGCAGGTGTTAGTTTTGGGGATGAAAATTTACAGGGTGATTCCATAATTTATTCCTCAGAATTGAGTGAGTCCATATTTTTTCCCTCTGCTTGGTCTAAAAAAGTAACCATTACTGACTGCCACAATTTTTTTTCTTGATTTCTTATAGTGTTTCTTAAAGCCAGAAAGTTGCCATTTGAAATGACTTTAGTTTTGTGTCATGTCTGTGATCTGCTTTTTTTCTACAAAATTAAACAACTGAATGAACATCCTCTGAGGCCGGTGATTCCATAATTTTTGCAAGGGGTTGTATTTCATGTACTCTGATTTTAAACTGCTTAAAAGGATTAAAGTGCTTTTAAATCACATGAAGTGGATTTTGATCTGATTCTAAGCCAGTAATAAAATGTTTTAGAATCAGAATGGCTTCTGGAAATTTCAAGTCTGGGCTGCAAACCTTTTACAATGGTTTTGCTTCAAAGACAACTTAAACCCATTTAAAGTGATTTAAAAGTACTTTAATCCTCTCTGGTCTCAGCCACTTTAAAACCAGACTGAAAGTTAACTTGATTTACAATCATTTAAGTGAGAAAAGTATATAATGCAGGATGTGGACCATTTTAAGTTTTTAATCTCTTGATTCTCTCGTGGCTATTGAAGTAATAAAACCGTTGACTGTGAGCTGTCTTCGTGGCTTCCCTCACTACTCACAGCTTTCTAGGCAGATTTATTATTCAGCCTCTCTCGTTCATTCATTTTAAGTTTATTTATGACACAACCAAGATGAAAGAAGCAAAACATTGACCCAAAAAAATAAATAAATCTGTTTTTTAAAGATGAAATATTTGGATGTGGGGGCGCCTGCAGGGAGGCACCGATTACATTGGCAGAAGTTAACAGCAGTAAACTGACCTTCTCTACTGTTCCGGTCATGGGGGCCACAGCTCCACCCTGAGCTCCAGATGTGCTCACGCCAGCCAGATACTTTGGCACAGGAACAGACACCTGGGAACTGCCTTCCTGCAGCACAGACGGAAAGATGCCAACAAGCAGGCAGGACGGTTACCGAGAGACTCTGAACAGGCTTTAAGTCACTGAGATGTCACTGCAACATTGTTTGTCTGCACTCCACAGGTCTGAAAGACATGTAGGACGAGAAACCAGGGCTGGCAGAATGTGGGTTTAATTACTTACATTTGAGTCTTTTTGTTTCTTTTTAAAACAAACCGATTAAAAGCTGCATAGCAGCAGGAGGGACTCGTACCGTAGAGAACAGGTGCACCGTGTTGTCCAGGATCACCAGCTTTGGATGTGACTTCACCCCGTTGACAGAACAGTGCAAAAATGAAGCTCCGCCCTCAAACTCCACCTCTCCTGTCACATGGTGCAGCTCTTCACCAATCTGAAAGAGGGAACAAATACCAGCTCTTACTTCTGGTTCTACATTTACATTTTCAGATGCTATACTCTTATTTTGGAGGGGTAAAGCTATTTGTTTATATTCTCAGAGTTAAAAAATTGTGCAAACTGGATTTGGTAAAAACATTAATGCCTTGTCATTCTCAATCAACTGACTGATAATCATAAAAACAAAGACAACAACAATGACTATTTGACACACAAACCACAGCTCACCTGCACAGTGTAGCTCCCATCCTTATTGTAAATGATGACCACATCAACTTCTGAAAAAGGACAAAAATCAATCAGTTCTGATACATAATCAAACAAGATATCACTAGGGGAGAAGAACGGGGGGGTGCAGCAGCACCTTATTTTTGGCCTCAAAATGACATTTTTATTTGGAATTTTGAATAATAGATTTGAGTTCATTAACAGTCACAGACCAGAGAAAAACGTCATTATTTACACGTTCATTAGTCATCACCAGCCCACTATAATTCAACCTCAAAACACCTTGTTAACAGACTTCAACGTTAAAAATAGTAAATTAAAATTGAGTGTAAGATGCCAGAGTAATTATTTTTTTGTTGTTTTATTCCAGATGCTATGGTGTTTCTGCAGGTGATTATGCACTTTTTATACAGTAGTGTTCAGAATAATAAGTGACTAAAAGATTAATCCAGGTTTTGAGTATATTTCTTATTGGTACATGGGAAACAAGGTACCAGTAGATTCAATAGATTCTCACAATTCCAACAAGACCAAGCATTCATGATATGCAAACTCCTAAGGCTATGAAATTGGGCTATTAGTAAAAAAAAAAAAAAAAGTAGAAAAGGGGGTGTTCACAATAATAGTAGTGTGGCATTCAGTCAGTGAGTTCGTCAATTTTGTGGAACAAACGTGTGAATCAGGTGTCCCCTATTTAAGGATGAAGCCAGCACCTGTTGAACATGCTTTTCTCTTTGAAAGCCTGAGGAAAATGGGATGTTCAAAACATTGTTCAGAAGAACAGCGTAGTTTGATTAAAAAGTTGATTGGTGAGGGGAAAACTTATACGCAGGTGCAAAATATTATAGGCTGTTCATCTACAATGATCTCCAATGCTTTAAAATGGACAAAAAAAACACAGATGCATGGAAGAAAATGGAAAACAACCATCAAAATGGATAGAAGAATAACCAGAATGGCAAAGGCTCACCCATTGATCAGCTCCAGGATGATCAAAGACAGTCTGGAGTTACCTGTAAGTGCTGTGACAGTTAGAAGATGCCTGTGTGAAGCTAATTTATTTGCAAGAATCCCCCACAAAGTCCCTCTGTTAAATAAAAGACGTGCAGAAGAGGTTGTAATTTGCCAAAGAACATAACAACTGGCCTAAAGAGAAATGGAGGAATATTTTGTGGACTGATGAGAGTAAAACTGTTCTTTTCGGGTCCAAGGGCCGCAGACAGTTTGTGAGACGACCCCCAAACTCTGAATTCAAGCCACAGTTCACAGTGAAGACAGTGAAGCATGGTGGTGCAAGCATCATGATATGGGCATGTTTCTCCTACTATGGTGTTGGGCCTATATATCGCATACCAGGTATCATGGATCAGTTTGGATATGTCAAAATACTTGAAGTCATGTTGTCTTATGCTGAAGAGGACATGCCCTTGAAATGGGTGTTTCAACAAGACAATGACCCCAAGCACACTAGTAAACGAGTAAAATCTTGGTTCCAAACCAACAAAATGAATGCCTCGCAGATGTGAAGAAATCATGAAAAACTGTGGTTATACACCTAAATACTAGTTTAGTGATTCACAGGATTGCTAAAAAAGCAGTTTGAACATAATAGTTTTGAGTTTGTAGCATCAACAGCAGATGCTACTATTATTGTGAACACCCCCTTTTCTACTTTTTTTTTACTAATAGCCCAATTTCATAGCCTTAAGAGTGTGAATATCATGAATGCTTGGTCTGGTTGGAATTGTGAGAATCTATTGAATCTACTGGTATATTGTTTCCCATGTAACAATAAGAAATATACTCAAAACCTGGATTCATCTTTTTAGTCACATAGCACTACTATTATTCTGAACACTACTGTATATAATAGTCACTTTATTGATATCACACATTACTGTCCTCCTGAGCAGATACACCACTTAAGAAAAGTGTTTTCTGGAGCTCCAGCCATGCTTGGCTCAGTGAGCTCAGGACAGCACAGAGGAAGCAGGAATCCGGTGAAGCGCCGCACAGACTAGGGGTGGGGTGAAAAAAAAAAAAAAAATCGATTCTCAGATGCATCACAATGTAGATGTGGACAATTCTGAATTGGTTCACAAATGTCAATCCATTTTATAAATGCTAATTGCTTCAGTTGGAACGTGGCTGCTGGCCGCCGTTAATAAGCACTTTTCACATTTCTTGTATGTAAACCTGTCTTTCCAACTTCACTGTGCATTTTTTGAGCTGGTGATGTATGGTACTTTTTATCATACGGCTTTGTTACAGCCTAACTTTGTAAAAACTGAAGGCGACAGAACAGTTGCAACTTCTACACTGCGTATGTGAAGAAAACAGAAAAAAACCCGCTGTTTTTGGACAATATTCAACACACCACAGGACAAGGATCAAGCGATAATTTCTGGCTACATCTGAACACAGTTTTTAACTTCAAAACCTAAAAAAAAAAAAAAATTTCAGTGACTGATAGCCACACAGTTGAAAATATGGCTCAGCTGTTTAAAAATGTACTGGAAATAAGTTCATTTTGCATCATTACTATCAATACTTTGATTTGAAAAGTACCAAGCAGTCACACTGAGAAAAAAAAAAAAATGTCTTAACAAAAAAAAGATCCATGAAGATGCATTGATATTATTTTAGAATCGAATCAATCAAAAGTATTAGGTGCCTAAAAATTCCCACGCCAAACACATTTAGTCCTCAGTTCCTGATGTTTCAGTGATTACTTCCGTGATATGTGCCCCAGGCTGCCTGTAGTGGAGCATGAGACGTGTGTGTGTATATATATATATATATATATATATATATATATATATATATATATATATATATATATATAGTAAACCATGGCAAAGTGAGGATGTGGATGGCGTTAATTTAGCAAGCTCACGGGTGATTACGATGATTATACGCTCTCCCAAGTTGAGAGGGTTATTTAGAGAAGGTGTAGCACCTGTGATGGACTTCTGCTTTGCCCCGATGTTGCCTTATTGTCCATACTTCACGAGATGTTTTTACACTGAGTGCTGAGCTCCTGAAACCAGAACTCTGCTGAAACCGACCTCTCGCGTGAGTCACAGACCGCCACATGGCACAAGATTCACAACTGCGAAACACTTTGATTTCACTGCAACTCTGCATCAAGATTTAGAGTTAGTACTTTAAACACAGTTCACTGTAACAAATCTGCAATAAATCTGATACCATTATCTAAACTTTACAATTAATTTGCAGTTTTTATGCGTGCCAAACCATGATGGTGGTCTGTATGAACCAACTATGCTTCTTTTCACTACTATCTGGCACCACAGGCCTATACAGGACTGACTTACTTTACAAAAAAAGCTCTGGTCTTAAGAAAGACATTTTCCAAAACTATATCTTGAACTGGGGCGGGGGTAGCTGTTATATTCAGAACAATGTGTTAATTGTATATAGTTTACACATTTTCATGCACCAACCTCATCCGACCAGCAGGGACTTACTTCTGTCTCCAAGCTGTAACGTCAAGTTTCTGTTGAACTGTATGTTCAGTCTCCAACCGTTACTGGAGCCGAAAGGAGAGAACAAGTCTGTGAATCACACACACACACACACACACACACACAGGTCAGACAGAAATTATGTGTCCCCACCACTAAAAGATGAAATCCCACTTTTCTTTCCTGCTAAATCAGCCTTTGCTCACCGGAGGAGGTCTGTGTGAACTCCAGTGTGTGTTTCCGCTCCCGGAGCACCAGGCCCAGGGCCGCCTGGCAAATCTGTGCCCCAGAAGGAGCTCTCAGAGCGGGGAAGAGGTCGGCGTAGTGCTGAGGAATGAAGCTGGTGCTCACGTTTCCAGCTTCAAACTCTGGGTGAGCCGAGAGACTTAGCAGAAAGTCGATGTTGGTGTTCAGACCCACGATCTGACAGCAGGATACAAAATTAATTCTACAAATCAATAAATCATCATCCCAGGTGACCCTGAGCACAGCGTTTACATCATATCTGCAAGATGGAGCACTCACTATACAGCCTCTGTATGTACACTATGCTTTTTTTTATTATTGTTAGCATTTACAGCCACAATTAATTTATATCCATCAACCTTAACATGTAGTATTTAAATATTTATCTGTGTTCTTTTATTAATTTTCTCCCCTTTTGTTTCTTCTAGTAACTGTTGTTGGGGGGGGGGGGTCCTGACCCACAGCTTTAGGCCCAGTGTTAAAAACAAGACCCAAATCAGTATTAGAGAGAAGTTCCTTTCAGGTGGATGTAGGGTTCTGCAAAGGGTTTTGACCCTTAGCGGTGGGATGACATGTGAAGCACGTGGCTTCTTCATGCTTCTTCTTAGGGCCCTGTCCCACTGGTGTTTAGGAGGATTTGCATATGGATTGCGCAGAAAATTGGCCCATATTCGCCAAACATCCACAATATCCGTGTAACATGCCTGTATGAGTCGGCCATCATCCGAACACGCCCGTGATCATCCGCAGAGGCACGCATGTCCGCATCCAGGATTTTTGAGCTACTCAAAAATCCTGGATGCGGATAACATCTGCCTTACATACTCCATATACAATATACTCAATTCATACACAATACATACTCACTCTATGCGCTGCATATCTGCCGTTAACCGCTGATATCCGCAACTGACGGGGATTTGCGGCTTGGCAGCGGACCAGGACAGTGTGTAAAACAGATATATACTGTGCCCATCATGTCCACATCACAAACTAAAATAAGTTGTAGCGAATGCATACAGATTGGCCACAAATAAAGCGTTTTTATTACATCTGCTTTGCGGACAATCTGTGAATGCATAACAAACACGTCACGTAAACCGAAAGTACTATATGAGGCAGAAAGCGACATACCTGCCAGTCAGTGCCCGTCTGGCTGTGTAAATCCACAAAGATGTAGCTGCTGCAATCCAGGACTTTTATTTAACACCAACAAAAGGAAGAGTTGCTGTTTAGCCACAACTCACGCTGAAGTCTGTTTTCTGTGACACTCTCCAAAAAAAAAAACACAGTCTCACACACTCCCCAAACTCATGAACAGTTAACCCTCACATGACAACAAGAACATGAACTCTGTGATCAACTTGTCCAAGTCCAGCAAATGCTCCAGAGGCTGTATTGTTGGTGTGAATAGTGATGCTGACGGCCCGACTGCGCTTCTTTTATGACCGCAATGCAGATGTAGTGCACGCGCAACACATGCACGATGCATTCATAATACACCCATAATACTGCCGTGATAATCTCAATGTGTTGGATCAGTTTCCTCACTACATGCGTTATATAACTGTGATTGTTCATCATATATCCACTATATATTATTAATATATCCGTAATTCATACTGGGACATGTGTCATTTTTGGCCATTTTTGCTGCGGACGACAACGAACGTCGCAATTTGTGTACTCAATCTTGCGCAATGATCCTCTCCCCAGTGGGACAGGGCCCTTAAACAGAAAATAAAAGCTTAAATTATGTTGATAGTTTTTTGGTTTTCCTTTTTTCCCACAGTTTATACTGACGATTATCTATTTTGATGTATTTTTTCTGTATTTAATGTAGTTTAATGTTGGAAAGTAAAGCAAATCTTTGGCCAAATGTTTAATTAATCCTATAAAAGAATTACTCAGTGATTCTCGAAACACACCGTGTTTGCTGAAGTTTAACTTGCATTTTAAGTGGATTTTCTTTAATATATCTTCTATTCATATTATGATCTGAAATTCAAAATAAGTAAAACTATAAATTCAAGTATTCTGCAATTCAGATTCAGACAACTTTATTGATCCCTAAAAGGGCAATTCATTTCACACCCTCAGACAAATATACAACAATTAATCAACAGTTATTACTAGTTGAACGTAACAATGGCACACATCAGAATTAAAACAACTGCACATATACATTTGTTTATGTACGCAAAACTTTGAAACAGTCCGTCTTCTGAATTGAGGAAATGTGGGGGGGGGGGGGGGGGGGCAGCAACCACGTGGTCACGCAGCCAGTTGGGGGGAGAACGGGGAGCTGCCGCAGCTAAAGCCACACTGCGCCCCGGAGGGGGAAGGAGTGGCGTGAGCGGGGAGTGGGGATGGGGAGGAGGAGATGCGACCGCCCTCGCCGGAGTCCCAAGCAGTTTGGGACTCCGGTGAATTTTCATGGATAAAAGCACCCCCAAAAAAACACTTGTCCAGCAGACAGACTTACGTTGTACTGTCGTAGGCAGTAGCGCAGCTTCTTTAAGGCGGCTGAGCGGTCCTCGCCCACACCACCAGCTTGGCGATCATTGGATCATAATGAGCTGATACTTCATCTCCTGAAAATGCACAGACATAAAAGGAAACAAAAACCATTGACCAGAGAAATAAATGATTATTTCACCACTAGCATCATCTGCTCCAGACAGTTCTGCACAGCATTTTTGACAATTCTCTTGTCCATCCATTGATGCCATGTGGATTATCTTTAGTTATAACAATAGTATGATTTTTTTTAAATCATTTTCTTTTGTATCTTGTCTGTAGGTTTGCAAGCTGTGTTAATTTAGGCACTGTTTTATGCTAAAGACAGCTGAATCACATCCTGTAATCCAATTTATCTAAATTCAACACCAGATTGTTTGATCTAACAGCCTGGTTCAGACATACAGATCACTGACAGGGGGTGTAGAGTCATGAGTCATCTGTGTAGCACTGACACATTGTGTTTTTGTTTCAGTTTGCTAAGCATTAGCATGTAAAGGCTGAACAGCAGTGTCCAAGGACTTCGCCATGTGGAACCCTGAGGACATTTTTCTGTCTTGTTCAAATTTGTCAAACGTCTTTGAAGCCAAAAAAGTAATAAAGCAACAACTGGGAACTAGAAGAGATGTATTTTAGTAGATTCATTCATTCATTTCCTGCTGCTTAACTGAGTTCAGGCCATGGTTGGCAGCAGAGTAAGCAGTTCAGACCACACTTCCCTCCTCCCGGAGGATCCCAAGCCGTTTAGCAGAAGTAATCCCTCCTGGTGTTCTTGGCTCTTTCCCCGGGGACTCCCCCAGTTGGACGAAGCTGGAAGACCCTCCTTAGGGAGACTACCAGGTAGCATTTCCATTTTACTAACTACGGCTACAAAATTATCAGAAACTTGACTGGCACCTCCCCTTTATACAAGGACCACCCAAAAATGTATGATGTCTGCGAGGAGAGGGCAACTCCTACACAAAGTTCGGTGAAAATCAGCTCGTCAAGCAATAGTAGTACCAGCAATACCCCCCCACCCCCACCACCCCCCCACCACACACACACACACACAAATCCACCACCTGCCCAAAACACTAAAAGAAGAAGAAAAAAACTACGGGTAACAGTTCCATCAAACTGAATCTTCAAGCTGTCCACAAATACACAATCTAACACTCACTGCAAACGCTTCAAGAAAATGATCCGTATTTTTGAGGAACCATGGTTATAAAAACATGACATTACCAGAACACACGCACAAATATAACATCATGTCCTCCCGACCTTCTCGGACTCCAGTCTCAATGCGGGTGTATTGATCTGATGGAGGGGTGGAGAGATGCAAGCAGAGGCCCCCGCCCCTGGAAGAAAGTCATTATTTGGGTCCTCAGCGTAGATACGTGCCTCAAACGAGTGTCCCTTTAGCATGATGTCATCTGGAGCAGTGGCAGGCGTTCCCCTGCTGCCACCTGCAGGAAAAAACAAACACACTGAGCTGATTAAAGGTAAGACTCTCAGTTGTCCTTCTCTCTATTTGTCTCTGTCCCTGCTCTCCTCACCCTGAGCTGCCACTCCACCCAGGTCTGTCCCAGTGATCATCTCAGAGACGGGATGTTCCACCTGCAGCCTCGTGTTCATCTCCATGAAGTAGAAGTTGTGCTGAGCATCCATGATGAACTCCACTGTACCTAAACACAGAACGACAGAAAGATACGCAAATAAGACATCAGGTCGACAACAAGACACAAGTGCGATGAGAAGACTACAGGGTACAGGATCAGGGTACATGGTGTTTGTCTCATTCAACACAAGACGACACCGGTTCAAAAGGACAAGTGCAATGAGAGGACACTGGTGTAACAGTTTATCTTCCCCCTGGATATCTGACCCCCCGGGGGTATATGGTTTTCTATTACCCCACATGTGTGTTCTATACATACGAGGTCTATTAGAAAAGTATCCGACCTTATTATTTTTTTCAAAAAACCATATGGATTTGAATCACGTGTGATTGCGTTCAGCCAAGCTGAACCTTCGTGCGCATGCATGAGTTTTTTCACGCATGTCTGTTGCGGTCATTCGCCTGTGAGCAGGCTTTGAGTGAGGAGTGGTCACCCCTCTCATCGTTTTTTCATTGTTTAGGAATGGCTCAGAGACTGCCACTTTGCTTGATCAAAATTTTTTCAGAACTGTGAGGGGACATCAAAGTGGACACCATTCAAGAAATTCAGATGGTTTTTGGTGAAATTTTTATGGGCTTCAAAGAGATTACGAGGTGTTACTGTCGCTTTAAGGACGGCCCAGAGTGACTGGTGGTGCGCCGCGCTCCGAAGCCGCCATCGACAGGCTGAGCAACCATTTAATTTCTAAACGGATGGCTGTATGGATCCGTGACCATTGTGTGCAATTTCTCTGGTTATCACAAGAGCTGGAAATCAACCATTTTCCGGCAGATTTCACTTTTAACAAGAGATTTTGTCATGGAAAGCCGAGCGGAGGCTTCGCGCGTCACGATGGATTCGCTGCTGGAGCGAGACAAAACCACCTCCATTTTGGTCTCACAGGACAGCTTTGAGATGGCGTTCAGACAGCTGTCGGTGGTTTTTCCATCGAGTGATTATCCGAGAAATTGTGGATGTGCCTGGACATGCCAGAACATGTCCTGTGAGGCTTCATCACGGCGTTGCTTTGTGCCTTGCGGCACCGCCGCGACGCGCGAAGCCTCCGCTCCTCTTTCCATGACAAAAACTCCTGTAACAGTGGAATGTGCCGTTCATTTCCAAACTGGACGCTGTGTTTTATCCGGGATGTCGTCTGACTAGCACAGGAATTGTGAAAAGACGTGGACATCAGCACTTTTTCGGCACATGAGACGACGTGCGGAGGCATTCCGCGCGTCGCGGTGGTTGCCGCACCGCATGGCGCAAAGCAACGCCGTGATGAAGCCTCACAGGACATGTTCTGCATGTCCAGGCACATCCACAATTTCTCGGATAATCACTCGAAGAAAAACCACGACAGCTGTCTGAACGCCATCTCAAAGCCGTCCTGTGAGACCAAAACGGAGGTGGTTTTGTCTCGCTCCAGTAGCGAATCCATCGTGATGCGCGAAGCCTCTCGCGCGGCTTTCCATGACCAAATCTCTTGTTAAAAGTGAAATCTGGCCAGAAAATGGTTGATGTCCTGCTCTTGTGATTAACAGAGAAGAAATGCACACGATGGTCACAGATCCATACAGCATCGTTAGAAATGAAATGGTCGCTCAGCCTGTCGATGGCGGCTTCGGAGCGCGGCGCACCACCAGTCGCTCTGGGCCGTCCGTAAAGCGACAGTAACACTCCGTAATCTCTTTGAAGCCCATAAAATTTTCACCAAAAACCATCTGAATTTCTCGAATGGTGTCCACTTTGATGTCCCTCACAGTTTCTGAAAAAATTTTGATCAAGCAAAGCGGCAGTCTCTGAGCCATTCCTAAACAATGAAAAAAAACGATGACAGGGGTGGACCACTCCTCACTCAAAGCCTGCTCACAGGCGAATGACGCAACCGACAGGCGTGACAAAACTCACACATGCGCATGAAGGTTCAAGCTTGGCTGACGCAATCACACGTGATTCAAATCCATATGGTTTTTGAAAAAAAAAATAAGGTCGGATACTTTTCTAATAGACCTTGTATACTGTGGATATTTTATGCAAAACTATACTGGAGTATTTTCCATCACATCACATATTTCAGGTTGAGAGAGATATCCTGGGATATCTTCCTCCCCGGGGGGAAGCTATCCAGGGGGGGGAGTTATACTGTTTACACCGGTTCAACAACGAGGACAACATCGGTCGACAAGAAGCTACAGGGTACCAGTACAGAGGTAACCGGTTTCAACAATGAGGACACAAGTTAAGAGACCAGTTCTCTGTGTGAGGCGCTGAGGTGTGAAGGTGCATCTCACCTGCTCCAACCTAGTTCACAGCTTTTTGCTGCTCGAACTGCTGCCTTCTCCAAGTTTTCTCTGAACCTCTGAGCTAATCCCGGGCTGGGCAGGAGAAAAAAAAAAAAACAAACAAAAAAAACATGTAGTACAGCAGAAAAAGCCCCACCCATCCCATTTTGTTAACAATATTTAAATTTTTTTCACGTATGCAGACAATTTTCAAAACATACAGATCTTGGTGAATATAGAACGTTACATCACCATGTCATTTATGACTTCTGACCCAAACTCATATTCGCACCATGAAATGTTATGTCAGACATAAACTTGTATATGTCACAAACACAAGACTCACCCCTGGTGCTTCCTCTATGATCTTCTGAGTCTCCTTTGGACACTGCAGTCCCGCCTCTATACAGATAGACAGCATTACCATGCATGTTCACCAAAAACCTGGACCTCCACAATGTCTAATAGGAGAATGTTAGACAAGAAAATAAAGACCCTCCAACGGTTTCACCTGAAATATTCAAGTCTGAGTGGACCTCACTATTAGCCAGAAGAACCTTAAGCACCAACAACTGTGTGCAAAATGCTCAAAAATAAACCACTGAAACAGTATCAAACGCAATTTGAATGCAAATAAATAATGTAAAAAGGGGTCATAATGTGCAAAACAGGTTTTTAAATTTACATTTTGCAAATAAATGTGCTCAAGGTTTTCATGGAAAAAAAATTCTCAAAATCTCACAAGTCTCTGTTTTAAGAAACTCTTTGGTTATCAGCGTGGCCAGCAGCAGCTCTTTCCCATTTAAAGTAAAACACATGCACATCTGTGTTTGGCCAATGTCGTGTTAGACAATTCTTACAGTTATGCTAATTGGTCAAAAACTAACCAAGCTGAGCAATAAAAATGTGGATCTTTCCCGCCACCCAAAAATGATACATGCATTCACTGTAGGACAGCCGCTTCTCATGGGTCTGCAAGGTCCACCAACCCATCACCTAAATTCTCCAGTATGCTAAAAAACATTCATCCACAGTCGAACGGACCACAGCACAATGTCACGATATATCCCAGCTCACTGTGGATCCCCAAAGGATTTATTTTTTTTTAAGGTGCGGACAAGGTTTCAATCTGTGAGCATCCAGGATGCCAATCCGTGAAACTGAGATGGTGCCTTAAGGAAACTGGTTTATCTCAGAAGATATCTTGTGCTTTTGCTGGATTTCATTCAGGATTACAGACTCATAAATTGTCATAATTGGGCTGATTTTGTTCTGGAACAGGTCTGCTTTCTGTAGATACCCACATACTGTCAATTCATTGAGAAATAATGATTACATTGCTGGGACCGCCTACGCGTTCCTCTAATTTAAATGGACCTGTACTGGCATTCTGAAGTTTGAGACCCCTTTAAATATATCATTTTAACAGGACAGAAACAGGATGTTTGATGCTTTCAAATGGGGACTAAGTTAAGAACAAGTGCTGAAGGAGGAAAAAAAAGGCGTGAACAGAGCGACTCGGCACAGCAGCAACTACATTCTAATGTCGCTTGGTTCAGTTTCATTATCAAATTAATTCAAGAAATGAGGCGTCTTCATGAGCCAAGTGAGTACCTGGGGTCCTCTACAAACTTCTCAAGCAGCATGACATCATCGTTGAAGGACTTCCTGGCCTCCCGTCTCGCCGACTCCAACTGTTCCAAGAAGTCTGAATCCGACTGCGCAATTCGCATTCCCTAAACACAAACGACCATCTAATTGTTTAAGCTGAACTAACTTCCTCCAGGTTAGAACTGTCACTTTGGTGAGGTTATTTTGGGTTTTCTGTGCTCTCTCACCTTCCCCCCTCCTCCGCGTACTGCCTTAATCATCACCGGGTAGCCAATCTGGGCAGCCTCTGCCTGCAGCCTCTCATTTGACTGGTCCTCTCCGTGGTACCCGCCGATAACTGGGACTCCAGCAGCTGACATGATGTGTTTGGACGTGCTGAAGAGGGAGATTTCACTCTCATTAACACAGCGATGCCACAGCTGCAGCTTTTATGGAGATTTATTACACCGTTCTCTGAAAACTGGAGCAGCTGTTGTACGTGAGGTTGATTAGTTATTTACATGAACACACAGGAGCTTGCAGCACGTGCAGGGACACCGCAGCCCCTATATGCACGGATTTAAGGCTCGTTGTCACTCTTAAGATTACAGTGAGAAGAGTGAGGTGATCTGAGGATGATGTGGAATCTCCTCTCTGGTGTGAAAGCATCTTGTCAGGTGGCATTACCTCTTAATGCCCATGTCTCGGATGGCAGAGGAAGGTGGACCGACGAAGATGATGCCTTCCTGTTTACACGCTTCTGCAAACTCTGTGTTCTCTGAGAGAAAGCCATAACCTGGGTGGACAGCCTGCAAACACACAGACACTAAATCATTTGAAAAAACCTCACTCAACCATGAAAAAAAAAAAATCTCACACAGGGATGGAGACATGTTTTAATTATTCCACCTGTGACCTCAGTGGCTCCATCCCACGAGTCCAACCGCTGTCAACAAATGTACTCACATGTGAGCCGGACTTCTTGGCAACTTCTAAAACTTTCTCAATAGAAAGATAACTCTGTTGGGAGGGTGCGGGGCCGATGTGATAGGCTTCATCTGCCTAAACCAAAAACACACCAAGTTTATGATTGATCATTGACAGTGCAAGAAAAATAAACACTGGATAGTGGAAATAAAACTGTTCTGAAGGTTCTTTCCAAAAGCAGATGAATGAACTGACACACAGAGACAGGAGAAGGTGATGTCTGTCGCCTCACCATGGCCACATGCATGGAGTTTCTGTCTGCGTCGCTGTAGACAGCTACAGAGCGGACACCCATCTTCTTGGCTGTACGCATCACACGACACGCGATCTCACCGCGATTGGCTATCAGCACCTTCTCGATCCTCCCCACACCTGGACAAGTAGGCATTTCAATTTTTTGAAATAAAAAATAAATAAATAAATAAATAATAATAATAATTTTACCCACTTATGTTATCTTTAAAGGATAAAGCTACTGCACTTAACATAGAAAAGTCCTTAAATCCTCATAGCTGAGACGCTGCAGCAAGTCAAAATTTAGTTGATTAAATTCATTTTGCTTCTTGTTGCATCAAGCAGCAACACCACATTTCTAAAATAAATGCAACTTATAGACTGTTGCAACATACGTATATAATTTCCCTGTTCAACATATATTTTCACATTTTGAACAGATACAACTTATAGTCGGCAAAATACAGAAGCTTTTCCTGATTTTCTTGCTTAAATGGTTAATCAATTATAAAAATAATGCATCAATGATTTAATCATTTCTTTCTGTATGATTTGCATCAGAAATGTTATTTTGTGGCTGCATAAACACATTATGCATAGGTTTAGGTCATTCTGTTTTGGATTTAATAAAGCAAGTTATTGTTTATAAGGCTGTGTTATTTATGTCTCCCCAAGTGTAATTTACAGGTGTTTAAAACTGATTTTAAAATGTTTGATTCATTGTGCCCCAGACACTAATTCACTGGGCACAGTGAATCAACTTAGAATATAATGAGAAAAAAAAACACATGACTATAAAGATTTCGTCAAAATTATTAAATACATGCTGATGCAAATACAAACTATAATCCAGTAAAACAGCTATGTAATGTGTGTGTAATGTGACACACATAAGTCATGTTATCAAATAGCTGATAGACTGGAGAAGACATAACACATGCTCATCAATTGGACAGGGTAGTCTTCTAACTAATAATTTTTTGGGCCACCTTTCCTCTGTTGTGAGAAATAAATACAAACACACAAAATTTACTTTTGATAAGAAAAAACTGACTTCACTTCACTGTATCCAAAAACAAAACACTAATTTATAAGGGAATGTCTTTATGCATAAAAATATGGCATAACTGCTGCAAATACATATGTAGTTTTGCAGATACAGCTACTGATTCACTGTGCCCCGGTTTCCCCTACAGTGGAAAAAGTAGATGAAAATATATATAAATATTTATATAAATAATTCTGTATTAGTTATTAAAATGAAAACATGTCAGCAACAGCAGATCAAGTGAACCTCAGTTATTCTATATGGCATAAATCATAATAATGGTTAAGATGTTTTATTTTCAGCTCTAGTAAAAATACCTAAAAAGCATTTCCTTCACTCACCTCCTGAAACAAGCCTCACACCTCTTTTGGACCATGACAGTTTTCTGAGGAAAAAAGTGAAAAATCAGAACAGATTTTCATTTACATCTCTAACACGACATAAGTCAGACTGACAGAGAAGATGCTGAAGAAAAGAAACGTTAAGGCGGTGAGGCTATTGAAATAATTAGTCACTGTGAAGCAACAAAGTCGAGCTATGGAACTATGTAGAAAAAAGATCACAGACATGACACAAAACTAAAGTCATTTCAAATGGCAACTTTCTGGCTTTAAGAAACACTATAAGAAATCAGGAAAAATAATTGTGGCAGTCAGTAACGGTTACTTTTTTAGACCAAGCAGAGGGAAAAAAAATATGGACTCACTCAATTCTGAGGAATAAATTATGGAATCACCCTGTAAATTTTCATCCCCAAAACTAACACCTGCATCAAATCAGATCTGCTCATTAGTCTGCATCTAAAAAGGAGTGATCACACCTTGGAGAGATGTTGCACCAAGTGGACTGACATGAATCATGGCTCCAACATGAGAGATGTCAATTGAAACAAAGAAGAGGATTATCAAACTCTTAAAAGAGAGTAAATCATCACGCAATGTTGCAAAAGATGTTGGTTGTTCACAGTCAGCTGTGTCTAAACTCTGGACCAAATACAAACAACATGGGAAGGTTGTTAAAGGCAAACATACTGGTAGACCAAGGAAGACATCAAAGCGTCAAGACAGAAAACTTAAAGCAATATGTCTCAAAAATTGGTGGAAGTTGAAGAAAATGGTCCATGACAAGGCTCCAACCTGCAAAGCTGATCTGGCAACAGCAATCAGAGAAAGTTGGAGCCAGATTGATGAAGACTACTGTTTGTCACTCATTAAGTCCATGCCTCAGAGACTGCAAGCTGTTATAAAAGCCAGAGGTGGTGTAACAAAATACTAGTGATGTGTTGGAGCGTTCTTTTGTTTTTCATGATTCCATAATTTTTTCCTCAGAATTGAGTGATTCCATATTTTTTCCCTCTGCTTGGTCTAGAAAAGTAACCGTTACTGACTGCCACAATTTTTTTTTTTTCCTGATTTCTTATAGTGTTTCTTAAAGCCAGAAAGTTGCCATTTGAAATTTTAGTTTTGTGTCATGTCTGTGATCTGCTTTTTTTCTACAAAATTAAACAACTGAATGAACATCCTCCGAGGCCGGTGATTCCATAATTTTTGCCAGGGGTTGTATATTCATATTCATTCATCAACAACATCTAAAACTCATTCACTCATCTTCAACCGCTTACTCCAACCAAGGGTAATGGGGGGCTGGAGGGCGTGAGGCGGGGTACACCCTGGACAGGATGTCAGTCTCTCGCAGGGCCACATATAGACAAACAAACACATTCACACCTGCACACACACCTATGGACAATTGAAAGTTTCCAGTCCACTTAACCTGCATGTCTTTGGATGTGGGGGAAGCCAGAGCACCTGGAGGGAACACGGGGAGAACATTCTAACGCCACACAGAAAGGACACAGTTGGGAATCGAACCCCTGACCTTCTTGCTGTGAGGCAGTAGTGCTAACCACTAATCCACTGTGCTGCCCAGCATCTAAAACTGAAATATAGAAATACAGTGTTGCTTCTTCTAAAGCTCAAAAAGGTAAAAAGATGACAGACTGTTTCTAATTTCAGTGACTGAATTGACCACATTAATACTAGAATTTGAACAGATTCAGACTCAATTCTGACCTTGTCACGTTGTTCTTCAGTGTGTTGTTTAATTACAACAAAAATAAATAAACACATAAGAACCAAAGGAGTAGCTGGAGCGTTATAGTTATTGCTTGGTCCTGGAAAAAACACTAACACCTGATTTGCTTATCAGTTGATTTGTCCTTATATTGATTTTAATGTAGCTCTTTAGCCATGTTAGCAATTAGACCTTTATTTAACCTTGCAGTTGCCTCATTCAACATGTCGCAACATAAATGGAGTAAATCAGCAGACTGACAATAAACATCAAATGTATAAACTTTTTTGGGGGGGCTCCTGTTAGGTTAGCATATGTCAGGTTAGCTCGTTAGCATGTAAGCTAGCGTTTAAAACAATGCTAAGCGGCTGACTGTTGGACAATATATCCCGCTGCTGGTAAAACTATATTTGAGGTGAGAGTGTTTCTTGTAGCGTTACTTACTGTGTAAAGATCCTCAGACCTTGAACAGTTGGAAAACTCATAATGACTGCAGCCATAGTTAGCGCTTAGCTAAATGAGAAGCTAACCTAAGAACAGACTAAACCACAGTGTCAGTAAACAAACAGCACACATGCAGACTTATGACAGCGTCAGCAACAACATACTGCTCATTTTAACCAGCTACAAAGGCCTGATAACTAAAATTATTAAATTCACTCCAAGACACAGTTTTGCCGGTGTAGTTTTCACAAATGCCCGCTAGAGGGTGTTGCTGCGAGTAAACCTTTTCTTTGCTCCGGCTACAGTGCGCCTCTGAGCAACCCACTCCAACATTTCAAGTGCGTCCGTATTGCAGACTTTACAGTAAACACGCAGAGACAGTGCCGCTCTCACTGGACCGACATAAGCTAAGCTAGTGGCGCTAGTGAGAGTGTGAGTACACGGCTACGGCACGTACCGACTTCCTCTTTTCAAAATAAAAAGGTGGGCTATTCAAACCAGAGATACTGAGAGGCTGTTGAGCTAAAATGCTAATATTTACATAGAAAAATAAATTAAAAATATTCAGAGATTTCAAATGCAAAAACAAGAGGCGTATCTCATGCAGCCAGTGGAGTACTATGATTCCACACTGATTTTGAGTCAATTGATCACATGACCTGGAAGCGGTTGTGCTAAAAGGCTAATATTTACATATAAAAATTAATAAAAAAAAAAATTCAGCAATTTAAAATTCAAAAGCAAGGGGTGTATCTCATGCAACCAGTGGAGTACTATGATCCCACACTGATTTTGAGTCAATTGATCACATGACCTGGAAGCTATTGCGCTAAAAGGCTAATATTTACATATAAAAATTAATTTAAAATATTTTGAGATTTAAAATGTAAAAACAAGAGGTGTATCTCATGCAGCCAGTGGAGTACTATGATCCCACACTGATTTTGAGTCTATTGATCACATCACGTGGAAGCTGTTGAGCTAAAATGCTAATATTTACATTTTAAATTAATTAAAAATATGGACAGATTTAAATGCAAAAGCAGGAGGTGTATCTCATGCAGCCAGTGGAGTACTATGATTCCACACTGATTTTGAGTCTATTGATCACATCACCTGGAAGCTATTGAGCTAAAATGCTAATATATAATCCTGGATGTTCGTCGTCGGGGACAGGGCGTACAGTATCTGGTGGACTGGGAGGGGTACGGCCCTGAAGAATGCTCCTGGGTCAAGCGGGGCCTCATCCTGGACCCTTCCCTCATCCGAGACATCTACCCTGATCATCCTGGTAGGTCGCCTGGGCACTCCCATTGAGGGGGGGTACTGTTGTGGGCTGCCTGTTCCTGCTGCCGCTGCTGCTGCTGGTTTTTCCTCTTCTGCACAGGTGGCCTGCCTCAAGCTGATCGACACATCTGATCCTCAGCTCATCAGTACCTGCATATGAACTTCTTCACTCCATCATCACCAGAAACTCAGCGTATCTTTCACGGTAACCTGGCCTCTGTATTCAGAGTTTGTATGTTCCTACACTGTTATTTTTCCAAGCTCCCACGCTCAGTAAATTGAGTGCTGCTATTTTTTCTGCAGCTTTTTCTGGGCTTCCACGCTCAGCGTCTTTTGTCTGTCCTTTTCAGCTTTCAGCTCATTTCAACAGCTTCAGCTCATTTCAGCATTCTGGACTCAGCTAAGATAAACTGTTACTAATTTGACTGTGATTTATCTACTTCTGGAACCGACCCAGTTCAGTAACTCACTCACCTGTGTATCTTCTCCAGACCACGTCGACAACTTGCAGGCAGCCACCTGGCTCCAGAACTACATCACCTGGACTCCACACCATCAGGACTGCGGTTCCCTGGTTCCACCACTGAGCGGGCCGGTCTCCACTGTGCAAGACTGCTTTCTGCACTTTGTACTCCAATGTAAATAAACCTGTGTTCTGATTCAGTCTGTTTCATCTCTGCTTCCAGCTTTTGAGTTTGCCACTCACTCCAGCCTGAACCATAACAAATATTTATATATAAAAATTTATAAGAAATTTGACGAGATTTCAAATGTAAAAACAAGAGGTGTATCTCATGCAGCCAGTGAAGTACTCACCCTACCCACCCAAGCAGCTCAAGAAAAAAGTATATATAATATCATAAATAATAAGACATAAGAAAGATAAGACATCACAGGAGAAGATTGTAGTATATGTAATTTAGTATGTGGGTGATTCTTTAACTACGGGCACTATTGGCCTTGTAAATGTAATTTCCACCACACCATTGCCTTACAATATAAAGCGCCTTGGGGCAACTGTTTGTTGTGATTTGGCGCTATATACATGTGCTCTGATGTTACTGTTTATCTCCATAGAAACTACCCAAACAATCTTTCATACAAACTTTTTAAAGGGACATTATTGTTGTGGTGGAAATTACGGCAATAGTGTGGGACAACTACATTTTGTTTAAAAAAATCACAACAGTTGTATGACATTGAATACCCCAATTATGTTTTGATTATTTTACTGATATTTTATTCAGAGATATTTTAAAACATTAGAAAAAAAACGTTTGTTTACTATTCATTTTTATCATTGAAGATCATAAGTCTGGGTGTGGGACAAGCACAAAACGGCAATATTTGCATATAATGATGCTGAAAAAAGGTGAAAAGGTCATCATAGACTACTAGGACAAATTTTTTCAAACACTTTCATTGTAAAGATAACTATAAAAGTGTGAAATTTCCCCTTTTTTCTTTTTTTCATAAAATATGATCAAGGGACATAAAAGTGCCCGTAGTCTAAGAATCACCCATGTATGACCTGGAGACTATGGAGCTAAAATGCTAATATTTACATATAAAAATTGATTCAAAATATTTCTAGATTTAAAATGTAAAAACAAGAGGTGTATCTCATGCAGCAAGTGGAGTACTATGATCTCTAGTGATCTCTAGTTTCAGTAGTAGGGAGAGTTTTGTGGCTGGTTTTGACGTTGACCTTTTTTGCACTGTTTCTGTTAAAAACAAAACATCACAGATCAGCAATCAACTGTTCAATGGCCCTATATGTGCAATACTAATTATAGCTACAGCGAAAAACATTTGGGAGCTGGAAATTCTCAAAGTGGACCGTTATCATTGTGTGACAACTTTAAATCCATCGGTCGATAACATGGGAGCGATGGGTTGACCTGAGGATGCTGAGGGGCTCCAAGCACCAGTTCCTCCATTCTGATGTCATAAAAAGATTAAAGTGTGTAAATGCTAAAGGTTCCTGGATGTTTGCAAGCCACTTTAACTCGACACAGACGCGCAGTAACTGTACAGGTGTGACCATGAAGTGGGTAAGAAGTTTAGTTTTCCAGTCATTACCCAAATGGACTGTGCATTGATCCCTGTCATGTGTCAAAGTACCCTTGAGCAGAAAGAAATTTAAAATACTTTTTTTTTTTTTTTTTTTTACCAAATTACTTACTTGTTTTCGGTGTGTTTGCATTAATGAACCTGCAGAGCCAATGACCTGTCAGGGACACATGGAGGATCTTAGTATGTTGCCGTCAGGTCTTAGCTAAGTTGACCTTTGGGCCAATGCCCTGGAAATTCAGAGTATTTCCATTAATACGCACAGATGATGCAAAAACACTATGTGACAAATAACTATCAACTCAAAGCCACTTTAATAAGGTGTGTGAGACGTGTCCATGCATTTGTGTCCACGCTGCAAAGCAGAGTATCAGTTATTTCTTTGCATTCTGTCTCTCTCTGGTCCTGATTGTTGTATTGACTCGATTGGAGCGCAAACAACAGAGCAAACATTTACTCTCCTTTAACCGAGTCTGCCCTCCTGTCCCCTTCTGTACGAGTCCATCAGCGCGTCTTCATTTGGGCGTCTATCCCCGTCGGAGAGCAGCAGATCAACAGCAGGCCTCCACCTTCAGAGAAACGTAAGCTCCGCTATCAAACGTGTGTTTGTGTTTCAGGGGTTTTGTCAGGGTCATGGGGCCCATTTGGACTCGGTCCGACTGCAGGTGATTTCTGCCTCCTGTGTGTTTGCCAGCAGCAGAGCCGAGCTGATCAGGACCAGAGGATGGGGAGCAGAGAGGGACTGTTTCTGCTGGGCCTGCTGTGCCTGCACAGCTCAGCGTGGGGTCAGGTACGAAAACCTCAAGTGACATAAAAACTTGTTATCACAGCTGCACCAAAGCAGTGAGACGCAGAATGTTATCGCATTGTTCCACTCAGGAAAACAAGGAAGTTGGTTTAACATCTTATACGCTGTTAGTAATATTGGCAAACAAAGATACCCAAAGGTACATCAGGGTGATAATTGTGTTTGTTTGTTTAAAGCTTTGGTCGGGGAACCACCATATAAATGCAGTCCATTTAAAGCTACAGTATGCAGAATTTGTTGGCGTTTATTAGCTGTAATGGAATATAGCATTCATACCCAACTGCTTATTAGTTTATAATTGCATTTAACAATAAACTAATATGCTTCATCAGCTTAGAATGAGTCCTTCACATCTACGTCAGAGCCGGCCCCCCATGGAGGCCGCCATGTTGCATCACCATGTTCATACAGATGCCCAAAATAGACATACTTCCTCCACTTTTTGCATTTTGCAACTCGACTGGAAGAGTGAAGAAAAAAGAAGCAGAGGAATCGGTATTTGCACTGTCTATTACTAGTTGCTAGTGCAGGCTAACAAGTTTGAGAAGCCTTGTTTTTTGTGAAATGGAGGATCATAGGTATTGTTTGTCACAAGAGAATGCAAGGGCGCATGAATCCCCATCGCTAAAAAAGCAGAATCATGACAATTGATGGTAAAATGCCATTTGCAAGCTCACCACTAGATGACACTCAATCCTACACACTGTGGCTTTCATTTTAAAGGTGCAAAATCATTGTTGATCATGCATTAAGGAGTATTGTTTGTACCCTGCTGGGGTTCAGATGGAGTGAAAAAAAAAATGAAATTGTAGCCTGTTGGGTCAAATGTGGGTCAAGTCACAGGGAGTCCAAGAACATCTAGATTCTAGAACATCCCTCATCTAGTTTATTAATTTTGTTTTTTAATGATCTTATTTTGATGTTTGCTTCAGGAAAAACATGTGCAAAAAAATAAAATAAAGAAAATTTGTGTATCCCTGTTTTTTATTTTACTATTATTATTTTTTAAGTGTTATTATTATTCATCTTGCAGATGTGATCCTTGATGTATTTGAAGCATCAGAGAAGTCTTGTTAATTTGTAAAAAAAAAAAAAAATCAGTCATATTAATTACATTTTTGTTTGCATACCTTAACGGCTTCTTACCTGCTGGGCAGGTGTGTGTTTTATATATATATATCTATCTATATATAGATAGATATATATTCTGCTTACAGTGGATTTCATAAAAATAAACCTAATGATCTTGAACCTGACCCCTACCGTTAAGGGGAAAAAAACCCAGTTTGTATTGATTCCTTTCAGTCATCTTTGTGTCTGTTTGTGTTTGACTGATGTGTTAGGAGATCGGTGTGCTGGTGTTCTGTGATGACCCGGCTGTGGAGAAATCTGTCATCAGCGCTCTGGACAAGTTCAACGAGGGCATGACCAGCGGACACAAACTGGCCCTTTATCAGATCCTGTCGGCCTCGAAGGTACAAAATTAATGAGGCACACATGCAGAGTATCACAGTTATTGGCAGACCTATATTTGAAGTACACAGTTTAAAGTATATGTAAAACAAAAAATTTTGTATCATCATCATCAACATTTTTTTTTAAGTTGATCCAAGTTATTGAATAACATCAAATATTTTCATATCAAGAAAGAAGAAGAACAGAGGTAACATGATGTATGTGTGACGGTTTTGATAAATTAACAGTAAATCATCACTATTACAGCCAGTGGACACATGAACATTTCCGAGTCAGTGAGTATGTCTTCATTTACATCAAACGTGAAGAAATGCCAACAGTATGGTACTGTATGGGAGTTCTCAAAAACTAAGTGACTGCAAGGAAGAGACAAGTGAGGGAAGCCACCAAGACAGCCATGACAACTGTCAAGAAGAAACTAGAAACAGTGCAGTCCACTCAAAATGAATGAAATTAATTTGTGATCAAAATTAATGGTTTTGATCTTCAACGTTAGGTCCACCAGTGCTGCTGCCATGATTGTTATCTTCAAATCCGGTGGACATCGGCGTGAGAAAAGAAAAATCATTCATACTTTTTACCTTTGACCCCAGGGACATTGACATTTTCTAAAACAAATCCTTTAAGGCCAATTCTGGGGTTGAACTTCATCTACATTCAAAGTTCTTCTGGAAATTGACTTAAAAGAGCAAACAGATAAACTTTGCACAAATTATAGAAGAATTCCCAAGCGTCCAGAGACACTTTGGGTTCTTTCACACACTGATGTCAGTGTCTCTGTGTGTCCTCGCAGTCAGAAAAGGGCTCAGACTCCAAGTACTCCAGTGCACTTCACCAGCGAAGAAGAGCAACTGTCCAGCAGGGAGCAGGCAAACCCTGGACAGACTGCGGCCATCTGCTGTCCTGGAAACCAGGTAACAAATATCAAATTAAACATGACATTCAAGATCTCCACTTATGAGTAGACACAAACCATTCAGGATCCACACAAAAGACATGACAATCTTTCCTGTGGCTGATATTTGTGATCTGATGTTAGTGCAACTGTGTCACAGTTAGTACATTACGAAACAGGATGGAGCATTTAGAGAGCGCATACAATGTCTATAGACAGGCGTGCACATAACTGGTGCTTGTGCATGCTAAAAAATAAATGGTGTGTCATTTATTTTTGGCACACACACGCACCGGTTATGTGCACGCCTGTACCTACAGTGACCCAGAGAAGCCACAACACTTCAAAAATAAATAAAACACTAGCAAATACTGAAAACATTTTCAAAAACCAAAAATTAAACTTGCAGCAATTCAAAACTGGTGGCTGCAGCCAAAAAAAAAAAAAAACTCTTTCAAAGTAAGAAAACACAAATATAACAGACAGTATGTAAGTTAATAATGTTGTCTGCTGCAAAGTCATCCACAAAACACAAAATGTGCTGCAACTAGCCACACAACACAATGGAAGAACAAGCAACACAAAAAGAGGTTGTGTATATAAGTCTGTTTGGGGATTTAATTACTCATTGAAATGCTAAAACCATTTCCCTGCTGTTCCTCCAGAAGCTGATCCAATGCAAAGCTTTCGTCCAAGTGACAGACACGGAAACGAATGTTAATCACAGTGAACTGCCAACTTGGTGAGTAACTTATCAAGAGTAACTTGGTTAGATTCATAGCAGCTATGCATTGAATTTTATTCTGTGCGATTAGCGGGACATGCGTTGGATTAATGGAGCCGCTCAGTGAGTGAGTAAATGACTGAGTGGGTTTGCAAAAAGTTTGACAAGTAACTCTAAAACCACTGCATGTTTAGTTCTGAAATTCTGGGTTCTGATAGAACCCGTGAACCTCCACTTTTGGACCATGCTGGCATCTTCATTCATTCATTTATTCAAGGACTCAAGAACATGTTCCCTGCACAATGAAATGTGTTTACTGCATTTACCCATCCTAATTGCCAGTTAGGAGCAGAGGTTGCCTTTATGGCGCCTGGGGACGTACATACGTACATACGTACACCTGGAGCTGGTCGCATCTGGAGCTGGTTGCATTATGGACCTGCTGTGTCCCGTTAAGGTTCACAGCAGTTTGGAGTCCATCCCAGCGGTCATTGAGCAAAAGACCGTACCGTTTATTGCAGTGTTGGAGTCCTTTAACATGCAAAATTAATAAATTAATTAATGAAAATACATACAGGCCTATCAATTTGCTTGGTAAGCCCTTGGTAATTGCAATGTCCTGGTGGCCACTAGAGGCCACTGTTGCTGGCCTAAATACAATTATACTTAAATATTTGGGGGTTGTGGTCATATTTTACAGACAGCAATAAGACAATTTTTCACAGTGTTTAACAATCTAGATCATGTAAAGGACACTGAGTTAATTTTCCCAACATTTTAAACTAATGTTCTTTCAAATTGCACTCACTGACCAAGATTTCTCATCTTTTCAGCTTGGAACCTTGTTTTTTTCCCCTTACAATAGAAGGTGATAAAGCCTGTTAGATCGATTGTCGTCTTGTATGTTCACCAGAGAGAATTGCCTAATTTTAAGTTCCAACCCACATACTGTGAGCAACTGACAGCTTTAGAAATCGTTTTAATGATGGCCCTTTGAGCTTTGAGCGGATGTTTGTTGTGGTCTATGAGCAAAGAGCATTCATTAAGAAAACAGTGAGTCATTGAGAAAACCGTCCCCAGGTGGGCGTCGTGCGTCCATAGTTGTGTAATGTGTAAACACTGTGGAGGCGTAATATGAACTCCTGCCACTGTAAAAGCCAGTGACCAAGTCTAGACTTTAATCTGTTGCTTAATTTGTTTTTGCCCTCAATGTTCCCAAATTATTTGGGCTCCAGCTGTTTGCATGTTTAAGTTTGCATGTAAGGATCAGGAACTGGAGCAGGAACTGCTCACAATCAATGCAGCCGGGCCTATAAGGCATAAAAGTTATCCGTTTGAAACACAGTAATAATGTTAAAATAATTTGACTTCCTCTCCAGATGATCCCGTCGTCAGGGAGCGAGCTCCATGTCTGGGCTGTCCGATGGTAATTGATGGGAACTCAGAGGAACTTAAGGTTCCACTCTCTGCTTCCATCTCCAGCTACAAAACTCCGCGTCCAACTCTACGCACCTGTATCAACCTCGACAGTGTCGGCCATGCCACCAGACAGGTACAAACTGGGTGTTTTGGTTTGATAATAATTATTCACTAACCACTTACTATTCAGATGAGAAGATATCTAATGTCTGGTGGCGTCCAGGTCCAAAACATGAGGCAACTCATGAAGGTGGTGGGCCTAGAGCATCCTTCCTCTCAGTAAGGATTGCCTACTTGCGCTGCTATCAAGGTAGCTTGAAGCTCGGATCTGTAGGAGCAGGACTCTCCTCAACTTCCTGTCTGGGAACATGCCCTGGTGCCACATGTTGCCACATTTACTGCACTCTTGAACCAATCCTGGGTCTTGGATGGCAACCGCCAAGGGCAGACCACTGCTTCATTCCCACTTCTCCAAAGTAATCGTCTATGTGCCACAGCCATGAGAAATGTGGACGTCCCCTTGGGTCTTTTCCAGTTACAGGGTCCTCAACATAGAGATACCTTCCTGTTGGATCACATCCAGAAAAACACTCCACATGGCCAAAATGTCACAGCTGACATTCTGTGACCACGCAAGATCTCAGTGGATGGACACGTTTATGGGTGATTCTTTAACTACGGCACTATTGGCCTTGTAAATGTAATTTCCCACCACACCATTGCCTTACAATATAAAGCGCCTTGGGCAACTGTTTGTTGTGATTTGGCGCTATATACATGTGCTCTGATGTCACTGTTTATCTCCATAGGAACTACCCAAATGGAAATTACGGCAATAGTGGTGGGACAACTACATTTTGTTTAAAAAAATCACAACAGTTGTATGACATTGAATACCCCATTATGTTTTGATTATTTTACTGATAGTTTATTCAGAGATATTTTAAAACATTAGAAAAAATGTTTCTTTACCATTCACTTTTATTCACTGAAGATCAAAAGTCTGGGTGTGGGACAAGCACACAAACGGCAATATTTGCATATAATGATGCTGAAAAAAGGTGAAAAAGTCATCATAGAATACTAGAACAAATTTCTTAACACACTTTCATTGTAAAGATAACTATAAAAGTGTGAAATCTCCCCTTTTTTCAGTTTTCATACAATATGATCAAAGTGCGCCGTAGTCTAAGAATCACCCTTATATTTGGTCTGGTCGCTGGGTGTTCCAGGACTGGCTGATTGATGCCTTCAGATCGTGACAAGTAACTGATGTCCAGAACTGGTCTATCGGATGTGGAGCTCCAATCCTGATGTTGTAGCTCAGGAAATTGTTCTCATTGTTGTGGGAAGACCCTGGTGACTCCTGCATAACTGAGAGGTTTGTAAAATGCCCAGTTTGTGAACTCAGTAGCTTCTGGAAGGCTTCATCTGAAGTTCTACAGACTGCAACCTCTCCAGGTTCCCAGATTTATTCTGGGTAGACATCATACTGTTTCACAGGAGACTGCACATAATCTGGGTTTAGGTTGGCATGTAGACAGGGGCACAAAAAAAAACAAAAAGACTTGAAATAAATGACAGAGAGAGTTCTGGTGCGGTAAGTCCTTGTCTCGTCTTTTGGGCTTGCTTCTCTTATAGAGTCCTGCAACTTCTGAACATACTATGAAGGTAAAAACAGCATGGAAAAGTCTTTTCTTTCACCAAATATTGATGTGGAATTTAATTTTCCAATGTTGTGTGCAGGTGGTGGCAGGTTTTAGGTTCAAAATTTGGTATGATATGAAGAAGACCATCTGTGCCAAGTCTGAACATGAAGAGCTCAACAGCCTGTGTGTCCCTGATGAGAGAAACCTGGTACACAAGTAAAAAAAAAAACGCACACACTTCAGCTCTGATATAAATGAGATGTATTTGGACTAATAGATGATTCCTTGTGGAATTTTGTTGGTTTGGCAGGAATTTGTCAACTGTAATGCCACGGTTGATGTTGCAGACCGTGGAGACACGTCCCACCACATCCCATAGACGAATGTGAACCAGGTCTACTGCCTCCCACGGTGAGAGCCACAGACAACATTTAGTCTCTTTTACTGCTTTAAAGGCTATTTATCAGTGGTGGCTCCAGATTTTTTTTTTCTTTGTGGGGGGTAGGTGGGGACATGATTATTCATAGTGTAGCGACAAATTGTAGTAAAGGGGCAAAGATTGTGTATTAACCGAGAGGACCACAGCACTTCCAAATTTCGACAATGCCACCAAAACCAGAAAACACAAAGCAAAAGAACATTTGCATTAACTCTGTAGTGCATACAAAAAAAAAAAAAAGTGCAAAGTGAGAAAAAATTGCAAACACAGAGAAAACAAACTTTTGTTGTTTTGTGGAACTTTGCAAAGTGTTTCTGTGTTTGCATGTGTTGTGTGAATTTGCAGCAGATAAAAGTAAGTCCCTTCGGCTTCTCCCTTGTTTGCACTCGGGGTCGCCACAGCAATCCAAGGTGGATCTGCATGTTGAATTGGCACAAGTTTTTACGCCGGATGCCCTTCCTGACGCAACTCCACATTACATGGAGAAATGTGGCAGGGGTGGGATTTGAACCCGAACCTTCTGAACTGAAACCAAGCGCATTAACCACTTGGCCACCACCCCTGCTCGAATTTGGCAGCAGATAAATTATCAAATTAATTGTTGCATGTGCTTGATGTTGTTTCGGTCAGATTCATCATCACAGCCTGATAAGACAGTCCTTATTGTGGAAATTACTGAAGAAACGCAGTATTTTTAAAAGAAGTCCCTCGATGTTTGTCTCCCCTGGGTGTGTTTCTCAGCTTGAAACAAAGAACTCCAGCACTGTGTCTCATCAACAACAAGAAACATAAGTTAATTTAAAAACCGAAATATATTCCCATCAGAGTTCAGCCATCTGAAGTATTTTCAGCGTTCTGATTGCAACAAAAATAAATCCCACTTGATCCACCAAGATTAAAAAATAACCTGAATAAATGCAGTGTTTTCAAAGAAGTCCCTCGATGTTTGTCTGCTCCGGTGCTTTTCTCAGCATGAAACACCCAGACAGCAGCGCTGTGTCCTGCCAACACAACCAAAATAGAGATGGAAGTGAACCTCACTGGGTCTTCTTCTTCTGTTGAGTTTATTGGTGGTTTTCAAATTGACACGGTGTATTACTGCCACCAGCTGTTTGGGTGTGGAGCATTAATGAAGTCTGACATCCTCACTGGATTATTGAGTGGAAGTGTTTTCCAAAAAAAAAAAAAAAAAAAAAATAACAGTATTATCTGGTTACCATTATTTTAAATAAATGGTTCTGTTCCTAACCATAAAAAAATAAATTTTCTGGTTTCATTTTTGTTCGGAGCAAAATACGAAAGGTTTCTGGTTTTGGTTCAAAGCCTTGCCTATACTGCCTACCTACTGAAACTGGCTTTAGCATTAATAACTTACCTTCACTGGACAGATGACAAGCTGTGTCAGATTTGTGTTTTCCACCTAAGGTAGCATGTGCTGCTTTACCTTCTGTGGTATCTTCTTCACAAACAGACGAGGCTGATCCCATACCTCCACCCTCTTCTGTTTGGTGGAGTTAATAAGAGACTTCATGACTGTTTATCCACACACTGTCTTTTTGTTCATCCAGATACTGGCCAGGCGCCGTCCTCCTGGATTTACTCCACTCAGGACTTTCGAAATCTTGGGCAATACCACCAAGTCTTTGCTGTCATCCACCCAGGCCTCATCAAAAGAAGAGTCTTCTGAGGAGGATACAACCGGCCCAAAGCCCTCTGGTTCTCCTGATGTGACCAACAGCCCCTTCCACTGTCCTTCTATGCCCTGGAAACCCTCCAGCCAGGCAGGACCTGATTCAACACCTCCAGCAGCTGACACCTTCACTGACCTAGACCTGGTGGGATAGAAAGTTCAGTGTGGTTCCTCCAGGGAACCAAAATATCAAAGTAATCTCACAGAGATTTTATTTTGGTGCATTTCATATTCCCCGGTTACAGTGCAGAGAGAGTTTGATCGTAAGAGTGTTGAATCAAATCAGAGTTTTTCAAATGGAACAACAAAAAAAAATTTACCAGTTATTCCTCAAAAATCTGGAATAAACATCTGAAGCACTCAGTTTTCAGATTATTTTACCCGAAGTGAATGTTGTACATGAAAAATCAAAAGAATAAAATGTCTTTTGAATTCAAAACTAGTACCAGTGTTGGAGCTGATATGACTTCACAGCCTGTATTCTAAAGGAGGAACATTTTTAAAAATCTACACTAATAATTACAGTGTTAAGTTAACCCTGCAGCAAGTGTATATGTTCCTATTCAAAATAGTGCTGAATTGACTCTATAGTAGGGGCTCGTACTTTGCGTTAACATGTGCAGTGCATCCAGAAAGTATTCACAGCGCTTCACATTTTATGTTATAGCCTTATTCCAAAATGCATGAAATGAATTTTTTCCCCCAAAATTCTACTCAAGCACCCCATAATGACAACATGAAAAATCTTTTTAGAATTTTTTGCAAATTTATTAAAAATGAAAACTAAGAAATCACATGTACATAAGTATTCATACTCTTTGTTCCATACTTTGTTGATGCACATTTGGCAGTAATTACAGCCTCAAGCAGTGGCGGCGCCAGGACATTTTTGTTGGGGGGGGCTGAGGGGGGCTGGAGTAAAAGTTGGAGGGGCTCCACAAGATGTCGTCGAAATGAATAATATATAGTAAATTGCTTTATAAATACCAAGGTATATGTTTTAGTCACCCGTGCTCCTCTAAAATGTGGTATCCATGCACACACATCACTTAGAATGATTGCATTCATCTCTTTGCTCAGTTATGCAATATTGAGACATTCTCAGTGCAAAACTGCAGTTGAGGTCCACAAATATGTCAGTTGCTATTCACATTATTGGCAGAATTACTGGGGGGGCCTGAGGGGGAGCTTGGCTCATTATTGGGGGGCTTAAGCCCCCCCAAGCTCCCCCTTGGCGCCGCCACTGGCCTAAAGTCTTCTTGAATATGATGCGCCACAAGCTTGGTGCACCTATCTTTGACCAGTTTTGCCCATTCCTCTTTGCAGCACCTCTCAAGCTCCATCAGGTTGGATGAGGAGCGTCGGTGCACAGCCATTTTCAGATCTCTCCAGAGATTCACAGAGTTGTCCTGAAGCCACTCCTTTGATATCTTGGCTGTGTGTTTAGGGTCATTGTCCTGCTGAAAGATGAACTGTTGCCCCAGTCTGAGGTCAAGAGCACTCTGGAGCAGGTTTTCATCCAGGATGTCTCTGTACATTGCTGCATTCATCTTTCCCTCAATCCTGAATAGTCTCCCAGTTCCTGCTGCTGAAAAACATCCCCACAGCATGATGCTGCCACCACCATGCTTCACTGTAGGGATGGTGCCTGGTTTCCTCCAAATATACTCAACAAAAATATAAACGCAACACTTTTCTTTTTGCTCCCATTTTGTATGAGATGAACTCAAAGATCTAAAACTTTTTCCACATACACAATATCACCATTTCCCTCAAATATTGTTCACAAAACCAGTCTAAATCTGTGATAGTGAGCACCTCTCCTTTGCTGAGATAATCCATCCCACCTCACAGGTGTGCCATATCAAGATGCTGATTAGACACCATGATTAGTGCACAGGTGTGCCTTAGACTGCCCACAATAAAAGGCCACTCTGAAAGGTGCAGTTTTATCACACAGCACAATGCCACAGATGTCGTAAGATTTGAGGGAACATGCAATTGGCATGCTGACAGCAGGAATGTCAACCAGAGCTGTTGCTCGTGTATTGAATGTTCATTTCTCTACCATAAGCCGTCTCCAAAGGCGTTTCAGAGAATTTGGCAGTACATCCAACCAGCCTCACAACCGCAGACCACGTGTAACCACACCAGCCCAGGACCTCCACATCCAGCATGTTCACCTCCAATATCGTCTGAGACCAGCCACTCGGACAGCTGCTGAAACAATCAGTTTGCATAACCAAAGAATTTCTGCACAAACTGTCAGAAACCGTCTCAGGGAAGCTCATCTGCATGCTCGTCGTCCTCATCGGGGCCTCGACCTGACTCCAGTTCATTGTCGTAACCGACTTGAGTGGGCAAATGCTCACATTCGCTGGCATTTGGCACGTTGGAGAGGTGTTCTCTTCACGGATGAATCCCAGTTCACACTGTCCAGGGCAGATGGCAGACAGCGTGTGTGGCATTGTGTGGATGAGCGGTTTTCTGATGTCAATGTTGTGGATCGAGTGGCCCATGGTGGCGGTGGGGTTATGATATGGGCAGGCGTCTGTTATGGACGAAGAACACAGGTGCATTTTATTGATGGCATTTTGAACGCACAGAGATACCGTGACGAGATCCTGAGGCCCATTGTTGTGCCATACATCCAAGAACATCACCTCATGTTGCAGCAGGATAATGCACGGCCCCATGTTGCAAGGATCGGTACACAATTCTTGGAAGCTGAAAATGTCCCAGTTCTTGCATGGCCGGCATACTCACCGACATGTCACCCATTGAGCATGTTCGGGATGCTCTGGACCGGCGTATAAGACAGCGTGTACCAGTTCCTGCCATATCCAGCAACTTCGCACAGCATTGAAGAGGAGGGGACCAACATTCCACAGGCCACAATTGACAACCTGATCAACTCTATGCAAAGGAGATGTGTTGCACTGCATGAGGCAAATGGTGGTCACACCAGATACTGACTGGTATCCCCCCCACCAATAAAAGAAAACTGCACCTTTCAGAGTGGCCTTTTATTGTGGACAGTCTAAGGCACACCTGTGCACTAATCATGGTGTCTAATCAGCATCTTGATATGGCACACCTGTGAGGTGGGATGGATTATCTCAGCAAAGGAGAGGTGCTCACTATCACAGATTTAGACTGGTTTGTGAACAATATTTGAGGGAAATGGTGATATTGTGTATGTGGGAAAAGTTTTAGATCTTTGAGTTCATCTCATACAAAATGGGAGCAAAACCAAAAGTGTTGCATTTATATTTTTGTTGAGTGTATGATGTCAAAGAGTTCAATCATTGTCTCATCAGATCAGAGAATTTTGTTTCTCATGGTCAGAGTCTTTCAGGTGCCTTTTGGCAAACTCCAGGTGGGCCGTCACGTGCCTTTTACTAAAGAGTAGTTTCCGTCTGGCCACTCTTCCATACAGGCCTGATTGGTGGATTGCAGCAGAGATGGTTGTCCTTCTGGAAGGTTGTCCTCTCTCCACAGAGGAATGCTGGAGCTCTGACAGACCATCGGGTTCTTGGTCACCTCCCTGACTCAGGCCCTTCTCCCCCGATTGCTCATAGGCAGGTGACCAGCTCTAAGAAGAGTCCTGGTGAATCTGAACTTCTTCCATTTACAGATGATGGAGGCCACTGTGCTCACTGGCAGTGATACGAATTAATCAATCAATCAACATTTATTTATAAAGTGCTTTACAGCACCGACTGGTGTCCAAAGTGCTTAACATTAAAAACAAAAATTTACAAAAATAAAACACATATAAAATAAAATTTTAAAACAACACATAAAAAAGAACATAAAAATAACAGAACATGTCACCTCCCCACTAAGTGTTAACAGCCAGTTTAAATAAATAAGTCTTTAACTTAGATTTAAAAAGTGCTAGGTCAGGAATAGTACGTAACTCAAGAGGTAGCTCATTCCACAGTCTGGGGCCAGCTACCGCGAAAGCATGATCACCCCAGCGTTTATATCTTGACCTTGGAACATCTAAGTAAAGCTGGCCAGACGCCCTTAATGTCCTACTGTAGGTGCGCAAAGTTAAAATTTCAGACAAGTAGGGAGGTGCAAGGCCATAAATAGCTTTAAAAAAACAAACATTAAAATTTTAAAATCAATTCTAAAACGAACTGGAAGCCAGTGGAGTGAGTACAGGATGGGCGTAATATGCTCACGTCTAAAAGTGTTTTGTCAAAAGACGGCAGCAGCATTCTGCACCAACTGGAGACGTGCAAGAGACGACTGAGTAATGCCCGAATAAAGTGCATTACAATAATCAAGTCTGGAGCTGATGAAAGCATGAATGGCCGTCTCAAGATCACGTCTACTGAGAAAGTGCTTTATTTTAGTCAAAAGGCGAAGTTGGAAAAAACTAGCTTTGACAACAGAGTTTATCTGTTGCTCGAACCTCAAACAGCTGTCAAATATCACTCCCAAATTCTTTACAGCTGGTTTTACATAGTTAGCCAAAGCACCAAAATTTGGTGTTACCACATTTGGTATGCCAGTGCGCTCAGACACCATGATCTCAGTTTTACCATCATTCAGGTAAAGGAAGTTTTGGGATAGCCACTGCTTTACATCACGAATACAATTAAATAATGATGACAAAGCATCACTCCCATTAGTCCTCACAGGCAGATAGATTTGCAGATCATCTGCATAACAATGAAAGGACAGGTTGTGCTGGGTTGTAATTGACCCCAATGGCAGAATGTACAAAGAAAATAGAATCGGCCCAAGGACAGATCCCTGCGGCACTCCACAACACAGAGGAGCAGTTGATGAGGAAAGGTCCCCAATCATGACAGAAAAGCTCCTTTCAGCCAAATATGATCTAAACCACTTAAGTGCAGTACCATGAATGCCAATAAAATGTTCCAACCAGGAAACAAGTACTGTGTGATCCACAGTATCAAAGGCTGCTGTGAGGTCCAACAGAACCAGCACAGCAGGATTCCCTGCATCCACCGACAGAGTAATATCATTATGAACTTTTAAAAGTGCTGACTCAGTGCTGTGTCGCGATCTAAACCCAGACTGGAATTTTTCAAGGATGAGATTGTCTTCTAAAAATGATTGTAACTGTAAAAAGACAACCTTTTCTAAAACCTTAGATAGAAATGGCAGATGAGAGACAGGTCTAAAATTGGATAAAACTGATGAATGTTACAAAGAGTTTAATAGTTATTTTTATAAACAATGTTGGTTAGAAATTCTAAGTTTTACCATTACAGTGCTGTCAACAGTTAAATATGAGGTCAAGAAAGAAGTCTTTATTTTATTTTTTGTAAAACAAATATTTATGTTCATTGAAGTCAAGAAAGGGTGACTATAAAATGAATATTGGCTAAACAGGATATCATTTTCATGTTGAGCTGGTGAGGAGGTGGGGTGTCGGCAGATGCTGAAAGCAACTAGTAATCTAACATAGTTACTTTTAAAATTGAGTAATCAGTAAAGTAACTAAGTTAGTAATCAGTAATTGGATTACTTTTCAAAGTGACCACTGCTCATTGGGACCTTCAAAGCAGCAGGAATGTTTCTGTCCCCTTCCCCAGATTTGTGTCTTGAGACAGTCCTGTTTCAGAGGTCTACAGACAATTCCTTTGACTTTGTGCTTGGTTTGTGATCTGACATGCACTGTCAACTGTGGGACCTTATATGAAGACAGGTGTGTGTCTTTCTAAATCATGTCCAATCAACTGAATTTACCCCAGGTGGACTCCAATTAAGCTGTAGAAACATCTCAAGGATGATCAGTGGAAACAGGATGCACCTGAGCTCAATTCTAAGCTTCAAGGCTGTGAAAACTTGTGTACATGTGATTTTTTTAAATAAATGTGCAAAAATATATAAAAAAAAAAAACAACTTAAAAACAAAAACTTTTTTCACATTGTCATTATGGGCTATTGTGTGTAGAATTTTGAGGAAAAAATGAATTTCTGAAGAGCAGAAAGGTTGGAGAGGTTGAAAGATCAAATGTCAGCAAACAGTATCAATAAACTGTAATCGGTATCAAAGCTCTGGATCAAAGATTAGGATTATAAATTACAATTGGGATCAATGATTAGGATCAAAAAGCTGTAACCAGGAACACAGCTCAAGATCAAAAGCAGATCAGTCGTTTCCATCTCACCCTGTCCTCTGTATCTTCCTCTGTCACACCAACCACCTGCATGTCCTCTCTCAGCACATCCATGAACCTCCTCTTTGGTCTCCCTCTTCTCCTCCTGCCTGGTGGCTCCATCCTCAGCATCCTTCTCCCTATATACCCTGGCTCCCTCCTCTGCACATGTCCAACCATCTTAATCTCGCCTCTCTGACTTTGCCTCCAAACCGTCCCACCTGAGCTGTCCCTCTGATATGTTCATTCCTAATCTTGTCCATTCTTGTCACTCTCCCAAAGAGAATCTCAACATCTTCAGCTCTGCCACCTCCAGCTCTGCCTCCTGTCTTTTTGTTAGTGCCACTGTCTCTAAACCATACAACATAGCTGGTCTCACTACTGTTTTGTAAACTTTCCCCTTCACTCTTGCTGATATTCTTCAGTCACAAATCACTCCTGCCACCTTTCTCCACCCACTCCACCCTGCCTGCACTCTCTTCTTCAATCAATCAATCAATTTTATTTATATAGCACCAAATCACAACAAACAGTTGCCCCAAGGCGCTTTATATTGTAAGGCAAGGCCATACAATAATTACGTAAAAACCCCAATGGTCAAAACGACCCCCTGTGAGCAAGCACTTGGCGACAGTGGGAAGGAAAAAACTCCCTTTTAACAGGAAGAAACCTCCAGCAGAACCAGGCTCAGGGAGGGGCAGTCTTCTGCTGGGACGGGTTGGGGCTGAGGAGAGAACCAGGAAAAAGACATGCTGTGGAGGGGAGCAGAGATCGATCACTAATGATTAAATGCAGAGTGGTGCATACAGAGCAAAAAGAGAAAGAAACAGTACATCATGGGAACCCCCCAGCAGTCTACGTCTATAGCAGCATAACTAAGGGATGGTTCAGGGTCACCTGATCCAGCCCTAACTATAAGCTTTAGCAAAAAAGGAAAGTTTTAAGCCTAATCTTAAAAATAGAGAGGGTGTCTGTCTCCCTGATCCGAATTGGGAGCTGGTTCCACAGGAGAGGAGCCTGAAAGCTGAAGGCTCTGCCTCCCATTCTACTCTTACAAACCCTAGGAACTACAAGTAAGCCTGCAGTCTGAGAGCGAAGCGCTCTATTGGGGTGATATGGTACTATGAGGTCCCTAAGATAAGATGGGACCTGATTATTCAAAACCTTATAAGTAAGAAGAAGAATTTTAAATTCTATTCTAGAATTAACAGGAAGCCAATGAAGAGAGGCCAATATGGGTGAGATATGCTCTCTCCTTCTAGTCCCCGTCAGTACTCTAGCTGCAGCATTTTGAATTAACTGAAGGCTTTTCAGGGAACTTTTAGGACAACCTGATAATAATGAATTACAATAGTCCAGCCTAGAGGAAATAAATGCATGAATTAGTTTTTCAGCATCACTCAGACAAGACCTTTCTAATTTTAGAGATGTTGCGTAAATGCAAAAAAGCAGTCTTACATATTTGTTTAATATGCGCTTTGAATGACATATCCTGATCAAAAATGACTCCAAGATTTCTCACAGTATTACTAGAGGTCAGGGTAATGCCATCCAGAGTAAGGATCTGGTTAGACACCATGTTTCTAAGATTTGTGGGGCCAAGTACAATAACTTCAGTTTTATCTGAGTTTAAAAGCAGGAAATTAGAGGTCATCCATGTCCTTATGTCTGTAAGACAATCCTGCAGTTTAGCTAATTGGTGTGTGTCCTCTGGCTTCATGGATAGATAAAGCTGGGTATCATCTGCATAACAATGAAAATTTAAGCAATTGTCGTGGTTCGTCTTTAGTCTTCTCGGGATGTCGTCTTTTAGATAACACAAACTAATTGCAAGTGATATGCTAGAAAAGGACACAACACTTTAGAATAATTCAGCCTTAAGCAAGATAAAATGCACAGTTTTTAAGTTTATTTAAGCCTTCGACACAGAGCTTAGACAAACTGAGTCCTCTAGAGAGACTGAATATGTGACAACCGCGCTCATCTATTTATTGGAGACCCGCGGGCATCGCTCCTCCTTCGACTTTTTATTTATTTCATTCCCAGACATGGTTTTCTATTGGAAGCGTCCTCTAGTGAACCCTAAGCAGGTGTTAGGCCATTATTTCAATGTGACAAACGCTCCCATTAAAACTTGAAGGATTTACAACTGATTTTTTTAAAAGACCTTCAGCCACAGGTGCAGCTGGCCTGAGGCCCCCCCGCACGTGGCCTCAGCCACAGGTGCAGCTGGCCCGAGGCCCCTGCACGTGGCCTGCGGGAAAGCACCTAAGAGGCCTTGGAAAGCCCCTGACAGACTGAATGACTAATAGAGCCCTTTTTTTTGGGTTGAACACCTGCTAGTTCAGCCAGAGGACATACAGTTCAGATCAGGACACTTGATAGTTCATCATAGTTCAAATAAGGACCTAAAAATTCTTCTACAGTCCCTCCTCTGGGACTCGAAAGAGTCCCATTACATCAACTATACTCTTGGGTTGTTTACTGACAAGACATCCTCATTTATGCATTGCAATAAAAAAGAAAAACACATCACTCGAATTACTGATAACTCTGGTGCAGATATGAATATCAGTGATACTTCACACGGTAAATATATTGAAGTGCAGGTGAACCTACATACTAAGGCACAAGGTGATCAATTAGCTGGATTATATCAACGCAAGGTGACATTCAAACATTGAGTTTTGGTGTAATTCAAGGCACTTAAAATGGCCACATAAAACAAGTTACAGCAACCTCTTAATCATGGCAAAGTAAAGGCTTTACATTGACATCAGTGCAACCAATCATCTTCTGGCATCTATTGTCTCACTCAACCAGAGGCTCCAACCCATTATACTTGGTTCTACATATTATTTTGTTAGAGTCACACATTTATTACTTAAATGCATCAAATAACCCCTACGTTACCACTATTTAGTCAACCAATCAAGAAACTATTCTAAGGTTAGCGCAGCTATGTCTAGTTAAATGATAAACACAATAAATGGTTTCCCTTCATGTCCGTCCTTAAGTCATTTGCCTTAGTCAATCATATAATGGTTTTCATTATAGGCCATTTCTCAACATTTTCCACTTTGTTTTTCTTCTTTTTCAGCTTGTTTTCTAATGCCCTTTTTGGCCAGACGCCAAATTTAGGCGATGCATGTCTCTTGAGGCATGCTATAATTTAAGAAAAAGGGGTCCCTATGGTGCATCTTTACTACTAAATCTACAAACACGCCGTGTAAGGGTCCCCTTTTTATAACTTTGCAATGTGATATCTATGTGTACGCATTTAGCTTTATCTGTGTTACGCAGATGATGGTAAGGACAGACATTTACCTGACCTTCGTTACTAACATATATCCTTCGTTTTTATTTACACTCGGATTTCTGGAACTAGTCCGCAATTCAAACTCAAGAACCAAGATCATAGTCCGTTTTCAGTGCCATTACGTCAGTCCGCGCTCCTCAGCATTTACTCAGCGTCTGAAGTTTTGGGAGAAGTTGGGGAATATGGGGAGGTTGGCCTTTCAGGGGTAGTGGGGGAAGGATCAGGAATTCTGGCTTTCAGACAGTCGCGCAGTTCTCTGATGGATCTTTCCAGCTCCTTGTGCTGCTTGGCCAGGTTGTACAGGGCCCCCAGAAAATTCTTGCCCACATTCAGGGTGGTGGTGGCCAGCCCTAGCTGTTCCCTCTCCATATGCTCCATCATGCTGGCTAGCATGTCCATACTAGACTGAAGACCACACAGTTGAGTATGGAGGCCCTCCTGAGCACAAGCGATGTCGGCATTGTCACGGTGTATCCTTAACAGGTATGCAGCTGTCTGACTCAGTTGTGGCATGATTTCCTCAAATAGCTCATGGGGAATGTGATTTGTGAGGGGCAGGAGCTGCTCCAAGGTTTTTGGAACAGACTCTTGTGGAAGACGAAGCTCTCGAACCAAGATTGCCATGTCCAGTGGGGTGACCATGACCAGATTAAGGTTGTGCAGTCCAGGGGACAGGAAGTACAAGGGGGAAGGCATTTCGTGTGTGGGGGGAGTATTGTTGATGTCGCACAGGCAAGTGGTTGGGACACTCTGGGCATTTAGCAGCCTGTACAAAGCTCCCCTCTGTCCTGGTGGGTGAGTTCGGCTAAGGTCCACCCCTGCTGATCCTCCTCCAGAGGCACTGGGCTGATCAGAATATCTCTCCTGCCTTGGGGGTGGAAAGCTGGGGACAGGTCCTAGCAGTGAATTGGGTCTAGGATGCACTCGGGCAGTTGCTGCATATGGCCGACCTTGGCTGCCTCCCCTGGAGGGTATCGTTGCCACTGGCACATGTGACTGTCTCCATGGCATCTGCGGAAGGGGTGTGTTCCTGAGTCCAAAGGGTCCTTCAGGTGATGGTGGAGTCCTCGGGCCGACTCTTGCTGCAGGCAGATTCTGTGAAGCCGTCATTGCCAGGTGCTGGAACGATGAAGATCCTTCTGTTGCCAACTGGTTTAGCTGCTGGATGGAAGGCGGCTGTGGCGACCAATCATGTCTCGACCATCCCTCCTGTATATCCTCTTCTCCAAACAGTTCTGAGAGTCCAATCAGACTTGATAGAGGCAGATCAGGCATAGGTCCCTGATCAGGGGAGTCTGGTCTCTCAGCCATACTCCTGTGTCCTAGTAATATACATATACGTTCATTATTACAGCTCCATGTCATTCTTTCAGATATTGTCTATCCTATCCCTCATTTTTGTGGGTGCATGTGTGTGAATGTAAATGTGCGTGCATGTCTTCTTCCTCGTCTACAATATCACCAAGCACGGTCCATCCCAGTCCTCCCTATCTGGGGTGTACGCCACAATATTAGGTAGCTGGGGGCTGTCGGGGAGGATAATTGGTATTTCATCCATTTCCATATATTCTGGTTCTCTGTCTGTTTCGTTTGTGCTTTCTTCTAGGGCTCGGATGGCTAACAGTGGGAGCTGTCCTACTGTAGATGCAATCAGTTTATTGACCAGAAATTTTATCAAGGGAATACCACAACATATTACCAGCAAGACCGCCACCCCTGTTAGTGCCAAGGCTACACCTATCTGGTATAACCAGTCTTTCCATGATATCCACCCTCTCCTTAGAGCCCCAAACAGTGAAAACAGTGGGCCAATATTCATTCCATTCCCTACAATGTATCCAGAATCGTCAGTTTCATTTCTCCCTCCTATGGAGTTACTTAACAGTTCCTGTTGCATCTCTTCAAGTGTGATTAAGAGCTCTGTCAAATTTCCGTCTTCCCCTGTACGCATGGGAATAGCTGTGCAACATTCGGTGGCTTTGATCATAATACAAACTCCTTGTTCATCAGCCATCATCATCTCGATAGCTAATCTATTTTGCATCGTCATTAGCGAGGTGGCGTGCAGCTGTTCGGTTAAGGCTCCTACTGCTGCCAATGTCCAGTTCAGGTATCTTTGCTGATTATACCACAAGTAATTAATCCACTGCATCTCCTGGAACCTAGAACGGATTTTTGGAGTAACCCCGAACAGCGCCAATGCCCATCCCCATTTATCCGCGTCTTCATCTGCTTTAACTCTGCTACTGTCTATGGCTTCTAACTGTCGGGGTATCCCTTCTGGTATCCCGTTTCTTACTGTGACGTTGTAGTCTGTTTTAAGTGTCATTATTCCTCTTTTCTTACGAAGTTTCTGTGGCATGGGTTGTATTGAATTTGGCATTTCAATTACTGTTACAGCTCCTGTGAGCATCACAGGAGCACAAGGCCTTTCCAATTAGGGGACAGTGATGACAGGAGTTTCCTTCTTTGTCCGCATATCCAAAAGATGTCAGCTAAGGGTACCGTTCCCTTAGCTAAATTTGGAGTAGATACCCATGAAGCATGGGTGAGATTCAGTCCAATTACAGACCCCCCTGTGGCCGGTACTATTTGTTCACACTGTATGCCTGCTGCTGGCAGGGTGTGACAGACGGTAATGTTCCATGCTGTTTTGGCCGGTTTGTATTCTTGCTGCTTTTGCATACACTGTATGTGGTGCTTTGACTGGGTCGTCCCTACCTGCCAATCGCTTATGTATTGTGCTACTAAGCCTTTAGCTATACAGAATGGGTGTATCATCCCTTTCTCTATTTTAATCATAGGTGGAACGGTTCCTTCTGTACTTAGGGGCACTGGACAAAGTTTACTGTCAGCAGCATATTTTTCATCACCTACTGCCATTTTCATAACACACTGTGTATAGCACTCTGCTTGGTCTGAGTTATGTTGGGGGCTCCTATAACAGTTGTTGATATCAGGTAGGGGATTTAGCCTGAGGTATCACACCTTTCCGGTGACAGGCTATGCAAGGCTTTTCACTGATCTGCCTAGCCGAAAATTTCAACCATTGGTAAAATAAATTGGTCTTCAACCCTTGTGTGCGGGCTAGGTCTCTACTGGGATCCCATCTCCCTAAGTGACTGCTTGTTTCTAGGCTTCTAATTGTCCTCTTTTTCCTTGGTTTGATTTTTACCCATTTTGTGGCTTCATGTACTGTAACAGCTACGTCTTGCTTGGTTTCCCTGCATCCTCTTTTATCACAAATTACCTCTATGTTGAGTGTTCCCTCCTCTTCACATTTGATGCTAATGGCTTCGCCTAATATGTAATCCCCCAGCTTTCCCTGTATTCCTATGTTCTTGTAGGCTTTTGATTTAATGTATACCAAATTATATGTTTTTCCTGTGTTTAGAATGCCTTGTTTAGCTGCTATTGCGGCCATGGCCACGGCACAGTCCGTTGTATGTTTTGGATGTCTATTTTCTCCCATACTGACCACCAGTAGTATTGTCAATCCCTTGAATAATTCCTTAATCATTGCTCTGATGACTGTTGAGATGTGCTACTAGATGTGCTACTGAGTGAGCCGTCACTAGATGAGCTGTCACTAGGGATGTGTGGTGTATCTGTGCTTTGTCTGGGTTGTACTTCCTGTGGTTCTTCTGTCGGTAAATCTACTAAGTTGCTGTCCGAGTCTGATGTCTCCTGTGGCCTGTCTATCTGTCGGTCTGTATTTCTGTCTGTCTGTTGGCCTGCGTCTCCAGTTGTTTCTGAGTCTGCATCTGAGTCTGTCGCTGCTCTATCTGGCAGGGATCCACTACTCTCTGAAGCTGTGCGTCGTCTTTGTTCAATCAGTCTCTGTGAGCGCCTTGGCCGGTGTTCGCCTGGCTGCAGGGAGGCGTGGCCTTCCCTCGGTGCTTCTTCTGGCTGCAGGGAGGCGTGGCCGTCCCTCGGTGCTGCTGTAGGGTCTCTGGCTTCTCTTGCTTCCCCCCTTGGCCCGGCGGCTCTGCCAAGACGAGCTTGCCGAGGCCGCAGGGGCGCTGGGCCACCAACCCTACAGCAGTGGTTTAAATGAAACCAAGTGTCCTTACCGTCTACTTTGACTGCTGTACGTGAGGCAAGAATAACTTTAAAAGGACCTTCTCGGCGGGGCCTGTCCCACTTCTTTTTGAACACTTTGACGTAAACCAGATCACCAGGCTGGATGCTCTGATTTTCGAGTGGAATCTCTGCTTCTCTGTCTTCTGTAGCACCTTTGACCTGCAAAAAGATAGTTTTGTGTATTTGGGTTAACTGTCTCAGATAATTATGCCATTCGTCTTGTAGCTGCTCCAGCGATGGTCCTTCGTAGGGTCCTCTCAGGTATGGAATAGGCATCGGCCGACCTGTAAGAGCTTCAAATGGTGTCAAATGGGTTACTCGGTTAGTTTGTGAGCGCATTGACAATAAAGCAAGCGGCAACGCATCCAGCCAGGTTAGTTTGCCATTGCTGTCTGCTATGATTTTTGCTAGTTTGTTCTTTAAAATGCCATTAGCCCCTTCCACCGCCCCATTTGATTGGGGGTGATAAACACACCCAAATTTCTGTTTGATACCCAATTGTTTGAATGTTTCTTGTGTAACCTTGGCTACAAAAGCCCTACCGTTGTCAGATGAGATAGTATCTGGAATGCCAAATCTTGGAAAGACGTCTCGGCACAGGAATTTGGCTACCGTTTTATGGTCTTGATTTGCAGAGGCTACTGCCTCAATCCATCGGCTGAATCTGCATATCACTACCAAAACATATCTCATTCGTTTAACTCGGTTTTCAGCTCCCATGTCTATGAAATCCATCATAAGATGTCTGAATGGCCCATCAGGGACCGGAATGTGGGCTAAAGGGGCTGTGAATGATTTCCGGACATTGTACTGTGCACATACCTCACACTCATTCAACAAACGGTCCACTGTTGCTGCCATATATGGTGACCACCAGACAGCTTTTAGTTTGTTCATAATTTGGACTCGCGAACAATGATCGGGTCCGTGGGCCCAAATGATTGCATGTCGTAATAAATTGGTGGGTAACACAAAATGTCCATGACTACTGCGCCACAGCTTGTCCGCTGGCCCCTGACTGCGTGTCTCAATAGCGCCTCGTTTAACCCACATTCGTTTTTCTTCTCCACTGGCCCTACTTTGAGCCACTATCAGTGCGTCAAGTGAAACCAGTGGGGCACAATCTTGGATGGTTAGCAGGGGAAACATATTTTCTCCTTGTGCTCCTTTGCGAGCTGCGTCATCTGCTAGGTTGTTACCTTGAGCTATGATGTTATTATTCTTTTGATGACCTGCACATTTAATGATGGCTACCTCAGACGGTAATTGGAGAGCATGTAACAGTTGGGAAATCGCTTCTCCATGAGTGACAGGGGTGCCATCTGCTCTCAGGAATCCCCTTTGTTTCCAAATGTTTGCATGTACATGACATACGCCATAAGCGTAGGCTGAGTCTGTGTAGATATTAACACGTTGATCTTTAGCTATCTGGCAAGCCATAGTTAAGGCTTTGATTTCTGCCAGTTGGGCTGAACAAGGCTGATCAATTCCTTGGGACTCCAGTAATTCAAAGGTCTCGCCATCCGTGTTTAGTTTAACAATCCCCATACCTGCATGCAATCCCGCGGCATCCCGAAAGCATGAGCCGTCCACGAACAGGGTTAGATCTGCATCTATGGCGTGATTATACAAATGTTCTCTGGCTCTCAAAAATTTCTCTGTCTCTGCCACACAGTTATGTGGAGTACCATCTAACGGTGTGGTCAATTTGGTGGCGGGATTCACCGTGTGACAACGTTGTATTGTTATTTCTGGAGCGGACAACACAACTTCATATCCAGTGCGTCTAGCTTGTGTTAAGACAAAACGTTGACTGGTTAGCAGGGCATGTAACTGATGCGACGTGTACAACGTTACTGCATGTCCCATGATTATGGATGATGCTTTTTGAAATGCAAAGGCAGCTGCTGCTAGACCCTGATAGCATGGTGGCAATCCTGTTTCAATGTTGTCAAGCTTTGTACTATAATAGGCCAATGGTTGTTTTCCTTCATTTGTTTCCTGCATTAGTATAGCACAAGCATAACCAGCTTTTTCAGTAACATACAAATGGAAAGGTTTCCCATAATCTGGGTTACCTAACGCGGGAGCAGATTGCATATCTGTTTTTAGGGCCTCAAAAGCTCCCGTTGCCTCATCAATCAATCAATCAATCAACTTGTTTCTTATATAGCGCCAAATCACAACAAACAGTTGCCCCAAGGCGCTCCACATTGCAAGGCAAGGCCATACAATAATTATGAAAAACCCCAACGGTCAAAACGACCCCCTATGAGCAAGCACTTGGCCACAGTGGGAAGGAAAAACTCCCTTTTAACAGGAAGAAACCTCCAACAGAACCAGGCTCAGGGAGGGGCAGTCTTCTGCTGAGACTGGTTGGGGCTGAGGGAAAGAACCAGGAAAAAGAGATCGATCACTAATGATTAAATGCAGAGTGATGCATACGGAGCCAAAAGAGAAAGAAACAGTGCATCATGGGAACCCCCCCACAGTCTACGTCTAAAGCAACATAACCAAGGGATGGTCCAGGGTCACCCGATCCAGCCCTAACTATAAGCCTTAGCGAAAAGGAAAGTTTTAAGCCTAATCTTAAAAGTAGAGAGGGTATCTGTCTCCCTGATCTGAATTGGGAGCTGGTTCCACAGGAGAGGAGCCTGAAAGCTGAAGTCTCTGCCTCCCATTCTACTCTTACAAACCCTAGGAACTACAAGTAAGCCCGCAGTCTGAGAGCGAAGCGCTCTAATGGGGTAATATGGTACTACGAGGTCCCTAAGATAAGATGGGACCTGATTATTCAAAACCTTATAAGTAAGAAGAAGAATTTTAAATTCTATTCTAGCATTAACAGGAAGCCAATGAAGGGAGGCCAACACGGGTGAGATATGCTCTCTCCTGCTAGTCCCCGTCAGTACTCTAGCTGCAGCATTCTGAACCAACTGAAGGCTTTTTAGGGAACTTTTAGGACAACCTGATAATAATGAATTACAATACTCCAGCCTAGAGGAAATAAATGCATGAATTAGTTTTTCAGCATCACTCTGAGACAAGACCTTTCTGATTTTAGAGATATTGCATAAATGCAAAAAGGCAGTCCTACATATTTGTTTAATATGCGCTTTGAATGACATATCCTGATCAAAAATAACTCCAAGATTTCTCACAGTATTACCAGAGATCAGGGAAATGCCATCCAGAGTAACGATCTGGTTAGACACCATGCTTCTAAGATTTGTGGGGCCAAGTACAATAACTTCAGTTTTATCTGAGTTTAAAAGCAGGAAATTAGAGGTCATCCATGTCTTTATGTCTGTAAGACAATCCTGCAGTTTAGCTAATTGGTGTGTATCCTCTGTCTTCATGGATAGATAAAGCTGGGTATCATCTGCGTAACAATGAAAATTTAAGCAATACCGTCTAATAATACTGCCCAAGGGAAGCATGTATAAAGTAAATAAAATTGGTCCTAGCACAGAACCTTGTGGAACTCCATAATTAACTTTAGTCTGTGAAGAAGATTCCCCATTTACATGAACAAATTGTAATCTATTAGACAAATATGATTCAAACCACCGCAGCGCAGTACCTTTAATACCTATGGCATGCTCTAATCTTGTCTTCAATGAGGATGTAAAACTATTGACAAGATACTCCAACTCCCTTACAGAGTTTAGGTAGCTACTCTGCTCTGTGTTGGTATATGACATTAGAGAACATAAAGAAGGAATCATATCCTTAAACCTAGTTACAGCGCTTTCTGAAAGACTTCTAGTGTAATGAAACTCATCTGTCCAGACGAGGAGAGCTGCATTGCTTGTTTGCCCCACTGCTCTAATCATGGCACGCAAAGGTGCAGTTTTTATAGCATAATCACAAATCCACGGCCGACTGTACCCTGCCATCCCAAGGAATGAAAGCATCTGTCCCACTGTTTGGGGTTTGGGAGCCTTGATTATAGCCTCCACTTGGCTTGGGGCTATACATCGCGTGGTCCCACACAACTGTCTTCCCAAGTATTCTACTTGTTGTTTGCAGAACTGCAATTTGTCCTTACTTACTTTATGACCTCCATCTGCCAATGCATGCAATACAATTAATGAATCTTTTTCACACTGTTCTTGAGTCTCTGATGCAATAAGGAGATCATCCATATATTGCACCAATGTACTGGGTATATCAAGGTGTTGTAAATCTTCAGCCAGGACTTTGTTAAAGATGGCTGGGGACAGGTTCAGTCCCTGAGGTAGCCGTGTATACGTTAGCTGTTGTCCCAGAAATGTGAATGCAAACAAATGTTGTGAGTCTGGGTGCACAGGCACACTGAAATAGGCTGAACACAGATCGATTACTGTGTACCATTTTGCTCCAGCAGGGATGCTTGATAGTATAGTATGCGGATCAGGTACTATAGGTGCATCCATTTCTATTATTGCATTGATAGGACGCAGATCATGTACCAGCCGATACTCTTTGGTATTGTTTTTAGGGATAGGGTAGATAGGAGTATTGCATGGGCTTGCAGTTTTTATTAAAACTCCAGCTGCCATTAGTCCCTTAATTACTGGTTTTATGCCTTCAATAGCCTGAGGTTTTAATGGATACTGCCTTTGGTGAGGCAGTTTTGCTCCCGGTTTTACTTTTATTTTTACTGGTAAGGCTGTTTTTACTAGTCCTACATCTGTTTAGCTTTTGGACCACACCACTGGTGGTATTTGCTCTAACAATTTCTCTTGTTGGGCCGATAACACCATCTGTCCCTCTGGTCTAGGATTGAGCTCCACTTTTTGAGCTATAGCCTCATCATTTACTTTTAAATTAATTCGTATAAACTGCTGGTCTTTTGACAGATGTACTTGTGGACTTTCCATGTTTTGCCATTCTTCAACTTCTGAGGCTGTCTTTACCATTGGACCTAGGTCATGGGATTCATACTTTTCTGAGACTAAAAGGGTCACATGCGGCGTGGCATTCGGCACTTGATACCATTGTTGTTGAGCTGAAGTTAGCTTGACAGAAGCTGCGGCCCCTTGGGGGCCTAAATAAATTTCTGTGGTGGTTATGTGAAACAGCCATTGATTCATCAATGCATCCCAGCAGCATGCATAGTCAGTCTGTTCTTGTTTGGCATCGAACATCAGGGTGACATGTAAAGGTAAACTAGGTGTATATACTGCTTCATAGTGTTGTTCTGCCCAGGGCTTCCATTTTTCACATTCCAGTTGGAGATTTGAATTTTCTGGTTGTAACTTCAGCCAGTATACCATGGGTTGCACAGGTCGGACCTTGTTTTCCATGTCCATAAGCACCATAATGTTGGTGAGTGCTTCGTCAGGAAAGTGTATTTGCAGTCCTTGATGGGTACACACTATCTGGGTTTGTAGCTTACATAAAATGTCTCTTCCCAGCAAATTCACAGGTGTATTTTGTGAGTATAACAGGGGTGCTTCAATTGTTTTTCCTGCAATCGTTACAGGAAGTGGGCGTGTAAAAGGTATTATTTGAGTCTTCCCAGAGAAGCCGATGATCTTAATTACAGACCCAGAGAGGGGGAGATGAGCGCCCATTTTCCCTATGCAAGAGTATGTTGCCCCTGTATCCACCATGAAAGGGAAATCTCTGTTTTGTATATTAACAGTGACGGTTGGCTCTTCCTTGGGTATCATAGAAATAGCCAATGCCACCGTTTCCCCCTCTGTCTTCTCTAGGCCCCCCTATTGCCAATAGGCAGAGGGTCCAACCCAAGGCCGGGCCGGACAATTTCTCATTCGATGTCCAGGTTATCCACAGCTCCAACACTCATTAGAGGGTTGATCCCCTATTGGGGGTGTTGGTCCCATAGGCGGTCCCGCTTGACTGTTCCTGGGAGCTGAGTTCTGGAATCTGCTTCCAAATGAAGGTTGGCGAGATCCTCTTCGCCACCCTCCTCTTTGACCTGGAAAGTTCCGTGACTCTCCTCTCCACCCATGACTGTAGGTGGGTCCATTTCCGGGTGTGCCAGTGCTATGGTAGTGATAGTGATGCTCCACTGGTGCTGAGACTTCTCCTGTAGGAGTGCTTCCTGCTGCTCCTTGGGGGCTCTGTGTGGCTGTTACCACAGGTGCCTGTATGGTGGCAGCAGTGTTTGCGGTAGGGCCTGTGCTTGCCGGCTCAGAAGGAACAGGGGTCATCATTGGTGCCTGGGTCTTTGTTTTTTCTTTCTTGACTTTGGTTAGCTCTCCCAACTGCATCTGCACCAATTTTTTCGTCAGGGATTTTGCTGCATCTTCTTCTTTTTGTTTTTCTTTCTTGTAGATTTCAAGATGGTGACAAATATGCTCAGAGTATAAAGCCCAATTCATTTTTGATAGTCCCACGACTCCATCTAGGGCTTTCTGAACCTCATCTGGTAGAGCCTTTTTTACAGTTATTTTAAACAGGATTTCAGTTGTTGGAGAATGGTTCTGTTGTGAAAGTGTAGGAACACGGACCCACAACAGGGGGCGCAAATGAACGGACAATGGAGAAGGTAAATAACAAGGTTTTACTGTTGTGGAACGTGCACAACCAATACAACAATTGACAATTTGGGGTCAAACCGAATTCCTCTGGTGTCGTGTGGGCAGGCTCGAAGGTAGGAGACGTCCGTCCAAGTCGAACCGGAACCACCCAGATTTCCTCTGCCACCGAACCCTGGAAGTACTGGAACCGCCAAGTCCCGAATTACCAGGTGGCCACTGCCTCCGCTCGTCGGATCCGGTACTGCTGGCAAGAGAACAAACACACAGGTGTGGATGCGGCTGCACCCAGTAACACAGAGAGGGGAGAAGCCGTCTCCACCTCACGTCACAATACTGCAGGAAGGTGAGTACTTATCTTTGAGTAGACAGCTGTCCTGCAATGCTCAGAAAGGCAATATAATATAGCAGAGAATTGTTACCTCTATCTTAAGGCGATATCTCGGCATCGAGGTGGAGACGCCGTCCTGATGATATACCTCCGTGCTGAGTGGAGTCAGCTGTGTCCGGTAATGGGTGACAGCTGTCACCCTGGCTGCTCTCATCAGGCGGCAGCGCCCTCTGGTGCCTGGAGCCCGCACTCCAGGCAGGGCGCCCTCTGGTGGTGGTGGGCCAGCAGTACCTCCTCTTCAGCGGCCCACACAACAGGTTCCATGCATTTCCTGTTTCCTCCGCCCATCTCTTCTGGAATCGGTGCAGGAACTTCTTTGGGCACTCTTCAGGTGTCCACTCCTCATCATCCAATTTAGAGGGATCCAAGACCTCAGGGTACTTTCTTCTCAGTCCTTCCCACATGGAGTTTCTATAGCGATTAAAGGGGACTTCATCATGTTGATTAGTGCCCATCATTTGTGTTAGTCCAACCTTTCCTGCTAATTCTTCAGTGTCATGTTTTCCCATTACATGCATTAGCAAGGCTTTTATGTCACCTAAAGACAAGGTTACCCCTGCAGTGCCTTCTTCTAAGGCAGTTATCCATCTCCCAGCTCCTTGGGTGATGTCTGGCAGCCTGTTGGCCAGCCCCACCATGTCTGTCCAGCTCCATGGGGTATACACATGATGACCATTTCTAACCACCAATGGGCATATGAGGTCTTCGTCCTCCTCTTCTTCTGTGGGGGCTCCATACTGTCTTCCAGACCGAGTGCGACTGACTGGTTCCAGGCAGTCCATCCAGTTGGTTATATTCTGTTCTAAAGCCGCTATGTCTTTGGCTACACATTGTTGTCTTTGCCTGAGTCGGGCCTCTTTTGCACTCTCAATGATGATCTCACCAGAAATTTTTCGGGTGGGTGGCTCTATAATGTGATTCCCTTGATTGGGCGTCGATTGTTGTAATATTCTTCTTTCCTCGGCGTCCCTATGCCTTTGTATTCTTTCCTTCGCTAGCCGAAGCTGCTCAGCTAGTTCTTCATTATCTCTTCTGGCCAGATCCAGTGTGTCACAGAAGCTCTTGTGCCACTCTTCGGAGCCTCTATAGCCTGTGAAGGTCCAGTCGGCTGACTTATGGTGGGAGGGGACGGTTTTCAGTGGACCTCAATGTGCAGGCGGAGCCTTCAGGTCTCTCTCTTTATCCTCGTCTGCCTCCGTGTCACTGTTATTTGTGGCCCCCCCTGCTGGTCGTGGTGAGCGACCACCTACTTTCGGACTTGGAGACCTTGTACGATCCATTTGACAGACTGAGGACCTGTCTCCTTGTGGCTCTCGAGCTTTTAGTGTCAGTGTGAATTTGCCCTCCACATCCATGCCTTGGTCCTCTTCACGAGTTCCTAATACAAATTGTCCAGCTGTCTTTCCCATATCATGACGTTTATATGGGGGTGGCTCTGCTTCCCAGCTTGGTGCACTGGCTTTAGTCTCTTTGGATCTTTCCTCTGTCATTTTTTCTCTTTTCTGCTGTAGCCTCTGTGCTTCCTGCTTGAACAAGGCCAAAACTTCTTTTTCTTCAGTGCGTTTTTTGTTGTTATTTATGTTCTTCTGCTGATCTTTAATTTCTTTTTTCTGTATTTCTACCGCAACTGCTTCACATGTCACCGGATCAAATGATCCCTCCAAAGGCCATTGCCTGCCCCCATGTGACCTTTTGTGCCACTTTCTCATACATTGGTTGGCCTTAGTGCGTTTTCCTGGATATTTTCTTAGTACTAAGTCTAGCGGGGTACTTTCCCGACCTTGACCTTGAGAGTTACCCATGTAACCCTGACAAACGCTATGTGAGGTGTTTCTTTGGTGTTCTGGTAGTCCCTCAGGGGCTGTCCTGATCCAGACCAATAACTTGCTGGCTGTAACACCTGTTTTGTATTTTAAACCCTTAAAATGATTAAATTTCCAACTGTTTTGCCCATCTTCTTTTTCTTTAACTAAATATGAAAATTTACCTGTTTCCCACCGAACCTTCCTTGGGACCACAGTCAGAGTCAACCTAGGAAACAGTTCTTCACCTGGATCGGTTGGCAGTGTTATTAAATGATTTAATGGTATGCTAAGTTCTTTATTAGGATCAGCACAAAGCAGCTCCAGCCACGGGGTTAAACCCTGATGCCACAGACGTCTTATCAGCAGCTCCCAATTAATTAGAGGGAATTGTTCTTTCTTTTGCTTCAGATTGATTACCTTAGTAATCTGCCATAATTTCTGATTGATCTCTTGTTCGTCCTGCCAATGTTCTGCTCCTACACTGTCAAAATAGGTCCTTTCCAGCCAAAAATGTGTCCTGATTCCCTGGGTTTCGATGTCTCCGTCAGTCAAGTAATGTTCTGGGAGTATTATTTCATCATCACTTAAGTCTCCCATCAAAGACTGTCCCAAGCATTGATCAGTCTGTCAGCTTTTTCACTATAATCTAAGCTTTAACTCTTTTGATTTATAACCAGCTTTATTTCTTTACTCCTCTTACAACCCTAACACTTCCTAATGTCTTTGCTCCCGACTTTCTATTTTTCCTTCTAGTTTTTTCACTTTCCACTTCTCTTTTTCGCTTCTCTCTTTTTCTGCTATGTTTATTAGTTTTCTTTCTTTGAAATAATATCTACCTTCTCTGTATTTACATAGCAGTCTCTTCTCCTGTCTTTTTCTTCACTGTCTCTGTTTCACACTTTCCTCTCTGCCTGTCATGCACCTCCCAAGTCCTCCTGTTGGGTCTAAACGCCTCCTCCTTCTCGTACTCTTTACATTAATCTTGTATGTCAGCCAGCCTGCAAGCCCTCACAGCTTTGCCTGCAACTCCCCGCTTACTCTCCGCTCTCCCACACACCAATCTTCAAAAGCTTTATACACAAAAATTATTAAAAACAACTTTCTATATATCTCTATCTAGACTTCTGCCACCCTTTACTCCGCGGCTTTAAACAACGTTTTTATTCACTTAACACCAATGTGTTCTGTTTAAGTATGTATCTCTTCTTCACGTTAGACAGCTTCTCCGGCGCTGCCAGCAACTCATATATTATTTTTTAACAAGCCCTCTTTGAGCGTACAATATTTCATTTACTTCTACGCCTTACCGCGCCTCGCGTGCGTATCCTGTGCTTAATATATTATTTTTCACAAGCTCTTCTCTGAGCATACAATATTTCATTTACTTCTACGCCTTACCGCGCCTCGCGTGCGTATCCTGTGCCTTTCTGCACTTTCTTCTACTTTTTTCCCCACTTACTGAGCTCCTCGTGAGCTTAATGTGCCTTTGCACTGAAAATATTCTCTTTTTCTTTTCTTATAAAAAACTCATATTACTGTGTACTTAATTACTTATTCTTCTCCCACGCCCCACAAGCGTGTATTTGGTGCCTTACTGCACTATTTTCTGCTTCATTAATTCTCATGTATTCTGCACTAACTCTCTATTTATTTTATTTTTTTTTATAGTTTTTCTCTTTTCTTAAAAAATGACGTCCTTTATTGAGCTCTTTTACTTACTGTCAGCTGTGCTACTTTGCACTTTTCTCTTTAAATCTCTTTATCACGTACGGTATTTCTACTGCGCCCCCTCAGGCGCTTATCTTGTGCTTTCTCTGCACGTATTCTCTTGTTAAACTCTTTTTTTCTCACTTATTTTACTTCCGTCTCTTTTCTTTAAATAACCTTGTATTATCTTGTACCTATTTGTCAGTATACTCCCCTAAACTAACCCCTACAGCGCATGCTATCAGCCGGCACATTAGTAACGAATTTCAACACCAATTATTCCCCAAGCATCCAGGTTAGTTCTCCATGCACTCTTTTCCACACCAGAGTTCATGAACATTCCTGACCTTTCACTCACACAGACATTCTTTTTCCCGGGAACACACACACCTTCTGAGCATTTTATCTACAAGGCCTGATAATTTTCAATCTTATCTTTTTTAGTCTCTTATCAATTTTCTTAGTCCAGGTTCTTTTGGGTAAGAGGCAATTAAAAATATCACCTGTCAACTTGGGCGGAAATCCCGACTCACTCCTCCAGATCGTGCAGAAGTTACAAAAGGTTTCTGCTTACCTTTTAGTCATGATCACTGTTATTTACGGTCTGGAGGGATGAGCTGGACTGCCCCAGGCTGCCGGAATGCCCCTGGACCCTCCTGAAGCTGGCTCGCCAAGTTCTGTCGTGGTTCGTCTTTAGTCTTCTCGGGATGTCGTCTTTTAGATAACACAAACTAATTGCAAGTGATATGTTAGAAAAGGACACAACACTTTAGAATAATTCAGCCTTAAGCAAGATAAAATGCACAGAGTTTTTAAGTTTATTTAAGCCTTCAACACAGAGCTTAGACAAATTGAGTCCTCTAGAGAGACTGAATATGTGACAACCGCGCTCATCTATTTATTGGAGACCCGCGGGCATCGCTCCTCCTTCGACTTTTTTATTTATTTCATTCCCAAGACATGGTTTTCTATTGGAAGCGTCCTCTAGTGAACCCTAAGCAGGTGTTAGGCCATTATTTCAATGTGACAAACGCTCCCATTAAAACTTGAAGGATTTACAACTGATTTTTTTAAAAGACCTTCAGCCACAGGTGCAGCTGGCCTGAGGCCCCCCGCACGTGGCCTCAGCCACAGGTGCAGCTGGCCCGAGGCCCCTGCACGTGGCCTGCGGGAAAGCACCTAAGAGGCCTTGGAAAGCCCCTGACAGACTGAATGACTAATAGAGCCCTTTTTTTTGGGTTGAACACCTGCTAGTTCAGCCAGAGGACATACAGTTCAGATCAGGACACTTGATAGTTCATCATAGTTCAAATAAGGACCTAAAAATTCTTCTACACAATGCCGTCTAATAATACTGCCTAAGGGAAGCATGTATAAAGTGAATAAAATTGGTCCTAGCACAGAACCTTGTGGAACTCCATAATTAACCTTAGTCTGTGAAGAAGATTCCCCATGTACATGAACAAATTGTAATCTATTAGATAAATATGATTCAAACCACCGCAGCGCAGTGCCTTTAATACCTATGGCATGCTCTAATCTCTGTAATAAAATTTTATGGTCAACAGTATCAAAAGCAGCACTGAGGTCTAACAGAACAAGCACAGAGATGAGTCCACTGTCTGAGGCCATAAGATCATTTGTAACCTTCACTAATGCTGTTTCTGTACTATGATGAATTCTAAAACCTGACTGAAACTCTTCAAATAGACCATTCCTCTGCAGATGATCAGTTAGCTGTTTTACAACTACCCTTTCAAGAATTTTTGAGAGAAAAGGAAGGTTGGAGATTGGCCTATAATTAGCTAAGATAGCTGGGTCAAGTGATGGCTTTTTAAGTAATGGTTTAATTACTGCCACCTTAAAAGCCTGTGGTACATAGCCAACTAACAAAGATAGATTGATCATATTTAAGATCGAAGCATTAAATAATGGTAGGGCTTCCTTGAGCAGCCTGGCCCCTGTAGTCGGTGCGGACCAAGGTAGCTTAGCCGCCGTTAGTTCCCCCCTGGCAGATCCCGAGCAGCCGGGAAAGCAGGCTGACTGGGTGACTGTGAGGAGGAAGCGTAGCCCTAAACAGAAGCCCCGTGTACACCGCCAACCCGTTCACATCTCTAACCGTTTTTTCCCACTCGACGACACACCCGCCGAGGATCAAACTCGGGTTATTGGCGACTCTGTTTTGAGAAATGTGAAGTTAGCGACACCAGCAACCATAGTCAATTGTCTTCCGGGGGCCAGAGCAGGCGACATTGAAGGAAATTTGAAACTGCTGGCTAAGGCTAAGCGTAAATTTGGTAAGATTGTAATTCACGTCGGCAGTAATGACACCCGGTTACGCCAATCGGAGGTCACTAAAATTAACATTAAATCGGTGTGTAACTTTGCAAAAACAATGTCGGACTCTGTAGTTTTCTCTGGGCCCCTCCCCAATCGGACCGGGAGTGACATGTTTAGCCGCATGTTCTCCTTGAATTGCTGGCTGTCTGAGTGGTGTCCAAAAAATGAGGTGGGCTTCATAGATAATTGGCAAAGCTTCTGGGGAAAACCTGGTCTTGTTAGGAGAGACGGCATCCATCCCACTTTGGATGGAGCAGCTCTCATTTCTAGAAATCTGGCCAATTTTCTTAAATCCTCCAAACCGTGACTATCCAGGGTTGGGACCAGGAAGCAGAGTTGTAGTCTTACACACCTCTCTGCAGCTTCTCTCCCCCTGCCATCCCCTCATTACCCCATCCCCGTAGAGACGGTGCCTGCTCCCAGACTACCAATAACCAGCAAAAATCTATTTAAGCATAAAAATTCAAAAAGAAAAAATAATATAGCACCTTCAACTGCACCACAGACTAAAACAGTTAAATGTGGTCTATTAAACATTAGGTCTCTCTCTTCTAAGTCCCTGTTGGTAAATGATATAATAATTGATCAACATATTGATTTATTCTGCCTAACAGAAACCTGGTTACAGCAGGATGAATATGTTAGTTTAAATGAGTCAACACCCCCGAGTCACACTAACTGTCAGAATGCTCGTAGCACGGGCCGGGGTGGAGGATTAGCAGCAATCTTCCATTCCAGCTTATTAATTAATCCAAAACCCAGACAGAGCTTTAATTCATTTGAAGGCTTGTCTCTTAGTCTTGTCCATCGAAATTGGAAGTCCCAAAAACCAGTTTTATTTGTTATTATCTATCGTCCACCTGGTCGTTACTGTGAGTTTCTCTGTGAATTTTCAGACCTTTTGTCTGACTTAGTGCTTAGCTCAGATAAGATAATTATAGTGGGCGATTTTAACATCCACACAGATGCTGAGAATGACAGCCTCAACACTGCATTTAATCTATTATTAGACTCTATTGGCTTTGCTCAAAAAGTAAATGAGTCCACCCACCACTTTAATCATATCTTAGATCTTGTTCTGACTTATGGTATGGAAATAGAAGACTTAACAGTATTCCCTGAAAACTCCCTTCTGTCTGATCATTTCTTAATAACATTTACATTTACTCTGATGGACTACCCAGCAGTGGGGAATAAGTTTCATTACACTAGAAGTCTTTCAGAAAGCGCTGTAACTAGGTTTAAGGATTTGATTCCTTCTTTATGTTCTCTAATGCCATATACCAACACAGTGCAGAGTAGCTACCTAAACTCTGTAAGGGAGATAGAGTATCTCGTCAATAGTTTTACATCCTCATTGAAGACAACTTTGGATGCTGTAGCTCCTCTGAAAAAGAGAGCTTTAAATCAGAAGTGTCTGACTCCGTGGTATAACTCACAAACTCGTAGCTTAAAGCAGATAACCCGTAAGTTGGAGAGGAAATGGCGTCTCACTAATTTAGAAGATCTTCACTTAGCCTGGAAAAAGAGTCTGTTGCTCTATAAAAAAGCCCTCTGTAAAGCTAGGACATCTTTCTACTCATCACTAATTGAAGAAAATAAGAACAACCCCAGGTTTCTTTTCAGCACTGTAGCCAGGCTGACAAAGAGTCAGAGCTCTATTGAGCTGAGTATTCCATTAACTTTAACTAGTAATGACTTCATGACTTTCTTTGCTAACAAAATTTTAACTATTAGAGAAAAAATTACTCATAACCATCCCAAAGACGTATCGTTATCTTTGGCTGCTTTCAGTGATGCCGGTATTTGGTTAGACTCTTTCTCTCCGATTGTTCTGTCTGAGTTATTCTCATTAGTTACTTCATCCAAACCATCAACATGTTTATTAGACCCCATTCCTACCAGGCTGCTCAAGGAAGCCCTACCATTATTTAATGCTTCGATCTTAAATATGATCAATCTATCTTTGTTAGTTGGCTATGTACCACAGGCTTTTAAGGTGGCAGTAATTAAACCATTACTTAAAAAGCCATCACTTGACCCAGCTATCTTAGCTAATTATAGGCCAATCTCCAACCTTCCTTTTCTCTCAAAAATTCTTGAAAGGGTAGTTGTAAAACAGCTAACTGATCATCTGCAGAGGAATGGTCTATTTGAAGAGTTTCAGTCAGGTTTTAGAATTCATCATAGTACAGAAACAGCATTAGTGAAGGTTACAAATGATCTTCTTATGGCCTCGGACAGTGGACTCATCTCTGTGCTTGTTCTGTTAGACCTCAGTGCTGCTTTTGATACTGTTGACCATAAAATTTTATTACAGAGATTAGAGCATGCCATAGGTATTAAAGGTACTGCGCTGCGGTGGTTTGAATCATATTTGTCTAATAGATTACAATTTGTTCATGTAAATGGGGAATCTTCTTCACAGACTAAAGTTAATTATGGAGTTCCACAAGGTTCTGTGCTAGGACCAATTTTATTTACTTTATACATGCTTCCCTTAGGCAGTATTATTAGATGGTATTGCTTAAATTTTCATTGTTACGCAGATGATACCCAGCTTTATCTATCCATGAAGCCAGAGGACACACACCAATTAGCTAAACTGCAGGATTGTCTTACAGACATAAAGACATGGATGACCTCTAATTTCCTGCTTTTAAACTCAGATAAAACTGAAGTTATTGTACTTGGCCCCACAAATCTTAGAAACATGGTGTCTAACCAGATCCTTACTCTGGATGGCATTACCCTGACCTCTAGTAATACTGTGAGAAATCTTGGAGTCATTTTTGATCAGGATATGTCATTCAAAGCGCATATTAAACAAATATGTAGGACTGCTTTTTTGCATTTACGCAATATCTCTAAAATCAGAAAGGTCTTGTCTCAGAGTGATGCTGAAAAACTAATTCATGCATTTATTTCTTCTAGGCTGGACTATTGTAATTCATTATTATCAGGTTGTCCTAAAAGTTCCCTAAAAAGCCTTCAGTTAATTCAAAATGCTGCAGCTAGAGTACTGACGGGGACTAGAAGGAGAGAGCATATCTCACCCATATTGGCCTCTCTTCATTGGCTTCCTGTTAATTCTAGAATAGAATTTAAAATTCTTCTTCTTACTTATAAGGTTTTGAATAATCAGGTCCCATCTTATCTTAGGGACCTCGTAGTACCATATCACCCCAATAGAGCGCTTCGCTCTCAGACTGCAGGCTTACTTGTAGTTCCTAGGGTTTGTAAGAGTAGAATGGGAGGCAGAGCCTTCAGCTTTCAGGCTCCTCTCCTGTGGAACCAGCTCCCAATTCAGATCAGGGAGACAGACACCCTCTCTACTTTTAAGATTAGGCTTAAAACTTTCCTTTTTGCAAAAGCTTATAGTTAGGGCTGATCAGGTGACCCTGAACCATCCCTTAGTTATGCTGCTATAGACGTAGACTGCTGGGGGGTTCCCATGATGCACTGTTTCTTTCTCTTTTTGCTCTGTATGCACCACTCTGCATTTAATCATTAGTGATCGATCTCTGCTCCCCTCCACAGCATGTCTTTTTCTTGGTTCTCTCCCTCAGCCCCAACCAGTCCCAGCAGAAGACTGCCCCTCCCTGAGCCTGGTTCTGCTGGAGGTTTCTTCCTGTTAAAAGGGAGTTTTTCCTTCCCACTGTAGCCAAGTGCTTGCTCACAGGGGGTCATTTTGACCGTTGGGGTTTTACATAATTATTGTATGGCCTTGCCTTACAATATAAAGCGCCTTGGGGCAACTGTTTGTTGTGATTTGGCGCTATATAAAAAAATTGATTGATTGATTGGTAGGAATGGGGTCTAATAGACATGTTGATGGTTTGGATTAAGTAACTAACGAAAATAACTCAGACAGAACAATCGGAGAGAAAGAGTCTAACCAAATACCGGCATTACTGAAAGCAGCCAAAGATAACGATACGTCTTTGGGATGGTTATGAGTAATTTTTTCTCTAATAGTTAAAATTTTATTAGCAAAGAAAGTCATGAAGTCATTACTAGTTAAAGTTAAAGGAATACTCTGCTCAATAGACCTCTGACTCTTTGTCAGCCTGGCTACAGTGCTGAAAAGAAACCTGGGGTTGTTCTTATTTTCTTCAATTAGTGATGAGTAGTAAGATGTCCTAGCTTTACGGAGGGCTTTTTTATAGAGCAACAGACTCTTTTTCCAGGCTAAGTGAAGATCTTCTAAATTAGTGAGACGCCATTTCCTCTCCAACTTACGGGTTATCTGCTTTAAGCTGCAAGTTTGTGAGTTATACCATGGAGTCAGGCACTTCTGATTTAAAGCTCTCTTTTTCAGAGGAGCTACAGCATCCAAAGTTTTTTCAATGAGGATGTAAAACTACTGATGAGATACTCTATCTCACTTACAGAGTTTAGGTAGCTACTCTGCACTGTGTTGGTATATGGCATTAGAGAACATAAAGAAGGAATCATATCCTTAAACCTAGTTACAGCGCTTTCTGAAAGACTTCTAGTGTAATGAAACTTATTCCCCACTGCTGGGTAGTCCATCAGAGTAAATGTAAATGTTAAGAAATGATCAGACAGAAGGGAGTTTTCAGGGAATACTGTTAAGTCTTCAATTTCCGTACCATAAGTCAGAACAAGATCTAAGATATGATTAAAGTGGTGGGTGGACTCATTTACATTTTGAGCAAAGCCAATTGAGTCTAATAATAGATTAAATGCAGTTTTGAGGCTGTCATTCTCAGCATCTGTGTGGATGTTAAAATCGCCCACTATAATTATCTTATCTGAGCTAAGCACTAAGTCAGACAAAAGGTCTGAAAATTCACAGAGAAACTCACAGTAACGACCAGGAGGACGATAGATAATAACAAATAAAACTGGTTTTTGGGACTTCCAATTTGGATGGACAAGACTAAGAGTCAAGCTTTCAAATGAATTAAAGCTCTGTCTGGGTTTTTGATTAATTAATAAGCTGGAATGGAAGATTGCTGCTAATCCTCCGCCTCGGCCCGTGCTACGAGCGTTCTGGCAGTTAGTGTGACTCGGGGGTGTTGACTCATTTAAACTAACATATTCATCCTGCTGTAACCAGGTTTCTGTAAGGCAGAATAAATCAATATGTTGATCAATTATTATATCATTTACTAACAGGGACTTAGAAGAGAGAGACCTAATGTTTAATAGACCACATTTAACTGTTTTAGTCTGTGGTGCAGTTGAAGGGGCTATATTATTTTTTCTTTTTGAATTTTTATGCTTAAATAGATTTTTGCTGGTTATTGGTGGTCTGGGAGCAGGCACCGTCTCTACGGGGATGGGGTAATGAGGGGATGGCAGGGGGAGAGAAGCTGCAGACAGGTGTGTAAGACTATAACTCTTCCTGGTCCCAACCCTGGATAGTCACGGTTTGGAGGATTTAAGAAAATTGGCCAGATTTCTAGAAATGAGAGTTGCTCCATCCAAAGTGGGATGGATGCCGTCTCTCCTAACAAGACCAGGTTTTCCCCAGAAGCTTTGCCAATTATCTATGAAGCCCACCTCATTTTTTTTTCTTCACCTCTCTACCACACTGTCCTTTACTTTGAACAGTTGACCCCAAATATTTAAACTCATCTACTTTCACCACTTCTACTCCTTGTAACTGCACTATTCCACTGGCATCCCTCTCGTTCACACACATGTACTCAGTCTTGCTTCTACTGACTTTCATTCCCCTTCTCTCCAAAGCATATCTCCACTTCTCCAGACTAGACTCAACTTGCTCTCTACTCTCACTACAGATCACAATGTCATCTGCAAACATCATAGTCCATGGGGACTCCTGTCTGATCTCATCTGTCAACCTGTCCATCACCACTGCAAACAAGAAAGGACTCAGAGCTGATCCTTGGTGTAATCCCACCTCCACCTTGAATGAGTGTCATTCCGACTGCGCATCTCACCGCTGTCACACTATTCTTGTACATGTCCTGCACTACCCTAACATACTTCTCTGCCACTCCAGACTTCCTCATACAATGCCACAACTCTTCTCTTGGCACCCTATCATAAGCTTTTTCTAAGTCCACAAACACACAATGTAACTCTTTCTGTCCTTCTCTGTACTTTTCCAACAGTATTCTCAGAGCAAACATTGCATCTGTAGTGCTCTTTCTCGGCATGAAACCATATTGCTGCTCACAGATCTTCACCTGTTTTCTAAGCCTAGCTTCTACTACTCTTTCCCATAACTTCATGCTGTGGCTGATCAGCTTTATGCCTCTGTAGTTACTGCAGCTCTGCACATCACCCTTGTTCTTGAAAATAGGAACCAGCACACTTCGTCTCCACTCCTCAAGCATCCTCTCACTTTCCAAGATTTTATTAAACAATCTGGTTAGAAACTCTACTGCCATCTCTCCTAGACATTTCCATGCCTCCATTGGAATGTCATCTGGACCAACTGCCTTTCCACTCTTCATCCTCTTCATAGCAGCCCTCACTTCTTCCTTGCTAATCTCTTTTAATTCCTGATTTACTCTCGCCACATCATCCAGCCTTTTCTCTCACTCATTTTTTTTATTCATCAACTCTTCAAAATATTCCCTCCACCTTCTCAGCACACACTCCTCACTTGTCAGCACATTACCATGTGCATCTTTTACCACCCTAACCTGCTGCACATCCTTTCCAGCTCTGTCCCTTTGTCTGGCCAATCGGTACAAGTCCTTATCTCCTTCCGTACTATTCAACTTCTTGTACAGCTCGCAATATGCCTTTTCCTTTGCTTTTGCCACTTCTCTTCTCGCCTTACGCCGCATCTCCTTGTACTCCTGTCTACTTTCTTCATCTCTCCGACTATCCCAAAACTTTTTCGCCAACCTCTTTCTCCTTATGCTTTCCTGAACCTCTTCATTCCACCACCAAGTCTCCTTGTCTTCCTTCCACTGTCCAGATGTCATACCCAGTACTGCCCTAGCTGTCTCCCTCACCACATCTGCAGTACTTTTCCAGTTGTCCAAAATTGCTTCCCCTCCAACTAGTGCTTCTCTCACCTGCTCGCTAAATTTCACACAACAGTCTTCCTCCTTCACCTTCCACCATCTGATCCTTTGTTGAGCTCTCTCTCTCTTCTTCTTCTTTACCTCTAAAGTCATCCTATAAACAACCATCCTATGCTGTCTAGTGACACTCTCTCCTGCTACCACCTTACAGTCTGATTTCTTTTAGCTTGCATCTCCTATAAAGAATGTAGTCCACCTGTGTGCACCTTCCTCCACTCTTATATGTTACCCTGTGCTCCTCCCTTTTCTTAAAGTAGGTATTCACCACAGCCATTTCCATCCTTTTTGCAAAATCAACTACCATCTGTCCTTCCTCATTCCTATCCTTGATACCATATCTACCCATTACTTCCTCATCACCTCTGTTCCCTTCACCAACATGCCCATTGAAGTCTGATCCTATCACCACTCTTTCATGCTTGGGCACACTCTCCACCACCTAATACACTCCAGAAATCTTCTTTCTCCTTCATCTCACAACCTACCTGTGAGGCATATGCACTGATGATATTCATCATCACCCCTTCAATTTCCAAGTTCACACTCATCGCCCTGTCAGACACTCGCTTAACCTCCAACACACTTTTAACATACTCTTCCTTTAAAATTACCCCAACACCATTTCTCTTCCTGTCCTCACCACGGTACAATAACTTGTACCTACTGCCGATGCTCCTGCTCTTACTTCCCTTCCACTTGGTCTCTTGCACACACAATATGTCTACCTTTCTCCTCTCCATCATATCAGCCAGCTCTCTCCCTTTACCAGTCATACTACCAACATTCAAAGTCCCCACTCTCATTTCCACCCTTCTAGTTTTCCTCTTCTCCCGCTGTTCGTGGCAATGTTTTCCTCCTCTTCTTCGTCGTCTTCGCCCAGCAGTAGCCCAATTTCCACCGGCACCCTGTTGGGCAATAGCACCAGTGGCGGACGTTGTTAACCCGGGCCGCGACCGATCCGGTATGGGAATTCGATTCTGAGTCTGCATAGTTGGGTTGGCTTGTTTTACGCCGGATGCCCTTCCTGACGCAACCCTCCTCATTTATCCGGGCTTGGGACCGGCACTCAGAATGTACTGGCTGCACACCCCATGTGGCTGAGTTCCTTTGTTTGCAATTACAAAGGTCAAATGTTTCCTGTAGTTTTTCACCAGGTTTTCGCACACTGCAGCAGAGATTTTGGTCCACTCCTCCATCTTCTCTAGATCTTTCAGGTTTGGAGTTTCAGCTCCCTCCAAAGACTTTCTATTGAGTTCAGGTATGGAGACTGGTCAGGCCACTCCAGGACCTTGAAATGCTTCTTACGGAGCCCCTCCTTAGTTGCCCTGGCTGTGTGTTTGGGGTCACTGTCATGCTGGAAGACCCAGCCATGACCCATCTTCAATACTCTTACTGAGGGAAGGAGATTGTTTGCCAAAATCTCACAATACATGACCCCATCCATCCTCCCTTCAGTACAGTGCAGTCGTCCTGTCCCCTTTGCAGAAGAGCACCCACAGAGTATGATGTTTCCACCCCCATGCTTCACAGTTGGGATGGTTTTCTTGGGGTTGTTCTCATCCTCTAAACATGGTAAGTGGAGTTGATTCCAAAAAGCTGTATTCTGGTCTCATCTGACCACATGACCTTCTCCCATGCCTCCTCTGGATCATCCAGATGGTCACTGGTGAACTTCAAACGGGCTTGGACATGTGCTGGCTTGAACAGGGGGACCTTGCTGCCCTGCAGAATTTTAAACCATGACAGCATCATGTGTTACTAATGTAATCTTTCTGACTGTGGTCCCAGCTCTCTTCAGGTTATTGACCAGGTCCTCCTGTGTAGTTCTGAGTTTTCTCAGAATCATCCTTACCCCACAAAGTGAGATCTTGCATGGAATCCCAGACCAAGGGAGATTGGCGTCTTGTGTTTCTTCCACTTTCTAATAAATAATCATAACAGTTGTTGTCTTTGACCAAGCTGCTTGCCTGTTGTCCTGTAGTCCATCCCAGCCTTGTGCAGGTCTACAGTTTTGTCCTTGGTGTCCTTAGACAGCTCTTTGGTCTTGACTATGGTGGACAGGTTGGAGTGTGATTGATTGAGTGTGTGAACAGGTGTCTTTTATACAGGTAACAAGTTCAAACAGGTACAATTAATACAGGTAAAGAGTGCAGAATAAGAGGGCTTCTTAAAGAAAAATTAACAGGTCTTAACAGGAATTCTTGCTGGTTGGTAGGTGATCAAATACTTATTTGCAGCAGTAACATACAAATAAATTATTAAAAAAAAAAAATCATACATTGTGATTTCTGGATTTTTTTTTTTTTAAGATTGTTTCTCACAGTGGCCATACACCTAAGATGAAAATTCCAGACCCCTCCATGATTTCTAAGTGGGAGAACTTGCAAAATCGCAGGGTGTTCAAATACTTATTTTCCTCACTGTATATGGGAGCATGTTGCCTCATCCATGACACCACAGGACCATCTTTGGTCCTGGACAGGAATTACCCAGGCAGACAACGTGGGCTATCATAATCAAATATCAGCAATTAGGATCAAAGCTCTGGATCACAGATCTGGAACAAAAGCTGCAATCAGAATAAAACGCCAGCAATCAAAGTCAAAGCTTCAATCAGCAATCAGGATCAATTTCAGGACCACAGACCTTAGTCAAAGCTAAATGATCAAGCTCAATGGTCAGTGGGCCAGGTATGGAAGCATGCACTGGTTCTGCATGTTGCCTCCTTCACCACACCATGGAACCATACTGGGTTGTGGACAGCAACTACACATTCAGACAACCTGGTTTAGCAATCGTAAGTAAATGTCAGCAATTAGGATTAAATATCTGATAATACACCAGGCTCAGTCTTCAGCAATCAGAACAAAGCTTGGGAAAACATTTTAGGGTCAAAGATGAGTCATCAAGATCAGAGTTCAGCAATCAACATCAAAGAGTAGCAACTGAGATCAAAGCACAGAATCACAGATCATCAACAAACCTTGGGATCACAAATATGGTTCTGATGAGTGATCAGGAGCAAAATTCAGCAACCTGAGTCAAATATCAGCAAGCAAGATCAAAGAGCAGGAACTGGGATCAAAGATCAGTGGTCAGGACCAACAAAAGTAAAATATTAACAGAGACCACATAAAGAGGACCGTTGAACCTTGGTCGTCTTAGTTTTTATATTTTAGTCTACAACCTCCCATCTAACTTGGTGAAATAGTTGAAGACTTGTTAAGGTGTGTACACTGCTGGCTCTCACGCCACCAGTTTGAGACCCTGTTCACTGTAACTTTGTTAAATGTATCCACTTGAACCAAAATCCACCCATATTTTCTAAACGTCACAGCACATTTATTGGCCAAAATACCTTTTCAAGTAGTTTTTAATGAAATAAGTTAAAGGACTGAAATTGGATTTGGATTGAAAATCAACACTGCAGCAGCAGCAGCTCGCTTCCAAATGCCTACAATACAAATAAATCAAATCAAAATAATATTAAAATAAAAAACTAATTTTTTTTAAACACTTTTCTCCTTATAAACACACCATTTTCTTTATATTCTATAACAACCTTAAAAAAATCCAATAAAATCAGTTGTGTATCTTTTCGAAAATTACTGTAGACAAAAGTCATCCTGCAGCGTTCGGGTGTCTGGCTGCTGCTGGCTGTGGGCGGTCGTGCACAGACAAACAGATGGGTGAATGTTTAATTTATTTGTACATCACAGAACACTCGGGTGACCCGTCTGTCAGGGTTCAAACCTTTACTCATGAGAAAAGAAGAAAAAAAAAATGTATAAATAAAAAATAGAGTCAGGAGAGATTTGTCCTACAGGGAGCAAACTTAAGACATTTAATAACATCTGTATGGCTGCAGACAAATAATAATAATACAACAAAAACAAGGTGACAAAGAAGGTTCATTTTTAGTCAATCTCATGCAGGTCGGCTAAGAAAAATAAAATTAAATCAATTTGTTGGCCTGTTGTACATTCATAGTATAGGTTAAAGTTTTGACAGCAAATAATGGAAACAATGTTTACGAGAAACAGCTTACTGCATTAAAAAACAACAAACTGCAAGTGATCGTCAATCAGACTGATCAGTCTGCAAGTTTCCTTCTGCAAGACTTCAAAACGGCCGACATTCATTCACTTTAAAGGCTTTCAAAAAAACAAACAACAAAAAATAGCATTAAGAAGAATGAAAATCATATTCACAGCTCTTCATTTCTTGCTGCTGAATGATGATTTCGAGGCTCAATAAGTGTTTCCAATACACTCAAGGGAACAGGAATGATCAACACCAGATTCACACAGTTCAGAGCTGGCTCAGCAACAGCAGCCGGGTTCAAACATGCTCATGAGCTTTTTGACAGCCTTTTAACTCTGCAACAATCCTGAAACTGACTCAGCAGACCACGAAAATTAGAGTCAGTCTCACAAAGAACAAACACTTTTTGTTTTTTGTAAAGGTCTCATTGCACTTTGATGGTTGAAATGTGGATAGAGGTCTAGTTGAGGAAGTCGTCGTGTCTTCATTGTGAAATGTAGGACCGCGGCATCAACGACATTCGCTAACAAATCGTCTGCATACAGTAGAACACCACAATCAACAACAGAAAAAAAAAAATACAGCTGTGGTTCAGATTCAAGTAAAACATTTACAACTGATGTAAGAAACATTTTTCCCATTTCCCACATTTGTGTTTCCTTTAAAAAAAAAATGATGGAAAAAAAAAAGAAAGAACACAAAGATTTATAAAACATTTAGAGACACCCCCTGCAACAGTTTAGTGTCTTAACACAGACACACGCTGATGTTGATTTCATTGGGACCCGCCAATGAAGCTCTGCAGCCTGCACAGAAAGGTTGCCATTCATGCACACGCAAAGAATCTCAAGAATAGCGAAGACAGGGGACATTCGTCACACTTTTTACTCTCTTTCATTCAACTTTGCTGGAAATTCCCAGAGTTCCATGTTTGCGATGAGCCACTATTTTATGCCAGATACTGTTATAATCAACATGGCACATTTCTCCATTTAAGGAATGAACTACACTACACTTAGCATATGCATTCCCACGAACCACAGTTGATGATAATAGCTAGCGTCATCTGTGGTTAACATCAATTATGGCTAGTTGTCTGCGGTTGGTTTCTTTTAAGGTAGCCTGTTAATTGTCATAAATACTGGTTTACACAAAACCCTGTGTCACAGACTGAACGGTCCCCCCTAAAAATTCATCCGTCCTGCCTTCGCACGTGTCATCAGCCGCGGTTCACGGATTATCACCTTGCTCCTGCTTCAAACTGCACTCCAGTCATCTGTCTCAGCGACAGATATCTGAAGCTTTTGTACAACAATCATTTCCACATAAATTCACCATTATTTCATCATAAAAGATGGAGGAAGCAATCAGAGTGACGTGGCTACACAAGCTGCTAACTGTTGCGTTCACTGGGCGTCTGTTATTTCAAAGGGTCACGGAATAACGCCTCGTTTCTGCTTAAAACTGACTTAAGAGTGATTTAAGAGGTTTTACCTTGTCATCTGATGGTAGATAATTCTATTAATCCATTTGATCGCTTTGGGTGAAGAGACTCTGTATCAGATGTGGTGCTGTGGTCCGAAATGATGCATGCGCAGTGAAGGCAGGGCAGACCAATTTTTAGTGGGGGAGACCGGTCTGCGAAACTGGAAATCAGGTCATTTGTAGCTAAACTTAATTTTTAAAAAACATTTTTAAACCTAGTAACATATGATGTATCCATATGGCAGCCCACAGAAGTAAGAAATTTCACTCTGCAAGTTACTTTTGATTAAAAAAAACAACTTGTTGCCAGGTTGATCATTTCTAAGCACTTCATGGCATTCAATGTCACAATTGTGGCATTTGACACAATCATTCCATTTCTAAAGCAAAAGTGGGAGAAAAAAAAATCTAAGTTCAAGGTATACTTTCTTCTTTTATCTCATTTTAGTCACTGATTAAGATTACAAGCTAAGGCTTACCAACTAAACATTTACCTTTGATTTTTATTTTTTACTTGTTAGTCAGTAGTGATTAAACCTATCACTTAAATAATACACTGTATTTTCCACAGTATAACTTGCACCTTATTTTGGCATTCATTCTTATAAATGAGTATTTTTTTTTCTTTGCACATTTTGAAATGGACATGAAACAGCTAGCCCTGATGTCAACATGGTAAATTAATCCCCAATCCCACAGGAGTGTAACAAGCGTCCCCAGTCTCCCCTACACAGGAAGATATTAAAAATAAGGCTAGCAACAATCTAAGTTTATCACACTAAATGTCTACCATAGAAAAAGAGCTTAGAGACGGCAACTGTACATACGTAGTGATTACGCTTCTTCAAAGACATGCATACTGCACTAACGTTCTAGAACGTCCTCTTGGATAAAAAGGCATTGAGATCTGGACTGTTGAGTGCATAACCCACCCTTTTTCTTCTTAAAGTCTCAGTTTGACTTATACTGCATGATGCATTTCTCATGTTTGCCTTCACGAAAGAGAGCGGCTCTCTGCTCAGTAACGCGTTACGTGTAGTGGACCTTCAGTGTGACACGAACACAAATGTGGAAAGAAAAAGAAAAAAAAAAAGGTCCATGTTAGCATTTAAATACATTCTAGGTGTTAATGCTGGGAGAATGTGACGTCACGTGTGTGTCACAGCAAAACACACCCCAACTTTTGGTTTTGTCAATATAATCAAAAGTTACTCTGGGAACGTGCAGATGTTCGTCTCCACTTTCAGACTGGATTTCGAGGTAAATACTCTGGAGACGTGCACTTTGGAACATCTTAGTCAATACACAGTGTGGTGCTGTGGGCTTGCAAAGCTGCACTGATGCACCATTTATTTTTTTTTAATAAACTAGTATCTCCTCAGCACAGCATACGAGTGATTGTTTTGTCTTCTCTTACAGCAGCGACTCCCAACCTTTACTGCTTACAATGTATCAATACTGAAGCATGCACACCTTCATTGTTTTGAATAATTCTGTTTTTTGCAATCTAAAATAGGAAGATTAGAGCTGAAGGAGTTTTGGTATCATTTCCTACCGCTATAGTTGTCTCACTGTCGCTTCAATTAATATCCCAATTAGTACAAGAAGCTCATGAAGCGCTTTACATCCCACCATGTCTTAGACATCCGAGAACTTCATTTGAAATTTTGTGCTTGCAAACCCCACACACGCCGCAAGTATGAAGTCGCTTGTTCTTGAGTCATGTATGCTGGAATGATTGGTGCAAATTTACAGGCTATTTAGCAAGTTTTTACATCACCCACTCACAGTGGTGAGACACGAGAAAAAATGAAAAATTTATCAATTGAAATCTAACTGGATTGATCTTTAAAGTTAAGAACCAATTTGAATCAATCGTTGGATGACCGTGCATTTTTTTTTTTAAATTCCAAACACACTAGCGCACAGCGGGTCAAGTCTCATTTCTACATTTTTGCTACATTCAGCTTATACCCATAAGGGTCTGTAACTTAATCTACAAATTAATATCAATATATTTTTCACTTTTTAGGCGGTGCTGGTTTTTTGCTACGTATATGACGTCTTTACTAATGATCTTATTTCAGCAAGAGTTTCATCTAGACTATTTTAATTTTCACTTCTGCTCCTTCAAGGTTAAAATCTGGATGAAAGATGTGACAAATTAAAGATTTGTACAGTTTTATATTTCACAAATCCATGTCAGTATGTTTGATTAATGATTGTTAAAGGCCCCTTCACACATAACACAAATGAGGCTGAATGGTGCACAGAGGATTTGGACGACAGTCGTGCAAATTCAAGGTGCACTCGAACGCCTCATACAGCAGTCAGCACATCCGTGTGGCCAGAGCACATGCACTCCATATTCGCGTTGAAAAAGAATCGAACGGCGGTCGAGCTGCAGGCGTACCGCGATATTCGTACGCAAGTCAAACCATTTGGACTGCAGTCGAGGAGCTGTACGAAATGTTGAACCATGTGAAATCCTGGCTGAATGTCCGACCGAAGCAGCCTTCACACTAGAGACCAAATGAGGGCAAACGGCACCTGAACAGCTATTCGGCCCACACTCGACCAAGCTCGAGGCGCACTCCAACAGCAGTCGCAGTGCACTCTCAACAACCGGGCCCAATCGCGCGGCCAGCCCGAATGTAGAGCACAGCCCATTACTGTCGAGGTGCGGTCAAAGTGGCAAAAGCTCAAACGGCAGTCGGAGTGCAGTGCGATAGCTGTCCAGTGCAGCATGCACATCTGGATGAGCTGTTATGTCCATGATGGACCTAATTCAACAGATACATTGTCATCCCCTCCCATGGATTACATAATGCATGAGACATGATCATCACAGCTGTAACACGATGTGCAGGTGCACACAGTGCACTGCTGGAACACGGCGAGTCGATGTGTGTCAAAGGTCCAGCCACACAACACACCTGACAGGGATGTGACAGCTGTAATACACCTATCGTGACATATACAGCATGGCCAGGCTACCACAACAGAAATAAAAATAAAAACTCAGCTTTAGAACTCAGTTTTGTATTTCCTCTTGTTTTGTACTGTGTTCTAGGCACAGACAACCTGGCTTCTGGTGCTGCTGCACGCCAAATGTGCACAGATCATTCGGGGCGGCTTCAACACATATTCCAAGTATTCGAACAGCATTTGTATGGCATTCGCACAAGGCTGGCTGAATGTCTGTCCCTCCCGTCTGCATCTCGAACTTTGCAAATTTTGCCCATTCAGCCTCATTCATGCTGTGTGTGAAGGGGCTTTAAACTTTGCGTCGCCTTAAACTACCATGAGCGCATAGTTTGCTGGCTCACACAACAGAATCACAGTTTCACAATATTTCTATGTCTTCCTGTAAAAATGACTTTATAGCCAATTATGTCAATGTGTTTCAGTTTGTGTGGCACACAGCAGAAAAGGAAACAGGAACTGTGATCATCACAGCCCCAGTGCTGATCAAAACTACTACCAGTGCGCCAATAGGATTACCGATTTCCACATTAATGGATATTTGGCATTAGCTTTCATGATTAAATCTAATAACTGCATTAATGTGTATAAACACCAAAAATATGGGTGCACACCTGTCCATGTCTAAAATACTGCACTGGTGTGAGCTGGGGAAAAAAATAAAAATGCACTGTCAAAATTTTTAAAAAGACATAACAAAAATGGGTATGCATGGTAAGAATTTGATGTACTAATCTTCCTTTTTACCCCAAATATTCCCATAGCTATGTTGATAGTGTTAATATGGTTTCTGTTAGTGGTGAGCAGTGAAGCATTACGGTGCAACACCAAGGCATTTTATCTACAGGAAGACACGACATTCCCCTGGGCCTACGCTCGCTAACAAAACAAACAGCCACAGGCTTTAAAATAGGTCCCGTTAGTCATAAAACTTTAGATTGGCATATTTACGCTAGTCATTTAGCATCCCCTTTAAAAACAAACAAAAAATGCATTTTCAAAGCAGGGCTGCAGCCGAGACACACATACAAAAAAAACAAAAACAAAAAAACAAAACAGTAAGTGCTACTAATACAAATCAAATGAGATGTCAAACTTTCCAAGTCAAAAACTTGCCATTTTATAAATATAAGTAAAGAAAGGAGGTTTCACTCATGGTAGTTAATATATTTACACAAAAATTAGTCACTTTAGTGTTTTGTCACCGTAGAAACAAAAAAAAACTACATACATAAATAAATGTACAAAATCATAAATCTGTAAATAGTACTTTGATAATTAGAAGTGCTGTTTCGATGGACAAGCGTTGTCAACCTGAAGTTCAGCCAACGCTGCTCCACCACCAAAAGGTCGAAGGCCGAGCGCTTTTACGTCAATCTGAGCAGAGCAACTCAGTGACAAGCACAGTTTTTTTTTGTTTGTTTGTTTTTAAGCTTTGACTTTTCCTCACAAAATGTTCAATATTAGGAGTAAATGCAAGTAAACTGACGCCAAGTCAGCTCACACAGGCAACGTTCCCAAAAACGATGGTGGAAGACGGTGCAGCGGTAGCCTCCATGGTCCGGTCAGTTTACGAAACGCTCTGCAGGCTTCCTGATGCCAGATTACCTGAAGTCTGATTTACATGCTGGCTACTAATTGGCAGGAAAGGGCACAGCTTTTTTTTCTTTATTGAGCAGCAGGATAAGATGTAAAGTATTGATTCAATTTCATTCCTCCTGAACACCAGAGTGCAGTGCTTAGCACCTGGATTATTCCGTACGCACATGTGCAGAGGTTGAGTTTTATATCAACAATGTCACATTAGTGGGCGTGACCTAGGTGACATCAGTTAATGTAGCTGCTCCTCACCCTGTGACAACGGCTGCATTATCAGCTTCTTCATACTGCAACTGAGCTTCAGTAAGTGCAGATTCCTCATGACCTGGCTGGTATGAGGTCATCCAGGTGCTAAGCACTGCCCTCTGGCGATCAGGAGGAATGAAGTAGAACAAGAGTTACGTATGTAACTACAGTTCTATGAATTCCAGATGACCACCAGAGTTGGTTGTCACTTAGAGTCTGGCAATAGATTCCAAAAGAATTGAGTGCCTGGTGACACAGTCTCATATACTGTTGACTGACGTCACCCAGGTCACGCCCACTAACATGACTTTGTTGGTATAAGGCTCGACCTTCCGAGCATGCGCACATGGAATAAATCAGGTGCTAAGCATCGGCTTCTAACGCTCATCCGGAATTCATAGAACTGTAGTTACATGCGTAACTCCCGTTTGCTTACCCACTTTTTTTTTTGTCTGGTGTTGAAAAAAGAAAAAAAAAAAACTAACATGGAGGAATCATAGTAGCTGGAGGAGGTGGAGCTTCAATCCGGACAAGGGGTGGCAGCTGGTTTGTAAACTCAGGAGAAAAAATAAAAACCCTGAAAACCTCAGTTCATCTGAACAAAATACTGGAGTCTCAAAAAAAAAAAAAAAAAAAAAAAAAAAAGTAACAAAAATACCAAAATTCCAATAGTTTAGCGTTGGATAAAGTTCCACATCCAGCTGATAGTCGTGAAAGCCCCACAGCGGCTCTGATGGGTTTTTACTCCGAGGATCAGTTTAGTGCATGCTGTCTGATGGTGTGAAATATCCAGTCCATCTTGGTGGTCCACCCTCCATGGTGAGCATCATTCATCTGTTTCATGAAGTAGTCCAATGCCTCCTGCGTGAAGCGGGAAAAGAAACACATTCAGAAACAAAGAAAGTAAGCGGGGCTTCATAACCATCCCACCCACCAAAATCTGAAACTCGATACCTCATATTATAGATCAGAATTTATGAAAAAAGAAACAGTAAGAATTATCTTCCAAAATGGATCCACTGAACTGATAAGATATCCTCTGTGGAAACTTGAACGTATTACAATCAGTAATCAGTTTTATGTTCTTGTCTTTCATTAGCGTTGGGGCAACTAATGCAAATCATTACTCAACTAGTTAGGTACCATTAGTCACTGACTCGGGGCCCTTGTCCACATGGTGTGTTTTATTCAATCGCTCCAAAAGAGAACGGAGCATATGTGGGCACCAAGAGAAAAAGCTCTGCACCCAAAGTCTTTTTTCAGAGCGCTCTGCCTTTGAGCGCTTGAATTTGAAAACTTTGAACTTTTCACAAAAGGCGCTGGTGTCATCACTGCATTGCTATTTCTGGCAACCAATCAGATGGTGCAAAACTTTCACCCTAACAGAAGCTTGTTTTAGATGTCTCCATCAACAGTCAGATTTATCGCAATAGAGACACACAAAAAACACCTCATCTGTGACAGCAGATTGGACCAAAATACTATTCCTGCTGAGGGTGAGTGCTTTTATCACCATACGCTTTAGAAGCTAGCCATTGGCTGTTTATTGTTGTCATAGAAATGAATCCCATAAAGACCTTGTAAGAAAGCGCTGGGCTTCATGCAAGAACAACATCATATACAGGCACAGGCAATAAACTAATTAGGATAAATCGAAACTTCAAACCGACTTTAACTGGTGAACATCTCTGCAAGGGGACCCTGTTTTGTTTTTGATAGCTGTGCAGGAAAATCTGAATTAGCAAAATTAGTCATCTGTACAGGTCCTAGCTAGTCATAGTTGACTATTAGGACAACTCATCACAGGCCTGATCTTGATTTGCCATGTGTTGCCATGAAAGTTCAGCACATTACATGAGGGATTATACTTGTTGGTAACACAACTGCATAACTGCTTCAGGAGTATGAGGCTAATGTAAAAAGTATTTCTTGAACAGATTTCACAAAATGTTTAAATATATAAAAAAGTTTAAGATTTGTGAAAATGAGTTTATATCAAACTCTAGCAAAAGCATAACTTCCTTCATTAATGCAAATCAGTGCAGATCTCAAGAATGAGTGTGTCTACCTGCTCCGATTTCTCCAGTGCCAGCGTCTTCCTGATGTAGGCGATGTCATCAAATGACTGCAGCTCGGGCATGCCGGATCCCAGCATCATGGAGAACAGGTTGATGAACAGGTTAGCGTGCTGCCGGATGGCCAGGTAGGCTTTATAACACATCTCCTGGAATCTGGAAGGAGACGGAAAATGTGAAAACCTCCCAAATGTGTAACAGTAAATTGTGATAAACCTGCTGCAATATGGAGGCACCAACAAGGAATAGACAGAGAAATGATGCATCACCAAATGTGGTGATGTTGTCCGTCTGCACTGTCCAGAACAGTCAAATAAAACCGGCGTTCCAGAGCATTTTTAAGATCTGCACCATGACCGTTAGTTGTTTTTCTGTCTTGTCAACAACCCTTCTCTCTATCACATCCATTACAAGCAGGAAAAAAGAAGGAAAAAAAAAATGTTGCGGTACCTCTCAAACTCTTTGGTCTTTGTACACTCCTGGGATCCTTTGCTGATCACAATCAGGAAGTCTTGTGTCAGTACAAAGGGAACGCGCTCTCTCTTGTAGCCAAATTTCTTCTTCTTATGGTCCAGGAAATGGCCAAAATCTATATGAAACAACTGGAAACAGGAAGCGTAAAGAGTCAGGCCTCGGCACAACTCCAGCTACACTCATAAACATCCTGTGTGAATGCAAATGTGATCCAGATACAGTATGACCACAAAAAAAGGACTAATCCAACACAGCAAAGCTCTAATTGTTTTTTGCAATCACAGACATGTGACAGAACATTATGAGGAGTTAAACTGACAGAAAACCTGAACACACCATTTGCATTGTTCAGTTTCAGCTAATGAACATAAACACCACACATGGGGGAAAGCATGAGCAATCTGCACATGTGTAGCCGGTGGTATGTGTGCACAAAAAAGAAAAACAAAAAAAAAGGCTTGTACTTCAGTGAACACACAGTCTGTCACATTTGTGTGTGCACATATGCATTTACCTGTCCATCATCTTTGACCATAATATTGCTGTTGTGCCGGTCTCCTATACCGAGGATAAATGTAGCTACACAGTAGCCAGCGCAAGATCGTGTAAACAGATCCACGGCCATATCATACCTGCACACACACAGTGTAACATTTTCAACAATAAAGACAAGTAACATCTTTGAACACCACACACTAAGGATGCACAACAGAAACTTTTTAATGTTGCCATTGCTGTTATTTTGCATGCTTACTAGATGTCCTTAACAATAAAAGCTTTGCAGATGTCACTGTAGAGGGGAGGAGTAGTAACAGGAAGACAGAGGTCGTGAATGAGAGGAACAGTAGTAACCAGTAAACCAGAATTGATAAGTATGTCTGGTATTTATATTTATAAACAGTTTTTGTTTTTTACTTTCACTTTTGATACTCTGTGTGCTGCTATACAATGCTGCTGGAATCTCAATTTCCCTGAGGGAGTCCAATCTAATCTAATGGTATTAAACCCTGCCTTGGTACAGTTTAAGAATTACATACAGCCAGTACACAGAAACATTTCTAGTAGAAGTGGACGTAAGATAAAGAACTGTGGCACAGAAGGAACCTGTGAAGATGGATATACCAGAGAAGCCTGGACGTGCAGAAGAAAACGACTCACATCTCGCCTTTGTTCTTGTCCTTGAGCCACTGATGCAGTGTGTTTGAGTTGAACTGTAGCGCTCCCTTCAAGCCTCCTTTACACTGAATCTGCATGATGGTGTGCGAGTTGCGCACCACCTCGATGAGGCCCACGCAGTCTCCTAACGACAGACAGCCGTAAGGCAGCATCCTGAAAACAAGCATGCATATGTATCTCAAAACATATGTAAGCAAAGTGAGGAAAGAACAAGTCAGAAACGGGAGAACTTAATGATAAAAATAAGTATTACCGTAGGTCCAGTCCCTGATTCTGCCAAACATTTTCCATGATTTTAATAATCTGCAGGGTCAGCATATCCTGCCGCAGGTCTACAGAACAGGTAAATACAGTTTCACAGATAATACAGTCTGTAGCAGGCAACAGAGACCATTACACAGAAGAGTTGCAGCTTCAGCTTGACAGATCATATTCTGTCATGATTTAAAAAGCAGTGGGAAAAAGAATCTGCACCTCTGTTCAGATTGTAGGTAAGGAAAAGGATGTAATTCACCGTGACTAGCAGAGCAAGGTAAGGCCTCATGAAGATGTGTTATTAAGTCTGTCTGGCAAAAAAAAGAAAAAAAAAACAACTCAAAAACTACACACAGATCGTCTTTTTTTTCAGGCAACATGTAAAATTACCTGAAAATGTGCAATAAGAATTTTCTTAGCAAAACTGTGAACAAGTGTGTTTGTTATGAACATTATAACGTAATTTCCAGACTATAAGCCGCTACTTTTTTCACACGCTTTCAACACTGGCTTTTACAACGATGTGGGTAATTTATGGATTTTTACAGGCTCTCTCATAAGTTGAAAAATGGCGATTGATGCTGTGCATGATTCACTGAAAGCTGCGGTTCTAAATTCACATATCAAGTAAATATAAAGGCTTACCTGTTCGTTTTAGTGGACTCATCAACACGTCCTGAAGAAAAATTGTCCAGATAAAGCCTCCTGATTTTGGAAAAAGACATCTGAAAATACTTTAATTCCTTGTCATGGCTGAAGAAAAGTCCCTCTGGCACTTTGCGCCACAGCTGCACTGTCACATCAATCAGCGGAGCTTCTGTCTTCCCCACCGCGTCTGTCTTTGCACCATAAGTTGAAAAAGTCACAGCGCCTCATTAACGTCTCATTTACCACAGACACCAGGTGACCCTGGCTGTACGCGATGAAATTATCTCATGATAAATTATCTCATGATCCACAAAGAAAGGAAAAAAAAAAGTTAAAGTTACTCAGTTCTCCGTGTGGCGCGGAGATGCCGCGCACCACTGTGCATGCGCTGGGTGCCATGCTGGTCAATATTTACATGTAACACCTTCAGGGAAAAAAAGCATTTATGGTACGTATTTAATTTAAAGTTAAAAAAATCTTTCTAACATCTTTCTGTGTAAATATCATATGAACTGTAGCTTATTTACGAGGGCTGTCAATAAAGTATAGGTCCTTTTTATTTTTTTCAAAAACTATATGGATTTCATTCATATGTCAGACATGCTTGAACCCTCGTGCGCATGCGTGAGTTTTTCCACGCCTGTCAGTGACGTCATTCGCCTGTGAGCGCTCCTTGTGGGAGGAGTCGTCCAGCCCTTCGTCGGAATTCCTTTGTCTGAGAAGTTGCTGAGAGACTGGTGCTTTGTTTGATCAAAATTTTTTCTAAACCTGTGAGACACATCGAAGTGGACACAGTTCGAAAAATTAAGCTGGTTTTCAGTGAAAATTTTAACGGCTGATGAGAGATTTTGAGGTGATACTGTCGCTTTAAGGACTTCCCACGGTGCGAGACGTCGCGCAGTGCTCTCAGGCGCCGTCGTCAGCCTGTTTCAAGCTGAAAACCTCCACATTTCAGGCTCTATTGATCCAGGATGTCGTGAGAGAACAGAGAAGTTTCAGAAGAAGTCGGTTTCAGCATTTTATCCGGATATTCCACTGTTAAAGGAGATTTTTTTAATGAAAGACGTGCGGACGGGTCTGTGCGGACGGGTCTGTGCGGACGGGTCCGCGCGTCAGGACGCAGCCGGCGCGGTGCGGCGGCACAGGAAAAACACCTCCGTGTTGATAACCATTTGTAAAATCCAGGCGGCTTTTGATGGCTTTCAGTGGAGTGAGTATATGAGAAATTGTTTAACAGGCAGGACATGTTCCAACTTGTCCTTAAGGCTTCCAACAGAGGTGTTTTTCCAGTGGCGGAGCGTCGCGGCGGCTGCGAGCCGACACTGCAATCCGTCCGCACGTCTTTCATTAAAAAAAAAAAATCTCCTTTAACAGTGGAATATCCGGATAAAATGCTGAAACCGACTTCTTCTGAAACTTCTCTGTTCTCTCACGACGTCCTGGATCAATAGAGCCTGAAATGTGGAGGTTTTCAGCTTGAAACAGGCTGACGACGGCGCCTGAGAGCGCTGCGCGACGTCTCGCACCGTGGGAAGTCCTTAAAGCGACAGTATCACCTCAAAATCTCTCATCAGCCATTAATATTTTCACTGAAAACCAGCTTAATTTTTCTAATCGTGTCCACTTCGATGTGTCTCACAGGTTTAGAAAAAATTTTGATCAAACAAAGCACCAGTCTCTCAGCAACTTCTCAGACAAAGGAATTCCGACGAGGGGCTGGACGACTCCACCCAAAAGGAGTGCTCACAGGCTAATGACATCACCGACAGGCGTGGAAAAACTCACGCATGCGCACGAGGGTTCAAGCATGTCTGACGTAAAAACATATGAATGAAATCTTGGATGGCAACCACCCAGGCACACAACCAGTCCATTCCCAAATCTCTAAAAATGTATGTAGACAAATATGTCTTTTTAAAGCACATTATAAATTCAGTCGCTCACAATGGAGGCACTCAGCCCATGCTAATGTTGGGTGCAATGTCAGCTAATATCATGCTAGCACCAAGTTAATAATAATTTTAATTTTTATCATTTAAATAAGGGATTCATGATATGATATTGCCAATATATTCAAAATTCATGCTGTCTGGAAACCATTTAGAATTTTGACCCGAGATGGGTCGAAATTCAAGCGGTCAGATGCCATGACCTACATTTGGTAGCGACGCCATAGATCACATGGGTGCTTCCCCAAAGCAGTGTGAGGATGCTGGGAAGGACACAGCAACTGCCAGCCGGAGTAAAGAAAGGCAGTATGATGTCAGCAGGCTGTTCGCTTCAACAAAGTAAACAAAGATGGCCGAAAACACTCCAAAACAGTTTATTTCTGTATAAATTTAATATGGTTTCTGATATATTTTGTAAAAGTTACCGAAAAAGAAACACTTCTAAATCTTAAAAAGACCTGTTTTTGTAACCAGATAACATCTCTGCAGTGATTTACAATCTTCAATTTATGGATGCTAGCATGCATGCCCCGAGAACATGCATCAAGCAAGTGGGTCAGGTCACAGGTCATCTCAAAACATCACACATGCACGCACACATGCTTCATCCCTCAGTTCATCTGCAGGATGGCATTAGAAGGAAAAGACCATATTCGCTACGGCATTCCCCCCAGATAACCATGTTCTCGTCATTAAAATGAGCTGTAATTTTGCAACACGTTATAAAAATAAACTGACATTATAATGCTTGGATTTCAGTAGAAACTAAATTTTGTCCAATTTGTGAAATTTGAAAGGCCGTACAACTTTAAATGTATATGTAATTTAGAAAAAACCTTGGAGCATGTTCAAAGTATATTTTATTTATCAATTCATATTTCATAAATACTATGAATAAAGAAACCTTATACAATAGTTAGCTGTTGTTACATGGGAGATATTACGTATATACTTCATTAATTGACTAAAATATATAAGCATTATTATATTGGGGAATTTTGGCATGATTAGAGTGGATATCCACAGGGACTGAGGTGGCTCTGTGTCATGTGTGTGTATGTTTACCATCTCCATTTTTGAAGATGATTTCATTGTTCTGGAAGAGCAACTCTGACATGATATCAGGATTCTCCCAGTTCAGCCATAACGGCCTCTTTGCTGACGACATGATCCTGCATTCATCTAACCTGTGCAGCAATGATATGAAGAGATATTTAATTATGTGTACACAACCTTCCATGTTCACACACAGACACACACACACACGGGTCTAACCTCAGGTTTCCCAGCTGGTGTGCAGGGTTGAGAGGAGAAGTGAAAGTCTGCAGAGCGTCCATGTAGTCTGGCCTCTTCATCTGGTCCACGAGAAACCGCATCTGGACCTCCACAGACAAATACAACAATGTTCACTACCACAAAATACACCAGTTTACACAAAAAGCTACACAAGAACACAGACGTCTCCTAAAACTGACTGAACAGACAGTGTGATTTTATGACACAAAGGAGACAAATGTACCCTACTGATCCTGATTGGATCATTTCCAACACAGTTTTTGATAAAGTTAGCCAATCAGACATATAATTCCAGTTCCTTAGAAATAGTTAAGAGAATAAAGCATCAAGAAAATGAGCATTACATGTATTCCTCCATTTTTTTTTCCAGGCAGAAAAACAACAACAACAACAACAACAACCCTGTACCAAAATGTCAGCTGTGCATTAAGCCACTTGCATGCTGGGACGACACTCAGGCGATGTGCCGTCTCTCCTACCTTTTGCGTCTCATCCTTCTTCTCCTGTTTAAGGATGTCTGTGAGGTTGATGAGTTTCTCCATGGCCTCAACCTGCCGGCTCAAGTGTTTCAGATACATTCCACACGCCCTACAATAAGCCTCTAACAGAAGCCCAAACCTCTGGCTTACCGTTTTGTTGTGCATTTCTGACCTGCGAGCAGTGACAAAGAAAGGCGTTTTAATGATCACAAGGATGACTGGAAAATAGTGTGTTTAAGTCTGTAGTAGCCAAACAAAAATAAAGGCATAATTATGCAGAAGAAAAGCCTAGCTGGTGACTTACTTGAGATGCCAGAAGAAGAAATGGCCTATCCTTTGATTGGTCAGAGCCTTTTTGAGAAGGAATCGGGCAAGAGGATTGTCAAGGTATTGCTCGTACTTTAATACCTACAACAAGCAGAAGAGAATGAGATAAAGAAGGAAAGAAAGTTTCTGGACTCAAAATATATTTTCATAACTTGTGTATTTCAAAATATATATCTTCTAGTACAGGCTACAAGGTGCCACAAATGGGCCAATTGCTCACTTTGAAGCAAGCGTGAAACTTCTCCCACTCAATCTTTAGGTTATAATTAACAATTTAAGAGGTGGACACCAGTGAAATATGCAAATTAAGTAGGCATGACAAGCGATTTTCAAAATGGCCGCCAAAAGAAACTGAACATAAATACATACAGATGATAAACGCACTTTGGTGATGGTTCCTCTCCAGGAACCATCACCTTATTCTTCTCTGGACTTGCCCAGGGGGTGAGGCGCCGGACGTGTGTGGGGATACTCACGAGTCCCCGGCTGAGCGCCGCTACGTTAGAGTTTACTCCAGTAGACGAGAGGGTCGCCTCCCTGCGTCTTCGGGTGGCAGAGGGGAAAACTCTGACTGCTGTTTATGTGTATGCACCGAACAGCATTTTGGAGTATTCGGCCAACTTGGAGTCCCTGAATGGAGTCCTGTATGGGGCTCCGGTGGAGACTTCAACGCACACGTGGGCAATGACAGAGACACCTGGAAAGGTGTGACTGGGAGGAATGGCCTCCCTGATCTAAACCCAAATGGTCGTTCATAATTGGACTTCTGTGCTAGTCACGGACTGTCCATAATGAACACCATGTTCGAACATAAGGATGCTCATAAGCGTACATGGTACCAGAGCACACTAGGCCGAAGATCGATGATCGATTTTGTGATCGTGTCATCTGATTTGAGGCAGCATATTCTGGACACTCGGGTGAAGAGAGGGGCAGAGATGTCAACTGAACACCATCTGGTGGCGAGTTGGATCAGAGGGTGGGGGAGGACTTTGGACAGACCTGGTACGCTCAAACGGATAGTGCGGGTGAACTGGGAACGTCTGGAGGAGCCCACTGTCCAACAGATCTTCAACTCCCACCTCCGGCAGAGCTTCACTAGCGTCCCTGTGGAGGTTGGGGGCACTGAACCAGAATGGGCAATGTTCAAAGTTTCCACTGATGAAGCTGCAGCGGGGAGCTGTGGCCTGAAGGTCTTAGGTGCCTCAATGGGTGGCAACCCTCGAACACCGTGGTGGACACCGGTGGTCAGGGAAGCCGTCCGACTGAAGAAGGAGTCCTTCCGGGATATGTTATCTCAAAGGACTCCAGAGGCAGTTGCAAGGTACCGACAGGCCTGAAGGGCAGCAGCCTCTGCTGTGGGGGAGGCAAAACAGCGGGGGTGGGAGGAGTTCGAAGCAACCATGGAGAAGCACTTTCGGGCGGCACCAAGGTGCTTCTGGCGGACTGTAAGGCACCTCAGGAGGGGAAAACGGGAACCATCCAAGCTGTCTACAGTAAGGATGGGACTCTGTTGACCTCAACTGAGGATGTAATCCGGCGCTGGAAGGAACACTGAGGAACTCCTGCATCAGACCCTCTATAGTAGGAGCAGAGCTGAAAGCTGATGGAGGATTTTCATCAATTTCCCTGGTGGAAGTCACTGAGGTAGTCAAACAACTCCGCAGTGGCAAGGCCCCGGGGGTTGATGAGATCCGTCCAGAAATGCGGAAGGCTCTGGGTGTGGAGGGATTGTCTTGGATGAGACGTCTCTTCAACATTGCGTTGAGGTCTGGGATAGTGCCTAAGGAGTGGGGGTCCCCATATTTAAAAAGGGGGACCAGAGAGTGTGTGCCAACTACAGGGGCATCACACTACTCAGCCTCCCTGGTAAAGTCTACTCCAGAGTGCTGGAAAGGAGGGTTCGGCCGATAGTCGAACCTCGGATTGAAGCGGAACAATGCGGGTTCCGTCCCGGTTGTGGAACAACTGACCAGCTCTTTACTCTCACAAGGATCCTGGAGGGTGTCTGGGAGTATGCCCACCCAGTCTACATGTGTTTTATGGACTTGGAGAAGGCGTATGATCAGGTACCCCGGGAGATACTGTGGGAGGTGCCGTGGGAGTATGGAGTGAGGGGGGTCCCTTCTCAGGGCCATCCAATTTTTGTACTCGCAAAGAGAGAGCTGTGTTCGGGTGCTCAGCAGTAAGTCAGACTCGTTTCCAGTGGAGGTTGGCCTCTGCCAGGGCTGCGCCTTGTCACCAATCCTGTTTGTGATATTCATGGACAGGATATCGAGGCGTAGTCGGGGGTTGGAGGGTTTCCAGTTTGGTGAGCTCAGGGTCTCATCACTGCTTTTTGCAGTTGATGTGGTCCTGTTGGTTTCATCGGCCGGTGACCTCCCACACTCACTGGATCGGTTCGCAGCCGAGTTTGAAGCGGCTGGGGTGAAGATCAGCACCTCTAAATCTGAGGCCATGGTTCCCAGCAGGAAACCGGTGAATTGCCTACTCCAGGTAGGGAATACGGCCTTGCCTCAAGTGATGGAGTTCAAGTATCGTGGGGTCTTGTTCACGAGTGAGGGGATGATGGAGCATGAGATTGGCTGGAGAATTGACGCAGCAGGGGCGGTATTGCATTCGCTCTGCCGTACTGTGGTGACGAAAAGGGAGCTGACCCAAAAGGTGAAGCTCTCGATCTACTGGTCAATCTTCGTTCCTACTCTCACCTATGGTCATGAGCGTTGGGTCATGACCGAAAGAACTAGATCGCAGGTACAAGCGGCCGAAATTGGCTTCCTCAGGAGGGTGGCTGGTGTCTCCCTTAGAGATAGGGTGAGAAGTTCGGTCATCCATGGGGAGCTCGGAGTAGAGTCGCTGCTCCTTCACGTTGAAAGGAGCCAGCTGAGGTGCCTCCTGGGTGCCTCCCAAGGGAGGTATTCCAGGCACGTCCATCTGGGAGGAGACCCCGGGGAAGACCCAGGACTAGGTGGAGAGATTATATCTCCACACTGGCCTGGGAAAGCCTCGGGATCTCCCATTCAGAGGTGGTCAATGTGGCACGGGAAAGGGAAGTCTGGGGTCCCCTGCTGGAGCTGTTGCCCCCGCGACCCGAACCCAGGAAAGCGGTTGAAGATGAGTGAGTGATAAACACACTTTATTTGCATATCACAGCTTGAACTTGTAAAAATCAACATTTCTCACTAATTGCTATAATGCCCAAACAACATAGGTCCCAGTAACAGTAAAAACTGAACAAATTTTATATAACGTGGCCATTATACAAATCATATATGATGGCACCAGTAACCAAAAGTTACATTTTCTGCCTAGTCTGTACCCTAAGCACTCTTCATAAAAGAAGTAACAAAAAAGGTGTTACTACACATAATAATATGTTGGAATAGAATAGGCTCATCATCTGTGTGGTGATAAACATAACTACACTCAACAAAAATATAAACGCAACACTTTTGGTTTTACTCCCATTTTGTATGAGATGAACTCAAAGATCTAAAACTTTTTCCACATACACAATATTACCATTTCCCTCAAATATTGTTTACAAACCAGTCTAAATCTGTGATAGTGAGCACTTCTCCTTTGCTGAGATAATCCATCCCACCTCACAGGTGTGCCATATCAAGATGCTGATTAGACACCATGATTAGTGCACAGGTGTGCCTTAGACTGTCCACAATAAAAGGCCACTCTGAAAGGTGCAGTTTTGTTTTATTGGGGGGGGATACCAGTCAGTATCTGGTGTGACCACCATTTGCCTCATGCAGTGCAACACATCTCCTTCGCATAGAGTTGATCAGGTTGTCGATTGTGGCCTGTGGAATGTTGGTCCACTCCTCTTCAATGGCTGTGCGAAGTTGCTTGATATTGGCAGGAACTGGTACACGCTGTCGTATACGCCGGTCCATAGCATCCCAAACATGCTCAATGGGTGACATGTCCGGTGAGTATGCCGGCCATGCAAGAACTGGGACATTTTCAGCTTCCAAGAATTATGTACAGATCCTTGCAACATGGGGCCGTGCATTATCCTGCTGCAACATGAAGTGATGTTCTTGGATGTATGGCACAACAATGGGCCTCAGGATCTCATCACGGTATCTCTGTGCATTCAAAATGCCATCAATAAAATGCACCTGTGTTCTTCGTCCATAACAGACGCCTGCCCATACCATAACCCCACCGCCACCATGGGACACTCGATCCACAACACTGACATCAGAAAACCGCTCACCCACACGATGCCACACACGCTGTCTGCCATCTGCCCTGGACAGTGTGAACCGGGATTCATCCGTGAAGAGAACACCTCTCCAACGTGCCAAACGCCAGCGAATGTGAGCATTTGCCCACTCAAGTCGGTTACGACGACGAACTCGAGTCAGGTCGAGACCCCGATGAGGACGACGAGCATGCAGATGAGCTTCCCTGAGACGGTTTCTGACAGTTTGTGCAGAAATTCTTTGGTTATGCAAACCGATTGTTTCAGCAGCTGTCCGAGTGGCTGGTCTCAGACGATCTTGGAGGTGAACATGCTGGATGTGGAGGTCCTGGGCTGGTGTGGTTACACGTGGTCTGCGGTTGTGAGGCTGGTTGGATGTACTGTCAAATTCTCTGAAACGCCTTTGGAGACGGCTCATGGTGGAGAAATGAACATTCAATACATGAGCAACAGCTCTGGTTGACATTCCTGCTGTCAGCATGCCAACTGCACGCTCCCTCAAATCTTGCGACATCTGTGGCATTGTGCTGTGTGATAAAACTGCACCTTTCAAAGTGGCCTTTTATTGTGGACAGTCTAAGGCACACCTGTGCACTAATCATGGTGTCTAATCAGCATCTTGATATGGCACACCTGTGAGGTGGGATGGATTATCTCAGCAAAGGAGAAGTGCTCACTACCACAGATTTAGACTGGTTTGTGAACAATATTTGAGGGAAATGGTGATATTGTGTATGTGGAAAAAGTTTTAGATCTTTGAGTTCATCTCATACAAAATGGGAGCAAAACCAAAAGTGTTGCATTTATATTTTTGTTGAGTGTATATTCATCTACTGTGCACATCCTCCTTCACAAGCACATAATTTGGTGCAAGTCAGGGCATTTCGCTTGCACTTACACAACCCTCTGCATGCTCGAGTTGCTGAGAAGTAAGCGATCATTAGGACTGGAACAAAAAACCTTGAATTATTCTCTTAACTATGTGTTTGGACCATTTTTCACTGGTTCTGACTGCTGCCTCTGAAATTCAAGACAATGCATTATGTGTTACGCATGCAATATTACTCTTACAACATCATACAAAAATGAACAGTAAAAACTTATATCACTACAACTGCCGTCATTTCTTCAAGTAAGAAGTCAATCTATGCACTGTGAAAGTCGGGGGGGGGGGGGGGGGGGGGGCTCTCAGGATTTAAGTACGGACCAGTAGTCTGCCTGAGTGTTTTTTTTGCCCGTCAAAAGCCAAGCAGTGTCTAACATGTTATTACTTCTGTTTAAGTGTCTATATGGGCTGAATCATGTGGTCCACTGAACTCTGTTAGACCTACCTGAACAAGCTGAATGAGGTACTGGGACAGTTTGTCATCAGTCAAGTACTTGTCAATACATCGTACAGCAAAGTGCCTGACAATGGGATCTGGATAGTTGCAGTCTAACAGCTCCATGGCCTGCTCAGGACGAATAGATGGCCACTCCTTCAGCAGACAGTACATCTGGGAAGCAAACACATAAAACGGATATATGTATTGATAACAGAAAAAAAATAACAGATCAATAGATGCAAAACATTCAAACTGTTCAATAAAGTCCATCTTATGAATGAAGTAGACAGTCTCAAAGCAGCCTGGGGTTTGACGCATGCTATGATTCTAAGAATGGAAATATTCACTCCAAAATATCAGAAATTAACAATGTGGCAGTGAAAATATTCAGACGTCTTCTTCATGCCATCTTGTGTGAAGGGTTGGTAGTGGATTAGAAGCACTGATCTGTGAATGGAAGTCCACTGAGTACTGGAGTACTAAGGTATCCTGACTCTGGTATATTAATAAAGTTATTTCAGTCTTGCTACAGCACCTCTGTAGGAACATGCATAAAGAGGAAAATTATCCAAATGTATTTCGGGCAAAGTGCAGCTTTAAAACACTAAATTAATAATCTATTATAAATTATCTAAAACCTATAATTTATAAATGGTCAGAGTTATCAGACTGAATGTTTGAGGTGATTGAACCTCAAGAAGACAGATTCTGTTCAAATGTTTTCCACAGTTCTTCAATAAAATTGTCAAAGGCAAACCACTGAATGGGTTTCAGATTTATTCATAAATACTGATGAAATAAAGTGCACTGATGTCAGATTTATGTCTTTTTTGAGTGTGGATTAAAGCTAGTAATTAATCTCCAACATTTTAGTTCAAGTCATAATTAAATGTTTCACTTTCAAACTCTCCATAGATATGTTTAAAATAATTTTATTCATGCACCTTTAGCCATAGGTTAAAAAGGTACATTTAAATCAGGTTTAAAAAAAAATAAAAATTACAGCTCTACATTCTTGGTAATACAAGCAACAACAACAACAACAACAACAACAAATATTACTGCAATTCATAAGTGAAGTATGACATTCATTATTATTTTTGATCTGAAAAGAGTAGAAGATATGTACAGACAATTTTCTCAGAACCCCCCACCCCAACCCCAACTTCTATTTCCTTCCTTAATGAAACCCCCGGTAACTGTACCTGTGCTACTTCATCTCTGGAGTTCCATTTGACTGCCAAGAGGATTTTGGGAAGAATTTCAGGGATGTTCATGCAGTAGTGCCTGAGAGACAATAATTTAGTTAGGCTGAAGGACATACTCCTGATTATAAGATTAAAAAAAAAAAAAGTGTTACCACACAAAAAAGTACAATAAACACTGTAGACCCAGAGCATGTGAAGCATGTGTGTACGCATTTCTGTACTCCAGCTAAAAAAAAAAAAAAAAAAAAAAATCCCAAAGTACAGTTTAAATGTACAAAACCTGTGATCAAAATGTGACTTTTGGATGGACCAATATACTGTAAAATGGGACGTCACCTGTGCCTCCAGAGAAAGTCTTTCTCCTGCTCAGTAATTTCTGACAGAGGGTCTCTGTTACTCAGCTGTTTGAGCTGCTCTGTATCGCTCTCTGTCAGGGCGTGATCTCTGGCCACACGATTACTCTGAACACACAAGAAGGGACTTCAATAAAACACTTTTTTTCATAATAACTCAAATCAGCATGTCTACTCATGACTCGTCTCTGAACAAAGTCCATTTAGTTTGTTCTAGTGAACTAATAACCTTCGTATTAGGCATTAACCTTTGTATTCAAGCTATTGTGACAGCTTATTAGTGCACAGTTTAAGGGCTGCTATGTAGATCCTTACCTGTCCAGAGAGGTTGTAGTTGAAGCCCAGTTCCCTTGAAATGGTCCAGTTTGCATGATCCTCCACAGCGTTCATATCTGGATATTTGACTGAACTACTAAAATGATCAAACTCTAGTTCTAGACATGGCGTTTCCTGAGCAGAGGTGAACAGAATAACTGTCGATTAGCAACGTGTTGGGGGGAAAAAAATTTTTTCATGAGGAAAATAAGAACTAAAAATACCACTGCAGAAGCATTTGGAGTTCTAAACACGGACAGACATAGTGCATAAACGGATACCTTGTTGGGGTTGGACCCCGTGATCCCAATGGGATTGAGGAGATCTTCAAGTCCATGAGGTACAGGCCAAAGGTTTAGAGCCATCTTGTTTGCCACCAAAGTGTGAGTGTAGTCAAACAAGTTGACGTTACCCCAGGCGAGTGGGCAGTGTTCCTAAAGAAACACAGGGACACAGGCAGGAAGAGAAAGAAATCTCACCTACATTAATCCTGCAGAGGAACACAAAATATCCACAAATGCATTCTTTCAAATTTTGTTTTTTTTTTTTTTTGGTCTCATGAAGACTGGTAGAAAAGCTACTTGATGCAAATACAATGTTTCTTTTTCTTTTAAAAGAAAAAAAGTTTTCCCAGCTAATATAGATAGTTATAGTCCTAACAACCACGTAGTAAGTAAGTTCTTTTAGCGTCTCCTTTTTTTATTTTTTGGGGTCACCACAGCAGATCTGATGTTGATTTGCCGTTTGGTTTATGCCGGATGCCCTTCCTCATGCAACTCTATATTACATGGAGAATGGCCAGGAGTGCTCTTGAACTGAGATCCTTTCCCTCTGGACCTACTTGGCCACCACATTGCCCCCGACAGTCTGAAAGAAAAACCCCAATTCCAATGACTTAGTAAATTTAAAGAACAAAACAGAGTGACAAGTAAGCTAATTTGGCAGGCTGCCCGGCTAGCAAGAACCCCCACCAGGCCAGAAATATTTTGTTCATAACACCAAAAAAAAAAAAAAAAAAAAAAAAATAGGACCAAAGAAGCATGAATGTGGATGTGAATACCGGTAATCATTTCAGCGTATCCTGAGCCATCTGATTCGGGCAGTCTCTCACACAAACAGTGGAGTAAATAGAATTTTTGTAGTGATCAGACAGCATGCTAACATTCTAATTATTGGTTGGTTTTGTTTTTTAAATCTTACTGGTGGTCAGCTGACTGCAGTGCAACACTAAAAGCTCCCGCTGCAGTCATAGCTTTCAACAGAAGGTGTCAGAATATGACATCTACGAAACAGATTTTGGACAAAAAAACAAAACAAAAATGAAAAATCAAGTGAGCGAGTCAGTGAATACCAGAGTGTGAATTTTTTTTTTTTTTTTTAGGCGAAACACTGATACTATAAATCAGACTTTGTCACTGGGCAACTTGTTAATATACATAAATCAGGTCTCCATATACATTTCAGCAGGCTTTAACTTTTTCTTTTTGTAATATTATATTAGTGATAAAAATGTAGGAGTGGGGTACAATTCGTTAAACCTAACAGCGAACGTTAGCTTATCTAGCTGGCTGTACCGTTTATCATAGCTAACAATATAGTCGGTTATTTTCTGTTTGGGAAGCTAACGTTAATACATAGTTTTATTTACATTTGTTGTTATATGTATTTGTTAATACCGTTGTTAGGTTAAACTATGCTATTGTACTTTATATGCTAGTTACCGGCTTTGTTTATCCTTGTTGGATAGCCAGGTACGGTTGGCTTATTAACTGCTAATTTAACGGTAGCTCATCTAGCTATAGTTAGCTTATTTTCATGATTTACATTTTTATTTTACATGGTGTAGATTTTTAATATTCTTCATTTTATGGGTTCTTTAATAGATATCAACATATAGTATCTAAGTTTGGGGTTTCCATTAGATAGCATATAGAATATGTATTTTGTCTTCCTATAGTAAGCTAGCAGGGTGCACTTTAGATAGATCCCTAAAACATATTACATCATAGCTTCTGTTTCTACAATAATATAAAACATATTTATAGCTTAGCCTACTAGCTATAATTTAGTTTTAAGACAAGTTTACAGACTAGGTAGACGTATACTACAATCTTCTCCTGTATGAATATTTAAGTTTTTAGAAGCTAACTCCTATAATATTATGCAGTAACTATATTTCTTGTATACAACGTATGTTGTTTATTACCCTTTTTTTTGTAAATATCATTTATATACATGATGTCCTTTTTCTTGAGCCACTTGGGTGGGTAGGGAGAGTTCCCATGGGATATAAAAAAGCTTTTCAACTTACCATCCCTGGTTCTCAAGACCAGGCACCTAAGTGGCTCTACTCTACTCTATTCTACTTTTTTTTTTTAAGATATACCTTAGTATATACTAGTAGAGTTCTACCTTATAGAAGACATACCTTACTGAATTTTCATGATAAAATATTCCATATGACATAACAATTCACAAATCAAATGCCATTGTGTGCTGAAAATGTCATATTTGAATTGAGACTGGTCAACCAGATGCACTCAGAAGAGATAAAAGAAAAAAAAAAAATCTGGAAAGAAACTGATTAGAAACTAGAGTAAACATCAGCTAAGCCATGGCAGTGACCTGAAAATGAATGTACCGTATTACGAAACAAGTCAACGGTAGTGCTACGTCACTGCCATATAATTTTTTAAATTTAATCTGACAGCATCAAGCAACGTCATTGATATCTAAAAAGGTCTGATTCATGCATTTGCCCCAGGAGAGCAAACATTTATGCAGAAAAATCACATTTCACTATCTCATCTAGTTCCTGAGTTATGGCCATCTGTGTATTTTAGCCAACGACCTCTGATTTGACCTCAACATCAGACCGGTAACATAATCAGCATGTTTATCCTCTATGTTGCAGAGTTGCCGAATTGTCAAGCGTATGCATTGGACTGACTTTAATGTACTTTTTGTGTATCTTGTGTCTAATCTAAGAAAATACAGTTTTAGATGGGGACTCAAGATCAGCAGACACTCAACAACCCATGACTCAGATGAAGATTTGTGTGTGAGTGTGGGGCGGGGCGGGGTGAAAGAGGTCCCCAAAAAGAAGCAAAAATGTTTGATATCTTTTTTTTTTTTTTCCTCAGAATGAGTTGTCACTAACAAGCAGTGGTGGAAGCAGATGATAAAGGAAAAGGCAGACAGAATTACAGGCTGACGGCCAGTCAACACACACACACACACACTTATAGTATATGTGCTAGAACAAAAAGCTGCTGAAGAGAAGTGTTTATCTTTAATTCAAGTGGGTCCTGAAAGAGCATCAGATAACCTAACCTGGACTCAGCATGTGCCACACAGGATGACACTCAGCCCGGGTGTCCGTTACAATATCCATGTCTACATACATCCCCCACACTCACACCGGTCGTGCCCGGCATTTCCACCCGTATTAAATGGAACAACGGTCATTCAGTGTCACCGCGCAATAGGTTTTCTGCATCAATGCAGCTGGTTTCCTGGTGGCTAGACACAGAATTTGGCGTGAAGATGTTTGATGTGACATTATGACACATACGCTTGCAAAAGGGAACTGTCAGAAAAATATGCCTGCACTGATCAGAGGAACTGATTATGTCTGAGGCAGACAATTGAAAATGTAGACTATGCCTGTATGATATGAGGAAAACCGACAATGTTCAAAATTGTAATGACAATATGACTTAAGATAAATGAACAAACATAATTTATCGCCAGAAACACAAATGTTTAATTCCATATGTTGGTTTTCTAGGCCTCTCACTGTAAAAACACAGAATGTAATTTTGCCTCGAGCTGCAAGTAGTGGAAAATTTCTGCCCGGCTCTCGGATTCAAATTGTCTGTTTTCTGAGCATGGATTTTCCGAAAAATTAACTGAATTGTTGCCGAAAATGTGTGCTTAAAAAGTTATCTGCTTCACTGTCCAGAGGCTGTAAAACGCTATGAAAATCCAGCTTAGCGTGCAGCCGAGGAGGAGCTGAACAGAGATTCTGTTCGCTGAAAAAGGAAAAAAGTCTCCAGTAAAATCCTGCACGTGACCGTCAACGATGATACACTAATTTTACAGTTGAAAGGCTTCGTGTTTCCAAAAGTTCAAAGTTTGCACAGCACAAACACAGCGAGAGAGAAAGAAAAAGAGAGAGAGATAGAGGGAGAGTGAAAGCGAGTGAGAGAGAGAGGAGGCAGACAGAAAGAGAGATAGAGAGAGCAAACGAGAGAGCCAAAGAGGGAGACAGAGAGAGCGAGACAGACAAAGGACTTTTACTCTGTAACACTTGCTTTGACAATGTACAACCCCTGGCATAAATTATGGAATCACCGGCCTCGGAGGATGTTCATTCAGTTGTTTAATTTTGTAGAAAAAAAGCAGATCATACATGACACAAAACTAAAGTCATTTCAAATGGCAACTTTCTGGCTTTAAGAAACACTATAAGAAATCAGGAAAAAAAAAATTGTGGCAGTCAGTAACGGTTACTTGTCTAGAGCAAGCAGAGGGAAAAAAAAAAATGGAATCACTGAATCCTGAGGAAAAAAAAATTATGGAATCATGAAAAACAAAAGAACACTCCAACACATCACTAGTATTTTGTTGCACCACCTCTGGCTTTTATAACAGCTTGCAGTCTCTGAGGCATGGACTTAATGAGTGACAAACAGTACTCTTTATCAATCTGGCTCCAACTTTCTCTGATTGCTGTTGCCAGATCAGCTTTGCAGGTTGGAGCCTTGTCATGGACCATTTTCTTCAACTTCCAAAGATTTTCAATTGGATTAAGATCCGGACTATTTGCAGGCCATGACATTGACCCTATGTGTCTTTTTGCAAGGAATGTTTTCACAGTTTTTGCTCTATGGCAAGATGCATTATCATCTTCAAAAATGATTTCATCATCCCCAAACATCCTTTCAATTGATGGGATAAGAAAAGTGTCCAAAATATCAACGTAAACTTGTGCATTTATTGATGATGTAATGACAGCCATCTCCCCGGTGCCTTTACCTGACATGCAGCCCCATATCATCAATGACTGTGGAAATTTACATGTTCTCTTCAGGCAGTCATCTTTATAAATCTCATTGGAACGGCACCAAACAAAAGTTCCAGCATCATCACCTTGCCCAATGCATATTCGAGATTCATCACTGAATATGACTTTCATCCGGTCATCCACAGTCCACGATTGCTTTTCCTTAGCCCATTGTAACCTTGTTTTTTTTCTGTTTAGGCGTTAATGATGGCTTTCGTTTAGCTTTTCTGTATGTAAATCCCATTTCCTTTAGGCGGTTTCTTACTGTTCGATCACAGACGTTGACTCCAGTTTCCTCCCATTCGTTCCTCATTTGTTTTGTTGTGCATTTTTCGATTTTTGAGACATACTGCTTTAAGTTTTCTGTCTTGACGCTTTGATGTCTTCCTTGGTCTACCAGTATGTTTGCCTTTAACAACCTTCCCATGTTGTTTGTATTTGGTCCAGAGGTTAGACACAGTTGACTGAGCAACCAACATCTTTTGCAACATTGCGTGATGATTTACCCTCTTTTAAGAGTTTGATAATCCTCTCCTTTGTTTCAATTAACATCTCTCGTGTTGGAGCCATGATTCATGTCAGTCCACTTGGTGCAACAGCTCTCCAAGGTGTGATCACTCCTTTTCAGATGCAGACTAACGAGCAGATCTGATTTGATGCAGGTGTTAGTTTTGGGGATGAAAATTTACAGGGTGATTCCATAATTTATTCCTCAGAATTGAGTGAGTCCATATTTTTTCCCTCTGCTTTGTCTAAAAAGTAACCGTTACTGACTGCCACAATTTTTTTTCCTGATTTCTTATAGTGTTTCTTAAAGCCAGAAAGTTGCCATTTGAAATGACTTTAGTTTTGTGTCATGTCTGTGATCTGCTTTTTTTCTACAAAATTAAACAACTGAATGAACATCCTCCGAGGCCGGTGATTCCATAATTTTTGCCAGGGGTTGTAAACATATGTCTCCCATATCAATAAAACTCCACTGAAATTGAAAACTGAGAAGGAGACAGACAGTCAGAGAGAGCTGTCTTTTCTCTTTAAGTCTATATAAAAAAAAGTGCTTAATTCTTAAAAACATCAAATCTAGGCTTTCATCTTAGATGCACTGTTATGTGTCGGACGCAGCCCGGAGAACCGTCCAGCGTTTGAAGGACCCAGTATAAAATAAGCAGAGCACGGTACAAAGGATAACAGTGCTGTGAATAAAGTGCGCGGTCTGGCGTGGTGGTTTTGCGGTGCGCTCCCAGCAGCGCTAACGGTCCACAGCCAGAACCAATTCGGACCCAAGGACCCCGCCGACACCCCCCAGGTGGCCGCGACAAACCGAGTCTGTGAAAGAAGGAATCATTATGTGAGTCCACACTCAACACACAGAGAGAACGCTCAAAGGTGCACAAACAGCAAACACTTCCTGGCTTAATTACTAATCAGCTTCCCACCCTGCAGGCATGGAACACCCAGTTCACAAAACTCCACTGCAGTGGAAGCTGATTACACGACCAACATACAGCTCAATATAATAAGGTGTAAGGGACACCACATTTACTGACTGTATAAATGTTAGTCACAAAATCTAACGTACCGCAGGAAGTGTGCTGACGAGCGTGAGACCTCACTCCCTCCTCTTTCACAGACCATGCATCAAACCTGGACGTTCTCTGCATCCACTGATGATGAGATGGCTCCCAAGACGACGATCTCACCCGTCTGGTCACAAGGTCGTGTCTGGCAAATACACACTGTGTACTCCAGTCTTAAATGCCACCATGTTCCAATCCATGTAGATGCACCACAGCTGTGAGTCCTGACGAGCCGCAGGTGATCAGCCTCAGGTGATCAGGGTGAGGTCCTGATAAACTCAGCTACACAGCCACTCAGTCCCAAATGCAAGCCACCTGGAAGGAAAAACAAAAGACAGGACAAAAGACAAACAAAAATGCAGCCAGGTCCCCCCAGCCATACAACATGCACCTTCTGGCAAATTGTAGCTCAACTCTGAAGTCTCCTTTTTAAGAAAACCCTCATATAAAATCAACAATAATGATGATAGTAATAATAATATTAAAGCAAACAGCTCTGGTATCAGATCAGAAAAGTGTCAGTATCGGCAGATATCCAAATTCAGGTATCGGGATTGGCTCGGAAGTGAAAAATTGTGGCTCGGTGCATCCCTAATTCTTTTCCTATGAAATGTCATGAAAGAGGTGTCATCTTGTGAAGTTTCAACATGTCATAGACCCACCTCTCCGACCTCAGAAGCGGCTGCAAGATGTCACATAACAACAAGGAAAAAAATATTTTGTTTTTTATTTTAATAATGCATTTTCTCACTGAGCATACCGGCATCTATTGCTTATAAAGTACGGTAGCAGAAAGACAAAGAATGGCTTCGATGAATGCCGGTGTGAATAAAGGGACTGTTGTAACATCAATGAATTAACTACAGAAAACACTTTCTGCTTTTAAAATGTTTTTTTTTTTCTTCTTGTTGGTGGCGGAACAAGTGCAAACATCCTCCAGCTTGGTTCTCAAGTGAAGCCAGTTCTCAATTCCAATCCTTTAATACACGAAAGTGATGCGGGGGCGTTTTCTCCAAAATACGTCACTGCAACATTAGTACTCAAGTCCCTTCAGCTTCTCCCTTGTTTCACTCTGGGTCACCACTGCAGATCCAAGGTGGATCTGGGTGATGATTTAGCACACATTTTATGCCGGATGCACTTCCTGACACAACTCCATATTACACAGAGAATGGGCAGGGGTGACCTTGAAACAGGAACCTTCCATACTGGAATAAAGCGCACTTAACCGCTTGGCTACCACCTGTATCACTGTTTAGTCAATCATGGATGAAAAAAAAAAAATCCCTTAAGGTGCTCATTTCCACTGACGTCTTCAGCCACCACAGCTGATTAGTAATTAAACAGACCCAAAGACGACACCACAGCTCCCATTCAAGCTGGACACATACTCAGACAGGCTGACACAGATGTGAGTGAGATCGTGTGCTAACATCGGCACAGCGTTAGTAGCTGACGTGAATGAAAACTGCCACTCCATTTAGCATCCGAACTAGTCAGACTTCAGTCGGATCATTCCGCATGCTGATGTTGCCATTGATACTAAATCTTCACAACACACACACAAATATGTTGGCTGCTATATTCATGCATAAAAACTGTGATAAAACAACTTTTAACTTGACTGAAAAGGGCCTTTCATTTTTTTTTTGGATGCTGTTTGCAGCAAAGCGCAATCAAAGTGAAAATGTAACCCCAGAAATAAAGGTGCACAGAGGTCGAGTCCACGTTTCTCACCTCTTTTGCTCCTTTTCTACCCTTGACAGAGCAGATTGACAGGCAGAGTCTGGCAGCACGAGGGATGTCTGGGATGTACATGTCATACGTCAGCCACTCATTCCACCTGAAAAAGAATGAAGAGCAAAACAACAGTGGTGTCACATATACAGTCAGGAGCGTATGTATTTGGATAGTGATGTCTTTTTAAATCATTTTGCCTCTGACCATCAAAATAATGGTGTGAAATGAAACAATCAACATGTGCTTGTATTGTTAACTTTCAGCTTTAATTCAAGGGATTTAACAAAAAATTTCAGCTTTATCATTATGGAATTACAACCATTTTTATACATGGTCCTATTTTCACCATCCGGAATTGGTCAAACTAACAATTATAAAAGAATAAATCGTCACTTTTCCAGCCAGTTTTCCTTCAACAAGTCAGGAGATGGCTACAAGAACATTTACGATTCACTCAATATGTCTTGGACTTCTTTTAAATCAATCATCAAGAAAAACAAACTAGTATAGCACAGCTTGGTAAATCTGTCTGGAGTTGCCATCAAGACACAACAAACATGACAACTCTGAAGGAGTTACAGGCTTCTGTGACTGTGAAACTGTGCATACTGTAAATTTAGTCCATTGCATTCAGCTTCATGGTGGTGTGGCACACAGGAGGGTTTTCATCCAAGAAAGACATGAAATCTAAACTGGATTCTCCAGTGTGCTATTTGACAAACTATAGTTGACATGTCAGGTCTTCTTTTGAATAAAATCCATTCTCTGTTCCGCCCCACCGTGGGGCTGTATAATCTGCTAGAGCAAATCACACATGAAATACCAAATGAATTCCAATTCAAGATACGTCACTCCATTGCTTCCTTTTATAACCTCCTGGTAGAAAAGCAAATGTTGTGCAATATTACATCAACTCCTACTCCACTGTGTTTACTCAAGAAGCACATTTAACAAAATGTATTTTCATAAAGTGACATTAAGCAAATTGAATTTCAAGAGGAAGAACTGCTGATGTGTTACAATGACTCCAGCTCGAGAAAAAAAAGGACACCCAGGAGTTGAAGATATGTGGTAATTTAATAGTACTGTTTAGTGTTACTAGCCAGCACTAAACTGTTAACGTAGCCTAACTCTCTACAACTACTTAAATTAGCAGTGCAGATAATCTCGAGTAATATTTTATTCAAGTGAAAGTCAATTAAAGAAGGTGTCTTTATGAAAGCGGGTCAGGTACCTGGGATTTGAGCAGGGTACTCGCTGGGTGTTGACATTGTCACACATCTGTTCACCTCCGTGGTAAATACCAGTCCTCACATAAATCTACAAGGACAAAAACAAAATGCATCAAGCTTAGTAATTATAAAGATCATGCACTATTATATAAAATAATTCAAGACAGCATGCACTACAATTAGGGCTGCAAAGATTAATCAATTATATTAATTTGCAAATATTTTTGTAATCAATGATTTATTGTCCTAATTCTCAGATGTCAGACTTCTTAAATGTGAATATTCTCTCGTTTCATTCCTTCCTCTCTGACAATAAGCTGAGTATCTTTGGGTTATGGACATTCGTGGACGTCAACTTGGGCTTTGAAAAACACTGATCAATATTCATGCATTTATTTCCTCTAGGCTGGACTATTGTAATTCATTATTATCAGGTTGTCCTAAAAGTTCCCTAAAAAGCCTTCAGTTAATTCAAAATGCTGCAGCTAGAGTACTAACGGGGACTAGAAGGAGAGAGCATATCTCACCCATATTGGCCTCTCTTCATTGGCTTCCTGTTAATTCTAGAATAGAATTTAAAATTCTTCTTCTTACTTATAAGGTTTTGAATAATCAGGTCCCATCTTATCTTAGGGACCTCGTAGTACCATATCACCCCAATAGAGCGCTTCGCTCTCAGACTGCAGGCTTACTTGTAGTTCCTAGGGTTTGTAAGAGTAGAATGGGAGGCAGAGCCTTCAGCTTTCAGGCTCCTCTCCTGTGGAACCAGCTCCCAATTCAGATCAGGGAGACAGACACCCTCTCTACTTTTAAGATTAGGCTTAAAACTTTCCGTTTTGCTAAAGTTTATAGTTAGGGCTGGATCAGGTGACCCTGAACCATCCCTTAGTTATGCTGCTATAGACGTAGACTGCTGGGGGGGTTCCCATGATGCACTGTTTCTTTCTCTTTTTGCTCTGTATGCACCACTCTGCATTTAATCATTAGTGATCGATCTCTGCTCCCCTCCACAGCATGTCTTTTTCCTGGTTCTCTCCCTCAGCCCCAACCAGTCCCAGCAGAAGACTGCCCCTCCCTGAGCCTGGTTCTGCTGGAGGTTTCTTCCTGTTAAAAGGGAGTTTTCCCTTCCCACTGTAGCCAAGTGCTTGCTCACAGGGGGTCGTTTGACCGTTGGGGTTTTACATAATTATTGTATGGCCTTGCCTTATAATATAAAGCGCCTTGGGGCAACTGTTTGTTGTGATTTGGCGCTATATAAAAAACTGATTGATTGATTGATTTTTCAACATTTTATGGTCCAACCAACTAATGCAGGGATTAATGGGAAGAAAAAAAAAAAAAGACTGAATTTTGTTTTTCACAGCCAAATCATAAGATGTTCACCATCTACCTTTTCAAAGAAACCCTTTTGCGATCTCGTCCTAGAGTTTAAAGTAAAACAAGGTGGAGACAGCTAAGAAAACAGCAAATTGTTCTTCTGCCGAACAAGATTATATTTCTTTTCTAATGCAGCATCATATTATAGAAAGACTTTCAGCTACACATTATTTAAATACTTCAGGATAAATACATTTTAAGGAGACAGCGTTTCCACAGCTTTTACCTTATCCAATAGCAATTAAAATCTCAGACCTGAGGGAGTCTCCCAAGGGATCAATAAAGTTCTATCTAATCTAATCTGTAGCCAGGACCTGAAATGGTGGTGGTGGCAGAGGGGCTCTTTTTTGGTGGAAGTGGACTTTTGTCACCAGGGGACTGAAAATTTTGGGGTTTTGATGTCCAGGGATGCATTCTGGAGGATTTTTAAAGTTGTACTGCTTAATACAGTATTTGTATTTTCTTTTGTACATTTTCACCTTTTCTTTGTCATTAACCAAAATTGATAACCTACATGTTTGTTCGATAAGATTACTGACCAGGAGATCCGTAATCATTTTCATATTTTTGGCTTCCCTCATCCTAACTAACCTGATTTTAAGACTAGAACTCCAAACAGACCCAGTAATGCTGATCTTAGACATTAAATTACATTTAAAAAAGATATTGCTTCACATCCCACTTTAATTATGCAGAAAAGTTAAATTAACTAAACTTATCCTTATATAGCTCAGTCAAACTTAGTCCAGAACTATAGTAAAACGTTGTTAGTTGTTAAAATTAATTATCATCATCATCATCATCAGTAGTAGTAGTATGATACGACGACATTTAAGGGCCACAGCAAATTTTTTTTTTTTAGACATCGAGGATAAAGTCGTGATATTACGAGAATAAAGTCATAATTTCACAAGAATAAAGTTGTATTTTTATGAGAAAAAACAAGTTTCCTGGTCGACACACATCAGCACAGCTAACATAAACTAACGCTATCATGTGAAAGCAGCCTTAGGTTTTTTTTGGAAACGGCCTTAGAAGTAGTTAACTAACCAGTGCCTCAAACTTGGGTTTATGAACAAGCAAAACCGTTTTATAAATGTTTGGCATGGATGCAGCGCAACAGAGAGGAGTCACAGAGGCTGTTTTGTGTGCTGTCAATGTTTCATTTCCGGAATCAAGCTTTTTTCTCTCTTTCACAATTACGAGTTTTTTCTCGTAATATTATGACTTTATTCTCAAAGTCTACATAAAAATTCAACGTGGCCCTAAAATGCCGTCGTACAGTATGAAAATGCCTTCAAAAATGGACCTTTAATCAAGAAGTATTGTGGAGGGCACGTTCCCCCCCCACATCACCCTCTTTCCATCTGGATGTGCCGCTGGTTTGCAGTCTCTGAGCAGGAACAATCAAGAATTTGTGTATTTATGGGGAAAGCTCAACCAGATTGAGAGGTAAGAAGGCTTTGGAGCATATTTTACGTCAAGTCATCCTCAGAAAGAGATTTAAGGTGTATTTTGTTTTTTAAAGCGTTAGTGTTTGTTGTTAATGGGATGAGGGTCTGCAGCTGTGGTTTTGGTTTAACTGCAGCAAGGACATGCACAGCGCCACTCATAGCAGACTTTGAAAGAAAAGTTTAAAATATGTTTGTAAAACTGCTCTTTCTTCGCTATGTCATCACCATGCTGTGTGAGACACTCAAATACCATTTTCATGTTTTTACATGACTGTTTTTTTTTTTAGTTTTAGTATTTTAAATGCTTTATATTTTCAGATTTTGAAAATCTGTTAAAAAAAACCTGACAAAAATATTTGAAGGCAAGTTTAACGGTTACTGACAGAGTTTATGGTTATGATTTACTGTTAAATCAACTAAAGGATAATCAATGAAGCAGAAAATAATAAACTAAAAAAAAAAAATCATTAAATTAACAGAAAAAAAAAAAAAACAGATTGACTACAAAACTGATTAGTTGCTGCCCTCGCTACAATATGTGCTGACAGATTTGCTTTCCTTTGGTAAAGGTTACATGAAATGTTGATTCCAAAAAAATAAATCTTACAGTTTTAGCCAAACAAAGCATATCTGATGATTTTTTTTTTTTTGTCTACACGTCAGACTTCCCAACCTTGTCTATGTCCCGTATATTGACGTTGACATAGGTGGCACAGAGGATTCGTATTCGTAGCGTTCCATTGATGGTCCACAACGACTTGGCTGCCGCCTCACCATTCATGTACGATGTTGCTGTGGAGATGCGGCGAGAATATGAAGGCATGACAAAGCTGTCTGTAGGCAACTGGGTGTACAGGCTGTCCTTCGTCATTAGCATAAGGTTTGGCATCCTGCCCAGCATGATGCAACTCCGGATATACTAGAGGGAGACACATGGAACAGTAAAAAAAAAAAAAAAAAAAAAAAAAAAAAAAAAAAAGTCAGCACAGAGGCACTGGAGTTACACTGGAGTTACATCATTTGGCAAGTGTTGCCAAATGATGTCAACTGGTGCTTTTCCAGCAGAGAAAACAGTAACACTATAAGCATCTTCTACTCTTATCCACCTCACAGGGGACTTTTTCCACAGTCCACTCGATCACAAAACTCTGCATTTCAAAGAGCTTGGAGATATTTAACATTAAATGGCAAAAAGCAGAAGGTTTGACCACATTACACTCATTCTGACATCCCCTCACTGGCTTCCTGTCTCTCTAAGATCGGACTTTAAAGGTGCTGTTACTGGCCAATGAAATAAAATAAAATTGTTCACGGACTGGCACCTCCCTACCTGGCTGACCTGGTTAACCCCTACGTACCGGCTCAGGCCTTGCGTTCACAGGGTGCATGACTGCTCTGTGTTCCTAGGGTGAATAAAAAGAGTGCGGGTCACAGAGCTTTTTCTTATCGTGCCCCAGCTCTGTGGAACGATCTCCCTGCACAGATACGGCAGTTGGATTCTGTGGAGATTTTTAAATCTAGATTGAAGACACATCTTTCCCTCTTTTATCACTAGTATTTTGTTATTGCATGTTTTCTATTATTCTTTTTACTTTTTATGTTTTTATTCTTTTAATTCATTTTGTTCTACTTTTTCAATTTGTGTTGTGTGAAGCGCCTTGAGGCGACCCCGTCGTGAATTGGCGCTATATAAATTAATAAATTTGAAATTTGATTTAAATGTCAAATACATGAAAAGAGAAAAAAGTAGGTTAACACTGGTTTTACACTATATGACAATTTTAATAATCATCTTTTTTGCAAAAGAGTTTAATCTAATTATTTTCAAATCTGGCCCCTGAAAGTTAAAACCTGGATGAAAAAATTCCTGATTCATAGGTTTTACACCATTTTATGTTTGAAAAGTATGTCACTGTGTGCTGAATCATGCATGCTCATTTAAAGGTCATTAAGGCGCTCCAGAGGTTAAACAAGTGCAGGCAATATCACCCCCCACCACCACCCCATAAAAAGTACACTGTTTTCACCACATTAAAAAGAAAGAAAAAAGATTTCTCATCAGTTTCCCCCCCCAGTAGAGAAGCTTGAATCTTCAACTGGACTGGGTTGCTTGACGCGAGGACGTTTCGCTTCAAATCGCAGAAGCTTCCTCAGCTAAAATTCTTGCTCTGGAAGTCTGACTTCTGTCTGACTCTTGTAGAGATGAATAAAACAGAAGCCAACAAAAGCTGGAGTTTTAAACCTAACCAGACCCCTCCTACTGAGAAGCAGACTGCTATAGGCTAGTGACTAAACAATAGCTCTAATTAGCAACTATTGTGCTCTAGTTTGCACTCTCCTAATGACAGGACAGCTGTCCCTCTAATGATGGGATGGATGCCTTTCTGATGGCTCCCTTGCTGACTCCCTTGCTGGCTGATTAGTTCACCCTAAGGACATGATCCCTAGTTACAAACAGAGCAATGTAGTGTATTCTATCAGATGTCAGGAAAACTGTAATGAACACTATATAGGTGAGACTAAGCAACCTTTACACAAAAGGCTATACCAGCACCGCAGAGAGGGTGCCAGTGGACCTCAGTCTGCAGTTCATCTCCACCTTAAAAGACACTAACCACACGTTTGAGAACAAGGAAGTTAAAATATTAGCCAGAGAGAAGAAATGTTGTTCGAGAGGGGTCAAGGAGGCATTCTCTGTGAAACGCTTGAAACCCAGCGTTAACCAGGGAGGGGGTCTGAGACACGCTTTATCCCCTGTTTACAATGGGGTACTCTGGTCAAAGGAGTTTCAGTCTTTTGTTCATGGTAATGAGTCATTCACATCATCATGAGAGTCAGCAAGGGAGCCATCAGAAAGGCATCCATCCCATCATTAGAGGGACAGCTGTCCTGTCATTAGGAGAGTGCTAACTAGAGCACAATCGTTGCTAATTAGAGCTATTGTTTAGTCACTAGCCTATAGCAGTCTGCTTCTCAGTAGGAGGGGTCTGGTTAGGTTTAAAACTCAAGCTTTTGTTGGCTTCTGTTTTATTCGTCTCTACAAGAGTCAGACAGAAGTCAGACTTCCAGAGCAAGAATTTTAGCTGAGGAAGCTTCTGCGATTTGAAGCGAAATGTCCTCGCGTCAAGCAACCCAGTCCAGTCGAAGATTCAAGCTTCTCTACTATGGAAACCACCTGGACAACTGAGAGCCTACACAGAAACAAGTCCCCCCCCCAAAATCTGCACAATGATGCATAATGTATGCACAGCAAATGATGGTTATTGCCATGGCTAAATAAAAGTTGATTGGGCCACTGACCCATCAATCATATCCTAAGAGTCAACTGTTGACTTACAGTGAAGTCCCAGAAGTGAGTTTGTCAGAAAGTAAAAAACCCCCGTCACACAAAAATCAACATTCACACCATATTCGGGAGGGAGATTCAAACAGACAGACAAATCCTACAGCCCTGGTAAGAATATCGTTCGAATACTTAAAAAGGTACCTTGACACTTGAACAAATTTTATCCATGCACAGGTAAGCATGCGTGGCTTCATGCAAGTGTGCAAAGAAAATTCTGAAATGTTCAAAATCTCTGGCACGCATTAATTATGTGAACTTCACGTGAACAATGCGCAATTAAAAAACAGAGTGTCACGGCGAGTCATTGTGTCAGCGCACCACACCACAGCGCACCTCATCTGAACGATTATAGCGAGATGTTAAATCTATCATAAACATAAGTTTACAGATACTCATAAGAAGGAATGAACATGCAACTGTTTTACCAAGCCATTACAATATAAATATTACAAATAATTACCTTTTAGACTATTCCAAATACATTCTCCACTTCAAAAAGCGCACGAGAGAGAGGGGAAAAAAAAAAAAACCTGTAGCTGTAGATTCCTCTGTGATTCCGGAAGCGATTAGAGGTGTTTCATTTAGCTGGGAACACAGTGGGTGGCATTGGCACAACGAGTTGTGCGGCAGTGCAGGGGTTAAATGCGTGCAAGTGTCAAGGCACCTTTAGAATGTGCACCGAACCCACCTTGAATGGTTATTGCACATTCCGTGTGTCTTCCCGAATGCAGTTTAAATGTAGTTGGAACACAGCAGAAATACTTAGAACGCTGTTAGAAGGCAGTAAGTATATTAAGAATGCACCTTGAATGCCGTGCGAGTGTGGTGCGATTGCCGCTCAAATACCACCCAACGTCCGGTTCACCTCAGGTAGCCGCAGTACTCTGTGTGAATGTTGTGAGGTTCCTGTATAAATACCCATTAATGAGTATTTGGCTGCAAAAGCGAGGTCATACAAATAGATGTACCTTTTTCTTTCAACATTATAAATATTCGATCAACAGCTGTGATGGCAATCCTTACGGAATTATTCAATTCAATTCAATTTTATTTATATAGCGCCAAATCACAACAAACAGTTGCCCCAAGGCGCTTTATATTGTAAGGCAAGCCATACAATAATTACGTAAAAACCCCAAAGGTCAAAACGACCCCTGTGAGCAAGCACTTGGCGACAGTGGGAAGGAAAAATTCCCTTTTAACAGGAAGAAACCTCCAGCAGAACCAGGCACAGGGAGGGGCAGTCTTCTGCTGGGACTGGTTGGGGCTGAGGGAGAGAACCAGGAAAAAGACATGCTGTGAAGGGGAGGAGAGATCAATCACTAATGATTAAATGCAGAGTGGTGCATACAGAGCAAAAAGAGAAAGAAACACTCAGTGCATTATGGGAACCCCCCAGCAGTCTAAGTCTATAGCAGCATAACTAAGGGATGGTTCAGGGTCACCTGATCCAGCCCTAACTATAAGCTTTGGCAAAAAGGAAAGTTTTAAGCCTAATCTTAAAAGTAGAGAGGGTGTCTGTCTCCCTGATCTGAATTGGGAGCTGGTTCCACAGGAGAGGAGCCTGAAAGCTGAAGGCTCTGCCTCCCATTCTACTCTTACAAACCCTAGGAACTACAAGTAAGCCTGCAGTCTGAGAGCGAAGTGGTCTATTGGGGTGATATGGTACTATGAGGTCCCTAAGATAAGAAGGGACCTGATTATTCAAAACCTTATAAGTAAGAAGAAGAATTTTAAATTATATTCTAGAATTAACAGGAAGCCAATGAAGAGAGGCCAATATGGGTGAGATATGCTCTCTCCTTCTAGTCCCCGTCAGTACTCTAGCTGCAGCATTTTGAATTAACTGAAGGCTTTTCAGGGAACTTTTAGGACAACCTGATAATAATGAATTAAAATAGTCCAGCCTAGAGGAAATAAATGCATGAATTAGTTTTTCAGCATCACTCTGAGACAAGACCTTTCTAATTTTAGAGATATTGCGTAAATGCAAAAAAGCAGTCATACATATTTGTTTAATATGCGCTTTGAATGACATATCCTGATCAAAAATGACTCCAAGATTTCTCACAGTATTACTAGAGGTCAAGGTAATGCCATCCAGAGTAAGGATCTGGTTAGACACCATGTTTCTAAGATTTGTGGGGCCAAGTACAATAACTTCAGTTTTATCTGAGTTTAAAAGCAGGAAATTAGAGGTCATCCATGTCCTTATGTCTGTAAGACAATCCTGCAGTTTAGCTAATTGGTGTGTATCCTCTGGCTTCATGGATAGATAAAGCTGGGTATCATCTGCGTAACAATGAAAATTTAAGCAATGCCGTCTAATAATACTGCCTAAGGGAAGCATGTATAAAGTGAATAAAATTGGTCCTAGCACAGAACCTTGTGGAACTCCATAATTAACCTTAATCTGTGAAGAAGATTCCCCATTTACATGAACAAATTGTAATCTATTAGATAAATATGATTCAAACCACCGCAGCGCAGTGCCTTTAATACCTATGGCATGCTCTAATCTCTGTAATAAAATTTTATGGTCAACAGTATCAAAAGCAGCACTGAGGTCTAACAGAACAAGCACAGAGATGAGTCCACTGTCTAAGGCCATAAGAAGATAATTTGTAACCTTCACTAATGCTGTTTCTGTACTATGATGAATTCTAAAACCTGACTGAAACTCTTCAAATAGACCATTCCTCTGCAGATGATCAGTTAGCTGTTTTACAACTACCCTTTCAAGAATTTCTGAGAGAAAAGGAAGGTTGGAGATTGGCCTATAATTAGCTAAGATAGCTGGGTCAAGTGATGGCTTTTTAAGTAATGGTTTAATTACTGCCACCTTAAAAGCCTGTGGTACATAGCCAACTAATAAAGATAGATTGATCATATTTGGCTTTTTAAGTAATGGTTAAATTATGGACATATAATACTCCTATCTCACATATATGGATTTGAAAACACAATATATTCCTCAACATACATATTGTGTCACCTGCTGATATAAGGGCAGTAATTTGTGGCATTTGTGAAGATGTCATGATGTGATGAAAATCATTAGTCTGTAGCTATTAGTAATTGTACTACAGTGCGCTGTGGCAAAGGACCATTCTAGCTGGATTTGGCGTGGCTAACCTCTTCGTTGTCACCCTCGAACGCGATCAGAATGTTTAGAATGCTGCTGGGATGATGTAGGAATATTTGGAATGCAGTCAGAATACACTTCAAATGGCATTCGGTATTTCTGCACCTCAGATGTTTTGAGCATGACAAAAAGGCACCTTGACACTTGCACGCATTTAACCCCTGCACTGCCACTCAATTCGTCGTGCCAATGCAACCCGCTGTGTTCCGCTGGACTCACAAGTGTCAAGGTACCTAAACATTCAGGCAGGACACAGGAATGGCTCCAACAGTTTGGAATGCACCTCGACTGTTCCGGAATGTATGTGGAATTTTCATTCCAACGGCATTCTGGCTCATTCTGCCGCTAATGTGACTGTGGCTAAAGAAAGTTACTTTTTACTCCAGAGGCTAGTTTGGGGCGTGTTAGATTTTTATAGTGAGACTGCTTTATAAGGACAAAGTGATTCCTGTGTTTTATAAAATATTAGTGAAATTCCAAATACACTGCCTAGTATTTGCTATGTGTGATTTACAGATTGATTCTCTGCTTTAAGGACCCAAGAATGCATTTGCTTGTCTCGTACCTTATACTGGCTGATGGGGTCCTTATCCAGCAGGTACTCTTCACAGCCACAAACCTTGAGGATGTATTTTCCCTGGTATTCCTGAACACACATCTTTAGCTGCTCTGGGGACAACAGCATGCTGCGTGTCTTCTTACGAATGGCCTCTGCAATCACCTTTACCACAAAACATGACAACTTAGGCTCTTGCAGATAATTCATTTTTCTAAAAAAGTGAGAATTAAAAGAATGGGAAAAGTTTTTATTCAATTTTCAGTCTTTTCCCATGGTATGTTGTTCTCACCTGTTCAGGCACGCAGTCATGATTGATCTTCAGTGTGTATTTTTGCTTGTCATTGTTAGGCGATACAATCACCCAAATCACAACAATAATTTGACCTAAAAAAAAGGCAGAGAAGATTCTAACTAAATTTTAATCAACATAAAACTCTCATTACAATGTTTAGTCCTGCTTTTCTTTTCCAAGTGCTGTGTTTTTTTGTTTGTTTTTTTAAGCAGTTTTACACACTTCTGGAACGTTTCGCTATCCGATTACTTTACCAACTGTGACTTTTTTAAAACACTTTTGCAAAGTGGAAACAATCTGTCTGTGGTGATATCTTCAATATGCAAAGAGCAATTCTGATCAGTCTTGGTGAATAAACTGAGTGGACTGTGCTCTTACAACACAGGTCGTGTCAAGGTCAAATTAGACATCATCTACAGTGGTTCCCAAAGTGGGCCGTGCGCCCCCTTGGGGAGGCGCGGCACCATTGCGGGGGGGGGGGGAGCGGCGGCGACAAGGCTAAATACAAACAATATACTTTGTGTTGGACAGCTAACAAACCATGGCAAACGTCAGCGGACCTCCAGGGAAACATAAGGGCAACAATGACACCGCAACAGACAATATCTCGCCCTCGGCTTCACCCGTACAACGGTGGGTGATGAAGCGAGACCACAGTGTGTGCTGTGCCTCAAAGTGCTAGCTTCGGACAGCATGAAGCCAAACAAGCTTAGAGACCTTACATCCTGCACACACACACACACAAGCCTGTGGAGTTCTTCAGGAAGAAACTTCTCAGCTGTCGTGCACAACAGAATACGTTTACAAACACAGCGGTTTCTACATCAAATGCGCAACTTGCCTCTTATAAAGTAGTCTACAGAGTTGTAAAATATAAAAAAAAACACACACCATCGCTGAGGAATTAATATTGCCTGCAGCTATTGATATGGTTTCCACAATGACTGATGAAACAACTGCCGATAAACTAAAGACTATACCTCTATCAAACAATACCACTGCAAGGCACATCTATGACGTCAAAAGATATGGAGGAGCAGCTCAACGACAAGTTACGAGACAACTGTTTTGCTCTGCAGGTGGACAAAGCCATGGATAGCAACAAGGACTGTTCATTAATAACATATGTCAGATTCATCCATAGTGAGGATTTGCTTTTCTGTAAACCTGTAAAATACAGGGCCAATGAGTTGTTTAATATCACTGACACTTACTTGAAAGATGATTTAAAATGGGAGGACTGTGTGGGAATCTGCACAGACGGCGCTCAAGCAATGGCTGGGAGATGGGGAGGGCTGCAGGCGCTCATCAAGTGCGTCTCCCCGGATGTGCAGTGGACACACTGCATGATACACCGAGAGGCGCTCACTTCCAAACAGCTGAGTCCTGAGCTGAATGATGTTATGACCGATGTTACTGCCACGGTAAACTTCATCAAAACACAACTTGCCAAAGCCCGGATTTTCTCTGCATTGTGTGAGGACATGGGGTCCGACCACGCAGCTGTACTGTTCCACAGCGAGTCCCGGTGGCAGGTTTTGTCCAGGGTGTTTGAATTGCGGGATGAGATCAAAATCTTCCTGGAGGAGGAGGGTAGTGAGCTTGCCCACAAGTTTAAAGATAACTTCCTCATGAAGCCTGCATACCTGAGTGACATGTTTCAAAAACTTAATGAACTTAATCTGCAGATGCAGGGCACTAAGACACACCTCCCATAGCTGGCAGATAAAATCACATTCACAAGAAAATTAGGGATGTGGGAGCAGCGAGTTACGGGGGGAATATAGACATTTGAAAGCTTGAAGTCATTCACTGATTTGAACAAGCTGCAGAACACAGTGATCCCATGCATGAAAAATCACATCTCTGCCCTTAGAACACATTTCCAAAAGTATTTTCCAGTGCAAGGTTCATCAAAATATGACTGGATCAGAGACCCCTTCAGTGCAACTCCACCTGATGACTTTAGCACAGCAGAGGAAGAGCAGTTCATTGATGTCACCTCAGATTCAAGGACGCGACTGGAGTTCAAGTCCAAGATATTGTCTGCATTTTGGGTTGGGGTAGAGAAGGAGTACCCACTGCTGGACAGGAGAGCCTTGACTACACTCCTCCCTTTTGCCACAACCTACCTGTGTGAGATAGGTTTTTCTGCTGTTGCCTCCATCAAGACAAAGTATAGATCAAAACTTGACATTGAAAATGAACTGAGGGTAGCTGTCTCACAGCTGCACCCAAGACTGGGGAAGATCTGTGACACAAAACAAGCCTTATTGCAGGGCTGGAAGAAAACATATTCAAGATATTCAATGTTTTATTCACAGGGAATTCTTCATCCTCAGACATTCAGAATTTAAAAAAACAGTTAAAAGCTGTGGTCGTTATTATTTCTACAAAAGTTCAAAGTTTCATCGAGGTTTATTCTATAAACAATAGCAGTTTGTGACCGAGTGTGTTTGTCATACATTTACATGTTGATGCATACGGTCAGGGGTAGGGGGAGCCTGTAACAATTTTGATTGGCCAAAGGGGGGCCTGGCAGAAAAAGTTTGGGAACCACTGATCTAGTAACATTCAGTAGTGTTCAGAAAAATAGTAGTGCTATGTGACTAAAAAGATTAATCCAGGTTTTGAGTGTATTTCTTATTGTTACATGGGAAATAAGGTACCAGTAGATTCTCACAAATCCTACAGGACCAAGCATTCATGATATGCACACTCTTAAGGCTATGAAATTGGGCTATTAGTAAAAAAAAAAGTAGAAAAGGGGGTGTTCACAGTAATAGTAGCATCTGCTGTTGATGCTACAAACTCAAAACTATTATGTTCAAACTGCTTTTTTAGCAATCCTGTGAATCACTAAACTAGTATTTAGTTGTATAACCACAGTTTTTTAATTTCTTCACATCTGCGAGGCATTAATTTTGTTGGTTTGGAACCAAGATTTTGCTCATTTACTAGTGTGCTTGGGGTCACTGTCTTGTTGAAACACCCATTTCAAGGGCATGTCCTCTTCAGCAAAAGGCAACATGACCTCTTCAAGTATTTTGACATATTCAAACTGATCCATGATACCTGGTATGTGATATATAGGCCCAACACCATAGTAGGAGAAACATGCCCATATCATGATGCTTGCACCACCATGCTTCACTGTCTTCACTGTGAACTGTGGCTTGAATTCAGAGTTTGGGGGTCGTCTCACAAACTGTCTGCGGCCCTTGGACCCATAAAGAACAATTTTACTCTCATCAGTCCACAAAATATTTCCTCCATTTCTCTTTAGGCCAGTTGATGTGTTCTTTGGCAAATTGTAACCTCTTCTGCACGTCTTTTATTTAACAGAGGGACTTTGCGGGGGATTCTTGCAAATAAATTAGCTTCACACAGGCATCTTCTAACTGTCACAGCACTTACAGGTAACTCCAGACTGTCTTTGATCATCCTGGAGCTGATCAATGGGTGAGCCTTTGCCATTCTGGTTATTCTTCTATCCATTTTGATGGTTGTTTTCTGTTTTCTTCCACACGTCTCTGGTTTTTTTGTCCATTTTAAAGCATTGGAGATCATTGCAGATGAACAGCCTATAATTTTTTGCACCTAGGTATACGTTTTCCCCTCTCCAATCAACTTTTTAATCAAACTATGCTGTTCTTCTGAACAATGTCTTGAACATCCCATTTTCCTCAGGCTTTCAAAGAGAAAAGCATGTTCAACAGGTGCTGGCTTCATCCTTAAATAGGGGACACCTGATTCACACCTGTTTGTTCCACAAAATTGATCAATCAATTTTTTTTTTTATATAGCGCCAAATCACAACAAACAGTTGCCCCAAGGCGCCTTATATTGTAAGGCAAGGCCATACAATAATTATGTAAAACCCCAACGGTCAAAACGACCCCCTGTGAGCAAGCACTTGGCTACAGTGGGAAGGAAAAACTCCCTTTTAACAGGAAGAAACCTCCAGCAGAACCAGGCTCAGGGAGGGGCAGTCTAATGCTGGGACTGGTTGGGGCTGAGGGAGAGAACCAGGAAAAAGACATGCTGTGGAGGGGAGCAGAGATCGATCACTAATGATTAAATGCAGTGTGGTGCATACAGAGCAAAAAGAGAAAGAAACAGTGCATCATGGGAACCCCCCAGCAGTCTACGTCTATAGCAGCATAACTAAGGGATGGTTCAGGGTCACCTGATCCAGCCCTAACTATAAGCTTTAGCAAAAAAGGAAAGTTTTAAGCCTAATCTTAAAAGTAGAGAGGGTGTCTGTCTCCCTGATCTGAATTGGGAGCTGGTTCCACAGGAGAGGAGCCTGAAAGCTGAAGGCTCTGCCTCCCATTCTACTCTTACAAACCCTAGGAACTACAAGTAAGCCTGCAGTCTGAGAGTGAAGCACTCTATTGGGGTGATATGGTACTACGAGGTCCCTAAGATAAGATGGGACCTGATTATTCAAAACCTTATAAGTAAGAAGAAGAATTTTAAATTCTATTCTAGAATTAACAGGAAGCCAATGAAGAGAGGCCAATATGGGTGAAATATGCTCTCTCCTTCTAGTCCCCGTTAGTACTCTACCTGCAGCATTTTGAATTAACTGAAGGCTTTTTAGGGAACTTTTAGGACAACCTGATAATAATGAATTACAATAGTCCAGCCTAGAGGAAATAAATGCATGAATTAGTTTTTCAGCATCACTCTGAGACAAGACCTTTCTAATTTTAGAGATATTGCGTAAATGCAAAAAAGCAGTCCTACATATTTGTTTAATATGCGCTTTGAATGACATATCCTGATCAAAAATGACTCCAAGATTTCTCACAGTATTACTAGAGCTCAGGGTAATGCCATCCAGAGTAAGGATCTGGTTAGACACCATGTTTCTAAGATTTGTGGGGCCAAGTACAATAACTTCAGTTTTATCTGAGTTTAAAAGCAGGAAATTAGAGGTCATCCATGTCTTTATGTCTGTAAGACAATCCTGCAGTTTAGCTAATTGGTGTGTGTCCTCTGGCTTCATGGATAGATAAAGCTGGGTATCATCTGCGTAACAATGAAAATTTAAGCAATACCGTCTAATAATACTGCCTAAGGGAAGCATGTATAAAGTGAATAAAATTGGTCCTAGCACAGAACCATGTGGAACTCCATAATTAACTTTCGTCTGTGAAGAAGATTCCCCATTTACATGAACAAATTGTAATCTATTAGACAAATATGATTCAAACCACCGCAGCGCAGTGCCTTTAATACCTATGGCATGCTCTAATCTCTGTAATAAAATTTTATGGTCAACAGTATCAAAAGCAGCACTGAGGTCTAACAGAACAAGCACAGAGATGAGTCCACTGTCCGAGGCCATAAGAAGATCATTTGTAACCTTCACTAATGCTGTTTCTGTACTATGATGAATTCTAAAACCTGACTGAAACTCTTCAAATAGACCATTCCTCTGCAGATGATCAGTTAGCTGTTTTACAACTACCCTTTCAAGAATTTTTGAGAGAAAAGGAAGGTTGGAGATTGGCCTATAATTAGCTAAGATAGCTGGGTCAAGTGATGGCTTTTTAAGTAATGGTTTAATTACTGCCACCTTAAAAGCCTGTGGTACATAGCCAACTAACACGGGTTATCTGCTTTAAGCTACGAGTTTGTGAGTTATACCACGGAGTCAGGCACTTCTGATTTAAAGCTCTCTTTTTCAGAGGAGCTACAGCATCCAAAGTTGTCTTCAATGAGGATGTAAAACTATTGACGAGATACTCTATCTCACTTACAGAGTTTAGGTAGCTACTCTGCACTGTGTTGGTATATGGCATTAGAGAACATAAAGAAGGAATCATATCCTTAAACCTAGTTACAGTGCTTTCTGAAAGACTTCTAGTGTAATGAAACTTATTCCCCACTGCTGGGTAGTCCATCAGGGTAAATGTAAATGTTATTAAGAAATGATCAGACAGAAGGGAGTTTTCAGGGAATACTGTTAGATCTTGTTCTGACTTATGGTATGGAAATAGAAGACTTAAGATATGATTAAAGTGGTGGGTGGACTCATTTACATTTTGAGCAAAGCCAATAGAGTCTAATAATAGATTAAATGCAGTGTTGAGGCTGTCATTCTCAGCATCTGTGTGGATGTTAAAATCGCCCACTATAATTATCTTATCTGAGCTAAGCACTAAGTCAGACAAAAAGTCTGAAAATTCACAGAGAAACTCACAGTAACGACCAGGTGGACGATAGATAATAACAAATAAGACTACAACTCTGCTTCCTGGTCCCAACCCTGGATAGTCACGGTTTGGAGGATTTAAGAAAATTGGCCAGATTTCTAGAAATGAGAGCTGCTCCATCCAAAGTGGGATGGATGCCGTCTCTCCTAACAAGACCAGGTTTTCCCCAGAAGCTTTGCCAATTATCTATGAAGCCCATCTCATTTTTTGGACACCACTCAGACAGCCAGCAATTCAAGGAGAACATGCGGCTAAACATGTCACTCCCGGTCCGATTGGGGAGGGGCCCAGAGAAAACTGCAGAGTCCGACATTGTTTTTGCAAAGTTACACACCGATTCAATGTTAATTTTAGTGACCTCCGATTGGCGTAACCGGGTGTCATTACTGCCGACGTGAATTACAATCTTACCAAATTTACGCTTAGGCTTAGCCAGCAGTTTCAAATTTCCTTCAATGTTGCCTGCTCTGGCCCCCGGAAGACAATTGACTATGGTTGCTGGTGTCGCTAACTTCACATTTCTCAAAACAGAGTCGCCAATAACCAGAGTTTGATCCTCGGCGGGTGTGTCGTCGAGTGGGGAAAAACAGTTAGAAATGTGAACGGGTTGGCGGTGTACACGGGGCTTCTGTTTAGAACTATGCCTCCTCCTCAGTCACCCAGTCGGCCTGCTTTCCCGGCTGCTCGGGATCTGCCAGAGGGGAACTAACGGCGGCTAAGCTACCTTGGTCCGCACCGACTACAGGGGCCTGGCTAGCTGTAGAATTTTCCACGGTGCGGAGCCGAGTCTCCAATTCGCCCAGCCTGGCCTCCAAAGCTACGAATAAGCTACACTTATTACAAGTACCGTTACTGCTAAAGGAGGCCGAGGAATAACTAAACATTTCACACCCAGAGCAGAAAAGTGCGGGAGAGACAGGAGAAGCCGCCATGCTAAATCGGCTAAGAGCTAGTAGCTGCGCTAAGCTAGCGGATTCCTAAAAACACGCAAAGTGAATAATGTGTAAATAATTTAGAGGTGATTCAGCAGAAGGAGTGCTTTAGTTAAGGCACGTGAAGATTACACTGGGAAACAAATCGTAATCTAGATAACTAGATCAATCTAACTGCGCAGATTAAACAGCTAACAGATACAGAAAAACACCGCTGTGCTCCGGAACAGGAAGTGATACAATACCGCAAAGTGATGAACTCACTGACTGAATGCCACACTACTATTATTGTGAACACCTCCTTTTCTACTTTTTTTTTACTAACAGCCCAATTTCATAGCCTTAAGAGTGTGCATATCATGAATGCTTAGTCTTGTTGGATTTGTGAGAATCTACTGAATCTACTGGTACCTTGTTTCCCATGTAACAATAAGAAATATACTCAAAACCTGGATTAATCTTTTTAGTCACATAGCACTACTATTATTCTGAACACTACTGTACATGGCAATATCTGCAAACTACAAAGAGCAATTTTAATCAATCAGAGGATAAACTCAATGGACTGTCCTCTCATAAATGACAGAGTGAGGAACCTTGGGGTAATTTTTGATCCTACGTTGTCCTTTGACCTCCACATTAGAAATATTACAAGGACTGCTTTCTTCCACCTGCGAAATATAGTGAAGATTCATCTCATCCTGTATATGGCTGATGCTGAGACCCTGATTCATGCGTTTGTTTCTTCTAGACCGCACTACTGCAATGTTCTATTTTCTGTTTTAACGCAGTCCAGCATTAGGACTCTCCAATTGGTTCAAAATGCTGCAGCCAGACTTTTGACATCATCCAGAAAGACTGACCACATTACTCCCATTTTGGCATCTCTTCACTGGCTTCCTGTCCCTGTGAGATCAGATTTTAAGGTTCTGCTACTGGTCTATAAAATTATTCATGGACTAGCACCTTCCTACTTAGCTGACCTGCTTAAACAACAAGTAACAAAAGCTGAACTTCTATTTTGACACTCGACATTTGAAAAATGAGCTGCAGCACTTAATGAGATGTAATCACTTACCTTTGTCAAGTTTGCTGTAGATGTGTTTTGGGAGTTCCTGTGTGGATTCCACATTGGGTGGGTAAACATACAGTGCTCTGCTATGAGGCCCGCTGGCATCTCTCAGCTCCACAGAGTCTTTGCAAACATTCAGGATGTTTCGCCTGAAGTCTTGAACCTCAGGGTCCTTCACCAGATCAAACTCACACACTGGCATACCAATTGCAAAGCCTGACACAGTACAAGACAAAGTCAACAGGTTTTTGACTGGTCAATGATTTTCCCCCCACTCACACCATTCCCTAAAAGAGTGGTTCCCAATCCTGGTACACAGGACCCGGAGTACTGTACATTTTCCATTTCTCCATGCGGATAATGAGCTATATTCCTGCTGTTCCAAATTTAAGTATCGAGAGTTCTGAAAAACCTTTAACATCTGACATTGAGACTGGGTGATATTTCTCCAAATAAAGATTACAATTATTTCTAACTTTTACTTTGATTATGCATTTTATACACTTTTGCTTTGTTTTAACACTGTCCTTATCACTGGCAGATCTCTGGATGCGCAGGCACCCCATTTTATCTTTTAAAACACATTTAAAATCAGTAACTCAAAGGGATCTTACCGAATCAGGTCAAAACTAAGGGAGAGCAAGCCAAACGTGGCCCACAGGCCCAGAAATTTACCTCAAAAAAATGGAGAAACAAGCAAATACAACTGCAACACAACCAGCACCAAAAAAATAAGGGATGAAGCCCTCACCAATCTCCCTGTTAAGGATCTTTTCCTCTCTGTTGCCAACCGGCTCAATGACTTTGAGAAAGGGCTGGAAAAGTCGGAGATCACACAGCCTGCGGGTCTCATCGTAGAATTCTTCTCGTTCTGCTTCCTGTAAAAGGAAGGGGGGGGGGGGGTATAAAAGAACACCTTTTACACTGTACCACTTTGTTTTTATGAACGCTGATGGGGTGGGGATTCTTTTTAACATTCTATCACACTCCAAATAATCGACATGTTCAGATTAATAATTAATATAGAATCCCTTTACCTGTGTCACACTGACAAAAATGTAGGAAGTCTCCTCTTGGAGCAGGTGATGGAGAGGGTATTTCCGGGCCTCTTTGAAGAGGTCGTGTTTGATGGTGATTAATGTAGCCTCACGGAGACACTCCAGGGTCAGGATCATCCCATTGGGCAGCAGACAGTCCACCAGGATCCTGCAGACACAGACTATCAGTATGCAATGGCATGTCCAACTTGCTTTTACTTTATTTATTTGAACATAATATGCCTCTTTGTAGCATTTTCTATTTAAACTAGTTACCTCCGCCAACAAAGTTGGAGAAGACTTTGTTTATGTCCCTATTTGTTTGTTTGTTTGTGAACAGCCTGTAACCCACGATTTCTCATATATCATTATGAAATTTTTACTTAGTTTATCTCAATCAAAAGTACCTCAATCACTCATTTTTTTGTTATGGGTTAACCTATGCCACCAAATTGGATGGAGGTTCCAATTTTATGCCAGTTTGTTGAACAAGCTTGGGACTCCAGCCCCCCAAGCTGGCAACTCCTGTTGCAGCGGCTACCACACACTCACATCGCCTCAATTCGGAAATGGACTGTTTCAAGTTTAGTGCACATAAACAATGTCAAATGTATATGTGTTGTCTTAATTCTGATGTGTGCCATTATTACAGTAAACAAGTAATAACTGTGGATTAATTGCTGTCTGTGGAAATTTGAGTGTGGACGTAATCTTGTTGTTGCACTTGTAATGACAATGACAAAGCTCATCCATCCATCCATCTTCCAGTTATCAGTTGTAAACCAAGTGCCAAAAAACAATGACAAATTGTGCATAGCATAGATAACCAATGTTCTGTGAAAATGATCTCAAAAACAATTGAGATATCGAAAAAGTAAAAAATAAAAAAAACCTGACAACACCACAAAAAACTTTGATTCAAGTGCATAAACTAAATACATAATCCTGACATTTGATCACATCTAATTTAGCTTATGAAAAGCCACTTCTAACAGGAATTTGACTTGGAAATTTTTCTCCAAGGTAAAAATTTGTGGAATTGGAAACTTGGCGGAGGTTTGTGCTCTATGAGCGTGGTGCTCTAGTTGGTTTTGCAATCAATATGACATTGTAATGAAATACACTAACAATTAAAACATATGGCTGAGCAATTAACACTAAGAAAATGTGCACTTTTTAAAATCAAAATACTCGTATAGGCAATTAGGTGCTCTTCCAGGCCTAGAGGACAGCCTGGCCACATGGAAATGTCAGCAGCTCAGGTGATGTAATAAAACATAAAAACTTGTGCACATCTACTATACATATAATCTCCATCTCAATCTGTCTTCTTCATTTTGGTTGTTGCGCTTTGCTCAGAGTTGCCACAGTGACTCTGGCTTGGATCTGGACATTGTTTTGGCACAGGTTTTACACTGGATACCAAACACCAGATGGACACGGAGAGCAGGCATGGTGGTCTTTGAAGCCCAGCTCTTCTCGCTGCGAGGCTGCCCCTAATCGCCAACTGCATACATAATTTTAAAAAGTGCACACTGTACATTTATGCTAAACTAAATACCTCGGAGGCATCAGGTGGATGCCCCATAGCTCCCCTGAGGACGGTCTGGGAGGCATCGTCCTGTTTGTCTCCCTGATCAGTCACACAGATTAGCTGCAGAGTGCAACCTGAAAGAAAATCACAGGTCCAGCATATGTAAAATAAAAGAACTGTAGTCAAAATAAGTAGTTTTTGCCATTGCATGAAGTTGGCACCGCTGAGGAGAAAAAATAAAAAAATAAATAAATAAAAATAAATCCACCGAGCTACTGAGTCACTCACTGAAAAGCACATGAATAAAGTAACAATTGTGGTACACTTGCACTTTAACCCAACCCAGTAGTATTACAGATATAATGTGAAGTATGTATTTATCAACTTAAAAACGAAAACAAAAACATTTGGTTGGCTTTATTTTGTCATAAAAAAGTAGCTTGCCACAAGCTGAAAATGTTTTTCTGGGTTCAGTGTTTTTATTGCAATTAATTAGTTCATTATTGCCATTATTATTTTTATTAGTATGGCATTATTGTCATATTAATGAGGAGGAAACAAAATTTTCACTCACAAAGAATTTAAAACAAAGCACACACTGAGGCAGATCTCTAATCTGTGACCCTGATCAGGATGCTGCAAAGCACTTTTGGACAAAAGAGGAAGCGTCCTCAAAAAACAGGAAGTAGGCGAGGGTGGATGCTGGCTGAGACACAAGCTTGCTTTGAAAACTGAAACAATTACAACTAGGCCATAAATCTCAGGCCTCAAAGTCCCACGTCGGCCTCACTAACAACCAATATGCTTCCAGTTGTACTATATTACAAGACAAAGTGGTTTTAAGTTTACTCATGAAACAGTGATTGATTTGAGCAAAAAATAATCACAGCAATTTACAAGATCAATCAAAACAAAGAACAAAAACTACCTTGTTGTGATGGTTAGTTCCAAAACCAGGATACAGACAATGGTGAAATAATTAAATCCTTAGTTTGCAGAAAATCAATCAACAGTAGTTTTTAACTATAAACCTGCCTAGTCCATGTTTGTCAACCTGAAAGACTGAGCCACAAGTGTTTGACGAAATAAAATATATATTTTGTCAGTTTACATCCACCACATGTACCACACAATATTAAAGGATAAATCAAATCAGAAGCTTGTGCATTTCCAAAACTGGCCACAAATTCTGGAAAGGAGAATTGTAACTCGACTATAAGGGGATGTCTCAGCTGCCTAGGATTTTTCGGTTTCTTAACACCTATCGTACAGTAAACTGAACATCTTTGTTTTGTGAATATAACAAGACACTTGAAGACAACATCTTGGACTTTGAGAAAATCTGAAAGACATTTTCAGCATTTTCTGACTTTTTATGGGCCAAATAACTAATTGATTAATACAGTAGAGAAAATAACCTACAGATTAATTGATAATTAAATAATCATCAGTTGCAGTCCTAATTCAGTAGTGGCCACATATCAAAAATGACTAAAAAACAAAGAAAGAAAGAAATAACATCCCAAACACTTATGCTCACAATTGTACGAAGATGACTAGTCAACTAGAAACAAGTACTGTACTTTCTGAGGTATAAGTCATACCAGAGGATAAATTGCAGTGGAGTATAAGTCACACCTGTTTTCTGTATCATCAGCTCTTAAATGTGGGATTTTTGTCTATTGTTGAAGTGCACTCTGTATTATTTTATCATATACCTATAAATGATACGCCAATAAGATTGGATAAAACACTAAAGAATAAATAGTAATACACCCTTTTCGCGGATGGATAATATTTTTCATACCACCCGAGTAATCAGCCAATCAGGAGCGGAGCGGCGCCACGACGAAGAGGCGTGGTCAGAGGAACTGTGAAATACTGGTGAGTCACTATTCATAATTTCTTACGTGTCTAACCTCGTAGGTTGATCGTTAAAATTAAATTTGTTAGTTCTAAAAGCCATCATAATTATTTATAGGAAAACGTTCTACTTTTTTTCTACTAACGTTTGAACTTTGAGTGGTTACACAGGACAGAAAAGTGAGAAAATGTTAATGCTTGTTTGAGAAAAGTGTATAAAGTGTGTAGTGAGGGGTGTTACAGCCTTAAAACATCTATAATAATTGTAAAAAATAACACTGACTACTTCGCAGATTTCGCCTATCGCGATAAATGAAGGACCACTGTATATGATAAAATCGTTATCAAGTTGTTCACCAATGAATATGGCTTTTTACACCCTTTAGAAAACCATACAACATTTATCATTTATAGGTATATGATAAAATCATTATCAAGTTGTTCACCAATGAATATGGCTTTTTACACCCTGACTAAAACCATACACCGAGGCCGAAGGGTGTACGGTGGTGTAGGGTGTATGAACTTGATAACTGATAATATGGCTGCGATGCTATGCGCACTGATTGACTGATTACCGGTCGGATATTTTCCCATATCCGGACCAGTTTCCATGACAATCTGTCCGCAATGCATATTTCTGTTACAAACCAGGAAGCTAAAAGCACAATTAGAAAAACGAAGTTGGGCATGTACATGATACATAAATAACAGCATCAGAAAAAAAACACACACATATTGAAAGCTTACCAGCTAACAACCGGACCATCTGTGAGCAAGTCATGGACGTGAAGAAAGTGCAACACCATCAGCAGTATATTCAGGTGAGACTGTAAGTTTGTGTGTTTATATATATATAAAACAACCATATAATAAAACTATTTATCTTGCTTGCTCAGTCTGTACGGGGATATCAGACCTTAGTGTTTTTCACACAGACCTCACCAACGCTCAGTCCGTACTTACACCTCAGTCTGATATTTGCCCATACAGACCTCTCGCTCAGTTAATAATCCTTTATTATTTCTGCTTATTCTTTTATTATTACAGTTTATTTTGTTAGTGCTTTGATTCCTGGGAAAGCCCTATTTAAATAGTGATTCTAATTATTGTTACTATTATTAACAATAAATGCATGATTTGTCTGGATATAAGTAGCACTAGGGGATAAGTCTAAGTCGCAAGACCTCCCAACCTCTGGGGGGGGGGAATAAAAAAAACAAAGCGATAAATACTGCAGAAAACAAGGTACTTCTTATTTGAGAGACTCACTGTCAAATCACATTTTCATTATCATTATTATCATCTCGAATATAGCTGCGCCCCTGAAAGAAAGTTATATGGTCAAAATAAAAAAATAAAATAAAACACATCAGTCTCAGGTTGCATGATTGTGAAAAGTTTACGACGTTCCATAGACTTTCATTTGCGCGGTGGATAGCGGGCTTTACTCTTGTTAACCAAAATGAAAAGACATCAATAAAAACAATGAAGGTTGGAACACATTTAAATGCATACTGATACTGACAGGCACATTTATACTCTGAAAAAACATACTTATTTTTTATTTATTAATTATGTTGTCCAGTATTTCTTTTCTGTTCCAGCGACACCCCCCACCCCCATGACCCTTAAGTAAGCAGTTGAAGATGAGTGAGTGAGTATATTACTTTTCTCAATAATTTGAGGGGGAGGCAGGGTGCACCCTCTAGTGACCAGCCACCCAGTTTAAGCACAGATTACATGATTTCAGGCATCAATGGGTTATCCCATTTTTATTTATTTTGTTAAAATCACAGACAACTGGCTATCAAAAAAAATTGCTAATGGGAGACAAGCTTAATGTCAGTTTGCTAACATCGGCTTCTTCAATAGCACTGCCTGGGTAGTACGACACCATTTAATGCAGTTGTTTCATTTAACAATGAAAACATTCTAAATTAGAAATTCTCAAGACGCACATGCAAGACCAGAACTTGTGTAAAACTAGCATGTAGGTGGTTCAATATGGTTCCATAAATTTAAAGAAATACATATTTTTAAACAACAACAACCACTAAAAAGAACAGCTCGGTAAAAATAGCCAAGGTGAAATCATTTGTGTGCCCAAACAAGACAAGTATTTTAAAATATTTTAGTTTGCATAGACAACATATTCTGATAAACACTACTGTATATTTGAATATGGACAGTGTGGCAATGTGAGCCCAAATTAGTCTTTTTAATTCTTGATTATACAATGAATTAAAAAAAAACTTTTTTAATAATATTTGCAGCACTTTGTGAGAGAGAGAGAGAATATTGGTAATGTTAACCTGAGAGGAGCAGCTCTCTTATTTTGATGGGACGGTTCCAGCTTCCATGTTTCAATCCATCTTCAGTTCACACAGTCACTGAAATAAGTGTTAGAGTGACAGAAAATTAAAACACTGTTGTGCATTATATATATATATATATATATTTGTGTGTATTATATCTCCACACCGGCTAGCAGTAGGTTAGCTAACGTTAGCTGTTTGGCAATGACAATTCAGGGATAGCAAATACAAAAACAATCCGTAGAGGATTTTGAAGGCAGTGACGAAAACCAATAATTAGACTACGAAGTAAGATGAAAAATAAATTCTACATTTTCTGTTCTGTTTCGCCAGCCATCCTCGGGACAGGTTAGCTTGCTAACAGCCTGTCATTAATATGCTGAAAATTGAAAATTCACGAAAATTTGTGTGGTAAAAGATACAAGTGGAGCTGATGTGACATATCCGACCTTTTCTTGCTGAATGGATGGTCCAACACCAGCCCGCCAGCTAGCTACCTAGCTAGCCGGCTCCTTCGGTGCCAGCGGCCGGGGAGCTGGCGGCTCCCGGCGGCTGGCAGAGCGAGTTCTTCTCGTTCGGCTCTCACAGTCTCTGCGCCTGTTCACGCTGACAGCAGACCCGCTACTCCACCCGACAATAAATTATCCGCTGCCGTTGTGTTGTTGGTAATTAACAAGCAGAAGACAAAGATAATTAGTTTGTGTCCGTGTCCAGTCAGGGGCTCAAACTGAGAGACAGTCAGCCGAGCGGCTGCGACAAAGCAGCAGCAGCCACGCTGCTCTGCGGCTGGGCCTCCAGACGAACGATTGATTATTCGATAACCAACCATCGCCATCGAGTCATTTATCAAACAAGCATTTTCTGGTTAAGGCTTTTCAAATTTAAGGATTTGATGCGTTATTCCTCCTCTGTCTTAAAAGAAAGAATTGGATATCCAGTTTGGACAAAACACTTTATGTCATAAGTAATGTTTTGAAGTAAAACAGATTATCTTAAAAATATTTTAATTTATATTACAACACGAATGGAAAATTCAGTTATTTCATTAGCTTTATATTTAGTTACTTAGGCTTTTATTTAACTTTAAATGTACTTATTTTTACTTTAGCTTTATCCATTTATTTCAGTTATGGCTTTATTTCAGTTATTGTTTATTTCAGTTATGGTTTCGCTGCTTTTATATTAAAGTTGTGTTCCAGTTACATTTCGTTACATTTATTACATTTATTTTCGGGTATCTTTATTACTTCCATTACTTCTATACTCAATACTTATATTTATTTACTTTTATTTATTTACCACAGCGGACTCCCCCCCCACCTCCATGGTACAACAACCAATCCAATCTACCTCCATATATACAAGGTTGGGTAGGATTACTTTAAAAGAATACATGTGGATTACATGTATGTACATACATTTGGATTACTTGTAATCTGATTACTTTTGGATTATATTTCAAAGTAATCCTACCCAACCTTACACACACACATATATATACACACACACACACACACACACACACACACACACACACACACACACACACACACACACACACACACACACACACACACACACAACCCCAATTCCAGTGAAGTTGGGACATTGTGTAAAGTGTAAAATATAAATTAAAAACAGAATACAATGATTTGCAAATCCAATTCAACCTATATTGAGTTGAATACACCACAAAGACAAGATACGAGGTCTGTCAAAGTATAGGTCCTTTTTATTTTTTTCAAAAACTATATGGATTTCATTCATATGTTTTTAAGTCAGACATGCTTGAACCCTCGTGCGCATGCATGAGTTTTTCCACGCCTGTCGGTGACGTCATTCGCCTGTGAGCACTCCTTGTGGGAGGAGTCGTCCAGCCCCTCGTCGGAATTCCTTTGTCTGAGAAGTTGCTGAGAGACTGGCGCTTTGTTTGATCAAAATTTTTTCTAAACCTGTGAGACACATCGAAGTGGACACGGTTCGAAAAATTAAGCTGGTTTTCGGTGAAAATTTTAACAGCTGATGAGAAATTTTGAGGTGATACTGTCGCTTTAAGGACTTCCCACAGAGCGGGACGTCGCGCAGCGCTCTCAGGCGCCGTCGTCAGCCTGTTTCAAGCTGAAAACCTCCACATTTCAGGCTCTATTGATGCAGGACATCGTGAGAGAACAGAGAAGTTTCAGAAGAAGTCGGTTTCAGCATTTTATCCGGATATTCCACTGTTAAAGGAGATTTTTTTAATGAAAGACGTGCGGGCGGATTGCAGCATCAGCTCGCAGCCGCTGCGACGCTCCGCCACAGGAAAAACCTCTGTTGGAAGCCTTAAGGACAAGTTGGAACATGTCCAGCTGTTAGACAATTTCTCATATACTCACTCCACTGAAAGCCATCAAAAGCCGCCTGGATTTTACAAATGGTTATCAACACGGAGGTGTTTTTCCTGTGCCGCCGCACCGCGCCGGCTGCGTCCCGACGCGCGGACCCGTCCACACGTCTTTCATTTGATCAAACAAAGCGCCAGTCTCTCAGCAACTTCTCAGACAAAGGAATTCCGACGAGGGGCTGGACGACTCCTCCCACAAGGAGTGCTCACAGGCGAATGACGTCACCGACAGGCGTGGAAAAACTCACGCATGCGCACGAGGGTTCAAGCATGTCTGACGTAAAAACATATGAATGAAATCCATATAGTTTTTGAAAAAAATAAAAAGGACCTATACTTTATTGACAGCCCTCGTATTAATGTTCAAACTGATAAACGTTACTGTTTTTGTGCAAATATTTGCTCATTTTGAAATGGATGCCTGCAACACGTTTCAAAAAAAGCTGGGACAGTGGTATGTTTACCACTGTGTTAAATCATCTTTCCTTCTAACAACACTCAATAAGCATTTGGGAACTGAGGACACACATGATTGGGTATAAAAGGAGCATCCCCAAAAGTCTCAGCCATTCACAAGCAAAGATGGGGCGAGGATCACCACTTTGTGAACAACTGCATGAAAAAATAGTCCAACAGTTTAAGTACAATGTTTCTCAATGTTCAATTGGAAGAAATTTAGGGATTCCATCATCTACAGTCCATAATATAATCAGAAGTTTCAGAGAATCTGGAGAACTTTCTACATGTATGCAGCAAGGCCGAAAACCAACATTGAACGCCCATGACCTTCGATCCCTCAGGTGGCATTGCATAAAAACCGAGATCATTGTGTAAAAGATCTTACCGAGTGGGCTCAGGAACACTTCAGAAAAACTGTTGTCAGTTAACACAGTTTGTTGCTATGTCTACAAGTGCAAGTTAAAACTCTACCATGCAAAGCGAAAGCCAAACATCAACAACATCCAGAAACGTCGCTGCCTTCTCTGGGCCAGAGCTCATTTGAAATGGACAGATGCAAAGTCGAAAAGTGTGCTGTGGTCTGATGAGTCCACATGTCGAATTGTTTTTGGAAATCATGGACGTCGTGTCCTTGCAGGGGTGGTGGCCAAGTGGTTAATGCACTTGGTTTCAGTTCGGAAGGTTCTGGGTTCAAATCCCACCCCTGCCATGTGGAGTTGCGTCAGGAAGGGCATCCGGCGTAAAACCTGTGCCAAATCAACATGCAGATCCACCTTGGATTTGCTGTGGCGACCCCGAGTGCAAATAAGGGAGCAGCCGAAGGGACTTACTATGGACGTCGTGTCCTCCAGACAAAAGAGGGAAAAGACCATCCAGATTGTTACCAGAGCAAAGTTCAAAAGCCAGCATCTGTGATGGTATGGGGGTGTCTTAGTGCCCATGGCATGGGCAACTTACACATTTGTGATGCATCATCAATGCTGAAAGGTCCATCTGCACTCTTTACGTGTATTAATTGCACCTGTTTGAACTTGTTACCTGTATAAAAGATACCTGTTCACACACTCAATCAATCACACTCCAACCTGTCCACCATAGCCAAGACCAAAGAGCTGTCTAAGGACACCAAGGACAAAACTGTAGACCTGCACAAGGCTGGGATGGACTACAGGACAACAGGCAAGCAGCTTGGTAGAAGACAACAACTGTTATGATTATTTACTAGAAAGTGTTAGAAACACAAGATGACTGTAAGTCTCCCTCGGTCTGGGAATCCATGCAAGATGTCACTTTGTGGTGTAAGGATGATTCTGAGAAAGCTCAGAACTACACAGGAGGACCCGGTCAATGACCTGAAGAGAGCTGGGACCACAGTCACAAAGATTACATTAGTAACACATGATGCTGTCATGGTTTAAAATCCTGCAGGGCAGCACATGTCCAGGCCCGTTTGAAGTTCACCAGTGACCATCTGGATGATCCAGAGGAGGCATGGGAGAAGGTCATATGGTCAGATGAGACCAGAATAGAGCTTTTTGGAATCAACTCGCCCTCTCGGCTGAATTCCTTTGTTTCACATGCTGCTCGAGACGGCGCGCGTTGCTTTATCAACATTTTTTCTGGACCTGTGAGGAATATCCGAGTGGACACTTACAAAATGGTTTTCAACACGGAGGTGTTTTTCCTGTCGCGACCCCCGCGGTCGGGTCCGGCCCGACATGCGACTCTGTCCGCACGTTCTTTCATTACAAAATGTCCGTTAACAATGGAATGTACGAATAAACTCCTCATGCCGACTTCTGCTGAAAGTTCTCTGTTCTCTGATGACTTCCTGGATCAACAGAGCCTGAAATGTGGAAGTTTTCAACTTGAAACGGTGAGACGCTGCCGCCTCGAAGCGCAGATCGCCGTCAGGCACCGTGGGCCATCCTTACAGCGACACTACCAGACCAAAATCTCTCATCAGCCGTTAAAATTTTTACTGAAAACTTGCTGAATTTATCGAATGGTGTCCACTCAGTTGTGCCTTACAGTTTTGAAAAAAATTTTGATCAAACAAAGCAGCAGTCTCTGAGCCATTCCTAAACAATGAAAAAACGACGAGAGGGTGGGCCACTCCTCACTCAAAGACTGCCCACAGGCGAATGACGTAACCGACAGGCATGAAAAAACTCTTGCATGCCCACGAGGGTTCAAGCATGTCTGATGTAATCACACGTGATTCAAATTCATATGGTTTTTGAAAAAAATAAGGTCGGATACTTTTCTAATAGACCTCGTATATATATATATATATATATATATATATATATATATATATATATAATCCCAATTCCAATGAAGTTGGGACGTTGTGTAAAATGTAAATAAAAACAGAATACAATGATTTGCAAATCCTCTTCAACCTATATTCAATTGAATACACCACAAAGACAAGATATTTAATGTTCAAATTGATAAACTTTAATGTTTTTGTGCAAATATTTGCTCATTTTGAAATGGATGCCTGCAACACGTTTCAAAAAACCTGGGACAGTGGTATGTTTACCACTGTGTTACATCACCTTTCCTTCTAACAACACTCAATAAGTGTTTGGGAACTGAGGACACTAATTGTTGAAGCTCTGTAGTTGGAATTCTTTCCCATTTGTGCTTGATGTATGACGTCAGTTGTTCAACAGTCTGGGGTCTCCATTGTCGTATTTTGGGCTTCATAATGCGCCACACATTTTCAATGGGTGACAGGTCTGGACTGCAGGCAGGCCAGTCTAGTACCTGCACTCTTTTACTATGAAGGCACACTGTTGTAACGTGCAGAATGTAGCTTGGCATTGTCTTTCTGAAATAAGCAGAGACGTCCCTGAAAAAGACATTGCTTGGATGGCAGAATGTGTTGCTCCAAAACCTGGAAGTTTATCAATCAATCAATCAATCAATCAATTTTTTTTTTATATAGCGCCAAATCACAACAAACAGTTGCCCCAAGGCGCTTTGTATTGTAAGGCAAGGCCATACAATAATTATGTAAAACCCCAACGGTCAAAATGACCCCCTGTGAGCAAGCACTTGGCTACAGTGGGAAGGAAAAACTCCCTTTTAACAGGAAGAAACCTCCAGCAGAACCAGGCTCAGGGAGGGGCAGTCTTCTGCTGGGACTGGTTGGGGCTGAGGGAAGAGAACCAGGAAAAACACATGCTGTGGAGGGGAGCAGAGATCGATCACTAATGATTAAATGCAGAGTGGTGCATACAGAGCCAAAAAGAGAAAGAAACAGTGCATCATGGGAACCCCCCAGCAGTCTACGTCTATAGCAGCATAACTAAGGGATGGTTCAGGGTCACCCGATCCAGCCCTAACTATAAGCTTTAGCAAAAGGAAAGTTTTAAGCCTAATCTTAAAAGTAGAGAGGGTGTCTGTCTCCCTGATCTGAATTGGGAGCTGGTTCCACAGGAGAGGAGCCTGAAAGCTGAAGGCTCTGCCTCCCAATCTACTCTTACAAACCCTAGGAACTACAAGTAAGCCTGCAGTCTGAGAGCGAAGCGCTCTATTGGGGTGATATGGTACTACGAGGTCCCTAAGATAAGATGGGACCTGATTATTCAAAACCTTATAAGTAAGAAGAAGAATTTTAAATTCTATTCTAGAATTAACAGGAAGCCAATGAAGAGAGGCCAATATGGGTGAGATATGCTCTCTCCTTCTAGTCCCCGTCAGTACTCTAGCTGCAGCATTTTGAATTAACTGAAGGCTTTTTAGGGAACTTTTAGGGCAACCTGATAATAATGAATTACAATAGTCCAGCCTAGAGGAAATAATGCATGAATTAGTTTTTTCAGCATCACTCTGAGACAAGACCTTTCTGATTTTAGAGATATTGCGTAAATGCAAAAAAGCAGTCCTACATATTTGTTTAATATGCGCTTTGAATGACATATCCTGATCAAAAATGACTCCAAGATTTCTCACAGTATTACTAGAGGCCAGGGCAATGCCATCCAGAGTAAGGATCTGGTTAGACACCATGTTTCTAAGATTTGTGGGGCCAAGTACAATAACATCAGTTTTATCTGAGTTTAAAAAGCAGGAAATTAGAGGTCATCCATGTCTTTATGTCTGTAAGACAATCCTGCAGTTTAGCTAATTGGTGTGTGTCCTCTGGCTTCATGGATAGATAAAGCTGGGTATCATCTGCGTAACAATGAAAATTTAAGCAATACCGTCTAATAATACTACCTAAGGGAAGCATGTATAAAGTGAATAAAATTGGTCCTAGCACAGAACCTTGTGGAACTCCATAATTAACCCTAATCTGTGAAGAAGATTCCCCATGTACATGAACAAATTGTAATCTATTAGACAAATATGATTCAAACCACCGCAGCGCAGTGCCTTTAATACCTATGGCATGCTCTAATCTCGGTAATAAAATTTTATGGTCAACAGTATCAAAAGCAGCACTGAGGTCTAACAGAACAAGCACAGAGATGAGTCCACTGTCCGAGGCCATAAGAAGATCATTTGTAACCTTCACTAATGCTGTTTCTGTACTATGATGAATTCTAAAACCTGACTGAAACTCTTCAAATAGACCATTACTCTGCAGATGATCAGTTAGCTGTTTTACAACTACCCTTTCAAGAATTTTTGAGAGAAAAGGAAGGTTGGAGATTGGCCTATAATTAGCTAAGATAGCTGGGTCAAGTGATGGCTTTTTAAGTAATGGTTTAATTACTGCCACCTTAAAAGCCTGTGGTACATAGCCAACTAACAAAGATATATTGATCATATTTAAGATCGAAGCTTAATAATGGTAGGGCTTCCTTGAGCAGCCTGGTAGGAATGGGGTCTAATAAACATGTTGATGGTTTGGATGAAGTAACTAATGAAAATAACTCAGACAGAACAATCGGAGAGAATGAGTCTAACCAAATACCGGCATCACTGAAAGCAGCCAAAGATAACGATACATCTTTGGGATGGTTATGAGTAATTTTTTCTCTAATAGTTAAAATTTGTTAGCAAAGAAAGTCATGAAGTCATTACTAGTTAAAGTTAATGGAATACTCAGCTCAATAGAGCTCTGACTCTTTGTCAGCCTGGCTACAGTGCTGAAAAGAAACCTGGGGTTGTTCTTATTTTCTTCAATTAGTGATGAGTAGAAAGATGTCCTAGCTTACGGAGGGCTTTTTTTTATAGAGCAACAGACTCTTTTTCCAGGCTAAGTGAAGATCTTCTAAATTAGTGAGACGCCATTTCCTCTCCAACTTACGGGTTATCTGCTTTAAGCTACGAGTTTGTGAGTTATACCACGGAGTCAGGCACTTCTGATTTAAAGCTCTCTTTTCAGAGGAGCTACAGCATCCAAAGTTGTCTTCAATGAGGATGTAAAACTATTGACGAGATACTCTATCTCACTTACAGAGTTTAGGTAGCTACTCTGCACTGTGTTGGTATATGGCATTAGAGAACATAAAGAAGGAATCATATCCTTAAACCTAGTTACAGCGCTTTCTGAAAGACTTCTAGTGTAATGAAACTTATTCCCCACTGCTGGTAGTCCATCAGAGTAATGTAAATGTTATTAAGAAATGATCAGACAGCAGGGAGTTTTCAGGGAATACTGTTAAGTCTTCTATTTCCATACCATAAGTCAGAACAAGATCTAAGATATGATTAAAGTGGTGGGTGGACTCATTTACTTTTTGAGCAAAGCCAATACAGTCTAATAATAGATTAAATGCAGTGTTGAGGCTGTCATTCTCAGCATCTGTGTGGATGTTAAAATCGCCCACTATAATTATCTTATCTGAGCTAAGCACTAAGTCAGACAAAAGGTCTGAAAATTCACAGAGAAACTCACAGTAACGACCAGGTGGACGATAGATAATACAAATAAAACTGGTTTTTGGGACTTCCAATTTGGATGGACAAGACTAAGAGTCAAGCTTTCAAATGAATTAAAGCTCTGTCTGGGTTTTGATTAATTAATAAGCTGGAATGGAAGATTGCTGGTAATCTCTGCCTCGGCCCGTGCTACGAGCGTTCTGACAGTGTGACTCGGGGGTGTTGACTCATTTAAACTAACATATTCATCCTGCTGCAACCAGGTTTCTGTAAGGCAGAATAAATCAATATGTTGATCAATTATTATATCATTTACCAACAGGGACTTAGAAGAGAGAGACCTATGTTTAATAGACCACATTTAACTGTTTTAGTCTGTGGTGCAGTTGAAGGTGCTATATTATTTTTCTTTTGAATTTTTATGCTTAATAGATTTTTGCTGGTTATTGGTGGTCTGGGAGCAGGCACCGTCTCTACGGGGATGGGGTAATGAGGGGATGGCAGGGGAGAGAAGCTGCAGAGAGGTGTGTAAGACTACAACTCTGCTTCCTGGTCCCAACCCTGGATAGTCACGGTTTGGAGGATTTAAGAAAATTGGCCAGATTTCTAGAAATGAGAGCTGCTCCATCCAAAGTGGGATGGATGCCGTCTCTCCTAACAAGACCAGGTTTTCTCCAGAAGCTTTGCCAATTATCTATGAAGCCCACCTCATTTTTTGGACACCACTCAGACAGCCAGCAATTCAAGGAGAACATTCGGCTAAACATGTCACTCCCGGTCCGATTGGGGAGGGGCCCAGAGAAACTACAGAGTCCGACATTGTTTTTTGCAAAGTTACACACCGATTTAATGTTAATTTTAGTGACCTCCGATTGGCGTAACCGGGTGTCAATACTGCCGACGTGAATTACAATCTACCAAATTTACGCTTAGCCTTAGCCAGCAGTTTCAAATTTCCTTCAATGTCCGCCTGCTCTGACCCCGGAAGACAATTGACTATGGTTGCTGGTGTCGCTAACTTCACATTTCTCAAAACAGAGTCGCCAATAACCAGATTATCAAGTTACAGATTATTATTAAGTTTATCAATTTGAACATTAAATATCTTGTCTTTGTGGTGTATTCAATTGAATATAGGTTGAAGAGGATTTGCAAATCATTGTATTCTGTTTTTATTTACATTTTACACAACCGTCCCAACTTCATTGGAATTGGGATTTATATATATATATATACGAGGTCTATTAGAAAAGTATCCGACCTTATTATTTTTTTCAAAAACCATATGAATTTGAATCACGTGTGATTACATCAGACATGCTTGAACCCTTGTGGGCATGCGAGAGTTTTTTCACGCCTGTCGGTTACGTCATTCGCCTGTGGGCAGTCTTTGAGTGAGGAGTGGCCCACCCTCTCGTCATTTTTTCATTGTTTAGGAATGGCTCAGACTGCTGCTTTGTTTGATCAAAATTTTTTTCAAAACTGTAGGCACAACTGAGTGGACACCATTCGATAAATTCAGCAAGTTTTCAGTAAAAATTTTAACGGCTGATGAGAGATTTTGGTCTGGTAGTGTCGCTGTAAGGATGGCCCACGGTGCCTGACGCCGATCTGCGCTTCGAGGCGGCAGCGTCTCACCGTTTCAAGTTGAAAAACTTCCACATTTCAGGCTCTGTTGACCCAGGAAGTCATCAGAGAACAGAGAACTTTCAGCAGAAGTTGGCATGAGGAGTTTATTCGTACATTCCATTGTTAACGGACATTTTGTAATGAAAGAACGTGCGGGCAGAGTCGCATGTCGGGCCGGACCCGACCGCGGGGGGTCGCGACAGGAAAAACACCTCCGTGTTGAAAACCATTTGTAAGTGTCCACTCGGATATTCCTCACAGGTCCAGAAAAAATGTTGATAAAGCAACGCGCGCCGTCTCGAGCAGCATGTGAAACAAAGGAATTCAGCCGAGAGGGCGAGTTGATTCCAAAAAGCTCTATTCTGGTCTCATCTGACCATATGACCTTCTCCCATGCCTCCTCTGGATCATCCAGATGGTCACTGGGTGAACTTCAAACAGGCCTGGACATGTGCTGCCTTGAGCAGGGGGACCTTGCTGCCCTGCAGGATTTTAAACCATGACAGCATCATGTGTTACTATGTAATCTTTGTGACCTGTGGTCCCAGCTCTCTTCAGGTCATTGACCAGGTCCTCCTGTGTAGTTTCTGAGCTTTCTCAGAATTCATCCTTATACCACAAGTGACATCTTGCATGGATTCCCAGACCGAGGGAGACTGACAGTCATCTTGTGTTTTCTAACACTTTCTAGTAAATATCATAACAGTTGTTGTCTTCTACCAAGCTGCTTGCCTGTTGTCCTGTAAGTCCATCCCAGCCTTGTGCAGGTCTACAGTTTGTCCTTGGTGTCCTTAGACAGCTCTTTGGTCTTAGCTATGGTGGACAGGTTGGAGTGTGATTGATTGAGTGTGTGAAACAGGTGTCTCTTATACAGGTAACAGTTCAAACAGGTGCAATTAATACACGTAAAGAGTGCAGAATAAGAGGGCTTCTTAAAGAAAAATTAACAGGTCTGAGTGAGCCAGAATTCTTGCTGGTTGGTAGGTGTTCAAATACTTATTTGCAGCAGTACATACAAATAATTATTAAAAATTATACATTGTGATTTAGGGATTTTTTCTTTTAGATTGTCTCTCACAGTGCACATGCACCTAAGATGAAAATTTCAGACCCCTCCATGATTTCTTAGGGCCCTGTCCCACTGGCGTTTAGGAGGATTTGCGGATGGAATGCGCACAAAAGTGGCCCACATCCGCCAAACAACCGCAATAACCGTGTAACATTCCTGTATGAGTCGGCCGCCATCCGAACACGTCCATGATCATCTGTATCACGAATGTCCGCAGCCAGGATTTTGATGCGGCCTCAAAAATCCTGCTGCGGATGAGATCCGCATCACTGCCTGAACACATACTGGAGACATACGCAGGACATACACGACCAACGTGCCGCATATCCCCTGTCATCCACTGATATCCGCAACCGACGGGTTGGCGCGGCTTGGCAGCGGACCGGGACAGCGTGCAAAACAGATATGACACGTGCCCAGCACGGCCACATCACGGTCGCAAATGGTATGTCGCACATGCAGACAGAGTGGGCACGGATGAAGCGAGTGCATCACGGCCACTGTGCCCCTCATGGGGGCGGCCTCCGCAGTCGCCTTCGCTTCTGTTCCCTGTTTATATCCGCTTTTTCTTCCTCATGTATTCGCTGATCCACCCCGGGACATTTGTCATTTCCGCCCACCTTTGTTGCAGACGCTCAGCTTTTGTCTCCTCATTCATGCGCAAATCCTCCTAAACGCCAGTGGGACAGGGCCCTAAGTGGGAGAACTTGCAAAATCACAAGGTGTTCAAATACTTATTTTCCTCACTGTATATTATAGTAACAGTACATAGTTCATATTTAAAACATTTTTTTTGTGGTGTATAAGATGTCTTGTTTCTTTTGTGGTGTACCAGCCGCTCTACGAGAACACCCCCGATTTCATTGTACGCACCCCCCTGGTACAATGACAATAAGGCTATTTATTCTATCCTATTGTATTCTTGGACTTCTGTGACCTGTGTAATAATTTCATTGACACTCTATCATGGGAAAAGAAAGAAAGGAAAGAAAGAACGAAGAAGAAAGAAAAGAAGAAAGAAAGAAAGAAAGATAGATAGATAGATAGATAGATAGATAGATAGATAGATGGATAGATAGATAGATAGATAGCTAGATAGATAGATAGATAGATAGATAGATAGATAGTGATTAGGTGCAGGGCCGCCTATACTTTGTCTTTAGGGTGGCTCTGGCCCCTGAGCGCCACCTCCAGTGGTGCCGCCACTGCAATGCAGGTGCATCTACCTTCTGATTGTGATAGAAATTTGCCTGCCAAAGCTGTTTCTCGGGACCAGCATTCGGAAGCGTGGGGCCGAGGCGGCTGCTTCAGAGTGTGCCACAGAAGTGTAACATATTTATTCACTGTGTCATGATTTGCCACCCAGGCAAATCAGCGGCGGCAGCATCGGAAAACGGACCGTACACAACCAGAAAAAAAGGTTGCACCGGGGCAAACACATCGCAAAAAAAAAAACTCAAATTCCCCTGCAGGGACACTCTTTTGTAAGCATAAAACGTGATATCCAGCCTATGTTTTATTCTGCAGTTGGGATGTGTGCGCTTTAATGGTGTGGTTTTCTGCGTAGGTTTCGTTCCTGTGCGTAAAATCACCCCCTCAGCTGGCGCCGCTGCTACTGCTGCTGGCTGTCATCCCGTCTGACCGCCTGGATCTTTTTTTTTTTTTTTTTGGAGAGGGAGAGTTGGAAAAAGGAGATGCAAGTGCGATGATGGCGCTGCAGCTGAAGAGCGGGGATGCCGCGTACTATCACAGTGCCGAATTCTGCAGAAACTTACGCCTCAGCGCCCATCAGCTACGGGGACAGCAGCCATTATCTCACCCGCTTACCAGGTAAGGAGGCTACCCGCAGGCTGCCAGCGCTCTGTTGCGCACGGATGGAGAGAAATCTAAGGCAGTGATATCTGCAGATTGCACAAGGGGAGAGCGATTGTCCCGGTGCTGCTGCTTGCTGCTGCATCAGCAGCAGCAGGATCGAGGTTCCATTCTGCAGCTTATAGATGCTGCGACTCAAATCAGAGACCCTGGAGAGCTGTGCGCCTCACAGAGGTCTGATCAGAGGTCGGGCTGCAACCTGAAACCGATATAAGAACTTTTGCTTCTGCACAGCTGATGATGACATGTGGCAACTAGAAAGGTACTCAGAGAGCACATATTCTTTAGCCGAGGCTGAGAAAACCTGGGAAAAGAGAACTGGGGTTAAATGTAATGTCAGTTTATGTCACCCCAAGCTGTATAGGAGTTTTTCACGTGTCAAAATCCAACCCCTTGTCTGCGTTATGACACCTAGGTAATGGCTCAAGTACCTGTTTGGGTAATATACAGCCACAACGTGGCCACTACTGTAGCCACGAAGGCTCAACAGGAAGCCTGAACAGGAGTCAGTTAACAGCGTTCTGGTGAAACAAGAAGTTCACAATGGGGAATCAGGTGGAGGAAGTGATGGGTCGTAATCCAAGGCTGCAGCAGCTCCTCAGACCCCAATCGGTTGGAATTTCCCAGGCATCGGACAGGCTAAGGATCTGTCAAGGGCAATGTATTTGTTGTTGGGCAACGTTTTTTCCCACAGTAAACAAATCCATGCACAGTTGTCTCGGGATCAGCCTTGGATGCAGAATCCTGTCCGGGAATTGACCAAGAAACGTTTCCTCACCACCGAGGGGATTGCCACTTATTTCACAAACGGGTTTCAGGTAAATGAAAGTAAAGTATGATCAGTGTAATTTTAAGAAATTGGTTGAATTAAATCCAAGATCAAGTTGCAGGAGCCTATCCCAGCAGTCATAGGGCGTGAGCAGGACAGGACGCCAGTCTGTCATAGGGTCACAGGATTCACATAAACAAACAAACACACTCAAAACCCACACACACACCGCAGACAATTTAAATTGTTCCAGTCCACTTAACCTGCATGTCTTTGGATGTGGGAGGAAGCCGGAGCACCCCGGAGGAACCCACGCAAACACGGGGAGAATACGCAAACGCCACACAGAAAGACCAGAGGTGGGAATCAATCCCATGACCTTCTCGCTGTGAGACAACAGTGACCACCAACAGCCACCATGCTGCCCTCGAAATAAACAAGTGCATCTAAAACAAATTTAAATATCGCTGAAAAAGTTCACTAATTTTCAGGTATTTCAGAAAGTGAAAATTATATTTGTTCTAGATATTCTTTTTTTTATACCCACGTATTCCAAGTGGGTCAAAGGGCTGCTGGAGCATACCCCAGCAGTCACAAGAGGAGAGACGGGGTACACCCTGGACAGACTGTTAATCTGACGCAGGGCCACATATAGACAGACAAACACATTCACAGTCTATTTAAAGTCACCAATTCATTTAACCTGCATGTGTTTGGAAGCAGGAGGAAGCCAGAGCACACGGAGGGAACCAACGCAAACACCACACAGGAAGGATCAGGTGGGAAGGGACCCAGAACCTTCTTGTGAGACAACAGTGCAGAGCACTAAGCCTCATTATCATCCATTTTCTATACCCGCTTACACTAATTAAGGGTCACGGGGTGGGGGGTGGAGCCTATACCAGCAGTCATAGGGCGTGAGGCGGGCTACACCCTGGACAGGACGCCAGCCTATCACAGGGCCTAGACTCATTATATATAAACTAAAATGTTTCAAGCATTTTTTTTTTTTTTTATATATTTAATTTGGATAATTGTGGTCTACAGCCCCATAAACAGACAATATTGTAATATTATAAGATATGGGTTTTTTCCTACTTGTTTTTAAAAAAATGTTAATAGAGCTGTGGCCATAATGATCAAAATTAAAAAAAAAATGCTTGAAACATTTAGTTATATGTAGAGTTTAGAATATGCAAAATATCCAATTTTTGAAATAGCTGACAAAAATATTGAATTTTATTCAAGATATTAAATTTTTCTGAGATGCACCTGTATGTATAGCCCACCTCAGCATGTCTGGTTATCAAAAATAAGAAGACCCATAATTTACATCTCCATATCCAGATCCCGATCCAAAGCAGCATTTATGTGGTTCTGCCTGTCAGTAAGATTGGTCGTTCCACCAGGTTTTGTGGAGATCAGCAGAAAACTTTTTCAGAAACTGATCAAAAAGTTAGATGCAAAAAAAAGGCCCATCAATATAAATAAGCGTATCAAAAAATGATCCATAACCACACCTGGATCCTGATCAATACCAGTATTTATTTGGTTCTACCTCTAAGTAAGACTGATAATTCCACAAGCCTTTGTGGAGATCAGGTGAAAACATATTGAGAAATTGATCAAATTATTGCGGCAGTTGGGGGGGGGGAGTTGGCATTTATGTCAATCAGAGTAACCAAAACTAATCCAGAATCCAAACCGTCACATAGGAGACCAGATTCCATCAAGAGGATCCCCCGGTAATTTAATTATTCACCGTGTTTTAGAGTGGAAGGAAAACCATTTGATTAATTAAAAAATGTGTCACAAAACAATCAAGTAAGTAAAATCAAATTTTAGAATCCTAATTCGATCCTGACAATATAAAAAAGTTATTATGGCTTGATTAGAATGATCGTTCTGCCAAGAATTTGGCAGTACATACAACCAGCCTCACAAACCGCAAACCAGTGGTAACCACTAACCAGCCCAGGACCTGCACATCCAGCATGTTCCACCTCCAAGATCGTCTGAGACCAGCTACTCGGACAGCTGCTGGAACAATCGGTTTGCATAACCAAAGAATTTCTGCACAAACTGTCAGAAACCATCTCAGGGAAGCTCATCTGCATGCTCGTCGTCCTCATCGGGGTCTCGACCTGACTCCAGTTCGTCGTCGTAACGACTTGAGTGGGCAAATGCTCACATTCGCTGGCGTTGGCACGTTGGAGAGGTGTTCTCTTCATGGATGAATCCCGGTTCACACTGTACAGGGCAGATGGCAGACAGCGTGTGTTGGCGTCGTGTGGTGTGAGCGGTTTTCTGATGTCAATGTTGTGGATCGAGTGGCCCATGGTGGCGGTGGGGTTATGGTATGGACAGGCGTCTGTTATGGTATGAAGAACACAGGTGCATTTTATTGATGGCATTTTGAATGCACAGAGATACTGTGACAAGATCCTGAGGCCCATGTTGTGCCATACATCCAAGAACATCACCTCATGTTGCAGCAGGATAATGCACAGCCCCATGTTGCAAGGATCTGTACACAATTCTTGGAAGCTGAAAATGTCCCTGTTCTTGCATGGCCGGGCATACTCACCGGACACGTCACCCATTGAGCATGTTTGGGATGCTCTGGACCGTCGTATACGATAGCGTGTACCAGTTCCTGCCAATATCCAGCAACTTCGCACAGCCATTGAAGAGGAGTGGACCAACATTCCACAGGCCACAATTGACAACCTGATCAACTCTATGCGAAGGAGATGTGTTGCACTGCATAAGGCAAATGGTGGTCACACCAGATACTGACTGGTATCCCCCCCCAATAAAACAAAACTGCACCTTTCAGAGTGGCCTTTTATTGTGGGCAGTCTAAGGCACACCTGTGCACTAATCATGGTGTCTAATCAGCATCTTGGTATAGCACACCTGTGAGGTGGGATGGATTATCGCAGCAAAGGAGAAGTGCTCACTATCACAGATTTAGACTGGTTTGTGAACAATATTGAGGGAAATGGTGATATTGTGTATGTGGAAAAAGTTTTAGATCTTTGAGTTCATCTCATACAAATGGGAGCAAAACCAAAAGTGTTGCGTTTATATTTTTGTTGAGTGTAAAATAGATCCAGAAACCCCATGCCAGTTGTAACAGTGCCAAAAATCAATGGCTTCCTTCTTCCCATTAAAATGGCTGAAAGCGTTTTGAAATATTGATTGAACGATCATTGATAGGTCAGGTTAGGTATATGATCGGCATTTGGCCCACGTGTTTGCTGTTATTTACAGTGACACACTCACATTTCAAAATCAAAATTCAATCCCAACTTTTAGTGGACAACAACACACTCACAGGCTCAACGGCACTGCCAAGCAACTCACGGAAGAAAGTGTTACACCAGTCGGTCAGACAAGAAAGTGCAAAAGTGTTATAAAGTTTGTGAACAAACTTTTAGGTGCATACAAGATTGATACGTTCATGCATCCAGTATGACATATGAAACTGACACGGTTCTACGGTGAAACTGTCACACTAGCAGACAACCACAGGAATCTTCACTGGCAGTGCCAATGGCTATGGACAAAGCACTGGTGAATTCATGCCTTGAGGAGGTTTTGGATGTTTTTAGTCCTTGTATTTTGCTGCATGCGATATTTTACTAATCTCTTTTATCACATTGCAAGATCGAGCATTGGTGGAGTACACTAATAATTGTAGTTACAGCAAGATGATATACTATACAAGGAATTATAACAGTACAATGCCTTGTCCACACGGAAACGGAACTTTCCCTATAGTCTTTTCTTTGTCGTTTCAGGAAAGTGTTCCGTAAACACGGCAACCATTTCACATAATATCAGTGCACACACAAACCCACGGAAAATGGACTGAAAACGCTGTAATACATATACCAGGCCGTATGTGGTGCTGTAAAGTGGGCGAAGTTCTTCGGGGCAACGAGAGATGCTCTGGCTATATGGACATTCTCCCCCCATTCATTGACACATTGTCCCACAACTGCTGTTCCACCAGGTCTCACCCAAAGTTTTTCTCCTTGTTGCCCTTCTGGTTGCTAAACTCAGCAGTTTCTGAACACAAGTCTGTAGCCCACCATCATTGTTGTTGTTACGTGATGTCTTGCGGTCGAGGTTGAGTATGAGGTTAGCGAAGTGAGGCTATGACGTTATCATTTCACAAAAGTTGTGCATTGGTTGTACACACGAAAACGCAAAGGTGGCGTTTTGAGATTTATCCACTCTGGGACCCGTTTTCGGGCTCTGAAAACAGCGGTTCGAAACGAAACACCGATACAACACGAAACCTTTGCGGATACACCTAAACCCGTCTCCATGTGGACGGACCCTAAGTGGTACAACATGCATATTATCCAGCCTTGATAGTCTTCCCTGATATGGAGTGGACATTTACTTGTATCACAAGATCTTGTTCAGTTGATGAGGGTCCAGAGTTCTTCAGAGGCGGGCAGCAACCACAGCTCAGTTGGCAGAAAGGGGGTTAGGGGATTAACACCCGGGTACTGGAACTCAAAATGGTCTCAGTACTCAGATCAGCACTTTACCTGGAAGCTCCTGCCTGTGTGACAACCAGCCACTTTGGATGATCTTGTCTGAATGCAAATTAATGTCAGGTTTCATGTGAACTTTGCCCAGTTCAGACCTCACTTTCACAGGATGGTGATGGCGTCACTGGTCCTCCGTGATCCCTTGCCCAGTCGAGCAGATGGAATTAAGTGCAGGAGGCATGTGCTTCTCATTCCTTTATAATTGATGTGATAGAACGCAGTACTGCAAGAGAAACTCCAGAGAAAACGATCACTTGGCCTATTTAAAGATTCTCAGCTGAGGACGGGGAGATTATTACGTTCTAGGACAGGAGAGGCTTTTTTTTGTGCCTCAGTTACACCATCCAACCAGCAATCTGTCATGTCTCAGAGGTCTATAACATTTGAGGCTTGTTCAAGCTTTTAAAAATTGAGTGTGTGCATTTATCCCCCCACCCCACCTACACACACACACACACCTCTGCCAAATTCAGTCGAGGCATGAAGAAAATACATTTTTTCATGTTGCATTACCAATGGGATACTAACGGCATTTCACTTAACTTTTTTCTCCATTCTGATTAGATTAGATTAGATTAGATTAGAACTGGCTCTTCATCAGGGTATAGTGAGCCTCCACTAACTACCATATTTTAGTAGCTGGCCCCCCTCATTGAGGATAAATGTTGTCTGGTTTTTTTCTCCACCAGATAATGTTTTGCTTTGTACATTTTTCACACTCACTTTAATTTCAAATGTAACGTTCTGCCATTATTGCTTTCTCGTCATGCATTACACATCATGATGCAACCCTCTAAGATCACCCTCCATGGTTATGCAGTTTCATTTTTGTTTTTTTGCCCTGTCCACCGGCCAAGCGGCAAAGCAGGGAATTGTAACTGGTCCTGTACGTGTTTGTCTGTTTTAATCAAGATAAATAAAAAATAGCTGGATGGATTTTCACCAAACATGGTGGGAACATTGCTTGGACAGATATCTTGAGGTGATTAACCTTTGGAGAGGATTGGATAAAGGTCAACCTTAAGGTCAACAAAAGATGTGAAAACACATTTTCCACTATATCTCCACAACCAATAGAGAGATGATCTCAAATTTATATTGATCATCAAAATATTTGTGATTAATTAGTATAAGTGGTGTCCAGCTGAAGTCCCAAGGATGCCATAAAAAGAAGTCAAGTTTGTTCTAATGTACATCCCGGTGTGTAGCGTGCGAGTGTGCAGGGGTTTGCATCAGCCTGTCTTTGGCTACACAAGTGTACCTAATGAAGTGGCCAGTGGGTTCATGTTCTGCAGCCTGCGATGTGGAAAAGGCTCCATTTGTGGGAGCCTATCGATGTGCTGTGCCATTTGTATATAATCTTTAAACTCCTGAATGTTCATGTTTTTTTAGGTCATATTCACCCTCTCTTGGATATTAAGAAAATATTTTGTTCCATATGTAATATAAATCCAAGCTGTCACTGCAAGATTTCTATAAAAGGTGACCAACAGCACCAAAATAAACAGTATAATTAAGCATGAACTCCCACATTAGGAAAGGGGGTGTTGCGTTATGACAGCAGTGGGTTAAAACAGATTAACTAGTATCCCAGAAATACATTGCAAATTATTTGTTATTTTACAGCATCTCTGTGTTGTTTCCACAGAGACAATCAAATGATTCAGACTGAAAAAGTCACAAGTAGAGAATGAATAAAAAGTTAATTGATTTTAAGTTTAATCAGTTTAACACTTTCTGCATTTTAGACATTTAAGCTCTAAAATGTTCATTTTATTGTACTTCATACGTACTCCAGCATTTTAGAAATGAATACTTTCTGTTTGTACACTATGAAAAGTATTTATCCTTTTTTCGAATTACATATTTATTCTTATTTATTTTATATATTATATATAGTATTTATATATTTTATTTGTTTCATAACACATTTTTAAAAATATATATAATTTTTAAAGGATGCTGTTTAATGTGAAAGTAAAAAGAATTTTGTGACTGAGATGAGATAAAAATATAAAATTTGTAATCATGGATGACGTAGAGTTAAAGTGTGACTTTAATGACGTGTAGGAGATTTGATCTGTGTAGTTTTTGGGCATGTTGTGGCGTCTCTGGATTGTCCAGTTTGTGATGACTCAGTATTGTGAAAAAATGTTTTCATCATGAAGACAAACAAACGTCCAGGAACTCCATGATAAGAGGATGGACGCTAGAAAATTCCCAACTCACGGAATATCTCACAGCATTCCATTAATTCAACCATGAGGGAATGTTGAAAGCAGAACTTAGTTAAACAACTTCTGTCCAAAAAAAAATCAATTCTTTTTCCCCTCCGCCAGATACAGATCAATATGCGGATTTGGTTCGCAATAGTCCTACGAATATACAATCACGGGATCTTGACAATCACCTTTATTCCCAATTATGACCTTCATCCTGCAATTTGTTCCTACTCACTCAGCTTTGACAGAGAATACTGAACTTTGATCTTGATTGCTGAATATTCAACCTGAACACTGATCTTTGGTCGTAGTCACAGAATCTTGATCCTAGTTCCTTACTTTTGATTCTGACTGCAGATTTTTTAAAAATCCTGATCACTCATCTCTGGACAGTCTTCCTGATCATTGATCCTGAATGTTGACCTTCTAAAGTTCGATTTTGATTGCTGACTTTTCAATCGAGACTTTCATTCTAGTCACCAATTTTTTTCCTGATTGCTGACCTTTGATCCTGACTACTAATTTGTGATCCTGATAACTCATCAGGATCACACTTTCACTTTTCCTGGCCTCTGATCCTGAATACTGAACTTAGAACCTGAGTAACATGAGTGTGAAACTTTGGTCTTGATTGATGACATTTGATCCTGATTACAGAATTTTCATTGTGTTTGCTGAATTTTTATCTTGATTACTGACTTTTGATTTTGAACTTAGATCCTGTTTTTAACTTTGAACTTGATTGGTGAATTTTGAACCTGAATGGCAATCTTTGATCCTAATCGCTGAATTTTGATCACAATCACTGAATTTGATCCCAGTTACTGATCTTCGATGCTGATCTCTGACTTCTGATCCAGATCACTTTTCCTGGCCTTTGATCCTGAATACTCAGTTTACATCCTGATAGCGTATTCCCTATCAAAATCATCCACGTCTCTTGATTCAGATGTACACTAAAATTAATGGGTTGTCCCTTGGCCAATGCCGCACACCTCCTCCACGTCTCAGTAAAAATGGTTCATCCATTTTTGGGTAAGCCTGCAAACAAACCACCAAACATGTAAGTAACCCATGGTGATCACATGACCTTCTCTATGGCAGTAACTAGTTGTTTTGGATGCAAATATTGTAGTCAGTAGCAGCAAAATAAAGTAGTGCAGGAGCAGAAATACATTTTGTGCCAGAAACATCCACATGTTGGAAATGTTGCTTTGTAAGTGAAGTGGAACGAGTGAACGCTCAGTGCAGAGGAGAAGAAAATGTATGCAGTCGATTCTGCTGTGCAGTGGAAGTGCTTAATGTGAAAATGCTCCTATGTGATGCTGCAGGGAGGTTTGTGAGCTGCTGCACAGTCTGACTCCATCAGCAGTGGAAGGCTCCCACGAGCCAACTGCTGATGGGAGTGAAGTGGATCTGGTTCAATGTGGCCTCAGTATTGGTCTCTGAGACTTCAGGAGGAGTCTGGATGCTGAGAAACGGACTTTTCTCATACAGTGTGGCTGTTTTTTCCTTTATAATATTATTAATATTAGTATCTTACGTCGCTGGAAGTGTATTTTTCTGTCACCGTAAGCTGTTTTATGTTTTCTTTCTGGTGTTTCTGCACCACACTTGTCAGAAATCACACCAGGTTTTGGGTTTTGCCTTAAGAAATATGTCATCTCATGCTGAGATGATCAGCCATTTCATCCATTCATCATGATTCAGAAAGAACAAATTAAATTGACGTGACTCTGGCATATATATATATATATATATATATATATATATATATGCGCTTTTGAGAGCAAGGTGATGGGGGTCTCAGCCACGCTGCTTGATAGCATTGGAAACATTGCCACTGGAAGGCCTTCTGCTGATTCTGCTGTACAAAACTGTGTAATGACACCATTTCCAACATCCAAAGTGTTTTTTCTGGATTCTTTATTGTCAAAAATAACCCATATAAGCTGATATTATATAACGCCTGAATAGATCCTTGTCATTTGATTGGTGGTTTGTATGTCACATGATATTGATCATTCGTCCCATTTGCCATTGTGCTCCATTAAGCGTGTAATTTTGGTTCCATGTAGCGTGCAAATTTAGTTCCATATGATTTCTACCATTGCTCGAAGCGCACTACACATGAGCGACGATGGCACGTTAGCAACTTATTGATGGTCGCTGCTCATTCTTCTAACACAAAAGAAAAAAAACAAATCCAGTATGACGGAAGCCGTTTGGAGGCATTTGCAATATTCGCTGGGACGTATCTAGCAAAAGAACTGCTGTTGGATGAAAAGCTCGACACATTTCTGTCGCAAATTTTTGCTGGACTGAGAAAAGCAGAAGTACCCAAAGAAGTCAATGCACAGCATCAGCTGGGGACTACACCATCAGGATTGGTTTTGAACTATCTGAGTGTTTTTGCAAGTTGACTGAGAACAATTCTGGATTGGATTGGACTCCTACTTAAAATTTGTGTTGGAGTGTTTGGAACTTGTTGACGTCAAAAGACCAGTGATGCACACCAAAATGTAAGTCCCTTTTTTGTTTTGTTTTTAAATGAATGAAATATGTACAGTTGTGCTCAAACGTTTATATACCCTGGCAGAATTTTTGCTTTTTTGGCCATTTTTAAGAGCATATGAATGACAACAACTTTTTTTTTCACTCATGGTTAGTGGTTGGGTGAAGCCATTTATTGTCAAACAACTGTGTTTCCTCTTTTTAAATCAAAATGAGAAGAGAACTACCCAAATGAACCTGATCAAAAGTTTACATACCCTGTTCTTAATACTGTGTATTGCCCCTTTAACATCACTGACAACTTGGAGTCTTTTGTGGTAGTTTGTGGACGAGGCTCTCTAATGGTAAAGCTGCCACCGAATATGTTTCGGACTTTATTTACATCAATTACAAGGAAATACAAACAGTATGTCACTCTATGGTAAATCTGCATGGAGTAGACAGTTCTCAAAAACTGAGTGACTGTGCACCACGTAGAAGAGTGAGGAAAGCCACCAAGACACCCAGACAACCCAGAAGAAGTAATAAGGCTTGCGTGGCTGTGATTGGAGAAAATTTTGACAATAAATGGCTTCACCCAACCACTAACAATGAGTGAAAAAAAAGTTTGCGTGTTGCCATTCATATTCTCTTAAAAACTGTCAAAAAAGCAAAAATTCTGCCAGGATATGTAAACTTTTTGAGCACAACTATATAAAACAAAGGAGTGTTTTTCATTCGATCAACGTACAAATATTTCATGAGGTGAAAGCTGGAATGTTCCAATCAAAAGGCACAGCCTCGACGAGAACTATGACTGTTTTTGCAAGTTGACTGAGAATAATTCTGGATTGGATGGGACTGCTCTTTTAAAATTGTGTTGGAGTGTTTGTTCCTTTAATGTTCCATTATTTTCCATTAATGGAACATTCCATCTTTCACCTCATGTTATGGATAAGACGCGGATTGAGGAGCGGTCTAGTATTGACTGAACCCAGCATGAAATAATCAGAAGCAGTTCCAAAAAGAAAACACATTTATTTTTTCTCCCTTTGGCTCTACATGAAATACTAAAATAATTACAGTTCTGGTGAGGTGAAAAAGACGGCGCGCTCTATCAGCATCTCAACAGTCGGAGTCCGAACGTTCAGGACTCAGGAGTTCCGCCAACACCCCCCCCAGGTGACTTTCCCAGACTGTACTCTGCGAAGGAGGAACAGAGATGAGATTATTCAACACTTATTACTACGAAATACTGTTTAGAGGCAAACTTATCAGCTACACGTTTAGGTCTGGTTTCAAACTTAGTTCAAAGAGGCTGCTGCTCACAGCTAGTGGAGGATCATTAATCCGCACGCCACTGCCGTGAGGAGCACGCCAAACAATTTCCACCAATAATTACTTATAGCTGCGTATAAACGCCAATTTACATTCACGGATAAACTTTTCAGAATATTCACCTCTGTCGTGTGCTGACAACGTTTGTCTCTCACCCTCGTCCTCCTTCACAGGCGCGATGTCAGACTCTGAAACGGCCCTCAGCGTCCCCACACGGTCGTCATAAGGTCGTATTCTCCGGCAATCTTATCCAACTCACTGCTGGTTTAAATGTAGTTCTTCATCACTACATTGGTACCAGCTGGAAGTCCTCAGATCTGCACGTGAACATCACAGGTGTCGTGGATTGTCCTGATAGAGAGCCGCACGAGAATGCAACAGGTGCAGCCAATCATCGTAACAGAGGAGAGAGACTCTTCTGCAGCACATTTTCCTCAGAGAACAGCCCCAAATCACCTGGGAAGGAAAATAAACACAAAACAACCCAACCCTTGTCCAGCCAAACCCCCCCCAACACACAACAGTACCCCCCCCGTCAACGGGAAGCCTCCCGGCGACCCGCACAAACCAGACCCAAAAACAACCCCACACATCAAAGGCCAAAGCAGAAGGAGGGCAGAGATCACAGCAGGCAGCAGAGCCGGGAGATGCGGTAGAAAGGCTGGCCGGCATCAAAACAAACAAAAAAACATCCCGAAACAACCCCAAACACAAAAACAAGACACACAAAAAAAGGCCCCCAGCATCCCCCCCAGAGAGTACCACAAACATACCCCAGGGAAGCACACCGGGGTAAACACAAAAGAAAAACACAATACCCAACCCAACACCACCCCCAGAGGACCGTCCCATCAAACCTGGGGAGGAACAAAAAAAACATAAACCCAAAAACCCCAACAAAAACCCCCCAACACACTAGAACACAGGTCAAAGGAAAAAACAAACAACGCCCTCCCCTAACATGTGGAGCCCGACTTCCCCCAGGGGACCTCGTCGTCAACCCCAGGAGCAACGACCATGGCAGGAGCCATCCAGGAATCCCCAGGCATACACGGGAGCCTTAACGTCCCCCAGAGGACCGTCCCATCAAACCCCAGGAGACACCCCCACAACCCAGGAACCCCAGCCCAACACGGCCGGTCGGCCCCACAGTCAACCTCCCCCCCAGAGGACCGTCCCATCAAACCCCGGGGGGAAACAGGAGGAAACAAAAACCCCAAACCCCCAGGGATTTCCAAAAACCACCCCAGGAGCAAACAAAAACTACAGAAAGCCCCATTGACCTCCCCAGCACCCCGAAAGACCCTCCAGGTCCATCGGGAAACACGTCGTGGCAATCGGCACAGGACTACTAAGCCGGAGAAGCCAATAGGAAAACACAACCCAGCTCCACCCCAAGGGCCTTGGAAAACCGGCAAGACGGCCGGTGTCGACCCCCCGACTATACTCCAGCCTTCCGGGAGGGGTGGGCAGCGGAAAAGGCGTACGGCACTGATTGGCCCCACCGCTCCGACTGGAGTAAATCCCCACTGCCCGACACCTCAGCAATGCCAATGGCGAACGGTCAGAGGCACGCTGAGGCTGGAGAGGAACCGGGAAACAACTAAATCTAAGAAAAGAGCCCTGGACCCCCCCCAGGTGCAGAGGTCCTCATGGGAATGCCCAGCAACCAACCTGCACCACCCCACAACACCAAAGACGAACGGCCAGAAGTGTGTGAGGCTGGGGTTAGGGGACAGGGAAATAAAAAACAACAAAATAAAACGACCCATTCTGCTAACAAAAATTAAATAACTATAAACAATAAAAAAAAAAAACATACGCTTACCTGAGTCCAAACAAACTCCGACCAGCCAGCCTGTTCACCCCACCAGAACTACCTCAAGTGCTATACACAAAACCTGGTTTACAAAAACTCCCGTTTATATCCCACAAAAATGTCCATAAAACACCTGGAGCCATGTTATGATGCTGTCTCCTGACGCTCGTTTGACCGGGGCAATATGGCTGTTCTGACCCTTTCAAGTTGCATTGGCTCGTCCAAAGTTAGTTGGCAATCACAAACCCTGTAATTATACACCAGCAACCAATCACACAGGTGCAATCGTACAAATATCTTGGTGTCTGTATAGACAGTTCCCTTACATGGAACACTCATGTTGACTGGTTATGTTCCCGCTTGAATCAACGACTCTATTTTCTACGGCGTTTGCGTTTTCATGGAGTCAACCAAAAAAATTATGTTACTGTTTTATCAGGCAGTTCTTGAAAGCATTCTAAGATATGGCATAACCACTTGGTTTGGGAACCTTCCTGTGTCCCTAAGATCAAAATTAAACTAACTTGTTCTCACAGCAATGAAAATCATTGGTTTGAAACAGTATAACAATCCTCAGTCAATTTTTGATCAGTGCGTGATGAAGCAAGCGGACAGAATTCTTTCTGACTCCTCCCATGTTCTGCACACGCAATACGAGTTGCTACCATCGGGCCGGCGTTTCAGAGTCCCCCCATTGCAGACTGAATAGATATAGGAACTCTTTGTTCCTATATCAATCATAGCCCTTAACAAATATCATAATAAACACCGCTAACAATCAGGCACATTAGGAGGTTTTAGTACTTGTATGTTTTTTTATTTATTTTTATTCTCTATTTATGTATTTATTTATTTATTGTTATGAACTGTTTATGTCTTGTTCTGTATCTTTGTATGGGTCATGATTTTTGAGAAGTCCAAGACAAATTTCCCCATGGGGACATTAAAAGTATATATCTATCTATCTATCTATCTATCTATCTATCTATCTATCTATCTATGTCAGACTCTGAAACGGCCCTCAGCGTCCCCACACGGTCGTCACAAGTTCGTATTCTCCGGCAATCTTATCCAACTCACTGCTGGTTTAAATGTAGTTCTTCATCACTACATTGGTACCAGCTAGAAGTCCTCAGATCTGCTCGTGAACATCACAGGTGTCGTGGATTGTCCTGATAGAGAGCCGCACGAGAATGCAACAGGTGCAGCCAATCATCGTAACAGAGGAGAGAGACTCTTCTGCAGCACATTTTCCTCAGAGAACAGCCCCAAATCACCTGGGAAGGAAAATAAACACAAAACAACCAAACCTTGTCCAGCCAAACCCCCCCCAACACACAACACCTCATGAAATATTCGTACCATTGCACTCATAAACATTCATTATTTGTATATTATTGGAAACACATTTTAATTTTTGAAAATACAACTAGCAAAGTTTGTGTTATGGATGTTTTAACCTTGAAAAAATGGGCTAGAAACAGCAGTATGACTGAGTTTTAACACTTTAACCTTTAGACCTGTATAAGTGTGTGCGTTTTTGCTGTTCTCCCACATGGCTATGCATGACCCGCATGGTTGACCTTCACAGTCTTACTTTGCAGCTGAGGGGACAACAGTAAGGTCACTGCTTTTGTGCAGCACATCTTTCTGCTGAGGTCACTGAGGCCACAAGACGGACAGACAGACTGACAGCAGGCGTCACTCGGAAACACAAACACCTCACGTTGTTATTTTGAGTCCATGAATCACTGCTACAGGGCTTCCAGTTGGAGTGCAGATGAAAGCTCGTGGGGTTTGTCGCAGCTGCTGTCTGACTCGGCGAGTCTGTGTGTAGTTATACAGCTTGCAGGAGTGCCCACGTGCACACAAACTGTCTCAGAAGACGGCACAGAGGATTTAAACTTTTATTTTCAGTCTTGTTGCTCATGCATGTATGTAACCCTGCACGCATGTGAGTGCAGAGGCTGCAGGTTCAGTGTAACCGGTGCAGTGTAACGAATGTCTTGCCAAAAGTCTTTACAGCGCTGCTGCGTCCAGGCTCCAAGAAATGAGTCATTGCTCCTCATATCACAGACTGTTTATCGCTGGAATTTAATATCATTTCCTGTTTTTTTTTGTTCTTGTGCATCAGTTTAATGATGTGTCACCAGACACTAGCCATTAAACTCTGCTGAATTAACTTGGTGTTTCCATGAGATGTCCAATCCAGCACAAGTCAAATATATCTCTATATATCTCTACCAAAGAGCTTATAAACAGTTTGTTTGTTTGTTTATTTGTAAGGAGGCTCGAAACTATGTCATACAGTGCATCCGGAAAGTATTCATAGCATTTCACTTTTTCCACATTTTACAGTTGTATGTTTGGGCACCCCTGATGATTTCCATGATTTTCCTTTATAAATCATTGGTTGTCTGGATCAGCAATTTCAGTTAAATATAACAAACATAGTGATATTTGACAAGTGAAAAGAAGTTTATAGGATTTACAGAAAGTGTGCAATAATTCTTTAAACAAAATTAGGCAGGTGCATAAATTTGGGCACCCCCAACAGAATAAATACATCAATATTTAGTAGATCTTCCTTTTGCAGAAATAACAGCGTTTAAATGCTTCATATAGCTTCCAATGAGAGTCTGGATTCTGTTTGAAGGTATTTTGGACCATTCTTCTTTACAAAACATCTCAGGTTTGTTGGTTTCCAAGCATGGACAGCCCGCTTAAACTCACACTACAGATTTTCAATAATATTCAGGTCTGGGGACTGAGATGGTCATTCCAGAACGTTGTACTTGTTCCTCTGCATGAATGCCTTAGTAGATTTTGAGCAGTGTTTTAGGGTCTTTGTCTTGTTGAAAGATCCAGCACCGGAGCAACTTCACTTTGTCACTGATTCATGAACATTGTTCTCAAGAATCTGCTGATATTGACTGGAATCCATGTGACCCTCAACTTTAACAAGATTCCAGGACCTGCACTGGCCACACAGTCCCACAGGATGATGGAACCACCTCCAAATTTGACTGTAGGTAGCAAGTGTTTTTCTTGGAATGCTGTGTTCTTTTTCAGCCATGCATACCGCCCCTTGTTATGTCCAAATAACTCAGTTTTAGTTTCATCAGTCCACAGCACCTTATTCGAAAATGAAGCTGGCTTGTGCAAATGTGCTTCAGCATACTTCAAGCGACTCTGTTTGTGGCGTGTACACAGAAAAGGCTTCCTCTGCATTACTCTCTCACCCAGCATCTCCTTGTGCAAAATGTGCTGTATAGATGCACAGACATCTGCAGCAAGATCATGTTGTAGGTCTTTGGAGCAGGTCTGTGGGTTGACTATGACTGTTCTCACCATCCTTCACTTCAGCTTATCTGAGATTTTTCTTGGCCTGCCACTTCGGGCCTTACTTTGCCTGTGGTCTTCCATTTCCTCACTGTTCCTCACAGGGGAAACTTACAGCTGAAATCTCTGAGATAGCTTTTTGTATCCTTCACCTAAACCATGATGCTGAACAATGTTTTCAGGTCATTTGAGAGTTGTTTAGAGGCTTCCATGTTGCCACTCATTAGAAGATATGCAAAGACGGGAAACATTTGCAAATGGCCACCTTAAATACCCTTTCTCATGATTGGATTCACCTGTGTAAGGAGGTCAAGGGTCAATGAGCTTACCAAACCAATTTTGTGTTCCAAAAAGTAGTGCTAAATGTATTCAAATCAATAAAATGACTTATGCATCTGCCTAATTTTGTTTAAATAATTATTGCACGCTTTCTGTAATACTAGAAACTTCATTTCACTTCTCAAATATCAGTGTGTTCGTCTGCTATATGGTATATTTAACTGAAATTTCTGATCCGACAACCAATGATTTATAAGGAAAATTATGAAAATTATCAGGGGTGCCCAAACTTTTGCATACAACTGTAATTATAGAAGATTTTTTTTAATAAACATCCGTGACATTTTTTCTTGAGAAATTCATGAAAATGCACCAAAACTCCCCCTTGCAATATTAAAATCATATAAATATTTAAAAGACTGAAATGGTTAAGAAAACATAACCTCCATAGTTCAGGTAAGGTCTGCAAGCATGCTGTTAGCTGTGCAAGTCCTGCACATTCCATTATTGTAACACTGAATATCTTATGATTTCCCTTTAATTGATATAATTCTGTGTTCAGATCTATTTATGTGTATTCACTTCACACAATCCTCTCTCACCAGGTCCAGAGACCATCCTGAAGCATCCTTTGAGTCTCTTCAGTCACCCTCAGCAGCCATTCCATCATGTGATTCACTGCACCAGCTGGGACCTCCACCAATGGTGCCTACACAGCCTCTCTGCCCTCCACCCCTCGCCCCTGCTCAAGCTATTGGCCCCCTGCTATGGTTCCCACCCAGATCTTTGGGGCCACCTCCCATTACTGCCACACACACCTTAAGGCCTCCTCACATTACCTCAGCACACAGGTTGGTGCCCCCTCCCATTGCCCAAGTACAGCACCTAGGGCCTCCGCCAATGGACAACACTTTGGGAACCCCCACCTGTAGACCCTGCACAAGTAATAGTGCCTCCAGCCATCAACCTCACACAGCCAATGAGGCCTCTGCCTCAAAACCCTGCTCAAGCACCGGTGCCCCCACCTGTGGTCGCACCTGGAAGTGTCCGATTCCCTTTCCCTCCAAGTCCACTGTCTTCCCCTCCTGCTCCCAGGCCAGACCCCTCACAACTCCCCTCAAGACCCCCAGGACTGCCGTTATCCCGGCTCCAGTATCTGGTTCATCCTGGTCCTATAGCAGGTCAACCAGCCCCAGTCAGCGAACAGCCTGAGCAACCCCCGGACGCAGGCTGTCTGCTCGGAATGGAGGAACACGAGGACTCTTTGGGGCTGGAAGAACTGTGTAAACCATTGTACTGTAAACTCTGCAACGTTACCCTCAACTCCCCTAAACAGGCACAGGCTCATTATCAGGCTCAGTCAGAATATGTACATACATACATCCTTCAACCACTTATCCGGGATCGGGTTGCCAGGGTCAGAATATATGTATAGTTCAACTTTATTGTTGTAATATTCAACAGCAGCCTGTAGCCAAGGTGCGAAATGGAACAAATATCTCCATCTGGTGGACATTTAACTGTTACTTTTAAATAATGTCAGTGCAAATAAAGAAGACACTCTGTTGACTTGACACGTGAATTATTTTGGTAAACATGAATGAATCTGTGGCTTTGGGGGAAATTTAGTTCGAAGCTTTTAGCCAAGTGTATGTAAAGTATGGGCTCCACTGTTTTGTGTGTCTGTCGTATCTTCTGTCTAGGGGAAGAACACAGTAAAAAGCTGAGAAATTTCTATGCTGGCAGTCAACAGCCACCAGCCATAAGGATCACGAGTCCCGGAGATGGTTGGACAGGCAAGCCCTCAGTTCAGGACCCAGCAACAGCGATACAGCCAAGCAGGTCAGGCCTGAGACTACATTCAGAACCTTAACTAAAGTCTAATGTGGGGATGGCTTGGTTTTAACTCTTGTGGAAAGGCTTGGAGGTATTTCGCAGAGTAGTCCCTGAGCCCGAAGCCAATTTGACCTAATCTGTTAAGCTTAATGGGGACTAAACAACCCATTAGAAAAGTCATACCACAGTTTACCATGTTCTAGACAAAAATGTATGGTGGCCACCACAGTCGATAGCCAGGTAGGAAGTCAATGAAAGATTACACTGGGGTCTACATTTAAAAATGCTCCACTCATACTGAAAAGTATAACCACATACTCGCCTGGTCATAAAGGTATAGTTTGGATATCTATGACCGAATGTTTTGGAGTTATGGGGTAAAAACAGCACAAACTGGTAACATATGTCATAGAATCCAATACGACCCCAATTCCAATGAAGTTGGGACGTGTGTAAAATGTAAATAAAAACAGAAGGCAATGCATTTGCAAATCCTCTTCAACCTATGATTTCACTGAATACACCACAAAGACAATGATATTTAATGATTCAAACTGATAAACTTTATTGTTTTTGTGTAAATATTTGTTCATTTTGAAATGGATGCCTGCAACACGTTTCTAAAAAAGCTGGGACAGTGGTATGTTTACCACTGTGTTACATCACACCTTTCCTTCTAACAACACTCAATAAGCATTTTGGGAACTGAGGACACTAATTGTTGAAGCTTTGGAGGTGGAATTCTTTCACATTCTTGCTTGATGTACGACTTCAGGTTGTTCGACTGTCCGGGTCTCTGTTGTCAATTTTGCGCTTCATAATGCGCCACACATTTTCAATGGTGACAGGTCTGGACTGCAGGCAGGTCAGTCTAGTACCCGCACTCTTTTACTACGAAGCCACGCTGTTGTAACACATGCAGAATGTGGCTTGGCAATTGTCTTGCTGAAATAATCAGGGACATCCCTGAAAAGACATTGATTGGATGGCAGCATGTGCTGCTCCAAAACCTGGATGTATGAGACAAGTTCTGATTGTTTGTTTCTTTTATAAGTTCAAGACTGCATATTTCTTCCTTTATTCTATGTTCAGCATATTTTAGAATTATTACGCTTCTGTTAATAATAACAATTATGCTACAACTCAAAACTTATTTTTGACATAATGGTGTAATTACAGTTATTTAGTTACTGTAGCTTTAAGAAGGGACTTCGTGAGGTTCGTAATTATTTTTGCAGTTACGCAGGGCAGTTGGAAGCATACCTGTTAAAGCACTACTTCAGCAAATGACTCAGAAGAATCCATGAACAATGATCAGCAGAACTGGTTTGAACCAAAGGCAACTGTATTTAGAGACTTTTGTGATGATGTGACCTCTAGTAATACTGTGAGAAATCTTGGAGTCATTTTTGATCAGGATATGTCATTCAAAGCGCATATTAAACAAATATGTAGGACCTGCTTTTTTGCATTTACGCAATATCTCTAAAATCAGAAAGGTCTTGTCTCAGAGTGATGGCTGAAAAACTAATTCATGCATTTATTTCCTCTAGGCTGGACTATTGTAATTCATTATTATCAGGTTGTCCTAAAAGTTCCCTAAAAAGCCTTCAGTTAATTCAAAAATGCTGCAGCTAGAGTACTGACGGGGACTAGAAGGAGAGAGCATATCTCACCCATATTGGCCTCTCTTCATTGGCTTCCTGTTATATTCTAGAATAGAATTAAAATTCTTCTTCTACTTATAAGGTTTTGAATAATCAGGTCCCATCTTATCTTAGGGACCCTCGTAGTACCATATCACCCAATAGAGCGCTTCGCTCTCAGACTGCAGGCTTACTTGTAGTTCCTAGGGTTTGTAAGAGTAGAATGGGAGGCAGAGCCGTCAGCTTGCAGGCTCCTCTCCTGTGGAACCAGCTCCCAATTCGATCAGGGAGACAGACACCCTCTCTACTTTTAAGATTAGGCTTAAAACTTTCCTTTTTGCTAAAGCTTATAGTTAGGGCTGGATCAGGTGACCTGAACCATCCCTTAGGTTAGGCTGCTATAGACGTAGACTGCTGGGGGTTCCCATGATGCATTGTTCTTTCCTCTTTTTGCTCTGTATGCACCACTCTGCATTTAATCATTAGTGATCGAGCTCTGCTCCCCCTCCACACATGTCGTTTTCCTGGTTCTCTCCCTCAGCCACAACCAGTCCCAGCAGAAGACCTGCCCCTCCTGAGCCTGGTTCGCTGGAGGTTTTCTTCCTGTTAAAAGGGAGTTTTTCCTTCCCACTGTAGCCAAGTGCTTGCTCACAGGGGGTCGTTTTGGACCGTTGGGGTTTTACATAATTATTGTATGGCCTTGCCTTCAATATAAAGCGCCTTGGGGCAACTGTTTGTTGTGATTTGGCGCTATATAAAAAAATTGATTGATTGATTGATTGATGTGGATAAATGGATAAAGGATGTTATGAGCGCATGGAGGAAGCTAGGAAAATAAATGAAGATGTGCACCCCACAGACAGCATATCAGTAGCAGCATCCGGAAAGTCCAAAAGATCTAAGTCAAGTTCTGTCCATTCGCGAACATCCTCTGCCTCTTCTGCACGTTTGAAGGCTGAACTTGAAAAGGCTGCACTTATAGCACAAGCAGCAGGACTCAGACAAAACATGCTTTGGAAGAGCAAGAAGCTAAGCTCAAGGCTGAGAAAGAAGAGCTTGAGATCCAGACTGCTTTGGCTGCTGCAGATGCTAAACTCAAAGTTTTGAGGGATTAGATGATGAACGAAGTGACGATTCAGAGCATTCAAGGAATACAGGCCATGTACGTAATCCAAGGCCACTCTTCAGTAATCCTGCTCCATTAAGACCTCAAGCCGCAGTTGAAGTCTATCACTCCGACATGTTAAGTAACCACTCTGAGGACACAGCAAACCCTTTGGCCACTGTGATGCAGCGACAAAATGATATCACAGAGTTTCTTGTGAAGCATCAAAAGCTTTCTACTCTACCACCCTCAAAATATCCCTGTCTTTGAAGGTGATCCATTAGAATATAGACTCTTCATTAGGGCATTCGAGAATGGTGTGGAGAGTAAAACAGAGAGCAGCAAGGACCGCCTGTACTTTATGGAACAGTACACCAGCGGCCAGCCACGAGACTTAATTCGGAGTTGTTTGCATATGGAACCAGATCAGGGTTACGAGGAAGCAAAGAAACTCTTAAAGGAGCATTTCGGAAATGAATATAGGATCTCTGTGGCTTACATTAACAAGGCTTTAAGTTGGCCTGCAGTCAAGGCAGACGATGAAGCTCTTAATACGCTTGTTCTCTCTCTCACCAGCTGTGGAAACGCAATGATGGATATGGAGTATATGGAGGAGTTGGATAATATCGCCAACATGCGTGCCATTGTCAACAAGCTTCCATATAAGTTGAGAGAGAAGTGGAGAAGCGTTGCTTTTGACATTCAAGAAACAAAGTCTCAAAGACCAAAGTTTCAAGCCCTTTTGAAGTTTATTAACAAACAAGTCAAGGTAGAACTACATCCTGTGTTTGGAGATATAAAGGATATCAGCAAAGGACAAACCAAGTCATCAGCCATCCTCATGGCAGAAAGGAAAACTAGGAAAACAATTTTCACCACAACTGCGACACCTGTGACCAATCAGACAGGTGTCAGCACAGAGGTCAAAGTGAGCAAGAAGTTTCCATTCAGTTCTGACAGTGCCTTCACAAAACCCTGTCTTTTTTGTCAAGGTGAGCATGGTAAGGCAAACTGTAAGAAAATGAGAAAAACCCTTCACAAAGAGAAGTTAGACTTTCTTCGTGAAAAAGGATTATGCTTCAGTTGCTTGAAACGAGGGCATATGAGCAAGCTCTGCACAGAGAAACTAAGCTGTGAACTGTGCCTATTGACACATCCCACTTTGTTGCACATGAAGAGTAAAGAAAAGTTAACAGTGAAAGAAGACTCCCAAGCTGATGCTGAGAAACTCTCTGTAACTAGTGGGTTTGTGAGTACAGCTAACACATTCTATTTGGGTACAGGGACCGGTGACACAGACAGTATCCTAGCCATCGTTCTGGTTCAAGTAAAGGCCAAGAAGGGTAGTAGAGTGGTTCATTCCTATGCTTTCTTGGGTCCAGGCAGTACTGCCACATTTGTACCGAAGAGCTAATGAATGTGCTAAACCTTCATGGAAGAAAATCAACATTCTCTTAACTAGTATGGGAGAACAAAAGACTGTTCCCAGCCATCTTGTATCAGGCATAGAGGTGAGCAATATGGAAGGCTGCAACTTCATAGAGCTACAAGAAGTCTTTTCTCAAGTCACAATACCAGCTGATAAAAGAAACATTCCACTACAAGGACAAGGATGTCGACAGATGGCCTCATCTGGGGGGTGCGTATCCCTCACATTGATGCAGAAATAGGTCTGCTGATTGGAACAAATGTGCCAAAGGCTATGGAGCCAGAAGAGGTCATCAAGAGTGTTAATAACGGGCCTTACACAGTCAGAACTATTCTTGGCTGGACAGTGAATTGACCTTTGAGAGAGGGCAGCTGTGAGGTAACAAAGGATGGTATAGTACATGTTACATCAAACAGGATATCTGTAGCCAAGCTGGATGATGTGGAACCAACAGTTCAAATATGACTTCCCTGAGGGTAGCCCTGATGAACAGCAGGAGATGTCACAGGAAAACCTCAGATTTATGGACAGTGTCTCACAGTCTGCCAAACTGATAGAAGGTCATTACTGTATCAACTTACCTCTGAAAAACAAGGAGCTCTGCATGCCCAGCAACCGCGCTATGGCAGAGCAACATGCCTTGAACATGAGGAAAAAGTTTTTCAATAACTCTTCTTTTCGTGAGGACTATGTCACCTTTATGAGTGATATGATCACAAAGGGCTATGCTGTGAAGATTCCGGATGTTGAAATCAGCCGCAAGGATGAAAAGGTCTGGTACATTCCACACCACGGAGTGTACCATCCTAAAAAACACAAGCTACGCGTGGTGTTTGATTGCTGTGCTTCGTACCAGGGAACCTCTCTTAATGACCAACTACTTCAAGAGCCAGACCTCACCAGTACCCTGATTGGAGTCATCACCCGATTCCGCCAAGAACCAGTGGCTCTCATGGCTGATGTGGAGGCCATGTTTCATCAAGTAAAGGTCCCACCAGATGATACTGACTTGCTGCGGTTCCTATGGTGGCCAAATGGTGACACAAGCAAGGATTTGGAGGAGTACAGAATGGTTGTGCACTTGTTTAGGGCCACCTCCTCACCAAGTTCTGCTAGCTATGCATAAGGCGATGTGCTGAAGACAACAGGGATCTGTTTGACACTATAGTAGTTGACACTGTATTGCACAACATTTATGTTGACGACTGCGTCAAGTCAGTCAGCTCTAAAGAAGAGGCTGTCTTGTTGTGCCACAACCTGAAAGCGATCTGTCAGCAGGGAGGTTTTAACTTAACAAAGTGGATTAGCAACTGCAAGACAGTTCTTGCAGCCATACGCCATGACGAGATAGCTAAGGAAGTGAAAGATCTCGACATGGATCAAGACTCACTCCCCACAGAGAGAGCATTGGGAGTACAGTGGTGCATCCAGTCTGACCAATTCAAATTCAGAATAGTCATCCAAGACAAAGTGCCCACCAGATAAAACATTCTGTCCATGATAAGTTCCATCTACGATCCACTCGGAATACTGGCACCAGCGATTTACCAGCAAAAAAGATGTTGCAAGAGCTGTGCAGGCTAAAGTTGAACTGGGATGATGTACTTCCATCTCATTTTGCTCAGCAGTGGTCTAACTGGATACAGCAACTTCAGCTGCTAGCCGACTTTGGAGTGGACAGGTGTTTCAAACCCATACATTTTGGAGATCCATCACTTTCTCAGCTTCATCATTCTGTGTGTAGTGAGGAGGGCTATGGAACAGTGACCTACCTTGTCCAGCAAAACAGTACCAACCAGGTCCATTGTGCCTTTGTAATGGGAAAGGCTAGGGTTGCGCCACTCAAGCCTACTACCATTCCTCACCTGGAGCTAACAGTAGCAACCATGGCTGGATGATGGACAGATGTTAAGAAGAGAGCTTCAGCTGCAGCTTGCAGACTCTGTGTCTGGACAGACAGTACATCTGTGCTGAAATATGTTAACAATGAGAGGACAAGGTTCCGCACATTGTGGCCAACCGCGTGTCAGAAATACTGAAGATATCTTCAGGGTCTCAGTGGAGGCACGTCAGCTCAGGTTTAAATCCAGCCGATTATGCTTCGAGAGGACAGAAAGTAGAGGCCTTTGTGCAAAACCGAACCTGGATTTCGGGACCAGACTTTCTCACAGCGTCATCTGAAAGCTGGCCAGAAAACCCAGATCACCTGAAAGACCTCACAGCAGTAGATCCTGAGTTAAGAGAAATGCAGCAGTCAATGTGTTGCACTGACACAAAGCATGAATGCTATGACACAATTAACAGAGCATTATTCCTCATGGACCCACCTTAAGAAAGCTGTAGCATGGATCCTCAAGGTGAAAGACACATTGCTGTGTTTAGCAAAGAAGAGAAAGGAGCAAAGATCAGAGATCGGGCCATCCACCAGTGACAACCAACAGAAACAACAGCTTCACAAAATTATGGTGAGCTTCAAGGCAAGTCTGAGCAAAAGGATTCTATTTTGGTCCTTTGAAGTCAAGCGTGGAAGAGTTACTGGGAAGAGATATGGCGCATCTTTACCTGTTTAACTATTCAAGCTATCCATTTGGAGGTTGCAGCATCCCTTGACCCTGACTCTTTCATACACGCACTCCGTAGATTCATCGCAAGAAGAGGCCAAGTGTCAGAGTTGCGTTCAGACAATGGGACCAATTTTGTGGGGGCAAAGTGGGAACTCAAAAAGGCCATCCAAGAGTGGAATACCTCCAAAATAGAGACCACTTTGCTCCACTGGGAGGCATCGTCCTGTTTGTCTCCCTGATCAGTCACACAGATTAGCTGCAGAGTGCAACCTGAAAGAAAATCACAGGTCCAGCATATGTAAAATAAAAGAACTGTAGTCAAAATAAGTAGTTTTGCCATTGCATGAAGTTGGCACCGCTGAGGAGAAAAAATAAAAAAATAAAATAAAAATAAATCCACCGAGCTACTGAGTCACTCACTGAAAAGCACATGAATAAAGTAAATTGTGGTACACTTGCACTTTAACCCAACCCAGTAGTATTACAGATATAATGTGAAGTATGTATTTATCAACTTAAAAACGAAAACAAAAACATTTGGTTGGCTTTATTTTGTCATAAAAAAGTAGCTTGCCACAAGCTGAAAATGTTTTTCTGGGTTCAGTGTTTTTATTGCAATTAATTAGTTCATTATTGCCTTATTATTTTTATTAGTATGGCATTATTGTCATATTAATGAGGAGGAAACAAAATTTTCACTCACAAAGAATTTAAAACAAAGCACACACTGAGGCAGATCTCTAATCTGTGACCCTGATCAGGATGCTGCAAAGCACTTTTGGACAAAAGAGGAAGCGTCCTCAAAAAACAGGAAGTAGGCGAGGGTGGATGCTGGCTGAGACACAAGCTTGCTTTGAAAACTGAAACAATTACAACTAGGCCATAAATCTCAGGCCTCAAAGTCCCACGTCGGCCTCACTAACAACCAATATGCTTCCAGTTGTACTATATTACAAGACAAAGTGGTTTTAAGTTTACTCATGAAACAGTGATTGATTTGAGCAAAAAATAATCACAGCAATTTACAAGATCAATCAAACAAAGAACAAAAACTACCTTGTTGTGATGGTTAGTTCCAAAACCAGGATACAGACAATGGTGAAATAATTAAATCCTTAGTTTGCAGAAAATCAATCAACAGTAGTTTTAACTATAAACCTGCCTAGTCCATGTTTGTCAACCTGAAAGACTGAGCCACAAGTGTTTGACGAAATAAAATATATTTGTCAGTTTATCCACCACATGTACCACACAATATTAAAGGATAAATCAAATCAGAAGCTTGTGCATTTCCAAAACTGGCCACAAATTCTGGAAAGGAGAATTGTAACTCGACTATAAGGGGATGTCTCAGCTGCCTAGGATTTTTCGGTTTCTTAACACCTATCGTACAGTAAACTGAACATCTTTGTTTTGTGAATATAACAAGACACTTGAAGACAACATCTTGGACTTTGAGAAAATCTGAAAGACATTTTCAGCATTTTCTGACTTTTATGGGCCAAATAACTAATTGATACAGTAGAGAAAATAACCTACAGATTAATTGATAATTAATAATCATCAGTTGCAGTCCTAATTCAGTAGTGGCCACATATCAAAAATGACTAAAAAACAAAGAAAGAAAGAAATAACATCCCAAACACTTATGCTCACAATTGTACGAAGATGACTAGTCAACTAGAAACAAGTACTGTACTTTCTGAGGTATAAGTCATACCAGAGGATAAATTGCAGTGGAGTATAAGTCACACCTGTTTTCTGTATCATCAGCTCTTAAATGTGGGATTTTTGTCTATTGTTGAAGTGCACTCTGTATTATATCATATACCTATAAATGATACGCCAATAAGATTGGATAAAACACTAAAGAATAAATAGTAATACACCCTTTTCGCGGATGGATAATATTTTTCATACCACCCGAGTAATCAGCCAATCAGGAGCGGAGCGGCGCCACGACGAAGAGGCGTGGTCAGAGGAACTGTGAAATACTGGTGAGTCACTATTCATAATTTCTTACGTGTCTAACCTCGTAGGTTGATCGTTAAAAAAATTTGTTAGTTCTAAAAGCCATCATAATTATTTATAGGAAAACGTTCTACTTTTTTCTACTAACGTTTGAACTTTGAGTGGTTACACAGGACAGAAAAGTGAGAAAATGTTAATGCTTGTTTGAGAAAAGTGTATAAAGTGTGTAGTGAGGGTGTTACAGCCTTAAAACATCTATAATAATTGTAAAAAAACACTGACTACTTCGCAGATTTCGCCTATCGCGATAAATGAAGGACCACTGTATATGATAAAATCGTTATCAAGTTGTTCACCAATGAATATGGCTTTTTACACCCTTTAGAAAACCATACAACATTTATCATTTATAGGTATATGATAAAATTATCAAGTTGTTCACCAATGAATATGGCTTTTTACACCCTGACTAAACCATACACCGAGGCCGAAGGGTGTACGGTGGTGTAGGTGTATGAACTTGATAACTGATAATATGGCTGCGATGCTATGCGCACTGATTGACTGATTACCGGTCGGATATTTTCCCATATCCGGACCAGTTTCCATGACAATCTGTCCGCAATGCATATTTCTGTTACAAACCAGGAAGCTAAAAGCACAATTAGAAAAACGAAGTTGGGCATGTACATGATACATAAATAACAGCATCAGAAAAAAAACACACACATATTGAAAGCTTACCAGCTAACAACCGGACCATCTGTGAGCAAGTCATGGACGTGAAGAAAGTGCAACACCATCAGCAGTATATTCAGGTGAGACTGTAAGTTTGTGTGTTTATATATATAAAACAACCATATAAAAACTATATCTTGCTTGCTCAGTCTGTACGGGGATATCAGACCTTAGTGTTTTCACACAGACCTCACCAACGCTCAGTCCGTACTTACACCTCAGTCTGATATTTGCCCATACAGACCTCTCGTCAGTTAATAATCCTTTATTATTTCTGCTTATTCTTTTATTATTACAGTTTATTTTGTTAGTGCTTTGATTCCTGGGAAAGCCCTATTTAAATAGTGATTCTAATTATTGTTACTATTATTAACAATAAATGCATGATTTGTCTGGATATAAGTAGCACTAGGGGATAAGTCTAAGTCGCAAGACCTCCCAACCTCTGGGGGGGGGGAATAAAAAAAACAAAGCGATAAATACTGCAGAAAACAAGGTACTTCTTATTTGAGAGACTCACTGTCAAATCACATTTTCATTATCATTATTATCATCTCGAATATAGCTGCGCCCCTGAAAGAAAGTTATATGGTCAAAATAAAAAAATAAATAAAACACATCAGTCTCAGGTTGCATGATTGTGAAAAGTTTACGACGTTCCATAGACTTTCATTTGCGCGGTGGATAGCGGGCTTTACTCTTGTTAACCAAAATGAAAAGACATCAATAAAACAATGAAGGTTGGAACACATTTAAATGCATACTGATACTGACAGGCACATTTATACTCTGAAAAAACATACTTATTTTTTATTTATTAATTATGTTGTCCAGTATTTCTTTTCTGTTCCAGCGACACCCCCCACCCCCATGACCCTTAAGTAAGCAGTTGAAGATGAGTGAGTGAGTATATTACTTTTCTCAATAATTTGAGGGGGAGGCAGGGTGCACCCTCTAGTGACCAGCCACCCAGTTTAAGCACAGATTACATGATTTCAGGCATCAATGGGTTATCCCATTTTTATTTATTTTGTTAAAATCACAGACAACTGGCTATCAAAAAAAATTGCTAATGGGAGACAAGCTTAATGTCAGTTTGCTAACATCGGCTTCTTCAATAGCACTGCCTGGGTAGTACGACACCATTTAATGCAGTTGTTTCATTTAACAATGAAAACATTCTAAATTAGAAATTCTCAAGACGCACATGCAAGACCAGAACTTGTGTAAAACTAGCATGTAGGTGGTTCAATATGGTTCCATAAATTTAAAGAAATACATATTTTTAAACAACAACAACCACTAAAAAGAACAGCTCGGTAAAAATAGCCAAGGTGAAATCATTGTGTGCCCAAACAAGACAAGTATTTTAAAATATTTTAGTTTGCATAGACAACATATTCTGATAAACACTACTGTATATTTGAATATGGACAGTGTGGCAATGTGAGCCCAAATTAGTCTTTTTAATTCTTGATTATACAATGAATTAAAAAAAAACTTTTTTAATAATATTTGCAGCACTTTGTGAGAGAGAGAGAGAATATTGGTAATGTTAACCTGAGAGGAGCAGCTCTCTTATTTTGATGGGACGGTTCCAGCTTCCATGTTTCAATCCATCTTCAGTTCACACAGTCACTGAAATAAGTGTTAGAGTGACAGAAAATTAAAACACTGTTGTGCATTATATATATATATATATATTTGTGTGTATTATATCTCCACACCGGCTAGCAGTAGGTTAGCTAACGTTAGCTGTTTGGCAATGACAATTCAGGGATAGCAAATACAAAAACAATCCGTAGAGGATTTTGAAGGCAGTGACGAAAACCAATAATTAGACTACGAAGTAAGATGAAAAATAAATTCTACATTTTCTGTTCTGTTTCGCCAGCCATCCTCGGGACAGGTTAGCTTGCTAACAGCCTGTCATTAATATGCTGAAAATTGAAAATTCACGAAAATTTGTGTGGTAAAAGATACAAGTGGAGCTGATGTGACATATCCGACCTTTTCTTGCTGAATGGATGGTCCAACACCAGCCCGCCAGCTAGCTACCTAGCTAGCCGGCTCCTTCGGTGCCAGCGGCCGGGGAGCTGGCGGCTCCCGGCGGCTGGCAGAGCGAGTTCTTCTCGTTCGGCTCTCACAGTCTCTGCGCCTGTTCACGCTGACAGCAGACCCCTACTCTCACCCACCCACATAAATTATCCGCTGCCGTTGTGTTGTTGGTAATTAACAAGCAGAAGACAAAGATAATTAGTTTGTGTCCGTGTCCAGTCAGGGGCTCAAACTGAGAGACAGTCAGCCGAGCGGCTGCGACAAAGCAGCAGCCCACGCTGCTCTGCGGCTGGGCCTCCAGACGAACGATTGATTATTCGATAACCAACCATCGCCATCGAGTCATTTATCAAACAAGCATTTTCTGGTTAAGGCTTTTCAAATTTAAGGATTTGATGCGTTATTCCTCCTCTGTCTTAAAAGAAAGAATTGGATATCCAGTTTGGACAAAACTTTATGTCATAAGTAATGTTTTGAAGTAAAACAGATTATCTTAAAAATATTTTAATTTATATTACAACACGAATGGAAAATTCAGTTATTTCATTAGCTTTATATTTAGTTACTTAGGCTTTTATTTAACTTTAAATGTACTTATTTTTACTTTAGCTTTATCCATTTATTTCAGTTATGGCTTTATTTCAGTTATTGTTTATTTCAGTTATGGTTTCGCTGCTTTTATATTAAAGTTGTGTTCCAGTTACATTTCGTTACATTTATTACATTTATTTTCGGGTATCTTTATTACTTCCATTACTTCTATACTCAATACTTATATTTATTTACTTTTATTTATTTACCACAGCGGACTCCCCCCCACCTCCATGGTACAACAACCAATCCAATCTACCTCCATATATACAAGGTTGGGTAGGATTACTTTAAAAGAATACATGTGGATTACATGTATGTACATACATTTGGATTACTTGTAATCTGATTACTTTTGGATTATATTTCAAAGTAATCCTACCCAACCTTACACACACACATATATACACACACCACACACACCACACACACACACACCACACACACCACCACACACACACACACACACACACACACACACACACACAACCCCAATTCCAGTGAAGTTGGGACATTGTGTAAAGTGTAAAATATAAATTAAAACAGAATACAATGATTTGCAAATCCAATTCAACCTATATTGAGTTGAATACACCACAAAGACAAGATACGAGGTCTGTCAAAGTATAGGTCCTTTTTATTTTTTTCAAAAACTATATGGATTTCATTCATATGTTTTTAAGTCAGACATGCTTGAACCCTCGTGCGCATGCATGAGTTTTTCCACGCCTGTCGGTGACGTCATTCGCCTGTGAGCACTCCTTGTGGGAGGAGTCGTCCAGCCCCTCGTCGGAATTCCTTTGTCTGAGAAGTTGCTGAGAGACTGGCGCTTTGTTTGATCAAAATTTTTTCTAAACCTGTGAGACACATCGAAGTGGACACGGTTCGAAAAATTAAGCTGGTTTTCGGTGAAAATTTTAACAGCTGATGAGAAATTTTGAGGTGATACTGTCGCTTTAAGGACTTCCCACAGAGCGGGACGTCGCGCAGCGCTCTCAGGCCCGTCGTCAGCCTGTTTCAAGCTGAAAACCTCCACATTTCAGGCTCTATTGATGCAGGACATCGTGAGAGAACAGAGAAGTTTCAGAAGAAGTCGGTTTCAGCATTTTATCCGGATATTCCACTGTTAAAGGAGATTTTTTTAATGAAAGACGTGCGGGCGGATTGCAGCATCAGCTCGCAGCCGCTGCGACGCTCCGCCACAGGAAAAACCTCTGTTGGAAGCCTTAAGGACAAGTTGGAACATGTCCAGCTGTTAGACAATTTCTCATATACTCACTCCACTGAAAGCCATCAAAAGCCGCCTGGATTTTACAAATGGTTATCAACACGGAGGTGTTTTTCCTGTGCCGCCGCACCGCGCCGGCTGCGTCCCGACGCGCGGACCCGTCCACACGTCTTTCATTTGATCAAACAAAGCGCCAGTCTCTCAGCAACTTCTCAGACAAAGGAATTCCGACGAGGGGCTGGACGACTCCTCCCACAAGGAGTGCTCACAGGCGAATGACGTCACCGACAGGCGTGGAAAAACTCACGCATGCGCACGAGGGTTCAAGCATGTCTGACGTAAAAACATATGAATGAAATCCATATAGTTTTTGAAAAAAATAAAAAGGACCTATACTTTATTGACAGCCCTCGTATTAATGTTCAAACTGATAAACGTTACTGTTTTTGTGCAAATATTTGCTCATTTTGAAATGGATGCCTGCAACACGTTTCAAAAAAAGCTGGGACAGTGGTATGTTTACCACTGTGTTAAATCATCTTTCCTTCTAACAACACTCAATAAGCATTTGGGAACTGAGGACACACATGATTGGGTATAAAAGGAGCATCCCCAAAAGTCTCAGCCATTCACAAGCAAAGATGGGGCGAGGATCACCACTTTGTGAACAACTGCATGAAAAAATAGTCCAACAGTTTAAGTACAATGTTTCTCAATGTTCAATTGGAAGAAATTTAGGGATTCCATCATCTACAGTCCATAATATAATCAGAAGTTTCAGAGAATCTGGAGAACTTTCTACATGTATGCAGCAAGGCCGAAAACCAACATTGAACGCCCATGACCTTCGATCCTCGGTGGCAGTATGCATAAAAACCGAGATCATTGTGTAAAAGATCTTACCGAGTGGGCTCAGGAACACTTCAGAAAAACTGTTGGTCAATTTAACACAGTTTGTTTGCTATGTCCTACAAGTTGCAAGTTAAAACTCTACCATGCAAAGCGAAAGCCAAACATCAACAACATCCAGAAACGCTCTGCCTTCTCTGGGCCAGAGCCATTTGGAAATGGACAGATGGCAAAGTCGAAAAGTGTGCTGTGGTCTGATGAGTCCACATGTCGAATTGTTTTTTTGGAAATCATGGACGTCCGGTGTCCTTGCAGGGTGGTGGCCAAGTGGGTAATGCACTTGGTTTCAGTTCGGAGGGTTCTGGGTTCAATCCCACCCCTGCCATGGTGGAGTTGCGTCGAGGAAGGGCAATCCGGCGTAAATCCTGTGCCAAAATCAACATGCAGATCCACCTTGGATCTGCTGTGGCGACCCCGAGTGCAAATAAGGGAGCAGCCGAAGGGACTTACTATGGACGTCGTGTCCTCCAGAAAAAGAGGGAAAAGACCATCCAGATTGTTACCAGAGCAAAGTTCAAAAGCCAGCATCTGTGATGGTATGGGGGTGTCTTAGTGCCCATGGCATGGGCAACTTACACATTTGTGATGCATCATCAATGCTGAAAGGGTCCATCTGCACTCTTTACGTGTATTAATTGCACCTGTTTGAACTTGTTACCTGTATAAAAGATACCTGTTCACACACTCAATCAATCACACTCCAACCTGTCCACCATAGCCAAGACCAAAGAGCTGTCTAAGGACACCAAGGACAAAACTGTAGACCTGCACAAGGCTGGGATGGACTACAGGACAACAGGCAAGCAGCTTGGTAGAAGACAACAACTGTTATGATATTTACTAGAAAGTGTTAGAAACACAAGATGACTGTAAGTCTCCCTCGGTCTGGGAATCCATGCAAGATGTCACTTTGTGGTGTAAGGATGATTCTGAGAAAGCTCAGAACTACACAGGAGGACCCGGTCAATGACCTGAAGAGAGCTGGGACCACAGTCACAAAGATTACATTAGTAACACATGATGCTGTCATGGTTTAAAATCCTGCAGGGCAGCACATGTCCAGGCCCGTTTGAAGTTCACCAGTGACCATCTGGATGATCCAGAGGAGGCATGGGAGAAGGTCATATGGTCAGATGAGACCAGATAGAGCTTTTGGAATCAACTCGCCCTCTCGGCTGAATTCCTTTGTTTCACATGCTGCTCGAGACGGCGCGCGTTGCTTATCAACAATTTTTTCTGGACCTGTGAGGAATATCCGAGTGGACACTTACAAATGGTTTTCAACACGGAGGTGTTTTTTCCTGTCGCGACCCCCCGCGGTCAGGTCCGGCCCGACATGCGACTCTGTCCGCACGTTCTTTCATTACAAAATGTCCGTTAACAATGGAATGTACGAATAAACTCCTCATGCCGACTTCTGCTGAAAGTTCTCTGTTCTCTGATGACTTCCTGGATCAACAGAGCCTGAAATGTGGAAGTTTTCAACTTGAAACGGTGAGACGCTGCCGCCTCGAAGCGCAGATCGCCGTCAGGCACCGTGGGCCATCCTTACAGCGACACTACCAGACCAAAATCTCTCATCAGCCGTTAAAATTTTTACTGAAAACTTGCTGAATTTATCGAATGGTGTCCACTCAGTTGTGCCTTACAGTTTTGAAAAAAATTTTGATCAAACAAAGCAGCAGTCTCTGAGCCATTCCTAAACATGAAAAAACGACGAGAGGGTGGGCCACTCCTCACTCAAAGACTGCCCACAGGCGAATGACGTAACCGACAGGGCATGAAAAAAACTCTTGCATGCCCACGAGGGTTCAAGCATGTCTGATGTAATCACACGTGATTCAAATTCATATGGTTTTTGAAAAAAATAAGGTCGGATACTTTTCTAATAGACCTCGTATATATATATATATATATATATATATATATATATATATATATATATATAATCCCAATTCCAATGAAGTTGGGACGTTGTGTAAAATGTAAATAAAAACAGAATACAATGATTTGCAAATCCTCTTCAACCTATATTCAATTGAATACACCACAAAGACAAGATATTTAATGTTCAAATTGATAAACTTTAATGTTTTGTGCAAATATTTGCGCATTTTGAAATGGATGCCTGCAACACGTTTCAAAAAACCTGGGACAGTGGTATGTTTACCACTGTGTTACATCACCTTTCCTTCTAACAACACTCAATAGTGTTTGGGAACTGAGGACACTAATTGTTGAAGCTCTGTAGTTGGAATTCTTTCCCATTTGTGCTTGATGTATGACGTCAGTTGTTCAACAGTCTGGGTCTCCATTGTCGTATTTTGGGCTTCATAATGCGCCACACATTTTCAATGGGTGACAGGTCTGGACTGCAGGCAGGCCAGTCTAGTACCTGCACTCTTTTACTATGAAGGCACGCTGTTGTAACGTGCAGAATGTAGCTTGGCATTGTCTTTCTGAAATAAGCAGAGACGTCCCTGAAAAAGACATTGCTTGGATGGCAGAATGTGTTGCTCCAAAACCTGGAAGTTTATCAATCAATCAATCAATCAATCAATTTTTTTTTTATATAGCGCCAAATCACAACAAACAGTTGCCCCAAGGCGCTTTGTATTGTAAGGCAAGGCCATACAATAATTATGTAAAACCCCAACGGTCAAAATGACCCCCTGTGAGCAAGCACTTGGCTACAGTGGGAAGGAAAAACTCCCTTTTAACAGGAAGAAACCTCCAGCAGAACCAGGCTCAGGGAGGGGCAGTCTTCTGCTGGGACTGGTTGGGGCTGAGGGAGAGAACCAGGAAAAACACATGCTGTGGAGGGGAGCAGAGATCGATCACTAATGATTAAATGCAGAGTGGTGCATACAGAGCCAAAAAGAGAAAGAAACAGTGCATCATGGGAACCCCCCAGCAGTCTACGTCTATAGCAGCATAACTAAGGGATGGTTCAGGGTCACCCGATCCAGCCCTAACTATAAGCTTTAGCAAAAAGGAAAGTTTTAAGCCTAATCTTAAAAGTAGAGAGGGTGTCTGTCTCCCTGATCTGAATTGGGAGCTGGTTCCACAGGAGAGGAGCCTGAAAGCTGAAGGCTCTGCCTCCCAATCTACTCTTACAAACCCTAGGAACTACAAGTAAGCCTGCAGTCTGAGAGCGAAGCGCTCTATTGGGGTGATATGGTACTACGAGGTCCCTAAGATAAGATGGGACCTGATTATTCAAAACCTTATAAGTAAGAAGAAGAATTTTAAATTCTATTCTAGAATTAACAGGAAGCCAATGAAGAGAGGCCAATATGGGTGAGATATGCTCTCTCCTTCTAGTCCCCGTCAGTACTCTAGCTGCAGCATTTTGAATTAACTGAAGGCTTTTTAGGGAACTTTTAGGGCAACCTGATAATAATGAATTACAATAGTCCAGCCTAGAGGAAATAAATGCATGAATTAGTTTTTCAGCATCACTCTGAGACAAGACCTTTCTGATTTTAGAGATATTGCGTAAATGCAAAAAAGCAGTCCTACATATTTGTTTAATATGCGCTTTGAATGACATATCCTGATCAAAAATGACTCCAAGATTTCTCACAGTATTACTAGAGGCCAGGGCAATGCCATCCAGAGTAAGGATCTGGTTAGACACCATGTTTCTAAGATTTGTGGGGCCAAGTACAATAACATCAGTTTTATCTGAGTTTAAAAGCAGGAAATTAGAGGTCATCCATGTCTTTATGTCTGTAAGACAATCCTGCAGTTTAGCTAATTGGTGTGTGTCCTCTGGCTTCATGGATAGATAAAGCTGGGTATCATCTGCGTAACAATGAAAATTTAAGCAATACCGTCTAATAATACTACCTAAGGGAAGCATGTATAAAGTGAATAAAATTGGTCCTAGCACAGAACCTTGTGGAACTCCATAATTAACCCTAATCTGTGAAGAAGATTCCCCATGTACATGAACAAATTGTAATCTATTAGACAAATATGATTCAAACCACCGCAGCGCAGTGCCTTTAATACCTATGGCATGCTCTAATCTCGGTAATAAAATTTTATGGTCAACAGTATCAAAAGCAGCACTGAGGTCTAACAGAACAAGCACAGAGATGAGTCCACTGTCCGAGGCCATAAGAAGATCATTTGTAACCTTCACTAATGCTGTTTCTGTACTATGATGAATTCTAAAACCTGACTGAAACTCTTCAAATAGACCATTACTCTGCAGATGATCAGTTAGCTGTTTTACAACTACCCTTTCAAGAATTTTTGAGAGAAAAGGAAGGTTGGAGATTGGCCTATAATTAGCTAAGATAGCTGGGTCAAGTGATGGCTTTTTAAGTAATGGTTTAATTACTGCCACCTTAAAAGCCTGTGGTACATAGCCAACTAACAAAGATAGATTGATCATATTTAAGATCGAAGCATTAAATAATGGTAGGGCTTCCTTGAGCAGCCTGGTAGGAATGGGGTCTAATAAACATGTTGATGGTTTGGATGAAGTAACTAATGAAAATAACTCAGACAGAACAATCGGAGAGAATGAGTCTAACCAAATACCGGCATCACTGAAAGCAGCCAAAGATAACGATACATCTTTGGGATGGTTATGAGTAATTTTTTCTCTAATAGTTAAAATTTTGTTAGCAAAGAAAGTCATGAAGTCATTACTAGTTAAAGTTAATGGAATACTCAGCTCAATAGAGCTCTGACTCTTTGTCAGCCTGGCTACAGTGCTGAAAAGAAACCTGGGGTTGTTCTTATTTTCTTCAATTAGTGATGAGTAGAAAGATGTCCTAGCTTTACGGAGGGCTTTTTTTATAGAGCAACAGACTCTTTTTCCAGGCTAAGTGAAGATCTTCTAAATTAGTGAGACGCCATTTCCTCTCCAACTTACGGGTTATCTGCTTTAAGCTACGAGTTTGTGAGTTATACCACGGAGTCAGGCACTTCTGATTTAAAGCTCTCTTTTTCAGAGGAGCTACAGCATCCAAAGTTGTCTTCAATGAGGATGTAAAACTATTGACGAGATACTCTATCTCACTTACAGAGTTTAGGTAGCTACTCTGCACTGTGTTGGTATATGGCATTAGAGAACATAAAGAAGGAATCATATCCTTAAACCTAGTTACAGCGCTTTCTGAAAGACTTCTAGTGTAATGAAACTTATTCCCCACTGCTGGGTAGTCCATCAGAGTAAATGTAAATGTTATTAAGAAATGATCAGACAGCAGGGAGTTTTCAGGGAATACTGTTAAGTCTTCTATTTCCATACCATAAGTCAGAACAAGATCTAAGATATGATTAAAGTGGTGGGTGGACTCATTTACTTTTTGAGCAAAGCCAATACAGTCTAATAATAGATTAAATGCAGTGTTGAGGCTGTCATTCTCAGCATCTGTGTGGATGTTAAAATCGCCCACTATAATTATCTTATCTGAGCTAAGCACTAAGTCAGACAAAAGGTCTGAAAATTCACAGAGAAACTCACAGTAACGACCAGGTGGACGATAGATAATAACAAATAAAACTGGTTTTTGGGACTTCCAATTTGGATGGACAAGACTAAGAGTCAAGCTTTCAAATGAATTAAAGCTCTGTCTGGGTTTTTGATTAATTAATAAGCTGGAATGGAAGATTGCTGGTAATCCTCTGCCTCGGCCCGTGCTACGAGCGTTCTGACAGTGTGACTCGGGGGTGTTGACTCATTTAAACTAACATATTCATCCTGCTGCAACCAGGTTTCTGTAAGGCAGAATAAATCAATATGTTGATCAATTATTATATCATTTACCAACAGGGACTTAGAAGAGAGAGACCTAATGTTTAATAGACCACATTTAACTGTTTTAGTCTGTGGTGCAGTTGAAGGTGCTATATTATTTTTTCTTTTTGAATTTTTATGCTTAAATAGATTTTTGCTGGTTATTGGTGGTCTGGGAGCAGGCACCGTCTCTACGGGGATGGGGTAATGAGGGGATGGCAGGGGGAGAGAAGCTGCAGAGAGGTGTGTAAGACTACAACTCTGCTTCCTGGTCCCAACCCTGGATAGTCACGGTTTGGAGGATTTAAGAAAATTGGCCAGATTTCTAGAAATGAGAGCTGCTCCATCCAAAGTGGGATGGATGCCGTCTCTCCTAACAAGACCAGGTTTTCTCCAGAAGCTTTGCCAATTATCTATGAAGCCCACCTCATTTTTTGGACACCACTCAGACAGCCAGCAATTCAAGGAGAACATGCGGCTAAACATGTCACTCCCGGTCCGATTGGGGAGGGGCCCAGAGAAAACTACAGAGTCCGACATTGTTTTTGCAAAGTTACACACCGATTTAATGTTAATTTTAGTGACCTCCGATTGGCGTAACCGGGTGTCAATACTGCCGACGTGAATTACAATCTTACCAAATTTACGCTTAGCCTTAGCCAGCAGTTTCAAATTTCCTTCAATGTCGCCTGCTCTGACCCCCGGAAGACAATTGACTATGGTTGCTGGTGTCGCTAACTTCACATTTCTCAAAACAGAGTCGCCAATAACCAGATTATCAAGTTACCAGATTATTATTAAGTTTATCAATTTGAACATTAAATATCTTGTCTTTGTGGTGTATTCAATTGAATATAGGTTGAAGAGGATTTGCAAATCATTGTATTCTGTTTTTATTTACATTTTACACAACGTCCCAACTTCATTGGAATTGGGATTTTATATATATATATATACGAGGTCTATTAGAAAAGTATCCGACCTTATTATTTTTTTCAAAAACCATATGAATTTGAATCACGTGTGATTACATCAGACATGCTTGAACCCTTGTGGGCATGCGAGAGTTTTTTCACGCCTGTCGGTTACGTCATTCGCCTGTGGGCAGTCTTTGAGTGAGGAGTGGCCCACCCTCTCGTCATTTTTTCATTGTTTAGGAATGGCTCAGACTGCTGCTTTGTTTGATCAAAATTTTTTTCAAAACTGTAAGGCACAACTGAGTGGACACCATTCGATAAATTCAGCAAGTTTTCAGTAAAAATTTTAACGGCTGATGAGAGATTTTGGTCTGGTAGTGTCGCTGTAAGGATGGCCCACGGTGCCTGACGCCGATCTGCGCTTCGAGGCGGCAGCGTCTCACCGTTTCAAGTTGAAAACTTCCACATTTCAGGCTCTGTTGACCCAGGAAGTCATCAGAGAACAGAGAACTTTCAGCAGAAGTTGGCATGAGGAGTTTATTCGTACATTCCATTGTTAACGGACATTTTGTAATGAAAGAATGTGCGGGCAGAGTCGCATGTCGGGCCGGACCCGACCGCGGGGGGTCGCGACAGGAAAAACACCTCCGTGTTGAAAACCATTTGTAAGTGTCCACTCGGATATTCCTCACAGGTCCAGAAAAAATGTTGATAAAGCAACGTGCGCCGTCTCGAGCAGCATGTGAAACAAAGGAATTCATCCGAGAGGGCGAGTTGATTCCAAAAAGCTCTATTCTGGTCTCATCTGACCATATGACCTTCTCCCATGCCTCCTCTGGATCATCCAGATGGTCACTGGTGAACTTCAAACAGGCCTGGACATGTGCTGCCTTGAGCAGGGGGACCTTGCTGCCCTGCAGGATTTTAAACCATGACAGCATCATGTGTTACTAATGTAATCTTTGTGACTGTGGTCCCAGCTCTCTTCAGGTCATTGACCAGGTCCTCCTGTGTAGTTCTGAGCTTTCTCAGAATCATCCTTATACCACAAAGTGACATCTTGCATGGATTCCCAGACCGAGGGAGACTGACAGTCATCTTGTGTTTCTAACACTTTCTAGTAAATAATCATAACAGTTGTTGTCTTCTACCAAGCTGCTTGCCTGTTGTCCTGTAGTCCATCCCAGCCTTGTGCAGGTCTACAGTTTTGTCCTTGGTGTCCTTAGACAGCTCTTTGGTCTTAGCTATGGTGGACAGGTTGGAGTGTGATTGATTGAGTGTGTGAACAGGTGTCTCTTATACAGGTAACAAGTTCAAACAGGTGCAATTAATACACGTAAAGAGTGCAGAATAAGAGGGCTTCTTAAAGAAAAATTAACAGGTCTGAGTGAGCCAGAATTCTTGCTGGTTGGTAGGTGTTCAAATACTTATTTGCAGCAGTAACATACAAATAAATTATTAAAAAATTATACATTGTGATTTATGGATTTTTTCTTTTAGATTGTCTCTCACAGTGCACATGCACCTAAGATGAAAATTTCAGACCCCTCCATGATTTCTTAGGGCCCTGTCCCACTGGCGTTTAGGAGGATTTGCGGATGGAATGCGCACAAAAGTGGCCCACATCCGCCAAACAACCGCAATAACCGTGTAACATTCCTGTATGAGTCGGCCGCCATCCGAACACGTCCATGATCATCTGTATCACGAATGTCCGCAGCCAGGATTTTTGAGCGGCTCAAAAATCCTGCTGCGGATGAGATCCGCATCACTGCCTGAACACATACTGGAGACATACGCAGGACATACACGACCAACGTGCCGCATATCCCCTGTCATCCACTGATATCCGCAACCGACGGGTTGGCGCGGCTTGGCGGCGGACCGGGACAGCGTGCAAAACAGATATGACACGTGCCCAGCACGGCCACATCACGGTCGCAAATGGTATGTCGCACATGCAGACAGAGTGGGCACGGATGAAGCGAGTGCATCACGGCCACTGTGCCCCTCATGGGGGCGCCTCCGCAGTCGCCTTCGCTTCTGTTCCCTGTTATATCCGCTTTTCTTCCTCATGTATTCGCTGATCCACCCCGGGACATTTGTCATTTCCGCCCACCTTTGTTGCAGACGCTCAGCTTTTGTCTCCTCATTTCATGCGCAAATCCTCCTAAACGCCAGTGGGACAGGGCCCTAAGTGGGAGAACTTGCAAAATCACAAGGTGTTCAAATACTTATTTTCCTCACTGTATATATTAGTATACAGTACATAGTTCATATTTAAACATTTTTTTTGTGGTGTATAAGATGTCTTGTTTCTTTTGTGGTGTACAGCAGCTCTACGAGAACACCCCCGATTTCATTGTACGCACCCCCCTGGTACAATGACAATAAAGGCTATTCTATTCTATCCTATTGTATTCTTGGACTTCTGTGACCTGTGTACATAATTTCATTGACACTCTATCATGGGGAAAAGAAAGAAAGAAAGAAAGAAAGAAAGAAAGAAAGAAAGAAAGAAAGATAGATAGATAGATAGATAGATAGATAGATAGATAGATAGATAGATAGATAGATAGATAGATAGATAGATAGATAGATAGATAGATAGATAGATAGATAGATAGATAGATAGATAGTGATTAGGTGCAGGCAGCCCTATACTTTGTATTTTTAGGGTGGCTCTGGCCCCTGAGCGCCACCTCCAGTGGTGCCGCCACTGCAATGCAGGTGCATCTACCTTCTGATTGTGATAGAAATTTGCCTGCAAAGCTGTTTCTCGGGACCAGCATTCGGAAGCGTGGGCCGAGGCGGCTGCTTTCAGAGTGTGCCACAGAAGTGTAACATATTTATTCACTGTGTCATGATTTGCCACCCAGGCAAATCAGCGGCGGCAGCATCGGAAACGGACCGTACCAACCAGAAAAAAAGGTGCACCGGGGCAAACACATCGCAAAAAAAAAACTCAAATTCCCCTGCAGGACACTTCTTTGTAAGCATAAAACGTGATATCCAGCCTATGTTTTATTCTGCAGTTGGGGATGTGTGCGCTTTAATGGTGTGGTTTTCTGCGTAGGTTTCGTTCCTGTGCGTAAATCCCCCCCTCAGCTGGCGCCGCTGCTACTGCTGCTGGCTGTCATCCCGTCTGACCGCCTGGATCTTTTTTTTTTTTTTTTTGGAGAGGGAGAAGTTGGAAAAAGGAGATGCAAGTGCGATGATGGCGCTGCAGCTGAAGAGCGGGGATGCCGCGTACTATCACAGTGCCGAATTCTGCAGAACTTACGCCTCAGCGCCCATCAGCTACGGGGACAGCAGCCATTATCTCACCCGCTTACCAGGTAAGGAGGCTACCCGCAGGCTGCCAGCGCTCTGTGCGCACGGATGGAGAGAAATCTAAGGCAGTGATATCTGCAGATTGCACAAGGGAGAGCGATTGTCCCGGTGCTGCTGCTTGCTGCTGCATCAGCAGCAGCAGGATCGAGGTTCCATTCTGCAGCTTATAGATGCTGCGACTCAAAATCAGAGACCCTGGAGAGCTGTGCGCCTCACAGAGGTCTGATCAGAGGTCGGGCTGCAACCTGAAACCGATATAAGAACCTTTTGCTTCTGCACAGCTGATGATGACATGTGGCAACTAGAAAGGTACTCAGAGAGCACATATTCTTTAGCCGAGGCTGAGAAAACCTGGAAAAGAGAACTGGGGTTAAATGTAATGTAGTTTATGTCACCCCAAGCTGTATAGGAGTTTTCACGTGTCAAAATCCAACCCCTTGTCTGCGTTATGACACCTAGGTAATGGCTCAAGTACCTGTTTGGGTAATATACAGCCACAACGTGGCCACTACTGTAGCCACGAAGGCTCAACAGGAAGCCTGAACAGGAGTCAGTTAACAGCGTTCTGGTGAAACAAGAAGTTCACAATGGGGAATCAGGTGGAGGAAGTGATGGGTCGTAATCCAAGGCTGCAGCAGCTCCTCAGACCCCAATCGGTTGGAATTTCCCAGGCATCGGACCAGGCTAAGGATCTGTCAAGGGCAATGTATTTGTTGTTGGGCAACGTTTTTCCCACAGTAAACAAATCCATGCACAGTTGTCTCTGGATCAGCCTTGGATGCAGAATCCTGTCCGGGAATTGACCAAGAAACGTTTCCTCACCACCGAGGGATTGCCACATTATTTCACAAACGGGTTTCAGTAAATGAAAGTAAAGTATGATCAGTGTAAATTTTAAGAAATTGGTTGAATTAAATCCAAGATCAAGTTGCAGGAGCCTATCCCAGCAGTCATAGGGCGTGAGGCAGGACAGGACGCCAGTCTGTCATAGGGTCACAGGGTCACATATAAACAAACAAACACACTCAAACCCACACACACACCTGCAGACAATTTAAAGTTTCCAGTCCACTTAACCTGCATGTCTTTGGATGTGGGAGGAAGCCGGAGCACCCGGAGGGAACCCACGCAAACACGGGGAGAATACGCAAACGCCACACAGAAAGACCAGAGGTGGGAATCAATCCCATGACCTTCTCGCTGTGAGACAACAGTGACCACCAACAGCCACCATGCTGCCCTCGAAATAAACAAGTGCATCTAAAACAAATTTAAATATCGCTGAAAAAGTTCACTAATTTTCAGGTATTTCAGAAAGTGAAAATTATATTTGTTCTAGATACTTTTTTTTATACCCACGTATTCCAAGTGGGTCAAAGGGCTGCTGGAGCATACCCCAGCAGTCACAAGAGGAGAGACGGGGTACACCCTGGACAGACTGTTAATCTGACGCAGGGCCACATATAGACAGACAAACACATTCACAGTCTATTTAAAGTCACCAATTCATTTAACCTGCATGTGTTTGGAAGCAGGAGGAAGCCAGAGCACACGGAGGGAACCAACGCAAACACCACACAGGAAGGATCAGGTGGGAAGGGACCCAGAACCTTCTTGTGAGACAACAGTGCAGAGCACTAAGCCTCATTATCATCCATTTTCTATACCCGCTTACACTAATTAAGGGTCACGGGGTGGGGGGTGGAGCCTATACCAGCAGTCATAGGGCGTGAGGCGGGCTACACCCTGGACAGGACGCCAGCCTATCACAGGGCCTAGACTCATTATATATAAACTAAAATGTTTCAAGCATTTTTTTTTTTTTTTATATATTTTAATTTGGATAATTGTGGTCTACAGCCCCATAAACAGACAATATTGTAATATTATAAGATATGGGTTTTTTCCTACTTGTTTTTAAAAAAATGTTAATAGAGCTGTGGCCATAATGATCAAAATTAAAATAAAAAATGCTTGAAACATTTTAGTTTATATGTAGAGTTTAGAATATGCAAAATATCCAATTTTTGAAATAGCTGACAAAAATATTGAATTTTATTCAAGATATTAAATTTTTCTGAGATGCACCTGTATGTATAGCCCACCTCAGCATGTCTGGTTATCAAAAATAAGAAGACCCATAATTTACATCTCCATATCCAGATCCCGATCCAAAGCAGCATTTATGTGGTTCTGCCTGTCAGTAAGATTGGTCGTTCCACCAGGTTTTGTGGAGATCAGCAGAAAACTTTTTCAGAAACTGATCAAAAAGTTAGATGCAAAAAAAAGGCCCATCAATATAAATAAGCGTATCAAAAAATGATCCATAACCACACCTGGATCCTGATCAATACCAGTATTTATTTGGTTCTACCTCTAAGTAAGACTGATAATTCCACAAGCCTTTGTGGAGATCAGGTGAAAACATATTGAGAAATTGATCAAATTATTGCGGCAGTTGGGGGGGGGGAGTTGGCATTTATGTCAATCAGAGTAACCAAAACTAATCCAGAATCCAAACCGTCACATAGGAGACCAGATTCCATCAAGAGGATCCCCCGGTAATTGTAATTATTCCACCGTGTTTTAGAGTGGAAGGAAAACCATTTGATTAATTAAAAAAATGTGTCACAAAACAATCAAGTAAGTAAAATCAAATTTTAGAATCCTAATTCAGATCCTGAACAATATAAAAAAGTTTATTATGGCTTGATTAGAATGATCGTTCTGCCAAGAATTTGGCAGTACATACAACCAGCCTCACAACCGCAAACCACGTGTAACCACACCAGCCCAGGACCTGCACATCCAGCATGTTCACCTCCAAGATCGTCTGAGACCAGCTACTCGGACAGCTGCTGGAACAATCGGTTTGCATAACCAAAGAATTTCTGCACAAACTGTCAGAAACCATCTCAGGGAAGCTCATCTGCATGCTCGTCGTCCTCATCGGGGTCTCGACCTGACTCCAGTTCGTCGTCGTAACCGACTTGAGTGGGCAAATGCTCACATTCGCTGGCGTTTGGCACGTTGGAGAGGTGTTCTCTTCATGGATGAATCCCGGTTCACACTGTCCAGGGCAGATGGCAGACAGCGTGTGTGGCGTCGTGTGGGTGAGCGGTTTTCTGATGTCAATGTTGTGGATCGAGTGGCCCATGGTGGCGGTGGGGTTATGGTATGGACAGGCGTCTGTTATGGATGAAGAACACAGGTGCATTTTATTGATGGCATTTTGAATGCACAGAGATACTGTGACAAGATCCTGAGGCCCATTGTTGTGCCATACATCCAAGAACATCACCTCATGTTGCAGCAGGATAATGCACAGCCCCATGTTGCAAGGATCTGTACACAATTCTTGGAAGCTGAAAATGTCCCTGTTCTTGCATGGCCGGCATACTCACCGGACACGTCACCCATTGAGCATGTTTGGGATGCTCTGGACCGTCGTATACGATAGCGTGTACCAGTTCCTGCCAATATCCAGCAACTTCGCACAGCCATTGAAGAGGAGTGGACCAACATTCCACAGGCCACAATTGACAACCTGATCAACTCTATGCGAAGGAGATGTGTTGCACTGCATAAGGCAAATGGTGGTCACACCAGATACTGACTGGTATCCCCCCCCAATAAAACAAAACTGCACCTTTCAGAGTGGCCTTTTATTGTGGGCAGTCTAAGGCACACCTGTGCACTAATCATGGTGTCTAATCAGCATCTTGGTATAGCACACCTGTGAGGTGGGATGGATTATCGCAGCAAAGGAGAAGTGCTCACTATCACAGATTTAGACTGGTTTGTGAACAATATTTGAGGGAAATGGTGATATTGTGTATGTGGAAAAAGTTTTAGATCTTTGAGTTCATCTCATACAAAATGGGAGCAAAACCAAAAGTGTTGCGTTTATATTTTTGTTGAGTGTAAAATAGATCCAGAAACCCCATGCCAGTTGTAACAGTGCCAAAAATCAATGGCTTCCTTCTTCCCATTAAAATGGCTGAAAGCGTTTTGAAATATTGATTGAACGATCATTGATAGGTCAGGTTAGGTATATGATCGGCATTTGGCCCACGTGTTTGCTGTTATTTACAGTGACACACTCACATTTCAAAATCAAAATTCAATCCAAACTTTTAGTGGACAACAACACACTCACAGGCTCAACGGCACTGCCAAGCAACTCACGGAAGAAAGTGTTACACCAGTCGGTCAGACAAGAAAGTGCAAAAGTGTTATAAAGTTTGTGAACAAACTTTTAGGTGCATACAAGATTGATACGTTCATGCATCCAGTATGACATATGAAACTGACACGGTTCTACGGTGAAACTGTCACACTAGCAGACAACCACAGGAATCTTCACTGGCAGTGCCAATGGCTATGACAAAGCACTGTGAATTCATGCCTTGAGGAGGTTTGGATGTTTTTAGTCCTTGTATTTTGCTGCATTGCGATATTTTACTAATCTCTTTTATCACATTGCAAGATCGAGCATTGGTGGAGTACACTAATAATTGTAGTTACAGCAAGATGATATACTATACAAGGCATTATACTACAGTACAATGCCTTGTCCACACGGAAACGGAACTTTCCCTATAGTCTTTTTCTTTGTCGTTTTCAGAAAGTGTTCCGTAAACACGGCACCATTTCACATAATATCAGTGCACACACAAAACCACGGAAAATGACTGAAAACGCTGTAATACATATACCAGGCCTGTATGTGGTGCTGTAAAGTGGGCGAAGTTCTTCGGGGCAACGAGAGATGCTCTGGATATATGGACATTCTCCCCCCATTCATTGACACATTGTCCCACAACTGCTGGTTCCACCAGGTCTCACCCAAAGTTTTCTCCTTGTTGCCCTTCTGGTTGCTAAACTCAGCAGTTTCTGAACACAAGTCTGTAGCCCACCATCATTGTTGTTGTTACGTGATGTCTTGCGGTCGAGGTTGAGTATGAGGTTAGCGAAGTGAGGCTATGACGTTATCATTTCACAAAAGTTGTGCATTGGTTGTACACACGAAAACGCAAAGGTGGCGTTTTGAGATTTATCCACTCTGGGACCCGTTTTCGGGCTCTGAAAACAGCGGTTCGAAACGAAACACCGATACAACACGAAACCTTTGCGGATACACCTAAACCCGTCTCCATGTGGACGGACCCTAAGTGGTACAACATGCATATTATCCAGCCTTGATAGTCTTCCCTGATATGGACTGGACATTTACTTGTATCACAAGATCTTGTTCAGTTGATGAGGGTCCAGAGTTCTTCAGAGGCGGGCAGCAACCACAGCTCAGTTGGCAGAAAGGGGGTTAGGGGATTAACACCCGGGTACTGGAACTCAAAATGGTCTCAGTACTCAGATCAGCACTTTACCTGGAAGCTCCTGCCTGTGTGACAACCAGCCACTTTGGATGATCTTGTCTGAATGCAAATTAATGTCAGGTTTCATGTGAACTTTGCCCAGTTCAGACCTCACTTTCACAGGATGGTGATGGCGTCACTGGTCCTCCGTGATCCCTTGCCCAGTCGAGCAGATGGAATTAAGTGCAGGAGGCATGTGCTTCTCATTCCTTTATAATTGATGTGATAGAACGCAGTACTGCAAGAGAAACTCCAGAGAAAACGATCACTTGGCCTATTTAAAGATTCTCAGCTGAGGACGGGGAGATTATTACGTTCTAGGACAGGAGAGGCTTTTTTTTGTGCCTCAGTTACACCATCCAACCAGCAATCTGTCATGTCTCAGAGGTCTATAACATTTGAGGCTTGTTCAAGCTTTTAAAAATTGAGTGTGTGCATTTATCCCCCCACCCCACCTACACACACACACACACCTCTGCCAAATTCAGTCGAGGCATGAAGAAAAATACATTTTTTCATGTTGCATTACCAATGGGATACTAACGGCATTTCACTTAACTTTTTTCTCCATTCTGATTAGATTAGATTAGATTAGATTAGAACTGGCTCTTCATCAGGGTATAGTGAGCCTCCACTAACTACCATATTTTAGTAGCTGGCCCCCCTCATTGAGGATAAATGTTGTCTGGTTTTTTTCTCCACCAGATAATGTTTTGCTTTGTACATTTTTCACACTCACTTTAATTTCAAATGTACCGTTCTGCCATTATTGCTTTCTCGTCATGCATTACACATCATGATGCAACCCTCTAAGATCACCCTCCATGGTTATGCAGTTTCATTTTTGTTTTTTTGCCCTGTCCACCGGCCAAGCGGCAAAGCAGGGAATTGTAACTGGTCCTGTACGTGTTTGTCTGTTTTAATCAAGATAAATAAAAAAATAGCTGGATGGATTTTCACCAAACATGGTGGGAACATTGCTTGGACAGATATCTTGAGGTGATTAACCTTTGGAGAGGATTGGATAAAGGTCAACCTTAAGGTCAACAAAAGATGTGAAAACACATTTTCCACTATATCTCCACAACCAATAGAGAGATGATCTCAAATTTATATTGATCATCAAAATATTTGTGATTAATTAGTATAAGTGGTGTCCAGCTGAAGTCCCAAGGATGCCATAAAAAGAAGTCAAGTTTGTTCTAATGTACATCCCGGTGTGTAGCGTGCGAGTGTGCAGGGGTTTGCATCAGCCTGTCTTTGGCTACACAAGTGTACCTAATGAAGTGGCCAGTGGGTTCATGTTCTGCAGCCTGCGATGTGGAAAAGGCTCCATTTGTGGGAGCCTATCGATGTGCTGTGCCATTTGTATATAATCTTTAAACTCCTGAATGTTCATGTTTTTTTAGGTCATATTCACCCTCTCTTGGATATTAAGAAAATATTTTGTTCCATATGTAATATAAATCCAAGCTGTCACTGCAAGATTTCTATAAAAGGTGACCAACAGCACCAAAATAAACAGTATAATTAAGCATGAACTCCCACATTAGGAAAGGGGGTGTTGCGTTATGACAGCAGTGGGTTAAAACAGATTAACTAGTATCCCAGAAATACATTGCAAATTATTTGTTATTTTACAGCATCTCTGTGTTGTTTCCACAGAGACAATCAAATGATTCAGACTGAAAAAGTCACAAGTAGAGAATGAATAAAAAAGTTAATTGATTTTAAGTTTAATCAGTTTAACACTTTCTGCATTTTAGACATTTAAGCTCTAAAATGTTCATTTTATTGTACTTCATACGTACTCCAGCATTTTAGAAATGAATACTTTCTGTTTGTACACTATGAAAAGTATTTATCCTTTTTCGAATTACATATTTATTCTTATTTATTTTATATATTATATATAGTATTTATATATTTTATTTGTTTCATAACACATTTTTAAAAATATATATAATTTTTAAAGGATGCTGTTTAATGTGAAAGTAAAAAGAATTTTGTGACTGAGATGAGATAAAAATATAAAATTTGTAATCATGGATGACGTAGAGTTAAAGTGTGACTTTAATGACGTGTAGGAGATTTGATCTGTGTAGTTTTTGGGCATGTTGTGGCGTCTCTGGATTGTCCAGTTTGTGATGACTCAGTATTGTGAAAAAATGTTTTCATCATGAAGACAAACAAACGTCCAGGAACTCCATGATAAGAGGATGGACGCTAGAAAATTCCCAACTCACGGAATATCTCACAGCATTCCATTAATTCAACCATGAGGGAATGTTGAAAGCAGAACTTAGTTAAAACAACTTCTGTCCAAAAAAAAAATCAATTCTTTTTCCCCTCCGCCAGATACAGATCAATATGCGGATTTGGTTCGCAATAGTCCTACGAATATACAATCACGGGATCTTGACAATCACCTTTATTCCCAATTATGACCTTCATCCTGCAATTTGTTCCTACTCACTCAGCTTTGACAGAGAATACTGAACTTTGATCTTGATTGCTGAATATTCAACCTGAACACTGATCTTTGGTCGTAGTCACAGAATCTTGATCCTAGTTCCTTACTTTTGATTCTGACTGCAGATTTTTTAAAAATCCTGATCACTCATCTCTGGACAGTCTTCCTGATCATTGATCCTGAATGTTGACCTTCTAAAGTTCGATTTTGATTGCTGACTTTTCAATCGAGACTTTCATTCTAGTCACCAATTTTTTTCCTGATTGCTGACCTTTGATCCTGACTACTAATTTGTGATCCTGATAACTCATCAGGATCACACTTTCACTTTTCCTGGCCTCTGATCCTGAATACTGAACTTAGAACCTGAGTAACATGAGTGTGAAACTTTGGTCTTGATTGATGACATTTGATCCTGATTACAGAATTTTCATTGTGTTTGCTGAATTTTTATCTTGATTACTGACTTTTGATTTTGAACTTAGATCCTGTTTTTAACTTTGAACTTGATTGGTGAATTTTGAACCTGAATGGCAATCTTTGATCCTAATCGCTGAATTTTGATCACAATCACTGAATTTGATCCCAGTTACTGATCTTCGATGCTGATCTCTGACTTCTGATCCAGATCACTTTTCCTGGCCTTTGATCCTGAATACTCAGTTTACATCCTGATAGCGTATTCCCTATCAAAATCATCCACGTCTCTTGATTCAGATGTACACTAAAATTTAATGGGTTGTCCCTTGGCCAATGCCGCACACCTCCTCCACGTCTCAGTAAAAATGGTTCATCCATTTTTGGGTAAGCCTGCAAACAAACCACCAAACATGTAAGTAACCCATGGTGATCACATGACCTTCTCTATGGCAGTAACTAGTTGTTTTGGATGCAAATATTGTAGTCAGTAGCAGCAAAATAAAGTAGTGCAGGAGCAGAAATACATTTTGTGCCAGAAACATCCACATGTTGGAAATGTTGCTTTGTAAGTGAAGTGGAACGAGTGAACGCTCAGTGCAGAGGAGAAGAAAATGTATGCAGTCGATTCTGCTGTGCAGTGGAAGTGCTTAATGTGAAAATGCTCCTATGTGATGCTGCAGGGAGGTTTGTGAGCTGCTGCACAGTCTGACTCCATCAGCAGTGGAAGGCTCCCACGAGCCAACTGCTGATGGGAGTGAAGTGGATCTGGTTCAATGTGGCCTCAGTATTGGTCTCTGAGACTTCAGGAGGAGTCTGGATGCTGAGAAACGGACTTTTCTCATACAGTGTGGCTGTTTTTTCCTTTATAATATTATTAATATTAGTATCTTACGTCGCTGGAAGTGTATTTTTCTGTCACCGTAAGCTGTTTTATGTTTTCTTTCTGGTGTTTCTGCACCACACTTGTCAGAAATCACACCAGGTTTTGGGTTTTGCCTTAAGAAATATGTCATCTCATGCTGAGATGATCAGCCATTTCATCCATTCATCATGATTCAGAAAGAACAAATTAAATTGACGTGACTCTGGCATATATATATATATATATATATATATATATATATATATGCGCTTTTGAGAGCAAGGTGATGGGGGTCTCAGCCACGCTGCTTGATAGCATTGGAAACATTGCCACTGGAAGGCCTTCTGCTGATTCTGCTGTACAAAACTGTGTAATGACACCATTTCCAACATCCAAAGTGTTTTTTCTGGATTCTTTATTGTCAAAAATAACCCATATAAGCTGATATTATATAACGCCTGAATAGATCCTTGTCATTTGATTGGTGGTTTGTATGTCACATGATATTGATCATTCGTCCCATTTGCCATTGTGCTCCATTAAGCGTGTAATTTTGGTTCCATGTAGCGTGCAAATTTAGTTCCATATGATTTCTACCATTGCTCGAAGCGCACTACACATGAGCGACGATGGCACGTTAGCAACTTATTGATGGTCGCTGCTCATTCTTCTAACACAAAAGAAAAAAAACAAATCCAGTATGACGGAAGCCGTTTGGAGGCATTTGCAATATTCGCTGGGACGTATCTAGCAAAAGAACTGCTGTTGGATGAAAAGCTCGACACATTTCTGTCGCAAATTTTTGCTGGACTGAGAAAAGCAGAAGTACCCAAAGAAGTCAATGCACAGCATCAGCTGGGGACTACACCATCAGGATTGGTTTTGAACTATCTGAGTGTTTTTGCAAGTTGACTGAGAACAATTCTGGATTGGATTGGACTCCTACTTAAAATTTGTGTTGGAGTGTTTGGAACTTGTTGACGTCAAAAGACCAGTGATGCACACCAAAATGTAAGTCCCTTTTTTGTTTTGTTTTTAAATGAATGAAATATGTACAGTTGTGCTCAAACGTTTATATACCCTGGCAGAATTTTTGCTTTTTTGGCCATTTTTAAGAGCATATGAATGACAACAACTTTTTTTTTCACTCATGGTTAGTGGTTGGGTGAAGCCATTTATTGTCAAACAACTGTGTTTCCTCTTTTTAAATCAAAATGAGAAGAGAACTACCCAAATGAACCTGCTCAAAAGTTTACATACCCTGTTCTTAATACTGTGTATTGCCCCTTTAACATCACTGACAACTTGGAGTCTTTTGTGGTAGTTTGTGGACGAGGCTCTCTAATGGTAAAGCTGCCACCGAATATGTTTCGGACTTTATTTACATCAATTACAAGGAAATACAAACAGTATGTCACTCTATGGTAAATCTGCATGGAGTAGACAGTTCTCAAAAACTGAGTGACTGTGCACCACGTAGAAGAGTGAGGAAAGCCACCAAGACACCCAGACAACCCAGAAGAAGTAATAGGCTTGCGTGGCTGTGATTGGAGAAAATTTTGACAATAAATGGCTTCACCCAACCACTAACAATGAGTGAAAAAAAAGTTTGCGTGTTGCCATTCATATTCTCTTAAAAACTGTCAAAAAAGCAAAAATTCTGCCAGGATATGTAAACTTTTGAGCACAACTATATAAAACAAATGGAGTGTTTTTTCATTCGATCAACGTACAAATATTTCATGAGGTGAAAGATGGAATGTTCCAATCAACAAGGCACAGCCTCGACGAGAACTATGACTGTTTTTGCAAGTTGACTGAGAATAATTCTGGATTGGATGGGACTGCTCTTTAAAATTGTGTTGGAGTGTTTGTTCCTTTAATGTTCCATTATGTTCCATTAATGGAACATTCCATCTTTCACCTCATGTTATGGATAAGACGCGGATTGAGGAGCGGTCTAGTATCTGACTGAACCCAGCATGAAATAATCAGAAGCAGTTCCAAAAAGAAAACACATTTATTTTTCTCCCTTTGTGCTATACATGAAATACTAAATAATTACAGTTCTGGTGAGGTGAAAAGACGGCGCGCTCTCTCAGCATCTCAACAGTCGGAGTCCGAACGTTCAGGACTCAGGAGTTCCGCCAACACCCCCCCCAGGTGACTTTCCCAGACTGTACTCTGCGAAGGAGGAACAGAGATGAGATTATTCAACACTTATTACTACGAAATACTGTTTAGAGGCAAACTTATCAGCTACACGTTTAGGTCTGGTTTCAAACTTAGTTCAAAGAGGCTGCTGCTCACAGCTAGTGGAGGATCATTAATCCGCACGCCACTGCCGTGAGGAGCACGCCAAACAATTTCCACCAATAATTACTTATAGCTGCGTATAAACGCCAATTTACATTCACGGATAAACTTTTCAGAATATTCACCTCTGTCGTGTGCTGACAACGTTTGTCTCTCACCCTCGTCCTCCTTCACAGGCGCGATGTCAGACTCTGAAACGGCCCTCAGCGTCCCCACACGGTCGTCATAAGGTCGTATTCTCCGGCAATCTTATCCAACTCACTGCTGGTTTAAATGTAGTTCTTCATCACTACATTGGTACCAGCTGGAAGTCCTCAGATCTGCACGTGAACATCACAGGTGTCGTGGATTGTCCTGATAGAGAGCCGCACGAGAATGCAACAGGTGCAGCCAATCATCGTAACAGAGGAGAGAGACTCTTCTGCAGCACATTTTCCTCAGAGAACAGCCCCAAATCACCTGGGAAGGAAAATAAACACAAAACAACCCAACCTTGTCCAGCCAAACCCCCCCCAACACACAACAGTACCCCCCCGTCAACGGGAAGCCTCCCGGCGACCGCACAAACCAGACCCAAAAACAACCCCACACATCAAAGGCCAAAGCAGAAGGAGGGCAGAGATCACAGCAGGCAGCAGAGCCGGGAGATGCGGTAGAAAGGCTGGCCGGCATCAAAACAAACAAAAAAAACATCCCGAAACAACCCCAAACACAAAAACAAGACACACAAAAAAAAGGCCCCCAGCATCCCCCCCAGAGAGTACCACAAACATACCCCAGGGAAGCACACCGGGGTAAACACAAAAGAAAAACACAATACCCAACCCAACACCACCCCCAGAGGACCGTCCCATCAAACCCTGGGGAGGAACAAAAAAAACATAAACCCAAAAACCCCAACAAAAACCCCCCAACACACTAGAACACAGGTCAAAGGAAAAAACAAACAACGCCCTCCCCTAACATGTGGAGCCCGACTTCCCCCAGGGGACCTCGTCGTCAACCCCAGGAGCAACGACCATGGCAGGAGCCATCCAGGAATCCCCAGGCATACACGGGAGCCTTAACGTCCCCCAGAGGACCGTCCCATCAAACCCCAGGAGACACCCCCACAACCCAGGAACCCCAGCCCAACACGGCCGGTCGGCCCCACAGTCAACCTCCCCCCCAGAGGACCGTCCCATCAAACCCCGGGGGGAAACAGGAGGAAACAAAAACCCCAAACCCCCAGGGATTTCCAAAAACCACCCCAGGAGCAAACAAAAACTACAGAAAGCCCCATTGACCTCCCCAGCACCCCGAAAGACCCTCCAGGTCCATCGGGAAACACGTCGTGGCAATCGGCACAGGACTACTAAGCCGGAGAAGCCAATAGGAAAAACACAACCCAGCTCCACCCCCAAGGGCCTTGGAAAACCGGCAAGACGGCCGGTGTCGACCCCCCGACTATACTCCAGCCTTCCGGGAGGGGTGGGCAGCGGAAAAGGCGTACGGCACTGATTGGCCCCACCGCTCCGACTGGAGTAAATCCCCACTGCCCGACACCTCAGCAATGCCAATGGCGAACGGTCAGAGGCACGCTGAGGCTGGAGAGGAACCGGGAAACAACTAAATCTAAGAAAAGAGCCCTGGACCCCCCCCAGGTGCAGAGGTCCTCATGGGAATGCCCAGCAACCAACCTGCACCACCCCACAACACCAAAGACGAACGGCCAGAAGTGTGTGAGGCTGGGGTTAGGGGACAGGGAAATAAAAAACAACAAAATAAAACGACCCATTCTGCTAACAAAAATTAAATAACTATAAACAATAAAAAAAAAAAACATACGCTTACCTGAGTCCAAACAAACTCCGACCAGCCAGCCTGTTCACCCCACCAGAACTACCTCAAGTGCTATACACAAAACCTGGTTTACAAAAACTCCCGTTTATATCCCACAAAAATGTCCATAAAACACCTGGAGCCATGTTATGATGCTGTCTCCTGACGCTCGTTTGACCGGGGCAATATGGCTGTTCTGACCCTTTCAAGTTGCATTGGCTCGTCCAAAGTTAGTTGGCAATCACAACCCTGTAATTATACACCAGCAACCAATCACACAGGTGCAATCGTACAAATATCTTGGTGTCTGTATAGACAGTTCCCTTACATGGAACACTCATGTTGACTGGTTATGTTCCCGCTTGAATCAACGACTCTATTTTCTACGGCGTTTGCGTTTTCATGGAGTCAACCAAAAAATTATGTTACTGTTTTATCAGGCAGTTCTTGAAAGCATTCTAAGATATGGCATAACCACTTGGTTTGGGAACCTTCCTGTGTCCCTAAGATCAAAATTAAACTAACTTGTTCTCACAGCAATGAAAATCATTGGTTTGAAACAGTATAACAATCCTCAGTCAATTTTTGATCAGTGCGTGATGAAGCAAGCGGACAGAATTCTTTCTGACTCCTCCCATGTTCTGCACACGCAATACGAGTTGCTACCATCGGGCCGGCGTTTCAGAGTCCCCCATTGCAGACTGAATAGATATAGGAACTCTTTTGTTCCTATATCAATCATAGCCCTTAACAAATATCATAATAAACACCGCTAACAATCAGGCACATTAGGAGGTTTTAGTACTTGTATGTTTTTTTATTTATTTTTATTCTCTATTTATGTATTTATTTATTTATTGTTATGAACTGTTTATGTCTTGTTCTGTATCTTTGTATGGGTCATGATTTTTGAGAAGTCCAAGACAAATTTCCCCATGGGGACATTAAAAGTATATATCTATCTATCTATCTATCTATCTATCTATGTCAGACTCTGAAACGGCCCTCAGCGTCCCCACACGGTCGTCACAAGTTCGTATTCTCCGGCAATCTTATCCAACTCACTGCTGGTTTAAATGTAGTTCTTCATCACTACATTGGTACCAGCTAGAAGTCCTCAGATCTGCTCGTGAACATCACAGGTGTCGTGGATTGTCCTGATAGAGAGCCGCACGAGAATGCAACAGGTGCAGCCAATCATCGTAACAGAGGAGAGAGACTCTTCTGCAGCACATTTTCCTCAGAGAACAGCCCCAAATCACCTGGGAAGGAAAATAAACACAAAACAACCAAACCTTGTCCAGCCAAACCCCCCCCAACACACAACACCTCATGAAATATTCGTACCATTGCACTCATAAACATTCATTATTTGTATATTATTGGAAACACATTTTAATTTTTGAAAAATACAACTAGCAAAGTTTGTGTTATGGATGTTTTAACCTTGAAAAAATGGGCTAGAAACAGCAGTATGACTGAGTTTTAACACTTTAACCTTTAGACCTGTATAAGTGTGTGCGTTTTTGCTGTTCTCCCACATGGCTATGCATGACCCGCATGGTTGACTTCACAGTCTTACTTTGCAGCTGAGGGGACAACAGTAAGGTCACTGCTTTTGTGCAGCACATCTTTCTGCTGAGGTCACTGAGGCCACAAGACGGACAGACAGACTGACAGCAGGCGTCACTCGGAAACACAAACACCTCACGTTGTTATTTTGAGTCCATGAATCACTGCTACAGGGCTTCCAGTTGGAGTGCAGATGAAAGCTCGTGGGGTTTGTCGCAGCTGCTGTCTGACTCGGCGAGTCTGTGTGTAGTTATACAGCTTGCAGGAGTGCCCACGTGCACACAAACTGTCTCAGAAGACGGCACAGAGGATTTAAACTTTTATTTTCAGTCTTGTTGCTCATGCATGTATGTAACCCTGCACGCATGTGAGTGCAGAGGCTGCAGGTTCAGTGTAACCGGTGCAGTGTAACGAATGTCTTGCCAAAAGTCTTTACAGCGCTGCTGCGTCCAGGCTCCAAGAAATGAGTCATTGCTCCTCATATCACAGACTGTTTATCGCTGGAATTTAATATCATTTCCTGTTTTTTTTTTGTTCTTGTGCATCAGTTTAATGATGTGTCACCAGACACTAGCCATTAAACTCTGCTGAATTAACTTGGTGTTTCCATGAGATGTCCAATCCAGCACAAGTCAAATATATCTCTATATATCTCTACCAAAGAGCTTATAAACAGTTTGTTTGTTTGTTTATTTGTAAGGAGGCTCGAAACTATGTCATACAGTGCATCCGGAAAGTATTCATAGCATTTCACTTTTTCCACATTTTACAGTTGTATGTTTGGGCACCCCTGATGATTTCCATGATTTTCCTTTATAAATCATTGGTTGTCTGGATCAGCAATTTCAGTTAAATATAACAAACATAGTGATATTTGACAAGTGAAAAGAAGTTTATAGGATTTACAGAAAGTGTGCAATAATTCTTTAAACAAAATTAGGCAGGTGCATAAATTTGGGCACCCCAACAGAATAAATACATCAATATTTAGTAGATCTTCCTTTTGCAGAAATAACAGCGTTTAAATGCTTCATATAGCTTCCAATGAGAGTCTGGATTCTGTTTGAAGGTATTTTGGACCATTCTTCTTTACAAAACATCTCAGGTTTGTTGGTTTCCAAGCATGGACAGCCCGCTTAAACTCACACTACAGATTTTCAATAATATTCAGGTCTGGGGACTGAGATGGTCATTCCAGAACGTTGTACTTGTTCCTCTGCATGAATGCCTTAGTAGATTTTGAGCAGTGTTTAGGGTCTTTGTCTTGTTGAAAGATCCAGCACCGGAGCAACTTCAACTTTGTCACTGATTCATGAACATTGTTCTCAAGAATCTGCTGATATTGACTGGAATCCATGTGACCCTCAACTTTAACAAGATTCCCAGGACCTGCACTGGCCACACAGTCCCACAGGATGATGGAACCACCTCCAAATTTGACTGTAGGTAGCAAGTGTTTTTCTTGGAATGCTGTGTTCTTTTTCAGCCATGCATACCGCCCCTTGTTATGTCCAAATAACTCAGTTTTAGTTTCATCAGTCCACAGCACCTTATTCGAAAATGAAGCTGGCTTGTGCAAATGTGCTTCAGCATACTTCAAGCGACTCTGTTTGTGGCGTGTACACAGAAAAGGCTTCCTCTGCATTACTCTCTCACCCAGCATCTCCTTGTGCAAAATGTGCTGTATAGATGCACAGACATCTGCAGCAAGATCATGTTGTAGGTCTTTGGAGCAGGTCTGTGGGTTGACTATGACTGTTCTCACCATCCTTCACTTCAGCTTATCTGAGATTTTTCTTGGCCTGCCACTTCGGGCCTTACTTTGCCTGTGGTCTTCCATTTCCTCACTGTTCCTCACAGGGGAAACTTACAGCTGAAATCTCTGAGATAGCTTTTTGTATCCTTCACCTAAACCATGATGCTGAACAATGTTTTCAGGTCATTTGAGAGTTGTTTAGAGGCTTCCATGTTGCCACTCATTAGAAGATATGCAAAGACGGGAAACATTTGCAAATGGCCACCTTAAATACCCTTTCTCATGATTGGATTCACCTGTGTAAGGAGGTCAAGGGTCAATGAGCTTACCAAACCAATTTTGTGTTCCAAAAAGTAGTGCTAAATGTATTCAAATCAATAAAATGACTTTATGCATCTGCCTAATTTTGTTTAAATAATTATTGCACGCTTTCTGTAAATACTAGAAACTTCATTTCACTTCTCAAATATCAGTGTGTTCGTCTGCTATATGGTATATTTAACTGAAATTTCTGATCCAGACAACCAATGATTTATAAAGGAAAATTATGAAAATTATCAGGGGTGCCCAAACTTTTGCATACAACTGTAATTATAGAAGATTTTTTTAATAAACATCCGTGACATTTTTTCTTGAGAAATTCATGAAAATGCACCAAAACTCCCCCTTGCAATATTTAAAAATCATATAAATATTTAAAAGACTGAAATGGTTAAGAAAACATAACCTCCATAGTTCAGGTAAGGTCTGCAAGCATGCTGTTAGCTGTGCAAGTCCTGCACATTCCATTATTGTAACACTGAATATCTTATGATTTTCCCTTTAATTGATATAATTCTGTGTTCAGATCTATTTATGTGTATTCACTTCACACAATCCTCTCTCACCAGGTCCAGAGACCATCCTGAAGCATCCTTTGAGTCTCTTCAGTCACCCTCAGCAGCCATTCCATCATGTTGATTCACTGCACCAGCTGGGACCTCCACCAATGGTGCCTACACAGCCTCTCTGCCCTCCACCCCTCGCCCCTGCTCAAGCTATTGGCCCCCCTGCTATGGTTCCCACCCAGTCTTTGGGGCCACCTCCCATTACTGCCACACACACCTTAAGGCCTCCTCACATTACCTCAGCACACAGGTTGGTGCCCCCTCCCATTGCCCAAGTACAGCACCTAGGGCCTCCGCCAATGGCACACACTTTGGGACCCCCACCTGTAGACCCTGCACAAGTAATAGTGCCTCCAGCCATCAACCTCACACAGCCAATGAGGCCTCTGCCTCAAAACCCTGCTCAAGCACCGGTGCCCCCACCTGTGGTCGCACCTGGAAGTGGCCGATTCCCTTTCCCTCCAAGTCCACTGTCTTCCCCTCCTGCTCCAGGCCCAGACCCCTCACAACTCCCCTCAAGACCCCCAGTACATGCCGTTATCCCGGCTCCAGTATCTGGTTTCATCCCTGGTCCTATAGCAGGTCAACCAGCCCCAGTCAGCGAACAGCCTGAGCAACCCCCGGACGAAGGCTGTCTGCTCGGAATGGAGGAACACGAGGACTCTTTGGGGCTGGAAGAACTGTGTAAACCATTGTACTGTAAACTCTGCAACGTTACCCTCAACTCCCCTCAACAGGCACAGGCTCATTATCAGGTCAGTCAGAATATGTACATACATACATCTTCAACCACTTATCCGGGATCGGGTTGCAGGGTCAGAATATATGTATAGTTCAACTTTATTGTTGTCATATTCAACAGCAGCCTGTAGCCAAGGTTGCTGAAATGGAACAATATCTCCATCTGGTGGACATTTAACTGTTACTTTTAAATAATGTCAGTGCAAATAAAGAAGACACTCTGTTTGACTTGACACGTGAATTATTTGGTAACATGAATGAATCTGTGGCTTTGGGGGAAATTTAGTTCGAAAGCTTTTAGCCAAAGTGTATGTAAAAGTATGGGCTCCACTGTATTTGTGTGTCTGTCTGTCTTTCTGTCTAGGGGAAGAACCACAGTAAAAAGCTGAGAAATTTCTATGCTGGCAGTCAACAGCCACCAGCCATAAGGATCACCGAGTCCCCGGAGATGGTTGGACAGGCAGCCCTCAGTTCAGGACCCAGCAACAGCGATACAGCCAAGCAGGTCAGGCCTGGAGACTACATTCAGAAACCTTACTAAAGTCTAATGTGGTGATGGCTTGGTTTTACTCTTGTGAAGGCTTGGAGGTATTTCTCAGAGTAGTCCCTGAGCCCGAAGCCAATTTTGACCTAATCTGTTAAACTTAATGGGACTAAACAACACTTAGAATTCATCCACAGTTTACCATGGTCTAGACAAAAATGTATGGTGGCCACCACAGCGATAGCCAGGTAGGAGTCAATGAAAGATTACACTGGGGTCTACATTTAAAAATGCTCCACTCATACTGAAAAGTATACCACATTACTTGCCTGGTCATAAAAGGTATAGTTTGGACTATCTATGACCGAATGTTTTGGAGTTATGGGGTAAAAACAGCACAAACGGTAACATATGTCATAGAATCCAATACGACCCCAATTCCAATGAAGTTGGGACGTTGTGTAAAATGTAAATAAAAACAGAAGGCAATGATTTGCAAATCCTCTTCAACCTATATTCAACTGAATACACCACAAAGACAAGATATTTAATGTTCAAACTGATAAACTTTATTGTTTTTGTGTAAATATTTGTTCATTTTGAAATGGATGCCTGCAACACGTTTCTAAAAAGCTGGGACAGTGGTATGTTTACCACTGTGTTACATCACCTTTCCTTCTAACAACACTCAATAAGCATTTGGGAACTGAGGACACTAATTGTTGAAGCTTTGGAGGTGGAATTCTTTCACATTCTTGCTTGATGTACGACTTCAGTTGTTCGACTGTCCGGGGTCTCTGTTGTCATATTTTGCGCTTCATAATGCGCCACACATTTTCAAATGGGTGACAGGTCTGGACTGCAGGCAGGTCAGTCTAGTACCCGCACTCTTTTACTACGAAGCCACGCTGTTGTAACACATGCAGAATGTGGCTTGGCATTGTCTTGCTGAAATAATCAGGGACATCCCTGAAAAAGACATTGATTGGATGGCAGCATGTGCTGCTCCAAAACCTGGATGTATGAGACAAGTTCTGATTGTTGTTTCTTTTATAAGTTCAAGACTGCATATTTCTTCCTTTATTCTATGTTCAGCATATTTTAGAATTATTACGCTTCTGTTAATAATAACAGATTATTGCTACAACTCAAAACTTTATTTTTGACATAATGTGTAATTACAGTTATTTAGTTACTGTAGCTTTAAGAAGGGACTTCGTGAGGTTCGTAATTATTTTTTGCAGTTACGCAGGGCAGTTGGAAGCATACCTGTTAAAGCACTACTTCAGCAGAATGACTCAGAAGAAGCCATGAACAATGATCAGCAGAACTGGTTTGAACCAAAGGCAACTGTATTTAGAGACTTTTGTGATGATGTGACCTCTAGTAATACTGTGAGAAATCTTGGAGTCATTTTTGATCAGGATATGTCATTCAAAGCGCATATTAAACAAATATGTAGGACTGCTTTTTTGCATTTACGCAATATCTCTAAAATCAGAAAGGTCTTGTCTCAGAGTGATGCTGAAAAACTAATTCATGCATTTATTTCCTCTAGGCTGGACTATTGTAATTCATTATTATCAGGTTGTCCTAAAAGTTCCCTAAAAAGCCTTCAGTTAATTCAAAATGCTGCAGCTAGAGTACTGACGGGGACTAGAAGGAGAGAGCATATCTCACCCATATTGGCCTCTCTTCATTGGCTTCCTGTTAATTCTAGAATAGAATTTAAAATTCTTCTTCTTACTTATAAGGTTTTGAATAATCAGGTCCCATCTTATCTTAGGGACCTCGTAGTACCATATCACCCCAATAGAGCGCTTCGCTCTCAGACTGCAGGCTTACTTGTAGTTCCTAGGGTTTGTAAGAGTAGAATGGGAGGCAGAGCCTTCAGCTTTCAGGCTCCTCTCCTGTGGAACCAGCTCCCAATTCAGATCAGGGAGACAGACACCCTCTCTACTTTTAAGATTAGGCTTAAAACTTTCCTTTTTGCTAAAGCTTATAGTTAGGGCTGGATCAGGTGACCCTGAACCATCCCTTAGTTATGCTGCTATAGACGTAGACTGCTGGGGGGTTCCCATGATGCATTGTTTCTTTCTCTTTTTGCTCTGTATGCACCACTCTGCATTTAATCATTAGTGATCGATCTCTGCTCCCCTCCACAGCATGTCTTTTTCCTGGTTCTCTCCCTCAGCCACAACCAGTCCCAGCAGAAGACTGCCCCTCCCTGAGCCTGGTTCTGCTGGAGGTTTCTTCCTGTTAAAAGGGAGTTTTTCCTTCCCACTGTAGCCAAGTGCTTGCTCACAGGGGGTCGTTTTGACCGTTGGGGTTTTACATAATTATTGTATGGCCTTGCCTTACAATATAAAGCGCCTTGGGGCAACTGTTTGTTGTGATTTGGCGCTATATAAAAAAATTGATTGATTGATTGATTGATGTGGATAAATGGATAAAGGATGTTTATGAGCGCATGGAGGAAGCTAGGAAAATAAATGAAGATGTGCACCCCACAGACAGCATATCAGTAGCAGCATCCGGAAAGTCCAAAAGATCTAAGTCAAGTTCTGTCCATTCGCGAACATCCTCTGCCTCTTCTGCACGTTTGAAGGCTGAACTTGAAAAGGCTGCACTTATAGCACAAGCAGCAGGACTCAGACAAAAACATGCTTTGGAAGAGCAAGAAGCTAAGCTCAAGGCTGAGAAAGAAGAGCTTGAGATCCAGACTGCTTTGGCTGCTGCAGATGCTAAACTCAAAGTTTTGAGGGATTAGATGATGAACGAAGTGACGATTCAGAGCATTCAAGGAATACAGGCCATGTACGTAATCCAAGGCCACTCTTCAGTAATCCTGCTCCATTAAGACCTCAAGCCGCAGTTGAAGTCTATCACTCCGACATGTTAAGTAACCACTCTGAGGACACAGCAAACCCTTTGGCCACTGTGATGCAGCGACAAAATGATATCACAGAGTTTCTTGTGAAGCATCAAAAGCTTTCTACTCTACCACCTCAAAATATCCCTGTCTTTGAAGGTGATCCATTAGAATATAGACTCTTCATTAGGGCATTCGAGAATGGTGTGGAGAGTAAAACAGAGAGCAGCAAGGACCGCCTGTACTTTATGGAACAGTACACCAGCGGCCAGCCACGAGACTTAATTCGGAGTTGTTTGCATATGGAACCAGATCAGGGTTACGAGGAAGCAAAGAAACTCTTAAAGGAGCATTTCGGAAATGAATATAGGATCTCTGTGGCTTACATTAACAAGGCTTTAAGTTGGCCTGCAGTCAAGGCAGACGATGAAGCTCTTAATACGCTTGTTCTCTCTCTCACCAGCTGTGGAAACGCAATGATGGATATGGAGTATATGGAGGAGTTGGATAATATCGCCAACATGCGTGCCATTGTCAACAAGCTTCCATATAAGTTGAGAGAGAAGTGGAGAAGCGTTGCTTTTGACATTCAAGAAACAAAGTCTCAAAGACCAAAGTTTCAAGACCTTTTGAAGTTTATTAACAAACAAGTCAAGGTAGAACTACATCCTGTGTTTGGAGATATAAAGGATATCAGCAAAGGACAAACCAAGTCATCAGCCATCCTCATGGCAGAAAGGAAAACTAGGAAAACAATTTTCACCACAACTGCGACACCTGTGACCAATCAGACAGGTGTCAGCACAGAGGTCAAAGTGAGCAAGAAGTTTCCATTCAGTTCTGACAGTGCCTTCACAAAACCCTGTCTTTTTTGTCAAGGTGAGCATGGTAAGGCAAACTGTAAGAAAATGAGAAAAACCCTTCACAAAGAGAAGTTAGACTTTCTTCGTGAAAAAGGATTATGCTTCAGTTGCTTGAAACGAGGGCATATGAGCAAGCTCTGCACAGAGAAACTAAGCTGTGAACTGTGCCTATTGACACATCCCACTTTGTTGCACATGAAGAGTAAAGAAAAGTTAACAGTGAAAGAAGACTCCCAAGCTGATGCTGAGAAACTCTCTGTAACTAGTGGGTTTGTGAGTACAGCTAACACATTCTATTTGGGTACAGGGACCGGTGACACAGACAGTATCCTAGCCATCGTTCTGGTTCAAGTAAAGGCCAAGAAGGGTAGTAGAGTGGTTCATTCCTATGCTTTCTTGGGTCCAGGCAGTACTGCCACATTTTGTACCGAAGAGCTAATGAATGTGCTAAACCTTCATGGGAAGAAAATCAACATTCTCTTAACTAGTATGGGAGAACAAAAGACTGTTCCCAGCCATCTTGTATCAGGCATAGAGGTGAGCAATATGGAAGGCTGCAACTTCATAGAGCTACAAGAAGTCTTTTCTCAAGTCACAATACCAGCTGATAAAAGAAACATTCCACTACAAGGACAAGGATGTCGACAGATGGCCTCATCTGGAGGGGGTGCGTATCCCTCACATTGATGCAGAAATAGGTCTGCTGATTGGAACAAATGTGCCAAAGGCTATGGAGCCAGAAGAGGTCATCAAGAGTGTTAATAACGGGCCTTACACAGTCAGAACTATTCTTGGCTGGACAGTGAATTGACCTTTGAGAGAGGGCAGCTGTGAGGTAACAAAGGATGGTATAGTACATGTTACATCAAACAGGATATCTGTAGCCAAGCTGGATGAGCTGTGGAACCAACAGTTCAAATATGACTTCCCTGAGGGTAGCCCTGATGAACAGCAGGAGATGTCACAGGAAAACCTCAGATTTATGGACAGTGTCTCACAGTCTGCCAAACTGATAGAAGGTCATTACTGTATCAACTTACCTCTGAAAAACAAGGAGCTCTGCATGCCCAGCAACCGCGCTATGGCAGAGCAACATGCCTTGAACATGAGGAAAAAGTTTTTCAATAACTCTTCTTTTCGTGAGGACTATGTCACCTTTATGAGTGATATGATCACAAAGGGCTATGCTGTGAAGATTCCGGATGTTGAAATCAGCCGCAAGGATGAAAAGGTCTGGTACATTCCACACCACGGAGTGTACCATCCTAAAAAACACAAGCTACGCGTGGTGTTTGATTGCTGTGCTTCGTACCAGGGAACCTCTCTTAATGACCAACTACTTCAAGAGCCAGACCTCACCAGTACCCTGATTGGAGTCATCACCCGATTCCGCCAAGAACCAGTGGCTCTCATGGCTGATGTGGAGGCCATGTTTCATCAAGTAAAGGTCCCACCAGATGATACTGACTTGCTGCGGTTCCTATGGTGGCCAAATGGTGACACAAGCAAGGATTTGGAGGAGTACAGAATGGTTGTGCACTTGTTTAGGGCCACCTCCTCACCAAGTTCTGCTAGCTATGCATTAAGGCGATGTGCTGAAGACAACAGGGATCTGTTTGACACTATAGTAGTTGACACTGTATTGCACAACATTTATGTTGACGACTGCGTCAAGTCAGTCAGCTCTAAAGAAGAGGCTGTCTTGTTGTGCCACAACCTGAAAGCGATCTGTCAGCAGGGAGGTTTTAACTTAACAAAGTGGATTAGCAACTGCAAGACAGTTCTTGCAGCCATACGCCATGACGAGATAGCTAAGGAAGTGAAAGATCTCGACATGGATCAAGACTCACTCCCCACAGAGAGAGCATTGGGAGTACAGTGGTGCATCCAGTCTGACCAATTCAAATTCAGAATAGTCATCCAAGACAAAGTGCCCACCAGATAAAACATTCTGTCCATGATAAGTTCCATCTACGATCCACTCGGAATACTGGCACCAGCGATTTTACCAGCAAAAAAGATGTTGCAAGAGCTGTGCAGGCTAAAGTTGAACTGGGATGATGTACTTCCATCTCATTTTGCTCAGCAGTGGTCTAACTGGATACAGCAACTTCAGCTGCTAGCCGACTTTGGAGTGGACAGGTGTTTCAAACCCATACATTTTGGAGATCCATCACTTTCTCAGCTTCATCATTTCTGTGATGCTAGTGAGGAGGGCTATGGAACAGTGACCTACCTTGTCCAGCAAAACAGTACCAACCAGGTCCATTGTGCCTTTGTAATGGGAAAGGCTAGGGTTGCGCCACTCAAGCCTACTACCATTCCTCACCTGGAGCTAACAGTAGCAACCATGGCTGGATGCATGGACATGATGTTAAGAAGAGAGCTTCAGCTGCAGCTTGCAGACTCTGTGTTCTGGACAGACAGTACATCTGTGCTGAAATATGTTAACAATGAGAGGACAAGGTTCCGCACATTTGTGGCCAACCGCGTGTCAGAAATACTGAAGATATCTTCAGGGTCTCAGTGGAGGCACGTCAGCTCAGGTTTAAATCCAGCCGATTATGCTTCGAGAGGACAGAAAGTAGAGGCCTTTGTGCAAAACCGAACCTGGATTTCGGGACCAGACTTTCTCACAGCGTCATCTGAAAGCTGGCCAGAAAACCCAGATCACCTGAAAGACCTCACAGCAGTAGATCCTGAGATTAAGAGAAATGCAGCAGTCAATGTTGTTGCACTGACACAAAGCATGAATGCTATGACACAATTAACAGAGCATTATTCCTCATGGACCCACCTTAAGAAAGCTGTAGCATGGATCCTCAAGGTGAAAGACACATTGCTGTGTTTAGCAAAGAAGAGAAAGGAGCAAAGATCAGAGATCGGGCCATCCACCAGTGACAACCAACAGAAACAACAGCTTCACAAAATTATGGTGAGCTTCAAGGCAAGTCTGAGCAAAAGGATTCTATTTTGGTCCTTTTGAAGTCAAGCGTGGAAGAGTTACTGGGAAGAGATATGGCGTCATCTTTACCTGTTTAACTATTCAAGCTATCCATTTGGAGGTTGCAGCATCCCTTGACCCTGACTCTTTCATACACGCACTCCGTAGATTCATCGCAAGAAGAGGCCAAGTGTCAGAGTTGCGTTCAGACAATGGGACCAATTTTGTGGGGGCAAAGTGGGAACTCAAAAAGGCCATCCAAGAGTGGAATACCTCCAAAATAGAGACCACTTTGCTCCAGCGTGGTATTAAGAGGATGTTCAACCCACCTGCTGCTTCACACCAAGGAAGAGTATGGGAGCGTTTAATCAGGTCCATCAGAAAAATCCTTACTACCACTTTAAGGACCCAGAGTCTGGATGAAGAGAGCCTTCACACGCTTCTTTGTGAAGTTGAAGCCATCTTGAACAGTCGACCCATTACCACACCCTCCAGTGACCCGTATGACCTAGAACACTTACCCCCAACCACCTCCTGTTATTGAGGACTAAATCATCTTTACCTCCAGGACTTTTTCAGAAAGAGGATCTTTATGCGCGAAGAAGGTGGCGACAGGTCCAGTACATGGCAGACCTATTTTGGAAATGATGGGTAAGGGAGTACCTCCCTGAGCTTCAAACATGTCAGAAGTGGTCATGTGTGTCTCGAAATTTTATGACAGGAGACATCGTTTTACTTGTGGATGACACTGCACCAAGGAACTCCTGGGTGATCAGCAAGGTCATCCAGTCGATACCAGATGAACATGGACTAGTTCGCCGAATTCGTGTTAAGATGAAGACAAGTGAACTAGATAGACCCATCACGATCTGGCTTTTGAACTTTGCGCTGGTAACAATATGGATGGTCTTTTTCCTCTTTTGTCCAGAGGACACGATGTCCATGATTTCCAAAAACAATTTGAAATGTGGACTCATCAGACCACAGCACACTTTTCCACTTTGTGTCTGTCCATTTCAAATTAGCTCAGGCCCAGAGAAGGTGGCTGAGTTTCTGGATGTTGTTGATGTATGGTTTTCGCTTTGCATGGTAGAGTTTTAACTTGCACTTGTAGATGTAGCGACGAACTGTGTTAACTGACAATGGTTTTCTGAAGTGTTCCTGAGCCCACGCAGTAAGATCCTTTACATAATGATGTCGGTTTTTAATGCAGTGCCACCTGAGGGATCGAAGGTCACGGGCATTCAATGTTTGTTTTCGGCCTTGTCGCTTACGTGTAGAAAGTTCTACAGATTCTCTGAATCTTCTGATTATATTATGGACTGTAGATGATGGAATCCCTAAATTCCTTGCAATTGAATGTTGAGAAACATTGTCCACTGTCCCAGCTTTTTTGAAACGTGTTGGAGGCATCCGTTTCAAAATGAGCAAATACTTGCACAAAAATCAATCAATCAATTTTATTTATATAGCGCCAAATCACAACAAACAGTTGCCCCAAGGTGCTTTATATTGTAAGGCAAGGCCATACAATAATTATGTAAAAACCCCAATGGTCAAAACGACCCCCTGTGAGCAAGCACTTGGCAACAGTGGGAAGGAAAAACTCCCTTTTAACAGGGAGAAACCTCCAGCAGAACCAGGCTCAGGGAGGGGCAGTCTTCTGCTGGGACTGGCTGGGGCTGAGGGAGAGAACCAGGAAAAAGACATGCTGTGGAGGGGAGCAGAGATCAATCACTAATGATTAAATGCAGAGTGGTGCATACAGAGCAAAAAGAGAAAGAAACACTCAATGCATTATGGGAACCCCCCAGCAGTCTAAGTCTATAGCAGCATAACTAAGGGATGGTTCAGGGTCACCTGATCCAGCCCTAACTATAAGCTTTAGCAAAAAGGAAAGTTTTAAGCCTAATCTTAAAAGTAGAGAGGGTGTCTGTCTCCCTGATCCGAATTGGGAGCTGGTTCCACAGGAAAGGAGCCTGAAAGCTGAAGGCTCTGCCTCCCATTCTACTCTTACAAACCCTAGGAACTACAAGTAAGCCTGCAGTCTGAGAGCGAAGCACTCTATTGGGGTGATATGGTACTATGAGGTCCCTAAGATAAGAAGGGACCTGATTATTCAAAACCTTATAAGTAAGAAGAAGAATTTTAAATTCTATTCTAGAATTAACAGGAAGCCAATGAAGAGAGGCCAATATGGGTGAGATATGCTCTCTCCTTCTAGTCCCCGTCAGTACGCTAGCTGCAACATTTTGAATTAACTGAAGGCTTTTCAGGGAACTTTTAGGACAACCTGATAATAATGAATTACAATAGTCCAGCCTAGAGGAAATAAATGCATGAATTAGTTTTTCAGCATCACTCTGAGACAAGACCTTTCTAATTTTAGAGATATTGCGTAAATGCAAAAAAGCAGTCTTACATATTTGTTTAATATGCGCTTTGAAAACAATAAAGTTTATCAGTTTGAACATTAAATATCTTGTGTTTGTGGTGTATTTAATTGAATATAGGTTGAAGAGGATTTGCAAATCATTGTATTCTGTTTATATTTACATTTTACACAATATCCCAACTTCACTGGAATTGGGGTTGTAGATGTCGACCTTGTTTGGAGACCAAGCATTGAACGTTGTCAAAACTATTCCATTTATCTGGCGATAGCTGCCACCTTGGAGCGCCCAGCATTCATTTTTGGAAAGGCCATTGTATATTGAGGCTAGACTGTTAGTTCCCTTAACTGGTACCAATTAGATCAAAATTGGCTTTGAGCACATTGACTATGAGATGTTACATTTATAGTTTCAGGAAATTCAAAAACATCTGTAGAAATGTGATAGGCTGGGTGCTTGCTAATTAGGACCCAGAGTAGTTCCATCACATAGCAGATGTGGCCATGTACGTCACCAGTGCATGCTTCCAGATCTAACCTGACCTGACAAATCTGTTCTTCACTTCTCTTTGGACTTTGTCTGCAGGCGCTGTACAAGGGGGCCACCCGAGTCATTTTGGCCACAGAGAATGACTACTGCAAGCTGTGTGACGCCTCCTTCAGTTCACCGGCAGTTGCACAGGCACATTACCAGGGCAAGAACCATGCCAAAAAGCTGCGCCTTGTCGAGGCTCAGCAAACCAATAACATGTAGGTTCTATTTATCGACTTAACTTATTTTATTCAATAGTGCCAAATTTTAGCAACATTCTTAAGGTGGAGAGCTGGATCTGGTTTCAAAAAGCAGTCTAAGCTCATACATGTCAACCTATACGGATTGTCAGTAAATTATACAAATTTTTCCGTGTTTCAGAGTCATACGGACGTACAAATAAAGTCTTACGGATATTCAGGGTTTTCTGTTGTTAATTTATTTTTTTACTGTTGTTTTTCTTAATTCCGCGGACTTTCGGCTAGACGTCCACCATCTTTGTACTCCTCATAGAAGCTGTGTGATGATGTGCGCAATGTGAGCATCCAATCGGAATTGGTTCACCGTCACATGGTTTTCCAATATCCAGTCGTAGGACAGAGCAGTCTCAGATGGTAGGGCCAAAGATTCTTAGGAGCGGTGATCTGTTACTCTGAGTTCTTGTTTCTGTAAAAATAGAACAGCTGTGTGACACTATATTTACGGGAAATATATTGAGTTTGTATAAAATACCTACAATGTACTTGTAGACATTGATTTTATTGACAGCAAGCAATTATACTGTGGAGCAAGAGGATTTAACTGTGGAGGACTTACACCATGAAAGAGCCCATGGAGATCCCTGGTGTTAGTTATTAATATATGGACAAAACCCCAGTTATGTGATACCGCTATGCAGTTGTGTGTACTGTAATAAAACTGATTTTGTTGTGATTTAGGGGGTTATAAGCATTTTGTGTTGATTTTATGGATTTTATCACTTGGTTATACAAGTGGACCCTCAAAGGGGTTGACATGTATGTAATCTTTTAGTCTAATTACTTAGTCAATTACTTAGTCAAATACAGTTAATCGCCCAAGATTATCCGTCTAATCTCCGTTTCACATCGACGGCTAAACTTGTAGATTATCTGTTTACGACAGTCAATGATTTTCACGGTCATAACGACCTTGCGAGTGCCATTGCCGAGAAATGCCTCCTATGCATGACAGTTTTGTTTACTTCCGGGTTGGTCCATCTGCGACAAACACGGCTGAGTCTGCCACAATAGAGGAGAAGCGTCCATAAACATATCCAGTGGATTATTCCAGTCCCAGAACACCCGCTTCTGCCGCAAGTCTCTCTTTCCTTCCTCCTCCATCAAGTGGTGGTATGATACCTGCCTTTTTTAAGGTAAGACACTGAAGTTTTGTCGACAAAAATAAGATTAGCCTCCTCTGTGGCAGGCTAAAAACTTTAGCCAACTAAGCACATTGTGCAACAATTAACATCAAAAGATCAGTCGAATAAGTGAGTTTAGTCCACTAAACAAGATTAGACTGATTTATGAAACCGGGCCCAGGTAGCTCAGCAGGACAGGACTTGGGTTACCAATATGTAGACTTGAGTTTGATTTTGTGGTCATGCTACCAGTGTCCTTGGACAAGACACTTCAGCTGCATCATCCCAGTTCACCCAGCTGTAAATGTATACTTGCTTTGGCTAGGGAAGTAATCTGACAAGGATGTTCAGGTGGAGTTGTAGACTAATCTGCTTCACACTATGGAATCTGTGGCTAAGCATCAAGGATCCTCTGGGCCTGTATAGGACTTGTCCTCAAAGAGTAAGGCCTAGCTTGTGCTCACCCCATGAGCAAGCATGCGGGCAACAATGGCAAGAAAACACTCCTGTTAACAGGAAGAAACCTGGAGTAGACCGGACTCAATGGGGTGGTCATCTGGTTTGACACTTCTATCAGTAATCATTGGGCAAGAGGTGGGGTATACCCTGGACAGGCCGCCAGTCTATCACTGATACATTCCCACCCATCTGCTGTCAATTTTAAGTCACCAATTCACCAAACCTGCATGTCTTTGGAAGTGAGAGGAAGCTGGAGCACCCGGAGGGAACCCATGCAAACATGGGGAGAACATGCAAACTCCACACAGAAAGGACCACGTGGGATGCAAACCTGGGACCTTCTCACTGTGAGGTAGCAGTGCTAACCACTAAGCCACCACGCTGCCCTCGATAAAACCCCAGATATTTAAAATACATCATGAAGTAGATTTTTGGTCAACCCCTCCATTATTACTAGTAGCAGAATACATGGTAACTCGACAGCCAAAGCTTTACTCAACAAGCTGATAATAACTCGGACAAGAATCGGTGAGTTCTACTTGATCTTTGTTGCAATCTGAAAGAAATTTTATTGTTATTTCAGTGAAAGCAGCACTGAAGCAGCTCCACGGAGAAACAGGAAAGACTGCAATGAGTACAGACTGGTGAAAAACCGCCGCACGCCACAGATACCTGCTTCAGTACCAGGTAACACTCAATGCCATTTAGGGATATTGCGGAAATATCCAATCCTGGTGTTACCTTACCGAGAGGTGTGTTCATAGACTCCACACAAAGTCAAACTCTTTCTTCTGGGTTTTGGATTCTTTCTCTAAGGACTGCACTTTCTGTTTTGTGGGCAGAATCTCAAGATGTAATCCTGTCACGGCGGCCTTTTGGGCTACATGTCTTTTGTAGATGATGTATTCCTGATGGCTTTCAGGATTGTACATCAAAAGTGCATGAGAACAGCTGAAACAAGCAAATGAGAAGCAGATGCTCGTGTTAGTCTGATTTATATTGACACAGACTGGTGATGTGGCACATTTCCCTGGGCATGAGATCCAGTCTGCAGGTGCCTTCATGTTGAGGGCCGGGCGGCTGGAGAAGACCAAGGGAACCCCCATGTTCACTTGCATGCAGTAGATAGATGGTTGCTTTTTTTGAGTTGGGGATGAACTGAATGTCTGCCTGGGTGGTTGCCTGCCAGGACCAGCACCCGCAGCACCAGCGCCCGCTCCGAGAATCCGCACTTTATATTTCTCCTGCTGACTCGCTGGCTTTGCACATTGTACAAGCGTTTGATCGGACAGCTTTACTTGAATGTAACATTTGTGCCTCAACTCACATCAAACAAATCAGGACAAATCAAACAGCGCATCGTTCCAGTGTCACACTGTCAGACACTCTATAACCTTCTGTTCCATTGCTTGTGTTTCTTGATGGACAAACTCCAAAAATAGTTGTTTTTATCTCTTGCCCCATTTTCCTTGTTTTTCTTCTCAGTTTGTACATTTTTGCATATCACTGGCTGTGTTTCCAACAGATTTGCACAAAAATTAAGGGATATTTTCAGAATGTCAACAACAAACAGTAGAAGAATGACAACGTTTCCATTGAGTGATGTAACGCTACTACTAGGTTTTCTCCTCTCATGATAATTGGCATTCCAATTCCAAAGACCACCTCATGGTGTACCTAGAAATTTTCAGAACTTCTCTGTTAGATTTTCAGTCTGCTGCTAAGAAAGCTAGAGCTAAGCATTATTCTGATATCATAGAAAAACACTCCCACCGGCCAAAAATGTTGTTTAATTGCATCAATTCCATTGTTAACCCCCAGGGGTCCCCAGAGGTCGAGGCATCCACTGACCTCTGCGACAAATTTCTGAAGTTTTTCATTGAGAAAATTAACCACATTAGGGCACAGTTTTCTCGTGTTGTATCTGATACCCTCCCACACTTCTTCAGTGCCACAGCTATCTTTGACCACTTTGAAGCAGTTTCATACACTGAATTGTGGGATATTGTTGAACACATGAAAACTTCAGCAGCTCCTCATGACCCTATCCCTTCCCAAATTATCAAAGATGCATTTGATGTCATTGGTCCAGGCATTCAAATCATCTTGAATTCCTGCCTTGCTAATGGTTTTGTTCCCACTTGTTTTAAGCATGCGGTAGTTCAGCCTCTGCTTAAAAAAACATAGCGCCATAGCACTGAGACAGTCTTGTTAAAAGTAACAAATGACTTGCTGCTCATTCTCAACTCTGGTGACAATGCTATCCTTATCCTGTTGGATCTGAGTGCAGCATTTGACACTGTAGACCACACAACTTTGCTGACCCGGCTTGAACAGTGGGTTGGGATTAAGGGTTCTGCACTAAAATGGTTCCACTCATACCTCCAGCAAGGAACCTTTTCTGTGTCTATAGGCCAGTACTCCTCACCCCCTGCCCCTGTGTCTTATGGGGTCCCTCAGGGGTCCATCCTGGGTCCTGTTATTTTCTGTTTATATATGCTTCCATTGGGGAACATAATCAGAAAATTTAATATTTCATTTCACTTTTATGCAGACAATTCTCAGTTGTATCTTCCTCTCAAATCTGGAAATTCCCTGCAGCCTCTCCTGGATTGCCTGAAAGAACTTAAAATCTGGATGGCCAATAACTTCCTCCAGTTAAATGAGGATAAAACTGAGGTTATAATTTTTGACCCCCCAAAATCCATTAACTCCATCTCCAGGAATGTTGGCTCCCTCACTCCATTTGTCAAAACCTATGCAAGAAACCTGGGTGTAATTCTAGACTCCCAACTCAATCTTGACAAACAAATCTCTTCTGTTGTTAAAACTATCAATTAAGAATCATTGCAAAACTCAAATCTGTTCTGTGTTACAGTGACCTGGAAAACGTTATCCATGCTTTTATAACTTCACATCTAGACTACTATAATTTCCTTTACTTTGGTCTCCCTCAAACACTGGTGTCACGGCTTCAAATGGTCCAAAATGCTGCTGCTAGGTTGCTTACTAACAGGAAAAAACATGAACATATCTCACCTGTCTTAGCCACATTACACTGGCTTCCTGTCCAGTACAGGATCCAATTTAAATTACTGTTAATGGTTTTTAAAGCTCTTCATGGCCTGGCCCCTAACTACATAGCTACTGTCATTCGTTCCGCTGTTGCTCCCAGGTCTCTGAGATCTTCCAGTAAAGGTCTCCTTCATGTTCCCTGAACTCACCTCAAGTTAAAAGTGGACAGAGCTTTTGCAGTCGCTGGTCCCCGACTGTGGAACCATCTGCCTCCTGATATCAGAGATGCCCCTTCTATTACTGTTTTTAAATCCAAGCTCAAGACACACCTTTTTACACTAGCATTCCCTACTAATTAACCGCTAACTGGTTATGCTATGTCTTGTCATGTTAATGATTGTTGTGTTTGTATCTTGCTGCTGATGTTGTATTCAGTTGTTTTGTTCTTTGTATATTTCCTGCCTATTTACTTATTTATTTTTAACTATGTACAGCACTTTGGTCAGTGTAAACTGTGTTTAAATGTGCTTTAGAAATAAATTTTACTTACTTACTTACTTAAATTCCAGTAGTCATAGCGACAGATGGGTACGTCATGCTAAATATTGGCTTTTCATTGTTTTTTATCCAATATTGCGGTGAAGTCATCTCCTTTAAGGTTTAACTTACTTTCTGTCTCTTACTAGGGAGGGGTGTTATTTCAAAAAATTTGGAAATCTATAAATGTTTGCATGGAATATGGAAATATACACGGAATAAACCATAGCAGGATAAATTTTGGGTCATTTGGTTCCAAAAACCCATATGGACGGAGCATTTGAAAATGTCAAGTAACGCGTGTGTCGTATATGTGCTGTTGACGTAGAAAATCACTCTGTTTCTTATAATTAGTTCCTTGTGGCCATGTCATTCTTTACATGTGATTATTATACTCAACTGATGTTCCTGAAATAAAAACTACATAGATTTTGTTTGTTACAATTGATCGAAACTGAAATTAGGTTTTTTTTTGTCAATTACTCTTAAAAAAAACACCAGATAGGCTTGGGGTCAAGCAACATTTGGAGCCAAATTTCAAGTCTCTAGGTGCAGCGGTTCACAAGATATGACATTTTCGTTGATATTTTTGGCAATTTTTGAACCCGATATCTTCACTGGCTCTGTCCATATGGGTTTTTTGGAGCCACATGACCCAAAATTTATCCTGCTATTGTTTATATATATATATATATATATATATATATATATATATATATTGTATATTGTATATTTCCATATTCCATGCAAACATTTATAAATTTCCAAATTTTTTGAAATAACACCCCTCCCTACTCTTATGCCAGCCAAATGTTCAACACCATGTATTTTAGCATGTCATGTGACTCTTTCTGAACATTAAGTCAAGTCTGGAAGCATGGACTGGTGCCATGATTCTCTGCGTCTATGATACCATGTAACCGTCTTGGGTCCGAGATGGCAACAAACCCAGGCAGACCACCAGTCTGTGGTCCATCCCCACATCTCTAAAATAACCATCTACCTGCCGGGGGCAGGTGAAGCATGAATGTACATCATATGACCTATAACAGTGGAAAACAGTGTTTCCATTGCAGTTTTGTGAAATATATATTTTTTTCAATTTTCTAGAAAAACCAAATTATGCGAGTATAAAAACGTTTTTGTGATATTTGAGAGGGTTTCTTCTTCCCAAAATATACATGTTTCCATTAAGTGTATTTTCAGTTGGGCTCTTCAAATTGCACAATTTGGAGGCTGATGGAAACCCCACTTATGAACACAAATTTTTACTTATCACATATAGAATTATCTCCACCAACCAACAGAAGAAGACAGACACATGTCAGGCAGTCATCCTCTTTTGAATGCCTTGATTACATTTTGGTGGTAATTCAGATGTGTCTCAGATTTCAGACTTTTTTCTTTTTTAATTCTTTTGTTATGTCATCAAGAAACCAGTGTTGTATTTTTTTATTATTTTTTTTTTTTTTTTAAGAATCACCTTTATGATGTCACAAATAGCTACCAGTGGAATGACTGTCAAACGGTTACTTAGGGAGACTCGGATGAGGTCACTTGCATTATGTGTGAACGCCAACTATTTCATTTTTTCCATGTGGCGCGTTTCTATATGCCCAATTGAGCATACTGATCCCTCAATGTTGAGGACCACAGCAGCTGGAGAAGACCAAGAGGATACCTACATTTCTCCTTCCTGCAGCAGATAGATGGTTGCTTTTGAGAGCTAAGGACAGACCAGATGTCTGCCTGGATGCCTCAGACCCGAGGCAGGTCCATGGTGTGGTGCATGTTGTACCAGCGCATACTCCATAACCTGACCTGATGTGATGTCACAAACATCTTTTACTATTTTGTTGAAAATCAGACTGTTGAGTCTTGATGGAGATAGAGCAGATCTGTATCACCTCTGCCCTGCTCCGTGGATCATCTCTCCAAAAGTGGTTGTTGAATTCCCTCCATTATTTTTTTAGACAGTCTCTTTGAGCAGAGAATATATCAACTCTTCAAAACATATTTCTAGTAACTTTGTGAATAATTTAGCCACCATGAATTTTTCTTCCACTGTGTCCTCATTTCTCCTCACTATCTTCACCCCTCCAGGGCCGTACTACAACCCCAGACCAAGGCAGCGTATTCCCAGAGACTTGGCCATGTGTGTGACTCCCAGCGGGCAGTTCTACTGCTCCATGTGCAACTGTGGAGCCGAACAGGAGACAGACTTCAGACAGCATTTGGAGAGCAAACAGCATAAGGCCAAAGTATCAGAGTTAAGATACCGAAATGAGATGGAGAACATGGGCTACAGCTAAGACAAATAAGGACTAGCAGGAAACAGCTGCTGCTCTGTGCCTGACGGGCAGATTTTGCAACGGGATACATGGTCTAAACTCTTAATTCCTCGTATCTGGCTACATATTGGTATTACTGCTTCAATATTTCAAAACATAATTTGAGTTGATTGATTGATTAGGTCTTAATGTTTTGGTGCCATTCATCAATGAGGACTTTCAGTCATCCAGGTAGAAGATACCAAGGCGTTTAATCAAAAGCAATTGGATATCTTCTTTAGTCTTCAAGATGTTTTCAACAGTGAGGACAGATGGTTTGACAGGGGTCTAAAAGAAACCAAGGTGTAAGCCCAAGCAAAGGAGGCAAGTGTTCCAAAGGCATTATGACAGGAGTGAAGCCCCTCAGAACATCTGGAGTTTCATTTAACCTCCTTTGGGGTATTGTCGATATCTAGGACAATCTCAACAACGGTCATAGTAGACTGAGCCACCATGATCAGTCCTCTAAAGAGGGAGATTTGTCTGGGAATAAAACCCTGCAGCACTGGACAGAAGGCAAAAAATGACAGGTACAGGATGGTACTCATCACTCCCCTCTGCATGTAGGTAGTGCTGAAGAATGGGCGGCTTCATGCTGAACTGAGGCAACAGAGTCATTTGGCAGCACTCTGAACAACTAAGCACCAATTTTCAGGGAAGTGTTTCTTGCTTCAAGAGGAGACAAGCCTAGTAAGGGTGGTCCAATCAAAGCTTACCTCACCTTTAATCCATTGGCCATAATCGCTTCCCTCAGCCCGTGTGGAGGACCATCAAGGCAATGGAATCCATGGAGGCATGTTGAACTTAAGGACTCTCAAGGGCAACATCATCTCCCAACATTGAGGCAAACAATCTGTTCACTAAAGATTGAAACAGGCACTCTAAAGGGCTGCCACATGAGCTGACTTTAGAATGAAGAGGCCTCTTGAAGGAGAGGTGAAACATCTTGAAAACTAAATAAGGAATACAGTTGCTTTGAACGAAACATTTAGAAATGGCAAAGAGCGAGAACAGGAACTGTCAAAGTCTGAGTTTTAATGTCTGAGATGTCCAAAGTGAATTTTAAGAGCATCACAAAGACCGGAGGCACTAAATGGATCCACAGCACTTTTTCAGGTCAGGTCAGATTACAAAACTGTTGCACTGTAACTCAGGATGCAGGTGAACGCAAATGAATTGCAGGGAAAATTCAGCAGGCGACGGGAGAAGGGGAACTGAAAACCCAAAGATATGCAGACGGGGTTGAAGAGCAAGACGTGAGGAACTATTTGAAAGAAACCAAAAAAGTTAAGACGATACGATGGCTAAAGTCAACCTGTTGGTTTAGTTTCATGCTTGTTTTTGGTATTGACTTTGGATAAAGAAAATCACAAGCAAACAAAGCACAAAAACATCACGCGGTAGAAGCAGCGATACTGTAAGCCTTAGCGGACTCTGTCCGGCCCTTTGATGGGAAACTGGCTCAGTATTTTTGCCCCAGTCAGCCTCGTTTGTGCCTTTAGCGGGAATCAAACTCAAGAGAAACCTCTGGATCACCGTCTATGGCAATGTAATGGAAACCAATCCATCATCTAAGGTTTCTAAATCCATTTCTCCAACTCTTTTTGTATTAAATCTACAGAAATCTGGTGTAAATACCCAGAAAATCCATTCAGAGTGTAGATACAGTATTATAGTATGATATACATATTCATAATGTATTTAGTAATTTTCAGGAATCTTGTACAGAGTGTGCACTGACTGAATGTTTGTATGGACATTTTACTCGGCACTCTTGCAGGGTTTATAAATTAACTCAGTCTTTCATTAAACCTCATGGGTTTGATTGTTACAGCTGCAATGGTATATTAGGGACATTCTCAGTTAAAAAAGGTGGGGTGAGGGGGCGGGGCAGTACTAAGAGAAAAAACTTGCAAAAAAATTTTGTGACTTTAATTTCTGCAAATTTATGATTGTGATCTCACAGAATATAGTAAAAAAAAAAAAAAAAGAAAATCACAATACCTAAATGCGTGTTTTTTTATGTTTTTTCTTGCAAATTTGACTATGATCTCAGAGAATATAGTTTAAAATTTGTTAGAAAATCATAACATGTAAATAATGCATGTTTCATAAAATCATAAAGTTATGCTTTTCCTTGCAAATTTGACTTTCTTGCAAATTTATGACTGAAGTCAGATAATATCAGAGAGGGTTTTTTTTTCCAAAACTTTACATATTTCTTTTCTAGCAAATTTCCAAATGTATTATATCAGAGAATATCTTGAGTTTTGTTCCACAAATTTGTGAGTTTAAACTTGGGAATTCTGCTGTTTTTCCTTTCCTTTTTTTTTTCTCAGAAATGACCCTTACAATGACCCTAATACACCATTGTATATGGGAGAATGAGCATCTGTGGATTTTAAACTCTGATCTGAATCCCAACAGAAAAACTGAGATGTGAAGGTGAAATGCAATGACTTACAACCCCTGGCAATAATTATGGAATCACCGGCCTCGGAGGATGTTCATTCAGTTGTTTAATTTTGTAGAAAAAAGATCACAGACATGACAAAACTAAAGTCATTTCAAATGACAACTTTCTGGCTTTAAGAAACACTATAAGAAATCAGGAAAATAATTGTGGCAGTCAGTAACGGTTACTTTTTTAGACCAAGCAGAGGGAAAAAATATGGAATCACTCAATTCTGAGGAATAAATTATGGAATCACCCTGTAAATTTTCATCCCCAAAACTAACACATGCATCAAATCAGATCTGCTCATTAGTCTGCATCTAAAAAGGAGTGATCACACCTTGGAGAGCTGTTGCACCAAGTGGACCGACATGAATCATGGCTCCAACACGAGAGATGTCAATTGAAACAAAGGAGAGGATTATCAAACTCTTAAAAGAGGGTAAATCATTACGCAATGTTGCAAAAGATGTTGGTTGTTCACAGTCAGTTGTGTCTAAACTCTGGACCAAATACAAACAACATGGGAAGGTTGTTAAAGGCAAACATACTGGTAGACCAAGGAAGACATCAAAGCGTCAAGACAGAAAACTTAAAGCAATATGTCTCAAAAATCGAAAATGCACAACAAAACAAATGAGGAACGAATGGGAGGAAACTGGAGTCAACGTCTGTGACCGAACTGTAAGAAACCGCCTAAAGGAAATGGGATTTACATACAGAAAAGCTAAACGAAAGCCATCATTAACACCTAAACAGAAAAAAACAAGGTTACAATGGGCTAAGGAAAAGAAATCGTGGACTGTAGATGACTGGATGAAAGTCATATTCAGTGAATAATCTCGAATCTGCATTGGGCAAGGTGATGATGCTGGAACTTTTGTTTGGTGCCGTTCCAATGAGATTTATAAAGATGACTGCCTGAAGAGAACATGTAAATTTCCACAGTCACTGATGATATGGGGCTGCATGTCAGGTAAAAGCACTGGGGAGATGGCTGTCATTACATCATCAATAAATGCACAAGTTTACGTTGATATTTTGGACACTTTTCTTATCCCATAAATTGAAAGGATGTTTGGGGATGATGAAATCATTTTTCAAGATGATAATGCATCTTGCCATAGAGCAAAAACTGAAAATATTCCTTGCAAAAAGACACATAGGGTCAATGTCATGGCCTGCAAATAGTCCGGATCTTAATCCAATTGAAAATCTTTGGTGGAAGTTGAAGAAAATGGTCCATGACAAGGCTCCAACCTGCAAAGCTGATCTGGCAACAGCAATCAGAGAAAGTTGGAGCCAGATTGATGAAGAGTACTGTTTGTCACTCATTAAGTCCATGCCTCAGAGACTGCAAGCTGTTATAAAAGCCAGAGGTGGTGCAACAAAATACTAGTGATGTGTTGGAGCATTCTTTTGTTTTTCATAATTCCATCATTTTTTCCTCAGAATTGATTCCATATTTTTTCCCTCTGCTTGTTTCTTAAAGCCAGAAAGTTGCCATTTGAAATGACTTTAGTTTTGTGTCATGTCTGTGATCTGCTTTTTTTCTACAAAATTAAACAACTGAATGAACATCCTCCGAGGCCAGTGATTCCATAATTTTTGCCAGGGGTTGTATTGTGCACCAGTTTCCCCCCATACTCACATTTCCTACAGGTATTCCAGAAAACCATCGTTGAAATCCTTGTCCATAACTTGGAAATCTTAAGAGGGTCCAGGACGGTGTCTGTGAAGGAACTGGGATAATCGGTCATTGTGCCCTAGTCTTGTTTTATGTTGTTAACTTTGACAGACTGTGGTAATTCCATGCATTTTCTTTTCTTTTTTTTTTTTTTTTTGGAGCCAGTAATGTTGTACACTACCGGGAGGTTTTCTGGAATACTACAGATATGATACAGTTGTTTTTGCACATCACATGGTACAAGTCTGGTATGTTGCAACATCAAAATAGATCACATTCGTGCACAACTGTGATGCTGGTTTTTCAGGTTATAGACTGTGTTCTTCTGGGATGCATATCAAGGAAAATGAGAACGAGGCTTTAGAAATCTAGAATATGCACAAAGCTCATATTTAATGATTCCCAGAAGGTGTCTGAAGCAGGTTTTAGAGCATGTCTGCATGGATTTAATCTGGATTGACTGTTTTTTTAACTCTATGAACCAGGTCGAGCCACATTTCAGTGCAAATGTAAAAACTGTTATCAGATATGATTTTCTCTTTCTGTCCCCCAGTTTCAAACCATTGAGCTTCATGTAGTCACAAGCAGCTTTAAGGTCAACTGCAGTTTGCCATTTCAACATACCATCTCATATTCCTACATATTCTTCACACTTAATAAAAAGGCTCAGTTTTGTTGATGGAAAAAAAAAATGTAATCTATAAATTTATTGTGCACAGCACAGATTTGAAATCAAATTGAGATGATTTGCAAAACTAGATTTCACCTGATCAGCCTAAAGTTGTGAAATCAAGTCACCCTCATATTTCAAATTTAATTATCTCAATAAAAGCAGCAAATAAATGAAATGCATTGGACGGCTCATGCAAACCCTGAATGCTCTCTGCACACAGGGATATGTCCATGTCTGATAGTTTGTGATGCCAATCAATCACAAATATTTTGCTGATCAGTATAAACTTTCACTCAGCTCTATCCGTATCAGTTGCTGAGATATTGCCAAAAGTATGTTTTTGTTCATGATGTTCTTCTTGACCTTGATCTTTGTCTGATCCTCTTCAAAAGATAACCATTTTGAGATACCTGTCCAGTCAACATTCCCACAAAGTTTAGTATAAATCAGGTCCAGCCATTTGTTTTAGCTATTTTGTTCATTTTAGACATGCACATCTATGCCGATGACAATACTCTGTTTCGCTGGCGTGCTGGGTCCCCTGTTTTTACCACAGCAGATCCGGTGTGTATCTGCAGAAGGTTTCCTGACACAACTGCACTTACACAAGGAGAATGGTGCATGAGCGAACTTGAACCAGGATCTTGTTTTTGGTCAAGCATGTTAACCAAATGCACCACCACTGTGCCCTAATAGCAACAACTAGTAATGGAGATTATATACGTATTTCACTCTGGACATTCTGAACATCAGAGGATTGATTCCTGTCATTCAAATCTTTTGAGTAGTTAACAATAAGAACTTTATATAGTACCTTTTGTACAATTCAGAGTGCAATTATGAGTAAATCTAAAAATGAAGGGACTGCCTACTTATAAAAATCCAGTCTTCTTTATTGGAAAGTTGAATGTGCCATTTGGCGATGTGTTGACTTGAGTGAGATTTTCATTGATAGTAGTTTAAACGTGATTTAACTGCATTCCAAAACACAACTGCAGACAGTTTCAGTTTAGTAACAGGAACAGTTATAAAGCGGGATTGAGGTTACTGAGTGAGAAACGCGCTCCCGATTGGTTCCTGGATGAAGCTGTGACAGCCAATTATTCTCCAGCTTGTTTTGGAAGGAGAACATTCTTCCAATTTCTATTAGCACTTGTTCCAATTCCCTTTGAATTTGCTCTCTGACTCCACGTGCACACGTGCAAATGTAATTTCATCAAAGGTTGGATGGGATCAGGTCTGGCTGCTGTGAGAGGAAAGCAGCATGCTGGATTTCTCTCTGCTTAGTTTTGTTGGCTGTGAAGAGAAGCAGTTGTTCATAGCCTACAAACCACGTGTGACTGTGCACGCGAGGGCGCTGGAGGCCAGAGTCCTGCAGAGGAGTTATAGTCCGTTAACAGCACTGACGAAGTACAACATTTGTTGAGGTCCTAGATTTAAAGTAGAGCCGGACAAGAACTCAACTCTCAAGAACAGATGGATTAAATGCCAACAAGCGTTTGCTCTGGATTGAACTGTTCTTGTCTGCGTGTTTGTTTCGTTTGCAGGTTTGCACAGAAGCTGAAGAACTGATGTGAATGAAATGAAGTTTGGGTTCAATATTGTCATTTGTCTCAGCTCCTTTGGGAACCCCATTATCATTTTTCTTCTACGGTTATTATTTCATGAACGTGTAGTGTTTCTTCAGTATTCGGATAATTTGAACGGACACTTCAAAAAAAAAAATCCAAGCAGCTATGGCGAGTTACAGATAAACTAGCATGATGTATCGTGCTTGTGTTGCTTGATGTGGGCGAATAAAGTAGCTGGTACCGTTAGCCTTGGCCATGAATGGTACTGTGCTAGTTGAGTGCTGACACACAACACTGTTCTGAGTCTGCTCCAAGGTGGGCAGACATGGTGGTTCTGTGGAATAAGAGTTGGACGGTCGATATGTAGACCAGGGTCTGGGTCTCTGGACAAGACATTTTTATCTGTATTGTCCATCCAGCTGTAAATAGATACTGGTCTTGGCTGGGGAAGTTACCTGAGACGGACTGTCAAAGGTGCTAACCCGCTTCATCCGCTGGTATCTGAAGATTAGCCCAATGGTCCTCAGGGCCGATATAGGACTTCCCTTTGAAGGTTAAGATGAGGTCTAGAGGTATAGTTTCACAGTCAACTACAAGACTACTCCATGAAACGCCCACTTCACAGCGTTCGGGTTCATTCTATCTGTTAGCTTTTCAAGGTTTTATTGCAGCAGTTCTGGCAGGAAGTGACATCAGTGGGTGTGTCGTGTAGCCTGAAGTGTAGTTAGACCCTAAACTATGACTACTTTTTTTACAACCCAAGTTATATGAAAACATTGCTAGCAATCAAGCGTCTGAGTGTTCGACTCATTTCTGACAACTTATTTGTTTCCGGAAAAATACTTGACGGAGCAAACTACCAGAAGTAAAAAAAAAAAAAGAATCTACTGTACTCTCAAAATAATGAAATCATGTTTGTGACCTTCTTTGTAATTATTGACAACCTCTACAGAAGTACAACTCGTACTCCTCCCAAGTCCCTTTGCTGATTTCTACCAAACCTGGCATTCCAGATTGAAGTGGAAATTGCCCATAAAAAATTCATTTGGGTGAAGGTCAAGGTCCGTCGTAGCTCTTACTGTGTTCATACCCATGGATACTAGCACATAGTACTTGGGTAAATTAATTGGTGTTTTACTGTGATACACCTTCTTGAAAGAAGTGGTTGACAACACTGTAAATCCTAAAAAGTTGAATTTGCTTGAAGTTGGGAAACTCATTGCATCACTTTCCCCACGTGAACTTTGATGTAAAATTCAAATTACGTGATTCACCCAAGTAACTTAGGTTTAACTTCTACATTTACATGGAGAAAGTGACTCAATCAGTTTCTGGATTTTTATTCTGCAAATCCAACTTGCTCGGGTTTCCACTGCAGTCGACCCCTTCTTTCACAAAGGCAAACCACTTTGTCTTGACGTGAATGCTAATGTACTAGTACTTGCGATGTCTCTGGGATTAGTTTTTCATAACTCTGTGGTATAACTCACAAACTCGCATCTTAAAGCAGATAACCCGTAAGTTGGAGAGGAAATGGCGTCTCACTAATTTAGAAGATCTTCACTTAGCCTGGAAAAAGAGTCTGTTGCTCTATAAAAAAGCCCTCCGTAAAGCTAGGACATCTTACTACTCATCACTAATTGAAGAAAATAAGAACAACCCCAGGTTTCTTTTCAGCACTGTAGCCAGGCTGACAAAGAGTCAGAGCTCTATTGAGCTGAGTATTCCTTTAACTTTAACTAGTAATGACTTCATGACTTTCTTTGCTAATAAAATTTTAACTATTAGAGAAAAAAATTACTCATAACCATCCCAAAGACATATCGTTCTCTTTGGCTGCTTTCAGTGATGCCGGTATTTGGTTAGACTCTTTCTCTCCAATTGTTCTGTCTGAGTTATTTTCATTAGTTACTTCCTCCAAACCATCAACATGTCTATTAGACCCCATTCCTACCAGGCTGCTCAAAGAAGCCCTACCATTAATTAATGCTTCGATCTTAAATATGATCAATCTATCTTTATTAGTTGGCTATGTACCACAGGCTTTTAAGGTGGCAGTAATTAAACCATTACTTAAAAAGCCATCACTTGACCCAGCTATCTTAGCTAATTATAGGCCAATCTCCAACCTTCCTTTTCTCTCAAAAATTCCTGAAAGGGTAGTTGTAAAACAGCTAACTGATCATCTGCAGAGGAATGGTCTATTTGAAGAGTTTCAGTCAGGGTTTAGAATTCATCATAGTACAGAAACAGCATTAGTGAAGGTTACAAATGATCTTCTTATGGCCTCAGACAGTGGACTCATCTCTGTGCTTGTTCTGTTAGACCTCAGTGCTGCTTTTGATACTGCTGACCATAAAATTTTATTACAGAGATTAGAACATGCCATAGGTATTAAAGGCACTGCGCTGCGGTGATTTGAATCATATTTATCTAATAGATTACAATTTGTTCATGTAAATGGGGAATCTTCTTCACAGACTAAGGTTAATTATGGAGTTCCACAAGGTTCTGTGCTAGGACCAATTTTATTCACTTTATACATGCTTCCCTTAGGCAGTATTACAGCATTGCTTAAATTTTCATTGTTACGCAGATGATACCCAGCTTTATCTATCCATGAAGCCAGAGGACACACACCAATTAAACTGCAGGATTGTCTTACAGACATAAAGACATGGATGACCTCTAATTTCCTGCTTTTAAATTCAGATAAAACTGAAGTTATTGTACTTGGCCCCACAAATCTTAGAAACATGGTGTCTAACCAGATCCTTACTCTGGATGGCATTACCCTGACCTCTAGTAATACTGTGAGAAATCTTGGAGTCATTTTTGATCAGGATATGTCATTCAATGCGCATATTAAACAAATATGTCGGCCTGCTTTTTTGCATTTGCGCAATATCTCTAAATTTAGAAAGGTCTTGTCTCAGAGTGATGCTGAAAAACTAATTCATACATTTATTTCCTCTAGGCTGGACTATTGTAATTCATTATTATCAGGTTGTCCTAAAAGTTCCCTGAAAAGCCTTCAGTTAATTCAAAATGCTGCAGCTAGAGTACTGACAGGGTCTAGAAGGAGAGAGCATATTTCACCCATATTGGCCTCTCTTCATTGGCTTCCTGTTAATTCTAGAATAGAATTTAAAATTCTTCTTCTTACTTATAAGGTTTTGAATAATCAGGTCCCATCTTATCTTAGGGACCTCATAGTACCATATCACCCCAATAGAGCGCTTCGCTCTCAGACTGCAGGCTTACTTGTAGTTCCTAGGGTTTGTAAGAGTAGAATGGGAGGCAGAGCCTTCAGCTTTCAGGCTTCTCTCCTGTGGAACCAGCTCCCAATTCGGATCAGGGAGACAGACACCCTCTCTACTTTTAAGATTAGGCTTAAAACTTTCCTTTTTGCTAAAGCTTATAGTTAGGGCTGGATCAGGTGACCCTGAACCATCCCTTAGTTATGCTGCTATAGACTTAGACTGCTGGGGGGTTCCCATGATGCACTGAGTGTTTCTTTCTCTTTTTGCTCTGTATGCACCACTCTGCATTTAATCATTAGTGACTGATCTCTGCTCCCCTCCACAGAATGTCTTTTTCCTGGTTCTCTCCCTCAGCCCCAACCAGTCCCAGCAGGAGACTGCCCCTCCCTGAGCCTGGTTCTGCTGGAGGTTTCTTCCTGTTAAAAGGGAGTTTTTCCTTCCCACTGTCGCCAAGTGCTTGCTCACAGGGGGTCGTTTTGACCGTTGGGGTTTTTCCGTAATTATTGTATGGCTTTGCCTTACAATATAAAGCGCCTTGGGGCAACTGTTTGTTGTGATTTGGCGCTATATAAATAAAATTGATTTGATTTGATTTGATAACACAGTAAAACCTAAGAACACTTTGCCGCGGCTGTCACGCACTCATCACGTGAGCTACAAAGTTGTGCACTTGACATATGCAAGAAATGCTAAAGTTAAAAATCCAGAATGTGTCATTTATGAATGTGGAAAAACTAGTATTAGTCACAATATGATTCTAAATCAGTTGGTTGCACTGAAATGGGCCCGACTGCACGAACAGATAGAAACAGTCCGCCTGTAAATGGCCTTGTGGACCAATTTGTTTTCATGTGACTGCATTTCTTTATTGTTTCATCACTGTGAATTATGAGTTGAACTTTGTTGTAAATGACAGAAGTGTTAACGCCGTACTGAACTGTAGCCAATTTATTTTGTGCACGATTAAGTGTAATTAATTCTTATTGAATGTTTCTCGTATTGAGATAATATAATACAGTAAGTATGCTGTTTGAGCGAAACATGGAAATGCCTGTATGCTGAACTGTATCTACTAAAGGGCAAAGGACAGAACCACAATTTTGCATTGAAAATGAGACAATATTTGAAATGAAATCCTCACTACTACTGTCTTTATTTGCCTGTTGGGATTTATTTATTTATTTTTACATAATTACATTTGGATGTATATCTTCTTTGTAATTCTTGCATATTTTCATCCATGTGTTACATAAATAGGCAACAATAAGGTTAAACAAACAAAATTAACATGATCAACGGTTTAAATAACCCCATTCACTATTTCATCAAAATCACAGCAATTAAACTGGGCGTCTGATATAGACACACGATTTAATTTATTTGTAACTGATTTGATGGTTTAAAAATGGGCAGAGCTAATGCTGTGAATTTGTGATGTCATGAAACATAACATCCCAATGAGGTTGTTTGCTGATCATCTCAAATTCAACCAGGTCACCTCAGATGTGGTCTGGGAGCAGGCACTGCTGCCCCGATACTACAGAACCAGCTTGGGTCCTGGATGGCAACCACCCAGACAGACAGTTGGTCCATTACATCTTGCTAATGTAGCCATCTATGCACTGCAACTAGGAGTTGCGTGGGCGTCTCCTTGGCCTTGTGAAGCCACTGAGGTACCTGCCAAGATATAACCAACATATGCATCTCCTAAATGTGTTCCTTGGGGGGGGGGAGCTCTGCATATAAAACACGCGTGTGGCTTCTAACCAGCCCGTTCTCATTGCACACGTGTTTCCTACCAGCACACAACCAACATGAAGCAATTCCAAATGTGTGTTGGACACAGTGACGCTCCCAGATCTGACCGGACCTCCTCCAGCCACAATCAACCTCTGACTGAACAGACGTCTGCGTTTTGTGCTTCCTAATGAATAAACAAGCAAATGACATTACTCAGTATTGGGCTGAGCTGATGGCTATGGTTGTTAACGGTGAATGTCTCATTTGTTCGCAGCACTTCAGGGGGAATAACCACAAAGTTATAACTTATTGGCTCACATGAAGAAGACTCTCTGTTGCTGTGGTTCACTCCGGGTTTACTCTTTACTTCAGTTGTTCAGTCTTCCAGGAAGGCTGTTTGTTTGTTTGCCTGCTGGAGTCTCACTAACGCGCCAACTGATTTCCTAAAATGTGGCAAACTTGCCTCGGGTCTGAGTAAATTATGGTAAACATATAGAAAGGTTTTGATAAATATACATCAGTGGGATGGCACACTTTAATGCACAACACACACACAAATAACGCTGTGTGCATTATACACGTATGACTATGACATCATCACAACACAAGCTGCCATGAAAAGCAGCATAAATCCAAATAGTGCAGCAGATAGGCAAAATAATTGCGCATTTTGTGATAAAAGCATGAAACATGGTATACAGAAAGCCAAAGGTTTTCCAAATAATACTGGATATTAGTCCATCATGAATTTTCAGTATTTCACCCATAGCACCCACTTTTGAAATCTTTATGTTTAGCCAAATAATGCAGCGTAGTTTTCAATATGATTGGAGCATTTTTCAATTTTCATTTTAAAAAATGGACACCATGGCAACCATGATAAAAAAATTCATGATGGCTCAATATCCTTTTTTTTTTTTTTTTTTGGAATATGTTTTGGCTACATCTAATGCCAAAATTGGTGCTTTTATCACAAAATGCTCAATTCTTTATTGAGCATTGGCTAAAATATTGGATAAAAATCACTCGCACCACGGAAAGAACCTTTTGGAGTTGCACTCAAATCTTGTTGTAATGCAAATTACAATGACAATAAAGGCGATTCTGAATTCTTTAGAAAAAGTAGTAGTGCCGCCCCACTACATATCTATCTCTCTCTATATATATTTATATAAAATACATATGTACAAAACATCAAAATAAACAAACAAAAGGAAATCTTCATTCACAACGTCCCACAAAATGGGACGTTCAAGACATTGTTCAGAAGAACAGCATAGTTTGATTAAAAACTTGATTGGAGAGGGGAAAACTTATACACAGGTGCAAAAAATTATAGGCTGTTCATCTACAATGATCTCCAATGCTTTAAAATGGACAAAAAAAAAAAAAAAAAAATAGACGCGTGGAAGAAAACGGAAAACAACCATCAAAATGGGGAGAAGAATAACCAGAATGGCAAAGGCTCACCCATTGATCAGCTCCAGGATGACCAAAGACAGTCTGGAGTTACCTGTAAGTGCTGTGACAGTTAGAAGACGCCTGTGTGAAGTTAATTTATTTGCAAGAATCCCCCGCAAAGTCCCTCTGTTAAATAAAAGACGTGCAGAAGAGGTTACAATTTGCCAAAGAACACATCAACTGGCCTAAAGAGAAATGGAGGAATATTTTGTGGACTGATGAGAGTAAAATTGTTCTTTTTGGGTCGAAGGGCCGCAGACAGTTTGTGGGACGACCCCCAAACTCTGAATTCAAGCCACAGTTCACAGTGAAGACAGTGAAGCATGGTGGTGCAAGCATCATGATATGGGCATGTTTCTCCTACTATGGTGTTGGGCCTATATATTGCATACCAATAATCATGGATCAGTTTGGATATGTCAAAATACTTGAAGAGGTCATGTTGCCTTATGCTGAAGACGACATGCCCTTAAAATGGGTGTTTCAACAAGACAATGACCCCAAGCACACTAGTAAATGAGAAAAATCTTGGTTCCAAACCAACAAAATGAATGCCTCGCAGATGTGAAGAAATCATGAAAAACTGTGGTTATACAACTAAATACTAGTTTAGTGATTCACAGGATTGCTAAAAAAGCAGTTTGAACATAATAGTTTTGAGTTTGTAGCGTCAACAGATGCTACTATTATTGTGAACACCCCCTTTTCTACTTTTTTTTTTTTTTACTAATAGCCTAATTTCATAACCTTAAGAGTGTGCATATCATGAATGCTTGGTCTTGTTGGATTTGTGAGAATCTACTGGTACCTTGTTTCCCATGTAACAATAAGAAATATACTCAAAACCTGGAATAATCTTTTTAGTCACATAGCACTACTATTATTCTGAACACTACTGTATATATATATAAATGTCTGTGCAAAATTTGGTGCTGTAAAATGCACCATTGTTTCACATATGTGCTGCACAACTGTACAGATTACATATTATACTTTTATGAATGATTATTTTAAAAAAGCCTTTTGCAGAGAAAATGTTTTCAAATGTTGCCCGTCAAACTCAAAAGTAAAATATAATTCCTACCATATGCTTTAAATTAAATAAAAATACCAAATAATAGCAGTCCAATACTGCAACACTTTACAGTAAACCAAGAATAAATGTAGTCTGGTGCAGTGTTTTATTTATAAACAAACAAACAATGTAAATATGTTTATAATTTAAATAATATATTTTCTATATGTGTATTTTGGAGGTGATAGTGTTTTTTCCTAATAAAATCTGTGTTTCTATTCTTTGTCATTGTTTTAAAGTGTGTCTAATTGGTTATTTGAGGGTCCACCTGCAAACTGAAGCTTCTCTCAGACACCATGGAAACAGATGCTGTTCAGTCCTCCCATCCGATGCTGAAGGCAAACGGCTGCGTTGTGTTAAAAGCCAGTCGAACGACTACTACCTAAAAGTAAGTGTAGATCGAGCAGGACGTGCCTCTGAAGTGACGGCTCGCCTCTGCTGAGGACAGTCTGGCCAGACAGGCCCAGCAGAACAGCTGTCCACACTGGGAGCAGGACATCATGTTACATCCTCCGTCCTTCTGCAACAACAAAACATCACATATCACGGACTGAGAACCACATGCTCTGATGGATTATTCTTTTTGGTCTGATTTGACAATTGGTACAAAAACAGAAGGACAATCTGGAAAAATATATTACAAATAACACTGCAAAAATTCAAGAATTATTCACTCTTAGTGGACTCCCAAATGCCTCCATCAAACTTTGATTGATTTTTATTTTTTATTTTTTTAGCCGATAGTTGTTGCCTGGAGGCAGCACGGTGGTTTAGTGGTTAGCACTGTTCCCTCACAGCAAGAAGGTCATGTGATCGATTCCCACCTGGGGCCTTTCTGTGTGGAGTTTGCGTGTTCTCCCTGTGTTTGTGTGGGTTCCCTCCGGTTACTCTGGTTTCCTCCCACATCCAAAGACAGGGAGGATGGGTGGACTGGAAACTTTAAATTGTCCATATGTGTGTGAATGGGTTTGTTTGTTTATATGTGACCCTGCGACAGACTGGCGTCCTGTCCAGGGTGAACCCCACCTCACATCCTGTGACTGCTGTAATAGGCTTCAGCCCCCTGTGACCCTTAATTACGTCCGCCAAGGACATAATACAATCACCTGCGTTTATTTGTCTGTCTGTCTTTTAGCAGGATTACATCAAAACTACTGCACGGATTTTGACAAAATTTTCACCACAGATAGATATTTGGCCATGGAAGAACCCATTAAACTTTGGAGTTGATCCGGATCTGGATTCTGGGTCAAGTTTCACTTTAAATAGGCTTTGAAGGATTACGTCAAAATTACTGCACAGATGAAATTTTCAGCACAGAAACGTATTAGGCCATGGAAGACTCCAGTACATTTTGGAGGTGATCTTGATCCGGATCCGGAATCAAGATATCACTTTATATAGGCTTTGAAAGATTACATCAAAACTATTTCATGGATCCTCACTAAATTTGCACCATATACATTAGGCCAAGGAAAACTCCACTAAATTTTGGAGGTGATCCGGATCCAGACGGGCGGATGTCACAAATCAAATCTCTCATTGTTCTTGTTGGAGTAACTAGTTGAAGATGAGTGAGTGAGTTGTAGTCTGCTGTGGTCAAATCAATATTTCACACTCGTCCAGCTGTGTGGCCAAAGACCCCACAAAGAAGAGGAAAAAAATCTTTGCCATTAAACTGAGTTTAGCTCCATCAAAAAGACTGAAGGCACTGCAGTAAATCTGACATTAAAAACCACTCAATCTTTCTTCAATTAGCTGCTTTAAATATTGATAATAATAATAGTAATAATAATAATAATAATGAAGCACTGTCAACCAGGATTTATGGACATTTGACAAATTTGTTTATTTTATTCTATTTATTTTTAAACACAACTCAGGGATGTTAACAGATCGACTTTATGAAAGTCAAACTTGACAGTGATTGCCCAAGAGTGGGCTGCAGCCCCCTGGAGAGTTGTGATGGTACTGCAAAACAAACAAAAATATTTGCTTAAATTACCCCAAAATGTTTTTAATTATTCACAACTGTAAGTTATACTGGGCAGGCACGTGGCTTCGTGGTTAGCACTGTTGCCTCACAACAAGAAGGTCGTGGACTCACTTTCTATCTGATCCTTCCTGTGTGGAGTTTGCATGTTCTCCCGGTGTTTGCGTGGGTTCCCTCCAGGTGCTCCGGCTTCCTCCCACATTCAAAGACATGCAGGTTAGGTGGATTGGAAACTTTAAGTTGTCCGTAGGTGTGTGTGCAGGTGTGAATGCGTTTGTTTGTCAATATGTGGCCCTGCGACAGGCAGCATGGTGTCCTATCCAAGGTGTACCCCGCCTCTCACCCTATGACTGATGGGATAGGCTCCAGCCCCCCCGTGACCCTTAATTGGAGTAAGCAGGTATAGGAAATTGATTATGATTTTCAGCAAACTTTCATATCTTAAAAGTCAAGAATGTTAAAACTCTCAAAATTGACATGTTTATACATTAATACTGGGAGGGCAAAGGTCTGTGGGCCAAAAAAATCATTAATTTCTAACATTTAGCGATACCGATAACCCCCCCCCCCCCTTTTAAACTGAGTTTTGGGTTTCAAATAGGAAAAATATACCAGAATCCCTGTAATGCTCACATCGCCCAGTAGATGGTGACAAACACTTTTGGTGAAAATAAAATTAACTTGCAGTTGTGTCCCTTCCCCTTATGGACAACCTACGTATTTTAAACAGGCAATCAGATATATATTAAAAATATTAGAACACAATTATGGAAGACAGAAAAGAGAAGTTAGCCATTTGAAAACATTTAAAAATTAACAAACACAATAAATACTAAACAGATTGCAGCCTTCGTTGTGTAAAATTGTCAAGAGTGAGATAAAAAAAGAAGCCAAAAAAAAAAAAAAAAAAATCACGCTCAGTCTTAAGTACAAAAGAAAAGGTAATTGTTCGCCAGACTAACCTCAATCTTGCGGTAGCAATGAGGACAGTTTTTGCTGTTGACAGAGATCCAGTTTTCACTCAGACAGTCCTCTATCGTGCATTGAAGCTTGGTGCGGCCATATCGACCCTCCAAGACGCGCCGCCGCTGTTTGCTGCCACTGGCGTAGTCATCCCAAAGAGCGCGCATTCCCTCTGCAGACCCAGACACAGGGCCGTGCACACAAATATTACCCAATGTATCAATTCCATCATTTCTATCACAGTTTGATATAGTGTGTTCGGCCATCTGTTACTGAGCAGTAATGTCATCCAGCTCCGAAATGTAGCATAAAAGTAGAGATTTTTGTGTCGGTTCTATACCGCATCACCTGACTGCATCACCATGGAAACAATTTTAATCACACTTGTGTCATATAGAATACAACACAAAACTTATGTGGCAGAATTAAAAAAAGAAGAAAAAATCTAAACAAACAAACACCTATGTGTAACTTTACGAACCTAGTGACTGAGGAAGGCCTGCGAGGTCTTCCTCTGTATCGTTTTGTTTCTTCAGTTTCTTCTTTGCGTAGCAATCTTCTGTTCCATGGTACGTCTTTTTGCAGGACACACAGAAGGTATAGCCACACACACAGAGCGCCGCCCTGCTGCCTTTCTCCAGAATGACAGCGCTACCACAAGAATGGCGAGGACAGTACACGACATCTGACAAGACGCCAGCAGAAAAAAATTAATTTAACCTTTATTTAACCATTAACCAAAAACACAGTCACCTGCTGGCTGCCACCACTTTTTTTTAAACTTTCTGGTACAAATTAATTTCGCTGTTCCTTCTTCATGAACTGGAGAATACCAAGATTCTGGTGTACGACTGGATGATGGTGGTAATTGTTGGGTATTAGGACATGAGAGACTGATGGCGTTCTCGGTATAAGAGAAACATACCAGCCATGAGGTCCAGAGTGGACTGGAGCAGAAGACGGTCGTAGCGGTTGAAAAGTTCCTCGCTTATCAGCATCTTTACCTACCAAACAGAAACCAAGTGAGAAAAAGACAGCCGTGTATCCCAGAGACATCTGCTATTCTACAGCAGAGGCCAGAACCTTTAGGGGCCGGCAAAGGTGATTTGTTATAGTGCTGGGACTTCATAAAATTCTAAGGTAATTCGGCACAAATACACACCCATCCAAAAACAATAAGCAGGTTTTATATATATATATATATATATATATATATATATATATACACATACATACATATATATATACATATATACATATATATATACATATATACATATATACTACATATATATATATATAATAATATATATATATATATATATTATATATATATACTATACATATACATATATCATATATAATATATACATATACATATTATATATATATATATACATATACATATACATATACATACATATACATATACATATATATATATATATATAGATACATATACATATACATACATATACATATACATATATATATATATATATATACATATACATATACATATATATATATATACATATATATATATATATATATGGCGGTTGACCATCGTCATCGATGATGTCAGTTCTGCTGCTTTCTCTGGTGGGCCCTTGTGTGGCTGTTCAGGGGTTGTAGGGGGGTCGGGTAGGGTGAGTACTCTTCAGTCAGGTCAGCCATGTCCCTAAAGGACAACCCGTCTGCATTGGAGCCCGTCTGACACCCAGCTCTCAGCTGAGGCTCCAAGTAGCTGTAGCATACAACAGCGGCCACACCCCGGTAAACTGCTTGGCTGGCAGGCTAAACCAGGTGAGGGGTAGCCGGCTGGGTTTATTAACCCCTCTGGTGGACATGGGATGCCTACCCAAGTATGTGAAGACTGGAGCTGGCTGACTGTTGCGGACGAGAACATACTGATCCAACGGGACAAGACGGCAGTGACAGAATGTGGTGGGAACGCCACAGGGCACGATCAGGCACAAAAAAGGTCATGGCCATCCACTGCAACCAAGGAAGTCCCCAGTTCTGACGGTCCTCCGTACCACTGGACAATGGCTTCTAAGGTCAAGAGGGTGAGGTTGCTACAGTGCAACAGTTTCCTCACCTTAATCCAAGTAACAGCACAGGTTTGTTCTGCTACTCTCATGTCAAAAGCCCAGCGGCGATGGGGGAGGGACGAAGAGATAGGTAGTGGTTACTACTGGTAGTCGTAGCCCCAATCCTGCACATTGGCGGCCTGGAACTGATGGTCGTTCTTTTGTCCACAGGGCACAGATGAAGTCCGGCAGCATTCCAGGTGTCTGAGCAGCCCTACTCAGGAACGCACTGCTCACCCTCGAAAAAGGGAAGGGACTAGAAAAGGTGTCCTAAACATTGCGTGCCCTACCCCAAACTGGCCAGCTAGCCGTATATATATACACACACACACAGACTGTCCACGATTTCAGTGGAAAAAACTGGATACCTAATCAGGAGCTGAAATCGGGTTCAATCAGTGGTACAAGTGGTGCTGTAGAACACTGTGAGCAACTGGGAATGTTTAGAAAAAAATTGTGACATTGGGTTAAAATGCTGAGCCAAATACTGTAAGTGAATAATCTGATTTAAATGATGCAGATTTGGGGTAATCTTGTGCAAAAGTAGGCGAAACTGGACAATCGAGTGCAATCATGGCAATCTCTCGGTGGCAAGGAAGACAGTCTACGATAGACTGCCAGACGGGGCGTTGGACGAAGTGGAGACAACTGAACAGGCCCAGCCCCGGCACCCACCGCCTCGATCTAGAGACGCCTGTGCATGGATTTGTTTAACATGGAAATGCAGTTGGACACTGACAAACACATGGTCCTTGACAGATCCTTAGCCTGGTCAGATGGATGGGAAATCACAGACGATTGGGATCTGAGGACCTGCTGCAGCCTTCATCCACATTCACAGCCATTGGGTTAGAAGTCATCACCTCCTCCGTCTGATCCTTCTTCTTTCACCAGAGCCCCATTAGCCGTCTCGTGTTCAGGGTTCCTGTTGGGCCTTCATGGTTACCAGAGTGACCATGAGGCACATGAGGTCCCCATCATATTTCACGCCAACAGACAATCCCCTACTTCATCCATTACCCAAGTGTCACAACAGACACAAGGGTTTGGATTTTGACACCCATGCAAATATGTAGCGATCAGAACCAGCAGTTTCCTGAACAGAAGCCTCTTTCTGATTCTAACTGAAATTTTATCTTTTTGAGAAGTGTGGACATAACACAGAAGTAGCACCTTGCACATATGCTGACACATCATACGCAATTGTGTAATGTAATCAGCAACAATCAGTTAAAATTGTATGTAATCACATAATAGCAAGATCCAGATTGTGGATTTGTGGACATTTGAACTTAATATTGAAAAGCCTATTTGGTGTACATTTTGCATTATATCTCAACTAAAAGTGGCTCAATCACGCTCATTTGTGACAATGAGGTGCACAGTGGCACTCTCAATGAATAGACTAAGTTTCCCATACTGCAGATTTAGCAGATATTTGATTTTAACATTGAAAAGCCCTTTTGATCTATATTTTGTATTATATTTTAGCTTATGAAAAGTCACTTCAGGACTCTGACCTTGAAAAAATTTTCCAAGGTAAAAATTTGTGAAATTGGAAACTAGTGTTGGCGGATGTTTGCGCTCTATGAGCACGGTGCTCTAGTTTTTTCCCCCCCTTTCTTTCTTTCTTTCTGAGGTCTTCTTCCTGAAGCAACGTATCTTGGGACAGGATTTATGCCACACCATAACTTTGGGTGAGAAGCGGGGCTAATAAGCTCATGCTGTGGCGGGGTAGCAATAGCCCTGTCACCTTCCCTTCTCCTTCTCCCATGGGCTGAAGGCACAGACCATTGGGCCCAATTCGTAGGTGGCTTCTTCCTCTGTATGGGCTCCTTTCATGGATGCTCTCAGCTACGGACCCGCCAGGATCATGTTTTGTGATCAGACAAGAGATTGTTTTGTTTGAGTCTCTTTTCAGAGCTCAGTCAACTGTTTTGGACTTTTTCTCTTCCTCGTTTAACTGTGGATTATCAAACAGACTTTTTGAGCACAGCGCTGACCTCTTGTGGATTACTTTCTACGTGGAATATTTCCCAAACTGACAGAGCGGTGCAACGCAAACTTATAGTAAATTAAGTTTTAAATCAGCTCACAGCAGCATTTATCTGTTCACATTTCTGTGAACATCCTTTCGTTAGCACCGTAACAACGCACACACACACACAAATGTCTGTTCCTGTGCATTTTTACAGTGCAGTTGTCTCATTAGACATTCTTTGCTATTTTATAAAGACATTTATTCATATATATATATTTACTTGATGTGAGCATGATGCTAATTGTATTTTAACTGGAACCGACGTGAGGGGAAGTTCAAAATAAACGATTGCTCGTTTGACGATTGCTCACTTAAAGAATGCTTTAAGTGTGACCGACTTGGTTTTAAAAGTCGGTGACACTGTAAGCAATCAAGGCCTGGTAGGAAATTTCCACCTCTCATTTTTTAAAACAAAAAGGCAGTTTAATTGTGTGCTTCTCATTTCAAGTGTCAAGAAAATTCATGGCCATAATATTTTTTTTCCATATATAAGTCGCAGGACCTCTCAAACAAGTTAAAAAAAAAAAAAAAAAGATTTATACTCCAGAAAATATGGTAATTGTGTCACGGCATGGTGCTTACCATTAAAACCACACATTCCTCTAGTGGAGGCTCTTGTCAGGTCCCAAAATAGTTCCATCATGTGTTGCATTCAGCAAGGAGCAACACCAGCGCATGCTTACAAAGCTGACATGACCTCAGGTGACCTTAGGTTTCAGGTGAGTTTAAATTTGTTTCTATAAAATATGTATTGCAGAAAAGCCACAATGCCATCTGATTCCAGGACCTGCATGTCAAACATCCATTTAAGCAAGCAAACCACTGCACGCCTTTCCAAGGTTGGATAGGATTACTTTGAAATGTAATCCAAAAGTAATCAGATTACAAGTAATCCAAATGTATGTACATACATACATGTATTCCACATGTATTCTTTCAAAGTAATCCTACCCAACCTTGCGCATTTCACAACTATTTGCTGTTGTGGAATTTTGCAGCTGGATTATAAACCATAAATGGTATACTTTACTTACATCTACTACAACCCCTGGCAAAAATTATGGAATCACCAGCCTCGGAGGATGTTTATTCAGTTGTTTAATTTTGTAGAAAAAAAAGCAGATCACAGACATGACACAAAACTAAAGTCATTTCAAAGGCAACTTTCTGGCTTTAAGAAACACTATAAGAAATCAGGAAAAAAAAATTGTGGCAGTCAGTAACGGTTACTTTTTTAGACCAAGCAGAGGGAAAAAATATGGACTCACTCAATTCTGAGGAAAAAATTATGGAATCATGAAAAACAAAAGAACGCTCCAACACATCACTAGTATTTTGTTGCACCACCTCTGGCTTTTATAACAGCTTGCAGTCTCTGAGGCATGGACTTAATGAGTGACAAACAGTACTCTTCATCAGTCTGGCTCTTACCGAGACATGTCCAGAGTCTGTTCCGATTGAGGGAATCCAGATATAGTTTAAGAGGTTGTGCAATTTTTATGAAACCAGCAGTAAGAACAAATGTAAAGGGTTTTTGTGTGTCTGTGGTTGAGGTGAGGAAATGGAACAAATGTTCAACAGAGGTTAGAATGAGTGGTACCTTGGTAAGATTTAAGAAACTACTCAAAAAGAACATCATGTCTAAGTATCATAAAGAAGCAAATATAATTTGATTTATAGGGAATGTTCCATTTCTAAGTGGATATGTATATGCGTATGTAGATATATAGATATGGGTAGGTGTATATGTATATAAGTGACTGTGTATATGTATGTATATATATGTATATATTTATGTTTGTAAAGTATATACGTATGTATATAGGTATATATGGCACAGCCCAAGCAGAGGGTCACCCCCAAGAGCCTGGTCTGCTTGAGGTTTCTTCCTTATAGGGAGTTTTTCCTCACCACAGTTGCCTAGTGCTTGCTCTGGGGGTTGGTAAGGTTAGTCCCTACTGGCGTAAAGTGCCTTGATTCGACTTTCTTGTGATCTGGTACTATATAAATATAATTATAAGTGAATAGTATATTGATGTGTATGTCTGTGTGTCGACATGTAGTAGTGAATTTGTATTTATGTAAATATGACTGATTAGAATTGTTGGACTTGTACTAGCAGGGGTGGGCGCTAATAAGCTTTGCTTCAGCCCACACCCTTTCGGACTCACTAGTTTTGTCTGTGCTTGTTTGAGGAATTGTTCATTTTTTTCTATTTGAATATTTTGCGTGCCGAATAAAAAACTTTGTCACTTGTCACTTGGCTCCAACTTTCTCTGATTGCTGTTGCCAGATCAGCTTTGCAGGATGGAGCCTTGTCATGGACCATTTTCTTCAACTTCCACCAAAGATTTTCAATTGGATTAAGATCCGGACTATTTGCAGGCCATGACATTGACCCTATGTGTCTTTTTGCAAGGAATGTTTTCACAGTTTTTGCTCTATGGCAAGATGCATTATCATCTTGAATAATGATTTCATCATCCCCAAACATCCTTTCAATTGATGGGATAAGAAAAGTGTCCAAAATATCAACGTAAACTTGTGCATTTATTGATGATGTAATGACAGCCATCTCCCCAGTGCCTTACCTGACATGCAGCCCAAATTTACATGTTCTCTTCAGGCAGTCATCTTTATAAATCTCACTGGAGCGGCACCAAACAAAAGTTCCAGCATCATCACCTTGCCCAATGCAGATTCGAGATTCATCACTGAATATGACTTTCATCCAGTCATCCACAGTCCGCGATTGCTTTTCCTTAGCCCATTGTAACCTTGTTTTTTTCTGTTTAGGTGTTAATGATGGCTTTCGTTTAGCTTTTCTGTATGTAAATCCCATTTCCTTTAGGCGGTTTCTTACAGTTCTGTCACAGACGATTCCAGTTTCCTCCCATTCGTTCCTCATTTGTTTTGTTGTGCATTTTCGATTTTTGAGACATATTGCTTTAACTTTTCTGTCTTGACGCTTTGATGTCTTCCTTGGTCTACCAGTATGTTTGCCGTTAACAACCTTCCCATGTGTTTGGTATTTGGTCCAGAGTTTAGACACAGCTGACTGTGAACAACCAACATCTTTTGCAACATTGCGTGATGATTTACCCTCTTTTAAGAGTTTGATAATCCTCTCCTTTGTTTCAATTGACATCTCTCGTGTTGGAGCCATGATTCATGTCATTCCACTTGGTGCAACAGCTCTCCAAGGTGTGATCACTCCCTTTTAGATGCAGACTAACGAGCAGATCTGATTTGATGCAGGTGTTAGTTTTGGGGATGAAAATGTACAGGGTGATTCCATGATTTATTCCTTAGAATTGAGTGAGTCCATATTTTTTTTCCCTCTGCTTGGTCTAAAAAAGTAACCGTTACTGACTGCCACAATTTTTTTTCTTGATTTTTTATAGTGTTTCTTTAAGCCAGAAAGTTGACATTTGAAATGACTTTAGTTTTGTGTCATGTCTGTGATCTGCTTTTTTCTACAAAATTAAACAACTGAATGAACATCCTCCGAGGCCGGTGATTCCATAATTTTTGCCAGGGGTTGTATACTATATTTTTGTTGTCATTCACATTATAGCACATCATTTCCCAGTTTCCACCCTGTGGTTTGTTGCAGGTTTTCAGGGTACAGGTGGCATTCATCAGATCTAGTCTGCAGTTAATCCCAGTTTGAACTGCTTGTTATCCAGCCCACTGAACTGTACATAAACATTTTCATCTGCAAGAAGCCTCCATGTACATTTTTCCTCTGAGTTCTAATTCGTGCGAAATTTGAGATCTGACAAATATGTTTTATATGGTTACTGTGGTAAAAAGGGAATCCCTTAATCCCAACAGATTAGGACAAATGATGTCTGATTTTAGCATTCGTGAGGAAGCTAATTAAGAGGGAATATTGTTGTATTGGCTTTGTCTTGGTGGCAGATTGAACTACATGATTGCTCAGCACATTTTTGCAAATGATGTCTTAAACTAAAAACAGAACAACAGCTGCTGATCATCAGAGATGTTTTTTTTATTCTCTTCAGAGCCCCTTGGTGTTCTGTCGAGCCCACATGTGAATAGAGAGTTTAGCGTACCTGAGCAGGTGTAGGGGTGACACTGCAGCCCACCTCAGGACAGGCGACACCACGGACATTCCCTTCTGTTATCTGGACAGTACAGAACTGGGCGAGACAGGACTGGCAGTAGATATGGCCACACTCTTGCAGCTGGACACAGTGCGAACCCATCCAGCTCAGGAAGCACACGCCACACTCAACATGGTGGTAGCAAACATTTTCTCCTTCTGGAGTTATTGTAGATCAGCAGCTGGGACATGAGGGCTTGAGCTCGGGTGAGACAGGGACTGGAGTGGTCTGGTCTTTCTTTTGATTGGATTCTTTGGGTGGGCTGGTGGAGAAAGCAGCTGCATCTGAAGCTGCTTCTCCGCTCAGGCCTAATGGACATGATAAACAATCCAAATCTTCCCCATCACTTAGGAAATCTCCCTTGTTATTGTGATCAGAATGGACCAGAGGCGGTTATGTCAGATTTCTCTGAAGAATGGATCAGTTCCATCATCTGTATCGGTACATTTTGCTGAAGACCTTTTGAGGTTTTATGGGCTTTGCTGTCACAGTCTAGATTCTTGAGGTCCAGTCTGTGAAGCAGAACAGAGTTACCGTGCATTTGATCATCACCTGAAATGATACCAGATGGCGAACTCCAGAAGATTCTTTGATACATGGTTCTGGAATGTTACAGGTTTGGTTGGCTGATCCAGATATCAAAGCGTGTTTCCTGTTGACTGGTTCTGACACGGCACCATTTTGTTCATCCTGGCTATATGGTGGACCGCTCTGTTCATCTGATGACAGCTCCAGCTGTGACCGGTATGTCCAGGAATTTGAGAGTTTTCTTCTTTAAGAAACTGCACCCAGGAGAAGAGCACCACAGCACACCCATTGGTCTGGTGGAGATGAATGAGATGCGTGCGCAGAGCACAGAGCTGTGGGAAAAAGCTGGATGCCATCTTTATTTTGCTTCTATAATCAGCTTTGTACAAAAGAAAATTCCTGTTGGAGGGAAAGTAGGTGTATTATTCTCCTGAAATATCACATTGGCCTATATAATAATAATAAAATAATGCAGAATAAACAGTAATAAATGTGAGTCTGAGACAAAATAAACAATAAATATAATATTCTAACTTAGAATATATTACAAGAAAAAAATAGATTTTCAAGAATAAATACCTGTTACAAGATTAAAATCAAATTTGAAAAAACATGATAGGATGATATGATGGTCAATACAGTCAACATAATAATAACAAATTATTATTATTATTTAAAAAAACAAGCTCTGCTGCTGCAGGATTACATTTCTAATTATGAGATGGCAAAGGTTAAAAAAATGAAATAAAAAGAATTATACTTTAAGAGAATACACTTCAATTTTATTTGATAAAAACACACACACACACACACACATATATATATATATATGTGTGTGTGTATAAGGAAACAAAAAAAATTGGCACAAGATATTACGTTGTCATGACAACAAGCACACAAAGCCATACACGGCATTTACATTGTTTTTGGTGGAATAAAACACTAAATAACCAAATTAATTAATTAAAAAGACAGAGTTTGAGTTGGATATCTTTTTTAAGAAATTAAAAAATATAATTTATTTTCAAATTTTAAAAAATTAACCAATAATAAGCTCAGTAATTCTGAAAAAATTGAGACTGTAAAGAAAAAATACAGATTGCTTTTAACCCCTGACCTTTTTTTCAACTGTAAGAATGCGTATTTCTCAGACTATTATTTCTGATCTTAAAATATTTTGACTTCAAGCATTTTCTTAACCAAACTGTCAAGTTGTAATAGTGAAGAATACTGCCAGTCACTTTAATAAAATAAAATAAATAATAATTACCTGTGAGTGTGTCAGCCAGCTGCAGGTTAGAGTGAAAGAGGGAGGAGATGAGGAAGGATAGTCCTCAGGGAGGTCAAAGGTCAAAAGCAGAGGTGGAAGGAAGGTTAACTCGTACTTCCTGAGCTTTTCACCTACATGAAACAACAATAAGGAAACAAACAATAAAATGTGCCAAATTGTTCTGCAAACTGCTGAAAATACATCATGGGGACTCTGTAGTAGATGAAACCAAACTACATTTTTGCAGAACCTGACAACTGCTTACTGCAGTTATTAATGAGCTCTTGCATCCTATAATTACAACATACTGTATATTACTTGTGATATTACGAAACATCGCTGGGAACGATAGTATTCACCTGCAGTATTTACCTGTGGACGTCGGCTGGAAATGTCTTGCTAATTCTTGCGAATTAATTAATTACTGCTAATTCTTCAGTGAAGTCTGGGGTTAAAAAACCTGGTTCAGCCAACAGTAAATAAGTGTTACTTCTGACTTGGCTAGCTTACACCAAAAACAGGGAATTGTACATATGTTAAAAAGTGCTTCAATTGAATCAAATCAAATCAATGTTATTTATATAGCGCCAAATCACAACAAACAGTTGCCCCAAGGTGCCTTATATTGTAAGGCAAGGCCATACAATAATTACGGAAAAACCCCAACGGTCAAAACGACCCCCTGTGAGCAAGCACCTGGCAACAGTGGGAAGGAAAATCTCCCTTTTAACAGGAAGAAACCTCCAGCAGAACCAGGCTCAGGGAGGGGCAGTCTTCTGCTGGGACTGGTTGGGGCTGAGGGAGAGAACCAGGAAAAAGACATGCTGTGGAGGGGAGCAGAGATCAATCACTAATGATTAAATGCAGAGTGGTGCATACAGAGCAAAAAGAGAAAGAAACACTCAGTGCATCATGGGAACCCCCCAGCAGTCTAAGTCTATAGCAGCATAACTAAGGGATGGTTCAGGGTCACCTGATCCAGCCCTAACTATAAGCTTTAGCAAAAAGGAACGTTTTAAGCCTAATCTTAAAAGTAGAGAGGGTGTCTGTCTCCCTGATCTGAATTGGGAGCTGGTTCCACAGGAGAGGAGCCTGAAAGCTGAAGGCTCTGCCTCCTATTCTACTCTTACAAACCCTAGGAACTACAAGTAAGCCTGCAGTCTGAGAGCGAAGCGCTCTATTGGGGTGATATGGTACTATGAGGTCCCTAAGATAAGATGGGACCTGATTATTCAAAACCTTGTAAGTAAGAAGAAGAATTTTAAATTCTATTCTAGAATTAACAGGAAGCCAATGAAGAGAGGCCAATATGGGTGAGATATGCTCTCTCCTTCTAGTCCCTGTTAGCACTCTAGCTGCAGCATTTTGAATTAACTGAAGGCTTTTCAGGGAACTTTTAGGACAACCTGATAATAATGAATTACAATAGTCCAGCCTAGAGGAAATAAATGCATGAATTAGTTTTTCAGCATCACTCTGATACAAGACCTTTCTAATTTTAGAGATATTGCGCAAATGCCAAAAAGCAGTCTTACATATTTGTTTAATATGCGCATTGAATGACATATCCTGATCAAAAATGACTCCAAGATTTCTCACAGTATTACTAGAGGTCAGGGTAATGCCATCCAGAGTAAGGATCTGGTTAGACACCATGTTTCTAAGATTTGTGGGGCCAAGTACAATAACTTCAGTTTTATCTGAGTTGTACGGGTACTTATGTCCTTTGATCATATTGTATGAAAAACTGAAAAAAGGGAAAATTTCACACTTTTATAGTTATCTTTAAAATGAAAGTGTGTTAAGAACTTTGTTCTAGTAGTCAATTAGTGATTAGTAAGATGTCCTAGCTTTACGGAGGGCTTTTTTATAAAGCAACAGACTCTTTTTCCAGGCTAAGTGAAGATCTTCTAAATTAGTGAGACGCCATTTCCTCGCCAACTTACGGGTTATCTGCTTTAAGCTACGAGTTTGTGAGTTATACCACAGAGTCAGGCACCGCTGAAAATGTAAATTGGTTCCACACCTCCAGAGACTGTGGTACCAGTGCTACATTGTAAACAAAGGCTGCAGCCAATCAGAGAGCGGCGTGTCTCAGCCAATCAGCAAAATGTCAGAATCCTGACTAAAAGTCACATGACCAAATAACCCAACCAACTCCTTTGCAAAAGAAACATAAGTGATTAAATTTGTAGCATTTGAGGGTCAAACCGAGTGTTGTAAATGTTGTATATTTTTGGGACACCCTATATATATATATATATATATATATATATATATATATATATATATATATATATATATATAAACATTAAGATTTTAAAATGGGTTGTTTTAAAAATAAAGGTAAACTTGTATCGTTTAAGCACTGTAACAACCAACCCCGCTCTCCCCTATCTTTTACTTTCCAAATGAACAGTGTTCTTAAATCAGTACGAATCCACCACAATAACATTTTATATTTTTACCCTCTTTCAGGGTGACAGTGAAGTTTGCAGGCAGCTCTACGGACACTCGGATTTCTCCGCCAACATTCGACTCATTTTTGACGAACTCGTCCGAATCAAAGATACTCTGAAGAGCGAGCAGTTCGTCTTCCTGCTCCTCCAAATCTGCGCTCATATCTCCGGCTTCCAGCAGAAAAAAAAGCAACTCTCCAAACAACAACAAAAATACCCAACAAGAGCACGTTAAGCTTGTTATTTGTTCTCTGGCTTCACTTCCGGAAGTTTTATTGATTCGTCTGTGATGTAAGTCCGAAAAAACAGCAGCAACCAAGTCAGCTCGGAGTCATGACTCAGCAAACGTAGTGGCTATATGCCCAACCGCTGGCACTCTCACGAGCGCCACTAACTTAGCTTAAGCTAAAAGTGGACGCTTTCGTTTTGGCCGAACAACTTTCTACAGTTTCTTGGGATTTCTGTGTTAGTACGCGCCCGCGGCCGATGTGCTTGATGAATTCCTGCGCAAAAAGTAGTTCCCAGATAATTGTGATATATTCCTGTGAGATAATGAGTATATCTCATCTAAATCAATTCTAAAATTTACCAGTAATAAAATTATAAAGAGAACTGAAGTTTTAACAGTGGCTGTAATAAATATTTAAGAAACTTAAAAGTTTCTGAGCATTGTAAACATTGACACGATGGAGTTTGATGCGAAAGAGTTCAGAAAGATAGGATTGGAATGTTTTGATTACCATTTACAGTTGGCGATGAAAGACTTGGGTGTTAACTTCGTGTTAAAGTCAGAGCAAGAAGCTGCACTGAAAGAGAGCTATGTGGGAAGAGACATTCTAGTGCAGTGGATAAATGAAAAAATGCTTCAAATGGTGATGCAAGCACCAAAATTGGCACAATGCTCCAATCATATTGAAAGGTATTCCATATTATTTGTCTAATCATAAAGATTCCAAAAACGTATAGTTTGGACTATCTGTGAATTAATGTTCTAGAGTTATAGGTTAAAAACAACAATAATTGTTATGTGTCGACGCGGGTTGAGGAGCGGACCTGCGTCTGACAGAACCCAGCGCTAAAAATAACCAGAAAGCGGTTCCAAAACAAAACAATTTATTTTTTACCCTCTTTGGTGCATAACAATGTGTACAAACTAAACAGCGTCTTTCTGGTGGAGTGACTGCTGGCACGCTCTCCAGCGCCCGTAAGGATCAAAGCCCGGCGCTCCTGGACCCACTACCACCGTCAAACACCCCCCAGGTGGACACGACAAACTGACTCTCTGTGAAGCAAAGAAGAGGTGAGGTAAGTCAGCAGTTACAACCAATATCTTTCAAAAGACACACGCTATCAGCAACACATTCAGGTCTATATCTTTTTTTAACTTTATGCAAATGAGCAGCTTCTCACAACAAGTGGAGGATCACTTATCCGCACGCCACAGCAGTGAGAAGCAAACTGCACAATTCTCATCACAATTCAAGTATACTGTGTAACAAAACACCAAGTTACTATCAACAATTAGTCAAACACTTAATCACCTTTGATGTGTGCTGACAGCATGTGTCCTCACCCTTCCTTGCTTCACGGGCTCGATGTGTCAAACCCAGGCGCGGTCCTCAGCGTCTCACAAACGAACATCACAAGGTCGGGTTCCCGGCAGTTCTGCTTGAATCACACATGACTTAAATGCAGAACGCCATCCAATTATCTGCTTCAGCTGCAAGTCTTTAAGGTTGCATGTGAGCACCATTCACAGGTGCTGCACATGATGTTGATGAGGGTGAAGGATTCTTCAGCCAGCACCTTCTCCACAGACAAATCAGCTCTCATGCCACCTGGAGAGCAAAGAAAAGAAAAGAACACCAAAATATCCAGCCACACCCCCCAACACACAACAATAATGGTGACAAAGGTCAATTTCAATTTGTACAGGAGTCAAAAGTTAAAGTTGCTCCAATTTTGGTAAAAAGTGATGCAAATTATTAGTTGAGTGAATATGGTTTTAAAAAGGAATAGTTTGCATCATGTATCATGCTTAGTTATCATGTTACAGGGTAGCATATGTCATGTCATAGAATCCAATGGATGCCGACTGTTTAACCTTTACTTTGCAAACCAAGCACCCAACACAGTCAAAACTATTCCATTTATTAATCCTATTAGCTCAACCAGTAATAAATGTTTATTTATGTCATCATGTGCTGGGGAAACATTTCCACATTATACCTGCTACAGACTTAGGAGGAGTACATGTAATAATACATGCATTACAGCGGTGACATCCCGTTCAGCTGTGCTGCGGCATCGCACTGAGCCTCTGACGCACGCACAGTGCCACATACATGTTATTACATAACAAGATTTCCTTTGACCTCCCTGGCCCCGGTCCAGTGGAGGTGGACAAGCGTGGCACATGTCGGCAGGTTTTGCTGTGACCGATCATTCTCAGAGCTCAGTCAACTGTGATCAGATCATTTCAAATGCTGTTTTGATGCCGTCAGAATATGTAAATTGCTGTCAGATGGTCGTCAGATTACACATGGGCCGCCGTCGGATAGGTGTCCCATCTCAACGGCGCCCGGAGAGTTTTGAACATGTGCATCACACTCGGGGCCGCCAGTGTCCCAACAAGATGTCAGTCCTATCGAGAAGCCAGCCCTCCGTGCAACTGCGCATGCGCAGTTCTCTCCACCCAGACTTTCACACACCCCCCCCCCCCCCCCCCCCCCCCCCCCGTCAGGTTGACGGTGCCTCTCTTTACCACGTCGAACTCCCCGACCATGCGACATGAGCGAATGAAAATACAACAGCAATATGGTTCTTTCAACTTTAAAAAACTTAAAATTTGCATGTGCACGCAGTATTACAGCGCAATAGTTGTCAGGGCGCACAACTCGCCGCTCAACTTGACAGAACAGTCAAACTGAAGGAACACACAATTTTGTCTTACATGAAAATACAACGCAATAAGTGTCTTTTCAATTTGAAAAGTTCAAATTGCATGTGCACACTATTTACAGCACAACATTGTTGGGATGCAGAACTGTCCGAGTTATGCGTCGGGATGCACAATTCAACAAAACCACACATCTCGACAGAACACTGGCCAATTTTGACCGTGTTGACTTCTGCAGGTGGCTGTCAGAGACGTTTGGAACTGAAATCCGACACTTTTCAGATGTGTGCCAATTCACAAATCCGACGCCTCTGCGTAATTCCAGTTATGTGTGACGGTGATATTAGGGATTAGATATATTTTGTAGTAATCACATGGGGACAAGACTATCTTTTGGGAACACCTATAATTATACCTGCACAATATTATGTTTTAGGGATTAGATATATTTAGTAGTTATCACATGGGGACAAGACTATATTTTGGGAACAACTATAATCATGCCTCCACAATATGTTTATAGTTATCAACATGCTGACATGATTCTCTTTGGGAACATGATAATCATGCCCTGCACATTTATTTTTATGGATAATTATGTTTTAGGGATTATATAGATTTACTAGTTATCACATGGGGACAAGAGCATATTTTGATAAAAGCTATAACCATGCCTGTGCAATATAATTATGTTTAGGGACCAGATATGTGAAGAGAATATTAATGTTTAGTAGTTAGGACAGAAGACTTCTTTTGAGAACTATATATTATCTTGTGAATAATTATGATTTTGGGAACAACTTATAATCATGCCTGCACAATATAATTATGTTTACAGAACATATGTGAGAACAACATAATTATTGTTTAGTAGTTATGGTCACACAGCTGTCTTTTGGGAACTGTGTATTATCATGTGAGCACAAAAGTTTTTTGGAACAACTTAGGTTCAGGTTCAGGTGACTTTATTTGTACCCGTAGGTAGATTACGTATAATCATGCCTGCACAATATAATGATGTTTAGGGACCAGATATGTGAAGAGAATATTACTGTTTAGTAGGTAGGACAGAAGACTATCTTTTGGGAACTATACATTGTGAGTACAAGATCATTATATTTTGGGAACAACTTATAATAATGCTGACACAATATAATTATGTTTATGAACCAGATGTGTGAGAACAACATAATTATTGTTTAGTAGTTATCATATGGTCAGACTACTAAATCAAATCATTTTTATTTATATAGCGCCAAATCACAACAAACAGTTGCCCCTGTTGTATGGCTGGGGGGCCTGGCTGCCTTTTTGTTTCTGTCTTTTGTTTTTCCTTCCAGGTGGCTTGCATTTGGGACTGAGTGGCTGTGTAGCTGAGTTTATCAGGACCTCACCCTGATCACCTGCGGCTCGTCAGGACTCACAGCTGTGGTGCATCTACATGGATTGGAACATGGTGGCATTTAAGACTGGAGTAGACAGTGTGTATTTGCCAGAGACTCGACCTTGTGACCAGACGGGTGAGATCGTCGTCTCGGGAGCCATCTCATCATCAGTGGATGCAGAGAACGTCCAGGTTTGATGCATGGTCTGTGAAAGAGGAGGGGGTGAGGTCTCACGCTCGTCAGCACACTTCCTGAGGTACGTTAGATTTTGTGACTAACATTTATACAGTCAGTAAATGTGGTGTCCCTCACACCTTATTATATTGAGCTGTATGTTGGTCGTTTAAATCAGCTTCCACTGCAGTGAGTTTGTGAACTGGATGTTCCATGCCTGCAGGGTGGGAAGCTGATTAGTAATTAAGCCAGGAAGTGTTTGCTGTTTGTGCACCTTTGAGCGTTCTCTCTGTGTGTTGAGTGTGGACTCACATAATGATTCCTTCTTTCACAGACCCGGTTTGTCGCGGCCACCTGGGGGGTGTCGGCGGGGTCCTTGGATCCGAACCAATTCTGGCTCCGGACCGTTAGCGCTGCTGGGAGCGCACCGCAATCCACCACGCCAGACCGCGCACTTTTATATTTTTCACAGCACTGTTATGTTCATTAAACTCTGTTATCCTTTTTACCGTGCTCTGCTTATTTTATACTGGGTCCTTCAAACGCTGGTTGGTTCTCCGGGCTGCGTCCGACACATAACAGCCCCAAGGCGCTTTATATTGTAAGGCAAAAGCCATATAATAATTACAGAAAAACCCCAACGGTCAAAATGACCCCCTGTGAGCAAGCACTTGGCGACAGTGGGGAGGAACTATCTTTTGGTAACTGTGGATTATCTTGTGAGCACAAAATTTTATTTTGGATACAGCTTATAATCATGCACAATCTAATTATCTTTTCAAAGCTAGACAGCGTTGTGTGTGCGCATAGCATTACTCTGGAAATTGCATCATGTACTAAACAAGATCATTTTGGGAACCACGTACACTCATCCATTGAGTTTGCACATTTTGCCAGTGACAATAGATCATTTTATTTTGTAAAGTTGGGATGCACAGTAACTTGTGAGAACATTTTATCATGTGCACACATTATAATTATGCTTTGGGAACAAGTCACCATCATGCAAACATGGTCATTATCTTTCAGGAACAAAACAGTCTGCATAAACGTATCATCTTCTCCCGTTCCCAAAACAAATAAATTATATTTATTTATCTTCAAGGAGCGTCCAGCCCCTCTCCAGGAGTTCTGGGAGTATGGGTTGCGGGGTCCTTTGCTAAGGGCTATCCGGTCCCTGTACGACCGCAGCAGGAGCTTGGTTCGCATTGCCGGTAGTAAGTCAAACCTGTTTCCAGTGCACGTTAGCCTCCGCCAGGGCTGCCCTTTGTCACCGGTTCTGTTCATTATTTTTATGGACAGAATTTCTAGGCGCAGCCAGGGTGTAGAGGGGGTCTGGTTTGGGAACCACAGAATCTCGTCTCTGCTGTTTGCGGACGATGTGGTTCTGTTGGTTTCGTCAAATCAGGACCTTCAGCGTGCACTGGGGCGGTTTGCAGCCCAGTGTGAAGCGTCTGGGATGAAAATCAGCACCTCCAAATCCGAGGCCATGGTTCTCGACCGGAAAAAGGTGCTTTGCCCTCTTCAGGTCGGTGGAGTGTCCTTGCCTCAAGTGGAGGAGTTTAAGTATCTCGGGGTCTTGTTCAAGAGTGAGGGACGGATGGAGCGTGAGATCGATAGACAGATCGGTGCAGCATCTGCAGTGATGCGGTCGCTGTATCGGACCGTCGTGGTGAAGAGAGAGTTGAGTAGGGGGGCAAAGCTCTCGATTTACCGATCGATCTACGTTCAGATCCTCACCTATGGTCATGAGATTTGGCTCATGACCGAAAGAACGAGATCGCGAGTACAAGCGGCCGAGATGTTTCCTCCGCAGGGTGGCTGGGCGCTCCCTTAGAGATAGGGTGAGGAGCTCGGTCACTCTGAAGGAGCTCGGAGTCGAGCCGCTGCTCCTCCACGTCGAAAGGAGTCAGTTGAGGTGGCTCGGGCATCTTTTCCGGATGCCCCCTGGACGCCTCGCTGGAGAGGTGTTCCGGGCACGTCCCATTGGGAGGAGGCCCCGGGGAAGACCCAGGACACGCTAGAGGGACTGTATCTCTCTGCTGGCTTGGGAACGCCTTGGGGTTCCTCCGGAGGAGCTGGGGGAGGTGTGTGTGTGTGGATCGAGAGGTCTGGGAGGCTTTGCTTGAGCTGCTGCCCCCACGACCTGACCCCGGATAAAGCAGAAGAAAATGGATGGATGGATATCTTCAAGGAACAAGTTTTTCTTCTGCACTGAAGATTATTTTTTGGGGGAAATAACATATGCATGCATATTTAGTGACTTGTGGGAACAAACTATTATGCACAAAACATAATGTGCTTATCTTATTCTGAAAACACAGATATTGTGGGCACACGATGACTTTCTTGTTGTGGGGACATTATTATTCTGTATACAAATCATTACATGTTGGAAGTGGGATATTATCAAGTCAGCACAACATAAGTTTGGTACAAGATATACGAGTAATCATAATCATAATCATAATCACTCAAGGAAACTGTCCTGTGTGAACAGGTGAGTTTTATCAATGAATTATAGATACAGTGTGTATTTCTAAGAATAAAAACATTTTATTTTATTCTTAATGATCAACAGAATGTGATTTCCATCACTGTACTAAGCAGCTACAGATATACTTCAACTGTCATCAAACATCTGAAACATGAGTACAATCAGTTACAGCTGTAGTTTTCCTTCAGGTTGAGTTGGTTCACCGGGAACTTCTCCTCAGAGAACAAGAACTTCAGAACACTTGGAGATTTTAGCGTGGCACTCAAAGGTGTGCAGAGTTCTGCAGATTTCGGGGTGCTGCACACAGGCATGGGTTCTTTTTGGGATCCAATCACAGCTTTCTTCTGGCTGCTTCCTGCAAATGCTGTATTGAGAGAGAAAAGCAGAGTACTGAAAATCAATTTTTTTTTTTTTTTTTTTATTCTTTATAGGCAGATTCATGCATTCTGTTCACAGAAACCAAAACATAAAAATTCAGTTATTACTGCTGTAATGTGTATTTTATAGATCCTGAACATCAGCAGGTTTGGTGCTATGTTGAGGGTTTGCTGGGGAGATTGTGTTTCCCACCTGACATCCGGACACACTCGTTCTTATGTCTTTCGTCCCAAGCTTTCAGTTTACACCTCCTGGAGCAGTATGAGACTTTGTGGCAGCGGGTGCAACCAGTCAGCTTCACAAACACGGAGCGGCCGCATTCATAACAAAAATTATTAAGCGATGACTTCCTAGGAAAATATCACAGCTTAAAATACACACAGTTGGAAAAATATATGAGCTTTCATTTGTGTGTTGTGTCTGTGTGTGTGTGTGTGTGGTGTGTGTGTTGGTGTGTGTGTGTGTGTGAGGTCCAATCATAAGAATAAATGTCATTTGAGCATGAAGGACAGTTGTTCACATATGGTATAGGTGTAAAGTGCGTACCTCTGTTCCTCTATAATGGGTGGCAAAACTTTTTCTTCCGACATTAAATCCTTTGGAGAAATGGCATCTGCCCATGTGCACACAAAAACAATAAAAACATTTAGTGTAAACAATCACTAACAGTCATATGGAGAATCTAACTGCAGATATGTGATAAACTCAACTCAGACCACCAAAATGTTTAAACCAGATGTCTCCAGCTACTTTTTGACAAGTCAAAATTCCAGCACTGTGTCATGACTGCATTTCTTGTTGATTTCAGATTCTGCTATTTTTTTTTTTTTTTTTTAATTCTGAATGGTTTTAAATCAAAAAACATTCATTCATGCTCAGAGCACTTCAAGTATTTCCCAAACTAAAACAGAACCTGTGTTGGTTAAAAAAAAAAACCCTCTTCTGAATAAGATGATCATGTGCCCACAACAGCACAGGTAAACACAACCCCCCACCCACACACACAAAATACTATTAAACTCGGAGTGCTACTCACTCTCCTGCTGGACAGCAGCTTGTCTTAGCAGACTTCCCATCATGCTCAGCAGCTGGTGCCGTGCGTTGAACGTTTCTCTCTCGTGCATGTTCAGAGCATGGTAGGGAGTGTTGGCAGTGTACACGTCCTAGTAACATATACACATGATTATTGGATAGAGAGGAAACAGTGTTAAATAAGAAGTAAGACACTGAATAATACAGCAGAAGGAAAATCTGATTCAACATTTTAAGCCAACAGTCTCTGCACAGGTAAGTACTCAATCAGCATAAACAGGACATGGTGGGAAACCAGGAGAGGAGTTGAATAAAACCGGACACTACATTATAACATATTTGTGGACAACTACAGTAGCGCTCACACAGAAGGTACAGTTTATACATGGACTGCATTTATATAGCACTTTTCCATCTGCATCAGATGCTAAGAAATCACATGTACATAAGTATTCACACCCTATGCGCAATACCTTATTGATGCACCTTTGGCAGTAATTACAGCCTCAAGTCTTCTTGAATGTGATGCTGACTCATCATACCTGTCTGCAATCACCTACACCTGTATTTAAACCCCGGTCTTTCCACTCCATAGCTGCCAGACACTCAGCTCAACTTAGTGGAACCTGGACTCCATAGATCCTTTTTGGATTTTGAACTTCTGCATTTTTATGACTCCACATTTTCCTGATTCTGACATTTCTCTTGTGCTCATTGCTTTCAGCGTTCCTGCTTCCTGTCAGCTCTGTCGTGGCTGCCTGGTCCTACTTTATGATCCACAACGCATTTTGGTCAAGCCTGTGTCTCCCTGCTCTGGTACCTCCTCCACCTCTGATTGCAATATTCTGTCATTCTGTTACTCCAAGGGTTCTCAAAGTATGGGAGAGTGAGCGCCCCTCAGAGAACAAATTAATACCCCACCCCCGGCATAACTAACACATTTTAACATAAATAATATTAATTAGACTTTTATACATATTTATGGATGGGTATTGATAAGATTTTATCAATATCGATTCCGCGTATCGCTTAACTTATTGCAGAAGCGGTTGATTACAGACCCGCTGCAGGATCTGCAATCAATGTAAAGAAATGATCATTTTCCCAATAAAACACCTTCAAAAACAGCGGCTGCTCTGAAGGACCGATAAGGGAATCGTTAAGCAAAAAGGTTATTGATGACAGTGGATCGAAACATTTCTTAACGATTCTCGAAAAGAACCGGTTCTCGATACCCATCCCTTGCGCTCCCCCTGAAGTACTCTATCGCCCCCACCTCCCCGCCACCCACTGTGTAACTCCAATAAATTGTTACTTTGTTTCAACTCAGCTCTGTGAATTTTGGTCCTAAATCATTCACTGGGTTCAGCTGTAACAGGTTGGATGGGGAGCGTCGGTGCACAGCCATTTTCAGATCTCTCCAGAGATGTTCAATCGGATTCAGGTCTGGGCTCTGGCTGGGCCACTCAAGGACATTCACAGAGTTGTCCTGAAGACACATCTTTGATATCTTGGCTGTGTGTTTAGGGTCATCGTCCTGCTGAAAGATGAACCATCACCCCAGTCTGAGGTCAAGAGCGCTCTGGAGCAGGTTTTCATCCAGGATGACTCTACATTGCTGCATTCAACTTTCCCTCAATCCTGACTAGTCCCTCAATTCCTGCTGCTGAAAACATCCCCACAGCATGATCAAATCAATCAAATCAATTTATTTATATAGCGCCAAATCACAATAAACAGTTGCCCCAAGGCGCCTTATATTGTAAGGCAAGGCCATACAATAATTACGGAAAAACCCCAACGGTCAAAACGACCCCCTGTGAGCAAGCACTTGGTAACAGTGGGAAGGAAAAACTCCCTTTTAACAGGAAGAAACCTCCAGCAGAACCAGGCTCAGGGAGGGGCAGTCTTCTGCTGGGACTGGTTGGGGCTGAGGGAGAGAACCAGGAAAAAGACATGCTGTGGAGGGGAGCAGAGATCAATCACTAATGATTAAATGCAGAGTGGTGCATACAGAGCAAAAAGAGAAAGAAACACTCAGTGCATCATGGGAACCCCCCAGCAGTCTAAGTCTATAGCAGCATAACTAAGGGATGGCTCAGGGTCACCTGTTCCAGCCCTAACTATAAGCTTTAGCAAAAAGGAAAGTTTTAAGCCTAATCTTAAAAGTAGAGAGGGTGTCTGTCTCCCTGATCTGAATTGGGAGCTGGTTCCACAGGAGAGGAGCCTGAAAGCTGAAGGCTCTGCCTCCCATTCTACTCTTACAAACCCTAGGAACTACAAGTAAGCCTGCAGTCTGAGAGCGAAGCGCTCTATTGGGGTGATATGGTACTATGAGGTCCCTAAGATAAGATGGGACCTGATTATTCAAAACCTTATAAGTAAGAAGAAGAATTTTAAATTCTATTCTAGAATTAACAGGAAGCCAATGAAGAGAGGCTGAGAGCCAATGATGCTGCCACCACCATGCTTCACTGTAGGGATGGTGCCTGGTTTCCTCCAAACATGACACCTGGCATTCACGCCAAAGAATTTAATCTTTGTCTCATAAGACCAGAGAATTTTGGGATTATTAACCATAAGATGACAAGGTAAAACCCCTTAAATCATTCTAAAGTCAGTTTTAAGTAGAAACAAGGCCATTTTAAGCAGAAACTAGGCGAAAATCCATGACGCTTTGAAATGACTGAGGTGCCGTGAACACATCTAGCAGCTCGTGTTGCTAACTACACTTTGATCATTTCCTTCATCTTTTATGATGAAATAATGCTGAATTTTTGTGGAAATGATTGTTGTACAAAAGCGTCAGTTATCTGTTGCTGAGGGAGATGACTGGAGTGCAGTTTTAAGCAGAAACGAGATGATAATCAGTGATGACGCATGTGCAGTGAAGGCAGGGCAGACCGATTTTTAGGGGAGACCATTCGGTCTGTGACACTGGTACTTAGCATCTTGTTAAACTTTTGTCACCTGTGTATACAAACAGGAGAACAAATAATGGAAATTGGTTTCATACTCTAAAGTCTGGTACAACCCTGCCAGAAAATTAGGCTTTAAACTGGGACTGAAAACTGGGGGATGTCCTGTTTTTAAGAACTATAAATGAACTGAACTGTTGCAGTGTGTACAGTATGTGTGGGCACAGTCATACTGTGTGTGTTACCTGGTTGAAGGAATAGTGTGCATAGTCGACTGCAGTTCCTATGACATTGCCCACTTTAACTGGCATCAGAATGTCAGCACCACCTTTAACCAATATATCCAGCTGTACCAGGAGCAAAAGGCACAGACGGTACAAGCATCGGTCAGACGTGAACATTTAACACTTTTATCGTTTTAACTTAAACACTTTTGGTAGCTTCAAATGTACATAAGGATGGAGTTTGGAGGGGGAGTCATGTTGGCTTAATTTTCTTCCCCGACTGGCAGGAGTGTTGTGGTTCTAGAACTCAATGATACTTTGTAGAATGTTTTAAAAAAATTACATCCTGAAACCTTTGGCGCTTCATGTTTTACATTCAACAGTGGAGATACTTTAACTTTAGACTCATTTTTACAGAAAACATGTGGGCTCTTTAGCTTCCTTTTAACACATATTTGCGTTATACAGTGTGTGTCTGTGTTTGAGAGGCACCATGTTGGCTCGGTCTCCAACATAGCGGTAGTTGACATTGGCGAGGGCACAGAGGGCGCTGCCCACCCCAGGGCCCAGATGCATATTGGGATCTGCACCTCCTTTCAACAACTCATGGACTGCCTGGGAGGAAAATGGGACATATTTGAGACAGGGTGTAGTTTTGTAAAATAGGTCAGTTGGATGTGTGTGTGTGTGTGTGTGTCTTCGTACCAGGTAATTGCCGTTTGCTATGGCTAAGGAAAGAGGTGAGTGTCCACTCCAGAGGAGGTTGGGGTTGGCTCTGTGGGAGAGAAGAAGGGCTACGACCTCAGTGGCGTTCTGTAAAGTCGACACAAACAAACATCACATTGTGCAGAATTGTCATTTTACATTTTGTGTTTTCTTGCACTGAATTAATATTCCTTCAGTTTTTTGTATGTATTTAGAGACCAAAGCTATGCCTGTTTTAATCCCAACTACAGCTAACAACACACATCGCATCCATCATCATCCAGTTTCATCACTTCACCTAGTGCAAAGATCATGAGATGCTCCAGAAGTGCAGGTGGCAAAGCGAGAAAATGTCCCCAAAACAGATGTTATATACTGTACGTATATTTGTAGTGAGAAGAAAAATACACATGAACTCGTATTTTACTATTAGTGGTTCCCAAAGATGTCGGAACCACTGGTGGTCCATTAAGGTATTACAGGTGGGCTATGAGAAGTCATTAAAAATTTGAATTTGAATTTCATTTCATTTATTCATTTTTTCCATGGTAATGAATTTTAAAAAAACACACAAGAAAATCTGCACTTTACAGAGTACAAAATAATAACACATTCCATGTAAAGAAGAACAGGAGTGATTAAGAAAAACATCTTATTATCTCCTACCCCATTCTTGTTTCAACACAAATTTAGATGGCCTCACCTTTGTGTTCCATTATAAGAATACGTACATATCAATGAGCATTTTTTTCCTTTTTGTTTCTTTTTTTTTTTTTAGCTCTATTCATTTGGATTTTCATACAGTTTTAGTATTTTCTGTTTGTATAGACATTTAAACAGAAAGACATTTTAACATTTTAAAGATTTTCCATAGAGTTCCACTATTTCACGCCTGCCACTGAGACACACATTTGCTTCAGGGTAGTTCTAGCAAAAGGGGTTTTAAAATCATATCTTCTTCAGCTTGTCTTACTATTTACAGTGAAAAGTGTTTGCAGACTACTCGGTAACAAAAAAGTGTGGCTTTATGAATAACTAATAATGTTCTTAAAACAACCAAGTCCTTCAGTTTTAATAGTTGTGACCTGAGAAACAGTTCTGTTGTATGTGCTGTCGGAGCAGCTCTATTAATTATCCTTATAGCCCTCTTCTGTAAAATAAATAAAGGCATTAAGTTGGTAACATATATATTGCCCAATACCTCCAAACAATATGTCAAGTATGGTAAAATCAAAGAACAATAAAGGAGTCTCATCGCCTTGTAATTTAACATATACTTAACCTTACTCAAAACAGCAATATTTTTACAAATTTTGTTTTTTACATATGCTATGTGCGACTTCCATTTCAAGTTTTCATCAATGAGTGCTCTGAGAAATTTCAATTCAGACACTCTCTCAATATCATCCATCCATCCATCTATCCATTTTCTTCCGCTTTATCTGGAGTCGGCTTGAAATTATCAGGGCATTTATGATTTGTAAACAACACATATTTTGTCTTACTCAAATTCAATGACAATTTATTTTAATAAACCATTTCTGAAGTAATATCATTAGTGTCATCAGCGAAGAGGAACAAAACGTAATACCCTCACAGAGGTCATTAATATATATATATATATAATATAGATAGTAATATATATATAATATATATATATATATATATATATATATATATAGTTAAAGAGTTTCGCCCCATACCGACCTTGGGGGACCTCACAAAGAAATTGTGTTTAATATAGATCTCTGGCCTGCATATTCTACATATTGTTGTCTATTTTCTAAATAACTAGTAATCCAATTTAATCCAATACCTCTAATTCCATATGACTGTAGTTTAGCTAACAACATTTTGTGATCAAGAGTATCAAAAGCCTTTTTAAGGTCAATGAAAACTCCTACTATATAATTTTTATTCTGAAGTTCAGTAGTAATGTCCTCTGTGATTTTCATTAAAGCCATAGCTGTTGAAAGATTGCTTCTGAAGCCAAACTGATTGTCATGAATTAAGGAATGTTTTTCAATAAAATAATCTATTTTTTTAACAAAAGTTTTTTCCAAAATTGAGAAAGTAAAGATATTGGCCTGTAGTTCGTAAGACTGTGCTTATCACCAGATTTGAAAAGTGGTAAAATCTTAGTCACCTTCATTTTTTCTGGAAATACACCAGTGTTAAAAGACAAATTAAATATAAATTTTAATGGGCTACTAACGCACTGAATTGTGTCTTTGATAATGAAGATATCTAACCCGTCGCTATCACATGAATATTTACTTTTTAATTTAGACACAATGGTAGTAATATCATTCTCACTGATTTTATCAAGATAAAAAGATTGCATGACTTTGCTTTCCCCTTTCCAACTTTCTTTATTTTGCAAAAGAAAGGTTTTGGCTTAATTTGGGCCAACATTAACAAAAAATGAATTAAATTCATCAGCCATTTGTAATGCACTTTTTTCAACATTCTGTTCATTTGTTAAATACAATGGCAAACTAAAGCTCCTTTTAGTTTGCCATTTTAGTTTGCCAAAATAAATAACAAAATTTTCAATTTTGCAACTAGGGGACACAGAGAGTACATGCATTTGCGAAGTCCACATACTGGTTAAAACATCTGGATCCTGGATCCAAAATATGCTCAGGATCAAATTCAAATTATAATCGCTCATTTTCGAGGACACTACCCATCTGCTCACCACATTTCATCACCATACTCTGAAACCTTTTTGAGTTAAATGTGCTGTATGCCAAAATTTCTTCTGAATCTCAGAATATATTCCAGATCACCTGGAAAACAGAGTTACGTCTGTCCCAGAAAGATCCGATCAGATCACCAAATTTCACTGAAATCCATTCATTACTTTTCCAGTTATCTTGCTAAAAGGCAAACAAACAAAAAAAAATGTAGGTGAAAATATTACCTCTTAACGGAAGTCATTCAGAAGCAAGTAAAGTATGTATGTGTGTGTGTGTACTGACGCTGTAGTCGTAGTCTCTCTGGCACGCCACATGAAGGGCCGTTCGGCCCCCTGCTCCAGATGAGTTGCACTCTGTTGCGGTAAGGGTCTGATATGTTGGTGATGTTGTCTCATTGCGGCTCAGTGGACCCTGGATCTTCATGGATGAATTGAGACAAAGTGAGATCTTGTTTCAGTGAGTGCCACGCCAACCATAACAAAGAACAATAATAAAAGAAGACCCACACCTTATCGAGTTCACAGATTTCATCGCTGTCATTTGCCTGAACATCTGGATCAGTGGCGGTGTGCAGAAGCAGCTGAGTGATTCTTGGACCAGGTGGACCGGGCAGTGCTGCTGCCACATGCAGAGGATACAGACCTTTCATCTATAAAATAATGAAAAATCACCAATAAGCTTTGGTCGTCGAACGCTTAGAGGTCAGTGAGACACGAAGAATGGCACCGAGACCAATGAGTCAGGTACAAACACAGCTGGACCACCTTCAGATGGGCCACATTCCAATGCTCACAAGATGCCTACATCACATATGATGCAAAGTTTGCATCTGCCACAGCACAATCCACCTCACAGATGACACATCTCTTATATTGCCTGATCAATATAATGATCAATTAGTGGGAGTGTAGGAGAGGTGGTACAGAAAAGAGTTCCGGTTTGTGGCTGTAGTTTATGTTCATAAAACCACAATATCAGATCAGAATTAAGTACAAACTGCTGAAAAAAACTGAGATCCACTAGGTCCTCATCATCACCTTCTCAACACAGCAGAAGTCATCTTGTGCAAATGTGACCACACACATTTTACATTGTTTTGTAAAGCAGTTAACATGGATGTCATTCAAACAGCCCTAATGTCATTAACTATGGTAAACAAAAAGAAAATATCTGTTCACAGCTGTTAGATATTATTGTATCTGTATCAGTATGAAATCACTAACTAATCACTAACTCCTTCACATAAATCTTCAATCAGTAGTCTATATCCACCTGTAAAAAATGTCACCTCTGTGCTGCTTTTTGAGAGACTGGATCAAAGATGTCTATGGTAGCATTAGCTACAAACCAAGGAAACAAGCAGTTGGAGTTTGTTGCTTGATAGACGATCCCGGGCCGTGACCGTTTTGTACTTGGGGCTAATGTGCACAACGTTATATTATCAAGGACTGGGACACCCAACACTATTACTATGAGTTTTTCCTGAGTTTGTCTGCTTAGGTGAACCAAAGTTCACTTGATTTGTTTCAGTCTAACAACTTTCACAGTGACGTTCCTGTGTCATTAGTTAGCATGCTAACATCTCGATAAGATGTAAATCATTACAGTGGTGTTATCTGGTTACAAAAATGTTTTTAGATTTAGAAGTGTTTATTTTTTGCTAACTTTTACAAAATACATGAGGAAAAATGGCAAACATAAGGTTAGTTTATTCTGTTTGAGTGCGCAACCAGCTCACGTCACGCTGCCGTTTTACTCAGATTGGCAGACACCATGTTGAGCTCAACATTTACGTAAAATAGACTTCTAGTATATTTTGGCCCTGCCTAGCTAGCAGCATAGGAGCTCTTGTTGCAGCAGAACAAGAGTTTGAATTGAATTATAAGGTTGATGAAAAATGTTCTTTAGATTTTATGGCAGTGATACCTTTTAATAATTCCTTATTGAAGAGTAAATGATAGATGTCTTTAGGTCAGGTTTTTTGATTAATGGATTGAGTGGGATGAAACTAAAGGACATAAATTCCGGTTCATTCAAGATGGCAAGCTAACCCAAGGACCTTGTAGAAGAACAAAGGAATGAATACATGCACATCCACACAGCTCTGCATTCTCTGTTGGATGTCTGGTTGTGTTAGAACAGACACCCAACACACTCATATCTTTTCCTGGATGCCCCTTAGCTGTGGTAGGAAACAATCACAAAATTCCCTTTTAATGGACCTTTGAGGTAAAGTGCACTGCAACTTTACAAGGACCCCAATGATTGGTCCACAGGACCAAAGGGACAATTGTATGGTTTTACACAACTGTTCTCACTATTTATTATTTTGTTTTAATTATTATTGTTATTTTTTTTACAGAATGTTCATATTGTTCACCTCGTGTCAATACGAATGTTGTCATGTAACTGTTGAAGCTGTGCCTGAGTCATTACAGGTGCTCAAATCTTTGGCTCTTAAAAATGCGGTCTCTTCTGATACTAGCCCAAGTTATCATTAGTCTTTTACATTGGTTTCACCAATGCTGGATACGACATGCAAGGAGGTGTTTCCCCAAGTGCGCTGTAGGAGATAATACACAGTGTGATGGCATACATGGGAGTGGCCTTCTCATCGCAATTGGATGGACTGAATATTCATGTTGTACCTATGGGACTTGGTGTGCAAACATCCACAAATTTTGGAGTTACTATGTGCAAAGACAAGAAAAAAACAACTAAATATGGAACAGACATAACTGTCCACAACTGAAAACTGTGCAAAACTCAGTTTGATGCTCCAAAAAACAAATTATCACTTGGAAATACATCACACACCTGATGTAAAGTCACTCTAACTCCTGTTTTCCTGCCTTTAAATAATCCCACATCACTCTGTCCTCATTTAGATATTTCTTACCTCAGGTGTTAGTTTGATGTCAGTGCGAGCTCTGTGCAGCAGAAGCATCCTGACCACCTCAGTGTCTGCAGCCATGATGGCCAAGAAGAGAGCAGGCGTGGGGACGCTGGATACGTTCGGGTCGGCTCCACGCTCCAATAAAAGCTTCAGGGTGCTGAAGCGAACGCGGCGCCTGATGGAAGAAGCAGAGACAAATTCAATTAATGACAGCATGTGTGATGTCACAGCAAAACTAAAAAGATACACAAGAGAGCAGCACTAAATAGAGCAAAAACTACTGCAAAGTGCCAAAATGACCCTGCTGAAAACAAAACTGCTGTACAAAAAAAGATCAATGAAAAGGAAATTTAAAGAATAAGACTGAAAAAAAATACAAAATGTAATAAACAGATAAAACCACAACGGCCATTAAAATGAAAATTGCACAAACACAGAAATGACTCACTCGGTTTTCATGCCCTTTATATTTTGGATAGTTTCCTGTGTGTTGGCGTTCGGAACCATGCCTGAGACACTTTGTGCTTCTGCCAGGCTCTCTGTCTGGTCCTCTGTCACCGCAATAGGGACTCTGTCAACAAAGTGAGCGGAGTCAAAGGTATAGGTCCATTTGTTGATATCAGCCTTCTGCAGACATAAAGCTCAGCATTGTGGCACCAAATCATTTCTGAAATGTCACAGCAGTAATGTGGATGAAGTCTCCACACTCAGGACCCGAAGTCTCCTCACTTAGGACCTGACATCTCCTCACTCAGGACATGACGTCTCCTCACTCAGGACATGACGTCTCCTCACTCAGGACCTGAAGTCTACGCACTCGGGACCTGAAGGCTCTGCACTCAGGACCTGAAGGCTCCACACTCAGGACCTGAAGGCTCCTCACTCGGGACCCAAAGTCTCCTCACTCAGGACCCCAAGTCTCCTCACTCAGGACCCCAAGTCTCCTCACTCAGGACCTGAAGGCTCCTCAATCGGGACGTGAAGTCTCCTCAATCGGGACCTGAAGTCTCCTCACTCAGGACCCCAAGTCTCCTCACTCAGGACCTGACATCTCCTTACTCAGGACCTGACGTCTCCTCACTCAGGACCCAAAGTCTCCTCACTCAGGACCCAAAGTCTCCTCACTCAGGATCTGAAGGCTACACCTTCCTTCTCCTGCACGTCGACCATAAATCACATGAATGGAGTGCCCAACATCATAATCCTCCTGGACTCCTATCTTGTCTTTCTCCTGCCACTTAACATCGCTCTCTTGGATTTCCCTCCTTCAAGTCACTTCATGCAGCTCTTCATCTTTTCTCAACTCATTGCTCCCCTCATGATGCTCAGCGTCCTCTCTCTGAAATTTTTTTTCTTTCCACAACTGGCTCACTTTCTTCATTCCTTCCTACCTCACTTCTGCTGTCTTCTTCTGTCGCTTTTCCATCGTTTTCAATCATGTCGCTCTCCTCTTCACTCCCTCCTTCTGCTACATCCTGTCAATGTTCACTATCTGTATTCTTGTATAAACAGCAATGATTCTTCTGTCACTGTCAGTGGACGTTCTACTGCATTATTTAATGCTTCGATCTTAAATATGATCAATCTATCTTTGTTAGTTGGCTATGTACCACAGGCTTTTAAGGTGGCAGTAATTAAACCATTACTTAAAAAGCCATCACTTGACCCAGCTATCTTAGCTAATTATAGGCCAATCTCCAACCTTCCTTTTCTCTCAAAAATTCTTGAAAGGGTAGTTGTAAAACAGCTAACTGATCATCTGCAGAGGAATGGTCTATTTGAAGAGTTTCAGTCAGGTTTTAGAATTCATCATAGTACAGAAACAGCATTAGTGAAGGTTACAAATGATCTTCTTATGGCCTCGGACAGTGGACTCATCTCTGTGCTTGTTCTGTTAGACCTCAGTGCTGCTTTTGATACTGTTGACCATAAAATTTTATTACAGAGATTAGAGCATGCCATAGGTATTAAAGGCACTGCGCTGCGGTGGTTTGAATCATATTTGTCTAATAGATTACAATTTGTTCATGTAAATGGGGAATCTTCTTCACAGACTAAAGTTAATTATGGAGTTCCACAAGGTTCTGTGCTAGGACCAATTTTATTCACTTTATATATGCTTCCCTTAGGCAGTATTATTAGACGGTATTGCTTAAATTTTCATTGTTACGCAGATGATACCCAGCTTTATCTATCCATGAAGCCAGAGGACACACACCAATTAGCTAAACTGCAGGATTGTCTTACAGACATAAAGACATGGATGACCTCTAATTTCCTGCTTTTAAACTCAGATAAAACTGAAGTTATTGTACTTGGCCCCACAAATCTTAGAAACATGGTGTCTAACCAGATCCTTACTCTGGATGGCATTACCCTGACCTCTAGTAATACTGTGAGAAATCTTGGAGTCATTTTTGATCAGGATATGTCATTCAAAGCGCATATTAAACAAATATGTAGGACTGCTTTTTTGCATTTACGCAATATCTCTAAAATCAGAAAGGTCTTGTCTCAGAGTGATGCTGAAAAACTAATTCATGCATTGATTTCCTCTAGGCTGGACTATTGTAATTCATTATTATCAGGTTGTCCTAAAAGTTCCCTAAAAAGCCTTCAGTTAATTCAAAATGCTGCAGCTAGAGTACTGACGGGGACTAGAAGGAGAGAGCATATCTCACCCATATTGGCCTCTCTTCATTGGCTTCCTGTTAATTCTAGAATAGAATTTAAAATTCTTCTTCTTACTTATAAGGTTTTGAATAATCAGGTCCCATCTTATCTTAGGGACCTCGTAGTACCATATCACCCCAATAGAGCGCTTTGCTCTCAGACTGCAGGCTTACTTGTAGTTCCTAGGGTTTGTAAGAGTAGAATGGGAGGCAGAGCCTTCAGCTTTCAGGCTCCTCTCCTGTGGAACCAGCTCCCAATTCAGATCAGGGAGACAGACACCCTCTCTACTTTTAAGATTAGGCTTAAAACTTTCCTTTTTGCTAAAGCTTATAGTTAGGGCTGGATCAGGTGACCCTGAACCATCCCTTAGTTATGCTGCTATAGACGTAGACTGCTGGGGGGTTCCCATGATGCACTTTCTTTCTCTTTTTGCTCTGTATGCACCACTCTGCATTTAATCATTAGTGATCGATCTCTGCTCCCCTCCACAGCATGTCTTTTTCCTGGTTCTCTCCCTCAGCCCCAACCAGTCCCAGCAGAAGACTGCCCCTCCCTGAGCCTGGTTCTGCTGGAGGTTTCTTCCTGTTAAAAGGGAGTTTTTCCTTCCCACTGTAGCCAAGTGCTTGCTCACAGGGGGTCGTTTTGACCGTTGGGGTTTTACATAATTATTGTATGGCCTTGCCTTACAATATAAAGCGACTTGGGGCAACTGTTTGTTGTGATTTGGCGCTATATAAAAAAAAATTGATTGATTGATTGATTGATTGTTATAATGAGAGACAGATACACAACTTCCAAATTCAAAATCACTTTCTTCTGACTTAATCTGCAGTTCATTTATTTTTTTTACAGGATCATCAATTACCAAGAGCTACAACAGGTTGCAGACTGTCAACCTAACTGCCAACTTTATTGTGTTTTGAATTTGCATTTTGATTTTGTGCAAAACTATTTGCTATCACATTCACCCACACAGTGACGTCACGACTTTACTTTTAAGGTGCTGATCTGCAGTGAGAGCAATTTCAGGATTCCATTTTAGTCCACTAAAAAGTTACTAAAACAAATCGATAATGAAATTATGACTAAAACTAAATTCAATTTTAGTCAAGTCTATGACTAAAACTAAACCAAAAAGGTCACAACATGAATACAAATGTGACAACATGAATGTAAATTAAACCAATCCAAATTAATCTGTCACGTATGAATCATGGTTTAAAGGTCATGATTCACATTGCTGTTAGTTTCCTTGGATCAAAGCAGCACAAAAGACTTGCACAAAATTAAAAGGCTAGACTACCCCTTGTTTAAGAATCTACATTTTCCACATCCTGAACATAAGGTTTGAAGTTTTTACACTGCATTGTGCCTAATCACCTCTCGTTATTAACAGTACACAGTCTGTGGTTCAGTAGGGGAAGCTGGGGTACCGTGGATCAGAAATGTTGTTTTATGGCAGCATAAACACATTATGCATAGGTTTAGGTCATTCTATTGCAAGTTATTGTTTATAAGGCTGTTATTTATTTCTCCCCAAGTGTAATTTACAGGTGTTTAAAATCGATTTTAAAATGTTTGATTCACTGTGCCCCAGAATGAATGAATCAACTTAGAATATAATGAAAAAAACACATGATTATATTCAAAATTATTAAATATATGCTGATGCATATACAAACTATATTCTAGCAAACTAACTATGTAATGTGTGAGTGTCTTATATAGTGATATAAGTCCTTTAGAAACTATTACAAATACAACTGTCATAATTTCTGTTCAAACGTGAAAACAGTTGTATACACACATTATCAATCAATCAATCAATTTTTTTATATAGCGCCAAATCACAACAAACAGTTGCCCCAAGGCGCTTTTTATTGTACGGCAAGGCCATACAATAATTATGTAAAACCCCAACGATCAAAACGACCCCCTGTTAGCAAGCACTTGGCTACAATGGGAAGGAAAAACTCCCTTTTAACAGGAAGAAACCTCCAGCAGAACCAGGCTCAGGGAGGGGCAGTCTTCTGCTGGGACTGGTTGGGGCTGAGGGAGAGAACCAGGAAAAAGACATGCTGTGGAGGGGAGCAGAGATCGATCACTAATGATTAAATGCAGAGTGGTGCATACAGAGCAAAAAGAGAAAGAAAGTGCATCATGGGAACCCCCCAGCAGTCTACGTCTATAGCAGCATAACTAAGGGATGGTTCAGGGTCACCTGATCCAGCCCTAACTATAAGCTTTAGCAAAAAGGAAAGTTTTAAGCCTAATCTTAAAAGTAGAGAGGGTGTCTGTCTCCCTGATCTGAATTGGGAGCTGGTTCCACAGGAGAGGAGCCTGAAAGCTGAAGGCTCTGCCTCCCATTCTACTCTTACAAACCCTAGGAACTACAAGTAAGCCTGCAGTCTGAGAGCAAAGCGCTCTATTGGGGTGATATGGTACTACGAGGTCCCTAAGATAAGATGGGACCTGATTATTCAAAACCTTATAAGTAAGAAGAAGAATTTTAAATTCTATTCTAGAATTAACAGGAAGCCAATGAAGAGAGGCCAATATGGGTGAGATATGCTCTCTCCTTCTAGTCCCCGTCAGTACTCTAGCTGCAGCATTTTGAATTAACTGAAGGCTTTTTAGGGAACTTTTAGGACAACCTGATAATAATGAATTACAATAGTCCAGCCTAGAGGAAATCAATGCATGAATTAGTTTTTCAGCATCACTCTGAGACAAGACCTTTCTGATTTTAGAGATATTGCGTAAATGCAAAAAAGCAGTCCTACATATTTGTTTAATATGCGCTTTGAATGATATATCCTGATCAAAAATGACTCCAAGATTTCTCACAGCATTACTAGCGGTCAGGGTAATGCCATCCAGAGTAAGGATCTGGTTAGACACCATGTTTCTAAGATTTGTGGGGCCAAGTACAATAACTTCAGTTTTATCTGAGTTTAAAAGCAGGAAATTAGAGGTCATCCATGTCTTTATGTCTGTAAGACAATCTTGCAGTTTAGCTAATTGGTGTGTGTCCTCTGGCTTCATGGATAGATAAAGCTGGGTATCATCTGCGTAACAATGAAAATTTAAGCAATACCATCTAATAATACTGCCTAAGGGAAGCATGTATAAAGTGAATAAAATTGGTCCTAGCACAGAACCTTGTGGAACTCCATAATTAACTTTAGTCTGTGAAGAATATTCCCCATTTACATGAAGAAATTGTAATCTATTAGACAAATATGATTCAAACCACCGCAGCGCAGTGCCTTTAATACCTATGGCATGCTCTAATCTCTGTAATAAAATTTTATGGTCAACAGTATCAAAAGCAGCACTGAGGTCTAACAGAACAAGCACAGAGATGAGTCCACTGTCCGAGGCCATAAGAAGATCATTTGTAACCTTCACTAATGCTGTTTCTGTACTATGATGAATTCTAAAACCTGACTGAAACTCTTCAAATAGACCATTCCTCTGCAGATGATCAGTTAGCTGTTTTACAACTACCCTTTCAAGAATTTTTGAGAGAAAAGGAAGGTTGGAGATTGGCCTATAATTAGCTAAGATAGCTGGGTCAAGTGATGGCTTTTTAAGTAATGGTTTAATTACTGCCACCTTAAAAGCCTGTGGTACATAACCAACTAACAAAGATAGATTGATCATATTAAGATCGAAGCATTAAATAATGGTAGGGCTTCCTTGAGCAGCCTGGTAGGAATGGGGTCTAATAAACATGTTGATGGTTTGGATGAAGTAACTAATGAAAATAACTCAGACAGAACAATCGGAGAGAAAGAGTCTAACCAAATACCGGCATCACTGAAAGCAGCCAAAGATAACGATACATCTTTGGGATGGTTATGAGTAATTTTTTCTCTAATAGTTAAAATTTTGTTAGCAAAGAAAGTCATGAAGTCATTACTAGTTAAAGTTAATGGAATACTCAGCTCAATAGAGCTCTGACTCTTTGTCAGCCTGGCTACAGTGCTGAAAAGAAACCTGGGGTTGTTCTTATTTTCTTCAATTAGTGATGAGTAGAAAGATGTCCTAGCTTTACGGAGGGCTTTTTTATAGAGCAACAGACTCTTTTTCCAGGCTAAGTGAAGATCTTCTAAATTAGTGAGACGCCATTTCCTCTCCAACTTACGGGTTATCTGCTTTAAGCTACAAGTTTGTGAGTTATACCACGGAGTCAGGCACTTCTGATTTAAAGCTCTCTTTTTTAGAGGAGCTACAGCATCCAAAGTTGTCTTCAATGAGGATGTAAAACTATTGACGAGATACTCTATCTCCCTTACAGAGTTTAGGTAGCTACTCTGCACTGTGTTGGTATATGGCATTAGAGAACATAAAGAAGGAATCAAATCCTTAAACCTAGTTACAGCGCTTTCTGAAAGACTTCTAGTGTAATGAAACTTATTCCCCACTGCTGGGTAGTCCATCAGAGTAAATGTAAATGTTATTAAGAAATGATCAGACAGAAGGGAGTTTTCAGGGAATACTGTTAAGTCTTCTATTTCCATACCATAAGTCAGAACAAGATCTAAGATATGATTAAAGTGGTGGGTGGACTCATTTACTTTTTGAGCAAAGCCAATAGAGTCTAATAATAGATTAAATGCAGTGTTGAGGCTGTCATTCTCAGCATCTGTGTGGATGTTAAAATCGCCCACTATAATTATCTTATCTGAGCTAAGCACTAAGTCAGACAAAAGGTCTGAAAATTCACAGAGAAACTCACAGTAACGACCAGGTGGACGATAGATAATAACAAATAAAACTGGTTTTTGGGACTTCCAATTTGGATGGACAAGACTAAGAGTCAAGCTTTCAAATGAATTAAAGCTCTGTCTGGGTTTTTGATTAATTAATAAGCTGGAATGGAAGATTGCTGCTAATCCTCCGCCCCGGCCCGTGCTACGAGCATTCTGACAGTTAGTGTGACTCGGAGGTGTTGACTCATTTAAACTAACATATTCATCCTGCTGTAACCAGGTTTCTGTAAGGCAGAATAAATCAATATGTTGATCAATTATTATATCATTTACCAACAGGGACTTAGAAGAGAGAGACCTAATGTTTAATAGACCACATTTAACTGTTTTAGTCTGTGGTGCAGTTGAAGGTGCTATATTATTTTTTCTTTTTGAATTTTTATGCTTAAATAGATTTTTGCTGGTTATTGGTAGTCTGGGAGCAGGCACCGTCTCTACGGGGATGGGGTAATGAGGGGATGGCAGGGGGAGAGAAGCTGCAGAGAGGTGTGTAAGACTACAACTCTGCTTCCTGGTCCCAACCCTGGATAGTCACGGTTTGGAGGATTTAAGAAAATTGGCCAGATTTCTAGAAATGAGAGCTGCTCCATCCAAAGTGGGATGGATGCCGTCTCTCCTAACAAGACCATTTCTATATCATTATAGAAATAATTCATGGAAAAATAAATGTATAAGCTTCAACAAGTAATATTTGTCATCCACTTGATACTGGGGCTCAGTAAATCACTTTCTAGACTGATTCACTGTGCCCCGGGTGCATGTGACACACAAGTAATGTTATCAAATAGCTGACAGTCTGGAGAAGACATAACACATACTCATCAGTTGGACGTGGTAGTCTTCTAACAACAATTTTTGGGCCACCTTTGTGAGAAATAAATACAAAGACACTGACATCCACAAAATTTACTTTTGATAGGAAAAAACTGACTTCACTTGCCACTTAGTTTTAGCCTTAATGTATCCAAAAATTAATTCAAATTATAAATTAAAAACTAATTTATAATTGGGATGTCTGTATGCATACAAATATGGCATAACTGCTGCAAATATAGATGTAGTTCTGCAGATATAGCTACTGATTCACCGTGTCCTGGTTTCCCCTACATGTAACATGTGGCAGTTTTTTTTTTTGCACCCTTACTAGACACGTAAATACCAAAAATTCTGACTGAATAATTCACCAAATGTTTAGACATTAATACAGATCTGTCTGTTGTGTGGGACGCTGAAGAGGAGGTACTGCTGGCCCACCACCACCAGATGGCGCCCTGCTTGGAGTGCGGGCTTCAAGCACGAGAGGGCGTCGGAACAACTGGAGTGACAGCTGTCACACATCATCAACACCAGCTGTCACTCATCAACTTCATCCTCCATAAAAGCCGGGCTGCAACTCCACCTCCCCGCCGAGAAATCAGCTACCATTCAGGTAATTTTCTCTGCTGTGATTATTCATTGTGGTAAACAGCGGTCTGTGTGCAGCCGTGTTCCTGCGGGGTCTATTGAAGGCTGGACTGGCGGACAGTGAGAGGACGACGGTCTTCGTCTCTCACTCCATCCAGGAAGGAGACCTACAGGAGCTGCACGGGTGATTCTGTATCTGGAGGTGGAGGTTTCCCTCCTGGAGGACTAAGCACTGTAAGATTGCTGGGTGTGTATTCACACACCCACCACTAACTGTTTCTGTTTCTGCCAGCAGTACCGGGTCTGACTGCTGAGGACAGTGGCCACCTGGGGCGCAGGGCTTGGCGGCTCCGGTGTTCTTCAGATCCGTTGGTGGTGGAAGCTGTGTGGGATCCGGCTCTTCTCTCGCCAGACGTCTTCTATCTTCGAGCCTGCCCACACGTCACCTTGTGTATAACTGACAATCCACAGTATTGTTATTGTCTGAATTTCGTTGTGCGATTCACAACATTAAATTGTTACTTTTGGCTTATCCATTGTCCGTTCATTAACGCCCCCTGTTGTGGGTCCGTGTCACGACACCTTCCCAACAGGATTTCTCGGCCAGCGTCATGGATCCCGAGGGGCGTCAACCATCGCTTGAACAGCCGTGACATTGGTTGTGTCTGGGAATCACAGGGAAGAGATCGTGTTTTATGTAACACCTTCTACCTCCCGTGTGATTTTGGGTTATCCTTGGATGGCGAAGCACAATCCCCGGATTGATTGGCCGTCTGGGGATGTGACGCAGTGGAGCGAAACCTGCCACCGGGAATGTTTAGGATCCTCGGTTCCACCCGGTGTGACAGCTAATGAGGAGCTCAAAGTCCCCCCCAATCTGACGGCGGTGCCGGAGGAGTACCATGATCTTGCTGACGTCTTCAGCAAAGATCTGGCTCTTACTCTTCCCCCGCACCGACCGTACGATTGCGCCATCGATTTGATCCCGGGCGCTGAGTACCCGTCCAGCAGGCTGTACAACCTCTCACGTCCGGAACGAGAATCAGTGGAGACCTACATCCGGGACTCCTTAGCTGCCGGGTTGATCCAGAACTCCACCTCCCGGATGGGTGCAGGTTTCTTTTTTGTGGGTAAGAAGGACGGCGGACTCCGTCCATGCATCGATTACAGAGGGCTGAACGAGATTACGGTTCATAATCGATACCCATTACCTCTGTTGGATTCGGTGTTCACGCCCCTGCATGGAGCCCAAGTATTCACCAAACTCGATCTTAGGAATGCGTACCACCTGGTTCGGATCCGGAAGGGAGACGAAGGGAAGACGGCATTTAACACCCCCTTAGGTCACTTTGAGTACCTCATCATGCCGTTTGGCCTCACTAACGTCCCCGCGACATTCCAAGCATTGGTTAATGACGTCTTGCGGGACTTCCTGCACCGGTTTGTCTTCGTATATCTAGACGATATACTCATCTTTTCTCCGGACCCTGAGACTCATGTCCAGCATGTACGTCAGGTCCTGCAGCGGTTATTGGAGAACCGGCTGTTTGTGAAGGGAGAGAAGTGCGAGTTCCACCGTACTTCTTTGTCCTTCCTGGGGTTCATCATCTCCTCCAACTCAATCGCCCCTGATCCGGCCAAGGTTGCGGCGGTGAGAGATTGGCCCCAACCAACAAGCCGTAGGAAGCTGCAACAGTTCCTCGGTTTTGCAAATTTCTACAGGAGGTTCATTAAGGGTTACAGTCAGGTAGCGAGCCCCCTGACTGCCCTGACCTCCACTAAAGTCACCTTCACCTGGTCGGATCGGTGCGAGGCCGCGTTTAGGGAGTTGAAACGCCGGTTCTCGTCTGCACCAGTTCTGGTGCAGCCTGATCCTAATCGCCAGTTCATAGTTGAAGTGGATGCCTCTGACTCAGGGATAGGAGCCGTGCTGTCCCAGAGCAGGGAGTCCGATAAGGTTCTCCACCCTTGTGCCTATTTTCCCCGCAGGTTGACCCCGGCTGAGAGGGATTATGACGTCAGCAATCGGGAACTCCTGGCGGTGAAGGAGGCTCTTGAAGAGTGGAGACACCTGTTGGAGGGAGGGACGGTGCCCTTCACGGTTTTCACGGACCATCGGAACCTGGAGTACATCCGGACCGCCAAGCGGCTGAACCCCAAGCAAGCCCGCTGGTCACTGTTCTTCGGGCGCTTTGACTTCCAGATTACATACCTTCCCGGGACCAAGAACCAACGATCGGATGCCCTGTCCCGGGTGCACGAAGAGGAAGCCAAGGCCGAGTTGTCGGACCCAACAGAGACCATCATCCCCGAGTCCAGTGTCGTGGCCACCCTCACCTGGGACGTGGAGAAGACCGTCCGGGAGGCCCTGACACGGAACCCGGACCCGGGGACCGGCCCGAGGAACAAATTATACGTCCCACCAGAGGCCAGAGCTGCGGTTTTGGACTTCTGTCATGGTTCCAAGCTCTCCTGTTATCCTGGGGTGCGCAGAACCATGGCAGTGGTCCAGCAGCGCTTCTGGTGGGCATCTATGGAGGCTGACGTCCGGGATTACGTCCAGGCCTGTACCACCTGTGCCAGGGGCAAGGCCGACCACAAGAGGACTTCGGGACTCTTCCAGCCCCTACCGGTGCCTCACCGCCCCTGGTCCCACATCGGACTGGACTTTATCATGGGCCTCCCGCCGTCCCAGGGCAACACCACCATCCTCACAATAGTGGACCGGTTCTCCAAGACGGCCCACTTCGTGGCCCTCCCGAAGCTCCCGACGGCCCAGGAGACGGCAGACCTCCTGGTCCACCACGTCGTGCGTCTGCATGGGATACCAGCGGACATCGTCTCGGATTGTGGTCCTCAGTTCTCCTCCCAGGTTTGGAGGAGCTTCTGCAGGGAACTGGGGGCCACCGTGAGTCTCTCGTCCGGGTATCACCCTCAGACAAATGGACAGGCAGAGTGGGCTAACCAGGAGCTGGAGCAGGCCCTCCGCTGCGTGACCTCCGCGCACCCGACGGCCTGGAGCGCCCATCTGGCCTGGATCGAGTACGCCCACAACAGCCAAGTGTCGTCTGCCACCGGCCTCTCCCCGTTTGAGGTGTGTCTGGGGTACCAGCCCCCATTGTTCCCGCTTGTGGAGGGAGAGGTCGGTGTGCCCTCAGTCCAGGCCCACCTCAGGAGGTGCCGCCGGGTGTGGCAGACCACCCGTTCTGCCCTGTTGAAAGCCTGGACGAGGGCCAAGGCCCATGCAGACCGCCGGCGTTCCCCGGCCCCTACATACCAGCCCAGGCAGGAGGTGTGGTTATCGACCAAGGACATCCCGCTGCAAGTGGAGTCACAAAAACTCAAGGACCGGTTCATCGGACCATTTCCCATCCTCAAGGTCCTCAGTCCGGCCGCAGTGAAGCTAAAGCTGCCAGCTTCACTGTGGATCCACCCGGTTTTCCACGTGTCACGTCTCAAACCCCATCACACCTCCCCACTCTGCACCCCTGGGCCTGCACCGCCTCCTGCCTGGATCATCGACGGGCAGCCGGCATGGACCGTGCGTCGGCTCCTGGACTTCCGTCGTGAGGGTCGGGGGTTCCAGTATCTGGTGGACTGGGAGGGGTATGGACCCGAAGAACGCTCCTGGGTGAAGAGGAGCTTCATCCTGGACCCGGCCCTCCTGGCCAATTTCTACAACCGTCACCCGAACAAGCCAGGTCAGGCGCCAGGAGGCGCCCGTTGAGGGGGGGGTCCTGTTGTGTGGGCCGCTGAAGAGGAGGTACTGCTGGCCCACCACCACCAGATGGCGCCCTGCTTGGAGTGCGGGCTTCAAGCATGAGAGGGCGTCGGAACAACTGGAGTGACAGCTGTCACACATCATCAACACCAGCTGTCACTCATCAACTTCATCCTCCATAAAAGCCGGGCTGCAACTCCACCTCCCCGCCGAGAAATCAGCTACCATTCAGGTAATTTTCTCTGCTGTGATTATTCATTGTTGTAAACAGCAGCCTGTGTGCAGCCGTGTTCCTGCGGGGTCTATTGAAGGCTGGATTGGCGGACAGTGAGAGGACGACGGTCTTCGTCTCTCACTCCATCCAGGAAGGAGACCTACAGGTGCTGCACGGGTGATTCTGTATCTGGAGGTGGAGGTTTTCCCTCCTGGAGGACTAAGCACTGTAAGATTGCTGGGTGTGTATTCACACACCCACCACTAACTGTTTCTGTTTCTGCCAGCAGTACCGGGTCTGACTGCTGAGGACAGTGGCCACCTGGGGCGCAGGGCTTGGCAGCTCCGGTGTTCTTCAGATCCGTTGGTGGTGGAAGCTGTGTGGGATCCGGCTCTTCTCTCGCCAGACGTCTTCTATCTTCGAGCCTGCCCACACGTCGCCTTGTGTATAATTGACAATCCACAGTATTGTTATTGTCTGAATTTCGTTGTGCGATTCACAACATTAAATTGTTACTTTTGGCTTATCCATTGTCCGTTCATTAACGCCCCCTGTTGTGGGTCCGTGTCACGACACCTTCCCAACACTGTCCATTGTGTTATCCTGCCCAAACAGATGAACTGAGGTGATCACATGTACCCTATACTCAAGGGGCCAAAGGTCAAAAACATGACGTTACTGCTGCTGAATCCTTACGCTTCAGAGGGCTGAGTCTCGGTTGTATTACATCCCATGACTGTATGACTGGAATGAGGTCTGTGGTTTGTATCAGGTGGGTCCTGGTTGATCCTGGGACTGCTGCCACATTTTGGCTGTGAATGAACCTGATGACACATACATGCAGATAAGTGTGGATTCATATCGTGCTTGTTTAAAAAAAAATACAACAGAAAAAAGGAACAGTGCATGAAGAAGAATTTTACCTCTGTTTTGATTGGACAGTCACCGGGTACTTGCCCTGTGATGGTGACGTGCAGAGATGAAGCGGGATAGTAGAGGACAATGCACACAGCCAGGGCAGACAAACCTTCACAGTTCAACTTGTCAATATCAGCACCCATATTTAACAAAATATCAATCACATCATTATGGCAGCTAACCTGAGGACAGATGAAAAAAAAGAAAAACAAACACTTGAAACCAGCAGCAGAGCTGGAGACAAATTTCTGAGAAAAGCAGACAGAAAGCTGTAAAGACTAGTCCCAGCATGCATCCAAGAGTAGCGATTACAAGGTGTGCGCGTGTGTGTGTGACATCATCTGACTTTATCATTCATGATGGGATTATTTTGTGGGTGGAGTCTTGTATTGTCAGTGTTGTTAATTTACGGTGGCAGCGATCAATGCAGTGTGTCCCAGTGAATCTGATACATCAGGATGGACCATGTTGGTCTGAAGGATCTGTGAGACGTCCTGCTGTTCCCCTCGAGAGGCCTGCTGGATCAGCAGCTCTGAGCTGACTTCCAACGGCCCCTTACAGACAAAACTGCTTCTGTTCAGAGCCAGAACCGATGTCACGTCCCAGCCCACAGTCGCTGCCTGTAGTCTGAGAGACACATTAACAATTTTCTCTTCAGTCACATCCATTTACTGTATATTGCATTACCTGAAAGTCAGTGACAAAGAACCAGTACCAGTAGTTGTTGTTCATCTGTGTCAGACCTGTGTGTGTGTATGTGGGCCTCCATGCGGGTTTGTAACGGCAGACTGCATAGCGGGTCTCGCTCATAGCCTCGATACAACTGAGCGTCCGGTTCCCACAGCTCATCATGAAAGTGTTCATCCAACAATCGTCTCCGTCCAGGCGGCAGCGGCAAATGGTCGCCGTCTGTTGAATAACTCTCAATGTCAGGTGGAAGGATAACGTCATCGTCAAACTGCAGATCTGTACAGAGACTCAGCTGGAGGTCCACCTGAGGGAAACAGGGTCTAGTGTCAATAGTACACTGAATAAATGAAACATAAATTTTCAGACTGAAGCACAACATCAGTAATTGACTTTGCAGTGAACTCATTGACAAAAATGAAACTATTTGTTCATATGAGCTGAATATAAAAAAATGTATATTGTTTTCACTGGGAGAAATGAGAAGCACTATAAGCAACCTTTAATGAGTCAATTACAACTTTTTACCTAAGTGCAAGAAGGTTAAAAAGCAAATGCACGAGTAGTCCGTTGGGTACAGTACTGGAATCAATTAATTAAATGGTGGCAGAATCGACACTTATAGTACATTCTGTTGCCCCTTATTATATGTTTTACTAGTTCTCACTTGTGTCTGTTTGTTTGGATGTCACCAAAATCTGTGGACAAATTTTCATTAATTATCACAAAGCGGTGGGTCATAGGCCAAAAACACATCCAATTTTGCTGTGAATCCAGATCCAGAGGCAGAACCAAGTCATGTTTTTCCCCCTTTCATCCATATTACAAGATAGAAGAATTCAATCTTTTATAGGACCCGAGGACTATTTGGTCCAGTGCTTATCCCAAAATTCCATAGCATTAAGCAGATGAGAGTCCAGGATTCCCCTGGATTAGATACTAGTCTGTTGTAGGCCACTTCATCAACCAAGACCTGAAGCTGGGTGGACTGAAGAGCCATGTCCGAGAGCAGGTCATGTGACCTGCTCTGAATTATGATATATGGCATTTTGAATATAAATTTCCCTTTGTAGTATAATTTGCTACCTTTCATTTAAATCAAGTAGTACTTTGATTTATATATGTTGTGTTTTTTTAACCAAACTCAGCCACATGAGGTGTGCAGCCAGTACATTCTGAGTGCCAGTCCCAAGCCCGGATGAATGAGGAGGGTTGCGTCAGGAAGGGCATCCGGCGTAAAACAAGCCAACCGAACTATGCAGACTCAGAATCGAATTCCCATACCGGATCAGTCCCGGCCCGGATTAACAACGTCCGCCACCGGTGCTAGTGCCCAACAGGGTGCAGGTGGAAATTGGGCTACTGCTGGGCGAAGATGACGAAGAAGAGGAGGAAAACGTTGCCACGAACAGCGGGAGAAGAAGAAAACTAGAATGGTGGAAATGAGAGTGGGGACTTTGAATGTTGGTAGTATGACTGGTAAAGGGAGACAGCTGGCTGATATGATGGAGAGGAGAAAGGTAGACATATTGTGTGTGCAAGAGACCAAGTGGAAGGGAAGTAAGAGCAGGAGCATCGGCGGTGGGTACAAGTTGTTGTACCATGGTGAGGACAGGAAGAGAAATGGCGTTGGGGTCATTTTAAAGGAAGAGTATGGTAAAAGTGTGTTGGAGGTTAAGCGAGTGTCTGACAGGATGATGAGTGTGAAGTTGGAAATTGAAGGGGTGATGATGAATATCATCAGTGCATATTGCCCACAGGTTGGCTGTGAGATGAAGGAGAAAGATTTCTGGAGTGTGTTAGATGAGGTGGTGGAGAGTGGTGATAGGAGCAGACTTCAATGGGCATGTTGGTGAAGGGAACAGAGGTGATGAGGAAGTAATGGGTAGATATGGTATCAAGGATAGGAATGGGGAAGGACAGATGGTAGTTGATTTTGCAAAAAGGATGGAAATGGCTGTGGTGAATACCTACTTTAAGAAAAGGGAAGAGCACAGGGTAACATATAAGAGTGGAGGAAGGTGCACACAGGTGGACTACATTCTTTATAGGAGATGCAAGCTAAAAGAAATCACAGACTGTAAGGTGGTAGCACGAGAGACTGTCACTAGACAGCACAGGATGGTTGTTTGTAGGATGACTTTAGAGGTAAAGAAGAAGAAGAGAGTGAGAGCTCAACAAAGGATCAGATGGTGGAAGCTGAAGGAGGAAGACTGTTGTGTGAAATTTAGCAAGCAGGTGAGAGAAGCACTGGTTGGAGGGGAAGCAATTTTGGACAACTGGAAAAGTACTGCAGATGTGGTGAGGGAGACAGCTAGGACAGTACTGGGTATGACATCTGGACAGTGGAAGGAAGACAAGGAGACTTGGTGGTGGAATGAAGAGGTCCAGGAAAGCATAAGGAGAAAGAGGTTGGTGAAAAAGTTTTGGGATAGTCGGAGAGATGAAGAAAGTAGACAGGAGTACAAGGAGATGCGGCGTAAGGCGAAAAGAGAAGTGGCAAAAGCAAAGGAAAAGGCATATTGCGAGCTGTACAAGAAGTTGAATAGTAAGGAAGGAGAAAAGGACTTGTACCAATTGGCCAGACAAAGGGACAGAGCTGGAAAGGATGTGCAGCAGGTTAGGGTGGTAAAAGATGCACATGGTAATGTGCTGACAAGTGAGGAGTGTTTGCTGAGAAGGTGGCGGGAATATTTTGCAGAGTTGATTAATAAAGAAAATGAGCGAGAGAAAAGGCTGGATGATGTGGTGAGAGTAAATCAGGAAGAACAAGAGATTAGCAAGGAAGCTCTGAGTCCTTTCTTGTTTGCAGTGGTGATGGACAGGTTGACGGATGAGATCAGACAGGAGTCCCCATGGACTATGATGTTTGCAGATCACATTGTGATCTGTAGTGAGAGTAGAGAGCAAGTTGAGTCTAGTCTGGAGAAGTGGAGATATGCTTTGGAGAGAAGGGGAATGAAAGTCAGTAGAAGCAAGACTGAGTACATGTGTGTGAATGAGAGGGAGCCCAGTGGAATAGTGCAGTTACAAGGAGTAGAAGTGGTGAAAGTAGATGAGTTTAAATATTTGGGGTCAACTGTTCAAAGTAATGGAGAGTGTGGTAGAGAGGTGAAGAAGAGAGTGCAGGCAGGGTGGAGTGGGTGGAGAAAGGTAGCAGGAGTGATTTGTGACCGAAGAATATCAGCAAGGGTGAAGGGGAAAGTTTACAAAACAGTAGTGAGACCAGCTATGTTGTATGGTTTAGAGACAGTGGCACTAACAAAAAGACAGGAGGCAGAGTTGGAGGTGGCAGAGCTGAAGATGTTGAGATTCTCTTTGGGAGTGACAAGAATGGACAAGTTTAGGAATGAACATATCAGAGGGACAGCTCAAATGGGACGGTTTGGAGACAAAGTCAGAGAGGCGAGATTGAGATGGTTTGGACATGTGCAGAGGAGGGACCCAGTGTATATAGGGAGAAGGATGCTGAGGATGGAGCCACGAGGCAGGAGGAGAAGAGGGAGACCAAAGAGGAGGTTCATGGATGTGCTGAGAGAGGACATGCAGGTGGTTGATGTGACAGAGGAAGATACAGAGGACAGGGTGAGATGGAAACGATTGATCTGCTGTGGCGACCCCTAACGGGAACAGCCGAAAGACAAAGAAGAAGAAGTGTTTTTTTAACCAATTTTTTTTGGTTCACTAGATTGTTACGTACAGATTAATTAAATTTATCTGTGCCAAATCACAACATCAGTTGCCCCAAGGCACTTCAGAAGGGTAAAGTCTAATCTTACCAAGCCCCCTGAGCAAGCATGTAGGCAGCAGTGGTAAGGAAAAACTCCCTCAGGTGTTTTTGAGAAAGAAACCTCAAGCAGACCAGACTTAGAGGGCTGGCCAACTGCTTCGACCATTCTAACAGTAACAAGAATCAAGTGAATAAAAGACTTGCCAAGAACAAAAAATGTCCACATAGAAAGTCCCTGAGAGAGAATCTAGTTGGCAGCGTGACCCACAACTCATCACGACTATATAGCACCCAGCAACATCAGTCTAGAGACACAACGTGGTCAGACAGGGGACTGCCAGCTACAACCCCTGGCAAAAATTATGGAATCACCCCCATACCAAAACTAACACCTGCATCAAATCAGATCTGCTCGTTAGTCTGCATCTAAAAAGGAGTGATCACACCTTGGAGAGCTGTTGCACCAAGTGGACTGACATGAATCATGGCTCCAACACGAGAGATGTCAATTGAAACAAAGGAGAGAATTATCAAACTCTTCAAAGAGGGTAAATCATCACGCAATGTTGCAAAAGATGTTGGTTGTTCACAGTCAGCTGTGTCTAAACTCTGGACCAAATACAAACAACATGGGAAAGTTGTTAAAGGCAAACATACTGGTAGACCAAGGAAGACATCAAAGCATCAAGAGAGAAAACTTAAAGCAATATGTCTCAAAAATCGAAAATGCACAACAAAACAAATGAGGAACGAATGGGAGGAAACTGGAGTAAACGTCTGTGACCGAACTGTAAGAAACCGCCTAAAGGAAATGGGATTTACATACAGAAAAGCTAAACGAAAGCCATCATTAACACCTAAACAGAAAAAAACAAGGTTACAATGGGCTAAGGAAAAGCAATCGTGGACTGTGGATGACTGGATGAAAGTCATATTCAGTGATGAATCTCGAATCTGCATTGGGCAAGGTGATGATGCTGGAACTTTTGTTTGGTGCCGTTTCAATGACATTTATAAAGATGACTGCCTGAAGAGAACATGTAAATTTCCACAGTCATTGATGATATGGGGCTGCATGTCAGGTAAAGGCACTGGGGAGATGGCTGTCATTACATCATCAATAAATGCACAAGTTTACGTTGATAGTTTGGACACTTTTCTTATCCCATCAACTGAAAGGATGTTTGGGGATGATGAAATCATTTTTCAAGATGATAATACATCTTGACAAAGAGCGAAAACTGTGAAAACATTCCTTGCAAAAAGACACATAGGGTCAATGTTATGGCCTGCAAATAGTCCGGCTCTTAATCCAATTGAAAATCTTTGGTGGAAGTTGAAGAAAATGGTCCATGACAAGGCTCCAACCTGCAAAGCTGATCTGGCAACAGCAATCAGAGAAAGTTGGAGCCAGATTGACGAAGAGTACTGTTTGTCACTCATTAAGTCCATGCCTCAGAGACTGCAAGCTGTTATAAAAGCCAGAGGTGGTGCAACAAAATACTAGTGATGTGTTGGAGCGTTCTTTTGTGTTTCATGATTCCATAGTTTTTTCCTCAGAATTGAGTGATTCCATATTTTTTTTCCCTCTGCTTGGTCTAAAAAAGTAACCGTTACTGATTGCCACAATTTTTTTTCCTGATTTCTTATAGTGTTTCTTAAAGCCAGAAAGTTGCCATTTGAAATGACTTTAGTTTTGTGTCATGTCTGTGATTTGCTTTTTTCTACAAAATTAAACAACTGAATGAACATCCTCCGAGGCCGGTGATTCCATAATTTTTGCCAGGGGTTGTAGATATGACGAGACTGAGAGAAAAAGTCAGATTAGACTATTTTCTTATGAATGAAAAAATATTCCAGTGGAAAAATACATCAAACGGTTATAAAGATAAATCTCTAGATACAGGTGTCAAAATGGTTTGGTTCTGGTGCTTATGGATCATACAGCAGACAGCATGTACCTGAGTCGGGGAGGCAGCAGGGTTCATATATGAAGCGTATCCTGGAATGTTCTTTAGGCTGAAGCCCTCCTTCAGACTGGTGCAGAGCCTTAGCAGGCGCGTGCCATGCCACAGTCCCACGTCCTGACGCCCATCTTTGTAAGTAACCACACCAGGACCAAACCGCTGGTCAAAATGGTACAAACCCTTCAAAGGAAATGAGAGGTTTGCTATAACTTACTGTTGCATACACACTTCCTTCCAGTCTACCTTCCTGTTTACCTCAAACCTAGCTCCATCAGGGAACAGCTGTAGTCCATATCCTTCCTTCCGGTTGAGGTAGTACTTGCCAATAAACTTGTGGCCTGTGGGCCAGCAGTATTCCCCATGACCATGCCTGTAGTCTTTATAGAAAGTGCCCTCGTAGTACTGGAAGGAGCAGAAACATTAAGAGAAGGTGATTTATTCGATCACTGAACTATAAATTTATAAGACACCAAATTGTAAAACACAAAAAAGTCAATTCTATTTATTTATGGGTGATTCTTTAACTACGGGCACTATTGGCCTTGTAAATGTAATTTCCACCGCACCATTGCCTTACAATATAAAGCGCCTTGGGGCAACTGTTTGTTGTGATTTGGCGCTATATACATGTGCTCTGATGTCACTGTTTATCTCCATAGAAACTACCCAAACAATCTTTCATACAAACTGTTTAAAGGGACATTAGTGTTGTGGTGGAAATTACGGCAATAGTGTGGGACAACTACATTTTGTTTAAAAAAAATCACAACAGTTGTATGACATTGAATACCCCAATTATGTTTTGATTATTTTACTGATATTTTATTCAGATATTTTAAAACATTAGAAAAAACGTTTCTTTACCATTCATTTTTATCATTGAAGATCAAAAGTCTGGGTGTGGGACAAGCACAAAACGGCAATATTTGCATATAATGATGCTGAAAAAAGGTGAAAAAGTCATCATAGACTACTAGAACAAATTTCTTAACACACTTTCATTGTAAAGATAACTATAAAAGTGTGAAATTTCCCCTTTTTTCTGTTTTTCATACAATATGATCAAAGGACATAATAAGTGCCCGTAGTCTAAGAATCACCCATAAACAATTGTTTTCACGTTTGAACAGAAATTATGACAGTTGTATTTGTAATAGTTTCTAAAGGACTTATATCACTATATAAGACACTCACACATTACATAGTTAGTTTGCTAGAATATAGTTTGTGAGTGCCCGTAGTCTAAGAATCATCCTTATGCAGCTCCAAATCTCAACAGAAGTCGCCCCAAGCCACTAAATATGAGACGAACAAATGCGCTCGCGTTGTGGATCACATAACTTTCTATTTTACTACAGTGAAAGATTCACTTTGTGGTTATAAATTTAATCCAAAAGGAGCAAAGTTAAAAAAACTAAAAAACAAAAGAGCATCTGACTATCTTGAGAGCTGAGAATCAGCTAATTATTTAAAGCTAACAAATGGAGGAAACAAATGGCGTAACCTTTTGACTTCTGAGGTCAGTTTTATTTAGAATAAATTGCACTTTTTGGACATGAACTCAATTTACAAACACAAACACAAACACACTTAGCAAATCTGCCAACATAATTTTCTGCGCTACATGAGGCTACGCTCAGAAAACGTCATTTTGTACAGACTTTTATCAGAATATCTCTGTTATTTTACCTCTCCGTTGGTCCACGTGTACTTTCCTTTGCCGTGCTTTAATCCATGAACAGATTCTCCCTCGTATGCGGACCCGTCGGTCCACTCTCCAAAACAGACTCCAGCTCTCTCTGTGGCCGGCGGGTCACAGCTTCTGTCGGCGGTCGGCAACATTTTTGCACAACCACCAAACTATTTAACTAATAAAAAAAAACAAAAAAAAAAACAGCTGAAAATAGTCCAGGAAAACCGTACGCTGCACACTGAAATGTCAATTATGGGCCAAGTTTATGCTGCGGCAGTGGTTGCCATGACAACGGAGTGGGTTCGCTCGGCCTGACAGAGGTGCGCATGCGCAGTCTTTACCCGCTACATGCTTTGTATGAAATACCAACAAACTAACATTAAAAATATCAATTCCACTGGATTATCCAAAAGTTAACACGCCATGCAACTTACTAACTTGTTTCACGGCAAAGGCTGTGAATACTTATGTACATTATGTACATGATTTGGCGCTATATAAAAAAAATTGATTGATTGATTGATGTGATTCCTTAGGTTTTGTTATTATTAAATTTGCAAAAATCTAAAAAAAAAAAAAACTTTTTTTCACATTCTCATTATGAGATATCGTTTGTAGAATTTTGAGGGGAAAAAAATTGATCAATTTTGGAATAAGGCTGTAACATAAGAAAGTGAAAAAAGTGAAGCGCTGTGAGTAGTTTCTGGGTTCACTACATGCACATTATTGAACTCTGAAGCAGGTAGCAGCAAAGCACATCTTCCTTATTTTAGAGATGCGGAGACAAACTGACAGATTGATGGGATAGCCATGAATCTGGCACAGCCAGGTAGAGCACTCCCCTTGGCCTTCTCCAGCTGCTGAGGACCTCAGAAATCAGTCACCTATGCACTGGAATAAGCACAAATGGCTCAAATATCAAAGCTGATGCTCGATCACAATGCAAGTGATACTCTTCATCACAGTCGCCCTGTGTAAACCATTCTTTCGACCAAGTCTTTCCAGTGGTGCCCAAGGATCCACTGAACACACCTAGTATCAAAGGCATCCAATCCACGCCTTAGATTGCTAGTTTGCATCAAGGAATTTAATAATTTTGTAACAAGATAAGAGCATTCAGGGTTTTTCCATTTACGCAAGCTGGTAGGAATGAATGAATCCAGCTACTCGCTGTAAAAAAAAAAAAAAAAAAAAAAAACTACAGTTAGCAGCAAAAGGAATTTAAATCCCATTGAAGTTCTGGAACATGACTCAATGCATAACTCAGAGCAATTTATCCCTTTATTAGTCAGTTGTTCAAGAAAGAAGGAAAATATTTTGTTAAAAATACCTCAAAATAACTCTGAAGGTTTATTAACAGTTGTGACAGGAAAATACAGAACATTTAAGCAGGGATCCATTGCTTGCTTACATACAGTATATACACACACATTAGCACAGTTTCAACTGCCGTTGTCTCTAAGAGTCTGACGTCTTCTGTGTAACATCACTGTCGTGTCGTTTTGTAAGTAGACTGGTTAGACAGTTTTTACTCCAGTGCTGCTGTTGCAGGACTGAGTTCACTTTCTGTATGGACATCATCAGTTATAGCAGATTACTGTATAAAAGGTTAACTCCTGATGGTGGCAATCATATTGGAAAAAGCTTTTTTTTGGGGGGGGGGGGGGGTACTTTCTGAAATGAACAGGTATAAAGTGAACTTGTCCTCAAGATATGAACAGAATACTAAAACATAAACACAGTTCTAACTTTGATTCCCTTCGGCATTGGATTCCTTTTGTGATGTTGGGTGGGGGTCCGTTTTTAGGCGTTGCTCCTCTCCTCCACTGTAAAAGTCTCCATGGGGGTTTTGCTCAAAGCCTTAATGTCCTCCAGGAGACTGTTGGGCGTCACAATGTGCGAAGACCCTGGAATCAAAGCACAAATGAAAACTCTGCTTACAAACTGACTGAAGAGCCTCCGGTAATGTCTGGGAGCACACGCAGGTGCCACCTCTTCCACCACACCACGGAACTGCCTTGGGCCCCTGGATGGCAGGCACACAGGCCAACCGGTCCATTCCACTACTACAAAGTAACCATATAAAACCCAAGGGGACTTTGGACTTGTCCCAGTGATACTCCTCATCTCCCCCTACTGAAATTCCACTTTGTGATTTCAGAATAGATCAACCTGTATCGCACTGATTGATCCATTTGAATTATTTAATCTATATGAAATCATTTGGATTATTTCATATAGTTTGGTAAACAGTGAGTTGGTAAATTCAATTCCACCCAAGTCAGTCTAGCAAGTGAACGGTTTTCCAGTCATGAAAAGCTTTTGCAGTTCTGAATATCTCCAGTAGGGGGAGTAAAGTCACACTGAATTTTAAAACAGTGAATCTGTCAAAATATGCATAACAAACTCGGCAAGACTCCCAACTCAGTCTGAAGTCAAAAATTGTTAAAGCTGCTAATACGTGAACACAGTAGGTTTTTCAACCTGTGGGGCATGGTCCCTCCTGAGGGATGTAGACTGCGGACATGTTAGAGTGCAAAGACAAAAAATGGGAAATAGAAATTAAGCTTATTGCTATGGAACAACACTATAAACACTCTTTATCTCATTGTGGGGATGGACTGGTTTGCCTGGGTGGTTGCCATCAAGGGCCCAAGGCAGTTTCGTGGTGTTGTGGACGCAGCAAGGCGTGGCACTAGTACATGTTTCCATTGATTCCCAGTGATTAAATGTGAATGGCCACCACGTGATAATGTTTGAAAAAAGAAATACATGAAGATCTTCAAGCTACTATTTTCCTTTACATTACTAATATTTAATGAAAAACAATCCCATCCATTAGGGAAGAGAGGCTCTAAAGTGGACGGGGGAACCAAATATTTGTGTAAAGAGTAATTTGTCAGAAACTGTATTAAAACCCACCAATAATGACTTCACAGGATTTCACAGCCTTGGTGACCTCATAGGCGCAGCGCATCTCAGAGTAGCACATCCCACCGATGACAAAGATAATAAGGCGCGAGCCGCTCCGCCGTTCGTCTTGAGCGCTCGCTTTGTGCTTCTGACGGGCACTACAGAGGAGAAGATGGAAACAGAAACTCTTAACACAGAATTCAAATTTGGAGGTTGGCCAGCTGGAAGTCTAAGATTCTAAAATAAAAAACGTGGCACCCCAACAAGAAACAAAGAGAGTGGCACAGTTAAACTCAACAACTAACCATGTTAACTCCTCACTCTGAAGACATTTTCTTGAATGACCTCTGATGCAGTGCTGTCATTCTCATCAGTCTCAAACAGTAAAATGCCACAACTCAAAGCAACCCACAGTCTGCATTAACCAGGCTTGATGTAGCACCCCAAAGGTCATCACGAGGGGGAGCTCAACAACAGTCATACTTTTTACCTGGTTTTGAAATAAACTGAGGGTAAATAATGTTAGTTTACTATGACTGCAACTAATGACCATTTTTGTTACACCCCAATATCTTTATTATTAAGGACACATTTTTTTTTGACAAATGTAACTTATGGTCAGAAAGCACATTACTTTTTAAATCACTTGACACTGTGAGAGGCAGAGCTTCAGTTCTATGGCCATTATGGAGCCTCTGCTGTTGTTCAACTGCATTATATTTCAAGATTTCTCATAGTGTGGTTGCTTCAATGTAAAAACAGTGTGAGAAAATATGAGGCACACATCCATCACAACACATCAATCTCAGTTAAAATGTTTCTGGATTCAGTATAGTCATGTCATATAACCCAGTTTAATGGGTTCAATCTCAAACCCACCTGACCGCGCCGGAGCCATTCCAGGCTGCAGGGCATTCAGACTGGTGTGGCCATTCCTTGGAGTCCAGTTTGTTCTCTACAGCATCCTGAAAGTACAAGATTATGACAATTCCAAGTCAAAATGTGGCTATTGTGAAGACCCAAATGAGAGAAATGACTGCTCGTGTGCTCAACGTCCCATTTATCAGTTAAACACTGCAGGTCAAAACCCAATTTCATTTAATTTCACTATATATACACACATATATATAAACAACAACAAAAAACCAAACAAAAAACTTTAAAGTAAAATGTACGTATGTGTAGATACACCCAAGAACCTCCGGTGGATCAGAGCAGCTCATCTCAAATCAAAAGCAATGCAAAAATAATTTGTTTAAAAGGCTACTGCCTCTACTAAGTAGGATGTATTTCAGGCCCCGTTTGTCTGTCTGCCAATAGGATCTCTCAAAAACAAATCAACATCACTTTTAATTCATATTTCTATTCTATAATGTTCCTTTGATTTCTTCATTATATGCACATTGGGTAAACACCGCCCACAACTGCGCGTCAGGTCAGTTGAGGACAGAAAAAAAAAAAGGATTGGACCATGATGGAGATATGTTCTTTGTGAGTGCCCTCTGGTTATTAAAGTGTGAAAAGTGTGTCATAATAAAAACACTGCCTTGGAGCTAAAAAACTGGCCCTGTGGGTGTTGTTTTGTGATTCAACACATGAACTTTTTACTTTGTATGACAAATAAAACAACAGCAGAGAAAGAGTCACCAGCAAAAACTAAAGGTCATGTAGAGCTGCGTGACAAGACTCCAACTCAGCATCATTATCGTTTCAAACTTTGATCTGAGTTCTCATTAAGTTTTTTTTGGGGGGGGGGGGGGGGGGGGCACTGCCTCACTATAGTTCTCTATAATGTCTAAACCTTGGATTTTTTGGGGGGGGGATTTATGTTTTTGAATGGAGAAGTGTATGTCTTATCTTTATTTACGGCTACTGAGTTGAACATTTTAAAGTATTAATTCCCCCATTTATATTTAACTTCAACATAAATTTAAGAGATAAAGGCATACTGGGATTAGTGCCAAAGAAGTTGAGGGACAAAACTAAAAACAGAGTATCAACTCAGCAAATTAATCATTATGATTGAGATTAAATCAAAGGTTTTGTAGATTTTTATACTTTTTTGGGTGTCATTTCTTGATGTAAATCTGAAAACTATTTGTTTTGTCAATATATCACAAATAAATAGCCAACCAACCATAAACCAGTTAGAAATTCGATCAATTGAGTTACATTATGATGAAATATTATACAAGAGGAAAAAGGTGAATCTGGTTGCAAAGACGACATCTCCTGTGCAGTCAAATATCACAAACACAAAGGATTTCGCTCAGTGGAATACTTCTGAAATGATATTGTAGGATGGCGCCATCTGTCAATATTATAAAGTAATATTGTAGTAACTGTAGTTGTTGTAATATTTCTGGAAAATTCACTCAATTAATAAAGATGCAACATTTTTCAGGTGCAGCAAAAATGTTGCAGATTTCACCTGAAAATAGAGACATAAAATGGATTTTACAAAAGATAAATGCAAAACTGTTTGGGATCATTTTGAAAAAGTTGGGACACTTTTTTTTAATTTGGTACACATGATTGTAGAAAAAGCACATGGAACCATGAAATCGGTCAGGTCTGGAAGCATGCATTGGTGCCATTGTCTCTACATCCAGTACACTATGGAACAGTCTTGGATGAACTGGCTGTCCATTGCCACCTCTCCAAAGTTACCATTAGCAAGTTATTCCAGTGGTACCCAAGGATCCTCCAAGACCTAGCACCAAGTACATCCAGTTATCATAGGTCACTGGTTAGTGCCTAAAATTCACAACCACACTAAGAGAAGAAGCACCAGGACAGTAAAGACTTGGAATTGGTATTGCCAAATACCTCTGTCCAGGAAGCTCAAGTTTTCATAAGCTCTTCCCAGGTGTCTCTCAATCTCAAAGATCCAGAGACAAGAATGTCACTACAAAAGTAACTGAATCTCTCCACAACTTCCAACACTTTCATCATGCACAGATACACTTTTAATGGTCAAGTACTGCCAAGTTGATCTAGGACAATCGCAAACCCGGTCAGTCTGATTCCTCGCTCAACTTCTCAAGTGCTGCAATCAGGGTGTCCATTGATTCCGCAAAGATCACAGCATCATTCACGAAGTCCAGGTTAGTAAATTGCTCAACATGAAACGACCACTCAAAGCACAAACTACAGAGAACATGATGGTAAACTAAAGCATCATTTCTTCAAACTACATGTATTGTTTGATGTGACAACTCAATTTACAGCAAAGCAAACAGTCATCTCACACTTATCAAGCAGTGTTTTTTATTTTTTAGCAACAGACATTTTAAGAGATTTAAACCAGTATTTCTTCTTCTTTTTAATGTTATTTTGGGCAGATATGGCTGTGGTTTGATGCTCCTATGCACAAACCACATCCTCATTCCTGCTGTAAAAGGAAAGCACAGTTTACAGGAAATGACACCTTCAGGTTTTGAGAACAGCTCAGAAAATGCTTCAGGCAACAACAGAAAAACAAAAAACATGAAACAGTTTACCTAAACTGAATTAGGCCGTTATTTCAGAGTGCTACCTGATTTTTATTAATCAACTCTTACTATATTTTACAGAGGTCTTATTGTGATTTTTCTCATAAACTGTTTAGATATTTCCTCAGTGTTTACTAGCAGCTGCGATGTGCCACCCAGAATACTGAGATCCAATCAACTTCTGAGTTTAGAAGCATTGCTTTTAAGGCCTTTCGGAAATTAAGTAATTTTCAGTTCAACACCCACTTCTCAGAAGTGGGCTCAGTGGCAGGGCCTTAAACTGATGTTTTAATTTCTTTCTCACTTGTATTATTTACTTGCCTCAGAAGAAACAGCTAAAACTGAAAAGTGAAACGGTAAATCAGGAAACCATGTGTGTTACATGCCACAAAGAAATCCACAAAAAACAGTGAAGTTAATGGTTCAGCCTCAGGGATCAGTGGATGAATGTCACATTATTTTGTCAGAGAACTTATGGCACTTTGTTTGGCAAATAGAAAGTGTTGCCAAAAACAGAAGCTCGCAAACAATCTGATACCGGATGACCTGAAACTGATATCTTTCTTTTGTGATGCTTTTAGTCTTATTCATCTTGTACCTTATGAACACCAGAGAAGGTTAGAACAGCACAGTGACCTGGAACGAGCTCCACGTGGTGTTTTCAGTGATTTATAATCCAATGTTACCATGTGTCCTCTGAGCATCTGTACCTATTTTCTCAGATTTTTTTTTTTTTAAAGTGATGCTCCACTGCAGGAACCAGATCTGGACTACTGTACATCTGCCCAGCAACAAACCCAGCAGGCTTGCTTCTCTTTCTACCAGACTAAAAACTGACCTTTTAATAACAGCATAGCTGTGACACACAACTGACAGACTGTGCAACTTTCAGCTGCTTACAACTTCATTTGTAGTCATTATGCGCTTAATAATCACTTACAGTGGCACCAACCTAACAATTTACTTCTGCTTCTCTATTACGTCTTCTTGTTCTCTTGACAAACAATAAATACTGTATGTTCTAAAGCAGGGGTCACCAACCCTGTTCCTGGAGGGCACCTGCCTTGCATGTTTTCTAACTCTCCCTGATCCACTCCCAGGCAAATAACTATCAGGTGTGCTCAGCCAATCAAGAGCTGGAAGACACCACTTAAAAAAAAAACAAAACAGGTGTGACTTGAGTAGGTTGACGTGGAAAACATATACAGGGTAGGGGCTCTCGAGGAACAGGGCTGGTGACCCCTGCTCTGTAAGCAACTCTGTAATAAGTTGCATTTTTTTTTTTTTTTTACTTGTTTGGGAGGTCCTGCAACTTACATACTGAAAAATCAAACATTCTTTATTGGTAATAAAAATAAGTATTCATATGGGATTTTCACAGGAATCAAACCACTAAACAAAGTAAACTAAAAATAAAGGACTATATGCCAATAATAAAAAATACACTATAACAATGCATAAAATCCCAAATTAAAGAGCTGATAATACAGAAAAAAAGGTGCATCCTATACTCTTGTGTGGCATATATGGGTTTTTCCTCTTCAAGAGGCATTTCTGAACAAGTGTGACTTATAATCCAGAAACTATACAGTAATACATACATACACACACACATATATATCCATCCATTTTCTTCCACTTTATCTGGAGTCGGGTCGCAGGGGCAGCAGCCCAAGCAAAGCTGCCCAGACCTCCCGATCCACACACACCTCCCCCAGCTGCTCAGAGGGAACCCCAAGGCGTTCCCAAGCCAGCCGAGAGACGTAGTCCCTCCAGCGTGTCCTGGGTCTTCCCCGGGGCCTCCTCCCGATGGTGTCCTGTCTTGGTTGTACCCCGCCTCGCGCTCGATGACTGCTGGCATAGGCTCCAGCCCCCTGCAACCCTTGATTGGACTAGGCGGTTGAAGATGATTTTTTGTGTGTGTGTGTGTGTGTGTATATATATAATACATTCAACTGTTTCCAAACCTTTAAACAGTGATTTACAGTAATAGTCCCATCCTGTCTATGGCTGATGCTGAGACCCTGATTCATGCGTTTGTTTCCTCTAGATTGGGCTACTACGATATTCTATTTTCTGGTTTACCACAGTCCAGCATTAGAGGTCGCCAATTGGTTCAAAATGCTGCTGCCAGACTTTTGACAGGAAGCAGAAAATTTGACCACATTACACCCATTTTGGTGTCTCTTCACTGGCTTCCTGTCCCAGTGAGATCAGATTTTAATGTTCTGCTACTAACCTATAAAACTGTTCACAGACTAGCACCTCCCTACTTAGCTGACCTACTTAAACCCTACGTACCGGCCCGGGCTCTGCGTTCTCAGGTGCAGGACTACTTTGTGTCCCTAGGGTGAATAAAAAGTCTGCGGGTCACAGAGCTTTCTCTTACCGTGCCCCTGTTCTGTGGAATGATCTCCCTGCATCAATAAAACAGTCAGATTCTGTAGAGACTTTCAAGTCCAGACTTAAGACACACTTATTTTCCCTTTCGTATGGCTAGCATATCGGCATAATATGTTACTATGCTTTATACCCTTTCAAATTCATGTTATTAGCAAACGGAGCGGCCGCGGCCTCAACTTTATCTAAAGTCTGGGTCTTTTAGTGAAACTTTCGGCTAGTGGCCGGTGATCACCTTAGTATGTGTTGTTGCTTAATGCTGACAAATTATACTGTATTTAATGTATTTCCGATGCCTGATTCTGTTTTTTCTCTTTGTTTGAGGGGCGGCTCCATCCGGAGATGGGTGTAGTGTCTTCTGCAACCTTCTCATCCTGTGCACCGACAAAATTTCATGGATATTCGTTTCGTAAATGGTTTTGACAGCAGTATGGGCTAAGCAGAGGGTCACCCCTTTGAGTTTGGTCTGCTTGAGGTTTCTTCCTCAAATCATCAGAGGGAATTTTTCCTTACCACTGTCACCGGTGTGCTTGCTCTAGGGGTTGGTAAGGTTAGACCTTACTTGTGTGAAGTATCTTGAGGCAACTTTGTTGTCATTTGGCACTATATAAATTGAACTGAATAGTTTATCGCTAATAAATTTTGTTAGCCAAGTGCAGTTGTGTATAATCACTATTTTGAACATAAAAGCAACACTCACATTCCACCTAGAAACAATACCCCTTCCCCATTTCTGCCCATCACTAACTCACTGAACTTCCACTCACAGTCACTGGATCTAGTTAAACTGCCACTGTTGACCTCAACCTGCTCAGAGTCAAGCCATTAAACATAAACTTTTACTCTAACAGTGTTACAGAAAGTTACCATTTTATAAAAAAAACAGTTAAATATTTCCTTTTGGCTGCTTCCGTTTAGCACAAGGTCGCCACACCAGATGTGGTATGGGCCCACGTTAATTTGGCACAAATTTTACACTGGATGTTCTTTGTTATATAGTATGTGGCCACTGGGGAACAGGTACCCCTGACCCAGAAGCTTTCTTTTTGTTGAGGCAATTGCACTATCTGCTTGTGCCACTGTGCAACAATAAACATTCTGACACGGGTCAAATTTCCAGTAAATCAGCTTAATCTGAAGTAAGCAAGCAGACAACCAGAATTGATTGCAACACAGTTTTTCTTGCCCTAGAGGTGGGGTGAGGACAAAGAACAGAACATCACAACACAATGAAGGATGATCTCAAGTCACTGACCTCCATTACATCTTTGATGACAGGAGTCCACCTGGAAACATTATACGTCTCTTCCTCAGAACGATCCCGCCTTGTAGGCTTGCAAGAGAAGAAACTGGGCTACAGACAAAAGTACAACTAGGATTCAGCTGGGACTGATAACTGAAATCAACAGGACAGTCAACTTTACTTTATTATTGGAATCTGAACATCACTGTGCTTTTTACAACCATCTTTATGACAATCAGTTCATAAAATACCCCACATACCGACGTGATGATCGACACCCCCAGGTATTTCCAGTTCAGGATGAACTCTCTTTGGTCCTCGATCTTTACATGCTGGATGAGTTTGTTCAAGTTCTCGTCTGTTGTTCCTGTTTACAACATGTGCATACACAAAGCATTACCAAACACAAGCATGCAAAAATCTCCTATATTCACTTTTTCCCTAAAGAATCATGCCGTTGTTCAGACATGTGTTGCGGCTCCAACTCTGTTCAATGCTTGCATGGACTAAGTGTTGGGCCAGATTGTGGAAACCACTGACTTAGTTGCCTATGTCAGCAAGGAGAGGTTTACCGACCTAGGCTTCAGGGATAATGCTGTGATCCTATCAGTGGATACCCTGATTGCAGCTCTTGAAGAGCTGCGGGAGGAGTCGAAGTGTCTGGGCTTGTGATTGTCCTGGATCAAGACTAAATTTCATCTTTTCAATGACTTGCTGGATTCAGCCATCAAACGTGTATCTGCATGCTGTGAAAGTGATAAACTTGTCAAGCCACTCATTCATCTCAGCAGTGACAATCATGTCTCTGGCCTTTAAGCTCAAGACAGAGCTGGGAAGACCTTCTGGACACAGGTGGTTGGTGATACTGACACATTTACAGGAGAAACAAATTCCAAGAGTTTTGGCTTTGGAATGACTGTCAAACTAATTATTACTTGGAAAAACGTAGTGGCACTGTGAGGGAACATGATGTACCCTCACAGTAGGATATTTTAGCCATGTGGGGTGCTTCTCTGTCCATGATCCAGCATGCAGGTGTCTCAGTGCTGAGGATCCTAGCAAATAGAAAAGGCCAAAGGAACACTGATGTTTCACCTGACTGCATTCAATAGATGCTACTTTTGAGAAGTGGAGATGGACCACTTGTCTGCCTTAGCTAAGAGACAATTGGTCCACCTCCACTTCTTGAAGGCCAAGAAGATTTTTATAGTTTGAAGGATGTGGTGATTTGTAGCATCAGCACACACTCACTGACTCAGTTTTATCAGCTGAATAATTGGTTGTTATGGTCTTAATTAGGAGTTTAGTAGATAAACATCTGTATGGTCTTATGAATTATTCTGCACTTTTGTGAAATGATAATCACATCCTGGCATCATATCAACATTAACATATACTTTGTATTGACTCAAATTAAATTATACACCATTTGCTGCTTTTGTAGCCCATACAGATGCTCAAAGTGCTTTACAATGATGCCTCATCACCCATTCATACACATCGATGTTAGCGTGCTGCCATACAAGGTGATCATCTGCGAACCTGGGAGTGATTGTGTAAGTTAAGTTAAAATGTCTGTTAACCCTAAAAAAAAAATAAGAGGCACACCATTGATGCTGAAGATGTAGAGCAAGACAGCCCTGATCTTATCATGGATGGTATATGGGTGAAGCAGCACAGGAAGCAAGGTCCTCATGCGATCCTTCACCTTCACCCCTTCCACATCCAAACCCATAGCCAGATCCTACACAGCAAGAAATAAAATGTTCTTCATCTATGAAAAACTAAGTGGTTAAAAACTCAGGTGCTTGCTGGGGGGGGGGGGGGGGGGGGGGGGGGAATCACAGCAGACCTGCTCCGCTTTGCACAGTTTCTCCACGTTGTTGGAGTAATGCTTCATACATTCTTCAGTCAAGTTCAGATGGACAGTTTTCTACAATTCAGAGAGACACACAGACAAAGGGCAGGAGAGAAAACAACTCAGCATAAAATTATTATGAACACTTTTATTTGTATTATTCATCACTGCAAAGATGAGACCGATTCATCCTGACACCAAGACACAGACAGACACAGGGAAGCCTGAATAAGATTCTCTCTTAGCTCTATTATTAGTTGTAGACAAAGCAGGTAACTTTAAGGTAAGGCTAAAAATACCTGTTAGTACTTCTGAGGTGCAGCAACCTCATATTAATAATCATGTGGCACGTCATACCTCAGCCAACTGTTTACGGACGGAGGGCATTTTCTTCATCAGTTGGGCCAAACCGCTAATTGTTGTCTGCCAAAATGGAAACAAACGCACAACTTTAAGGAGGATATGAGATGCAAACCTAAAATAAAGAACTTTGGTATTCAACACAATGGTATATGAGCGACAGAGTTATGTGAAAATATTAAAATAGAAAATTCAGTATAAGGAGGTACCACCTGTGTCCATATAGCACCCCCCCAAAAAACCTCTAGCAGAAAAGCACTGGCAGGGTGCTGGAGTACAATTCACTTTTTTTTCCATTCTAAAATTAAAAGCTATGTGGGCTTTTTTTCTATGACAATACATGCACAGACAGACACAGGCAGATTTCTCAATACACATAACAGCAAGCTTATAATGTGTATGGTGATTAAAAGCATTTAGAGTCCATCAAATCTGCTCCCACAGATGAGTTTTTCTGTTTCTATTGTCATATTTTTTGTGTGACATTTCATACAGAAGTACATGGTGATGGCCAAAACAAGCCTCCACTTTGTTTAATGTCAGAGTGAAAAGCATCGCCTTTTCTAAAAATGCAGTGATTATACCAGGGCCTTTTTAAAAAATTCATATTGTTAACTCAAAGTGCTCAGATTCACCCAAGGGGAAACGTCAAATGTCCAAAATACACAACTCAGATGATGAGGAAACATACAAGAAACCAGAACACTGTACCTTTCCATCTGGCTGCTTCTTGCTAGCAGATATTTCTTTTACCAGTTTGGGAATTTGTCTGTTTTAACAGAGAGGGGGGAAAGGTGTCTGTGATGAGTAAGAAAGACAGACATGAGAGACGTGTGACAACTGTCTGAACACGAATGTCTGATGTACTTACTCTGTCACCTCTGCGATGTGTTTGTGCCTCAGTTTAACCCACAGCATGTCTTCTTCATTCAGCAGAGCCTCCTTATCTGAGCCGTCTTTAGACTTGTACCTGGCATAAAAAAAACAAACAAACATACAAAAAAAAAAACAAAAAAAAAAAAAACAAGCCAACACAATCTTTATACTTTATGTGGCTCCTATTAGCTTCCACTGAGTGGTTACCAGTCATACCAGGGTCCAGAGTGGAAAAATACACACAATTAAAAACAAACAAAACGAAAATATATCGCAAACAACAAACACGGGAGAAAAACACAAAACAAAATCCACTACTAAGAATTATTATTCAGCACAGCCTGTCAAAAGAGTACAACTTTCATAAACAATGGTAACTACTTCAATATCTAAATATGACTCTCAAAATATATCTGTAATGACCTCTTGTGAGAGAATTGGCTATTTTGTTTTCTAATAACCATAGGCAACTTGCAAAAGAAGCTCTATAGAAACAGTTCTTAACATGAAATTGGCATCCCCTTGAGATCAGTGCTAATCTGACATGTTGCATACTTTTTTTGCTTTTGCTAATGAAGTGTGGCGTTTTGTTCCAAAACACACAATGCATGAATTGTAGAAGTTGACAGTCATAATCATTTATGCATCTCTGAAACAGTGCAAACAGGACTTTTAACAGGTACTCGAGCACACGTTTGGTTCCACATAAAAATCTATTGTTGGAATCTGGCAACTGGTTATTTGCCAGTATGCTTAGAAATGATTCAAGAAAATAAATTGGGTTAAAATGTTTTGATTACTTGTAGGTGTCACTGTGGATGTCGATGAGATCATAGGCCATTGCCTGATAGGTCAGCTCGTGCAGGATGGGGCTGACAGGATCAAAGCCTCTTTCCACTATCAGCAGCTGAGCCTGGGTTTTTCCCTGATGAAAGGCAGGAACAAATTACATCAAATTCCACATTTTCAGATTTTATCCAGTCTTGCTGAGCAGACACCAAGCAGGCACTGCTTTCCAGTGAAGCATAAAAATAGTTTAATCTGGCCATGAAATTCCACTGCACTTTGGAACTTCAATGTAGCATATTTATTCCTGCAGATAACACTGTCAGGTTCCCATATACACCCAATGCTCAGGTAATGTTTACTCTGACAACATTCCATACTCACTTTTTTCTTGCCATTGTCATCCAGCTCATAGTATGTTTGCAGTTTTTTGTCCACCAGCTCTGCTAAGATTTTTGCATTCACCATGTTGCTGTCTCTAATAAAGATATAGATCATTCATGAATGATCACAAAGTCAAGTTAATACATCTTATCTACAGCCACATTACCACAAGGTCAGGTTCTTGCCGAAAATAAAGATGAAATTTCAGCAAAGGATTTGGCAAATAATTACATTTTCAACCCAATCTGGACCAAATGTGGCACACACTTTGGTGGATTCAAGAACGGCCCTAGCAAGCTCAGACACAGGTCAAATGTCATTGGGCTCAAATGCCAGCTTGCCACAGCCCTTACTGTGTGCATACTCACAGGTGCCATTACCCAGTCACTTCCATGTATGGAATGCCACATTCCCTTCTAAAAGGTAATCCAGAATTAGGTGAATCTAAAAATTAATGCACATCAATTCAAGTCTGGGAGCATGTGTTGGCGCTGTGCTTGGCCACATCTATGATATCACGGAACCGACTTGGGCTATGGATTACAACCACCAAAGAAGGCAACCAGTCCATCCCCACATCTCTACAATATCCAACTGCCATAATCCAGTGAAGTATGGACATCCCCTTAGCCTTCTCCATCCACTGCGCTCCTCAACCCTCAAACACCTACGTATGTGCTAGATCACGCATAGAGAAACACATCAACAACCAAAAAGTATCTGCTCATTTGTCATTACAGCAGTACCCAAGGATTCTCCAAACAGACCTGGCTGGTACTAAAAACATCTAGTCTTTGCCTTAGGTCACTGGTTAGTGTCAAACTCTCACAAGCACACAGTAAAACAGGAAGCACAAGCAGAACTAGACCTTAATTCTCCTGCAATGATATCGGCATCGCCAAACACCTCTGTCCAGCAACCTCAAGACTCCAGAACTCTTTCCCAGGCTTCTCTTGCTCTCAATCGCTCAAGACCCAGAGACATGAATGCTACTGCAGAGATAAGCAAATGTCTTTAAAAACTCAACATTTTCAAGTGCTCCAATCAGGGTATCCATTGATTCCACAAAGATCACATCATCATCTGTCAATGTCAGTAAACATTTTCTCACCAACAAAAGCACCCAGGGCACCGGTTCTGCAACCCTACTGAACACCCGGACCAACCAAGCATTGCTAAAAATGGTAAACAGACTGCATTTATATAGCACTTTTTCATCTATATCAGAAGCTCAAAGCACTTTACAATGATGCCTCACTTTCACCCATTCTCTGTCACACACCGATGCCAGGGTGCTGCCATGCAAGGTGCTCACCACACACCGGGAGCAACTTGGGGGATTATGGACCTTGCCCAAGGGCCCTTAGTGATTTTCCGGCCAGTTTGAACCAAGGCTCCTCCAGTCTCAAGCCCACTCCTTAACCACTAGACCATGACCTCTCGACATTGAATAATGTAGGAGCCAAAACACATTCCTAATAAACACCAGTTTTGACTGGAGAAAAACTCAGTCTTTGCCACCGTTCCATGCACTTGCCCATCAATCAATATTTTATATATACACTCAACAAAAATATAAACGCAACACTTTTGGTTTTGCTCCCATTTTGTATGAGATAAACTCAAAAGATCTAAAACTTTTTCCACATACACAATATCACCATTTCCCTCAAATATTGTTCACAAACCAGTCTAAATCTGTGATAGTGAGCACTTCTTTGCTGAGATAATCCATCCCACCTCACAGGTGTGCCATACCAAGATGGTGATTAAACACCATGATTAGTGCACAGGTGTGCCTTAGACTGCCCACAATAAAAGGCCACTGAAAGGTGCAGTTTTGTTTTATTGGGGGGGGATACCAGTCAGTATCTGGTGTGACCACCATTTGCCTCATGCAGTGCAACACATCTCCTTCGCATAGAGTTGATCAGGTTATCAATTGTGGCCTGTGGAATGTTGGTCCACTCCTCTTCAATGGCTGTGCGAAGTTGCTGGATATTGGCAGGAACTGGTACACGCTGTCGTATACGCCGGTCCAGAGCATCCCAAACATGCTCAATGGGTGACATGTCCGGTGAGTATGCCAGCCATGCAAGAACTGGGACATTTTCAGCTTCCAAGAATTGTGTACAGATCCTTGCAACATGGGGCCGTGCATTATCCTGCTGCAACATGAGGTGATGTTCTTGGATGTATGGCACAACAATGGGCCTCAGGATCTCGTCACAGTATCTCTGTGCATTCAAAATGCCATCAATAAAATGCACCTGTGTTCTTCGTCCATAACAGACGCCTGCCCATACCATAACCCCACCGCCACCATGGGCCACTCGATCCACAACACTGACATCAGAAAACCGCTCACCCACATGACGCCACACACGCTGTCTGCCATCTGCCCTGGACAGTGTGAACCGGGATTCATCCGTGAAGAGAACACCTCTCCAACGTGCCAAATGCAAGCAAATGTGAGCATTTGCCCACTCAAGTCGGTTACGACGACGAACATGCTGGATGTGGAGGTCCTGGGCTGGTGTGGTTACACGTGGTCTGTGGTTGTGAGGCTGGTTGGATGTACTGCCAAATTCTCTGAAACGCCTTTGGAGTCGGCTTATGGTAGAGAAATGAACATTCAATACACGAGCAACAGCTCTGGTTGACATTCCTGCTGTCAGCATGCCAATTGCACGCTCCCTCAAATCTTGCAACATCTGTGGCATTGTGCTGTGTGATAAAACTGCACCTTTCAGAGTGGCCTTTTATTGTGGGCAGTCTAAGGCACACCTGTGCACTAATCATGGTGTCTAATCAGCATCTTGATATGGCACACCTGTGAGGTGGGATGGATTATCTCAGCAAAGGAGAAGTGCTCACTATCACAGATTTAGACTGGTTTGTGAACAATATTCGAGGGAAACGGTGATATTGTGTATGTGGAAAAAGTTTTAGATCTTTGAGTTCATCTCATACAAAATGGGAGCAAAACCAAAAGTGTTGCATTTATATTTTTGTTGAGTGTATATCCATTTACATTGTTATTGTTTGTTTTTAATGTTTGGCCATCTGGGATGCTAAGCAAAGTGAGTTCCGTTTCCAAATGTCCTTTTCAACCATGACAACTAAACACAAGCAAGACTCCATTTCAGGAAAAGTTGTGCAACATTTTATTTATTTATTTTTTATCATTCCAGCTCTTCCCATAAAACCTTCAGGTGTACTTTGGGGCTGGCATGCAATGTAAAATGAGTAACCAAATCTTCTGTGACTTACTTCCTATACCTGACCCCCGGGTACTCATCCAATGTGGCACAGAGTGTCACAATCTGGTCTGCAATTGTCTCCATTGTCTCCCTTTTGTCACGTCTCTGGGGACTGTAGATGCTTTGAAAAGCATCCGGACGCTCACATGTGAATACCTGAAACATATTTGACATACTGGTGCCAAAAATCTCACATTCTGGAAATATTAGCATCCATGTCCTGGAATTTAACAAGTAAACAATGACAATAAAAGAGGGAAAAGGAGGAACATTACAGAACAGCTTCTAGTCATTTTTACTTTTTTAAGCATGAAATAAACAGAAAACGTTGCATTTTTATTTTAGATGCGAGTCTTCAATTTTACGCTACGTGATTACTTTAACTCTTGAAGAGTGGCTTGTTACACTAACTCTGCTTAAAGAAAGTGGGGAAAAAAGAAAGAAAAAAAACTTACTTGGGCCTCTTGTGGCATAAAGGATATGTTTATCTCTTTACAGACACGTATGTACTTTGCACAATACAGCTTCATATTGTTGAAGAGGTCATCAGGGCAATCTGTGGGACCGAAAACTTAGTCTGCATTTTTTTTTTTAAAAACAGACAACATCTTGATCATATTATTAAAAAAAATATCTTTTGTCTATCATTATGTTAGTACAATACAAAGGTGGTTACTAAATTACTTACAGTCAGTGAAATAAACATATGCTGCCTTATACTTTGGTTTGGGCTTGAAGTCAGCGATGAAGGCATCAACACACTACAGTGAAATTTATGACATCAAAAAAGAGTTTTCAGAATGATTGAAAAGAACTGAAAGAAAAATACAGATATAAAGAGTATAATCCTAATAATAAGAGATTACAGAGTTTACAGTTAAAATATCACACCTTAGCAGCTGGTGACATGAAGTAGATGGCTTTCATTTCAAGGACAGGTTCTCTCTTTTTGTACAGGTCCTCCACAACTAAGAAAGAATTCATTGTCACAGAGCAGCTACAGGAGGTTCACAGTACTGCATATGCAAAATGTTCCAGCTTCAGCAAACACAAAATGCTTTTGCAAACACCCCAAGTTTCACACTACACCTTAAAACAGTGAAAATTAATTTGGCGACTTGGATTCTGCAAGTTGATATTTTCTTGTGAAAAAGCAGCCTACTTGTTATTTTCTCCGACATTAGATTGGACATTTTGCAGCATGATGAGAGGAGCTTGGTGGTGAAGGGGTCCAGAATCAGTATCTATGAAGAAGACAAATGGGGAATATCAATCACCCAACATCTCACACAAATTAAAAATGAAAATTCCTGCTTCAACTCACAATATAAAACTGTGATCAATTGCTTGTTGTTCACATGCAGGTTAACTCAATTTTCATTGGATTTTATTGTGTACTTTTAGGGTAGACTGACCTTCCATACTTCAGATTTTCTGCAGTCTGCAATAATGGTTTCTTGTATTCCTAAAAAAAAAAAAAAAAAGTTTTTAAAAGTTATGAAAAAAGCATCAAACAAGAGGGAAAAGGCTTTAAGTAACCACACTATTTGAGTTACAACACTTCTGGAGGACAATCTCGCAGTCTGAGTTTAATTACAATTAAACTTTTACTTACAACTGAACTTGGACTGCGAGATTGTTTTGTATATTTGAATGCACTCGTGCATTCAGACATACAATACTTAATTAGCTACTGATCAGGATAAACTTGTAGCCATGTGCAAATCATCACAACCATTAGTTGTATTAGTCGTATGTTGCTGTGTATACTGTCAAGATGTAAGTATAGTATTTAGACAGTGAGTTTTGAAATTTTGCCTCTGAACACCACTACAATGGCATTAACATTAAAGAATAAAGACATTCTTGTTGGGTACATGGACTTTTAACTTTATTTAAAGGGGTTTAATACAAATATCACAATAACCATTTTGGATTTACAGACATTTTTATGCACAATCCCTTCATTTTCAGAGGCCATAAGACAAACTATGTGTCTCCTTGTCTTCTGTCCAGATGTCACACCTAGGACCCTCCTAGCTGTCTCCCATACCACATCTACAGTACTTTTTTAGTTGTCCAAAATTTCTTGCCCTCCATCCAGTGCCTCTCTCACCTGCTCACTGAATTTCACACAACAGTCTTCCTCCTTCAGCTTCCACCATCTGATCCTTTGTTGAGCTCTCACTCTGTTCTTCACCTCTCAAGTCATGCTACAAACCACCATCCTGTGCTGTCTAGCTACACTCTCTCCTGCCACCATCTTACAGTCTCCAATTTCTTTTAGCTCGGATCTCCTACAAAGAATGTAGTCCACCGTTGTGCACCACTCTTCTGAACTTAAGATTCAGAATTGATTATTTCGATTCAATTTGGGTTAGTGTTATTGAAAGCGTTTTTCAGCTGTTACCTGATTGTCTAGTTATGCAACATATTAATACTACTTCACAAAATTTGGTCCTCAAAATGCAAGCAATAGTGTTTCAGAGAGTTAATAATTTAAAAATTTTCAGGGGGAAAATGGCCCCAGTCCCCCTACAAAACTCACGCCTGGAGCGCTTGCTGCTACAGGAAAACTTTTCTCCTGCAGCAGCAGAATCCGGCTATGAGAACCTTCGTGTGCTGTCCAACGGAAATGGTACGCTATGAGGAACAAAAAACAAACAAACAAAAGAACTACTGTGTAAAATAAACGGCAAACTATTCTCTTTTCTCGACAGCAGCAACAGACAATTAGAGTGCTGGTTGTCATGACTGACATCTTTAAATGACTCTCACAGAGGCTGACAAATAAATTGTGGACCCGCTGCTTCTAAATCAGAACAAGAGCGTCCACAAATTAACGTAGAGAAATTATCATTTTCTATTACACACCCTTGGAAACAGCGTAGCGGCCAAACTGCAGCATAATTTATTCAGGCACTCTGTTATAGCGCTGGCGAGAAGTGCACACACACACACACACATATATATATATACACAAGGTCTGTTAGAAAAGTATCCGACCTTATTATTTTTTTAAAAAACCATATGGATTTGAATCATGTGTGATTACATCAGCCAAGCCTGAACCCTCGTGGGCATGCGAGAGTTCTTTCACGCCTGTTGGTGACGTCATTCGCCTGTGAGCACGCCTTGTGGAAGGAGTGGTCCAGCCCCCTCGTCGGATTTTCATTGTCTGAGAAGTTGCTGAGAGACTGGCGCTGTGCTTGATCAAAATTTTTTCAAAAACTGTGAGGCACATCCGAGGACACCATTCGAGAAAGTCAGCTGGTTTTCGGTGAAAATTTTAACGGCTGATGAGAGATTTTGGATTGTTTCTATCGCTGTAAGGACTTCCCACGGAGCGGGACGTCGCGCAGCGCTCCGAGGCAATGTCGTCATCCTGTTTCAAGCTGAAAACCTCCAAATTTAAGCCTCTGTTGACCCAGGACGTCGTGAGAGAACAGAGAACTTTCAGAAGAGGTCGGAATCAGCAGTTTATCCGGACATTCCACTGTTAAAGGAGATTTTTTTAATGAAAGACGTGCGGACGGATTGGTGCGTTGGCTCGCAGCCGGCGCGGCCGGCCCGCCCGCCACAGGAAAAACACCTCCGTGTTGATAACCATTTATAAAATCCAGGCGGCTTTTGGTGGCTTTCAGTTGAGTGAGTATCTGAGAAATTGTTTAACAGCAGGGCATGTTCCAACTTGTCCTTAAGGCTTCCAACGGCTTCAAGCACAGCGCCAGTCTCTCAGCAATTTCTGAGACAATGAAAATCCAACGAGGGGGCTGGACCACTCCTTCCACAAGGCGTGCTCACAGGCGAATGACGTCACCGACAGGCGTGAAAAAACTCACATGCGCACGAGGGTTCAAGCTTGGCTGATGTAATCACACATGATTCAAATCCATATAGTTTTTAAAAAAAATAAAACTGTCGGTTTCTTTTCTCGCAGACCTCGTGTATATATATATATATATATATATATATATATATATATATTTTTTTTTTTTTTTTTTTCCCCTTGCTGCTGGGGGTAGCCATATTGGATGGTGAACTAGGAATTCCAACTCCAGGAGCATTCCTGGGCGGACATAACTAGGAAATTCTAATCTCCAAGTACAAATGGAACACACCATAAGTATGGCCATTTCGGGCTACTGTATCAACATGGCGGCCTCCATGAGAGGGGCCCTCATCCATCTAGATATAAAAGCTTTATTCTGAGCTCATAAAAATGCATTTATTCGTTGTTTGCAGGAATGATATATTCCATTAATGCTAATAAAGCTCTCTAAATCCTACACACTGTAGCTTTAAAGTGTTGTAAGTGGCAGCAGCAGAGGAGGGGCTACTGATAAAAAGAAACACCTTCAAACAGACACTTGTTCTTCAACAAACAACAGTACTAAGCACAGCTCAAATGCATGTCTGACCCTTATGTCTAAACTTGCAAACTTAGCCAGGAGGAAAAACAACAACAAAAACTACATTCAAATTTACAGAACTTTCACTTCGCAATGGAAACTTAGAGGCGTTAACGTTGACACTAATGACATCGTTAAAACAACCCCAAACTGAACTAACTCTTAACACTGAACGTTAAGCTGTCATAAAACTTAAATAAATGTATAACGGGGGCAAACTTACTTCTCCAAACTATTTTTCTCAGTCCGTAGTCGGAGCCAGATGCCATTTTGTCTTGTTTCCTCCTTCCCCTTATTCCTGTCCTGTTTGTCGCCGGCTAGTGACGCCATCAGGTCAACGACAGAGTTCACTTGTAGTTTTTATACACACACGCCGTCAGGACCATAAGTATTTGGACAACGATACGATTGTTGTAATATTTGCCTTTGCTCAACAAGTTTAAAAGAAGCAATCAGGACGTGCTTGTAGTGCAGAACTTTAGCTGTAATTCGAAGGGTCTAACAAAAATATTACATTAACCATTTAGAAATTTCAGCCTTTTTAAAATAGTACCTCCATTTTTGGAAAACAGTATTATTTGTTATTAGAAATTGTGACTTTTACAGCCGTTTTTTAGCATCGTGCAAATCAGATAGCTCACTGGGAAAAAATGTTGAGAGAACAATATGTAGGCTGTAGATCAGTCTGTCCAGCTGCATAAGCACCAGTGCAGACCAAACGCCCCCCCCCCCCCAAAAAAAATTGGTCCACCCTGCGTTCACTGCGCATGCGTCATTTGGAACCACAGCAGCTCGTCTAATACTGAGTCTCTCCACCCAAAGCGATCAATGGGAATGATGTGATTATTAACCCATCAGATGAAAATGTAAAACCTCTTAAAGCATTCAAAAGTCAGTTTTAAGCAGAAATGAGGCCGTGTTAATCAGAAACAAGGTGATAATCGGTGAGTCGTTGCTGATGCTTTGAAATGATGGAGGCACAGTGAACACAGCATCAGCAGTTCATCTGGCTGCTGTGCTCTGATCGCTTCCATCTTTTATTTTGAAATAATGCTGAATTTATGTGGAAATGATTGTTGTACAAAGGCTTCAGATATCTGTCACTGAGCTAGATGATGACTGGAGTGCAGTTTTAAACAAAAAAGATGTGAACTGCGGCTGAGGCACAGAAATGACGGCTGCGCAGTGAAAGAAGCCAGCTGAGGTGGTTTGAGTATCCAGTGAGGATGCTCCCAGGTCGTCTCCCTAGGGAGGTCTTCCAGACATGTGCAACTGGGAGGAGGTCTGGGGAAGACCCAGGACAAGCTGGAGGGATTATATTTACCAGCTGTCTTGTGAATGCCTCAGGATCTCCCTGGAAGAGTTAAAGGACTTGGTCGTGAATAGGCAAGTGTGGGTTGGGCTGCTTGGTTTAGTGTCACTGCGACCCATACCTGGATAAGCAGCAGTAAATGAATGAATGAATGAAGCAGTGTGGTACAGTATGGTATATTTGTCTGAAGAAGGCAACTCTCAAATCTGAGTGATCTTCCAAGAAGAAAACTAGCGAGGGAAGCCAACAAGATACCCTTAACTACTCAGAAAAAGTTATGGGCTTCTGTGGATGTGATTAAAAAAAACTGCATAGTGCAACTTTGAGCCTATTAATGCATGGTTAGGTAAACTGTGTGTAAACAGTTCTCTCATATCTTAAATGTCAAGTACAGTGAATCCGGAAAATATTCACAGCACGTCACTTTTTCCACATTGTTATATTACAGCCTTATTCCAAAATGGATGAAATTCATTTTTGTCCCTCGAAATTCTACACACAACACCCCATAATGAGAACATGAAAAAGTTGTGGGGTTTTTTTTTGCAAGTTCGTTAAAAATAAAAAGTGAAGAAATCACATGTACATAAGTATTCACAGCCTTTGCCATGATTACTTTGTTGATGCACCTTTGGCAGCAATTACAGCCTCAAGTGTTCTTGAATGTGATGCCACAAGCTTGGTGCACCTATCTTTTGGGCAGTTTTGTGCATTCCTCTTTGCAGAACCTCTAAAGCTCCATCAGGTTGGATGGGGAGCGTTGGTGCACAGCCATTTTCAGATCTCTCCAGAGATGTTCAATCAGATTCAGGTCCCGGCTCTGGCTGGGCCACTCAAGGACATTCACAGAGTTTTCCTGAAGCTACGCTTTTGATATCTTGGCTGTGTGTTTAGGGTAATTTTTTCTGCTGAAAGATGAACCGTTGCCCCAGTCTGAGGTCAAGAGCGCTCTGGAGCAGGTTTTCATCCAGGATGTCTCTGTACATTGTTGCATTCATCTTTCCCTCAAACCTGACTAGTCTCCCAGTTCCTGCTGCTGAAAAACATCCCCACAGCATGATGCTGCCACCACCATGCACTTAAACAAATGACTCATTGGATGAACTCAATTCAATTATGGGCAGGATTTCCATCTAATAAATATATGTAGTCCCAACTAAATTAAATGAAATTATCTCGCATGGATGCACAGGGATGGTGGCCAGGTGGTTAGTGCACTTGGTTTCGGTAAGGCAGGTTTCCGGTTTGAATCCCACCCCTGCCACATTTCCCCATATAATGTGGAGATGAATCAGGAAGAGCATCCGGACAACACGTTTATACATAAAAAGAGACAAACAGTGATTTAGATTTGACCTTTGATCAGTTTTACCAGACAGTCCAAAAGCCTGCCCAGGAAGTCACTAGTCACCAATCCAGCTTGGATTCCTCACCCAATTGGTGTTTTTTTGTCCCATGTCCACTAGTGCTGATAAGCAATGCCAAGGGACAACAGAATCTTTGAACAGGGAAACGTGTGGTGGCCCGCTTTGTTTGTACAAATGCATCACAGCGTCCGATAACTGTTCCACTCCGCACGCCGCGTTGGAGATCCCATCACTGTAGATATAGGTCACCAACGGTCGTGGAGTAGGAAGAGTGCGTAAGGTGGTTTCATATTGCAAGTCGGGACCTGGCGTATTTTTGTACCACATAGTTATGTGGAGTTGTTCTGCTGACATTTCGTCCTGGACCTGTGTTAGGGTGTCCCTTCCCCAATTTAGGAGTAAAGAAGCAAAGTTTTGCGGTTCAACATTTGGAATATCCAATGTGTAATAAAACTTATCAGTTGCATCAGTGGTCAGGACATTAAGATCTGTAGGTTGTAAATCATTTTTTCGCTTCACAATCATATTATTCCCCTGAGGCACCAGTGCTAGTCTCAGTTGACAAAGTCCATCTCTGCCCAACAGATTAACTGGACATTCAGGCATCAGTAAAATAGGCATGTAACATGATTGTCCCTCAGGGTCCCGCAGCCATATTGGGTCAGACAGTGGGACTGGTGTAATTTTCCCATTTGCTGATCGAACCCAATATATTTCGCTTCCGCGATGGACACCAGGAATCTTCACATTACAGGTTGTCTTACAGGCACCTGAATCGCACAAGAAGGACACAGAGTGTCCATTCACCAAAAGCGTTATTTCTGGTCGGACACTTTCAACTGACATGAGTTCCTGCAGATCAAGATCAACAGGCATGTCTGGACCTAATTTTGGTGATTGGTCGGTTAGTCATTTACTCTGATGTGTGTTTTGTCCTCTGCGAGGACAGTCCCGAGAGATGTGTCCTTCCTCATTACAGATCCAACACTGTCGCGGCCCTGTTGGTGGTGGAAAGTCCTGTCTCTTCTGATTTCCCCTGTCATTGAATCTGTCGCTATTTTGACTCCAACGTGGAGGTCCACCTCTCTGTTCTATGTGTCGGCGTCCTTCCTGAAATCTTCCCTTGAAATTCCCTCGGCCTTGTTGACCACGATCCGGGTATCCTCTTTGATAATAGAGGTCCTCGTTTGGATCATCGGTCAGGTCAGCCAGGAAAACAGCAGGTGTTTTCCCTGTATTTTTCTTCTGACTTTGGACCTTATCAGCATGCATAGCATGGTCAACATAGTTATCTAACGTGGATGTGGGAAAATTTATCATGTGTTTTTCAATCCAATGTTTAACTCCCTGTTTGCTGTTTTGATGGAGGGCGTTTTTGAGTTGTTGTTCGTATACTCCTTCTTCCTGCTCTGGTACTAGACCACTGTTTGCACGGAAAACCTTTTCCATTCTTAACTTGTAATCTTCAAAAGGTTCATCGTCTTTTTGTTTAGTACGATTAATATCAGCATAATTAGCTTGTTTTTTGAATTTTTCTTTGATTCGTTTTTGTAATGCTGTCACTCGCTGGGTCAGTATGTTGCTATTATGTGGTAAAGCTGTGCCGTCGCCACTTGCAGGTGACCAATCCCCTTTTACAACCCCCCAGTATTTCTTTAAAGCTCCCATATAAACCTGCTGGACCTCCGTACCATCTAAATTATATGAACCACGGAGGTTTTCTAAATCTCGACAGCACTGTTCAACATCTTCCTGAGGATCCGCCACCCGTTAATGCGGACTTTATGTCGTCCATTGTCCAAGTGCGGTAGACCAAAAGTGTAGGTCTTTGATCCACCGCCACATTTGGATTAGCTACTTGTATCATGGGGTACTGTTCTGTACCATCAAGTGAGTATACGGGTGGTGATTTTGAGCCCTTTAGTTTAACCCAATCCCACCCTGATGCTTCAGGTGCACTGGGAGGGGACAGAATTTCTCGAGATCGTGTCAAGGACCTTGTAACTGGTCTCTGGGGCGGCGGTGAGTGATATGCTGGTGGTTTGTCATCCGTTTGTTGCTCCAGGTCTGGATACAGACTTGGTTTTGTAGAATCAGTCATTTTTTCAGTTTGTTTTGATTCTGATTTGGTGTCATTTATCTGTTCCTTTTCTCCGCGTCTTTCTTCAACATACACTTGCACTCTTATGGGTGGACAGGTGGTTTCATCGTCCTCCTTTTTGTGCAAGAAAATTTCTGAATTTCCTCCTTCAGTCTTGTTTTGTTTTTCCCTGTCTTTCTCCCTACTCTTCCTCTCACCTTCTCGTCTTTGATCTGCAGCTTCCTCCCATGCAATAATTTTGTTCCATCCCTCCTTCATCATTTTCCACTCATCATTTTTGTTTTTCTTTTTAATAGATTCTCTTAATTTTGACAATGATGGTCTGTTTATTTGGCCGTCGAATCCATGTTTTGTAATCCATGTGTCTAAATATGAGACATGTGTAGGATCTTTTTGTTCCATAAATTTCCAATCTTTGTTACCTAGACGGTCCCGCGGATCCTGCCTTTGTGTCTTACTGTTTGACTTCCCCATTTTTACGTTATTTTTATCTTTTTTTTTTTTTTTTTTTTTTTTTTTATAAAGATAAAATTTAGACCAGTGGGGTTTCAACACCTACAGTGTTCTAAACACTGGTTATGTGCTTCTTACGGGACAGCGAATTTAATTTTCCACCAGCCAGTGAGTTCCCTTTCTCCTCCCCGAAGGAAGCGGGAAATCCTTGCCTCTGCCTCTGACCAGTGGTCGCTGTTTACTTTCCCGTAATTTTATATAGAGGAGGATCTAATGACCCGTCACTCTCATTCAGTCACCTTTATTACACTGTCACACTTTTTCACTGGTATTAATTTAGACGCCAGAGGAGCCCGTGCCTTCTAATACAGAGTTTAACTAGTTCGATACTAGAGGATTCTGTTCATCCTTACGGGGTTTAACTGCGTTTAACATTACCTGACATTGTCTAGAATTCTCAGGGTTTTAACATGACTTCCTGTCACTATTCACTGTCCTGTCCGTTTATGTGACTACCTGTCACCACACACACTTATAGTTTTTCAATTAAAATTCTACTCACTCGACCGCTGTCTTCCCCTCACGGATTAGTCTTCAACCTTCCGGATCCCAGCCGGCGGACCGAGCCAGTCCCGTCAAAGGGTCTCAGTACCTTGGCCAAGGATTTTCCTGGTGTCAGTCTCGTCCGCTGGAACCCTTCAGGTATGTTGACATCCGGCTCGAAGGACCAAAGTAATGTTAGGTTTAAAACCACCTAAACATCATAAAACTGTAACAGAGAAAGACACAACAGTCAAATAAGAGTCAGAGAGTAGAATTCAATTGTTAATGCTCGCGAGGAGTGCAGCACAGAGACAAACTCTTCTAACAATCTCCAAACTGCACTAAACTCTGGCTGCACTCTCGCTCTTTTTATTAGGACGTCATACAGGTGCGGCTGTCAGCATACGTGGCATAAGCAGTTGAGCAATCATAAACAGGTCTTGCAACTACAGTTGAGCAAGATTTGCGACTTCTGGTTTCTGCGACCTCAGGCTACTGGTTTGGGGAAGGTGCGGTCAGGACTTCTCTCCTGGGCTCCATTCTTCAGGCGTTATCTTCAGCCAGCACATGTCGGTTAACCTTTTGTTCTTTCCTGTGGTTGAAACCACATGCGTGCAGTAGAAACATCATTTGGCAACACAGCTTGTAACACAATTTGCAGTACAGCATACTTTCTTTTAGAATCATATTCAATCTTTCCATTACAACTCTCTTTTACACAAAAGCAATTAATATGATCATATACAAACATTTTAATTCCTTATTATTTATTTCATTCTTTTATTATATCTTTAATTGTTTGATCAGTTGTTTTGGACATCAACTCTTCTGACCTCGCTTTGCGACATCACTTAAGTTCCTCTTTCTCTCTAACTGCAAGGATAAAAACAACTCATGTAATCATTCATTTGTAACATACTTTATCAAGAGGTCATCAAGAAGTCAGCAACAGACTTCTAACAGATACAATGAGTTCATTTCTATTACTAAAGTATTAATAAAAGAATGTATAATAAAGGAATATAGAATAAAAGAATGTATAATAAAAGAATATAGAATAAAAGAATGTATAATAAAAGAATGTGTGATAACTAACATATCCATATATACATAAATCCAACACTTATCTCTCTGCTTTATATACTATATTGGATTCTGGATCTATTGGACTACTGTTGGATTAACCATGGAATTGATCAGCTGGTCTCTGAACGCTATTGACACCATTTTTTCTACAAGAAGGTCAGGACTGGGGGATCCTGCCTGCCCAGATGGAACGTATCCTGCGGGCTATGTCCTCGACTCCCGGAGTTCCTGGTGTGTGGCATGCTTGGCGCCTTTCTCCGTTGAGGATGTCGAGGATTTATTCATTTTTGGTTTCATGGTAGCAGGGCTGGTACTTTTTGGCTTATGTGCTGCCCTGATCTACCGGAAAACTGGCAAGACGGTGGCATCAAGAACCATGGGCCATCGCTTGTCCGTCATGATTAACGAGGTTGGCAAGGCAGTGCATTCTCAGACTGCGTTGACTCTTGAACTCAGACGCAAATTGGATGACACCTTGGAGATGATGTGTGCCTTGCAGTTGAAGCTGAAGGTTTTGGAGGCCAGTGAATATTCTTAATTCAATATTGGGAATACGAGGGCTGTCAATAAAGTATAGGTCCTTTTTATTTTTTTCAAAAACTATATGGATTTCATTTATATGTTTTTACGTCAGACATGCTTGAACCCTCGTGCGCATGCGTGAGTTTTCCCACGCCTGTCGGTGACGTCATTCGCCTGTGAGCACTCCTTGTGGGAGGAGTCGTCCAGCCCCTCGTCGGAATTCCTTTGTCTGAGAAGTTGCTGAGAGACTGGAGCTTTGTTTGATCAAAATTTTTTCTAAACCTGTGAGACACATCGAAGTGGACACGGTTCGAAAAATTAAGCTGGTTTTCAGTGAACATTTTAACGGCTGATGAGAGATTTTGAGGTGATACTGTCGCTTTAAGGACTTCCCACGGTGCGAGACGTCGTGCAGCGCTCCCAGGCGCCGTCGTCAGCCTGTTTTAAGCTGAAAACCTCCACATTTCAGGCTCTATTGATCCAGGACGTCGTGAGAGAACAGAGAAGTTTCAGAAGAAGTCGGTTTCAGCATTTTATCCAGATATTCCACTGTTAAAGGAGTTTTTTAATGAAAGTCGTGCAGACGGGTCCGCGCGTCGGGACGCAGCCGGCGCTGTGCGGCGGCACAGGAAAAACACCTCCGTGTTGATAACCATTTGTAAAATCCTGGCGGCTTTTGATGGCTTTCAGTGGAGTGAGTATATGAGAAATTGTTTAACAGCTGGACATGTTCCAACTTGTCCTTAAGGCTTCCAACGGAGGTGTTTTTCCTGTGGCGGAGCGTCGCGGCGGCTGCGAGCCGACGCTGCAATCCGGCCGCATGTCTTTCATTAAAAAAAAAATCTCCTTTAACAGTGGAATATCCGGATAAAATGCTGAAACCTACTTCTTCTGAAACTTCTCTGTTCTCTCACAACGTCCTGGATCAATAGAGCCTGAAATGTGGAGGTTTTCAGCTTGAAACAGGCTGACGACGGCGCCTGAGAGCGCTGCGCGACGTCTCGCACCGTGAGAAGTCCTTAAAGCGACAGTATCACCTCAAAATCTCTCATCAGCCATTAAAATTTTCACTGAAAACCAACTTAATTTTTCGAACCGTGTCCACTTCGATGTGTCTCACAGGTTTAGAAAAATTTTGATCAAACAAAGCGCCAGTCTCTCAGCAACTTCTCAGACAAAGGAATTCCGACGAGGGGCTGGACGACTCCTCCCACAAGGAGTGCTCACAGGCGAATGACGCCACCGACAGGCGTGGAAAAACTCATGCATGCGCACGAGGGTTCAAGCATGTCTGACGTAAAAACATATGAATGAAATCCATATAGTTTTTGAAAAAAATAAAAAGGACCTATACTTTATAGACAGACCTTGTATTCTTAATTCATAATTGGGATTTGGCTGTGCGGTGGAACTGTTAATAGTGTTTTTCACTGCTCGGATGCAACACTACAGGCTATCTAGCATCAAGGTCAATTGCCCACTCTTTACCTCCAGAGGAATTTATCCAGGCTGTGGTGAGATTATTCGGCTCCATTCTTATCTCAACCCACAAGGACAATAAACTGACAGACTTACACATGGACTGAAGCATGCCCCAGCTTTCTCCTCTTACCTCCCTTCCTGCCCCTCCCTCCCTGCGGCTGTCCTCCGTTCTTTCCCAAGCTGGCAGGCAGCGCAACTTGATAGTTGCAGTGGCTACCAACACACTCACATCGCCTCAATTGGAAAACGGACTGTTTCAAGTTTAGTGCACATAAACAATGTCAAATGTATATGTGTTGTCCTATTCTGATGTGTGCCATTATTACGGTAAACAAGTAATAATTGTAGATCAATTCAAATCTGAAATTTCCCCATTGAGGGATGAATAAAGGCTTATCTAATCTAATCCATAAGAAAATATAAAAGTACAAGTTAAAACACTAAAAGACGACAGAGGACCATACAGCTCACACAGAGCTAAAAGCCAGAGAACAAAAATGGGTCTTTAGGCGAGACTTAAAACACTCCACTGTGGAGGCAGTTCGGACGTGGAGGAGCAGAATGTTCTAAAGTCTGGGACCTGCCACAGAAAAGGCCATGTCCCCCCTGGTTTTAAGCCTGATCTTTGGCACCACAAGCTGAAACTGGCCCTCAGATCTCAGAGCGCGCGACGGAGAATAAATTTGTAGGAGGTCCAAATATTTAGATGTATCAAAGTGTGCGTACGCATGGATCCAAGCACGTTTCGTTTGTACATTCCACTGAACGTGGAATTGAGTGCACATGCACATGCATGTGCGCTTCTGCAATATTCTATTTTCTGGTTTACCGCAGTCCAGCATTAGGGCTAAGGTTCTGCTACTAGCCTATAAAATTCTTCATGGACTGGCACCTCCCTACCTAGCTGACCTAATTAAACCCTACGTACCAGCCCAGGCTTTGCATTCTCAAGGTGCAGGACTACTTAGTGTCCCTAGGGTGAATAAAAAGTCTACAGGTCACAGAGCTTTCTCTTATCGTGCCCCTGTTCTGTGGAATGATCTCCCTGCATCAATAAAACAGTCAGATTCTGTAGACACTTTCAAGTCCAGACTTAAGATGCACTTATTTTATGTTTAGCCGCATGTTCTCCTTGAATTGCTGGCTGTCTGAGTGGTGTCCAAAAAATGAGGTGGGCTTCATAGATAATTGGCAAACTTCTGGGAAGAACCTGGTCTTGTTAGGAGAGACGGCATCCATCCCACTTTGGATGGAGCAGCTCTCATTTCTAGAAATCTGGCCAATTTTCTTAAATCCTCCAAACCGTGACTATCCAGGGTTGGGACCAGGAAGCAGAGTTGTAGTCTTACACACCTCTCTGCAGCTTCTCTCCCCCTGCCATCCCCTCATTACCCCATCCCCGTAGAGACGGTGCCTGCTCCCAGACCACCAATAACCAATAAAAATCTATTTAAGCATAAAAATTCAAAAAGAAAAAATAATATAGCACCTTCAACTGCACCACAGACTAAAACAGTTAAATGTGGTCTATTAAACATTAGGTCTCTCTCTTCTAAGTCCCTGTTAGTAAATGATATAATAATTGATCAACATATTGATTTATTCTGCCTTACAGAAACGTGGTTACAGCAGGATGAATATGTTAGTTTAAATGAGTCAACACCCCCGAGTTACACTAACTGCCAGAATGCTCGTAGCACAGGCCGAGGCGGAGGATTAGCAGCAATCTTCCATTCTAGCTTATCAATTAATCAAAAACCCAGACAGAGCTTTAATTCATTTGAAAGCTTGACTCTTAGTCTTGTCCATCCAAATTGGAATTCCCAAAAACCAGTTTTATTTGTTATTATCTATCGTCCACCTGGTCGTTACTGTGAGTTTCTCTGTGAATTTTCAGACCTTTTGTCTGACTTAGTGCTTAGCTCAGATAAGATAATTATAGTGGGCGATTTTAACATCCACACAGATGCTGAGAATGACAGCCTCAACACTGCATTTAATCTATTATTAGACTCAATTGGCTTTGCTCAAAATGTAAATGAGTCCACCCACCACTTTAATCATATCTTCTTCTGACTTATGGTATGGAAATTGAAGACTTAACAGTATTCCCTGAAAACTCCCTTCTGTCTGATCATTTCTTAATAACATTTACATTTACTCTGATGGACTACCCAGCAGTGGGGAATAAGTTTCATTACACTAGAAGTCTTTCAGAAAGCGCTGTAACTAGGTTTAAGGATATGATTCCTTCTTTATGTTCTCTAATGCCATATACCAACACAGTGCAGAGTAGCTACCTAAACTCTGTAAGTGAGATAGAGTATCTCGTCAATAGTTTTACATCCTCATTTGGATGCTGTAGCTCCTCTGAAAAAGAGGGCTTTAAATCAGAAGTGCCTGACTCCATGGTATAACTCACAAACTCGCAGCTTAAAGCAGATAACCCGTAAGTTGGAGAGGAAATGGCGTCTCACTAATTTAGAAGATCTTCACTTAGCCTGGAAAAAGAGTCTGTTGCTCTATAAAAAAAGCCCTCCGTAAAGCTAGGACATCTTACTACTCATCACTAATTGAAGAAAATAAGAACAACCCCAGGTTTCTTTTCAGCACTGTAGCCAGGCTGACAAAGAGTCAGAGCTCTATTGAGCCGAGTATTCCTTTAAGTTTAACTAGTAATGACTTCATGACTTTCTTTGCTAATAAAATTTTAACTATTAGAGAAAAAATTACTCATAACCATCCCAAAGACGTATCGTTATCTTTGGCTGCTTTCAGTGATGCCGGTATTTGGTTAGACTCTTTCTCTCCGATTGTTCTGTCTGAGTTATTTTCATTAGTTACTTCCTCCAAACCATTAACACGTCTATTAGACCCCATTCCTACCAGGCTGCTCAAGGAAGCCCTACCATTAATTAATGCTTCGATCTTAAATATGATCAATCTATCTTTAAAGCCCTACCATTAATTAATGCTTCGATCTTAAATATGATAAATCTATCTTTATTAGTTGGCTATGTACCACAGGCTTTTAAGGTGGCAGTAATTAAACCATTACTTAAAAAGCCATCACTTGACCCAGCTGTCTTAGCTAATTATAGGCCAATCTCCAACCTTCCTTTTCTCTCAAAAATTCTTGAAAGAGTAGTTGTAAAACAGCTAACTGATCATCTGCAGAGGAATGGTCTATTTGAAGAGTTTCAGTCAGGTTTTAGAATTCATCATAGTACAGAAACAGCATTAGTGAAGGTTACAAATTATCTTCTTATGGCCTCAGACAGTGGACTCATCTGTGTGCTTGTTCTGTTAGACCTCAGTGCTGCTTTTGATACTGTTGACCATAAAATTTTATTACAGAGATTAGAGCATGCCATAGGTATTAAAGGCACTGCACTGCGGTAATTTGAATCATATTTATCTAATAGATTACAATTTGTTCATGTAAATGGAGAATCTTCTTCACAGACTAAGGTTAATTATGGAGTTCCACAAGGTTCTGTGCTAGGACCAATTTTATTCACTTTATACATGTTTCCCTTAGGCAGTATTATTAGATGGCATTGCTTAAATTTTCATTGTTACGCAGATGATACCCAGCTTTATCTATCCATGAAGCCAGAGGACACACACCAATTAGCTAAACTGCAGGATTGTCTTACAGACATAAAGACATGGATAACCTCTAATTTCCTGCTTTTAAATTCAGATAAAACTGAAGTTATTGTACTTGGCCCCACAAATCTTAGAAACATGGTGTCTAACCAGATCCTTACTCTGAGTGTTTCTTTCTCTTTTTGCTCTGTATGCACCACTCTGCATTTAATCATTAGTGATTGATCTCTGCTCCCCTCCACAGCATGTCTTTTTCCTGGTTCTCTCCCTCAGCCCCAACCAGTCCCAGCAGAAGACTGCCCCTCCCTGAGCCTGGTTCTGCTGGAGGTTTCTTCCTGTTAAAAGGGAGTTTTTCCTTCCCACTGTTGCCAAGTGCTTGCTCACAGGGGGTCGTTTTGACCGTTGGGGTTTTTCTGTAATTATTGTATGGCCTTGCCTTACAATATAAAGCGCCTTGGGGCAACTGTTTGTTGTGATTTGGCGCTATATAAATAAAATTGATTGATTGATTGATTATTTTCCCTTTCATATGGCTAGCATACTGGCATAGTACGTTTCTGTGCTTTTTGCTGTTTTAAATACATTTTATTAGGAAACAGAGCGGGCTGCAGCCTCAATTTTATCTAAATACTGGGTCTTTAGTGAAGTGTAGGGCTAGTGGACGGCGATCACTTTAGTATTTCTTCTGTTTTTCTTGTTGCTTAATGCCAAAAAATTACACTGTATTTGTTGTCTTTCTGATGCTTGATTCTGATTTTTTTCTTTTCTCTCTGTTTGAGGTGCAGCTCCATCCAGAGATGGATGTCTGTTTCAGAAACCGTCCTGTGCACCAGCAACATTTCATGTATCTTCATTTTGTGAATTGTTTTGTAATTTATGTTTGTAGCATGGCCCAATTGCTCATCAGTGTGTCTCTGCTGTGCACGTTGCTCTGATGACTTCTTGTTTTCACACTATTAATGGTTCCCAGCATCACCTCTACGTGTCGGCAGTGGAACGATAGCTGTAGAAACATGCGTACGCCGGTCAGGAGTTTTAAGTGATGCACCCCACATTTCCACAGTCATTTCACTTTTGATACATCTGAACGTTGGCATAGAGATGGATGTATGCCACATTTTGTGCATATGCACGCTTTGTACATGAGGCCCAGGTGTAGGACAAAATTCTATAAAATTTTGGCATTGCTACTTTGTGTGATTATTTTGGGCAACCCCCCCCCTTAACATTTTCCGGGAAGATGGCACATTTCTTCTTATTTTTCAGCCTGCAGCCCAAAAAGAATCTAATAGTGTATAACACACGTCATATACCTGTGAGGCAGAAACATAGTCAGGCAGTCACACAGAGGCACACATGTATCCACATTTGTGTTTGAGCTGGGGGCGGGGTGGCAAATCAGGGGACCCTGCTGCTTTAAATCCCTTGTGCATATTACTCACCTCTCTGTCCAAAAGTGTAAAAATAGCTAAATAAAGTGCAACGCTGAAGATATTAAAAATTATTTGGAAATTTGTAAAAATGAGTCATACTTCCAAGCATAAATATGAATTACACATCACACATTTTGGTTTCGTCTTGATAACTTGCTCACCTATAGAATTTCTTGCCCTATAGCAAGAAAATTGTTTTCTTGTCACGTTGCCTATGGTGCACCTCTCTTGTATGACTATGATTGGACACTCTTTCCAGTGGGAGGAGTCAGATTCAGGTATTTCAATAAACCCAGGCATAAGGGCTGTTGAATATAACTTTTTAAAACGCGACAACAAGCTGAGAATTGTGACAAACTGAGGAAAGAGGAGACAGACATCAGTAATGGACACGATGAGGTGTCTGGTGATTTTTGCCTTGCTCTGCATAGGCTCACAGGTATGATAATACCTTAACCTTTGCTATGAAAGATAATTCATTAATGATTAAAGCTGACTAAAATTAAGAGTTTTAATATTTCATGTAATAACATGCATATTCACGAACTATTAACTGTTTTTATTTGTATTTTCAGGCTGTGCTTGGAGGTATGTTCTCTTTTATGATATGTAATCAATGTTTTATTCCTGAAATTCAAATGTGTGTTCCCGGACGAAAATCGGGACTCTAACAGAACCGCTGCTCTCACCTCTCTCCTCAGCTATCGACATAACTCTGTTTTCGGGAACATCTAAAACCGTGTACCTCAAATGGAACAAGGTCTCTGGAGCTAAATCATACCAAATCTCTGCTGCCCTAAAAAATGACCCAAACAATGCCGTTGCTTTTGCCAGCTATGGCGAATACATCGTCATGGGCACAGTCAACAATCTCATCCCAAACACCGTCTACATCTTCACACTTAGAGCTCTGGATAATATGCAGTCTGTTCTTGACACTGGAACCCTTCAGACAATAACGGGTGAGTGGACTTCATGCCTAGTTGTTTAGACAGCAACAACATTTTAACAAGCAAATGAATGTGTTATTACAGTCAAAGATGTTTCATATAGTTTTGAAGAAAACTGTTTTGATGTACTTTCTTATGTTTAGTATAGTTTTATATGGGAATATTCAGATAGCCGACATAAATAACAGTTGAAGATCTACCAAAAGCTGTAGTAGAGCCAGGATAAGTGTTTTAAAATGCATATTTAAAATCATCAATGGTCTTTATAGACTTGAGGATCATCTGTAGAGGTTTTGAGCATAAGCAGGGGATTACAGAAAGGTTATCACCTTTCAGAGTAAATTTGGTAATAAAAGTAGGAGTAGGGGCTTTAATTCTGGCGAACTTCCCTCTCTGTGTCCTTGGACAAGACACTTAATCTGCATTAATCTGTGAGGGGCTGGCATTCTGTTTAAGGAGAGGTGTCCATTTTCACCTGCTTAACCCTACAGAATCTGGGGATAAACAGTAGCCCCAACGGGCCTCAGGGCCTATATAGGACCTTCTTCTTCTCTTCTCACTGTCTTGACACAGAGAGAGACCAACATATTATTCCTTACTGAAATACCACAATCATCTACAGCTGAATATATGGAGGCCATTTACTTGGATGGATCTAATACAAAAATACACTTGGCTTGCTGTTTAATGTTAGAAAACATCCTCTGATGTAATTTAATGTGTTGTTGTTTTTTAAGCACCTGAGATGATGGATCCCATTCAGACTGTGAAACCAAAGGACAGCAAGACCATGATTGTAGTCTTCGCAGAGAGGACAGGAGCTACTGAATATGTCGTAAGAGTCGAGAATGCTGATGGCTACTTTAAGGAAACCACAGTGCCTTCTTCTCCTGCTGAGGTTTCATACCTTGAACCATACACCGAATACTCCTTCAGCATCATGGCAAAGAACCGGGGTGGTGGCCGGACTCAGCCGTCCCTGAAAGTGCAGGGAAAGACAGGTACTATTGTCCTTTGTATTATTGTAGATGGAAGATTTCACATTTTCTGCTTTTGAGTTGTTCATTTTTGGTCACACAGATGGGAATTCATTGGGGGGGACTCCCACTCCCAAAGGATGGTTTTCATGTGGAAATGTGTCACTCAGAGAAACACAGTCTGCTTTTCTAATTGTTCCTTGTGCCCTAGAGAAGTCACTTGATCTTCCACATTGTTCCACAGCAAAGACAATATATACTGTAACTTAAGCCGTACATAATACCAAACAGAGCTTAGTTTCGGTGCAAATTCCAGGTTTGTCTCACCCAGTGCATGCACTGTCACCCCTCAGGGGCCCTTTTATGGTGATGGTAACTATACCTGAACATGCTGCACAAAGAGCTGACCTCGTCCCAGGAATACAACCCCCTTTAGGACAAAACCTGATCCACATTAGCGCCATCATAAACAAACAAAACCCTCAGGATGTAATTTCAACATTTCATATTCAGTGCTATTCAGTAGCAGAAACATCTTTGACACCATTTGACATTTAAGACACAAAGCCGCTGTTTTTACCCACTTTCAAATTGTACAAACAACTTGACCACATTGTTGTTTTATGACTCCCACTAAATAAATGAGTGTTGGAACAGAGTCGTTATTCATATCTTTCAATAGCAGGACTTATGGATGGACCTAAGATGATAATAGTAATATGACAACAAGATGATAAAACAATGAAGAGATTATGACACATAGTGTAACTATTGTTAGATTTTTAGAATGTTCCTGAACATTCTGACCAAATCATGAATTATGCAATTGACATTATAAAAAATGGGGGATTTGATCATTTTGTATTAAAACTTGAGTTAAATTAAATCTCACCCACAGCCTGAACAAACTTTGAGGGCATATTCATTAATTAATCAATTAATTACTCACTCATCACTCATCTTCAACTGCTTACCCAGGATTGTGTTGCGGGGCAACAGATCCAGCAGACTGAGACTTCCCTTTCCCAGGCTACATTGACCACCACTTACATGGTGGATCCTGAGGTGTTCCCAGGTCAGTGTGGAGATATAATCTCTCCACCTAGTCCTGGGTCTTCTCCGGGGTCTCCTCCCAGGGAGGCACCCAGGAGGCATCCTTACCAGATGTCCAAACCTCAGCTGGCTCCTTCCAACGCGAAGAGCAGTGGTTCTACTCTGAGCTGCTCACAGATGACTGAGCTTCTGGCCTTATCTCTAAGTGAGAAACCAACCACCCTCCTAAGGAAGCCCATTTCACCCGCTTGTACTCGCGAGCTAGTTCTTTTGGTCATGACCCAACCCTCATGACCATAGGTGAGAGTAGGAACGAAGATTGACCAGTAGATTGAGAATTTCGCCTTTTGGATCAGTTCCCTTTGCGCTCCCTGCTGTGCCAATTCTTTGGCCAATCTCACACTCCTTTGTCCCCTCACTCATAAACAAGACCCTGAGGTACTTGAACTCCTTCATTTGGGGCAAGACCGCATTCCCTACCCAGAGTAGGCAATCCATCGTTTTCCTGCTGAGAACCCTGGCCTCAGATTTAGAGGTGCTGATCCTCATCCCAGCCGCTTGACAACTGGCCGGAAACTGATCCAGTGAGTGTTGGAGATCACAGGCCGATGAAGCCAACAGGACCACATCATCTGCAAAAAGCAATGATGAGACCTTGAGCCCACCAAACTGGAAACCCTCCTCCTCACGAATATGCCTCGATAACCTGTCCATGAATATCACAAACAGGATTAGTGACAAGGCGCAGCCCTGGCGAAGGCCAACCCCCACCGGAAATGAGACGGATTTACTCCCGAGTACCTGAACTGACAGCTCGCTTTGTGAGTACAGAGATTGGATGGCCCTGAGAAGGGACCCCTCACGCCAAAATCCCGCAGCACTTCCCACAGTATCTCCCAGGGTACCTGATCATACGCCTTGTCCAAGGCCACAAAACACATGTAGACTGGATGGGCATACTCCCAGGCCCCCTCCAGGATCCTTGTGAGAGTGAAGAGCTAGTCAGTTGTTCCATGACCAGGACAGAACCTGCATTGTTCCTCTTCAATCAGAGGATTGACTGTTGCCTGAACCCTCCTTTTCAGCACCCTGGAGTAGACTTTACCAGGGAGGCTGAGTAGTGTGATGCCCCTGTAATTGGCACACACTCTCTGGTCCCCCTTTTTAAGTATGGGGACCAACACCCCAGTTTGCCACTCCTTAGGTACTGTCCCAGACCTCAACGCAATGTTGAAGAGACATCTCATCCAAGAAAGTCCCTCCACACCCACAGCCTTCAACATTTCTGGACAGATCTCATCAACCCCCGGGGCCTTGCCACTGCGGAGTTGTTTGAATACCTCAGTGACTTCCACCAGGGAAATTGATGAAAATCCTCCATCAGCCTATAAAGGGCGCTCCGGTCTGATGCAGGCCTACCTCACCATCAAATTCATGTCATCAATTCAGATTCAAAGATTTTAAATTTTTTCACCACTTTCGGAATTTTTTTTTTGCTGTTACAGAGTTTGTACAGTTCAACTTTAAAAAAAAAAAACCTCTATCTTTGTTCTCCATCCACAGTGTTAGCTCCTCCTCAGCTCAGCACCTCCTCTCCTAGCAATGACAGCATCATTGTGTCCTGGCCCGCCATGGCGCACGCTGTCCAGTACACCCTGAACATTATAAATGTTGACTCAAACGAGAAGCAGACCATAAACACCACAGACACCAGTGAGACCATCTCTGGTCTTAAAGCTGGTACGCTGTACCAGATCTACGCTTACGGCTGGGATCCCGAGGGAAGGAAGGGAGAGGCCAGTTTGTACGTCAACCAGACAACACGTAAGGAGACCATGTTATACTTACGCTGCATATGGTGCTACAACCATCTCTGTGAATTATGTTAGGTTTTGTGAATCAAAAACAAATGAACAGTGTTTTTCCCACCCTTATAAGATGCCCTTGAGCAAGGGCCTTAATCCCTAAATGCTCCAGTATAGCTGCTCAGACTGGGGTTGTACTGGACAACCTCCAGGCTAAAGGTTAATAAATGCAAAAAGCTAAGGTCAGCCTGTATGAATTTTGTCTGTGTGCTCCAACAGGACCTCCAGCACCAGCTTATTTCAACGTAACCATAGTGATGACTGTAAATGCGGCTGAACTGTTTGTAACCTGGAAAACAGATCCAAGCACCGATGGACTTGTTCAGTACAACGTGACGAGTGATCAGAATCTGACATGCACCTCCGTATCCAACTCATGCACGCTTTCTCCAGTGACATGTGGCAAGGTGTACAATATCTACGTCACTGCCTTGAACGATGCTGGTCCCAGTTACCCAGCAGGCCCTGAAATATTCACCACATGTGAGCAGCAGAACCTTGGTTTCACTCAGATCCAGACAACTCTGTCAGATCATTTATTTGTTTTCTCCAAGTGTAATTGAAATCAGTTACCCAGGTGTCTGCATTTTCTTCTGTCAGACTAACCACCTGCATGTTCTCCCTCAGCACATCCATAAGCCTCCTCTTTGTCCTCCCTCTTCTCCTCCTGTCCAACTCTGTACCACACCCTCTGTAACTTTGAGCATCTGATCCCAAGTATTTCAAGTTGTCTACTATACCACAAATTCTCATGCAACTTCACTATTCCACAGGGCTCCCTCTCACTCACACACATGTACTCTGTCTTGTTGCTACTGACTTTCATTCCCCTTCTCTCCAGAGCATATCTCCACCTCTCCAGGCTCATCTAAGCTTGCTCCCTACTGTCACCACAGATCACAGTCTCATTTGCATGTCAATAATATTTCATGGTATCTATTTAGCTCAGAGCTAATCTTACCATTTTTCTGAAAATTGGTTAAATTGGAGTAAAAATTGAATTGTAACTTTAGCGAGGATGCCACCTTGGTCCCCAATGAAGAAGGTGCAACTTAAAGTACTTTCAGTATATGTAACTCTAAATCCTCTGTTGTCCTGTATCCTCAGTCCCCTGTCCACCAGAGTCTTTGTCCTTTGAGAAGATGGAAGAACACTGCATGCTGACGTGGAGCCCTGCACTTTATGCTGACAACTACACAGCCTTCATTAAGAGAGCTGATGGCAGCGAGGAGACATGCAACACCACTGGCACCAACTGTACCTTCACCTGTGAATGTGGCTACACATATCTGATGTCTGTGTCAGCGCACAACAAGGCCGGCTGCAGCCCTCCAGGAAAGACTCTAAACTACACCACCTGTGAGTACCAGCAGATGTGACACAGTTCAAGATTTCAGCTATTCATAGTAAATATCTGGTTATACAGCCCAAATGCTATTGGTCGTATAGTCAGGAAGGTCAGGCTATCTGGAAACTTTGACACAATGAGGCTTATTTTTTGTTTTCTTGGTAATTTACGTTGAACTCTTTATCTGCTGTTCCTCAGTGCCCTGTTGTCCAGAGGATGTGTCCGTGTCCGTGGTGAGCACAGACACGCTGGAGATCATGTGGATGTCCTCACGGGGGGCTGAGGTGTATGAGACTCGGGCCACAGACAATTCAGAGGTCATCCTGTGTAATGACACGGCACCGGTGTGTGCCCTCTCTGACCTCAGCTGCGACAGTTCCTACAGTGTGGTGGTGACACCCTGCAATGACATCAGTGGCTGCAACCTTTCCTGCAAACATCACACCAAAGACACGGGTAGAACTCAACAAACAGACACAACTTTGTGGGTTGCAAATGTGCATGTATAAGCTAAAATATCTTATTTATTTCATACTTGGTTTGAATCAGAAACTGAATCCAGAAGCATGAATGCACATACAGGATCAACTGAAAGGGGGGTTATACAGGGACTCAGGGTAGTGAGGAGGTTTAGCGTGAGGAGATTTAACTGACACGACATGAAGAGTGATGACTAGACCGACCCGAAGTGAGTGCTTTAGACCAAACAGTCCAACAAAGACAGATAGTAACTGTGAACTATTGTAGTTTGCAATCACAGGTATGTGATTGCAAACATGATGCAGGTGTGGACACAAACATGACGAGAAACCAAATGGCTGCACATACACAGGAAAACCCAGAAGATCAGCCAGTTGCAGAAACTAAAGCAGAACTTGAAATGTGGTGAAAATATAACACAAAGACATGTATAACTAATCAAAAATGACACAAATAAGCAATAAATAAATAAAAAAAAATCACTGAGGCCAAACAATGATTTTACATGAGGTAGATTTCTTATGCACTTCGGGGGGGAAGAAAAATGCGAACAACTGTGTTTAAAAAAAGAGAAAGGAAGGGTGGGTGAGGTGCAAATTCAAAACTTTGCAAATTGTTTTATAAATTAATTTAAATTTATTTATAGTCAAACATTCAGTAATTATGAAATATCAATAAACACACATTTTCACAAGCAAATGAAAAAGTCAGATTTGAATTCCTTGATTTGTCTTCCGCCCAGTTCCCTGCATGCCAGAGAATCTGTTGGTAAACCTGAAAAATTCCTCCTGCGCCACTGCGAGCTGGACAGCAAACAACCGCGCCGCCAACTACACCGTGACTGCTGCCATGGGAGATGACACGCACACCTGCACCACCAGCGGAAACAGCTGTGACCTCTGCGACCTTCACTGCGGTCACACGTATGATGTCGGCGTGATTGCGACAAGCGCGGCTGGAAAAAGCTTACCAAGCTACTCCGAGGTCATGGAAATAGGTGAGCCGCTAAAAGTAATGAAAAGTAACACTACATATCCTCAAGTACTGTATTTTAGTACATTTTTTTGTGAAATTTGCAACTGAGAATTTCAGTTTTAAGCTACTTTTACTTCACATTCCAGAGGGAAATATATATTTATACGTATTACATCACAACCTTTATTTGATCACTGCTTTGCAAAAGCTGCATTTACATACTTAACAAAAGCAGGTTCATAAAATATGATGCATTTTATAGTTTAAACCACACAAAGGTATTAATTTAGTAATTTTTAAGTTTTCAGTCCATTGCATTTTTGTAAAAAAAACAAAAAACAAAACAACAACAAAAAACAGGCAAAAATCCCCTTAAAGCTACAGTTTTGTGGGGGGGGTGCTGTAGTGAATTTGAACTATAAAGAACTAGAGGATCTTCTTTTACTTATGTCAAATATTCTACAAATGGAATTTTAAAGTCTGTACTAAACTAGCTGTCATCTGATTATAAAAATGCATAATTTATATTGTGCATTGTTTAATATAGTACTAGAACATCTTTATCTCATTATCTGTGTGTAAAAATGAGCCTCAGAACATTTTAATGTCACACTATGCTGCACGTGCTTATGTCAGCTGTGATCATTTTATTCTCCAATATGGAAATGAATGTTGTTTTTTTTTTTACCCATTCCCAATTCCACTACGAGCCGTAATAAATATCCATCAGATAACCAAAACACTGTGAAGCCTCATTTTACCAACAGCTGTTGACAATAATTGAAATATCACAGTATTTAGATATTATTTATTAAATATCAGATTCTACTCTCCCCTTCAGATGGTGATAATCTGCATCTTCTCTTTCAGATCCCTGCTGTCCTGTCAACCTAACAGTTGAACAAGTGACTCAGGCAATGTCCAACGTCTCCTGGTCTTACGCCAAAGGGGCAAATACGTTCATCACCTCTGTGACATCATCACGTGGCCACGCACGGTGTCAAACCCAGAACTCCCACTGCCTCATGGGTTGCATCACCTGTGGCACAAACTACACCGTCAACATGGAGGCTGTCAGCCACACGGGAAGGAAGTCCAACTGCACCTATCAGGGCTTCTCGTCCAGTGAGTAACAGACCAGTGATGAGAGGTTATGAAAGACCTGCACGGTGTCAAATGCAAATAATGCAAAGAATGTATCTGATATTTGTGTGTAATATTCGAGCTTTGATTTATCCAAGTATCTGGTATGATTCTGGTTTTTGGTAAATGCTCATTTCCCTCTGACTTAAGAACATTCCTTGTGAGACAAAACATATGCTACAATAAATGTACCAGCAGTCTTCTCAATTATAGAAGGCTTGTAAACTTTATAACAGGGAAGCAGCCAGTTTCATTCATTAAATTTTTTCTGTAAACCCAAATAAGTTGTCAGAAAGAAAGAAACAAAGATAAAAATGGGGGAACCAATTATACTGGTACAGGTACTGATTTGAGTTGAAGCAATTATGCCTTGAATATCGTGTTTTTGTGATTAAAATCAGCATGGTTTAATAACTAGAAGTTCATACAACTGAAAATATGAGATAATTTAATCAGTAATTTTTATGTAGCTGCAATCAAAATGATATGTAACACTAACATAATAGTTTAGTTTTAATAAGTTGCCATTTTTGAGTATACATACTTAAAAAAATTGAAGTAATCAATTGCCTACATTTTATTTAGTTCCAACTTATTCGTGTTTATGGTGTTATTATCAACATAAATATTCATTTTTCATTTAGCTGCAATCAAAAATATATGTAACACTAACTTCTAATTGTTTCGTTTTTAGAAAGTTGCCATTTCTGAGTATACATACTTTAAAAAATTGAAGTAATCAATTGCCTACATTTTTTTTTAGTTCCTCCAACTTATTCAGGTTTATGGTGTTATTACCAACACAAATATTGTTTTCTTTTATTTAGCTGCAATCAAAAATATATGTATCACTAACTTCTAATAGTTTCGTTTTAGAAAGTTGCCATTTCTGAGTATACATACTTAAAAAATTGAAGTAATCAATTACCTACATTTTTTTTAGTTCTTCCAACTTATTCAGGTTTATGGTGTTATTACCAACACAAATACTGACATTTTCGAGTCTACAAAAGAGAAGCTGAACACCACTAAAGAGCTGAACCATTATGACCTTTTGATTAAAGGGACTTTCTCAGGTCATGACAGTTGATTAGTTACATTTTTTTTAAATGAAAATATCACCTGAATACTGTCAATTTTCTCTTCCTTGCTGTTACTGTGGTTTGATCCTCCTCTGAGATCAGTTGTATCTGGCTTGGACCCAGCTTAGAATGACTCTCACTGCCATGAAAATTTGGCATAAAGAATCAGATAAAGATTCCTCATGTTGATCCTTCTTCAAGGTAGGGAATATCTCATTAGACATCTTTCTAGAATCTTTCAAAAACATCATCATCATGCTGAGATGGGGCATTCTGGTCTCTCGAGTGTTCATATTACTACTCAGACTGAATTTAAATGTTCCCCTCAATGGAAGGGTGTCACTCTGACTTAGGTCTTTTGTAAGATCAGCAGATCTTGATCATTATCTGGCTTCTCCATTGTTATGGAAGTCTTTACCATCAGGAGGATGAAGTACAGTCAACATTTTAGTATTTTAGTACCTGGTTCTAGACCTCTGGCTGATTCTCACATTGATTCAAGTAGGATAAGTCATGAAGTGTCTTCATTGGTGTCTCTCTGTTGTAGGTGCCTGCTGTCCATCAGGTGTCAGGCTTTACAGACTGGCAAATAACTCTCTGCAGGTGTACTGGCGAACTGCCAGCAGTAGCCATATATACAGAGCAGATTTAGTAGGCAACAGCAACTACAACTGCACTTCATCTCCTGGACAGAACAGCTGTGATGTTCACAACGTTCAGTGCGGAGGTGTCTATCATGTAGTTGTTGCTCCACTCACACCAGATGGCAGCACAGTCCAGTTCTGTCCTCAGAGACTGTACTCAGGTATGGTGATTTTCTGCAAATGTGAAATGTTGTTTGAATATTATTTCAGTGTGTTTATATATTTTTCATGATAATAATTTTAAAAATTGTTGTTGACAACACTTTTTAAAATCACAAAAATTCACACACATATTATGAATTTAATGACCGTAAACATAGAGTATAAGTGAGTACCATTGGCACAGCATTAAGACAAAAAAGAACTGGACCAGGTATAGAGACCTGTGGGATACCAAATGATATTTGTAAGGTAAGGTCTGGATTGAGATCCACAAAGGATGGTTACAGGTCCATCCCCACCTCCCAATTTAGCCATCTCCGTATATGCCATAGCCAGGTGGTACGTAGGTATCCCCTCGTCCTTTTCTAGTTATTGGGATCCTCAACACTGAGGGACGTGTGCACTGGATCTTGTTCCCTCATAATGCAAGTACATGCCTCATCTCGGTCTCCCGAAGGCACTGTTCATTTATATCACCAAGTCATACCAGCTGTATCCACGGATTCTCTGGAGAGACGTTGTACCAAACACTTTCAATCAAACCTTGAAGTTATCTCATAACCATAGAGTAAGAGTCCAAGCATCAGGACCCTAACTACGTAGATATTCATTCTTATGCAAAAATATCAGTGTAACAAGTTGAAGTCCAGATTGAAAAGATATTCCTACTGGCTTGGCTAGTGGTAAACTCCAGTTTGGCTAACCTGGTAGGGCTTTGTTCTCCAATAAGAGCAACCTGGTGTTCAAAGTCCACTATTGCCACAAAAGATATGTCATTTGGTCACAACAGTATTAACAAACACCTCTGTCCACCAGCCTCATGAGTCTGTAATCTCTTCCCTGACTGCTCTTGGTCTCATAGCCCTCGGCCTGCTGAGATGTATTTCTTTTAGCATGTTTAGAATTTTCACTACATAAAGACACACTACTGGTGGCCGAATCTAGCAAGTTAATGAAAGCTTGGAGCCAAGACAACTGCAAACCCATCCACACTGACTCCTCACTCAACTTCTCAAGACTTGCACTCAAGGTATCCATTGATTCTACAAAAATCATACCATCATCCCCAAAGTCAAGCTCAGTGAACATTTTCTCACGAACAAAGGCACCCAAGTTGCTGGAGTCCATGTGTCATGTTTCAACACATAGTCAATGCAAGCACTACAGACTAGGAGCCAGAACAGACCTCTGAGTGAACATGATCTGTCAACACTCCCCACATCATGGACAGTGCCAGTGTACAGTCTGGCTATGATGTCCACAAACTCACCATTGGGAATCCCACAAACTATCAAGATATCCCACAAAGCAACTTGGTCTTAAACAACTCTCACATTCTTGACCACAAAGGCAGAGAAAAAAAAAATACACAAAATGGCAAAACAACAACAACAAAACCAGTTATGACATCTTACACTAATGCACCTGGCACTGCATGTAGCCACTGCACAAATTCTATAATTTGTGTGTAATTTTGAAATATTTTTAAATTAAAAGAAAAAGGCATAGCAGATAATGAATAAAATGAACCACATTCAATAAATTAGGATCCCCAAAATTGGAAAAAAAAATGTGTAAATGTGTTAGAGTTGAAATGCTATTGATGTCAAATTGTCTGAATTATATTTTCATTTGTTTTCAGTCACATGCACAGGGAGCAGCGTTGGCATGGGTAAGTAGGAATCTGCAAACCCCATTTAAACCATCATCTGTTATTGGATGCAGTAAAGCTCAGTGACTTCAGCCTGTATTTTCAAATATGCTGTAAAATGTTGATGATGAATTTTCTGACATCACTTCCTCCTGTTGTGCTTTAGTGGTTTACAGAGGGAAGAGAAGTGTGGACTAGTACACGGTGAGTAAATATAGACATTACTCATACAGCAGTGTTCAGAATAATAGTAGTGCTATGTGACTAAAAAGATTAATCCATGTTTTGAGTATATTTCTTATTGTTACATGGGAAACAACGTACCAGTAGATTCAGTAGATTCTTACAAATCCAACAAGACCAAGCATTCATGATATGCACACTCTTAAGGCTATGAAATTGAGCTATTAGTAAAAAAAAAAAAAGTAGAAAAGGGGGTGTTCACAATAATAGTAGTGTGGCATTCAGTCAGTGAGTTCGTCAATTTTGTGGAACAAACAGGTGTGAATCAGGTGTCCCTTATTTAAGGATGAAGCTGTTGAACATGCTTTTCTCTTTGAAAGCCTGAGGAAAATGGGACGTTCAAGACATTGTTCAGAAGAACAGCGTAGTTTGATTAAAAAGTTGATTGGAGAGGGGAAAACCTATATGCAGGTGCAAAAAGTATAGGCTGTTCATCTACAATGATCTCCAATGCTTTAAAATTGACAAAAACACCAGAGACGCGTGGAAGAAAACGGAAAACAACCATCAAAATGGATAGAAGAATAACCAGAATGGGAAATGCTCACCACTGATCAGCTCCAGGATGATCAAAGACAGTCTGGAGTTACCTGTAAGTGCTGTGACAGTTAGAAGATGCCTGTGTGAAGCTAATTTATTTGCAAGAATCCCCCGCAAAGTCCCTCTGTTAAATAAAAGACATGTGCAGAAGAGGTTACAATTTGCCAAAGAACACATCAACTGGCCTAAAGAGAAAAGGTGGAATATTTTGTGGACTGATGAGAGTAAAATTGTTCTTTTTGGGTCCAAGGGCCGCAGACAGTTTGTGAGACGACCCCCAAACTCTGAATTCAAGCCACAGTTCACAGTGAAGACAGTGAAGCATGGTGGTGCAAGCATCATGATATGGGAATGTTTCTCCTACTATGGTGTTCAATACAATTCAATACAAATTTATTTACAAATATTAAAAAAAAAAGACATTTCATTTACATTTCAAGAAGTATACATTTGAGGAAGCTTTCTTGAAATTTTTAAAAAGGATCTCCCAAAAAGCTTATAAAAGGAGTCCTAAGCACAAAATATATTACAATACAATTACAACAGTAAAAAATCACCCACCACCCCACCCCCTATGGATGCATTAAGCACTCCCACACACACACATTCATACAGTCCCACATTATCTAGAAATAATATTGCACTTATCCCATCAACTAATCTCATACTGATTTTTGCAGTCATATTCACAAAAGTACGTCAAACACATTAGATTATTTGCGGCAGCAATTTTTCTTACATTTACAGTTGTGACAGAGGCATTAATAAAAAAAAAAAACAAGGTACAAAGACATTTAATTATAATACATTTAAATTTCATTGTTGTGTACATTATATATACATTGTTTTGTATTATTTACTATTAGTATCTAGCCTGAGTATAATGTAGCAACAAGTCATTTTTCAACAGTTTCTTAAATATATTTAACGATACTGAGTTTTGTATTATATCGTCAATTGCATTCCAGATCTGTGGACCTTTGCATGTAATGCCAAATTTAGTACATTTCAGTTTACGCTTTTTACCCTTCACCTGATTTTTCCTTCTTGTGGTATAGTCATGAGATGGATAAGTAATTGGGATTATTTGGCAAAGTCTTTCATTTCGCTTATATACTACATTATACATCATGCATGCATTCTGAAATATGTTGCTCTCAGTTAGCTTCAGAAGCCTAACCCTATAAAAGAGAGGATCAGAGGGAGCATTATGTTCAGACCAAGTTATAACCTGGTCTGACCAGGTGTTGGGCCTATATATCGCATACCAGGTATCATGGATCAGTTTGGATATGTCAAAATACTTGAAGAGGTCATGTTGTCTTATGCTGAAGAGGACATGCCCTTGAAATGGGTGTTTCAACAAGACAATGACCCCAAGTACACTAGTAAATGAGTAAAATCTTGGTTCTAAATTAACAAAATTAATGCCTCGCAGATGTGAAGAAATCATGAAAAACTGTGGTTATACAACTAGTTTAGTGAGTCACAGGATTGCTAAAAAAGCAGTTTGAACATAATAGTTTTGAGTTTGTAGCGTCAACAGCAGATGCTACTATTATTGTGAACACCCCCTTTTCTACTTTTTTTTTTACTAATAGCCCAATTTCATAGCCTTAAGAGTGTGCATATCATGAATGCTTGGTCTTGTTAGATTTGTGAGAATCTACTGAATCTACTGGTACCTTGTTTCCCATGTAACAATAAGAAATATACTCAAAACCTGGATTAATCTTTTTAGTCACATAGCACTACAATTATTATGAACACTACTGTAACTGTGGACACTGTGCAAGGTGGACTGCTCAAGTAAAATATACATTTTGAAATAGTTCATGAGACATTTTGTATGTTAATATCTTGACATTTTTTGATTCATGATATTCAGTATTATTTTTTAAAAATTGCTGATGAGGAAAATGAATCTCCTACTTTGAAAAAAAAAAAGGAAAAAAAAAGCAAAAATAAAAACCTGAACATCATTCTTTTATTTTGGCAGCATCATTTACTTGGACACACAGCAAAGATCTTCTTAACCCCCAATCTTGTGCTTCATCACCCCGGCACCTTTTCCTGCATCACCCTGCACCTCCAGAAAGAAGCAAGCTCAAGAACATCAAACAGAAACAAAGACATCAGAGGAGCAAACGTCACAAAGTTTTGATGAACTGGAGACACATCCTTATAAAAGATGCTTATCTGCAAGAAAATAAAAAACAAACAAAATAACCGCTGTGCTCCCGGAACACTTACATGTGACTAGAATACAACAAATATCATGTGCAGGCTTTGCAAAATATTCACAAGACATAATTTCGCTCCAGGTACATAATAATAAAAAAAATAACTGAGTGATATGTTATATTGAGAACACCAGCCACTAAATGAATGTCATTGAAAAATACGGTTATTGATTACAATCAAAAAGACATAATGATACAACTATGACTCTGTGGGCCCTATCTTCCATCTGGCACAAAGCAGCACTCAGCTGCTACACAAATGTTACTGCTAGTGTTTAACTGATGCAGTTGCCATTTTTATGGTCACACTTTAAATTACAAATTCACATGTGCCCATTTTTGCAGCCATGAGTATGTTTGTCTAAAATACAGGTGAGGCACATTTATATTGTCCGTTGATGCCTTAGACCAAAAACCTGATTGAAATTCCAGAGTGTTTTATCTATTAAAAAAAACAAAATAGTCAGAAAGCCTCATATGATGGACTCATGATTCACATGCACTCTGCACAACGTGATGTACAATAAAACTACATGAAACTTAAAAAAAATGAAATTATAACCAATGGAAAAAAACCACAACTTTGATAACTCTGGTTTGCTACCATATTATTTGATCAAAACAGACACATTACAAACACTAATCACACACTTGCAGTGGTGGGCACAGCTAACCAAAATGTTAGCTTCGATGACCATTAATCAGATAAATGAAAAGTTGCCTTTTATGACGCAAAACCGATAAACTGCTAAAAAAATGTATCTTTATTACAGATAACTGATAAGTTTTATTTGGACGTGGCCACATCAGATTACACTGTCGGCTTCTGATGAACTAGTTTCACTTTAAGCGCCGCAGGGGCTGCTGGGTCAATTCAAGGATCACAAACACAAAAAGAACGCATGAAAAATGAATGAATAAACAAAACACAGTATTAGAAGTCAGTTTATCTCGGTATTATATACACCATCATTTACAAACTAAAAGTTGCTTCTTTTTTCACACACTTTGAACCCTGTGGCTTAAACAACTGAAATACGTCCATTAATGCATTGATTATCAGAGTAAAAGACAAGTAGTAAATAAAAATTATTACCTGTTAGTTTCAGTGGGATTCATTAAATTCTGAAGAAAATAGTCCACATAAAGCGTCCTGATTATCCAAAATGGTGTGTAAACGGTGAGGAAAAGTCCCTGCCGCTGCACCGTGAGATCTCCTCTCTCCCACTGAGTCTTGGCAATTAAATTATCCCATACCACAAAGAAATAAAATAATGTTAAAATTAGTCTGTTTGTGTCAAGCGGACAGTAACAGTGTAACGTCCAAAGTGAACATGAATTACACTACCCACAATGCTGGCTGCATCGACTGGCCAATCACGTCTTGTGCTTAATGATGATGTCATCAACAAGCGACAGCCAGTCTGCCATAAACCACTGATCAACACACGACAGTGATTAAAATGTTTGATTTTAGGGTTTACAAATGTTTTTTTGACTGTTAAACTTTGCTCACTTTACCAGCAAAAAAAAATGTTAGCAGACTGAAAGTTATCAGAACTAAATTTATCGGAAGATAATTGGTCCAATGAAGGTTTTAAAACTTATCTGAATAGCTAATCTGCTGACAAAAACATGAGCTTCGATAATTATCGGTTATCAGATTAGCTGAACAGTGCCCACCACTGCACACTTGTGCACCAAAGACACAGCATGCACAACAGTGCGGATGACAACAAATGGCCAGTTAAAGATATAGTGTACAGTTTTTAACTTACCTTAAAAGGAACTGCAGCCAGCAGGTTTCAGTACTTCCAATCATTCTGGAATTTGGCAGGAACAACCATCTCAAAGACTAGCTGATAGAGCGCCGCACGTGCATGGCTCATGCACGGTGGTAACTGAACAATCTTAAAACATTGCTACAACAGCTGTCAAAGGTCACAATAAGCATGTATGTGTAAATCCAACTTCTATTTGCAGCCTCTTATGTCTCTTTTGCATGCTGATTCAACCAGAAAAAGTCTCACTTGAATTTTTTTGCAAAGCCACAGCACTGTGCACTGTAATAAAAGGTGACACTCTGATTGGTTGATATGAGGTAATAGTGCCCATGGACATGAAAATATGAGCGACGACAATATAAAATTTGTCCCCAGTGACCTTGACCATCACCCAAATGATTGACCTCTGGCTGAGCTGAGCCCCACTGATTGACTGTTGGCAAATTTGACAGAACTCACCTCCACATGAGTTCTGGAACTGCACCAATATGTGAACCAAGCTTGTTGAAAATCTGAGTGAAAAACATGAAATCTGTTAGTTGACCCCAATGACTGATCTTTTGTAAATTTGACATCATCTGGGCAATTCCAGAACCTACCTCCATATGTGTGGCAAGTTTGGTGTACATAGGATTGAAAAATTTAAATTTTCTCCATTTGTGACCGAGGCCAGCAGGTGCTGCTGTGCAGCAGATGTTAGTAAACATCACTCCCAAAGGCCAAAAGATGATCTAGCAACAGACGCTGGAGCCCACGGGTTTTTGCCTTGTGGTTAGAGTGCCTGCCTTCCATCCCACAGACCGTGTGTTTGAGCCCAGAGTAGGATGAAGCAACAAATGCAATGACCTTGACTCCAGTAATTGACCTTTGGTAAATTTGATGTCATGCAGGTACTTGCATAATTATATGTACTCCAAGTTTGGTGCAAACCAGAGTGAGAAATTTAAAATTTGGTTTTCGATCCCAATGATTGATCTTTAGTGAATTTGACCTCACCAGGACAATTCAAGAACCAAGTTCTGTATGTGTGCCAAGTTTGGTGCACATTGGAGTAAAAAACATAAATTTCAGCTTTTTGACCCAATGACCTTGGCCGCCAACTATTGACCTTTGGTAAATGTAATCTAATTTGGGCAGTTACAGAACTCTAAACCATATGTGTGCCAAATGTAGCACTATTTTTGTGAAAATCCGAATTTGATCTTTGACCCCGTGACCTTGACCTTGCCTTTAAGGGTAATTCTGGGGTTGACCATCATCCAGATAATTTTGGTGGAAATCTGTAAAACGACCTGGAAGGAGAAAAGGAACAAACAAACGGTGCACAAATTATCGTATGATTATGTTCAGCCTACAACATGCCCATGAGTAATAAACTGCATGAAACAAACACCTTTGGGTCTAGTGTGTAGCTCTATGCTCAAGTTATGTACCATATAAATCGAAATTTGTGGCCGAACATGCCCGTAAAAAGATATGAATTCTGCATTTGAGACTGTGCAACATAGGTTGTCAAAATGTGAATCAATTATATACTTGAGCATAAAATAAAAATCTATTACAAAACAAATTAATCAGTAACATTGCCTCATAGTTCACAAAAGCAACTCGAGCACATGTCAGACTTTTTGCTCACTTGCTTTCAGTGACTCTTAATTGGACATATGACTAAATCTGAATAAATGCTGTAGGTTTTACCAAAGTAGGAAACCTTCTTGAGGACACGTGATGTTTGTCATCCTGTCACTCTGACTCCATCAAAGTCCTGGTGTTTGTTCTCAGGATGATATTAACTTCAAATATGTGTCTTCTCAGTTGTGAACCAGATACATGTTTTGGTTAATAAAAACATTCCAGCATCATTTTTGAGCATCACTCTTTGAGTTTCATAAACTGTTGAACATGTTTCGTTGTTCATTTCATTCTGTATTTTGTTGGTTTCGTCTCATGTGGAATCAATCAGATGGTTCGTTTTTAATCTGGAATACAGATTATGAAGAAATGTTTCATGACAGCAAAACAGAGACATTAAAAAAGAGAAGATTTTTATTCCTGTAAAAGTTGAGTCATGACATCGCATAGAAAAAAAGCTACTTCGTCAGGTGATAGTGAGTGTCAGTCTGCACCTCACTTTCCAATATGAGAGTGATTGGAGCATGTTTGATTAAGATATAATGTAAAATATGCATTAAATGGGGTTTTCAATGTCAAATTTAAATGGCCACAAAATCTGTAATCTGGATCAGATCAGGATCAAACTTTGTCACTCGATAAAGGATACCATCCCACATAATACTCTCAAATATATAAGAAATTGATATTTTTTGACAGTTGTGAATTTTTGATAATTAATTCAATGTTAAACAATAGGGATTTTTCCAATTTTCCAAGATTTTCCCATGACTTTCCCCTTTGACCCATGACCTTGAAAATTTAATCAGTTCTTGCCTGTCAGAATATGAATCTTCAGTAAAAATTTCATAATGATACATGAAAAATTGTGGGCTCCAGGCTGTTCAAAAACAAACAAACAAACTGGGGTTTAAACATAACCTCCTCCAACTTCGTTGGCTGAGATAATTAGAATTACATACGAGTACATCAGAACAATTGAGAATATGGAAGCAAGAAACACAAACATGCACAAGAAGGGAAACTCAGCGAGTGAATCATGAGTTCATTTACATAAGAGTGTCGGCCTCATAAACCGAAGGTTGTGGGCTCAAGTCCTGCACTACGGAACAAGACTTCAGCTCTGACAGTTAATATGAAGAAGACAATAATAGTCACCTTCCAAAAAAAACCCCAAAACAACTCTTATATAATACTTTACAGAACAAAACACAATAAAAACAACACATACACCAGTTAATAGAACTAAAATGAAAACACATAATAAAAGTACATAAAAGCAGAAATAAACAAACAATAAAATAATTCCCACCATCAACAATTGCAGGTGGCCAAAAAAAAAAAAAAACCCCAGCATTTTCAGGTCAGATTCAAAGGTTTTTCTCTCGTATATGACAACAACAAGACAAAACAAGAAATAACACAACTTATCAAATTATATAATCACTTCATCTGCCCTGTCAGCCGTCTGTCTGTGTTTGTGCATCAGACACAGAAAATACACTGAATGTTCTAAAATGAAATCAAACAGTTCAAATAAAACAAAAAAGTGGGTTTGGAGTGACTATTATGCTACCATTAAAAGAAAAGAAGAGTTTTTTTAATTGATTTGTTCAGTAAACTTATTTTACCTGCAACTTCAGCTTCTCACCAGCAGGAGCTGCTGCAGCGTCCTCAGCACCCCCACATTCAGCGTCTCTGACTTTCAAAGACAAATGAAATGGAAACTTTACACTGACCGTAGGTGAGAGTGTTTGTGTCTCTGTGGCCCTGTGGCAGACTGGCGTCCTGTCCAGGCTGCACGTCGCCTTTCACCCAGTGAACGCTGTCACAGGCTGCAGCTCCCTGTGACCCCTAAATGGAGTAAACAGGTAGAGAAAATGAAAGAACGGACTCAGAATGCAAAGGATTATTTTCATTGTTATTATAATATGATTTTTTGTTTGTTTGTTTGTTTTGTCCACAAGTTTGTAAAAAAAACAAAAAACAAAAAAAAGACTGGACCAGTGTCTGACACCATTTCCATGTCTTTTTAGTTAGGATCAATTCTGAATTTACTATAAAATGAACGAACAGCAAAATCTCAAGATGGTGTAACAGTTTTTAGTTTTTTTTGCTCAGTATAAATTGTCATTTAAAGGATTTTAAGTTTCTAAAATTAAATATTATCCAAGTCTGTCTGCATGTTTGTTAAAACCATAAAAACATACATTTTGTTGCTCTAATCAGTGTCGCAAACTAGGGCCCAATTGTTATGTGGGCCGCTGAAGAGGAGGTACTGCTGGCCCATCACCACCAGAGGGCGCCCTGCTTGGAGTGCGGGCTCCAAGCACGAGAGGGCGCCAGACCCAGAAGAAGTGACAGCTGTCACTCATCCTCAGCTCCAGCTGTCACTCATTCCTCATCATCACCATCACCATAAAGGCCGGACTGCAACTCCACCTCCTCGCCGAGAAATCAACTACCGAAGAGGTAATTTCTCTGCTGACTCATATCGTTGAGTGATAATCTGAACTTCTTTTGGAGCCGTTATCCTGTGGTGTTCGTCCTTATCTGTGGGATTGGCGTTTGGTGTGATCAGCGACAGCTTCGCCTCACACCCCAAACCAAGATAAGTGGTTAAACAGGAGCTGCACGAGTGTGTGATTGGAGGTGGAGGTGCTCCCTCCTAACTGAGTGCAGACTGTGGAATACTGAGTGTGCGGATTCACACTCATTCATCTTGTCTTTGTTTTCTGCCAGCAGTACCAGGGTCGACAGCCGAAGACAGAGGCCACCTGGGGATTCGGGACTTGGCGGCTCCGGTGTTCTTCAGACCGTTGGTGGTGGAAGCCGTGTGGGACGCGGCTCCTCTCTCGTCGGGGGTCTTCTATCTTCGAGCCTGCCCACACGTCACCTGGTGTTAATTGACTTTACTGATTTTGTGTGTTTAGTTGTGTGTTGTCACAACATTAAATTGTTACTTTTTGGCTTATTCATTGTCTGTTCTTTAGCGCCCCCTGTTGTGGGTCCGTGCTACGACACCTTCCCAACACCAATACAGTAAATATGATAAATAAATCACTGGCAAACTATCTGTATTAGTACCAGATTCAGCTTTATTATTCTTTCTTAAATAATTTAATGATTTCATGCTAAAATCAGCAAGTAAACTGTCAAGACCTCCACTCTTATTCATCGTATTGTTCCTTTGGAATAATGACTGAAACGCAAATAAATAAATAATAAATAAATAAATAAATAATTTTAAAAAATAAAAAAGACTGAATTAATAATTGATCTTTGCAATTATTGACCATTATTTTTCAAACAACATTCCTATGCATCAACCACCCCACCCCCCAAAAGATTGGTGACATCAAAAAGTGCTTTATGCACTTGGTGTTGTCACAAAGTAACTGTAACCATGGCAATAATGATTTACATGCTTGCAGCATTAAGATGTCACAAAGGAGGAAAACGACCACAAAGAGAATAACTGCACAAAGACCAGACTGTCACTGTTCTCACTACAACAAGCAGAGAAGTATTATATTAGAAACTCAGGACACATTTGTATCCAATTAATCAGCTTTAATCACTTTAATCAGCTTCAGACAAAATGTTGAGCAGAAGACAGAAAAAGGTAAGTTCTCCTCAATTCATCATTTAATTTCCTGTTTTGTCTTTTGTGATCTGTATTTTTTTTTTTCCTAAGTGTCCATTTTTAGCCAAATGTTACCTTCAAATCATTTAAAAGTTAGTTCATACAGGATCCCATTCTGGAGTTCCAGGACTACATGTGGGTCTCCAACCTGGAGAAAATACATTTTGGGGGTTGGTGGTGGGATTAGTACTCCATCCACATGTGTGCAGTAGGCTCGGGTACCCCCCTGTCCTACCACAGTGCCCCCCAAAAATGTGACCACTGGCACTGGAACATAAATGTCAGATGAATATTTGATCAAGATTATAAAGACATCAGGCTGATTATTTGTTTCTGTTTGCAGCACTGAAGCACTTCATGTTGGTATCATCCCCCCTCCACCCTCACCCCTTCTTTTTTCTCCACAGGGCAAAGAGATGAAGCAGCTGGCGTCGAGCTCAACTCTGGACCCACAGGGCGAGTGGACTGTGGTCAAGAAGGGAAAGAATGGAGGTGTTACTGGACATCTTCAACCTTCCATACCACCCATCAAAACGTCACACCGCTTTGATGTTTTAAGTGAAGAGAAGGTCCCTCCCTTGATGGTGACTTCAGACTGTGGTGTCTCACCTAAGGAGAGGTGGTCACCTCATTCTGGAGAGGAAGAACCGGCCTTCAAGCTCCAGTTGAAGACAATGTCCAACTCTCCAAAGCCTGGTGCTCCAAAGGCACCAGAGAAACGTCAGCAAAGTGTGACGTTTCTCGACTTCAGTGGTGGAGATCATCATCAAGAAAAGGAAGCTGTTGTTCATCAAAGCAAGGTCAGCAAGGTCATGATGCCATGTGACGACCTCTCAGACGCTGTTCTCTATGACCTAATGAAGATGAAAGAACAACAAGCTCAAATGAAGGAGGAGCTGGAAGCTGCAAAAGACCTGTTACAAAAAGAGTGTGCAGCAATGAGGGAGGAATATGAAAAAGCCCTCCAAGCAAAAGAGACAAAGTACCAGCAGCAGCTGGAAGCCCAGAAGGCCAGCTTTGGAGAGCAGCTGAAGGACCAACAAGTTAGATACCAGCAGATGATGGAAGACCAGAAGGCCACTGCTGAACAACAGCAGAAAGAACAGGAGGCCAAATTCCGACGGAAACTGGAAGACCAGGAAGCCAGCTTCCGGAAGGAAATGGAATCCAAGACGAAGAAGTCTTGGGTTTGCGTTGTTGGTGGCGCTTGTGTCCTCGTCGGGTTCTTGTCAGCAAAGTTTCTGGCAAAGTAAGAACCTGATCTGAGTGACAGAGTGCCGGAATACCAGGCAAAGAAGATCAAGAGAAGAACAAGAGAAGACTGCAGCTGGAATCATTATCAATAAATTTATAAAATGTGAACCACATTTCAAACTGACTATTTTTTGGGTGTGATAAGAATGTTTATAATGTATTTTAGGAGCTTTTCTTTCATTTATAAGCACGTAAGTTTGCTTTTGATCAGGATTTTACAATCATTTTGTGACTGACAGATTATCAGCAGCTGTTTGTGACCAACAGTTCACCTGAACAGAATCATTTCTTAAAAAAAAAAAAAACTTCATAATTTAATAGTTTCATTGATAAAACAGAAAAACAAAAACTATATTGCTGTTGTTTTTAAATGAAATATTTGTATTTTCCTAAAATTATATTTCCTGATGACCCAGTGAGAATGAAAATCAAATCAAATCATACAGATTAATGTCTCATGTTTTTACATTAGTGTACACACACACACACACACACACACACACACACACACACACACACACACACACACACACACACACACACACACACACACACACACACACAAACAAACAAACGGGTTTAAACATAACCTCCTCCAACTTCATTGGCTGAGATAATTATAATTACATATATCAGAACAACTGAGAATATGGAAGGAAAAAACACAAACACACACAAGAAGGGAAACTCAGCGAGTGTGTTGTGTGGACCGCCAGAAGAGGAGGTACTGCTGGCCCACCACCAGAGGGCGCCCTGCCAGCGAGTGAATCATGAGTTCATTTACATAAGAGTGTCGGCTTCATAATCCAAAGGTTGTGGGCTCAAGTTCTCCATGACGGAACAAGACTTCAGCTCTGACAGTTAATATGAAGAAGACATTAATGGTCACCTTACAAAAAAAAAAAAACTTTTATATAGTACTTTAAAGAACAAACACAATAAAAACAACACATACATCAGTTAATAGAACTAAAATGAAAACAAATAATAAAAGTACATAAAAGCAGAAATAAACATTAAACAAAAAACTAATTCTCACCATCAACAATTACAGGCAGCCAAGAAAAACAACAGCATTTTCAAGTCGGATTCAAAGGTTTTTCTCTTGTTTATGACAACAACAAGACAAAACAAGAAATAACACAACTTATCAAATTATATAATCAGTTCATCTGCAATATGTGCACCAAGATTGTTGAAAATCTGAGTGAAAAACATGAAATCTGTTAGTTGACCCCAATGACTGATCTTTTGTAAATTTGACATCATCTGGGCAATTCCAGAACCTACCTCCATATGTGTGGCAAGTTTGGTGTACATAGGATTGAAAAATTTAAATTTTCTCCATTTGTGACCGAGGCCAGCAGGTGCTGCTGTGCAGCAGATGTTAGTAAACATCACTCCCAAAGGCCAAAAGATGATCTAGCAACAGACGCTGGAGCCCACGGGTTTTTGCCTTGTGGTTAGAGTGCCTGCCTTCCATCCCACAGACCGTGTGTTTGAGCCCAGAGTAGGATGAAGCAACAAATGCAATGACCTTGACTCCAGTAATTGACCTTTGGTAAATTTGATGTCATGCAGGTACTTGCATAATTATATGTACTCCAAGTTTGGTGCAAACCAGAGTGAGAAATTTAAAATTTGGTTTTCGATCCCAATGATTGATCTTTAGTGAATTTGACCTCACCAGGACAATTCAAGAACCAAGTTCTGTATGTGTGCCAAGTTTGGTGCACATTGGAGTAAAAAACATAAATTTCAGCTTTTTGACCCAATGACCTTGGCCGCCAACTATTGACCTTTGGTAAATGTAATCTAATTTGGGCAGTTACAGAACTCTAAACCATATGTGTGCCAAATGTAGCACTATTTTTGTGAAAATCCGAATTTGATCTTTGACCCCGTGACCTTGACCTTGCCTTTAAGGGTAATTCTGGGGTTGACCATCATCCAGATAATTTTGGTGGAAATCTGTAAAACGACCTGGAAGGAGAAAAGGAACAAACAAACGGTGCACAAATTATCGTATGATTATGTTCAGCCTACAACATGCCCATGAGTAATAAACTGCATGAAACAAACACCTTTGGGTCTAGTGTGTAGCTCTATGCTCAAGTTATGTACCATATAAATCGAAATTTGTGGCCGAACATGCCCGTAAAAAGATATGAATTCTGCATTTGAGACTGTGCAACATAGGTTGTCAAAATGTGAATCAATTATATACTTGAGCATAAAATAAAAATCTATTACAAAACAAATTAATCAGTAACATTGCCTCATAGTTCACAAAAGCAACTCGAGCACATGTCAGACTTTTTGCTCACTTGCTTTCAGTGACTCTTAATTGGACATATGACTACATCTGAATAAATGCTGTAGGTTTTACCAAAGTAGGAAACCTTCTTGAGGACACGTGATGTTTGTCATCCTGTCACTCTGACTCCATCAAAGTCCTGGTGTTTGTTCTCAGGATGATATTAACTTCAAATATGTGTCTTCTCAGTTGTGAACCAGATACATGTTTTGGTTAATAAAAACATTCCAGCATCATTTTTGAGCATCACTCTTTGAGTTTCATAAACTGTTGAACATGTTTCGTTGTTCATTTCATTCTGTATTTTGTTGGTTTCGTCTCATGTGGAATCAATCAGATGGTTCGTTTTAATCTGGAATACAGATTATGAAGAAATGTTTCATGACAGCAAAACAGAGACATTAAAAAAGAGAAGATTTTTATTCCTGTAAAAGTTGAGTCATGACATCGCATAGAAAAAAAGCTACTTCGTCAGGTGATAGTGAGTGTCAGTCTGCACCTCACTTTCCAATATGAGAGTGATTGGAGCATGTTTGATTAAGATATAATGTAAAATATGCATTAAATGGGGTTTTCAATGTCAAATTTAAATGGCCACAAAATCTGTAATCTGGATCAGATCAGGATCAAACTTTGTCACTCGATAAAGGATACCATCCCACATAATACTCTCAAATATATAAGAAATTGATATTTTTTGACAGTTGTGAATTTTTGATAATTAATTCAATGTTAAACAATAGGGATTTTTCCAATTTTCCAAGATTTTCCCATGACTTTCCCCTTTGACCCATGACCTTGAAAATTTAATCAGTTCTTGCCTGTCAGAATATGAATCTTCAGTAAAAATTTCATAATGATACATGAAAAATTGTGGGCTCCAGGCTGTTCAAAAACAAACAAACAAACTGGGGTTTAAACATAACCTCCTCCAACTTCGTTGGCTGAGATAATTAGAATTACATACGAGTACATCAGAACAATTGAGAATATGGAAGCAAGAAACACAAACATGCACAAGAAGGGAAACTCAGCGAGTGAATCATGAGTTCATTTACATAAGAGTGTCGGCCTCATAAACCGAAGGTTGTGGGCTCAAGTCCTGCACTACGGAACAAGACTTCAGCTCTGACAGTTAATATGAAGAAGACAATAATAGTCACCTTCCAAAAAACCCCCAAAACAACTCTTATATAATACTTTACAGAACAAAACACAATAAAAACAACACATACACCAGTTAATAGAACTAAAATGAAAACACATAATAAAAGTACATAAAAGCAGAAATAAACAAACAATAAAATAATTCCCACCATCAACAATTGCAGGTGGCCAAAAAAAAAAAAAACCCCCAGCATTTTCAGGTCAGATTCAAAGGTTTTTCTCTCGTATATGACAACAACAAGACAAAACAAGAAATAACACAACTTATCAAATTATATAATCACTTCATCTGCCCTGTCAGCCGTCTGTCTGTGTTTGTGCATCAGACACAGAAAATACACTGAATGTTCTAAAATGAAATCAAACAGTTCAAATAAAACAAAAAAGTGGGTTTGGAGTGACTATTATGCTACCATTAAAAGAAAAGAAGAGTTTTTTTAATTGATTTGTTCAGTAAACTTATTTTACCTGCAACTTCAGCTTCTCACCAGCAGGAGCTGCTGCAGCGTCCTCAGCACCCCCACATTCAGCGTCTCTGACTTTCAAAGACAAATGAAATGGAAACTTTACACTGACCGTAGGTGAGAGTGTTTGTGTCTCTGTGGCCCTGTGGCAGACTGGCGTCCTGTCCAGGCTGCACGTCGCCTTTCACCCAGTGAACGCTGTCACAGGCTGCAGCTCCCTGTGACCCCTAAATGGAGTAAACAGGTAGAGAAAATGAAAGAACGGACTCAGAATGCAAAGGATTATTTTCATTGTTATTATAATATGATTTTTTGTTTGTTTGTTTGTTTTGTCCACAAGTTTGTAAAAAAAACAAAAAACAAAAAAAAGACTGGACCAGTGTCTGACACCATTTCCATGTCTTTTTAGTTAGGATCAATTCTGAATTTACTATAAAATGAACGAACAGCAAAATCTCAAGATGGTGTAACAGTTTTTAGTTTTTTTTGCTCAGTATAAATTGTCATTTAAAGGATTTTAAGTTTCTAAAATTAAATATTATCCAAGTCTGTCTGCATGTTTGTTAAAACCATAAAAACATACATTTTGTTGCTCTAATCAGTGTCGCAAACTAGGGCCCAATTGTTATGTGGGCCGCTGAAGAGGAGGTACTGCTGGCCCATCACCACCAGAGGGCGCCCTGCTTGGAGTGCGGGCTCCAAGCACGAGAGGGCGCCAGACCCAGAAGAAGTGACAGCTGTCACTCATCCTCAGCTCCAGCTGTCACTCATTCCTCATCATCACCATCACCATAAAGGCCGGACTGCAACTCCACCTCCTCGCCGAGAAATCAACTACCGAAGAGGTAATTTCTCTGCTGACTCATATCGTTGAGTGATAATCTGAACTTCTTTTGGAGCCGTTATCCTGTGGTGTTCGTCCTTATCTGTGGGATTGGCGTTTGGTGTGATCAGCGACAGCTTCGCCTCACACCCCAAACCAAGATAAGTGGTTAAACAGGAGCTGCACGAGTGTGTGATTGGAGGTGGAGGTGCTCCCTCCTAACTGAGTGCAGACTGTGGAATACTGAGTGTGCGGATTCACACTCATTCATCTTGTCTTTGTTTTCTGCCAGCAGTACCAGGGTCGACAGCCGAAGACAGAGGCCACCTGGGGATTCGGGACTTGGCGGCTCCGGTGTTCTTCAGACCGTTGGTGGTGGAAGCCGTGTGGGACGCGGCTCCTCTCTCGTCGGGGGTCTTCTATCTTCGAGCCTGCCCACACGTCACCTGGTGTTAATTGACTTTACTGATTTTGTGTGTTTAGTTGTGTGTTGTCACAACATTAAATTGTTACTTTTTGGCTTATTCATTGTCTGTTCTTTAGCGCCCCCTGTTGTGGGTCCGTGCTACGACACCTTCCCAACACCAATACAGTAAATATGATAAATAAATCACTGGCAAACTATCTGTATTAGTACCAGATTCAGCTTTATTATTCTTTCTTAAATAATTTAATGATTTCATGCTAAAATCAGCAAGTAAACTGTCAAGACCTCCACTCTTATTCATCGTATTGTTCCTTTGGAATAATGACTGAAACGCAAATAAATAAATAATAAATAAATAAATAAATAATTTTAAAAAATAAAAAGACTGAATTAATAATTGATCTTTGCAATTATTGACCATTATTTTTCAAACAACATTCCTATGCATCAACCACCCCACCCCCCAAAAGATTGGTGACATCAAAAAGTGCTTTATGCACTTGGTGTTGTCACAAAGTAACTGTAACCATGGCAATAATGATTTACATGCTTGCAGCATTAAGATGTCACAAAGGAGGAAAACGACCACAAAGAGAATAACTGCACAAAGACCAGACTGTCACTGTTCTCACTACAACAAGCAGAGAAGTATTATATTAGAAACTCAGGACACATTTGTATCCAATTAATCAGCTTTAATCACTTTAATCAGCTTCAGACAAAATGTTGAGCAGAAGACAGAAAAAGGTAAGTTCTCCTCAATTCATCATTTAATTTCCTGTTTTGTCTTTTGTGATCTGTATTTTTTTTTTTCCTAAGTGTCCATTTTTAGCCAAATGTTACCTTCAAATCATTTAAAAGTTAGTTCATACAGGATCCCATTCTGGAGTTCCAGGACTACATGTGGGTCTCCAACCTGGAGAAAATACATTTGGGGGTTGGTGGTGGGATTAGTACTCCATCCACATGTGTGCAGTAGGCTCGGGTACCCCCCTGTCCTACCACAGTGCCCCCCAAAAATGTGACCACTGGCACTGGAACATAAATGTCAGATGAATATTTGATCAAGATTATAAAGACATCAGGCTGATTATTTGTTTCTGTTTGCAGCACTGAAGCACTTCATGTTGGTATCATCCCCCCTCCACCCTCACCCCTTCTTTTTTCTCCACAGGGCAAAGAGATGAAGCAGCTGGCGTCGAGCTCAACTCTGGACCCACAGGGCGAGTGGACTGTGGTCAAGAAGGGAAAGAATGGAGGTGTTACTGGACATCTTCAACCTTCCATACCACCCATCAAAACGTCACACCGCTTTGATGTTTTAAGTGAAGAGAAGGTCCCTCCCTTGATGGTGACTTCAGACTGTGGTGTCTCACCTAAGGAGAGGTGGTCACCTCATTCTGGAGAGGAAGAACCGGCCTTCAAGCTCCAGTTGAAGACAATGTCCAACTCTCCAAAGCCTGGTGCTCCAAAGGCACCAGAGAAACGTCAGCAAAGTGTGACGTTTCTCGACTTCAGTGGTGGAGATCATCATCAAGAAAAGGAAGCTGTTGTTCATCAAAGCAAGGTCAGCAAGGTCATGATGCCATGTGACGACCTCTCAGACGCTGTTCTCTATGACCTAATGAAGATGAAAGAACAACAAGCTCAAATGAAGGAGGAGCTGGAAGCTGCAAAAGACCTGTTACAAAAAGAGTGTGCAGCAATGAGGGAGGAATATGAAAAAGCCCTCCAAGCAAAAGAGACAAAGTACCAGCAGCAGCTGGAAGCCCAGAAGGCCAGCTTTGGAGAGCAGCTGAAGGACCAACAAGTTAGATACCAGCAGATGATGGAAGACCAGAAGGCCACTGCTGAACAACAGCAGAAAGAACAGGAGGCCAAATTCCGACGGAAACTGGAAGACCAGGAAGCCAGCTTCCGGAAGGAAATGGAATCCAAGACGAAGAAGTCTTGGGTTTGCGTTGTTGGTGGCGCTTGTGTCCTCGTCGGGTTCTTGTCAGCAAAGTTTCTGGCAAAGTAAGAACCTGATCTGAGTGACAGAGTGCCGGAATACCAGGCAAAGAAGATCAAGAGAAGAACAAGAGAAGACTGCAGCTGGAATCATTATCAATAAATTTATAAAATGTGAACCACATTTCAAACTGACTATTTTTTGGGTGTGATAAGAATGTTTATAATGTATTTTAGGAGCTTTTCTTTCATTTATAAGCACGTAAGTTTGCTTTTGATCAGGATTTTACAATCATTTTGTGACTGACAGATTATCAGCAGCTGTTTGTGACCAACAGTTCACCTGAACAGAATCATTTCTTAAAAAAAAAAAAAACTTCATAATTTAATAGTTTCATTGATAAAACAGAAAAACAAAAACTATATTGCTGTTGTTTTTAAATGAAATATTTGTATTTTCCTAAAATTATATTTCCTGATGACCCAGTGAGAATGAAAATCAAATCAAATCATACAGATTAATGTCTCATGTTTTTACATTAGTGTACACACACACACACACACACACACACACACACACACACACACACACACACACACACACACACACACACACACACACACACACACAAACAAACAAACGGGTTTAAACATAACCTCCTCCAACTTCATTGGCTGAGATAATTATAATTACATATATCAGAACAACTGAGAATATGGAAGGAAAAAACACAAACACACACAAGAAGGGAAACTCAGCGAGTGTGTTGTGTGGACCGCCAGAAGAGGAGGTACTGCTGGCCCACCACCAGAGGGCGCCCTGCCAGCGAGTGAATCATGAGTTCATTTACATAAGAGTGTCGGCTTCATAATCCAAAGGTTGTGGGCTCAAGTTCTCCATGACGGAACAAGACTTCAGCTCTGACAGTTAATATGAAGAAGACATTAATGGTCACCTTACAAAAAAAAAAAAACTTTTATATAGTACTTTAAAGAACAAACACAATAAAAACAACACATACATCAGTTAATAGAACTAAAATGAAAACAAATAATAAAAGTACATAAAAGCAGAAATAAACATTAAACAAAAAACTAATTCTCACCATCAACAATTACAGGCAGCCAAGAAAAACAACAGCATTTTCAAGTCGGATTCAAAGGTTTTTCTCTTGTTTATGACAACAACAAGACAAAACAAGAAATAACACAACTTATCAAATTATATAATCAGTTCATCTGCAATATGTGCACCAAGATTGTTGAAAATCTGAGTGAAAAACATGAAATCTGTTAGTTGACCCCAATGACTGATCTTTTGTAAATTTGACATCATCTGGGCAATTCCAGAATCTACCACCACATGTGTGGCAAGTTTGGTGTAAATTGGATTGAAAAACAAATTTTCTCCATTTGTGACCGAGGCCAGCAGGTGGTGTTGTGCAGCAGATGTTAGTAAACATCACTCCCAAAGGCCAAAAGATGATCTAGCAACAGACACTAGAGCCCACAGGTTTTTGCTTTGTGGTTAGAGTGCTTGTCTTCCATCCCACAGACCGTGTGTTTGAGCCCAGAGTAGGATGAAGCAACACATGCAATGACCTTGACTCCAATAATTGACCTTTGGTAAATTTGATGTCATCTAGGTACTTGCATAATTATATGTACTCCAAGTTTGGTGCAACCCAGAGTGAGAAATTTAAAATTTGGTTTTTGATCCCAATGATTGATCTTTGGTGAATTTGACCTCACCAGGACAATTCAAGAACCGAGTTCCATATGTGTGCCAAGTTTGGTGCACATTGAACTGAAAAAAGTAAATTTCAACTTTTTGACCCAATGACCTTGACCCCCAACTATTGACCTTTGGTAAATATGATCTCATTTGGGCAGTTACAGAACTCTAAACCATATGTGTACCAAATGTCACTATTTTTGTGAAAATCCAAATTTGATCTTTGACCCCATGACCTTGACCTTGCCTTTAAGGGTAATTCTGGGGTTGACCATCATCCAGATAATTTTGGTGGAAATCTGTAAAACGACCTGGAAGGAGAAAAGGAACAAACAAACGATGCACAAATTATTGTATGATTATGTTCAGCCTACAACATGCCCATGAGTAATAAACTGCATGAAACAAACACCTTTGGGTCTAGTGTGTAGCTCTATGCTCAAGTTATGTACCATATAAATCGAAATTTGTGGCCGAACATGCCCGTAAAAAGATATGAATTCTGCATTTGAGACTGTGCAACATAGGTTGTCAAAATGTGAATCAATTATATACTTGAGCATAAAATAAAAATCTATTACAAAACAAATTAATCAGTAACATTGCCTCATAGTTCACAAAAGCAACTCAAGCACGTCAGACTTTTTGCTCACTTGCTTTCAGTGACTCTTAATTGGACATATGACTAAATCTGAATAAATGCTGTAGGTTTTACCAAAGTAGGAAACCTTCTTGAGGACACGTGATGTTTGTCATCCTGTCATTCTGACTCCATCAAAGTCCTGGTGTTTGTTCTCAGGATGATATTAACTTCAAATTTGTGTCTTCTCGGTTGTGAACCAGATACATGTTTTGGTTAATAAAAACATTCCAGCATCATTTTTGAGCATCGCTCTTTGAGTTTCTGGGCGAAGATGATGAAGAAGAGGAGGAGAACATTTCAACAAACAGTGGGAGAAGAAGAAAACTAGAAGAGTGGAAATGAGAGTGGGGACTTTGAATGTTGGTAGTATGACTGGTAAAGGGAGAGAGCTGGCTGATATAATGAAGAGGAGAAAGGTAGACATATTGTGTGTGCAAGAGACCAAGTGGAAGGGAAGTAAGAGCAGGAGCATCGGCGGTGGGTACAAGTTGTTGTACCATGGTGAGGACAGGAAGAGAAATGGTGTTGGGGTCATTTTAAAGGAAGAGTATGTTAAAAGTGTGTTGGAGGTTAAGTGAGTGTCTGACAGGGTGATGAGTGTGAAGTTAGAAATTGAAGGGGTGATGATGAATATCATCAGTGCATATGCCCCACAGGTAGGTTGTGAGATGAAGGAGAAAGAAGATTTCTGGAGTGTGTTAGATGAGGTGGTGGAGAGTGTGCCCAAGCATGAAAGAGTGGTGATAGGAGCGGACTTCAATGGGCATCCAAAAAGGATGGAAATGGCTGTGGTGAATACCTACTTTAAGAAAAGGAAGGAGCACAGGGTAACATATAAGAGTGGAGGAAGGTGTACACAGGTGGACTACATTCTTTATAGGTGATGCAAGCTAAAAGAAATCAGAGACTGTAAGGTGGTGGCAGGAGAGAGTGTCGTTAGACAGTATAGGATGGTTGTTTGTAGGATGACTTTAGAGGTAAAGAAGAAAAGAGTGAGAGCTCAGCAAAGGGTCAGATGGTGGAAGCTGAAGGAGGAAGAGTGTTGTGTGAAATTTAGCGAGCAGGTGAGAGAAGCACTGGTTGGAGGGAAAGCAATTTTGGACAACTGGAAACAACTGGAAAAGTACTGCAGATGTGGTGAGGGAGACAACTAGGACAGTACTGGGTATGACATCTGGACAATGGAAGGAAGACAAGGAGACATGGTGGTGAAATGAAGAGGTCCAGGAAAGCATAAGGAGAAAGAGGTTGGAGAAAAAGTTTTGGAATAGTCGGAGAGATGAAGAAAGTAGACAGGAGTACAAGGAGATGTGGCGTAAGGTGAAAAGAGAAGTGGCAAAAGCGAAGGGAAAGACATATTGTGAGCTGTACAAGAAGTTGAATAGTAAGGAAGGAGAAAAGGACTTGTACCGATTGGCCAGACAAAGGGACAGAGCTGGAAAGGATGTGCAGCAGGTTAGGGTGGTAAAAGATGCACATGGTAATGTGCTGACAAGTGAGAAGTGTGTGCTGATAAGGTGGAGGGAATATTTTTAAGAGCTGATGAATAAAGAAAATGACCGAGAGAAAAGGCTGGATGATGTGGTGAGAGTAAATCAGAAAGTACAAGAGATGAGTAAGGAAGAAGTGAGGGCTGCTATGAAGAGGATGAAGAGTGGAAATGCAGTTGGTCCAGATGACATTCCAGTGGAGGCATGGAAATGTCTAGGAGAGATGGCAGTAGAGTTTCTAACCAGATTGTTTAATAAAATCTTGGAAAGTGAGAGGATGCCTGAGGAGTGGAGACAAAGTGTACTGGTTCCTATTTTCAAAAACAAGGGTGATGTGCAGAGTTGCAATAACTACAGAGGCATAAAGTTGATCAGCCACAGCATGAAGTTATGGGAAAGAGTAGTAGAAGCTAGGCTTAGAAAACAGGTGAAGATCTGTGAGCAGCAATATGGTTTCATGCCAAGAAAGAGCACTACAGATGCAATGTTTGCTCTGAGAATACTGTTGGAGAAGTACAGAGAAGGCCAGAAAGAGTTACATTGTGTGTTTGTGGACTTAGAAAAAGCTTATGATAGGGTGCCAAGAGAAGAGCTGTGGTATTGTATGAGGAAGTCTGGAGTGGCAGAGAAGTATGTTAGGGTAGTGCAGGACATGTACAAGAATAGTGTGACAGCAGTGAGATGCGCAGTCGGAATGACAGACTCATTCAAGGTGGAGGTGGGATTACACCAAGGATCAGCTCTGAGTCCGTTCTTGTTTGCAATGGTGACAGACAGGTTGACGAATGAGATCAGACAGGAGTCCCCATGGACTATGATGTTTGCAGATGACATTGTGATCTGTAGTGAGAGTAGAGAGCAAGTTGAGTCTAGTCTGGAGAGGTGGAGATATGCTTTGGAGAGAAGGGGAATGAAAGTCAGTAGAAGCAAGACTGAGTACATGTGTATGAATGGGAGGGAGCCCAGTGGAATAGTGCAGTTACAAGGAGTCAAAGTGGTGAAAGTAGATGAGTTTAAATATTTGGGGTCAACTGTTCAAAGTAATGGAGAGTGTGGTAGAGAGGTGAAGAAGAGAGTGCAGGCAGGGTGGAGTGGGTGGAGAAAGATGGCAGGAGTGATTTGTGACTGAAGAATATCAGCAAGAGTGAAGGGGAAAGTTTACAAGACAGTAGTGAGACCAGCTATGTTGTACGGCTTAGAGACGGTGGCACTAACAAAAAGACAGGAGGCAGAGGTGAAGATGTTGAGATTCTCTTTGGGAGTGACAAGAATGGACAAGATTAGGAATGAACATATCAGAGGGAAACAAAGACAGAGAGGCGAGATTGAGATGGTTTGGACATGTGCAGAGGAGGAACCCAGGGTATATAGGGAGAAGGATGCTGAGGATGGAGCCACCAGGCAGGAGGAGAAGAGGGAGGCCAAAGAGGAGGTTATTGGATGTGCTGAGGGAGAACATGCAGGTGGTTGGTGTGACAGAGGAAGACACAGAGGACAGGGTGAGATGGAAAAGATTGATCTGCTGTGGCGACCCCTAACGGGAACAGCCGAAAGACAAAGAAGAAGCTCTTTGAGTTTCATGCAACTGTTGAATTAATCACAGCGGTGAATGTTTCTTTGTTCATTTTATTCTGTTTTTTGTGGTTTTGTCTCATGGGGAAAAAGTCAGATGGTTCGTTTTTAATCTGGAATAGACATTATGAAGAGATGTTTCATGACAGCAAAACAGAGATATTAGAAAAGAGAAGATTTGTATTGGATCAAATCGGGATCAAACTTTGTCACTCGATAAAGGATACCATCCTGCATAACGCTTTCAAATATATAAGAAATTTGATATTTTTTGACAGAGTTGTGAATTTTTGATAATTCCTTCAATGTTAAAGGATAGGGATTTTTCCAATATTTTTCCCTGACTTTCCCCTTTGACCCATGACCTTGAAAATTTAATCATTTCTTGCCTGTCAGAATATGAATCTTCAGTAAAAATTTCATAATGATACATAAAAAATTGTGGGCTCCAGGCTGTTCAAAAACAAACAAACAAACAAACTGGGGTTTAAACACAACCTCCTCCAACTTCGTTGGCTGAGGTAATTATAATTACATATATCAGAACAATTGAGAACAGCAAAACAGAGACATTAAAAAAAGAAGATATTTATTGCTGTCAAAGTTGAGTCATAACATCGCATAGAAAAAAAGCTACTTTGTCAGGTGATAGTGAGTGTCAGTCTGCACCTCACTTTCCAATATGAGAGTAATTGGAGCATGTTTGATTAAGATATAATGTAAAATATACATTAAATGGGCTTTTCAATGTCAAATTTAAATTGCTACAAAATCTGTAATCTGGGTCAGATCAGGATCAAACTTGGTCACTCGATAAAGGATACCATCCCGCATAACACTCTCAAATATATAAAAAATTTGATATTTTTTGACAGAGTTGTGAATTTTTGATAATTCCTTCAATGTTAAAGGATAGGGATTTTTCCAATTGTCCAAGATTTTCCCCTGACTTTCCCCTTTGACCCATGACCTTGAAAATTTACTCAGTTCTTGCCTGTCAGAATATGAATCTTCAGTAAAAATTTCATAATGATACGTGACAAATTGTGGGCTCCAGGCTGTTCAAAAACAAACAAACAAACTGGGGTTTAAACATAACCTCCTCCAACTTCGTTGGCTGAGGTAATTATAATTACATATATCAGAACAATTGAGAATATGGAAGCAAGAAACACAAACATGCACAAGAAGGGAAACTCAGCGAGTGAATCATGAGTTCATTTACATAAGAGTGTCGGCCTCATAAACCGAAGGTTGTGGGCTCAAGTCCTGCATGATGGAACAAGATTTCAGCCCTGACAGTTAATATGAAGAAGACAATAATGGTCACCTTCCAAAAAAACAAAACAACCTTTATATAGTACAGTACAGAACAAAACACAATAAAAACAACACATACACCAGTTAATAGAACTAAAATGAAAACACATAATAAAAGTACATAAAAGCAGAAATAAAACATTAAACAATAAAATAATTCCCACCATCAACAATTGCAGGCAGCCAAGAAAAAGAAACAGCATTTTCAGGTCAGATTCAAAGGTTTTTCTCTCGTATATGACAACAACAAAACAAAACAAGAAATAACACAACTTATCAAATTATATAATCACTTCATCTGCCCTGTCAGCCGTCTGTCTGTGTTTGTGCATCAGACACAGAAAATACACTGAATGTTCTAAAATGAAATCAAACAGTTCAAACAAAACAAAAAAAGTGGGTTTGGAGCGACTATTATGCTACCATTAAAAGAAAAGAAGAGTTTTTTTTAATTGATTTGTTCAGTAAACTTATTTTACCTGCAATTGCAGCTTCTCACCAGCAGGAGCTGCTGCAGCGTCCTCAGCACCCCCACATTCAGCGTCTCTGACTTTCAAAAACAAATGAAATGGAAACTTTACACTGACCGTAGGTGAGAGTGTTTGTGTCGCTGTGGCCCTGTGGCAGACTGGCGTCCTGTCCAGGCTGCACGCCGCCTTTCACCCAGTGAACGCTGTCACAGGCTCCAGCTCCCTGTGACCCCTAAATGGAGTAAACAGGTAGAGAAAATGAAAGAAGGGACTCAGAATGCAAAGGATTATTTTCATTGTTATTATAATATGATTTTTTTTTGTTTTGTTTTGTCAATAAATATGTAAAAAAAGAAAAAAAAAAAAAAGATTGGACCAGTGTCTGACACCACGTCCATGTCTTATTAGTTAGGATCAATTCTGAATTTACTATAAAATGAACAAACAGCAAAATCTCAAGATGGTGTAACAGTTTTTAGTTTTTTTGCTCAGTATAAATTGTCATTTAAAGGATTTTAAGTTTCTAAAATTAAATATTATTTCCCCTCCAATTCTGTCTGCATGTTTGTTAAAACCATAAAAACATACGTTTTGTTGCTCTAATCAGTGTCGCAAACTAGGGCCCAATACAGTAAATATGATAAATAAATCACTGGCAAACTATCTGTATTAGTATCAGATTCAGCTTTATTATTCTTTCTTAAATCATTTAATGATTTCATGCTAAAATCCGAAAGTAAACTGTCAAGACCTCCACTCTTATTCATCGTATTGTTCCTTTGGAATAATGACTGAAATGCAAATAAATAAATAATAAATAAATAAATAATTAAAAAAATTTAAAAGACTGAATTAACAATTGATCTTTGCAATTATTGATCATTATTTTTCAAACATCTCCATTCCTATGCATCAACACCCCCCAAAAGATTGGTGACATCAAAAAGTGCTTTATGCACTTGGTGTTGTCACAAAGTAACTGTAACCATGGCAACAATGATTTACATGCTTGCAGCATTAAGATGTCACAAAGGAGGAAAACGACCACAAAGAGAATAACTGCACAAAGACCAGACTGTCATTGTTCTCACTACAACAAGCAGAGAAGTATTATATTAGAAACTCAGGACACATTTGGATCCAATTAATCGGCTTTAATCACTTTAATCAGCTTCAGACAAAATGTTGAGCAGAAGACAGAAAAAGGTAAGTTCTCCTCAATTCATCATTTAATTTCCTGTTTTGTCTTTTGTGATCTGTATTTTTTTTTTCTAAGTGTCCATTTTTAGCCAAATGTTACCTTCATTTAAAAGTTAGTTCATACAGGATCCCATTCTGGACTTCCAGGACTACATGTGGGTCTCCAACCTGGAGAAAATACATTTTGGGGGTTGGTGGTGGGATTAGTACTCCATCCACATGTGTGCAGTAGGCTCGGGTACCCCCCTGTCCTACCACAGTGCCCCCAAAAAATGTGACCACTGGCACTGGAACATAAATGTCAGATGAATATTTGATCAAGATTATAAAGACATCAGGCTGATTATTTGTTTCTATCTGCAGCACTGAAGCACTTCATGTTGGTATCATCCCCCCTCCACCCTCACCCCTTCTTTTTTCTCCACAGGGCAAAGAGATGAAGCAGCTGGCGCCGAGCTCAACTCTGGACCCACAGGGCGAGTGGACTGTGGTCAAGAACGGAAAGAATGGAGGTGTTAGAGGTGTTACTGGACATCTTTCACCTTCCATACCACCCATCAAAACGTCACACCGCTTTGATGTTTTAAGTGAAGAGAAGGTCCCTCCCTTGATGGTGACTTCAGACTGTGGTGCCTCACCTAAGGAGAGGTGGTCACCTCATTCTGGAGAGGAAGAGCCGGCCTTCAAGCTCCAACTGAAGACAATGTCCAACTCTCCAAAGCCTGGTGCTCCAAAGGCACCAGAGAAACGTCAGCAAAGTGTGACGTTTCTCGACTTCAGTGGTGGAGATCATCATCAAGAAAAGGAAGCTGTTGTTCTTCAAAGCAAGGTCAGCAAGGTCATGATGCCGTGTGACGACCTCTCAGACGCTGTTCTCTATGACCTAATGAAGATGAAGGAACAACAAGCTCAAATGAAGCAGGAGCTGGAAGCTGCAAAAGACCTGTTACAAAAAGAGTGTGCAGCAATGAGGGAGGAATATCAAAAAGCCCTCCAAGCAAAAGAGACAAAGTACCAGCAGCAGCTGGAAGCCCAGAAGGCCAGCTTTGGAGAGCAGCTGAAGGACCAACAAGTTAGATACCAGCAGATGATGAAAGACCAGAAGGCCACTGCTGAACAACAGCAGAAAGAACAGGAGGCCAAATTCCGACAGAAGCTGGAAGACCAGGAAGCCAGCTTCCGGAAGGAAATGGAATCCAAGACGAAGAAGTCTTGGGTTTACGTTGTTGGTGGCGCTTGTGTCCTCGTCGGGTTCTTGTCAGCTAAGTTTCTGGCAAAGTAAGAACCTGATCTGAGTGACAGAGTGCCGGAATACCAGGCAAAGAAGATCAAGAGAAGAACAAGAGAAGACTGCAGCTGGAATGATTATCAATAAATTTATAAAATGTGAACCACATTTCAAACTGACTATTTTTTGGGTGTGTTAATGTTTATAATGTATGTTAGGAGCTTTTCTTTCATTTATAAGCACGTAAGTTTGCTTTTGATCAGGATTTTACAATCATTTTGTGACTGACAGATTATCAGCAGCTGTTTGTGACCAACAGTTCACCTGAACAGAATCATTTCTTTAAAAAAAAAAACTTCATAATTTAATAGTTTCATTGATAAAACAGAAAAACAAAAACTATATTGTTGTTGTTTTTAAATGAAATATTTGTATTTTCCTAAAATTATATTTCCTGATGACCCAGTGAGAATGAAAATCAAATCAAATCATACAGATTAATGTCTCATGTTTTTACATTACTGTACACACACACACACACAAACAAACAAACGGGTTTAAACATAACCTCCTCCAACTTCATTGGCTGAGATAATTATAATTACATATATCAGAACAACTGTGAATATGGAAGGAAAAAACACAAACACACACAAGAAGGGAAACTCAGTGAGTGTGTTGTGTGGGCCGCCAGAAGAGGAGGTACTGCTGGCCCACCACCAGAGGGCGCCCTGCCTGAAGTGCGGGCTTCAGGCACGAGAGGGCGCTGCCGCCACGGTCACAGCCGGGGGTGACAGCTGTCACTCATTATCTCTTGACAGCTGTCACCCATCTACACTTCATCATCCCACTCCATAAAGACTGGACGTCACCTCCACCTTGTTGCCGAGATATCGTCTACCTTAGGCGGTAACCTTCTCAGCCTGCATATCCAGATAAGTGGTTACTCAGACACTGCACGAGTGTGTGTTAGAGGTGGAGGTGGAATTCCCACCGTTGTTGTTACTGGGTGTTCACACACCCACATCTGATTGTGTCTGCTCCTCGCCAGCAGTACCAGATCCGACACGCGGAGACAGTGGCCACCTGGGGTGTTCGGGATTTGGCGGCTCCAGTATTCTCCAGGTTCGGTGGCGGAGGAAATCGTGTGGTTCCGGTTCTTCTCAGGACAGACGTCCTCTATCCTCAAGCCTGCCCACACGTCACCTTTGCTAATTGACTATTGTACATATTCTGTAATCTGCTGTGTTTGGTTGTGCTTTTCACAACAGTAAAGTGTTCATATTTGACTCTTTCATTGTCCGTTCATTTACGCCCCCTGTTGTGGGTCCGTGTCACTACACTTTCACAACAGGATATCTCGGCCAGCGTCATGGACTCCGAGGGGCATCACCCAGCCATTGAACGGTCAATGGGAGAGCAGGGTGCACAGACGTCTGCAGGAGGTGTGATTGGTGAGTTGCAGCACATCCTCACCGCCTTTACGGCTCGGTTGGATCAGATGACCGAGCAAAACTGTTGTGAAAGTGTAGGTACACGGACCCACAACAGGGGGCGTAATGAACGGACAATGGAGAAAGGTGAATAACAAGTTTTACTGTTGTGAAACGAGCACAACGAATACAACAATTAACAATTTGGGGTCGAATCCGCTGGTGTCGTGTGGGCAGGCTCGAAGGTAGGAGACGTCCGTCTCAGTCGAACCGGAACCACCCAGATCTCCTCTGCCACCGAACCCTGGAAATACTGGAACCGCCAAGTCCCGAATTCCCAGGTGGCCACTGCCTCCGCTCGTCGGATCCGGTACTGCTGGCGGGAGAGAGCAACAACACACAGGTGTGGATGCGACAGCACCCAGTAACGGAGAGGGGAAGAGCCGCCTCCACCTCTTGTCAATATATAACAGGAAGGTGAGTACTTATCCAAGCAATTTAGCTATCAGTAGTCAGCAGTCCTGAAAAGGTTTAACAAGTTTTAGCTGGTTATTCAGACTATGAATGCAGAGAACGTTACCTCAGTCTTAAGGCGATATCTCGGCACTGAGGTGGAGACGCCGTCCTGATGATATACCCCCGGGCTGAGTGGAGTCAGCTGTGTCCAGTAATGGGTGACAGCTGTCACCCTGACTGCTCTCGTACGGCGGCGGCGCCCTCTGGTGCCTGGAGCCCGCACTCCAGGCAGGGCGCCCTCTGGTGGTGGTGGGCCAGCAGTACCTCCTCTTCAGCGGCCCACACAACAGGACCCCCCCCCTCAACGGGCGCCTCCTGGCGCACGACCGGGCTTGTCCGGATGGCGACGGTAGAAGTCGGCCAGGAGGGCCGGGTCCAGGATGAAGCCCTTCTTCACCCAGGAGCGTTCTTCGGGGCCGTACCCCTCCCAGTCCACCAGGTACTGAAAACCCCGGCCCATTCGACGGACGTCGAGGAGCCGGCGCACGGTCCAAGCCGGTTCCCCGTCGATGATCCGGGCAGGAGGTGGTGCCGGACCCGGGGTGCAGAGGGGTGAGGTGTGATGGGGTTTTATCCGGGAGACATGGAAAACTGGATGAATCCGCAGCGAGGCCGGAAGCTGGAGCCTCACTGCGGCGGGATTGATGACTTTGAGGATCGTGAAGGGACCAATGTATCGTTCTTGGAGATTGGGGGAGTCCACTTGAAGGGGAATGTCCTTGGTGGACAACCACACTTCCTGCCCAGGACGATACTTGGTGGCCGGGGCCCGCCGCCGGTCTGCATGTTTCTTCGCCCTCGTCCGGGCCTTCAACAAAGCAGAGCGGGCGGCACGCCACACCCGACGGCACTTCCGTAGGTGGGCCTGGACCGAGGGCACACCGACCTCTCCCTCGACCACCGGAAACAAGGGGGGCTGATACCCCAAGCACACCTCAAACGGGGAGAGGCCGGTGGCTGATGACACTTGGCTGTTGTGGGCGTACTCGATCCAGGCCAGGTGGGTACTCCAGGCCGTCGGGTGCGCGGCTGTCACACAGCGAAGTGTCTGCTCCAGTTCCTGATTTGCCCGCTCTGCCTGCCCGTTGGTCTGGGGGTGGTACCCAGACGAGAGGCTGACCGTGGCCCCCAGTTCCCGGCAGAAGCTCCTCCAGACGTGCGAGGTGAACTGGGGACCGCGATCGGAGACGATGTCTGATGGTATTCCATGCAGACGGACGACGTGGTGGACCAGGAGGTCCGCTGTCTCCTGGGCCGTTGGGAGCTTCGGGAGGGCCACGAAGTGGGCCGCCTTGGAGAAACGGTCCACTATCGTGAAGACGACGGTGTTTCCCTGGGACGGCGGGAGACCCGTGACGAAGTCCAGGCCGATGTGGGACCAACGGCGATGAGGCACGGGCAGTGGCTGTAGCAGCCCTGAGGTCTTTCGGTGGTCTGCCTTGCCCCTGGCGCAGGTGGTACAGGCCTGGACGTAGTCCCGGACGTCGGCCTCCAGGGACGCCCACCAGAAGCGTTGCCGGACGACTGACATGGTCCTTTGCACCCCAGGGTGACAGGAGAGCTTAGAACCGTGACAGAAGTCCAGGACTGCAGCCCTAGCCTCTGGTGGGACATATAGTCTGTTCTTTGGTCCGTGTCCGGGGTCCGGGTCACGGGTCAGGGCCTCCCGGACGGTCTTCTCCACGTCCCAGGTGAGGGCGGCCACGATAGCGGACTCCGGGATGATGGGATCCGGGGGATCCGACGGTTCCGTTTTGACTTCGTCTTCATGCACCCGGGACAATGCATCCGATCTTTGATTCTTGGTCCCGGGACGGTAGGTAATCCGGAAGTCAAAACGGCCAAAGAACAGTGACCAGCGGGCTTGCCTGGGGTTCAGCCGCTTGGCGGTCCTGATGTACTCCAGGTTCCGATGGTCAGTGAAAACCGTGAATGGCACGGCTGTTCCCTCCAACAGATGTCTCCACTCTTCGAGGGCCTCTTTCACAGCTAGGAGTTCCCGATTGCCGACGTCATAGTTCCGTTCAGCGGGGGTCAACCTGCGGGAAAAATAGGCACACGGGTGAAGGACCTTATCGGTCTTCCCGCTCTGGGAGAGCACCGCTCCTATCCCTGAGTCCGAGGCATCCACTTCAACCACTAACTGGCGGCTAGGATCGGGCTGCACCAGAACAGGTGCAGACGAAAAGCGCCGTTTCAACTCCTTGAACGCGGCTTCGCACCGATCCGACCAGGTGAAGGGGACTTTTGGAGAGGTCAGGGCTGTCAGGGGGCTAACTACCTGACTGTAGCCCTTAATGAACCTCCTGTAGAAATTAGCAAAGCCGAGGAACTGTTGCAGCTTCCTACGGCTTGTGGGTTGGGGCCAATCTCTCACCGCCGCAACCTTGGCCGGATCAGGGGCGACGGAGTTAGAGGAGATGATAAACCCCAGGAAGGACAAAGAAGTGCGGTGGAATTCACACTTCTCGCCCTTCACAAACAGGCGGTTCTCTAACAACCGCTGCAGGACCTGACGGACATGCCGGACATGAGTCTCAGGATCCGGGGAAAAGATGAGTATATCGTCTAGATACACGAAGACGAACCGGTGCAGGAAGTCCCGCAAGACATCGTTTACCAACGCTTGGAAAGTCGCGGGAGCATTAGTGAGACCGAACGGCATGACCAGGTACTCAAAATGACCTAAGGGGGTGTTAAATGCCGTCTTCCATTCGTCTCCCTTCCGGATCCGAACCAAATGATACGCATTCCTAAGATCCAGCTTGGTGAAGATTTTGGCTCCATGCAAGGGGGTGAACACTGAATCCAACAAGGGCAACGGGTATCGGTTGCGAACCGTGATTTCGTTCAACCCCCTGTAATCAATGCATGGACGAAGCCCGCCATCTTTTTTACCCACAAAAAAGAAACCTGCACCCATCGGAGAGGTGGAATTCCGGATCAACCCGGCAGCTAATGAGTCCCGGATGTAGGTCTCCATTGATTCACGCTCCGGCCGTGAGAGGTTGTACAGCCTACTGGACGGGAACTCACTGCCTGGAACCAAATCAATGGCACAATCATACGGGCGGTGGGGAGGAAGCGTGAGAGCCAGATCCTTGCTGAACACGTCAGCGAGGTCATGGTACTCCGCCGGCACCGCCTTCAGATTGGGCGGGACTCGGACCTCCTCCTTAGCTTGGGAGCCGGGAGGAACCGAGGAACCTAGACACTCCCGATGGCAGGTTTCGCTCCACTGAACCACTACCCCGGACGGCCAATCGATCCGGGGATTGTGCTTTAGCATCCAGGGAAAACCCAAAACCACACGGGAGGTGGCCTGAGTCACAAAGAACTCGATCACCTCCCGGTGGTTACCTGACACCACCAGAGTTACTGGAGGTGTCTTATGCGTGATTGGTGGGAGTAGGGAGCCATCTAGCGCACGAACCTGCACAGGCGAGGTAAGAGCCACCAGAGGGAGCCCTATCTCCCTGGCCCATCTACTGTCAAGCAGATTCCCCTCAGAGCCCGTGTCCACCAGTGCTGGGGCCTTCAGGGTTGAATCCTCAAACAGGATCGTGACTGGGAGTCGTGTAGCAATGTGGGTGTGTCCCACGTGAATGTTTTGGCCCACCCCTGGCCCAGTCTCTAGGGGCGGGCGTTTGGCATTTGACCGCTCGGGGCAGTCTCTCACATGGTGCTCTATTGAACCACAAACAAGACACGCTCCGTGGGTCCATCTCCTCTGTGCATCTGGTGCCCTAAATGTTGCCCTACTCGTGTCCCTAGCTTCGTCAGTAGGGGGAGCTGTGACCCCACGGAGCGCAGGGGCTGTGGAGCGTGGGGAAGGCGGAGCTCGATCGGAACCGGAAGGGAGAGGGACGACGCGTGCCTGGCCACGCCCTTCGCCTCGTTCCCGACGGCGTTCTTCTAACCGGTTGTCGAGTCGTATGACCAGATCGATGAGCCCGTCTAAGTCCCGCGGTTCGTCCTTCGCCACCAGGTGCTCTTTTAGGACCAATGACAGTCCGTTTACAAAGGCGGCGCGGAGGGCAGTGCTATTCCAGCCGGATCTCGCCGCCGCGATGCGGAAGGCGACTGCATAGGCAGCTGCGCTCCGACGCCCCTGTCTCATTGACAGTAGCGCGGTTGAAGCGGACTCTCCTCTGTTGGGATGGTCGAACACCGTTCTGAGCTCCCGTACAAACCCAACGTATGTATGAAGGAGCCGTGAGTTCTGCTCCCAGAGCGCTGTAGCCCAAGCGCGTGCCTCCCCGCGAAGCAGATTTATTACATAAGCTACTTTGCTAGCATCAGTCGCGTACATCACGGGACGCTGTGCGAAGACGAGCGAACACTGCATCAGAAAATCCGCGCACGTCTCCACACAGCCTCCGTACGGTTCTGGAGGGCTTATGTATGCTTCTGGGGACGGAGGAAGGGACCGTTGAACGACCAGTGGAACGTCACTTTCACGCGCAGGGTCCTCGGGAGGGAGAGCCGCAGCGGCGCCCAAAGGGCGCGCCTCCACTTGTGCGGCGAGAGCCTCCACCCTGCGGTTTAGGAGAACGTGCTGCTCGGTCATTAAATCGATCCGAGAGGTGAAAGCGGTGAGGATCCGCTGCAACTCACCGATTACCCCTCCCGAAGCCGCCGACGCGCCTTGGTCTTCCATTGGCCGTTCAACAGCCGGTTGACGCCCCTCGGGGTCCATGACGCTGGCCGAGATATCCTGTTGTGAAAGTGTAGGTACACGGACCCACAACAGGGGGCGTACTGAACGGACAATGGAGAAAGGTGAATAACAAGTTTTACTGTTGTGAAACGAGCACAACGAATACAACAATTAACAATTTGGGGTCGAATCCGCTGGTGTCGTGTGGGCAGGCTCGAAGGTAGGAGACGTCCGTCTCAGTCGAACCGGAACCACCCAGATCTCCTCTGCCACCGAACCCTGGAAATACTGGAACCGCCAAGTCCCGAATTCCCAGGTGGCCACTGCCTCCGCTCGTCGGATCCGGTACTGCTGGCGGGAGAGAGCAACAACACACAGGTGTGGATGCGACAGCACCCAGTAACGGAGAGGGGAAGAGCCGCCTCCACCTCTTGTCAATATATAACAGGAAGGTGAGTACTTATCCAAGCAATTTAATTTAGCTATCAGTAGTCAGCAGTCCTGAAAAGGTTTAACAAGTTTTAGCTGGTTATTCAGACTATGAATGCAGAGAACGTTACCTCAGTCTTAAGGCGATATCTCGGCACTGAGGTGGAGACGCCGTCCTGATGATATACCCCCGGGCTGAGTGGAGTCAGCTGTGTCCAGTAATGGGTGACAGCTGTCACCCTGACTGCTCTCGTACGGCGGCGGCGCCCTCTGGTGCCTGGAGCCCGCACTCCAGGCAGGGCGCCCTCTGGTGGTGGTGGGCCAGCAGTACCTCCTCTTCAGCGGCCCACACAACAAAAACATCCTCCTGAACCGCAGGGTGGAGGCTCTCTCCGCACAGGTGGCAGCTATCGCTCAGGGCGCTGCTGCAGCTCCTCCTCCTGCCGACCCTGTGCAGGATATGAATGTTCCAGTGGTCGTTCAACAACCCCTCCCACCATCCCCTGAAGCATACATAAGCCCCCCAGAGCCGTACGGAAGTTGTGTGGAGACGTGCGCGGACTTTCTCATGCAGTGTTCGCTCGTCTTTGCACAACGTCCCGTCATGTACGCGTCTGATGCTAGTAAAGTAGCTTATGTAATTAATCTGCTTCGAGGAGAGGCACGCGCTTGGGCTACGGCGCTTTGGGAGCAAAATTCACGGCTCCTTCATATGTACACTGGGTTTGTGAGGGAGTTCAAAACCGTGTTTGATCACCCTAACAGGGGAGAGACCGCTTCAACTGTGCTGCTGTCAATGAGACAGGGACGCCGGCGCGCAGCCGCATATGCAGTCGACTTAAACATTAGGTCTCTCTCTATTAAACATTAGGTCTCTCTCTTCTAAGTCCCTGTTGGTAAATGATATAATAATTGATCAACATATTGATTTATTCTGCCTTACAGAAACCTGGTTACAGCAGGATGAATATGTTAGTTTAAATGAGTCAACACCCCCGAGTCACACTAACTGTCAGAATGCTCGTAGCACGGGCCGGGGCGGAGGATTAGCAGCAATCTTCCATTCCAGCTTATTAATTAATCAAAAACCCAGACAGAGCTTTAATTCATTTGAAAGCTTGACTCTTAGTCTTGTCCATCCAAATTGGAAGTCCCAAAAACCAGTTTTATTTGTTATTATCTATCGTCCACCTGGTCGTTACTGTGAGTTTCTCTGTGAATTTTCAGACCTTTTGTCTGACTTAGTGCTTAGCTCAGATAAGATAATTATAGTGGGGGATTTTAACATCCACACAGATGCTGAGAATGACAGCCTCAACACTGCATTTAATCTATTATTAGACTCTATTGGCTTTGCTCAAAAAGTAAATGAGTCCACCCACCACTTTAATCATATCTTAGATCTTGTTCTGATTTATGGTATGGAAATTGAAGACTTAACAGTATTCCCTGAAAACTCCCTTCTGTCTGATCATTTCTTAATAACATTTACATTTACTCTGATGGACTACCCAGCAGTGGGGAATAAGTTTCATTACACTAGAAGTCTTTCAGAAAGCGCTGTAACTAGGTTTAAGGATATGATTCCTTCTTTATGTTCTCTAATGCCATATACCAACACAGTGCAGAGTAGCTACCTAAACTCTGTAAGTGAGATAGAGTATCTTGTCAATAGTTTTACATCCTCATTGAAGACAACTTTGGATGCTGTAGCTCCTCTAAAAAAGAGAGCTTTAAATCAGAAGTGCCTGACTCCGTGGTATAACTCACAAACTCGTAGCTTAAAGCAGATAACCCGTAAGTTGGAGAGGAAATGGCGTCTCACTAATTTAGAAGATCTTCACTTAGCCTGGAAAAAGAGTCTGTTGCTCTATAAAAAAGCCCTCCGTAAAGCTAGGACATCTTTCTACTCATCACTAATTGAAGAAAATAAGAACAACCCCAGGTTTCTTTTCAGCACTGTAGCCAGGCTGACAAAGAGTCAGAGCTCTATTGAGCTGAGTATTCCATTAACTTTAACTAGTAATGACTTCATGACTTTCTTTGCTAACAAAATTTTAACTATTAGAGAAAAAATTACTCATAACCATCCCAAAGACGTATCGTTATCTTTGGCTGCTTTCAGTGATGCCGGTATTTGGTTAGACTCTTTCTCTCCGATTGTTCTGTCTGAGTTATTTTCATTAGTTACTTCATCCAAACCATCAACATGTTTATTAGACCCCATTCCTACCAGGCTGCTCAAGGAAGCCCTACCATTATTTAATGCTTCGATCTTAAATATGATCAATATATCTTTGTTAGTTGGCTATGTACCACAGGCTTTTAAGGTGGCAGTAATTAAACCATTACTTAAAAAGCCATCACTTGACCCAGCTATCTTAGCTAATTATAGGCCAATCTCCAACCTTCCTTTTCTCTCAAAAATTCTTGAAAGGGTAGTTGTAAAACAGCTAACTGATCATCTGCAGAGGAATGGTCTATTTGAAGAGTTTCAGTCAGGTTTTAGAATTCATCATGGTACAGAAACAGCATTAGTGAAGGTTACAAATGATCTTCTTATGGCCTCGGACAGTGGACTCATCTCTGTGCTTGTTCTGTTAGACCTCAGTGCTGCTTTTGATACTGTTGACCATAAAATTTTATTACAGAGATTAGAGCATGCCATAGGTATTAAAGGCACTGCGCTGCGGTGGTTTGAATCATATTTGTCTAATAGATTACAATTTGTTCATGTAAATGGGGAATCTTCTTCACAGACTAAAGTTAATTATGGAGTTCCACAAGGTTCTGTGCTAGGACCAATTTTATTCACTTTATACATGCTTCCCTTAGGCAGTATTATTAGACGGTATTGCTTAAATTTTCATTGTTACGCAGATGATACCCAGCTTTATCTATCCATGAAGCCAGAGGACACACACCAATTAGCTAAACTGCAGGATTGTCTTACAGACATAAAGACATGGATGACCTCTAATTTCCTGCTTTTAAACTCAGATAAAACTGAAGTTATTGTACTTGGCCCCACAAATCTTAGAAACATGGTGTCTAACCAGATCCTTACTCTGGATGGCATTACCCTGACCTCTAGTAATACTGTGAGAAATCTTGGAGTCATTTTTGATCAGGATATGTCATTCAAAGCGCATATTAAACAAATATGTAGGACTGCTTTTTTGCATTTACGCAATATCTCTAAAATCAGAAAGGTCTTGTCTCAGAGTGATGCTGAAAAACTAATTCATGCATTTATTTCCTCTAGGCTGGACTATTGTAATTCATTATTATCAGGTTGTCCTAAAAGTTCCCTAAAAAGCCTTCAGTTAATTCAAAATGCTGCAGCTAGAGTACTGACGGGGACTAGAAGGAGAGAGCATGTCTCACCCATATTGGCCTCTCTTCATTGGCTTCCTGTTAATTCTAGAATAGAATTTAAAATTCTTCTTCTTACTTATAAGGTTTTGAATAATCAGGTCCCATCTTATCTTAGGGACCTCGTAGTACCATATCACCCCAATAGAGCGCTTCGCTCTCAGACTGCAGGCTTACTTGTAGTTCCTAGGGTTTGTAAGAGTAGAATGGGAGGCAGAGCCTTCAGCTTTCAGGCTCCTCTCCTGTGGAACCAGCTCCCAGTTCAGATCAGGGAGACAGACACCCTCTCTACTTTTAAGATTAGGCTTAAAACTTTCCTTTTTGCTAAAGTTTATAGTTAGGGCTGGATCAGGTGACCCTGAACCATCCCTTAGTTATGCTGCTATAGACGTAGACTGCTGGGGGGTTCCCATGATGCACTGTTTCTTTCTCTTTTTGCTCTGTATGCACCACTCTGCATTTAATCATTAGTGATCGATCTCTGCTCCCCTCCACAGCATGTCTTTTTCCTGGTTCTCTCCCTCAGCCCCAACCAGTCCCAGCAGAAGACTGCCCCTCCCTGAGCCTGGTTCTGCTGGAGGTTTCTTCCTGTTAAAAGGGAGTTTTTCCTTCCCACTGTAGCCAAGTGCTTGCTCACAGGGGGTCGTTTTGACCGTTGGGGTTTTACATAATTATTGTATGGCCTTGCCTTACAATATAAAGCGCCTTGGGGCAACTGTTTGTTGTGATTTGGCGCTATATAAAAAAATTGATTGATTGATTGATTGACTTCCGCATTGCGGCTGCGAGGTCTGGCTGGAATAACGCTGCGCTCCGCGCCGCCTTCATAAACGGACTGTCGTCGGTCCTGAAGGAGCACCTGGTGGCCAAGGACGAACCGCGGGATTTGGATGGACTTATTGATCTCGTTATACGGTTAGACAATCGGTTAGAGGAACGCCGTCGGGAGCGAGACGAAGGACGTGGCCGGGCACGCGCCATCCCTCTCCCTTCTGGGTCTGAAAAGGTTCCGCCCTCCCCACGCTCCACAGCCGCAGCGCTCCGTGGGGCAACAGCACCCCCTGCTGGTGTTGCTAGGGAAACGCGCAGGGCCAATATAAGATCAAATGACAGAATGAGGAGGCTGGTCCACGGGGAGTGTTTTTTCTGCAGCTCAAAGGAGCATATACAGAGAAACTGCCGCAAACAGCCAAAACGACAACACTCGCCTTTAGAGACTGGGCTAAAGGGGGGTCATAACATGCACGTGGGACACACGACTCCCAGTTACAATCCTGAGTGGGGATTTAACCCTTTAAGCCCCAGCACTGGTGGACACGGGGTCAGAAGGGAATCTGCTGGATAGCAGATGGGCCAGGGAAGCAGGGCTCCCTCTGGTGGCGCTTCCTTCACCATTGCAGGTGCGGGCACTAGATGGCACCGTTCTCCCTTTAATCACGCACAAGACACAACCAGTAACTCTGGTAGTGTCTGGGAATCATCGGGAGGAGATCGAGTTTTTTGTGACTCCTACCTCCCGCGTGATTTTGGGCTTCCCTTGGATGTTGAAACACAATCCCCGGATTGATTGGCCGTCTGGGGTGGTGGTTCAGTGGAGCGAAACCTGCCATCGGGTGTGTTTAGGATCCTCGGTTCCTCCCGGTTTACAGGCTAAGGAGGAGGTCAAAGTCCCTCCCAATCTGACAGCGGTGCCGGTTGAGTACTACGATCTTGCTGACGTCTTCAGCAAGGATCTGGCACTCACCCTTCCTCCACACCATCCGTACGATTGTGCCATTGATTTGATACCAGGCGTGGAGTTCCCGTCCAGCAGGCTGTACAACCTCTCACGACCTGAACGCGAATCAATGGAGACCTACATCCAGGACTCATTAGCTGCCGGGTTGATCCGAAATTCCACCTCCCCGATGGGTGCAGGTTTCTTTTTTGTGGGCAAGAAAGATGGCGGACTCCGTCCTTGCATCGATTACAGGGGGCTGAATGAGATTACGGTTCGCAATCGATATCCATTGCCCTTGTTGGATTCCGTGTTCACCCCCCTGCATGGAGCCAAAATCTTTACAAAATTGGATCTTCGGAATGCGTATCACCTGGTTCGGGTCCGGAAGGGAGACGGATGGAAGACGGCATTTAACACCCCGTTAGGTCACTTTGAGTACCTGGTCATGCCGTTCGGCCTCACTAACGCCCCTGCAACGTTCCAAGCTTTGGTAAACGATGTCTTGCGGGACTTCCTGCACCGATTCGTCTTCGTATATCTGGACGATATTTTCATCTTTTCCCCGGACCCTGAGACTCATGTCCAGCATGTACGTCAGGTCCTGCAGCGGTTGTTGGAGAACCGGCTGTTTGTGAAAGGCGAGAAGTGTGAGTTTCACCGCACTTCTTTGTCCTTCCTGGGGTTTATCATCTCCTCTAACTCCGTCGCCCCTGATCCGGCCAAGGTTGCGGCGGTGAGAGATTGGCCCCAACCTACAAGCCGGAGGAAGCTGCAACAGTTCCTCGGCTTTGCAAATTTCTACAGGAGGTTCATAAAGGGCTATAGCCAGGTAGTTAGCCCCCTGACAGCCCTGACCTCTCCTAAAGTCCCCTTCACCTGGTCGGATCGGTGCAAAGCCGCATTCAAAGAGTTGAAACGACGGTTCTCGACTGCACCAGTGCTGGTGCAGCCCGAACTTAGCCGCCAGTTTGTGGTCGAAGTGGACGCCTCTGACTCAGGGATAGGAGCCGTGCTATCCCAGAGTGGAGAGACCGATAAGGTCCTTCACCCATGTGCCTATTTTTCCCGCAGGTTGACCCCAGCTGAACGGAACTATGACGTTGGCAATCGAGAACTCCTTGCGGTGAAAGAGGCTCTTGAGGAGTGGAGACACCTGTTGGAGGGAGCGTCTGTGCCGTTCACAGTTTTCACTGACCATCGGAACCTGGAGTATATCAGGACCGCCAGGCGGCTGAACCCCAGGCAAGCCCGCTGGTCACTGTTCTTGGGGCGTTTTGACTTCCGGATCACCTACCGCCCAGGGACCAAGAACCAGAGATCGGATGCCTTGTCCCGGGTGTATGAAGATGAAGTCAAGACTGAGCTGTCGGATCCACCGGAGCCCATCATTCCCGAGTCCACTATCGTGGCCACCCTCACCTGGGACGTGGAGAAGACCATCCGGGAGGCCCTGGCATGGAGCCCGGACCCCGGAACAGGGCCAAAGAACAGACTCTACGTCCCACCAGAGGCAAGAGCTGCTGTCTTGGATTTCTGTCATGGTTCTAAGCTCTCCTGTCATCCGGGGGTGCGAAGGACCGTGGCAGTGGTCCGGCAGCGCTTCTGGTGGGCGTCCCTGGAGGCCGACGTCCGGGAATATATCCAGGCCTGCACCACCTGTGCCAGGGGCAAGGCAGACCACCAGAAGGCACAGGGACTTCTTCAGCCACTTCCTGTGCCTCATCGCCCCTGGTCCCACATCGGTCTGGATTTTGTCACGGGCCTCCCGCCGTCCAAGGGCATGACAACCATCTTCACGATAGTGGACCGATTCTCCAAGGCGGCCCACTTCGTGGCCCTCCCGAAGCTCCCTACAGCCCAGGAGACTGCAAACCTCCTGGTCCACCACGTCGTCCGTCTGCATGGGATACCTACCGACATCGTCTCTGATCGTGGTCCCCAGTTTTCCTCACACGTCTGGAGGAGCTTCTGCTGGGAACTGGGGGCCACTGTGAGCCTCTCGTCCGGGTATCACCCGCAGACCAATGGACAGGCAGAACGGGAAAATCAGGAATTGGAGCAAGCCCTGCGCTGTGTGACGTCCGCCCACCCAACGGCCTGGAGTGAACATCTGGCCTGGATCGAGTACGCACATAACAGCCAGGTGTCCTCTGCCACCGGCCTCTCCCCATTTGAGGTGTGTTTGGGGTATCAGCCCCCGTTGTTTCCCATGGTGGAGGGAGAGGTCGGTGTGCCCTCGGTCCAGGCCCACCTGCGGAAGTGCCGTCGGGTGTGGCGCTCCGCCCGTTCTGCCTTGTTAAAGGCCCGGACGAGGGTGAAGACCCATGCAGACCGCCGGCAGTCCCCGGCCCCTGCTTACCAGCCCGGGCAGGAGGTGTGGCTATCCACAAAGGACATCCCCCTCCAGGTGGACTCTCCAAAGCTCAAGGACAGGTACATTGGACCGTATGAAATCCTCAAAATCCTCAGTCCTGCCGCACTGAAGCTCCGACTCCCAGCTTCACTGCGGATCCACCCGGTTTTTCACGTGTCAAGAATCAAACCCAACCACACCTCACCCCTCTGTGCTCCCGGACCGGCGCCGCCTCCTGCCCGGATCATCGACGGGGAGCCGGCTTGGTCCGTGCGCCGGCTCCTGGACGTCCATCAAATGGGCCGGGGGTTCCAGTATTTGGTGGACTGGGAGGGGTATGGACCCGAAGAACGCTCCTGGGTGAAGAGGAGCTTCATCCTGGACCCGGCCCTCCTGGCCGATTTCTACCGCCATCACCCGGACAAGCCTGGTTGGGCGCCAGGAGGCGCCCGTTGAGGGGGGGGTCCTGTTGTGTGGGCCGCCAGAAGAGGAGGTACTGCTGGCCCACCACCAGAGGGCGCCCTGCCTGAAGTGCGGGCTTCAGGCACGAGAGGGCGCTGCCGCCACGGACACAGCCGGGGGTGACAGCTGTCACTCATTATCTCTTGACAGCTGTCACCCATCTACACTTCATCATCCCACTCCATAAAGACCGGACGTCATCTCCACCTCGTTGCCGAGATATCGTCTACCTTAGGAGGTAACCTTCTCAGCCTGCATATCCAGATAAGTGGTTACTCAGACACTGCACGAGTGTGTGTTAGAGGTGGAGGTGGAATTCCCACCGTTGTTGTTACTGGGCTTCATAATCCAAAGGTTGTGGGCTCAAGTCCTCCATGACGGAACAAGACTTCAGCTCTGACAGTTAATATGAAGAAGACATTAATGGTCACCTTACAAAAAAAACAAAAACAACTTTTATATAGTACTTTATAGAACAAACACAATAAAAACAACACATACATCAGTTAATAGAACTAAAATGAAAACAAATAATAAAAGTACATAAAAGCAGAAATAAACATTAAACAAAAAACTAATTCTCACCATCAACAATTACAGGCAGCCAAGAAAAACAACAGCATTTTCAGGTCGGATTCAAAGGTTTTTCTCTTGCTTATGACAAGACAAAACAAGAAATAACACAACTTATCAAATTATATAATCAGTTCATCTGCAATATGTGCACCAAGATTGTTGAAAATCTGAGTGAAAAACATGAAATCTGTTAGTTGACCCCAATGACTGATCTTTTGTAAATTTGACATCATCTGGGCAATTCCAGAATCTACCACCACATGTGTAGCAAGTTTGGTGTAAATTGGATTGAAAAACAAATTTTCTCCATTTGTGACCGAGGCCAGCAGGTGGTGTTGTGCAGCAGATGTTAGTAAACATCACTCCCAAAGGCCAAAAGATGATCTAGCAACAGACACTAGAGCCCACAGGTTTTTGCTTTGTGGTTAGAGTGCTTGTCTTCCATCCCACAGACCGTGTGTTTGAGCCCAGAGTAGGATGAAGCAACACATGCAATGACCTTGACTCAAATAATTGACCTTTGGTAAATTTGATGTCATCTAGGTACTTGCATAATTATATGTACTCCAAGTTTGGTGCAACCCAGAGTGAGAAATTTAAAATTTGGTTTTCGATCCCAATGATTGATCTTTGGTGAATTTGACCTCACCAGGACAATTCAAGAACCGAGTTCCATATGTGTGCCAAGTTTGGTGCACACTGAACTGAAAAAAGTAAATTTCAACTTTTTGACCCAATGACCTTGACCCCCAACTATTGACCTTTGGTAAATATGATCTCATTTGGGCAGTTACAGAATTCTAAACCATATGTGTACCAAATGTCACACTATTTTTGTGAAAATCCAAATTTGATCTTTGACCCCATGACCTTGACCTTGCCTTTAAGGGTAATTCTGGGGTTGACCATCATCCAGATAATTTTGGTGGAAATCTGTAAAACGAGCTGAAAGGAGAAAAAGAACAAACAAACGGTGCACAAATTATCGTATGATTATGTTCAGCCTACAACATGCCCATGAGTAATAAACTGCATGAAACAAACACCCTTGGGTCTAGTGTGTAGCTCTATGCTCTATGCTATGTTATGTACCATCTAAATTGAAATTTGTGGCCGAACATGCCTGTAAAAAGATATGAATTCTGCATTTGAGACTGTGCAACATAGGTTGTCAAAATGTGAATCAATTATATACTTGAGCATAAAATAAAAATCTATTACAAAACAAATTAATCAGTAACAATGCCTCATAGTTCACAAAAGCAACTCGAGCACATGTCAGACTTTTTGCTCACTTGCTTTCAGTGACTCTTAATTGGACATATGACTAAATCTGAATAAATGCTGTAGGTTTTACCAAAGTAGGAAACCTTCTTGAGGACACGTGATGTTTGTCATCCTGTCATTCTGACTCCATCAAAGTCCTGGTGTTTGTTCTCAGGATGATATTAACTTCAAATATGTGTCTTCTTGGTTGTGAACCAGATACATGTTTTGGTTAATAAAAACATTCCAGCATCATTTTTGAGCATCGCTCTTTGAGTTTCTGGGCGAAGATGATGAAGAAGAGGAGGAGAACATTTCAACAAACAGTGGGAGAAGAAGAAAACTAGAAGAGTGGAAATGAGAGTGGGGACTTTGAATGTTGGTAGTATGACTGGTAAAGGAAGAGAGCTGGCTGATATAATGAAGAGGAGAAAGGTAGACATATTGTGTGTGCAAGAGACCAAGTGGAAGGGAAGTAAGAGCAGGAGCATCGGCGGTGGGTACAAGTTGTTGTACCATGGTGAGGACAGGAAGAGAAATGGTGTTGGGGTCATTTTAAAGGAAGAGTATGTTAAAAGTGTGTTGGAGGTTAAGCGAGTGTCTGACAGGGTGATGAGTGTGAAGTTGGAAATTGAAGGGGTGATGATGAATATCATCAGTGCATATGCTCCACAGGTAGGTTGTGAGATGAAGGAGAAAGAAGATTTCTGGAGTGTGTTAGATGAGGTGGTGGAGAGTGTGCCCAAGCATGAAAGAGTGGTGATAGGAGCAGACTTCAATGGGCATGTTGGTGAAGGGAACAGAGGTGATGAGGAAGTAATGGGTAGATATGGTATCAAGGATAGGAATGGGGAAGGACAGATGGTCGTTGATTTTGCAAAAAGGATGGAAATGGCTGTGGTGAATACCTACTTTAAGAAAAGGAAGGAGCACAGGGTAACATATAAGAGTGGAGGAAGGTGTACACAGGTGGACTACATTCTTTATAGGTGATGCAAGCTAAAAGAAATCAGAGACTGTAAGGTGGTGGCAGGAGAGAGTGTCGTTAGACAGTATAGGATGGTTGTTTGTAGGATGACTTTAGAGGTAAAGAAGAAAAGAGTGAGAGCTCAGCAAAGGATCAGATGGTGGAAGCTGAAGGAGGTGCTGTGTGGGCCGCCAGAAGGGGAGGTACTGCTGGCCCACCACCAGAGGGCGCCCTGTCTGGAGTGCGGGCTCCAGGCACCAGAGGGCGCAGCCGCCTCACAGGAGCAGCCAGGGTGACAGCTGTCACGCATCACCTGCAACAGCTGTTACCAATCACCTGATCAGCAGGGGTACATCAGCAGGACAATGTCTCCACCTCTTTGCCGAGATATCGCTCTACCTGGAAGGTAACGTTCTCAGCTGACTGTGTGATCTTACGACAGTAACCTTTTGTGACTTTTGTGCATTGTATAGCAGACTCTTTTTCCAACGAGAGGTGGAGGTAGTTTTCCTGCCGTGTGGATTGCTGGGTGCAAACGCGCCCACATTTAATTGTTTTTTTGTTCCTCGCCAGCAGTACCAGGTCCGACACGCGGAGGCAGTGGCCACCTGGGAGTTCGGGACTTGGCGGCTCCAGTATTCCCGGGGTCTGGTGGCGGAGGAAATCGTGTGGTTCCGGTTCTACTTTGGACAGACGTCTTCTATCTTCGAGCCTGCCCACACGACACCTTTTGTGATTTGGCTTTTTGTCTATTGTTGTAATCTGTTGTGTTTGTTGTGCCCATTCACTACAGTAAAGTGTTGTTATTTGACTTACTCCATTGTCCGTTCATTTGCGCCCCCTGTTGTGGGTCCGTGTACCTACACTTTCCCAACAGGATATCTCGGCCAACGTCATGGACCCCGAGGGGCGTCAACCGGCCGTTGAACGGCCAATGGAAGAGCAGGGCGCACAGGCGTCTGCAGGAGGAATGATCGGTGAGTTGCAGCGAATCCTCACCGCTTTTACGGCTCGGCTGGATCTGATGACCGATCAGAACGTCCTCCTTAACCGCAGGGTGGAGACTCTCGCCGCACAGGCTCCCCCTCCTGTCGATCCTGTGCGCAATAGTGACGTTCCACAGGTCGTTCAACGACCCCTCCCACCTTCCCCTGAAGCATACATAAGCCCTCCAGAACCGTACGGGGGTTGTGTCGAGACATGTGCGGACTTTCTTATGCAGTGTTTGCTCGTCTTCGCACAACGTCCCGTCATGTACGCGACTGATGCTAGTAAGATAGCTTATGTGATTTATCTGCTTCGAGGCGAGGCACGCGCTTGGGCTACAGCGCTCTGGGAGCAAAATTCACGGCTCCTTCTGACATATGATGGGTTTGTGAGGGAGTTCAGAACAGTGTTCGATCACCCAAATAGAGGAGAGACCGCTTCAGCCGTGCTGCTGTCAATGAGACAGGGGCGCCGGAGCGCAACTGCTTATGCAGTCGACTTCCGCATCGCGGCTGCGAGGTCCGGCTGGAATAGCACTGCCCTCCGCGCCGCCTTCGTAAACGGACTATCGTTGGTCCTGAAGGAGCACCTGGTGGCCAAGGACGAACCGCGGGATTTAGACGGGCTTATTGATCTCGTTATACGATTAGACAATCGGTTAGAAGAACGCCGTCGGGAACGAGACGAAGGGCGTGGCCGGGCACGCGCTGTCCCTCTCCCTTCCGGTTCCGACCGAGTTCCGCCCTCCCCACGCTCCACGGCCTCTACGCTCCGTGTGGTGACAGCTCCCCCTGCTGACGAAGCTATGGACACGAGCAGGGTCACATTTAGGGCACCAGATAGACAGAGGAGGCTGGCCCGCGGAGCGTGCTTTGTTTGTGGCTCAATAGAGCATCAAGTGAGGGACTGCCCCGAGCGGTTAAACACCAACGCCCGCCCCTAGACACTGGGTTAGGGGTGGGCCAAAACATTCACGTGGGACATACCCATATTGCCACACGACTCCCAGTGACAATCCTTTATGAGGATTTAACCCTGAAGGCCCCAGCACTGGTGGACACGGGCTCTGAAGGGAATCTGTTAGACAGCAGATGGGCCAGGGAGATAGGGCTCCCTCTGGTGGCGCTTACCTTGCCTGTGCAGGTGCGGGCACTAGATGGCTCCCTACTCCCTCTAATCACACATAAGACACCACCAGTAACTCTGGTGGTGTCAGGAAATCACCGGAAGGAGATCGAGTTTTTTGTGACTCCTGCCACCTCCCGTGTGATTCTAGGGTTCCCCTGGATGTTAAAACACAATCCCCGGATCGATTGGCCGTCCGGGGTAGTGGTTCAGTGGAGCGAGACCTGCCATCGGGCATGTTTAGGTTCCTCGGTTCCTCCCGGTTCCCAGGCTAAGGAGGAGGTCAGAGTCCCGCCCAATCTAGGGACGGTGCCGGTGGAGTACCATGACCTTGTGGATGTGTTCAGTAAGGATCTGGCGCTCACCCTTCCCACCCACCGTCCGTACGATTGTGCCATTGATTTGGTTTCAGGCGTTGAGTTCCCGTACAGCAGGCTGTACAACCTCTCACGACCTGAGCACGAATCAATGGAGACCTACATCCGGGACTCTTTAGCCGCTGGGTTGATCCGGAATTCCACCTCCCCGATGGGTGCAGGTTTCTTTTTTGTGGGTAAAAAAGACGGCGGACTTCATCCATGCATTGATTATAGGGGGCTGAACGAAATCACGGTTCGTAATCGATACCCGTTGCCCCTGTTGGATTCAGTGTTCACGCCCCTGCATGGAGCCCAAATATTCACTAAGCTAGATCTTAGAAATGCGTATCACCTGGTTCGGATCCGGAAGGGAGACGAGTGGAAGACGGCATTTAACACCCCCTTAGGTCACTTTGAGTACCTGGTCATGCCGTTCGGTCTCACAAACGCCCCTGCGATGTTCCAAGCATTAGTTAATGATGTCTTGCGGGATTTCCTGCACCGATTCGTCTTCGTATATCTAGACGATATACTCATCTTTTCTCCGGATCCTGAGACTCATGTCCAGCATGTACGTCAGGTCCTGCAGCGGTTGTTGGAGAACCGGCTGTTTGTGAAGGGCGAGAAGTGTGAGTTTCACCGCACATCTTTGTCCTTCCTGGGGTTTATCATCTCCCCCAACTCCGTCGCTCCTGATCCGGCCAAGGTTGCGGCGGTGAGAGACTGGCCCCAACCCACTAGCCGTAGGAAGCTGCAACAGTTCCTCGGCTTTGCAAATTTCTACAGGAGGTTCATTAAGGGCTACAGTCAGGTAGTTAGCCCCCTGACAGCCCTGACCTCACCAAAAGTCCCCTTCACCTGGTCGGATCGTTGCGATGCCGCGTTCAAGGAGTTGAAACGGCGCTTCTCGTCTGCACCAGTTCTGGTGCAGCCCGATCCTAGTCGCCAGTTAGTGGTTGAAGTGGACGCCTCGGACTCAGGGATAGGAGCTGTGCTTTCCCAGAGCGGAGAAGCCGATAAGGTCCTTCACCTATGTGCCTATTTTTCCCGCAGGTTGACCCCGGCCGAACGCAACTATGACGTCGGCAATCGAGAACTCCTTGCGGTGAAAGAGGCTCTTGAAGAGTGGAGACATCTGTTGGAGGGAACGTCCGTGCCATTCACGGTTTTCACTGACCACCGGAACCTGGAGTATATCAGGACCGCCAAGCGGCTGAACCCCAGGCAAGCCCGCTGGTCACTGTTCTTCGGCCGTTTTGACTTCCGGATCACCTACCGTCCCGGGACCATAAACCAGAGATCAGATGCCTTGTCTCGGGTACATGAAGATGAAGTCAAAGCGGAGTTGTCGGATCCACCGGAACCCATTATCCCGGAGTCCACTATCGTGGCCACCCTCACCTGGGACGTAGAGAGAACCGTACGGGAGGCCCTGGCACGAAGCCCGGACCCCGGAACTGGGCCGAAGAACAAACTATACGTCCCACCAGAAGCTAGGGCTGCAATCCTGGACTTCTGTCACGGCTCCAAGCTCTCCTGTCATCCAGGGGTGCGAAGAACCGTGGCAGTTGTCCAGCAGCGCTTCTGGTGGGCGTCCCTAGAGGCCGACGTCCGGGATTATATCCAGGCCTGCACCACCTGCGCCAGGGGCAAGGCTGAACATCGCAGGGCATCAGGACTACTCCAGCCGCTGCCTGTGCCTCATCGCCCCTGGTCCCACATCGGCCTGGATTTTGTCACGGGCCTCCCGCCTTCCCAGGGTAACACCACCATCCTCAAGATAGTGGACCGATTCTCCAAGGCGGCCCACTTCGTGGCCCTCCCGAAGCTCCCAACAGCCCAGGAGACAGCGGACCTCCTGGTCCACCACGTCGTCCGGCTGCATGGGATTCCAACAGACATCGTCTCCGATCGCGGTCCCCAGTTCTCCTCACAAGTCTGGAGGAGCTTCTGCCGGGAACTGGGGGCCACGGTGAGTCTCTCGTCCGGGTACCACCCTCAGACCAACGGGCAAGCAGAACGGGTAAACCAGGAGGTGGAACAGGCCTTGCGCTGCGTGACTGCCGCACACCCGGCGGCCTGGAGTACCCATTTGGCCTGGATCGAGTATGCCCATAACAGCCAGGTGTCTTCAGCCACCGGCCTCTCCCCTTTTGAGGTGTGTCTGGGGTATCAGCCCCCGTTGTTTCTGGTGGTTGAGGGAGAGGTCGGTGTGCCCTTGGTCCAGGCCCACCTACCGAAGTGCCGTCGGGTGTGGCATGCCGCCCGTTCTGCTTTGCTAAAGGCCCAGACGAGGGCAAAAGCCCATGCAGACCATCGGCGGACCCCGGCGCCTGCGTATCGGCCAGGGCAGGAGGTGTGGTTATCCACAAAGGACATTCCCCTCAAAGTGGACTCCCCCAAGCTACAGGACCGTTACATCGGCCCCTTCAAGATCCTTAAGGTCATCAGTCCAGCCGCAGTGAGGCTTCAGCTTCCGGCCTCACTGCGGATCCATCCTGTGTTTCATGTGTCCCGAATTAAACAGCATCACACCTCACCCCTCTGTACTCCAGGTCCGGTGCCACCTCCTGCCCGGATCATCGATGGCGAGCCGGCTTGGACTGTACGCCGTGTGGATTGCTGGGTGCAAGCGCGCCCACATTTAATTGTTTTTTTGTTCCTCGCCAGCAGTACCAGGTCCGACACGCGGAGGCAGTGGCCACCTGGGAGTTCGGGACTTGGCGGCTCCAGTATTCCCGGGGTCTGGTGGCGGAGGAAATCGTGTGGTTCTGGTTCTACTTTGGACAGACGTCTTCTATCTTCGAGCCTGCCCACACGACACCTTTTGTGATTTGGCTTTTTGTCTATTGTTGTAATCTGTTGTGTTTGTTGTGCCCATTCACAACAGTAAAGTGTTGTTATTTGACTTCCTCCATTGTCCGTTCATTTGCGCCCCCTGTTGTGGGTCTGTGTACCTACACTTTCCCAACAGGAGGAAGAGTGTTGTGTGAAATTTAGCGAGCAGGTGAGAGAAGCACTGGTTGGAGGGAAAGCAATTTTGGACAACTGGAAACAACTGGAAAAGTACTGCAGATGTGGTGAGGGAGACAACTAGGACAGTACTGGGTATGATATCTGGACAGTGGAAGGAAGACAAGGAGACTTGGTGGTGGAATGAAGAGGTCCAGGAAAGCATAAGGAGAAAGAGGTTGGAGAAAAAGTTTTGGAATAGTCGGAGAGATGAAGAAAGTATACTGGAGTACAAGGAGATGTGGCATAAGGTGAAAAGAGAAGTGGCAAAAGCGAAGGAAAAGGCATATTGTGAGCTGTACAAGAAGTTGAATAGTAAGGAAGGAGAAAAGGACTTGTACCGATTGGCCAGACAAAGGGACAGAGCTGGAAAGGATGTGCAGCAGGTTAGGGTGGTAAAAGATGCACATGGTAATGTGCTGACAAGTGAGGAGTGTGTGCTGAGAAGGTGGAGGGAATATTTTGAAGAGCTGATGAATAAAGAAAATGAGCGAGAGAAAAGGCTGGATGATGTGGTGAGAGTAAATCAGGAAGTACAAGAGATGAGTAAGGAAGAAGTGAGGGCTGCTATGAAGAGGATGAAGAGTGGAAATGCAGTTGGTCCAGATGACATTCCAGTGGAGGCATGGAAATGTCTAGGAGAGATGGCAGTAGAGTTTCTAACCAGATTGTTTAATAAAATCTTGGAAAGTGAGAGGATGCCTGAGGAGTGGAGACAAAGTGTACTGGTTCCTATTTTCAAAAACAAGGGTGATGTGCAGAGTTGCAGTAACTACAGAGGCATAAAGTTGATCAGCCACAGCATGAAGTTATGGGAAAGAGTAGTAGAAGCTAGGCTTAGAAAACAGGTGAAGATCTGTGAGCAGCAATATGGTTTCATGCCAAGAAAGAGCACTACAGATGCAATGTTTGCTCTGAGAATACTGTTGGAGAAGTACAGAGAAGGCCAGAAAGAGTTACATTGTGTGTTTGTGGACGTAGAAAAAGCTTATGACAGAGAGCCAAGAGAAGAGCTGTAGTATTGTATGAGGAAGTCTGGAGTGGCAGAGAAGTATGTTAGGGTAGTGCAGGACATGTACAAGAATAGTGTGACAGCAGTGAGATGCGCAGTCAGAATGACAGACTCATTTAAGGTGGAGGTGGGATGACACCAAGGATCAGCTCTGAGTCCTTTCTTGTTTGCAATAGTGACAGACAGGTTGACGGATGAGATCAGACAGGAGTCCCCATGGACTATGATATTTGCAGATGACATTGTGATCTGTAGTGAGAGTAGAGAGCAAGTTGAGTCTAGTCTGGAGAGGTGGAGATATGCTTTGGAGAGAAGGGGAATGAAAGTCAGTAGAAGCAAGACTGAGTACATGTGTGTGAATGGGAGGGAGCCCAGTGGAATAGTGCCGTTACAAGGAGTAGAAGTGGTGAAAGTAGATGAGTTTAAATATTTGGGGTCAACTGTTCAAAGTAATGGAGAGTGTGGTAGAGAATCAGAAGTGCCTGACTCCGTGGTATAACTCACAAACCCGCAGCTTAAAGCAGATAACCCGTAAGTTGGAGAGGAAATGGCGTTTCACTAATTTAGATCTTCACTTAGCCTGGAAAAAGAGTCTGTTGCTCTATATATTTATCTAATAGATTACAATTTGTTCATGTAAATGGGGAATCTTCTTCACAGACTAAGGTTAATTATGGAGTTCCACAAGGTTCTGTGCTAGGACCAATTTTATTCACTTTATACATGCTTCCCTTAGGCAGTATTATTAGACGGCATTGCTTAAATTTTCATTGTTACGCAGATGATACCCAGCTTTATCTATCCATGAAGCCAGAGGACACACACCAGTTAGCTAAACTGCAGGATTGTCTTACAGACATAAAGACATGGATGACCTCTAATTTCCTGCTTTTAAACTCAGATAAAACTGAAGTTATTGTACTTGGCCCCACAAATCTTAGAAACATGGTGTCTAACCAGATCCTTGCTCTGGATGGCATTACCCTGACCTCTAGTAATACTGTGAGAAATCTTGGAGACATTTTTGATCAGGATATGTCATTCAAAGCGCATATTAAACAAATATGTAGGACTGCTTTTTTGCATTTGCGCAATATCTCTAAAATGAGAAAGGTCTTGTCTCAGAGTGATGCTGAAAAACTAATTCATGCATTTATTTCCTCTAGGCTGGACTATTGTAATTCATTATTATCAGGTTGTCCTAAAAGTTCCCTGAAAAGCCTTCAGTTAATTCAAAATGCTGCAGCTAGAGTACTAACGGGGACTAGAAGGAGAGAGCATATCTCACCCATATTGGCCTCCCTTCATTGGCTTCCTGTTAATTCTAGAATAGAATTTAAAATTCTTCCTCTTACTTATAAGGTTTTGAATAATCAGGTCCCATCTTATCTTCTTATCTTAGGGACCTCATAGTACCATATCACCCCAATAGAGCGCTTCGCTCTCAGACTGCAGGCTTACTTGTAGTTCCTAGGGTTTGTAAGAGTAGAATGGGAGGCAGAGCCTTCAGCTTTCAGGCTCCTCTCCTGTGGAACCAGCTCCCAATTCGGATCAGGGAGACAGACACCCTCTCTACTTTTAAGATTAGGCTTAAAACTTTCCTTTTTGCTAAAGCTTATAGTTAGGGCTGGATCAGGTGACCCTGAACCATCCCTTAGTTATGCTGCTATAGACTTAGACTGCTGGGGGGGTTCCCATGATGCACTGTTTCATTCTCTTTTTGCTCTGTATGCACCACTCTGCATTTAATCATTAGTGATTGATCTCTGCTCCCCTCCACAGCATGTCTTTTTCTTGGTTCTCTCCCTCAGCCCCAACCAGTCCCAGCAGAAGACTGCCCCTCCCTGAGCCTGGTTCTGCTGGAGGTTTCTTCCTGTTAAAAGGGAGTTTTTCCTTCCCACTGTCGCCAAGTGCTTGCTCACAGGGGGTCGTTTTGACCGTTGGGGTTTTTACGTAATTATTGTATGGCCTTGCCTTACAATATAAAGCGCCTTGGGGCAACTGTTTGTTGTGATTTGGCGCTATATAAATAAAATTGATGAATTGATGATGAGAAGTGAAGAAGAGAGTGCAGGCGGAGTGGGTGGAGAAAGGTGGCAGGAGTGATTTGTGACCGAAGAATATCAGCAAGAGTGAAGGGGAAAGATTACAAGACAGTAGTGAGACCAGCTATGTTGTACGGTTTAGAGACGGTGGCACTAACAAAAAGACAGGAGGCAGAGCTGAAGATGTTGAGATTCTCTTTGGGAGTGACAAGAATGGACAAGATTAGGAATGAACATAGAGAGACAGTGCAGGTGGGACAGTTTGGAGACAAAGTTAGAGAGGCGAGAATGAGATGGTTTGGACATGTGCAGAGGAGGGACCCAGGGTATATAGGGAGAAGGATGCTGAGGATGGAGCCACCAGGCAGGAGGAGAAGAGGGAGGCCAAAGAGGAGGTTCATGGATGTGCTGAGAGAGGACATGCAGGTGGTTGGTGTGACAGAGGAAGACACAGAGGACAGGGTGAGATGGAAAAGATTGATCTGCTGTGGCGACCCCTAACGGGAACAGCCGAAAGACAAAGAAGAAACTCTTTGAGTTTCATGCAACTGTTGAATTAATCACAGCGGTGAATGTTTCTTTGTTCATTTTATTTTGTTTTTTGTGGTTTTGTCTCATGCGGAAAAAGTCAGATGGTTCGTTTTTAATCTGGAATACAGATTATGAAGCGATGTTTCATGACAGCAAAACAGAGACATTAAAAAAGAGAAGATTTTTATTGCTGTAAAAGTTGAGTTATGACATCGCATAGAAAAAAGCTACTTTGTCAGGTGATAGTGAGTGTCAGTCTGCACCTCACTTTTCAATATGAGAGTGATTGGAGCATGTTTGATTAAGATATAATGTAAAATATGCATTAAATGGGGTTTTCAATGTCAAATTTAAATGGCCACAAAATCTGTAATCTGGGTCAGATCAGGATCAAACTTGGTCACTCAATAAAGGATACCATCCTGCATAACACTCTCAAATATATAAAAAATTTGATATTTTTTGACAGAGTTGTGAATTTTTGATAATTCATTCAATGTTAAAGGATAGGGATTTTTCAAGTTTTCCCCTTTGACCCATGACCTTTAAAATTTAATCAGTTCTTGCCTGTCCGAATATGAATCTTCAGTAAAGATTTCATAATGATACGTGACAAATTGTGGGCTCCAGGCTGTTCAAAAACAAACAAACTGGGGTTTAAACATAACCTCCTCCAACTTCGTTGGCTGAGGTAATTATAATTACATATATCAGAACAATTGAGAATATGGAAGCAAGAAACACAAACATGCACAAGAAGGGAAACTTAGCGAGTGAATCATGAGTTCATTTACATAAGAGTGTCGGCCTCATAAACCGAAGGTTGTGGGCTCAAGTCCTGCACGACGGAACAAGACTTCAGCTCTGACAGTTAATATGAAGAAGACAATAATAGTCACCTTCCAAAAAACCCCCAAAACAACTCTTATATAATACTTTACAGAACAAAACACAATAAAAACAACACATACACCAGTTAATAGAACTAAAATGAAAACAAATAATAAAAGTACATAAAAGCAGAAATAAAACATTAAACAATAAAATAATTCCCACCATCAACAATTGCAGGCAGCCAAGAAAAAGAAACAGCATTTTCAGGTCAGATTATCAAATTATATAATCACTTCATCTGCCCTGTCAGCCATCTGTCTGTGTTTGTGCATCAGACACAGAAAATACACTGAATGTTCTAAAATGAAATCAAACAGTTCAAATAAAACAAAAAAGTCGGTTTGGAGCGACTATTATGCTACCATTAAAAGAAAAGAAGAGTTTTTTTAATTGATGTGACCAGTAAACTTATTTTACGTGCAATTGCAGCTTCTCACCAGCAGGAGCTGCTGCAGCGCCCTCAGCATCCCCACATTCAGCGTCTCTGACTTTCAAAGACAAATGAAATGGAAACTTTACACTGACCGTAGGTGAGTGTTTGTGTCTCTGTGGCCCTGTGGCAGACTGGCGTCCTGTCCAGGCTGCACGTCGCCTTTCACCCAGTGAACGCTGTCACAGGCTGCAGCTCCCTGTGACCCCTAAATAGAGTAAACAGGTAGAGAAAATGAAAGAATGGACTCAGAATGCAAAGGATTATTTTCATTGTTATTATAATATGATTTTTTGTTTGTTTGTTTGTTTTGTCCACAAGTTTGTAAAAAAAAAAAAAAGACTGGACCAGTGTCTGACACCACGTCCATGTCTTATTAGTTAGGATCAATTCTGAATTTACTATAAAATGAACAAACAGCAAAATCTCAAGATGGTGTAACAGTTTTTAGTTTTTTTGCTCAGTATAAATTGTCATTTAAAGGATTTTAAGTTTCTAAAATTAAATATTATTTCCCCTCCAATTCTGTCTGCATGTTTGTTAAAACCATAAAAACTGTTATGTGTCGGACGCAGCCCGGAGAACCAACCAGCGTTTGAAGGACCCAGTATAAAATAAGCAGAGCACGGTACAAAGGATAACAGAGTTTAATGAACATAGAAGTGCTGTGAAAAAAGTGCGCGGTCTGGCATGGTGGTTTTGCGGTGCGCTCCCAGCAGCGCTAACGGTCCGGAGCCAGAACCAATTCGGACCCAAGGACACCGCCGACACCCCCCAGGTGGCCGTGACAAACCGAGTCTGTGAAAGAAGGAATCATTATGTGAGTCCACACTCAACACACAGAGAGAACGCTCAAAGGTGCACAAACAGCAAACACTTCCTGGCTTAATTACTAATCAGCTTCCCACCCTGCAGGCATGGAACACCCAGTTCACAAAACTCCACTGCAGTGGAAGCTGATTACACGACCAACATACAGCTCAATATAATAAGGTGTGAGGGACACCACATTTACTGACTGTATAAATGTTAGTCACAAAATCTAACGTACCTCAGGAAGTGTGCTGACGAGCGTGAGACCTCACCCCCTCCTCTTTCACAGACCATGCATCAAACCTGGACGTTCTCTGCATCCACTGATGATGAGATGGCTCCCGAGACGACGATCTCACCCGTCTGGTCACAAGGTCGAGTCTCTGGCAAATACACACTGTGTACTCCAGTCTTAAATGCCACCATGTTCCAATCCATGTAGATGCACCACAGCTGTGAGTCCTGACGAGCTGCAGGTGATCAGGGTGAGGTCCTGATAAACTCAGCTACACAGCCACTCAGTCCCAAATGCGCACCACCTGGGAGGAAAACCAAAAGACAGAAACATACGTTTTGTTGCTCTAATCAGTGTCGCAAACTAGGGCCCAATACAGTAAATATGATAAATAAATCACTGGCAAACTATCTGTATTAGTACCAGATTCAGCTTTATTATTCTTTCTTAAATAATTTAATGATTTCATGCTAAAATCTGGAAGTAAACTGTCAAGACCTCCACTCTTATTCATCGTATTGTTCCTTTGGAATAATGACTGAAATGCAAATAAATAAATAAATAATAAAATAAAAAAAAGACTGAATTAATAATTGATCTTTGCAATTATTGATCATTATTTTTCAAACATCTCCATTCCTATGCATCACCCCCCCCCCCCCCCCCCCAAAAGATTGGTGACATCAAAAAGTGCTTTATGCACTTGGTGTTGTCACAAAGTAACTGTAACCACGGCAACAATGATTTACATGCTTGCAGCATTAAGATGTCACAAAGGAGGAAAACGACCACAAAGAGAATAACTGCACAAAGACCAGACTGTCACTGCTCTCACTACAACAAGCAGAGAAGTATTATATTAGAAACTCAGGACACATTTGGATCCAATTAATCAGCTTTAATCACTTTAATCAGCTTCAGACAAAATGTTGAACAGAAGACAGAAAAAGGTAAGTTCTCCTCAATTCATCATTTAATTTCCTGTTTTGTCTTTTGTGATCTATATTTTTTTTTTTTTTCTAAGTGTCCATTTTTAGCCAAATGTTACCTTCAAATCATTTAAAAGTTAGTTCATACAGGATCCCATTCTGGACTTCCAGGACTACATGTGGGTCTCCAACCTGGAGAAAATACATTTTGGGGGTTGGTGGTGGGATTAGTACTCCATCCACATGTGTGCAGTAGGCTTGGGTACCCCCCTGTCCTACCACAGTGCCCCCCAAAAATGTGACCACTGGCACTGGAACATAAATGTCAGATGAATATTTGATCAAGATTATAAAGACATCAAGCTGATTATTTGTTTCTGTTTGCAGCACTGAAGCACTTCATGTTGATATCATCCCCCCTCCACCCTCACCCCTTCTTTTTTCTTCACAGGGCAAAGAGATGAAGCAGCTGGCGTCGAGCTCAACTCTGGACCCACAGGGCGAGTGGACTGTGGTCAAGAAGGGAAAGAATGGAGGTGTTACTGGACATCTTCAACCTTCCATACCACCCATCAAAACGTCACACCGCTTTGATGTTTTAAGTGAAGAGAAGGTCCCTCCCTTGATGGTGACTTCACACTGTGGTGCCTCACCTAAGGAGAGGTGGTCACCTCATTCTGGAGAGGAAGAACCGGCCTTCAAGCTCCAGTTGAAGACAATGTCCAACTCTCCAAAGCCTGGTGCTCCAAAGGCACCAGAGAAACGTCAGCAAAGTGTGACATTTCTCGACTTCAGTGGTGGAGATCATCATCAAGAAAAGGAAGCTGTTGTTCTTCAAAGCAAGGTCAGCAAGGTCATGATGCCGTGTGACGACCTCTCAGACGCTGTTCTCTATGACCTAATGAAGATGAAAGAACAACAAGCTCAAATGAAGGAGGAGCTGGAAGCTGCAAAAGACCTGTTACAAAAAGAGTGTGCAGCAATGAGGGAGGAATATCAAAAAGCCCTCCAAGCAAAAGAGACAAAGTACCAGCAGCAGCTGGAAGCCCAGAAGGCCAGCTTTGGAGAGCAGCTGAAGGACCAACAAGTTAGATACCAGCAGATGATGGAAGACCAGAAGGCCACTGCTGAACAACAGCAGAAAGAACAGGAGGCCAAATTCCGACGGAAGCTGGAAGTCCAGGAAGCCAGCTTCCGGAAGGAAATGGAATCCAAGACGAAGAAGTCTTGGGTTTGCGTTGTTGGTGGCGGTTGTGTCCTCGTCGGGTTCTTGTCAGCAAAGTTTCTGGCAAAGTAAGAACCTGATCTGAGTGACAGAGTGCCGGAATACCAGGCAAAGAAGATCAAGAGAAGAACAAGAGAAGACTGCAGCTGGAATCATTATCAATAAATTTATAAAATGTGAACCACATTTCAAACTGACTATTTTTTGGGTGTGATAAGAATGTTTATAATGTATTTTAGGAGCTTTTCTTTCATTTATAAGCACGTAAGTTTGCTTTTGATCAGGATTTTACAATCATTTTGTGACTGACAGATTTAAGCAGCTGTTTGTGACCAACAGTTCACCTGAACAGAATCATTTCTTAAAAAAAAAATAATTCATAATTTAATAGTTTCATTGATAAAACAGAAAACAAAAACTATATTGTTGTTGTTTTTAAATGAAATATTTGTATTTTCCTAAAATTATATTTCCTGATGACCCAGTGAGAATGAAAATCAAATCAAATCATACAGATTAATGTCTCATGTTTTTACATTACTGTACACACACACACACACACACACACACACACACACACACACACACACACACACACACACACACCACACACACACACACACACACACACACACACACACACACACACAAACAAACAAACAAACGGGTTTAAACATAACCTCCTCCAACTTCATTGGCTGAGATAATTATAATTACATATATCAGAACAACTGAGAATATGGAAGCAAAAAACACAAACACACACAAGAAGGGAAACTCAGCGAGTGAATCATGAGTTCATTTACATAAGAGTGTCGGCTTCATAAACCAAAGGTTGTGGGCTCAAGTTCTCCATGACGGAACAAGACTTCAGCTCTGACAGTTAATATGAAGAAGACATTAATGGTCACCTTACAAAAAAAAACAAAACAAAACTTTTATATAGTACTTTATAGAACAAACACAATAAAAACAACACATAAACACAATAAAAACAACACATACATCAGTTAATAGAACTAAAATGAAAACAAATAATAAAAGTACATAAAAGCAGAAATAAACATTAAACAAAAAACTAATTCTCACCATCAACAATTGCAGGCAGCCAAGAAAAACAACAGCATTTTCAGGTCTGATTCAAAGGTTTTTCTCTTGTTTATGACAACAACAAGACAAAACAAGAAATAACACAACTTATCAAATTATATAATCAGTTCATCTGCAATATGTGCACCAAGATTGTTGAAAATCTGAGTGAAAAACATGAAATCTGTTAGTTGACCCCAATGACTGATCTTTTGTAAATTTGACATCATCTGGGCAATTCCAGAATCTACCACCACATGTGTAGCAAGTTTGGTGTAAATTGGATTGAAAAACAAATTTTTTCCATTTGTGACCGAGGCCAGCAGGTGGTGTTGTGCAGCAGATGTTAGTAAACATCACTCCCAAAGGCCAAAAGACGATCTAGCAACAGACACTAGAGCCCACAGGTTTTTGCTTTGTGGTTAGAGTGCCTGCCTTCAATCCCACAGACCGTGTGTTTGAGCCCAGAGTAGGATGAAGCAACACATGCAATGACCTTGACTCCAATAATTGACCTTTGGTACATTTGATGTCATCTAGGTACTTGCATAATTATATGTACTCCAAGTTTGGTGCAACCCAGAGTGAGAAATTTAAAATTTGGTTTTCGATCCCAATGATTGATCTGTGGTGAATTTGACCTCACCAGGATAATTCAAGAACCGAGTTCCATATGTGTGCCAAGTTTGGTGCACATTGAACTGAAAAAAGTAAATTTCAACTTTTTGACCCAATGACCTTGACCCCCAACTATTGACCTTTGGTAAATATGATCTCATTTGGGCAGTTACAGAACTCTAAACCATATGTGTACCAAATGTCACACTATTTTTGTGAAAATCCAAATTTGATCTTTGACCCCATGACCTTGACCTTGCCTTTAAGGGTAATTCTGGGGTTGACCATCATCCAGATAATTTTGGTGGAAATCTGTAAAACGACCTGAAAGGAGAAAAGGAACAAACAAACGGTGCACAAATTATCGTATGATTATGTTCAGCCTACAACATGCCCATGAGTAATAAACTGCATGAAACAAACACCTCTGGGTCTAGTGTGTAGCTCTATGCTCAAGTTATGTACCATCTAAATCGAAATTTGTGGCCGAACATGCCTGTAAAAAGATATGAATTCTGCATTTGAGACTGTGCAACATAGGTTGTCAAAATGTGAATCAATTATATACTTGAGCATAAAATAAAAATCTATTACAAAAAAAATTAATCAGTAACATTGCCTCATAGTTCACAAAAGCAACTCAAGCACATGTCAGACTTTTTGCTCACTTGCTTTCAGTGACTCTTAATTGGACATATGACTAAATCTGAATAAATGCTGTAGGTTTTACCAAAGTAGGAAACCTTCTTGAGGACACGTGATGTTTGTCATCCTGTCATTCTGACTCCATCAAAGTCCTGGTGTTTGTTCTCAGGATGATATTAACTTCAAATACGTGTCTTCTCGGTTGTGAACCAGATACATGTTTTGGTTAATAAAAACATTCCAGCATCATTTTTGAGCATCGCTCTTTGAGTTTCTGGGCGAAGATGATGAAGAAGAGGAGGAGAACATATGCTTTGGAGAGAAGGGGAATGAAAGTCAGTAGAAGCAAGACTGAGTACATGTGTGTGAATGGGAGGAAGCCCAGTGGAATAGTGCCGTTACAAGGAGTAGAAGTGGTGAAAGTAGATGAGTTTAAATATTTGGGGTCAACTGTTCAAAGTAATGGAGAGTGTGGTAGAGAATCAGAAGTGCCTGACTCCGTGGTATAACTCACAAACTCGCAGCTTAAAGCAGATAACCCGTAAGTTGGAGAGGAAATGGCGTCTCACTAATTTAGAAGATCTTCACTTAGCCTGGAAAAAGAGTCTGTTGCTCTATAAAAAAGCCCTCCGTAAAGCTAGGACATCTTACTACTCATCACTAATTGAAGAAAATAAGAACAACCCCAGGTTTCTTTTCAGCACTGTAGCCAGGCTGACAAAGAGTCAGAGCTCTATTGAGCCGAGTATTCCTTTAAGTTTAACTAGTAATGACTTCATGACTTTCTTTGCTAATAAAATTTTAACTATTAGAGAAAAAATTACTCATAACCATCCTAAAGATGTATCGTTATCTTTGGCTGCTTTCAGTGATGCCGGTATTTGGTTAGACTCTTTCTCTCAGATTGTTCTGTCTGAGTTATTTTCATTAGTTACTTCATCCAAACCATCAACATGTCTATTAGACCCCATTCCTACCAGGCTGCTCAAGGAAGCCCTACCATTATTTAATGCTTCGATCTTAAATATGATCAATCTATCTTTATTAGTTGGCTATGTACCACAGGCTTTTAAGGTGGCAGTAATTAAACCATTACTTAAAACGCCATCACTTGACCCAGCTATCTTAGCTAATTATAGGCCAATCTCCAACCTTCCTTTTATCTCAAAAATTCTTGAAAGGGTAGTTGTAAAACAGCTAACTGATCATCTGCAGAGGAATGGTCTATTTGAAGAGTTTCAGTCAGGTTTTAGAATTCATCATAGTACAGAAACAGCATTAGTGAAGGTTACAAATGATCTTCATATGGCCTCAGACAGTGGACTCATCTCTGTGCTTGTTCTGTTAGACCTCAGTGCTGCTTTTGATACTGTTGACCATAAAATTTTATTACAGAGATTAGAGCATGCCATAGGTATTAAAGGCACTGCGCTGCGGTGGTTTGAATCATATTTATCTAATAGATTACAATTTGTTCATGTAAATGGGGAATCTTCTTCACAGACTAAGGTTAATTATAGAGTTCCACAAGGTTCTGTGCTAGGACCAATTTTATTCACTTTATACATGCTTCCCTTAGGCAGTATTATTAGACGGCATTGCTTAAATTTTCATTGTTACGCAGATGATACCCAGCTTTATCTATCCATGAAGCCAGAGGACACACACCAATTAGCTAAACTGCAGGATTGTCTTACAGACATAAAGACATGGATGACCTCTAATTTCCTGCTTTTAAACTCAGATAAAACTGAAGTTATTGTACTTGGCCCCACAAATCTTAGAAACATGGTGTCTAACCAGATCCTTACTCTGGATGGCCTTACCCTGACCTCTAGTAATACTGTGAGAAATCTTGGAGTCATTTTTGATCAGGATATGTCATTCAAAGCGCATATTAAACAAATATGTAGGACTGCTTTTTTGCATTTGCGCATCTTGTCTCAGAGTGATGCTGAAAAACTAATTCATGCATTTATTTCCTCTAGGCTGGACTATTGTAATTCATTATTATCAGGTTGTCCTAAAAGTTCCCTGAAAAGCCTTCAGTTAATTCAAAATGCTGCAGCTAGAGTACTAACGGGGACTAGAAGGAGAGAGCACATCTCACCCATATTGGCCTCTCTTCATTGGCTTCCTGTTAATTCTAGAATAGAATTTAAAATTGTTCTTCTTACTTATAAGTTTTTGAATAATCAGGTCCCATCTTATCTTAGGGACCTCATAGTACCATATCACCCCAATAGAGCGCTTCGCTCTCAGACTGCAGGCTTACTTGTAGTTCCTAGGGTTTTTAAGAGTAGAATGGGAGGCAGAGCCTTCAGCTTTCAGGCTCCTCTCCTGTGGAACCAGCTCCCAATTCAGATCAGGGAGACAGACACCCTCTCTACTTTTAAGATTAGGCTTAAAACTTTCCTTTTTGCTAAAGCTTATAGTTAGGGCTGGATCAGGTGACCCTGAACCATCCCTTAGTTATGCTGCTATAGACTTAGACTGCTGGGGGGTTCCCATGATGCACTGTTTCATTCTCTTTTTGCTCTGTATGCACCACTCTGCATTTAATCATAAGTGATTGATCTCTGCTCCCCTCCACAGCATGTCTTTTTCTTGGTTCTCTCCCTCAGCCCCAACCAGTCCCAGCAGAAGACTGCCCCTCCCTGAGCCTGGTTCTGCTGGAGGTTTCTTCCTGTTAAAAGGGAGTTTTTCCTTCCCACTGTCGCCAAGTGCTTGCTCACAGGGGGTCGTTTTGACCATTGGGGTTTTTACGTAATTATTGTATGGCCTTGCCTTACAATATAAAGCGCCTTGGGGCAACTGTTTGTTGTGATTTGGCGCTATATAAATAAAATTGATGAATTGATGATGAGAAGTGAAGAAGAGAGTGCAGGCGGAGTGGGTGGAGAAAGGTGGCAGGAGTGATTTGTGACCGAAGAATATCAGCAAGAGTGAAGGGGAAAGATTACAAGACAGTAGTGAGACCCGCTATGTTGTATGGTTTAGAGACGGTGGCACTAACAAAAAGACAGGAGGCAGAGCTGGAGGTGGCAGAGCTGAAGATGTTGAGATTCTCTTTGGGAGTGACAAGAATGGACAAGATTAGGAATGAACATATCAGAGAGACAGCGCAGGTGGGACGGTTTGGAGACAAAGTTAGAGAGGCGAGAATGAGATGGTTTGGACATGTGCAGAGGAGGGACCCAGGGTATATAGGGAGAAGGATGCTGAGGATGGAGCCACCAGGCAGGAGGAGAAGAGGGAGGCCAAAGAGGAGGTTCATGGATGTGCTGAGGGAGGACATGCAGGTGGTTGGTGTGACAGAGGAAGACACAGAGGACAGGGTGAGATGAAAAAGATTGATCTGCTGTGGCGACCCCTAACGGGAACAGCCGAAAGACAAAGAAGAAACTCTTTGAGTTTCATGCAACTGTTGAATTAATCACAGCGGTGAATGTTTCTTTGTTCATTTTATTTTGTTTTTTGTGGTTTTGTCTCATGCGGAAAAAGTCAGATGGTTCGTTTTTAATCTGGAATAGACATTATGAAGCAATGTTTCATGACAGCAAAACAGAGACATTAAAAAAGAGAAGATTTTTATTGCTGTAAAAGTTGAGTTATGACATCGCATAGAAAAAAGCTACTTTGTCAGGTGATAGTGAGTGTCAGTCTGCACCTCACTTTTCAATATGAGAGTGATTGGAGCATGTTTGATTAAGATATAATGTAAAATATGCATTAAATGGGGTTTTCAATGTCAAATTTAAATGGCCACAAAATCTGTAATCTGGGTCAGATCAGGATCAAACTTGGTCACTCAATAAAGGATACCATCCCGCATAACACTCTCAAATATATAAAAAATTTGATATTTTTTGACAGAGTTGTGAATTTTTGATAATTAATTCAATGTTAAAGGATATGGATTTTTCAAGTTTTCCAAGATTTTTCCTGACTTTCCCCTTTGACCCATGACCTTTAAAATTTAATCAGTTCTTGCCTGTCCGAATATGAATCTTCAGTAAAGATTTCATAATGATACGTGAAAAATTGTGGGCTCCAGGCTGTTCAAAAACAAACAAACTGGGGTTTAAACATAACCTCCTCCAACTTCGTTGGCTGAGGTAATTATAATTACATATATCAGAACAATTGAGAATATGGAAGCAAGAAACACAAACATGCACAAGAAGGGAAACTCAGCGAGTGAACAACACTGCATTTGGTGGTTGGCTCTCACTGCGGTATTGTATCACTTCCTGTTCCGGAGCACAGCGGTGTTTTTCTGTATCTGTTAGCTGTTTAATCTGCGCAGTTAGATTGATCTAGTTATCTAGATTACGATTTGTTTCCCAGTGTAATCTTTACGTGCCTTAACTAAAGCACTTCTTCTGCTGAATCACCTCTAAATTATTTACACATTATTCACTTTGCGTGTTTTTAGGAATCCGCTAGCTTAGCGTAGCTACTAGCTCTTAGCCGATTTAGCATGGCGGCTTCTCCTGTCTTTCCTGCACTTTTCTGCTCTGGGTGTGAAATGTTTAGTTATTCCTCGGCCTCCTTTAGCAGTAATGGTACTTGTAATAAGTGTAGCTTATTCGTAGCTTTGGAGGCCAGGCTGGGCGAATTGGAGACTCGGCTCCGCACCGTGGAAAATTCTACAGCTAGCCAGGCCCCTGTAGTCGGTGCGGACCAAGGTAGCTTAGCCGCCGTTAGTTACCCCCTGGCAGATCCCAAGCAGCCGGGAAAGCAGGCCGACTGGGTGACTGTGAGGAGGAAGCGTAGCCCTAAACAGAAGCCCCGTGTACACCGCCAACCCGTTCACATCTCTAACCGTTTTTCCCCACTCAACGACACACCCGCCGAGGATCAAACTCTGGTTATTGGCGACTCTGTTTTGAGAAATGTGAAGTTAGCGACACCAGCAACCATAGTCAATTGTCTTCCGGGGGCCAGAGCAGGCGACATTGAAGGAAATTTGAAACTGCTGGCTAAGGCTAAGCGTAAATTTGGTAAGATTGTAATTCACGTCGGCAGTAATGACACCCGGTTACGCCAGTCGGAGGTCACTAAAATTAACATTAAATCGGTGTGTAACTTTGCAAAAACAATGTCGGACTCTGTAGTTTTCTCTGGGCCCCTCCCCAATCGGACCGGAGTGACATGTTTAGCCGCATGTTCTCCTTGAATTGCTGGCTGTCTGAGTGGTGTCCAAAAAATGAGGTGGGCTTCATAGATAATTGGCAAAGCTTCTGGGGAAAACCTGGTCTTGTTAGGAGAGACGGCATCCATCCCACTTTGGATGGAGCAGCTCTCATTTCTAGAAATCTGGCCAATTTTCTTAAATCCTCCAAACCGTGACTATCCAGGGTTGGGACCAGGAAGCAGAGTTGTAGTCTTACACACCTCTCTGCAGCTTCTCTCCCCCTGCCATCCCCTCATTACCCCATCCCCGTAGAGACGGTGCCTGCTCCCAGACTACCAATAACCAGCAAAAATCTATTTAAGCATAAAAATTCAAAAAGAAAAAATAATATAGCACCTTCAACTGCACCACAGACTAAAACAGTTAAATGTGGTCTATTAAACATTAGGTCTCTCTCTTCTAAGTCCCTGTTGGTAAATGATATAATAATTGATCAACATATTGATTTATTCTGCCTAACAGAAACCTGGTTACAGCAGGATGAATATGTTAGTTTTAAATGAGTCAACACCCCCGAGTCACACTAACTGTCAGAATGCTCGTAGCACGGGCCGGGGCGGAGGATTAGCAGCAATCTTCCATTCCAGCTTATTAATTAATCAAAAACCCAGACAGAGCTTTAATTCATTTGAAAGCTTGTCTCTTAGTCTTGTCCATCCAAATTGGAAGTCCCAAAAACCAGTTTTATTTGTTATTATCTATCGTCCACCTGGTCGTTACTGTGAGTTTCTCTGTGAATTTTCAGACCTTTTGTCTGACTTAGTGCTTAGCTCAGATAAGATAATTATAGTGGGCGATTTTAACATCCACACAGATGCTGAGAATGACAGCCTCAACACTGCATTTAATCTATTATTAGACTCTATTGGCTTTGCTCAAAAGTAAATGAGTCCACCCACCACTTTAATCATATCTTAGATCTTGTTCTGACTTATGGTATGGAAATAGAAGACTTAACAGTATTCCCTGAAAACTCCCTTCTGTCTGATCATTCTTAATAACATTTACATTTACTCTGATGGACTACCCAGCAGTGGGGAATAAGTTCATTACACTAGAAGTCTTTCAGAAAGCGCTGTAACTAGGTTTAAGGATATGATTCCTTCTTTATGTTCTCTAATGCCATATACCAACACAGTGCAGAGTAGCTACCTAAACTCTGTAAGGGAGATAGAGTATCTCGTCAATAGTTTTACATCCTCATTGAAGACAACTTTGGATGCTGTAGCTCCTCTGAAAAAGAGAGCTTTAATTCAGAAGTGTCTGACTCCGTGGTATAACTCACAAACTCGTAGCTTAAAGCAGATAACCCGTAAGTTGGAGAGGAAATGGCGTCTCACTAATTTAGAAGATCTTCACTTAGCCTGGAAAAAGAGTCTGTTGCTCTATAAAAAAAAGCCCTCCGTAAAGCTAGGACATCTTTCTACTCATCACTAATTGAAGAAAATAAGAACAACCCCAGGTTTCTTTTCAGCACTGTAGCCAGGCTGACAAAGAGTCAGAGCTCTATTGAGCTGAGTATTCCATTAACTTTAACTAGTAATGACTTCATGACTTTCTTTGCTAACAAAATTTTAACTATTAGAGAAAAAATTACTCATAACCATCCCAAAGACGTATCGTTATCTTTGGCTGCTTTCAGTGATGCCGGTATTTGGTTAGACTCTTTCTCTCCGATTGTTCTGTCTGAATTATTTTCATTAGTTACTTCATCCAAACCATCAACATGTTTATTAGACCCCATTCCTACCAGGCTGCTCAAGGAAGCCCTACCATTATTTAATGCTTCGATCTTAAATATGATCAATCTATCTTTGTTAGTTGGCTATGTACCACAGGCTTTTAAGGTGGCAGTAATTAAACCATTACTTAAAAGCCATCACTTGACCCAGCTATCTTAGCTAATTATAGGCCAATCTCCAACCTTCCTTTTCTCTCAAAAATTCTTGAAAGGGTAGTTGTAAACAGCTAACTGATCATCTGCAGAGGAATGGTCTATTTGAAGAGTTTCAGTCAGGTTTTAGAATTCATCATAGTACAGAAACAGCATTAGTGAAGGTTACAAATGATCTTCTTATGGCCTCGGACAGTGGACTCATCTCTGTGCTTGTTCTGTTAGACCTCAGTGCTGCTTTTGATACTGTTGACCATAAAATTTATTACAGAGATTAGAGCATGCCATAGGTATTAAAGGCACTGCGCTGCGGTGGTTTGAATCATATTTGTCTAATAGATTACAATTTGTTCATGTAAATGGGGAATCTTCTTCACAGACTAAAGTTAATTATGGAGTTCCACAAGGTTCTGTGCTAGGACCAATTTTATTCACTTTATACATGCTTCCCTTAGACAGTATTATTAGACGGTATTGCTTAAATTTTCATTGTTACGCAGATGATACCCAGCTTTATCTATCCATGAAGCCAGAGGACACACACCAATTAGCTAAACTGCAGGATTGTCTTACAGACATAAAGACATGGATGACCTCTAATTTCCTGCTTTTAAACTCAGATAAAAGTGAAGTTATTGTACTTGGCCCCACAAATCTTAGAAACATGGTGTCTAACCAGATCCTTACTCTGGATGGCATTACCCTGACCTCTAGTAATACTGTGAGAAATCTTGGAGTCATTTTTGATCAGGATATGTCATTCAAAGCGCATATTAAACAAATATGTAGGACTGCTTTTTTGCATTTACGCAATATCTCTAAAATCAGAAAGGTCTTGTCTCAGAGTGATGCTGAAAAACTAATTCATGCATTTATTTCCTCTAGGCTGGACTATTGTAATTCATTATTATCAGGTTGTCCTAAAAGTTCCCTAAAAAGCCTTCAGTTAATTCAAAATGCTGCAGCTAGAGTACTGACGGGGACTAGAAGGAGAGAGCATATCTCACCCATATTGGCCTCTCTTCATTTGCTTCCTGTTAATTCTAGAATAGAATTTAAAATTCTTCTTCTTACTTATAAGGTTTTGAATAATCAGGTCCCATCTTATCTTAGGGACCTCGTAGTACCATATCACCCCAATAGAGCGCTTCGCTCTCAGACTGCAGGCTTACTTGTAGTTCCTAGGGTTTGTAAGAGTAGAATGGGAGGCAGAGCCTTCAGCTTTCAGGCTCCTCTCCTGTGGAACCAGCTCCCAATTCAGATCAGGGAGACAGACACCCTCTCTACTTTTAAGATTAGGCTTAAAACTTTCCTTTTTGCTAAAGCTTATAGTTAGAGCTGGATCAGGTGACCCTGAACCATCCCTTAGTTATGCTGCTATAGACGTAGACTGCTGGGGGGTTCCCATGATGCACTGTTTCTTTCTCTTTTTGCTCTGTATGCACCACTCTGCATTTAATCATTAGTGATCGATCTCTGCTCCCCTCCACAGCATCCAGTTCTGCTGGAGGTTTCTTCCTGTTAAAAGGGAGTTTTTCCTTCCCACTGTAGCCAAGTGCTTGCTCCCAGGGGGTCGTTTTGACCGTTGGGGTTTTACATAATTATTGTATGGCCTTGCCTTACAATATAAAGCGCCTTGGGGCAACTGTTTGTTGTGATTTGGCGCTATATAAAAAAATTGATTGAATTGATTGAATTGAATCATGAGTTCATTTACATAAGAGTGTCGGCCTCATAAACCGAAGGTTGTGGGCTCAAGTCCTGCACGACGGAACAAGACTTCAGCCCTGACAGTTAATATGAAGAAGACACTAATATTCACCTTTCAAAAAACCCCCAAACAACTCTTATATAATACTTCACAGAACAAAACACAATAAAAACAACACATACACCAGTTAATAGAACTAAAATGAAAACAAATAATAAAAGTACATAAAAGCAGAAATAAAACATTAAACAATAAAATAATTCCCACCATCAACAATTGCAGGCAGACAAGAAAAAGAAACAGCATTTTCAGGTCAGATTCAAAGGTTTTTCTCTCGTATATGACAACAACAAGACAAAACAAGAAATAACACAACTTATCAAATTATATAATCACTTCATCTGCCCTGTCAGCCGTCTGTCTGTGTTTGTGCATCAGACACAGAAAATACACTGAATGTTCTAAAATGAAATCAAACAGTTCAAATAAAACAAAAAAGTGGGTTTGGAGCGACTATTATGCTGCCATTAAAAGAAAAAAAGAGTTTTTTTAATTGATGTGACCAGTAAACTTATTTTACCTGCAACTGCAGCTTCTCACCAGCAGGAGCTGCTGCAGCGCCCTCAGCACCCCCACATTCAGCGTCTCTGACTTTCAAAAACAAATTAAATGGAAACTTTACACTGACCGTAGGTGAGAGTGTTTGTGTCTCTGTGGCCCTGTGGCAGACTGGCGTCCTGTCCAGGCTGCACGCCGCCTTTCACCCAGTGAACGCTGTCACAGGCTGCAGCTCCCTGTGACCCCTAAATGGAGTAAACAGGTAGAGAAAATGAAAGAATGGACTAAGAATGCAAAGGATTATTTTCATTGTTATTATAATATGATTTTTTGTTTGTTTGTTTGTTTTGTCAACTAGTTTGTAAAAAAAAAAAAAAAAAAAAAGACTGGACCAGTGTCTGACACTATGTCCATTTTCTTATTAGTTAGGATCAATTCTGAATTTACTATAAAATGAACGAACAGCAAAATCTCAAGATGGTGTAACAGTTTTTAGTTTTTTTGCTCAGTATAAATTGTCATTTAAAGGATTTTAAGTTTCTAAAATTAAATATTATCCAAGTCTGACTGCATGTTTGTTAAAACCATAAAAACATACATTTTGTTGCGCTAATCAGTGTCGCAAACTAGGGCCCAATACAGTAAATATGATAAATAAATCACTGGCAAACTATCTGTATTAGTACCAGATTCAGCTTTATTATTCTTTCTTAAATAATTTAATGATTTCATGCTAAAATCAGGAAGTAAACTGTCAAGACCTCCACTCTTATTCATCGTATTGTTCCTTTGGAATAATGACTGAAATGCAAATAAATAAATAATAAATAAATAAATAATAACAATAATAAAAAAGACTGAATTAATAATTGATCTTTGCAATTATTGATCATTATTCTTCAAACAACATTCCTATGCATCAACCCCCCCCCCCCCCCCCCCCCCCCAAAAGATTGGTGACATCAAAAAGTGCTTTATGCACTTGGTGTTGTCACAAAGTAACTGTAACCATGGCAACAATTTTTTACATGCTTGCAGCATTAAGATGTCACAAAGGAGGAAAACGACCACAAAGAGAATAACTGCACAAAGACCAGACTGTCATTGTTCTCACTACAACAAGCAGAGAAGTATTATATTAGAAACTCAGGACACATTTGGATCCAATTAATCAGCTTTAATCACTTTAATCAGCTTCAGACAAAATGTTGAGCAGAAGACAGAAAAAGGTAAGTTCTCCTCAATTCATCATTTAATTTCCTGTTTTGTCTTTTGTGATCTGTAGTTTTTTTTTTTCTAAGTGTCCATTTTTAGCCAAATGTTACCTTCAAATCATTTAAAAGTTAGTTCATACAGGATCCCATTCTGGACTTCCAGGACTACATGTGGGTCTCCAACCTGGAGAAAATACATTTTGGGGGTTGGTGGTGGGATCAGTACTCCATCCACATGTGTGCAGTAGGCTCGGGTACCCCCCTGTCCTACCACAGTGCCCCCCAAAAATGTGACCACTGGCACTGGAACATAAATGTCAGATGAATATTTGATCAAGATTATAAAGACATCAGCCTGATTATTTGTTTCTGTCTGCAGCACTGAAGCACTTCATGTTGGTATCATCCCCCCTCCACCCTCACCCCTTCTTTTTTCTTCACAGGGCAAAGAGATGAAGCAGCTGGCGCCGAGCTCAACTCTGGACCCACAGGGCGAGTGGACTGTGGTCAAGAAGGGAAAGAATGGAGGTGTTACTGGACATCTTCAACCTTCCATACCACCCATCAAAACGTCACACCGCTTTGATGTTTTAAGTGAAGAGAAGGTCCCTCCCTTGATGGTGACTTCAGACTGTGGTGCCTCACCTAAGGAGAGGTGGTCACCTCATTCTGGAGAGGAAGAGCCGGCCTTCAAGCTCCAGTTGAAGACAATGTCCAACTCTCCAAAGCCTGGTGCTCCAAAGGCACCAGAGAAACGTCAGCAAAGTGTGACATTTCTCGACTTCAGTGGTGGAGATCATCATCAAGAAAAGGAAGCTGTTGTTCATCAAAGCAAGGTCAGCAAGGTCATGATGCCGTGTGATGACCTCTCAGACGCTGTTCTCTATGACCTAATGAAGATGAAAGAACAACAAGCTCAAATGAAGGAGGAGCTGGAAGCTGCAAAAGACCTGTTACAAAAAGAGTGTGCAGCAATGAGGGAGGAATATCAAAAAGCCCTCCAAGCAAAAGAGACAAAGTACCAGCAGCAGTTGGAAGCCCAGAAGGCCAGCTTTGGAGAGCAGCTGAAGGACCAACAAGTTAGATACCAGCAGATGATGGAAGACCAGAAGGCCACTGCTGAACAACAGCAGAAAGAACAGGAGGCCAAATTCCGACGGAAGCTGGAAGACCAGGAAGCCAGCTTCCGGAAGGAAATGGAATCCAAGACGAAGAAGTCTTGGGTTTGCGTTGTTGGTGGCGCTTGTGTCCTCGTCGGGTTCTTGTCAGCAAAGTTTCTGGCAAAGTAAGAACCTGATCTGAGTGACAGAGTGCCGGAATACCAGGCAAAGAAGATCAAGAGAAGAACAAGAGAAGACTGCAGCTGGACTGATTATCAATAAATTTATAAAATGTGAACCACATTTCAAACTGACTATTTTTTGGGTGTGTTAATGTTTATAATGTATTTTAGGAGCTTTTCTTTCATTTATAAGCAAGTAAGTTTGCTTTTGATCAGGATTTTACAATCATTTTGTGACTGACAGATTATCAGCAGCTGTTTGTGACCAACAGTTCACCTGAACAGAATCATTTCTTAAAAAAAAAAAAAACTTCATAATTGAATAGTTTCATTGATAAAAAAGAAAAACAAAAACTATATTGTTGTTGTTTTTAAATGAAATATTTGTATTTTCCTAAAATTATATTTCCTGATGACCCAGTGAGAATGAAAATCAAACACACACACACACACACACACACACACACACACACACACACACACACACACACACACACACACACACACACACACACACACACACACACACACAAACAAATAAACAAACGGGTTTAAACATAACCTCCTCCAACTTCACTGGCTGAGATAATTATAATTACATATATCAGAACAACTGAGAATATGGAAGCAAAAAACACAAACACACACAAGAAGGGAAACTCAGCGAGTGAATCATGAGTTCATTTACATAAGAGTGTCGGCTTCATAAACCAAAGGTTGTGGGCTCAAGTTCTCCATGACGGAACAAGACTTCAGCTCTGACAGTTAATATGAAGAAGACATTAATGGTCACCTTACAAAAAAAACAAAACAAAACTTTTATATAGTACTTTATAGAACAAACACAATAAAAACAACACATAAACACAATAAAAACAACACATACATCAGTTAATAGAACTAAAATGAAAACAAATAATAAAAGTCTGATTGAAAAACATGAAATCTGTTAGTTGACCCCAATGACTGATCTTTTGTAAATTTGACATCATCTGGGCAATTCCAGAATCTACCACCACATGTGTGGCAAGTTTGGTGTAAACTGGATTGAAAAACAAATTTTCTCCATTTGTGACCGAGGCCAGCAGGTGGTGTTGTGCAGCAGATGTTAGTAAACATCACTCCCAAAGGCCAAAAGATGATCTAGCAACAGACACTAGAGCCCACAGGTTTTTGCTTTGTGGTTAGAGTGCCTGCTGTTAGGGATTTTGTATATATGTTATCACTGTTAAACGTTTGTACATTTGCCTTCTTTCTCATGAGAACGGTGTCGTGCTGTTTTGCACTTCACCCTGAGAATGTATGTGTTATTCAACCTTGTTTTAGCTTTGTCTTTTTTCTCATGAGAACGGAGATGTGCTGTTTTGCACCTGTCTTAATGCAATCCTGAGAATTCAATTTTGTTTTAGCACTCTGGGGTCAATCTGAGCTGGGATGAAGGGCTGGATGTACTTATTATTATAATATAACTTTGTTTTCGCAGCCTCTAACGACTGGGAGCAAGAGAACGTTTTGACTATTGTGATGTGGTGTTTAGTGTGAAGGAGTGTGGAAGACAGGACACTTCAGGCAGATGCAGAACAGCTGATACCTGCAACAGACGAACGAGATGTGCTGACCTGAAGTGTTCTTCCTTACAGCTGCACTTATTGACGTATGCGTTTATGTTATGGGAAGAAACTTGTCTTGCGTCATCACCCCCACCCTTAGGACAAGTTTTTTGTTTATGTGATGAGGGCGTCTCTTAATAAAAAGAGCGGAAAAGCAGGCCAGACTTTAGTGTAGCCTTGGTGTACAGCCTGGCCGCACTCCGCGCGTAATATTTGACTTTCTGTCTCACTGGTGTTTCTTGACTCTGTTTGTCTTGTTAAAGGTTTTAAAAATGTTTGGAGGAGAAAATACCCAACATTGACTGGGGGCTCGTCCGGGATCTCAACAACACCGGAGGTGTCCAGCGGAGGTCGTCAAGTCCAGACGTAAATCCTTGGCCAAGGTCCGATCGATCGATTGATCGTGTCTGCAATTGTCGACCACCGCTGGCATCGTCTGGTTGACGAGATTTTCCCGAAGAAGACAGACAGGAAGTCGAGTCAGTGAGTAAAATTTCTTTGTAAACAGTACTGAGTGAGTGGTGATCAGATCACATAAAACAGTTAAATTCCGCAAGCGATGATACAGAATCGCCTGTTAATGCAAAGCAGTTAAACTCTGTAAGGAGGGTGCGGACTCCTCTGTTTATATACGCGTACCGGTAGGGGATAAAAGTGATCACATAAAACAGTTAAACTCCGTAAGCGATGATACAGAATCGCCTGTTAATGAAACACAGTTAAACTCTGTAAGGAGGGCGGACTCCTCTACGGTTGCGAGGGACGCAAGTAGTTAAATTCCGGAAGGAGGATACGGACTCCTCTGTTTTAATACGTAAAGGAAATCCCGGGTAGAAATACGTGCACTGTAAAAAAGCAGTTAAATCTGGCAGGGACGGCGGAGTCCCCTAATGCAGGACATTAGTTAAATTTCACGGGAGGGCGAGCTCCCCTGACATAAGAATACGCGTACGATTATTAAAAGTGTTTCTATGTGTAAATAGTGTTTTGTGCAAGTGTAAATAACTGTGTGAAAGTGTAATACTTTGGACAACGTTAGTGACAACCGTGCGTGTGGAAGCAGCAGGCAAGTGATTCCGCTTCCTACGGGGAGGTGAAAGGAATCAACCACACGACGGCAAATTAATTGTCACGTCCAAAGAAAGTGTGAAAACTTCAGATTTAGAACACCCTAGGTGTGCCCCTGTCTGAAGTCCAAATTATAACAAGGGATAAAAAAAATATAATAAAAATGGGGGGTAAGACGTCTAAAAATAAGGAAAATTTATCAACTGACGACTGGAAATTTATGGAAGCAAAAAAAATCCAAAAGCAACAAAGAAATTGGAGACCTGGATAAATAAACATGACTTTGACGGACGACTGAACCTGATCAGCATACAAAAGCTGAAGAAGGAGTTAGAACGGGAACATAAAGGTGATGAGGAAAAGATGCAGAAAGTAGGGGCAGATTTAGTGGCATTTTGGGAGGAGGAAGCAGAGAACAGACAGAAAGGAGCAGAGAAGCGACGATTAGAGAAAGCAAGGAAAAAGAAAGCTGTAGGTAAGGCAGAAGAAGATGTGATAATTCAGCACAGAGAGCCAGAACAGCCTCAACAACCACCGCCGGCTGAATCGTCGGTGACAAAGAGACCTTTATCTCCTCTACCAGAGGATGACGATGTACCGCCACCACAGTATGATTTGGCAGTAAAACCTAAGGTAAAAAGAGAAAAACCAGAAAAACCACAAACACGCAGTCAAGCGAAAGTGCCTACAGCCCCTCCCATGGTGGAACATAGTGATCAGGGAGGTGCCTATCCTATGATAGAAGTACCAAATCCTCGTGCAGGAACAGCAGGACATCGATCAACCATGCTCGTATATCGAACATGGAATGCTGATAATATCAAAGCAGCAGTCGACATGATACCATCGCCACATGTCGACATTGAGGGATTTATGCAGGATATAGAAAACATTAGAAGTTCTTACCACCTTAGTGGACCTGAAGTCCAACAGGTGTGGATGAAAGCATGTGGCCCTAAAATGGAGTCAGATACGCGGAGACTGGAATCCTGCAGACCAGGATGGCGTACCATTGCCACATGATGATCCAGTCTTGAAAACAAGAGTGGAAGCTATGATTACACGTGCAAAAGGTGTGTTAGGACCAAAGATAAATTATACTGAAATTACCAGGACAACTCAGAAAGAAGGAGAACCATGGATAGAGTTTAGATGCAGATTTGAGAGTGTATTTAGAGTCCATAGTGGCATATTGCCAGGAACACCAGTGTATGAAAACAAATTGAAAAATATTTCACCTGTGAAGCTGACAATGACCGATTTGATTCATGATGGCAACTCAACAGCTGTCATAACAGTAACAGGTGCCACTGAGATGTTTTAAAATTGAGATACACAGGTATGCCATTACATGTGTCACTTTGTAAACCATATTTGACAGAATGGCAAGAATTGGGACTGACAGTCATAACAGCTTTGTCAGCCACTGATTGGAGCAGAGTTGGACCAGGAACGGAGTTCAGTCCATCAACTAAATTGTATAAAGTGCCAGTTAATGTCTCATTGGTGCTGACAGCTGGAACACACATTGATGTGTCCACTTCACAATCCTGAGTGTTTCAGTTGAGTCCTGAAGAGGATGATCTTCTCTCTTCTGTACCATCAGGATTGTGGACAACAGGTCCTTCAGACGTAGGACTGATAAAAAATGCACAACCTGTAGTTATAAGACCAAAAACAGAATACAGACCATGTGTAAGACAGTATCCATTGAAACCTGATGCAATTGACGGAATCAGGCCAGTAATAGAGGATTTATTAACAGCAGGAGTGATAGTGCCATGTCCAGATTCACCATGTAACACACCCATATTTCCTGTGAAAAAGGCTCCGCCCTCAGTGGGGTGGAGAATGATTCAAGATCTGCAGGCAGTAAATGCTGCTGTGATTAAAAGAGCACCATGTGTTCCAGATCCACATACCTTGTTAAATTCGCTGAGACCAAATTCTAATAGTTTCTCAGTAATTGACATAAGTAATGCATTTTTCTCTGTGCCAGTGCATCCAGATAGTCAATTCTGGTTTGCTTTTACCTTTAAAGGACAACGATATACATTCACCAGATTACCGCAGGGTTACGCAGAGAGTCCAACTATTTATTCTCAAGTCATGTCAGCATGTTTAGCCAACTTCGTTCCACCGGCAGATAGCCAACTGTTAGTGTATGTTGTTGACATTTTGATTGCCTCTGACACACGAGAAAACTGCATAACTGACACAGTAGCATTATTATGTTTCTTATTTGACAATGGCCACAGAGTGAGTAGAAACAAAGTTCAGTTGTGTAGGGATAAAGTAAAATATTTAGGACATGAGTTATCAGCCACAGGGCGCACGATCCTGTCTGACAGGAAGGAAGCAATTTTACACGCTCCAAAACCACAAACCAAAAAGCAGATGATGTCATTTCTTGGACTGACTAATTATTGCAGGGCATGGATTCCCTGCTATGCAGAATTGACTAGTCCACTTTCTGATTTGATGTACAAGGATAATATTTCAATGTCAACCGTGTTGGAATGGAACAAAGATGCTGAGGAAGCCTTTGTAAAAGTAAAGCAAACATTAGTGTCATCCACAGTTTTGGCACTACCAGATTATAGGAAACCATTCATTCAAACAGTTGATTGTAAGAATAAGTTCATGACTAGTGTTTTGGTTCAAGTGTATGGCTCAAAATTGAGGCCAGTTGCCTACTACTCATGCAGTAGCATGAGTAGTAGGCAAGTGCAGTAGCAAGTGCTTTACCACCATGCGTACAGGCTGTTGTTGCGGCCTCTATGGCTGTTCAGAGTAGCAGTAATGTTGTTCTATTCCATCAGTTGACATTGAAAGTTCCACATGCAGTCTCTGCACTTTTGTTGCAGACAAACATGAGCCTTTTGTCCCCAGCAAGACATCTTTCGTGCATGTCCTTGCTATTATCACAGCCACACCTTACGATAGAGCGATGTACAACATTGAATCCCTCCACATTGATACCTTTACCTGAGGATGGTGAGCCGCACAATTGTCTTGATGTAGCAACAGTTTGTACAAAAGCACGCCCAGACCTCCGGGACACACCCATCCCAAACAGCACAATCGTGTATGTGGATGGTTCTTCCACCAAAAATGCTTATGGACAAACGCAATCTGGATATGCTGTCGTCACAAATTCAGAAGTATTAGATTCTGCTTCATTGCCATCGTCATTTTCAGCACAAGCAGCTGAATTAGTTGAAAAAGTCATTTCTGCAGACACAGACAAACAGTAAGAACAGTAGGACAAGACTAGTAATAGTGTGTGAGCTTGGTGTTAAGATCCAGGTTAGACACGAAAGCTAGCAGAAGACATTAAGAAGCCACTGTTCTGAACATAGGTGTGCTGTAGTGTGCAGAAATGGCGAAAGAAAAAATAAAAAGAACGAGGGTTTCTGGACCCCACGGACAGTCCTTGTTATGCTACTTTTCTTTTTTGAATTGGGATTATTGTTAAAAGCCATGAGCACTGGAATTAGTGGACAAAATAACAATTGGCTTTTAATGGCAGAACAAGCAGGACTAGCAGCAAAGAAGGACTGTGTTGTATGTATGGGACCCAGACCTATATTACAGGTAATACCGGCAGCATTACCCAAAGACTGTCTGCTGACTGCTATGACACAGACATACATTGCGGCAAACAACAAATGTTTTAAGTGGGACAAGATCTATCCAGTGACCAAATTAACTAAGATCAAACCTTTATTCTCAAGCAAAGTTGGGCATGCTAACCATACATGTGTACACTTGACAGGGACAAGTAAGACTTTGGGTAGCTTAAACCACACCGCCTGGTGTAAGAATGTGGTCCATAGTACTCCCACATTCAAACCTGTCGGGAGGAGTGACGTATGGTGGTGGTGTGGGGATAACAGAATCTTTGACAGACTGCCACGAAATGTGTCAGGTTATTGTGCATTAATATCATTATTGTTACCAGTTGAAGCCATACCCATGACCCCTGAAGACGTATATACGACGTATACGACATATGCAGCCTCTCTTATTCCTGAAGATTGGCAGAAAGGCATAGCCAGACATAGAGTAAAAAGAGATTGGAAAGGAGTGGGAAATCCAACATATATTGACGCAATAGGAGTCCCCAGGGGAGTGCCTGACGAGTATAAACTGGTTAATCAAATAGCAGCTGGATTCGAATCTTCCATCTGTTGGTGGTGTTCAATTAATAAAAACGTGGACAGAATAAACTACATCCACTACAATGTACAGAAATTAGGAAATTGGACTGAGGAAGGATTTAAGGCTGTCCATTCACAGTCAGAAGCCACGTCCCTTATGGCCTTCCAGAATCGTATTGCTCTGGATATGTTGTTGGCAGAGAAAGGAGGTGTTTGTGCCATGTTCGGAGAACAATGCTGCACATTCATTCCCAACAACACAGCTGCAGACGGCAGTCTCACTCAAGCCATTGATGGGCTGAGGACGTTGAACAGGAAGATGAAAGAGCACAGTGGAGTAAACACCGAAGGCTGGGATTGGTGGCTGGAAGGGATGGGAAAATGGAGGTCTTTGATTTCTTCACTATTAGTGTCTATATTCTAACATTGTGTGGATGTTGTTGTATTCCATGTCTCCGAGGCCTTGTAAATAGAATGATAACCACAGCAATAAGTCCAGGACCAGGAGGGGGTCCAGCATCATATCCACTTCTGGGGACAGATGATGACAAGGAGGACGATGGCTCTCCTGACCTGTACCCAGACCAATGGACGTATGATGACCCAGACACCGATGGTGGTGACAATGATGACATCACCTCTGGGGTGTAAGCCTAGAGAAAACATACCATGATGAACCTCTTAGAGAAAATCTCAAAAAGAAGTGCTAAGCTGAGTGATGCCTACTGTATGTTTAACAGGCGATAAACAGGAGGGGAATGTTAGGGATTTTGTATATATGTTATCACTGTTAAACGTTTGTACATTTGCCTTCTTTCTCATGAGAACGGTGTCGTGCTGTTTTGCACTTCACCCTGAGAATGTATGTGTTATTCAACCTTGTTTTAGCTTTGTCTTTTTTCTCATGAGAACGGAGATGTGCTGTTTTGCACCTGTCTTAATGCAATCCTGAGAATTCAATTTTGTTTTAGCACTCTGGGGTCAATCTGAGCTGGGATGAAGGGCTGGATGTACTTATTATTATAATATAACTTTGTTTTCGCAGCCTCTAACGACTGGGAGCAAGAGAACGTTTTGACTATTGTGATGTGGTGTTTAGTGTGAAGGAGTGTGGAAGACAGGACACTTCAGGCAGATGCAGAACAGCTGATACCTGCAACAGATGAACGAGATGTGCTGACCTGAAGTGTTCTTCCTTACAGCTGCACTTATTGACGTATGCGTTTATGTTATGGGAAGAAACTTGTCTTGCGTCATCACCCCCACCCTTAGGACAAGTTTTTTGTTTATGTGATGAGGGCGTCTCTTAATAAAAAGAGCGGAAAAGCAGGCCAGACTTTAGTGTAGCCTTGGTGTACAGCCTGGCCGCACTCCGCGCGTAATATTTGACATTCTGTCTCACTGGTGTTTCTTGACTCTGTTTGTCTTGTTAAAGGTTTTAAAAATGTTTGGAGGAGAAAATACCCAACACCTGCCTTCCATCCCACAGACCGTGTGTTTGAGCCCAGAGTAGGATGAAGCAACACATGCAATGACCTTGACTCCAATAATTGACCTTTGGTAAATTTGATGTCATCTAGGTACTTGCATAATTATATGTACTCCAAGTTTGGTGCAACCCAGAGTGAGAAATTTAAAATTTGGTTTTCGATCCCAATGATTGATCTGTGGTGAATTTGACCTCACCAGGACAATTCAAGAACCGAGTTCCATATGTGTGCCAAGTTTGGTGCACATTGAACTGAAAAACGTAAATTTCAACTTTTTGACCCAATGACCTTGACCCCCAACTATTGACCTTTGGTAAATATGATCTCATTTGGGCAGTTACAGAACTCTAAACCATATGTGTACCAAATGTCACACTATTTTTGTGAAAATCCAAATTTGATCTTTGACCCCATGACCTTGACCTTGCCTTTAAGGTTAATTCTGGGGTTGACCATCATCCAGATAATTTTGGTGGAATTCTGTAAAACGACCTGGAAGGAGAAAAGGAACAAACAAACGGTGCACAAATTATCGTATGATTATGTTCAGCCTACAACATGCCCATGAGTAATAAAATGCATGAAACAAACACCTTTGGGTCTAGTGTGTAGCTCTATGCTCAAGTTATGTACCATCTAAATCGAAATTTGTGGCCGAACATGCCCGTAAAAAGATATGAATTCTGCATTTGAGACTGTGCAACATAGGTTGTCAAAATGTGAATCAATTATATACTTGAGCATAAAATAAAAATCTATTACAAAACAAATTAATCAGTAACATTGCCTCATAGTTCACAAAAGCAACTCGAGCACGTCAGACTTTTTGCTCACTTGCTTTCAGTGACTCTTAATTCGACATATGACTAAATCTGAATAAATGCTGTAGGTTTTACCAAAGTAGGAAACCTTCTTGAGGACACGTGATGTTTGTCATCCTGTCATTCTGACTCCATCAAAGTCCTGGTGTTTGTTCTCAGGATGATATTAACTTCAAATATGTGTCTTCTCAGTTGTGAACCAGATACATGTTTTGGTTAATAAAAACATTCCAGCATCATTTTTGAGCATCGCTCTTTGAGTTTCTGGGCGAAGACGACGAAGAAGAGGAGGAGAATATTTCAACAAACAGCGGGAGAAGAAGAAAACTAGAAGAGTGGAAATGAGAGTGGGGTCTTTGAATGTTGGTAGTATGACTGGTAAAGGAAGAGAGCTGGCTGATATAATGAAGAGGAGAAAGGTAGACATATTGTGTGTGCAAGAGACCAAGTGGAAGGGAAGTAAGAGCAGGAGCATCGGCGGTGGGTACAAGTTGTTGTACAGTTGTTGTACCATGGAGAGGACAGGAAGAGAAATGGTGTTGGGGTCATTTTAAAGGAAGAGTATGTTAAAAGTGTGTTGGAGGTTAAGTGAGTGTCTGACAGGGTGATGAGTGTGAAGTTAGAAATTGATGCCATAGGTCTTAAAGGCACTGCGCTGCGGTGGTTTGAATTATATTTATCTAATAGATTACAATTTGTTCATGTAAATGGGGAATCTTCTTCACAGACTAAGGTTAATTATGGAGTTCCACAAGGTTCTGTGCTAGGACCAATTTTATTCACTTTATACATGCTTCCCTTAGGCAGTATTATTAGACGGCATTGCTTTAATTTTCATTGTTACGCAGATGATACCCAGCTTTATCTATCCATGAAGCCAGAGGACACACACCAATTAGCTAAACTGCAGGATTGTCTTACAGACATAAAGACATGGATGACCTCTAATTTCCTGCTTTTAAACTCAGATAAAACTGAAGTTATTGTACTTGGCCCCACAAATCTTAGAAACATGGTGTCTAACCAGATCCTTACTCTGGATGGCATTACCCTGACCTCTAGTAATACTGTGAGAAATCTTGGAGTCATTTTTGATCAGGATATGTCATTCAAAGCGCATATTAAACAAATATGTAGGACTGCTTTTTTGCATTTACGCAATATCTCTAAAATTAGAAAGGTCTTGTCTCAGAGTGATGCTGAAAAACTAATTCATGCATTTATTTCCTCTAGGCTGGACTATTGTAATTCATTATTATCAGGTTGTCCTAAACGTTCCCTGAAAAGCCTTCAGTTAATTCAAAATGCTGCAGCTAGAGTACTGACAGGGACTAGAAGGAGAGAGCATATCTCACCCATATTGGCTTCTCTTCATTGGCTTCCTGTTAATTCTAGAATAGAATTTAAAATTCTTCTTCTTACTTATAAGGTTTTGAATAATCAGGTCCCATCTTATCTTAGGGACCTCATAGTACCATATCACCCCAATAGAGCGCTTCGCTCTCAGACTGCAGGCTTACTTGTAGTTCCTAGGGTTTGTAAGAGTAGAATGGGAGGCAGAGCCTTCAGCTTTCAGGCTCCTCTCCTGTGGAACCAGCTCCCAATTCGGATCAGGGAGACAGACACCCTCTCTACTTTTAAGATTAGGCTTAAAACTTTTCTTTTTGCTAAAGCTTATAGTTAGGGCTGGATCAGGTGACCCTGAACCATCCCTTAGTTATGCTGCTATAGACTTAGACTGCTGGGGGGTTCCCATGATGCACTGAGTGTTTCTTTCTCTTTTTGCTCTGTATGCACCACTCTGCATTTAATCATTAGTGATTGATCTCTGCTCCCCTCCACAGCATGTCTTTTTCCTGGTTCTCTCCCTCAGCCCCAACCAGTCCCAGCAGAAGACTGCCCCTCCCTGAGCCTGGTTCTGCTGGAGGTTTCTTCCTGTTAAAAGGGAGTTTTTCCTTCCCACTGTCGCCAAGTGCTTGCTCACAGGGGGTCGTTTTGACCGTTGGGGTTTTTACGTAATTATTGTATGGCCTTGCCTTACAATATAAAGCGCCTTGGGGCAACTGTTTGTTGTGATTTGGCGCTATATAAATAAAATTGATTGGTTGGTTGATTGAAGGGGCGATGATGAATATCATCAGTGCATATGCCCCACAGGTAGGTTGTGAGATGAAGGAGAAAGAAGATTTCTGGAGTGTGTTAGATGAGGTGGTGGAGAGTGTGCCCAAGCTTGAAAGAGTGGTGATAGGAGCGGAATTCAATGGGCATGTTGGTGAAGGGAACAGAGGTGATGAGGAAGTAATGGGTAGATATGGTATCAAGGATAGGAATGGGGAAGGACAGATGGTCATTGATTTTGCAAAAAGAATGGAAATGGCTGTGGTGAATACCTACTTTAAGAAAAGGGAGGAGCACAGGGTAACATATAAGAGTGGAGGAAGGTGTACACAGGTGGACTACATTCTTTATAGGTGATGCAAGCTAAAAGAAATCAGAGACTGTAAGATGGTGGCAGGAGAGAGTGTCGTTAGACAGCATAGGATGGTTGTTTGTAGGATGACTTTAGAGGTAAAGAAGAAGGACGAAGAGTGTTGTGTGAAATTTAGCAATCAGGTGAGAGAAGCACTGGTTGGAGGGAAAGCAATTTTGGACAACTGGAAACAACTGGAAAAGTACTGCAGATGTAGTGAGGGAGACAGCTAGGACAGTCCGGTGTATGACATCTGAACAGTGGAAGGAAGACAAGGAGACTTGGTGGTGGAATGAAGAGGTCCAGGAAAGCATAAGGAGAAAGAGGTTGGCAAAAAAGTTTTGGGATAGTCGGAGAGATGAAGAAAGTAGACAGGAGTACAAGATGTGGTGTAAGGTGAAAAGAGAAGTGGCAAAAGCGAAGGAAAAGGCATATTGTGAGCTGTACAAGAAGTTGAATAGTAAGGAAGGAGAAAAGGACTTGTACCGATTGGCCAGACAAAGGGACAGAGCTGGAAAGGATGTGCAGCAGGTTAGGGTGGTAAAAGATGCACATGGTAATGTGCTGACAAGTGAGGAGTGTGTGCTGAGAAGGTGGAGGGAATATTTTGAAGAGCTGATGAATAAAGAAAATGAGCGAGAGAAAAGCCTGGATGATGTGGTGAGAGTAAATCAGGAAGTACAAGAGATGAGTAAGGAAGAAGTGAGGGCTGCTATGAAGAGGATGAAGAGTGGAAATGCAGTTGGTCCAGATGAAAAATGGAAATGTCTAGGAGAGATGGCAGTAGAGTTTCTAACCAGATTGTTTAATAAAATCTTGGAAAGTGAGAGGATGCCTGAGGAGTGGAGACAAAGTGTACTGGTTCCTATTTTCAAAAACAAGGGTGATGTGCAGAGTTGCAGTAACTACAGAGGCATAAAGTTGATCAGCCACAGCATGAAGTTATGGGAAAGAGTAGTAGAAGCTAGGCTTAGAAAACAGGTGAAGATGTCATGCCAAGAAAGAGCACTACAGATGCAATGTTTGCTCTGAGAATACTGTTGGAGAAGTACAGAGAAGGCCAGAAAGAGTTACATTGTGTGTTTGTGGACTTAGAAAACGCTTATGATAGAGTGCCAAGAGAAGAGCTGTGGTATTGTATGAGGAAGTCTGGAGTGGCAGAGAAGTATGTTAGGGTAGTGCAGGACATGTACAAGAATAGTGTGACAGCAGTGAGATGCGCAGTCGGAATGACAGACTCATTCAAGGTGGAGGTGGGATTACACCAAGGATCAGCTCTGAGTCCGTTCTTGTTTGCAATGGTGACGGACAGGTTGAAAAATGAGATCAGACAGGAGTCCCCATGGACTATGATGTTTGCAGATGACTTTGTGATCTGTAGTGAGAGTAGAGAGCAAGTTGAGTCTAGTCTGGAGAGGTGGAGATATGCTTTGGAGAGAAGGGGAATGAAAGTCAGTAGAAGCAAGACTGAGTACATGTGTATGAATGGGAGGGAGCCCAGTGGAATAGTGCAGTTACAAGGAGTCGAAGTGGTGAAAGTAGATGAGTTTAAATATTTGGGGTCAACTGTTCAAAGTAATGGAGAGTGTGGTAGAGAGGTGAAGAAGAGAGTGCAGGCAGGGTGGAGTGGGTGGAGAAAGATGGCAGGAGTGATTTGTGACTGAAGAATATCATCAAGAGTGAAGGGGAAAGTTTACAAGACAGTAGTGAGACCAGCTATGTTGTACGGTTTAGAGACAGTGGCACTAACAAAAAGACAGGAGGCAGAGCTGGAGGTGGCAGAGCTGAAGATGTTGAGATTCTCTTTGGGAGTGACAAGAATGGACAAGATTAGGAATGAACATATCAGAGGGAAACAAAGACAGAGAGGCGAGATTGAGATGGTTTGGACATGTGCAGAGGAGGAACCCAGGGTATATAGGGAGAAGGATGCTGAGGATGGAGCCACCAGGCAGGAGGAGAAGAGGGAGGCCAAAGAGGAGGTTCATGGATGTGCTGAGGGAGAACATGCAGGTGGTTGGTGTGACAGAGGAAGACACAGAGGACAGGGTGAGATGGAAATGATTGATCTGCTGTGGCGACCCCTAACGGGAACAGCCGAAAGACAAAGAAGAAGCTCTTTGAGTTTCATGCAACTGTTGAATTAATCACAGCGGTGAATGTTTCTTTGTTCATTTTATTCTGTTTTTTGTGGTTTTGTCTCATGGGGAAAAAGTCAGATGGTTCGTTTTTAATCTGGAATATACATTATGAAGAGATGTTTCATGACAGCAAAACAGAGACATTAAAAAAGAGAAGATTTTTATTGGATCAAATCGGGATCAAACATTGTCACTCGATAAAGGATACCATCCTGCATAACGCTCTCAAATATATAAGAAATTTGATATTTTTTGACAGAGTTGTGAATTTTTGATAATTCCTTCAATGTTAAAGGATAGGGATTTTTCCAATTTTCCAAGATTTTTCCCTGACTTTCCCCTTTGACCCATGACCTTGAAAATTTACTCAGTTCTTGCCTGTCAGAATATGAATCTTCAGTAAAAATTTCATAATGATACGTGAAAAATTGTGGGCTCCAGGCTGTTCAAAAACAAACAAACAAACGGGTTTAAACATAACCTCCTCCAACTTCGTTGGCTGAGGTAATTATAATTACATATATCAGAACAATTGAGAATATGGAAGCAAGAAACACAAACATGCACAAGAAGGGAAACTCAGCGAGTGAATCATGAGTTCATTTACATAAGAGTGTCGGCCTCATAAACCGAAGGTTGTGGGCTCAAGTCCTGCATGATGGAACAAGATTTCAGCCCTGACAGTTAATATGAAGAAGACAATAATGGTCACCTTCCAAAAAAACAAAACAACCTTTATATAGTACAGTACAGAACAAAACACAATAAAAACAACACATACACCAGTTAATAGAACTAAAATGAAAACACATAATAAAAGTACATAAAAGCAGAAATAAAACATTAAACAATAAAATAATTCCCACCATCAACAATTGCAGGCAGCCAAGAAAAAGAAACAGCATTTTCAGGTCAGATTCAAAGGTTTTTCTCTCGTATATGACAACAACAAAACAAAACAAGAAATAACACAACTTATCAAATTATATAATCACTTCATCTGCCCTGTCAGCCGTCTGTCTGTGTTTGTGCATCAGACACAGAAAATACACTGAATGTTCTAAAATGAAATCAAACAGTTCAAACAAAACAAAAAAAGTGGGTTTGGAGCGACTATTATGCTACCATTAAAAGAAAAGAAGAGTTTTTTTTAATTGATTTGTTCAGTAAACTTATTTTACCTGCAATTGCAGGTTCTCACCAGCAGGAGCTGCTGCAGCGTCCTCAGCACCCCCACATTCAGCGTCTCTGACTTTCAAAAACAAATTAAATGGAAACTTTACACTGACCGTAGGTGAGAGTGTTTGTGTCGCTGTGGCCCTGTGGCAGACTGGCGTGCTGTCCAGGCTGCACGCCGCCTTTCACCCAGTGAACGCTGTCACAGGCTCCAGCTCCCTGTGACCCCTAAATGGAGTAAACAGGTAGAGAAAATGAAAGAAGGGACTCAGAATGCAAAGGATTACTTTCATTGTTATTGTAATATGATTTTTTTTTGTTTTGTTTTGTCCATAAATATGTAAAAAAAAGAAAAAAAAAGTTTGGACCAGTGTCTGACACCACGTCCATGTCTTATTAGTTAGGATCAATTCTGAATTTACTATAAAATGAACGAACAGCAAAATCTCAAGATGGTGTAACAGTTTTTAGTTTTTTTGCTCAGTATAAATTGTCATTTAAAGGATTTTAAGTTTCTAAAATTAAATATTATTTCCCCTCCAATTCTGTCTGCATGTTTGTTAAAACCATAAAAACATACGTTTTGTTGCTCTAATCAGTGTCGCAAACTAGGGCCCAATACAGTAAATATGATAAATAAATCACTGGCAAACTATCTGTATTAGTACCAGATTCAGCTTTATTATTCTTTCTTAAATAATTTAATGATTTCATGCTAAAATCCGGAAGTAAACTGTCAAGACCTCCACTCTTATTGATCGTATTGTTCCTTTGGAATAATGACTGAAATGCAAATAAATAAAAAAAAAAAAAAAAAAAAAAAAAAAGACTGAATTAATAATTGATCTTTGCAATTATTGATCATTATTTTTCAAACATCTCCATTCCTATGCATCAACCCCCCCCCCCCCCCCCCAAAAAAAAAAAGATTGGTGACATCAAAAAGTGCTTTATGCACTTGGTGTTGTCACAAAATAACTGTAACCATGGCAACAATGATTTACATGCTTGCAGCATTAAGATGTCACAAAGGAGGAAAACGACCACAAAGAGAATAACTGCACAAAGACCAGACTGTCATTGTTCTCACTACAACAAGCAGAGAAGTATTATATTAGAAACTCAGGACACATTTGGATCCAATTAACCAGCTTTAATCACTTTAATCAGCTTCAGACAAAATGTTGAGCAGAAGACAGAAAAAGGTAAGTTCTCCTCAATTCATTATTTAATTTCCTGTTTTGTCTTTTGTGATCTGTATTTTTTTTTTCTAAGTGTCCATTTTTATCCAAATGTTACCTTCATTTAAAAGTTAGTTCATACAGGATCCCATTCTGGACTTCCAGGACTACATGTGGGTCTCCAACCTGGAGAAAATACATTTTGGGGGTTGGTGGTGGGATTAGTACTCCATCCACATGTGTGCAGTAGGCTCGGATACCCCCCTGTCCTACCACAGTGCCCCCAAAAAATGTGACCACTGGCACTGGAACATAAATGTCAGATGAATATTTGATCAAGATTATAAAGACATCAGCCTGATTATTTGTTTCTGTCTGCAGCACTGAAGCACTTCATGTTGATATCATCCCCCCTCCACCCTCACCCCTTCTTTTTTCTCCACAGGGCAAAGAGATGAAGCAGGTGGCGTCGAGCTCAACTCTGGACCCACAGGGCGAGTGGACTGTGGTCAAGAAGGGAAAGAATGGAGGTGTTACTGGACATCTTCAACCTTCCATACCACCCATCAAAACGTCACACCGCTTTGATGTTTTAAGTGAAGAGAAGGTCCCTCCCTTGATGGTGACTTCACACTGTGGTGCCTCACCTAAGGAGAGGTGGTCACCTCATTCTGGAGAGGAAGAGCCGGCCTTCAAGCTCCAACTGAAGACAATGTCCAACTCTCCAAAGCCTGGTGCTCCAAAGGCACCAGAGAAACGTCAGCAAAGTGTGACATTTCTCGACTTCAGTGGTGGAGATCATCATCAAGAAAAGGAAGCTGTTGTTCTTCAAAGCAAGGTCAGCAAGGTCATGATGCCGTGTGACGACCTCTCAGACGCTGTTCTCTATGACCTGATGAAGATGAAAGAACAACAAGCTCAAATGAAAGAGGAGCTGGAAGCTGCGAAAGACCTGTTACAAAAAGAGTGTGCAGCAATGAGGGAGGAATATCAAAAAGCCCTCCAAGCAAAAGAGACAAAGTACCAGCAGCAGCTGAAAGCCCAGAAGGCCAGCTTTGGAGAGCAGCTGAAGGACCAACAAGTCAGATACCAGCAGATGATGGAAGACCAGAAGGCCACTGCTGAACAACAGCAGAAAGAGCAAGAGGCCAAATTCCGACGGAAGCTGGAAGACCAGGAAGCCAGCTTCCGGAAGGAAATGGAATCCAAGACGAAGAAGTCTTGGGTTTGCGTTGTTGGTGGCGCTTGTGTCCTTGTCGGGTTCTTGTCAGCAAAGTTTCTGGCAAAGTAAGAACCTGATCTGAGTGACAGAGTGCCAGAATACCAGGCAAAGAAGATCAAGAGAAGAACAAGAGAAGACTGCAGCTGGAATCATTATCAATAAATTTATAAAATGTGAACCACGTTTCAAACTGACATTATTTTGTGGGTGTGATAAGAATGTTTATAATGTATATTAGGAGCTATTCTTTAATTTATAAGTAAGTTTGCTTTTGATCATGTTTTAACAATCATTTTGTGACCAACAGTTCACCTGAACAGAATCATTAAAAAAAAAACCTTCATAATTTAATAGTTTCATTGATAAAACAGAAAAACAAAAACTATATTGTTGTTGTTTTTAATTGAAATATTTTTTATTTTTAAATTATACAACCCCTGACAAAAATTATGGAATCACCGGCCTCAGAGGATGTTCATTCAGTTGTTTAATTTTGTAGAAAAAAAGCAGATCACAGACATGACACAAAACTAAAGTCATCTCAAATGGAAACTTTCTGGCTTTAAGAAACACTATAAGAAATCAGGAAAAAAAATTGTGGCAGTCAGTAACGGTTACTTTTTTAGACCAAGCAGAGGGAAAAAAATACGGAATCACTCAATTCTGAGGAAAAAAATTATGGAATCATGAAAAACAAAAGAACGCGCCAACACATCACTAGTATTTTGTTGCACCACCTCTGGCTTTTATAACAGCTTGCAGTCTCTGACGCATGGACTTCAAACAGTACTCTTCATCAATCTGGCTCCAACTTTCTCTGATTGCTGTTGCCAGATCAGCTTTGCAGGTTGGAGCCTTGTCATGGACCATTTTCTTCAACTTCCACCAAAGATTTTCAATTGGATTAAGATCCGGACTATTTGCAGGCCATGAGATTGACCCTATGTGTCTTTTTGCAAGGAATGTTTTCACAGTTTTTGCTCTATGGCAAGATGCATTATCATCTTGAATAATGATTTCATCATCCCCAAACATCCTTTCAATTGATGGGATAAGAAAAGTATCCAAAATATCAACGTAAACTTGTGCATTTATTGATGATGTAATGACAGCCATCTCCCCAGTGCCTTTACCTGACATGCAGCCCCATATCATAAATGACTGTGGAAATTTACATGTTCTCTTCAGGCAGTCATCTTTATAAATCTCATTGGAGCAGCACCAAACAAAAGTTCCAGCATCATCACCTTGCCCAATGCAGATTCGAGATTCATCACTGAATATGACTTTCATCCAGTCATCCACAGTCCACGATTGCTTTTCCTTAGCCCATTGTAACCTTGTTTTTTTCTGTTTAGGTGTTAATGGTGGCTTTTGTTTAGCTTTTCTGTATGTAAATCCCATTTCCTTTAGGCGGTTTCTTACAGTTCTGTCACAGACGTTGATTCCAGTTTCCTCCCATTCGTTCCTCATTTGTTTTGTTGTGCATTTTCGATTTTTGAGACATATTGCTTTAAGTTTTCTGTCTTGACGCTTTGATGCCTTCCTTGGTCTACCAGTATGTTTGCCTTTAACAACCTTCCCATGTTGTTTGTATTTGGTCCAGAGTTTAGACACAGCTGACTGTGAACAACCAACATCTTTTGCAACATTGCGTGATGATTTACCCTCTTTTAAGAGTTTGATAATCCTCTCCTTTGTTTCAATTGACATCTCTCGTGTTGGAGCCATGATTCATGTCAGTCCACTTGGTGCAACAGCTCTCCAAGGTGTGATCACTCCTTTTTAGATGCAGACTAACGAGCAGATCTGATTTGATGCAGGTGTTAGTTTTGGGGATGAAAATTTACAGGGTGATTCCATAATTTATTCCTCAGAATTGAATGATTCCATATTTTTTTTTTCCCTCTGCTTGGTCTAAAAAAGTAACCATTACTGACTGCCACAATTTTTTTTTCCTGATTTCTTATAGTGTTTCTTAAAGCCAGAAAGTTACCATTTGAAATGACTTTAGTTTTGTGTCATGTCTGTGATCTGCTTTTTTTCTACAAAATTAAACAACTGAATGAACATCCTCCGAGGCCGGTGATTCCATAATTATTGCCAGGGATTGTATTTCCTGATAACCCAGTGAGAATGAAAATAAAATATTACAAATTAATGTCTCATGTTTTTACATTACTGTACACACACACACACACACACACACACACACACACACACACACACACACACACACACACACACACACACACACACACACACACACACACAGACACAAAAACACACTCAGACAGGCATACACACGTGCACACAGAGACACACATACGCACACACAGACACACACTCATACACACAAAATCACTAATCAGAAAAATTTGGGACATGAGGACACGAGTGTGTACTGTGACAGACCCCAGCTTTTGGATTTTTTACTGATAACAGTCTGGATTGTCCGTGAAGTCTTTGGTCTAAACACACAGTGTCCATTTAATCTAGAAAAGATCTGGAATACAAGAAACAAATTTGTACAGCCCTTTTTGTTGACCTCTCTCAGGCCTTTGACACTGTGGATCATTCCATCTTGAAACTACAAGCACTCGGAGAGTGCAAACCTCCGCCAAGGCCATGGCGTCACTGACGTCACATGTAATACCCTTTGGCAAAGAGACTTATTCCACGTCGTTTCACGCATCTACCGTCATGTTCCAGATTCAGTGGTTAAACCCTTCAATCTTCAGCAAATGTATTTATAAAGAGAAACTGCATGAACTACACAAGTTTTTTTTTATTTTCTAATAACAAGTTTATTCAATGAGGAGAAACAAATGCTAAATTATTCTTGTGTCATAACTTAATTTTTGTTCAGCCTTTGTGACCCGTCTTCATGAAATTCAATGCAAAAATGTTGAAATTGGCCCCATCCTGCAATGATAAAGAATCCTTAAAAAAATTACTGGATCCGGATCGTCTTCCTGATCATTACCAAAATTTACTGACTTCTAAGTAAGGCCAAGATACACCCCTGGTAAAAATTTCATTGAAATCCATTGAGGATTTTTTGAGTAATCCTGCTAACAAACTAACCAACCAACAAACAAACGGACACAACTGAAAACATAACCTCCTTGGCGGAGGTAACAATGATTGTTGAATATTGGTCTGTCAAAACAAGCATTTGGTTGGTTTCCAAACTACCTGTCTGACAGAATGCAATATACACACTTCAGTGGTAGTTTCTCCACAATGTTAAAAGTCTCCTCTGGTGTGCCCCAGGGCTCTGTTTTAGGTCCAATTTTGTTTAGCATTTTTGTGGATGTACTTGACAGAAATGTCCCTCATGCTAAATTCCATTTTTATGCTGATGATACTGTCATTTACTGTTGTGGCTCCACCCTTGCCGAGGCCGTTGGCTTTTTACAGACCGCCTTTAACCTTATGGAACATCAGCTTGTAAATCTGAAACTCGTTCTTAATGTTTCCAAAACCAAATTTATGATTTTTTCAAATGGCAGGAAGACACCTGAGCCCCCTCCCAATGTGTTTTCCCTGCAAGGAAACATGACTGAGCTAGTGCCTTGCTACAAGTATCTGGGTGTTCTGATTAATGACAGGCTTTCTTTTAAGTCTCATATAGAGAACCTGATCAGAAAACTAAAGCTAAAACTGGGGTTCTTTTATCATAACAGTACATGTTTTACCTTTGTCGCTAGGAAGAATTTAGTAGCTGCCACGTTTCTTTCTTTATTGGATTACAGCGACCTTCTTTATATGCATGTCCCTGCAAATTGTCTCCAATCTCTGTAATCCGTGTATCACGGTGCCCTGAGGTTTTAGTCCAGCAGTTAAGGGATAGAATCGTGCACTTTTTTACAAAAGCACCAAACTTTGTCCAGGGACTCTTTAGGTTATATTAAGTCATGTCAAAACTGGATTTTTGATATGATTTATTTGGCAACAACAGCAAAGCCGATAACACAATAAAAACACTTAATAAAACAAACCAAAAGACAATGAACAGCTCCAGAATTAAGTTAAACAAAACTTACAATGCATAAAATCACTGTCTGTGAATTAATCATTGAGCCGTTTGCTGCAACTGAATACTGCAACTGTAACAATGAGGAAGAAAATAATATCAGATAATACATATTACAGTTTTTCTCTATAGCTCAGACACAGTTCCTGGAACAACTCACCATTTTCTCAAATTTTCACACACAATTTTAAAAACTCATACCCAACAGTACAACCATATAACTTCTGGGTCAGTTTTTACCCTCAGACAACACACACAAGCTGTCAAAACACAGACTACATGAGTGTGTGTTCCACACTGGAGGGATTAATTCAACACACTGCCACCAAAATGTCCCGAATAGGGGTTAGTCATAGTGTTTCCATATTCAGCACATATACAGTACAGGTTCATCAGCATCAGCATGACCTTGTCTCAGGTCAGGGTCAGGCCATAGTATTTCATCATCACACATTTTGTTGTTTTGTGAAGAAATAACTGTTACTTGTGTATGTTCTGTGAACTGTACAGTTGGTGCATATGAGTTGTATAAGTTGTAATACTTTGATGTAATTGTATTACTTTTATTTGAGAATGGACCCCAGGAAGAATAGTCTCTACTTTGGTAAAGACTAATGGGGATCCTTAAATAAAGAATAAAGAATTATGTCTTCTCTCGCCAGACAGTGTGGGAAATATCCCTTTGTGTGTTGGATCCAACCCTGGATAGATTCCTCAGAGGCATTCACCATGGCCTCCAGGAGATTGTGCTGGGTGTATTGGTTGCGTCGTGATGAGAAAACGTCCTCTATTGGTGTTCAGAAAAAGGGACAGTGAACCTGGGGTGGTCATGAAACAAGGTGCAAATATTGGGCTTGCTCTGGTTGCCCTGGCTCCCTTTCCTGTTGGAGAATGTTATTGTGCAACTGATCTAGAAACTGAAGGAGTAGTGGCTTGTTGTATGTGCCCAGTATGGCAGGGCAGTGGAGGATGCCACGATTGCTAATGGTTGCACACATGGTGATGTTGCCTCCCCTCTGACCTGGAACTTGTGTGATTGCATGCTGTCCACTGATGCTGTTGCCCCTTTTGGATTTTTTTTTGAGAGCATGAACCCTGCTTCATCGATAAAGATGAAGAAGGGGTGACATGGTTTGGATGTGGGAGGAAAGATGAAGCAGTGATGACATGGCTGACCCTGACATGAGGGCCAGCCATGTCATCACTCTCAAAGATTCTCTACAGGACTCAAAAAAAAAAAACAACAACACATTTTACTTCAAACACAGTACTGTGTGTATTGGAATGAAAGACGGGCCTTTACTCCCATCATTAGAAACATGTGTTCAGGCATGAGTTGCTGTATGTACAGTAGTGTTCAGAATAATAGTAGTGCTATGTGACGAAAAAGATTAATCCAGGTTTTGAGTATATTTCTTATTGTTACATGGAAACAAGGTACCAGTAGATTCAGTAGATTCTCACAAATCCAACAAGACCAAGCATTCATGATATGCACACTCTTAAGGCTATGAAATTGGGCTTTTAGTAAAAAAAAAGTAGAAAAGGGGGTGTTCACAATAATAGTAGTGTGGCATTCAGTCAGTGAGTTTGTCAATTTTGTGGAAAAAACAGGTGTCCCCTATTTAAGGATGACGCCAGCACCTGTTGAACATGCTTTTCTCTTTGTAAGCCTGAGGAAAATGGGACGTTCAAGACATTGTTCAGAAGAACAGCGTAGTTTGATTAAAAAGTTGATTGGTGAGGGGAAAACTTATACGCAGGTGCAAAATATTATAGGCTGTTCATCTACAATGATCTCCAATGCTTTAAAATGGACAAAAACAACAACAAAAAAAAACAGAGACGCGTGGAAGAAAATGGAAAACAACCATCAAAATGGATAGAAGAATAACCAGAATGGCAAAGGCTCACCCATTGATCAGCTCCAGGATGATCAAAGACAGTCTGGAGTTACCTGTAAGTGCTGTGACAGTTAGAAGATGCCTGTGTGAAGCTAATTTATTTGTAAGAATCCCCCGCAAAGTCCCTCTGTTAAATAAAAGACATGTGCAGAAGAGGTTACAATTTGCCAAAGAACACATCAACTGGCCTAAAGAGAAATGGAGGAATATTTTTTGGACTGATGAGAGTAAAATTGTTCTTTTTGGGTCCAAGGGCCGCAGACAGTTTGTGAGACGAACCCCAAACTCTGAATTCAAGCCACAGTTCACAGTGAAGACAGTGAAGCATGGTGGTGCAAGCATCATGATATGGGCATGTTTCTCCTACTATGGTGTTGGGCCTATATATCGCATACCAGGTATCATGGATCAGTTTGGATATGTCAAAATACTTGAAGAGGTCATGTTGCCTTATGCTGAAGAGGACATGCCCTTGAAATGGGTGTTTCAACAAGACAATGACCCCAAGCACACTAGTAAACGAGCAAAATCTTGGTTCCAAACCAACAAAATTAATGCCTCGCAGACGTGAAGAAATCATGAAAAACTGTGGTTATACAACTAAATACTAGTTTAGTGAGTCACAGGATTGCTAAAAAAAGCAGTTTGAACATAATAGTTTTGAGTTTGTAGCGTCAACAGCAGATGCTACTATTATTGTGAACACCCACTTTTCTACTTTTTTTTTTTTACTAATAGCCCAATTTCATAGCCTTAAGAGTGTGCGTATCATGAATGCTTGGTCTTGTTGGATTTGTGAGAATCTACTGAATCTACTGGTACCTTGTTTCCCATGTAACAATAAGAAATATACTCAAAACCTGGATTAATCTTTTAGTCACATAGCACTACTATTATTCTGAACACTACTGTACAAGCTGACAGCTGTGTTGGAGTTGTGTTCACATTTTGCTGCTTGTGTTTACTGTAAAAAGGGGGACAACACTTGTAGACAATATTTCAAATGAGGTCTAGCACAACTCTTGTACAACACTAGGAAAGATTCCTTAGTAATATAATTGAACAACCTTCTGATAAGGCCGAGCACTCGATTAGCCTTATTACTTATGTACATGGAGAATGATAACTTATTGGTAAACTAAATGACGAATTCCATAACAGTGTCTATTTTGTCTCCTTTCATCCAATACTCATAACAACGGTTTTTTTTTTTTTTTTACACCAAAATGCATTCCCTTACATTTTTCACTATTAAACCTGAGTAGGCATTCATTTGAGCTTATCTGATAGAATTGTAATCAATGACCAGTGATGCCGGTAACGCGTTACTTAGTAACGCGTTAGTCTAATCTGACCACTTTTTTAGTAACGAGTAATCTAACGCGTTAATCTTTCCAAATCAGTAATCAGATTAAAGTTACTTCTCCAAGTCACTGTGCGTTACTATTATTTTTGCATTGTGAGTCGATAGCAGCATTAAACTTGGTCTGTGGGCAGGAGGTCGGGGTTCGACTGAACTGCCCACTTTAAGCGAGCTGTGAGCTTTTCATCCGCGGTTTTCTACAGCAGCTACAACTCGTCCTCACCTCTTAAAGCGCAGTGATAACAGCACACCTGCACTGAGATTTACAAAGACATTTTTATACTTTTTTTTCCTCCTTTATTTAGAATTCTGAGCTGAGCCGCTCCGTATCTGCTGCTAAAAACAGCTGATTCTCCGCGACACGTCAACAACTAACACTATTTTCCACTCAAATGCACCTAAACTCTCTTTCTGAGGACAACATGATGTGAAAACGCAATAAAACTTTCTTACCTGTAAATCTGATCATGTTTTCTGCATAAATAAATGTTATCCATTCTTTGTGCTCAGACGCCAAAGCAGGGGCGAATCTAGATGGAATGGGGGCGTGGGGCAAGGATGTGCCCCCCCCCCACAACACCCCTAGATTAAAGGTCCAGTTTTGTAGCCTTTTTTGTTTACTACAACTACTAATACTACTTATAATAATAATTTGGACAAGTAAAATGTTTAGAGAGAATTTAAATGTTAGAAAAATGTTAGAAAAAAATTCAATAGTTACATTTATAAACAATGTAGGTTAGAAATGGCAAGTTTTACTGTTACAGTGCTGTCAACAGTTAAATATGAGGTCAAGAAAGACGTCTTTATTTTACGTTTTATAAAACAAGTATTTATTTTCATTGAAGTCAAGAAAGGGTGACTATAAAGTGAGTTTTGGCAAAACAGGTATCATTGTCATGTTGAGGTGGCAGAGGGTTGTTGTCAGCAGCTGGGAAAAGTAACTAAAAAAGTAACTAGTAATCTAACTTAGTTACTTTTCCAATTGAGTAATCAGTAAAGTAACTAAGTTACTTTTTCAAGGAGTAATCAGTAATCAGTAATTGGATTACTTTTTCAAAGTAACTGTGGCAACACTGCTAATGACAGTATAGGGTGAAACAATACTGAAAAAAGAACACCTGACAAATCATTAACAAAGACTAGAACATGGGTTAAAGCAATAAATTTTCATCTGACTGAAATTTTTTCCTCGTAAAAATCAATATCCTAAAATGTGGCGTAGTGGGGGCACATACTTTTTCCTCAATAAATACAATAAACACATTATACAGTATACAAATCTATTCTAAATAGCCTCGCAGGGGTGGGCATCGAGGGCCGAGACACTGCAGGTTTTCCATGCAACCATTCACCTCAGCAGGTGGGTTGCTGATGAGCTTCTCCTCTGAACATAAACACCTGGTTGTCAATGAAATCACCTGTTGAGACACCTGATCATTAATGAAATCACCTGCTGAGGTGACTGGTTGCACGGAAAACCTGCAGTGTCTCGGCCCTTTATGGCACATGATTGCCCACCCCTAAGGAGAGAGAGACATAGCATAAAAACAATGCAAAACCTGAACATAAAGGTACATAAAAGGGTGGTGGGGGGTGGGGTTTAATCTTGATTCTGGGGGGTCTGGGGGATCTCCCCCAGAACATTTTTAAAAGATCAAGTCAAATTTTGTGTATTTTGGTGAATTTTAATAGGTATGAAGCCCTCTGACATAAAGAAATCTGTTGGGCTTTGCCCCTGGTTAGTGCACTTTGAGTGTTTATTTGCAATGGTTTTGTGTGCTGTTCTCATGTCCTGTCTTAGTTTTCTGTTACACTCTCTCACTGGTTTGAGTTCCTCTCTAGTTTTGGTTATGTACTTCATTCTGGTTGTTGCTTAGTTTTCACTGTGATTTTGTTAAATTGCTTGTTTTCTTATTTTCTCAGTTTTCTGCAGTTACCTTAAGTGCACCTTTGCTTTTCAGTGTGTGAATCATTTTATTTTCACACTTTCTGTAGTTACTTTATGTGCACCTTTGCTCCCAGTTTAGCTTTTCTATATATTTTATGTTTGACTCACCTACAGATTCTGTTTAGTTCTGATCACCTTTTATTAGTTATCACATGACCTTTGACCCATCCTCCATTTTGTTCAGTCAACTCCTCCTGTGCACTTGCTCCTCCTCCCTCCCCTGATTCAACACACCTGTTCCTTAATCAGTTTGGTTATTTAAGCAGTTCCTTGTCTATCAGTCATTGCCTGTTCATTGTATGTCTCCTGTGTAAGCTCATTGCCCAGGTTCCTATATATCCTTATGTGTAAGTACTGTTTCTGGTGTTTTCTCCAGTTTTTAACTTTTTGCATTTCTGGCTCTTGTTTTTGTTTTTTTTTACTTTGCAGCCTTTGTTGTATTTTTGCTGCACTGTATGTATGGAATATTTTGGGACTGTTAAACACCTTTTGCACCTTTTTGGAACTGAACTCTATAATCAAAGCTTAACAGAATGAACCGGCCAATCAGCAACCCTGCAGGCAGCTTTCCAGACTTGGTGGCATTTAAAGCTTTTGGAGAAAAATTTAGGCTCCTTTTCACTTATCACTGTTGTGACACTCCCATTAAAGAAGCAAGACTCTTTAAATCAAACCTGGGACTTATTAGATGCTAATGGGTGGGCTTTTGACCTCTTCCCAGAACTTTTTTCTTGGAGGGTCTGTTAGACCAAAAACAGCTTCCCGAATGGGCTGGGGACCCAGAACATTTCTGCTACTTTAGATCGAAAGCCTCTTAGATCAGTTTTCTCCAGACTGACTTGTTTGACTGCTTCCACCATACACACACCCCCAAGAACATTTTATCCAACATTTTGGATAAAGCCTGGGACTTGGTGGAAGGTAATCCCTGGGTATTTGAGCATTTTCCTGCTCTTTATGACTTGGATTCTCTCTTTGAGGCAGACAAGCTTCCAGATTGGGTTTGGGATCTGGAGATTCATCTGGGGGCTATTTCGTCAAAGCCGAGGTTCAATTTCACCTCCTCAGATTCTGAGGATGATTTTTTGTCAGATGCAGAGGGAGACTGCTTATTTGATCCAGTGGAGGACTCTGAGGCTCTGGATCTTCGTAACACTGCCGAGGTATTTTTCCAGATCAGGGACTTGTATTTGGGTTATTTAGATTGCACTAATCCTTTAGAGCAAGACGCTATCCTGCAATCAGTTGAGAACATAACCCAGGCTGAACCAGACATTATGACCGCCTACCCTGACCTTCACCACATTCGGACTCTAGTCATTCAACGACATGTCCCTGCATACATAGACGATCCTATGGACTTCTTATACTCACCTGATCCCCAGGACTCAGTAGCAAAGCCCTCCCTGGGGACCACCACTTGGACTCCCACAACTGGAACAACTTCCACGCCACTTTCCTTAACCTTTCCTGCCTACCTTTTGCCTTCCCCCTCAACTGACACGCATATTGATATGACATCAACGCACACACCACATGCCCCCACAATGCAGCCATCAGACATGATGACAAACATGACCCCAGAACCAAACCTGGCCTCTAGATGCTCACTTTCTTCTCCCATCTGTTACATCACACCCATGTTCCATAGCCTCTCAGACTGAAACTCAGACTAGTATGACAGAGACATCACCTTCCTTCATTCCACATATCGCCACCTCATTTGTACATGGCACTACACCATACAGCACAACACAATCATATATCAGTGCACCACCCACACAGCCATATCCCATAACTGACCCGACTGCTATGGAGAATTTGATCACATCACTCCAGAACACTGTAGCCAGTTTACAGTCACTGCTGTCAGTCACCTAGCCCACATGCCAGTCCTCCACACTCGTCACTGGCTCTACCATGATAACATCTCCTCCCTCGTCTCCTGCAGTTCCGGTGTTGCTGGGACCCCAGACACCACCACTTGCTATGGGGTCCCTCCAAGGCAAGGAAGGACCGGCCCGGAGGAAGAAGAAACGCCGAGCTGCATCCGGCATCAGAAACCAGTCTGTCTTCAGAGGTGGTCACGGCTCTCCAGCTGCCTCCTCCATCAGAGGTGGCAACTCGGGTAGCTCCAGAACTATGACTTTGTTCCAACTCGAGAGGGGTCGCAGAGTGCCCCGCTCCTGATTTTCTTCAGCTCAGGACCGTGAGAAGGCCTGAAGTACTGCAGGCGAATGAGCCACCCGTAGAACCAGTCACCGCTGTCCTGAAGGAGTTGGCTGGTTACAGGTCCAGAGGTGTTTGTGCTTTTATGGAGCCGTCCGCTACTAGGCTCAGGGACTCTGGGAACCCTGATGACCCACCATCTGCTGTGCCAGATGACGTCTTCTCGGAGCAGAGTACCTGGACTCCTGGAGAAGTCTTCAGTGGGGTGCAGTCAGCTCCTTCTTCTGCTGATGTCGATGCATCCATGAGTGGTGCAGCCATCTCTCAGCTCTGGCAGTGGAGCTCCTTGGCCCTGGTGCTCCCCTCTGGTCTCCGATGGTTGGGGTTGTCGCTCGCCTGCAACAACTCTGGACTTTTGTAAAGCCGTTTGGCCAGCCATCTGCAGCCAAAGTGGAGCCCACGGTGACTTCTCGCAGTCCGCCCATGGATGATGAGGATCCCCCGGCGCCTGTCCAGGAAGCCCTCACATGCATTGATGGTGAGCCTCCTCATGGTTCTGGGGTGGGTGGGGAGACATCTAACAGGTGTCAGTTATGTTTCAGTGCACCATCTGGCAATCCACCTGTGGCCGAGTACCAAGGCAGTGAGTTGCCCTGCTCATCGAGGGACTCCAGCCACCCACCTGATGCCAATGTGGAGCCTGGAGAGTCAGACAGTCGCGATTCAGTTTCCACTGTGGACCCTCGAGGGCTGCATGGCTCCAACCCCATCTCCACCATGGACCCCGAAGGATCGCATGGTCCCGAGTCAGCTTCTGCGGTGGATCCTGGACAGTTGCATGGCTCCACCTTCGTCTCTACCATGGACCATGATGGTTCGCATACTCGCCCACCTGACGCAGTCTTCCGTTCCAACTGGCGGTGTGGTCATCCTCCAGAAGGCATGGAAGACTTCAATCTGCTGGCTTCTGCCGTCAGCCCTGGCTGGGTACACAATTGGTCGAGGAGTATGGACTTGGTCTCCTGCTGGCCACCCGGGCGCCCACCAGACCCAACTCGGACCTTCTGGCAGCTGCAGGGTCGTCTACCAGACATGATCCAGGATTTTGGACGTCTGCCGAGTTGGCTTCATGCTTCCACTGTCGGCGCGGGCTGGTCACAAAATCAGTTATGTTCTGTTACTTCTAGGTTCTGCCCACTGTCAGGGCATGACTTGTTCAATGTACAGTCAAATAATGGTCATGTTGGTTTGCCTGGGGTGGGTCGCAGCAGTTTCTGCCTTCCGGCCCCCTCCTACCACCCTGGTCTAATTTTCTGTGGGTTCCAGGTGTTGTGCTGGTTTCTGTCTTTGGGGTTTTGTTTTTGCTTTCAGTTCCTGTTTTTTGCATTTTTTTTTTTTTTTCCCCCTTTGGTTTTAGGGTTGTTTTGTGCCAGTGTTTGGGGGGGTGCTGTTGGGATTTTCCCCTGGTTAGTGCACTTTGAGTGTTTGCAATGGTTTTGTGTGCTGTTCTCATGTCCTGTCTTAGTTTTCCGATACACTCCCTCACTGCTTTGAGTTCCCATCTAGTTTTGGTTATGTACTTCATTCTGGTTGTTTAGTTTTCACTGATTTTGTTAAATTGCTCGTTTTCTGCAGTTACCTAAGTGCACCTTTGCTTTTCAGTGTGCTTTTTATTTTCACACTTTCTGTAGTTTTTTTTTTTTTTGTGCACCTTTGCTCCCAGTCTAGCTTTTCTGTATATTTTATGTTCTACTCACCTGCAGATTCTGTTTAGTTCTGATCACCTATTAGTTATCACATGACCTTTGACCCATCCTCCATTTTGATAGGCCTCTACTGGTTGTTAGCTCTCACTGCAGTATTGTATCACTTCCTGTTGCGGAGCACAGCAGTGTTTTGCTGTATCTGTTAGCTGTTTAATCGGCGTAGTTAAATTGATCTAGATAACGATTTATTTCGTTGTAACCTTCACATGCCTTAACTAAAAAACTCCCTCTGCTGAATCACCTCTAAATTATTTACACATTCTTCACTTTGTATTTTTTAGGAATCAGCTAGCTTAGCACAACTACTAGCTCTTAGCCGGTTTAGCATGGTGGCTTCTCCTGTCTCTCCCGCACTTTTCTGCTTTGGGTGTGAAATGATTAGTTATTCCCCGGCCTCCTTTAGCAGTAACGGTACTTGTAATAAGTGTAGCTTTGGAGGCCAGGCTGGGCGAATTGGAGACTCGGCTCAGCACCTTGGAAAATCTTACAGCTAGCCAGGCCCCTGTAGTTGGTGCGAACCAAGATAGTTTAGCCACCGTTAGCTGTCCCCCAGCAGATCCCGAGCAGCTGGGAAAGCAGGCCGACTAGGTGACTGTGAGGAGGAAGCGTAGTCCTAAACAGAAGCCCCCTGTACACCACCAACCCATTCACATTTCTAACTGTTTTCCCCACGCGGTGACACACCCGCTGAGGAACAAACTCTGGTTATTGGCAACTCTGTTTTGAGAAATGTGAAGTTAGCGACAACAGCAACCATAGTCAAATGTCTTCCGGGGGCCAGAGGAGGCGACATTGAAGGAAATTTGAAACTGCTGGCTAAGGCTAAGCGTAAATTTGGTAAGATTGTAATTCACTTAGGCGGTAATGACACCCGGTTATGCCAATCGGAGGTCACTAAAATTAACATTGAATCGGTGTGTAACTTTGCAAAAACAATGTCGGACTCTGTAGTTTTCTCTGGGCCCCGCCCCAATCGGACCAGGAGTGACATGTTTAGCCGCATGTTCTCCTTGAATTGCTGGCTGTCTGAGTGGTGTCCAAAAAATAAGGTGGGCTTCATAGATAATTGGCAAAGCTTCTGCGGAAAACCTGGTCTTGTTAGGAGAGACGGCATCCATCCCACTTTGTATGGAGCAGCTCTCATCTCTAGAAATCTAGCCAATTTTCTTAAACCCAAATCGTGACTATCCAGGGTTGGGACCAGGAAGCAGAGTTGTAGTCTTACACATCTCTCTGCAGCTTCTCTCTCCCTGCCATCCCCCCAATACCCCATCCCCGTAGAGACGGTGCCTGCTCCGAGACCACCAACTACCAGTAAAAATCTATTTAAGCATAAAAATTCAAAAAGAAAAAAATAATATAGCACCTTCAACTGCACCACAGACTAAAACAGTTAAATGTGGTTTATTAAACATTAGGTCTCTCTCTTCTAAGTCCCTGTTAGTAAATGATAATTGAGCAACATTAATTTATTCTGCCTTACAGAAACCTGGTTACAGCAGGACGAATGTTAGTTTAAATGAGTCAACACCCCCGAGTCACACTGTCAGAATGCTCGTAGCACGGGCCGAGGGGGAGGATTAGCAGCAATCTTCCACTCCAGCTTATTAATTAATCAAAAACCCAGACAGAGCTTTAATTCATTTGAAAGCTTGACTTAGTCTTGTCCATCCAAATTGGAAGTCCCAAAAAACAGTTTTATTTGTTATTATCTATCGTCCACCTGGCCGTTACTGTGAGTTTCTGTGAATTTTCAAACCTTTTGTCTGACTTAGTGCTTAGCTCAGATAAGATAATTATAATGGGCGATTTTAACATCCACATAGATGCTGAGAATGACAGCCTCAACACTGCATTTAATCTATTAGACTCAATTGGCTTCACTCAAAATGTAAATGAGTCCACCCACCACTTTAATCATATCTTAGATCTTGTTCTGACTTATGGTATGGAAATTGAAGACTTAACAGTATTCCCTGAAAACCCCCTTCTGTCCATTTCTTAATAACATTTACTTTAATGGACTACCCAGCAGTGGGGAATAAGTTTCATTACAGTAGAAGTCTTTCGGAAAGCGCTGTAACTAGGTTTAAGGATATGATTCCTTCTTTATGTTCTCCAATGCCATATACCAACAAAGTGCAGAGTAGCTACCGAAACTCTGAGTGAGATTATCTCGTCAATAGTTTTACATCCTCATTGAGCACAACTTTGGATGCTGTAGCTCCTCTGAAAAAGAGCCTTAAATCAGAAGTGCCTGACTCCGTGGTATAACTCGCAGCTTAAAGCAGATAACCCGTAAGTTGGAGAGGAAATGGCGTCTCACTAATTTAGGGGTGATTCTTTAACTACAGGCACTATTGGCCTTGTAAATGTAATTTCCACCACACCATTGCCTTACAATATAAAGCGCCTTGGGGCAACTGTTGTGATTTGGCGCTATATACATGTGCTCTGATGTCACTGTTTATCTCCATAGAAACTACCCAAACAATCTTTCATACAAACTGTTTAAAGGGACATTAGTGTTGTGGTGGAAATTACGGCAATAGTGTGGGACAACTACATTTTGTTTAAAAAAAAAAAAGAAGAAATCACAACAGTTGTATGACATTGAATACCCCAATTGTTTTATTTTACTGATTTTTATTCAGAGATATTTTAAAACATTAGAAAAAACATTTCTTTACCATTCATTTTATCATTGAAGATCAAAACTGTGGGTGTGGGACAAGCACAAAATGGCAATATTTGCATTTAATGATGCTGAAAAAAGGTGAGTCATCATAGACTACTAGAACAAAGTTCTTAACACACTTTCATTTTAAAGATAACTATAAAAGTGTGAAATTTTCCCTTTTTTCAGTTTTTCATACAATATGATCAAAGGACATAAGTGCCCGTCTAAGAATCACCCTTAGATCTTCACTTAGCCTGGAAAGAGTCTGTTGCTCTATAAAAAAGCCCTCCGTAAAGCTAGGACATCTTACTAATCACTAATTGAAGAAAATAACAACCCCAGGTTTCTTTTCAGCACTGTAGCCAGGCTGACAGTCAGAGCTCTATTGAGCCGAGGATTCCTTTAACTAGTAATGACTTCATGACTTTCTTTGCTAATAAAATTTTAACTATTAGAGAAAAAATTACTCATAACCATCCCAAAGACATATCGTTCTCTTTGGCTGCTTTCAGTGATGCTGGTATTTGGTTAGACTCTTTCTCTCCGATTGTTCTGTCTGAGTCACTTCCTCCAAACCATCAACATGTCTATTAGACCCCATTCCTACCAGGCTGCTCAAGGAAGCCCTACCATTAATGCTTCGATCTTAAATATGATCAATCTATCTTTATTAGTTGGCTATGTACCACAGGCTTTTAAGGTGGCAGTAATTAAACCATTACTTACAAAGCCATCACTTGATCCAGCTATCTTAGCTAATTATAGGCCAATCTCCAACCTTTTTTTTCTCAAAAATTCTTGAAAGGGTAGTTGTAAAACAGCTAACTGATCATCTGCAGAGGAATGGTCTATTTGAAGAGTTTCAGCCAGGTTTTAGAATTCATCATAGTACAGAAACAGCATTAGTGAAGGTTACAAATGATCTTATGACCTCAGACAGTGGACTCATCTCTGTGCTTGTCCTGTTAGACTTCAGTGCTGATTTTGATACTGTTGACAATAAAATTTTATTAGAGCATGCCATAGGTATTAAAGGCACTGCGCTGCGGTGGTTTGAATCATAGTTATCTAATAGATTACAATTTGTTCATGTAAATGAGTCTTCTTCACAGACTAAGGTTAATTATGGAGTTTCACAAGGTTCTGTGCTAGGACCAATTTTATTCACTTTATACATGCTTCCCTTAGGCAGTATTATTAGAAAGCATTGCTTAAATTTTCATTGTTACACAGATGATACCCAGCTTTATCTATCCATGAAGCCAGAGGACACACACCAATTAGTTAAACTGCAGGAATGTCTTACAGACATAGACATGACCTCTAATTTCCTGCTTTAAATTCAGATAAAACTGAAGTTATTGTACTTGGCCCCACAAATCTTAGAAACATGGTGTCTAACCAGATCCTTACTCTGGATGGCATTACCCTGACCTCTAGTAATACTGTGAGAAATCTTGGAGTCATTTTTGATCAGGGTATGTCCTTCAATGCGCATATTAAGCAAATATGTAGGACTGCTTTTTTGCATTTGCGCAATATCTCTAAAATTAGAAAGGTCTTGTCTGAGTGATGCTGAAAAACAAATTCATGTATTTATTTCCTCTAGGCTGGACTATTGTAATGCATTATCAGGTTGCCCTAAAAGTTCCCTGAAAAGCCTTCAGTTAATTCAAAATGCTGCAGCTAGAGTACTGACGGGGAATAGGAGAGAGCATATTTCACCCATATTGGCCTTTCTTCATTGGCTTCCTGTTAATTCTAGAATAGAATTTAAAATTCTTTTTCTTATAAGGTTTTGAATAATCAGGTCCCATCTTATCTTAGGGACCTCATAGTACCATATCACCCCAATAGAGCGCTTCGCTCTCAGACTGCAGGCTTACTTGTAGTTCCTAGGGTTTGTAAGAGTAGAATGGGAGGCAGAGCCTTCAGCTTTCAGACTCCTCTCCTGTGGAACCAGCTCCCAATTCGGATCAGGGAGACAGACACCCTCTACTTTTAAGATTAGGCTTAAAACTTTCCTTTTTGCTAAAGCTTATAGTTACGGCTGGATCAGGTGACCCTGAACCTTCCCTTAGTTATGCTGCTATAGACTTAGACTGCTGGGGGGTTCCCATGATGCACTGAGTGTTTCTTTCTCTTTTTGCTCTGTATGCACCACTCTGCATTTAATCATTAGTGATTGATTTCTGCTTTCTTCCACAGCATGTCTTTTACCTGATTCTCTCCCCTCAGCCCCAACCAGTCCCAGCAGAAGACTGCCCCTCCCTGAGCCTGGTTCTGCTGGAGGTTTCTTCCTGTTAAAAGGGAGTTTTTCCTTCTCACTGTCGCCAAGTACTTGCTCACAGGGGGTCATTTTGACCGTTGGGGTTTTCTGTAATTATTGTATGGCTTTTGCCTTACAATATAAAGTGCCTTGGGGCAACTGTTTGTGATTTGGCCTATATATATAAAATTGATTTGATTTTTGTTCAGGCAACTCCTCCTGTGCACTTGCTCCTCCTCCCTCCCCTGATTCAAAACACCTGTTCCTTAATCAGTTTGGTTATTTAAGCACTTCCTTGTTTGTCAGTCATTGCCGGTTCATTGTATGTCTCCTGTGCAAGCTCCTCGCCCAGGTTCCTGTATATCCATGTGTAAGCACTGTTTCTGGTGTTCTTGACTTTTTGCATTTCTGGCTCTTTACTTTGCAGCCTTTGTATTTTTGCTGCACTGTATGTATGGAATATTTTGGAACTGTCACAATAAATCACCTTGGTTGATATAATGCTTTGTGTCCAGGCTGCCTGCTTTTTTTTTTTTTTTTTGCAACTGAACTCTGCAATCAAACCTTAACAGAAAACTCACTTCAAACTGAAGTAAAAATACAGTATTGATTATGGGGTCTGGGGGGATCTCCCCAGAATTTTTTTTTTTAAATGTTAAATTTTGTATATTCTGGTGAATTTTAATGGGTATGAAGCCCTCTGAAACAAAGAAAACTCACTTCACACTGTCAAGTAAAAATTCTTTGTCTTCTGTAGTATTTTTGCTCAGTTCCATTCCAGTAAATGCACTAAAAGGGTGCTGTACAGTCAGGAGTGTAGCACCAAATTCTGGGCCCTAGGTACTAACCATATTGAAGGACCCCCCCCCCCCCCCCCCCCCCCCCCGTTATATATACACTTTTTTTTTATGTAAACACCACATTTCTAATGTGTAGTCAAACCAAGTCTAAATCATGTATACCTTAGATCACACCTGGGATTCAGAACCCTTTTTAAAGTTGGGGGGTCTGGGGGACCAAATTGCACCATTTTTCTAGAAAATGTTGCAATTTGGTCCCCCAGACCCCCCCCCAACTCAGTATAGCTAGCTTTCAAGCTCACCTCTATTTTCAAAGAATTTGGTTAGCAGCTGCTTTCCCTCATTTAGTTTTCTTTCCCTGTCCTTTTTTTCTCTTTTGAAATCCAGACTTATTTTTTTAGGAAAGACATCTTATTTCAGCCGAAACGCTAGGGCTGCAACTAACGATTATTTTACTAATCAGTTCATCAGTCAATTATTTTTAAGTTGTTTTGGGGTTTGTTTGTTTTTTTTACTTGCGAGTTTTGCCATTATTTCTTTGTTATTAAAAGGCCTTTCACGCAACACCGTTTGACTTTGTAACAAAGTTATGATGTTATATTCTTGTCAAAAACATACCTGGAGTAGTGTTTTGTTTTATTTTGCACATACACTCAACAAAAATATAAACGCAACACTTTTGGTTTTGCTCCCATTTTGTATGAGCTGAACTCAAAGATCTAAAACTTTTTCCACATACACAATATCACCATTTCCCTCAAATATTGTTCACAAACCAGTCTAAATCTGTGATAGTGAGCACTTCTCCTTTGCTGAGATAATCCATCTCACCTCACAGGTGGCGCCATATCAAGATGCTGATTAGACACCATGATTAGTGCACAGGTGTGCCTTAGACTGCCCACAATAAAAGGCCACTCTGAAAGCAGCAGTTTTATCACACAGCACAATGCCACAGATGTCGCAAGATTTGAGGGAGCGTGCAATTGGCATGCTGACAGCAGGAATGTCAACCAGAGCTGTTGCTCGTGTATTGAATGTTCATTTCTCTACTATAAGCTGTCTCCAAAGGCGTTTCAGAGAATTTGGCAGTACATCCAACCAGCCTCACAACCGCAGACCACGTGTAACCACACCAGCCCAGGACCTCCACATCCAGCATGTTCACCTCCAAGATCGTCTGAGACCAGCCACTCGGACAGCTGCTGAAACAATCGGTTTGCATAACCAAAGGATTTCTGCACAAACTGTCAGAAACCATCTCAGGGAAGCTCATCTGCATGCTCGTCGTCCTCATCGGGGTCTCGACCTGACCCGTTCGTCGTCGTAACCAACTTGAGTGGGCAAATGCTCACATTCGCTGGCGTTTGGCTCGAGTGGATCGAGTGGCCCATGGTGGCGGTGGGGTTATGGTATGGGCAGGCGTCTGTTATGGACGAAGAACACAGGTGCATTTTATTGATGGCATTTTGAATGCACAGAGATACCGTGACAAGATCCTGAGGCCCATTGTTGTGCCATACATCCAAGAACATCACCTCATGTTGCAGCAGGATAATGCACGGCCCCATGTTGCAAGGATCTGTACACAATTCTTGGAAGCTGAAAATGCCCCAGTTCTTGCATGGCCGGCATATTCACCGGACATGTCACCCATTGAGCATGTTTGGGATGCTCTGGGATGACCGGCGTATATGACAGCGTGTACCAGTTCCTGCCAATATCCAGCAACTTCACACAGCCATTGAAGAGGAGTGGATCAACATTCCACAGGCTACAATTGACAACCTGATCAACTCTATGTGAAGGAGATGTGTTGCACTGCATGAGGCAAATGGTGGTCACACCAGATACTGACTGGTATCCCCCCCCCAATAAAACAAAACTGCACCTTTCAGAGTGGCCTTTTATTGTGAAAATTGAAGGGGCTCCACAAAATGTCATCGAAATGAACAATATATAGTAAATTGCTTTATAAATACCAATGTATATGTTGTAGTCATCCGTGCTCCTCTAAAATGTGGTATCAATGCACACACACATCACTTAGAATGATTGCAATGTCAGTAAACTTGCACATTGGTATAAATAAAGTGAAGAGTGGCCGTAATAAATATTTAGGAAACCTAAATTTTTGGAGTATGGAGTTAAATTTGTCTCATTAATACTTGCAAATGCAGAGGGTGATTTACAAATATCCTTTGATTTGTACATGTGCTTTGTGATCCACAAACACAAATTTCTGATTTGTAACTTGTGTGTGGGTTTTTTACAAATAAATGTTTATTTGCAAAACTGAAAATTATGTTTGTGAAGCGTGATTCAGCATTGATGGATCACCGAACACATCACTTTCATCACTTTACTCAGTTATGCAATAATGAGACATTCTCAGCGCAAAACTGCAGTTGAGATCCACAAATATGTCAGTCGCTATTAGTGATGGGTATCGAGAACCGGTTCCTTTCGGGTATCGTTAAGAAATGATTCGATCCACCGACATCAATAAGCTTTGTGCTTAACGATTCTGTTATCGGTCCTTCAGAGTGGCCGTTGTTTTGGCGGGTGTTTGTTAGGAAAATGATCATTTCTCTACATTGATTACAGACCCTGCAGCGGGTCCTTAATCAACTTTTCTGCAGCGCGGCTTTGCTTTGAACCTTGAACCAATCGAAGCGTGGTGCGCAGATTGAAGCAATGCTTCGGTCGATTGCTTCGTTTATTTCTTTCTTTCACTTATTTTTCCCCCGCTAAAACCCTAAAGAGCATACGTCTGTGAGTATTATTTACCTTTTCTATGTTAAACCGACCTGTTATGGTCTTCTGAAACAGTTGATAGATGTATTTTATAACTTAAAAACGGGAGCGATGCTAACGCGTTAGCATGTCTATGGCATTTTCAATGTTAAAAGTTAGCATTTAGCAATTGCAGCCGTCATCACGTTCGGGTGCATTTGTTTTCAAATTGTAATATTCCTTACATTTATTTTTGCTTATATATTAATAATCTAATGATTATTATATACAATTTTAGATAAAGAGACAAAAATAACCTGAATAGAAACACAACAGAAAATATATAATAGCAACTAACATAAATAAATAAATACATACAGAAATAAATGTTTCCTGTGAACACCTAGTGACTCTCAAACCTCCATTTCATCCCTGTCTTATTTAAGTTTAATGACAGTTTGTTTTCTGTCAAACCATATTTTCAGTTTGTTAATTTCTTCAGTGATTTCCTCCAGAACTTTCTGCCAAACTAGAAAACTGCTGCATCCTAGTAAGAGCAGAATACTACTGGAATGAATTTGAATAAGGAAAGTTTTTTTTTTTTTTCTCACTAAATGGATGCTGCACTCACTGCAGTTTATTGTCTGGAATAGTCCCAGATTGTATTTCAGAGCTTCTAGAATTCAAACATTTTCCTGCAGGTGGTGTTGGGGGGTAATTTTGGGTTTCAGCTTTTTTTGTTTTTCACCACTTTCATCCCTGAATATGAGTTGTGATTCACTTTTGTGCGGATTAAAGTTACTAACTGGGACTCCTGTCTTGGTGCGAGAAAGAAACGAGAATCATCCTCCGTTCTGTTCACACAGCTCCAAACGTTGCGCGGCTCTCTGACAAGTCAAGATGGAACGATAGAATTCAGTCTGAATTAATAACTTCAAAGCGAAACACAGTTTTGTTTATTTTTATTTATGTCCAGAGATCAAGGATACAGTGACTAATTTCATATTTATTTACTTTAAGACTCAAGGAAATACATAGAAAACCTGTAAAGCCTACTTTTAGTACAAAATTCACGAGGTATCGATAAGGGAATCGATAAGGAATCGGATCGATAAGCAGAATCGATAATGGCATCGATAGATAAAACCTTATCAATACCCATCCCTAGTCGCTATTCACATTATTGGCAGAATTATTGGGGGGGCTGAGGGGGGCTTGGCTCATTATTGGGTGGGCTTAAGCCCCCCCTTGGCGCCGCCACTGGCCATTGGTCTTATTAGGATTAATATTTCTTAACAAATTTTTAACGTCTCCTAGGGAAAAAGTCACATCTTCAATACTAACACTAGGTATACCTATGAAATTGAACGGTTCAGAAACATTATTATCTAATGCACAATGTACAAAGTCATTAAAATAAATCAGATCCTTGTCATCTTCATTCACATATACAGATTGAAAAAAATTGTTCAGCTCCTCAGCAGTCTCAAGGTTATTACTTGAAAGAGAAGTCAAATTAAATGTAAGAATCACTGCAGTTATTTATTGTTGCATTTTCATACTGTCCCAACCTTTGCAAGTTTGCAATATAAATTATTCTAATTATAATAGTATTATTAGTATAATATACACTCAACAAAAATATAAACGCAACACTTTTGGTTTTGCTCCCATTTTGTATGAGATGAACTCAAAGATCTAAAACTTTTTCCACATACACAATATCACCATTTCCCTCAAATATTGTTCACAAACCAGTCTAAATCTGTGATGGTGAGCACTTCTCCTTTGCTGAGATAATCCATCCCACCTCACAGGTGTGCCGCATCAAGATACTGATTAGACACCATGATTAGTGCACAGGTGTGCCTTAGACTGTCCACAATAAAAGGCCACTCTGAAAGGTGCAGTTTTATCACGCAGCACAATGCCACAGATGTCGCAAGATTTGAGGGAGCGTGCAATTGGCATGCTGACAGCAGGAATGTCAACCAGAGCTGTTGCTCGTGTATTGAATGTTCATTTCTCTACCATAAGCCGTCTCCAAAGTTGTTTCAGAGAATTTGGCAGTACATCCAACCAGCCTCACAACCGCAGACCACGTGTAACCACACCAGCCCAGGACCTCTACATCCAGCATGTTCACCTCCAAGATCATCTGAGACCAGCCACTCGGACAGCTGCTGGAACAATCGGTTTGCATAACCAAAGAATTTCTGCACAAACTGTCAGAAACTGTCTCAGGGAAGCTCATCTGCATGCTCGTCGTCCTCATCGGGGTCTCGACCTGACTCCAGTTCGTCGTCGTAACCAACTTGAGTGGGCAAATGCTCACATTCGCTGGCGTTTGGCACGTTGGAGAGGTGTTCTCTTCACGGATGATGCGAAGGAGATGTGTTGCACTGCATGAGGCATATGGTGGTCACACCAGATACTGACTGGTATCCCCGCCCAATAAACAAAACTGCACCTTTCAGAGTGGCCTTTTATTGTGGGCAGTCTAAGGCACACCTGTGCACTAATCATGGTGTCTAATCAGCATCTTGATATGGCACACCTGTGAGGTGGGATGGATTATCTCAGCAAAGGAGAAGTGCTCACTATCACAGATTTCGACTGGTTTGTGAACAATATTTGAGGGAAATGGTGATATTGTGTATGTGGAAAAAGTTTTAGATCTTTGAGTCAATCTCATACAAAATGGGAGCAAAACCAAAAGTGTTGCGTTTATATTTTTGTTGAGTATAATAGTATTATTATTGCTTATCCTTGCACACGCTGTTTGATGAACATTTTCCTCTACTTGCACCCACCTTGTGTGTTTTTTTAAGAGCTGAATTTCTCCTCTGTGCAGGGTCGGACTGGGAACAAATTTCGGCCCTGGCATTTTTCCTCTGGACCAGCCCACTATTGGCCCGATGAATCCACCCCCAAACACGCACACCCACCCGTCCATGCCGAACCCCAATGAACAAATACTATACACCTAAACACCATGAACACACACCTAAACACACACTTTCACTGTCATTTCACCTTGATCATAGTACAAAACGCGTTCCCGGCGACCACGAGGGGGCGTCCTGATAACATTAAAGGCAATTACATATTTTGACGAAATTACAAGTTTAAATGACTATATATATATATATATATATATATATATATATATATATATATATATATATATATATATATATATATAAAACATCATGAGGTTTATGTCACAGAAATCCTATTTTACAATCACACTGCAGTCATTGTTAAATTATTTCCTTTTGCATTTATAATAAACATTTGTATTTATTTAATGTTTGTTTTTCTGGTTGAAATAAGATATAAATAATCTACCAGACTTCAAAAAATATACAAGTTTCCATGTTATTTTATTTGTCTAAAAATAAATGTCTGAGGTTCCTTATGTTAAACAAGAAATTATCTAATCTGAAATAACAGTTGGTTTTAATACAGATGAAAGGTTTCTAAAGAAGTAGAGAAGCTTGAATCTTCGACTGGACTGGGTTGAATGCTTGAGTGTGTCAAAAATGCTTCCTTGACACCTCTCTCAAACCATTTGAGAGAGGTGTCAAGGAAGCATTCTTTGTAAAACAGTTGAAACCCAGCCTTAACCGCGGAGCGGGTCTCAGACACACTTTGTCCCCTGTTTACAATGTGGTACTCAGGTCAAAGCAATTTCAGTCTTTTGTTCATGGTAATGAGACATTCATGTCATCAGGAGAGAGTCGTCAAGGGAGCCATCAGGGGAGGCTTCTGTCCTGTCATTAGGAGAGTGCTAACTAGAGCACAATAGGTGTTAATTAGAGCTATTGTTTAGTCACTAGCCTATAGCAGTCAGCCTGTCGGTAGGTGGGGTCTGGTTAGGATAAAAAACTCCAGCTTTTGTTGGCTTCTGGTTTATTCTTCTCTACAAGAGTCAAGACAGAAGTCAGACTACCAGAGCAAGAATTTCAGCTGAGGAAGCTTCTGTGATTTGAAGCGAAACGTCCTCACGTCAAGCAACGCAGTTCAGTTGAAGATTCAAGCTTCTCTACTATGGAAACCACCTGGACAACTGAGAGCCTACACAGAAACGTTTCTAAAGAACCATTTATTGATTTATTTACCTGTTTTAATTACAAGTGTTCTAAATTTTTTTAACAGTAATCAGAAATTTTGAGGTAACAACAACAAAAAATTTCCAATGATTTTTCTTCAGAAAACTGCTCTCTAAATGAGCAGTCCTGTCACACGTTAATGTTTTGTACAGATCAGTGGTTTCTGCACCAATCGGATTGGTCCAATCCATTTTGTAGAGATCAGTGGTTCCTGCCACGTGTCTTCCATGTTTTGGCCCGACGCGTCATTCCTATTGGACAATGCGAAGGTACGTCACAGCTCAGAGTGTCGAAAGTTGGCGCACCTCATCTCGACAGAACACCGGCTCTGTGTGGTATGCAAGAGATCACTTGACCAAGCGTCTATGCGTTCAAATAATAATAAAAAAAAATACTGTCATCACTCTTAGTCAGTCTCTTACAACGGTGCAGCGTAAATACACAAGCTTTCCAGGAGCGCCCCCTGTGATTTTTTTTTTTTTTTTTTTTTCCCTGGCGCCGGGTCTGACAAAACGGAAGCAAAAGCACACAAGCGGGAAAAAGTTTTTGTGTCTCCAAAGTGAGAGAGAGAGAGAGGTAATGTGTCACCACTGCTAGGACTCACACAGCAGCAAATTAAGGAGCTGAAGTCCGTAGCTGTTGCATTTAAAGATTAACAAAAGTAAAGCACAGTTAATTAAGATAAATGGAATGATTCCAACCTTGTATCAGTAGAAGAGCGGAGAGAAGTCCAGGCGCGAGGACTCAATCCATTCACAGGGGCGGGAGCGGCCGCCTGCTCTTCCTGCAATCTGATTGGCCACCCTGTATGCTTCTCCATTGTCATTGGCTGTTGGTCATGTCAATCATTGTGCTCGATGTAAGTCTACATTGTGTGATCAAACGGAAACAAAACTGAAACCTAGAATAAGACTGCGCCGTGTATGAAACACTACAGAACTTTTATTTTGACACAAATTCAGGAAGTGGCTCTGCAGCTGCGCCGATTAAATGCTGTAGCTTCACCGATCACGGACTTTCCTCGTGTTGACAGCAGCGCGCGGTTCGAGAGCACTGTATATTTCCATAATCTCAATAAATAACGGAGGGCCGGCCCACGCACGTCTAAACGTGCAGCGGCCCACCGGGCAAATGCCAAAAACCTCAGATTACCAGTCCGAGCCTGCCTCTGTGAGATCAATAAAAGTTTATCTTTAAAGAATAGACAAAGAGCAAAATTTCATGATGATGCAATGGTTTTTAGTTTTTTTTTTTTTGTTTGTTTGTTTTGCTGAATATAGATTCTATAATGAAAGGTTTTTACATTTTTCTAACTGACTGCATGTTTGTGTGCTTGTTACAGTAAAATATAAAAATGGGTTTTGTTGCTCTAATCAGTGTCACTTATTAGCTTTATTGTTAAACAACTTACTAATTTCACACTGAAATCAGGAAAATGTAAACATGCCTGGTGATGCAAGAACCAGGTTTGAGTGATAGATTGCCAGAACAGCAGACAAAGAAGAGCAAGAGAAGACTGCAGCTATATCAATTACAAATAAATGTAACTATGTTTCTCTACATTGTTTGAACCTCTCCAGCATTCAGTTTAATTTAAAGTAACACTTTTGCAATACTGCAGAGATAAACCTACTTTGGAATCAGTTTATCCCAGAATTTAATATCAGCAGGGATCAGAAACTCGTGATCTCATTCTATTGCTTGTGTGCAATTTCACATCATGCCACACCCTTGTTGTTCCTCAACACAAATTCCAGGAAAGAATAATGTCAGTTAATTAGATATTACCTTCCCTGATTCTGACAACTGGCTAATTGTTCAACTGACAATGAAAATATTACCAGGTGTTTCAGGAGTTCATTATTCTTTTAAAACCACACCCAGCCTTTTGCTGCAGAGAGAACCCATCGCTCTCAAAGTGCTTTTTGTCCTGCTTCCCGCAACAGGAGTTTCACTTGGCTGAAAACACAAAGCTTAGCTTCAGGTATTGTCCTCAGTCCACTGTGGTGCAGGCCATTGATCATGACCCTCTGCTGGTCCTGCGTTGGGAATCGTCCATGTATTTCCTCACCTAAATGTTTAAGTCAGTTATGTAAAAAAACAAACCCTTAAAAACAAAGATTTGCTCAATTTTTGGACTGTGTTGTCCTGAGATCTGTAGATGGCCTCATGGTTCATGTCCAGAAAGTGACGCTATCTGAACGTGGCACTCTGTGCCACGTTCAGATATGGTTGAGGAGCAATTGTGACACTGAGATGGACAGGTATCCAGTTCCAGTGATGAACATAATGAAATGTAATAATAAGAGAAGCAGTGTCAACATCTGAGGCAGCAATACTGTGAACGAGGACAAATCCAGAGTGTTAGCGTTGCAGTGGATCCGGCCCTGAATTCACTGACTAAATCCCAACATATTCACAATGTCCATAAATCAGGGGAACAGAAGGCTTATTTACATGGATACTGGAATCACCAATTGATGTTATCAGGATATTAAGCTTATTTTCTTACAACCTTTATAAGTCTTAAAACATGGTCAATACTCAAACCAGTATCATATGAAGGATAATTCCTATTTCCACAAATTAATGACCAGGAACTAACTGGGTGTCAATGGGGCATCTGTAGTAAAGCTGTAAATGAACTCAAACTGCATTTGTTCAAACCTCAAAATTACATAATGTAAATGTCTAATGGTTAGAGAAATGGCCATAGGATCAGACATCATAGGTTCAATTCCCAATTACCAGGAAATGTGGAGAAAGAAAGTAAAAGAACATCAGTTGTCTGACCTCTATTACTATCACCAGAGTGCTCTTGAGCAAGGTCTTTAATCCCCAAGTTTCTCGGGGTGTGCAGATAGGCACACAACATGGCAGCACCCTGACAGTCTGGTGATGCCAATACCTTTCAGAAGAACAAAGGGCTTGGAGTCCTGGTGCTTCCTGTCTCACTGTATGTCACTGAGACGTGGACGGTAACCAGTGACTTAAGGTAACAAACAGAGGCCATGAAGATGCCCATGTTTTTAACCTGCCTGTGGCAGATAGATGACTACTCTTGAGGTGCAGAGATGGACCATTCTGCTTCAGGTGTTCTCATCCTTCATTACCTCTGTGTTCACACAAATTATGCAGAATTTAATCAGCTGTGAACATTTAACATTGAATAACCAAATTATACTGAAGTATAAATCGCATAAAGTATAAAACTATAAATGCATCAGGGATGACAGAGAGAAGGAGTACAAGAGCCTAGTGAAGGACTTTGCTGCCTGGTGCCACACAAATCATCTACACCTCAACACCTTGAAGACAAGGGAGCCGGTCACTGACTTTGGGAAGTCCAGACCAAGACCCAACCAGTTCTGATCGAGGGAGCTGAGGTGGAGGTTGTGGATTTCTACAAGTATCTCAGGCTGTGGCAGGACAGCCAACTGGACCACCTGTACAGGAAGGGACAGAGCAGGCTGTACTTTCTGAGGAGGTTGTAGTTGTTTAACATCTGGAGGAAACTCCTGTGGATGTTGTACCAGTCCGTAGTAGCCAGCGTCCTCTTTTACACCGTGGTGTGCTGGTGGCCAGCACATCCAAAAAGTACACATCCAGGTCGGACAGACTAATCAGGCGGCTGGCTACGTGGTTGGCATGAAGCTGGACTCTTTGGTGACAGTGGCAGAGAAGAGAACACTGGACAAACAGCTGGACATTATAGACGATGCCCGTCACTCTCTGCACACCTTCATCAGCAACCAGAGGAGCCCAAGTGCAGGACCAACAGACTAAAATACTCCTTTGTCCCTCAGGCCATCAGACTGTACAGCTCCTTTCTCAGGGGGAGGAGGAGTAACAGGAAGACAGAGGAGAGGAAGGAGAGGAGCAGTAGTATCCAGTAAACCAGTATTGATCAGTATGTCTGGTATTTATATTGTGTACTTATATTGCAAACGGTTTTACTTTTAACTTTTTATACTCTGTGTTTCTTCCCCTGTGTGCCACTATACAACCCCTGGCAAAAATTATGGAATCACCAGCCTCGGAGGATGTTCATTCAGTTGTTTAATTTTGTAGAAAAAAAAGCAGATCACAGACATGACACAAAACTAAAGTCATTTCAAATGGCAACTTTCTGCCTCAGTCCCAGAAAGTCCCAGTCCCAGCAGAAGACTGCCCCTCCCTGAGCCTGGTTCTGCTGGAGGTTTCTTCCTGTTAAAAGGGAGTTTTTCCTTCCCACTGTCGCCAAGTGCTTGCTCACAGGGGGTCGTTTTGACCGTTGGGGTTTTTACGTAATTATTGTATGGCCTTGCCTTACAATATAAAGCGCTTTGGGGCAACTGTTTGTTGTGATTTGGCGCTATATAAATAAAATTGATTGATTGATTAAAGTCATTTCAAATGGCAACTTTCTGGCTTAAAGAAACACTATAAGAAATCAAGAAAAAAAAATTTGTGGCAGTCAGTAACGTTTACATTTTTAGACCAAGCAGAGGGAAAAAGAAATATGGACTCACTCAATTCTAAGGAATAAACTATGGAATCACCCTGTAAATTTTCATCCCCAAAACTAACACCTGCATCAAATCAGATCTGCTCGTTAGTCTGCATCTAAAAAGGAGTGATCACACCTTGGAGAGCTGTTGCACCAAGTGGACTGACATGAATCATGGCTCCAACACGAGAGATGTCAACTGAAACAAAGGAGAGGATTATCAAACTCTTAAAAGAGGGTAAATCATCACGCAATGTTGCAAAAGATGTTGGTTGTTCACAGTCAGCTGTGTCTAAACTCTGGACCAAATACAAACAACATGGCAAACATACTGGTAGACCAAGGAAGACATCAAAGCATCAAGACAGAAAACTTAAAGCAGTATGTCTCAAAAATTGAAAATGCACAACAAAACAAATGAGGAACGGATGGGAGGAAACTGGAGTCAACATCTGTGACCAAACTGCAAGAAACTGCCTAAAGGAAATGGGATTTACATACAGAAAAACTAAACGAAAGCCATCATTAACACCTAAACAGTAAAAAACAAGGTTACAATGGGCTAAGGAAAAGCAATCGTTGACTGTGGATGACTGGATGAAAGTCATATTCAGTGATGAATCTCGAATCTGCATTGGGCAAGGTGATGATGCTGGAACTTTTGTTTGGTGCCGTTCCAATGAGATTTATAAAGATGACTGCCTGAAGAGAACATGTAAATTTCCACAGTCATTGATATGGGGCTGCATGTCAGGTAAAGGCACTGGGGAGATGGCTGTCATTACATCATCAATAAATGCACAAGTTTACATTGATATTTTGGGCACTTTTCTTATCCCATCAATTGAAAGGATATTTGGGGATGATGAAATCTTTTTCAAGATGATAATGCAGCTTGCCATAGAGCAAAAACTGTGAAAACATTCCTTGCAAAAAGACACATAGGGTCAATGTCATGGCCTGCAAATAGTCCGGATCTTAATCCAATTGAAAATCTTTGGTGGAAGTTGAAGAAAATGGTCCATGACAAGGCTCCAACCTGCAAAGCTGATCTGGCAACAGCAATCAGAGAAAGTTGGAGCCAGATTGATAAAGAGTACTGTTTGTCACTCATTAAGTCCATGCCTCAGAGACTGCAAGCTGTTATAAAAGCCAGAGGTGGTGCAACAAAATACTAGTGATGTGATGATGAGCGTTCTTTTGTTTTTCATGATTCCATAATTTTTTCCTCACAATTGAGTGATTCCATATTTTTTTTTCCCTCTGCTTGGTCTACAAAAGTAAACGTTAACTGACTGCCACAATTTTTCTTTCCTGATTTCTTATAGTGTTTCTTAAAGCCAGAAAGTTGGCATTTAAAATGACTTTAGTTTTGTGTCATGTCTGTGATCTGCTTTTTTTCTACAAAATTAAACAACTGAATGAACATGCTCCGAGGCGGGTGATTCCATAATTTTTGGCAGGGGTTGTACAATGCTGCTGGAAGCACAATCTCCCTGAGGGAGTCTTCCCAAAGGATCACTAAAGTTCTATCTAATATAGTTCTTCTTCAGTTTCAATTTGACTTCTTCAAGATGTTAACACTTCTTTCATGGAGTTGTTGACTTTTAATGGAATCACTGTAATGATTTTAAAAAGCAATAACCTTCGATACAGTTCTTCTTCTTCTTCAGGCTGCTCTTGTTAGGGGTCACCACAGCAGATCAACGGTTTCCATCTCACCTTGTCCTCTGTATCTGAGTCACAATTTGCTAATGTTATTTTGTGTGATGCTCCTGTAAATGGTCTTCAAATAAATAAGATGCAAGAAAAATATTTATTTCTTTTAGTCTATCTCTTCGGTTTTATATAGAAACAGTCTTGCCTCAGAATCTTTCATAGCTAATTTTTTTAACAAAACATTTGAAAAAAAAATGGGGACTCAGACATGTTTATTTTGTGACATACCTGGACACTCAATTTTCAGGCTTTAAAATTGAGTCATTTTGCTGGTCTGGTTAACTGGATACAGTTTATATTTACAGATATGGATCAGACAAATCTATTTATTGCCAAACGAGTGGTATATTGGCTTTGGTTTGTTTTTCACAAGGTCTTATATTTTGGTGTTCACATATGTTTAATTTCTGTCAAAACAAATCTCAAAATCTAAGTGATCCCAAATCAGTATTGCAGTGATAAATGCTGAGAAATATCCTCTCCTCAATATGCCTAAAATGGAACAATATTTAATCCTCACTTCAAATTACTCCCTCCAAATTCTGTCAAGATTTAACATACGTGAACACGACCTTTATTATGAAAGTGCATAAGCAGCAAAAAGCTATGACTCAGATCGATTGGAGCTCAATGTGCACACATGATGTCATCAGTTTCTGTGACGAACCTCTGCAATGGCCACCATCACACACACACACACACACACACACACACATGGTTTTGTCCAAAAATTGACATACATGAAATTGTGACATACCTGTTTGATGTAAGTTGTTTAAGATTTCTATAGAACAAACATTTTAAATGTGTCCATTCTGCATTTTCAATTGGCAGACACATTTGTGTTAGGAGATCAGAAAAATCCATCTGCATGCTTTCACATATGTCAAATCTGATGGAATTCTGTTCACGTACATCATAATTTGATGGATGTTTTTTCAGGTACGTTGTGAATCTAAGTCCAAAATGAAATGCATGATTCTGAAATCCCAACTGAGGTGCATTCATCATCTTTGAGTTTCTTCATAAGCAGAATATCCCTGGAAAACATTGATAGTAAATCAGATGTGAGTGCACTCTGCCCTCCATATTTTTCAGTTAGTTTCTCCTGTGCTTGAATTCCCAAATCTGACTGTCAATGACTTGAACCACATTTATTATGGAAGTTGGTTGTATTTCCATCTAAAAAACTTCAACACAATGTTCTAATGTTCTTCCCCAGTGTGGAGAATTCACCCCTCCTGTCACGTATATGTATCACGTATGTCGCAAATTGTGACTCATCTTCCTCTGTCTCAGCAACCACCTGCATGTCCTCCCTCAACACATCCATAAACCTCCTCTTTGTTCTCCCTCGTGCCCTCCTGCCTGGCAACTCCATCCTCAGCATCCTTCTCCCTATATACCCTGGGTCCCTCCTCTGTACATGTCCAAACCATCTCAATCTCTCCTCTCTGACTGTCTCCAAATCATCCCACCTGTACTGTCCCTCGGATATGTTCATTTCTAATCCTGTCCATTCTCGTCACTCCCAAAGAGAATCTCACGATCTGCTCTTTCACCTCCAACTCTGCCTTCTGTCTTTTTGTTAGTACCTCTAAGCCATACAACATAGCTGGTCTCACTACTGTCTTGTAAACTTTCCCCTTCACTCTTGCTGATATTCTTCGGTCACAAATCACTCCTGCCACCTTTCTCCACCCACTCCACCCTGCCTGCATTCTCTTTTTCATCTCTCTACCACACTCTCCTTTACTTTGGACAGTTGACCCCAAGTATTCTTGGTCCAGTGAGACATCAGCATCAATTTGACCAGCTAACGCTTAGCCTAGGATCTTGTGTCATACATCACACTGACAAAATGAGGAACCTTGGGGTAATTTTTGATCCTACATTGTCCTTAGAACTCCACATTAGAGATATTTAGAGGACTGCTTTCTTCCATCTGCAAAATATAGTGAAGATTCATCCTATTCTGTCTATGGCTGATGCTGAGACCTTGGTCTTTCGCCTCTTCTACTTGTTATATCTGCACTATTCCACTGGGCTCCCTCTAATTCACACATGTACCAAATTCTTGCTCATACTGACTTTCATTCCCCCACTCTGTAGAGTGTATCTCCACAGTTCCAGACTAGACTCAACCTGCTCTCTACTCTCACTACAGATCACAGTGTCATCTGCAAATATCATAGTCCATGGAGACTCCTGTCTGATCTCATCTGTCAACCTGTCTATCACCATTGCAAACAAGAAAGGACTCAGAGCTGATCCTTGGTGTAATTCCACCTCCATCTTGAATTAATCTGTCATTCCTACTGCACATCTCACCACTGTCACACAATTCTTCTACATGTCCTGCACTACCCTCACATACTTCTCTGCCACTACAGACTTCCTCATATAATACCACAACTCTTTTCTTGGCACCCTGTCATAAGCTTTCTCTAAATCCACAAACACACAATGCAACTCTTTCTGACCTTCTCTGTGCATCTCCAACAGTATTCTCAGATCAAACATTGCATCGTAGTTGTTCACAGATCTTCACCTGTTTTCTAAGCCTAGCTTCTACTACTTTTCCCATAACTTCATGCTGTGGCTGATCAGCTTAATGTTACGGTGGCCCTAAGAGGCCACCATAGCACCTTTTTCTTAAAAATAGGAACACTTTGTATCCACTCCTCGGGCATCCTCTCAGTTTCCAAGATTTTATTTAAAAATCTGGTTAGAAAATCCACTGCCATCTCATCTAAATATATCCATGCCTATCCCAATTCCAATTCTTTTTCACGAATCTCTTTCTCGTTATTCTTCCTTGAACATCTACATTCCACCAGCAAGTCTCCCTGTCTTCCTTTCACTGTCCAGATGTCACACCCAGTACCTTTCTAGCTGTCACCCTCACCACATCTGCAGTATTTTTCCAGTTGTCCAAAACTGCTTCCCCAACATCCAGTATCTGTCTCACCTGCTCAGTGAATTTTACACAACATTCTTCCTCCTTTAGTTTCCACATCTGATCCTTTGTTGAGCTGTGAATCTCTTCCTCATCTTCACCTCTAAAGTCATCTTACAAACCACCAACCTATGCTGTCTAACTACAGTCTCTCCTGCCAACACCTTACAGTCTCCCATTTCTTTTAGCTTGCATCTCCTACAAAGAATGTAGTCCACCTGTGTGCACCTTCCTCCACTCTTATATCACTTTGTGCTCTTGCCTTTTCCTTAAGTAGGTTTTCACCACAGCCATTTCCATCCTTTTTTCAAAATCAACTACCATCTGCCCTTCCACATACCTGTCCTTGATACCATATCTACCCATTACTTCATCATCACCTTTGTTCCCTTCGCCAACATGCCCATTGAAGTCCAGTCTTATCACCACTCTTTCATGCTTGGGCACACTCTCCACCACCTCATCTAACTCACTCCAGTAATCTTCTTTCTCCTTTGTCTGACAACCTAAGTGTGGGGCATATGCACTGATGATATTCATCATCACTCCTTCAATTTCCAACTTCACACTCATCACCCTGTCAGACTGTCTTGATTTGTCCTCTGCATGTTTGTTTTTTGGCTTGTTTTATGCTGGATGCCCTTGCTGACACAATCCTATTCATTTATCCGGGCTTGGGACTGGCACTCAGAATTTAGTGGCTGCGCACCCCATGTGGCTAAATAAGATTCGATACAGTTGACAAAAGAAAAATATCCCAGTACATGATGTACCACAACGCCCCCACCTGATAGCATAATTTCTGCACCATACTGTTCAATTCTGTAACTCTTGGAACTGCTGCCCAGTTCACTTTCACTCTTTTCTTCAGCACAAATTTTTCAAAAAAATAATTTTCTGCTGAGGACTCCAGCAGGTGGAGAAGGCGCAAGGGGGTGCTCATATTTCACCTGGCTGTGGGAGATAGATGGTTATTTTCAAGAGGTTGGTTTGGGTTGGTTGTCTGTCGTGATAGTTACCACCCAACTCCCAAGTTGATTCCGTAGTGTGGTGGATACGGCAACGCATGGCACCAAGGAATTCTCCAAGACTTGACTTGATTTCTCATAAATGAGTATCAAATGTCACTGCAACACTTAGAAACTTGACCTGGGCACAACCCGGGTTGTGAAAAAGTGAACTTATCCTGTGTGTGTGTGTGTGTGCGTTCGTGGAAAAATTGTGAAAACAGTCCAAAATAAATGATTTACTTTTCTGATTTAGTACATTTCTTTGCAGAAACAGACTGGCAACCACACCTGCTCCTAATCCATCATCCATCAACCACTCACAGTCATCTGCAGGTGGCAGAGACATCTTTGGGATATTACCTAAGCTAAACAAAACTTAATTTTTGGATTGATCTGGTGAATCAAAGTTCACCAGCCTAATTTCTCTCCCTTTTAATTTGCTGAGATACAAGACGATAGCATTCATCCTTTTTGATTTATCATGTTAACATATGGAAGGCGTACATACTTGTTATTTGAAAAAAGAATAAATAGGAGACCACCTCTACAAATTTACTTAATTTGATCTCCTTTAAAAGGTAAAAAGTGGTTACACATTTTATTGGTGGGTACAATTCAGCTAATTAGTGAATCTAACATTGTTTGCTAGTGAATTAGCTTTTGAGATAATTTTGAAAACCATTAGCAGACCAGTTAGCTTCCAATAAATGTAGTGATGCTAACTTTTAGTCAGCTAACATTTTGTTGAATGAAGTTTGTAAACACTAAAATCATACAGGCTTGTTCCTGTTGGAGCTTATACGCTAATACAAAAAGGAAAATCAGACACATCACGCAGTGGCAAGAAGCAACACTTTGAAGAGATGAAGGAGCAGGAGATAAAGCCTCAACATATTCAATTCTCAGCTCTTTAGGTCTCTTTATAATGGATTTAGAGCTCAACAAGCCAAAGCTAAATTCATTTAATAGGAGTTAGCAGTTAGCAGCAGCTTCAGCTAAATATTTTACACATTAATCAGTTTAGCATTATTGCAGTTAACTTTTCAGTTCATGGATTTAGGACATAACCCTGTTTGGTGATTTGTGGATGTTCATGCTGGATTTTACGGTCACAAACTGAGTTAGAAGAGCTGGCAAAAGGGATATTTGCAACTGTAATGCAGCATGAATTACGGTTTGAATGATGAAAAAACAGGGTTATTCTAATGCAATTCCATTGTTTCCTGTAGTTTTTCACCAGGTTTGCACATACTGCAGCAGGGATTTTAATCCACTCCTCCATACAGATCTTCTCCACATCTTTCAGGTTTGGAGTTTCAGCTCCCTCCAAAGATTTTCTAATGAGTTCAGGTCTGGAGACTGGCCAGGCCACTCCAGGACCTTGAAATGCTTCTTACAGAGCCCCTCCTTAGTTGCCCTGGCTGTGTGTTTGGGGTCCTTGTCATGCTGGAAGACCCAGCCATGACCCATCTTCAATGCTCTTACTGAGGGAAGGAGGTTGTTTGCCAAAATCTCACAATACATGACCCCATCCATCCTCCCTTCAATATGGTGCAGTTGTCCTGTCCCCTTTGCAGAAGAGCACCCCCATAGTATGAGGTTTCCACCCCCATGCTTCACGGTTGGGATGGTTTTCTTGGGGTTGTTCTCATCCTCTAAACATGGTAAGTAGAGTTGATTCCAAAAAACTCTATTTTGGTCTCATCTGACCACATGACCTTCTCCCATGCCTCCTCTGGATCATCCAGATGGTCACTGGTGAACTTCAAACGGGCCTGGACATGTGCTGCCTTGAGCAGGGGGACCTTGCTGCCCTGCAGGATTTTAAACCATGACAGCATCATGTGTTTCTAATGCAATCATTGTGAGTGTGGTCCCAGCTCTCTTCAGGTCATTGACCAGGTCCTCCTGTGTAATTCTGAGCTTTCTCAGAATCATCCTTACCCCACAAAGTGAAATCTTGCATGGATTCCCAGACCGAGGGAGATTGACAGTCATCTTGTGTTTCTTCCACTTTCTAATAAATAATCATAACAGTTGTTGTCTTCTACCAAGCTGCTTCCCTGTTGTCCTGTAGTCCATCCCAGCCTTGTGCAGGTCTACAGATTTGTCCCTGGTGTCCTTAGACAGCTCTTTGGTCTTGGCTATGGTGGACAGGTTGGAGTGTGATTGATTGTGTGAACAGGTGTCTTTTATACAGGTAACAAGTTCAAACAGGTGCAATTAATACAGGTAAAGAGTGTAGAATGAGAGGGCTTCTTAAAGAAAAATTAACAGGTCTGTATGAACCAGAATTCTTGCTGGTTGGTAGGGGGTCAAATACTTATTTTATGCAATAAAATACAAATTAATTATTTTAAAAAAATCATACATTGTGATTTTTTTTTTTAGATTCTGTCTCTCACAGTTGAAGTGTACCTACGATAAAAATTAGACCTCTCCATTCTTTGTAGGTGGGAAAACCTGCAAAACTGACAGGGGGTCAAATACTTATTTTCCCCACTGTAATTCAGTTGGCAAATCGTTGTGAAAGGGTGTGGTCAAAGTTTACTGTAGCAATAGCGTCTTAATGCCAAACTGGAAATTCTGTGAGCAGACCCACAGATTTCTCCATCTTGTCAGCTGCACTGAGTTAAATCCACGGTAAATCCATCAATCAATAAAGTTAAATCCACTTATTTTGGCATTGTTGTTGCTATACTAGTTTCTGCTGCTCTCAGGTGGCACTGCCATTGTTGACACCTGCGTAGCAAAGCAGTCAGGGCATGGAGTAATACATCAAATGTGAAATGGTCGAATGTTGACATCTGCGTAGCAAAGCAGTCAGAGCGCGGAGTAATACATCAAATGTGAAACGGTTGAATGTTGACATCTGCTTAGCAAAGCGGTCAGGTGCGAAGTAATACATCAAATGTGAAACAGCTGACTATTTTGCCACCATCTATTCAATATTTTATGGACTGACATCTCACACAATTAACCAATCAGATTTGTGGAACAAATGTAATTGCATTATAATAGCAATTACTGAAGTTAACTTGTTGTTTAGCTGTGCTCACTGCAAATTTTACTTAGTTGTATTTAGTCAAAAATATTATGTATCAGCTTTTGATTTAAAAAAAACATTTTTAAGCACATTATATTTTAGAATAGTTACAGTGTATTTGTTTTTCTCAGGCTCAACTAGTGGTGCTTCATTTTAGAAAACACAGTGTTTGGGAAGTACATTTATGAGACAGTCCACATTAAAACCTTCGTCTGATTCCGGGAAGCAGGTATTAAACCTACTGTGCACGTTTCATCATAAAATGCTCATTGCCTTTGACCTGTAACAGTGTCTACAGCAGAACAATATCACAGCCTCTTGAAAATACAATGAAATATTGAGATGTTCACATCACATGTCCTTATTCACCGTGTTTCAAAATTTCTCTATTGTTTAAGTGGGGCAGCTAATGTTTCTTCACTGGTTTATGGGCCGTATCCACTTTCATGTTGACTTCCTATTTTCCAGTACATGATGATGAACTAGGAGGTCATCACCCTTTGTTCTCTTGTCATAAAAGATCCCTTTCAGCCCAGTGAGTAGCCCATATAAAGACATTCTGTATTGATTAGGTATCCTAAAATTAAATTTATTAAATTTTTTTCAACAAGCACTCTCTCCAAATGTGTTTGAAAACACTATATGACCAGAATTACCAACCCATTCATAAGCGCTGCATGTGTGAACATATCCCAATTATCTGTAGTCCTAATTCTCCAGCTTGCATTCTTGACTCAGGTTTCAGTGGCACTTGTGTTCTTTGCTCGTAAGGTTCCTCCCTTGTCTTTATGTGTGTGGTTCAGGTCATTCTCATGTGTTCTCTTGCATTGTTACTGATATACTAAACAAAAAAATGGATTCAGAAATGTTGCCATGTGTGAATTTGCAGCATGCTTTCTGATTTTTAGTTTTACGGTAACAACAATGCAGAAATGATGGGGGAAAGGGTTTGAAGATTTTTTTTTAGACCACTAACGTGATGAATGAGATTATTTTTGGTAATTATCAATGATATTTAATATGAAAAATAGAGACCGTTCATTGGTCAGTGCATGTAAATGTGATACATAGGTTATTGTCTTTCCAGGAGCGTCTAAATTTGGGATATTATCGTGTTTCTGTGTAGGCTCTCAGTTGTCCAGGTGGTTTCCATAGTAGAGACGCTTGAATGTTCGACTGGACTGGGTTGCTTGACGCGAGGATGTTTTGCTTCAAATCGCAGAAGCTTCCTCAGCTAAAATTCTTGCTCTGGTGGTCTGACTTATGTCTTGACTCTTGTAGAGAAGAATAATCAAGAAGTCACAAAAGCTGGAGTTTTAAACCTAACCAGACCCCTCCTACTGAGAGGCAGACTGCTATAGGCTAGTGACTAAACAATAGCTCTAATTAGCACCTATTGTGCTCTAGTTAGCACCCTCCTAATGACAGGGCAGCTGTCCCTCCTAATGATGGGAGGGACCCTCTCCTGATGGCTCCCTTGACGACTCTGCTGATGACGTGAATGACTCATTACCATGAACAAAAGACTGAAACTGCTTTGACCTGAGTACCCCATTGTAAACAGGGGATAAAGCATGTCTCAGACCCCCTCCCCGGTTAAGGCTGGGTTTCAAATGTTTCACAAAGAATGTCTCCTTGACCCCTCTCTCAAACCATTTCTTCTCTCTGGCTAATATTTTAACTTCCTTGTCCTCAAACGTGTGGTTAGTGTCTTTAAGGTGGAGATGAACTGCAGACTGAGGTCCACTGGCGCCCTCTCTGCGGTGCTGGTATAGCCTTTTGTGTAAAGGTTGCTTAGTCTCACCTATGTAGTGTTCGTTACAGTTTTCCTGACATCTGATAGAATACACTACATTGCTCTGTTTGTAACTAGGGATCCTGTCCTTAGGGTGAACTAATTTCTGTCTCAAGGTGTTAACTGGTTTAAAGTAAACTGGGATTTTGTGCTGTCTGAAGATCCTCTGTAGTTTTTTCCCCTACTCCTGCTAAATAAGGGAGAGACACTCTTCTTCTTGTCTCCGTCTCCTGTCTATCTGGTCTCTTTGTTCTCTGGGACTTCTGCACTTTGTCCAGGGACTATCGTGGGTACCCACATACTGTGAGGGTTTTCTGGAGAAGTTGTTGTTCTTTAGCCCTTCCCTCTGCAGTTGTGGGCACCTGTAGGGCTCTGTGTTGAAGTGTCCTGATCACCCCGAGCTTGTGTTCAAGGGGGTGGTTTGACCCAAAGAGCAGATATTGGTCAGTGTGAGTTGGTTTTCTGTAAACCCCTGTCTGGAGCTGCCTGTTCTCTCCAGTCGTAACATCACAGTCCAAGAAGGCTAAATGGTTGTTTCTGGCATCCTCATGTGTGAACTTGATATTGGCGTCCACCGAGTTGATGTGTTCTGTAAAGTCCTCAACTTCCTGTTGCTTGATTTTAACCCATGTGTCATCAACATATCTGAACCAGTGACTGGGAGAGATGCCCATGAAAGATGTCAAGGCTGTCTTCTCCACTCACTCCATGTACAGATTGGCCACAATGGGGGATACCGGAGACCCCATCGCACAAAGCAGCGTGCGATGGGGTCTCCGGGTCTCTGCTTTTGTGACTTCTTGATTATTCTTCTCTACAAGAGTCAAGACAGAAGTCAGAGCACCAGAGCAAGAATTTTAGCTGAGGAAGCTTCTGCGATTTGAAGCGAAACGTCCTCGCATCAAGCAACCCAGTCCAGTTGAAGATTCAAGCTTCTCTACTATATTATCGTGTTGACGTACTCTAGATATTTAAGGCAACCTGTCTTATTTAGCTTTCAAGATGTCTCTCCTGCAATGATACTTATCAGGACTACCACACTATGAACAGAAAAAAGTCACTTGGAGGAGTGCTGAAATGCCTTAAAGACCAATCAGGAAGTCCTGCTTTGGTTAAACTTCTAGATATCTCAATATGTGAATGACTGAGAATCTGGACAGCAAAAAAAAAAAAAAAAAAAGATGTTCAGAATTACAGATGTGGGAGTAAGTCATTGTCAAGTCACTCACAAGTCCTAAAACGACAAGTTCAAAGACAAGTCCCAAGTCCGCATGGCTGCCATGTGTTGATAGCTGACTCTTGACTTGAAACTTGCAGTTTTATGACTTGAGAGTAACTTGATGATGAGAGTAACTTGATGATGACCTACTCCCACATTTGCAAATTTAACACCCACCATGTTGTTTTTAAAACTGACAAAGTGCCTATATGTGTAGTATGGGTTCTTTGGAGGATCCTTGGGTACTGTTGGGATGTCTTTGTGTCAAATGAATGGTTACTTGGAGAAACAAAGTTGAGGAGTATCACTTGCATTCTGAGGGAACATGAGCCTTGGCACTTTGGTGATGTGGCACATTTCTCTGGGCATGATCCACCACATAGATGGCTCAGTGTTGAGGACTACTGTGGTTGGAGAAAACTAAGAAAACTATGCCAACATTTCACCTGGCTATGTCATATAGATGGTTACGTTCGAGAGGTAGGAACGGGCTGCTTGTCTGCCTGGGTGGTGATCCCATATTGTGGGGGCTATAGCGATGGCAGCAATGCTCCCACACCTTCCATCCATTTTCTTCTGCTTCATCCAAGGTTGGGTCGCGGGGGCAGCAGCTCAAGCTAAGACATGCAGACCTCCTGATCCACACACACACACACACCTCCCCCAGCTCCTCCGGGGGAACCCCGAGGCGTTGCCAAGCCAGCTGCGAGAAGTAGTCCTTCCAGCGTGTCCTGGGTCTTCCCTGGGGCCTCCACCCGATGGGACGTGCCCGGAACACCTTTCCAGGGAGACGTCCAGGGGGCATCCGGAAAAGATGCCCGAGCCACCTCAGCTGGCTCCTTTCGACGTGGAGGAGCAGCGGCTCGACTCCGAGCTCCTCCCGAGTGACTGAGCTCCTCACCCTATCTCTAAGGGAGCGCCCAGCCACCCTGCAGAGGAAACTCATTTCGGCCGCTTGTACTTGCAATCTCGTTCTTTCGGTCATGAGCCAAATCTCATGACCATAGGTGAGGGTCGGAACGTAGATCGATCGGTAAACTGAAAGCTTTGCCAGCTCCTGCACCTACACAATGCTATTTTAACACCCTTTGAGAGTGTTCTTCACGCTTAGCAAACTCTCAGTGGTTGTTGCAGTAGGCTCCGAAAATTGCATTTTTGATCATACAGCGAGCACACAATCTCCTGAATATTTTCACAGAAACAACTTTTTAGAGGCTTTAGTAGCTTGGTAAAAGATCTGGCCAATTTATGGTCACTCAGTGGTCACCCAATGATCTCCGTGAGTATAAAGGGGGATTTAACACTAACGCTGTGAAGGTGTGACACCAGTGTAGTATATATTTGGTTGAAATTCACAACAGAATCTTTAAATTTTATGCTGCTATACCTTAAAACTGGAAATTTAAGAGACAAATTTGTATCTGTGCATTGATAGAATGTCCACAATTTATTTAATATTATAGGAAATTGTTGTGGAATTTCTGTGATGATGTTCAGCATAAACCGAGAAGGGTGGTGAAGTTACAATGAGGAGTCAGGCATATCGATGTAGAGAGATTTATTTTTGATACTCCTTTGATTACTCCTTCATGGGGAGCCTTAGAACTTTTCAGCCTACCCTCATATGCATCTGGAGAAGTCCTCGAAAGATACGGCATGCCGTATTCTGCCAAGAGCTTCTGCTTTTCCATTCTCAGAGACCTGTTTTAAGGACCTCCATCATAACAAAATAAAATCATAATACAAATATGGCCTTTAGCTAGTCAGGGCCATGATTAGATGTTTAGTCGGAAATTGGAGAAACACAAAGTGTAATATCAGCAAGGAGGGGGCGACCCTGAGCCGGGTACAGAGCATTCCTGCTCTGCAGACATGGGCTAAACACACTTTTTTTGTTTTCACCCAACAGACATTCATTCATTCATTCATTTACAAACAAACACAGACACACCCACACGCACACCTACGGACAATTTTAAAGATTTCAATCCACCTAACCCGCATGTCTTTGGATGTGGGAGGAAACCGGAGCACCCGGAGGAAACCCACGCAAACACTGGGAGAACATGAAGACTCCACACAGAAAGGCCACGGGAATTGAACCCAAGACCTTCTCGCTGTGAGGCAACAGTGCTAACCACTAATCCACCGTGCCGCCCCCCAACAGACATATGATGCACAAAAGTTGGTAAAGACAATGAGGTCATGCCTCTGTGGATGTTATGCCCTTCTCTGGAACCACACAATATTAATACTGGTGTAAAATTGTTTGCAAAATCCAGGTTTTAACAGACTACAACAGAGCACTTTGTCCAACACTGAAGAGTTGCAATTATAATGGGCAAAAACAATAAAATGCTGTCCTGTTTTGACCTCTGACAAAAATGAAATTTGTCATAGAAGTATTTCGCTAACAGAACAGCAGTCTAATGGATTCATTTTCACACATATAATAAACAAATTCTGCAGAATGTAAATAAACAGAGTTTGATACTAATTTTCTAATATACGGTGACACAATTCAGAAAGAAAATAGCTTCAATTGTTAGGAATAATTCAAAACCAAATCAGCACAATACAATCTTTTTCAGAGGCATTTTGCAAGGGGAAAAATGTCCCAGTTCATCATGTAAAATACAATAATAATAAAATGTAATAATAATGATAATAATGAATCAATCCAAACCCAAATCAACACCAAAAATGAATGGTTTATTTCCCTGGATATGATTGATGATTCCAACAAGTTTTAAGAAGATTGTGTGAAAGCCATCTGAATAATCCTGCTACAAACAATTAAACAAATATTGACAACATATTTACTTTGACAGTAGCAACACTTGGATTTGACGTGACCTTTGTTACTGTATATGCGAAAATAAGACTTGAGTGTGTGGCAGCTGCTAAAGTTACAATATGTAGAAGAAAACACACTGACCCCCAAAGGCAAGTACTCAGATTTTAGTTCAAAAACCTCTGCTTTTCTGCCATATTGCACACTCTGTAAGGGTGCAAGCTAATTAGGGGCTTCTGTGATTTGGGTTGCTATGATTTTATCTCACAAAATAAAAGAAATATAGCAACCAGATTGAGAGTTTTGTGCATCCCTCCCTCCTTCCCTCCCGCTGTGTTCTCAGGGCAGCTTGGAGTGCCTGGGGCTGCTGGTGGGACAGCCTGTCCCCATTTGGGGACTACTGATTGGTTCCCATGCTGCAGGACTACCTGTGCCATAGCTCAAAAGAATCCAGATCACCTTTTGTATACTAAAGTTATTGTCATCCCACAGCCAATGTCAATGATGGGGTTGTTGGGAGCTATAACCTTTTCCTTAGCTTTAGTGTCTCTAAGTCAGGTAAAGCTTTCATTTTATTGTAAAACTCATTCAGTAATTTTGTGTAATTTAGTATATAGAATGTGTTTTTAATAAAAACATTTTTTGTTTTCAGGTACTTCATAGTGCAGAAGGTGAGTAGAGCAAGTTTGATTAAAAAAACAAAACAGCTAAATTTAACTTTTTCCAGTACACAAATGAAATGATCTAATATATTTCTATACATTACAGTTGTTCATTGAAGCCAAGGATGCATTATTTGTAAAATATAGATTAAAATGTCTTCTTTTTGTGTATATTTAAGCTGGTTTATTGCACAGTGATCTTCACACTTTGTTGTAATATTCTATTCTTTATTATTATTTGAAATTTCTCTTCTTTTTTTAACAGGGTGCAAAATCCTCTCAGTATTATCTCCAGGCCCCTCGTCGCTGTTTGTAAAATGGGAGAATAACAGTCAGCAAACAGGGTTTATGCTGGACCTTCGGGAGGCAAATGTTATTAATGCTGGACCTGTTATAGTCTTTAGTCCTTCAGACACCACAGAAAAAACGGTCTATGGTCTAAACCCAGGAGTGGAGTACAATGTGACCCTGAAAGTTTTGAATTACTACTCATGGCTGTGTCGGGATAGTGTGTTGGCATTCACAGGTAAAGTTAACACTGGTTTTATTAAACAAACAACAACAAAAAAATCATATTAACCTAGTTATGTCAACCTGTCCCACAAATTGTGGTTGTTTAAATGGGAAACATACAATGAATTATAACAGTTTGGTACAATTTGGGTTTTTTGGTGGGGGGGGTGTTACCCATTCAGACAACCATATTTTATAGATCTGGTATTAATACAACTAATACAGTTAACTAAGAATTTGCCAGATTTTGGGGGCAGCAGTGGTTAGCACTGTTTCATCACAGTAAGAAGGCCATGGGATCGATTCCCACCTGTGGCCTTTCTGTATGGAGTTTGCATGTTCTCCCTGTGTTTGCGTGGGTTCCCTCTGGGTGCTCTGGTTTCCTCCCACATTCAAAGACATCCACGTTAGGTGAATTGGAAACTTTAAATTGTCCGTAGGTGCGAGTGTGAAGGTGTTTGTTGATACGTGGAACCTGTGACAGACTGGTGTCCTGTCCAGGGTGTACCCTGCCTCACGCCCTATGACAGCTGGAATAGGCTCCAGCCCCCCACGACCCGATCTTGGATAAGTGGGTGAAGATGAGTGTATGAGTGAGTGTGCAACATTTTGATAATCTCTATTGAAGCAAGCAACTTTTGTACCTCTAGGTGACATGACTAGATCAAGCAAATATAGGAATTCTTTTTTTTTTTTTTTTTTTTTAGAGTACAATACAGTGATTTGTTAAAAAAAGTCAATGTACTGCACTCTAAAGAGTTAGATGCTTTATTTACCTAATCTAGTTATGTTAAGTGGTCCCATAAAATGTAGTTGTTTGAATAGTGAACATACAATAAATTATAACAATTTGTTACAATTTGCTTTTTCCATTTCACCAACAAATTTTGCAGATCCAGTTGACATACCTACATTAAGTAAATATAGCATTTCTTGTTTTAAAGTGTAATACAGTGACTTGTTAAATATATATATATATATATATATATATATATAATAAGTCAATGTTAGGTGTTTTATTTACCTAATCTAGTTCAGTCAACTAGTCCCATAAAATGTGGTTGTTTGAATAAGGAACATACAATAAATTTTAATTGTTGTTACAGTTTGGTTTTTCCATTTCACCAACAAGTTCTGCAGATCCAGTTGACATACCTCAATTAAGTAAATATAGCATTTCCTGTTTTAGAGTGCAATACGATGACTTGTTTATATATATATATATATATATATATATATATATATATATATATATAGGATTACTAAATAAGTCAATGTTAGGTGCTTAATTTACCTAATCTAGTTTTGTCAACTGGTCCCATAAAATGTGGTTGTTTGAATAGGGAAAATACAATAAATGATCATTTGTTGCTTTTTCCATTTCACCAACAAGTTTTGCAGATCCAGTTGACATACCTAGATTAAGTAAATATAGCATTTCTTGTTTTAAAGTGTAATACAGTGACTTGTTAAATATATATATATATATAATAAGTCAATGTTAGGTGTTTTATTTACCTAATCTAGTTCAGTCAACTAGTCCCATAAAATGTGGTTGTTTGAATAAGGAACATACAATAAATTTTAATTGTTGTTACAGTTTGGTTTTTCCATTTCACCAACAAGTTCTGCAGATCCAGTTGACATACCTCAATTAAGTAAATATAGCATTTCCTGTTTTAGAGTGCAATACGATGACTTGTTTATATATATATATATATATATATATATATATATATATATATATATATAGGATTACTAAATAAGTCAATGTTAGGTGCTTAATTTACCTAATCTAGTTTTGTCAACTGGTCCCATAAAATGTGGTTGTTTGAATAGGGAAAATACAATAAATGATCATTTGTTGCTTTTTCCATTTCACCAACAAGTTTTGCAGATCCAGTTGACATACCTAGATTAAGTAAATATAGCATTTCTTTTAGAACAGGGGTGCCCAAGTTCGGTCCTCAAGATCTACTTTCCTGACACTCTTGTCTCTCTGCTCCAACACACCTGAATCCAATGAAAGGCTTGTTAGCAGGCTTTTAATGACCCTTTCACTGGATTCAGGTGTGCTGGAGCAGAGAGACAACTAAGAGTGTCAGGAAGGTAGATCTCGAGGACCGAACTTGGGCACCCCTGTTTTAGAGTATGATGTACAATTTTAATCTTGTGAACGAGCCTATTAAAATGTTACACCTTTGTGTACAAAAACTTGCCATGACACATAAACATCAGTGTAAGATTTTCTTTTGCATGCTTTTTCTTCCAGTTCCTACTGCATCACAGATAACATACTTCCAAGCTTTGACAAGTACTTCAATCCTGGTAAAATGGGAAGAGGTGCGCACTGCAGAGCGTTACTATTTGGTGGTACAATCTGAAGATGCCAAAGAAAAGTACAACATGACCTTCAAAGACTTCAGTACCGTGGTACAAAACCTGCGGTCCTCCACCAACTATAAGTGTGCCATCTTCACAGCAAACCAGGGTGGCCTGGGCCAAAGTAGCAAAGTGAAAACCGTCACCACATGTGAGTGATTGAGTTCATTTTGTTGGGAGGCTTGAATGTTTTTCCCAAATACAGGAATTATATGGGATCTATGGATATGGTATAGACTGCATAAATAAACCAGATTTTCAGAATTTATACAGCATTATATTGACAAAATGATCTAAAACAGACGCATACTAAACATCAACAATTCCGTAACATTTGTAATTTGTAAATACGTTTAATGATGCAAACTGCAACTTCAGAAATCTATTTTTTTTTACGCTTTAGACAACTCAAAAATAATAAATGCTATCATCTTGTAACTCCCTCGCCATATTACAAGGGCATATAATGATGTCAAACTGATTAAACACTGGTAGACTTTTATGCAGCAGATCAATACAAAAAGCACCTGCCTGCCACCTGCTGGACATATCTGAGTTTGTTGCAGGAAATACTCATCATCACGTGATTGGAATTACAAAAAGGTGTGGCTGAAGTTACACCTAGCTGAAATAAGCTTGTTTGTCAGTTTGATTCATTTCCAAAGTCTCGGGCTTCAGGCCTAGGTAGTCTCAAACTCAAATTACCCGAGTGCCATTGGCCAAGTTGTGTCTCTGTGGATACGTAAAAATCCTTTAGATTTCCACTTATTAATGTGAGCTTTGCTCCTTGAAATCAAATTTCCCGCAACATCATTTCAGAATAATATTGAAATTATTCAGTTATGTCATTTGCTAAATTACGTACGTAAATGATGTCACCTTCTGTTAATTTTCTGTGTGTAGTGGTGAACCCTCCAGTAAGCATCACAATGGAGCAGACGGGAGAGAGCACAGCAACGGTCATCTGGGTGCCGGTTTCCAAAGTCCTGATGTACCGGGTCACCATCAAGAAGCTTGATGAACCTGGCAGCAAGTCAACTGTGTACAATGTTACCAGCAACACTCTGGATCTTAAGGAAATCCTCCCATGTTCCAATTATCTAATACTGGTGTCCTCATACAACGTTTTCATGGTGCCCGGTGAACCCTCAAATATCACATACACAACCAACAGTGAGTCAACACGGTCAAACCGATTACTAGTTACTTGGTTATTAGAATCTAGAACGGCTGTTCTCTCCAAAGTGCTTCTTTCAGACATTACAGTCCTTAAGGGAAAGAACATTTCAAAGTTCTAAGAAATTAAAATAACTGTAGCTAACTTTCTAAATAACCATTGGTGGCCAGAGTTCTGTTAATCAGCTAACAGTTAATTAACAAAGCTAATTTTTTTTGTTAGTGGATTAGCTTTCAGCGAACCTTGAAAACCATTAGCGGAACATTAGCTTCCACTAAATTTATTTCCATAAAACCATATATGTTTGTTCCTGTTGGAAGTTATACACATCCAACAAGTAAAAGTGACACACTGCATGAATGCAAACAAGTATGTACCACCTCGAGGAGATGGAGGAGCATGAGGCCAAGCCAGAGTAAATATTAATTAGATGTATAAAATTATTTTCCATGTGCATTTTTATATCTTATTCATACTTTCTGTACTATAAATAAATTATATGTGACAGGTGGGATGCTCAGGAATGGTAGGACACAAATGCACGGCTCCAGCAGACAGCTCTGGTTTTTAGTAAACCTTACTGAAGTGGATAGCAGTGGTCGGTACAAGAGTAGGCAGTCCAACAAAAGCAGCAGTACAGAAATCATCAGGCTAAATGGCGTGGTCAAGGCAACAGGCAGGAGGTCAGGTACACACTATGAGGCAGGCAGGAACAAGAACGCAGGTACAGAGCTGGAATGAGGGCACAAGGCACGACAAACTGGCGAAGAACAAAACCACCCAGTGAGCTAATAAAACCCCAGGTGGTAATCGGTGAATCAGGAACAGGTGCACACGGAAAGCACCAGAAGCAGGGCGTGGCCAGAGAGAGAGAGAAAAACACCCATCACCAAGAACCAAGAGAGAGACAAGAAAAACAGAGACAGACAGACCCAAGCAGAAAAATCCCAACAAGAGAATAAACAAACCAAAAACCCTGACAATACAAAACTAGAAAAACTCAAACTCTTGACAGTATGCTGACTACTGCTTAACTTTATTTGTTCATTTAATGATTTATGTACATCTTGATCATTATCTGATCTTGGTATGCTAAACCTTTTTGGGAACCTCCATGTTTATGCGTCAATATATTCAAATTTCCCCTTTTGCTTTTATTTTTCTGGGCTGTAGAGCCAAACAGAAGAAGAAGAAAAAAATATAACAACCCAAAGTTAAATTCATATATATAATAAAAGCTAGTGGTTGGCTGTAGTTTCAACTAAATGTTTCAGGTTTATCAGTTTAGCATTATTATAACATTTACTTAGCAGATAAGTCATTATCGAAGCTAACTCTTAGGTTTACTGCACCCACCACTGTAAATAACAAGTCACCAATTATAGAGATGGCTGTTGAAAATGGGAGATGAATATTGTCTTTTTTGTACAGAATGATACAGTTGGGAATAGTGTGACTTAAACGTTCCCAAATTGCAACAAGTATAAAAACCTTTAATCGGCCACTTTCTGTATTGTATTGTTCCCCAGTGAAGCAGTGATTCTCTAACATATAATGTACTGTGTTACTTGTAGAGCTTCCCCATGTTGCGGCAGTAACGGTGGACCACGGCTGCACCACTGACTCAGCAATGGTGCACTGGACCCCGGTGTTTGGGGCAGAGTACTATGAGGCTACGGCAGTGGACCAAAACAATAAAAAGCTGACATGTGAAAGCCAAAGCACCACCTGTCAGATCACTGGACTGAGCTGTGACCAGGCCTACACAGTGCATGTCATCCCAGTATCAGAGAACTGCAAGAATATGATTAACACCACCACTACCACTTTCAGAACTGGTGAGACCAAGTATTACAGCACATATATACAATTAAAACCACACACTTTGTTCATGGGCTTAATATTGAAAGGTTGTGCCATGAGAGTGCTGCTATATTGTATCTAAATAAAAACATAATTTCAAATAAATTTTAATTAAATGTGACTTAACTGGAGTCCTTCCAAAGAACTGCATGGCGGTGTGTTAGTCAGCAGGACTTTTATAGATGCTTGTGATGCCATAAGGCACATTCTTGCAACCTTAAATAAAGACACAAATTATTTTAAGGAAGGTCTGTATCAGTACCAAAATGGAATCAACTCTTTCCTAATTTGGTGACCATCTTCTTCTACATGGCACTGCGGATCAGCAGGTGGCACCTTTGCTTCAAAGCAAGAAGGTCCAGGAACGGAGGACGATTCTTGTTTCTTTCTCGCAACAAGACAGGAGTCCCAGTTAGTAACTTTAATTCGCACAAAAGTGACTCACGATTGACATATTCAGGGATGAAAGTGGTGAAAAACAAAAAAAAAGCTGAAACCCAAAATTACCCCCCCAACACCACCCGCATGAAAATGTTTCAATTCTAGCTCTGAAATGAAAAAGCTCTGAAATGCAATCTGGGACTATTCCAGACAATAAACTGCAGTGAGTGCAGCATCCATTTAGGTGAGAAAAAAAAAAAACTTTCTTTATTCATATTCATTCCAGTAGTATTCTGCTCTTACTAGGATGCAGCAGTTTTCTAGTTTGGCATAGTTCTGGAGGAAATCACTGAAGAAATTAACAAATTAAAAATATGGTTTGACCGAAACAAACTGTCATTAAACTTAAATAAGACAGGGATGAAATGGAGGTGTGAGAGTCACTAGGTGTTTACAGGAAACACTTATTTATTTATTTATGTTCATCGTTAGTTGCTTTTATATTTTCTGTTGTGTTTCTATTCAGGTTCTTTTTGTCTCTCTCTAAAATTGTATATAATAAGTATATATTGTATATAATAATCATTAGATTATTAATATATAAACAAAAATAAATTTAAGAAATATTACAGTTTGAAAACAAATGCACCCAAACGTGATGACAGCTGCAACTGCTTAATGCTAACTTTTAACATTGAAAATGCCATAGACATGCTAACGCGTTAGCATCGCTCCCGTTTTTAAGTCATAAAATACATCTATCAACTGTTTCAGAAGACCATAACAGGTCGGTTTGACATAGAAAAGGTAAATAATACTCACAGATGTATGCTCTTTAGGGTTTTAGCGTGGGAAAATTAAGCGAAAGAAAGAAAGAAAGAATAAACGAAGCAACAGATCGAGGCATTGCTTCAATCTGCGAACCACTGCTTCGATTGGTTCAAGGTTCAATGCAAAGCCGCGCTGCAGAAAAGTTGATTACGGACCTGCTGCAGGGTCTGTAATCAATGGTCTGTAATCAATGTAGAGAAATTATCATTTTCCTGACAAACACCCCACAAAACAACGACCATTCTGAAGGACCGATAACAGAATCGTTAAGCACAAAGCTTATTGATGTCGGTGGATCGAATCATTTCTTAACAATACCCGAAAGGAACCGGTTCTCGATACCCATCCCTACATTTGAGTCACAAAGACTCCCACTTCAAAATTTAAGTACCCATATTTTCCGTAGTATAAGTTGCACCGGACGTTTCACCTGTTTAAAAAGGCCTTTTGAAGAGGAAAAAAAAATATGTAAGTCACACCGGAGTATAAGTCGCACTGGAGTATTAGTTAAATGTTTTTTTTTTCCTGTATTTTCAGCTCAATAAGGGGATTTTTGAGCATTGTTGTAGTATCCTTCTTATTATTGGCATTTATTATTTTAGTATTGGGGTTTAATTTGTTTGGTGCTTTAATTCCCAAGAAAGTCCTTTATAAATAATTACTACTACTACTACTGCTATTATTATTATGAATAGCAAATGCATGATTTTTCAGTATATAAGTCACAGGGCCTCCCAAACTAGTAAAAAAAACATGACTTATACTCCGGAAAATACGGTGTATATTCAAAATGTGAGCATGCTTTCATCCTAAAACACCTAACTACCTTGTGGACATGAAATTAGAACTTTTGACAGAGGTCGGACAAAGTCACCATGCTCAAATGTTGGTACTAAAAGTCAGGAATCAAGTTTGAAATCAACTCCTAATTCATGAAAATTCAGTAAGGTATGTCTTCTATAATATATTCCAGTTCTAAAGTAGAACTATACTAGTGTATACTAAGGTATATCTAAAAAAGGAAGAGTAGAATAGAGTAGAGTGCACTTAGGTGCCTGGTCTTGAGAACCAGGGATGGTAGGTTGAAAAGCTTTTTTATCCCATGGGAACTCTCCCTACCCACCCAAGTGGCTCAAGAAAATAGACATATCATAATGATATATCATAACAAATATAAGAAAATAGACATCATGTATATAAGTGATAGTAAAATAATAGGTGTAATAACAATATATACAAGAAAAATGTTTTATATATAATATTATAGGAGTTAGCTTCTAAAACCTAAATATTAATATAGCAGAAGATTGTAGTATACGTATACTTAGTTTGTAGACTAGTAGTAAAATTAAATTATAGCTAGCTTATGGTTATTATATTATATAGAAACAGAAGCTATGATGTAATATATATTGGTATCATGTCAGGTTTGCTAAAATGGGACTTGAGTTGGGAATCATAGTGCCAGCACTTAAAAATAATGGCTGTAAATTTGTCTCATCTCTGATTTTATTCTGATTCGCGAAGTGTACTTTCTGTGTTGGCATAAATACATGTGAAAGCATTGTGAATGCCATCAAAATGTTTCATAATCATAACCTTATCCACAAAGGCTGCAAAAGAAAAATAATCACATCAGACTGTTCAAGGAAGACGCTATTCCCTGTATGTCTGCATATATATTACACTGTATACATATTACAGCATGTAAAAAGCTTAGTATATCTACATATATGCTTCTTCTGCAAAACCCTAAAAGACACCCTCATTCATATATCAAATCATACAAAGACAAATTCCAAAGTTTGAAGACCTTCCCAAGACTTTTTTGATGTTTAAGATTTGGAACTCTACTCAGACAGTCCACATATTTTTAAACCTTGAGATAAAGGTTACAGAGGTCATAAATCAGTAGTCATTTGGTTATACATGTTTACAGTTTTGGTCCCAATTCATGGGATTGAGTGCATCACTAGGCAACTCTTTGAAAACTGGGTCTCCTGTTGAGATCTAGTATCTATATCATATTGTGGTGTATTCAACCTGCTAAGAAAGGCTCTGTGTTTATGATAACCTGAAACCGCCAACAGTGAAAAGCAACACTGAATGCAAAACCTGAGTATCAGGGCGTTTTAACCTGTAAAACGATATGAGAAGGTCACTTGATACTGATATTAAACCTCATTTAAGGCGCAGTTCATCCTCAACACATTTACACTTAAGAATAGTCTGACACTAATAATACTAATAAATCTTAATTATTTATCAAAACTCCACCACATCCAAAGAAGCAAAAACGTTTGCAAATGTACAAACGTGAATGGGAAGAGTCAAACCCCTGGCTTGACAGCGTTAGTGGCAATGGGTACAAGGCATACTGTAGGCAAACAAGTATTTTTTTTACTTTTATTTCCTCTTAAAGTAAAAATGTCCTCACTTTAAAGATTAAAATTATTGGTCTGTTTTCCTTATTTTATTAATTTATTTCATTTATATAGCACCAAATCACAACAAAGTTCCCTCAAGGTGCTTAACGCAAGTAAGGTCTAACCTTACCAACCCCCAGAGCAAACACACAGGCGACAGTGGTAAGGAAAAACTCTGATGATTTGAGGAAGAAACCTCAAGCAGACCAGACTCAAAGGGGCGACCCTCTGCTTGGGCCATGCTACCGACATAACTGACGAAACAATTTACAAAACGAATATACAGGAAATTTTGCCGGTGTACAGGATGGGAGGGTTGCAGAAAAAGACGCCACTCCCATCTTTCCTTTATGTTTATTATTGCACAATTCAGTGACTAAACATTTTATCATTAACAGTTTTGTGTTAATAAAGCACGTAAAGCGTTAAGTTTGACTAATTGCTTTTTTCAAAATTAAATATACCACTCCTTGGGTGGATGTAGTGGCCCTGAGGAGCCTTCGTGGGCGTCCTTTATTTTAATTTCTGAAAGGTGGTAACCCTATCTGTTACTGTCATTCTTATGTTTCTATAGTTAGTGATGATATTGTTTTTGAAAAATATGTTTACAACTGTTTTACAACTGTCTTCAAACTCTTGTCTCACACCGTTTAGGCCCGTGTCCTCCTCAGAACCTCTCTTTGTTGCGGACATGTTACAGCAACACTATTCTTTTTTCCTGGGATCGCACAAACAACACAGATCACTACAAAGCCAAGGCGGTGGACTCCAAGGTATTATATTCCAAGTTTAAAATGTCTGAAATATTCCCATTTCAGTCATTTCTACTCAAAATAGATTTATTTCTATCTAAACAGTTATGGAAGGTTGTGCACATCTTGACATTTTGTTTTATTTTTCTGTATCCAGGGAGTGGTCCAAGACTGCTTGACAACAGAAAACTCTTGTTATTTCACACACTCAGTGTGTGGAAGACACTATGAATTCATCGTCTACTCCATCAGAGGGTCCTGCAAAAGCCAAGCTAGTGCCAAAGTGGACACTAAAACAGGTAAGACTACAGCGGGTCTAGTGTTCAATCCAGTGTACTGCTACTACTACTACTACTATTATTATTATTATTTTATTTATTTAATTAGCTTATAATGCGCCAAATCACAGCAAAAGCAAGGTGCCTTACATAAATCAAGTCAACATAAAATTTAATAAATAATTAAAAATGAATAAAAAAAATTCAAATAGATAAATAAAAACAGACATAAAAGAATAAAACAAATAAAAATAAAAAGTATTCATAAGAAAGAGAATAAAAATAGGTTTTGAGTCTTGACTTAAAAATGTCCACGGACTCAGACTGCCTCACGGTCGCAGGACCGTGGGGCAGTTATTATTATTATTATTATTATTATTATTATTATTATTATAGTTGAAGCAGTGTTCTACTCAAATTGAGATTTTGGAAATTTCCACCACTGACCACAAAGCATTAGAGGTCCCAGCTATTGTTTAAATGCACATGGTTTTACATTTATTTTCATACATTTTAAGTACTTTAATTAAGCATTCATTAGCGTGTCAGGAGGTAAACATATTCTGGGAAGGTTGTCCAATCAAGACTGCTCTGGTGGTAATTTTTACCAACAAACTGAATTTATTGGCCATGTTTTAAGAGGCTTACATGAAAATTATCATGGAGTTTGTCACATTTCTGTGTAATATTGATGCTCTTCATCCATATATGTATCTATTTTTCCTATTATTTGTTTCTTAGTTTTTCTAAAACTGCCTGTTCTTTTCTATGTTGAGGATTGGAAGATGGATTGGGGATTAGCACAAAGTGCTAATGATAAGTTCTTAAACTATACAATTGAAAATAACATTAAAACAATCTCACCTTTGGATTTATGTGTGTGTTTCCAGCTCCCTGTGCCCCAGAGAATGTGAAAACATTAGCCAAGTGTGACTCAAACAGTCTAATCAGTGTTTGGGACCATGCTGATGGGGCGTTAAACTACACCCTGGAAGCCTTTGGCAACAAGGGCTCCAAGATTTACTACAGCTGTAGCTCATTCACTAATAGCTGTGCCATCGAAGATATCCAATGTGGAGAGCATTTGAGTATCTACATCACAGCTTTTGATGAGGAATGTTCCAGCCAGAGCACATTGGGACCAGTTGCTGAGACAGGTGAGGCAAAGCTTGGCTGTGATGAGGCTACCACTGGGTGATTTTGGATGGTTGGTTTGACAACAATCAATGAATTAGTTGAAGCTGAAACTATCACCAGTGGCTCAGGAACTCAAGATGATCAATGATCAATTAATCAATGTGTCATAATCAGTATTTTTATGCTACTTTTATGTACTACTTAATCTATGGCCTCCCAGTCCAGGAAATGAAATAGGGTAGTTTCAGTCTCCAATAAAATGTGTGGTTAATATCTAAACACCTGTAGCACTGGGATGCCTGATTCTTTACAATTTAGCATCATTTTCACACAAAGTTGACCAAATTACAAAAAATTGAGAAATTTATCCCTTCAAAAAAATTCTGTAAGTTGTAGTGTACGGTTAAAACAGGGATTCGCCAAATTTTACATTCTCATTTGTAAAACTGGCCAGGATTGGCCCATCAAACCCATTGCTTCTCTGATTGTTGTGTTTTAAGTTGGAGATTGAATGGCATAATATTAAAAATTATTGTAAGTTTAAAATTTTAGCTTTTGCTATCCTTGGACACAAGGACCTATTTAAGGCACCCTACTGTATTCTGGGAACTGTCGTAACCTGCAAAAACCATGGGCATTTTGATATGAGATCATTCTAAAGTGGTTCGTCTTCTCTCTTCTAGTTCCATGTGTTCCTGAAATTGTGGCAGCAACCCGGGACTGTGGTGCAGACTCCATTACGGTGATGTGGAAAACCACTGGCATTGCACTTTACCATACCGCTTCAGCGATGGACAGCAATGGCGTCATTTACACCTGTCAGTCTAGAGAATCATCCTGTCAAATCAGTGGACTGCAGTGCAGCACCAATTACACAGCATACGTCACAGCTTCCACCTTCGTCTGCACCAGCGAAGCCAGTAAAAACATTATCATAGAAACAGGTACCAGGAAGCTTATTATTATTATTATTATTATTTTACTGTGAAGTATGATTGACAACAGAAAAAAAGAAGGGTGTACATCTAAATATCAAAATATCATGTCTGTATATAACAAGTAAAATCTGTTGTTTCAGATATGATGTTCTGATCTGTCAGATCATTATAAGATTTTCCTCAATTGAGCTACAATTCCATTACCTGCTGCTGATTAATTCTTCCGCTGCCTCATTTCAGCTGCTTGCCCTCCGGACCATGTTTCTGCCTCTCTGAATTGTACAGCCAATGATGCTCTGGTTTCATGGCGTGATTTACCAAACATCACCTCCTACACTGCTAGCATCATGGACACAGAGCATAGACGTCTCAGCTGCAGCTCTACTTCTACCAGCTGCAGGATTTTCAACCTGAAGTGCGGCCAGATGTACACCATCACCGTCTGGTATCATGATGGTGCCTGCCACAGCATGCCGTCTAACCCCATCTACATGCAGTCTGGTAGGAACGAGAAACTCAAAAGGACAGATTATTAATTAAACCAGCTTTCTGCATTTTCTTACAATAATTATAACCCAATTAAAAGCTTGGCTTATTTGTCTTGGTTTTACTTGGACAGGTGTTGCTTTAGTTTCTTAAATTTTTTTTTTGTTTCCTTTCCAAATAGTTACAGTTGTACATTTAAAACTCTAACAGCGAAGTTGGAGAATCAAACGGGGAAGTTGGAGAATCAAACAGTCCTGGTGTTTTGATTACAAAATTATTTATTGTTTGTAGCCTTATTACACATAATTACGCAATAGTAATTATTGGCATTGCGATTAGGCAATACAATAGTACCTGTTGGTATGTAGAGCAAAGTAGCCGAGTGGATAAGGAGCTGGCCTGCCAAAGTATGTAGACCTGCGTTCAAATCCTGCTCATGCTAAGTGTCTGTGTCCTTGGACAAGATTCTTAATTTACATTGTCTTAGTCCACCCAGCTGTAAATGGGTGCCAGCCTTGGTTGGGGATGTAACCTGTGTCAGCCTGACGTCACGTCCAGGAGTAGTCGTAGACTCCCATGCGATACGCTACGGAATCTGTAGATAAGCACCGGCCCCAATAGGAATCAGTGCCTATTCAGGACATACTATAGGACCTACAGGCATGAAGATTCTAAGGGCTAGAGCAAATAGGTAGGGTAAGCATACATTAATAAGGATGTGGTAACTTTGTTTAGGATAGAATTTCTGGTTAACACAATTCATCGCCTCATGGAAAAATGACCTGAGATGGTCAGAGGTCATGTTTGAAGTTTGATTGATCTTGCCAGGGCATTTCTGGAATCTACCTTCATAGTTATGCCACGTTTGGTCCAAACCGGGTTGAAAATCAAAATCCTTGACATTGGCGTCAGCCTTTCTGAAAATAAACCCTTAAGGGGTTAATTACAGAATTGCCCTTTAAGTTTGCTTGAAACTGACCAAAGTACCAGGGAAGAGTAGGCCAACAAACAGAGAGACAGATATAAACTTGACCTCAGTGACTGACCTTTAGCAAATTTGACCTTACACTGGCAATTCCAGAACCCACCTGCATATGTGTGCCAAGTTTGGAGAAATTTGAGTGGGGGTGGCGGGGGAAGACTAAATTTTGACTTTAATTCCAATCATTTGGACTCTAATGATTAATTTTTTGGAAAATTGATGTTGCCTTGGGTAAATCAGGAACCCAACTACATGTATGTGTCATCTTTGTAGAAATCGGAGTAGGGGGAAAAATTAAAATTATGGCCTTCGACCCCAATGATGTTGATGCTAATGATTGACCTTTGTCACATCATTGTCACTGAATAAATATGACAGATTTTTTTTCAATATCACTACATTAGTTTTAGAAAGGTAGACTGAGATAATGTTAAATGTCAACTTGCGTTGTTAAAGAAAATACAGTGGGATTTAGAATACACATCCAAACTCTAATTAAATAATTTGTTCTTCTTAATGAAAATGATAATTTCACCAATTTATGTTTTGATTGGTTAAACACCTAATACGGGTAATCTCAGTAAAAATCCAAATATGCACTAAAAATCCAAATATACAAACCTCGAATGATTACAGGTAAAAATTTAACAGCTCTTCCAAGAAATAGTCTTTATTACTGACTTTGCCATTGCATTTTAAACTTTGAAGAAGCCGCATTTAATTCCTAATAAATACGAGTACAAATAATATAAATACAAATAATTCCTTTGAATTTTAGAATTGTATTTATTAAAATTGCAGTGACCAACTGTTCTCATGGAAACCACCCCTCGCCCATTTCTTTTCTCTCTGTCTAGTTCCATGTGGGCCCCACAATGTGCAGGCCAACATGGACTGTGCATCAGGTAAACTGACCCTTGGCTGGGATGAATCCAAGTACACTGAAGGTTACATTACCCTGATCTCAGACAGTGATGGACAAGTGTCGTACCGAAGCACAGAGCCTCACCTAAACATCAGCACGCTGACATGTGGGCAAGAGTTCACGGTGACCGTCAGGTCCCTCAACAGGACCTGTGTCAGCTTTCCCAGTGAGAATATGACATTCACCAATGGTAAGTGAGCACCTCCACCAGTTTCTGTGAATTGAGCTTTACTCAACAACAATCTGTTTTTAATTGAAGAAAAGGGCTTTGAGACATTCACAAATAACTATGATGTCACAAAATCTATCTAAAAACAAAAGCTATCTAAGAAACAGCAAACAATATGTACAAATGGGTGAGCACATATCACACTACATGGATATCACTTCAATATTAGGACTTAAGCTGTTTATTTTATATATCAATGAATGATATACGTAATGTTTCAAAGTTATTGAGATTTGTATTTTTTGCAGATGATACTTTTTTTTTTTTTTGTTCTGGGGATTGCTTGCAGCAGATTTTGGAGCTGATCACAACAGAAATTAATAAAGCAAAATTATGCTTGGACAAAAACAAATTATCATTGAATTTAGAGAAAACAAAGATGATGTTGTTTGGAAGAACTTCCATGAATGTCCAAGTAGACCTGATTATAAACAATACACACATAGAAAGAGTATACCAAAATAAATTTCTTGAAGTGATCATAGACAGCAAAATCAGCTGGAATGCTTATGTAAGCCATGTCAGATCAAAACTGGCAAAATGCGCTGCAATTCTGGGGAGGACCAAATACATACTGGACTATAAAGCCTTACACATACTCTACTGTTCATTATTTTACCATATCTGTCTTACTGTGTGGAAGCTTGGGGAAACAACTACAAAAGCAGCCATTATGCATACTACAGAAAAGAGCAATAAGGATAATAAGTAAAGTGGGATACAGAGAATATACCAACCCACTATTTGTAAAATCAAACATCTTGAAGTTTATGGATTTGGTCAAATTTGAAACATCACAACAAAGCCAGAAACAATTTACTGCCGAAAATAAATAAATAAATACAAAATCTATTTATGGAAAGAGAAGGTGGCTATAAATTGAGAGAATTGAACTTCAAAAAGAACAGAAGTCAAACTCGTAAGCGGAGGATGTGCATATCAATCTGTGGGGTGGATTTGTGGAACAGTTTGGAGCTGGAGCTCAAACAGAGCACCAATATAAATCATTTTAAAAATGTACAAAAGAATCTATCTTAAGTGCTTACAGTGTTCACTAAAGTATTCAAAATGGTAAAAGAAACTGGCGTGTACCAGTACCGGTGATTAATTATGGTTGTTTTCGCATTATTGTTGTAGTCTGACAGAAATGTTTTATTTTTAGGATTGACACGGTATAAATAGGTTAGGACATTTAAAAGATAGTTTCAGCCTTGACCTTTTTCACTGAGCTACATGTTTTGTTTTTTCAATATATTCATTATGTATTTTCCTTTTTTTGTTTGATTTTATCTATTCATGCATTTATTTTCTGTTACTGCATGAGTTTGTTCATTGAAATAATTAAATCAAATCAAATAAAAAATATTTCAAACAGTGGCCGTTCTGTTGTTGATTTGTTATTGAAATTTTACAATCTGAAAAAGCCTGACCACATCACGCCAGTCTTGGCCTCCCTCCGCTGGCTCCCGGTCTGATATTGCATTGATTTTATTAATTGTTTTTAAAGCCCTTAATGGTCTGGCCCCTGTGTACCTCTCTGAGCTTCTGCTTTCGGAGCCTTAAGATCTTCTGACCAACTGCTGTTGGAGGTGCCAAAAATGAGACTAAAACTGGACTGACCCCAGGCTTTGGAACAGTCTCCCCTTCCGTATTATATCGTCCCTGACCCTAGAGACTTTAAATCCTTCCTAAAAACCCACGTCTTCTTCCTGGCATTTCCTAAATGAGCAAATGCATCTTTATGTTTTATTTTTTCCCTGTGGTCATTTTATTGTTATTTTTAATGAATGAAAATAATGAATTAATTTACTTATTATTGGCCATAACTTGGTGCCCACTTTTGTACAGCACTTTGGTTGACTGCTGTCATTTTAAATGTGCTTTAGAAATAAGGTCTGAGTTGAACTGAGTTACAAAATTCAGTCCAACCAACAAATTGAATTATCTATAAGAAGGAAACACCAGGAAGTAATATATTGGTTTATTTTACATGAATGTTCATTTAATTTATCTCATTCACGACTAACCTGGCTTTATCTATAATTTGACTAAACCTGTATGTGTAGGTGAAGTTTAGCAGAGACAATGTGGGAAAATGGTGGTTATAGTGCTTTAACAAACAGCTTTTTCCACTTCATTTTTAAAATGTCAGATTAAAAAAAATGCCAATCACAAATGGGTAGGATCCAGAAGATGTCTCCCAATACGATATTTTTGACTGCCAAAACCAATTTGATCAGGTTGATGATTTGTGTGCATCAACGAACAGATCAATCAGCAAATCATTGCACATTTTTTTTAAATTCTCAATATTATGACAGGAAATTTAATTTTGCTGATCTAATCTGAGCTTTTTGCCCTCCTTCAGTGCCGTGTGTGCCCACTAATGTGATGGCAGAGAAAAACTGTGGCCAGAGTTTCGTGGTGGTGACGTGGCACGCGAGCCGTGGTGCGAAAAACTACACCGCAACTGCTGTAGATAAAGACGGACATCGCTTCAAGTGCTCATCGAATCAGACATCGTGCAAATTTGAGCATCTTATGTGCGGCCAGGTATACACCATCAGGGTGGTTGCAGTGGGCGACACCTGCTCCAGCATGGTGAGCACTGCGGTGACACTACAGACAGGTAATGATGGTTGTTTTCTAACACTGAAATATGTAGATTCTGTAATGGCAACTTAAATCATGCACTTTTTATCATGTCTCTCCTCTGCAGCACCCTGTGCTCCCTTGGGTTTGACTGCCTCGGTGAACTGCAGCAGTAACTCCGCCCTGCTGGCATGGGCAAGCAGCCCCAATTCAGTGTCTTACACTGGCAAGGCAGTGAGCACCAGTGGGCACACGGTGAACTGTGCTGCAGGATTGAGCTTGAGTTGCAACCTGAAGGGTCTGCGCTGTGGTCAGGAGTACATGTTCACTGTGTCAGCCACCGATGGCAACTGCAGCACTCCTGACAGCATGCCAGTCATCAAAACCACTGGTGAGATGGACTAAAACCAACACCTTGTAGCACTTGGTCAGATCCCTTATATCTGGCTTTGTCAAACAGAGGTCCACTAGAGGTCTGTGAGTGACCCTGAGTGATCCATGAGTATATTGGTAAAATATCACATTTTAAGTTAATAGTATATTCTAACTGAAAAGTGATTCTCAAATTGTATAAAAAAAGACTCCAAAGTCTAATAAATAGTAGCATATATGCATTATTTTCAATATAAACTCAACTCGTATGTAAATTATTATTGTTTTTGGATGTTTGGGGATTGAGGTGATCTGCAAGACTTTTTTATTGGTTAAATGGTCTTTGGTTTGAAAAACTTTTACTAACACAGCTGTATATGCATGTGGAAAATGTTTTTTATGTTTGTATAGTCATACAAGAAGAACACTTTTTCTTTCAAAATTCTGAACTCAAAATGTGCATTCTTCTGTATCTGGAGTGGTTAGAAGAAAAAGTAAATGGCATATGAAGCCTACCCCAACCATAAGGGGTTGTTGATGAATAATCTCAAGAAGGTATAAAGCTGAGTTAAAATCAACTCCACTTCTTGAGGAACGCAACAAGTCCAGGTGCTTTTAACTCAGCTATCAACCTTCTTTGAAAGAACTTGCTACAAATAATTGTATATTTTGTTTCTCATTTGAACAATCAGGCTTTGTGTGACCAGTTGACATACTGTAACTATGTTAAGTAAACAAAAGATGTAATTTCTTCGAGTGTACAGCAATGTCTAAAAACATGTCAGTTTGTGGACTGTTGTTCTTCAATGTAATTTTATACAAATAATGAAAGTTTATGATCTTTCACCAAATTAAATATTTGTACCATTGAAAGAATGTAAAAACATTCATTGTTTTATATAACGGCTAAACTAGATCCTTGTCATTTGATATTATATTATTAATTTATAAACAACAGAAAAGGTACTTACATTTTGGTGCGTTATTGCACTGACCTTGTGTACTTACAAAAAAAAATGAAAATGAGTTTGTGTACCTCCTCACTCCAGTGAAAAATCATGTGAGAAATTTGTTCAGTTTTGGTGCATCACTGTTGCTCTAACATCAACAATCCAACACAAACTTTAAATAGGAGTCCAAAAATAAGTGAAAAAAAAATCATGTCAAAAATTTGTCCAGCTTTTCATTCTAACTTCCCCCTAACAGCTCTTCATGCCGCCTGTCGGCTTATGGCGCAGTGTGTGTGTGTGTGTTCAGAGAATTAGCACCATCAATTAGCTCCTCTAAATCACCGTCCATCAGCAAAACAAACTCCGCATGGTTAGATAAACGCTGCTCGCACTAGTGGGTGGGGTTTGCAAATGTATGGAACCAAATTTACACTCTAAATGGAACCAAATTGCACTCTAATGCAACGCAACACAAATGGGATGAATAATCCATGTCACGTGACATAGAACGCACCAATCAAATAACAAGGATCCACTCAGCCGTTATATAAAATGTATTTATACAGTTCATCATGCATATGAGATGTCACAGCAGCATTAAATTAATCACGTTAGCTGTTGTTCTATCACTGAATCTAATGTTTTTCTTTTGTGTGTGTGTGTTAGCGCCATGTGTTGTGGAAGGTGTCCTCAACACCCTGAACTGTAGCTCCAATACGCTAACCGTCAGCTGGCAACCTGGATCCATTCCATTAAACTACAGCGCCACCGCTCTCTCCAGTAATGGAACGCCACTTCACTGCACCACAGAGGATTCCCGTTGTACCTTGACTAATTTAAAGTGTGGACAGCAGTACACTTTGAAGGTGAAAAGTGTCAGCAAAACATGTGAAGGACAAAGCAGCAACCCTCAGACTGTTTATTCTGGTATGTTGGTCCAAGAGACTGCAGAATGATGTTAGAGTTGAAAGTGCAAGCAAGCTCAGTCATGGTTTTTCTGCTCCTTTCTGCCCTCATTTACTTACTGTCATCTCTTTCACAGTTCCTTGCCTACCAACAAATGTCCAAGGTAATATGGACTGTTCTTCAAACAGTTTACAAGCATCCTGGAATGCCAGTGATGGTGCATTGTCCTACATCTCCACACTAAAGGGACCGGCAGGTTTCTCCACCTCCTGCCCTACAACTGACCGAACATGCCTTTTCCCGAACCTGATGTGTGCTCATAAGTACATGCTCAGTGTAGTGGCCCTGAACAACCAGTGTAACAGTTCCAACAGCGCAGTGGTCTCAGTGCTGACTGGTAAGTATTTATTATCAGTAAATATTAAATCTGTCACAGTACAGATGTTATTCGGTAATATTCAGCGGGCGCACATCTGCAGTTTTATTTTTGTTGCCCTGGTATTCTAACGGATGCATGCTTATAGGGACACTGCTTCTTAGTCTAGTCCTAATTTTCAGATTAGGATTTTTTTCAGTTAAGAATGTTAGTAAATTCAGTCAGATTAATGTTTATCATTTTATATTGTTACCTCCACCAATTAAGTTGGTTAGGGCCCCTTCACACATAGTACGAATGTGGTCGAATTGTGCATGAATTGTGTAGGAATCGTATGCAATACGTGTAAAATAATAGCTACCTCCAAAGCCTCGTACACCTGTTGCTACAACTATTTGCTCACACCAGCGGCTGAAAGATAGTGTGCGCTGTGAGAGCCCAACGAACCCCCTTGCGGCAGGTGTTAGCCAAATTTCAGCAGACACACACGAACATCTAACACACTATTAGCATGACAACAGACAGCAGACAATCACTGTTAATCTGGATGTGAAATTTGTCTACGTGCCCCACGAGTGTGACTTTGCGAACAGACACAGTGACACGTTGATGTGTGCGCTGAACTGACAGGGGGTGTGGCCGCCCACAGGAGCGGCTGTGGAGATCTGTGGTTCTGGATGTGACAGCTGGGGAACACGTACCGTGTTTGGACGGACATGAACTAACAACTGTCCACTGTGACACGCATGTGTCTGCTTGCTGTCCTCACGTGGACATACATAAAAACATATATCACTGTTGCAATGGGCTGCAGCGAGCGCGCACACGCTGTGCACACTGATAGGCTACCCCAGGTGAAACGGACCGTTAGATCATAACACGCAGCGGGCGATCTGAATGTCACGTCACCCACGTGAACTCTGTTCCACATGGCGCGGTGTCTGTCCTGCGGCGTGCTGATCACAAGATGTGTGTTGGGCAGGACACGTGTGGAGCCAGCTGAACACGCTGCCAGCACATGTGGACATGATAAGAACGCCCTGCTTCTCATTCATGTCAGTTCATGATTGTATGTCTGTGACCATGGGTCATCTACAGAGGAACAGACGGATTATATTTATATTGTTTGCTTGATCAGAGGCATTCAATAAAATGTGGTGTTTTTATATGGTGTGTATTTTTTTAAATACATCAATGTCCTTCTTGATATCAGGCATTTTCCTGCACCTTTAACAGGACAGCAATGGTAGCTCAGTGGTAATGTTTCTGGCTGGCAATCAGAGCTTTTGGAAAGTGCAGGTTTAAATCCCGTGGGTGGCATGTATTTTATTTATTTATTTATTTTTTTCACACCAGCTGCGCGATGTGATTACACATGCTGCAGCTGCTCGCACTGTGTTCCCGAGTGCACAAAACTGCTACAATGGCATCGTGCACGCCTGCCCGTTGACTCGATGTTTTCGTGGTTCGCTCATATGAGCTGTTCCACCATGATTCGTCCTGATTTGTACTTAGTCATACTATGTGTGAAGGGGCCCCAGGTTTTCACCCGTGTTTGTTTAGTGTCTGTTTGTGAGCAGCCTGTAACCCACAATTTTTCATATATCATTATGAAATTTTTTCAGAGGATTCATATCCTAATAGGCAAGAACAATTCAGTTTTCAAGGTCATAGGTCAAAGGTCAAAGTCAGGAAAAATCCCTATCCTTTAACAATAAACAAATTTTCAAAAATTCTAACTCTGTCAAAAAAATCTAATTTCTTTCATATTTTACTGCGTTATGTAGGATGGTATCCTCTATCGATTGACAAAGTTTAATCTGGATCTGATCCAGAATACAGAGTTTGTGGCCATTTAAATTTAACATTAAAAACCTCATTTAATGTATATTTTACATTATATCTTAATCAAATGTGCCCCAATCACACTCATATTTGAACGTGACGTGCAGACTGGTACTCACTATCGCCTTCTTCTGCAAGCCTTCTGTCTTGTGCACCAGCACGGATGCCCAAAATTTCCTGTATATTCCTTTTGTAAATTGTGTTGGTGGCATGGCCCATTGAGTCTGGTCTGCGTGAGGTTTCTTCCTCAAATCATCAGAGGGAGTTTTTCCTTATCACTGCCACCTGTGTGCTTGCTCTAGGGGTTGGTATGGTTAGACCTTACTTGTGTGAAGCACCTTGAGGCAACTTTGTGATTTGGTGCTATATAAATTGAAATAAATTGAATTGAAAATAGTTCTGGTGTGACATCTTTAAGGAGACATAAGTGGATTTTAGTTGATTTTAGTCTACACAAGAGAACTTCAGACACAAAAGTGTTTTCCAGGAGGTACTGTGAAGTGTTGTTTCTTGGTCAGCTACTTTCAATGTAAACCTGAAGTTCTTGGTAGGCTGAAGATTTCTTCCTTTGCTTTGCACCACTTACTGTTCACACAGATATAATTCTTAGCTTGTGTTTGCCTTTTCCAGCACCCTGTGACCCTGTAAATGTGACCACCACCTTGGACTGCCGCTCGGGTTCGGTGGCAGTCAGCTGGAAGGCCAGTGCCGGAGCTCAATATTACACTGCAGTGGCTCAGAGCAGCGGACGCCATGTCATCTACTCCTGCAAGTCCAACGGCACCTCGTGTGACCTGCCCCAGCTGCAGTGTGGGGAGGAATACACCGTGTCCGTACTGGCAGGAGATGGGACCTGCAACAGCACAGCACTCACCTCCACCATCATAAAGACAGGTAAGGACCTATCGGGATCAAACAGCTCTTACTTTCTAAGTTTCCTGAAATGAACACCAGAATAGACATTTGATCAAATTCAGTTAATTAACAGAAAACAACAGTTGAGATATCTGAAGGATTATTTATACTCAACAAAAATATAAACGCAACACTTTTGGTTTTGCTCCCATTTTGCATGAGATTAACTCAAAGATCTAAAACTTTTTCCACATACACAATATCACCATTTCCCTTAAATATTGTTCACAAACCAGTCTAAATCTGTGATAGTGAGCACTTCTCCTTTGCTGAGATAATCCATCCCACCTCACAGGTGTGCCATATCAAGATGCTGATTAGACACCATGATTAGTGCACAGGTGTGCCTTAGACTGCCCACAATAAAAGGCCACTCTGAAAGGTGCAGTTTTGTTTTACTGGGGGGGGGAAACCAGTCAGTATCTGGTGTGACCACCATTTGCCTCATGCAGTGCAACACATCTCCTTCGCATCATCCGTGAAGAGAACACCTCTCCAACGTGCCAAACGGCAGCGAATGTGAGCATTTGCCCACTCAAATCGGTTACAATGACGAACTGGAGTCAGGTCGAGACCCAGATGAGGACGACGAGCATGCAGATGAGCTTCCCTGAGACAGTTTCTGACAGTTTGTGCAGAAATTCTTTGGTTATGCAAACCGATTGTTCCAGCAGCTGTCCGAGTGGCTGGTCTCAGACGACCTTGGAGGTGAACATGCTGGATGTGGAGGTCCTGGGCTGGTGTGGTTACACGTGGTCTGCGGTTGTGAGGCTGGTTGGATGTACTGCCAAATTCTCTGAAACGCCTTTGGAGACGGCTTATGGTAGAGAAATGAACATTCAATACACGAGCAACAGCTCTGGTTGACATTCCTGCTGTCAGCATGCCAATTGCACGCTCCCTCAAATCTTGCGACATCTGTGGCATTGTGCTGCGTGATAAAACTGCACCTTTCAGAGTGGCCTTTTATTGTGGGCAGTCTAAGGCACACCTGTGCACTAATCATGGTGTCTAATCAGCATCTTGATATGGCACACCTGTGAGGTGGGATGGATTATCTCAGCAAAGGAGATGTGCTCACTATCACAGATTTAGACTGGTTTGTGAACAATATTTGAGAGAAATGGTGATATTGTATATGTGGAAAAAGTTTTAGATCTTTAAGTTCATCTCATACAAAATGGGAGCAAAACCAAAAGTGTTGCGTTTATATTTTTGTTGAGATTATCTGTTATTGAGAAATCACACATAGCTACACAGTATTTGTAGAATTTGTAGAGGTTTGAGGAGAGGCTAAGCAGGGAAGCTTTGCTTATGTCCTGAGATATGGCCTTACTGTGACATCTAGTGGCACAAACTCAATATTTCATATTCAGCCTTCATCAGTTCCTCTGTTGGGATCCTGAGTTTCTGCGGGACCTTTAGAACATATGCTAGTTCATTCCTGGATTTTAAATTTGTGCCTCTTCTCTCAATTATGTAAAGTCTGTATGGTTCTGAGCTCCTTAAAGTTTTGTATAATAGACCAGGAACATAGTACCATAACTTTTTTGGAGATGGCTCCTTCTGGAAGAAACTGACTTGTGGAGACACAAAATTTTGCTCTTGGAAGCCTTGGTGTAATTCTTTAGAATTGTTTCTTTTCCTGCTCTTCAACACAAAGACACTAGATCAACAAGTTGGTGCTAAAATTCAACCAAAAGTTCCCAAATTCACACCTGAAATATGCCAGATAATCATTAAGAAGCTTTTACAAATAAGAGGCAGTCAATGTGGTATAAATAAACTGCTGATAACGTGACAGTGTAGCATAATTACAACTAATAATGTTATATACAACTAAAATAAACAATCTAACTGATGAGAGCTTCCTCTGGTCACTCTGGTTTCCTTCCACAATCAAAAACATCTGGAGTTGGTCCCCAGGCACAAGACTGTGGCTGCTCACCGCTCCTGGTGGTTGGATTGTGTCTAACTGTAATTAGTTTGGGTTAAATGCAAATTTCACTGTATGCATGCACAATAATAATAAAGGCACTTCTCCTGACTTATCACACAGACTGTTTGATAGGGGGAAAATTTTAATTTGAAAGTTTTTAGTCATTTTTATTTTTGTGCTTTCATGTTCTTTTTGTTTAATTTATAATATTTTGTGATTAGACATTATGAGAACTTGGGAAGGTTTTACAACCCCTGGTAAAAATTATGGAATCACCAGCCTCAGAGGATGTTCATTCAGTTGTTTAATTTTGTAGAAAAAAAGCAGATCACAGACATGACACAAAACTAAAGTCATTTCAAATGGCAACTTTCTGGCTTTAAGAAACACTATAAGAAATCAAGAAAAAAAATTGTGGCAGTCAGTAACGGTTACTTTTTTAGACCAAGCAGAAGGAAAAAAATATGGACTCACTCAATTCTGAGGAATAAATTATGGAATCACCCTGTAAATTTTCATCCCCAAAACTAACACCTGCATCAAATCAGATCTGCTCATTAGTCTGCATCTAAAAAGGAGTGATCACACCTTGGAGAGCTGTTGCACCAAGTGGACTGACATGAATCATGGCTCCAACACGAGAGATGTCAATTGAAACAAAGGAGAGGATTATCAAACTCTTAAAAGAGGGTAAATCATCACGCAATGTTGCAAAAAATGTTGGTTGTTCACAGTCAGCTGTGTTTAAACTCTGGACCAAATACAAACAATTTTGGACACTTTTCTTATCCAATTGAAAGGATGTTTGGGGATGATGAAATCTTTTTCAAGATGATAATGCATCTTGCCATAGAGCAAAAACTGTGAACACATTCCTTGCAAAAAGACACATAGGGTCAATGTCATGGCTTGCAAATAGTCCGGATCTTAATCCAATTGAAAATCTTTGGTGGAAGTTGAAGAAAATGGTCCATGACAAGGCTCCAACCTGCAAAGCTGATCTGGCAACAGCAATCAGAGAAAGTTGGAGCCAGACTGATGAAGAGTACTGTTTGTCACTCATTAAGTCCATGCCTCAGAGACTGCAAGCTGTTATAAAAGCCAGAGGTGGTGCAACAAAATACTAGTGATGTGTTGGAGCGTTCTTTTGTTTTTCATGATTCCATAATTTTTTCCTCAGAATTGAGTGATTCCATATTTGTTTCCCTCTGCTTGGTCTAAAAAAGTAACCGTTACTGACTGCCACAATTTTTTTTCTTGATTTCTTATAGTTTCTTAAAGCCAGAAAGTTGCCATTTGAAATGACTTTAGTTTTGTGTCATGTCTGTGATCTGCTTTTTTTCTACAAAATTAAACAACTGAATGAACATCCTCCGAGGCCGGTGATTCCATAATTTTTGCCAGATGTTGTAGAAAAACACCGTCAAATAAATCCTGTTTCTGCTCCCAGCCCCCTGCCCTCCAGTGATCCTGCACCACTCTCTGGACTGTGGTTCTAAACAGGCTTTGGTCTCCTGGGCTAAGCATGTGGATGCCACAAACGTCACAGTCCATGCACATTCCAACCTGGGACACTCAGCTTACTGTAGTTCTGGCACTAACAGCAGCTGCATCCTGAAAGATCTGCAGTGTGGACACACGTACACTGTCCAGGCTGTTGCCAAAGATGAGCAGTGTTTGAGCAAACCCAGCCAAAGTCTGCAGATTGTCACAGGTATGTCAGAGCGGTTTGGCTTCTATAGTTTGTATACGTCATGTCGGTGACTTGTGAGCATTATATGGTCAAATAAAGCATTATAAACTCAGCATTTTAAGGAACGACTGCCATCATATTCCCCATCTACCAGCACCGTGTACTCCTGCATATGTGAAATACAATTATTCCTGTGGGACCAGCATCACTTTACTCAGCTGGGACAACGCTTTGGGCAGAGAAAGCTTCTATGCACAAATCAGTTCTGGAAACTACCGGGATTCGTGCAGCACCACAGAGACCCACTGCTCCATCACCTCCCTGCTGTGTGGTCACCAGTACAATGTGACGGTCACAGCCGTGGCAGCACACTGCAACAGCAGTCAGCCTGCTGCAGCTCAGTTGATAACAGGTAAGAGAATCCTGAACAATCACTGAGCTGATTGGTAGCCAGCCAGATTATTTAAGTTTCCTTCATTTTCCCGCCAGCTCCATGTGCTCCCCAGAACGTCAGCGCCTCCTTAGTGTGTAGCAACAACACAGCGGCAGTGAGCTGGCTGCACAGTCCCAGTGCCAAGTCCTACAATGTAAAAGCAGTTGGCAGAGACGGTGACACCAAATATTGCTCCACCAACAGCACAAGTTGTCTTCTACCCAACATGCATTGCGCCCAGAGCTACGTGATCACCGTCACACCTTTCTCTGACAGCTGCCAGGGCTTCAACAGCACGCCATTTATATACGTTGCAGGTAAGGAGGAACTGACCTGCTAAAATGATTTATTACTGACCGAATGTTGATGCATTTCCTAGAACTACCACAATCATTTTCTTCGTTTCTTTGTTAATGTGTGTCTTATTGGGGGTTTTAACACTCATCCTTTTGTGTTTTCACATCTCTTGCAGGTCCCTGCCCACCCACCAGCGTTCAAGTGTCTCTGCAGTGTGCCAGTAATGTGGGCCATGTGACCTGGACCCCTGCTGCCAAAGCAGACCTGTATGCGGTTACAGCTGTAGAGCATGCTGAAGGCAAACACAAGCACACCTGTACCTCCAACGGAACGAGCTGCTCCCTCACTGACCTCCACTGCGGGGAGACGGTTGAAGTCACAGTGGTCACTATAGAGAGGGGCTGCCAGAGCAAGCCCAGCACCCCAGTCACATTCAAATCAGGTCAGAGCATGGGCACATAGTCAGGGCACAGTCCTGGTGAACAATGATGTACGATGTGAATGGCAGCTTATGTGCCACAAATGCCCAAAGGTCAGGTTTTCATTTCAGCTAGACACCTCAAATTGGTTATATGAAATGTGCCCTTCAGTTAAATCATCTGGTGGAGTGGATGTGTAGAGTGTTTCAGATTGTCTCTGCATACTATATTATATGTGTTACAAATCCTTAAATATTGGTGTTACAAAATATAAATGAACAAGAAAATTTCCATGAAAGTATACTGTACACACACTGTATCTAATATACATATAAAGTAGCAGATCAACACAATGTATTCATTTAATAAGTAATTTCATTGATGTCATTTGATAAAAAATAAGTTTAAACATAAAACAATTATTAAAATGAACTGTTATGACATTTTAATTATGTTTATTTAAAAAGTAATTGATTTTAAATGTTAAATAAAATACATTTTAACATTAAATAATTATTAAAATGAGCTGCTATAACATTTTAAGTACATTTGTTTAACAAAAGGCTAAATACTTTAATAAAAAATAAATGTATACATAAAACGGTGTTTTAATATGAACTGCTATGAGATTTTTTAATTACATTTATTTAAAAAGAATTTTCATATAAATATTTAATGAAAATAATTTTTTAACATGAAACAATTATGACATTTTAATTAACTTTTTAAATTACATTTTATATGCAGAAAAGGAAAAGGTAAAATGATGTGATAATATAATGAACATATAGCTAAGCTGTTATGAACAATATTAATAATAATAACAATGAATAACACCATTATGTAACAGTTATTAAAATTTTGTTGAAATCTTTTTAAAGTCAGTAAAGATGAATTATTTGATTATTGCTATGTAGATGTCTTCTTTCAAAAATATTTAAATATTCTTTTTCTCTTGCTTGCAGCCATCTGTCCGCCAACTGGAGTGACCGGCGTGACAAATTGTGCTACCAATGACATCACTGTAAGCTGGAGCCGCAGTAATGAGAGTGGCGTCACTTACTTTGTGCATTCTCAAAAAGAGGGCGGAGCCAAAGCGAGCTACTCTACAGTCCAGACATCTTACGTGACCACCGGGATGCAGTGTGGCAAGCTGGTTATGTTTACGGTTGCTGTGCAGGACTCTGAATGCACCAGCAATCTGAGCCAGCCCATAAATATCGTAACAGGTAATTATATCATCTGTGTCGCTCGATGAGTCGTGTCAGGCAGCAAGTAAAGACAACTAACAATCACTTACTGAAAAAAGTCAAACTCCAATTACGCCAACTAAACTGATTCATTTTTATCAAAGTATATTTATAATATGGTTGACATAAATTTTTAATTTAGAAAAATTATAAAGTTCTCTCCTATTTTCAGTGTTCATTTACGCTTGCATGTAGCATTAGCTGTTACAATAATTATTAATTAATCATATTCAATTTTTCCTAAATAAACTGACATCTGATACTATTTGTTACGACGGCATTTTAGGGCCACATAGAATTTTTTTTTAGACTTCGAGAATGAAGTCATAATATTACGAGAATAAAGTCGTAATTTTAAGACTTCGAGAATAAAGTCGTAATTTTACGAGAAAAAAGTCGTAATATTACGAGGATAAAGTCGTAATATAATATTTTGACTTTTTTCTTGTAAAATTACGACTTTATTCTCATAATATTTCGAGTTTTTTTTCTCATAATATTACGACTTTATTTTCGTAATATTACGACTTTTTTCTCGTAATATTGCAGCTTTATTCTCGAAGTCCAAAAAAAAAAAAAAAAGAAAGAAATTCAATAAAAAAACTCTAAAACCCTAAAACCCTAAAACTCCATCGTAATTTGTAAATACTTTTCTTCCTACTTTATTTTTTATCTGTATGTTTCTTACGTTATGCACTAAAAAAGAGAATTGTTGGACCAGTTTTAATAAAGCACCTCAATTTGTTTGCTCCAATGAACAAGCAATGCTTATACCAACGTCTTAATTTGGAAAAAATAAATTTGAGCGTTACCGGTTGAAGCAATTTATTTGATTTTCTGTTTTTTTGTTTTGTTTTGTTGAAGCACAGATATTATAGTGTTTGTTTTCTCAATCTTTTCTGACAGTTCCATGTCCACCAATCAACATGACTTCCAAGGCCGACTGTGGCACTAACTTGGGGACGCTTACCTGGAGCCCGAGTACTCACGCTGTGTCCTACACGGCTACAATGACGGGGACCCAAGGCCATGTAGCATCCTGTACCTCCAACACGACATCCTGCTCGGCAAAACTGGAGTGCGGCCATCGGTACTCAGCAGTGGTGGTGGCTTCTAGTATGATGTGCAACAGCAGCGCAGGAGCAAGTTTAACTTTTAATTCAGGTAAATAAAGCCACTTACCTCTGCAGTTGTCTGGCATCAGATTGTCAGTCAATCATCTCATCTTCTTGTTGTCTTGGCCACAGCTCCGTGTCTGCCTAGCAACGTGGCATCACGGTTGGACTGCAGCGCTAACACCTTTGCAGTGTCTTGGAGTGGAAAGACCAGCAATGGCAGCTCTTATACCGCAATTGCCATTGGCAGAGACGGCACCCGTGCAACCTGTAACAGCTCCAACACTAACTGTGACATCCAGAACCTGAAATGTGGCCTCACGTACAGTGTGGTCGTGACTACAGCTGTAGTGGACTGTGGCACCATTGGCGGCTCTGACTACATGGTGCAGTCAGGTACCAGAATTTAGGAGAGGAGCTGTTTGTATTATCCCCCTGCCCAATGAAGCTGGAGGGGTATTATGTGATAACCCATCCATCCAGGCATCCTTCTGTAAATTAGGGATAGACCAATAATTGGCTGGGCTGATGATGTAGGATTATTGGATGATGTACATCAGCCAATAATCCTTCTGGGTACTTTGTAGGGATAGACCAATAATCGATTGAGCCAATAATAATCGGATTAGGTGATAATCCCCCTGGGTGTTCTGTAGGGATTTGACAGATATTCGGCTGGACTGATAATTGGCTGGGCAGATAATTGGCCAGGGGCGATTATTGGCCGATGTCGATAATTGGCATGGCTGATACCCAGCCAGTATTGGCCGAGCCGATTATCGGTCTATCCCTGCTGTAAATGTTTCATTTCTGCACCTTAAATAAAAAAAACAGCTCATCTGATTGAAACCTTCTGGATGGTGTATTGGGGAAGGCTTGAGTAAGGTTCCTTCTGAAAATGGCGATCATCCCTTATCCAACATGGCCACCATTTTGAACTTTGGTGCATGCAATATTTTGTGGTGTATTGATAGAGGTATCCTTTTAAAAATGTCAATACACCACATACCAACCGTAAAGCAGCAATCTTTCACTCTATTTATAGACCATACAGTCTTTAAAGCAAGAGTCTTTCACTGTTGAAATTATTTCCAGACTTTGTTTTCACCTCCACTATAAAACTATACACCAGGGGTAGGCAACCTGTTCCAGAAAGAGCCATGAGGGTGCAGGTTTTCTTTGCAGCCACTGACTCCACCAGGTGATTTCACTGATTAACTGATTCCATCTGCTCAAAGTGATATTAATCAGTAAAATCACCTGGTGGAGTCAGTGGCTGCAAAGAAAACCTGCACCCTCATGGCTCTTTCTGGAAGAGGTTGCCTACCCCTGCTATACACCAACTGAACACAGGGGCGGGGTCATGCAGAAGTCTTAGATTGTCAATCCGTTTCCCATGCAATGCTTTTCATTAATACTTCTGAAACTGTTATTCTTATTTAATGGTAATCATCTAAATTTGTTCAAATTTGTTTGTAATCAATTGAGATATATGGAAAAAAAATTGTTTCAACAAAAACAACAAACCCTGGCCCCCAAGTGTACACCAGTGCTTGAGCTACACTCCCATTTATGAACCAGTTGCGGTTACAACGAACCACCAGGTGGCGCCAAACGCAATCCCGTTGTTAAGCGCTGACATAATGCATCACGTGATAAATCTGTTTCCGGGTCCAAAGACCTCCAAGCTTACAATTAAAGTTACGTCTGTTTGATCCTTTTAAGGATTTACAGTTTAAGTTTAGTTTGTGTTTACATTGTGCGCAAACCTCCGTCTCTCCCTTCTCCGCCTCCACCTCCGTTAACCGCATTCGTCTGGTTCTATGGTTAAAACACTTAATAAAACTTTTTTCTTTTACTTTACATATTTTATTATGCACAGGTAAAATATGCATGTATGTTTGTTAATAAAAAATTATTTATTACAATAAACAGGAAGTTAAAGTGCAAACTTCTCTTTCTCCCCGAATGACATTTAAGCGATTGCAGCTCACAGCAACTCCCATTGAAAATAATGGAGAAACAACATGAGCGTCTGACATTTTTACATAAATCAAACGCAGTAACAACGTCTACAAACCCAGTTAATATATCCAGGAGAGTTTTAGGCACAATATACAAAGAGTTTTATGTCGCAATGTTAATCCTGTTGTCCGTGTGCAACCTGATCAGATCGTCTCAGTGCAGTTCTCAATGATAATGACAGAGCCAGAAGTTGAAAATCACACGATGCGTTACGTCACACTTACAACCAGATACACATCTGTTTGCTATGATAGCTAATGGTGAGTGACAGTCAGATGTCCCCCAGAAGCTCTCAGCTTTACATTAACACCTCATTTGTGTGAACTGACCGAGTAAAACCACGAGATTGCTTGGTTTTATGCAATGCCTGATGCTTCCTAGCATACATTTTTCATTGTCTATTTTAACCTTGCAAAGCTTAAAGGGACAAACAAGAGTCTTGCATCACATTTTTCATCCCTTTAATCATTCTGTTATTTTAATAATATCTATCCACCTTGTCGTCATCAGGCCCTTGCAAACCAGAGATGTTGACTGTGGCTTTGGAGTGCAGCACAAATGTTGCAGCAGTGAGATGGGAAAATGCAGGTTTAGACCAATCCCATGTGGTATCAGCTGTAAACAGCAGAGGGGTGCCCACCACCTGCATCTCCAACAGCTCCAACTGTACCTTCAGCCAGCTGACCTGTGGGGAAGTCTATGCCATAAGTGTGATTGGGAAAACAAAAAATTGCAGCAGTGATCCCACCGTTGCCCCTGACCTCCACACAGGTAATTATGTGTGAACATGTTGCAAGCTTTCGTACATAGGTCAGGAATTAAAGTGACACTAACATGTGTCTCTCTCTCTGCTCCATTAGCACCGTGTGTTCCCACCCATCCCGCAGCAATCGTGGACTGTCAGTCTGGCATCACTTCGGTGACATGGAATGCATCTCTAGGTGCCACAGGGTACAGTGTCTACGCTCGGGGCAGTCTTGGCCACAACGATGTCTGTAACAACACTGACACTAAGTGCTACTTCCCGAGGCTGGCGTGTGGGCAGGACTACACCATCACGGTGGTGGCTCACCACTCCACCTGCCGCAGTTTGGCCAGCAAACCCATTACTGCTACTACAGGTAAAAACAAACACATCTGCCAGTAAATGTTCTTTGCACTGTGATAGTCAGGGCGTGAGTACTTGAACAGTTTTTTTTTTTTTTTAATTTTGCCTCTGTGCACCAGCACAATAGTTGACTTAAAACAATGAAAATGTTCTTGTAAAACCAAACCACAAACAGATTTTTACACATGAGAAAAAAATCGGTGATGATAAGCAGAGGCAATTTTAGACTTCCAGATTTAGGGGTGCTTAGCACATTTTTAAAATTTTTTAAAATCTAGATGTCCAGAAATACAATTTCCCATGATTTCAGAGTGAAAACATTGCTTGTAAAAGCTGCATTCATTGTCAGAATGCTAAAAAACAAAACGCATATTAGCAATGGATAACGGCCCATAACTTAGGAGCAGGTCTGAAATATTCAGAGGCTGAGTACAGTATATTATCCTTGTTTTTATATTAGTCTTATGAGCCTATAGTTATTGAAGATTTTTTATTTCATCTTAACAGAGTATTATGTCATAGTACTTAGTACAGAACACTCACCCTGGTATCACTTTTCAATTCAGTTTTAGGCATTACTTAGATTGTGTTTTAGTTTTGGCTATTGATTTATTTATTCTACACACTGATTGATGTCTTGGTTTTTCTGGCACCACGCACATCCACGTCGTAAGTCAGAAAAATACAGCAGTTGCAGTTGTTCTGATCAGTGAGGTTTAGTGCCGTGTGCAGGATGACCTGGTTTAGCACAGCTACAGCAGCACTCCACTATAAGGCTGGATGGAGAACACAGATGGTACACTGCACATAAATGGGTTCAGGATAAGAAATATATGAATATGAATTATTTATTGAATTAACAGCAAAGTATAGAAAGGACAGACAAGATCTAATGAAGTCCTTAAAAGTAAGACAAATAAAAATGTGTGACTTAAAAGTCAGAATTCATACCAAAACACCAATAACACAAGTAAGACACCTCCACAGTCTGATGCACATATTCAATTTACCCTTAGCTTCACTTTCCATCTTTTGCTATTCTCAATGTCCATATCTACTATCACATAAGGTCTATAGAGTGCACAAACCTCACCTGAAGCTTTTTTTGCTTTTGAAAAAAATACTCTGATATCCATCACTGCACATACATATATATATGTATGTATGTATGTATGTATGTGTGTGTGTGTGTGTGTGTATATATATATATATATATATATATATGTATGTATGTATGTATGTATGTATGTGTGTGTGTGTGTGTGTGTGTGTGTGCTCAAGCACCCCTAAAAATAGGCTAACTCCGCCCCGATGATAAGAACAGTGCGATCTTGTCTGTTATTCATCAAAAAGTCGCTCTTTGCATAACAGCAACTTGTGTAAATAAACATGCACTTTATGTTCTTGATGATACTATTCCCAAAAAAGTCTGGACGATTTTGCAGCTTCAAAATGCAATACAAAAGATGGGGATCTTTTGTAAACTTAGTTAAACTGCATGTAATTGCTCTTACCTTTCTTTTCCATAGATGGCACTAATACTCCAGCAGGCGGTCCATAACTATGAAACATCTCCTTTGTTTTTTCAACCGGGGTCACCTGGATGTTGAACTGGCAGAGGTTTTACACCGGATGCGCTTCCTGAAGCAACTCCACATTGCATGGAAAAGGGTGGAGGGGTGGGGTGACCTTCCACAATGAAACCAAGTGCACTAACCACTTGGTCACCAGTCACCACCCCTACACTCAGAAAAATGGCTCTTTGGATGAACTCAGTTCAATTATGTGCAGGATTTCCAGCACAAACTCAAATAATGTGCATCCATGCAAGATAATGTCATTTAATTGAGTTGGGGCTACATATATTTATTAGTTGGAAATCCTGCACATAACTGAATTGAGTTCATCCAATGCAACAGTTTTTTGATCTGAAAATCTTAAAATTCAGTTTTGAAAGCAAGTGAAATTATGATTTTTTTTTTTTAATGTGACATCACCGTGATCAGATCTAAGCAGAATTAAAACTCAGAAGCAGCAAATTTATTGAATCAAATGATTAAATTTTTCAGCAACGCCTTTACTCAAACTGAGAGTATTTAACGTGGTCATTTTTTAAATTTGTTATATCCAATATACAGAGTACTTGGCAATGTTTTTTTTCTTCCCCAAACTGTGTTTTCTTTTAAACACTGATAAGCCTCTGTCTCCTGGTCTCCTTCTATGTCCAGCTCCTTGTCCTCACACTGATTTGAAGACCTCCTTGGATTGCAGCACGAACGCAGCAATGGCGTCGTGGACGCCAGGCAGCGGGATACTCCATTACAACGCCACCGCTGAATCTTTGTCTTCCTCCCAAAAGTTGAGCTGCTCCACAAACGGCTCCAGCTGCAATATCAGCTCCCTGCACTGTGGGGAGAGCTACAAAGTCAGCGTGAACGGACAGGGACGGAACTGTGAGAGTCCTGCTCGCTACTGGTACACAGTCAATACAGGTAACGTATTAAGGTTGGTTTGTATCTGTAACAAATGAGAGGGGGGTGGTGCTGTTCACATTTATATTTAAGGAGTTTAAAGCTATAGTTTGAAGGATTTATGGGTGTTAATTAAAAGAAATCCAACAGAGCACTAATAACCATATGTTAATTAGTGTATAATTAATTGCAACAGTAATTACCTGAAACCCCGTCGCCAAAGAAGTGAAAACATGAGGGGAATCAAAATCATGCCCGGAGAATACATACTGCAGTCTACAATCTCACCACTAGATGACACTAAAGCCAACACACTGTAGTTCTAGCAGTACCAGCAACTTCAGAACCACAAAAGCATGCATCAGTAAAAGTATATTTACACTTGTCATAGGAGCACTATCTCTGTTTAGCGATATAATGAGGTATGAAACAATCATATTTGCTTGGTGGATTTTATGATTTGTAAAACGTACAACAAACTATGACGTGTTAAAATCCCAAAGTCAATTATTTTAGATTTGATGAGTTCTAAAGGTGTTGTTATGTGATATCTGATAGTTCTTGTTGGAAGCAAGACATATACAGGACACACAAAATGTAAATTCCCGCTGTCCAAACATGTATTTGAGGCATTTAAGGAAAGTCCACCATGAGACATGGATGCTCTCTCCAATTAGAAGAAGAATTTGACTGATTTTTGTCTCTCTCTTGCAGCACCCTGCCCTCCCACCCTCAAAACAGTCAATTCGTCCTGTCAATCAAACAACATTACGGTGTCATGGGAGGTCTCACAGGGCTCCGTGACATACATGGCTGTGGCCAAGGACTCAGAGGGCCACAAAATGTCCTGTAACACCAGCACCACCACTTGCCAGATAACTGGTCTCCTCTGTGGACAACATTATGAAGTTTATGTTGTTGGCGTCAATAAAAATTGTGTCGGGTCCAAGAGCACCAGTCAGATGATTCAAACAGGTAGGCATTTTGTTACAGGTGACAGATAAATTTGACATAAAATGCAATAGGAACTGTAGTTATAAAGTTTATCAGAAGTAATGCGAAACAGCTGGTGATGCCTGTGGCACATGAAGGGCTGATGATCTGCCCGAAAAACAAACAAAAAAGTGAGGACATGGGAAGAAACACCAGACAAACTACAGACTTGAGTGTTAATGACACAATACAAGGCAGGTGCGTGATTGCAGTGAGACTCAGTTGTGGAGCCAAGACAAAGTGCACACTCACGAACAGCACAGAGGAACATAACCACTGCACGGAAGCTAAATGTGATTCGTTTGTTTCTTTGCAGCTCCATGTGTGCCACAGCATGTGCACCACCACCTCGACTGTTCGTCCGGTGACCTCAACATCACGTGGGAATCGAGCGGTTATGCCGTCTACTTCCACACCACCGTGCAGAGCACCAGCGCAGACATTAAGACCTGCAAAACAGCAGAGCACCACTGTGTGATACCCCGCATGCAGTGTGGTCTGACCTACAATGTCACAGTGCTGGCCCACGATGGAGTTTGCAATAGCTCCCGCAGTGCCACACTGCAGGTCACGACAGGTAAGACAGTATAATTACAATATAATTAAGTGAAAGTGAAAGCAACACCTTTTTTTGGGCATGACTTTATTTTTTTTTATTTTTTATCTATTCACCCTTATACATCCTTTTTGTTTTCTTTTGCTGTTACTTTTACTTAATTTACTTTTGCAGTGATGGTTGTAATTTCAGCTTGAACTTGTCAGAGTGGTGGAGGGGAGTGGGAATATTTGGGCCTGATTTATATAGAAGTGCAACACAATTCAGTTTTCTTAAATTTCAAAATCATGAGATAGGATGCATTGCAAGAATAAATTTGTAGTCCTTTCAACTGAAGAAATTTGGTGGGGACACTCTTTGGGGCCTGTCTGGTTATGGAAGTTTGGGCTTATGGATTTAATTTCCCTGGGTTCCCCAAGAAGGGCAAAAAAGAAAGAAAGAATGAAAAAGAGACAATTTTTATAAATGAATTGCTGAAACAAACAAACACAAAACTGTCCTGTAACTTTGCATAAAGATTCTTTGGGAGGCTGCCTACAGACAGAAAAAAAAATTAATTGTCCTTGAATTGTTCCAAGGGGCCCCCAGAGCCCCACAAAAGGGCAAAAACTAAAAAAAGGAGAAAAAACAAAGAAAAAGAAAAAAAAAATGTTCACACTGTCTGATTCATTGCAGAAAATCTGTTCATAGATTTTAATTTTTATTTTTTATTTTCTGAAACGGTACAAACACTCCTTGGGGGACTGGGACTGTCTCATCACGTATTAGACTTTCTCATTTAATCCCAGAGGTGCCCCCCCAGGGGTTCCCAAAAAGGGCAAAAAAAAAAAAAAAATGCAGGTGGATACATACAAATGACTTCATGTCACTTTCTCAATATTTGTTCAAAATTACTGATATCTTTTCTTTGTCCAGTGGCCTTCAAGGTCTCTTGACCCTGTTTTTCTAAAATTTAGTCTAAAGCTCAGCTCCAGTCTGGAATAGAAACCATTAAATTTGGGTTAAGTCCAGATGATGGTCAGAGACAGAAACTCTTTCATGACTTTTATGGAAGATTTGGGTTTGGGACAGTCAGAATCAGAATCAAGTTTATTGGCAAGTAAGTTTTCACATACAAGGAATTTGCTATTTTTGCTGTGTTCTGTGCAAATAAACACAAGTTCAAGACAAGACACTTCATCTGCTTTGTCTCAGTCCACCTGTCTGTAAATGGGTACCGATCTTGCCTCGGGGGGGGTTTAACTTGTGAGGAACTGATATTTCATCCAGGGGGAGTCGCAGACTCTCATCTGCTTCATGAGACAGAATCCAGGGATGCACCAATGAGCCTCAGGGCCTATACAGGATGTAAGAAGTGGAGCGTAGGGCGATTTGGACCGTGACAGATTCAGCCCCCAGCTGTGTTACGATTTCTGTTTGGTGCTTTGTTACAGTCAGACTTGAGTTTGACATCATGCTCGTACTGACTGTCATTTCCTCCTTCACTCACCTTCCCTCCCTCTCAGCTCCCTGCCCGCCCATGTCCTTCCAGCCCACTGTGAACTGTCTCACTGGTGTTGTCAGTGTGACCTGGCAAGACAGAATGGCGGGAGTCCTGTACATGGTTTCAGCAGTGAACTCCAGTGGTCAAGTGCACAACTGCAGCAGCAGCACCGCGAACAGCTGTAATCTCAGCACACTGGAGTGTGGCACAGAGTACAGCGTCACCATCACACCATCCAGAGATGGTTGTGTGGGCAGAACCAGCCCACCCAAGACATTCAAGTCAAGTAAGGATCAATACCGTAGTGATGAGTAAAAAACGGTTAGATGAAACCGAAATCATGAAGACTTTTAAGCAGGATTTCCCTCATTGAGATGGGGTGGATTTCTGATTGGCAGGTCCTTGTGTACCCCACCTGACTGGTGTGGAGATCGACTGTCTGACAAACTCAGCCTGGGTCATGTGGGAGGAGTCTGCTCCGGCTGAAGGTTACGTTGTCCTGGCGACAAAAGACGGGCTGTCATCATCCAATGCTACCTATAGTTTTTATTGTAACACCACAGAGGACAGGGTGTGTGATCTGCCACCGCTGAAGTGTGGCGAGAACCTCACTTTCACTCTTCAGGCTCGTAACGGGTACTGCACCAGTGTGCCCAGTAACGCTGTCAAGACTGAAACTGGTAAGAAAAAAAAAAATGCAATAAAGAGCTTAAAATATTTACTCACGTACCCATATAAAGACGATTACATCAGTTTTACTTACAATGAAAATATGTTACCACTAAGGTGAAAATGATAGTAAATACCACCGTGCAAACTCTATAGGCACATATACAGTCAAGTCCATAAGTATTTGGACAGTGATGGAATGGTTGATGAATGAAACAGTGATGATGATGAGACTTTCAGTTTTAATTAATTGGACGTCACGTCAACCACCATTTAGGAGTTACAGCCATTTTTATACCTGGTGCTTTCAATTTCAGAGCCCATCAGAAACAGATTTTTTTTATTATTGTTATTTATAATTAATCACTCAGACAGCCAACTTATTTTTTCTAAAGTCATGGGATGGACTGAAGTCACTGAATATGTCTTGGACATCATTTCCATCAATTATTAAGACAAATAGTGAGGTACTGTTTGGAGGAGGCAGTTCTCAAAAATGGAATAACTGTGCAAAAATCAGACTAGTGAGGGAAGCCACCAAGAGACCCATGACAACTCTGAAGTCTTTACAGGCTGTTGTTGCTATGACTGGAGAAACTGTGGGCTGTGCAACTACTTTTGTCTGTTGTATCACCATGCACACAGGTTTCTGGAAGAGTGGCACAGAGAATGAACAATTCTAGGCTCAGTTCTCCCGTGCACTGTAAAACCTAACAAGTTGACTTGACTTTGTTAAAAAAGGAAATCGATTGCCTGGAAAAATATAAGTAAGGAACAAGTATTTTTTCATGTACAATATTTTTAAATGAAAAAAGCATTTGTTAATTACTTTTTCCAGGCAATCAGCTTTCACATTTTTTAAAAGTAAAATCAACTTATCTGGTTTTACAGTGTGTGCCTTCTGGCAAAGCGTAGGTGAAATTTGGCTTCTTCTTTTAACGAAACTCCTTTTGTATACCACTCCAGCAGGAAGCTGTATATAACTGAGGTTGCAACAGACAAACGTTTTACGATGCACAGTTTCTCCAATCACAACCAGAGGAGATTATAGTACCTCCTTCAGAGTTACCTGGGTGTCTTGATGGCTTCCCTCATTTGTGTCCTTCTTGCATGGTAACTCAGGTTTTGAGAACTGCCTGTTTCGGACAGATTTACCATACAGAGCCATACATTTAGTATTATCTCTGGACCAAAGCAAAGTGTGGGTTTGGGTGGTGGTTCATGTTCAAAATAATTATCACATAAATATTACGGATTATTTGAAAATCACTGTACACATTGAAGCCCAGAAGCCCCAGCAGTCTTAATATTGATCTAGGGGCACTTTTCTTTCCTCAGCTCCTTGTCCTCCTGAGACCATTGAGCATGCAGTGGCTTGTGAAAATGGCACAGTTGAGATGTCCTGGTCAGCAAGTCCAGGCGCAGTGACGTACACAGCCACACTGGAGAAGTCCAATGGGGACCACACTTGCTGCACCACATCTGACACCAGCTGTAAACTCACCGACCTCCCGTGTGGAACCGCATACGTTCTGCTTGTCATAGCTGAGGGACGGACCTGCAACAGCACCCCGAGCTGGGGAATCTTAGTCGAGACAGGTATTCGACTTGCCATACAAAGTCCTGTTGTAGTGCACACGTTGGTGAAACACTCTCAAAGAGACCCTTGACAAGGAGGAAGTACTTAAAGAAGTAGGAAACTTTTCAGAAACGTTCCTGTCTTTAGGACCAAAGAACCTGCCACACTTGAACCAGTGCGTGCTCCCAGACCTGAAGTTAAAATTGAAGTCTTTCAGCATTTGGTGTTTTATGTTTGCTCAAAAAACACACAACATGATACAGTATCAAGAAAAGTCCAAAAGTGACCAAAAAATAAAGAGGATCTGGAAACAGATTTACAGACATCCCTTGCTGTAAATTCACACATTCTTAATGCTACGTGAAATACAATTCAACTGCAACAAAGGCACTTTCAATTTCAATTTATTTAGTTTATATAGTGACACATCGCAACAGAAGTAAGTTGTAACATTACCAGCCCCCAGGGTCCCAAGCACACAGGCGACAGTGATAAGGAAAACCTCCCTCTGATGATACTGAGGAAGAAACCTCAAGCAGACCAGACTCAAAGGGGTGACCCACTGCTTAGGCCATTCTAACAGTTTTATAAAACAGAACACAACACAACAAAAGAAGATGCATTTGATGAGAAGTCTATGCAGGCGTCCAGTCCACAGGCAGGGGTCATCCAGCAGTGCTCATGCCACTCAGTGGGCCTGTTCCCATGACATGTTTCACATTCCACGTCCATTTCAGAAATTATGAAATTATGCAGCACTTTTTGCATGAATTACATAATTCCAGTTCAGGAGTCTTAAAGTTGGTTCTAACATGGTTCTGTATGATTGGAAATAAAGATTGTAACTTATCTCACATTCAGTTTTCTTCAGAAAAAAAGATCCAGAGAATAGCTCTTTAACAGGAACTGTACTCTGATTATGGCAAACAATTCAAAAATAGCACACTCTGCCAAAACCCAAAATAACATTTTTTCCCCCAACGCAATGTCTTATAACATTTTTTTGAGATCAAACGTTTACTTCCACCTCCCGAAAATAATGGTAGCTATTTAAGACCTGGTTTGTGATTTTCAGAAGGTTTTATAAATGTACATTTATTTGAAAAACGGCCAATATTTCCATCCATCCATCCATGCATCCATCCATTTTCTTCTGCTTTATCCGGAGTCGGGTCGCGGGGGCAGCACCTCAAGCAAAGCCGCCCAGACCTCCCGATCCACACACACCTCCCCCAGCTCCTCCGGGGGAACCCCAAGGCATTCCCAAGCCAGCCGAGAGATGTAGTCCCTCCAGCGTGTCCTGGGTCTTTCCCAGGGCCTCCTCCCAATGGGACGTGCCCGGAACACCTCTCCAGCGAGGCGTCCAGGGGGCATCCGGAAAAGATGCCCGAGCCACCTCAACTGACTCCTTTCGACGTGGAGGAGCAGCGGCTCCACTCTGAGCTCCTCCCGAGTGACCGAGCTCCTCACCCTATCTCTAACGGAGCGCCCAGCCACCCTGCGGAGGAAACTCATCTCGGCCGCTTGTACTCGTGATCTCGTTTTTTCGGTCATGAGCCAAATCTCATGACCATAGGTGAGGATCGGAACGTAGATCAATCAGTAAATCGAGAGCTTTGCCCCCCTACTCAGCTCTCTCTTCACCACGACGGTCCGATACAGCGACCGCATCACTGCAGATGCTGCACCGATCTATCGATCTCACGCTCCATCCATCTCTCACTCGTGAACAAGACCCCGAGATACTTAAACTCCTCCACTTGAGGCAAGGACACTCCACCGACCTGAAGAGGGCAAAGCACCTTTTTCTTGTCGAGAACCATGGCCTCGGATTTGGAGGTGCTGATTTTCATCCCGGACGCTTCACACTCGGCTGCAAACTGCCCAAGTGCACGCTGAAGGTCCTGATTTGACGAAGCCAACAGAACCACATCATCCGCAAACAGCAGAGACGAGATTCTGTGGTTCCCAAACCAAACCCCCTCTACACCGTGGCTGCGCCTAGAAATTCTGTCCATAAAAATAATGAACCGGTGACAAAGGGCAGCCCTGGCGGAGGCCAACGTGCACTGGAAACAGGTTTGACTTACTACCGGCAATGCGAACCAAGCTCCTGCTGCAGTCGTACAGGGACCGGATAGCCCTTAGCAAAGGACCCCGGACCTCATACTCCCAGAGCACTCCCACAGGGTGCCCCGAGGGACACGTCGAACATCTTCTCCAGATCCACAAAACACATGTGGACTGGTTGGGTGAACTCCCATGAACCCTCGAGCACCCGATGGAGCGTGTAGAGCTGATCCAGTGTGCCGCGACCAGGACGAAAACCACACTGCTCCTCCTGAATCCAAGGTTCGACCATCGGTTGAATTCTCCTCTCCAGTACTCTGGAATAGACCTTACCGGGGAGGCTGAGGAGTGTGAAAAATGGCCAGTCCTTCCATTTTACAATATATAAATAAATTAAAGAAAAACAATCCCAGATGGAAATTAAAGAAACTGACAAACTCATTTGAAGCTACAAGTAACTTCAGCCACACCTGTTCCTAATTTCCACCATGCATGTGATGAGATTATCCCCTGTAACAAATCCAAACATGTCCAGCAGGTGGCAGGCTCCTAATTTCTATTATCTGTCCAGCATCCACCCACCACCCAGCAGGTGGCAGTGTTCAGCATAAGAAAAGCAAAGTTTCTTGTTGATCTGTTCCATCAAAATTCACAAAATTTTATTTGGTTTAATTTGTCATTATACGTTTTATAAAACCAGAGATACACAAGATAATAACATTTATTCTTTTTGAGTCTGAAAAGTGTGAACTTGTTAATTTATCTATCTGTGTATTCATTCACTCATTGCGTTGAAGCCTTGGAAAACATAAATAAAAATCTTTTACAAATATCCAACTTAAGTTGCTTTATCTGGATGTGACCCAAAATTTTAAACAACACTTTCCAGGAGAGATCAAACTTTTAGCACTATATTAAATGGGTTTGATAGTTTGAGGAATTGTGCAAAGAAAAGAAAAAAAAAATCCAACAAGTAAACCAATGTGTGAAATCATACCCCCACTTTCAGAGGGAATGAACAAAAGTCAGAAAACATCTGGATTTTAGGAGAAGGAATGTTTCTCCAAAACATGTCAAAGCAGTTCCTAAGTGACTGTGTCCCCACAGAGCCATGTGTTCCAGAGGAACTCAAGGTCAGTCTGAGCTGCATCACCAACGTGGCCTCCATGTCGTGGAACTACAGCGCCCGAGGCCTGAATTACCACGTGATGGCTGTGAGCGATAACGGCCACACGGACGAGTGCAGCTCCCCTTTTAACAGATGTGACCTGAGAGGCTTGCAGTGTGGACGGTACTACAATGCGACGGTGGTGGCAAAGGGCTTCAGATGCACCACCAAACCCAGTGACAGTGTGTCCATCAAGACTGGTAGGTGGAGCTTCATGCTGAAATAGTGTCCAGAAGTTAAAAATGATTGAATGAATAAAGAGGATTATTAATTATTGCAGCTTTAAAGCATTAAAAAAAAATGTATGGAACACCCTCACACGTTTAGTGTCTCTTCTCACCAGTGCCATGCACCCCGGCAAACTTCTCCTCTGTGACGGACTGTGAGGCCGGTTCTCTGGTTATATCCTGGAGAGAGAGCTCAGGAGCAGACTCTTACCTCGCCACAGTGCACGACAGCATCGGTCTGTCCACGACGTGCCTGGCAACAACCCAAGGCTTCTGCAGCGTGCTGGGAATCCACTGCGGCCAGATCTACCACACCACTCTGGTGTCTTCTGACGGATACTGCGACAGCCCACCTACACCTGTGATGGACACACATTCAGGTAGGAAAGAGGAACACCTGGTTGATGCAGCTCATGGGCTGTGGATGGAACACATACTGTAAATTCCAGAGTGTAAGTCATGCGTGTTTAAAAAATGCCTCTTGAACAGGAAAAAAACTCGCACTAGAGTATATGTCACACCTGTTTTTCTATTATTACATCTTTAATTTGGGAGTTTCATGCATTGCTATGGTGTACTTTCTATTATTGGTATTTATTCTTTTATTATTAGTTTATTTTGTTTAGTGTTTTGATTCCTGGGAAAATCCTATATAAATAGTCATAATAATTATAACAAATGTGTGATTTTTCAGTATACATGTCGTATCGAAGTATATGTCGCAGCATCTCCCAAAGTAGTAAAGTGCAACTTATATTCCAGAAAATAAGGTATTTAGCGATTGATGCACTCGTCTGTACAAGATCTCATATTTGCAGACTCGTAGCAAAAAACATCAGGGGTTTTCTCTTTGTAAATGTGAATAAAAAATTTATGAAAAAGTATTTCACCATCTCTCTATCAATTAAGAAAATCATTTGAGTCCTTCAATCAGAGACTCTGCAGAGTGCTAGTTCACTGTGGGAATAGTTTTGTTTATTATTGTGATGCCCTGCGATAAACTGGCAGCCTGTCCAAGATGTACCCCGCTTCTCACCCAGTGACCCCTGGGATGTGCTCCAAGGCCCCCATGACCCTTAATTGGAATAAGCAGGTATAGAAAATGAATGCATGAGTGAAGGAATTATTTTATTATCATTTCAAGGCAAAAGCTTTTTTTTTTTTCCCAACATTTTATTTATAAAGGGACCATGTACAATAAAAACATAAATGTTTCCATTTGATGCATTGTACCAGAGTTAGCTTAAAGCTAATTTACATCTGCAGTCCCTTGACAAATCACAGTTAAAACATAAATAATAAAACATCACAAAAATATAAACTCAAAACTGCAAATCTATAAATCACCCACACAGACATATACACTCACATCCACACAAACACATTCACACAATCCTATTTACATAATGTTTCAAAAAAATCAGTGGTTACAGAATTGAGTACCTTTCAGAAAATTTTTCAACTTGTTCTTGAAACTTCCAGTAGAATCAGAGTTCTTGATGCCGTCAGGGAGAGCATTCCACTGAGTCGTGGCTTTCACAGAGAAAGCTGACTGACCAAAAGCAGTACGACGGAAAGGCACAGAACAGTCTCTTATTGAAGATATTCTGGTAGATCTTATGGACTGCACCGGACAAATATTAACAAATTCACATAATGGGGAAGGAGCCAAGCCATTCAAAATCTTGAATGTAAGACACAGATTAGAGAACAGTTTATAGTTCTCAAAACTAAACAAATCTTGCAGTGGTGATATTGCATAGATTTTTTATCTAAAGTTTTTAATGTTTGTTTATATAGAGATTCCAGTGGCTTAATAGTTGTTTCTCCAGCCTGCCCCCAACATGTGATACAATATGACAAATGAGGAAAAAATCATAGCATGCATAAAGGTCTTTGCAGCATCCATTGAAAGACAGCCTCTAATATGTCTAAAACGCATCAAATTATATCTGATAGTTTTGGTCATTTTTTTCACATGACTTAAAATTAAGATTTGAATCAATTACAACCCCTGGCAAAAATTATGGAATCAACGGCCTCGGAGGATGTTCATTCAGTTGTTTAATTTTGTAGAAAAAAAGCAGATCACAGACATGACACAAAACTAAAGTCATTTCAAATGGCAACTTTCTGGCTTTAAGAAACACTATAAGAAATCAGGAAAAACAATTGTGGCAGTCAGTAACGGTTACTTTTTTAGACCAAGCAGAGGGAAAAAAATATGGAATCACTCAATTCTGAGGAAAAAATTATGGAATCATGAAAAACAAAAGAACGCTCCAACATCACTAGTATTTTGTTGCACCACCTCTGGCTTTTATAACAGCTTGCAGTCTCTGAGGCATGGACTTAATGAGTGACAAACAGTACTCTTCATCAATCTGGCTCCAACTTTCTCTGATTGCTGTTGCCAGATCAGCTTTGCAGGTTGGAGCCTTGTCATGGACCATTTTCTTCAACTTCCACCAAAGATTTTCAATTGGATTAAGATCCGGACTATTTGCAGGCCATGACATCGACCCTATGTGTCTTTTTGCAAGGAATGTTTTCACAGTTTTTGCTCTATGGCAAGATGCTTTATCATCTTTCCTTTCAATTGATGGGATAAGAAAAGTGTCCAAAATATCAACGTAAACTTGTGCATTTATTGATGATGTAATGACAGCCATCTCCCCAGTGCCTTTACCTGACATGCAGCCCCATATCATCAATGACTTGAAATTTACATGTTCTCTTCAGGCAGTCATCTTTATAAATCTCATTGGAACGGCACCAAACAAAAGTTCCAGCATCATCACCTTGCCCAATGCAGATTCGAGATTCATCACTGAATATGACTTTCATCCAGTCATCCACAGTTCACGATTGCTTTTCCTTAGCCCATTGTAACCTTGTTTTTTTCTGTTTAGGTTGGCTTTTGTTTAGCTTTTCTGTATGTAAATCCCATTTCCTTTAGGCAGTTTCTTACAGTTCGGTCACAGACGTTGACTCCAGTTTCCTCCCATTCATTCCTCATTTGTTTTGTTGTGCATTTTCGGTTTTTGAGACATATTGCTTTAAGTTTTCTGTCTTGATGCTTTGATGTCTTCCTTGGTCTACCAGTATGTTTGCCTTTAACAACCTTCCCATGTTGTTTGTATTTGGTCCAGAGTTTAGACACAGCTGACTGTGAACAACTAACATCTTTTGCAACATTGCGTGATGATTTACCCTCTTTTAAGAGTTTGATAATCCTCTCCTTTGTTTCAATTGACATCTCTCGTGTTGGAGCCATGATTCATGTCAGTCCACTTGGTGCAACAGTTCTCCAAGGTGTGATCACTCCTTTTTAGATGCAGACTAATGAGCAGATCTGATTTGATGCAGGTGTTAGTTTTGGGGATGAAAATTTACAGGGTGATTCCATAATTTATTCCTCAGAATTGAGTGATTCCATATTTTTTTTTCCCTCTGCTTGGTCTAAAAAAGTAACCGTTACTGACTGCCACAATTTTTTTTTCCTGATTTCTTATAGTGTTTCTTAAAGCCAGAAAGTTGCCATTTGAAATGACTTTAGTTTTGTGTCATGTCTGTGATCTGCTTTTTTTCTACAAAATTAAATAACTGAATGAATATCCTCCGAGGCCGGTGATTCCATAATTTTTACCAGGGGTTGTACTACTCCAAGATATTTAAATGTCAATCCTCTCAGCCTTTATAATGATTTCATCGCTCACACACTGGTTGGTTTTAGAAAAAAGCATACCTTTTTATCTTATGTTAAGGCTGAGACATGACTGGTCAAGCCACTCCATAATCCTTTCCATAGCAGCTGTCAGCTTCCTAGCTGCTAGTTCAGCAGTTTTTGCATGTGTGTATAAGACAGTATCATCAGCATACATTTGCAGATCCATGCCCTGACACACCTGTGGCAGATCATTAATATAAAGACTAAAGAGAAGGGGGCCCAAAACAGAACCTTGTGGCACACCCATTGTACACTTAATGTTATCAGAGAGAACATCCTTAACTTTAACACATTGCATCCTATCAGATAAATAAGAAGCCATCCATTGCAGCGTTTCTGATGAAATATTAAAATTTGAAAGTTTTGAAATAAGAACACTATGATTTACCGTATCAAATGCTTTTCTCAAATCCAAAAAATACGGCACCAACTAACACCCCCCCCCCCCCCCATCTAATTTAAATTTTATGTGCTCGATGAGATGTAAAACAGCTGTTTCAATGGAGTGATTGGGCCTAAAGCCAAACTGCAATGGATGTAAACAAAATTTACTATCTGCGAGCTGCCCCCCGCGACTCGACTCCGGATAAAGCGGAAGAAAATGGATGGATGGATGGATGAATGAAGATATGTAGTCAGTTGCTTCATTACAACCTTCTCAGCAACTTTCGAAAGCACTGGAAGGATACTTATTGGTCTGAAATTACTCGCTTCATGACGGTCACCAGACTTAAAGATAGGAGTGACAATGGCTGACTTGGAAAAACATTATGTTTTATTGATAAATTGATTAAGGTGGCACTAAAGTAGCCTGGTGTTTTTAATAAACATGGTATCGAACTGAAAAACATCCCTACAGTTGGAATTCTTTAAAGAACTGATAATTTTATTAGTTTAAGTATAGCATCAATAAAATGCAATTTCCTCATAACACATTTCATTGTTTGATGGAAATATGACCTTTGACCCCAAATAATTTTACACCGGTTAACTTGGAACTTCAAACACTTGAGTGACCTTTGGCATTGTCAAAGTCATTCTGGAAATCTGCCTGCAAATATCTCCAAATCAGGTTAAAAAATGTAGTCCTTGTTCATGACCCAGTGACCTTTGCCAAAATGAACCCTTTTAGTGCAGTTCAGGGGTCAACCTTCATCCACCTGTCAGGTTTGGTATTAAGTGACCAAATGGAAGGGGAAGGCCAACAAACAGAGAGACAAACAGGAGCTTGACCCAGGGATTGACCTTTGGCAAATTTGATCTTGGTCTCAGTACTTCTGGAACTCACCTGCATATGTGCACCAGGTTCACTGCAAACATGAGTGAAAAGTAAAATTACATTTTTATTTCAAAGGATTCAAAGGATTCAAAAGAATTTTATTGTCATATGCACAAAGGACATGTTCCCTGCACAATGAAATGTGTTTACTGCATTTAACCCATCCTAATTGCCAGTTAGGAGCAGAAGTCGCCTTTAGGCGCCCGGGGACCAGCTCCAGATGTATATCCTGCCTTAGGTCAACAGCAGGACTGAGCAAACTATGACCGGCCTCATGACGACAGACGACACACACAAACAACACACATAAGCCGGCCCGGTACATGAACACATATAAAAAGCACACACAAGGTAAAAGTTATTTATTTATTTATTTTAGATTAGTTTGAATGTTGGCCTTTGTTCCCAATGACCTTTAGCTTTGCCAAACAGACAAACATTGTTCAAATTATATATATATTTATAGTTTGATTTTTGGGGAAAGGCAAAATGTCATTTAAAAGTTTGGGTCCAATGGTGAGTAGAAATTATTAAATTTTGGTGCCAATCAAGAAAACAGGCAATTTAAACCTACAAAGCAAACAGAAAACAATATTCATCTGAAAAGGTCTGTTCATTTCTTGAATAAAATTGATAAAATTCTCAGGCTGAGCTACTTATAGGATGTTCCTGCAAAACTGGTTGTATTATTATGTATTGTTGTTGATCCTTTAAACGATGCAGTTAGTGATGACGATCATAACCGTCCTTTTTCATTGCCTTTCAGTCCCTTGTGTCCCAACTCATATCGCTGCCGGGATGGACTGCAGTATGAAGACAGCCATTGTGAGCTGGTTCCGGAGTGAAGGAGCTTTGTCCTATTTGGTCACAGCCACCGCGGCATCAGGCCACACCGCCACCTGTAAGGTCAACACCACCCACTGTGAGCTGGTGGCGCTGCTCTGCGGGCAAAGCTACTCCATCTCAGTAATGGCGCTGGCAATGAACTGCAGCAGCATCGCTCACATGTCAGGACAGCTGCTCACGGGTGAGAAATTAAAGCTGCTGTGTGCAAATTTTCAATACTTGAAGCCATGTTTGAAATAATTCCTAGTGTTTATTAAAGTGCTGTCCATGACGCACATACGAGGTGTATTAGATAAGAAACCGACACTTTCATTTTTTTTTTAACTATATGGATTTGAATGACGTGCGATTATCCCAATCATGCTTGAACCCTCGTGCGCATGCGTGAGTTTTTTCACGCGTCGGTGACATCATTTCCCTGTGGGCAGGCCTTGAGTGAGATGTGGTCCCGCCCTCTCGGCTGAATTCCTTTGTTTCACACGCTGCTCGAGACGGCGCGCGTTGCTTTATCAAAATTTTTTCTGGACCTGTGAGGAATATCCGAGTGGACACTATTCGAGAAATTTAGCTGGTTTTCGGTGAAAAGTTTAACGGCTGATGAGAGATTATGGGGTGTTTCTGTCGCTGTAAGGACTTCCCACGGAGCGGGACGTCACGCAGCGCTTCCAGGCGCCGTCGTCGGCCTGTTTCGAGCTGAAAACATCCTAATTTAAGGCTTAATTCACCCAGGATGTCGTGAGAGAACAGAGAAGATTCAGAAGAGGCCGGCATGAGGACTTTATGCGGACATTCCACTGTTTAAGGACATTTTTTAATGAAAGACGTGCGCGCAAATTCGCCGAGTCGTTTCCGTGATGACTCGGCGAATCTGTGTGCGCCACGACAGGAAAAACACCTCCGTGTTGAAAACCATTTGTAAAATTCAGGCGGCTTTTGATGGCTTTCAACAAGTGAGTAACTGAGAAATTGTTTAACAGCTTGGGCATGTTCCAACTTGCCCGTTAAGGTTTCCAAAGGAGGTGTTTTTCCTGTCGCGACCCCCCGCGGTCGGGTCCGGCCCGACATGTGACTCTGCCCGCACGTTCTTTCATTACAAAATGTCCGTTAACAATGGAATGTCCGAATAAACTCCTCATGCCGACTTCTTCTGAAAGTTCTCTGTTCTCTGATGACTTACTGGGTCAACAGAGCCTGAAATGTGGAAGTTTTCAACTTGAAACGGTGAGACGCTGCCGCCTCGAAGCGCAGATCGCCGTCAGGCACCGTGGGCCGTCTTTAAAGCGACACTACCAGACCAAAATCTCTCATCAGCTGTTAAAATTTTTACCGAAAACCAGCTGAATTTATCGAATGGTGTCCACTCAGTTGTGCCTTACAGCTTTTGAAAAAATTTTTATCAAACAAAGCAGCAGTCTCTGAGCCATTCCTAAACAATGAAAAATCGACGAGAGGGTGGGCCACTCCTCACTCAAAGACTGCCCACAGGCGAATGACGTAACCGACAGGCGTGAAAATACTCTTGCATGCCCACGAGGGTTCAAGCATGTCTGATGTAATCACACGTGATTCAAATCCATATGGTTTTTGAAAAAAATAATGTCGGATACTTTTCTAACAGACCTCGTATATGATTCATGACCTTTTTTTTTTTTTTTTTTTTTTTTTTGCATGACGACCTGCAGATTCCATAATAAGTGACATTTCTATTTTCTCAGAGCCGTGCATCCCTCAGTACATCGTGACCCAGTACAGCGTGGGCATCGGCCAGGTGATGTGGGATGCGAGTGCTGGTGCTCAATATTACACTGTGGAGGGCCAGACATTACAGGGCCTGATGACTTCATGCATGACCAACAATACCAACTGTGCCTTGTACAACATGGCCTGCGGCCAAAAGTACATCATCAACGTGACGGCAAACAACAACGTGTGCAAAGATGTGTCTACCTCGTCTGAATCAGTCGTTATTGAGACAGGTTAGAAAACATCTTACCTGTTTTTGCCAACTGCTTCCCCCAACAGCCACACAATATATGCACTAGTGCACCTACACACCGTGCATTGACTGTAGCCTTGAGATATTAGGTTCATTCATTCATATGGATGCATATTCCTGAACTGTCCAGCAGGTGTCAGTGTCCAGCAGACGGAAGTATGTCACATCATGTGTTCAATCAGTGGTGGCCCCCCTAGTACAACCAGAGACTCAGAACTTTTAAATCATGATGCAAAATCTTTATTTTCTGACTTGAATGTTTCAATCATGAAGACTGTTGAAATGTCATTTTCCATTGCATTGAATCTTTGTCGATTTTTGTGTAAAATGTTTCTTCTTCTTCTTCTTTTTCTTCTTCTTATAATAATAATAATAATAATATTTGGTGTTTGTTTTGATTTCATGTAATACTGAGTGTCTGCTGATACCGAGTCCCAATCTGATGTTTAGATTTTCCTCAATATTATACTTATACAGTGCAGAGTACAACCACATAAATGTCGACCCATTGTATATGCTTGTCAATTTAACAGCTCTGCCATGTATTAAGAAAAAAATACCTTCAATTCAAGTTGCTTCTTAACATTTGTATTAATTTTTTTAATTAAGTAACCATACTTTGATATGTCTCATCACGTCTACTTAGTGCTGATTTGTAGTAGTACAAATAGACACTAATCATGACTGAATGCATTGGATTTGCATTTTCATTATGATACATCATAGATGAAAAATGTCTCACTTTTTCATGCACTATGTTACAATCCCATCTGCTGTGGCAGAACTTTGTGTTTTACTTCACTTATGCAGAATAACACACTGCACCAGCTGCAACAACATAAGATACACAGATATACACACAAACGTCTGATGGGATGAAACGAAAATATTAACAGACCGTCTACATGATAATTGTTATTGTTTATCCTACGCTGTTTCGTGTGGTGTTTTCAGAACCTTGCCCGCCCACTAATGTGGAGACCAGTGTGGCGTGTCAGGGCAGCATGGCGACTGTGTCATGGGAGGGAAGTCATGTGGCAGTGGGCTACAGCGTCAGTCTTTCTGGACGTGATGGCCACTCACTGTCCTGCTACTCCACGGACACTTTTTGTACTGTGAAAGATCTCCACTGTGGTACCATCTACTATACCAGCGTCGTCGCTGTTGGAAAGACGCTCAACAGCACCAGCTCCACCACTGTCTCATTGACTTCAGGTATCACCTTAAATTGTTCAATATACTTCCCTCTTACCACTGGCCTCTCAAAATACTGGTAATCAAATTGTCCATTTTCCAAGATGTCTGCCACGCTTGGTATGGAAATTCTCCTTCCGCTGATAAATATACACACAGACTTGCCCAATATTGATGATCCTAGCAACCAACCATACCTTGTTAACTATGAAGAATCCAAATATAGAGCTTCGCAAATCATCTCAGGCAGTATTACTTCAGTCTGCCAAGCATGTTGCCATCCAGTATGTAGACCTATAAGCTCAAGTCCCAGTTGTGCTACCTGTCTATGTCCTTGGACAAGCCATTGCATCACTGCAGTCCAACAACCTGCAAGGTTTTCAGAATGCACTGGACTTTATATGCCCGCATGAGTGCAAAAGGGATTTGTGACTTGGCATCGTGGGTGATGGAGCATAAAACTGATAACTGCATCGGGCGGACATTAGCAGTAAAACTTGTATTATGTTGTGCAACAACATGGGCCTTAATGTTTCTCCATGTTTCTTCTCTCTGTCGTTAGCTCCCTGTGGTGTTGAAAATGTGAAGGTGGATGTGGACTGCAACAATGACACAGCTCATGTGTCTTGGAGCTCAGCCGATGGAGCTAATTCATACTGGGTGACTGCCACTGGATCTGCTGGACACTGGACTTTGTGTGACACAAACACAAACTCCTGTTATTTGACAGACCTGCAGTGTGGTCAGACTTATAATGTCAGCCTCACCGTTATCAGCAAGGACTGTCAAACTGAGATGCACACCAACACCAGCTTCAGCACACGTGAGTCAAGTGACATCTCATTGGAGTGAATGAAGAAGCCTGTGATACTTCATATTTTACATCCCAGTACATTATTTTGAATGAAAGCTGAACTCTTTTTCAGGGCCTTGTCAACCTATGCATGTTGGAGTTGACCTGAAGTGTGGATCAAGTACAGCTAACCTGTACTGGGAGGAAAAAGAAATGGAGCTCTACGTGGCTACTGCCACCTACAGCACAGGAACAACACTGCAGTGTAACTCCACCAACTCCACCTGCCAGTTCAGTCACTTGGAGTGCGGAGAAACCTACACGTTCTCTGTCACTGCACACAGTGACACGTGTCAGAGTGCAGTCAGCAGTTCTGTGGAGATTCAGACAGGTATTAGCCAATTGTTAGTGATGTACTGATTAGCTGTTGGTTTACTAATTACGTTTTTATCAGGCTCAGGAACCAGAGGAGGCTGGACACAAGTGCTTAACTCTGACTCAGGCATTTGGTGTTCAAAAGGGTTTAATCTGGTCACAGGTGGGATTCGGTACACAAGAAGGCAGTCAAAGATCAGCATCGGTAACAAGTACATTAGGCAGGGCGTGGTCCAGAAAACAGGCAGGTGGTCAAAAACACAGCAGGCAATCAGAACTAGGACTTGGAGAAAAAACTCAGAAGGTAGGCTGGAAGCGAAGGTGGTTAGGCACAACGATTTGGTGTTGAAGGACTGAAGCAACAAGACTTGTGCGGGAGACAAGCAGGGGAAGGGCGTGACAAACAAAGGGAACAGATACACCCCAAACCAAAGCCCACACCGAAAGGCAAGAGAGTGCAGTCAAAGAAACACAAACCAAAAAACAAAACCACGCAGGAACTGAATATTAGATAAAACAGAACATACCAACAAACAAAACCCCAGTCATGACATTTTTAAAAATGTTCTGCCGTCCAGCCGAGAGGACAGTAGGAGTGTTTATTCTTTTATATGTCCTTCTTCTGTGTGTCTTCAAAAAAATATATCTTAATAATCTTTACCAATTGGTGTGAAAAAATATGCAAAACAATATGATTAATGTGTTCTGGTTTTGACTGCATTCAGTGCTTGCATGGACTGGGTGTATTGGAGTCCAGCGACTTGGATGGTGTCTGTCAGGAAAGTTTCACTGATCTTGACCTTGCAAATGATGCTGTGATCTTTGTTAAATCAATGATTGCAGTGCTTGAGATTTTGAGTGTGGACAGTCTGGTTTTGTGATTGTCCTGGATCAAGACTAAGATCCAGGCTTTCAGTGATATGACTCAGTCATCATGTGGCAAAACATGTTGAGAGATTCACATCATGGTGACATTGGTGACTTTGGGAGTTTGGCCTATGAACTTGAGGGATTTCTAATAAGAGTTTAGGGAGTCATGAGGTTGCTGGATTGAGGTATTTGATGATGCAGATACCTTTGCCGGGGAATGAAGGTCCACGTCTTCAGGGTCCATGTGCTTTCTTTCTTACTGTATTATTGTGAGACCTGGACTCTATGGATGTTGTCGGTACTTGGTCTCACCGGAGGACCTTCTGGTTCTGCTGGAATGACTATTACTTGTGTTACTTGCAGTGTGTGGCCACATGGTAGGGTTTTCTGGACATGATCCAGCAGGTGCCTCAGTGTTGAGGACAACAAATAGAGATGGCTACCATCGAGAAATGGGGATGGAGTAGTTGTCTCCCTGGGTGTTTGCCAAATAGGAACCAGGGTAGTGCTGCGGTGCGGTGAATGTAGAGCGGCACCAGAGTGCTGAAAATTAGCTTTACATTTTGGGAAGTCTTCAGAAATCCAAAATAAGCAGAAATGCTCTGTTGGGCAACGCAATTAAATACATTGGAAATATACAGTAAAATATTGTCTAACTTTCTCTCCAGAGCCCTGCCAACCGCTTGGCATCACAGTTAACGGGTCATGTGACAGTGAGACGGTGTTTCTGGATTGGATGGAAGCAAAAGGTGCAAAAATGTACGTGGTCTCAGCCATTGGAAATCTGGGCTACATCACGGCTCTCCAAACCAATGATACGATGGCAGAGCTCGAGTTGCCCTGTGGACAAATTTTCACCTTCACGGTTAAATCCCAAGATGATCAGTGTGACAGCCATCTGAGCCTGCCCAAAGATTTTAAAACAGGTGCACAATTTCTCTTTTACGTTTTGCCATATGAGGGTCATGATGTTGCAGAAAATTAACTTCTGTCTCCTGCCTTCTTAGGGCCCTGTGTACCGCAGCATGTACGGCGCTACACACACTGTGAGGACAGCAAGGGCTCCGTCAGCTGGGCCGTGAGCGACGGGGCGGAGTACTATTTGGCCTTTGCAGAGGCAGAGGATGGACATATACACACGTGCACTACAAACACCAGCCACTGTACCTGGAATGATCTGCACTGTGGCAAAATTTACACCGTTCATGTAATTGCCAGTGATTACATGTGTAGCAGCGCGCCAAGCAACGTCACTACAATACGAATGGGTACAAAAGATACTCAGTTATCTTGCATTAATTTGCTGTATCTGCTATTAGTCCGCCTTAATACTTATCTTACTTTATCGGCTTAATGGTGAGAATATATCTGCAACATAGCCCTGCTTTCAGATATTTTACTTTCGTGGAGATTCTGCTACCAAGTTGGAAAAGAAAATACAGAGAATCTGCACCAAATTGTGTGATAACAAATTGCCAAAACCACCTTGAAACTTTGTCTCGCAAAATCCCACCCCAGTAGTGTGGAACAGCCTTCATTCCTGAATCCAGGCCGACATGATCACCAAAATCAAACGAGGTCTTCCTCTTGTAAAATCCAATATTTTCACCAAATGTCATACAAATCATTTTATAGAGTATACTGTACTTCCCGGAGTGTAAGTCACACCTTTTTCTGTCTTATCAGCTCTTTGTTTTGGGGTTTTCATGCATTGTTTTAGTGTACTTTTATTATTGGCATTTATTATATTATTATTGTTTATTTTTTGTGCTTTAATTGCTGGGAAAACCCACTATAAATAATATTTATATTCATAACGAACAATATATAACTCACACTGTAATGTAAGTCACAGGACCTCCCAAACTAATAAAAAAAACATGACTTGTACTTTGGAAAATACAGTACTCCTGCTAACAAACCACCCAAATTTCCTTCAGTTTCATTCAGTGGTCACCAAATCCATGTTCTATATGTTTTCCATGTGCACCTTCTGATTAGTAAATGCTGGTGTTTCCGAGCTCTTGATTGATTGAACACAATTGTGGAATAATTAACAGTGGGTATAAGAGGAAGGGATGAAAACATGCAGGGCGAGTGATCTCCAGGAGCAAGGTCGGTGACCCCCTCAGTTCTAGTTTAGTATTCTGTTGTTTCGGTTCTCGCCATGTCAGTTTGTCTGAATATTGACCGAAGCAAATCAGTGTCACCTCTGATCCTTCCCACGTTTCCATATTTCTCACTGATTATGAGTTAAAGTTACATTTTTAATAATATTATAAACTCTTTAATAGTGTTAACGTTCTCACGTATGAAATTGTATTTTCAAGACACCTTTGTCTTCTGTTTTTAGCACCATGTGCACCCCAGAACTTGATCTCATCTCTGAACTGCTCTACAAAGGTTAATGTTTTACCTCGTTTTTCAAAGCAATTCTCTGCATGTTCCTGCTGAAATCAGCACTAAGCATTCTCTTCTGTTTCTTAGGTGGGATCCATGAGCTGGAACGCCAGTGAAACTGCAGACATTTATATCGTAAAAGCGGAAAGCAACAGCGGCCACAAAGTGGAGCTCAGCACCAGGGATACCTGGGCTTACATTTCTGAGTTCATGTGTGGGCAGGAGTACTACATATCTATTCAGGCATTTGACTATGTGTGCAGAAGCATCCCCAGCCAACCATCAAAACTCATAGCAGGTAGGGTCCAAACCCAAACTCTATACACTGGTGATTTGATTCTGACTGAACTCTCTGCTCTGGTTTCTCAAAGAAAAAGGGAATCAGTATGTGTCATTTCATGCAAATACAGTTTGTCACCACAATAGTCACATTATTGTAGCGCTGTGGTAGAAGTAATACACTGGCCTTATTTTTCATTGAGAGTGCTTTCCGTTTCCCCCCCCAGAACCCTGTAAGCCCACCGGTGTTGCCAGCATCATGAAGTGCTCTGCTAACCTAGCTATGATATCATGGACCTCCTCGGCTGGGGCACAGTTTTACACTGCCACCATCACAAATGAAGACGGCCAATCGAAAGCATGTCTGTCCAACGTCACGCAGTGTGGCATAGCAGACATCCGCTGTGGACAGACGTACACAGTCACCGTTGTTGCCAGCAACCAGCAGTGTGACTCTGAGCCCAGTGATCCTGACGCTGTAGAGTCCGGTGAGGCATCTATTCTATATTCTGTCATAGTTTCTACTTTGGCAATTGTATTCTATCGAAGTTCATGCAGGTACAATAGAATTTTGCCAAGAGCTCTAGTGTTAGACATTTGGGGTAGATTACCCCGATTATGGGGTACACATCTCATTTACTTAATGGTATTTTATGTTCTGCCTGCACGCTGAATTCTGTTAGAGTATATCTTTAAGTGTTTCCAGCACCGAGAAGTCTTGTGTCTAAAGCATTAGGTCATATAATCAATGTTCTTTTCCAAATATCATCTCTTCAGTGCCTTGTGTTCCTACTGATGTGATGGTGAAAATGGACTGCTCCAAAAACATGGCACACTTGTCCTGGAATGCCAGCAAAGGAGCCCTGTCTTATAAAGCCATGGTTGTGAATTCACGAGGACATCCCGTGTCCTCCTGTGAGGTCACTGACCTGATGTGCTACATCACCAACCTGGCCTGCGGCCAGTCCTACTCCACTGAAGTCGTGGCACTGGACGATACGTGCTCAAGTTTGCCCAGCAAAGCTGTCAGCTTCAACTCAGGTAGAACAACTTCAGCAAACATTTGTCAAACTTGAACACCAGCTTTAAGATATCAACAACAGTTCTTACTCAGATTTACGCAGTGATATAATTAACTGCAGACGAAACTTACTGCAGAAAGGGTTTTCATCTGTGGAAGCACATTCTTGCATTCAAGGATAATGTACATCTAATGTCATATTTCTGTCATATTAAATATTTTCCTACAAGTTAACCATTTCTTCCCTCCATCCAACAGTTCCCTGTACACCTAACATCAGCTCAGTGGCTTTGGACTGTTACACCAACTCAGCCCTGTTGAGCTGGGGATATGCTAAAGGCGCTGTATACTACACCGCCACAGCCCAGTCTGCTAACAGCCATGTTTCTACGTGTCAATCCAACTTCACCAACTGTGAGTTGCAGAAGCTGATGTGTGGACAGACCTACACTGTGTTCACTATGGCCTCAGATGGACAATGTGACAGCCCCCCAAGCACCAGTCTACAAGTCGATTCAGGTAACTCCTACCAAATTCTTGTCAGTCATTCTGTCTATATCCTTCTTCTATCACTGCATGATAAATGTGGCTGATCCATACTAGTCATGAATTTCAGTTTTATTATCAAAAGACTAGTGTTTGTTATGCAGATGAAAAAATAGTACCCAAAATGCAGACAGCCACAAACTGACTGGGTAAAATAAGTGATTTAATTTACCAAGAGTCCAAAGGCTAGGTATCTGTCCAAACAGTCCAAAATGTACCACAGGCATGGGTAGAACAGATGTTGAGGCTAGGCATAGCCGGTACAGGAGGTGCATGAACAAACTAGTAAGGACTGGATGAAGGAGCTGGTCTTTTAAACTGCACAGGAGAAGATGATTGATTTGCAGGTGCTGAGAGGCCAGAAGGTCAGCCATGCCCAGCCTAAGACTCACAAGACAAACAGAAAATGGTCAAATCCTCACAGAAAAAGGCCAAATCCTCAGAAGACAAACAGAAAATAAATCAAATCTTCACAGTGTTAGGACATGGGCATTAGAACTCTGCAAAATAACATAATCTCAGTATAAAATATGTGTTCTTTTCATTTTTATTTTCAGCTACATATCATTAAATGGGGGAGGGCAGGATGAATTATCTGTACTGCAGCCAGCCAATAAAGGGCGGTGAACACATTTTGGCTTCATTGTCATTATCTCTTCTACCATCCTTCTGCCCCATTTATGATGTAAAAATTAATGCAAATTATGTATAATATTTTGAAACTGAAAGAGACATAATACGTCAGTGGCTTCTCTGTTGCTAGGGAGCAGGAATGGCAGCATTAACAATTACCTGCCAATGTAATGTCCAAGTATGGACAAAAATATCAATTTTGAAGGTCAGAAATGTCAGTTATGAAACAAGAAGCCACTGACATTGATTACCATTAAAAGAAAAACAACACCTCATGTGTTATGAATTATGTATTTAGGGACGTGGAAAGTGTATTTCCTTTATGTCTGTCAGAATTTATACAGAAGAGAGTACCTTTAAATAAGCATAATACCAATAAGCATGGTGCACATACTAGAGATTTGCTATAGTTTAGCCACTGACCATGCTAGAACCTTCTATTTAAAGTGGTGTCTACAAATAAATTAAAAAAATCTAACCATGCAAGAATTTGCACTTTCTTATTTAGTGTTTTCACTCACATTGTCTCTTTTCTTCCAGTGCCGTGTGCTCCTGAGGCTGTCGTAGCTGAAGTGGACTGCACTATGAACTCAGCCCGCGTGGAGTGGCAGAGCAGCATCGGGGCCAATTCCTACATCGTCCAAGCCATCGGCCTGCAAGAACACACATCTGGCTGTGAAACACACTCCCAGTCCTGCATCATCTCAGATCTCATGTGTGGTTTCACCTACAACATCAGCGTGCTCGCCGTGAACAGCGTGTGCAACGTGACAGAGAGCACTGTCACACAGCTGCAAACAGGCGAGGATCAGAATCATTGAATTTGTGATTATTCTGTAATCTTCCATATTATTTATATGGATTTTAAAGTGCGTCTGCCTCTGTGCAGTGCCTTGTGTGCCCCAGCAGGTGGAGGCCCGGGTTGACTGTAGTTTTGGTGATGTGGCCGTCTCTTGGGAGCACAGTAAAGGGGCGTCTTCCTACACTACTGTTGCCATGGGCAACGGTGGTTACGCAGCCACATGCAACAGCAGCGAGACGTCGTGCCACTTCAGCAATTTACTTTGTGGTATTTCCTACTCCATCACCGTGTCGGCATCAAGTGACGAATGTGCCAGTGCCGGAAGCACTGCCGTGCAGATCGACACAGGTAGAATCAGCATTTAGGAATTTTTTTCTTTTCAGACTAATGCAGCTCTTTACAGGTTTTATCCAAAAAAGACTCATATCAAACTACTGTATTAGGATTATGAAATCCAAGTGAGTGAATTCTCTCTTCAGACTTCAGACAACTTTATTGATCCCAAAAAAGGGCAATTATGTTTACACTCCAATTACCTCAGACAAGATACAGCAATTAATTCACAATTATTACTTGTTTACCGTAATAATGGCATCAGAATTAATATACATTTGACATTGTTTATGTGCACTAAACTTGAAGCAGTCCGTTATCCGAATTGAGGTAAAGTGGGTGAAGGCCGCTGCAACTGGAGTCGCGCCTCCGCTAGCTTGGGGGGAACAGGGACCTCCCGCAGCTTAAAAACCGCGCAGCCCCCGGAGAGGGAAGGGGTGGCGTGAGCAGCGACCGGGATGGGGTGGGGGAGCAGGAAGGGAGGTAAAGGGAAAAATGGAGCATGCTTCAGTCTTGTCCATGTTTAAGTCTGTCAGTTTATTGTCTTTGTGGGTTGAGATAAGAAGGAGCCGAATAATCTCACCAGAGCCTGAAGACATTCCTCTGGAGGAAAACATTGGGCAATTTGTCCTTGAGGCTAGATAAGGCTGGAGTGTTGTGGTTGAGCAGTGGAAAAACACTTTTAACAGTTCCACTTGAGCAACCAAATCCCAATTATGAATTAAGAATATTCCCAATTCTGAATTAAGAATATTCACCGGCCTCCGAAACTTTCAGCTTAAACTGCAATGCACGCATCAGCTCCAAGATGTCATCCAATTTGCGTCTGAGTTCAAGAGTCATCACAGTCTGAGAATGCACTGCCTTGCCAACCTCATTAATAATGACGGACAAGCGAGGGGCTGTGGTTCTTGATGCCGCCGTCTTGCCAATTTTCCAGTAGATCAGGGCAGCACATAAGCCAAAAAGTACCAGCCCTGCTACCATGAGACCAAAAATTAATAAATCCTCGATGTCCTCAACGGAGAAAGGCGCCAATCATTTACCAAAGATTAGAGACAAGCATACATGCTGAGTTGTTCTACAAGCTCACTATAGATGGTTGGAGTAAAATTGCAACCTGGTGGAGTTTTACATAAAAACGATCATTTTATCAGCCAATTTGACAACACAGGCAGCAGCATGTCTATTCTGCAAAACGTGATCCAGTGACACCTACAGTATGATCTGTGACATATCAGGATGAAATAGCCTGGATTTTTATTGTCAGCATTCTGTAAAACAGCCTACCAATAAAGCCTTTTAATAATGTTTAAGTCTAACCGCCAATCTGCTACTGTCAGCCTGACTGACAGTGTTGCCCTTTCACAATAAAGGTCTAAAGGTGGTCTGAGTGCAGCTGCCACTGGTTTGCATGAATATGCTTTTGTTGTGAAGCAAATATGAGTAATCAGTAACAGGTGGCAGAAGGTGGCAGTGCTATTAGACTACACAAGGAAATACTTCTTCAGACTCACTCAAGACTAGTAAACAATTTAGAAAGTACTAAATTTAATGTAATTCTGTTAAACCCTACCCATTCTTCATTTTATGTAGAGTTATCCAGTGTAAAACACATGCCAAATCACTATGCAGATCCATATTGGACCTGGACAAAAAAAGGAGAAGCCAGAAGAACTTAACTACTATTCATCTCTGACCAGTGATGCCGGTAACGCATTACTCTAATCTAACCACTTTTTTTAGTAATGAGTAATCTAACGCATTAATCTTTTCAAATCAGTAATCAGATTAAAGTTACTTCTCCAAGTCACTGTGCATACTATTATTTTTGTATTGTGAGTCGATAGCAGCATTAATCTTGGTCCATGGGCAGGAGGTCGGGGTTTGACTGAACTGCCCACTTTAAGCGAGCTGTGAGCTTTTCATCCGTGGTTTTCTGCAGCAGCTATGACTCGTCCTCACCTCTTAAAGCGCGGTGACAACAGCACACCTGCACTGAGCTTTACAAAGACATTTTTATGCTTTTTCTTCTTTAATTTAGAATTCTGAGCTGAGCTGCTCCGTATCTGCTCGCTAAAAACAGCTGATCCTCCGCGACACATCAACAACTAACACTATTTTCCACTCAAATGCGCCTAAACTCTCTTTCTGAGGACCACATGATGTGAAAACGCAATAAAACTTTCTTACCTGTAAATCTGGTCATGTTTTCTGCATAAATAAATGTTATCCATTCTTTGTGCTCAAACGCCAAAGCAGGGGCGAATCCAGATGGAATGGGGGCGTGGGTGATGTGCCCCCCCACAACACCCCTAGATTAAAGGTCCAGTTTTGAAGCCTTTTTTTTTACTACAACTACTAATACTACTTATAATAATAATAATTTCGACAAGTAAAATGTTTAGAGAGAATTTAAATGTTAGAAAAATGCTAGAAATAATTTAATAGTTACATTTCTAAACAATCTAGGTTAGAAATGGCAAGTTTTGCTGTTACAGTGCTGTCAGCAGTTAAATATGAGGTCAAGAAAGAGGTCTTTATTTTACCTTTTATAAAACAAGTATTTATTTTCATTGAAGTCAAGAAAGGGTGACTATGAAGTGAGTTTTGGCAAAACAGGTATCATTGTCATGTTGAAGTGGCAAAGGGTTGTTGTTGGCAGCTGGGGAAAGTAACTAAAAAGGTAACTAGTAATCTAACTTAGTTACTTTTACAATTGAGTAATCAGTAAAGTAACTAAGTTACTTTTTCAAGGTGTAATCAGTAATCAGTAATTGGATTACTTTTTCAAAGTAACTGTGACAACACTGGCTCTGACATTTTGAAATTCTAATCCATAGAGATGAGAACCAGTGAACCTCCTATTTTGGGTCAAGTTGACATATTCTACAATGTAAAATGACCAGAACATAAAACAGAGAAAAAAAGACTTTAAGTGACTGCATGGTGAGGAAATAGAAGCATCTAGTGGTGAGCCTGTAGTGCTATTTGTTGGGCCGTGTGTTGTTGTTTGTCCTGTATGAGCTGGATGGACAGATGAAAGATAAATGAGCACCAATAAGATGTATCACAGAGGGATTTTACTGACACAACGTACAAGCCAATATTCCTGAAATTTGAGGATTGTTTTGTTTTATGCATCTTATTCTGTAGATGGTGTGCTGCGGTGCTTATAGTAGCTGATAACAAAAAACACATTTAATTATCCAGTATTTTATTCTAGTCAAGAACGTTGCTGTTAAATATTAAATGACGGTTTGAAGCAGGAAACAATATAAAGACATACTGTGGAGAAGACGAAATAATGTTGTTGTTTTTTTTTTTTTTTGTTTTTTTTTTGCAGTACCCTGTGTGCCTCAGAACGTGTTCGCTGAGATAATGTGCAGTAACAACACAGGACTGGTGTCATGGGAAGAAGGAGACGGCGCAACATCCTACATGGTGCATGCTTATGGACTCGATGGTCACAGGACCAAGTGTAACAGCACTGCAACCAGCTGCCAGCTACCCAGCATGCACTGCGGGCAGCTCTACAACCTGACATTAACAGCCCAGGATGGGCAGTGTGATAACAGCAACGCCTACCTCAGCCTGCAGTCAGGTATACACGAAGAATAAGACCATAAAAATAATGACTTGATGACTCGTTAAATGTCTCATTTTGGTGATTGACTCAAATTTAGAAAAATGTGATACTTCCAACAACAATACAACACCAATGAGATTTTGAATAAGATCAGCTTTGGGGCTTGAGATTAGCACGTCAGCTAAGGTTTCTGGGCCAGATATGATCAGATATTAATTTGTTCAATTTATATCAGATCATCACAATAATGCAGTCAAGTTTCAAACTATCAATCGATGTAAAAGCATCAGGATTGCATTTGGGCACAGACTTCTGCCACAGTCTTCTCTTCTATGATATACTTTTGTAGCACTTCTGTTGCCATAAAGACTGAAACCATTTCCATGAAAGGATACTTTGCTCCATTAGAGTATAACGCTTATGTGCAAAAATACGTATAATGTGTAGGATCTGTGAATCTTACACATTCAGAGATGTAAATATGTTTGAATTTTCAAATTTCTTCAAATATTTTCTGTGAAATTTATGAAAATGCCCAAAATTCTATATGTCTCAATGTTAAGGAAAGAAAAATTATTGGATCCCTCTTAATTCATTGAACTCTTTCTTGGTTCCCCTACAACAAATTTGGTGAAAATCAGCCCTGTAGTTTTTGTTTTAAATGTATTATTATTATTATTATTATTATTAAACATTTCCTTGTTTTATTGATTAATTTTACCACAGAGATGAAGAACACAAACATCATAATTATTGGTTATTAAAAAATTACGTTAATGTTACTTCACGTGCAGGCCTTCCTGAGTTTCTTTGACTTGCCTCTGTGTGTGAATAAAGGTTTTGTTAATTTTTTAAAGGAAATCTATTGATAGAGTTTGCAAATTTGATCTAATTCAGTTCGGTTTATGATATATTGTTTAAAAACGTTAAACAAAAATCCAAACGAGAATGAATTCTTATATTCCTATTCGTGATGTGCTGTTTCCTTTTTTTTAGGGGTTGACCAATTATCGCTACCGATAATCGGCCAGGCTGATATTTGGTCGACTTAAGGCTGATAATCGGGCGACTTCTTCACTTTTTTCACTGAGTTCTGCCTGTTTTTAACCTTCCTGCTGCTGTTCTTCGGCCATCCCTCACGGTATCACCCCCTCTGTTTGTTTCCCCTCAGCACCCTGCAGCCCGACAAATGTCAAAGCTGCTTTGCAGTGCCACTTAGACTCCGCTGCGGTCACATGGGAGCAAGCCAGCGGAGCATCTGCATACCACGCAGTGGGTGTCACAGCAGACGGTCACTACAGGCAGGAGTGCAACAACACGGAGACCTACTGTGACCTGAACAACCTGCTGTGTGGGCAAACCTACAACGTGAGCGTGTTCAGCCACGACGAGTCCTGCAGCAGCCTGGAGAGTGACAGGGCGTACGTACGCACAGGTACACAATCCCCCCGAGCGCCGTAAAGACCCGTTTTACTTTTCTACTTATAATATGCAGAGCTGAATTTTTTTCATCAATTAATTAATTGATTACATAAGTAGTAGTCAAATATTTTGATTGTCAGTTGATTGTTTAAGTCATTTATCAAGAATAAATGTGAAATTTTATAATCTACTTCAGTAAACTGTTCCCAAAAACCAGGACAGACTGGTTTCTGTTGCTTTCAAACTATTTCCAGCATGTTTTAAATTGTTTTAACTGATTTATAATTGTTCTAAACAAGTGCTAAAATGTAGATAGAGCTCTAATAATCACCTAAATAAACACAAGATTTTGACCATGTCTATATTATCAGCCTTTAATCCATTTTGAACTTTTATCCAAATACAACTTGGTTTTGAATGAAACATTAAATCACTGGTAAACTAATCTAAACTTGATTTAAACTTGCTACATTTCAGAAAAACCTGAATATCTTTCCATTACATGCAGCTAGTTGGATAATTCCTGAGTCCTTTATTTTGTAATATTTATGCTATTTTATGCTCTAAAAAATTAACAATGAAAATACTGAGCAGATTAACAAAGCAGTATTGATATTCAGAAGGGAACTTAGCAGATGCTAATTGCTCAACTTTTATCCTTGCCAAACCTCCACATTTTGTCCTCATTGCAAAGATTACTCATCTTGTTCGCGGAGCTTTGGTGGTGATCATTGGTCTTTGCTTGTGATAGCTGAAATTTTATGCTAACCTCTGAACTTTGATCTTATTCATACCTCCACACTGTGTCCTGATTACTCAACTTTAATCTTGATTGATGAACTTTGATCATCATTCACCTTTTTTCATGATTCCTGATCTTTGATCCTGACAGCTGAACTTCAACCCTGATCACTAATATTTAATCCTGGAGGCTGAACTTTAAACATGATCACTGACATTTAAGATCCTGATTACTAAGCTTTGATTCTAATTATTGGATTTAAAACAGCTGGGCTCAAAGTCCAGCTTTAAGAATCAAAGTCAGGATCTGCTCTATGATCATGATCTGCTGCCAAATTCATCAGCTCCACCCCTCCGTCAAGTTTCATTTAGGGTTTATTTCAACCTTCAACAAACCATCCAATACCCATACTGGTGACCTTCTCTGTGCTAGTACTTTTAGTGATCATAACTGTAATAAACATGGAAGATGAAATAATAACTTTAAGAATTACATAGTTATTCCTCATAGTTATTAGAATCATTTGCACAGTCATTGAATGATACTGTAAATATTTCAGTATACCTCCTGAGGAATTCATGAAAAGTGTTCACTTTTGGATTCATTTTCCTTCTCCTCTCTCACCTCCTGTCAGTTCCCTGTGCACCGCAGGATGTGGCAGTGGCTGTCAGCTGTGCTGAGGGTGCAATGACCATATCCTGGTCCCCAAACCCCGATGCCGAGTATTTCCATGTGCTGGCAGTGAGTAACAACTGGGCAAGGCTCCACTGTAACTCAAGTGGTTCTGCGTGCACCATCAGAGGCCTGACATGTGGACAGAGCTACAACATTACCGTGATATCTGTAAGAGATGGCTGCGAGAGCAAGAAGAGCGCTGCTGTGCACGTTTATTCAGGTAGATCATGTCATAACACTCTAGATTTTGTGTGTGTGTGTTTTTCAGAATTAGAGCCTGGCCAGCATGGATTTTTGGGGGACCAATACTGATATTAAGGAGTAAAAAAAAAAAAAAAAAAAATCATAATACTGATATATATATATATATATATACGCAACACTTTTGGTTTTGCTCCCATTTTGTATGAGATGAACTCAAAGATCTAAAACTTTTTCCACATAAACAATATCACCATTTCTCTCAAATATTGTTCACAAACCAGTCTAAATCTGTGATAGTGAGCACTTCTCCTTTGCTGAGATAATCCATCCCACCTCACAGGTGTGCCATACCAAGATGCTGATTAGACACCATGATTACTGCACAGGTGTGCCTTAGACTGCCCACAATAAAAGGCCACTCTGAAAGGTGCAGTTTTATCACACAGCACAATGCCACAGATGTTGCAAGATTTGAGGGAGCGTGCAGTTGGCATGCTGACAGCAGGAATGTCAACCAGAGCTGTTGCTCGTGTATTGAATGTTCATGTCTCTACCATAAGCCATCTCCAAAGTCGTTTCAGAGAATTTGGCAGTACATCCAACCAGCCTCACAACCGCAGACCACGTGTAACCACACCAGCCCAGGACCTCCACATCCAGCATGTTCACCTCCAAGATCGTCTGAGACCAGCCACTCGGACAGCTGCTGAAACAATCGGTTTGCATAACCAAAGAATTTCTGCACAAACTGTCAGAAACCGTCTCAGGGAAGCTCATCTGCATACTCGTCGTCCTCATCGTGGTCTCGACCTGACTCCAGTTCGTCGTCGTAACCGACTTGAGTGGGCAAATGCTCACATTCGCTGGCGTTTGGCACGTTGGAGAGGTGTTCTCTTCACGGATGATGTGAAGGAGATGTGTTGCACTGCATGAGGCAAATGGTGGTCACACCAGATACTGACTGGTATCCCCCCCCAATAAAACAAAACTGCACCTTTCAGAGTGGCCTTTTATTGTGGGCAGTCTAAGGCACACCTGTGCACTAATCATGGTGTCTAATCAGCATCTTGATATGGCACACCTGTGAGGTGGGATGGATTATCTCAGCAAAGGAGAAGTGCTCACTATCACAGATTTCGACTGGTTTGTGAACAATATTTGAGGGAAATGGTGATATTGTGTATGTGGAAAAAGTTTTAGATCTTTGAGTTCATCTCATACAAAATGGGAGCAAAACCAAAAGTGTTGCGTTTATATTTTTGTTGAGTATATATATTTACAAGGCCAATAGTGCCTGTAGTTAAAGAATCACCCATATATATATATATATAGTTAAAGAATCACCCATATATATATATATATATGGGTGATTCTTTAACTACAGGCACTATTGGCCTTGTAAATGTAATTTCCACCACACCAATGCCTTACAATATAAAGCGCCTTGGGGCAACTGTTTGTTGTGATTTGGCGCTATATACATGTGCTCTGATGTCACTGTTTATCTCCATAGAAACTACCCAAACAATCTTTCATACAAACTGTTTAAAGGGACATTACAGTATTGTGGTGGAAATTACGGCAATAGTGTGGGACAACTACATTTTGTTTAAAAAAAATCACAACAGTTGTATGACATTGAATACCCCAATTATGTTTTGATTATTTTACTGATATTTTATTCAGAGATATTTTAAAACATTAGAAAAAACGTTTCTTTACCATTCATTTTTATCATTGAAGATCAAAAGTCTGGGTGTGGGACAAGCACAAAACGGCAATATTTGCATATAATGATGCTGAAAAAGGTGAAAAAGTCATCATAGACTACTAGAACAAATTTCTTAACACACTTTCATTGTAAAGATAACTATAAAAGTGTGAAATTTCCCCTTTTTTCTGTTTTTCATACAATATGATCAAAGGACATAATAAGTGCCCGTAGTCTAAGAATCACCCATATATATATATATATATATATATATATATATATATATATATATATATATATATATATATATATATATATATATATATATATATATATATATATATATATACGAGGTCTGTTAGAAAAGAAACCGACCTTTTTATTTTTTTCAAAAACTATATGGATTTGAAACACGTGCGATTACATCAGACAAGCTTGAACCCTCGTGGGCATGCGAGAGTTTTTTCACGCCTGTCGGTTGTGTCATTCGCCTGTGGGCAGGCTTTGAGTGAGGAGTGGTCCACCCCTCCCGTCTATTTTTTCATTGTTTAGGAATGGCTCAGAGACTGCCGCTTTGCTTGATCAAAATTTTTTCAGAAACTGTAAGGCACATCCGAGTGGACACCATTTGAGAAATTCAGCTGGTTTTCGGTGAAAATTTTAACAGCTGATGAGAGATTATGGAGTGTTACTGTCGCTTTAAGGACAACCCACGGAGCCGGAGGGCGCGCCGCACTCCGAGCCGCCGTCGTCAGCCTGTTTCAAGCTGAAAACTTCCAAATTTAAGCCTCTGTTGACCCAGGACGTCGTGAGAGAACAGAGAAGTTTCAGAAGAGGTTGGGATCAGCAGTTTAGCCAGACATTCCACTGTTAAAGGAGATTTTGTAACGAAAGATGTGCGGACGGATTCGCGCGTCGGCAGGCAGCCGCTCATGGCCCGGCGCCACAGAGAAACACCTCCGTGTTGATAACCATTCGTAAAATTCAGGCGGCTTTCGATGGTTTTCAGTCGAGTGAGTATCTGAAAAATTGTTTAACAGCTGGGCATGTTCCAACTTGTCCTGTAACGCTTCCAACGGAGGTGTTTCTCTGTGGCGCCGGGCCATGAGCGGTGTTGCACCCTCCGGCTCCGTGGGTTGTCCTTAAAGCGACAGTAACACTCCATAATCTCTCATCAGCCCTTAAAATTTTCACCAAAAACCAGCTGAATTTCTTGAATGGTGTCCACTTGGATGTGCCTTACAGTTTCTGAAAAAATTTTGATCAAGCAAAGCGGCAGTCTCTGAGCCATTCCTAAACAATGAAAAAAAAAGACGGGAGGGGTGGACCACTCCTCACTCAAAGCCTGCCCACAGGCGAATGACGCAACCGACAGGCGTGAAAAAACTCTTGCATGCCCACGAGGGTTCAAGCTTGTCTGAAGTAATCGTACGTGATTCAAATCCATATAATTTTTGAAAAAAATAATAAGGTCGGATACTTTTCTAATAGACCTCGTATATATGCCGACATTCCTAACATTTCGTGATCAAACCCTTATGGCAAAGAAATGTATTTGAGGCTTATTGTTTTCCAGTTTAAACATGAGCTTTATTATAAACATCTATAAATATAGCCAACAACCAACCAACGTATGTAACATTGCCGTCACGCTGCATTCACTCAGAATGGTAGTCAGCATGTCACATCGCTCAGCATTTGCATAAAATAGACTTCTCATTTATTTTGGCCCCGCCTTGCTGGTGGCATAGTGACCACTTGTCTCTTGTTTGTGTTTGAAAATAAATGGCAACTGGTCGCTTTGCCTCTGTGTCATATCGCTAATATGACCAAGGAGTGATGGGGGTCCCAGCCATGCTTGACAGTATTGTAAGCAATGCTGATGAAGTGCCATCTGCTGAACAGAGTATGCAATGACACCATTTCCAACAGCCAAAATTTTTTTTCTGCCTTGTTTATATGGTAAAATGAAAGTTGTCATATCGGCAAATATAGCACCGATACTGATATGGTCATAAAAGGCTTATTTTGGTTAATATTATTGGCCAGCCGGTATATCAGTCAGGCTCTAGTAAAAATTCAAAGACTCACTCCCTCAAATTTAAAATTATTGGGGTTGTCTGCAATTTGCGCTTTTGTGTCACTGTCATCCCTATTGCACAACTGACAGAACTAGTAGCTAATTTTGTGTTTCTCCCTCCGTAGCTCCATGCGTGCCGACAAAACTTTTCAGTCGTCTGGACTGTGTAACAAATAACGCCTGGGTGACCTGGGATACTTCAGATGGAGCCTCCAGCTACTTTGTCCTGGCACAAAGTGGAAGGCACAGTTCCAGCTGCAGTGACTCCTCCTCTACCTGTAGCGTGCCGGATCTGAAGTGCTCCACACTTTATTCCTTCTACATCACTGCCATCAACAAAGACTGCCACAGTAACCAGAGCAGCCCCGTTACGCTTCAGACAGGTATTCAGAAAACCAATACTATAACCATCCAGTAGCCAACTGTGACTAATTCCGATGAACTGAGCTTGTGTTTTAGCATATTCACAAACCTGTCTTGTTTTGACGTATCATTCCCTGTCCTGTAGGTCCCTGTGCTTTCACATCCATCAGCGCTGTGACACAATGCAACAGCGACACAATCCTAGTTGAGTGGGAGGTGATGGGCAACACGCGGATTTACTTGGTGACAGCTGAAGGCCATGACCAAAGCATCCTTACCTGTAACACCACCTCAAGCTCGTGTGTGCTCCAGGATGTACGCTGCGGCATGCACTACAGCATCATTGTTGCAACAGCGTCCGATAAGTGCAGCAGCCTCAGAAGCCCTCCGAAGAAAATCACAACAGGTGCGTTTCAGCATGCCTTAGCTCACACAGAGTGTTTGATGTCTCTTTGCTTCTGCAGACTGATATATGAAAATGTGGTTTCTGTGTCACACACAACCTGTCATTCTGTAGTTTTTGGTCATAGTAAGCAGACTTTAAGATCGAATGAAGCAGACCAGGTACCTCATTGGTAAAAGTTTTGGACTACTGCCCAAATGACTGGGGTTCAGTTCTTGCTGAAGCTACCTGTCTGAGTCTTTCATCTCCATTGTCCCAGTCCACCTAGCTGGGGATGTAACCAGCAGTGGACTAGCATCCCATTCAGGAGGAACAGTAGACTTTCATCTGCTTCCAGTCATGGGGATAAACACTTGCCAGATGGGTCTCAGGGCCTGTATCAGACTTACTTCTTGTAACCAGGTGAAGTCCAGATTGTTCCTACTAACTAACAGCTAGTGGGGAATCCCACTTTGGTTGACCTGGTAGCGTGTTGGCCTCATGAGCGAGAAATCTGGCATTCAGACTCCACCGGAACCACAAATATCTATCTCTCGGTTACATTAGTTTGAGAAAGAGCAACATCTGGTAAGAGCTTATGGACAGATATTAGACAATGCTGATATATAGGGACCCAGTGCTGCAAGTCCTACTGTATAGTGTGAGACTTGGACTCTAACCAGATGATACTTGGTTGTGGCTGGATTGACTTGGTCTCAAATGAGCAGTTACTTGGACCGACTACGGTACTTGCATTTAGAGCAAAAATCAGATACCACACTACACCCATGTGACATGTTTCCATGATATAGTGCTCTGCTGTGTTGGTGTTGAGGACCCCAAGCACTGGACAGATAGATGGGGATGGACCAGTAACAGGCCTGTGTGGCTGTCAGTCAAAACCCAGAGTGGGTCCATAGTGAGGTGGATGCAGTGACATGCAGTACCTCAACATTTCCTCAGAACTGTCCCGACCTAACACCAAAACTGTGGTGGAGATTCAATGCAATTTGTATTTTGTGCACTCGTTAACATATAATTGTACTTCAGATTAAAATGTTTTGATGATTTTTTTTTTTTTAGATAGGCAGCTCTTGAATATCAATCAATCAATTCAATCAATTTTATTTATATAGCGCCAAATCACAACAAACAGTTGCCCCAAGGCGCTTTATATTGTAAGGCAAGGCCATACAATAATTACGTAAAAACCCCAACGGTCAAAACGACCCCCTGTGAGCAAGCACTTGGCGACAGTGGGAAGGAAAAACTCCCTTTTAACAGGAACAAACCTCCAGCAGAACCAGGCTCAGGGAGGGGCAGTCTTCTGCTGGGACTGGTTGGGGCTGAGGGAGAGAACCAGGAAAAAGACATGCTGTGGAGGGGAGCAGAGATCAATCACTAATGATTAAATGCAGAGTGGTGCATACAGAGCAAAAAGAGAAAGAAACACTCAGTGCATCATGGGAACCCCCCAGCACTCTAAGTCTATAGCAGCATAACTAAGGGATGGTTCAGGGTCACCTGATCCAGCCCTAACTATAAGCTTTAGCAAAAAGGAAAGTTTTAAGCCTAATCTTAAAAGTAGAGAGGGTGTCTGTCTCCCTGATCCGAATTGGGAGCTGGTTCCACAGGAGAGGAGCCTGAAAGCTAAAGGCTCTGCCTCCCATTCTACTCTTACAAACCCTAGGAACTACAAGTAAGCCTGCAGTCTGAGAGTGAAGCGCTCTATTGGGGTGATATGGTACTATGAGGTCCCTAAGATAAGATGGGACCTGATTATTCAAAACCTTATAAGTAAGAAGAAGAATTTTAAATTCTATTCTAGAATTAACAGGAAGCCAATGAAGAGAGGCCAATATGGGTGAGATATGCTCTCTCCTTCTAGTCCCCGTTAGTACTCTAGCTGCAGCATTTTGAATTAACTGAAGGCTTTTCAGGGAACCTTTAGGACAACCTGATAATAATGAATTACAATAGTCCAGCCTAGAGGAAATAAATGCATGAATTAGTTTTAGAGGTATGTGTCCTCTGGCTTCATGGATAGATAAAGCTGGGTATCATCTGCGTAACAATGAAAATTTAAGCAATGCCGTCTAATAATACTGCCTAAGGGAAGCATGTATAAAGTGAATAAAATTGGTCCTAGCACAGAACCTTGTGGAACTCCATAATTAACCTTAGTCTGTGAAGACGATTCCCCATTTACATGAACAAATTGTAATCTATTAGATAAATATGATTCAAACCACCGCAGCGCAGTGCCTTTAATACCTATGGCATGCTGTAATCTCTGTAATAAAATTTTATGGTCAACAGTATCAAAAGCAGCACTGAGGTCTAACAGAACAAGCACAGAGATGAGTCCACTGTCTGAGGCCATAAGAAGATCATTTGTAACCTTCACTAATGCTGTTTCTGTACTATGATGAATTCTAAAACCTGACTGAAACTCTTCAAATAGACCATTCCTCTGCAGATGATCAGTTAGCTGTTTTACAACTACCTTTTCAAGAATTTTTGAGAGAAAAGGAAGGTTGGAGATTGGCCTATAATTAGCTAAGATAGCTGGGTCAAGTGATGGCTTTTTAAGTAATGGTTTAATTACTGCCACCTTAAAAGCCTGTGGTACATAGCCAACTAATAAAGATAGATTGATCATATTTAAGATCGAAGCATTAAATAATGGTAGGGCTTCCTTGAGCAGCCTGGTAGGAATGGGGTCTAATAGACATGTTGATGGTTTGGATGAAGTAACTAATGAAAATAACTCAGACAGAACAATCTGAGAGAAAGAGTCTAACCAAATACCGGCATCACTGAAAGCAGCCAAAGATAACGATACGTCTTTGGGATGGTTATGAGTAATTTTTTCTCTAATAGTTAAAATTTTATTAGCAAAGAAAGTCATGAAGTCATTACTAGTTAAAGTTAAAGGAATACTCGGCTCAATAGAGCTCTGACTCTTTGTCAGCCTGGCTACAGTGCTGAAAAGAAACCTGGGGTTGTTCTTATTTTCTTCAATTAGTGATGAGTAGTAAGATGTCCTAGCTTTACAGAGGGCTTTTTTTGTAGAGCAACAGACTCTTTTTCCAGGCTAAGTGAAGATCTTCTAAATTAGTGAGATGCCATTTCCTCTCCAACTTACGGGTTATCTGCTTTAAGCTGCGAGTTTGTGAGTTATACCACAGAGTCAGGCACTTCTGATTTAAAGCTCTCTTTTTCAGAGGAGCTACAGCATCCAAAGTTGTCTTCAATGAGGATGTAAAACTATTGACGAGATACTCTATCTCACTTACAGAGTTTAGGTAGCTACTCTGCACTGTGTTGGTATATGGCATTAGAGAACATAAAGAAGGAATCATATCCTTAAACCTAGTTACAGCGCTTTCCGAAAGACTTCTAGTGTAATGAAACTTATTCCCCACTGCTGGGTAGTCCATCAGAGTAAATGTAAATGTTATTAAGAAATGATCAGACAGAAGGGAGTTTTCAGGGAATACTGTTAAGTCTTCAATTTCCATACCATAAGTCAGAACAAGATCTAAGATATGATTAAAGTGGTGGGTGGACTCATTTACATTTGAGCAAAGCCAATTGAGTCTAATAATAGATTAAATGCAGTGTTGAGGCTGTCATTCTCAGCATCTGTGTGGATGTTAAAATCGCCCACTATAATTATCTTATCTGAGCTAAGCACTAAGTCAGACAAAAGGTCCGAAAATTCACAGAGAAACTCACAGTAACGACCAGGAGGATGATAGATAACAACAAATAAAACTGTTTTTTGGGACTTCCAATTTAGATGGACAAGACTAAGAGTCAAGCTTTCAAATGAATTAAAGCTCTGTCTGGGTTTTTGATTAATTAATAAGCTGGAATGGAAGATTGCTGCTAATCCTCCGCCTCGGCCCGTGCTACGAGCATTCTGGCAGTTAGTGTGACTCGGGGGTGTTGACTCATTTAAACTAACATATTCATCCTGCTGTAACCAGGTTTCTGTAAGGCAGAATAAATCAATATGTTGATCAATTATTATATCATTTATTAACAGGGACTTAGAAGAGAGAGACCTAATGTTTAATAGACCACATTTAACTGTTTTAGTCTGTGGTGCAGTTGAAGGTGCTATATTATTTTTTCTTTTTGAATTTTTATGCTTAAATAGATTTTTGCTGGTTATTGGTGGTCTGGGAGCAGGCGCCGTCTCTACAGGGATGGGGTAATGAGGGGATGGCAGGGGGAGAGAAGCTGCAGAGAGGTGTGTAAGACTACAACTCTGCTTCCTGGTCCCAACCCTGGATAGTCACGGTTTGGAGGATTTAAGAAAATTGGCCAGATTTCTAGAAATGAGAGCTGCTCCATCCAAAGTGGGATGGATGCCGTCTCTCCTAACAAGACCAGGTTTTCCCCAGAAGCTTTGCCAATTATCTATGAAGCCCATACACCAAAATGTCTCCCAGAGACAACATTAAGACATAGACATGCCTGACAAAGTTTATGTTTGGTCTGTTTTAGCACCCTGTGTCCCAGAAGACGTGGCAGTGGCGCTGACATGCGAGGACGATGGGGCCACAGTGTCCTGGGCCCCCTCTGATGTAGCCATATCATACCAAGTGACAGCCAAAGCAATGGACGGACAAGATTTGGGCTGTGTGACATCATCGAGCAACTGCAGCCTGCACGGTCTGCACTGTGGCCAAACGTACAACTTAAGCGTCACTGCCAGTTCACACAACTGCAGCGGGGAACCCAGCATCAGCTCTTTCAGAAGCGGTACAGAGTCCCTCTCAGAAAAATCTGTGTTTATGTGCATTTTGGGTTTGCGTTGTCATCCCTGCTGCCTAGTTTATATTAATTATTATAAGCCTGGCAGTATTTTATTTTCCTTTAATCTCTTTTGAAATGATGACCAGTGAAGATAAGTTCATAGTATTTTTTATATGAAGCACTGCAGAGCCTCCTCATCTTATGTGAATCTGAAGTGTTCCTCTTTGTCTCCTCAGTGCCCTGTGCACCTGTCGGTCTGGCAGTGGACATTCAGTGTGAAAACAACTCTGCCATCCTGTCCTGGAATGCCACAGAGGGCACCGTGGAGTATTTCGGCTGTGCTCAAACAACAGATGGCGACATGCTTTACTGTGGCACTACTGATGCAACATGCACCATCGAAGGCCTCGAATGTGGTCACAAGTATAATTTCTCTGTCGAAGCATCGACTGGAGTCTGCAACAGCTCAGTTGGTGCGCCTCTACTGGTCGGAGCAGGTAAATGTTGGAGCTCAAAGAGGAATCAGTCATTTGAATGATGAAGAAAAGATGGTAGATGTATGAGTTTGGGAATGAGTTTGAATCAGTAAGTTAGCCCAAATGTTTTAAAGATGCTAAGTTACAAGTGTAGTCTCTGCCCTGAAATAGTTTTTAGCTATGAAAAATCGTGTTGCCTGTGCAGCCCTCGCCTATTCGCCCTATTAAGATATCACATAATCCCTTGCGTGGCTGAGATTGCTGTAGTCAAAACAATATAGAGAATCCACATGACAAGAATTGTAAATGAACATTATACAACTAAAATGTATTTTTTTATGCTTTTCATCACGTTAATAAGAGATTGCTGTATGAGACCCTGAAAACATGCTAAAACAAATATTCCAAATAATCTGTGTCTGCTATGTTTAACCTGTGTGGACTTTAATAAACACAAACCAAATTTCAGACATTTTATATATATATATTACTCTGGAACAAACTGGACAAACAGTGCTGTAAAGGACAATAAGCAGGACGTTAAAGAGCAAACTTCACTTTCCCCCAGAATGACATGAACAGTAAGCGACCGCAGCTCACAGTGATTCCCATTGAAAATAACAGAGAAACAACCTGAGCTTCTCGCGTGTTTACATAAAACAAACACAATAACAGCTTCTAAAAACCCAGAGAATATATTCACGAGAGTTTTAGGCACAATATACAAAGAGTTTTATGTTGCGATGTTAATGCTGTTGTCCGTCTGCAGCCTGATCAGAGCGTCTCAATGCATTTCTCAATGTTACTGACATCTCGCAGCACGGCGACCTCTTCGAAGTTTTGCAGGATTTGAAAGCTCAGTACGGCAAACTTACGGGTTCACCCACAATTTTGCGCATTTGGGTGGACACGCCACAATAGTGCTGAAACAACTAATCGAGCTAATCGATTAAAATTGATTATTAAAATAGTTGTCAACTAATTTAGTCATCGATTAGTTGCTAAATAACTTTGTTTTACCGCAAACGTTTTGTTTCTTCCATATAATCAACCGAGCTTTGCTTTGAATCTTGAACCAATGAAGGAGTGCTTCGAGCTGCTGCTTCATTGGTTTCATTTGTTTTATTTCTCTTTATCTTAATTTTTCACCACTAAAACCCTAAAGAGCATATGTCTGTGAGGAATATTTACCTTTTTATGTTAAACTGACCTGTTATGGTCTTCTGAAACAGTTGATAGATGTATTTTATACTAACTCCAATGCTAACATGTTAGCATGTCTGTGGCGTTTTCAGTGTTAAAGTTAGCATTAAGCTGCTGGCATTTCAGCATGTTTGTGCATTTGTTTTCTGTATAATAATTAATAGCTCAGCGTTTGTTGTTGTAAAAGAGTCAAATGTATTACAAATTATATTTGTAATTTATTTTATTTATATATTAACAATAGCAACAATAATAATAGTAATAATAACTAATAATGCTACAATATGGAATGAGCTTCCCTGTGCCCTTCGTTGTCTGGACTGTATAGATACTTTTATAAGGCAACTAAAGACGCATTTCTTTAAGTTAGCTTTTTAGCCTAATATTGTATTTTATTGTTTTTATATGTTATTTTTAGATTATTTTTGTATGCCATGTGCAGTGCTTTGTGACCCTGGTCTGTGAAAGGCGCTTTATAAATAAAGTTTACTTACTTACTTACAATACAATTTTAGAGAAAGAGACATGAGTCACATGTGTCATTGTGAAATGACCAAATAGTTTACAAGTTACACAGAGAATGTTGCACATATAATGAGTCAGGCTACAGTGTTTGATTTAGGTTTTATGGTTAACTGCTTATGCTAATTGCTCATTTGCAGCAACAAAGTACCTCTTTTTTCACCATATAGTTTATAACATTTATATGTTTCAGTGTTGTTTTATGGCAACTCAGCACTTTGATAAAGCAATGCCATTTGGAATAACTATTTTTGTTCTTTATTATAAACTGTTTTATTCTTTATTATTTTATATTTCAACAGCCAAGGGACATTTGATAATTTGTTGATTTTCAGCTATTTCAAATAATGTTCTGTTGTTAAATAAAGTGATGGATGGAGAGAAAAATTGTTTCCCTGGCACATTTTTAAAAAATTCCCCACTAATCCGATTAATTGATTAATCATGTCGAAACCCCATCAGATTCATCAATGATCCAAATAATCATTTGTTGCAGCCCTACGCCACAAATTGCATATTTATGAATGCAAGTGAGTTAAATGGCCATTGTGCACTATTTTGTGCATTTGGAAATGAAATCCTCAGTGCACATCATTAATTAATCCGCATGCACACCTTTTTACATATGTAAGCATTTAGCCTTTTAGGCTAGACTGAAACCTTCATATTGATTCTGCACTCTAAAAATGTAATGTTTCATTTACTTAAAATCGTCATCCAGTCTCACAAAACTGAGTTCAGTAACAACAACAAAACACAAAAACATGTAAGAATGCAACTTTTTGTACATTTACCCAGTTCTGTAGGACAGGTTGACATAACTAATTTATTTAATCCCAGTGTTTCAAATTTATGGCTGGTGCAGACTGAATCTGCACCCATAATTAAACATCTCCCATCGGAGTGATCCGGCTAGAAACGGTTGTGTCAGGAAAAGGCATTGATTGAAAATTAATGTAATAAAATACGGTCTGACATGATCCTGGCTACATCTGGTGCATCTCCTGTGGACTCTGCATTGGCTGTTGATCTGAGACAGATTAACTACTGAAGATGAGGTCCACCATCTATCCTGCTTTTGAGTCTGGGTTATCAGTGTTCATTAGTTCAGTGCAATCTGATTTAATACTTAGAATGTAAATAGATAATAATAGTAAGTCCCTTCGGCTGCTCCCTTGTTTGCACTCGGGGTCGCCACAGCAAATCCAAGGTGGATCTGCATGTTGATTTGGCACAGGTTTTACGCCGGATGCCCTTCCTGACGCAACTCCACATTACATGGAGAAATGTGGCAGGGGTGGGATTTGAACCCAGAACCTTCCGAACTGAAACCAAGCGCATTAACCACTTGGCCACCACCCCGCTAATGTAAATAGATAATAATAATTTTTTTAAAAATCATTCCACTACTGTAAGCTCATCTCCTTCCTCCTCAGTTCCATGTGCGCCGAATTCCGTGGATGTCCGACTGCAGGAGATCGATCAGTCTCAGTGGGTCATGGTGACATTCGAAGCCATTAACTGTTCTGATGTTGAGTACCTGGTGGAGATCTCCGGACAAATTGAAGGCAGTCAGCAGGCCCAGATAATGCTCTCTTCTTATTGGACATCCAGGATATACTTTGAATTCCCAGTGCCCTGTAGCACATGGTTTATTGTTATTGTACGCTCCAGAAACTCAGCTGGGATTGGCAAGAGCTACAACGCGTTCACTGGGATCACAGGTAACTTTAAACTTTTGGATGCTAGGTGATAGTACTCATGAAGACACATTTGACCTTAATAACCTTGATTGTCACCCAAATGATTGACCTCTGACTGATCTTGCCAAGCCAATTATGGAATCTGCCTAAACTATGCCACCTTTGGTCCAAATCAGTTTGGAAACCAAATTCTTTGTCCTTGACCATTGCCAAAATTTAATTGTTAAGGATAATTTTGGGATCTACCTTGACTGACATGCAAAAATTGGTACAACAAGACCTTTGGCCCAGATGACTGATCCCTGGCAAATTTGACCTCGTCTGCGCAATTTCAGAACCTACATGCATATGAATACAAGGACTGATTTGCTTATGACAAGCACAACTTATAGTTGTAAAAAAACAATGAATCACACAGCTTGTATTTGTAAAGCACAACACTCACCAGTTAACACCCTTTTTTGATCGTTTCCTTTCCAGCCCCTTGTCCTCCACAGAATGCGAGATACACTGGTGACAAACAGTCAGCCGTGCTGTCGTGGGATGCGTCAGTATTTGCCCAGCACTACACTGTCTACAGTACTTCCACAGGAAAACGCGTCATGCTCTGTGACACCACTGCGCTCTCCTGCCAGCTGACCAACTTCGATCCCAGCACCACTGAAGTGACAGCCAGCAACGCCGCGGGAGAGAGCAACCCTCAGCGAACTATTACAGGTCAGATTAAGCTTTCTAATGATCTACAAGTTTGTCGTTTTCTTTTAGCTGCTAGTTAAGCAACCGTACGCAGAAAATAGAAAAATTTTAAATGTGATATTTTATTAATATACTCACAGACCACTAGGGGTCTCTTGCCGACCACTGTTTGAGAAAGGCTGGTGTTTGCCAACAAAAAAAAGGCTGATTTCTATCTAATAAATCTACTTAGCACAAATTTAAAGTACATCCGTGCAGTATAATTTTGTTGGAGTTGAGACTACATATAGTTGTTGGATGGAAATCATGTACAAAATTGAACTGAGTTCATCCAGTGAGGGTTTTTATAATGTATGCTGCTGTGATTAGAAAAAGCTCCAAGCCTGTCCGTCTTTCAAATATGTCATATTTTCAGTATGTCACATTTCAAACAAAGTTCAGTCCAGTGGTGACAACACTGATTTCATCTCCTTCCTCTTTAATTGATTAGCCAGTTATTTTACCAGAATATTGCAGCAATATATGAGTTTGATGTTCAAATATACAGGACTGCATATTATATATATATTTTTTAAGTAATACGTCATATATATTGTTCTGTTAATAATATAACCATCTTATTTTTATGAATTTATGTTGCACCTAGTTTTGTTCTCTTTTATGAAAAACCTGAGATGCATAACAATTTCCAACTTTGCACCACGATTTATTCTGTATAATGAATTACTTAATCTCATCTTTTGAAAATCAAATTTTCTGGAATCTAAAATATCTCTCCTCATGTCCCTCAGGTCCAGTGATAAATCGTGGAAGAAGGGATTTGCAGGACATTCATGGTAAATTAATCTTAAAAGTGAAAAATAAATCTTTACTGTTTTGTGTTTATGCCTTGATTTAAGTGTTATCTGTTAGTGTCTGATAACTGCTGAATGAATGAATGAATGAATGAATGAATGAATGAATTCTACCTCACAAACTGCAAACAAATGGAGTGCCGAGTAATATGAGTTATTCCCTATCTTTACTCAAACGCATGGTCTTTCAGTTTGAGAGCATGAATTGTTCTGCTCTGGAGTGTCGATTGGACAGTACCACATTCAGAGCAGTATACAGGAGCAGCTTGTCAAGTGTGTAGACAGTGCCATCTTGTGGTTGTAGGAGAGGGTGAGGTATTTTTAATTAACATGGGTAGCCAAAGAAAACCCAGACCTTATGTTCAGAAGAGTCTGTGACACATGGTCTCCACCTCCTCAGTCAGTACCCGTGTTCGAATTGCCAGTTAGGAACTTGGCTGTGATTTGGAAAGGAATCTGGATCACTGGCATCAGAGTTCAATGTGCAAAACATTACACAACCACCTCTTCAAAGATGATCAGATGATCCCTAGAAATGATAATCTATATTTTCAGCATATAAGTCACTTTGAAATAGAAGTCGTAGGTCCAACCAAACAAGTAAAAAAAGAAAAGTGTAGTTTTTTTAGTGCAGAAAATATGAAGTTAATATTCCTTCAGCAAATTACAATATAGTTACAACTTACAATATATTCTGAGTAAGATTTGTCTGTTTCCTTCTTTACTCATGCTGAAGTGAAGAGGTGATTTTTGAACCACTATTGCATCTTTAGTGTTGCAAAATGAAACCAAACGTTTTTTTCACAAATCTGTGTGTTTGTGATGTTTGGCTGTTTCAGACGGAGTGAATGTAAAATTATAAGGTGATTCTTGAACGTGGACTGAAGGTACGTGAAGGATACAGATCAGGAACCACTCGACACTGAAGAGGAACAAGCCAGACAGGCATAACCAATAGTGCCCCCTCCACAGATAGACACCGGACTCCGCACAATCACTGGCTACAGTGTGTGATATCTTTGTCTTTGTCCGTAAAATTCTGTTGCTTCCACTTCAACTCTTTCTGGGGGAAAAATGTAATAATAAAAGTTACTACAGCTACAGTTCTATGAGTTTTCTGTAACAGAGTTCTGTATCAAAATTCTTCTGCTGTTTGGGATGTTTTATACATGTCACAAATGAAGCTCCCACCTGAGGGGCGCCTGTAGATTGTGATGCATATGATGAATCTTTGTCTTACTGTTAGCATTGGGTTGTATAAATTGTCAAAAATGTGGCTGGTATCATAGCATATAGCTGTTTAACAAATTCTAAATTATATTTATCAGATGTTTCTATTTTTCAGATAGGCCAAGTCTTTTTCACATCTTCTTGGATCCTCTGGATAACTGTTAAAAATAGCATAAGCAAATAAAGTGATAATTTATCAAGCAATATTTGTAAAACCGTGCAGTATATTTCCTTTTTGTTGTACTATATGACTTCTCATTTTGTGAAAACTTTGACAAAGATCTTTTTTTAACAGTCACAGCAAATATTAAATAAATTGTAAATGTGAAAAAAATTCTTCTGTATAAAATCCAGTGCTAATTTTCCCCCTTTAGGTAACAGTGCAAAAGCTGAAAAGAATCTTTGTGGATTTTACCATTTATGAAACAAAAAGTCAATGAGTTTCTGGTTTTTGCTCATTAAACATAACACTTGTATGATTTAATCATTGTAAATTAAATATATTTACCTCCGGCAATGAAGATGGAGGAGGTTGTTATTGCCCCTGTTTGTTTGTTTGCCTGTTTGTTTGTTTGTGAACAACCTGGAGCCCACAATTGTTCATATATTGTTATGAAATATTTTATTGAAGATTCATATCCTAGATTCATAGGCAAGAACTGACACAATTTTCAAGGTCATAGTTCAAAAGGCAAAGTCAGGAAAAATCTTGGAAAATGAGAAAAATCCCTATCTTTAACATTGAATGCATTTTCAGAAATTCATGACACCCTCAAAAAAGATGTTATGTAGTATGGTATCCTTTATCGACTGATAATGGTTAATCCAGATTACAGTCCAGATTACAGATTTTGTTACCATTTAAACTTAACATTGAAAACCCCATTTAATACAGTTGTATGCAAACGTTTGGGTACTCCTGATAATTTCCATGATTTTCCTTTAGAAATCATTGGTTGTCTGGATCAGTTTTCAGTTAAATATATCATATAGCAGACGAACACACTGATATTTGAGAAGTGAAATGATGGAGTTTCAAGTATTTACATAAAGTGTGCAATAATTATTTAAACAAAATTAGGCAGGTGCATACATTTTATTTTATTGGTTTGAATATATTTAGCACTAATTATTGGAACACAATATTGGTTTGGTAAGCTCTTTGACCCTTGACCTCCTTACACAGGTGAATCCAATCATGAGTAAGGGTATTTAAGGTGGCCATTTACAAATGTTTCTCCTCTTTGCATCTCTTTTAATGAGTGGCAACATGGGAGCCTAAACAACTCTCAAATGACCTTAAAACAAGGACTGTTCAACATTATGGTTTGGGGGAAGGATACAAAAAGCTATCTCAGAGATTTCAGCTGTCAGTTTCCACGGTGAGGAACATAGTGAGGAAATGGAAGACCACGGGCACCATACTAGTTAAGGCTCGAAGTGGCAGGCCAAGAAAAATCTCAGATAAGCTGAAGCGAAGGATGGTGAGAACAGTCAGTCAACCCACAGACCTGCTCCAAAGACCTACAGCATGATCTTGCTGCAGATAGTGTCTCTGTGCCTTTTCTGCGTACATGCCACAGAGTTGTTTGAGGTATGCTAAAGCACATTTGGACAAGCCAGCTTCATTTTGGAATAAGGTGCTGTGGACTGATGAAACTAAAATTGAGTTATTTGGCCATAATGAGGGGTGGTATGCATGGCTGAAAAAGAACACGGCATTCCAAGAAAAACACTTGCTACCTACAGTAAAATTTGGAGGTGCTTCCATCATGCTGTGGGGCTGTGTGGCCAGTGCAGGTACTGGGAATCTTGTTAAAGTTGAGAGTCACATGGATTCCAGTCAATATCAGCAGATTCTTGAGAACGATGTTCATCAATCAGTGACAAAGTTGAAGTTGCGCTGGGGTTGGATCTTTCAACAAGATAACAACCCTAAACACTGCTCAAAATCGACAATGGCATTCATGCAGAGGAACAAGTACAATGCTCTGTAATGGCCATCTCAGTCCCCAGACCTGAATATTATTGAAAATCTGTGGTGTGATTTTAAGTGGACTGTCCATGCTCAGAAACCAACAAACCTGAGATGTTTTGTAAAGAAGAATGGTCCAAAATACCTTCAACCAGAATCCAGACTCTCACTGGAAGCAATAGGAAGCATTTAGAGGCTGTTATTTCTGCAAAAGGAGGATCTACTAAATATTGATTAATTTTTTCTGTTGGGGTGCCCAAATTTATGCACCTGCCTAATTTTGTTTTAAAAATTATTGCACACTTTCTGTAAATCCTATAAATGTCATTTCCCGGAAACGTCAATGTTTCCTAATAATAAACCTTGGGTGACTAAGCAACTTCTCATCCAGATAAAATGCATATTTAAAGCAGGAGGAAGTATAGAGGAGAAAAACATTGTGCAGAAAAAGATCAGAATCATGGTCATGGACTGTAAACCTGCATACCTACGTAAACTTGAAAATTATTTTAAAACTGATGCAAGGAAAACATGGCAGGGTGTTCAAACTATCATAGGATATAAGCCTAAAAAACATCCAATGATTGCAGATAATAAATGGAAATGATAAATGGACTGCATTTATATAGCGTTTTCCATCTGCATCAGACGCTCAAAGTGCTTTACAATTATGCCTCACATTCACCCCGATGTCAGGGTGCTGCCATACAAGGCGCTCACTACACACCGGGAGCAATAGGGGATTAAATGCCTTGCCCTGATCTTCCAGTCAGGCGGGGATTTGAACCCATGATCTTCTGGACTCAAGTCCAACACCTTAACCACTAGACCTCCCCTAATGAACTTGACATGGAAATAAGTTAAACAATTTTTATTGTAGATTTGACACACATGATTTTAGAGCAGAACAGTCTCAGATTAACATGGAAATTAAAGGCATGGATGGTGTGAATACTGACATTTCTTTTGACGATGTCAAGTCTTATTTTAGACGTATAAGCCCTCAGAAAGCCGGTGGGCCTGATGGTATCTGCAGCAGGACACTCAAGATGTGCACAGATCAGTTAGCACGGCCCTTCCACAGACTGTCGTTGGACACTGGGGTGGTTCCTAATCTGTGGAAAAATATAATAAACCTAAAGTGCTTAATGATTTACACCCAGTCGCCCTCACATCTGTAGTTATGAAATGTTTTGAGAAGATTGTTTGTAAAAAGCTTCTTTCTGAAGTCTCACCTCTTTTAGACTCACATCAATTTTCCTACAGTGCTGGGAGTGGGGTGGAAGATGCATTGCTGACCTTGACATATAATGTCTATGAACACCTTGAACAATCAAAAAGCCTGGTGAAAATTTTGTTTATTGACTTTAGCAGTGCCTTCAATACAATTCAATCCCATTTAATGCGGAAGAAACTGTTAAATCTTGGAGTTAATCCCAGACTTATTTTATGGATACTTGACTTTTTGACCAGTCGTAGTCAGCAAGTGCATTTTAACTCATGCATTTCATCTGTACAAATCACTAACACAGGAGCACCACAGGGGTGTGTTTTGTCACCAATGCTTTACCTTATACACAAATGAATCTCCAGCCCACGCATTCTTTAAGTATGCGGATGATACAGCCCTGGTGGGTTTTTTACAGTCTGACCTTCCATCTGTGGAAGGTTTTGAAAGGGAGGTGCAAGGTTTTATTCAATGGTCCTCTGATAATTATCTCATTGTCAATGTAAAGACAGATAAAGAGATGGTGATTGATTTCAGAAAGAAAGGTACAATAGTGTCCCAATCTAGGATCAATGGTGAACTAATAGAGCAAGTCCTATCTTATAAATATTTGGGTATTGAAGTTGACAATAAGCTGTCTTTCACAGAATGCACTCTAAATAAATCTAAGAAATTGCATGCAGAGGATGTTTTTCCTTAGGAAAATGAGTCACTTTAGACTGGACAGCTGCATTTTACAAATGTTTTATAAAGCTCTTTTGCGGAGCGTTCTGTCTTTTGGTCTCATCTGTACTTTTGGTAATATGCATGTGAAGGATCATAAAAAACTGCAGTGCATTATTAATGTAGCTAGTAAACTCATAGGCATCAACCCAGCATCTGTAGCTCAGTTGTACAATGAGCTCATCCTCAAGAAGACAGACCAGATCCTCAGTGATGCAACACATCCTCTATTTCCAAAATTTGTGAGTAGCCACAAATTAAGTGGCAGAATTCTGCAAGGACAGAGAAGTCCTTCATGCCTACAGCAATGACATTATACAACAATAGACTCAAAACTTCTCCTGACTTGATTGTAGGCCTATTTTTTAACTTGTTTACCTCAAATCATAGATCCTGGTTTTATTTATTTGCTTATTTAATTATATTTTTTAGGATCTGTTAACATTTTGTATTTTATGATGCATGTTTTGTGTTTTTGTGTGGTTTGTTATTTGTGGTATGTCCCAATCAGTTTTTTGTCTTTTAGGTTATAACATATGTTGTAAGACAAGCAATGATGACCACATGATTTTCCCTGGTGGGATAATAAAGTTTACCTTGAACCTTCACTTCTCAAATATCAGTGTGTTCATCTGCTATATGATATATTTAACTGAAATTGCTGATACAAACAAACAATGATTTATAAAGGAAAATCATGGAAATCATCAGGGGTGCCAAAACTTTTACATACAACTGTATATAGTTTAGAAGAAAATATAATTAATTATAATATAATTTTCTATATATTTGCATGGACTTTGCATGGAAATCTTCAGCTTGGGACTCCGGCAAGGAGTCTATCTCTGCTCCGACCTTCAAAGGATTTGGATTAACTGTGGGATTGATCAGCTGGTCTCTCAACGCTACTGACACCATTTTTTTTCAACAAGGAAATCAGGGCTGGGGGACTCTGCATGCCCTGATGGAACCTACCCAGTGGGCTATGCTCTCGACGCCTGAGAGAAATGAAGTGTGGCACGCTTGGCACCACTGTCTGTGGAAGACGTTGAAGATTAATTTCTATTTGCTTTTATGGTGGGAGGTTTGGTGCTGATTGGTTTGTGCACTGCCCTGACTCACAGGAATATTAGCAAGATGGCTGCTTCCAGAATCTTGTCCCCTCATCTCATCATGATTAATGAGTTGGGCAATGCCGTGTAATCTCGGACTGCATGACCTCTTGAACTCAAACGCAAAATGGATACCATCTTGGAGCATATCGCTGCATTGCAAAGGAATGTGCTGCTGAGGACCGGAGAATATTCTTCATAAATTTGGACTCTAGACAATCAGAGGTGCAGTAAATGGAATTCTGTATCTCTCCACTTAACATTAACATGGCAGCCTTATCGGCTCCTGAAGGTCAAATGCCCTGCTCTTCCCCCAGAAGAATCTATGGCCTTGGTGAAGGAATTCGACTCCCCCTTCTCATCTATCTACCCCCCCCCAGCCTGCTGTTGCCTAGCAACATCAGACTTAACACACACACAGACAGAAACTGACAGATCTGCACACAACACGTCTCCCTCCCTCCATCCCTATTACCCCCCCCGTGTCTCTCTACTCCCCTCACCCTGGCTTCCTTCCTGCCACCTCCAAGGCAGGGCAGTTTTTACTGCTGCAGCCTTCAACTCCCCAAGCCGGGTGGTGCAGCCCCTCCTGCTGCAGCTTTCACCCACTTTACCTCCATTTGGATGACGGACTGCTTCAAGTTTAGTGCACATAAACAATGTCAAATGTATATGTGTTGTCTTTAATTCTGATGTGTGCCATTATTACGGTAAACTAGTAATAATTGTGGATTAATTGCTGTATTTTGTCTGAGGTAATTGGAGTGTAAACGTAATTTCATTGTTGTTGCACTTGTGTAATGACAGTGACAATAAATCTCATCTCTGATCTCACTATGAAACAGACGTGTCCCTCTGTTTAAAGTTAAGCTTTGGAATGCATTGAATGAAGAAATTAAATGTTGTACAAATGTTTTTAGTTCAAAATAATGTATGTGTGTGTGTGTGTGTGTGTGTGTGTGTGTGTGTGTGTGTGTGTGTGTGTGTGTGTGTGTGTGTGTGTGTGTGTGTGTGTGTGTTGTCATTTCGGCTGCTCCCGTTTGTTCGGGGTCGCCACAGCGGATACAGCCAGATCCGCATTAAGGACAAAATTATGAGAGAATACAGTAAATTAGAAGAAAAGTGAATGCAACTGCTGAAATGTACGACAATTTTGTTACTGTTAATGATGTTTATTTGATGTTTGTTGACTTGATGAGGAGATGCCGTTGGGGTTGGAATTGAGGAAACAAATGAATTTCTTTTTTCTTTTGAATTTTGTTACAAGGAACACAGAATACAAGATATATCTTCCTTTTGTTCCTTTTTGTTCATGAATAAAGAAGGAATAAAGTTAAGTTAAAAGTTAATATATATTTTACATTATACGAGGTCTGTCCAAAAAGTAATGGACCTTTTTATTTTTTCAAAAACTATATGGATTTGAATCATGTGCGCTTGCATCAGCCAATCTTGAACCTTCGTGCGCATGCATGAGTTTTTTCACACCTGTCGGTTGCGTCATTCGCCCCCAGCCCCCTCGTCGGATTTTCATTGTCAGGGAAATGGCAGAGTGACTGCCGCTTTGCTCCATGAAATTTTTTTCGGAAACTGTTAGAGACAGCCAGTTGGAAACCATTTGAAAGATTCAGATGGCTTTCGGGGTGAAGATTCTGTCGGCGTCACACGGATTAAGGACTGTTAAAACCTTTTTAAAGACAGCCCACAGCGGCTGAGGGCGTGCGGCGCACCGAGCGACCATCCACAGGCTGGAACGACCAGATCATTTCCAAAGTGAACACTGTGTTGATCCGGGACATTGTGTGACTACCACAGAAATGGCAAGAGAGCTGGACATAGCACTTTTGTGGCACATTCCACTGTTACAGGAGATTTTGTAATGAAAGACGTGCAGAGGAATTCGCACGTCGGCACGGAGCCGCTCATGGCGCACAACAAAAAAACACCTCCGTGTTGGAAGTCTCACAGGACATGGTTGTGGCATGTCCAGCTGTTACACAATTTCTCAGATACTCACTCGACTGAAAAGCCATCGAAAGCCGTCTGAATCTTCTGAATGGTTTCCAACACTGAGGTGTTTTGTTTTTTGTTGGCGGTGTTTTGTGCTGTATGAGTGCGGTGCTCTAGTTTGGCTTTGGACTTGGCAGAATGTGAACTTGTCACTCTGGGCTCTGATGTTCAGAAGTTTTAATTATTTGTCATTTTACACACACAGACAACTGTTCACATTCATCGATATGTGCGTCTATGTGCATTTCATGGGCAAAGTGTGACCCTTCAATAGCACTAATGATCAGGTACCAAACTAAAATGTGTCAGAGTTTGTGCATAATGATGCACAAGGAGTGAACCTGCAACTGACTGGTTTCATTTCAGTTTGCGCTTAAGGCCATTAATGTATAAAATCCTCATTTGCATATTGCTGTCTATGCCACATTATCACCCACTATCAATTGCACAATTAATCTTAGTAAATCAAATACAAAGCTGTCTCCACCCCAGTGTGCAAAGGTTTGGGTTGCTCACCCAATTTAGCACTCATTATCTGTGATCTTAGTAAATCAGGTCATAAATGCTTAATAATAAAAAAAATCAGTAATGAAAACATAATGTGTGGTCCTGAACACTATGGTGTTTATGTGGAAGACATCAGCTGGTTGTTTCTTCTAATTGCAGGGAGGTGAAAATGTCTTTGTTGAGGTTTAGTCAATCTACCAAACAGCTCATTTGCAGCAACCGAATGTCCATTTAGGAACCACACATTACAGTCTGCAGCTGCTTTTGAACACAATAAAGGTCTTATGAAAGAGGAAATGCCTTCTAGCCTTTCTTGGGGAGGGGCGACGACAATGCAGTACCACAATACTGGTTCTTGATTTGAAGTAGTAGACCAAAACAGAATTCTGAGGTTAAAAATGACCATATTTTGTAAAACAGTTTGCAAATAACCAGTAAAATTTAGGTTCTTAATTTAGAACACTAATCCAGGGGTGGCCATGAAGGGTCAAGATCGTGGAGGTTTTCCTGGCAACCGATCACGTCAGCAGGTGGTTTTACTGATGAGCTTGAGATAAAGTCCTGATCAACTGTGAACTCACCTGCTGACGTGACGGGTAATGAGGAAAACGTGCAAACCGTGTTGGCCCTTCGTGCCTTGTCCTGTAAATCTAATCCATATTTGAAAGATCCTATTTCCAAGAACCCAACTGTCCCTGCAGCATGACCGGAGTGCCACGACACATTTCACATTGTGTGTCATACACCTTTAGAGAAGGTTCACTTTGCTGTGAGTATGAAGAACCACTACAGTAAAGGACTACAAGTTCTTACCTTAAAACTTGCATATGTACATTCCATGCAGCTAAGACATATGAGTGCATGACTACAGAGAAAAGGGCTTCTGCAGAGTCTGGCATATGCCATATCTAATGTTTTCTTTGGGGTGCAACAATCAAAATGGTTTTAACACACATTTTGAGATGCTGTGGATTCATAGTGTGAGTTACATACAGCTAACAGTGTTAGCCTGAGAACATTACCAGGTACAGTTGTTACCAGATGACAGGTTTTTCCAAATTAGCAAGAAAACATTTGGTTGCCAGGCCTCAATTAATGGGGTCCAGTTGGACCTAGCTAAAAACATGACATGGAGCCGCCATCATGTGAGTCCAATGGCCCCTTAATGGATAGGCCATAGAGGACAGATAGGTGGGGGCCTTAGCATTCCACCTTTAGAAACTAGTTAACAATTCACATTTTGGAGTGACTGAGAGTACATCGTGTGTTAACCAAAAGTGTTGTTGATTCAATCCAAAGTACAGCATGTAGCTCAGTAGGGTAAGAGATGGGCTACCAGTACCAGTATGCAGGTTTGTGTTTGATTCCTGGCCATGGTACCTGGCTGTGTCCTTGGACAAGACATTCAATCTGCGTTGTCTCAGTACTGCAGCTGTAAATGGGTACCAGCCTTTGATGAGGAATTAACCTTTGTCGGACTGGTATCCTGCCCAAGAGGACTTGTAGACTCATCCACTTCATGCTACGGAATTCAAGGATAAGCGCGGGCACCAGTGGGCCTCATGTCCTAAAAAGTGCTTACTTCTTGAAGTGCTTTGAGTGAATGCTCTTATACGGAAAGACACTTCAGAATTTCACTCAGTTTACGGTATTTATTATCTCCCATTTGCCCAGTAAAGTACAACATCATCTGTCAGAACATCTGCCAAATATTTGAGGAGATACTGTATATCCTGGGTCCTTGGGCCCAAACTAATTGAACTTACTGGGACTATCTGTGCAATGCTGACCTGATTTACATATTAATGAGGTCACGGGACAGTGAGTGCAAAAATCATATTTCATGGAGATAATTACATAAGGTAGACACATAAAATTTTCACACAACCTACAACTGACTCCACCTACTAATTTAGGGTCATGTGGCCATCCAGCAACGAATTTTATACAGATCTAACTGCGTAATTTTGCATTTTCAACGACAAGCACACATTGCGGCAGCACGGTGGCTTAGTGGTTACCACTGTTGCCTCAGCGAGAAGGTTATGGGTTCAATTCCTGCCTGTGGCCTTTCTGTGTGGAGTTTGCATGTTCTCCCCATGTTTGTGTGGGTTTCCCACGTGTGCTCCGGTTTCGTCCCACATGCAAAGACATGCGGGTTAGGTGGATTGGAAATCTTTAAATTGTCCGTAGGTGTGGGTGTGACTGTGTTTGTTTGTCTGTTTGTAGCCGTGTGACAGACTGGCGTCCTGTCCTGGGTGCACCCTGCCTCTCGCTCTATGACTGCTGGGATAGGCTCCAGCCCCCGCAACCCTTACCTGGACTAAGCGGTTGAAGATGAGTGTATGTGTGTGTGTGTGAGCACACATTGCTTGTTTTACTTCAGCTCCATGGTGGTGACGTGCAGAAACAAAATTACAAAGATTGCATCGTCGTCCAATTATTTATGTACTTGACGATGTGTGTGTCTGTCATCCAGCACTCTGTCCTTTTTGCCACTTTATCAGAAACTTTGCTGACAAGAAACTAACTAGACATCAAGCACCACCAACAATGTGAAATGAAGAATGGTCAGTCTTGGATTCCATCTCCTCAAAGCTGACCTTCAGTTATTTTTTGACAATGGTCTTCCAGCTTCCTTCAATAGCTTACCTTCTTGGTGTGCATCTCTTGATCCTTCTTCCCTGTGAACTCTTTTTATGAAATTTTCTATCATCCATTTTTCATCAGATGTGCTCGCTCTTCTTTTGGGTTTGAGCAACCCATCCTGAGTGTCAGACAGGCGCTGATAAGCCTAATCTGTCACATCCATTTTATTTTTGTGTTGTGATGAAAGATTCCTGTATGGGGTATGTGGGCTTACACTTAGGGACAGGGTGAAAAACTCAAATATCCGAAAGGCTGACTCCTTCACTGCAAAAGGAGTCACCTGAGGTCGTTTGGGCATCTGGCTGGTTGTCTCCCAATAGAGGTATTCCAGGCACATCCAATTGGGAGGAGGCTCCCCGTGGACATGCTGGAGGGATTATGTTTCCTAGCTGTTTTGGGAACATCTCGGGATCCCCCAGATGTGTTACAGATCTTAACTGAAAATAAAGAAGTGTGGGAAGAGCATGCTTGCCAAACTGTCATCATGACGCAGACCCGGATAAGTGGTAAAAAAAAAAGAATAAATGAATTAATGAAAGAACAAGTTTGAGTTACTATTGTCTTGATTGTATTTATCTATTTTAAAAAAAGGGATATTTATTTCAGAAAATTCGTTATTTTATGAAGATTAAATATATCTGACTTCATAAGCACCTGTGCAAACATTTTTCTATTTTCTAAATGAGCCAAAAATTCACAACAATCTACCTGTAAGTTTGTTATGAGTGAAATAGTTTGATTCCATTTAAAATTGTTATGAAAGCGGTGAAAGTCTATCCGCGCGCACTTAACGTCGCTGATTGGCTTTTTGACGCTCGTGCGAGGAGGAATTCCCGAAAGACACGGAATTGTTCGTAACACCTCACGATGGTGCCGTTTTTCAGTCCGTCGCTTCACCGACAAAGACACCAGTTTGTTATCGACTTTGTCAAGAGGAACAGGCCCAGAAAGGTAACGTTTACACGTCAAACTCATTTATTACTTTTTGCTCGCAATTTAACGTTTGTCTGTTAGCAAACAGCCCGCTAGCCGGTTATTATCGTTTGCTAACACGCTAAACTACAACCACGTCTCTCAGATTAATTACAAAGTTCGTGTCTTGGCGTTTTTAGCATTTCACATTACTTTTACTGTGGGTGGGTGGGTGGGTGGGTGTATTAAACAAAAACAAGATCACCCCCACCAATCCGGGGGAGGTTGGTGCGCACATGCGTGTTCCTCAAGCTTGGGTCCTCTACCAGAGGCCTGGGAGTTTGAGGGTTCAGTGAAATATTTTAGTTGTTCCTAGGACATTGATGTTGTGCCTGGAATCTGCTGGAACTACTCTTCCAAATTGGGGGTTACAACTCTTAGTGCACTGGGACCACTTTGAACTTTACCTTCCACATCTGCTGCAGTTGCTCCTTCAGCACTTGGTACTTCTCGATTTTCTCGTGCGCCTTCTTTCTGATGTTGCTGTCAGCTGAGGTTGCCACATCAGTCACAACTGTGTCTTCTTTCTCTTGTCCACCACTATAGCTGGCTGGTTGGCCAACAGCTGCTTGTCTGTCTGGAATTTGAAGTCCCACAGGACCATAACCCTATCGTTCTCAACCACCTTTGGTGACGTCTCCCATCAGGATTTGGGGGACTTCTAATCCATATGTGGCACAGATGTTCCTGTACATGATTCCCGACATGTGGTTGTCCCTCTCAGCATACAGTGTCCCAGCTTGCATCTTGCTACTATGTACTGGACTGTCTGGGGCACATTTGCACAGGCTGCAACTTGGATCCTGTTAGCTGTGGTAGACTTCTGCCTCTATGGATCTGGGGCTTAGGGCTTGTTCTTATGCTGCTGTGATCAGCGCCTCTGTGCTGTCCTTGAGGTCAGCCTTAGTTGCTGGTGGGTCTTTTTGACATCAGCCACTACCTTGATCTGTCGATGGTACATCCCATGAAGGGGCTTGGTCTTCCATGATATCTCCTCCTCCTGTTACTTATCACCGTCTGTCTTCAGCTGTCTGAGGCATTCTAGTAGCAGCAGATCTCGTGTGTGGGTGGTATTTTTCTGATGAATTCATGGATGCTCCTTGTCTCATCCTGGATTGAGGCATTCTTGTAGCAGCGGATCTTGTGTGTGTGTGTGTGTGTGTGTCTGGGTGAGGGGGGGATCTTTCTGATGAATTCATGGATGCTTCTTGTGTCATCCTGGATTGTGGCTCTGGCAGTTACTAATCCTTGCCCTACCTCCCTGTGTTGCTCATAGAGCCTCAGGGTACTGGACTTTAGGTAAAAAAAAATCCATGCATTGTGAGGAGTTTTTGTGTCTTGTGTCAATGGTTCCCATTAGCTTGTGGGATTCCCAGGTACTTCTAGCTGTCCTGTATGTCCCCTTTCCTGCCTGCTAGCAAATGGTAAATGGACTGCATTTATATAGTTGTTTTGCATCTGCATCAGATGCGCAAAGCACTTTACAATAATGCGTCACATTCACCCCAATTTCAGGGTGCTGCCATACAAGGCGCTTACTACACACCAGGAGCAATTGGGGGATTGCCCAAGGGCCTTAGTGATTTTCAGGTGAGGCTGGGATTTGAACCAAGAATCCTCTGGTCTCAAGCCCAACGCTTAACCACTATACCATCACCTCCTCGCAAATCCACCCCTTCAGTCCGGATCAACTTCCCTCTCTTTGCCGCTATTTAGCCACATGTATCCAAGCCGAATGACATCCCGATATTTTTACTGTAGATCCTGGTGACGTGGATTAGTGAGTCAATCACCTTGGTATATTCCACACTTGATGGTGACTTGTGTGATTGCCATGGAGTTGGCCTCCAGTGACGTCTTCCACAGTTATTATAGGACATAAAAGAATAAATGCCAGTTATAAAAATACACTACAACAATGCACAGAAATCCCAAATTAAAGAGCTCATAACATAAAAAAGTGCGACTTTTGTTTTCCTCTTCAAGAGTCATTTTTTTTTGACAGGTGTGACTTATACTCTGGAAAATACAGTAAGTAGGGGAGGTGATGGTCTAGTGGTTAAAGCCTTGAGACCAGAGGATCCTCGGTTCAAATCCCAGCCTGACCGGAAAGTCACTAAGGGCCCTTGGGCAAGGTCCTTAATCCCCTAGTTGCTCCCGGTGTGTAGTGGGCGCCTTGCATGGCAGCAGCCTCACATCGGGGTGAATGCGAGGCATTGATGTGTAAAGCACTTTGAGCATCTGATGCCGATGGAAAAGTGCTGCTATATAAATGCAGTCTATTTTAGAAGAAGTTTCATGACCATAGAGTAGCTGCCCGCATGGTGAATTTTCCAGTCAAGAAAAGTATTTGTTTGTTTGGTTTTTTTTTTTTTTTTTTAAGCCAGGACCATTTTTAGAGTCCCATAAGTACTAAATTAAGAACTTTGCAGAATCAGGTTCCCTCCTGCAGACAGTCCTGTCTAAAAATTGAAGGAATCCAGCACCAATAATCTGTTGTAAATGACTGTAGGCTGACCCTAGCTCCCTGAAAATGGATTTTTCCATTTTTGCTCTCACCACTTTAGAGACCAATAACTCAGAGATATGCCTTTGACAGAATCTGAAAGCCTGGGCCAAAATTACCCAGGGAAGCAAATTTCAGCCAGATATCTTTGCTCGTTTCAGAGATATTGGTATCCAAAGTGGCTACTCAAGAACATACGCAGTTTCTGAGTGTTAAATATAGGTGCAACAACCCTTTTTTTTTTTTTTTTTTTAAGACCCCCAGTTCACCAACCCTTTAGATTTTGCACGTGTTCATTAGAGGCACATTGCAATATTTCTTTTAAGCCAAATCTGAATCTGTGATATGGGTTGATTCCTGGACTTGGGTTGCATTCATATGGAATGACCCATATGGATGCCACACCTTTGGTGCCCATTCATTTCTCTGTTGTTGTATGACAAATACAATTTTTTTTTTTTTTTTTTTTTTTTTTTTTTTGAGGGGCAAACAAAATGTCAAAATGATTATTGTTGAAGCTCACATATCTTGATGTAGATTACCTTCTTCTTTGAAGGAGAATGAAAGTTTTTTTTTAAATTATTATTACTACAACATTGCAGTTGGTTTCAGTGCAGAATGGTCTCGTTGTCGGTCCACCCTGCCTTCACTGTGCATGCGTCATTTCTGAGCATAGCAGCGGTGCACCGATTATCACCTCGTTTCTGCTTAAAACTGCACTTGTCATCTAGCTCAGTGACAGATATCTGAAGCTTTTTTTACAACAATCATTGCCACATAAATTCAGCATTTTTTCATAATAAAAGACGGGAGCGATCAGAGTGCCACAGCAGCACGTCTGAGTCTGATGTGTTACTGTGCCTTTGTCATTTTGGAGCGTCGCCTCGTTTCTGCTTAAAACAGCCTTGTTTCTAAAACTGACTTTAGAATGATTTAAGAGGTTTTACTTTGTCATCTGATGGGTTAATAATCACATTATTCCCTTTGATTGCTTTGGGTGTAGAGAGTCAGACTCAGACGTGCTGCTGTGGTCCCAAATGACGCATGCGCAGTGAAGGCAGGACGGCCAATTTTTAGCTGGGGCTGTTTGGTCAGTGACACACCAGTTCAAACCCCACCTCTGCCACATTTCTCCATGTAATGTGCAGTTGTGTCAGGAAGGGCATCCGGTGTAAAACTTGTGCCAATTCAATATGCAGATCCACCTCGGATTTGCCGTGGTGACCCCGAGTCCAAACAAGGAAGCAGCAGAAGGGACTTAATGTTATTGAACATATTTCAAACCTAGAAATGCAGGTTGTATGCAAAAAGTACGAGGATTATTTTTATTTATTTTTTTAGGTCCAAAATTTAAAGTACATGAATCATTTTCTTTTCTTCTTACCCATTTTGTGTTGTCTTCAGTTATGCCTGTTGTATGTCTTCACCTCAGGTGGCAGACTTGGGCTGCTGTGAATGCAGCCTTCTGAAAAAGCTCAGATTTCACCGGGAAATTGAACTGCTGGTTGGAGTGGACATTAACGGAGCAAAAATTAAAAAAAAGATGTAAGTTAACGAAACAGAATAATTACATGTAAGGCTACGTCCACATCATCAACAAACCTTCATGTGTTCTATTAAAACAAAACTCTTTTACAGTAAGTTATATAAAAAAATGTATTTGTTTGAGTAGTTTTGAAGAATACTGCTAACTGTAAATAGGTCTTCATTACCCTTGAAACTGCACAGTTTTTTGTGAATTGGGGGGGCTTAATGTAATTGGGTATTTTGGAAAAAAAATCTCAAATAAGACAAAAATGTTTTTATGCCCAACATGACGTGGTTTTTCAGGTGATTCGAAAGAGCCATATTTTGCAAAACTGCAATGGAAACAGTTATTTTGTTCAATTACATGTCACATGACATTCTAAAATACATGGACAAAGGAAGAGATAGACACCTTGTTAAATCCTTTATGGCCAGATTTCCACATACTACGTTTGTTGCTTTGTGTATCTGTCGCATCTTTGGTCCATTCTACACACATTTGTTCTGGTGTGTATGTGGAATTGCTGGGGAGAGAGAAGAAAGGCCTTTAACAGCCATCACCTTGACTATTGGAATGGCAGTTTATACACATGGACAAAATTGTGGGTACTCCTGTGTTTTATGTACACATTTTAATATAAGGTCAGAAATAAATGCAAACAAAGAAGTTTTGTTTAATCAAAATATATAAAAAAAAAAAAGCCCAAGTTATTTGGCAACAAGAACAAAAAATTCTTTCATACAGTGAAACAAACAACCCGGACATAAAATGTGTGCTGGACACAGTTATTGGCAACCTTTGATGAATTTACAGTAAATCATCACTTTTATGGCCAGGACATTTCAAAAAATATTTTAATGAAACAAAATTACTTTGTGTACATTTATTTCTGACCATATATTAAAATGCATATATAAAATATAGTTGTACGAACACTTTTGTCCACGTGTGAATCTTGAGAGGACAAAACCCACCATTCCATCACTCAGTGGAAATGCTGTCATTTTGGATTTGTGTTTTGTCAATATTCTGACAGTGTCTCTTAAATTGTGTAGAAGTCTGGAAAACCCCCTCCAGTGAGGGGTGACAACATAAATCTGTCAAAAGAAATGAACAAAGTTTGTCCTTCTTGTGTGTTTACTGTATTCTGTTTATGGTTATGTAAAGGCTTTTATGTGTGTTTGTTTGTTTTCTCAGGCATGGATTAGCTCCGTTAACAACTGACTACCTGCAGCCAAGTTACAGTCAGCTCAGCATTGACCTGTATCAGGGCTCGGTCACACAAAAAGACTCTCGCCTCAGAGGATTCGATTTAGTGACCAGTATTGAGCTGTGAGGACACTGTCTGTCTGTGTCACGTCCAGTAACTTAATGCTTTGTCTGTCTAGCATGACTGATTACGCCCACCAAGGATGTAATAAAATCACCTGCGTTTATTTGTCTGTCTGTTTGTTAGCAGGACGACTCCACTGAAATTTTAAGGTGGTCCAAAGCCGGATTCTGGATCAAAATTCACTTTATATAGGCTTTGAAGGATTACATCAAAACTACTTCAGATTCTCGCCAAATTTTCATCACGGATACATACGAGGTCTGTCCAAAAAGTATCGGACCTTTCATGGCGTGGGACAAAACCACCTCCGTGTTGGTCTCACAGGACGGCTTTGAGATGGCTTTCAGATGGCTGTCAGTGGGTTTTCAGTCGTGTGACTAACCGAGAAATTGTGGATGAGCCTGGACATGCCAGAACATGTCCTGTGAGGCTTCATCACGGCGTTGCTATGCGCCATGCGGCTCCACCGCGACGCATGGAATTCCTCCGCTCCTCTTTCCATGACAAAAACTCCAGTAACAGTGGAATGTGCCATTCATTTCCAAACTGGACGCTGTGTTTTATCCGGGACGTCCTCTGACTAGCACAGGAATTGCGGAAGACGTGGACATCAGCACTTTTTCGGCACATTGAGACAGATGTGCGGAGGAATTCCGCGCGTCGCGGTGGAGCCGCATGGCGCAAAGCAACGCCGTGATGAAACCTCACAGGACATATTCTGGCATGTCCAGGCTTATCCACAATTTCTCAGTCACATGACTGAAAACCCAACGACAACCGTCTGAAAGCCATCTCAAAGCCGTCCTGTGAGGTGGTTTTGTCCCGCGCCATGAACGGCATGGTGGCGTATCCGTTCGCTTTTCTTTCCATGAAAAAAAACTCCTTTAACAGTGGAATGTGCCGAAAAAGTGCTGATGTCCACGCCTTTTTCCTTTTTGTGGAAGTCAGACGACGTCCCGGATCAACAGAGCCTTCACGTTGGAAATGATCTGGTTGATTCAGCCTGTCAATTGGCGCTGGGAGCGCGGCGCACTCTCAGCAGTTGTGGGCCGTCCTTAAAGCGGCAGTAACACTCCTTAATCTGTGTAATCCCCACAAAATCGTCCCTGAAAGCCATATTAATTTTCCGAATGGTGTCCACCTGGAGGTCTCTCACAGTTTCTGGAAAAAAATTGATGCAGCAAAGCTCCAAATCGTTCAGACATTTATTCGCAATAAAAAAGACGAGAGGGGTGGACCAGTGCTCACACAAAGCCTGCTCACAGGCGAATGACGCAACCGACAGGCGTAAAAAAACTCACGCATGCACACGAGGGTTCAAGCTTGGCTGATGCAATCACACGTGATTCAAATCCATATGGTTTTTGAAAAAAAAAAAAAAGGTTGGATACTTTTCTAACAGACCTCGTATTAGGCCATGGAAGACTCCATTAAATTTTGGAGGTGATTCGGATCCGAATCTGGATTCTGGATCAATATTTCACTTTATATACACTTTGAAGGATTATGTCAAAACTATTTCACAGATTCTCACCAAATTTGCACCACATATATATATTAGGGCATGGAAGACTCCATTAAATTTTGGAGGTGATCTAGATCTGGATTGGCTGATGTCGGAAATCTCTGGTTGCTCTTGTTGTATCTGTGTTCCTGTGTCTGTTGGTGATTATTCATTCTGTGCTATTTGCCTCCAGCATAGAGCACCTGCCTCGTTCTGATGTGGAGCTCTTCTCTCAGGTAGTTTTTGGCTACTTGGCACCATTGGCTGTTATTGTCAGTACCCCAAATTTTGAATTCAACCCTCTTTTACCCGGGCTGAGGGGTTTCCGTGACCGTGACCACAAGTTTGAGTGGACCAGAGCCGAGTTCCAGTCTTGGTATGTAATGTTTATGTTTCTGATGTTCTCCCTTAAGTTAATGTAATTCCTGAAGAAGTGTTTGAGGACTGAAACTGTGAACTGGGTGTTGTGTCTCTGCAGGGCTCTGGGTCTGTGTGTAAAGTATGGCTATGAGGTGCAGTTCAGCGGTGTTGGACTGGCGCCGTTGGGCCGGCAGGAGGCTTACGGATTTTGCACTCAGATTGGTGTGTTTCAGAGGCTCATTGGAGGACAGCGCCCTCATGTGTTGCCCAGTGTAGATAATGATGAGGAGTTCTCGTACACACTAGTGAGTACATTTTAGGTTACATAGAGTGCTTGTTCGCATTCCCTGTTTGAAAGTAAGACCATACCTTCTCATCTCACCGGATTAACCTACTTTCTTGCAAGTTCTTACACATTTCTCCTACTTTTGTTGTACCCCTGATTCTTTTATTTTGTCCAGCTTTGTAAAGCAAATCGATTCTAACATTCATACACATTCAGGTTCTCATGCGCTCCTTTCATTTCCCATGTCCATAGCGGCATTCTCTACTTTGTGATTTTAAAACCTGCAAACAAAAATTTAGAGGAGGTTATAGGAATCACCCCGTTATGCATCCATTTTTCTGTCTGTCATTGTCTTGTAAGTGGATTTCAGTGAAACTTCACCAAATGGTAGTACACCATATAAAGAAGTGCATAAAGGAAAATAATTCTGGTCCGACATCTTCAAGGGGAGACTTTAGTTTGTAATGGATCATACTGTTTGCACGCACTGCAAACGGCATGCACCTATGGTGCATCTTTTGTAAAACTGGCCTAATTTTCATTGTCGCCACCTTCATTTTGTGATCCATCCTTGAAAGTCATCCTTGAGTGGAGAAAATATGGCATGTGCATAATTTCTTTTATTCATTTTTATTGAAATGGTGGCAGGGGTGATGGTCAGGTGGTTAAGAGTGCTTGTTTTCAGTGTAGGAGGTTCCTGGTTCAAATCCTCCCTGCCCGTTTCTCCATGTAATGTGGAGTTGCGTCAGGAACCTGGCCTTTGTGACGCTGATTGTCACACACACCTTCAATCTCTATGGCTTAGACTGTTTTTCTTTTAGCTGTGTAGTATAAAGTACCCCAGCCCTGGTGCGACAACAATATCTTGACGAGATTCTGCTGAGTGAGGTGTTTGTACTGGACTGAACAGCTGAAGAGATGCTGGTTGGAGCAATGGCCAGTGAGGAGATGAAGGCCTTCCCGCTGTATCTGTTGAGGGGGAGAGGAGGAACTCTCTCACTGCAACAACCTGAGGCTGAATGTCAGAGAGGTGAATATCCAGAAGTCCCCCTGCTTTCCAGAATATTAAAATTAAATGCTAAATAGTGGTCTCAGATGTGTTCTGTGAACAGCAGAGAGAGTTTGTATTCTGTCATAGTAATAAACTCTTCCTGTCTTCTCAAAGTGCTGTTAATCAGTGAAATCGGCCGCTAGCAGGCTTGGTGCAATAATCGCCTGCACCTTTTGAAACTTATGGCAGTGGCCTGAAACACCATACAGCCAGACATTCAGTTTATATGTTGTTATCTTCCTCCCATTTTGACTCCATGATCTCATGATTGAGAAGCCCACAAGTAACTTTTTTTTTCTCAAAAAGATGCTGGGGGATTTTAAAACATATCAAGTACAAACAAATAGTCATATTGCCACTATATCAACAGTTTAATGGGTGATGTGTTTGTATTCCGCCTGGCTAAACTCTTGTTTTTTTTTTTTTTTTTAGGTCTGATGTTTGCAGCTTGTGGAGGAGGGATCAGGAACCCCATGAAGCAGGATGATGGAGGTGCTTCAGTGGAAGAGGTTTATTGGACAGCGGATGGAGGAAAATGGGAGTCTGCATCACTGTCCCATTGCACTTTAAGGAACAGTGTGAGGTTTGTTTTGGCAGTTTTCTTCTCTGTGTTTCCCATTTACGTTTTATCCTTTATTATGAAGAACTTTCCTGGCGTGCATGCTGTGAATGATAAATTTGATGTCTGGAAGGGGAGGTGTAGTTTACCTCCTCCCCTCACGTTCTAGGAAACATTCTAGGGGTGGGGTGGGTAATGATGCATGTTTTTTTTTTTTTTTTTTTTTTTGTACGTGCATGACTTCTGTAGCAGGCTGACCACTCTTACTCTTTACTGACTTTGAAGTTATTTTTGTGTGTGTAGGTGTGTGTCTGTACCGCTGGCTACGATCTGGTCCTGCTGTCCCAAAGTGCGCATGTTGAGTGGAAGTCTTCATAATCTCAGATGTCTGCTGCTGGGCAACCCTTCAATTGAATTTAGCCACGATGGCTACGCTGTGCAAGTGAATTTACAGGAACAAGGTACTTCAACAAAGTAATGCAACCTTGGAAATGGATGCTTTGTCACTGATACCCCTATTCCACAGAGTGCCGTTCCTTCCCATTTCATCCCCATTAGCAAATCTGGAAGCATTTTGAAGCATCACAGTAACTTCTTGATTCATTCTTCAAATAATCGCTGATACACTCATGTGTGGCTCATTATTCGTTGGGACTGAGGCTTTAGGGTGCCTTGCCAGCCTTCTGAGGCAGTTGAGACCGCCCTGGACGGACGAGCCTGTCAGTCGTCCACCAACCACAAAAAAAAAAAAAAGAATCACAGGCTACCATAATTACAATTTGTACAAGTTTCCAATATAAATGATTCATAATAATATTGATAAACACACTGTGCTTTATCTGATTCTTACTAAAATAATTGTGAAATATTTGATTTGGGAGTGAAAGAAATGGTGAATTTCACCATTATGGATAACATTGGGTAGGTGTTGCGTGTCCTGCTAGTAACAATAAACGGTGTCTAGAGAATGTTTAGCTTGTACTTGCTTTTGGTGAGTAAAGGAGGTGCATGAAGGTTTTTTTTTTTTTTTTTTTAAATCCTATTCAGTAGCCCAATATTAGAGGTGCATTTAAACTGCAGTCGCATGTGTTTAGGCTGCACTTTGTACATGAGTCAGACATGAGAAGATTGGTCTTTCCTTCTCAAACTACTTTATAATTGCATATTCAGCAGTTCAGTTTTTAAATATCCTGAGGGAGAAACTCCTGATTAAATAGGACTTTACAATTTTGGCCTTTTAAAAAAAGTGCCCCCCTCAGAGCAATGGAAGAGTCCTCTGCAAATCTGTCTCTGGAGCTAGGTCTGATTTGCACCAGTTTTGAAATCCGGGTGAAATTTTCGAGCTATTCAAAAATTTTATCCCATTATGGCAAATCGGTGTCATTATGTGGTCGTTTTTGGGTGTTTGCAGTCTTAACAGCTTTGATCATGTTCAAACATCTTTAACCAGGGTAGTCCTACTGAGTACAGCTTGATACTTGTTTGTGTTTCATCTGCAGGGTTCTCACCAGCATTATAACAGTGTAATGGCCCATTATGCTGCTGCATGGAAAAATTACGCTGCAGTTGGGCCGTTGCGCTGTTTCCAAGGGCGTGTAACGGGAAAATGATCATTTCTGATCATCAGTAATGATCATTTATGATGATAGAAATGATCATTACTGATTGTGATTGTGGACCCGCAGCGATTCCAAAATCAACCTACAGAAATGATCTTTTTTTTTTTCTCCATCAACTCAGTCAAACCCATTTAAAGATGTCAATCGTAACTCACTTTTCTGCTGATTAGAGTTGCTACCGGACTATCGTCTGTTATTGCGGGCAATAAAAGAAAATCGTCCACCATTTCACTCTGCAGTTTTTTCCGTTCCTCATGACGTGCATTTTCCATGGGACAGTGCACAAAGGTTCTCTGGTATGGATCATTGCGCGTATGGGAAAAGTTCTTGAGGGAAAACTTCTTGTACAGCTACTAAAGTTCTGACTCCTGCAGTGTGCCCTGCACTGAGCGCTGGGGGGAAAGTTCTCTTACAGCTGCTAAAGTTGTCCTTGCAGCCAGCCGTGTGCTGCAGGATATTGGAGAAGGGGGCCAGCTTACCCGCTAGATATTAAAATTTATAACGCTCTGAAACACTGTTTGCATTTTAAGCGCCGAATTGTGCGAAGTAAAGCCATAGTTTTTTTTTGTTTGTTTTTTTTTAAATCTTTGTTACAGCCTTACTTTAAAGCCAAAAGAAACAAGGCATCAGGCCAAAACACAAGTATAGACGTGTGTCAGGAACATCATAACTGTTAATTTATACACAGCAGTTTATTCAAGAAAATCCTTGTTTTTTTTTCTTACATTAAATAACTTGTTCTAAGTAAATCAACAAAAAAGAAATGAAGATTCTTTTTAAATATTTGATGTTTGTAAATTAAAATCATGATGATTGATTCCTTCATTTATCCTATTATTATTATCCTATTATTTCCTTCATTTTTTTTAAATAATAAAATAGTTGCTGTTTGAAGAGCCTTTGTTTTATTTCTAAGTGTAGCAGCAGGTGTGACTTTACAGAGATGACAGGTGAACTGGACTTTCAGCACATTTAACCAGATGAAGGTCTCCTCTGCAGCTTCAACTTCAAATTGGTGGCATTCTTGGAAACACTGTCCTCATATTTTGAAACAGAAATGTTCTCTTCTTCTGTCTGGACATAAGATTTTGGTATATTTATTTAGACTAACAAAGAAGGCCCTTTATAAGCCCATAATGCAGAAGCTCTGGGGGGGCTAAGCATCCCCTGAACCCCCGGCGATCTGGGTAAACATTTGAAGCAGAAGCAATATTTGTTGGTGGTGTAGCTGAGAACACAGCTGGGTGCAGCTTTATTTTCAGTTTTGAGCGCGTTGCCAGGTATACACTTTGTAATCCACCCTGATGGGAGGCATGCTGGAGTTAAGCTATTTAATCCAGTTTTTGCACTTTTTCTGAATTGTGGGTGATCATAATAGAACAGTGCCCTGTGGAATAGGGGTGTGAACAAAGCAAGAGCCGATGATCATGTTCTCTTGGCTCTTCCGTGTATAGACTAAAATATGTTAACAAATCTTCAGCAAATCTCAGGGTTGCTGTGTTACTCTATCAATGTTGCAAATGCAACTTCTAAGTTCATATTTCAGTGAAACTTCACAATGGTAACAAAACCACATGAAGACGTTGGTCTGACAACCTCAAGGGGAGATAACACACACACATATATATAAATATATATATATAATATTTAAATTTGTCATCATCCTCAGTTATATTTAGAGGTTGACCGGATGGCATTTCTTCACAAATCATTCCCTACCACTGATAGATAATAGATGTTCGTAACTGGTATGGCAGAGTGGAGGGTTCATTATGTTGTGTTTGATCACAGATCTCTAGTTTCTTCATAAATGCCCCACATGATGAATTCAGTAATTTTTCTTTTGCTCATTCCAGATATGAGTTAACATTTTATGAGTCACATTTCTTTTGTTCCCTTGGAGTGCCAACTGTCACGTTAATAATTCGGATTGCTTGTTTAGCCAGTCAGTCTGCATGTTGAGTAAAAATAGTGACCGTAGTCCTGGTTCTTGCTGTTCCAGAACAGGAGGAAGATGAGGCTGATTATGACTTGGATGGTTGTGGACTCTGGACAAACCTGAGCCAGTGTTCCCACAGCGCTTTGCAAGAGGAAGACTGGGAGGCCAAAATCTGATGTTAAGGAGAAAAAAAATGAATGGTACAGCTCCGTTCTCAGGACAACTTGGGTAATATGTTTCTAGTTGCGAATTAATGAACACGCTGCTTGTTTTTTTTTTTCTCTTTTTTCCTTCTTTTTTAATGAAGCTCTTCAGGTTCATTATGTTTCATAGTGTAACAGATACATGGACTACAGGTCTGTGATTTGTTAGATGGCTTATTTATGAAACACCGTCATTAAGGTTTTTCAAATTGTGAGCAGTGTTCATACAGAGTGTCAGCTTGCAATAAAACTGTAAACATTGGGATTTATTTTCTTATAAAATCCCCTAACACAATGAAGATTTTAAGTTTTATTGAACAGTGTGAAGTACACATTTTTAAGCTTTCAATACACTTAACGAAGCAAATATTGAAAGGGAAAGTGTCACAATGTGACTTTACAGAAGAAAACATTTTACAGTTTCATATACAGACAGCTTCACAGAAGAGAAGAAGCAACCATGTTTGTAACAACATGTTGGGTACCAACATCAACATACCCGTCTAACACAGGTTTAAAAAAAAAAAAAAAAAAAAGACCAGCCATGGAAGGGAAAAAAAAGTTAAGACTCAACACAATCAAAAATGGTGATTTTTTTTTCTTTCTTTTAAACATATGGCACAATATCTGTAACGATGGTTATTAATCCTATAAATGTGACGGATACATGGTTTAACCTTTTTAAACAAAGGACATCCAAACATAAAATGCAATACAAAAGACTCCAATGCTATAGGACATTCAGAATAATAAAAAAAAATGACCATATCAAAACGACAAACCTAAACAATTAACCACACAGGACGGACATAAAAACAGTCAAAATACTGACATTAGTGCAGATATTACAACATGTATACACTCAACTATGGCTTATGACTGAGGATTACACAGAATGTACAGTCTGCTTTCACTCAGCATTTTAATAATCTCTTTATCGTTTTAGCTAGGTAATGAGTGTCGACTGGTTTGCTGTCAGTTCAATAAATCACATGTTAATCGCCTGCTGTGAGCCCCGAAATGTAATTAATTACACTTGGGATTTGCAAACAGTGCAAGTTTTCTATTTCTTCATCAGTCTTACAGTAACTCTGGTCATCAGTGCATCATGAAATATTTACTTCAGTCCTTTCAAGAAAAAGTATAGCTATGCAACCAAAATTTTCACTAACCAGTCATGGTGCATTTAGTCAAACTAACGCTGTAGGGCAAACAGACAGTGATGTCATACCCCCCCCCACACACACACAGCTTTTATAATAATAAGAGTAACTGCTCAAATTAACATAGTTTCTGTCTCTTGTAACGAATAGTTGGCTTTTCAACCACAAAGTACAGAAAAAGTGAGAACTGCTGTTGAGTATTTTCTTTATGGCAATGGGTTACTTTATACTTCAATGTACCACTTTAAACTTGAAAGACATACATGGGTTATACAATCTCTGAAAGCTGACAGTCAGGTCTCTACGTCTACAAAGAAGTGGTATAAATATGTAACAGAAAAATCTGGCGGCGATATAGTGACACTCGTCACAAAAACTTTAGTACTGCAGGGTTTTTTTTTCTTTTTTTAAGTCAATACAAAGTGCAGCTGTTAAAATCAAGGCTTTGAACCAGCTCATGGAACGAAAACCAGAAACGTTATTTTCATTTTTTTATGTTCCAGAACAGAACAGTTTATTTAAAATAATGGTAACTAGATCATTTTTTCATTCTTGAAAAGATTTCCGTTTACGACCCGGTGAGGACGTCGGACTCTATGCTCTACACCGCAACAGTAGGTGCTGGTAATGCATAGTCTTGGTTTGCAAACTACCATTAAATTTGACAGAAGAAGTCACGCCTGTCATTTATTTTGGATGCTGGTGGTGGCACAAAGTGCTGGGATCCCATGTTTTGTGCTGAGAAACGCACCTGGCGAAGATAAATATCGACGACTTCTTTAAAAACACTGCATTTATTCTGATCATTATTATGCTTTTTTTCCCCCCCCTCTCTCTTGGTGCAAGGTTCTAGCTAGGACCTCTGTAGTGCTGGGTAAATTATGTGATCGCGGGTCATAGCTTTGGGGTTCACGGGTCCAGGGGCCCGTGACCCCCCCCCCCCCCCCCCCCCCCCCCCCCCGAAGTTATAGGGTTTTATACCACTAACACATTATTGGCAAGCCTTATTTTAACTCATTTTGGTTGATTTTAGACACACTGAAAGCAAGAATAATAAACAAAAAGATATTTATGTTGTAATATTTGTAACAGCAAAGTTCTTTTTTTGTATGTTTCTGTCAAAGTCGAAGTTAATAAATAATGTTGAAAATGTTAAGAACACAATATTTAATGGACATAACATTTACTCTCCTCTTCAAAAATGACAGCTTTTAATCCAGTGAAGCAGGCAGTTTTTCTGTCATCCTGACAGTTTTGTTTGTGTGGAATTGCATTACTTAAACAATATAACACCTAACTGCCTTTTCTGAACAAGAGCTGAACCTGGACTGATTTGTCAAAACCTGCTCTTTTATATGAAAATCAGTTTTTCACCTCATTGACTGATGCTGTGCCCATCCTCCTTTCTACCCTCCTCCTCCGCTCTCTCTGTCTTTCTCTCCCTCCTTCTCCCACTTGGATCACTCAGGCGTCTGTGGTGTATGACACTCTGAGCTTTTTAGAAACGCAAAGCCTTTCAACTGTAAAATAAACTGTACATTTCTGAATACATCATCGCATATGGCCACAGAAGGACCTCTGGATTAATCCTGGCTTTTCATGGCGGAGTTTTTTTTTTTCTCTTCAGCTCAGAGCGCAGCAGAGACACTGTTTTCAGCTGCTGCCGTTCACAGCCCTGTGGCCACAGAACGCGCTGACTCTCTGATCTCTGCTGATTGCGATTTGATACGAAGAAAATGAGAAATACATTTATTATTCTAAATATTGGTGTAACATTTCAAAACTATGACTAAAACCTTGAAATACAGTCAAATTCGTACATTTTCAGCAACATTTCAGTTAATTTTTTAGAAATTCTGTGCTGGGTGGCACAGCCAATTTGAACCCCAGATCCAGGTGGAAATTTGCAGTACCGGGCGGGCAGAATGAGTAGGACTCTGAAGCTACATCAGATGGCTGAACATTGGCGGGAATACAGGGTTCTCGCCAGCGCAGTTGCGCATAGGAGGCCCCTATGCTGTGATGTGGATCCCCTAGGCTATGACTTTGGGCCCCTATGCTGTGATTTAACTGGCTTTTTATTTTCTTTTCTTTTTTTAAAAGAATATGTCGCATGTTATTTAACGTCTCAGTTAGCAACACAAAGTGGCCCTCAAAATGCAGGGAATTGTGTGTCAAAGGGTTATAAATTTCAAAATTTTCTCAGGGGGGTGCCTCCAGACCCTCCTACAATAGTCGCACCTGCAACGCTCGTTGCATGGCTATGCCCCGCTAAGTTTGCCCTATGCTGTGAAAAAATTCTGTTTAGAACCCTGAAATATATTTTAACTTTTATAATAACTTATTTTTCTTCTTGTTGATGGGACAAAGTGCCGTAGTTCTCTGGTTCAGGCTGAGAAACACACCCAGAGCAGACAAACAGAGGGACTTCTTTTAAAAATGCTGCGTTTCTTCAATAATTTTCACAATAAGGAATTAAAGTATTTCCCAGACGTGATCTTCCAAAACAAGAATGTCTTATCGTCAGGTTGCAATGATGAATCTGACTGAAATGATGTAACATGTCAGATTAAGACTTTATATTTACTCCTTGTATGAATGGTTTTAGAAAGTGGATGTTTATACATAGCCGTATTAATAACATTCATATGTAGCGCAGCCTCCTTATGGTTATGGTCATGTGAGGACTAGTTTTTTTTTTTTTTTTTTTTTTTCTCTGCTGAGCCAAATCAATGGGCAGAAGTGATTAGTGCTCAGTCCATTATTGTGGTACCACAGGCTTCTCTGTGACATTGAGAGCAACACAGTGCCATGTCTTTTTAAAATACAAGAAACGCACTGCTTCACCTTTAAATACACAAGTCTATTTCAAGTAATGAGCACGGATGCTCTTTCATTTTACTCAATATCTCGTTTTGAAAAGTTCTAACTTGTACTGCCTGCTACAGTACGCTCTTGCCTTCTCTGTTTTTCATGGGAGCATTACAGCGCTACATACCGGTCTGACATGTACAGTATTTTCAGTGACCCATAGCTGACATGGAATGTTGTCAACCAATTCGGGAACAATATATATATATATTTTTTGTCCTAATCGGTTCGGGAATGTCAGTTTTGGGGTGGAACCCAAAACCAGCAACATTAAAATACAGTTTCTGTTTAGAATTAACCAGTTGGTTGAAAAATTCTAGTTCAAAGCCCTGATTAAAATACCAAAATAGCGTAATTTACAGTCTACATCTCCAGTCATTCAAGATGACACAAAAGTGGTCTCAGCTCATCACAGTCTTCAACACAATCTGTTGGTCAGGCTGCTGACAACTGCTATTCATCGGTGAACATTTTAACAAAGTTAAAATCTAACCAAACCAAACTACCAGAAGACAAAAGGAATGTATTGAAAATGTGTCCAAGATTCCACTTCAGGCTCAGTTTGTTTCTTGTCCCTAACAGTTTGAAACTGGTCGGTGTTGATGCAGTATGGTGACCGATGCCCACAAATAAAATAAGTAGTGGCCATTTTCACATCGAACAAATTTAACCTAATATGTAGCATTAGATTTACTGAGATGATAAACTCTATGACTTGCAGGGAGCTGGAGAGATGTGACAGCTATGAACACACGAGGGCACCGTTGTGTGATGTTCTGATCAGAGTAACTTCCTGCAGGAATGAATATTGAAACAGACCCACCCTTGTTTTCCACTTTTGTGAGGTCTGAATGATCAGTTCGTCAGTCTTAACGTTTTATCACCACTTGCTCATAGGCTCCGGCACCAACCCTGCGATCACAAAAAGTGCTTGTTAGTCATCCTTTAGTTATTTGATTGGCTCAGAATACGACCAACAACGTGGCAATTCCATTTGATATAACAAATATAGCAAAGCTCCTGGCAGGCAGCAATAAACACTGGGTGCATTTAATACGTTTTGTTCAACAGAACACTTTTTAGCTGAAAAATCTATCATTTTAAAAAACATTCTTCCTATATCTTTACAGTGTGGCAGCATCAAACATTGTTGAAAGAACATGCTGATTATTTTGCCAATTATAGCCAAATATATACAATTTACTAACAATTATTATTGGTGACTACTTTTTAAATCATGTAACTTTACCAGTGGAGGTATTTATTTTTGCCATAAATAGGCTCACCTGGTGGGAAGGTGATGACTTCCGAGAGCTGTACTTCCTCCAGGACCCACAAACAAACGCAAACCCTCCTCTGAAAGACAGTCGTAGTAACATTCAGTTGGTTTATTATTGAGAGAAAAAAGCCACATCCTCCTGTATGAATCATATCATCGAGCGCAGCCAGTTGCTAAGCAATCTAAAAATAATCTATTGACAGCTTTCTTCTGCAGCTTTTAGCTGCATGAGACCTTGGAAGGAGGAAAAAAAAAAGTCATCCCCACAGCATACAGGCTGACTCACAGGCACGTTTTCAATACAACTACTGTTTCGGGCTTTTAGTGTGTACAGTCAGGTCCTTAAGTAGTTGGTCATTTTTGTTACTATGACTTTGTACACCAGTGGATCAAGTTTTATATGAGCCAGTCAACCTTTAATTGACTTGACTTTTTTTTATTTTAAAGGCTGTTTTTTTTTATTTGCTCAGTGTTAAATACTACACACTGTGCATTCATTTTGTCTGCATTTGTGTGTTCTCTGAAAGCTTGCGGATATGGCCAAAATGAAGCAGTACCACTGGAAATCACGGGGGTAGTGTAGCCATAGTTTAAGTAAAACCCAAACCTAGGCAAAAAGGACAGGATGAAGACCAGATAGCACAAACGCACATTTCTTTTGCAGGAGAAACATTAAAACTTCAACTGTCTGCAGTTCCCTCTAGAGCATAGGCATCAAACTGATTCCAGAAAGGGCCAAGAAGGTGCAGGTTTTCTTTGTAGTCACCAACTCGACCAGGTGATTTCACTGATGAACTCATCCCATCTGCTCAAAGTGATGCTAATCAGTGAAATCACTTGGTGGAGTTGATGGTTGCAAAGAAAACCCGCACTCTCTTGGCTAGGGGTGTAACGATTCATTTTAACGATTCGGTTCATATCGCGATTCACGGTTGAGATACGATTCAAGGATGATGTTGGTTCTTTTAGAACAATACGATCTGAAACGATTCAGTGATGTGAAATCGATTCTGTAACTTTTTAGCCAAAAATTTAACCAGTGTGACTGTGAAATAAATACCTGTATAATTGTGTGAAGCAGGTAATGTGTGGATTGAACTGGGCTTCTGAACCAGCTGCAATCACGTTGCTGGTGTTATCTGTGATGATGGCAGGATTCTTATTGGAGATTTTCCACTCCGTGCAGACTTCACACAGTAACATAATGAAGAAAGGTCTTCATTTTCCACTCCGGATCAATTTTAGTATGATGTCCAGCCATCTGTCGTTATTGCTACTCGTTCAGCCGTGTGTGACATCCCATGGCGCTTTAGTAGGTGGTTGGAGAGATTTGTTGTGTTGCTGTGGTATTTTACAAACAGCGAGCGACTTAATTATACCATCTCTGTCTTTGTTAAAGCCAAAGTGTTTCCACACACTGGAGCGCAATAGTGGCTTGATGATCTTTTGCTCACTGGCTTCTCCTCTGTAGCTGCCACGCTGTTTTGTGGTCTGCTGGCGTGTGGCGATGATGTCACAGACAGGGAGACTGAATCCAGTAACATTTAATGTCTTTCTCATTAAAAGTGCTAACAAAACATATCCATGTTCCTAGTATCGATACAAGCGCTTTGTTACCTTTTATAGCGATATGTCATCCGGAAGGCTAACTGGCCGAGCACAGATTGAGGTAGTTAGATCATAGGAATATAAATTGATACATCTATTACTTATAGTAGATGAACTGTTACACCCCTACTCTTGGCCCTTTCTGGAATCAGTTTGACACCTAGTGGAATTTATTCTTAACATTCATACCAACATCAAGGAAATGTGGACGTTCATGTACATAAAGGGGGGATAAATGAGCTTTAAGCAGTTCATGTTTCCCTCCAAATGAGACGATCCTCAGATTGAGGCCACCTGTTTCTCCTTCTCCTAAAATGTTTGCCAAATCAACATGTGGATAAAGTATGCATCAGTTGTGGTAACCGCAACCACAAATGTGAGTTGGGGGGGAGTATTGCACTGGTGACCACAAACAAATTATATCCATTTCCACAGAGGCCAAAAATAACTGGACAAACTAACATTGTAGAAATGTAATAATTATTAGGACGTGTGGCTGGTGCCAAAACCTTTCGTCAGTATTGCAAATTAGTGATGGCAAAATCTTTAAAATGCATTTTCATGAATTGTTCTAGAGTTGGTGTCAAATGCAAAATAATCACCAAGTGTGCTAAATGTAGCCCAAGTACATCATCAACTGTTTCAAAATAAATGTTGCCAAAAGTTCTTTTTAATTTGCCCCCTTTGGTGCTGAAATATATTAAAACACTAGTGAAAAAAGTAGGATGACAGTTTTTGAATCTCATCTTTAAAAGATACAGTGGTCTCACTCTCACTCAGTCACTCGCACACAGGGTGTGTACGTGCAACAACACATGTTGCTTATTACTTAAGGACTCTGAAGATTATAATGTATAAATTAAATGTCTAAATTAATATATAAATTAGAATGTTCAAAATTCGCTGGCCCACCTGAATGCATTACATGCGAGTTTTACTGTATACTCTTATTTTCATATTGGCATGGGGCAGGTAAGTCATGTCAACCTTTGGCCGACCCGAGTGAGTCCAGTATAGAGTTTCATATGAATGAGTTACACTTTGGCTTCAGGATTTCAGTGAGCCCATGACTGTATCAGTTCAAACAGCATCCAGCGCTCTGATGTGAATGGGTCTGACACACGTCCAGTAGATGTGACCAAAGGGGTAGCTCTGATTTCATGTCTTACCTTCAGCACTAGAGTCCAGCAGGCTTGGTGTAAAATCTTGACTCTGGAGAATCTTTTCTACAACATCATCAGCATCCACCCGTGTATCATCCATTCTCTTTAGCTGGGATTCGATTGAGTCCTGCTTCACAGGGTGTCTGAGGGAAGAACACAGAGGAGCCATCTTACTGTTGCAAGCGACTTTTCCTTTAATCTGCAAATACCAGACATTTCTCATTTTGAACGTCAGGGTCAAGCTGAGGATTAGGCTGTTAGGAATCATCTTTAAGCTGCCACTTTTTCCCCCTCCCTCATCATGTTATGGATGTGTTGATGTAACACACAATGTTCCTGTTGAGTGTTTTACGCTGATATTTTTGTGTAGCAACATGAAGGAAGAAACAAGTAGCTATATCGGTGGCTGTATGGATAGAAACTGACATAACTGTATTGTCATCTATGAATGAATTATGGCACTCTAAACTGGCATTAAATATTAAGTTGGCAGGATGGCACACTTGTTTGTGGAGAAGGGAAAAAAAAAAGAGTCCATTATCAGGTCTATGGGCTAAGATCATCGTGACACTAAATGGCTTCTGGGAAATGAGAGTAAAAGCACTGCCACTGATTGTCAGAAGGCAGTGTGAAAAACAGTCAAACAGAAGCAGACTCAGGAATTTCTGATTTTTTTTTTTTCCTTTCAAAAACTGAGTAATAAAATGAAGTCAGTTTCTGAATTATCTTGGGGAAAAAGTACCATTTACATAAAATTCCATTTACACTTCTATCATGGATTAATACAAACTGAGCTGACTACATGTTTAATACCCTGACTGGAGTGTGTGCTTTTCCTAAAATTGCTTCTGTACTCATCAAAATGTGACTCACCTGTTGAGTCGTTCACAGGATGATGCGCTTTGGACCGGTGTGCCAGCTGGATTGGTGGCGGTGCTGTTGGGGACTGGGTGTTCAGGTAGAGCGGGGCAGGGTCTGCTTTCTCTTTCTTCGCTGGGCTCTGGGATGCTGCCAATGCCCGTTGATGCACTACCCACTGACTGGTTTCTACGGTGACTGAACTCTGACATGCTAGAGGAACGGGAGTGACTTGTGCTGTATCCTGAGGCAAAAGGAAATTTTTTTTTTTTCCCTCCAAATGTAGATGCTCATTTTTTAACATGCTCACCTCAGGTTTGCACACTTTAATAACAAACATAAATAACATTCCACTCTTTTCTCTAAAGGTCAGTACAGGTTTTTCCTTGATGTATGAAGGACATGGGAGCAGTGTTCAGCAACCTCTACGCTTCCTCAGATATTTTATTACCGTCACTTGATCTGGCTGTAATGGAAACTGACTGAGCTCTTCAGCCGGAAAATAATTTCATTTCCAGTGAAACCTTTTGTCTGTTCAGCGTTTCTGACCAGTTGAAAATGCACCTTCACAAAAGGCTTGAGGATGGCTCCAAGGTGAGCACGTCCCGGTTCAAACTGTTAACAGCTAGTTTTGAATGCATCTAAGGCTGCAGCTATCGAATATTTTTGGAATCGAATATTCTATTATTTTATCGATTAATCGAGTAATCGGATAAAAGTACCTTTGAGTTTTTAAACACTATCAGTAGTGGCAGGGCTCTCCCTAAAGCACTGGCACAATGTTTCTGTGACATCATGCAGATTTTTAAGTTTAGGGTGTTCTCTCTCTGTTTTGCCGGGTTATTATTTATTTTTTCATATTAAGAGTTTTAGAGCTTTGCCAAACCATAAGCCCAGGCAGTCTGTGAAATCTTCAGTGTGCATTTTTTTCCTTCTTATTGCATATTTAATTTGCACTTTTTATTACTGTGCTTCATTCAGTGTTTAGTGCTGTACAGAGCAGCTCAAACCAAAGTCAAATTCTTTTTCTGTGGATACTTGCCGAATAACACAGCCTTTGAAAAACGGCTGTGGAGTGCAGCGTTTCCACAAAAACTGCCTGTTGATAAAAACTCTTACCAAATCTGAATTAAAGCTTTATTTTAATCATTAAACATGACTCATTTAAAGTGCGCGTCCTTTCGCTTCATCTGCGGAGGTGGAGAACGGCTAGTGGAGAAAAACGTTTTTTTTTTTTTATAATATATACAAACACACTGCTTCACTTTAAATGCACAATAAGTCCGTTTCAGACGATCCGTGCGGACCATTTCTCTTAAAAGGCTTTATTTTACACAGCATATGGCTTTATAAACTTGTAGCATCGCCTGCTACATTGATTAGCGCTATGGTCTTCTTCTGTGTTTTTTGTGGGAGCGTTACAGCGCCACATACAGGCCTGGTGTATGTACTACAGCTTTAAATGAAGCCTCGAGGCAAAGAATTTGCCTCGAACATTTTTTGTAATCGAATTACTCGATGAATCATTTCAGCTCTAAATGCATCATTTGGCGCCTCAAAGTTTTCACCGGAAATATAAACTTTTACAGGGCTGGACTGTAGTTAATGTAATAAAAATAAAGTCTGGGTGTGTGCACTGATGCTGCCACATCCACCAAGCTATGGAACTGCCTTGGGTCATGGATTGCAACCACCCAGTCAGGTAACCGGTCCATCCCACGTCTTAATGGCCCAGTCACATGGCACACGACGATTCCTGAACGAAGGGAAAAAGTAATAAACATCACAATTCGTTGAGAAAAGGTGGACGAAAGGGCTTTTATCACCGAACAGTCTGCGAAGCAAGAGCGCAAAAGGGACGAAAGAGGAAATTAACAAAACTGAAGCTCACGATCTCGACGAAACGCGCCTGGAGCCACAGCTGCAGCAGTGTGTGTCTGCGTCTCTGAGTTCCAGGACTCGGCGCTGGGACGGAGCTCACAGCACCTGAGTCCTGGAGAAACTGCAAACAGAATCTGTGGAGATCTGTGTGCACGTCGGTGGACCACCTGCTCTGGTTCCTCGTCCAGAACAAAAGAGGGATCATCTCCATTATCAGAATCCTCACTGTCTGTTAACACGCTGCGCGCTCCGTCTTCCTCCAATTTAAAAAAAAGTGCGCCGTGGTCACTGCTGCATCACAGTATTATGTTCTAAGCCATATATATTGATTTATAACAAAACTGTCAAAATTTAATATGCGCTTTGAATCAGGATATGTCATTCAAAGCGCATATTAAACAAATATGTAGGACTGCTTTTTTGCATTTACGCAATATCTCTAAAATTAGAAAGGTCTTGTCTCAGAGTGATGCTGAAAAACTAATTCATGCATTTATTTCCTCTAGGCTGGACTATTGTAATTCAATATTATCAGGTTGTCCTAAAAGTTCCCTGAAAAGCCTTCAGTTAATTCAAAATGCTGCAGCTAGAGTACTAACGGGGACTAGAAGGAGAGAGCATATCTCACCCATATTGGCCTCTCTTCATTGGCTTCCTGTTAATTCTAGAATAGAATTTAAAATTCTTCTTCTTACTTATAAGGTTTTGAATAATCAGGTCCCATCTTATCTTAGGGACCTCATAGTACCATATCACCCCAATAGAGCGCTTCGCTCTCAGACTGCAGGCTTACTTGTAGTTCCTAGGGTTTGTAAGAGTAGAATGGGAGGCAGAGCCTTCAGCTTTCAGGCTCCTCTCCTGTGGAACCAGCTCCCAATTCAGATCAGGGAGACAGACACCCTCTCTACTTTTAAGATTAGGCTTAAAACTTTCCTTTAGTTATGCTGCTATAGACTTAGACTGCTGGGGGGTTCCCATGATGCACTGAGTGTTTCTTTCTCTTTTTGCTCTGTATGTACCTCTCTGCATTTAATCATTAGTGATCGATCTCTGCTCCCCTCCACAGCATGTCTTTTTCCTGGTTCTCTCCCTCAGCCCCAACCAGTCCCAGCAGAAGACTGCCCCTCGCTGAGCCTGGTTCTGCTGGAGGTTTCTTCCTGTTAAGAGGGAGTTTTTCCTTCCCACTGTTGCCAAGTGCTTGCTCACAGGGGGTCGTTTTGACCGTTGGGGTTTTTATGTAATTATTGTATGGCCTTGCCTTACAATATAAAGCGCCTTGGGGCAACTGTTTGTTGTGATTTGGCGCTATATAAATTGATTGACTATATTGACTAAAAGGGAGAATAAATATAAGTGTAAAGATGTTTGAATATATCAGAACAGTAAATTAATCAGTGCGTGTGAACGCGCACGGTTATTTCCACCAGCTGATCACTGATCCACAATGTGAATTCTTCCTTCCAGAACAGCTCTTTATATAATCATTTTGATTCATCTACCTGTTGCCACATGTACAGAAGGCCTGGATTGTCATTCCTACACTCATATTGTTATATTTAATACAAAATAAAAAGCGCACGCAGGAGCTCCTGCTGCCGCTGATGCTGCATTCAAGTACCGTCGGAAATTACACAACTTTTGTTGTTTCAAATTCAACAGTTGCTTGTGGCAAAATAATTAATTATATCCACACAAAAGATTAATTCAGGCCTATGTAAGGTGCCTGAACCCATTGAAGCTGCTCCCCCACACAGATCAAAAAAATCCAAGCAAACAGGTTGAGTTTGTCCTGTAATTTCCGATGTATATGAACGCAGCAGCAGCCTCAGCACTCACAAACGCTTCTGCGCTGTGTGAAAACGTTCAGCTGCTCCAACGAACAATAACGTTACAAAAAACTACACAAACGCTTAAAAACGTTAAGAATGACAGCAAAACGAGACAGACGAATTGAGGTTTTCGTTGCCCTTCGTTCAAAATTTTCAACAGTTTAAAAATCCTGATGACACGCCAGCTGCAGGAACGAGGCTGCGAAGGTTAAACGATGTCAACGACAGTCAACGAAAGTCTAGATTTGTTGTTTCATCAGGGCTTCATCACCCTTCGTTAAGTGCCGTGTGACTGGGCCTTAAAGTAACCACTCATCCTACCACCAGGTGAAATTTGGGCATCTCCTTAACCCCATCTAACTGCTGAGGTCCTCAAAACTGAGACACCTGTGGCCGGATCAGGCCCAAAGAAACACATCACAAGCCTAAATTGTTGTAGCTGACATTCCCTCACAGTACAAGTGATATTCCTTGTTTTACCGTTTGTTTCATTCCAGTACTATCCAAAGATCCTGGGTACTTATCTTGTAGTTCTGCTTAGCTATTGTCAATGTCCCCACCAAAGAGGTTGTTTTAGTTGCCGTTTGTTTGATTTTCTCACAAGGACATCAATCGATTTCAATGAAATTTGTTGGAGAGGTACATCTTGGACCAGGATGCACCAGTTAAATTTTGCTGTGGATCTGGATCAAAGGGCAGAAAATACAACCTCCTTAGTGGGGGAGGAATCGTGATCAGGATCAAAAATTAATTAAGATAACAGGTCAGCAGTAATCACAATGTACAAATGTTAATGAGGGAGGGTGGACGACAAGAAATGACCTCACAATGTGTCAACAGAGATGTTAACAAAGGAGTGTTGGATGTTGAAAACCTTAGCACATTTTTGAAAAGTACAAACCAGATAAAATAATGTGTAATAACTTCCTCTGTACACTGAAAAACAGTCAGTCAGTCAAAAACAATTAAAATCTGGTTCCTACCTGACAGTTTAGACTGTTGGCTAGCATAGCTGGATGTTCGTGAATGACCGCAACCCCCAAACTCATCTGGACCAACTGCACTCTTGCCGTCTCGACTCTCTGTCAAGTCAGAAAATAGGGTGGGTGTGGAGAGTCAGATGGGATGATAAAAGCCTGAAGTTTAAGCAACATTTTAGTTATTTATTTATTTTTGTGAATATTTACCTCTCCCAATGGTGCTATTAAGGAAAGAATAATTATTCAACATTTAAACAGTAGATGTCCACTGTTGCCCTGCAAAACAGACCTCTAAAAATTCTAATTCTCTGTATTTTGGTCCTTGGCAGAAGAATTAACTATGTGTCCTAGTTATTAAAAGTAGCACTGTCTAAAAGTTAATTTAAACTGGTCACCCTCGAGAGTATAAAGATTAGTGCAGAACACAGTGCTTTTGCTCCAGCAGGCCTAAACCTAACATAAAAACTTTACTGTTTTCATTCACCACATTTCAAAGTGATTAGCAGCCTCGCAGTCGAACTAAGGCGAGAGTGCATCGAGACAGTTGAGACCAAGGCAGGGCTACACTGAGTTGAGACCAGCACCAGACTACTGCAAGTCCCACACGACATGATGCATTTACAATAAAATGTGGAAAATGCAATGTTGTTGTGGACTTGAAATAAAATTCAGAGTATGTTTGAGGCAGAGATGAGACCAAGTAAAAAGGCAGTCGCTTCCAAGCCCCAACCTTCAAAAAAAAAAAAACGGTCTTGAGACTGGTCTCAAGACCAAAACCTATTTTGAGTCAAACATTTATGATTAAAGCTGTTTGGTTACTCTACATGCTTACAAAACTGCAGGTGTGTGTGGGGGGGCTTTTAAAACAGACCAAAGGCTAAAAGTGCCATTATTCCAATTCAAGGGGTATCAAATCAATATAAGAGGAGTCCCCAAAATTCTGCCAGCTGTTATATAAAGTAGAGATGTTGGTTTATCCAATCTTGCAAATTTTGTTAAAAAGGCTGATGGCGCAGGCCACCAGGTGGTGCTAAACTTACTCAAAATTGGGCAAGTTGAGTACGAGGTCTGTTAGAAAAGTATCAGACCTTTTTATTTTTTGCAAAAACTATATGGATTTGAATCATGTGCGCTTGCATCAGCCAAGCTTGAACCTTCGTGCGCATGTGTGTTTTTTCACGCCTGTCGGTTGCGTCATTCGCCTGTGGGCAGGCTTTGAGTGAGCACTGGTCCACCCCTCTCGTCAGATTTTCATTGTCAGGAAAATGTCTGAACGGCTGGAGCAGCGCTGCATCAAATTTTTCAAGAAACTGTGTGAAGCCGCAATGGCGTTAGGTCTTCCACCATTCTGAAGATTCAGACGGCTTTCAGTGGCTTTTTGGTCGAGTGAGTATCTGAGAAATTGTGGAAAGCTGGGCATGTCACAACATGTCCCGTGAGACTTCCAACACGGACTTGCTTTTGTTCTCCGCCATTGCGGCTTCGTCCCGACGCGCGAATGCCTCCGCACGTCTTTCATTACAAAATCTCCTTTAACAGTGGAATCTGACGAAAAATGGCTGATGTCCACCTTTTCTGCCATTTCTCTGGTAGTCACACGACGTCCCGGATCAACACAGCCTTCACTTTGAAAATGATCTGGTCATTTCAGCCTGTCGATGGCCGTTCGAAGCGCGGCGCACCCTCAGCCGCTGTGGGCCGTCTTTAATCCAGTTGTAATGCTCCTTAATCTGTGTGATGCCCATAGGATTTTAACCGAAAGCCATCTGAATTTTCCGAATGGTTTCCACCTGGCTGTCTCTCACAGTTTCTTGAAAAATTTGATGCAGCGCTGCTCCAGCCGTTCAGACATTTTCCTGACAATGAAAATCCGACGAGAGGGGTGGACCAGTGCTCACTCAAAGCCTGCCCACAGGCGAATGACACAACCGACAGGCATGAAAAAACACGCATGCGCACGAAGGTTCAAGCTTGGCTGATGCAAGCGCACATGATTATAGTAATAATAATTTATTAATTTATATAGCGCCAAATCACAAGTAATTGCCTCAAGGCGCTTCACAAGCATTTAAAAGCAGAATAAAATTAAATAAGATTAAAATACCATAAAAAATTAAAAGTTAAATAAATAAAACATATATATATATATAAAAAAAAAGACACACAATAAAATACTAATGATAAAACAGGGAGAAGAGATGTGTCTTCAACCTGGCTTTAAAAGTCTCCACAGAGTCTGACTGTCATATTTGTGCAGGCAGATCATTCCACAGAGCTGGAGCGCGGTGATAAAAAGCTCTGTAACCCGCTGACCTTTTCTTCACCCTCGGGACACACAATAGTCCTGCACCCTGTGAACGCAGAGCCCTTGCCGGCACATAGGACTCAACCAGGCCGGCCAGATAGGGGGGCGCCAGTCCGTGAACAATTTTATAGGCCAATAGTAATACCTTAAAATCTGATCTCAAGGAGACCGGAAGCCAGTGAAGGGATTCCAGAACCGGCGTAATATGATCAAACCTTCTGCTTCGCGTCAGAAGTCTGGCAGCAGCATTTTGAACCAGCTGAAGACCCCTGATGCTGGACTGTGGTAAACCAGAAAACAAAGCATTACAATAGTCCAATCTAGAAGAGACAAACGCATGAACCAGAGTCTCAGCATCAGCCACAGACAGGATGGGACGAATCTTTGCTATATTTCTTAAATGAAAGAAAGCAGTCCTCGTAATGTTTCTAATGTGGAGGTCAAAGGACAACGTAGGATCAAAAATTACCCCAAGGTTCCTCACTTTGTCAGTATGATGTTTAACACATGAACCCAGGCTAAGCGCCAGCTGATCAAATTGATGCTGATGTCTTGCTGGACCAAGAACCATCATTTCAGTCTTATCAGAGTTCAAAAGTAGAAAGTTGCTAGATATCCAACTTCTCACTGATGCGAGACAGTCCTGTAAAGATTTTATGTGGACAGGATTTCCAGCAGCTATCAGCATATACAACTGAGTATCATCAGCATAGCAATGAAAAGCAACCCCAAAACGCCGCAAAATGTTCCCAAGAGGTGCCATATACAGGGAAAGAAGCAGGGGACCCAGAACGGATCTCTGCGGAACCCCAAAATTCATGCCCTTAAAGTCAGAGGTAGTGTCATTGCACAAAACACAGTGGGAACGACCAGACAAATAAGACGTCAGCCACGCAAGAGCAGTTCTAGTACTCCCAAAACAGTTTTCTAGCCTATCAAGTAGAATATGATGATCAACTGTGTCAAACGCAGCACTGAGATCCAACAACACCAATACTGTAGTAGTATCCGAGTCCATTGTTCGCAGAAGATCATTAACTACTTTAATAAGTGCTGTTTCTGTGGAGTGATGTCTTCTAAAAGCAGACTACAGTGGCTCAAAAAGGTCATTCTCAGTAAGATAGTCCACAAGCTGCCGTGAAACCACCTTTTCCAGAATTTTAGAGCAGAATGACAGATTTGATATCGGCCTATAATTTTTCAAAACACCAGGATCAAGATTAGATTTCTTGAGTAGCGGTTTAACCACGGCAGATTTAAAACAATTTGGAACAGATCCAGAGTTTAAAGAAAGGTTAATTTCCAGCACAGTCGGCCCAAGAATGGGCCAAAGATCCTTAAACAATTTTGTTGGTATAGGATCAAATACACAGGTTGTGCTTCTAGTAGACATCACAAGTTTCGTCAGCACACCTTGTGAGATACTGTTAAATTCCGTGAATCTAGGTATCACCTCAGTAGTAGTCCCCAGCTCAGTAGCTGGATACAATGACTGGACCAAAGTATGCTGAGATGTGCTCCACCTAATATCTTCTATTTTCTTTTCGATTCAAATCCATATAGTTTTTGCAGAAAATAAAAAGGTCCGATACTTTTCTAACAGACCTCGTATGTTGGTCCCCCTAGTGGCCAACGGCATCAAGATCCCAATGTTTTTTCAGTTGCATTTGATAGAGTAGGGCCTATATTTGTTGATAACATTGAAATCTGGTTGGGGTCTTGATGGCACAGAGGGTTATGGGCCTTTAACAGTCAATTTCGCAAAATGACCAGTCTTTAAGCGCCCCCTATATTCAGCGCCATCATTCCCCAACCAAATATGTATAAGATGAAAGAGTTTGCCTCCCTTTTGATAGTTAAACTAGCTTGGAGACTTGATGGCTCTGAATGTTACACCACTTGAAAGATGGAAAGTTAATGAAATATCAATTTTTGCATATTTTTTGCCTTGAACTTTGATGACCCCTGGCAAGATCACCATTTGGTTTGTAGTCGAGAAATTTTGGGAAAGTTCATTTCTTGGTAGGTTCCCTCTCTGAGCCAAGTTTTGTTGAAATCTGAGTCGGCATGAATCACACCCTAATGTAAAACTGCCTGAACTTTAAAAATATTGACTCTTAAGTGTCCCTCTGTCACATGGGAAACATTTTAACATAATACAAAAAAAAGATGTTTTCACATCTGTCATTCCACCACAATCAACATAATCCAAACAGTTTAAACCTTTGGAAAAGGTTAGAAGAAAACGTCCCCTTCCCCCTCAGAGTACATGTGCATATAATTCTATTTTTATCTGTGTAAGAGCCCACAGGGTCACGGCAGATTGTGGCTAATCTAAACAAGAGCAAATATAAATTATACATGAATGAGCTGTGCTACCCTCTAACACTTCCAGAAGGAACAAGCAACATGACACACACATGCAAAACCAGAGAAGTGTGGGCGTGTGTGTCTGACTTAGTGCTTAGCTCATAAGATAATTATAGTGGGCGATTTTAACATCCACACAGATGCTGAGAATGACAGCCAGGCTGACAAAGAGTCAGAGCTCTATTGAGCCGAGTATTCCTTTAACTTTAACTAGTAATGACTTCATGACTTTCTTTGCTAATAAAATTTTAACTATTAGAGAAAAAATTACTCATAACCATCCCAAAGACGTATCGTTATCTTTGGCTGCTTTCAGTGATGCCGGTATTTGGTTAGACTCTTTCTCGCAGATTGTTCTGTCTGAGTTATTTTCATTAGTTACTTCATCCAAACCATCAACATGTCTATTAGACCCCATTCCTACCAGGCTGCTCAAGGAAGCCCTACCATTATTTAATGCTTCGATCTTAAATATGATCAATCTATCTTTATTAGTTGGCTATGTACCACAGGCTTTTAAGGTGGCAGTAATTAAACCATTACTTAAAAAGCCATCACTTGACCCAGCTATCTTAGCTAATTATAGGCCAATCTCCAACCTTCCTTTTCTCTCAAAAATTCTTGAAAGGGTAGTTGTAAAACAGCTAACTGATCATCTGCAGAGGAATGGTCTATTTGAAGAGTTTCAGTCAGGTTTTAGAATTCATCATAGTACAGAAACAGCATTAGTGAAGGTTACAAATGATCTTCTTATGGCCTCAGACAGTGGACTCATCTCTGTGCTTGTTCTGTTAGACCTCAGTGCTGCTTTTGATACTGTTGACCAGAAAATGTTATTACAGAGATTACAGCATGCCATAGGTATTAAAGGCACTGCGCTGCGGTGGTTTGAATCATATTTATCTAATAGATTACAATTTGTTCATGTAAATGGGGAATCTTCTTCACAGACTAAGGTTAATTATGGAGTTCCACAAGGTTCTGTGCTAGGACCAATTTTATTCACTTATACATGCTTCCCTTAGGCAGTATTATTAGACGGCATTGCTTAAATTTTCATTGTTACGCAGATGATACCCAGCTTTATCTATCCATGAAGCCAGAGGACACACACCTCTAAAACTAATTCATGCATTTATTTCCTCTAGGCTGGACTATTGTAATTCATTATTATCAGGTTGTCCTAAAAGTTCCCTGAAAAGCCTTCAGTTAATTCAAAATGCTGCAGCTAGAGTGCTAACAGGGACTAGAAGGAGAGAGCATATCTCACCCATATTGGCCTCTCTTCATTGGCTTCCTGTTAATTCTAGAATAGAATTTAAAATTCTTCTTCTTACTTATAAGGTTTTGAATAATCAGGTCCCATCTTATCTTAGGGACCTCATAGTACCATATCACCCCAATAGAGCGCTTCGCTCTCAGACTGCAGGCTTACTTATAGTTCCTAGGGTTTGTAAGAGCAGAATGATAGGCAGAACCTTCAGCTTTCAGGCTCCTCTCCTCTGGAACCAGCTCCCAATTCGGATCAGGGAGACAGACACCCTCTCTACTTTTAAGATTAGGCTTAAAACTTTCCTTTTTGCTAAAGCTTATAGTTAGGGCTGGATCATGTGACCCTGAGCCATCCCTAGTTATGCTGCTATAGACGTAGACTGCTGGGGGGTTCCCATGATGCACTGAGTGTTTCTTTCTCTTTTTGCTCTGTATGCACCACTCTGCATTTAATCATTAGTGATTAAATCTCTGCTCCCCTCCACAGCATGTCTTTTTCCTGGTTCTCTCCCTCAGCCCCAATCAGTCCCAGCAGAGGACTGCCCCTCCCTGGGCCTGGTTCTCCTGGAGGTTTCTTCCTGTTAGGGGGGGGGGTTTCCTTCCCACTGTTGCCAAGTGCTTGCTCACAGGGGGTCGTTTTGACCGTTGGGGGTTTTTCCGTAATTATTGTATGGCCTTGCCTTACAATATAAGGCGCCTTGGGGCAACTGTTTGTTGTAATTTGGCGCTATATAAATAAAATTTATTTGATTTGATTTGTGTGTGTGGGGGGGGGGGGGGGGTGGGGAAGAGAAGTGTAGCAAGAATTGAACAAAACCAGGGATGGATCAGTTATCATGCATGTTTGCATCATATACACTACCAGTCAAAAGTATAAATTCTTATTTACTTGAAGTATGTTCAACGATTTGATGAGTAGTGTATTATTAGGGGAGCAACTAATGATTCTTCCCTTTTTCACTTGGGGTCGCCACCTGTAGAGCAGGTAGCAAAGTGGATAAGGAGCTGGCCTACTAATATGTTCGAGTCCCACTCATACTACCAGTCTGTGAACCTGGATAGGAGACTCACTCTACACAGTCTCAGTCCACCCAGCTGTAAATGGGGACCAGCTTCAGCTGGGGAAGTAACCTGCACTGGACTGGTGTCCCACAGATCTACATGTTGATTCAGCATAAGTTTTACACCGAATGCTCTTCCTGATTCATTCAAGGATGTGAAGTTTCCACCGAATCATGCATTTCTGCAGTTTAGTGGTGTAACAGAGCCACCGTTCCATCCATAATTAAGGCAGAGACCAAATTGGGGTGTCCTACCATTCAGGGCCCTAACAGCAGATCATTTATCTTTACCTCACCCAAATTCTAAGAAGGATGTGCCTCATGTAGCTGATTTAAAAGTTTAATAGTAACTCCCAAATGTTCAGCCTTGTGAAACTATTCATGCATATCAACAGGAGGGAATTTCACCTCTGCACACAACAAATACAACGGCTCTGAGGAATTAACACAGCGACCGACAATTTCTAAAACATACTTAAACCTGAAACAATTGAAAGGTGTAACTGTGTTTGTATTTTGAAGAGTATGCACGAGCACTGACACACAGAAGGAAGGCAGCACACAAACAGACACTGTGCAGTACAACAAGAACCTTGAAGAGGGAAAAAGCATCTAGACTGACTAAGCAGAGCAATGTGGTTTGTCTCACCAACACCGGTTTTATATGAGTCACCTCCTCTCCTCTCCTCCAGCAGACTCTCTCCATCACTCTGGAGCCCGATTACTGTGGCTGTGGAAGGAGGCCTGGCAGGAGAGAAAAGAAAATCAGGCCACTTTTTAAAAAGAAAAATACATAATCAATTTTATACTCATGGAAGGCGGGGCAGACTCATATCAGAACCAAGTTAACCCAGAAACCCAAAACCTGCACAGATACAACATTAAAATGGCCAGTAGTCATTTAATTAAATTATCATTCCCCTGTATTAGGCCATCTGCAAACATTGGATTTACAACCATATGAATAAAATAACTTACGTTTTAAAACAGGGGTCCCCTGACATGAGCTGCGTACTGATGATAACCTGTTTAAAACAACAAAATACATCAAATGTTCTAACAATTTTAGCAGTATATGATGAGATCAAACAAATAATGAGATAATCAAACAAATAATTAGGAGAAGCTAATATGTAACTAATGTTCAACAAGAATGGAGTGTGTATATCCCCACAGTGTTTGGAGAAGTTTTTGAAACTGTATGAATCCTTTTAGGAGCTGTGTGACTTCATTGGTGATGTGAGAATTTTTTTTCAAAATCCACCAGGAGCTAATGGCCTCTTGCAGCGGGTCACTTCAAGTCAGCAGAACACAGAGTGTATTTCAAAGCTCCCCTTGATACAAGTAATACGTAAGTACAAATAATAAATGTTTGAGTTCAATGGTATGAATATTTCATGAGGTAAAAGCTGGAACATACCATTCAATGAGACAACCAAATCAAATATTCGTTCCATTGAAAGACTGTAAAAACATTCATTATTTGTTTTATATAACGGCTAAAACAGATCCTTGTCATTTGTTATTTTATAACTTTCTAAACAACAGAAAAGGGACTTACATTTTGGTGTTCCACTGCTGCTAAAGTCCAAATTGTGACATGTAGTTCGTGCTGCTGTGCACTGACTTAGGACTTCCAATAAAAAAGACTGTGTAGTTCCTCAGTCCAGCCAAAAATCACATCAGCTTTTCATGCATCCAGATGGTGTACAGGAGTGGATTTTGTGTGTGTGTGTGCGTGCGGGTGTGTGCTACAAGAACTAGCATCGTCAGTTAGCTCAATTAAATCGCCTCGCTTCTGTTGCTGTCCCGCGTGCGCGCACTCATTCAAAAGGGACGCACTTGTGCGCATGTGTACTACCAAATAAGGACTGTGTATTTCCTTCGTGCAGCAAAAAAAAAAAAAAAAAAAAAAAAGAAATTAGTCCATCTTTTCATTCTAACTTCCTGCTAACAGCCTCTAGGGGGCTTACAGTACAGTGGATTTGCTTTGCATGTGTGCGCGTGCATGTGCACGCGCAGAGTGCAATGGTACCAAATGTATGGAACCAAATCGCACTCTAAATGCAATGCAACACAAATGGGATGAATAATCCATGTCATGTGACATAAAGCACCAATCAAATGACAAGGATCCGCTCAACCGTTATATAAAAGCTGATATTTCACATTATTGCAAGACTAAAAGCAAACTGAGGCTTTTTACCCGTTACCTTGAGAATGGAGTTATCTTGACGAGTATTTTTGGTATCGTAGCCTTCCAGCAGACATCTACGGGTTGTATTCCCTGAGCCGGCAAACTCAGCCAAATTCAGATCTGCAAAACCGATCTACAGGAGAAGGATGACGGGATGAACGTCGGCCTCGTTCAACACAATTCTGACAATCTGTACAAGATAACGAGACAAACTCCAAACAACATTAACGCCTCCCATCACACCCCAGCAGCAAACGCCACAACATGAGGACCTTCAGTCAGTGAGCTCCTTGCATATTTAAGGAAGATTTAAATTTAGGTAAGATGGGTATTATTTGGTTTACAAATGGAAGAAGCTGTGGAGGATTTACCTTCGCGTATGCCTTTCCGCCCTTCAGCTCCTGTAAAACGGAAGCACAAACTAAATCAGAAGTTAGGGAATGTGTTTCTGCTCCTGATGTCAAAAAGCTGAATTAAAACGTGCTGCCTCCATCTCAAGGAAAAACTAGTGAAATGTTTGGTGCTGTATTAGATGGCTTTTGGCTACAAAATAATTTGGTGTTACACATTTTTACCACTGTTTGGACAACATTCTTGTAGAAAATTTCAACAGTTTCAAGATGTTGATTAAAAATTTCTGTAAAAAGGTCACAAACAATGAGGCCAAAACATTATAAAGAATGGCATATTTATCCTTCAGTCTGTTAAATTTAAAAGTCACAAAAATCTCATTGATCAACCCTCACATACTACTGGTGCTGTAAACAGAATTTGGCCTTCATAAATGTTTGTAAATGTATAACTGTTATATGTATAAATTTGTAACTCCTCTACTCACTACTATTCAGCTGTTTTGAATGTTGTTGAAATTTGACAATCTAACACCAAGGGACTGTTGCTGAGAGGTTTGTTCCTGTTGTAGCGGAAAAACAACGAGTAGCACAGCTGGACAGGCAGAACATTATTTTAGGCATCTAACTTTCTTTACATTTAGTGAGGTAAACGTGCATTTTTATCATTGTAGGCAGGGGCGTAGGTTTGCATATGGACCATAGGGACAAGTCACAACCATTATTTTGGGATGGCAAAATAGTCCCTACCAATATTTAGCATTTTTGTTTATATAACAAAATCATTCACTTTTTTTTTTTTGCGAACTCGATACTATAATTTTAGTCGTCACGTTTTGTGTTTTCGACGTGCCAGAGTGACAGGGTTACCCATGTTGCAATTTCATTGGCTCACGTTCTTCTCACATGGCCGTAAACAAAGCGCATCTCGTGGCAGGCAGTGCTTAATTGTAAAGTGGGAGGTCCCGGAGCGCAGAGGATGGGTGGCTCCGGTGCAGTGTTGCCAGATGTACGATAATTATCGTATTTGTACGATAGTTTTGCCCTCTGTACGATGTATGATCAATAATGGGAAAAATCCAATATGTACGATAATTTCAGTTGGTTGCCCAAACACGCATCTCTCTCTGACACCCAAGAATCATTTTGCAGGCGTTGCACTCAGGCGGCATCAAAGACACAACACACATAGCTTTGGCCGCCCGGGACAACGTCATTTGAAAGCCCGCCCCCTCTCCATACAAAGTAATGAGTTCCCATCCAATCTGTGCCGTGACAGGAAGATTCCCCAACCAACATCTTTTTTTTTTTTTAAACTTTATTTCAACAAATGCAACAACAAACGAACAAAACACAAGAGCAAAGAGATATACAAGAAAAATAAAAAAAGTTCAAGTTCCTTATGGAGGTGTCAACATTTTTTCTGTGTTCAACAAAATCTGCACAAGTGGCCATGGCATCGGATGACGACAGCCACCTCGAGGTTGAATTAGACTCTTTCTAGTCTGGTAATTAAAATGTTTGTGTCCCTTCACAGAAAAAAAAAATCTTTCTAGTAGTGCATTCTAGTTTCCCCATTACTGTTTCCCCATTACTATAATTACTGTTTAAAAATGTGACATAAAATTCTTTGGAAATTAAAAAAAACAACAAAAAAAAAACGCTAAAATAGCTACGTTGTATGCGTTTTGTTTGTGTACGATCATTTCTCCCAAAATACGATAATTTTGAGGTTTTGGTACGATAGTTTCATATTTCATATCTGGCAACACTGCTCCGGTGCAGAAAAACAAGAAGGGCGGGTGGAGGGCTTGCAAACAATGCTGTGCGCCCACACTTAAAATAAACTGTACACCCACACACACCTTCACAAATGACACTAACATCCTGCCTTTTCCTCAGAAATTACTACATTTATGTTTGCTGTCTGTCTCTGTACTTTTTTGTCACTTTTGCGCTCTTTTTCATACTTTTGCCTCGTTTCAAGTCACCGAACGCACTTTACCGTAATATATGCAACATATAGCATGCTGTTGGAAAGCACGGGTTCTTGGCTTGCTGTCAGTGTTAAATTTTTCAGAGTGAGGGCTTACATGAGAACTTACGGTAATCAATCAATCAATCAATTTTTTTATATAGCGCCAAATCACAACAAACAGTTGCCCCAAGGCGCTTTATATTGTAAGGCAAGGCCATACAATAATTATGTAAAACCCCAATGGTCAAAACGACCCCCTGTGAGCAAGCACTTGGCTACAGTGGGAAGGAAAAACTCCCTTTTAACAGGAAGAAACCTCCAGCAGAACCAGGCTCAGGGAGGGGCAGTCTTCTGCTGGGACTGGTTGGGGCTGAGGGAGAGAACCAGGAAAAAGACATGCTGTGGAGGGGAGCAGAGATCGATCACTAATGATTAAATGCAGAGTGGTGCATACAGAGCAAAAAGAGAAAGAAACAGTGCATCATGGGAAACCTCCAGCAGTCTACGTCTATAGCAGCATAACTAAGGGATGGTTCAGGGTCACCTGATCCAGCCCTAACTATAAGCTTTAGCAAAAAGGAAAGTTTTAAGCCTAATCTTAAAAGTAGAGAGGGTGTCTGTCTCCCTGATCTGAATTGGGAGCTGGTTCCACAGGAGAGGAGCCTGAAAGCTGAAGGCTCTGCCTCCCATTCTACTCTTACAAACCTAGGAACTACAAGTAAGCCTGCAGTCTGAGAGCGAAGCGCTCTATTGGGGTGATATGGTACTACGAGGTCCCTAAGATAAGATGGGACCTGATTATTCAAAACCTTATAAGTAAGAAGAAGAATTTTAAATTCTATTCTAGAATTAACAGGAAGCCAATGAAGAGAGGCCAATATGGGTGAGATATGCTCTCTCCTTCTAGTCCCCGTCAGTACTCTACGCTGAATGAGAATCAGCGGCGCATTAGTGTGAAACTTCCGTGTTTTTCCTCTGCGTTATGACATCACAGGCTTCGTTTACCGTAATACACCATATATATCATTGGAAATCCCTTTTTTTTTAAATTAGGTTGCCAGATACCTACAACTGCATTATTGATGAAGAGAATAAATTATACATCTTGGTTGCAAAAACTTATTTTTTTTTTTTTTTTAGCTCCACAAGTATTTTTTTGTTGTCTTGTTCTCTCAGGTGTAGGCCTATCGAATAGATTTGTGATTTTGGGTGCAATTTTGTTATTTAAGCTATTTGTTTGTTTGCCTACACGCTTAACATTGTAAATAAAGTGTTAAATTATTCATCATATGACATATGTCGTCATATGTTATGTATTATGCTGTACTTGTGCGTCTAATGGTAGGAGTGGGTTAGGGGGTGGTGGTGGTGGGCAGGGGGGCCGGGGGGGGGTGGTATTGTCCCTATCAAAGCTGAGACCAAACCTACGCCCTTGATTGTAGGGAATCTCAACATGCTACAACCCCAATTCCAATGAAGTTGGGACGTTGTGTAAATGTAAATAAAAACAGAATTCAATGATTTGCAAATCCTCTTCAACCTATATTCAATTGAATACACCACAAAGACAAGATAGTTAATGTTCAAACTGACAAACTTTATTGTTTTTGTGCAAATTTGCTCATTTTGAAATGGATGCCTGCAACATGTTTCAAAAAAGCTGGGACAGTGGTATGTTTACCACTGTGTGACATCACCTTTCCTTCTAACAACACTCAATAAGCGTTTATGTCCTTCTATACTCTCGTCTGCTTGATGCTACGGAATGAGCAGTGGCACCAATGGGCCTCGGGGCCTATACACAGTGCATCCGTAAAGTATTGACAGCATTTCAGTTTTTCCATCTGGAGTTTGCCAAAAGGCACCTGAAGGACTCTCAGATCATGAGAAACAAAATTCTCTGGTCTGATGAGACAAAGCTTGAACTCTTTGGCGTGAATGTCAGGTGTCATGTTTGGAGGAAACCAGGCACCATCCCTACAGTGAAACATGGTGGTGGCAGCATCATGCTGTGGGGATGTTTTTCCGTGGCAGGAACTGGGAGACTAGTCAGGATTGAGGGAAAGATGAATGCATCAATGTACAGAGACATCCTAGATGAAAACCTGCTCCAGAGTGCTCTTGACCTCAAATTGGAGCAACGGTTCATCTTTCAACAGTGATCCTAAGAACATTAAGCACACAGCCAAGACATCAAAGGAGTGTCTTCAGGACAACTCTGTGAAGGTGCTTGAGTGGCCCAGCCAGAGCCCAGACCTGAATCTGATTGCAACATCTCTGGCAGATCTGAAAATGTCTGTGCACCGACGCTCCCCATCCAACCTGATGGAGCTTGAGAGGTGCTGCAAAGAGGAATGGACAAAACTGGCCAAAGATAGGTGCACCAAGCTTGTGGCATCACATTCAAGAAGAGTTGAGGGCGCAGCTGCTGCCAAAGGTGCATCAACAAAGTATTGAGCAAAGGGTGTGAATACATGTGATTTTTTTTTTACTTTATTTTTAATAAAGTAGCAAAAATTTCAAAAAGTCTTTCATGTTATCATTATGGGGTGTTATAAGTAGAATTTTGAGGGGGGAAAAAATTAATTTACTCCATTTTGGACTAAGGCTATAACATAACAAAATTTGTAAAAGGTGAAGCGCCGTGAATACTTTCCAAATGCACCGTCCGACTTCCGATGAACCCAAACACATCTAAGAACAGAGCCCGGGTTGAAAAATCCCAGAATTTCCCTTTAATGTTCTGAAACATTACGGCTAACTTGCAGATACACATCATGAATTTATCTGCAAATGCATTTCACTCTGAAATATGTTTGTAATAGAAGTCTTTGCCAACAAATCTTGATAGTTTACAAGAGCTTACATGTCAATAACGCGGCTTCTTTTTTCCGCAATGAGACGAGGAATAGCCAGCCATTTTTTTCATGTTACTCTCTCATAATGCATTTTAAACCATGAGATTATGGAACTCAAACACTTGTACATCCACTTGCTGTACCTTTCTGACAGACACGCGACACACGCACGGGTCCAGTACACCCGTTCCTGCGTTGGCGCTCATCTTACAGGGGAAAGAGAACCTCTTCCTCCAGCGGACACAGTTGGCCTGCACCGACTCCCTGTGTGAGCAAAGATTTCCATGTTATTTAATACTAAGCATGTTGCATGTTCTTGAATCAGAAGGTTTTGCAGTCAGGATAATGAAACCACAGATGACGCATTCAAATTTCACTGGTAGAGACAGGCACCAACATCGGAAGTCTGAGGTTTTTGTTCGTGTTGCAGCTCAATCATTGCACTGTGCAGCTGAGACAAAACGCTGATTTCCTGTTGTGGTTTGGTGACTTAGAAGAGCTCGACTGTATGGTTTAATGTCAAGATCAGCATCCATCGAGCACTACATTGGAAAGAATGTTAGCTGTCAGTTACAACACAACAGCCTTGGATATCTCGGACCAGAGGTGACTTATATGTGTGACACCTGAACATGTGATGGGTAAACGCCTCATTCATGAGACCTTCATATGCAAATACTTGAACTTGTGCACAAAATACAAATAACTTTTGCTGTATTCATCAATAATCATATATTTCCAAACAACCAACCTTTCATGATCCTCATTATCAAAAAATAAAGCTTTTGCTGAAGCAGTTGGCTGGGAGTCAATGCGTCTACTATTTAATGAGGCCCAGTTTCCTCTGTTACATCTTAATCTGACTAGGAAATAACCTTCACTTCTGATATTTTACCTGCTATGGACAATCAGACAAGTGTTACTGTCGACCCTAGACCAGTCAGCATAATTAATATTTTAAGTATTCCTCGTCACTTTTCAAAAGGGTTGTTCTAATGTAATACAGGTGGCGGTCATTTGCTTGTTGGATAATTTGATAATGACACACATGGAGCAGAAAATCATACTTTTAGCATAATTGCACAACATGTTTTCCTGCACATATTGTTTTTAATATATTTACTAAGTAACCTTGATGCCTGATATCTGCAGTGGGATGTTTTTGGTGCTGCAGCTGTCACACTTCAGAGTGCAGCATCCACCTGAATTCTGCTGTCTGTCCTCTGCACACATCATCATGCTATTTTTGTTGTACTTTTTTTTTTTTAAGTGTTATGCCAAAATATTCTCACCCTTTGATCTCTATACTGCAGCTGACAGCTGAGCTGTTATATATAACGTGGTTACTAATTCAGTATTGTTACTGCAGTTTTTGTATTCAGATATCTGCACCACAGAAGGACGGCAAGGATATTTATCTGTCCACCAAACTCATGCAACAGTGATGTTTTGTTACAGAGTCATATGTCCTCCTGTGATCTACGTACACTTCCAGATAAGCTGGGTAATGTAATCCTACCGTGGTGTTAATATTTCATCCAGTCTGTCCTAAATGTGCAGCAGTAGTCTTATTAGATACGACTGGCACGTGGCACCAAGGATGGCTGCACTTATTTGGGATGTTTCATTATGCCAACAACCAGGCAATCGATTTACGAACAATCCCGACTCCTAAAGATATAAAAGACAAGAATACAAGGCCCGGTGTCATAGTGCACACAAATGTTTGTAGAATAGCTGGAGGTTAAACAGAGAAAGTTACGAGTTAAATGACAGAGTGAAGGAGAAACAAGCATGTATGCGTGGGCTGCATGATGATACCCAGATGGTTCGTCTTTCACGGCATTCTCTCCTCTCCCTCTCACCTAACCAAGCTCCTTCTGTTATGACCGCCCACAGAACAGCCATTACGAATGACCATTGATTTGTCCATCAAATAAATTGCATCTAGCTTAAGAGTTCATAGTGGAATCGGTTAAAAAACAAAACAAACAAACAAACAAACAAAAAAAAGCAACAGTTTGCATCCCAAAACATCATTTTCTCCCCCAGTTATAGACAGTGGGAAGCTATGCGAGTGACCAATGTTTTTAAGAACAGGCGTTTCTCGGAGGTTAACACATTTCAGAGCATGAACTCTGAGTCAGGTAGGACACTCCCAGCCAGCTGGACCCTGTGGGCTTTGGGGATTCCAGCTTGATGACACGTTGATGTGCCGTTACTCGGTGTGAGTAAACAGAACCAGAGGCTTTAGGCACGAAAGCTCATCTCTAAATATGCTGCATAATTCCAGCTGCTTTTCAAACTGTGATACAGCCCAACTACTTTCTCCTTTCTTTGTATGTGGGTACTTAGGGCTGTAATGATTAACTGAGGAATTCATCATTAATCGATAATGAACTTAATCACTTACTATTTTGATAATGAATCACTTTGAGTCTTTTATTAATGTTCAAATTTGGTCATTTTTAGCTTTTTAAATGTAGACATTTGTTTGTTTTTTGGTACAACCCCAAATTGGGGGGGGGGGGGGGGGGTGCACAAACCTGCAGTGATGCTTACATTTACTTTGACTATTTTATGGATGTATAATATCAAATGAAGTTGACCACACAAAACATGAAGTATCTTGCATTCTTGCTGTCTCTGATGAAATACAAATAAAAGTAAATGCAAGGATTATTGCAGTCTTCTTTTAGTTTGCATTTTCCATATTGTCCCAACATTTTCTGATTTTTTTATTTATTTTGTTTGTTTGGGGGGGGGGGGGGGGGGGGTAGTTTATTCCTGACAGTGAACAATTTATTTCTGATCTATTTATTTTTGAAGCTATATGAATATGATGTTTTGGGAAACACTGAATGACCCCCCCTTTTATTGACCTAACAGCTAATTGATTAATTAAGAAAACAACTGACACATTATTCAATAATGAAAATAGCTTAGTTACAGTTCTAGGGGTCATGATCTTTTAATTTTTTTTAGATTTACAAACTGAAGACTTTTTTTGAGAATAATTTGTTACATGCTTATCTTGACAGCTAAATGACAAATGTGCCCATAAAATACTACATTTTCAAAGTGGCTATCCTTTAAAGTTCCATTTATCCTTATCCTGCCCCTTGGACAGAAACTGTATCAGTCTTTATTAAAAAGGCATCAGCAAAGGGAACAGAGAGCACATAAAACTGCAGCCCAAACTTCCCCTGCACTCCGAGTTGGCCTCCCATAATGCTGTCAGAGGAAATAATATAATTTGAAAAGCCACCAAGTCCTCTGAACCAGGGCTGTGCAATATTCAGAAATAAACTAACAATGGCTTTGACAATGAATGCTTGAATTTCAGTTGAATTTTGATTTGAGGTAGCAAACAGGAGGCAGAATTAAAATTGTAAATTATAGCCCTGCTCTAAAGAGGTGCACACCAACACTGGATTTTCATTGATCAGTCACATACCCATCAGTAAGGAGATTCCTGCAATGTTAAAGCTTGTGTTTCTGAAAAGCTTTTCATACTGAGGTGGAAAAAGATAAAGTTACAGGGAGCAGGTGCTGGTGTTGTGCTTCTCTGGATCCTACAGAACTGCCTTTGGTTAGTATGTTAGCATAATTTGGGATGAATAAAGTTCAATCTTATTCTTATGTTATTTTACACAAACAATAATGATCTTTTTGAGGTGGACAGAGGTTATAAAGGGCCTTATGCACTGGTGTTGGTCACTACGTGAATCATCTGATATTCCAGGTATCAGGAGACTATTTCAGTGGTAATTGGTGCAGTATTGCTTTAGACTATAAACACAGTCATGAGCTAAATGGCTACATAATGTAACAGTATGGGGCAAGCTAAAAACACAAAAAACTGGTTTAAAATGGTAAATGGACTGCATTTATATAGCGCTTTTCCATCTGCACCAGACGCTCAAAGCGCTTTACAATAATGCCTCACATTCACCCTGATGTCAGGGTGCTGCCATACAAGGTACTCGCTACAAACCGGGAATTCTGCGACTGTGAAAGACTTCCAGAAGCATTCAAACCTGTGATCTGGATGCAAAAAGTATTTTTCTTATTTACACAATTCAGAGAAATAAAACTCCAGACCTTATCCTAAATCCATCCCTATAGATTAACTCATCTGCAAGGTTTCTACGCAGCTGATGCATACGATTTAGTCTCTTTTCAAAATGAAAACTGCACAGTTTTCCGAGTCTGTCCACATTTGGATATTGTGTACATGTACATTCATGAGGGGTGACTTATTTTGCAAGAAACAGTTAACGCAGATGCAAAATTCCAGAATGGCAGAAGCATTTACACTCAGAGTGCCTTTGTAGTTTCGTACGAACTGATGCCTGCACACTCTAAGCTGATCAATTTGTGAGTCATCGATAATGCAACCGGATGTCTCCTTGAATCAGAACAAAACGTAAACTATTTTTTTTTAACCATCTGTTGTTGATGATGATGCTAACACAAAGCTAGTCTTAAGCTAGTTAGGCTAACTAGTCTACACACTTGTTAGCTCGTAAAGTAGCTGCGTATGCTAATCCTACGATGTTAGTTGATCTTGTGAGAAATAGAATAATTTATTAATTTATAGCGCTCACCGAGAGGACTCTTCGGAGAAACCTCCGTCCAACAGTCTGACTTTACAGAAGAGAACGCCGTTCACAAACGGCACCGACGACAGCTCGTCCAGCTCAAAATCCACCTTGAACTTGAATTTCTTCTTTTTCATCATCATTAAATCCATTCACAGCTTCAGTGGTCGTGAGAAGATGCTGCAAACGGCTCCGAGACGCTCATTACAGGCTCATTGTGTTTGTGTTGACGGGGGAAGCTGGTCGTGACAACACTCAATCACAATCGTGCAAAAGTCAATAGAGCTGCTTCTGGTTAAGACTCTTCAAAATAAAAGCTCATGATGCACGCAGCTCGGTGCCTTTTTGACCGTTTACACACGCGCACGATTAATATTAAAAAAAACATCTCAAGATAGACTTTGCATTATATATGTTATTTGTGATCTTTGATTTGATAATAATGTTCACCTATTCATTGGTTATAAGCAAAAATAAACTCAGTCAAACCTATATGTATTTTACATGTATACATTTTACCAAAATAAATCCATCCATCTAATCACTTATTGTGTATGAGACACTGCTTCCTTTATTTCACACAAAGAATGACAAATTACACAATGTGAGTTCAAGAAAGCCCGCCTCTTCTCTCTGCCGCCCCCAGATGGTCATTCAGGATAACTTCAACACTGATTTGACAGGACAAAATATGGGGAAAGGACTGAAGCTGCACGAATGTTTGGCGTCACCTGGTGGCTGAAATGACCGATTGCGTCGTCATTCAAAGCAGTTTTTAAAAAAAGTGAAAAAAAACAAACCGCTTATTCACACATCTGATATTAGCCAATCTTCACTTCAATTAAAAATTAAAACCACAATATTTAATACACTTTGAAGTAGCCATCTTAATACAATTCTTCTTATATTTCATTTGCATTTTGATCTCAAGCATAATGCTTTTAAGCTTGAAATCAAGAATGTAAATGAATAATAATAACAACAACAATAATAACTTTAAGATAGCACTTTCAGGATAGATGTTTATTGTCATTGCATTTCTGGCACTTTTCAAACAGAAAAAAACAACACAGCAGCAGCTGTAAAAAAAACAAAACAAACAAAAAACAGCTTCACAGGACAGAAAGACTTTAAAATACAAAAAAAGCTGCTTAATGCTCAGTAAGGTAGTTTTAGATATGTAAACAGACTGTCTTACAGAGAGAACATAGAGAGGGCCGACTTCCTATATGCTGCAGTTATTGGCTGAGCGCTGGCTGCCATTTTGAATGTGTGTAACTGAGTGTTGCTATACGAGGGCTGTCAATAAAGTCCGTGTTGATAACCATTTGTAAAATCCAGGCGGCTTTTGATGGCTTTCAGTGGAGTGAGTATATGAGAAATTGTTTAACAGCTGGACATGTTCCAACTTGTCCTTAAGGCTTCCAACAGAGGTGTTTTTCCTGTGGCGGAGCGTCGCACCGGCTGCGAGCCGACGCTGCAATCCGTCCGCACGTCTTTCATTTAAAAAATCTCCTTTAACAGTGGAATATCCGGATAAAATGCTGAAACCGACTTCTTCTGAAACTTCTCTGTTCTCTCACGACGTCCTGGATCAATAGAGCCTGAAATGTGGAGGTTTTCAGCTTGAAACAGGCTGACGACGACGCCTGAGAGTGCTGCGCGACATCTCGCACCGTTGGAAGTCCTTAAAGCGACAGTATCACCTAAAAATCTCTCATCAGCCATTAAAATTTTCACCGAAAACCAGCTTAATTTTTCGAACCGTGTCCACTTCGATGTGTCTCACAGGTTTAGAAAAAATTTTGATCAAACAAAGCGCCAGTCTCTCAGCAACTTCTCAGACAAAGGAATTCCGACGAGGGGCTGGACGACTCCTCCCACAAGGAGTGCTCACAGGCGAATGACATCACCGACAGGCGTGGAAAAAAACACGCATGCGCACGAGGGTTCAAGCATGTCTGACGTAAAAACATATGAATGAAATCCATATAGTTTTTGAAAAAAATAAAAAGGACCTATACTTTATGGACAGCCCTCGTAGATGCACAGTGGCAGTGTTTGTGCCACTCCCTGAGCCTGGTTCTGCTGGAGGTTTCTTCCTGTTAAAAGGGAGTTTTTCCTTCCCACTGTAGCCAAGTGCTTGCTCACAGGGGGTCGTTTTGACCGTTGGGGTTTTACATAATTATTGTATGGCATTGCCTTACAATATAAAGCGCCTTGGGGCAACTGTTTGTTGTGATTTGGCGCTATATAAAAAAATTGATTGATTGATTGATTGACTCTAGAGTCGTATTAGAGACAAAAGTTTCTGTTTATGTGCATTTTTCATGAACATGGATCATAACTATCATATCAGGAACATCAGAAAAACATCAAGATCTAAAGGAACTGAGTGTTCGCCTATCAATTGCACCAAGTACACTAAAACAAACAAGGAAGTGGCATTCTACTCCTTTGCAAAGGGTATCGTTAAGAAATGATTCGATCCACCGACATCAATAACCTTTTTGCTTAACGATTTTCTTATCGGTCCTTCAGAGTGGCCGTTGTTTTTGGGTGTGTTGGTCAGGAAAATGATTTCTCTACATTGATTGCAGACCCTGCAGCGGGTCTGTAATAATGCTTTGTTGATTCATTGTTTTATTTCACTTTATCTTAATTTTCCCCCGCTAAAACCCCAAAGAGCATATGTCTGTGAGTAATATTTACCTTTTTATGTTAAAGCAACCTGTTATGGTGTTCTGAAACAGTTGATAGATGCAGTGTTGTATAGTAATGAAGTAAAAATACTTCACTACTGTACTTAAATACGTTTTGGGAGACTTTGTACTTTACTTGAGTTTTTTAAAATTCAGCTTACTTTCACTTTTACTTCACTACATTTCCAACCTTAATAGCATACTTCTACTCCGATACATTTTCTATACGCCATGCCGTTACTTGTTACACACACACACACACACACACACACACACACACACACACACACACACACACACACACACACACACACACACACACACACACACACACACACACACACACACACACACACACACAAAAGTCGTGTTTTCACTCAGACACACCAGGGCCGTATATAGGAATGTGAAAGGGGGGGTTCAAATCCTTGAGTTGGGGGTCCAGTGGGCTGCAGGGCCCCCGGTGGGGTCGAGGGGCTACACCCTCGTGGGGGGCTCAGGGGGGCGAAGGCCCCCAAAGCAGAAGCTTTTTGAGGATTTCGAGGGGTAAAAAGCTACATAAATTTCATTTGAAACCCAAAATGTATCATTTTAGGAAATACATTTTTATATACAAATAGTCCTAGCTTGGGATTGGATCAGTTGCCATAAGAACCACCCAGGAAGAACCAAGATAACATTAATGCAAACGTTATACCTGCCTGTTGGTTGAGAATGACGCAACCGACAGGTGTGAAAAAAACTCACGCATGCACACGAAGGTTCAAGCTTGGCTGATGCAAGCGCACATGATTCAAATCCATATAGTTTTTTCAAAAAATAAAAAGGTCGGCTAGTTTTTTTAACAGACCTCGTATTTAGCAGTATTAATATTCTCGTTTACATTATGAATATGTACGTATATGTACGTTATGTATTAAAATAGCGGTATTTAATTTGGCGACCTTGGTTAACTCGCGAAATTAAATTCGCATAAATCCCACGCGAATATTTGCACCTTTACAGTATTTGCAACAGGAAGGAGAAGCTCCCTTTATTTCTCAGCTTATACATACAAACATGTTTTTACAAACCAGACAAGTGTAATTGTGTGTCTACATGGGTATTTACAAGCCTACTAATCTGTTTGATATCAGAGGAGGATAGGGACCAGGGAGCAAAAATTCTCAACCCCCATGGAAAAAGTTTATCTAGCAGTTTCCCTTTTCATCACTTAAGGGATTACTCTGGCAGAGGAAATTGAAACTTCAGGGTGTGTGATAATAGCTGTGTAACAGTTAGTTTTTTGCAGTTGTGCACTTCCGCACTTGGGGGGGTGTTTGTCAGGAAAATAATAATTTCTCTACATTGATTACAGACCTGCTGCGGGTCTGTAATCAACTTTTCTGCAGCGCGGCTTTGCTTTGAACCTTGAACCAATCGAAGCAGTGATTCGCTGATCTACGATTCATGGATTCATTGTTTTTTATTTCGCTTTATCCTAATTTTTCCCCGCTAAAACCCTGAAGAGTATATGTCTGTGAATAATATTTAATATTTTTATGTTATGACCTGTTATGGTCTTCTGAAACAGTTGATAGATGTATTTATACCTTAAAAACGGACAGATGCTAATATGTTAGCATGTCTATGGCGTTTTCAATGTTAAAGTTAGCATTAAGCTGTTCGCTTCAGCACGTTTGTGTTGATTTGTTTTCTGTATAATTAATGGCTTAGCGTTTGTTGTCATAAAAGAGTCAAATTGTAATTTTTTAAATGTATTTTTATTCATATATTAATCATAATAGCAACAACAATAATAGTCTACATAATAGACAATAATAGTCAATATTAATAGAATGTTACAATACAATTTTAGAGAAAGAGACAAAAAGAACCCAATGAAACCAAACACAACAGAAAAGATAAAACCATGTAACAATGAAAATAAATAAATACATATAGAAATAAATAACTGTTTCCTGTGAACACCTAGTGAGTAGCCTACTCGTTAAGTTTTGAAACCTTGTTTCTGAAGTGTTTTTGTGTGATATGCGCAATTTTCAGTACTTTGACTAATACTACCAGTCATTTACAAGCCTAGATAAACTTTGTAATATAAAAAAAATCAGTTCCTTTTTGATTATTGACATTTACTTGTACTTTTACTTTCAATACTTGAGTACATTTAGTTGTACATTACTTGTCATACTTAAGTACAATAAGTACTAGATACTTTAGGACTTTTACTTGAGTAGCATTTCAATCGGTTACTTGAACTTCTACCAAAGTCATTTTTAATGGGTATCTGTACTTTTACTTAAGTGTGATTTTCCGGTACTTTACACAACACTGGATAGATGAATTTTATAACTTAAAAACGGGACTGATGCTAATGCATTAGCAAGTCTAGGGCATTTTCAATGTTAAAGTTAGCATTAAGCTGTTGCAGCTGTCAGCACATTTGTGTGCATTTGTTTTCTGTATAATAATGGCTCAGGTTTGTTGTCATAAAAGAGTCAAATGTATTACAAATTGTAATATTTTAAAATTTATTTTTGTTTCTATATTAATAATAATAATAGCAACAATAATAGTAACATAACTAAAAATGCTACAATACAGAGACAAAGAGAGAAAGAGACAAAAAGAACCTGATTAAAAACACAACAGAAAATATAAAACTAAATATAAAATATAAAACTAAAAATATAAAAGATCAGGCTGCCTAGGTTATAATATACTTACAGCGCCTTACTCTATACACTCCACAATCGTATCAGCTGTTTAAATAAATGTTTGTAATAGTAGTTCCTTGTATTCTAAAGTCAAATAGTGCATTACAGTAGCTTGTAGTACACTCAAGAGAAGTTTTGTTTATAAAACGTCACTCCACTGCAGCAGCCAAGCTGCCCCAGTTACACACAATCAAAATGGCGTCCAGATTACATCATTTTTTGGGAGTCGGCCCTCTCTATCCGGTTGTTAAGTGTGACGTAATGCATCGTGATTTTCAACTTAAAATTGAGAACTGCACTGAGATGATCTGATCAGGCTGCATTTAAACCACTGCACACTGACAACAGCATTAACATTGCAACATAAAAGTCTTTGTATATTGTGCCTAAAATTCTCCTGGATATATTAACTGGGTTTTTAGACATTATTACTGCATTTGTTTTATGTAAAAATGTCAGACGCTCAGGTTGTTTCTCCGTTATTTTCAATGGTAGTTGCTGTGAGCTGCGATCGCTTCCTGTTCATGTCGTTCAGGGAGAAAGTGAAGTTTGCACTTTAACGTCCTGTTTATTGTAATAAATATTTTTTTTATTAACAAACAGACATGTATATTTTACCTGTGCATAATAAAATATGTAAACTGAAAGAAAAAAAAGTTTTATTACGTGTTCTGACCATAGAACCAGACAAATGCGATTAACAGAGGTGGAGAAGGGAGGGACGGACGGAGGTTTGTGCACAATGTGAACACAAACTAAACTTAAACTGTAAATCCTTAAAAGGATCAAACAGACGTAAACTTGGAGGTCTTTGGACCCGGAAACAGATTTATCACGTGATGCGTTACGTCAGCGCTTAACAACCGGATGTTCACTCTGCTGTATTATTTAGTGTACACGCTGATGTCTGTTATTGAATGTCTGTTTCTGTGTCTGTGTGAGGGGGACAGGGTGGGGTGATGGAGGCTGCAACTCTGGGGAAAAAGCTGTTCCTTAGCCTATTTGTCTGTGTCCTTATAGTGCGGTAAAGCTTCCCCAACGGCAGATGAGCAAACAGGGAATGTCCTGGGTGGCTGTTGTCCTTGCAGATGGCCCGTGCCTTCCTCTGTAAGCGCTCAACATACACAGAGTGTACGTCCGGGAGCTCAGCTCCTACAATCCTCTGTGCTGCCTTCACCACCTGAGTCAGAGGTATAACAGTAAAAAAAAAAAAAACACAATAAAAATTAAAATGCCAAAACAAGCTAACATCAAAACAAAATATACAGAAAAAAGTAAAAAGTTCAAAAGTCAGTATTTTTATTTACACTCAACAAAAATATAAACGCAACACTTTTGGTTTTGCTCCCATTTTGTATGAGATGAACTCAAAGATCTAAAACTTTTTCCAGATACACAATATCACCATTTCCCTCAAATATTGTTCACAAACCAGTCTAAATCTGTGATAGTGAGCACTTCTCCTTTGCTGAGATAATCCATCCCACCTCACAGGTGTGCCATATCAAGATGCTGATTAGACACCATGATTAGTGTACAGGTGTGCCTTAGACTGCCCACAATAAAAGGCCACACTGAAAGGTGCAGTTTTATCACACAGCACAATGCCACAGATGTCGCAAGATTTGAGGGAGCATGCAATTGGCATGCTGACAGCAGGAATGTCAACCAGAGCTGTTGCCACTCGGACAGCTGCTGAAACAATCGGTTTGCATAACCAAAGAATTTCTGCACAAACTGTCAGAAACCGTCTCAGGGAAGCTCATCTGCATGCTCGTCGTCCTCATCGGGGTCTCGACCTGACTCCAGTTCGTCGTCGTAACCGACTTGAGTGGGCAAATGCTCACATTCGCTGGCGTTTGGCACGTTGGAGAGGTGTTCTCTTCACGGATGAATCCCGGTTCACACTGTCCAGGGCAGATGGCAGACAGCGTGTGTGGCGTCGTGTGGGTGAGCGGTTTTCTGATGTCAATGTTGTGGATCGAGTGGCCCATGGTGGCGGTGGGGTTATGGTATGGGCAGGCGTCTGTTATGGATGAAGAACACAGGTGCATTTTATTGATGGCATTTTGAATGCACAGAGATACCGTGACGAGATCCTGAGGCCCATTGTTGTGCCATACATCCAAGAATATCACCTCATGTTGCAGCAGGATAATGCACCGCCCCATGTTGCAAGGATCTGTACACAATTCTTGGAAGCTGAAAATGTCCCAGTTCTTGCATGGCCGGCATACTCACCGGACATGTCACCCATTGGGCATGTTTGGGATGCTCTGGACCGGCGTATACGATAGCGTGTACCAGTTCCTGCCAATATCCAGCAACTTCGCACAGCCATTGAAGAGGAGTGGACCAACATTCCACAGGCCACAATTGACAACCTGATCAACTCTATGCGAAGGAGATGTGTTGCACTGCATGAGGCAAATGGTGGTCACACCAGATACTGACTGGTATCCCCCCCCCCCAATAAAACAAAACAGCACCTTTCAGAGTGGCCTTTTATTGTGGGCAGTCTAAGGCACACCTGTGCACTAATCATGGTGTCTAATCAGCATCGTGATATGGCACACCTGTGAGGTGGGATGGATTATCTCAGCAAAGGAGAAGTGCTCACTATCACAGATTTAGACTGGTTTGTGAACAATATTTGAGGGCAATGGTGATATTGTGTATGTGGAAAAAGTTTTAGATCTTTGAGTTCATCTCCTACAAAATGGGAACAAAACCAAAAGTGTTGCGTTTATATTTTTGTTGAGTGTATTTATTTTTCATGCATTTCTGTTTGTGAACACAATACAGGTGATCCGTTAGTTACATTCATGGTTTACAAATATAATACAGCGATAAACTGTGACTATTAATTCTGTGATCAGAGCCGTTCCTGTAAGTTTATAAATATAATACAGAGATAAACTGTGACTTCTAATACTGCAATTTATTGCTTTTGATAAAAATTATGACCATGTTTGGGCTTTTATTTTATGTTTATTTTTTGTGCATTTGTTTTGTGTTGGTGAGCGCAATACGAGTGAGCCATTAGCTCTGTTAACAGTTTATGAATATAATATAAAGATAACCTGTGACTTCTAATACTGTGATTTACTGCTTTTGATAAAGATCATGACAGTGTTTGGGTTTTTTATTTTTCGTACATTTGCTTTGTTTTTGTGATCCTGGGAATACTCATTTTTTTTATGACTTGACGTTTGAACTTACCCAGCAGCCCCTGCAGCGTTTAAACTCAAAACTGGCTTATGCCAACCTGATACCCCCCCAAAGCTGCCCTTCCTTAAAAAAAACTGAGTGCGCCCCTGCACCGTTTATTTGTGGGTTGCGGTGTAACAAGTTTCAACATTTTGGGGGAAAAAAAAATCTCTATTACTATCTCGATAAGCAAGAAAGAAGGAACTAAAATGAGCGGCAAAAGGAAAATTTTCCTTCCTTGGTGGAGTTTGTGTCCACGGGCAGACTGAAGGGTGTGTCTGTGTCTGCGCACGAACCTAAAGTCTCTCCGCCCTCCTGCTCCGCGCTGACAGTCTACCTCATCCGCATTCGGTTTTTCTGCAAAATATATCTGCGAATTATGCGCCAAACTGACATCTAAGGGCTTTTTGCTGTTATCTTTCCAATGTGCGAAGAAGAAGCGCTTTGGAGTCGTCGCGCGCGCGTCGGCGGAGCAGTTTGCGCGTGAGGATTTGGGATTTCCACAGGGCCCTGAGTTTTCCTTCTTTCTTTCTTTTCTTTTTTCTCCTCCCCGTTCCAGCAGCCATGTATCAGGTCGTAAAGAAGCTGGTGTTGATGGAGTGCCGGTGCGCAGCTGATGCGTCAAACCAGTACGAGGAGCTGTTCGCCAAACTGGACACCAACAAGGATGGAAAAGTGGACGTGTCCGAGCTGAAGGCAGGCCTGGCTGCCATGGGCATCCGGACCACCAAAGGAGCCGCTCAGGTACATGGATCCGATTTTTACTAGGGGAGAGGGCAATTTCTAAATCACCTGAAAATGATCAATACTTCTGTCAGTCAGCTCTGATGCAGTCAAAGAAGCACAGGCGGCTTTAGGATGGGGCCTGATGGGGCTTCAGACCCCTCCCCCCCCCAAGAATTTCTTCTTCTTCTAATAGATTCCGGCAGGCTATATGCTGGCGTAGCATAATGCTGCACCCCACAGGTAATAGTTAAAATACTTTATCATGTTCGACTCTCAAATAGAGGTTGGTGGAATGGAGGAACTTAATCACAGCTTTGTCCACTAAATGCGAGTAACTGCCCTCAGAAAAAATTGACCTAAAAGAAAACTCAGTCAATCCACAGTCTGACAAATCTTTAAACAATTTCCGCCTATCACTAGAATACATAGGACAGCACATTAAAACATGATGAACACTTTCCAACTGACCACACTGACACAACCCATCTGGATGTTTTCCAATCACTTTTAAATATGCTGCCAACCCACAATGCCCCAGTCTCAATCTAATCAATTCGACTTGATCCTTACGACAGGATGAGGAGAGGAGTCTCTTATTTTTAATCAAAGGCTGACACATAAAATAGTGCCGCCCTACCGACTCACTCTCCCGCTGCTTTTGCCACTTCTGATCACTCAACTCTTTAAAAATACTATAACAATCAACCTTTCCCAAAGGGATACTAGCATCAACTTTATTTGCCAAGAATTTCTGTTACTCCACCCACAAAACAAACTAACAAACAAACAAAAAAAAAACACACACACCTCTCATCTATGTTGCTCAACTACCTGCTTGAAGAGTTTAACTAATTAATATCAGCTGGTTTAGTTGGTGGTTTGAAAAAATGTGTGGCTGGGATTACCCACCCCTGAGTATCCAATTAGATTTGGTATATTAGAATTTTTACTGAGCCCTGTATCAGAACAACTATTACCTGGGCTGAGCCATGTGCCTCTTGAAGTAAATGGCTGTACCAAGTAACAGCAGTGATAATCACTTTTCCCACGTACCGGCCCTATTGTTGCCCAGTGTCACAAATCTAGTTCTTACAGCAGATGATGGAAGAACTGGGATGAAGGCTAAGATTAATGTAACTATTACTGGGCTAATTGAATCTTTCCACTTCCTGGGACTTCACACATGTACATAGTGGCACTTTGATGATTCTAGCGAGGTGCAACAAAAGGCACCCAACAAAACGGTTCCTTCTGGAAAGCAGAACCTGGTGAAACTGAGAAACTGGAGTGTGATATCAATATTTAGAAATGGTGAATGAAAACAGTGCCACATAAAGGAGATACAGAACACAATAAGTCCAAAACCACAAATTTCTAGTTGAGTCTAACATGCATTTGGTTGATTAGGGTACTACCTCACTGGGCTGTGATTGTTGGAGAACAATTGGAGACACAACTTAGTGACCAAACATGCGAAGGAGCAGTTGGTATCTCACTGAAGTGGCCACTTGCAGCTGGAACGATGACATGATTACACACAAAGTGTTCAGCTCTTATAATTCTGCTATCATCCATGTGAATAGACTGTGGAAATTCCCCTAAATGTACCCAGGAAGAACAAAATAACAATAAATAAAATAACAATTTGTAGAATGATGTCTGCTGGATCTACTGTTCTCTCTTCTCATTCATGTCCAGTATACAATCCCCATGTACAGGTGTTGGTCATATAATTAGAATATTATGAAAATGTTTATTTATTTCAGTAATTCCATTCAAAAAGTGAAACTTGTATATTATATTCATTCATTACACACAGACTGATATATTTCAAGTGTTTATTTCTTTTAATTTTGATGATTATAACTGACAACTAATGAAAATCCCAAATTCAGTATCTCAGAAAATTAGAATATTGTGAAAAGATTCAATACTGAAGACACCTGGTGGCACACTCTAATCAGCTAATTAACTCTAAACACCTGCAAAGGCCTTTAACTGGTCTCTCGGTCTAGTTCTGTAGGCTACACAATCATGGGGAAGACTGCTGTTTTGACGTCTTGCCTGGGCTAAAGACAAAATGGACTGGACTGCTGCTGAGTGGTCCAAAGTTATGTTTTCTGATGAAAGTAAATTTTGCATTTCCTTTGGAAATAAAGGTTCCAGAGTCTGGAGGAAGAGAGGAGAGGCACAGAATCCATGTTGCTTGAGGTCCAGTGTAAAGTTTCCACAGTGATGGTTTGGGGTGCCATGTCATCTGCTGGTGTTGGTCCACTGTGTTTTCTGAGGTCCAAGGTCAACGCAGCCGTCTACCAGGAAGTCGTAGAGCACTTCATGCTTCCTGCTACTGACCAACTTTATGGAGATGCAGATTTAATTTTCCAACAGGACTTAGCACCTCCACACAGTGCCAAAGCTACCAGTACCTGGTCTAAGGACCATGGTATCCCTGTTCTTAATTGGCCAGTAAACTTGCCTGACCTTAACCCCATAGAAAATCTGAGGTGTTGTGAAGAGGAAGATGCGACACCCCAGACCCAACAATGCAGAAAAGCTGAAGGCCAATATAACAGCAACCTGGGCTCTCATACCACCTGAGCAGTGCCACAGACTGATCAACTCCATGCCACACCGCATTGCTGCAGTAATTCAGGCAAAAGGAGCCCCAAGTACGTATTGAGTGCTGTACATGTTCATACTTTTCATGTTCATAATTTTCAGTTGGCAAACATTTCTAAAAATCCTTTTTTGTATTGGTCTTAAGTCATATTCTAATTTTATAAGATACTAAATTTGGGATTTTCATTGGATGTCAGTTATAATCCTCAAAATTCTGTTGTGTGGGCCGCTGAAGAGGAGGTACTGCTGGCCCACCACCACCAGAGGGCGCCCTGCCTGGAGTGCGGGCTCCAGGCACCAGAGGGCGCTGCCGCCGACGAAGGCTGCCAGGGTGACAGCTGTCACCCATTACTGGACACAGCTGACTGCACTCAGGACGGAGGTATATCAGCAGGACAGCGTCTCCACCTCAGTGCCGAGATATCGCCTTGAGCCTAAGGTAATCTTCTCTGCAGCTTATTTAAGTATAATCCTATAATACTTGTTAAACCTTTCAGGACAGCTGACTACCGAAAGCCGAGTGATCGGATAAGTACTCACCTTCCTGCTTATTGTGACAAGAGGTGGAGGCGGCTTGCCCCTCTCATCTACTGGGTGCGGTCGCATCCCAACCTGTGTGTTTGTGTTCTTTCCCGCCAGCAGTACCGGATCCGACGAGCGAAGGCAGTGGCCACCTGGGAATTCGGGACTTGGCGGTTCCAGTACTTCTGGGTTTCGGTGGCAGAGGAAATCTGGGTGGTTCCGGTTCGACTAGGACGGACGTCTCCTACCTTCGGGCCTGCCCACAAGACACCAGCAGATTTCGGCTTACACCTCCAAATTGTGAATTATTGTATCAGTTGTGCTAATTTCACAACAGTAAAACTTGTTCTTACCTTTTTCCATTGTCCGTTCATTGCGCCCCCTGTTGTGGGTCCGTGTACCTACACTTTCACAACAAATTCAAAGAAATAAACATTTGAAATATATCAGTCTTTGTGTAATGAATGCATATAATATACAAGTTTTACTTTTTGAATGGAATTACTGAAATAAGTCAACTTTTTCATGATATTCTAATTATATGACCAGCACCTTCTGTTCTCGGCTCCTTGATCCACATGCAGAGCTCGTCCACACTCTGGACCAGCTTCTTCTCTCTGAAACAGCGATATCCAGCAGCACTTCGGGGGTGTATGTCCTTTGATTTGATTTATTCAGCAATAACATTGTAAGTCCCTTTGGCTGGTCCTACATTTTTTTGTTTCACCTGGGGTCTCCACAGCTTATCCAAGGTGGATCTGCATATTAATTTGGCATGGATTACACATGATGTTCTCCTCCTCCGTTCTCTTGCGTTTTGGCTGGCGGACAGATGACTTCAAATTTCCACAGCATGGCATTTAGCAGAAAGATTTTCCTTGTTTAAAGAAAAACATGCTATGGGAGAGCTGGATTTGAATAGAGTGTGCTGTTTAATGAAAGCGTGACGTCATATTACTTCACTGATTGTGTGTCGTCCTCACAGTGAGCACATCAGTGAAGTCTGGCGCACGTTCTCAGAGAGAGCAAGAGAGATAGGGAGGGGGACAGAGAGAGCATTTCAGATAAAAAAAGAGAGCACTGTACACTCTTTTCTTGCAGAATTGTGCTCCTCAGTAAAAAGAAAAAAATATCCATGTTAAATGCATAAGTCCAGAACGTTTGAATGGGAGTCCTGATGTTCGTTGCAACTGCGGCCAGGCCTGCAGCAGCTCTGCAAATTCCAGATGCAGCTGTTCCTCTCCGATCATCTCCGCTATTTTGGTGTGCTCCCCTGCAGCTTGTGTGTGTGGCTCACCCCTCCCTCAGTTCTCCCATGAATCTCTCACATTACAATAGTAGCCCAGGCAAGTGCATTCAGAGGGTCACAAGATGGCGATGGTTCTGGGAGCATCCTGGGAGGAGCCTTGTTGCTTTGCCAACACAGTTCAAAAATCCAACCGCGACGCGATGCCCTGCAAGTGAAGGAAAGGAAGCGCGCCACCCAGTGAACATCGCATAAAGTCAAGCGATTTCCCTCACAGTTGCCATTTGCATGCTTAGGTCACTATCAGAGTGCAAAATTAAAGAATTTGAACACACATTTTCATTTATGGACATTGCATTTTGTTGTGGAAACACATTCAGTAGCATTGTTCCCCAGCTGAGAAAAATTGCCTGATACCATTTTGCATGCAAGCTTTCCCAAATTTTGTACATTTATATTTGCGTCCTGCCAGAAGTGTTAATTATTGTAATTTGTTAAAGCAATTGCTGTTGTTGGTTATTAATTACTTTCTTGTGTATTGTTTGTATGACTTGTGTGTTGTATACACTTAAAATTTACTTTAACATGCATATATGCACATCTACTACAAATCTTGTCTCCCCATCACTCAATAATCAGCCTTCATGTAGCCCTCCAATAAAATACTCTGGAGCCGCCACTGAACAAAAGTTAGAAATTTAAAGAACAAAAATGTGCTTTTGAGGCATGTAATTTTTTTTGTTTGTTTGTTTGTTTTTTCTTCCTGCCACTTTAAAGTTTTCACATTGGCATCACACAGCACATTGCATGTTTTAGCTAGTTTCTCTGAGTCATTCTAAAGCTGAAGCTACACAAGTCTTTCAATCTGGAAGAACTGCAAACAGACTTGGCAGTGCGCATTAATTTAGAGAATCTATTGTGACTGCATGACTCCACAAAACAAGCAACCACAGTGCATGAAATTCCATTATGCCAGTCATATGGTCTTGTGGTGGCAAATTATTTACAAGATTAGAAGTTTATATGTGTGGATGCTGTCAGAAGATGAAGTGTTTCCATAGTAACGGCCCCTGCAAAAATATTGAACTGTTGTCTTTTGAAAAAAATTGCAAAAAGTTGTAGCGTCTAGGTGAATGTCTCAATCTGTCAGAGGTGGCTCAAAATATTACGGCTGTATCTCAAATAGTGTTGAAGCCACAGCCCCTGGGGATTTTAGTTATTTGAATTTTACTAAACGAAGCTCTCTGTGTACTTTCCAGCATGAATATCTCCAATTGTATAGAATGCAGTTTAAAAGTCGGTGTCTAGGACTAACATTTTCTGTAGAATTGCAAAATCTTGTAAGATTTTGAATATCTTGTGCCCTTTTCCCCTCACAAGGTGCTGAAAATGATTGAAAATTAAAAATGCAAGAACATACTAGTACATTTAAGTGTTTATTACTCAAAAAGTATGCTAGATAAGACATTGATTTTTTTTTTTCTCCTATTGGTTTTGACATATTAGACCACATCTATTAGAAAAGCACTTAGAAAAGAAGTGCCAGAGCAATTTTTTTCTAAATATGCTTGATTTTTAATTTTTCTAAAAATGTCCCGTTTTCACATGCTCGTTTGGCCATGTGGCCAGTTAAATAACAATTTCATATTTTCACCATGAGGTCTTACATATGTGAAGATGATATGATCAAAATATTGTGTTACCTGCCTTTCTTCTGGAGTTATTTTTTTTCCATATTAAATACTCATAAAGTTTGATGGAGGTGAAATTATTAAATCAGATTATTTAATCAAATGAAATGTAAGTTTCAGAGCTGACAATGACTTTTCACAGCAGTTCCTAAATTTCATTCATATTTTAGTTACAAACAATGAAAAGCCAACAATTTGTGTCCAATTCGGCACATTTATTAAAGGTCACAAACACCACAGTTGACGGCGAGCTATTACTTGTATATAATCACCACAGCATATTTCAGTCATTCAACAAAGTCTGTGTCAGGAAAAAAAATCAAGACATTAAAACTGTTGTCAAAGTTGAGCAGTCTGAGTGATTATGATCATCCCAGATTAACTGGTTTATATATGGAGCACAACTTGTGTAATACTTTGGACATGTACAGACAAGAGTGGATTATTTCATTAAGTATGGTTTAATACTTAACCAATTAATTCTGCTGTTAACATCAGATGCAATGAGACAAGTACAGACATGTATCAGTGACCAGCTCAGCATCTAGAAATTTTTACCTGATTCTAAATGATTAGATAATCATGAAATGCAAATCATTGCTTTAGCCATTGATGATTTTTTTATTCAAATTTATTGAACCAATGTCCAATGATGTGATGCTAACAATAAAGTCATAATGAAAACCATTGCACATACAATAATTCTCACTATATGGTCTAGCATGACAACTAGAATGCCTGAATTCATATACAAAAAAGCATAACTCCAGAAGGAAGGCCAGTAACGACACAATATTTTGATCATATCATCTTCAGATATGTAAGAACTCATGGTGAAAATATGAAACTGTTATTTAACTGGCCAACTGGCCAAATTTAGGATGTGAAAACAGGCAAGTTTTAGAAAAATTAAAAATCGAGCATATTTATCAAAATTGTTCTGGCACTCCTGAAATAGCAGTAACTTCGATTTTCTCATAGATTTGGTCTAATATGTCAAAACTAATAGAAGGGGAACAAAAAAATCTGTGCTTTATCTAGCATACTTTTTGAGTAATAAGCCCTTAAAAGGTAGTAGTATTTTCTTGCGTTTTTAATTTTCAATCATTTTCAGAACCTTGAGATGTACTGACCCTTAATTCAGTTATCAGCAGTAACATTCAAGTCCACATCATCATTGAATGAGTTTAAGATGCACATCTTGCTCTCGATTCCTCAGGCTTTTGTATTTATTTATTCAGAGTAATCTGGTTTGTCTGGAAATATGATGTTAAGTTCCGGCTGATAAAAACAACAGCAGTCGAATCATTTCAAAGTTCAGATGGGATAGGTGCGTTTTTATTGTACTCAGCCACTTTAATAGATACCGCCTTCACTGATTAAACATTCTTACATTCCTTGTGTTAATCAACTATAAGCTACAGCTCTGAGTTGAGGGAGATGGTTTGGTGGGTTGGAACACAGTGTCATGACCATATGCTATCATTCATAGTTTTATTATTATTAGAATTATAAAAAAAACCCTATCATGTTCCATCTCTGGGTCTTGACGTGACAATGTGGTGAAATATAAATAACAAGAAGCAGCATCGCATTCTTCTATTGCTACAACTATGTGAATGTGTATTTATTTATTGATCTCTTAATTTAACAACACCTCATTCAAGCAAATATAGATTTTTTTTTTTATTTTATTTTATTAAATAGCTTGAAAATGGGCATTCTCAAAGTTCACATTGCTGTGGCTTACATTGAAAAGTGTTAAAAAAATTATTCTGGGCCCACTCACACACAAACCCACACAAAGGAATAAATGAAGACTGGCTTTATTTAATTAATTCTGGGTAAATTTTTCAAAATTCAATAATGCTTTAGTTGCATCTGTCCAAACATGCCTCATTCTGCCTAAGTTGCATTTATTTTTGAAATGTGGTGCTACCACTTCATGCAAAAATAAGTCAAATGAATTTATTTGGTGAATTATTTATTTATAACACAAACACTGCATGAGCAATCAGAAGCTAATGAGTTAATTAATACCACTGTACTAGGCACAAAAACGTGAGGAAACTCCTTGTCATGTTGGAGACATAATTGCATTTTCTTCAGTCACTAGTGAACAGATAACATACGTGACGTAAACATGCAGTGTAATTAAATTTTTGAAAACTAAATTTGGGTTGCTGACCTGCCATTGCTGTTGTTGTTGTCTCATACAGCCAGGCCCAGCGGAGGACTGCCCCTCCCTGGGCCTGGTTCTGCTGGAGGTTTCTTCCTGTTGGAAGGGAGTTTTTCCTTCCCGCTGTAGCCAGGTGCTTGCTCACAGGGGGTCGTTTTGACCGTTGGGGTTTTACATAATTATTGTATGGCCTTGCCTTACAATATAAAGCGCCTTGGGGCAACTGTTTGTTGTGATTTGGTGCTATATAAAAAAATTGATTGATTGATACAGTCCAAACAACGTTGTGTGGAGTAGCATAAAAATTACATTCCCTCTTTTTATTTGAGTGTAGCCTTTCAGTTTGAGAGCATGATTTATTAAATTTACTTGTTTTCTAAGACACAGAACATCTCTCTCATTCAGATGATCTTCATTCTATGGAGGTTGGATCTAACTTAATGGTTCTTTACAGTCACAATCTGCTCCTGCGTGTGAACCACAGTTCCTTATTCAGTATACGTGTGGGTGATGCCAATCTTGTAGCCATAGATCAAAATGGATTTTTCTCTTTCCCATATTTAAGTTCCTTTGGAATAGTCGCAGGACCCTCCCAAACTAGTAACAAAAAAGTGCCTTATTGTCCGGAAAACATGGTACACTAAAATATTTGGCAAAATCTGACTGCTTTTTTAAAAATGAAGTATCTGAACTTTGAATTTTTGGATGAATAAAACAAGTTATCTTTGCAATATCATATTAAAATACAGCGATTTAATAATTAGATACAACTATCCCCTCAAGATTTTGAAAATCATGTAAGTCATACAATGCAGATAAACTGATGAATGTTGGTTAACTTCGATGCACCAGATCAATACAAAAAAGCAAGTTTGTTTTTCTTGTGTAAGTATATCTCTGTCTACCACCTACTGGACATACCTGGTATTGTTTCAGGGATAAATCTAAATGAGTTTGTCGGTTTCTTTCATTAAATATAGGTTTTGCACCTTGTAAACTGTTTTGGATGTGGTGTAAACTACAGTTTACAGATTAATTCTAATTTCTTTTCTCCTGTTTTGCTCGGAGTCACTACAATGGATCTGGTATGGAGACGAGCATGCTTATCATTCACATCTGTCACCACATTCAGGTTCAAGTAAATCTGGTGAGAAACTAACAGGAGAAAAACAAAATTATAACCTCTTTGCTTAAAATTCATTAGTTCAACGTCCTCACACTTACTCCACCAGTACCAGACGGTGTCAGAGCAATCCATCTGATGTCAGATTGGATATCATATTTGAACCAGACATCCCCAACTCCCCACCCAGACAACCAGACTCCCTGCCCACATAAAGAGAAGCTTAAAACATCTCAAGTGTTCTCGTCTGTGGCAGCTGACAGATTCTTTAAGCAAGTGCTGATATTCTGTGTGGTTCTTCTGGTGGTTTCAGAAAATCATTTCCTCTGGTGACAAAGATAAAGATGAAGGACTTGACTTCAACGAGTTCACCAAGTACCTCAAGGAGCATGAGAAGAAGCTACAGCTGACCTTCAAGAGCCTGGACAAAAACAATGACGGTACAGAAAAACAAAACCACTGTTCAGAATGAGTGCATGTTGAAAACACTCTGATGTTGACCAAATTTACCAAAGTAACACTGACTGTTCATTTTAAATACAAGCTAATAAGTTAGTTGTTTTTTCCGGCTCAACAGGTCAAATAGATTCCACAGAGATCAAACAGTCGCTTGCAGATCTTGGACTGGACATCAGTAGCAAGGAGGCAGAGAAGATCCTTCAGAGGTATTTTCACTCACGTGTACGGTTTTTCCCGTGTTTTCACTCAGGGTCACCACAGCAGATTCAAGGTGGACCTGGATGTTGAATTGGCACAAGTTTTATGCTGGATGCCCTTTCCTGATGCAGTTCCACATTACATGGAGAAATGTGGCAGGGGTGGGGTTTGAACCAGGAACCTTCTGCGCTGAACCAAGTGCACTAACCACTTGGCGATCGCCCCTAAGTGTTTGCTGCTCTTAAATTAAAATAATTTTTTTCTGCAGTACATCGTGTACTGTTGAAATTAAACAAGCAAAATGTCTTAAACCTCTTTTTGACCCACATGTGTTCTCCTGAAGTAAAGGCAACAGAGAGTGTGTTGCCAGTTGGGTGTGACAGAGTGATAAGTTCACGCTGGCACATGATAAAGAGCCGCTTATAAAGATAAAGAGCCACTTATTTTTCTTTATGTCCGACTGGAATTGGAGGCCGTGTCCAAAAACAGAGAACTAAAATAATCAGTTCAAGTACAAATGGAAATTTAAACGATAATATTGCAATTAATGAATATTTTATATTTTATGGTCCTGCACAGAGAATGAAGCAATACTCTCTCTCTCTGTGTGTGTGTGTTTTAGTTTGAGCTTTTCAGTTCCTTAGAGAGGCAGAAGTCCTCACTGGGTAAGCAGGCCCAGATTTGTGTCATGTCCATTCGTGTCCACTAAATCCTGGGTCCTGATCTGGATGGCAACCATCAAAGGAAGACAACTGTTCCATTCCCACCTCTCGAAAGTAGCCATTTGTCTCCAATCAGCCATGTGAAATGCGGACACCCCTTTGGGATTTTTCTGTTGCTAGGATCCTCAACACTGAGACACCTATGTGCTGGATTGTGCCTAAAGAAGCACAAGGGAGAAATGTTGTAGTTGATATTCCCTCACTATCAAGTCATTCAGCTCACTCTAGTTTCCTTAAGTAATGGTTCATTTGACAAAAAGTCATTCCAGCTGTACTCAAGAATCCTCCAAAGACATCTAGGACCAGAGACATCCATTTGTGCCCTTTCTTCACTGGTTGGCATCCAGGTCTCACAAGCAGTAACACAGGAAGGACCAGAACAATAAAGACTTGGACATTCATTCTCCTGCAAAGATAACCACATCGCCAAACACCTCTGACCAGGGACCACATGAATCCATAAACTCTTCCAAGGCATCTCTTGACCTCAAAGACTGATGACCCAGGGACACCAACGCCATTGTTCAGATTATATCAATAAATTAATACTCAGGAATTAATGAGTGTTTGTTCTAAAGGTCCAAAAGAACCTAAAGATCACAGCTGAGTGATATAATTTCAGGCAGACGACAGAAATGTGGCATCTTCCACCTTCGGAAAGACCTAAAAAGCTGTTGACCTAGAACAAAGTAGTTGCTTGAAAATTCATCGAGAGATGTCTTCACTGAAGCACCTCCTCATCCTGAAGAGTAAAAGAGGGAACATCCACTGAAATCTACCAAACTACTCAAAACAATCCAGATCAAATACTATCCTGGAAGCAGAAGACCTCATAACACAAATCTTGAAGAAAAAAAAAAAGTGAAAATAGTTTTTAGGTCCACAAAGAATTACAACACAGCTCGTGTAAGAGTTTCTGTATTTTTCCACCCTAACATGAGTTCTACTAACTCTCAGCAGGTTTGCTCATGTTAATTTGCATAAACAAAGTGGAAAAGTAAGCCAGCAGGGAAACAGGACTCTTTGATTAAAGAGGAGCAAAGCAGGACGCATCTGTGTGAATCTGGTGCAAAGACAAAACCACAAGAAAAGGGAGCATGTGCCAGCCATGTAGAGGAAGGAGATGAAAGAAAGGCAAATGTATTTGAGACATAGTCCCCCTAACGTCCCCGGTGCTGGTAAAACAGTCAGGCGTGGACAGTAAAAATGTCTATGTGGGTGAGTCCAACCCAGCCAGCGTGTGTAGACCACAACTGAAAAACAACAAATGCTATCATCTTATAACTTACCAAATTAAAAAAACATCTAATGAGGACAAACCCTGGTCCATCACGTGAACTTTGGAGAACCTGCAGATTTCTTCATACAAAATAAACTGCTGTATTTTCCTGAGTCTAAGTTGCACTAAGTTGCAAAAAAAACACTTTTTGAAGAGGAAAAAAAATTCCAGTTCCTGTAAATAATTGCAGATCTCTCTGTAATGTTTAACAAAAGTGCAAAGCAATTTCTTCTTTTTCAAAGGGTAAACTTAAGCGCTAATAATGTGTAACATCTCTTTAAATTAGACAAAAGAAAAGCAAACGTATTCTCTCTTCTTCCTGTGCAGCATCGACGTGGACGGCACCATGACCTTGGACTGGAATGAATGGAAGGAACACTTTTTATTCAACCCAGCCACCAATCTGCAGGAGATCATTCGTTATTGGAAGCACACCACGGTAAGAAGAAGCTGCTGCGACTGAGTCAAAGTAATGTATGCATACTGTGCACCACCAAACGGAATCTGACGGACATCACTCAAGTTGCAGCATCCACATATTTTCAGTGTTAACGTACGATTCCATTTCATGTTCAGGACATGCTGAGGATTTATCAAAGAACATGAGTCAGGAAGTGTGTGTGTGTGTGTGTATGTGGGGGGAGGGGTTTGACACTCCACAAAAAATACCCTTTGACATGCACTATGATGCAGGACCAGAGTGTTTTATTCAGTGGATGATGCCTGCTGCTTGTCATCGTGGGTCAAATTAACCTGTATTGCTAATCTTAGCAGAGATGAGCTAACCCTCGGCTGATCTACAAAAGGATTGATCTCTTGCGAGAGTGAGACGGGATGTGAAGTCGTAACAGGACAGGAGAGGGATGGAGGTGATGGAACGAGACGCCAGTTGATGAGATTTATGACAGTGACAGTTTCCTGCCGGCTTTACCGCCACCCACTTGACTGTTTCTGACCCGTGGCTGCACATCATCATCTGACTAACTGATCAACCACTTCATCAAAGTCTTGCGGTGGTGATCTGCAGCGGCAGGGGATCTGGGCCCGTATTCACAAAGCATCCTCCTAAGGCTAAAAGTAGCTCTTTGTGACGTCATTCTAAGAAAAATCTTAGGAATCCTTGAATTCTTAGACATTTCTTAGAATTTTCGCTTGGTAAGATAAAACTTATGCACAAAGCATCTTAGGCCTTAAGAGAGCTCCGAAGGTCCAAAACTGTTAAGAGGAGGGAGGAGCACTTTTAAGAAGCCTAAGAGTGTCTTAAACAGACAAGATGGCGGAAAAGACAGAGGAAGGAGAGAGACTCTCTGTATGTTGAATGGCAGTGATTCGATGGTGCAGGGATAATGTTTGTGGTTGACCTCATCATGAATGAGCTTAACTTGTACCACACAGCGTAGTAACGCAGTAACGCCTGAGATGACAGAGATGTAAAGTCTCTAACTTTCATACAATTACTAATATCAAAGTAAGCGATGCCAGCGGCCAGAGCCTAAACTCACCTGTTTGAGAAGAACTTTGCTTGTGTGCTGCAATCTGTGCTCTCGCTTTGGATTGCAGCACGTACCAGCACTTCTCACACTTGTCACTTGCACACAAATAGAGATTTCTGACGTCTGCCAATCCAGATCTGGATCACCTTCAAAATTTAATGGAGGTTTCCATGGCTAATATGTATCTGTAGTGCAAATTTGGTTTGAATCTGTGAAGTAGTTTTAACGTAATCCTGCTAAAGGTGATGCTTCAAAGCCTATATAAAGCGAAACTTGATCCGGATCATCTCCAAAATTTAGTGGAACCTTTCATGGCCTAATATCTATCTGTGATGAAAATTTCGTCAAAATCCGTGCAGTAGTTTTGATGTAATCTTGCAAACAGACAAATAAACGCAGATGATTTTATTACATCCTTGGTGGGCATAATAATATCTGCAGACAGCAGTCAGGGATTGATTGGATCTGCCCACTTTGTGTGTAAAATGATGTGGCAGCATCGTTCAAAGCGAGCAGAGAAACCACACCGCTGTTACTAAAGGGATCACCTAAAGTCTGATCGGATGGTTGAGATGTCTGTGCTTTTATTGTGGATTAAGACATGCCGTTTTTCTGGTTCTGCCAGGATTAATGACTTAAGTGAGGCTGTGAATTGTTTGCCACAAGCACCCAACTCACCACTTTAAACTTTTTTTTAAGATCATGAACAGGTTTAAATTATATCTCAAACAAAATCAAGTCCTCGTGATCATTTTGAGGAGGTTGCCCAGGTCGGGCTGTTTGTTCTTTTGCTGTAACGCCCGTCCTGATTGGACCAGTGAGCCGCATTGTCCTGCTTTTACAAATTCAAACGCAGGAGGAGGAAGCTGGGTGTGGTTTAAAATGGTTAATCTCCATGTCACACTGTCTGTTTCCACAGTGATTTGTATCATTTGTGTGTGAGTGTAGGTGCTGGATGTTGGAGACAGTCTCACTATACCAGATGAGTTCACAGAGGAGGAGAAGACGACAGGTTTGTGGTGGAAGCAGCTGTCGGCGGGGGCCATGGCGGGCGCCGTGTCCCGCACAGGCACCGCCCCTCTGGACAGAATGAAGGTCTTCATGCAGGTGCGTCCTACCTGTCCATCTTACCCACGCCGTAGGATTCTCATCATTTAGTAGACTGTAATCCCTCAGTGTGTTTGTTTTGATCCTGAAGTTCATTCACCTTTACAGTTGTGATTTGTTTGTGTTTAAAGGTGCACGCCTCCAAGAGCAACGAAATCAACCTGGTTAGTGGTTTCAAACAGATGTTAAAAGAAGGAGGTCCAAGATCTTTGTGGAGAGGAAACGGAATTAATGTCCTGAAGATCGCCCCAGAGACGGCCATTAAATTCATGGCTTATGAGCAGGTGAATCCATTTCCTGCTGATTTCTGTTAATATACTCAACAAAAATATAAACGCAACACTTTTGGTTTTGCTCCCATTTTGTATGAGATGAACTCAAAGATCTAAAACTTTTTCCACATACACAATATCACCATTTCCCTCAAATATTGTTCACAAACCAGTCTAAATCTGTGATAGTGAGCACTTCTCCTTTGCTGAGATAATCCATCCCACCTCACAGGTGTGCCATACCAAGATTCTGATTAGACACCATGATTAGTGCACAGGTGTGCCTTAGACTGCCCACAATAAAAGGCCACTCTGAAAGGTGCAGTTTTGTTTTATTGGGGGAGGGGGGGGGGGGGGGATACCAATCAGTATCTGGTGTGACCACCATTTGCCTCATGCAGTGCAACACATCTCCTTGGCATCATCTGTGAAGAGAACACCTCTCCAACGTGCCAAACGCCAGCGAATGTGAGCATTTGCCCACTCAAGTCGGTTACGACGACGAACTAGAGTCAGGTTGAGACCCCGATGAGGACGACGAGCATGCAGATGAGCTTCCCTGAGACGGTTTCTGACAGTTTGTGCAGAAATTCTTTGGTTATGCAAACAGCAGCTGTCCGAGTGGCTGGTCTCAGACGATCTTGGAGGTGAACATGCTGGATGTGGAGGTCCTGGGCTGGTGTGGTTACACGTGGTCTGCGGTTGTGAGGCTGGTTGGATGTACTGCCAAATTCTCTGAAACGACTTTGGAGACGGCTTATGGTAGAGAAATGAACATTCAATACACGAGCAACAGCTCTGGTTGACATTCCTGCTGTCAGCACGCCAACTGCACGCTCCCTCAAATCTTGCGACATCTGTGGCATTGTGCTGTGTGATAAAACTGCACCTTTCAGAGTGGCCTTTTATTGTGGGCAGTCTAAGGCACACCTGTGCACTAATCATGGTGTCTAATCAGCATCTTGATATGGCACACCTGTGAGGTGGGATGGATTATCTCAGCAAAGGAGCAGTGCTCACTATCACAGATTTAGACTGGTTTGTGAACAATATTTGAGGGAAATGGTGATATTGTGTATGTGGAAAAAGATTTAGATCTTTGAGTTCAACTCATACAAAATGGGAGCAAAACCAAAAGTGTTGAGTTTATATTTTTGTTGAGTGTATTATTCAGCTTTGCTTGGCCAGTTTTTTTTATTTAAACAGTTTTTAAAGTGATGCCAACAACATGTTGTAGTTTTGTTCTGATCAGGATGAGTGAATTTAGTTTTTGTGCAGTAGCCAACTGAATGGTATGTTATTATTCATGCCACGCCCCCTGTGTGTGTGTGTTCATCAGTATAAGAAGCTGCTGGCCAGTGAACCAGGAAAGGTCAAGACGCATGAGAGGTTCATCGCCGGATCGCTGGCTGGAGCCACGTCACAAACGGCCATCTACCCCATGGAGGTGAGCAGGTGGCCGCCTTCAAAAGGAATGTTTTTTTTTTTTTGGTTTGAAAACGTTTTAGTAAGTAACTGTTCAGGATCAAACTGATCAGCTGCTCTGATTATCGTTATCCGCTCAGGTCCTGAAAACCCGCCTGACCCTGAGGAAGACGGGGCAGTACTCTGGAATGTATGACTGCGCCAAGAAAATCCTTAAGAACGAAGGCGTGAAGGCGTTTTACAAAGGCTACATCCCCAATATTCTGGGCATCATTCCGTATGCTGGGATAGATCTGGCTATATACGAGGTGTGTCATTCTCCACTTCCACTCCAGACAGTGAAGACCTGATTTGGGGAGATGTGACATAACTAACGCACCTTTCCCACCGCCTCAACAGAGCATAAAGAACCTCTGGTTGTCCCGCTACGCCAAAGATACAGCCAACCCTGGAATTCTGGTGCTGTTGGGCTGCGGTACCATCTCCAGCACGTGTGGCCAGCTGGCCAGCTACCCGCTGGCTCTGATCCGCACCAGGATGCAGGCACAAGGTAAAGATGCACAGACAACCCCTAACTTTCAGGTGGTCCATCATTAAACATTCATTTTTCTTGCTGCTCCATCTCCAGATTGACTTTCACTCCAAATTGGGAAGTAGAGGCACAGTTGGTACATTTTTCACAGTCCTGACCTGAAGGGGGCGGGTTTTTTTCCACAGAGCGAAATTCGATTGGAATTATTGTTTTCTGAGTGTACCACTTTTCACACCATGTATTGTTACGCTGGCATGGTGTGTTCAACCTCTTATGTGCTGTATTAAAGAAAATGCTAATCACAGTTAGCATTAGCACATGCAGTCAGAATAACAGCACCTAATGCTAAATATTAGAAGTTGATGCCGTTGTTGTTAACCATCTTTAGCATGTGTGGTGGAAATCTGTAATTGGATGCCAGTAAACCTCTTATCTGCCACAGCCAGGTGAAATGCAGGCATCCCGTTGACCTTCTGCACTCACTGGGGTCCTCAACACTCAGGCACCAATGTGCTGGACCATTCGTAGACAGACGCACCACATGGCCAGAATGTCAAAAGTTACACTCCCTCGCAGTTCAATTGATACTCGTCTTAGTCTCCCTAAGTAACCGCTTGTTTAACAAAGTCATTCCAGCGGTACCCGAGGATCCTAACTACCTTCCTACCACTAACTAAAAAAGGCCCGTCTTGACAAATTCCCCATATAGACACAACAGTGGTGGTTGGTGTGACTTGAAAGTTAATTGTGGTTAGCACATGGTCACAGTCAAAATAAAAAAAATTAATGATTTAATGATTAAGAATATTTTCTTCTGACAGGGTTGTTTATTTAATTTTTGCATAAAATAAATGCTTACTTAAAATAACTCAAAACATTTTGAAGGAAATTACTGGAATTATTTTTAAAGTTAAACTTCAGTTTGAGGTAATGAGTATCATTTATGGTTAAAATAGAATTTGGCACAAATACTCTGTTATAACAGTCTTGAACTTTGGTGTGGATTCAGGAATTAATTACTTTTTATCCTTGTGAAGTTGCATTATTTTGTCAAAATTTAAACCAACTGATGATCAGAAGCACCAGTTTGGTTCACAGATGAAGATCTCAAAGATTGCTGGTCCCAGGTGTTTGCTGCATACTGCTATAGTGTAGTTTAATTTCTGCAGAATGAGTTCAAAACACTCGCTCTGCCAGTGGAAGATGCAGTTCTAAATCCCTGATCAACTGTGTTTCCACAGCTTCTGTGGAGGGGACGGAGCAGCTGCCCATGACCCGGATGGTGAAGACGATTTTGGAAAGGGAGGGCTTCTTTGGACTTTACCGTGGCATCCTGCCCAATTTTATGAAGGTCCTGCCGGCGGTCAGCATTAGCTACGTGGTGTACGAGTACATGCGCACTGGTCTGGGTATTCAGAAGTAGAGCTGCCTGTAAGCACTAATCCACACATCTTCTCCTGTAACGTACGAGCTCACCAAAGTCAAGAACTGAGCCGCGGCACACGGCGTCGCTGTAGGAGTCTCACCTTCAGGGTGTCTGTGATGGCCACCACTTCTGGCATGTTTCAAACTGTGCACGTTGTCCTGGCTTTGGGTGTTAACTGCAACGCACACACAGGGCACGAAAGGGGTCAAATATATATTTTTTCCATTTAACAAAGTATCTGGGACGAGTGCTTCCTTTCACAATCTTTTCTGGACATAAATTGTTTACATTATGTTTGAGACAGGTGGGAGCCTTTCGGAGTGGATTTCACACGAGTGCCGCTATTTCGTCCCCCCCCCCCATGAATTTCTGCATTGTTTTCACGAAGTGGGGAAAAAAACGTGCCTTATGTGGTTCTTCTGAGATGTGTGCTGACTCCCGTTGCTGCCTTTCCAATGTTTGGTTGACTAAATGGTGTCTATATGAATAAAATTTGAATACAAAGTGGGAATGTGGGTTTATTTCACTGTACACGACTGGTTGAAATACATTTTAATTGCATAAAACACGAAATGCAGAAACTGTCAAATTATGTGAGGAATCTCAATTTGTCATAGGACATTTCGCTTCAAATCGCAGAAGAAAGCTTTCTGCGATTTGAAGCGAAACGGCCTCGCGTCAAGCAACCCAAACCAGTTGAAGAAACACTGCGACCAACTGTGGGCATGAGGCCCTGGCACTGGTACATAAGCTGGAAAAGACTGCTAAAAAGATAACTAACTTTAGAAACCACTTAAGATTTAACCTGAGATGCAAACAAAATGTTATTCCCAAATGCATGAAGCAAAAGGCACTAGAAGCAAGTCACACAGCAGAAAAGATCCAGCAGAGTTACCTTAAGAGGTATTAGAATTAGAATTGGGTCTTAGAATTAGAAGACTTCATTTTAAAATATTAGACCTCCAAAATAATCTGGATAGTCTGCACAAAATGTTAGAAACCTTAGTGGGGGAAGAGGCCCATAATAAGATCACAAAGTTCATAGTTAAAATTCAAATGGCTGAGCATTTAAAAAGTAAAGAGCGGCAAATCAGGAAGTTTCACAACCTTTTAGTGCAGAAAAGGCATATTTCCAGTGGGAGTATTTTTAAAGATACACCCAGACAAATTAGTAACAACAGGGAAAATTTGGTAAAGAATCTCTCCAGGGTTCTTAGAAAAGGATGTGCTCGCTAAAGGACTAAATTTCTCAGTGACCCCTAAACATATACCAACAGTAGATGACATCACTGCAGTAGAGTCAGCCATTAAACATAACAGTTTGTCAGAGTCAGAAGCTGGGGACCTCCGACTTAAGAGTCACAGCAGTGCTGAACAGTGCTAAGCCTCCTCCGTACAACATCACAGGAGAAGAACGGAAAGCTTTGTCAGCACTGCAAAATGACCAAAGCATCCTTATCCTGCCAGCAGATAAAGGCAGATGCACGGTGGTCCTGAACACATCGGACTACGAGGTCAAGATCAACAACTTGCTCAGTGACTCCAATACATACGAACGTCTGAAGAGAGACCCCACGAGCGGCTATAAGAAGAAAATCATTAGCTACCCCCAAAACCTGGAGAAAGAGGGACTCAGACAGGCAGACATACTACAGACTGTACCCTGGGGACGCCACTCCGTGCATCTATGGACTACCCAAAATCCACAAACAGGACGTGCCACTCAGGCCTATTGTATGTAGCACAGATTCCATCACGTACAATTTGGCCAAGGACCTCAAGTGGATTTTGGCTCCTCTAGTGGGTAACTCAGACCACCATGTGGAGAACACACAAGATTTTGGGAACAAGATCAAGGACCTACAGCTGGAGGCAGATGAAACTATGGTGTCATTTGATGTGACATCGTTGTTCACCTGCATCCCCACTGCTGAGGCCGTTTTAGCTGTGAGGCAGAGACTGCTGGAGGATGTATCTCTACTTGAAAGGACCAAACTCACACCAGACCACATCTGCCTACTCTTGGAGATCTGTCTGAACACCACGTATTTCCTGTTTAGGGGGAATTACTACAGGCAGATCCATGGTTGTGCGATGGGGTCTCCGGTATCCCCCATTGTGGCCAATCTGTACATGGAGCGAGTGGAGAAGACAGCCTTGACGTCTTTCACGGGCAACTCTCCCAGTCACTGGTTCAGATATGTTGATGACACGGCTTAAAATCAAGCAACAGGAAGTTGAAGACTTTACAGAACACATCAACTCGGTGGACACCAACATCAAGTTCACACGTGAGGATGCCAGAAACAACCATTTAGCCTTCTTGGACTGTGATGTTACGATTGGAGAGAACAGGCAGCTCCAGACAGGGGTTTACAGAAAACCAACTCACACTGACCAATATCTACTCTTTGGCTCAAACCACCCCCTTGAACACAAGCTCGGGGTGATCAGGACTCTTCAACACAGAGCCCTACAGGTGCCCACAACTGCAGAGGGAAGGGCTAAAGAACAACAACGTGTCCGGAAAGCCCTCACAGTATGTGGGTACCCATGATGGTCCCTGGACAAAGTGCAGAAGTCCCAGAGAACAAAGAGACCAGATAGACAGGAGACAGAGACAAGAAGAAGTGTCTCTCCCTTATTTAGCAGGAGTAGGGGAAAAATTACAGAAGATCTTCAGACAGCACAAAATCCCAGTTTACTTTAAACCGATTAACACCTTGAGACAGAAATGAGTTCACCCTAAGGACATGATCCCTAGTTACAAACAGAGCAATGTAGTGTATTCTATCAGATGTTAGGAAAACTGTAATGAACACTACACAGGTGAGACTAAGCAACCTTTACACAAAAGGCTATACCAGCACTGCAGAGAGGGCGCCAGTGGACCTCAGTCTGCAGTTCATCTCCACCTTAAAGACACAAACCACACGTTTGAGGACAAGGAAGTTAAAATATTAGCCAGAGAGAAGAAATGGTTTGAGAGAGGGGTCAAGGAGGCATTCTTTGTGAAACGTTTGAAACCCAGCCTTAACCGGGGAGGGGGTCTGAGACACGCTTTGTCCCCTGTTTACAATGGGGTACTCAGGTCAAAGCAGTTTGTCTTTTGTTCATGGTAATGAGTCATTCACATCCCATTATTAGGAGGGACAGCTGCCCTGTCATTAGGAGAGTGCTAACTAGAGCACAATAGTTGCTAATTAGAGCTATTGTTTAGTCACTAGCCTATAGCAGTCTGCCTCTCAGTAGGAGGGGTCTGGTTAGGTTTAAACCTCCAGCTTTTGTTGGCTTCTGTTCATTCGTCTCTACAAGAGTCAGACAGAAGTCAGACTTCCAGAGCAAGAATTTTAGCTGAGGAATCTTCTGCGATTTGAAGCGAAACGTCCTCACGTCAAGCAACCCAGTCCAGTTGAAGATTCAAGCTTCTCTTCTAGTTTGTAAGTTACTCTAACTTATAAACTCAAGTTCAAACAACTCATTCAGGTTTTGCCAATTGTAACACTTTAAGTTGGTTTGTGTGTCCATCCCTCTCCTGTCCGTCCAAACGGCACCTCAGAATCAAGCCAAACTTGGCACACATTTTGACACGTGAGTGACAGGCCATTGTGCACTTTAGTAGTAGTACTAGTTTTGTATATTGGAAGATACCAACATGACTCAATAGTAAGCTCTCTGATCCTTAACCTACAACTTTCGGAGGTTAATATTATGCAGGAGTTTTTATTGTTAATCATATACATGAAAGTTTGACATTTTGTGTCCGTGTTGTTACTGCTGGAAAAAACTGGAGTTGTAACATAAATTTTAAAGTTAAATCAGAATAATGAAACCTGCTTGTTACAAGATGTATGTGGAAACAAACTTGGGGGTGGGGTGGGGGGGCAGCCCGAGCAAATTTGAGTTTGCGGAATTTGGACTAAATCTTTCCTACCAAGAATGCAGTCTTGAACTCCTAGTGAAGACTAGCTAGGAAATTAAATGTGCTTCAGTAGTAAATATAAAATATTTATGGAATATTTAGGCTCAACCAGAACATTTCCATATTTCCAATTCTATGTTCATCTGAAGGCTCTGTGAAATGTTCTTTAGTGACACCTTGTGGCCATAATGATGTTCTCAAAGCTGAAGCTTTTCAATTTTAATATTTTATTAAAAGATCTGACTTACACCAACTTTGATCCAACTCAGTGTCCGGTTAGAAATGTCAGTTGCTTGTTCACACTTAGTTTTAGCTCATTTTTGCTGCTGCTGCCACACTGGGTGCTGACAGAAAGCTGTGCGACATTGGGAACGAAAATTTTAAAATAAGCACTTTTCTGGATGGTCCAAAATTACTTTTGCAATAGTTTCCGTCACCACTCATACAGCCCTCATAAAAGATTTTATACTTCATCACTGAACACTGCTCTCATAGACTTCGCTAATTACAAGCGTGCCAATGAGAGACAAAAAAGCCACAATGGCAACGGTGCAGCACAGCGCTTTCAACCAGCTGGGGTAAGAGGGCAGCAGAGACAAATCATAATGCAGTGTGATTCCAAGTCCCATGATGACTATGATGGTTGCTGAGGTGATGCTGTCACGCACCATCAGCATGGCCACCCAGGCCAGCAGGGGTGGAACCATGCTATTGGACAGGTTGATCCAGTCTGGATCTGCTGGGCTGCTCTCAGGAAGAGCAAATCCCCAGCGAGCACCACCCAGGAAGGAAATTATGGCAGCGCCATAGGCTACCTGGATGTAGGCCAGCACTGGCATGTAGCACTCTGATATTGCCATAACCACAGGAGGCATGATGAAGGGGAGGAGTCCTGCAAAGCCTAGGTACTTTGCAGGTTTGGGACTCTTATTTAAGTCCATCATGTCATAACGCAGCAAATCCAACTCTCTGGGAGGTGGTTCCTTTTTGGGTCGTTTCTTCAGTCTTGAAGCAGAGCAGTGGAAATACTGTGACGGCACTAAAGATGTACCAATGTGGTTCTGGGTCCCCTGTATGACTCCAGTCTTCCTAAAACCACTGAGAAGAGGCATTTTTCCTTGTCTGGCGTCCATATCTTTGGAGGGAAGACACACTGATGAGGTCTGCCATGGATGTAAGGAGTGCCTGATGGATCCACCATGACTTCCACTGACAGGAGCCAAGAACCAGCATCTCCGTGGAAGATCTGTCCAACACCAAGCCTACGGGAAACAGTCATAATATTGGTTTAAATTGCACATTTTAAATAGGAGCGCAAGTATAAAAGTAACCCAAAGCTTACCTGGTTAGCATATTTAGCATATCAGTACTAACTTTAAAGGCCTTAGTCTGAAATATGGGGCACAGCACAAGTGCATTTTGGGGGTGGAGAACTCAACTTTGCTATACACACAGCAAGTTTTGTGTTTTCCATTACTGTTTAATTTGGTTTTTAATTTTCAGTGCAGAGAAGAGCACAAGTTCACTTGCCACTAAAAGAACATGCATGCAAAAATGACAAAGGCATCAACTGGACTAGCAATGACATTTGCCATGTGCTGTGAACTTTGGCATCGGGTCCTGCATGCTAAAATTGCAGTCCGAGTAATTCAAAACTAGAGTCAGACCAATACATCAGTTGGTAGTCAGCCAATATGAGCCTTTTACAAACAAATGTATTAATTAGCATTATTTCTGCCAGAAAGAAAACTTTTATTAACGCAGAAAAACATTTTATCTGTTTGGAAATGGTACAAGTACATAGTTTGTCTGGGAGAGGGCACACCCACAGCATTGTCTGCAATGCTGTCAAAGCATAGCTGGGACCCCATCACACCTTGGCCACATTAGCTGCAAGAGACAGAGAGGCAAAGTGACCAGCTGCCATTCATTAGCAACCAGTGTGCATGCTTTACAGTGACAAGAAGTTTATTTTATTCCAATGCTGAGAGATGTGATATAGTGGCTTCCAATCCAAGTGAAGGCAGCATGATGCAGGTTGGTTGGCTGGTTATGTTTATTTATAGTACAGTTCATGTTTAAACTGTAAAACATCAAGCCTCAATTGCACTTCTTTGTCACAATTGTTGAGTAACAAAATGTTAGCAGTGATTGCTATTTTGTAAATATATATGTGTATGTATGCATGTATAGGCAGATATACTGGTATCATGATTTTTTTTTCCCGTATCACTATCAGCTCTTTCTAAGCTGTTTACATAAACTAACATTAGCATGTGACTGGAACATTGAGGATGCAATGGAATGCATTTAACTTGTAAGTTAGAAGTATCAACTTGGAATTATCAACTTCCAACTTGCAATGGAATGCAGAATTATTCCCTACTGAGCAGATATAACTGTGAATATACCACACAGTTTCACTTTGGCCTGAGCCAGTGAATACCATAGTGTTATTTTTTGAGTTTATGTACGACACCAATGTTTATTTATGTAAATTAGGAGCAAATTACAAGTTTAACATGTTTCTGAATTCAAATTCATTGGCTCCAACTATATATATATATATATATATATATATATATATATATATATATATATATATATATATATATATATATATATATATATATATATAAAATCACATTCAGACCCTTACCTTCTGAGCAGTAAAGATACTTCGCCTACATGTAAGGGAGAGCATCTGAAGAAGAAGAAGAATTTAGAAATTACAGTAGAGAATGTTATCAGTTCACATTGTCCAAATCAGTATAATTTTTTTTTTTGTAAATTTGCATATCGACACCACCAAGGAGCTGTAACGAAACAGTCAAGATGCAGTGATAGTGCAGACTGCTTCCACACCACGGCTTTCCACACTTCAAGTAGAATTACGATATGATCCAAGTCCAATTACTACAGTAGCCGAGAGAGACCACAATACTCCCAAGTTAAGAAAACTCCTACATCACGTTAACAAGCCTTGCAAATTGGAAAAATGCAGCACATGCAAAAATTTGATTTGATAACACATCTGCTGCAAACTCCCACGACCAGTGTTGCCACTTTGAAAAGTTACTTTATTACTTTATACAGTTACTTCATTAGCAGCTGCTGAATGTAACTAATAAGGTAACTAGTAATCTAACTTGGTTATTTTTAAGATTGAGTACTCAGCACAGTAACTAAATAGAAAAGTAACTACACTCAACAAAATATAAACGCAACACTTTTGGTTTTGCTCCCATTTGTATGAGATGAACTCAAAGATCTAAAACTTTTTCCACATACACAATATCACCATTTCCCTCAAATATTGTTCACAAACCAGTCTAAATCTGTGATAGTGAGCACTTCTCCTTTGCTGAGATAATCCATCCCACCTCACAGGTGTGCCATATCAAGATGCTGATTAGACACCATGATTAGTGCACAGGTGTGCCTTAGACTGCCCACAATAAAAGGACACTCTGAAAGGTGCAGTTTTGTTTTATTGGGGTGGATACCAGTCAGTATCTGGTGTGACCACCATTTGCCTCATGCAGTGCAACACATCTCCTTCGCATAGAGTTGATCAGGTTGTCAATTGTGGCCTGTGGAATGTTGGTCCACTCCTCTTCAATGGCTGTGCGAAGTTGCTGGATATTGGCAGGAACTGGTACACGCTGTCGTATACGCCGGTCCAGAGCATCCCAAACATGCTCAATGGGTGACATGTCCGGTGAGTATGCCGGCCATGCAAGAACTGGGACATTTTCAGCTTCCAAGAATTGTGTACAGATCCTTGCAACATGGGGCTGTGCATTATCCTGCTGCAACATGAGGTGATGTTCTTGGATGTATGGCACAACAATGGGCCTCAGGATCTCGTCATGGTATCTCTGTGCATTCAAAATGCCATCAATAAAATGCACCTGTGTTCTTCGTCCATAACAGACGCCTGCCAATACCATAACCCCACCGCCACCATGGGCCACTCGATCCACAACATTGACATCAGAAAACCGCTCATCCACACGACGCCACACATGCTGTCTGCCATCTGTCCTGGACAGTGTGAACCGGGATTCATCCGTGAAGAGAACACCTCTCCAACGTGCCAAACGCCAGCGAATGTGAGCATTTGCCCACTCAAGTCGGTTACAACGACGAACTGGAGTCAGGTCGAGACCCCGATGAGGACGACGAGCATGCAGATGAGCTTCCCTGAGACGGTTTCTGACAATTTGTGCAGAAATTCTTTGGTTATGCAAACTGACTGTTTCAGCAGCTGTCCGAGTGGCTGGTCTCAGACGATCTTGGAAGTGAACATGCTGGATGTGGAGGTCCTGGGCTGGTGTGGTTACATGTGGTCTGCGGTTGTGAGGCTGGTTGGATGTACTGCCAAATTCTCTGAAACGCCTTTGGAGACGGCTTATAGTAGAGAAATGAACATCAATACACGAGCAACAGCTCTGGTTGACATTCCTGCTGTCAGCATGCCAATTGCACGCTCCCTCAAATCTTGCGACATCTGTGGCATTGTGCTGTGTGATAAAACTGCACCTTTCAGAGTGGCCTTTTATTGTGGGCAGTCTAAGGCACACCTGTGCACTAATCATGGTGTCTAATCAGAATCTTGATATGACACACCTGTGAGGTGGGATGGATTATCTCAGCAAAGGAGAAGTGCTCACTATCACAGATTTAGACTGGTTTGTGAACAATATTTGAGGGAAATGGTGATATTGTGTATGTGGAAAAAGTTTTAGATCTTTGAGTTCATCTCATACAAAATGGGAGCAAAACCAAAAGTGTTGCGTTTATATTTTTGTTGAGTGTAATAGTTACTGTACCGAGTACTCTATCTTATGGCCCCTTCACACGTAATGTGAAGTTTGGACAACATTTGGACGAAAACGGAGAAACAGTGTGAAAGAGTTTGAAATTAGCTCACAAAACATTGCGCCGATGGGCAGGCGTACACGAACCTGGTGCGAGAGTTCATGCACGTGCTGGTGTCCGTCTAGCAGGAACAGTGTCAGGTGCACCACATGGCGCCGCTTATGTGATATAAATAAAAAACTAAAAACCAGCCAGTACGTGTGGAACCACATCGCGCCACTTATGTGGTATAAAAAAAAAAAAAAAAAAAAGAAAAGAAGAGAGAAACACACCATCCACTGGATGCGAAGAGCTCTGGATTACAGTCAGAGACTTTACCACTGAGCTACGGAGCTGTTCTTTGAAAGCTGCGGGAATCTGCCTCATATCAGGAAGGACATGGAAGTATTAAAAAAAAAAATTAAACTCACACATCATAAAAACACCGCATTTATCAAGTGAGCAATACAAATATGATCATTCTGTTCCTCTATAAATGACCCATGGGCACAGACACAGTCGTGAAATGACATGAATGAGAAGCAGTTCGCTTGTCTCATTCAAGCACATCTGCTGGCGCGTCTCCAACCAGCCGCGCGCGTCTTGTGGACAATGTGTCGCAGGACACCACATCATGTGGAACAGAGCTCACATGGGTGACATGACAGTGAAATCGCCTGCTGCGTGTTCTGAAACGTTCTGTTGAAACGGTCCGTTTCAACTTGGGAGCAGCCTGTCCATATGTGTGCCGTGCGCGCTTGGCTCACTGCAGAACATTGCCACAGTGATATGTTTTTATTTATGTCCACTTGATAACAGCAAACAGACACATGCACGTCACAGTGGGCAGTTGTTTGTCCATGTCTGTCCAAACATAGTACATGGTGTCCAGCTGGAATGTCCAGATCCACAGATTTTCACAGCCGCTTCAGTGTGAGGACACACTTCCTGTCATCTCAGCGCACACACCAAAGCCACACTGTGCAGGACTTAGACAAATTTCTCTGCGAAGACAGACATTGGTCGTCTGCAGTCTGTTGTCGTGCCAAAACTGCGACCGGCCACACATTTTCTAAGTGCCATGCGAGCGGTGTTAGATATTCATGTGTGTCACCTGGAATTTGGCCGACACCTGCCGCGACAGGTTGCGATGGGTTTGCACAGCACACACTCTGTCTTTCAGGCACTTGTGTTGTAGCGACAAGTGTACGAGACGTTGGAGGCTGGGACGACATTACACGGTTTGCACACGATTCCTGCGACATGCGCACTAAGTGTGCACTTCGTCCAAACTTCGCACTATGTGTGAAGGGGCCCTTAATCAAGTTAGATAATAGTTACATTCAGCAGCTGCCAATAAAGTAACTGTATAAGCTACTCATGAAGTAACTGTATAAAATAAACTATATAGTAACTAATAAAGTAACTTTTAAAGTAATGTAGCAACACTGCCACAACGGACACAAAACAGCTAGTACAACACAATGAAATGGAAGTACAAAACAAAAAGAGAACTTTTAATGATGACGTTTCATGCTTCAAATAAACAATAATTTAGTGACCTTTTTTTAATCTTAGTATTTTGAAAAAAAAGAAAAAAAAAAAACACCAAAAACCAGCAAGGCCATTTTTTTTTAAAGCAAAAGGGATTTACAGTTACATTTACGTTTATGAATACAGAATTTGGCAAATATACAACACAGATTTACTACAAAATTTGTCATCCTCCTCCTTGTCACCAAGAATCCCAAAGGAACGTCGTCCTTTCATGTTTTATTTTACTTGAGATGCACTGAAAAGTCCGTCAGTGAAGCCGTCGGAGCAAAAGCCTCTTTTTGTGTCGATATTTACATGAATTTGCAGCAACCGTGTTATATTAAAGTGTTGCACATGCTGTAGGTTAAACTGTTCAGAAGCATCTCCCCAATTTGTAAGAAGTTTTTTTTTTTAAATGCAATTACTTGTTGAGTTGATGGAGGCTTTCTGGTATTTAGATACAGACAGAGTCAAAAACAAATTGCTGCTATTTTATTTTAAATATTCAAATTACTGGGTGAATTCAGTGCATTTGTTTTCATGGCTTCGATAACGAACAGAGACGATCAGGTTACAAAGCACCAAAACCTGTTGTGAAAGAAAACACCGTCCCTTACCTTTTATGTGTGTGCCTCATTCAAGACGATACATTTCGTAAAAAAAACTGTATTTATCTTCTCCGGGGTCACTGGCTAACATTGATGCCGCAGTTTATTTCTTCCGACTTTACGCAGCGGTCCGCGCTTCAGTTCCACAACAAATGATGCACGATTCGATCCGGTCCGACACTAAACCCACAGATTTACCCCACAGTTCCACACAAGGTTCAGAAGTAAGTTTTGAAACGTCTTTTCATCTTGGCAATTTTCTTTCCACTTAATGTACGATTACTGAGAAAATTAGCGGCTCATAACGTTTAATGTCTGCAGTAAAGTAGACCCTTTAGCAGAACCACCCACACAATCCCCAAAGCACATGAACCCAGGTTAGCCTGTTAGCTTAGCTGCTTCAGACTCGAAGAGAGGTGCGAGTTCAGGCTATTTTTGTCAGACAACAGAGCCACCCACGCTCCGCCCCAACCTTTTTTTGTTTGACAGGTGTCTGCAGAAAATGTCATCCAGGTTGCGAGATTATTTTTGTAAAATACTTCTGGGATTATGTAAATTTCTTAGACAATCAGAAAGTCAGAACTCATTAATGCATAAAGGGGTGGAGCATGCGTGGCAACGCCTGAACACGCCTCTCTATGAAGTCTGAACCCCCTAACTTGGGTTCTGGTGTTTATTAAATCATATTTTTGGGGACTGCACGGTGGTACTCCTAGCGGTTTACTTTGTTGTGAAGATTAAAAGTTATGAGCCATCTATCCGTCTAGTTTTTTTTTTTTTTTTGCAGTACAGACAGCTTCTAAAAGTGCTAACGCTGTTAGCATACAACGTTAAATCGAACGAGACTTTTACTCAGTGTCTAGGATGTTTCACCGCACAATAAACCAGATTATTCCAGGTGTTTGTCATAAAATACTACAAACTAGAGCAACAAGCGTCGTGCTCTAGTTTGCATTTATGTAATAAATGCAATAATAAATAAATAAATGCAAACACAAATAGTCAGGCATAATCAAGTGACCTGACTTCGACCTTCAACATCAGTCAAGGTCAGTTTTCAATGGCATATTTGAAAGCATACTTGTGAGTTCCTATTCATTGTCTGATCATGCTGAGCATACTGAATCGACTATGTGATTCATGTATGAATGACATTGAATGTCCTTTATGGTCATTCAAGGTTCAAATCTGATGGTATCCTTTAAAATCCCACAAATGACTCCTGTTCATACCACTCAACAAAAATATAAACGCAACAGCTGCTGAAACAATCGGTTTGCATAACCAAAGAATTTCTGCACAAACTGTCAGAAACTGTCTCAGGGAAGTTCATCTTCATGCTCGTCGTCCTCATCGGGGTCTCGACCTGACTCCAGTTCATTGTCGTAACCAACTTGAGTGGGCAAATGCTCACATTCGCTGTTGTTTGGTACGTTGGAGAGGTGTTCTCTTCACGGATGAATCCGGTTCACACTGTCCAGGGCAGATGGCAGACAGCGTGTGTGGCGTCGTGTGGGTGAGCAGTTTTCTGATGTCAATGTTGTGGATCGAGTGGCCCATGGTGGCGGTGGGGTTATGGTATGGGCAGGCGTCTGTTATGGACGAAGAACACAGGTGCATTTTATTGATGGCATTTTGAATGCACAGAGATACCATGACGAGATCCTGAGGCCCATTGTTGTGCCATACATCCAAGAACATCACCTCATGTTGCAGCAGGATAATGCACGGCCCCATGTTGCAAGGACCTGTACACAATTCTTGGAAGCTGAAAATGTCCCAGTTCTTGCATGGCCGGCATACTCACCGGACGTCACCCATTGAGCATGTTTGGGATGCTCTGGACCGGCGTATATGACAGCATGTACCAGTTCCTGCCAATATCCAGCAACTTCGCACAGCCATTGAAGAGGAGTGGACCAACATTCCACAGGCCACAATTGACAACCTGATCAACTCTATGCGAAGGAGATGTTTGCACTGCATGAGGCAAATGGTGGTCACACCAGATACTGACTGGTATCCCCCCCCAATAAAACAAAACTGCACCTTTCAGAGTGGCCTTTATTGTGGACAGTCTAAGGCACACCTGTGCACTAATCATGGTGTCTAAGCAGCATCTTGATGTGGCACACCTGTGAGGTGGGATGGATTATCTCAGCAAAGGAGAAGTGCTCACTATCACAGATTTAGACTGGTTTGTGAACAATATTTGAGGGAAATGGTGATATTGTGTATGTGGAAAAAGTTTTAGATCTTTGAGTTCATCTCATACAAAATGGGAGCAAAACCAAAAGTGTTTATATTTTGTTGAGTGTATTTGACAGTTGTTCTGAGTCTAGTAGCACTGATAAGCCAGTATGTGGTCAAAGTTTGAGGTCGACCTCCTTCACAGTCAGTCAAAGATAAATCCGCTGGGATCTTTTAAAAGCTCATGTCACTCCTTCTTTATGTTAAATCTTACTTTGGGTCCATCACCTCTACTTCAGGAGTTGTAGACCTTTGAAAATCTTATCCCCTGACAATCTGGTTGAACAGGGCAGCACAGTCTCATTTGAACCCTGTGTGCTATCACGGAATTTGACCACTTATGGTGACCGCCGGTCCCATTGTGCAATATACGCACAGCATAACTTCACATGGAAAAATGGTGTACTGTCTCGCTTTTGGCTGCATCACCGATGCAGTTGCAAAAAGTGTTTTTTTTGTTTTTTTTTCTTTTGTGGAGAAGGGAAGACAAGGTGAATGAGAGACGCTGTGTTGGTAAGTGTTAGCCTAAACAGGTAACCAGAGTAGCTACGTTCTCTCATCATAAACAAACTGCAACACTTGTCCACTTTCCCACCGCATCGTCGCTTTTTCTTTGCATTTTCACTTTGTTTGCGTGTAATTTGTCTAAAAACTCTGAGAAAATAGTGTGTTTTTCCCTGGACGTAGAGAAATTCATCATATACATCATATTTTACCCCTTTAGCGCCGCCCTCAAATGAGACTGCAGTGCCCAGTTAGGCCATTTATACCTTGCACTGTGACCTTTCACCCCTAAACATTAAAGTTAGTGGAAAAGTTGGTTATCTTTGAGTTGAAGGCAACATTTGCAAAATTGAATGGAAATGCACCCACTGATTCTTGAAGTTCTTTAATATGCACACACGCATGAAAACAAGTGTTTGACTTCGGCAGGCGAGTTTAGCAAAGGTTTGATACTCAAGAATCACTTCTGTGTTTCACAGGGTGACAGGAAGCTGCACTTTAATGGCATCACATTGCTGCATTACTACAATCCCAAATCTTTTTCTGTAAAAGTTAAATAAAATACAACGTTCCATGCCCATCTATGGTGAATTATTTGGCAAATAACATCACTAGAAAACGTCACATGGTGCTGGCAGCTCAATAAGAAACATGTTTCTGCATCAATTTAAAGGATAATCTCAAAAATACCACACATCAATACAACTTGAAAGAGTTTACATAAATGCACATTGAAAATCCTTTTTACTCAAAGCCAGTTATTCAGAAGTGTTTTTACTTTATCATCATACAGCTTTGGTGGAAGAAGAACAAGTCCCGCACAGGTTCGAAGCTTCTCCCCAGATTCCATAACGTGAAGCAGATGAGAGTCTATGACCCACCCTGGATAGGATGCCAGTCCATCACAGGTTACTTCCCCAGCCAAGGCCTGTACCCATTTACAGTTGGGTGAACTGAAGCAATGCAGATGAAGTGTCTTGACCAGGAATTGAACTCCGGTCTACATATGGCAAGCCCAAATCCTTATCCCACTGATCTACCTACCCTGCTTTTTTTAAAAATAAAATTGCAATCTTTGCATAACTACAATGGTGTTTTAGGGCCACATAGAATTTGTTTTTTTTTAGACTTCGAGAATAAAGTTGTAATTTTACGAGAATAAAGTCATAATATTACGAGAATAAATTTGTAATTTTACGATAATAAAGTCATAATATTACGAGCATTGGCACAATTTCGTGGGGGATGGGGGGACATGCCCCCCCCCACCTTTTCAACCAGGGGGGACAGAATATGGTATGTCCCCCCCACCTTCTGACATGTATGTGTGTACTTGAAACATGCTATGCCAGTCTTATGTGCAAACCATGTCAGTCTTATGTGCAAAATCATGTCAGAATAGTATCTTTGTTTCTGCAAGTTTGTATTTTTAGCAGCATTGTCTTGTTTACAACACCTGTTTCTTGTTTGTCACATTCGTAATTTTCTGGGACTGCATTTGCCCAGATTTGAAACCAAAAATAATTGCCTCTAGGGACTAGTGTCTACACATAAGTATCAATGGACCATATGCTAATTTACTAAATTCTGAAAGTTAGAAAAGTAAATCAGAAAAACTATCTGGGACCTCAGAAAGCCCATCTGCAATTATTACTTGATCTCCAATATCAGTCTATGCAAGCGAAATTATGTTCAGTATGAGTGTTGTCATTAGTGCCACTTCGAAAATTAAATTCATGATAAGTAATTTATCCTAAACTTATGATCTGTTGTTTTTTCAAACTTATGCAAAACAAATCTTGAGAAAAAAATACAATATGTGATAGTTAATAATTATTAAGAGCCTGTTCTTTCATATTTATGAATACATTTTACCACATTGCAGTTGTTTTTTAATGAGAACTCAACCTATCATTCTTTTTGAGTTCTACACATGTGGTGATACCTTATTTATACCAGGATGTTAATAAAATCAATGCTGGCTATTCTCTTTACGGTCTTCTCAAAACATTAAAATTACTGTTCTGGATGCTCAGAATGCATCTGAGCTTATCTACACTCAACAAAAATATAAACGCAACACTTTTGGTTTTGCTCCCATTTTGTATGAGATGAACTCAAAGATCTAAAACTTTTTCCACATACACAATATCACCATTTCCCTCAAATATTGTTCACAAACCAGTCTAAATCTGTGATAGTGAGCACTTCTCCTTTGCTGAGATAATCCATCCCACCTCACAGGTGTGCCATACCAAGATGCTGATTAGACACCATGATTAGTGCACAGGTGTGCCTTAGACTGCCCACAATAAAAGGCCACTCTGAAAGGTGCAGTTTTATCACACAGCACAATGCCACAGATGTCACAAGATTTGAGGGAGCGTGCAAATTGGGAGCAAAACCAAAAGTGTTGCGTTTATATTTTTGTTGAGTGTAGAAACCATTGGCTTCTAAAAAATTCAATGTGGCCCTAAAACTCTGTTGTACTAAACTTCACAACACCGATTAAACAAACAAACAAAAAAACAAAACAACAACAACAACAACAAAACAGACTGCCAGGGTCATAAGTATTTGACAATGCTATTGTGTGATTTTGCTTCGATACACCACCATACACGAAGTGTTCAACTTGAATTCAAAAGTGCTATAAAAAAATTAACCATTTTGGGAATACAGCCATTTTTATACACTTATCCCACTATTTTCAAAGGCCAGAATAAACTGGCTAAACTAGATACAGTTATTCTTTTAATGCAAGAAAACAGATAAAATCTCAACTTGAGTCTCCCATGTGTCTTCTGGCAAACTGTAGCTTGTTTAATTTTTAAGAAAATGCTTCTCTGTTCCATTCCACCGTGAAGCTAACTGGTGATGCAACAGACAAAAGTTGCACGATACACAGCCACAGAAGTCTACAACTCCCCATCATCATTGGGTGTCTTGGTGGCTTCCCTCATTCGTGTCCTTCTTGCATAGGCATTGAGTTTTTGAGACCTGCCTACTCCAAACATATTTATCACACAGTACTATATTGGGGAGGTAATGGTCTAGTGGTTAAGCAGTGGGCTGCAGACCAGAGGATCCTCAGTTCAAACCGTCATCTGGCCAGAAAATCACTAAGAGGTGTTGGGCAAAGTCTTTAATCCCCAAGTTGCTCCTAGTGTGTAGTGAGCACCTCGCATGGCAGCACCCTGACATCAGTGTGTGTGAATAGAAGGCATTAGTGTAGAGTGCTTTGAATTTCTGAGATGGAGGAGCACTATATATAAATGCATGTTGTGTGGGCCGCTGAAGAGGAGGTACTGCTGGCCCACCACCAGCAGATGGCGCCCTGCTTGGAGTGCAGGCTTCAAGCATGAGAGGGCGCCGGAGCCACTGGGAGTGACAGCTGTCACTCATCATCAGCACCAGCTGTCACTCAGTCAACTCATCACCATCACCATAAAGGCCGGACTGCAACTCCACCTCCTCGCAGAGAAATCAGCTACCTTGGAGGTAATTTTCTCTGCTGACTTACAACATTGAGTAATAATCTGAACTTCTTTGCAGCCGTTTTCCTGTGGTGTTTTCCTTATCTGTGGGATTGGCGTTTGGTGTGATCAGCGACGGCTTCGCTTCACACCCCAACCAGATAAGTGGTTAGACAGGAGCTGCACGAGTGTGTGACTGGAGGTGGAGGTGCTCCCTCCCAAAAGAACACAGACTGTGGGATTACTGAGTGTGCGTACTCACACTCACCTGTGCTGTTTCTGTTCTCTGCCAGCAGTACCAGGTCTGACAGCTGGAGATGGTGACCACCTGGGGACCAAGGACTTGGCGGCTCCGGTGTTCTTCAGATCCATTGGCGGTGAGGGCCGTGTGGGATCCGGCTCGGTTCTGGACGGGCGTCTCCTATCTTCAAGCCTGCCCACACGTCACCCAACGTGTAATTGACTATAGTCCCAAACTGATTGTTGTCTGTATTCCGTTGTGCACAATTTGCAACATTAAATTGTTACTGTTTGGCTTATCCATTGCCCGTTCTTTTACGCCCCCTGTTGTGGGTCCGTGTACCTACACTTTCACAACAATGCAGTCAATTAACCGTTTGCATTTCCTCGTGATTGCTGTAAATGAAGTCCAAGACATATTCAGTAACTTCAGGAAACTTCATGTAACAGTAACTGTTCATGTATCCATCCCCCTCACATGCCTGAAGAAAACTGGTTGCAAAAACTGCAATTTAACTCAGCCACATGGGGTGTGCAGCCAGTACATTCTGAGTGCCGGTCCCAAGCCCGGATAAATGAGGAGGGTTGCGTCAGGAAGGGCATCCGGCGTAAAACAAGCCAACCCAACTATGCAGACTCAGAATCGAATTCCCATACCGGATCGGTCGCGGCCCGGGTTAACAACGTCCACCACCGGTGCTGTTGCCCAACAGGGTGCCGGTGGAAATTGGGCTACTGCTGGGCGAAGACGACGAAGAAGAGGAGGAAAACGTTGCCACGAACAGCGGGAGAAGAAGAAAACTAGAAGGGTGGAAATGAGAGTGTGGACTTTGAATGTTGGTAGTATGACTGGTAAAGGGAGAGAGCTGGCTGATATGATGGAGAGGAGAAAGGTAGACATATTGTGTGTGCAATAGACCAAGTGGGAGGGAAGTAAGAGCAGGAGCATCGGCGGTGGGTACAAGTTGTTGTACCATGGTGAGGACAGGAAGAGAAATGGTGTTGGGGTCATTTTAAAGGAAGAGTATGTTAAAAGTGTGTTGGAGGTTAAGCAAGTGTCTGACAGGGTGATGAGTGTGAAGTTGGAAATTGAAGGGGTGATGATGAATGTCATCAGTGCATATGCCCCACAGTTAGGTTGTGAGATGAAGGAGAAAGAAGATTTCTGGAGTGTATTAGATGAGGTGGTGAAGAGTGTGCTCAAGCATGAAAGAGTGGTGATAGGAGCAGACTTCAATGGGCATGTTGGTGAAGGGAACAGAGGTGATGAGGATAATGGGTAGATATGGTATCAAATAGAATGGGGAAGGACAGATAGTTGATTTTGCAAAAAGGATGGAAATGGCTGTGGTGAATACCTACTTTAAGAAAAGGGAGGCGCACAGGGTAACATATAAGTGGAGGAAGGTGCACACAGGTGGACTACATTCTTTATAGGAGATGCAAGCTAAAAGAAATCACAGACTGTAAGGTGGTAGCAGGAGAGAGTGTCACTAGACAGCATAGGATGGTTGTTTGTAGGATGACTTTAGAGGTAAAGAAGAAGAAGAAGAAGTGAGAGCTCAACAAAGGATCAGATGGTGGAAGCTGAAGGAGGAAGACTGTTGTGTGAAATTTAGCGAGCAGGTGAGGGAAGCACTAGTTGGAGGGGAAGCAATTTTGGACAACTGGAAAAGTACTGCAGATGTGGTGAGGGAGACAGCTAGGGCAGTACTGGGTATGACATCTGGACAGTGGAAGGAAGACAAGGAGACTTGGTGGTGGAATGAAAAGGTCCAGGAAAGCATAAGGAGAAAGAGGATGGCGAAAAAGTTTTGGGATAGTCGGAGATGAAGAAAGTAGACAGGAGTACAAGGAGATGCGGCGTAAGGCGAGAAGAGAGTGGCAAAAGCAAAGGAAAAGGCATATTGCGAGCTGTACAAGAAGTTGAATAGTAAGGAAGGAGAAAAGGACTTGTACCGATTGGCCAGACAAAGGGAAGAGCTGGAAAGGATGTGCAGCAGGTTAGGGTGGTAAAAGATGCACATGGCAATGTGCTGACAAGTGAGGAGTGTGTGCTGAGAAGGTGGAGGGAATATTTTGAAGAGTTGATGAATAAAGAAAATGAGCGAGAGAAAAGGCTGGATGATGTGGCAAGAGTAAATCAGGAAGTAAAAGAGATTAGCAAGGAAGAAGTGAGGACTGCTATGAAGATGAAGAGTGGAAAGGCGTTGGTCCAGATGACATTCCATGGAGGCATGGAAATGTCTAGGAGATGGCAGTAGAGTTTCTAACCAGATTGTTTAATAAATCTTGGAAAGTGAGAGGCCTGAGTGGAGACGAAGTGTGCTGGTTCCTATTTTCAAGAACAAGGGTGATGTGCAGAGCTGCAGTAACTACAGAGACATAAAGCTGATCAGCCACAGCATGAAGTTATGGTAAAGAGTAGTAGAAGCTAGGCTTAGAAAACAGGTGAAGATCTGTGAGCAGCAATATGGTTTCATGCCGAGCAAGAGCACTACAGATGCAATGTTTACTCTGAGAATACTGTTGGAAAAGTACAGAGAAGGACAGAAAGAGTTACATTGTGTGTTTGTGGACTTAGAAAAAGCTTATGATAGGGTGCCAAGAGAAGAGTTGTGGCATTGTATGAGGAAGTCTGGAGTGGCAGAGAAGTATGTTAGGGTAGTGCAGGACGTACAAGAATAGTGTGACAGCGGTGAGATGCGCAGTCGGAATGACACTCATTCAAGGTGGAGGTGGGATTACACCAAGGATCAGCTCTGAGTCCTTTCTTGTTTGCAGTGGTGATGGACAGGTTGACAGATGAGATCAGACAGGAGTCCCCATGGACTATGATGTTTGCAGATGACATTGTGATCTGTAGTGAGAGTAGAGAGCAAGTTGAGTCTAGTCTGGAGAAGTGGAGATATGCTTTGGAGAGAAGGGGAATGAAAGTCAGTAGAAGCAAGAGTGAGTACATGTGTGTGAATGAGAGGGAGCCCAGTGGAATAGTGCAGTTACAAGGAGTAGAAGTGGTGAAAGTAGATGAGTTTAAATATTTGGGGTCAACTGTTCAAAGTAATGGAGAGTGTGGTAGAGAGGTGAAGAAGAGAGTGCAGGCAGGGTGGAGTGGGTGGAGAAAGGTGGCAGGAGTGATTTGTGACTGAAGAATATCAGCAAGAGTGAAGGGGAAAGTTTACAAAACAGTAGTGAGACCAGCTATGTTGTATGGTTTAGAGACAGTGGCACTAACAAAAAGACAGGAGGCAGAGCTGGAGGTGGCAGAGCTGAAGATGTTGAGATTCTCTTTGGGAGTGACAAGAATGGACAAGATTAGGAATGAACATATCAGAGGGACAGCTCAGGTGGGATGGTTTGGAGACAAAGTCAGACAGGCGAGATTGAGATGGTTTGGACATGTGCAGAAGAGGGACCCAGGGTATATAGGGAGAAGGATGCTGAGGATGGAGCCACCAGGCAGGAGGAGAAGAGGGAGACCAAAGAGGTTCATGGATGCTGAGAGAGGACATGCAGGTGGTTGGTGTGACAGAGGAAGATACAGAGGACAGGGTGAGATGGAAACGATTGATCTGCTGTGGCGACCCCTAACGGGAACAGCCGAAAGACAAAGAAGAGTATTGTTTATATTTAGTTTGTCCAATTACTTATGTCTCTGACAACTGTGGGATCTTGTGTAAAAATCCTCTGCAATTCCTAAATGGATCTTGCAGTATTTTTGTTAAACCCGTTGAATTAAAGCTGAAAGTCGACACTACAGACACATCTTGATGGATTAATTTTATGTCCAATATGGAGGCAAAAATGGCAAGAATTACATCACTGTCCAAATACTTATGGACCTGACTGTTGAAATAAATGTAAAAAAAAAAAAAGATGAGAATCATTAATGGCTACACAGCAAATTGATGATTTTGTGTTTTGCAGTTTAAAAGGGAAAGAATTGCTCTTTCAGATTAAGAGAAACCGCGCCACTGGAGTCAACCAGAGAAAAAACAGACAATACTTTAAATACGGTTTTCATTTCAGTGATGTTATACACACAGAAAGCAGGAAATCATCCCCGAAAACACACCCAAAATAAAACACCCATCCGTTGTCAGACTCTGAGGAAGGACTCACACAGCTCAGGTACTCTGAAAGACAAACATCAAACCATTAGAGGGGTTATTCTCAAAATTAAATCAAATTACAAACCAGACAGTTCACAGTCACCTGCAGGATTTTCAGGTTTTACAAGCTCTGCTGAAAATTGACAGGTGAATATAGTTCAGTTAGTTTTTTAAAGTAAAATGGATGGTTTTATTATTATTGTGACTGTAGCTACATCACGTTAAGGTCAAGTGCTCACTTCCTTTCCCTTGACACCTCAAACCTCCCCGACTGATATCAGGTACGTATGCGGGACCTGGTGAAACTTGAACCCAAGACCCTCAGTAGAGAAGGCCAGTTTTCTCACAACCAAGTCACCACAAGACGTAAACCTCAGATGTGAGTCTACACTGACAGGATAAAGACTGAGGCTTTCTGTGACCTGCTGGACTCAGCAGCCATCAGATGTTTGGTGAAAGTGTTGAACTTGTAGAAACATTAATTTATCTCAGTAGTGATGTTCATGTCTCTGGGTCATCGGCCTCTGAGAGCTGGAGATTCCTGTGAAGACCTTACGGAGCCATGAGGTCACTGGACAGAGGGGTTTGAAGGTCCAGGTCCAGGGTTCCTGGACCTGGACTGGCTTCCTGTCTCACTCTAATGGTTGTGATTGGATGTCACAACCATAGACTAAATCTCTTTGGAGGATCCTGCTGGAATGGGTTTGTGTGAAATGAATGGTTACCTGCATTATGAGCTCCAACATTTTGGCCATTTGGCACATTTCTCAGGCATGATCCAACATGTAGGTGCCTCAGTGTTGATGAACCCAGTATTTGTAGAACACCAAAGGAACATCTATGTTTCATCTGGTTGCCACCCAGGAACCAAGATGTTTCTATAGTGTTGTTGATACTGTAACACATGGCACCAACCCATGCTTCCAGGCCTGACCTCAGTGTTTCAAAATTCCCATCACTAATTTGCAGTACAGATGAAAAATTTTGGTATTATTCTTAGCCATACTTTAATTCCTGTTTTATTTTCCCATTCTATGGTATTTTCTTTCCCACGTAGTGGGAATGATTTTTTTTTTATTTGCTCATGTGAAGGGTGGCGCTGTTGGGCAAAGTGCACAGATGAACAAACAACATGCCCGCTGTTCTGCAGGTGGCAGGCGAGCTACTTCTAAGTCCAACTACGGCTGTTTGTTTTTTCTAAAATCCATTAAGCACCACTAACCATCCATTAGGTGGCAGACATGTCTATGGTATATTACATAGTTAAAAACAAAGTTGCATTTTTATTGATCTGTGACATCAAAGTTTAACATCATCTAATCATGTCATCTTCATGATGTGGTTTTTCAGTTTAGTGAGTTACAATGATCAAATTTACTGTTTTTGTGTTATTGCTTAAAAAAGATGGCTGTATGGACAAAACAGTCATCTAAATTTTTTGCTGTATGTAAAGCCCTACACACAAAAATGGCGAGCTCGGCACAGAATACTGACCCCTCCACAGCAGTCACCACACACAGCTCCCAGCAGGCCATTCACCACCTGCACGGCACACAGCGCCACCTGGATTAAACCCATGACCAGCAGAACAGAGAACAGAGAGAGGTGCCACGACACCACATTCTTCGGAGCCAGACACACCAGATGCCATAAGGTGTGGTTGGATAAGTAGTCACTGCAGAAAGAGAGAGAAAATATGTTCAAAGCATGGTTTTTCTTTCATTTTTGATTTAGTGCCATCTGGTGGTCAGGCTGTAGATTGCATGTTAATGTTGCCGGTAATGATACTTTTTTCCCCATTTACTAGGGGAGCTACGACCAGTACCTTTGCACTCCCCCAGGACTAAACCAAACCAACTTTTTTTAGGTTCCTTAGATGACCCCAAAACACAATCAGGATGTTCCCAAAAATAAAAACTGGCCTCAAGCCAGTTATCCAAGATGGCCACCAAAATAGGGTTTTTCACTAAAACACCTTTAAACAACATATAAACAACTTAAATAGCACAGAGCTTCTATGATAAGGGCCTATTGGTGGCCATTTTGGATGCCATTTTGAATGTTAAATCCATTAATGAATTTAATTTAGGCACAAATGAGTTTGCTGTGACCTGCAATGATCTTCCCTTTGAAAGGTTGTGGTCGTCGCTCCCCTACTAATTCTGTTTTTGCATCTTTGGTGCAACCTCACCACTAGATGGCACTGAACTCTGCAAACAGCAACATTAAGATTTAAACATTGTCACATATAATTGTCTCACCTGTCTACAAAGGGATAAGACCAGTTCCCTCCAGTTTCATTCCCAGAGACCAAACACTGGGGGCCGCGGTTGATGGCCACAGAAGATACGATGACAGAATAACCTGCACCCAAAACACCCACAGCTGCAAACAGTATGGAGCTCAACATCTGCAGACAGACAGAGAGAAACATATTTGTGTGGGGAAAAAAAAAAAATTCAATACACCAATGAAGCTCTGAACTTTTATCAGCACTTTTCAACAATAGACCGATTCTTTGTCACGTGCATGATGTTGAGACACCATCCTGACTTTTGTTTGCAGACTCTCTCCATGACCTCTCAAACACATTCCTCAAGTATTGATCAGTACATGTCTCTACTTAGCACAGTGCCACCTCTGTGTAAGAAAATCAGACTATTGCTGTAATAATCGGAGGTGTTACTGTGGATTTTCCTGTTATGTAAAATGTTATGCAAACAAAGTGAAGATCTTTTTCAGACTGTAGCAGGGAGAATTATGAGCTGATTACCTGCAGTGGCACAGAGAAGGATTTTCTTAGACAGAGGATGTGAATTTCAGCTGCAGTTTGCCAGAAGGCACATGGGAGAATCAAACTTAGATGGGACCTGTTTGCTTGTTTGAAAAGTTTCTTGCATGAAAAAAAAAAAAAAAAAATATATATATATATATAATTAATACAGTACCAGTCAATGTTTGGACAAACTTTCCCTTTCAGTTGAAGGAAAAAGTGTGTCCAAACTTTTGGCTGGTACTGTATATTTACTAATATAATCAACTGATTGGTTGTCTTCGTATCCCACAGCAGGCTGTACTCAAGGTTCTTTGCAATATAAACTTGGGCAAAAAACTAAAAACAGAAAAAGAATATTGAAAGTTATATGGTGCATCCAGAAAGTATTCACAGCGCTTTACTTGATAATAATAATAATAATTTATTAATTTATATAGCACCAAATCACGCGTAATCTCCTCAAGGCGCTTCACAAACATTTAAAAGCAGAAAAATGAAATAAGATTAAAACACAATACAGAAATTTAACCATAAAAAGGTAAAAGTAAATAAATAAAACGAATAAAAAAAGACACAATCATATAAAATACTAATGATAAAACAGGGAGAACAAATGTGTCTTCAGCCTGGCTTTAAAAGTCTCCACAGAGTCCAACGACAGATTTTATGTTGCAGCCTTATTCCAAAATGGATGAAATTCATTTTTACCCCTCAGAATTCTACACACAATACCCCATAATGACAATGTGATTTTTTTTTTTACATTTTTTGCAAATTTATTAAAATTGCATCATGTTTCCACTGAAGACGGAAGCCACTCCTCAGTAAAAGGCACATGGCAGCCTGCCTGGATTTTGCCAAAAGGCACCTGAAGGTGCATATTTCACCATAAAATACAACCACAGAGAAAAGACGTTTTGTGACCACTAGAGACAAACTCTGGAAGACCAGGTAAATTGGAATTTTTGTTGTGAAAGTGTAGTGACACGGACCCACAACAGGGGGCGCAAATGAACGGTCAATAGATGAGCCAAAAGGTGACAATTTAATGTTGTGAAACGTGCACAACGAACATACAGACAATCTCAGAATATAATTACAGTCAAATTACAAAGGTGACGTGTGGGCAGGCTCGAGGATAGAAGACGTCTGTCCTGAGAAGAGCCGGAACCACACGATTTCCGCCCCCACAGAACCTGGTGAATACTGGAGCCGCCAAGTCCCGAATTCCCGGGTGATCACCGTCCCCGACTGTCGGATCTGGTACTGCTGGCGAAGAACAAAGACAGTCAAGTGTGGGTGTGTGTACACCCAGTAACAACAGCGGTGGGAATGCCACCTCCACCTCTCACTCAATATGTTGCAGAGTACCGCAGTGATTCCTCAGGGGAAAAGAGTGCCGTCCTGCACTCACTCAGCCTCCACAGAAAAAGGAACCGGTACTCCTGCAAACACTCACAATATACAGATATATTGCAAAAGACACAAACGGCTGAGGATATTACCTCCAATGAAGTATGATCTCGGCGATGAGGTGGAGATGACGTCTGGTCTTTATGGAGTGCGATGATGAAGAATGTGTGACAGCTGTCAGGAATTAATGAGTGACAGCTGTCACTCCCGGCTGTGTCCGTGGCGGCAGCGCCCTCTCGTGCCTGAAGCCCGCACTTCAGGCAGGGCGCCCTTTGGTGGTGGGCCAGCAGTACATCCTCTTCTGGCGGCCCACACAACAGGACCCCCCCCTCAACGGGCGCCTCCTGGCGCCTGACCAGGCTTGTCCGGGTGTCTGCGGTAGAAATCGGCCAGGAGGGCCGGGTCCAGGATGAAGCTCCTCTTCACCCAGGAGCGTTCTTCGGGTCCATACCCTTCCCAGTCCACCAAATACTGGAACCCCCGGCCCATTCGCCGACGTCCAGGAGCTGGCGCACTGTCCAAGCCGGCTCCCCGTCAATGATCCGGGCAGGAGGCGGCGCCGGACCGGGAGCACAGAGGGGTGAGGTGTGGTGAGGCTTGAGTCTGGACACATGAAAAACCGGGTGGATCCGCAGTGAAGCTGGGAGTCGGAGCTTCACTGCGGCAGGACTGAGGATTTTGAGGATCTTGAAAGGTCCAATGTACCGGTCCTTCAACTTGGGGGAGTCCACTTGGAGGGGGATGTCCTTCGTGGACAGCCACACCTCCTGCCCGGGCTGGTAAGCAGGGGCCGGGGATCGCCGGCGGTCTGCATGGGTCTTCGCTCTCGTCCGGGCCTTCAACAAGGCAGAACGGGCGGAGCGCCACACCCGACGGCACTTCCGCAGGTGGGCCTGGACCGAGGGCACACCGACCTCTCCCTCCACCACGGGGAACAACGGGGGCTGATACCCCAAACACACCTCAAATGGGGAGAGGCCGGTGGCAGAAGACACCTGGCTGTTATGCGCATACTTGATCCAGGCCAGATGGTACTCCAGGCCGTCGGTGCGCGGATGTGACACAGCGGAGGGTCTTCCAGTTCCTGGTTGGCCCGCTCTGCCTGTCCGTTCGTCTGTGGATGGTACCCGGACGAGAGGCTCACGGTGGCCCCCAGTTCCCTGCAGAAGCTCCTCCAGACGTGTGAGGAGAACTGGGGACCACGATCTGAGACGATGTCGGTAGGTATCCCATGCAGACGGACAACATGGTGGACCAGGAGGTCTGCTGTCTCCTGGGCTGTCGGAAGCTTCGGGAGGGCCACGAAGTGGGCTGCCTTGGAGAATTGGTCCAGTATCGTGAAGATGGTGGTGTTGCCCTGGGACGGCGGGAGGCCCGTGATGAAATCCAGGCCGATGTGGGACCAGGGGCGATGAGGCACAGGAAGCGGTTGGAGTAGTCCTTGGGCCTTCCTGTGGTCAGCCTTGCCCCTGGCACAGGTGGTGCAGGCCTGGATATACTCCCGGACGTCGGCCTCCATAGACGCCCACCAGAAGCGCTGCCGGACAACTGCCACGGTCCTTCACACCCCTGGATGACAGGAGAGCTTGGAACCGTGACAGAAGTCCAAGACTGCAGCTCTGGCCTCTGGTGGGACGTATAAACGGTTCTTCGGACCTGTACCTGGGTCCGGGCTCCGTGCCAGGGCCTCCCGGACGATCTTCTCCACGTCCCAGGTGAGGGTGGCCACGATAGTGGACTCCGGCAGGATGGGCTCCGGTGGATCCGACAGTGCCGTTTTGACCTCCTCTTCGTGTACCCGGGACAAGGCATCCGACCTCTGGTTCTTGGTCCCGGGGCGATAGGTGATCCAGAAGTCAAAACGCCCGAAGAACAGTGACCAGCGGGCTTGCCTGGGGTTCAGCCGCTTGGCGGTCCTGATATACTCCAGGTTCCGATGGTCAGTGAAAACCGTGAACGGCACAGACGCTCCCTCCAACAGGTGTCTCCACTCCTCAAGAGCCTCTTTCACCGCAAGGAGTTCTCGATTGCCGACGTCATAGTTCCGTTCAGCCGGGGTCAACCTGCGTGAAAAGTAGGTACACGGGTGAAGAACCTTATCGGTCTCTCCGCTCTGGGACAGCACAGCTCCTATCCCTGAGTCAGAGGCGTCCACTTCAACCACGAACTGGCGGCTAGGGTCGGGCTGCACCAAAACTGGCGCAGTAGAGAACCGTCGTTTCAACTCCTTGAACGCGGCTTCGCACCGATCCGACCAGGTGAAGGGGACTTTTGGAGAGGTCAGGGCTGTCAGGGGGCTAACTACCTGACTGTAGCCCTTAATGAACCTCCTATAGAAATTAGCGAAGCCGAGGAACTGTTGCAGCTTCCTACGGCTTGTTGGTTGGGGCCAATCTCTCACCGCCGCAACCTTGGCCGGATCAGGGCAACGGAGTTAGAGGAAATGATAAACCCCAGGAAGGACAAAGACGTGCGGTGAAACTCGCACTTCTCGCCCTTCACAAACAGTCGGTTCTCTAATAACCGCTGCAGGACCTGATACATGCTGGACATGGGTCTCAGGATCTGGAGAAAAGATGAGAATATCGTCCAGATATACGAAGACGAATCGGTGCAGGAAGTCCCGCAAGACGTCGTTAACCAACGCTTGGAACGTCGCGGGGCGTTGGTGAGGCCGAACGGCATGACCAGGTACTCAAAGTGACCTAACGGGTGTTAAATGCCGTCTTCCATTCGTCTCCCTTCCGGATCCGAAGCAGGTGATACGCATTTCTAAGATCGAGCTTAGTAAAGATTTTGGCTCCATGCAGGGGGGTGAACACGGAATCCAACAATGGCAACGGGTATCGATTGCGAACCGTAATCTCATTCAGCCCCCTGTAATCAATGCATGGACGGAGTCCGCCATCTTTCTTGCCCACAAAAAAGAAACCTGCCCCCATCGGGGAGGTGGAGTTCCGGATCAGCCCGGCAGCTAATGAGTCCCGGATGTAGGTCTCCATTGATTCGCGCTCAGGTCGTGAGAGGTTGTACAGCCTGCTGGACGGGAACTCAGCGCCTGGAACCAAATCAATGGCACAATCGTATGGACGGTGCGGGGGAAGGGTGAGTGCCAGATCCTTGCTGAAGACGTCAGCAAGATCGTGGTACTCAACCGGCACTGCCGTCAGATTGGGAGGGACTTTTGACCTCCTGGCAGGTTTCGCTCCACTAAACCACCACCCCAGACGGCCAATCAATCCGGGGATTGTGTTTCAACATCCAAGGGAAGCCCAAAATCATGCGGGAGGTAGAAGGAGTTACAAAAAACTCAATCTCCTCCCGATGGTTTCCAGACACCACCAGAGTTACTGGTTGTGTCTTGTGTGTGAGTAAAGGGAGAGGGTGCCATCTAGTGCCCGAACCTGCAATGGCGAAGGAAGCGCCACCAGAGGGAGCCCTACCTCCCTTGCCCATCTGCTGTCTAGCAATTCCCTTCTGACCCCGTGTCCACCATTGCTGGGGCTTGAAGGTTAATCCCCGCTCAGGATTGTGACTGGGAGTCGTGTGGCAATCTGTGTGTGTCTCAATTGAATGTTTTGACCCCCCCTTAGCCCAGTCTCTAAGGGCGAGTGTTGTCGTTTTGGCCGTTTGGGGCAGTTTTTCTGTATGTGCTCCTTTGAGCTGCAGAGAAAACACTCCCCGCGGCTCAACCTCCTCATTTTGGCCCTGTGCGTTTCCCTAACAACGTCAGCAGGGGAGCTGTTACCCCACGGAGCGCTGTGGCTGTGGAGCATGGGGAGGGCGGCGCCTTTTCGAACCCGGAAGGGAGAGGGGCGGCGCGTATCCGGTCACGTCCTTCGCCTCGCTCCCGACGGCGTTCCTCCAACCGATTGTCTAACCGTATAACGAGATTGATAAACCCATCTAAATCCCGTGGTTCCTCCTTAGCTACCAGCTGCTCCTTCAGAACCAACGACAGTCCGTTTATGAAGGCGGCTCGGAGCGCAACGTTATTCCAGCCGGACCTCGCAGCCACGATGCGGAAGTTGACTGCATAAGCGGCTGCGCTCTCGCGTCCCTGTCTCATTGACAGCAGCACGGTTGAAGCGGTCTCTCCTCTGTTAGGGTGATCAAACACTGTTCTGAACTCCCCCACAAACCCAGTGTATGCTGATAACAACCGTGAGTTCTGTTCCCAGAGTGCCGTAGCCCAGGCGCGTGCCTTACCCCGAAGCAGAGCAATCACATAAGCTATTTTACTAGCATCTGACGCGTACATGACGGGACGTTGTGCGAAGACGAGCGAACATTGCATGAGAAAGTCCGCGCACGTCTCCACACAACCTCCGTATGGCTCAGGAGGGCTTATGTATGCTTCAGGGGATGGTGGGAGGGGTTGTTGAACCACCACTGGAACGTTCATATTCTGCACAGGGTCGGCAGGAGGAGGAGCTGCAGCAGTGCCCTGAGCGCTCGCCGCCACCTGCGCGGAGAGAGCCTCCACCCTGCGGTTCAGGAGGATGTTTTGCTCGGTCATTTGATCCAACCGAGCCGTAAAGGCGGTGAGAATGTGCTGTAGCTCACCAATCACGCCTCCTGCAGACGCCTGCGCTCCCTGCTCTCCCGTTGGTCGTTCAACAGCCGGGTGACGCCCCTCGGAGTCCATGACGCTGGCCGAGATATCCTGTTGTGAAAGTGTAGTGACACGGACCCACAACAGGGGGCGCAAATGAACGGTCAATAGATGAGCCAAAAGGTAACAATTTAATGTTGTGAAACGTGCACAACGAACATACAGACAATCTCAGAATATAATTACAGTCAAATTACAAAGGTGACGTGTGGGCAGGCTCGAGGATAGAAGACGTCTGTCCTGAGAAGAGCCGGAACCACACGATTTCCGCCCCCACAGAACCTGGTGAATACTGGAGCCGCCAAGTCCCGAATTCCCAGGTGATCACCGTCCCCGACTGTCGGATCTGGTACTGCTGGCGAAGAACAAAGACAGTCAAGTGTGGGTGTGTGTACACCCAGTAACAACAGCGGTGGGAATGCCACCTCCACCTCTCACTCAATATGTTGCAGAGTACCGCAGTGATTCCTCAGGGAAAAGAGTGCCGTCCTGCACTCACTCAGCCTCCACAGAAAAAGGAACCGGTACTCCTGCAAACACTCACAATATACAGATATATTACAAAAGACACAAACGGCTGAGGATATTACCTCCAATGAAGTGATATCTCGGCGATGAGTGGAGATGACGTCTGGTCTTTATGGAGTGTGATGAAGAATGTGTGACAGCTGTCAGGAATTAATGAGTGACAGCTGTCACTCCCGGCTGTGTCCGTGGCGGCAGCGCCCTCTCGTGCCTGAAGCCCGCACTTCAGGCAGGGTGCCCTTTGGTGGTGGGCCAGCAGTACATCCTCTTCTGGCGGCCCACACAACAATTTTGTTACATTGTCAAGGAATTAGGCTTGAGTCAAAGAAGTGTCTGGGATAAAATCCATCAGTTTATTGTTAGGTGTTTGCTTTCTGTGCAAACAGCACAGAACCAACTTTCCAGTCTGGTGGATGTCGCTGCAGCTGTATTGCAAACCCCAGTCTGAGCGCGGCCTAGTAGGATGAAAACAAGTCTGCACGCTCTCTGGCTAGGAAGCAATCTGTGTTGAATCTGGTTTAAGATGGACTGCAAACCCCAGTGTGAACGGTGTTGTGGCGCGCAATCTAGAGTTGGCAATTCCTCCAGAGAAGAAAGAGAACAGTCAGCAATCTTTTGAGCTGTCAATCACTCTCTGCATTTTTTATTTATTTATTTATTTTTGTGCTGCAGAACATCCAGTGCACCACACAGTCATGACGTACACAAGGATGCTTTCAGTGGAGAGCGGTAGAAAAGCACGAGCTGTTCATTACAAACACAACCATGAACATATCTCTAATAGAAAATCTTAAAGGTAGCGCTTTAACATTCTCCTGACCCCCCTGAACTCCTCTCTCCAGTCCACTCCTCTCAGTTGTTGTGAGAGTGTCTCCTCACATCCCAGATTTATGGCACCAAGTCACTTTAGATCTACTTCACCTGATTTCCTTGCTAAGACTCAGCTGTTTCTGTCCGTGCACGTTAAGCTGCTCAGCGTTGTCATCCTCACTGCTTTCTGGGTCTGTTGTGTTGACTCGTCTTTGACTTTGGCCCACTAACAATTTAGTGACTGTGGAGTTTGAGAGGTGCTGCAAAGAGGAATGGTCAAAACTGCCCAAATAGGTGCGCAAAGTTTATGGCATCAAATTCAAGAAGACCTGAGGCTGTAATTTCGGCCAAAGATGCATCAACAAAGTATTGAGCAAAGAGTGTGAATACTTATGTACACGTGATTTCTTAGTTCTTTATTTCTAAGAAATTTGGAAAAATTTCAAAAAACATTTTTCATGTTGTCATTATGGGGTTCTGTGAGTAGAATTTTGCGGGAAAGAAATGAATTTACTCCATTTTGGAATAGGGCTGTAACATAGCAAAATGTGGAAAAAGTGAAGCGCTAGAAATACCTTCCAGATACACTATAAAAGATAACATAAAAATCAGTTATAATTTTGAGGAGCGATTGAGAGGTTTTGAGTCTGACCCAATAAAAGTAGGTCATGGGTCTCCATCTTTTGCATTCTGAGAAACCAACATTTCTGAAGAATGCATGAGGTTTTGACTTCCTGGGTGCAATGTTGAGAAAGTTTGGCTTCTGGTTGATTTTTTTTTTAAATGGTAAATGTCAGTTTATTCAAGAATCAAACATCATGTACTCACTGCACATCTCCGGCCACAGCTTTCATTTCCACAGCAACCGCAGCAGTCGTTATTCTTCAGGCCCAGAAAAACCAGAGCTGGGAAGATCATCTATCACACACACACACACACACACTGTTTGTTCCTTTTCAGATCACTAAATCACTAAAACATTTATAAATTGCCTACAAGAGGAAAATAAGCTAATTCCAAATCACTTCCTTTGCAGGTCCTGGGCTGGGTGGTTACATGTGGTCTGCGGTTGTGAGGCTGGTTGGATGTACTGCCAAATTCTCTGAAACGCCTTTGGAGACGGCTTATAGTAGAGAAATGAACATCAATACACGAGCAACAGCTCTGGTTGACATTCCTGCTGTCAGCATGCCAATTGCACGCTCCCTCAAATCTTGCGACATCTGTGGCATTGTGCTGTGTGATAAAACTGCACCTTTCAGAGTGGCCTTTTATTGTGGGCAGTCTAAGGCACACCTGTGCACTAATCATGGTGTCTAATCAGCATCTTGATATGACACACCTGTGAGGTGGGATGGATTATCTCAGCAAAGGAGAAGTGCTCACTATCACAGATTTAGACTGGTTTGTGAACAATATTTGAGGGAAATGGTGATATTGTGTATGTGGAAAAAGTTTTAGATCTTTGAGTTCATCTCATACAAAAGGGAGCAAAACCAAAAGTGTTGCGTTTATATTTTTGTTGAGTGTAATAGTTACTGTACCGAGTACTCTATCTTATGGCCCCTTCACACGTAATGAAGTTTGGACAACATTTGGACGAAAACGGAGAATCAGTGTGAAAGAGTTTGAAATTAGCTCACAAAACATTGCGCCGATGGGCAGGCGTACACGAACCTGGTGCGAGAGTTCATGCACGTGCTGGTGTCCGTCTAGCAGGAACAGTGTCAGGTGCACCACATGGCGCCGCTTATGTGATATAAATAAAAAACTAAAAACCAGCCAGTACGTGTGGAACCACATCGCGCCACTTATGTGGTATAAATAAAAAAAAAAAAAAAAAAGAAAGAGAGAGAAACACACCATCCACTGGATGCGAAGAGCTCTGGATTACAGTCAGAGACTTTACCACTGAGCTACGGAGCTGTTCTTTGAAAGCTGCGGGAATCTGCCTCATATCAGGAAGGACATGGAAGTATTAAAAAAAAAAATTAAACTCACACATCATAAAAACACCGCATTTATCAAGTGAGCAATACAAATATGATCATTCTGTTCCTCTATAAATGACCCATGGGCACAGACACAGTCGTGAAATGACATGAATGAGAAGCAGTTCGCTTGTCTCATTCAAGCACATCTGCTGGCGCGTCTCCAACCAGCCGCGCGCGTCTTGTGGACAATGTGTCGCAGGACACCACATCATGTGGAACAGAGCTCACATGGGTGACATGACAGTGAAATCGCCTGCTGCGTGTTCTGAAACGTTCTGTTGAAACGGTCCGTTTCAACTTGGGAGCAGCCTGTCCATATGTGTGCCGTGCGCGCTTGCTCACTGCAGAACATTGCCACAGTGATATGTTTTTATTTATGTCCACTTGATAACAGCAAACAGACACATGCACGTCACAGTGGGCAGTTGTTTGTCCATGTCTGTCCAAACATAGTACATGGTGTCCAGCTGGAATGTCCAGATCCACAGATTTTCACAGCCGCTTCAGTGTGAGGACACACTTCCTGTCATCTCAGCGCACACACCAAAGCCACACTCGTGCAGGACTTAGACAAATTTCTCTGCGAGACAGACATTGGTCGTCTGCAGTCTGTTGTCGTGCCAAAACTGCGACCGGCCACACATTTTCTAAGTGCCATGCGAGCGGTGTTAGATATTCATGTGTGTCACCTGGAATTTGGCCGACACCTGCCGCGACAGGTTGCGATGGGTTTGCACAGCACACACTCTGTCTTTCAGGCACTTGTGTTGTAGCGACAAGTGTACGAGATTGGAGGCTGGGACGACATTACCGGTTTGCACACGATTCCTGCGACATGCGCACTAAGTGTGCACTTCGTCCAAACTTCGCACTATGTGTGAAGGGGCCCTTAATCAAGTTAGATAATAGTTACATTCAGCAGCTGCCAAAAGTAACTGTTAAAGCTACTCATGAAGTAACTGTATAAAATAACTATATAGTAACTAATAAAGTAACTTTTTAAAGTAATGTAGCAACACTGCCACAACGGACACAAAACAGCTAGTACAACACAATGAAATGGAAGTACAAAACAAAAAAGAGAACTTTTAATGATGGACTGTTCATGCTTCAAATAAACAATAATTTAGTGACCTTTTTTTAATCTTAGTATTTTGAAAAAAAAGAAAAAAAAAAACACCAAAAACCAGCAAGGCCATTTTTTTTTTAAAGCAAAAGGGATTTACAGTTACATTTACGTTTATGAATACAGAATTTGGCAAATATACAACACAGATTTACTACAAAATTTGTCATCCTCCTCCTTGTCACCAAGAATCCCAAAGGAACGTCGTCCTTTCATGTTTATTTTACTTGAGATGCACTGAAAAGTCCGTCAGTGAAGCCGTCGGAGCAAAAGCCTCTTTGTGTCGATATTTACATGAATTTGCAGCAACCGTGTTATATTAAAGTGTTGCACATGCTGTAGGTTAAACTGTTCAGAAGCATCTCCCCAATTTGTAAGAAGTTTTTTTTTTAAATGCAATTACTTGTTGAGTTGATGGAGGCTTTCTGGTATTTAGATACAGACAGAGTCAAAACAAATTGCTGCTATTTTATTTTAAATAATTCAAATTACTGGGTGAATTCAGTGCATTTGTTTCATGGCTTCGATAAGACAGAGACGATCAGGTTACAAAGCACCAAAACCTGTGTGAAAGAAAACACCGTCCCTTACCTTTTATGTGTGTGCCTCATTCAAGACGATACATTTCGTAAAAAAAACTGTATTTATCTTCTCCGGGGTCACTGGCTAACATTGATGCCGCAGTTTATTTCTTCCGACTTTACGCAGCGGTCCGCGCTTCAGTTCCACAACAAATGATGCACGATTCGATCCGGTCCGACACTAAACCCACAGATTTACCCCACAGTTCGACACAAGGTTCAGAAGTAAGTTTTGAAACGTCTTTCATCTTGGCAATTTTCTTTCCACTTAATGTACGATTACTGAGAAAATTAGCGGCTCATAACGTTTAATGTCTGCAGTAAAGTAGACCCTTTAGCAGAACCACCACACAATCCCCAAAGCACATGAGCCCAGGTTAGCCTGTTAGCTTAGCTGCTTCAGACTCGAAGAGAGGTGCGAGTTCAGGCTATTTTTGTCAGACAACAGAGCCACCCACGCTCCGCCCCAACCTTTTTTTGTTTGACAGGTGTCTGCAGAAAATGTCATCCAGGTTGCGAGATTATTTTTGTAAAATACTTCTGGGATTATGTAAATTTCTTAGACAATCAGAAAGTCAGAACTCATTAATGCATAAAGGGGTGGAGCATGCGTGGCAACGCCTGAACACGCCTCTCTATGAAGTCTGAACCCCCTAACTTGGGTTCTGGTGTTTATTAAATCATATTTTTGGGGACTGCACGGTGGTACTCCTAGCGGTTTACTTTGTTGTGAAGATTAAAAGTTATGAGCCATCTATCCGTCTAGTTTTTTTTTTTTTGCAGTACAGACAGCTTCTAAAAGTGCTAACGCTGTTAGCATACAACGTTAAATCGAACGAGACTTTACTCAGTGTCTAGGATGTTTCCACCGCACAATTAAACCAGATTATCCAGGTGTTTGTCATAAAATACTACAAACTAGAGCAACAAGCGTCGTGCTCTAGTTTGCATTTATGTAATAAATGCAATAATAAATAAATAAATGCAAACACAAATAGTCAGGCATAATCAAGTGACCTTGACTTCGACCTTCAACATCAGTCAAGGTCAGTTTCAATGGCATATTTTGAAAGCATACTTGTGAGTTCCTATTCATGTCTGATCATGCTGAGCATACTGAATCGACTATGTGATTCATGTATTGAATGACATTGATGTCCTTTATGGTCATTCAAGGTCAAATCTGATGGTATCCTTTTAAAATCCCCACAAATGACTTCCTGTTCATACACTCAACAAAAATATAAACGCAACAGCTGCTGAAACAATCGGTTTGCATAACCCAAGAATTTCTGCACAAACTGTCAGAAACTGTCTCAGGGAAGCTCATCTTCATGCTCGTCGTCCTCCATCGGGGTCTCGACCTGACTCCGTTCATTGTCGTAACCAACTTGAGTGGGCAAATGCTCACATTCGCTGTTGTTTGGTACGTTGGAGAGGTGTTCTCTTCACGGATGAATCCCGGTTCACACTGTTCCAGGGCAGATGGCAGACAGCGTGTGTGGCGTCGTGGGGGTGAGCGTTTTCTGATGTCAATGTGTGGATCGAGTGGCCCATGGTGTGCGGTGGGGTTATGGTATGGGCAGGCGTCGGTTATGGACGAAGAACACAGGTGCATTTTATTGAATGGCATTTTGAATGCACAGAGATACCATGACGAGATCCTGAGCCCATTTTTGTGCCATACATCCAAGAACATCACCTCATGTTGCAGGCAGATAATGCACGGCCCCTGTTGCAAGACCTGTACACCATTCTTGGAAGCTGAAAATGTCCCAGTTCTTGCATGGCCGGCATAACTCACCGGACGTCACCCATTGAGCATGTTTGGGATGCTCTGGACCGGCGTATATGACAGCAGGTACCAGTTCCTGCCAATATCCAGCACTTCGCACAGCCATTGAGAGGAGTGGACCAACATTCCACAGGCACAATTGACAACCGGATCAACTCTATGGCGCAGGGAGATGTGTTGCACTGCATGAGGCAAATGGTGGTCACACCAGATACTGACTGGTATCCCCCCCCAATAAAACAAAACTGCACCTTTCAGAGTGGCCTTTTATTGTGGACAGTCTAAGGCACACCTGTGCACTAATCATGGTGTCTAATCAGCATCTTGATATGGCACAACTGTGAGGTGGGATGGATTATCTCAGCAAAGGAGAAGTGCTCACTATCACAGATTTAGACTGGTTTGTGAACAATATTTGAGGGAAATGGTGATATTGTGTATGTGGAAAAAGTTTTAGATCTTTGAGTTCATCTCATACAAAATGGGAGCAAAACCAAAAGTGTTTATATTTTTGTTGAGTGTATTTGACAGTTGTTCTGAGTCTATGTAGCACTGATAAGCCAGTATGTGGTCAAAGTTTGAGGTCGACCTCCTTCACAGTCAGTCAAAGATAAATCCGCTGGGATCTTTTAAAAGCTCATGTCACTCCTTCTTTATGTTAAATCTTACTTTGGGTCCATCACCTCTACTTCAGGAGTTGTAGACCTTTGAAAATCTTATCCCCTGACAATCTGGTTGAACAGGGCAGCACAGTCTCATTTGAACCCTGTGTGCTATCACGGAATTTGACCACTTATGGTGACCGCCGGTCCCATTGTGCAATATACGCACAGCATAACTTCACATGGAAAAATGGTGTACTGTTTCGCTTTTGGCTGCAGTCACCGATGCAGTTGCAAAAAGTGTTTTTTTTTGTTTTTTTTTTCTTTTTGTGGAGAAGGGAAGACAAGGTGAATGAGAGACGCTGTGTTGGTAAGTGTTAGCCTAAACAGGTAACCAGAGTAGCTACGTTCTCTCATCATAAACAAACTGCAACACTTGTCCACTTTCCCACCGCATCGTCACTTTTTCTTTGCATTTTCACTTTGTTTGCGTGTAATTTGTCTAAAAACTCTGAGAAAATAGTGTGTTTTTCCCTGGACGTAGAGAAATTACATCATATACATCATATTTTACCCCTTTAGCGCCGCCCTCAAATGAGACTGCAGTGCCCAGTTAGGCCATTTATACCTTGCACTGTGACCTTTCACCCCTAAACATTAAAAGTTAGTGGAAAAGTTGGTTATCTTTGAGTTGAAGGCAACATTTGCAAAATTGAATGGAAATGCACCCACTGATTCTTGAAGTTCTTTAATATGCACACACGCATGAAAACAAGTGTTTGACTTCGGCAGGCGAGTTTAGCAAGGTTTGATACTCAAGAATCACTTCTGTGTTTCACAGGGTGACAGGAAGCTGCACTTTAATGGCATCACATTGCTGCATTACTACAATCCCAAATCTTTTCTGTAAAGTTAAATAAAATACAACGTTCCATGCCCTCTATGGTGATTATTTGGCAAATAACATCACTATAAAACGTCACATGGTGCTGGCAGCTCAATAAGAAACATGTTTCTGCATCAATTTAAAAGGATAATCTCAAAAATACCACACATCAATACAACTTGAAAGAGTTTACATAAATGCACATTGAAAATCCTGTTACTCAAAGCCAGTTATTCAGAAGTGTTTTTTACTTTATCATCATACAGCTTTGGTGGAAGAAGAACAAGTCCCGCACAGGTTCGAAGCTTCTCCCAGATTCCATAACGTGAAGCAGATGAGAGTCTATGACCCACCCTGGATAGGATGCCAGTCCATCACAGGTTACTTCCCAGCCAAGGCCTGTACCCATTTACAGTTGGGTGAACTGAAGCAATGCAGATGAAGTGTCTTGACCAGGAATTGAACTCCGGTCTACATATGGCAAGCCCAAATCCTTATCCCACTGATCTACCTACCCTGCTTTTTTTAAAAATAAAATTGCAATCTTGCATAACTACAACGGTGTTTTAGGGCCACATAGAATTTGTTTTTTTTTAGACTTCGAGAATAAGTTGTAATTTTACGAGAATAAAGTCATAATATTACGAGAATAAATTGTAATTTTACGATAATAAAGTCATAATATTACGAGCATTGGCACAATTTCGTGGGGGATGGGGGGACATGCCCCCACCACCTTTTCAACCAGGGGGGACAGAATATGGTATGTCCCCCCCACCTTCTGACATGTATGTGTGTACTTGAAACATGCTATGCAGTCTTATGTGCAAACCATGTCAGTCTTATGTGCAAAATCATGTCAGATAGTATCTTTGTTTCTGCAAGTTTGTATTTTTAGCAGCATTGTCTTGTTTACAACAACCTGTTTCTTGTTTGTCACATTCGTAATTTTCTGGGACTGCATTTGCCCAGATTTGAAACCAAAAATAATTGCCTCTAGGGACTAGTGTCTACACATAAGTATCAATGGACCATATGCTAATTTACTAAATTCTGAAAGTTAGAAAGTAAATCAGAAAAACTATCTGGGACCTCAGAAAGCCCATCTGCAATTATTACTTGATCTCCAATATCAGTCTATGCAAGCGAAATTATGTTCAGTATGAGTGTTGTCATTAGTGCCACTTCGAAAATTAAATTCATGTAAGTAATTTATCCTAAACTTATGATCTGTTGTTTTTTCAAACTTATGCAAAAACAAATCTTGAGAAAAAAAATACAATATGTGATAGTTAATAATTATTAAGAGCCTGTTCTTTCATATTTATGAATACATTTTACCACATTGCAGTTGTTTTTTAATGAGAACTCAACCTATCATTCTTTTTGAGTTCTACACATGTGGTGATACCTTATTTATACCAGGATGTTAATAAAATCAATGCTGGCTATTCTCTTTACGGTCTTCTCAAAACATTAAAATTACTGTTCTGGATGCTCAGAATGCATCTGAGCTTATCTACCTCAACAAAAATATAAACGCACACTTTTGGTTTTGCTCCCATTTTGTATGAGATGAACTCAAAGATCTAAACTTTTTCCACATACACAATATCACCATTTCCCTCAAATATTGTTCACAAACCAGTCTAAATCTGTGATAGTGAGCACTTCTCCTTTGCTGAGATAATCCATCCCACCTCACAGGTGTGCCATATCAAGATGCTGATTAGACACCATGATAGTGCACAGGTGTGCCTTAGACTGCCCACAATAAAAGGCCACTCTGAAAGGTGCAGTTTTATCACACAGCACAATGCCACAGATGTCACAAGAATGAGGGAGCGTGCAAATTGGGAGCAAAACCAAAAGTGTTGCGTTTATATTTTTGTTGAGTGTAGAAACCATTGGCTTCTAAAAAATTCAATGTGGCCCTAAAACTCTGTTGTACTAAACTTCACAACACCGATTAAACAAACAAACAAAAAAACAAACAACAACAACAACAACAAACAGACTGCCAGGGTCATAAGTATTTTGACAATGCTATTGTGTGTGATTTTGCTTCGATACACCACCATACACGAAGTGTTCAACTTGAATTCAAAAGTGCTATAAAAAAATTAACCATTTTGGGAATACAGCCATTTTTATACACTTATCCCACTATTTTCAAAGGCCAGAATAAACTGGCTAAACTAGATACAGTTATTCTTTTAATGCAAGAAAACAGATAAAATCTCAACTTGAGTCTCCCATGTGTCTTCTGGCAAACTGTAGCTTGTTTAATTTTTAAGAAAATGCTTCTCTGTTCCATTCCACCGTGAAGCTAACTGGTGATGCAACAGACAAAAGTTGCACGATACACAGCCACAGAAGTCTACAACTCCCCATCAGTCATCATTGGGTGTCTTGGTGGCTTCCCTCATTCGTGTCCTTCTTGCATAGGCATTGAGTTTTTGAGACCTGCCTACTCCAAACATATTTATCACACAGTACTATATTATGGGGAGGTAATGGTCTAGTGGTTAAGCAGTGGGCTGCAGACCAGAGGATCCTCAGTTCAAACCGTCATCTGGCCAGAAAATCACTAAGAGGTGTTGGGCAAAGTCTTTAATCCCCAAGTTGCTCCTAGTGTGTAGTGAGCACCTCGCATGGCAGCACCCTGACATCAGTGTGTGTGAATAGAAGGCATTAGTGTAGAGTGCTTTGAATTTCTGAGATGGAGGAGCACTATATATAAATGCATGTTGTGTGGGCCGCTGAAGAGGAGGTACTGCTGGCCCCCCACCAGCAGAATGGCGCCCTGCTTGGAGTGCAGGCTTCAAGCACGAGAGGGCGCCGAGCCACTGGGAGTGACAGCTTGTCACTCATCATCAGCACCAAGCTGTCACTCAGTCAACTCATCACCATCACCATAAAGGCCGACTGCAACTCCACCTCCTCGCCGAGAAATCAGCTACCTTGGAGGTAATTTTCTCTGCTGACTTACAACATTGAGTAATATCTGAACTTCTTTGCAGCCGTTTTCCTGTGGTGTTTCCCTTATCTGTGGGATTGGCGTTTGGTGTGATCAGCGCGGCTTCGCTTCACACCCCAACCAGATAAGTGTTAGACAGGAGCTGCCCGAGGTGTGACTGGAGGTGGAGGTGCTCCTCCCAAAAGAACACAGACTGTGGGATTACTGAGTGTGCGTACTCACACTCACCTGTGCTGTTCTGTTCTCATGCCAGCGAGTACCAGGTCTGACAGCTGGAGATGGTGACCACCTGGGGACCAAGGAGCTTGGCGGCTCCGGTGTGTCTTTCAGATCCATTGGCGGTGAGGGCCGTGTGGGATCCGGCTCGGTTTCTGGACGGGCGTCTCCTATCTTCAAGCCTGCCCACACGTCACCCAAACGTGTAATTGACTATAGTCCCAAACTGATTGTTGTCTGTATTCCGTTGTGCACAATTTGCACATTAAATTGTTACTGTTTGGCTTATCCATTGCCCGTTCTTTACGCCCCCTGTTGTGGGTCCGTGTACCTACACTTTCACAACAATGCAGTCAATTAACCGTTTGCATTTCCTCGTGATTGCTGTAAATGAGTCCAAGACATATTCAGTAACTTCAGGAAACTTCATGTAACAGTAACTGTTCATGTATCCATCCCCCTCACATGCCTGAAGAAAACTGGTTGCAAAAAACTGCAATTTAACTCAGCCACATGGGGTGTGCAGCCAGTACATCTGAGTGCCGGTCCCAAGCCCGGATAAATGAGGAGGGTTGCGTCAGGAAGGCATCCGGCGTAAAACAAGCCAACCCAACTATGCAGACTCAGAATCGAATTCCCATAACCGGATCGGTCGCGGCCCGGTTAACAACGTCCACCACCGTGCTGTGCCCAACAGGGTGCCGGTGGAAATTGGGCTACTGCTGGGCGAAGACGACGAAGAAGAGGAGGAAAACGTTGCCACAACAGCGGGAGAAGAAGAAAACTAGAAGGGTGGAAATGAGAGTGTGGACTTTGAATGTTGGTAGTAGGACTGGTAAAGGGAGAGAGCTGGCTGATATGATGGAGAGGAGAAAGGTAGACATATTGTGTGTGCAATAGACCAAGTTGGGAGTGAAGTAAGAGCAGGAGCATCGGGCGGTGGGTACAAGTTGTTGTACCCATGGTGAGGACAGGAAGAGAACTGGTGTTGGGGCCATTTTAAAGGAAGAGTATGTTAAAAGTGGTTGGAGGTTAAGCCAGTGTCTGACAGGGTGATGAGTGTGAAGTTGGAAAGTGAAGGGGTGATGATGAATGTCATCAGTGCATATGCCCCACAGTTAGGTTGTGAGATGAAGGAGAAAGAAGATTTCTGGAGTGTATTAGATGAGGTGGTGAAGAGTGTGCTCAAGCATGAAAGAGTGGTGATAGGAGCAGACTTCAATGGGCATGTTGGTGAAGGGAACAGAGGTGATGAGGAAGTAATGGGTAGATATGGTATCAAGGATAGGAATGGGGAAGGACAGATAGTTGATTTTGCAAAAAGGATGGAAATGGCTGTGGTGAATACCTACTTTAAGAAAAGGGAGGCGCACAGGGTAAACATATAAGAGTGGAGGAAGGTGCACACAGGTGGACTACATTCTTATAGGAGATGCAAGCTAAAAGAAATCACAGACTGTAAGGTGGTAGCAGGAGAGAGTGTCACTAGACAGCATAGGATGGTTGTTTGTAGGATGACTTTAGAGGTAAAGAAGAAGAAGAAGAGAGTGAGAGCTCAACAAAGGATCAGATGGTGGAAGCTGAAGGAGGAAGACTGTTGTGTGAAATTTAGCGAGCAGGTGAGGGAAGCACTAGTTGGAGGGGAAGCAATTTTGGACAACTGGAAAAGTACTGCAGATGTGGTGAGGGAGACAGCTAGGGCAGTACTGGGTATGACATCTGGACAGTGGAAGGAAGACAAGGAGACTTGGTGGTGGAATGAAGGGTCCAGGAAAGCATAAGGAGAAAGAGGATGGCGAAAAAGTTTTGGGATAGTCGGAGAGATGAAGAAAGTAGACAGGAGTACAAGGAGATGCCGGCGTAAGGCGAGAAGAGAAGTGGCAAAAGCAAAGGAAAAGGCATATTGCGAGCTGTACAAGAAGTTGAATAGTACGGAAGGAGAAAAGGACTTGTACCGTTGGCCAGACAAAGGGAAGAGCTGGAAAGGATGTGCAGCAGATTAGGGTGGTAAAAGATGCCATGGCAATGTGCTGACAAGTGAGGGATTGTTGCTGAGAAGGTGGAGGGAATTTTTGAAGAGTTGATGAATAAAGAAAATGAGCGAGAGAAAAGGCTGGATGATGTGGCAAGAGGTAAATCAGGAAGTAAAAGAGATTAGCAAGGAAGAAGTGAGGACTGCTATGAAGAGGATGAAGAGTGGAAAGGCAGTTGGTCCAAGATGACATTCCAATGGAGGCATGGAAATGTCCTAGGAGAGATGGCAGTAGAGTTTCTAACCAGATTGTTTAATAAAATCTTGGAAAGTGAGAGGATGCCTGAGGAGTGGAGACGAAGTGTGCTGGTTCCTATTTTCAAGAACAAGGGTGATGTGCAGAGCTGCAGTAACTACAGAGACATAAGCTGATCAGCCACAGCATGAAGTTATGGTAAAGAGTAGTAGAAGCTAGCTTAGAAACAGGTGAAGATCTGTGAGCAGCAATATGGTTTCATGCCGAGCAAGAGCACTACAGATGCAATGTTTACTCTGAGAATACTGTTGGAAAAGTACAGAGAAGGACAGAAAGAGTTACATTGTGTGTTTGTGGACTTAGAAAAGCTTAGTGATAGGGTGCCAAGAGAAGAGTTGTGGCATTGTATGAGGAAGTCTGGAGTGGCAGAGAAGTATGTTAGGGTAGTGCAGGACGTACAAGAATAGTGTGACAGCGGTGAGATGCGCAGTCGGAATGACACTCATTCAAGGTGGAGGTGGGATTACACCAAGGATCAGCTCTGAGTCCTTTCTTGTTGCAGTGGTGATGGACAGGTTGACAGATGAGATCAGACATGAGTCCCCATGGACTATGATGTTTGCAGATGACATTGTGATCTGTAGTGAGAGTAGAGAGCAGTTGAGTCTAGTCTGGAGAAGTGGAGATATGCTTGGGAGAGAGGGGAATGAAAGTCAGTAGAAGCAAGAGTGAGTACATGTGTGTGAATGAGAGGGAGCCCAGTGAATAGTGCAGTTACAGGAGTAGAAGTGGTGAAAGTAGATGAGTTTAAATATTTGGGGTCAACTGTTCAAAGTAATGGAGAGTGGGTAGAGAGGTGAAGAAGAGAGTGCAGGCAGGGTGGAGTGGGTGGAGAAAGGTGGCAGGAGTGATTTGTGACTGAAGATATCAGCAAGAGTGAAGGGGAAAGTTTACAAACAGTAGTGAGACCAGCTATGTTGTATGGTTTAGAGACAGTGGCACTAACAAAAAGACAGGAGCAGAGCTGGAGGTGGCAGAGCTGAAGATGTTGAGATTCTCTTTGGGAGTGACAAGAATGGACAAGATTAGGAATGAACATATCAGAGGACAGCTCAGGTGGGATGGTTGGAGACAAAGTCAGACAGGCGAGATTGAGATGGTTTGGACAGTGGCAGAAGAGGGACCCAGGGTATATAGGGAGAAGGATGCTGAGGATGAGCCACCAGGCAGGAGGAGAAGAGGGAGACCAAAGAGGAGGTTCATGGATGTGCTGAGAGAGGACATGCAGGTGGTTGGTGTGACAGAGGAAGATACAGAGGACAGGGTGAGATGGAAACGATTGATCTGCTGTGGCGACCCCTACGGGAACAGCCGAAAGACAAAGAAGAGTATTGTTTATATTTAGTTTGTCCAATTACTTATGTCTCTGACAACTGTGGGATCTTGTTAAAAATCCTCTGCAATTCCTAAATGGATCCTGCAGTATTTTTGTTAAACCCGTTGAATTAAAGCTGAAAGTCGACACTACAGACACATCTTGATGGATTAATTTTATGTCCAATATGGAGGCAAAAATGGCAAGAATTACATCACTGTCCAAATACTTATGGACCTGACTGTTGAAATAAATGTAAAAAAAAAAAAAAAGAGATGAGAATCATTAATGGCTACACAGCAAATTGATGATTTTGTGTTTTGCAGTTTTAAAAGGGAAAGAATTGCTCTTTCAGATTAAGAGAACCGCGCCACTGGAGTCAACCAGAGAAAAAACAGACAATACTTTAAATACGGTTTTCATTTCAGTGATGTTATACACACAGAAAGCAGGGAAATCATCCCCGAAAACACACCCAAAATAAAACACCCATCCGTTGTCAGACTCTGAGGAAGGACTCACACAGCTCAGGTACTCTGAAAGACAAACATCAAACCATTAGAGGGGTTATTCTCAAATTAAATCAAATTACAAACCAGACAGTTCACAGTCACCTGCAGGATTTTCAGGTTTTACAAGCTCTGCTGAAAATTGACAGGTGAATATAGTTCAGTTAGTTTTTTAAAGTAAAATGGATGGTTTTATTATTATTGTGACTGTAGCTACATCACGTTAAGGTCAAGTGCTCACTTCCTTTCCCTTGACACCTCAAACCTCCCCGACTGATATCAGGTACGTATGCGGGACCTGGTGAAACTTGAACCCAAGACCCTCAGTAGAGAAGGCCAGTTTTCTCACAACCAAGTCACCACAAGACGTAAACCTCAGATGTGAGTCCTACACTGACAGGATAAAGACTGAGGCTTTCTGTGACCTGCTGGACTCAGCAGCCATCAGATGTTTGGTGAAAGTGTTGAACTTGTAGAAACATTAATTTATCTCAGTAGTGATGTTCATGTCTCTGGGTCATCGGCCTCTGAGAGCTGGAGATTCCTGTGAAGACCTTACGGAGCCATGAGGTCACTGGACAGAGGGGTTGAAGGTCCAGGTCCAGGGTTCCTGGACCTGGACTGGCTTCCTGTCTCACTCTAATGGTTGTGATTGGATGTCACAAACCATAGACTAAATCTCTTGGAGGATCCTGCTGGAATGGGTTTGTGTGAAATGAATGGTTACCTGCATTATGAGCTCCACATTTTTGGCCATTTGGCACATTTCTCAGGCATGATCCAACATGTAGGTGCCTCAGTGTTGATGACCCAGTATTTGTAGAACACCAAAGGAACATCTATGTTTCATCTGGTTGCCACCCAGGACCAAGAGTTTCTATAGTTGTTGTTGATACTGTAACACATGGCACCAACCCATGCTTCCAGGCCTGACCTCAGTGTTTCAAAATTCCATCACTAATTTGCGTACAGATGAAAAATTTTGGTATTATTCTTAGCCATACTTTAATTCTGTTTTATTTTCCCATTCTATGGTATTTTCTTTCCCACGTAGTGGGAATGATTTTTTGTTTATTGCTCATGTGAAGGGTGGCGCTGTTGGGCAAAGTGCACAGATGAACAAACAACATGCCCGCTGTTCTGCAGGTGGCAGGCGAGCTACTTCTAAGTCCAACTACGGCTGTTTGTTTTTTCTAAAATCCCATTAAGCACCACTAACCATCCATTAGGTGGCAGACATGTCTATGGTATATTACATAGTTAAAAACAAGTTGCATTTTTATTGATCTGTGACATCAAAGTTTAACATCATCTAATCATGTCATCTTCATGATGTGGTTTTTCAGTTTAGTGAGTTACAAGATGATCAAATTTACTGTTTTTGTGTTATTGCTTAAAAAAGATGGCTGTATGGACAAAACAGTCATCTAAATTTTTGCTGTATGTAAAGCCCTACACACAAAAATGGCGAGCTCGGCACAGAATACTGACCCCTCCACAGCAGTCACCACACACAGCTCCAGCAGGGCCATTCACCACCTGCACGGCACACAGCGCCACCTGGATTAAACCCATGACAGCAGAACAGAGAACAGAGAGGAGTGCCACGACACACATTCTTCGGAGCCAGACACACCAGATGCCATAAGGTGTGGTTGGATAAGTAGTCACTGCAGAAAGGAGAGAAAATATGTTCAAAGCATGGTTTTCTTTCATTTTTGATTAGTGCCATCTGGTGGTCAGGCTGTAGATTGCATGTTAAATGTTGCCCGGTAATGATACTTTTCCCCCATTTACTAGGGAGCTACGACCAGTACCTTTGCACTCCCCCAGGACTAAACCCAAACCAACTTTTTTTAGGTTCCTTAGATGACCCCAAAACACAATCAGATGTTCCCAAAAATAAAAACTGGCCTCAAGCCAGTTATCCAAGATGGCCACCAAAATAGGGTTTTTCACTAAAACACCTTTAAACACATATAAACAACTTAATAGCACAGAGCTTCTATGATAAGGGCCTATTGGTGGCCATTTTGGATGCCATTTTGAATGTTAAATCCATTAATGAATTTAATTTAGGCACAAATGAGTTTGCTGTGACCTGCAATGATCTTCCCTTTGAAAGTTGTGGTCGTCGCTCCCCTACTAATTCTGTTTTTGCATCTTTGTGCAACCTCGACCACTAGATGGCACTGAACTCTGCAAACAGCAACATTAAGATTTAAACATTGTCACATATAATTGTCTCACCTGTCTACAAAGGATAAGACCAGTTCCCTCCAGTTTCATTCCAGAGACCAAACACTGGGGGACCGCTGCTTGATGGCCACAGAAATACGAGGACAGAATAACCTGCACCCAAAACACCCACAGCTGCAAACAGTATGGAGCTCAACATCTGCAGACAGACAGAGAAGAACCATATTGTGTGGGGGAAAAAAAAAAAAAATTCAATACACCAATGAAGCTCTGAACTTTTATCAGCACTTTTCAACAATAGACCGATTCTTTGTCACGTGCATGATGTTGAGACACCATCCTGACTTTTGTTTGCAGACTCTCTCCATGACCTCTCAAATACATTCCTCAAGTATTGATCAGTACATGTCTCTACTTAGCACAGTGCCACCTCTGTGTAAGAAAATCAGTCTATTGCTGTAATAATCGGAGGTGTTACTGTGGATTTTCCTGTTATGTAAAATGTTATGCAAACAAAGTGAAGATCTTTTTCAGACTGTAGCAGGGAGAATTATGAGCTGATTACCTGCAGTGGCACAGAGAAGGATTTTCTTAGACAGAGGATGTGAATTTCAGCTGCAGTTTGCCAGAAGGCACATGGGAGAATAAAACTTAGATGGGACCTGTTTGCTTGTTTGAAAAGTTTCTTGCATGAAAAAAAAAAAAAAAAAATATATATATATATATATATATATATACAGTACCAGTCAAATGTTTGGACAAACTTTCCCTTTCAGTTGAAAGGAAAAAGTGTGTCCAAACTTTTGGCTGGTACTGTATATTTACTAATATAATCAACTGATTGGTTGTCTTCGTATCCCACAGCAGGCTGTACTCAAGGTTCTTTGCAATATAACTTGGCAAAAAACTAAAAACAGAAAAAGAATATTGAAAGTTATATGGTGCATCCAGAAAGTATTCACAGCGCTTTACTTGATAATAATAATAATAATTTATTAATTTATATAGCACCAAATCACGCGTAATCTCCTCAAGGCGCTTCACAAACATTTAAAAGCAGAATAAAATGAAATAAGATTAAAACACAATACAGAAATTTAACCATAAAAAGGTAAAAGAAGTAAATAAATAAAACGAATAAAAAAAGATACACAATCATATAAAATACTAATGATAAAACAGGGAGAACAAATGTGTCTTCAGCCTGGCTTTAAAGTCTCCACAGAGTCCAACGACAGATTTTATGTTTGCAGCCTTATTCCAAAAATGGATGAAATTCATTTTTACCCCTCAGAATTCTACACACAATACCCATAATGACAATGTGATTTTTTTTTTTACATTTTTTGCAAATTTATTAAAATTGCATCATGTTTCCACTGAAGACGGAAGCCACTCCTCAGTAAAAGGCACATGGCAGCCTGCCTGGATTTTGCCAAAAGGCACCTGAAGGTGCATATTTCACCATAAAATACAACCACAGAGAAAAGACGTTTTGTGACCACTAGAGACAAACTCTGGAAGACCAGGTAAATTGGAATTTTTGTTGTGAAAGTGTAGTGACACGGACCCACAACAGGGGGCGCAAATGAACGGTCAATAGATGAGCCAAAAGGTGACAATTTAATGTTGTGAAACGTGCACAACGAACATACAGACAATCTCAGAATATAATTACAGTCAAATTACAAAGGTGACGTGTGGGCAGGCTCGAGGATAGAAGACGTCTGTCCTGAGAAGAGCCGGAACCACACGATTTCCGCCCCCACAGAACCTGGTGAATACTGGAGCCGCCAAGTCCCGAATTCCGGGTGATCACCGTCCCCGACCTGTCGGATCTGGTACTGCTGGCGAAGAACAAAGACAGTCAAGTGTGGGTGTGTGTACACCCAGTAACAACAGCGTGGGAATGCCACCTCCACCTCTCACGTCCACTATGTTGCAGAGTACCGCATGTGATTCTCAGGGGAAAAGAGTGACCGTCCTGCACTCAATCAGCCTCCACAGAAAAAGGGAACCGGTACTCCTGCAAACACTCACAATATACGATATATTGCAAAAGACACAAACGCTGAGGATATTACCTCCAATGAAGTATGATATCTCGGCGATGAGGTGGAGATGACGTCTGGTCTTTATGGAGTGCGATGATGAAGAATGTGTGACAGCTGGCAGGAATAATGAGTGACAGCTGTCACTCCCGGCTGTGTCCGTGGCGGCAGCGCCCTCTCGTGCCTGAAGCCCGCACTTCAGGCAGGGCGCCCTTTGGTGGTGGGCCGCAGTACATCCTCTTCTGGGCGGCCCACACAACAGGACCCCCCCCTCAACGGGCGCTCCTGTCGCCTGACCAGGCTTGTCCGGGTGTCTGCGGTAGAAATCGGCCAGGAGGGCCGGGTCCAGGATGAAGCTCCTCTTCACCCAGGAGCGTTCTTCGGGTCCATACCCTTCCCAGTCCACCAAATACTGGAACCCCCGGCCCATTCGCCGACGTCCAGGAGCTGGCGCACTGTCCAAGCCGGCTCCCCGTCAATGATCCGGGCAGGAGGCGGCGCCGGACCGGGAGCACAGAGGGGTGAGGTGTGGTGAGGCTTGAGTCTGGACACATGAAAAACCGGGTGGATCTGGCAGGACTGAGGATTTTGAGGATCTTGAAGGTCCAATGTACCGGTCCTTCAACTTGGGGGAGTCCACTTGGAGGGGGATGTCCTTCGTGGACAGCCACACCTCCTGCCCGGGGCTGGTAAGCAGGGGCCGGGGATCGCCGGCGGGTCTGCATGGGTCTTCGCTCTCGTCCGGGCCTTCAACAAGGCAGAACGGGCGGAGCGCCACCACCCGACGGCACTTCCGCAGGTGGGCCTGGACCGAGGGCACACCGACCTCTCCCTCCACCACGGGGAACAACGGGGCCTGATACCCCAAACACCACCTCAAATGGGGAGAGGCCGGTGGCAGAAGACACCTGGCTGTTATGCGCATACTTGATCCAGGCCAGATGGGTACTCCAGGCCGTCGGGTGCGCGGATGTGACACAGCGGAGGGTCTGTTCCAGTTCCTGGTTGGCCCGCTCTGCCTGTCCGTTCGTCTGTGGATGGTACCCGGACGAGAGGCTCACGGTGGCCCCCAGTTCCCTGCAGAAGCTCCTCCAGACGTGTGAGGAGAACTGGGGACCACGATCTGAGACGATGTCGGTAGGTATCCCATGCAGACGGACAACATGGTGGACCAGGAGGGCTGCTGTCTCCTGGGGCTGTCGGAAGCTTCGGGAGGGCCACGAAGTGGGCTGCCTTGGAGAATTGGTCCAGTATCGTTGAAGATGGTGGTGTTGCCCTGGGACGGCGGGAGGCCCGTGATGAAATCCAGGCCGATGTGGGGACCAGGGCGATGAGGCACAGGAAGCGGTTGGAGTAGTCCCTTGGGCCTTCCTGTGGTCAGCCTTGCCCCTGCACAGGTGGTGCAGGCCTGGATATACTCCCGGACGTCGGCCTCCATAGACGCCCACCAGAAGCGCTGCCGGACACTGCCACGGTCCTTCACACCCCTGGATGACAGGAGAGCTTGGAACCGTGACAGAAGTCCAAGACTGCAGCTCGGCCTCTGGTGGGACGTATAAACGTTTCTTCGGACCTGTACCTGGGTCCGGGCTCCGTGCCAGGGCCTCCCGGGACGATCTTCTCCACGTCCAGGTGAGGGTGGCCACGATAGTGGACTCCGGCAGGATGGGCTCCGGTGGATCCGACAGTGCCGTTTTTGACCTCCTCTTCGTGTACCCGGGACAAGGCATCCGACCTCTGGTCTTGGTCCCGGGGCGATAGGTGATCCAGAAGTCAAAAACGCCCGAAGAACAGTGACCAGCGGGCTTGCCTGGGGTTCAGCCGCTTGGCGGTCCTGATATACTCCAGGGTTCCGATGGTCAGTGAAAACCGGTGAACGGCACAGACGCTCCCTCCAAACAGGTGTCTCCACTCCTCAAGAGCCTCTTTCACCGCAAGGAGTTCTCGATTGCCGACGTCATAGTTCCGTTCAGCCGGGGTCAACCTGCGTGAAAAGTAGGTACACGGGTGAAGAACCTTATCGGTCTCTCCGCTCTGGGACAGCACAGCTCCTATCCCTGAGTCAGAGGCGTCCACTTCAACCACGAACTGGCGGCTAGGGTCGGGCTGCACCAAAACTGGCGCAGTAGAGAACCGTCGTTTCAACTCCTTGAACGCGGCTTCGCACCGATCCGACCAGGTGAAGGGGACTTTTGGAGAGGTCAGGGCTGTCAGGGGGCTAACTACCTGACTGTAGCCCTTAATGAACCTCCTATAGAAATTAGCGAAGCCGAGGAACTGTTGCAGCTTCCTACGGCTTGTTGGTTGGGGCCAATCTCTCACCGCCGCAACCTTGGCCGGATCAGGGGCAACGGAGTTAGAGGAAATGATAAACCCCAGGAAGGACAAAGACGTGCGGTGAAACTCGCACTTCTCGCCCTTCACAAACAGTCGGTTCTCTAATAACCGCTGCAGGACCTGATGTACATGCTGGACATGGGTCTCAGGATCTGGAGAAAAGATGAGAATATCGTCCAGATATACGAAGACGAATCGGTGCAGGAAGTCCCGCAAGACGTCGTTAACCAACGCTTGGAACGTCGCGGGGGCGTTGGTGAGGCCGAACGGCATGACCAGGTACTCAAAGTGACCTAACGGGGTGTTAAATGCCGTCTTCCATTCGTCTCCCTTCCGGATCCGAAGCAGGTGATACGCATTTCTAAGATCGAGCTTAGTAAAGATTTTGGCTCCATGCAGGGGGGTGAACACGGAATCCAACAATGGCAACGGGTATCGATTGCGAACCGTAATCTCATCAGCCCCCTGTAATCAATGCATGGACGGAGTCCGCCATCTTTCTTGCCCACAAAAAAGAAACCTGCCCCCATCGGGGAGGTGGAGTTCCGGATCAGCCCGGCAGCTAATGAGTCCCGGATGTAGGTCTCCATTGATTCGCGCTCAGGTCGTGAGAGGTTGTACAGCCTGCTGGACGGGAACTCAGCGCCTGGAACCAAATCAATGGCACAATCGTATGGACGGTGCGGGGAAGGGTGAGTGCCAGATCCTTGCTGAAGACGTCAGCAAGATCGTGGTACTCAACCGGCACTGCCGTCAGATTGGGAGGGACTTTTGACCTCCTGGCAGGTTTCGCTCCACTAAACCACCACCCCAGACGGCCAATCAATCCGGGGATTGTGTTTCAACATCCAAGGGAAGCCCAAAATCATGCGGGAGGTAGAAGGAGTTACAAAAAACTCAATCTCCTCCCGATGGTTTCCAGACACCACCAGAGTTACTGGTTGTGTCTTGTGTGTGAGTAAAGGGAGGAGGGTGCCATCTAGTGCCCGAACCTGCAATGGCGAAGGAAGCGCCACCAGAGGGAGCCCTACCTCCCTTGCCCATCTGCTGTCTAGCAAATTCCCTTCTGACCCCGTGTCCACCATTGCTGGGGCTTGAAGGGTTAAATCCCCGCTCAGGATTGTGACTGGGAGTCGTGTGGCAATCTGTGTGTGTCTCAATTGAATGTTTTGACCCCCCCTTAGCCCAGTCTCTAAGGGCGAGTGTTGTCGTTTTGGCCGTTTGGGGCAGTTTTTCTGTATGTGCTCCTTTGAGCTGCAGAGAAAACACTCCCCGCGGCTCAACCTCCTCATTTTGGCCCTGTGCGTTTCCCTAACAACGTCAGCAGGGGGAGCTGTTACCCCACGGAGCGCTGTGGCTGTGGAGCATGGGGAGGGCGGCGCCTTTTCGAACCCGGAAGGGAGAGGGGCGGCGCGTATCCGGTCACGTCCTTCGCCTCGCTCCCGACGGCGTTCCTCCAACCGATTGTCTAACCGTATAACGAGATTGATAAACCCATCTAAATCCCGTGGTTCCTCCTTAGCTACCAGCTGCTCCTTCAGAACCAACGACAGTCCGTTTATGAAGGCGGCTCGGAGCGCAACGTTATTCCAGCCGGACCTCGCAGCCACGATGCGGAAGTTGACTGCATAAGCGGCTGCGCTCTCGCGTCCCTGTCTCATTGACAGCAGCACGGTTGAAGCGGTCTCCTCCTCTGTTAGGGTGATCAAACACTGTTCTGAACTCCCCCACAAACCCAGTGTATGCTGATAACAACCGTGAGTTCTGTTCCCAGAGTGCCGTAGCCAGGCGCGTGCCTTACCCCGAAGCAGAGCAATCACATAAGCTATTTTACTAGCATCTGACGCGTACATGACGGGACGTTGTGCGAAGACGAGCGAACATTGCATGCGAAAGTCCGCGCAACGTCTCCACACAACCTCCGTATGGCTCAGGAGGGGCTTATGTAGCTTCAGGGGATGGTGGGAGGGGTTGTTGAACCACCACTGGAACGTTCATATTCTGCACAGGGTCGGCAGGAGGAGGAGCTGCAGCAGTGCCCTGAGCGCTCGCCGCCACCTGCGCGGAGAGAGCCTCCACCCTGCGGTTCAGGAGGATGTTTTGCTCGGTCATTTGATCCAACCGAGCCGTAAAGGCGGTGAGAATGTGCTGTAGCTCACCAATCACGCCTCCTGCAGACGCCTGCGCTCCCTGCTCTCCCGTTGGTCGTTCAACAGCCGGGTGACGCCCCTCGGAGTCCATGAGCTGGCCGAGATATCCTGTTGTGAAAGTGTAGTGACACGGACCCACAACAGGGGCGCAAATGAACGGTCAATAGATGAGCCAAAGGTAACAATTTAATGTTGTGAAACGTGCACAACGAACATACAGACAATCTCAGAATATAATTACAGTCAAATTACAAAGGTGACGTGTGGGCAGGCTCGAGGATAGAAGACGTCTGTCCTGAGAAGAGCCGGAACCACACGATTTCCGCCCCCACAGAACCTGGTGAATACTGGAGCCGCCAATGTCCCGAATTCCCAGGTGATCACCGTCCCCGACTGTCGGATCTGGTACTGCTGGCGAAGAACAAAGACAGTCAAGTGTGGGTGTGTGTACACCCAGTAACAACAGCGGTGGGAATGCCACCTCCACCTCTCACTCAATATGTTGCAGAGTACCGCAGTGATTCCTCAGGGGAAAAGAGTGCCGTCCTGCACTCACTCAGCCTCCACAGAAAAAGGAACCGGTACTCCTGCAAACACTCACAATATACAGATATATTACAAAAGACACAAACGGCTGAGGATATTACCTCCAATGAAGTATGATATCTCGGCGATGAGGTGGAGATGACGTCTGGTCTTTATGGAGTGTGATGATGAAGAATGTGTGACAGCTGTCAGGAATTAATGAGTGACAGCTGTCACTCCCGGCTGTGTCCGTGGCGGCAGCGCCCTCTCGTGCCTGAAGCCCGCACTTCAGGCAGGGTGCCCTTTGGTGGTGGGCCAGCAGTACATCCTCTTCTGGCGGCCCACACAACAATTTTGTTACATTGTCAAGGAATTAGGCTTGAGTCAAAGAAGTGTCTGGGATAAAATCCATCAGTTTATTGTTAGGTGTTTGCTTTCTGTGCAAAACAGCACAGAACCAAACTTTCCAGTCTGGTGGAGGATGTCGCTGCAGCTGTATTGCAAACCCCAGTCTGAGCGCGGCCTAGTAGGATGAAAAACAAGTCTGCACGCTCTCTGGCTAGGAAGCAATCTGTGTTGAATCTGGTTTAAGATGGACTGCAAACCCCAGTGTGAACGGTGTTGTGGCGCGCAATCTAGAGTTGGCAATTCCTCCAGAGAAGAAAGAGAACAGTCAGCAATCTTTTGAGCTGTCAATCACTCTCTGCATTTTTTATTTATTTATTTATTTTTGTGTGCTGCAGAACATCCAGTGCACCACACAGTCATGACGTACACAAGGATGCTTTCAGTGGGAGAGCGGTAGAAAAGCACGAGCTGTTCATTACAAACACAACCATGAACATATCTCTAATAGAAAATCTTAAAGGTAGCGCTTTAACATTCTCCTGACCCCCCTGAACTCCTCTCTCCAGTCCACTCCTCTCAGTTGTTGTGAGAGTGTCTCCTCACATCCCAGATTTATGGCACCAAGTCACTTTAGATCTACTTCACCTGATTTCCTTGCTAAGACTCAGCTGTTTCTGTCCGTGCACGTTAAGCTGCTCAGCGTTGTCATCCTCACTGCTTTCTGGGTCTGTTGTGTTGACTCGTCTTTGACTTTGGCCCACTAACAATTTAGTGACTGTGGAGTTTGAGAGGTGCTGCAAAGAGGAATGGTCAAAACTGCCCAAAGATAGGTGCGCAAAGTTTATGGCATCAAATTCAAGAAGACCTGAGGCTGTAATTTCGGCCAAAGATGCATCAACAAAGTATTGAGCAAAGAGTGTGAATACTTATGTACACGTGATTTCTTAGTTCTTTATTTCTAAGAAATTTGGAAAAATTTCAAAAAACATTTTTCATGTTGTCATTATGGGGTTCTGTGAGTAGAATTTTGCGGGAAAGAAATGAATTTACTCCATTTTGGAATAGGGCTGTAACATAGCAAAATGTGGAAAAAGTGAAGCGCTAGAAATACCTTCCAGATACACTATAAAAGATAACATAAAAATCAGTTATAATTTTGAGGAGCGATTGAGAGGTTTTGAGTCTGACCCAATAAAAGTAGGTCATGGGTCTCCATCTTTTGCATTCTGAGAAACCAACATTTCTGAAGAATGCATGAGGTTTTGACTTCCTGGGTGCAATGTTGAGAAAGTTTGGCTTCTGGTTGATTTTTTTTTAAATGGTAAATGTCAGTTTATTCAAGAATCAAACATCATGTACTCACTGCACATCTCCGGCCACAGCTTTCATTTCCACAGCAACCGCAGCAGTCGTTATTCTTCAGGCCCAGAAAAACCAGAGCTGGGAAGATCATCTATCACACACACACACACACACACACTGTTTGTTCCTTTTCAGATCACTAAATCACTAAAACAATTTATAAATTGCCTACAAGAGGAAAATAAGCTAATTCCAAATCACTTCCTTTAGCTATGAAAAGTTCCTCAACTAGTCACTCATTAAACTGATTTATATCCTCTTAAACAAACACTTCTTTTACAAATTGTAATAAAAATATTCATCATATACAGTAATGTGCAAAAGTCTTAAACACCATGTTTCTGGAGAAATGTTTTTATTTTTTTTTTCTTTAGTGTACTATATCAGTAAACATTCATATTTGATCAGTTTAAATATTACTTAATAATTATAAAAAAACAGAAAATATCAATAAAGAAATAAATAAAATAAAAAATGATAGAGATTTTATTAAACAAACTAATATATTAAAATAAGATATTTACAGATGAAGGAAAAAACAAACAAACTCTTTGTTTTGCAGCTTTGCTGTCGAGGACATGATTCCATAAAGGCACCCCCCCCCCCCCCCCCCCAAAAAAAAAATAATAATCAGAGTAATTAATCAGTCAACATGATGTTTATTCTCACACATGAATTCAGTTTTAAAATCAAAGGTCACAGGAGGTGTCTGCTTTGATTAAGTAGCTGATATGTAGAAACATCTCATTTTTGCTGTATCAGTTCAATGTATTTATAAAGTGCCAAATCACAAAATAAGTCTTCCCAGTGTGCTTCACGAGGGTGATGTGTAACCTTACCGACCCCACTGAGCGAGCACGTAGGCAACAGCAGTAAGAAATGTTGCTTTACTTCTGTTGTATAACATTTGCTGAGAAGTTGTCTGCTTCAGAAATAAAATGTGCTACTTATTACTGAATTCAAATATCCATCCATCCATTTTCTTCCGCTTTATCCGGAGTCGGGTCACTGGGGCAGCAGCTCAAGCAAAGCCGCCCAGACCTCCCGATCCACACACACCTCCCCCAGCTCCTCCGGGGGAACCCCAAGGCGTTCCCAAGCCAGCCGAGAGATGTAATCCTTCCAGTGTGTCCTGGGTCTTCCCCAGGGCCTCCTCCCAATGGAACGTGAATTCAAATATGTCAATAAAAAAAGGTCATTTGACTATTGTTTCCAAGATATTTTTACATTTTATACCTATAATTATACTGTGCTGATAGAAGAGTTTTGATGATAGATCACGAACGTAGGTCTTTTCATGTTTCTCTGCTTGTTTATACAATATTCCATTTGTCCTTTAAAAATGCTTTAAAAATCAGCGAAAGTGTTCGACCTTCATCTTTAGTAGCACAGTTGTAGTATATCTTAAAAACTAGAGACATGCAATAATTTCAAACATCATTTTCATTCTCAGTGGCCCAACATTAGTAAAGTTTGACTAGATTTATTTTGGAAGCATTTTGGTTGTAGTCCAGTGTAATTAAGGATTTGTTGGACTTAATAAAATGGAAAACATTTTGAATTAAACATCAGGAAAATTTCCTGTGCTGTTAAGAAGAAATAAGAGTAGATGCTGCTTGTCTTTTCCCCCTCTGTGATTAATACGGCCCACAACATGCTCCTTACAGCCAATGTCAGTGTTGGCAGATTGTGACGGACAGTTCTCTAATTCAGTTCTCATGTTCTTACCAGAACCCCAGATCCCAGAATGCCTCCAAAGTAGAAGACTTGTGCGGTGATGTGCTCGGTCGCCACGGGCTGTCCACCAGGGAAGAAGAGCAGGATGTTGCACAGCACACATACAATGGCCAGTGGAATCAAAGTGATCCCAAGACATTTGGCAAAGCTGCCCGAACACATTCTGACTCCAAATGTAAAACTCTTTCAGGTAGCAACTCCTCAAAGCACTTTAAAGATGAAAATATGGAAAACCGGTTGCCCAAAAAGCATCAAGGAACCAGTTTGTGCCACTCTGGATGATATCCCTGTTATGCCTCTTCTGCTTTTGGCTTCTTCAAACCCCTTCAGTCGTCACTGCAGAAAGTCCTCACCTGTCTCGTCTCCGAGTACGGGTGGAGTTATATTTGAGGATTTATGGCCACTTTTTCTTGCCTATGTGATGCCCCGTCCTGACGTTTACAGCAGCCAGCTGTAATATGTTGAGATCACACTCACACATGTGCAAACACACATGCACACGCATGTGTGTTTGCAATGCATTAATGTTAGGCTACGCGCACACACACACAGAGTGATGACCCTGTGGTTAATGATCTACCAGGTGTTGGGTGCACATGGAGACTGAAGGGATAGCAACAGAGCGCCGCTTCACACAGCAGCAGCCGCCTGATCTACTGTCTGAAAAAGGGTTTTCTTTGTTAGAACTCTTTCATCTGATGTGTCACAGCTGTTTAAAAATGCTCAAAGTTAAAACAACAATGAAACAAAATGCGTTCATAAAGTGAAACAAAAAATCCTGACTATAAGTGCTGGACACAGTTATTGGCAACCTTTGATCAATTTACAGCAAATCATCACTTTTACGGTTAGTTTTGCGTTGATATTGCTGGCGTGATATACAGTCAATTTAATTTCAATTTATTTTCATTTATATAGTGCCAAATCACAACAGAGTTGCCTCAAGGCGCTTCATGCAAGTAAGGTCTAACCTTACTAACCCCCAGAGTAACAGTGGTAAGGAAAAACTCCCTCTGAGGAAGAAACCTCAAGCAGACCAGACTCAAAGGGGTGACCGTTTGCTTGGGCCATGCTACAAACATAAATTACAGAACAATTCCCAAAACGAATATACAGGAGGGTCGCCAGCACAAATACAACTCCCATCTCTGGATGGAGCTGCACCTTAAACAGAGAGAAAACACAGAACCAGGCATCAGAAAGACAAGAAATACTGTATAATTTGTCAGCATTAAACAACAAGAAAAACAGGAAATACTAAGGTGATCACTGGCCACTAGCCCTAAACTTCACTAAAAGACACAGAATTTAGGTAAAGTTGATGCCACGGCATGCTCCGTTTCCTAATAAAATTAATTGAAAGAGTAAAAAGCGTAAAACAAGCCGTATGAAAGGGAAAATAAGTGCGTCTTAAGTCTGGACTTGAACGTCTCCACAGAATCTAACTTGTTTTTTTGACGCAGGGAGATCATTCCACAGAACAAGGGCACGATAAGAGAAAGCTCTGTGACCTGCAGACTTTTTATTCACCCTAGGGACACAAAGTAGTCCTGCACCCTGAGAACGTAAAGCCCGGGCTGGTACGTAAGGTTTAATTAGGTCAGCTAGGTAGGGAGGTGCCAGTCCATGAACAATTTTATAGACTAGTAGCAGAACCTTAAAATCTGATCTCACCAGGACAAGAAGCCAGTGAAGGGATGCCAAAATGGGTGAAATGTGGTCAAACTTTCTACTTCATGTCAAAAGAGCTGTGAAAAAGTTTCTGCACCCTTGAGCTTTTACATGTTTGAATTTTTGTTAGAACATCAAAAAACAAAACAAGAAATTCAGTTTTTTTATGTTTAAAATTTCTAAAATGATGCCCTTTAAACTCACAGTGAAAAATAATCTCTACATCATGAATTAAAAGTAATGAAAAATCTGAAAGTCAAAATGATGATGTGAATAAGTAAGTGCACCTTTTAGTATAACAGATGTAAATCATCACTTTTACATCCAGTGTTCTTCAGACGAATCAGGGGATGGATACAGGAACATTTCCAAGACACGGATTATGTTTTGAATTATGTTATTTATGCCAGTTATGAAGAAATACAAACAGTATGGTCCTGTAGGGTAAATCTGTGTGGAGGAGACAGTTCTCAAAAACTCAGGGACCCTGCAAGAAGGCGGCCAGTGAGGGAAGCACCAAGACACCCAAACGACCCTGAAGAAGTTATAGGCTTCTGTGGCTGCAACTGAAGAAACTGTGTATAGTGAAAGTTTAGATATTTGCATCACCGGTTATAGAACATCATGGTGGAGGGGCACAGAGAAGAATTTTCTTAAAAATTTCAGTCACTCCGTTTTTGAGAACTGCTTCCTCCAGACAGATTTACGACAGAGTACCACACTGTTTGTATTTCTTCAAGATTGATAGAAATGAAGTCTAAGACATATTCAGTGACTTAGAACTGTTCACATATCCATCCCCTGACTTGTCTAAAGAAATCTGGCTGTAAAAGTGATGATTTGCTGTAAATTGATCAAAGGGTGCCAATAAATGGTGCACACATTTTATGTTAGTATTTTTTGTTTCACTTTATAAAAGCATTTTGTTTCTTGTTGCTAAATAACTTTGGACATTTTTAAACATATTTTGATTAAACAAAATTGCTTTGTTTGCATTTATTTCTGACCATATTTTTAAATTGTCTACATCAGTTGTAGGGTTACAAACAATTTGGTCCACGTGTATAACAGCAATGCCTCACAATCACACACTGATGTCAGCATGCTGCCATGTAAGTTGGGCAACTGTACACATGAGCAACACTGATCAACGGTGATAGTAATAATAATAATAATAATAATAATAATAATAATAATAATAATAATAAAATGTTCATAATGACAACTGCCAGTCTCTGACTCGTTCTCTTCAAATGTGAAGATTTACTCCTTAACAACAACAAAAATGAAATCAATCATTTCAATACTAAAAAAAAAAGAAACAATTTGATATATCTATGTGAACTTTTAATGATATTTTACAGAGTGAAACATTAAAATGGGTTTAATTATTCAAATAGATTATTTGACCGAACAACTGAAACAGAACAAGTGAAAATTAAAAGTAAAACTGGAACCACAGATTTTGGGGGCTGTCATGTTCATCAATCAGTCCTCTTACTATATTGTTTACAGACATCCTGAAGTGTGGCGGTGATGCTGCGGTTGCCATAGCAGCAGCATTGGCGGTAACAGAGCCATGCAGCACTGCACTTGGTGGAGACGCCTTCTGCTTGTTCTACAATGGAAACACCGGAGAGATTCGTGGAATTAACAGCAGGTGGAGAATCCTCTTTTGCTTCTGTTCCTGCCTCCATCGTAGAGGATACTTCCATGATCTTCTCTCTGTGTCCTCAGTGGCCGTTCACCCCGCACCCAGAACCTCTGGACGTCCTGACAAGTCGTGGTTACAGTGCAGAGAGTTTGATACTTTGAATATGACGGTACCGGGGGCCCCTGCATGCTCGAGTGATACCATGCAACTGTTTGGTAGTGGGAAGGAGGGACTCTGTTTTGTCTGTTTTTTAAGGAACAGACTCATTAAGAAACCATGCAGATGTCATCGTAACATACATTACTGACTCAGCCTTCAAATACATCAATAGCACCTCCAACAGAAACAGTCAAATTACCCGTTTATAAAGTCATCACCCTTCATGGCATCATGTAGCTACAAAAGTTTGCCGCTTCTTGACAGAATCCACTGTTTACTATTCTACGCCTTTCAGCCACCAGGCTAAGCTGGAACTCCTGTCAGGCCAGAAATAGGAGGGAGTATTCAGTGAATACCACTGGGCCTGAAATATTTTTAGGGGAAATACTGGAATCTCTGTTACGTTGTGCTACAAACACCTATTTTCAGGCCCAAATGGTAAATGGACTGCATTTATATAGCGCTTTTCCATCTGCATCAGATGGTCAAAGCGCATTACACAAGGCCCCCACTACACACCGGGAGCAACTAGGGGATTAAGGACCTTGCCTAAGGGCCCTTAGTGATTTTCTGGTCAGACCGGGATTTGAACCGAGGATCCTCTGGTCTCAAGCTCAATGCTTAACCATCACCTCCTCAATATTGGTGACTCCCCCAACTGCTAAAGTCCCATTCCGACATGCACAATTTTTGACCACGACATGACTATGACTATCAATTCATAGCAAGTCTTGGTGTCTGGGAGTCTTGGTCGCTTTTGATAAGACGGTTGAAGATGCTGTCAAGAACTGTTGTGGAAATTCTATAAATCCTCTTGCTGTTCTTGCTTTGACTTTCTGCCATCTTGAAGGCAATCCTGGACATTTTTTGGATGTTTGTGTTAAGTTGTGGTTCTGGACCAGCTGTCATGCTGCTTTTATTCAAAATCGCGAAGCATCGTGCACATTCTTTCATACTTCTAGCCCCATCTTCCAAAGTCTCACTTGAGTCTTGATGGGGTCTTATGCGATCTTACTGGAGTTTTCATGGTGTTATGTTAAATCATAGTGGTTCTTCTGGGCTCAGGCATGATGAATCATCTACAGTCTTGACGTTGTCATAGAGAAGTCTTCTGAAATGATTTTTGAACCCCTGTTTCCACATCCATAATATTAGATCACAACACCACCATGACTATCAAATTGCGACAGGTCCTCTGGATAGTTGTGATGTTCTTGGTGAGCCTTGAACACTCTTGATAATTCCTGATGGCAACAGTTGGAACAGTTGAACTTTTACAAATCCTCTTGCTCTCATCTTGATCGTGCTTTGTTGCCATCTTGAAAGCAATTAGGACATTCTTGAATATTTGTGTCAATTTAAGCAGCAACACTGCAGGACTGCACCACATAGTCTTGATGGGCTTCATCCAGTCTTACTAGAGTCTTGATGATGTCATGCTAAATCATAGTGCTTCTTGGTTCAGTCGCGATCATTCGTCTTCAGCATCATAATAAGTTCATGCTGTCGTGGGTAAATCTTGATTTGGCAGGATGTGGTCAAGCTTCACTATGATAATTCTGACTGTGGATTCCTGGACAGTCCTGGTAAATATTGGGAATGTGGCAATAGGACTTAAAACACCAATAACTCTTTTTATGAAACTCCTGTATGTTTGTGCCTCTCCTCTGAAACCTTCTGCTTTTCTTCTGTGCAAATAACAAACACAAAGTTGAAAAAATACCAGTGAGTTTCATTGCTTCTCTGTTGGAATCACTGAGTGGAATTTCTTTTGCAAACCAGCTAATGCTGTCCGACATTTCCTGTCAAAACAGTGACTCACATTACGTGTTGAGTTGGGTGTCCTATGAGGTAATACGAGTGTGTTTCCTGGTTGTTTCCCCAGCTGTCCCTGCAAGTGCTGCTGAGTCGGGCAGTGGAACTGGTAGAGGTGGGGTTTCCTGTTGCAGAGGTAACGGCTTACCACTGGGCGAAGTCTGTGGCCATCCTGCAAAACCCTGGCAAGGATCTAGGTGGAGACCTGCTGATTGATGGTCATGCACCAAAGCATGGACAAGTTTTCAGAAACCACGCCCTGGCACTGGCACTGAAGGTAAAACCTGGAGTTCAAAGACAAAATTTTAATGCAACAACAGATGGAGGAAAATATACCTTCCTAATGTGACAGAAACAATATAGGACCTCAATGAACCAAATATACTGTCCTGTATCCTCTCACAAGTTGTTTGCTTTTGCTATATGACCTTGCATGAACTCAGAGGTGGGTAATTAACCTAGACCCTATAACAATTCTGGATTGTTTCCTAAACTAAACAATGAGCGTTTCAGGAATGAAAACTACGTTTCTACGGAATATGAGCAAACAGGGACACTCCTGTCTGTGAGAGTCCAGAAGTAGCGTTTGTGTCATCGTTAAGGTATGTCAAGGTGCCATATTAATTAATTATGTACTAAATGACTCTGCTGCCTTGACGTGTCAGGAGCTCAGTCATCAATATCGCAAATAAAGCACGAACGCTGCCAAGCACATACACAACATCCTGAGGAACATAAAACAATGGAACATTGATGAATGGTTTCCATGGCGTCACAGCAGTCATTCCTTAGCGATGATGGCGTGCATCACACGGTACACGCCCTCTGGATCATTTGATCCATCGACAGGACTGATAACGTCACTCACATGTTGATTCTCTTCCAGTTTTAAGGGCTGTTTCATGAAACCTAGATAGCAGATTAAGATGGGCCTGTTCAGTAATCCAGGCTGATTTTAGCAGTGATTTGGTCATTAACAACATGAAATGAACATAAGCAATACATGTTATCATGCAGATTTATTCTGTGCAGCTCAGCTTGACTAATTCTGCTCTCTCTCATACTGGTTCAGTCAGCTGTCACTCAAAATAACTCCAGCGCGTGTGATTTTTATTTATTTTTTCTTTCATCCTCCTGGTTTTTTTTTGCTTTATTTAAGTCACATTAAAATACCACAAAAAATGTATTGCGACACTTACTGTTTTATCATTGTGAACATTATATTTTACCATTTTATTCATAATTAACACTTACTAGGGTGTTCCCTGGAGGATAGCATGACTTTGCTGATACTCTGTAGCTGATAATGAAAGGTGGGCTGATAATGTCATTATCTGCCCACTGCTTTGGTACGCTCTGGAACTGAGTACTTTTGTTTAATGCAGTGGTATTGTTGTACTCATCTAGCGTAGTGCAGATTGTGGCTGTACCCTGTTTAAGAGCAGTAGCATTAGTACCCAACACATCTGACTTTGGTAAAGCCTGTGTCATGCTCATGTTCCTGTATCGCGAGTTAGCTTGCTAACGTCTCGTTAAGATGTCTTGTAAATCACTGCAGTGCCATTATCTGGGTGCAAAACTGAGTTTTAACATTTAGTATATAGTATATATGTTTATTTGAAATGGGACAATGCATATTAATGAACATTGTTACATGTAAATATGCCGAATTATAGCAGGATGCTAATTTCCATCCGTAGTCCCAGTAACATAGAAACAGACTAAGAACACACAACATACCAAAATAAATTAATCATGACAGAAAAACAATTAAAACAGAATATATATACAAATATGTAGTTAATAAGCAGCCGACAGGTGGAGGAACCAAAAGAGTTTTATGATAGGTGTTGAGGTGCAAAAGTACTGTATTAAAGTGACAAATGCTACGTGCAAAGTGCTTCAGTGCCTGGTTGTAATTGCACATTACAGTACTAGGTTGTATTGCACGTTGCCCAATATACTCATTTGCACATGCACAAGTGTAAATATTGCACAGGGTGTCATACACAAGTTTATTGTGTAAAGACTACTATACATATAACTGAAAAAGAAACTTGAATGGTGACTCCACAGTTTAATTGTTTTTTAGGCCACAGATGGTTGTCTAAAATTTAAAAGTGTTTATTTCTAAATGGTAAAAGGACTGCATTTATATAGCGCTTTTCCATCTGCATCAGATGCTCAAAGCGCTTTACAATGATGCCTCGCATTCACCCATTCACACAAACACACTCACACACCGATGTCAGGGTGCAGCCTTGCAAGGCGTTCACTACACACCGGGAGCAACTAGGGGATTAAGGCTGGGGTTTGAATCAAGGATTCTCTGGTCTCAAGCCCAATACTTAACCACTAGACCATCACCTCCCACTAACTCACTAACATTTAGAAAATATAAGAGAAAAACTACTAAACATTTCATATTTACACAGAAATACAGCTGTCTTGGGAGCGTATTCTACCTTATGGGATTTTTTTTTTCGGCGTCCAACCAACATACGTCATGCTGTCATCACACCGCTTTCACTCGGATTGGTCATCACTGTGTCGCATCACTGGATGTTCTTCGCGTGAGGAGTCATAGTCGATATGGTTTATATATGATTGTGTGGTGTAAGTGAGAATAACAATAATAACATGATTTCATTCTGAGCCCGAATGATGGACAGATGGCGGACAAACCATAGCGCCTTCCAAAATCATGTTATTGTATAATTATTATTCATATGAGAGTCATTGTTATTGATAGGTTTGATGACTAGCGTGTTAAGTTTAATGGAATTGGTGGATCATGTTATCAGTTTATTTAAATCATACTAGAGCCATGGAAATAATTGTACAATTTATGAAAGTGTGTGTACATCTACATCTGGCTACATCCAGGTTGTTGCCACTAATAAGCTCCTCCAGTGATTATAAATAAGTCCGGTGTGGTTGGCTCTGTCTCCTGTCGACTCCAACAAACACGTACTGTTAGATCTAATCTACCTTATCAAGCAGGTACCTACTTCATTCCCGTATACTGCATTTATGGTATGCATGCAGTTCACAAAATATGGGACTAATGAATTAGAGGGAAATAGAAGTCGTGCTATTTGAAAAATATTGTGAATGGAAATCTTTGATTCTCAGTCTACAAAATATTCTTGTACTTGTTTACTGTAAGAACTTATTTATACGGCGCCAAATCACAACATAAGTCACCCTGCTGATTCCAGATCTGTTTATTCTAATCAAGGATTTCCTTATGCGGTAAGTCGAAAGATTTCTGCATAAAAATATTATCACAGGGAATAACCCTTTGTATGCTGGTACTGATTGGGATCTAGATGAGGAGTCAAAGAATGAACTGAATGATAATTTGAATAACATATGTTGGTATTGGTTGTGTGTTAATAGGAGCTTTGGTGAATGTGGCAAACCAGCGTTTTACCAAGGCAGAGTGACCCAGGCCATCGTTGATGTCATCGGAAAATGTGGAGGAGTCATGAACCTGGATGACCTCAGCAGCCATGACAGTGAGGTCATTACCCCCATAAGTACACAGTATAAGGTGAGGCAGACATCTCTGATGGTTTATTATGGAATAGCACAGTGCTGCATATGGTCAGCACAGTGACTGACTTCGCTGTTTGTTCAGGGTGTACGTCTGTGGGAGCCTCCTCCAAACACTCAGAGATTGGCTGCCCTGCTGCTGCTTAACATCCTGCAGAATTTTCCTCTCAAAGGTAATCTCAGGAAGTAGACAGGTCCACACGAGGCCTCATTCTTAAAGATGTAACGTGAATAGAGGAGAACAGATTTTTATTGTCTTTGTAAAGCAATGCCAGGCAATATCATACTGTGAAAGGCAGTTCAGCATGTCTTCTGGTGGTGATATATACAAAAAAATACAGGATAATAATCATAATAATAATCAACATATACAAGATAGCATGAGCAGCATAATATGTATGAGTGACTAAAGACTGACCAGGATTGATGTGAATGAATGAATTGTATTTGTCACACATACTTAACAAAAAATCTCTCATAAAACAAAAACAAAACCAAAACCAAACAAAAAACTCGTAGGCAGTTTCCCAGTTTTGCGCGGCTGAAAGGATGTAGGCAGAAGCAAAAGCTTATAAACATCCACCCCTTTTACCATTTGCTATATATATATAATGCGTTATATGTTATTGCATTTATAGAGTCTTGGGGATGGGGTGGGGGCATTAATCCTGGGAGTTATTGGACTTTGTGTGGGGGGGCATCATTCCGGGAGTATCGGTTTAGGGGAGGACAGGGAGGTGAGGGAGTGATGCATTTGATGGTCTGTGGAAAGAAGCTGTGATTGAGTCTATTTGACCTTGTTTTCATTGTCTGATAACTGTTCCCGGAGGGGAGGGGGGAGAACAGGTGGTGTCCAGGATGAGTGAGACCCTTTATGATGTTCCTGGCCTTCTTTTGGAGTCGGCTACTTTAGATGTCTCTGGGGGGAAAGGGGGGTGGGTAGTGTTGTCCTGATGATTCTCTTTGCCACCCTCATCACCTGCTGTAGGTCCTTCCTGTCCTCTGCAGTGCAGCTGGTGAACTACACTGTCCAGCAGTAGGTCAGGAGACCCTCTATGGCTGTCTGGTAAAAGTTAATCAGCAGGTGATGAGGGATATGAGCCTGCTTTAACTTCCTGAGGAAGTAAAGTCTCTGTTGAGCCTTCCTCCTCTGATAGGAGGTGTTAACAGACCAGGTGAGGTAGACTGAGATGTGTTCTCCAAGGACTTGAAGCTCTCTACCCTCTCATATCCTCTCCGTTGATGCAGCGGGCAGAGTGTGTGGTGTGTTTAGACTTTCTGAAAAGCCACAATCAGTTCCTTGGTTTTTGTACTGTTCAAATCTAGGTTATTATTATGATTGTAGGAAGGAAGGAAGGAAGGAAGCCTTCTTAAAGGGATCTTGCATTACCAAACCAAATAATGTTTTTCATATTTATCTCCTCCAAAGAAGTTGTCCTTGCCCTTCAATTTTATTTTTGTTGGTCTATTAGGGGGATTATTTGAAAGTAACCTGCGATTGTAAAGGATAGAACTGGGTATTAACCCCCGTTGCCTGACGTGTGCCGGATGCTACGGCGTCAAAACGCCGCTTTATTTGGCGGATTTAGCAGCGTTTTATCCGCGTATTTGCGGCTAGTACGGCGCTCAAAACGCCGGCGAAATGCTCCGCCCCTTTCCACCGCGAAAACAGCCGGAACTACCGCGAACTTCGGTCTATGTACTACCCGCCGACAAAACCGTCTATGTGTAACCTGGGCTTAAGTCAGCCATTTGTCAGAACAGCAGTTGAAAAAGTTGAGTCTAGCCTGAAATGCAAAAGGGTGTATCCAGGTAAAGTGAAAACTGTTTATTAATATTTTTTAATGTTTGCAGCATGATGCTATTCTGACGCTTACCTTAGCTTTCTTCTGTTTTGACGATGTTACTTATTACTAGGATATTGTCAATGAAGGGCTCATTCCTGTTGTCAGTGGGACAGAAGTTGTTCTATTTAATACAGTTTATTTACATAACACCAAATCACCACATAAGTCACCCCATGGTGCTTCACAAAGGTAAACTCTAACCTTACCCACCCCTTGAGCAAGCACATTTGCAACAGTGGTAAAGAAAGACTCCCTCAGTCAGTTTGATTGTATGAAGAAATCTCAAGCAAACCAGACTCAGAGAGGGGACCACCTTTCTATGACAAGTAACAAATCAAACAATATAGACCTGGGTTTGATTCCTGATCAAGATACCTGTCTGTATTTTTGGCCACCCAGCTATAAATGGGTACCAACCAGCCTTGAAGAGGTAACCAACAATGTCCTAGCATCCATCCAGGGGTCGTTGTTGATGTTCATCTACATCTACACTGTGGAATCCAGAGATGAGTACCAGCACCAGTGGGCCTCAGTGCCCAAGTAGGACTTCCTTTTTCTACTACTCTGTAATGTACGGCTACAAATTATCACTGTAGAACTTTATTCTGCTTTACAACAGGACAGACACATGTGATTAGCTTTTTTTTTTTTTTTTTTTTGGCTCCAGGCTGAAAACATTTATTTCTACTGTAAAGTTGAACATTTTAACATGGGGTCTGTAGGGAGTGACTCACTTTTGGAGCCAGCGTCAAGTGTCCATTTGAGGAACTGCAAGATTTAGTACGTCTATGTTGGCTTCATTTTTCAACATTCAAAGGTTACTGCTTGTGATCATCACAAAAAAAAAAAAAAATTATATGTTGTGCATGACCCATTTTCTCTGAAGGCAAATTTAAATTAAATAAATCCTACAATTAAAAAAAAACTTTTTTTTTTTGCATAATATCTTAGTGCGTGTTGTAGCTCTGGGCCATAACAGCTCTGACTACATCCATGTGTTGGTGGAGGGAGTCCGTTTGACGTTGTCGGACACTTTCCGTATCCTGGGTGACTCAGACCATATGACCGTCCCTGTGGACACCTGAACAAGGACTACAGTCAGCAGTGGGCTCAGCTCATCAGTATGGACAGGTTTGTGTCTGTGTGTCTTTGTACCTGTGTGTACCAGTCGCGCTCTGTTGACTTTAGATAGGACTGTAGACTTACTTCCCCAGACTTTAGTGCCCCTCCCTTGATGACCTGGTTGGGGGATAATTTGGCATTAGCCTCTATTTGCTCATCATTATTGTTGACTTTGCCCTTTAGGTCTTTATCAGCTGTTAAACAGAAACAGGCTATAAAAATGACAAAGCTACATGCTGATTCTCAGCATCGACACGGATACAAACATGTTCTTCCCATCCTCCCGCTGCGGATGCTGCTTTATAAAAATATGTATTACACCGTGGACACTTCACGTCTCAGCACATTGCTAACTATTGATATAAGTAAAGCAAATTGTTGGGAGGCAAAAAAAGAAGCTTGCGGTGACCTTGATCTTTGACCTTCTCATAACAGCAATCAATAAGGTACTTCAAGTTGCACTTTGTATTGTGCAGAGGAAGTTTGCTAACAAATATCTTTCCAGAAAAAAGGTATTGTGAAGTAACTCGTGGTTTAAAAAAATTGCTTTCAGTGAAAAATGTCAAAATTAGTGGATATGTTGGAGTTGTGCTCCCGAACATACAGTGCAAAGAACATTTTGTAAGGTCACATCCAAGTCCAACACACCACGAACACTTGCTTGGGGCCATGGATGGCAACCACCCAGGCAGAAAACCAGTCCATCCCCACTAGACCTGTTCAAAATGTCAAATGTTACAAAATCTTTTGGGCCATATGTTGTTCTTGTTCCACTAATAAAATAAAAGATCTGTGTCAAATTTTATTGTAATCAGACATTGTTTAGGAGTCCCCCACAAAGCAACAGTTTTCCCCAAACAAGCAATGTAGGAATCCAGTAATTCCAGTAATGTTCTCCTCTGGGTATCCAATCAACCACCACTTTTTGTGATTAGAAGCCATCACCTGTATCTGTAAAAGAAAAATAATGGCATCAGAGTCTTCTCCCGTTAGGGTGACGCTGCCTTGCCAGCGGAAGCAGAGGAAAATGTATCACTCTGGGGGACCTCTAAATCTTCTCTGGTTGAGTTCAAATTTGGTCTGCACCTATAAAACCCTAAGTGGAACAAAAACATGTGACCCGAAGTCTCTAACAACTTTTATTTTTCACTATATAACATGAACAGCCCTAATCCCCACCTCTCAAAAGTAACCGTCAATCCTTGGCAGCCAGTTGAAACATGCTTGTCCCCTTGGTCTTCTCCAGCCACTGGGATCCTCAACACTGAGGCACCTGTGTTCTGGATCATGCACAGATAAATGCACTGTTTGGCCAAAATGCTGGTGCTGATATGATACCTCTCATTTAAGTCTTATTATTATTACTGGTTGAACTAATGTGGGTATACTTTGGTATCATGTTATGGAGTTACACGTGTTTATATGTCAAAGAATCCAATGGATGTCAACCTTGTTTGATCGGTACTTTGGAGACCAAGCATTCATCACGGTCAAAACTGTTCCATTTAATAAATCCTTTTAACTCAACCAACACTCTGCATCACCTTTTACCAAAATTGGAGCAACTGTAACTTTTGACCCCTGTACAAACTGAAATTGACCTTTGTCAGTCACCATGTTTACTGTTTTTAACCCATAACTCCATCACATTCCGTCATAGATAGTCCAAACTATACCTTTTTGGAGTTTTATGATCAGACAAATAATGTGGTATAGTTTTCAATATGATTGGAGCAGTTTTAAATTTTTACCCCCATGTAAACCTATTCTGGCTATAGCTGCCACTGTGGAATGGCCACCATACATTTTGTACAAGCCATGGTTTACTGAGCCTGGATTGTTAGGGTTGTTTAACCCCTTTAAGTTGTATCGATTAGGTCTAAATTGACTTTACCTACTTCAATGTTGCCATTGTGATGTCATTGGCTTTGATGTCTGGACTTTATTTGTGCTGCTCTTGTGATCTGTGTATGAATATAAATTGATTTATGCTTTTATTATGCTTAAATATGTATTTTTAATTATGTACAAATGTCCATTAATGATATTTTTTTCAACACAGATTACATATTTGATTGTAGGGCCCTGGAGGGGGTGGAGCCTGGTCTGATAAGAGGAAGTGGCACAGTTTATTTCTGACTGACAGTCAAGGGAACGCCTGTTATTTTGTCAACAGCCTCTACATGGGCTTTGGAACCAGGCTGGTTCCTAAAGACTGTGGATTCTCACTGCAGGTCAGAGAGACAGAAGTCACTGAAAATATAAAGACAAACAGCTGGTACGACTGAAACACGATCCACAGAAGTCGTTTCTGAATGTAACACTGAATTCCACGGCACCGACAGTGGCAGTGAAACCTACTGACTTTGTGCCATCCTTTCATCATGGACTCATGCTTTCTAAAAAAATTTAAATTTTCTCATGCCTAAAATTTGAGAGACTGTTTAGTACCCTCCACACAAGCGTCACAAAGGATGAGAAGATGTTTTTCTAAGGCTTTTGTGAAGATACTGCTCACTCAAATTCAGAAATATTTAGCTTCATGATGTAAACAAGCAAAGACGTGACAGCAGACATTTGTTCATGTTTGTGTGACTTTTATGTGTTAGCTTAAATTTATTTGTCAGTTATGTCACAAGACATCAAGTGAAAATGGGCTTTAAATCATGTACTTGTGTCATGTTAGCATAGGCTAGGCCAATTCATCCATCCATCCATCCATCCATCTTCCACCGCTTAGTCCAATTAAGAGTCGTGGGGGGCTGGAGCCTATCCCAGCAGATATAGGGTGTGAGGCGGGGTACACCCAGGACAGGACGCCAGTCTGTCGCAGGGCCTCAAACAAACAAATACAGACACACCCACACTCACACCTAAGGACAATTTAAAGATTCCAATCCACCTAACCCGCATGTCTTTGGAGGTGGGAGGAAACCGGAGCACCTGGAGGAAACCCACGCAAACACGGGGAGAACATGCAAACTCCACACAGAAAGGCCTAGGCCAATTCATTCAATTTATTTATAGAAAGCTAAATCATAACACATAAGCGACAGTAATAAGGTGCTTTTTTATTTTACAGGAAGAAACCTCAAGCAGAACAGAGCCAGCGGGGTGGCCATCAGCTATGGCTGTAAATAGAAGGCACAATACTCACAGTATGACAGAACACGCAGCAACAAAAGATGCTGTAACTAACCAACCACACGAGTTGTTATTTGCAATGATGGGATAATCAAGAATTATTAACTGAGCGCAAGGTCTGTATGGGAAAATATAAAAAAAAGACAGAGGTCTGACATTCCTGTACAGACTGAGCAAGTGAGGTTAATAATTCATTTTAATGTGTATGTGTGTGTGTGTGTGCGTGAGTGTACCTTCGATCACGGAGAAACTGGGAAGAGCTGACGTTTGCTGTTTGGTATACCAAAATGGACTGCTGACAGGACTAATATTTTTGTAGAAACTACAGGTATTACGTAACAACAGTAAACAATGGACGTTGATAATTACATTCTGGACTCCCACGCCACTCCAAATCATTATAGAAACTTTGCATAATTTATTACCACCCTCAAAAAACATCAGCTACGTATTTTAGAAACATGGATCCCCACGGAGAAGGCACTAGTTCTCTGTAAACCCTAGAAATGGCTATGTGTGAAAATCCCAGTAGATCAGCAGTTTCTGAAATACTCAGACCAACCCATCTGGCACCAACAACCTTGCCATGTTCAAAGTCACTTAAATCCGCTTTCTTCCCCATTTTGATGTTAGCCGTCTTCACTACGTCTCAACGCCTAAATGCACTGAGTTGCTGCCATGTGATTGGCTGATTAGCTGTTTGTCAAGCAATTGAACAGGTGTACCTAATAAACTGGCCGGTGAGTGTATAGTAACAAATGAAAGGAAGTTGAATACAGAAACCTTGAAATATCTTGGCTTTATACTGTCTGCAATGAAATAGATGATCACTGCCTTTTTTTTTTTTTTTTTTTTTTTTTTTGCATTTTCCATGTTCTCCCAACTTTTTCTGATCATTTTATTTTAGAGTTAGTGTCATGATGATGATGAAACGGTTGTTTTTTTAATTTGCTCTGTACTGGACAAACATGCAAATTTTTCCTCGGTGAAAGTGCATAATCCTGCTCCGTTCACATAACAACCTGCAAGACACACAATAAACAAAGCGCGTTCAGAGTTTCATAGTTTATTATGATGATTTGCAAATTTAATTCACAAGAACAGGACAGAGTGTGACCTTTTACTTTTATTTGTTTTGGCAGGAAGTGCTGTATGGAAATGCTGCAAAATAAAGTCAACAATGTTGTCATGCACCTATGAAAAAGTGCTTCATTCTCAGAATCGTGGCACCAACTTTTCTCTTTGTTGTAACCATGCCAAGTGTACTGCTGGCGGTAAACGGCCATACTACACCATAATGTCCACCCTCGTCACCGAATCTGGCGCCAGAAACCAAAAACCATGACTCCTTGCTGCTCTGGGTGTAATGGGCGCTTTCATGCAACCGCAGGCGCACGTCCAGGTGCGCAGTTATTACGAGATGCAGATCCACATAGAAGAAGATCCCACAGCCTTTTAAACTGTGTTTCTGTATTCAGGTGCTGTTGAACATGCTGGAGTTTGTTATGAATCCTCAACAGGCTCTGGATGCACCAAGAGTCTACGTCAGCTACATGTCAGCAACATGTCAGCTACATGTCAGCTACTCACATTCCAGCATCACTTGAATTTATTTGTATTTAAACTTTATTGTAATTTTCTTACCTGTCAGTCAAATTGTGTACTTCCTGATGCGAAAGCAATTGCCTGTTGCTAGGCAACAGTAACTGCGGCAACACATCAACCAAGTAAAAACTCAACAACCACAAATTTCTTTGTTTTATGTGTTGTGTGTGAAAGTGCATTTCAGAAAATTCACTTTTTATCTATATAGACATTTAATTTCACCAAATTTAGTGTGCAGTTAACATTACGATTAATTTGATAAAGTTACTTATTTTCCAATAGTACAGTTATTTTGTTTAAATATCAAACATTTCAACAATTTTAAATGTACAAAGGTAATCTTTAGAGTTCATGCCTCCACCAGATCTCACAGCATTCCAGCTTAAAAATGTTAAAGAACATCTTTTAACATTTCCCACTTTCATCCCTATATGCAATGATGCATCCTGGTTCATACAAGAACAAAAATGTACATGTACTTTTTTAAGTTGAGTGTCAGATTTACATTATTGCTGATATTTTTTTGTCTCAGTCATGTACATTAACTTTTGTCTGAACCATGTTGTGATTGACAGCCTGTTTTTCTGACAGCTGACGAGTGGTTGGTTAATCTCGAGGAGGGGCTGGACCAGGATATAGCTGATGAGCTGCACCAAGAGACACTGTGTGGGATGGTTATATATTTTTAAAAATTACAAATTTATCCAATGAAGGAAGCTGAAATTTGCCAGGCGGCAGTCAAGAGTTGAACGATGTTAGGGTGGTACATACTATCTCACTAGGCAATGAGTGTTGGGGAGTAGTTGGAGACACAAATTAGTGACAAACCATGCAAAATAGCAGCAATTTTCACTTGAAATCACACTAAAATAATGACACTTTTGCGCATAAAGTGCTCAGGATGGTCGTGGGCTGCTATTATGCTGCTATTATGTGAATAGAAGATGTGGAAATTCCCCCAACTGTAGGCACGGAAAGCAAAGCACTGTAAATAGTGATAAAATAAATAAATAATAACAATATAAAAGCTTAGTGTGGTTCCACAAAGGAGAATAAAGAAAAGTCCAGGATCATTTGGAAGCGCTCCTTGACACGCTGGCGACGCATCACAAAGAAGCAAAAATGTTAAGAAGAAGAAGGGGCCTTTATTGTTATTGTTCATACACACATACAACGGAATCTGCCCTCTGCATTTAATCCCTCCAAATTACGGCTAGACACAATCCAACAAATAGGAACAGTGGGCAGATCTTCTGGAAGCGCTCCTCCATGAACACGGGCTCTGAGATCCTCTGGAACCATTCCTCAAAGCGCATGGATTCCGAGATCCTCTGGAAGTCAAAAATAAAAGATTATTTAAATCAGTTTAAAAATAGATTCAGCATTGTTGCAATCACAGAATCTTGGCTTAAAGATGACCTCATGGTTGATGTTCAAATGGAGGGATATGAGCTGTATTTTGTAAACAGAAGAGATAAAAAAAGGCGGAGGTATTGCTTTGTACACAAAAACAGATCTGACATGTACAATTGTAGAAGAAATGACAATTATAGATGATGTCATAGAAAACAATTTCTATGTGGAAACAGTGGAAATTGTACATGAAACATCTAAGAATATTCTAATCAGTTGTATATACAGAGCACCAGACTCTTGCGTTGTGAAATTTACAGATAAAATAATAGAATTATTCCATCAAATCAAAAACAAAATGCTTTTTATGTGTGGAGACTTTAACATTAATATAGAAAGCTCCAGTTGCCAAAGAACAAGTGATTTTGTGAATTCAATGTATAGTTTGGATTTATTCCCCTTGATAACAAAACCAACCAGAATTACATCGCAAAGTGCAACTGTAATTGACAATATATTCACAAATAGATGAAATTATTAAGAATGGGATCTTGATGACAGATCTTAGTGATCATTTACCAGTTTTTTTCAATATTTAAATACAAAAATTGGTACAAGAAAAAAAATTGTTATAAATTTTAAAAGAGATAAGTCAGTAAAAGCCTTAGAGGCATTAAATTATGACCTTAAAAATCAAAATTGGGAAGAAGTTTATATCGGCGACGTTAATGTAGCATATAATTCATTCACGAAAATACTGATGAAATCATATAATAAAAACTGTAAATTAATAAAAATTAGTAAGAAAAGAGTAAATAAACCATGGCTGACTAAGGGAATAAAAAATGCTTGTGTAAAGAAAAACTATTTATATAGATGCTTTTTAAAAATGCAAACAAAGGAAACAGAACACAGATACAAAAAATATAAAAATAAACTATTGACAATAATTAGGAAACAAAAAAAAAGATTATTATGGTGAACAATTAAATAAGAGTAAAGATAATATAAAGGCAACATGGGGAATTATAAATAGTGTGATTAAAAGTGATGGAGCGAAATCAACTTTTCCAAATTACTTTGTCAAGGAAAATAAAGAGATATATGACATAAAAGAAGTTGCAAATGAGTTTAATGATTATTTTTCAAATGTGGGATCAAGTCTGGTGGGAAATAAACTAATAGTAGAAGATAAATTAAATACACTTGTAAATACGGTCAATAGTATTTTCCTTGACAATGTGTAACAAGATGAAATAAGAAATATTGTAAAAAACTGTGTAAGCAAAAGATCAACTGACTATGAAGATTTAGACATGATGACTGTAAAAAGTATAATTGAAACTGTTACTGAACCATTCACTTACATTTGTAATCTGTCTCTGTCAACAGGAATTTTCCCAGACGAAATGAAAATTGCCAGGTAATCCCATTATATAAAAATGGAGACAAACATAATTTTTCAAATTACAGGCCAGTGTCATTGCTTCCACAGTTGTCTAAAATTATGGAAAAAGTTTTTGTGACAAGGTTGGACAAATTCGTTGAGAAACATTATATTTTAAATAATGCTCAGTATGGATTCAGAACAAAACATTCAACAGCTATGGCAATTATGGAATTAACAGAGAAAATATCAACAACAATAGATAATAAGGATTATTTTGTAAGTATTTTTATCGACCTGAAAAAAGCTTTTGATGTTATCGACCACTCAAGATTGCTTCACAAGTTACAACAATATGGAATTAGAGGTATTGCACATCAGTGGGTAAAAAGCTACTTAGAAAATAGAAAACAGTTTGTTCAGATAAATAATACTAAATCAGAATTGTGTAACATTATTTATGGAGTACCACAAGGGTTGGTACTTGGACCCAAACTGTTTATTTTGTATATCAATGACTTTGTGAATGTATCTAAAGTCCTTGGCAGCATATTATTTGCTGATGATACAACATTATTTTACTCTGGATCAGATATACAGGAAGTAGTACAAGTGATAAATACAGAGTTGGAAAAAGTTAAACATTGGTTTGATATAAACAGATTGTCACTAAATCTTAATAAGACAAATTTCATATTGTTTAATGACAGATTGGAAAAAAATGATGTGTCATTAAAAATAGATGGAATGGACATACAAAGGGTAAAAGAAATGAAATTTCTAGGCGTCATCATTGATGAAGATCTTACATGGAAGTCACACATAAATTACACAAAAGGAAAAATAGCGAAAGCCATTGCTGTTTTGCATAAAGTAAAATTTTCGTTGAATAATTATGGTTTATTAACATTGTACAATTTATTGATTGTCCCATATTTAACTTATTGTGTAGAAATCTGGGGATCAACATGTAAAACTTATACACAACCATTATTTATTCTGCAGAAAAGAGCTTTAAAAATGATTAGCAATAGTCGTTTTAGAGATCCATCTAATCCATTATTCATTAAGTATAGGGTACTTAAATTTCATGATTTAGTTGATTTGAAAATATTACAAACAATGCACCAAGCTAATAAAAATAACTTACCAATAAACATTCAAAATATGTTTGAAAAAAGAGTAAGTAGTTATAATTTGAAAGGAATAGAAGTCTTTAAAAAACCAAGATTCAGAACCAAAGTAAAGGAACGGAGTATTGCAGTGAATGGTGTAAAATTATGGAACAACCTCAACAAAGAAATCAAAGAATCAAGGTTGCTTAAATTATTTAAAAAACGTATTAAACTAGATGTATTAAGTAAGTATGAAACTATGAAATAAGTCAGTGGGTTGTGACAAAGTCATCATCAATTTCATCATCAATTTTATTTATATAGCGTCAAATCACAACAAACAGTTGCCCCAAGGTGCTTTATATTGTAAGGCAAGGCCATACAATAATTACGTAAAAACCCCAACGCTCAAAATGACCCCCTGTGAGCAAGCACTTGGCGACAGTGGGAAGGAAAAACTCCCTTTTAACAGGAAGAAACCTCCAGCAGAACCAGGCTCAGGGAGGGGCAGTCTTCTGCTGGGACTGGTTGGGGCTGAGGGAGATAACCAGGAAAAAGACATGCTGTGGAGGGGAGCAGAGATCAATCACTAATGATTAAATGCAGAGTGGTGCATACAGAGCAAAAAGAGAAAGAAACACTCAGTGCATCATGGGAACCCCCCAGCAGTCTAAGTCTATAGCAGCATAACTAAGGGATGGTTCAGGGTCACCTGATCCAGCCCTAACTATAAGCTTTAGCAAAAAGGAAAGTTTTAAGCCTAATCTTAAAAGTAGAGAGGGTGTCTGTCTCCCTGATCTGAATTGGGAGCTGGTTCCAGAGGAGAGGAGCCTGAAAACTGAAGGCTCTGCCTCCCATTGTACTCTTACAAACCCTAGGAACTACAAGTAAGCCTGCAGTCTGAGAGCGAAGCGCTCTATTGGGGTGATATGGTACTATGAGGTCCCTAAGATAAGATGGGACCTGATTATTCAAAACCTTATAAGTAAGAAGAAGAATTTTAAATTCTATTCTAGAATTAACAGGAAGCCAATGAAGAGAGGCCAATATGGGTGAGATATGCTCTCTCCTTCTAGTCCCTGTTAGCACTCTAGCTGCAGCATTTTGAATTAACTGAAGGCTTTTCAGGGAACTTTTAGGACAACCTGATAATAATGAATTACAATAGTCCAGCCTAGAGGAAATAAATGCATGAATTAGTTTTTCAGCATCACACTGAGACAAGACCTATCTAAAGAGATATTGCATAAATGCAAAAAAGCAGTCCTACATATTTGTTTAATATGCGCTTTGAATGACATATCCTGATCAAAAATGACTCCGTATTACTAGAGGTCAGGGTAATGCCATCCAGAGTAAGGATCTGGTTAGACACCATGTTTCTAAGATTTGTGGGGCCAAGTACAATAACTTCAGTTTTATCTGAGTTTAAAAGCAGGAAATTAGAGGTCATCCATGTCTTTGTCTGTAAGACAATCCTGCAGTTTAGCTAATTGGTGTGTGTCCTCTGGCTTCATGGATAGATAAAGCTGGGTATCATCTGCGTAACAATGAAAATTTAAGCAATGCTGTCTAATAATACTGCCTAAGGGAAGCATGTATAAAGTGAATAAAATTGGTCCTAGCACAGAACCTTGTGGAACTCCATAATTAACCTTAGTTTGTGAAGAAGATTCCCCATTTACATGAACAAATTGTAATCTATTAGATAAATATGATTCAAACCACCGCAGCGCAGTGCCTTTAATACCTATGGCATGCTCTAATCTCTGTAATAAAATTTTATGGTCAACAGTATCAAAAGCAGCACTGAGGTCTAACAGGACAAGCACAGAGATGAGTCCACTGTCTGAGGCCATAAGAAGATCATTTGTAACCTTCACTAATGCTGTTTCTGTACTATGATGAATTCTAAAACCTGACTGAAACTCTTCAAATAGACCATTCCTCTGCAGATGATCAGTTAGCTGTTTTACAACTACCCTTTCAAGAATTTTTGAGAGAAAAGGAAGGTTGGAGATTGGCCTATAATTAGCTAAGATAGCTGGGTCAAGTGATGGCTTTTTAAGTAATGGTTTAATTACTGCCACCTTAAAAGCCTGTGGTACATAGCCAACTAATAAAGATAGATTGATCATATTTAAGATCGAAGCATTAAATAATGGTAGGGCTTCCTTGAGCAACCTGGTAGGAATGGGGTCTAATAGACATGTTGATGGTTTGGATGAAGTAACTAATGAAAATAACTCAGACAGAACAATCTGAGAGAAAGAGTCTAAAAGTCTAAAATGTAATCTGTTAATAATGTCTAAAATGTTTTAAGTCTAAAATGTAACCTGTTAAAAATGTAATCTTTTAAATAATGGCTAAAATTATGAAATAAGTCAGTGGTATGTGACAAAGTAAAAAATGTAATCTGTTAAATAATGTTGAATAATGATGCTTAAAATTGAAAGATTGAACTGTAAAAAGGGGCAGAAAATATAAGACTTGTTCTTCCCTCTGCTCCTTTTCATTCAATGTCTTGTAATATATTCATTTCTGCTTTTCTGTTTTTCTTTTAAATGAATGAAATAAATATTAAAAAATAAATAAAGCGCTCCTCCACACACATGGAATCCGAGATCCTCTGGAATGGTTCCTCAACGCGCACAGGCTCTGAGATCCTCTGGAAGCGCTCCTCCACGCACTCGAGCTCTGAGATCCTCTGGAAGTGCTCCTCAACATGCACGGGCTCCGAGACCCTCTGGAAGTGCTCCTTGACACGCTGGTATGGCCGCCTTAGCAAATTGTCAAGGATAACACAATCAAGCATTAAACTTACACCAAGTCCATGACTGAGTTACGATTGAAAATGGTCTCTGTTCGCTGTCACTCTCACTGACTCCCACTGGGGTGGCAGACTGGTCACAATGGGGTCTCCGTGGTAGGAAAAAAGATCCCTCTTGGTCGCCATCATGCTCCATCACTCCCTATGGGTCTCCAACATGCACACGAGTGTACTGAACAGTTTAAAACACTCACACAAGTTTTGCGACCAGTCAATAGATACATGGGTCTCATAATCATCTCTCAACATAATCCTGTGGGTCGTAATAGACTTTCAATTGACTCTGCAATGGGGTTGCATCAATGATCGTGGCTATTCACATATTTTTCACTCGCACAAGTCAGTCGCAATGCAAACTTGGTGTAAACGCAAATAACAATGGAGACCAGCCGAGACTTGTGAGAATTGACAAAATGTCATGATCTTGTTGCTCTTATATAAAGGGGTGCACATAACTGGTGCTTATGCTGCGTTTACACATACCAACGACAAGTCACGAATGCCACGAAGTACACATTCTTGGCCGCTGATTATTCAGGGCAGAGGCGTCAGGAACTGCTGCAACCTGTTACCACATGTTACGATTAATGGCACGTGTTGCTGGAGAATTATCAGGAACCATTACGCACGGTCAAGAATAGTGTTCCGCGTTGTTGCGTATCAGCGCATCGTCAAGTTCTGTCACGTTGTGAACGAGGTGAATTGTCTCCACACACACATCCATATTCATCCAACCGAATTCAGATCGCTCCACTTTTTTAGAAGAACTTTGTGACTGCATGCATAGTTGGGCTCTGTGCCATGGAGTGGTGCAGAGAGGAGGAGGAGGACAGAGCCAGGTGTGTGGTTTCATGCGGCTCTCGTCTCGCGCATTTTCCCAAACAGGCACATGCAGCAGGTGGAACACCTGCAGGAGCGCGCTGAAGAGCACTGAAATGAGACTTTTAGCCGACTTGGTGTCACCAATCAAACTGAATGCGGTGCATCAGGGTTTAATTGTGCACGCGCTTCTTCCTCCACCGGACTGGAGGAGGTGCAGAGATGTCTGGCTGCACATGAGTCTCCTCTCGCTCCTCTGGTTGCTCAGACTCGTTCTCCTGCTCATCGATTACAACAGCAGGTGGAACACCTGCAGGAGTGTCCTGGGGAGCTTCAGCAGGAACTGTGGAATGATATTTGGAGCCGAGTTTGTGTGCACGTGACAGAAAACTGATTCGTCGTGACGCGCAGTGAAATGTGACGCCGCGTTACAAGTCGTGTCAAAACTTGACAGTTTCCTTGTCACTTAGTAAAACACGTGACAGTTTGGGCTCCAAGAACCATCACAGGAACCACTATGAACGTTGTCGGGTTCTATTAAGGATCAATACTCATCAAGATGGATCAATACGCTCAATTGCGACCTCCACGACGTGAGACGAAATGAGGGTGGTGTGTGACATTCGTGGAAGATTTTTTGACAGGCAAAAACATGCTCCATGAATATCACGCACCAACACGCACTATTAAGAAACCTATTCAGATGCGTTAAGTCACATTAAGAATGTCAGGAATGTGTCACGAATGACAGAAAAATGACATTTGTAACGCATCTTGCTTATGTGTAAACTCACCTTTATGTGTGCTAAAAATCATTGATGCACAGCAAACAGCACTTTTCCTACACCTGTCATTACTTTCCATCTATGAACTGCTTCCTTTGTGTTTTCTGCTGCGCATAATTTTTTTTTAGCATGCACAAGCACCATGAGTACCAGTTATGTGCATGCTTGCTTATATATGTCTCAGTCTGGTGTAAACGGGGCATTGCTTCCATTGTGGTCCTCAATAAAAATAATAAAAAGAGATACATCCAGACAAGACGAGCCCACTGTGTGATGCTGCTTATATACGTTCAGCAATGTATCACGTCTTCTCCTTCTTCTTTCAATTTGGTCTCGGTGTCACTGTTGTGTGGGCCGCTGAAGAGGAGGTACTGCTGGCCCACCACCACCAGAGGGCGCCCTGCCTGGAGTGCGGGCTCCAGGCACCAGAGGGCGCTGCCGCCTCACAGGAGCAGCCAAGGTCACAGCCGTCATCTATCTACTGAGACAGCTGACATCCATCAGCAGAGGGATATATCAGCTGGACGGCATCTCCACCTCATTGCCGAGATATCGCTCTACCAAGGAGGTAACGAACTCAGCCAGCCATACGGATTAATCCCTTGTTGCTTGTGTGTAAAACGACTGAAGACTGAAAAGGACGTATTTGGATAAGTACTCTTATTCCCACATTACAGTGTTGTTTCTGATTAGAGGTGGAGGTGGTGTTTTCCACCCCACGTGTTGTTGGGTGCAGCCACACCCAAATCTGACTGTTTCTGTTCCTCGCCAGCAGTACCGGATCCGACGAGCGGAGGCAGTGATCACCTGGGAGTTCGGGACTTGGCGGCTCCAGTATTCCCGGGGTTCGGTGGCGGAGGAAATCGGGTGGTTCCGGTTCGACTTGGACAGATGTCTCCTATCGTCGAGCCTGCCCACACGACACCGTTGGAATTCGACTTGTGACCAAAATTGTAATTTGTTGTGTTTGTTGTGCGTGTTCACAACAGTAAAGCTTTGTTATTTGACTTTCTTCATTGTCCGTTCATTTGCGCCCCCTGTTGTGGGTCCGTGTACTTACACTTTCCCAACAGGATATCTCGGCCAACGTCATGGATCCCGAGGGGCGTCAACCGGCTGTTGAACGGCCAATGGAAGAACAGGGCGCACAGGCGCCCGCAGGAGGAGTGATCGGGGAGTTGCAGCGGATCCTCACTACTTTCACAGCTCGGTTGGATCTTATGACTGAGCAGAACGTCCTCCTTAACCGCAGGGTGGAGGCTCTCGCCGCGCAGGTGGAGGCGCGCCCCCAGGGCGCTGCTGCAGCTCCCCCTCCTGTCGACCCTGTGCGTAATATTGACGTTCCACAGGTCGTTCAACGACCCCCCCCACCTTCCCCGGAAGCATACATAAGCCCTCCAGAGCTGTACGGAGGTTGTGTGGAGACGTGCGCGGATTTCCTTATGCAGTGTTCGCTCGTCTTCGCACAACGTCCTGTTATGTACGCGACCGATGCTAGCAAGGTAGCTTATGTAGTAAACCTGCTTTGCGGCGAGGCACGCGCTTGGGCTACAGCACTCTGGGAGCAGAATTCACGGCTCCTCCACACATATGATGGGTTTATGAGGGAGTTCAGAACCGTGTTCGATCACCCTAATAGAGGAGAGACCGCTTCAGCCGTGCTACTGTCAATGAGACAGGGGCGTCGGAGCGCAGCTGCCTATGCAGTCGACTTCCGCATCGCGGCTGCGAGGTCCGGCTGGAATAGCACTGCCCTCCGCGCCGCCTTTGTAAACGGACTGTCATTGGTTCTTAAGGAGCACCTGGTGGCTAAGGACGAACTGTGGGATTTAGATGGACTCATCGATCTTGTCATACGGTTAGACAACCGGTTAGAAGAACGTCGGCGGGAACGTGACGAAGGGTGTGGCCGGGCACGTGCCATCCCTCTCCCTTCCGGTTCCGACCGTGCTCCGCCTTCCCCACGCTCCACGGCCCCTGCGCTCCGTGTGGCTACAGCTCCCCCTGCTGACGAAGCTATGGACACGAGCAGGGCAACATTTAGGGCACCAGATGCACAGAGGAGGCGGGCCCACGGGGTATGTTTTGTTTGTGGCTCAATAGAGCACCAAGTGAGAGACTGCCCCGAGCGGTTAAACACCAACGCCCGCCCCTAGAGACTGGGCTAGGGGTGGGCTGAGACATTCACGTGGGACACACCCACATCGCCACACGACTCCCAGTTACGATCCTTTATGAGGATTCAACCCTGAAGGCCCCAGCACTGGTGGACACGGGCTCTGAAGGGAATCTGTTAGACAGCAGATGGGCCAGGGAGATAGGGCTCCCTCTGGTGGCACTTACCTCGCCTGTGCAGGTTCGAGCACTAGACGGCTCCCTACTCCCTCCAATCACACATAAGACACCACCTGTAACTCTGGTGGTGTCCGGAAATCACCGGGAGGAGATCGAGTTTTTTGTGACTCCTGCTACCTCCCGAGTGGTTTTAGGGTTCCCCTGGATGTTAAAACACAATCCCCGGATCGATTGGCCGTCCGGGGTAGTGGTTCAGTGGAGCGAGACCTGCCATCGGGTGTGTTTAGGTTCCTCGGTTCCTCCCGGCTCCCAGACTAAGGAGGAGGTCAGAGTCCCGCCCAATCTGGGGACGGTGCCGGTGGAGTACCATGACCTTGTCGACGTGTTCAGCAAGGATCTGGCGCTCACCCTTCCCCCCCACCGTCCTTATGATTGTGCCATTGATTTGGTTCCGGGCAGTGAGTTCCCGTCCAGCAGGCTGTACAACCTCTCACGGCCTGAGCGCGAATCAATGGAGACCTACATCCGGGACTCTTTAGCCGCCGGGTTGATCCGGAATTCCACCTCCCCGATGGGTGCAGGTTTCTTTTTTGTGGGTAAAAAAGACGGCGGACTTCGTCCATGCATTGATTACAGGGGACTGAACGAAATCATGGTTCGCAATCGATACCCGTTGCCCCTGTTGGATTCTGTGTTCACACCCCTGCATGGAGCCCGAATTTTCACCAAGCTCGATCTTAGAAATGCGTATCACCTGGTTCGGATCCGGAAGGGAGACGAGTGGAAGACGGCATTTAATACCCCCTTAGGTCACTTTGAGTACCTGGTCATGCCGTTCGGTCTCACAAACGCTCCCGCGACTTTCCAAGCATTGGTTAACGATGTCTTGCGGGATTTCCTGCACCGGTTCGTCTTCGTATACCTAGACGATATACTCATCTTTTCTCCGGACCCTGAGACCCATGTTAAGCATGTACGTCAGGTCCTACAGCGGTTGTTGGAGAACCGGCTGTTTGTGAAGGGCGAGAAGTGTGAGTTTCACCGCACGTCTTTGTCCTTCCTGGGGTTCATCATCTCCTCCAACTACGTCGCTCCTGATCCGGCCAAGGTTGCGGCGGTGAGAGACTGGCCCCAACCCACAAGCCGTAGGAAGCTGCAACAGTTCCTCGGCTTTGCTAATTTCTACAGGAGGTTCATTAAGGGCTACAGTCAGGTAGTTAGCCCCCTGACAGCCCTGACCTCGCCAAAAGTTCCCTTCACCTGGTCGAATCGTTGCGATGCCGCGTTCAAGGAGTTGAAACGGCGCTTCTCGTCTGCACCCGTTCTGGTGCAGCCCGATCCTAGTTGCCAGTTAGTGGTTGAAGTGGACGCCTCGGACTCAGGGATAGGAGCCGTGCTGTCCCAGAGCGGGAAGACCGATAAGGTCCTTCACCCGTGTGCCTATTTTTCCCGCAGGTTGACCCCGGCCGAACGGAACTATGACGTCGGCAATCGAGAACTCCTTGCGGTGAAAGAGGCTCTTGAGGAGTGGAGACATCTGTTGGAGGGAACGTCCGTGCCATTCACGGTTTTCACTGACCACCGGAACCTGGAGTATATCAGGACCGCCAAGCGGCTGAATCCCAGGCAAGCCCGCTGGTCACTGTTCTTCGGCCGTTTTGACTTCCGGATCACCTACCGTCCCGGGACCAAAAATCAAAGATCGGATGCTTTGTCCCGGGTACATGAAGACGAAGTCAGAATGGAGCCGTCGGATCCCCCGGATCCCATCATCCCGGAGTCCGCTATCGTGGCCGCCCTCACCTGGGACATGGAGAAGACCGTCCGGGAGGCCCTGGCACGAAACCCGGACCCCGGAACCAGGCCGAAGAATAGGCTCTACGTCCCACCAGAAGCAAGGGCTGCGGTCCTGGACTTCTGTCACGGTTCTAAGCTCTCCTGTCATCCTGGGGTGCGAAGAACCGTGGCAGTCGTCCGGCAGCGCTTCTGGTGGGCATCCCTGGAGACCGACGTCCGGGTTTATATCCAGGCCTGTACCACCTGCGCCAGGGGCAAAGCCGACCACCGCAAGTCCTCGGGATTGCTACAGCCGCTGCCCGTACCTCATCGCCCCTGGTCCCACATCGGCCTGGATTTTGTCACGGGCCTCCCGCCGTCCCAGGGAAACACGTCATCCTCACGATAGTGGACCGATTCTCCAAGGCAGCCCACTTCGTGGCCCTCCCGAAGCTCCCCACGGCCCAGGAGACAGCGGACCTCCTGGTCCACCACGTCGTCCGGCTGCATGGGATACCATCAGACATCGTCTCCGATCACGGTCCCCAGTTCTCCTCGCAAGTCTGGAGGAGCTTTTGCCGGGAACTGGGGGCTACGGTCAGTCTCTCGTCCGGGTATCACCCCCAAACCAACGGGCAAGCAGAACGGGCCAATCAAGAGATGGAGCAGACACTACGTTGTGTGACAGCCGCGCACCCGGCGGCCTGGAGTACTCATCTGGCCTGGATCGAGTACGCCCACAACAGTCAAGTGTCATCAGCCACCGGCCTCTCCCCTTTTGAGGTATGTTTGGGGTATCAGCCCCCATTGTTTCCGGTGGTTGAGGGAGAGGTCGGTGTGCCCTCGGTCCAGGCCCACCTGCGGAAGTGCCGCCGGGTGTGGCGTGCCGCCCGTTCTGCTTTGTTGAGAGCCCGGACGAGGGCGAAGACCCATGCAGACCGGCGGCGGACCCCGGCCCCTACGTATCGCCCCGGGCAGGAAGTGTGGTTGTCCACCAAGGACATTCCACTACAAGTGGCCTCCCCGAAATTGAAAGAACGATACATAGGACCGTACAAAATCCTCAAGATCGTCAATCCCGCCGCAGTGAGGCTTCAGCTTCCGGCCTCACTGCGGATCCATCCCGTGTTCCATGTGTCAAAACTCAAACCGCATCACACCTCGCCCCTCTCTACTCCCGGTCCAGCGTCACCTCCTGCCCGGATCATCGATGGCGAGCCGGCTTGGACTGTGCGCCGGCTTCTGGATGTCCGACGGATGGGCCGGGGCTTTCAATACCTGGTGGACTGGGAGGGGTACGGCCCGGAAGAACGCTCCTGGGTGAAGAAGGGCTTCATCCTGGCCGACTTCATTGTCCGTTCATTTGCGCCCCCTGTTGTGGGTCCGTGTACTTACACTTTCCCAACAGTCACATGACCAATGGAGCAAAACATAATTGGCTGAACATTGGATGACTGAGACAGGGATTGATTGCTTCTCCCTGATTTTCTATTTTTTGAGGTGGAATTTTTCTTAGGTTGAATTTTTGAGTTTGAACTTTTTTTAGGCTTAATTTTTTTTGGTTTTGAGGCTGAATATTTTGATGCTAAACAAATTCAACCTTAGGAATTCAACTTCAAACAACTGATTTTGATGCTAAAAAAAAAAAAAATTCAACCTTAAAATTCTAATTCAAACTCTGATGGCACAGATTTACTTCCATATGTATAATCTCTACTAGTTGCCTGTGTAACAAGTTTGAGAACCTTCATTTTGTGAAATAGAGGATTGTGCATATTGCATATTATGACAAGAGGATGCATGAATAAACAAAAATGTGAAGAAAAACAAAATTGATGGCATAATGCACGCTACAACTTTACCACTAGATGGCAACAAATCCTACACAGTGTAGCTTTCAGAACTACACTAAGTAATTTTAAAGTTTGAAAAATGTGGTTTCATGTTCATTTAGGGGCTTGACTGCTTACAGTATTTTAATATGACTAAGGTTGTATTTTTTTAATTTTTTACAAAGAGAACTTGTCCTTTGTGTTTTTGTGGAACTGTGATGTGGTTCCTTCTAGAGTGCCTTTATTAGAGAGAGTGGCGACGTGATGAGTCAAACAAAATCGGTCACGTGGCTAATGGTGCCATCTTGGGTTCAAAATAGTGTTCGGTGTTAATCTGTCTGCATGGAAATCCAGCTATTTTATTTATTTATTCATTGAAAATGCTGGGTTGTTGTGCATTTGGAGGAACAAATAGACACAGCAAGGGCTTCAGGATGTTCAGATTCCCTTCAGATCCAAACAGAAGAAAAATTTGGGAAATAAAGTCAGCTGTGTGGGATGAAAGCGACTTCATCATCAAAGCTTTGAAAGGTAAATTTATTGTTCAGTCCCATGTACAGTAAAACTCACCTAAACCATCATTGTATAAACTCATCATTCGCAGTCACTGGACAAAAAAAAGTTTTTGTACTGTTTTCAATGTAATAAACACCATATATAACGGATTTTGTACAACAGATTTTTCGCTCACATCGGATAAAATTTCCCGCCCGATCGCAATGTATTTCCATTAAAACCCCTCACATGTGGGACCGGAGTCATTTCCGTGATTAAAAGCCCGACCGTTCATTTGTTTTACACCGTGCTCAGACAGACCTGAGGCGCACGTCAGGCTGAAAGCACAGTGAAAGCAACTAAGTTTCCTGTTTTCACTGTGCACCGTTTACATTTTGATAATAAGGGGAGGTGATGGTCTAGTGGTTAAGGTGTTGGGCTTGAGTCCAGAAGATCATGGGTTCAAATCCCGCTTGACTGGAAAATCACTCAGGGCCCTTGGGCAAGGCCTTTAATCCCCTATTGCTCCCAGTGTGTAGTGAGCGCCTTGTATGGCAGCACCCTGACATCGGGGTGAGCGTCGGGGTGAGCGTCGGGGTGAGCGTCTGATGCAGATGGAAAAGCGCTATATAAATGCAGTCCATTTATCATTTTATATAATAGATCAAATACATTTGGCAGAGAAAAAAATTTCAGAGGAAATTTTGACTCGGTCATTAAATGAAGCACACGTCCCGATTCAGGATTCCCCATAGATGTTCGGCGCCTCTTGGCTGTAGCTAATCCGTTACATACATCTCGCTCACATCGGATAAAATGTCCCGTCCGATTGCAATGTATTTCCATTAAACACCCCAAGCAGTCTGGACGTGCACAGTAACAGAGGTACAAATTAAAGTTCAGCGCTCTAACGCTCACCGTTTTGAGGAAAGTGGGACCAGAGTCATTTCTGTGATTAAAAGTCTGACCATATTATTTTTTTCAAACAGTGTTCAGACTGGGACCTGAAGCCTGACGTGCACCTGTTAAATCAGACACATTTTCTGCTTTCAATCCTTCATCTGCCCTCACATTTGAATAGTTTTTACAGTGCGCACTGATTACAATGGATCAAAAACATCCGCAACTTGACAGCACAAAGTCGGTAAAAGGGGAAAATGTACAGCTTACCTTTGATTTAGAGGTGATGACTGTAGAAAGAAAAACTTGTTGAGGGTCAAATTAGTCCAGAATAAAGTATAATCCAGAGACAGAGAACTTTAAAGGTGTCACGCACGTCATTGCATGACAAGGAGTTACAGATGTGCAGCTGAATAAATCAGGATTTAAATTAATTAAATAAATCATCATAAATTGTAAATTTGATAGCTTAACTATTTTTATATTTGTTTTGATAGCACTTGTACCTGGATGTGTTGTTGTATGTGGTTAAATGATTTTAAAAAAAATGTTGAAAACATAAAAGTTTCATTCAGTAGCTCAGCGCAGTTGGAACCAAAATGGTGCCACATTCTGAGTTGACACCTCCATTTTGGAGTGGGAATTCACGCTCCTAAACGACCAATAGGAGAGCAGTGCTGGCGTCACATCAAAGTGAGGCTGACGGCAGTGTCTCGGCCACCAACCAATCACAGGCTAGGATAGAGAGGCCAGTATCTGGCCCAATTCAGGGCCGGTTATCGGGCTATTTCCTGTTCATGCGCACACAGGCAACAAGAGGTCTCAGTTTGGGTGGGGACAGATCATCACAGTGGGGGATTGGTGGAAGCCATCTGTCAGTGAAGCCGAGCATCCAACCACGGTGTTGTGGGCGGGATCTGACCCCAGAGCAGATGGATGTAGAGATGGGCGATACTGGGAATTTTGGTATTGATCCGATACCAAGTAAATACAGGCCCAGTATCGCCGATATCGATGCCGATACCGATGCCAATACCGATACTTTTTCACATTTAAGCTTCATAGATCCAGTGTTGGGGAAAGTGTAGTGACATGGACCCACAACAGGGGGCGCAAATGAATGGTCAATAGATGAGCCAAAAGGTAACAATTTAATGTTGTGAATGTGCACAACGATTATACAGACAATCACAGAATCTGATAACAGTCAATACACAAAGGTGACGAGTGGGCAGGCTTGAGGATAGAAGACGTCTGTCCTGAGAAGAGCCGGAACCACATGACTTCCACCGCCACAGAACCCGGTGAATATTGGAGCCGCCAAGTCCCGAATTCCCAGGTGATCACCGTCCCCGACTGTCGGATCTGCTACTGCTGGCGAGGAGCACAGACAGTGAGATGTGGGTGTGTGCACACCCAGTAACAAAACAGTCAGAAGGTGGAAAGTCACCTCCACCTCTAATCACACACTCGTGCAGCTCCTGTTAAACCACTTATCTGGATTGGGTGTGAAGCGTAGCCGTCGCTGTTCACACCAAACGCCAATCCCGCAGATAAGGCACACCACAGGAAAATGGCTGCAAAAGAAGTTCAGACTATTACACAAGGTTTTGTTCAGCAGAGAAAATTACATCCACAGGTAAATGATATCTCGGCAGCGAGGTGGAGATGACGTCTGGCTTTTATGGAGTGGATTGATGAAGTGGAGATGGGTGACAGCTGTCAACCCCGGCTGTGTCCATGGCGGCAGCGCCCTCTCGTGCCTGAAGCCTGCACTTCAGGCAGGGCGCCCTCTGGTGGTGGGCCAGCAGTACCTCCTCTTCTGGCGGCCCACACAACACAAAGGATCCAAAAGACAGGATAGAATTTCGCCAAACATTGTACGTGACAACAAAATACTTTATTATCACAATCAACATTTTGTTTAAAAAAAATCACTCAACACAATTTTAAACAAAATCTCCTGAGGTGACAAACCACAATACAAGCAGAGGGTGCGCTGCTCCGTGTTGTGTGACACAGCGCAGCGCTGCTCTTACAGACAGAGAGTAGACTTTGATGAATCTGCATGCGCAGCAGTCAGTGCATGCAGGAGAGAAAAAAAGCTTGAGTATCAATCTTTTTACACGAGGATCATTCAATATCAATACCAGCATTGGTATCGATATTAGGATCGATCCGCCCACCTCTAGATGGATTTGCTCAGGTATACTAAAGAAAGCCTTCAAACTGAACAAGATTCTCTCTGAAAACAAATGATTCACCTCAAGAGCACAAATAGTGTTTATAGTCTTAAAAGCCAACAACTACTCAGGTCTATAACACGTACAGAATCATTCACTGATTCACTGAAGTTACTTCACACCATTACGAAAACAAGCGTTTTTATTTTTATTGTTTTTGTTTTCATATCAGTGCCTCTTTTATATGTACACATGTACTGTACACCATATTTAATTAGTCTAAAAACCAAAATGTAAAAAATTCTTACATCTGGAAGTTGAACCTGTATGTGCATGACATCATGAGCACCAGTTTAATTCTTTATGACATGTAGGGGGAGTGGCAGCTGCCGGTCTGTCAAAGAGGGGACGCTTTGTCAATTTATTTAAATGTAAATTCAAATATGTAAAATGGTCATGACAGTCCCTAGTTGCACAAACATTTCATAATTTATATCTCTATGACATACAGTATTTTATGATGGCACAATTACCAAGTGGTTAGCGTGCTTGGTTTCAGTGTGGGAGGTTCCCGGTTCAAACCCCACCTCTGCCACATTTCTCCATGTAATGTGAAGTTGCGTCAGGAAGGTCATCTGGCTTAAAACCTGTGCCAGAATCAACATGCAGGTCCACCTTGGATCTGCTGTGGTGATGCCAAGTGAAAACAATGGAGCAGCCAAAGGGACTTACTTTTACAAGAATATTATTAATGTTTTTAAACAAAAATATCATCAAAAATTTCAAGAAGCACATAGAACCTTTATTATTAAACTTACATAACAGAGCCTGTTTCCTGACATTGTTCCATGCGAATGTTATTTTAAAGATTGGCCAGCAGATGCCGCCATATGCAATTGTATCAAAGCTTCAAAACACTAAACCGTTGCTTCATGTTGATTCAGTGTTTCAATATGCTTCGGTTTCTCATCACTAATTTTCATCTATAAAATACATCAACAACTGTTAATTATATACATATACACATATATAGACTTATAATTATGAATAATTTGATGTTGTGTTGCGAACCGGGATGTTAATTAACGTGTGACGACTTTTAAACACTTACTGAAGAACGAATCAGAGAGTAACTCACTGAGATCCTCTCACATAACGTCTAATCCAGTGTGCACTGTTAAACCAAACACTCCATTTTAATACAGTAGTTAAGTTAATGTAACTCAAACTTTAAAAAAAGTTATTGTCACTCATTTCCATTAATTAAACTAACAAAAAATGAGCTGTTGTCATAACAACTCAGTTCTTTTAAGTGCATTTAAAGTTTTGGGGCATTTAAGCGTCAGTGATGTATTTCTAGTGCATTCCATTCACTCATTTTAATTGAGTTTATGTAATGGAGGCCAGCAGGTGTCGCTGTGCAGATGTAGTTAATAAACCTCACTCCCAACAGCTCAAAAGAATTCTCTGGTCACAAGGCCAGAGCCCTGGGTTTTAGCCTTCTGGTTAGAGAGTCCAACTTCCATGCCAGAGATCATGAGTTCATGTCCCGAGGGGAGCGAATGGGCGGAGTCATTACAACACAATGCAGAGTCAACAAGTAAACCAAAAAATGCATCAAAAAATCTAATCCAAAATGTAATGCAAATTTTTATGCAGAAATTTGTCACTTTTTTATTGAAAAACATAAACTAGTTTTACATAAGTTTAATTAACTGTAAATTGTTAAGTTGCTAAAACTTTAACAATTAAATTTTTGAAAATTATTTTATTTAAGTTGGCAGGGATTGAGTTCTTAAATTTGTTGCCTTTTAGCTGTAATTACTGTAAGTGAAGAGCAGGTGTGTGTTAGAATAGAAAAGACCAAAGTGATTTTACACACCACCTCCTACCTCAATAAAGTTTGTACTGGGGGTGACATCAACACAGATAAATGTATTTTTGGCTTATTAGTCAAGTCTCAGTGTTAATTTCTGCATAGAATGTCAGTATATTTTCAGCTTTAGGGCATAAATCTCCTGATCCACCCAGTCCAATCCAACTTTATTTACACTTTAAAAGAACAACAACGTGCATTCCAAATAAGACATTAATAAAATACAACACAAATAAAACAAAAAAATAGTACAAAAGTGACTGATGTAGAAATACAATTTCCAATTCTTTCTTTAGCCAAACACATTCCGTGCAGATCATCTATTTAAGGTTTAATTTTACAGTGACCCATTACCTGCTGAGGTGATTGGTTGGAATGAAAACCTGCGGACTCTTTGCGCCTCATTTGAATATATGTGGACTGTTAATTTGGTGTATATACAGTGTGCATATATGCACATAAAGTGAATAGTGGCTGGATGTACAACTAAAATCTGAGAATCACAACACTCATGGCAACCGCATCTTGGACATTTATTTATTTAGCTCATAGAAAAATAAAAATCCTTTATATACAGCAGATTTAAAAACAGGAGTGTGAAACTTCTGCCTCTTGCATCACCACTCACAGCTTCTCAGTGAAGTGGATCAGAGAAACAGATCAAATCCAGGCTTCAGGTTCCCATGTGTCTTCTGAGAACGACTGTAACTGGAATGTCACTCTGCCATTCTCCAGTTGCAGCCACAGAAGTTGATAAGTACTTCAAAGTTGACATGGGTGCCTTGGTGGCTTCCCTCACCGGCTCCTTATTGCAAAATCACTCAGTTTTGGAGAATTGCCTCCTCCAGACAGATTTACCACCAAGTACCATACAGTTTATAGTTCTTAATGATGGATCTAATTCTAAATGAAGACCAACACATATTCACTGGTTTAGAAATGAATTCACCTACTGACTTGTTGAAAGAAAACTGGCTGTTGACACCACAAACTCCACTGTAGTGGAGTACAGATGCAAAACTGCTGTCCAAATACTTATGGACCTGACATGTACTCCATGTTACACACACACAGACACACACTGAGACTCGAAAAGAATGTACAGTTCTTCTTGAAGCTGAGGACCTGTGGTAACTCAATAATTCTGAGAGTAATTTGTTCTGTAGAGTGCTGAATGTGAGGCCCTGCTACATGAGAGGGTGTGGGAAACACATGCACGTGCACACGCACACATAGGATTTGTGGGATTTTCTGGCTGTAGCCAGCGGTCAGCCCCTTTCCTGTTGGTGTTTTCTGAGGCATGTTGTGTCATGGCAGAACTCCCTCAGTGTGTGGAAGGAGAATCTGTTGAACACACACACACACACACACACACACACACACACACACACACACACACACACACACACACACACACACACACACACACACACACACACACACACACACCCTCGTCATTTGTTTCTGGTTCCTGTCTCTGCAGCTGCTCTCACCCTTCCTCGTCTTTTCTCAGTTCTGTTACACTTTTTCCTACTTGGTGGTGGGATTTAGTGTGTTTCAGCTGAGCGATGTGTTGTTCGGTGGGTTTTGCAAGGTCCTTGGGTCTGGCCCTGGTGCCTCTGGCTCTTTGCTCCATCCTGGCCAACCTGCTGCTTCTGTTCCCTATGGGGCAAATCACCTACATTCAGGACAACCGGCTGGCGAGCTACATCTGGTACTTTGGGGGACTAGGAGGTGGGGGTCTGCTGGTGAGTAAGAATCTGTGCTCACAGTATGTTACATTAGTGACCTCTTAAACCTTGTGGGTTTGGGTTTTACTCAGTGAACTGTCCTGTTGTGACTGATCCCAGTTCTGGTCTTTAAGTAGAATCTGAGTGTATGCATATCATGAATGCTTGGTCTTGTTGGATTTGTGAGAATCTACTGAATCTACTGGTACCTTGTTTCCCATGTAACAATAAGAAATATACTCAAAACCTGGATAGTTTATGTATGTTATGGTGGTACATTAACGAGCACGTTCTGCACAGTGTTAACCTTGGAACATTACTGCTGAACAAATTAAAACTAGAAGTGACAATTTTCACAAATGTACAAACAAGGCATTGCATCAGGAAGGGCATCCGGCATCAAACTTGTGTCAAACCAACATGCAGATGAATGGTAAATGGACTGCATTTATATAGCGCTTTTCCATCTGCATCAGATGCTCAAAGTGCTTTACAATAATGCCTCACATTCACCCATTCACACAAACACACTCACACACTGATGTCAGGGTGCTGCCATACAAGGTGCTCACTACACACCAGGAGCAACTAGGGCAGGGGTGGGCAATCATGTGCCATAAAGGGCTGAGACATTGCAGGTTTTCCTTGCTACCAGTCACCTTCACAGGTGATTTCATTAATGTTCAGGTGTCTCAGCAGGTGATTTCATTGATGACCAGGTGTTTATGTGCAGGGGAGAAGCTCATCAGCAACCCACCTGGTGAGGTGATTGGTTGCAAGGAAAACCTGCAGTGTCTCGGCCCTCGTTGCCCACCCCTGATAGGGGATTAAGGACCTTGCCCAAGGGCCCTTAGTGATTTTCTGGTCTGGCTGGGTTTTGAACCGAGGATCCTCTGGTCTGAAACCCAACACTTAACCACTAGACCGTCACCTCCCCGTCCACCCCGAGTGAAAATAAAGGAGCAGCTATTGGTCTTATGCTATCATTTTTTTCATTCGGCTGGTTTTGGAAGAGCCTCGTTTGTTAATTTGTGAAAATTGTCACTTCTGCTTTTAATTTGTTCAGCAGTAACGTGCAAAGGTCAACACTGGGCAGAGGGTGCTCGTTAATGTCACTGTGAATAAATATGCAAAAATAAATAAAATGTGCAGAAGATGCTTGTTCATGTCACTGAAAAAAATAAATACATTTTTAAAAAGTCAAATTTACATTGTATTTTGAATTTTGAGTTTGTCCAGCAGCAAAGTGTACAACTTTGAAAAAAATGGGTAATTAACATTAATTATCATTACAGCAAAATGAAAGCAAATAAAGAATATAATAATAATAACAAGTGCAATCAGAGATTTCTGACATCTGCCAAGGGTTGAGGAGGACTAAAAATAAACGATATGTGACTCACAATGTGACCCGGACTTTACCTGGCTCTGGATTCCACAACAGAATGCAATAACTGTACACTGATCCAGAACGGTCCAACTGATCAAAATGTTACAATCTGATATTTAATTCACAAGCTGAAACAAAATAGTGTCTTCCTGATCTTGCTTTTACATTGTGCTGTCCTGTCTTTCTGCTGCAGAACCTGGATATTTATCTGTATCACTCCCGATAAATCCTGAGCCAGAATCCAGATCCAGATCACCTCCAAAATTTAATGGAGTCTTCCATGATCTTATATCTATCTGTGGTGCAAATCTGCTGAGAATCTGTGAAGTAGTTTTGACGTAATCCATCAAAGCCTATATAAAGTGAAATCTTGATCCAGAATCCGGAACCAGATCACAGCCAAAATTTAATGGAGTGTTCCATGGCCTAATATCTATCTGTGGTACAAATTTGGTGAGAATCTGTGAAGTAGTCTTGACGTAATCCTGCTAACAGACAAATAAATGAACACCAATGATTTTATTAGCTCCTTGGAGGACATAATAAATCAAAGTGTGGATGACATGATTGTAAATGTCACTGCAATAAATTCATCAAGATTTAAAAAAAAAAAAAAAAATTTTGTGCCCTTAATATTATTCCTGAATTTTTCCTCTTTTGTATGACGTGACCGGTGTTGCAGACCGAATGGTTCCCCCTAAAAATCGGTCCGCCCTGCCTTCACTGCGCATGCGTCATCAGCCGCGGTTCACAGATTAACACCTCGTTTCTGCTTCAAACTGCACTCCAGTCATCATCTATCTCAGCGACAGATATCTGAAGCTTTTGTGCAACAATCATTTCCACATAAATTCAGCAGCAGTATTACATCATAAAAGATGGAGGAAGCGATCAGAGCGGCGCAGCTACACGAGCTGCTAGCTGATGCGTTCACTGCACGTCCGTTATTTTAAAGCATCAGTGATTATTACCTCGTTTCTGCTTAAAACTGACTTTAGAATTATTTAAGAGGGTTTACCTTGTCATATGATGGTTAATAATCCCATTAATCCATTGGATCGCTTTGGGTGGAACAATTTCTAGTGGGGGACTGTTGAGTCTGCGACACCGGAGCTCCACTCTTCTTCCCAGACTTTAGTATTTATTCAGTGTTTTACTTGTACCATGTTTATTTATATGTGTTAAACATCACGTGTTATTTCAAAATGAAAACACCACCATTGGGCTGGAAATGAGGATCGGGTGGGGCGGGGGGCGCTTTAAGGTAACAGGTGTGTACGGAGGATTAAAAACTGAGGGCGATGCAGAGATTGAACGAGGAGGTTGGATTACGTCGGCTGACAGATGCTGAAACAGTTTGTTGGCCGTTGGTTTAACGGTCACTGTTATCATTTGTTGGAATGCATCAAGACTAGTTGCACTGAAATTCAGCATTAATCAGAGGATCTGAAACAAACATGACGTACAGCTTTCTTCCAATTTAAAGAGATCATATTGTGTAAATACAGTTTAAGTTGTCTTTGATACTTAACTGTTTAAGCTTTTACATGAAACCTCATCAAAGTCTGAGGATTGTGTGTGCGTGTAAGAAACCTACAAGCTATAAACTCCCCGCTAGCCTGAAACAGTTTATGTTAGCTTCCCGTGACATATGTCACACAAGTTCTGATCTGAGCTTTGTGGCCAGCGGCAATAACTTTTCATTGTCTGTATTGTTACATGATTGACGACAAGCTTTAATGTCTGTTTTTAAGACTGTTGTTGACCTGCACATATGGTAACATGCTAAAAGTCTGTAAAACATGACCCCTTTAAAACAAAATCAACCTGCCATGTGTTACTGCATCGCTTTGCTGGAGGCACTGTCAGTAAATGTCTTTAAAAATGCAGTAAGTAAATCAAGCATCGCTTGTGTTTGTTACGTTTTCAGACAGATGTGGAGCATCAGCGTGTCGTTGGACACTTTAGGACACTTTACCCGACTGTGCTGCACGTGACATTTATACCAGTGTCTTTTATTTTCTCTTTAGCCCTTTGTCCTTTGCATTTGGAAGAGTATTTTGTGTTTTCTCCTTCAATAGTGTGCTGTGCAAACGTGTTTGCTGTTGTTGCTGGAGAACAATGGAGTGTTGTGTGAATTCACGGTTAATCCGTCTGCTGCACACATTGCTGATCTGATGGGTTTTAGACGCTGGCTGAGCACAAAGGAGCCCTTCTAACAGCTTAAGAACCAACAGAGAACAGATTGTATTTTCTCAGACGTAATTAACTTTCTCCACCAGCAGAGTGTCAATGCACAAAGTGGTGGTTTTCTTTTTTTCTCAAATCACAGTGGTTTAGAACATCTCATTGCATATTTTCAATAATTTTATTCATTTTTTAAGGGATAAATAGAACAATGTAATTGTTTTATTGGCAGTATGTGCCCTTTTGCGAATCTCTTTAGTTAATTTATCTGGAACATAAAACTGTTTTTTTTATGTAAATGTGTCAAACACACTTAATTGAGAAGGAGCCAGGTCCATAAGTATTTGGACAACAACAGAGTTGTGATTGTGGTGAAACTTTTATCTGTAATTCAAGTCATTAACCTTTAGGAATTAAATTATTATACACAGTCCCTCCATTTTCAAATGCCATAATTAACTGGAATAAACTAAATATGTAATTTTTCCTACGGGGCAGCCAGTGGGCCTGACGTCACCACCTCTGGGGAGTCGGTCATTACGTCACGAGGCATTTTGTTTGTGGTCCGATTGTCACCAGAGTTTGCTTATGCATTACGCATAGTGACCCCAAGAAGCACATTGGTTTTGGGGTCAAAACCAATGTGCAATGGAGGGGAGTGCAATAACTTTTTAACTGCAAACTTGGCGTGTGTGTGTTTGTGCATGCGTGTGTTCGTTTGTTCCATGGCAGCACGGTGGCTTAGTGGTTAGCACTGTTGCCTCAGAGCAAGAAGGTCATGGGTTCGATTCCCACCTCTAGCCTTTCTGTGTGGAGTTTGCATGTTCTCCCCGTGTTTGCGTGGGTTTCCTCTGGGTGCTCCAGCTTCCTCACATATTTAAAGACATGCAGGTTAGGTGAATTGGAAACTTTGTAATTGTCCAGGTCTTCTTTGCAAAAGAGATCTCGATCTCAATGGGACTAACTTGAGTAAATAAAGGTTAAATTAAAATAAATAAATGTCTGACACAATAGAGACATTGGAACCTTTAGTATTGTCAATACGGATGCCAAATGGATGCAGTTTTCCCTTAATAAAGCAACTAATCTGTAAATAAATAATTCACTTGTCTGGTCTTTGCTAACCTAATACTGTGAGACAAATATTCCCCTAAAGGAAAACCTTTTCAGCCCTCGACATGACTCAGACATGCAATGGAAGACTTGAATCAGACTGGAATTTTATTTTTTTCACAGATTCTATTCCAGTAACTTTGGCCAGTATTGGGCTGTTGTGGTCCCAAATACCAGATCAGGCTTGTGTGTGTGTGTGTCTGTGTGTGTGTTTATAAAAAGCCTTGCTGTTCCCTTCCTGGGTTAAAAGTCAAAGAACAGACTAAAACCCCTGAGATAGAGAGATCTATCTTTAATTCCTCTCCCCCTTGGTTTTTCCTGTCTTTCTCTCTTCCTTTCCCTCTGCCTGTCTCTTGCAGAGGATGTCTGATTTCTGATGTCTGTGCTTTAGGGGGACATCCAGGATGTATGTGCACGGCTCTGATTCCCTCAGTTTGTGTGTAAAACCTTGGGAACGTCCGTCTGTCTGTGAGGACGTGCTATCAGAACTGTGACCTGCTGGGAGAGACACAGCTGGACAGGAAATAGGAGACAAGAGACAGAATGAGTGGAGATGAACAGAGAGAATCAAACCTAAACGTTATGAAAATGTTGCACAGTGCTCGATGTGTCATTTGCGTCATCATTAAAGCTGTACGGCCTTTCAAATTCCACAAAGCTGACAAAATTTATTTTCTACCTATATCCAAGCAGTATTATGTCTGTTTATTGTTGTACCATGTTGCAAAATTACAGCTCATTTTAATGACGAGAACGACGCTCGTGTGCTCATGTGAAGTTTTGAGATTACCTGTGACCTGAGCCACTGGCTTGCTGTGCGTTCCCAGGACATGCACGCTAACATCCATAAGATGTCTTGTAAATCTCTTCAGATGTATTATCTGGTTACATAAACAACATTTTTAGATTTAGAAGTGTTTATTTCTTGCTAACATTTACAAAATATATGAGAAACATACTATTAGATTTATACAGAAATATGCTGTTTTGGAGCATTTCCCCCATCTTGGTTTTCTTTGCTTGAGTGAGCAGCCATCTGATGTCACGTTGCTTTTATTGACACTAATTGGCAGTCACTGTGTCCTTCCAGCATCTTCATAAAGCTCGGGGGAAATCCCTACATGATCTATGAGATCGCTACCAAATGTATGTCATGGCTTCTGATTGCTTGAATTTCAACCCATCAGGGGTCAAAATTCTAAATTGTTTCCAAACGGTGTGAATTTTGATCATATTAGCAATATCATATTATGAATCCCTTAATTAAATGGCAAGGAATAAAATTATAGTGGTGCTATAGAAAATTCTTTTTATGACTTCAATCTTAAAAAACCTAAAGGTCATATATCTTTAACATCATAGCTAAAAGGAAGTGTTTTGTTGACTCGGCATGCCGAAACCCCACATGTGTGGCTTCCATGGAGAGACTCATTTAGTGTTCAGGCCCTGAGGCCCATTTGGGACGTGCTTATTGTTTGAGAACCCTAGCATTTTTGGACAGTCATGTGACATTAATGTTTTGCGTTTTTGAGCAATATTTGTACATTCGATTTGGAGTTACTGGCAGAAATCATTGCTCAGCACAGCTCAAGCCGTCACCCTCCAAAAACAAGACACTTGGTGTTGTCCTGTGGTTTAGTCTTTTCTAGAGTTGAGGTTACTGATGGCTTTTATAGGATACATTTCTCTGCGCATGAGCCCATGCAGGACCCCAGCAGCTGGAGAATGTCAAAGGCACGCCTATACTTAACCTGGCTGCAGCAGATAGATGGTTACCTTCAGGAGGTGGGGATGGACCAGTTATCTGTCTGCCTGGTTGTCATCCTGTACCAAAGGCGGTTCCATAAAGTGGTTGATGGAGCAACAAGTGGCACTGGCGCACCCTCCCAGACTTGACTAATAGGAAACTTTTTGTCATCAGCGGCAACTGTAGTTTGAGAAATTGGGGTTTCTAGTGTGTAATGAGTCTTCTAACAAACACTGCATTCAGTGAAAAGTAAAGCAAGATGGAAACTGCTGTTAAAGCAGTAATGGGAAATGTTTACAGAATGCAGTATAGCTGCAATCTGTATTTATGGTTGATTACGTTTTATGCTGAATGTCACAATCTGCCATCACTCTATGGTGAAAATAGTCTAAAGCAGAGAGTGTAGTTAATTTTTAATTTCTTTTTTCTTTCAGATGCTGTTTCCAGCTGTTGTCTTCGTTACTCTGGGGAAATGCAGCTGCTGCTGGAATGAGAGTTTAATGGTAAAAGACTCACGGAAACTGTTAATCTTTTGTATGCATGCTTGGGACGGACGTGTTCGTCTGAAGTGGAGAAAAAAAATCAATACAAATCGAGTAACATTTCACAAAAATGGATCTAGGAGGTGACACATTTTGAGGGACAAGTAAATGTTAAAGATGCCTTCTGCTCATTACATTCAGCACGTCATTTAATAAGGTTAATAAGGTTGTTAGTTATTTAAAATAGCTTTATTGTATTCTATTGTATTCATGTAATTATGAATAAATTAATGTAGTGAAGTTTTGTCCTTATGAATATGTAATTTTTAAGAGCAAATTACACATTCACTGGAAGACAACACCTCAGTACATTAATTTGTAACAATCACTTGGAAAGTGACATCCAGTTCCCATTTAATTGATCTTCTTAAAGCACAGTTAAGCAATTAAGGTCGAGACCAGAGGTGCCCAAATTCTTTCCACAGAAGGGCCATAAATTAATCTGGATGGAGTGCAACTTGCCAAAAGTAAAATGTTGATATTGTCTGTGTGAATTACACACACAATTAATATGGTGTGCTATATTTTCACCATACAGTCTTAATTAAAATAAAATTTCAAAAATATTCAAAACATAACTCTTTCATCTGTCAAACAGCAATTTTTATGTTTGCAACAACTTTGCCCATTCTTCCAACTGCATATAGGTACTTACGTACCGCCATAGGGATGCATGATTTGTTTTTGCCTGAATTTTCTGAGATTCGCAGACCAACATGTTCCAGATCTGACTGCTTTGGTGTATTCAGGAAAAAAGCATCAAATACCTCTAAATAAGACTGGATAAACACCAACAAAGTAGTAACTAGAAGCACTCGGAGAGCGCAAACCTCTGCCAAGGCCATAGGGTCACTGACGTCACATGGAATACCCTTTGGCAAAGAGACTTATTCCACGTCGTTTCACGCATCTACTGTCATGTTTCAGATTTAGTGGTTAAACCCTTAGATCTTCAGCAAATGTATTTATAAAGAGAAACTGCATGAACTACACAAGTTTTTTTATTTTCTAATAAGTTTATTCAGTGAGGAGAGACAAATGCTAAATAAATGGTAAATGGACTGCATTTATATAGCGCTTTTCCATCTGCATCAGATACTCAAACCGCTTTACAATAATGCCTCACATTCACCCCGATGTCAGGGTGCTGCCATACAAGGTGCTCACTACACACCAGGAGCAAGAGGAGATTAAGGACCAATAGGGGAGCAATAGGGTATTAATGACCTTACCCAAGGGGCCTTAGTGATTTTCCAGTCAGGTGGGGATTTGAACCGAGGATCTTCTGGTCTCAAGCCCAACACCTTAACCAGTAGACCATCACCTCCCCCCTAAATTGTTGTGTCGTAACTTAATTTTTGTTCAGCCTTTGTGACCCGTCTTCATGAAGTTAGATGCAAAAATGTTGAAATTGGCCCTATCCTGCAATGATAAAGAATCTTCAAAAAAATTACTGGATCTGGATCGTGTTCTGGATCATTACCAAAATTTAATGACTTCTAAGTTCAGCCAAGATACACCCCTGGTAAAAATGTCACTGAAATCGGTTGAGGATTTTTTGAGTAATCCTGCTAACCAACCAACCAACCAACCAACCAACCAACCAACCAACCAACCAACCAACCAACAAATGGACGTGACCGAAAATTTTCGCGTTCCTCCATGATGGGCAGCCTTGGTCTACAACTTACCCACCCCATAAGCAATCACGTTGGCAACAGTGGTAACAAAACAAAAAATGTATACGGTGCATCCGGAAAGTATTCACAGCGCTTCACTTATTCCACATTTTATGTTACAGCTTTATTCCAAAATGGATGAAATTCTTTTTTTTCCCCTCAAAATTCTACACACACATGCACACACACCATAATGACAATGTGAAAAAGTTTTTTTCAAACTTACACGTATTTAAGTATTCACAGCCTTTGCCATGAAGCTCAAAATAGAGCTCAGGTGTTTCCACTGATCATCCTTGAGATGTTTCTACAGCTTAACTAGAGTCCACCTGGGGTAAATTCAGTTGATTGGACATGATTTGGAAAGACACACACCTGTCTACATATAAGGTCCCACAGCTGACAGTGCATGTCAGCCTCAGAGACAGGGTTGCCTCAAGGCACAAATCTGGGGAAGCATACAAAAACATTTCTGCTGCTTTGAAGGTCCCAGTGAGCACAGTGGCCTCCATCATCTGTAAATGGAAGAAGTTCAGATCCACTAGGACTCTTCCTAGAGCTGGCCGCCCGCCTAAACTGACCTCAGACTGGGGCGATGGTTCATTTTTCAGCAGGACAATGATCTTAAACACACAGCCAAAATGTCAAAGGAGCAGGTTCAGGACAAATGGACTAAATTTATAAAGCGCTTTTCCATCTGCTTCCATTCCACTTTACAAAAATGCCTCACATTCACCCCGATGTGAGGCTGCTGCCACACGAGCTCACTAGACACCAGGAGCAACTAGGGGATTAACGACCTTGCGCAAGGGCCCTTACTGATTTTCCGGTCAGCCTGGGATTTGAACCGAGGATCCTCTGGTCTCGAGCCCAATGCTTTAACCACTAGACCATCACCTCCCCAATTCACTGAGACACAAAATAAAAACTGAACAGCAAAATAATAAATAAATGTCCCAACTGCTGTCAATTCCAGATTTTGTTCTATGTCAAAAATAAATCACTGCACTAAATACCAGACTTAAGAAAACTAAAGTAAAAATCAGCAACAACAAACCCCCAAATAACTCCACTTGAGTGTCTCTTTTGGGTCACTTTTATCGGTTCCAAGCCCAAGAATCAACAGAAGAAAGTTCATTTGGTGTTTTTTACTCACTTTTTTGTCCCTCCCTTGATGTTATTCCACTCTCATACAGCATCAATATACAAATAGTGACTGGTTTGTGACTGGTTTCATTGTTGCCCAAGGCCGAAGGCCACGGACAACAATGATCCCGAGGGGTGACACCATTATGCTGCCCGATAAACCAGTCACCATTTATTATACATCTGTGTAGTTAATACCTTTATCTTTACAATTGTGTGAAAAATTTGCTAAGTCATTTCCCGTTCAAACTCAGGATTCCCCATAATGTCAATACCCTTATCCTTAAGGTACCTGGATATCCTGTACTGTAGTGAGCTCATGGTACTGTGTTTCAGCCTCTGGATCAGTCCACAATCACTCATAATGTTGCCTGAAACGGTGCAGAATCAGTCAGTAATGTGGCTGTTGTTAGCTTTGGATGATTTATTGTGAAAAGTATTGCAATTATTACACGCAAATCAGCCAATCAGAACAAAGGATTTCAGCCAGATGTATAATAATAACAATTACATGCACATGGGTAATTGTGTAAATTAAGCAATGACATCATTTAGCAACTTCAAGGCTTTTAGGACAGCCAATAGCGACTTTCCTTACTGAGGAGTTGGCAACAGTGTGGAGGAGAGTGGCACAAGATGGCATCAATCATTTATTTTCCGCAAGAATCTAGATATTATGAAATTAACACCTCATATTTTGAAATGTGATGGCAACAGTTATTTAATCAATCAAATCTCAATCAACTGCGCTTTAAAAATGGAACAGAATATCCAGCTTCTGTAAATCCATTAATCCTTCAATCATGCCGTCTTATACATAGTGCACAAATAAGTTTTCTGTTTTTAGCTTTTAAAACTACAACTCTCTTTCAGCTGACATTTTACTGCCTTTATTTAGTAATTTTTTGTGTTCAGCTTGGAGAATAATATGTTACAGTTATCATTAATCCGGCTAACACTGTGCCTTTATTAGGTGGAATGCTAATGCTAATCCAGCTATGATAAATTAACAAGGCCTGCCATTGTTAGTGAACACAAGTGTAATCTTGGGCCAAAAACCAAAGATGCAGCTGTGCATGTGTGTGTATGCAGCAGCTGGTCTTTTTTTATGTGCTAACTGGAGAAATGAAGGCAATCACAGCTGCATGCAGAGAAATGCACACTCCCGCTAACATGCTAACATGTGTGTCTCTGTTGCAGATGTGTGGCTCAGTTCTGGCAGCTGTGGTCGGCCTGCTGGGGTCTGGATACTGTTTTGTCATATCAGGGTTGGCATTGCTGCAGGGTCCACAGTGCTTCACATCTCTGGGATGGTCGTACCCATTTGCAGACCACGGGCGCAGGTAGCACAACACTGCAACGTGCTGTGTGCAGGGATGTGCATTAGAAACACACGCACACACACGCACACACAAACCCCAGTATGGGGCAGACCTGCCATGCTGTATCCATTTTTATACCAGGCACACATTTTATAGATCAAAGTGGTGTTTTTTCTGCAGTATAAATTGCACCTGTAAAAAAAACCCTCTCGAAGAGCAAAAACCCTCATTTATCTACTACTGTAAGTAACAGATTGGTCACTCTCATATCCCAAGGTTCTTGTAGTGGAGCAATATCTCCACCTGGTGGACATTTATCATTAACACAGGTACAATAGAAGTAATGCACATACGAGGTCTGTGAGAAAAGTATCCGACCTTTTTATTTTTTTCAAAAACTATATGGATTTGAATCATGTGCACTTGCATCAGACAAGCTTGAACCTTCGTGCACATGCGTGAGTTTTTTCACGCCTGTCTGTTGCGTCATTCGCTTGTGGGCAGGCTTTGAGTGAGCACTGGTCCACCCCCCTCGTCGGATTTTTATTGTCAGGGAAATGGCTGAGAGGCTGCCACTTTGCTCCATGAATTTTTTTTCAGAAACTGTTAGAGACAGCCAGTTGGAAACCATTCGAAAGATTCAGATGGATTTCGGTGAAGATTCTGTCGGCGTCACGCGTATTAAGGAGTGTTAAAACCTTTTTAAAGACGGCCCACAGCGGCGGAGGGTGTGCGGCGCACTGAGCGGCCATCGACAGGCTGGAACGACCAGATCATTTCTAAACTGAACGCTGTGTTGATCCGGGACATCATGTGACTACCACAGAAATGGCAAGAGAGCTGGACATAGCACTTTTGCGGCACATTCCACTGTTACAGGAGATTTTGTAATGAAAGACGTGCGGAGGATTTCGCGCATCGGCACGGAGCCGACGCGCTCAACAAAAAAAAACGCTCAACAAAAAAACACCTCAGTGTTGGAAACCATTCGTAAGATTCAGACGGCTTTCGGTTGCTTTTCAGTCGAGTGAGTATCCGAGAAATTGTTTAACAGCTGGGCATGTTCCAACTTGTCCTGTGAGACTTCCAACATGGAGGTGTTGTTTGTCCAGCGGCTGTGAGCGGCTGCGTCCCGACGCGTGAATCCGTCTGCACGTCTTTCATTACAAAATCTCCTTTAACAGTGGAATGTGCCGATAAAGTGCTGATCCCGACCTCTTCTGAAACTTCTCTGCTAGTCACACGACGTCCTGCATCAACAGAGCCTTAAATTTGGAAGAGATCTGCTCGTTCCAGCCTGTCGATGACCGCTCGCCCTCCGCCACCGTGGGCCGTTTTTAATCCAGTTTTAATGGTCCTTAATCCGTGTGACGCCGACAGAATCTTCACCGAAATCCATCTGAATCTTTCGAATGGTTTCCAACTGGCTGTCTAACAGTTTCTGAAAAAAAATTCATGGAGCAAAGCGGCAGCCTCTCAGCCATTTCCCTGACAATAAAAATCCGACGAGGGGGGTGGACCAGTGCTCACTCAAAGCCTGCCCACAGGCGAATGACACAACCGACAGGCGTGAAAAAACTCACGCATGCGCACGAAGGTTCAAGCTTGTCTGATGCACGCGCACATGATTCAAATCCATGTAGTTTTTGAAAAAAATAAAAAGGTCGGATACTTTTCTAACAGACCTTGTACAACAGAATTTCATCAAGCGCTCTAGCAAAACCAAATATAGAGGTCAGTATTTTCCCCAGATGTGACCATAATGTTTTTATAAAAAATGAAATCACTCTCAAAAATGAGAGTTTCTTAGCATTTCAGCTTGTAAATAGCCTCAAAACATGATTCCAGTAGCTAAATATACACTTTCAGTGTTACACAATTACACGGGCCTGGCGACCTGTTTTGGATGTACTGTACCTCTTGCCCAGCGACACTGGACTGCAGTGCAAGAAATTCAAAGACCTAACTCATTTGCCTGTTCTTCACTGGTCTCCCACTGGTTTCTCTCTCTGTCTCAGGTATCTCTTGCAGCCAGAGATCTGGTCACGGTGCCTTCAGCCAGTCAACATTGTGGAGTGGAACGTGACTCTGCTGTGCGTCTTACTCGGTCTGGCTGTGCTGGAGTTCATCATCTGTTTCTTACAGCTGGTCAACGGTTTAGTCAACGTGGTGTGTCGGCCTTGTTGCTATAAGCAGGAGTATAGTCTGAATGCATAGTGAAACACATGTACACTCAACAAAAATATAAATGCAACACTTTTGGTTTTGCTCACATTTTGTATGAGATGAACTCAAAGATCTAAAACTTTTTCCACATACACAATATCACCATTTCCCTCAAATATTGTTCACAAACCAGTCTAAATCTGTGATAGTGAGCACTTCTCCTTTGCTGAGATAATCCATCCCACCTCTCAGGTGTGTCATATCAAGATGCTGATTAGACACCATGATTAGTGCACAGGTGTGCCTTAGACTGCCCACAATAAAAGGCCACTCTGAAAGGTGCAGTTTTATCACACAGCACAATGCCACAGATGTCGCAAGATTTGAGGGAGCGTGCAATTGGCATGCTGACAGCAGGAATGTCAACCAGAGCTGTTGCTCGTGTATTGAATGTTCTTTTCTCTACCATAAGCCGTCTCCAAAGGCGTTTCAGAGAATTTGGCAGTACATCCAACCAGCCTCACAACCACAGACCACGTGTAACCACACCAGCCCAGGACCTCCACATCCAGCATGTTCTGTTAGGTGCAGATGCGAGTTCAGGAGCGCAACCAGCGTCTGACTGAACCCAGCGCTAAAATAACCGGAAAGCGGTTCCAAAAACAAAACAAGTTTATTTCCCGTCTGTGCAATAATTGTGTACAACATAAATGTGCGGTTTGTCTGGTGAGGTGAAGGACGGCGCGCTCTCCAGCGCCCAAATGGATCAAAGCCCGACGCGTCTGGACCCAGACTCACCGCCGAACACCCCCCAGGTGGATACGACAAACTGACTCTGTGAAGGATGGAAAAGGTGAGGTAAGTCAATCAATCAATCAATCAATCAATTTTTTTATATAGCGCCAAATCACAACAAACATTTGCCCCAAGGCGATTTATATTGTAAGGCAAGGCCATACAATAATTATATAAAACCCCAACGGTCAAAACGACCCCCTGTGAGCAAGCACTTGGCTACAGTGGGAAGGAAAAACTCCCTTTTAACAGGAAGAAACCTCCAGCAGAACCAGGCTCAGGGAGGGGCAGTCTTTTGCTGGGACTGGTTGGGGCTGAGGGAGAGAACCAGGAAAAAGACATGCTGTGGAGGGGAGCAGAGATCGATCACTAATGATTAAATGCAGAGTGGTGCATACAGAGCAAAAAGAGAAAGAAACAGTGCATCATGGGAACCCCCCAGCAGTCTACGTCTATAGCAGCATAACTAAAGGATGGTTCAGGGTCACCTGATCCAGCCCTAACTATAAGCTTTAGCAAAAAGGAAAGTTTTAAGCCTAATCTTAAAAGTAGAGAGGGTGTCTGTCTCCCTGATCTGAATTGGGAGCTGGTTCCACAGGAGAGGAGCCTGAAAGCTGAAGGCTCTGCCTCCCATTCTACTCTTACAAACCCTAGGAACTACAAGTAAGCCTGCAGTCTGAGAGCGAAGCGCTCTATTGGGGTGATATGGTACTACGAGGTCCCTAAGATAAGATGGGACCTGATTATTCAAAACCTTATAAGTAAGAAGAAGAATTTTAAATTCTATTCTAGAATTTTAAAATCTATTCTAGAAGTCAACAGCTACAACAAATATCCTTCAAAGGCACACACTATCAGCAACACATTCAGGTCTGAATTTAAGCTTTATGTAAATGAGCAGCTTCTCACAACAGGTGGAGGATCATCAGTCCGTACGCCACGGCAGTGAGAAGCGAGCTGCACAATTCTCATCAATGTTCAAATATACTGCGTAACAAAATACCAAATTACTGTTAACACTTATTCAGACAATCATCACCTCTGATGTGTGCTGACAGCATGTGTCCCTCACCCGTCCTCCTTCACAGGCACGATGTGTCAAACCCAGGCGCGGTCCTCAGCGTCTCACAAACAAACGTCACAAGGTCGAGTTCCCGGCAATTCTGCTTGAACCACTCATGGCTTAAATGCAGAACGCCATCTCATTATCTGCTTCAGCTGAAAGTCTTTAAGTTTACACGTGAGCATCATCCACAGGTGCAGCTAATAATGATGATCAGGGTGAAGGACTCTTCTGCCAGCACCGTCTCCACAGACAAAAACTAGTTTGCATACCACCTGGAGAGCAAAGAAAAGAAAACAACACCAAAATGTCCAGCCAAACCCCCCAACACACAACATGTTCACCTCCAAGATCGTCTGAGACCAGCCACTCGGACAGCTGCTGAAACAATCGGTTTGCATAACCAAAGAATTTCTGCACAAACTGTCAGAAACTGTCTCAGGGAAGCTCATCTGCATGCTCGTCGTCCTCATCGGGGTCTCGACCTGACTCCAGTTCGTCGTCGTAACCGACTTGAGTGGGCAAATGCTCACATTCGCTGGTGTTTGGCATGTTGGAGAGGTGTTCTCTTCATGGATGAATCCCGGTTCACACTGTCCAAGACAGATGGCAGACAGCGTGTGTGGCGTCGTGTGGGTGAGCGGTTTTCTGATGTCAGTGTTGTGGATCGAGTGGCCCATGGTGGCGGTGGGGTTATGGTATGGGCAGGCGTATGTTATGGACGAAGAACACAGGTGCATTTTATTGATGGCATTTTGAATGCACAGAGATACCGTGACGAGATCCTGAGGCCCATTGTTGTGCCATACATCCAAGAACATCACCTCATGTTGCAGCAGGATAATGCACGGCCCCATGTTGCAAGGATCTGTACACAATTCTTGGAAGCTGAAAATGTCCCAGTTCTTGCATGGCCGGCATACTCACCGGACATGTCACCCATTGAGCATGTTTGGGATGCTCTGGACCGGCGTATACGACAGCGTGTACGAGTTCCTGTCAATATCCAGCAACTTCGCACAGCCATTGAAGAGGAGTGGACCAACATTCCACAGGCCACAACTGACAACCTGATCAACTCTATGCGAAGGAGATGTGTTGCACTGCATGAGGCAAATGGTTTTCACACCAGATACTGACTGGTATCCCCCCCAATAAAACAAAACTGCACCTTTCAGAGTGGCCTTTTATTATGGGCAGTCTAAGGCACACCTGTGCACTAATCATGGTGTTTAATCAGCATCTTGATATGGCACACCTGTGAGGTGGGATGGATTATCTCAGCAAAGGAGAAGTGCTCACTATCACAGATTTAGACTGGTTTGTGAACAATATTTGAGGGAAATGGTGATATTGTGTATGTGGAAAAAGTTTTAGATCTTTGAGTTCATCTCGTACAAAATGGGAGCAAAACCAAAAGTGTTGCGTTTATATTTTTGTTGAGTGTATGTAAGCTCACTTACACAGACACAAGTGCATGTATGCACTTAAAATACATATGTGACAACCAGGAACAAACCAAGCATAAGCCGAGGTCTATGTGCACACAAAACCTCATTGTAGAGCACTGTGTGTGCAACACACACACACACACACACACACACACACACACACACACACACACACACACACACACACACACACACACACACACACACACACACACACACACACACACACACACACACACGCACACACAATTACTGTCAAAAGTCACTGCTCAGTTATTGATGATGCACTGAGTGTAATGCGGTATGTATATGTCCGTTAAACTGCGTACACTGGAATATGTCACGTATTCGACATCAGTATCAGGACTGTCTTATATTTGAGCCAATATGGAACTTATGTATATAACACCAAGTAATTCATGTGTTTCATCCATTATAATCTGCACTTAAAGAGGAACTATGCAACTCTTTAATCTTAATTTTACAGTTTGGGAGTTACTGTAATAGCTAAATAACCCCACCCCCCAAGCAAGAAAGCAAGCAAGGAACAGAAAAGGAGTCTTTCTTTGAATAGCAAGAGCTGAAAGACAAAGATAAAGAAGTGTGCAAAATGGATGCAGACCTGGTGTTCTCGCTGCTGCACTTGTAAGTATATTGAGATAAAGTCTCTGTTCTCTTTGCATTTCTGTGTATTGTCACTTTCTTCATGTGGCTCCATGGGATGCATTTGCCAACCCTGTTGAATACAAAAGCACATGGACCGCGGGGGAAGACAGAAGAGAGGGGGGACAGCAGTGAGTTTTTATGACAGTTTTGTGACATATATAGTGGGGAGGTGATGGTCTAGTGGTTAAGTGTTGGGCTTGAGACCAGAGGATCCTCGGTTCAAATCCCAGCCTGACCGGAAAATCACTAAGGACCCCAGCATGTAGTGAGTGCCTTGCATGGCAGCAGCCTCACATCGGGGTGAATGTGAGGCATTGATGTGTAAAGCACTTTGAGCGTTTGATGCAGATGGAAAAGTGCTATATAAATGCAGTCCATTTACCATTTATATATCCTCCTGAGCTGTAGGGGGAGCTCTGTAGAGAAGAATGCGACCAACACCGCCCCCCCCACCCCCCAAAAAACCTAATGAAGCAGCAAAAAATCTGACCACAGTTGCATAGTGCCTCTTTAATTCCATGTTTTTTATTGAAAATGATTACTGAGAAACTTAATTCACTGTTCAGTAGATGAAAAGTTTCCATGTGTTTTCTGAGTATTGACATTTAATTGCTTAATGTGAATCAAACAGTTAGGCTAGCCTTCCATAAGCTACAATATGGTCATGGTCATAAGAGGGTAAAATAAGGGTGTGGTTGCATTTTCTCAATTGATCTAAAAACGTGAAAGCTGAAGTGAAACCTTTACAACAGTGAACCTTTACAACAGTTTATAGTTATCGTCTTGGATCTTAAATTGGATCAACTTTCTCAACAATGAAAAGCCTATATGGTCCCAAGATTCTTCTTACAGCAGACCATACAGTTGGCAGGTGGTGCCCAACTGAATCTGCTTTAGATGTCTCCTTTGGACCAACCTGACTTGTGGATGTCCACAAGTCAGGTTGGAATCAACCATATGGAATCTTCCATACTGTTTAAAAAAGGAGTCATCTTTGTGTGTGTAAAGCTTTGAAAATCTCACATGTTGAATAAAAATTGAAATAATATTTTAAGCATTATTATACATTTATATAAATGGAAACAATATAGACATTTGAATTGACTTAGTGCATGCATTTACTGGTTGATTATGGAAAACTGCATTTGGTTTTTAGCAAATGCCTTCAACAGTACTAAAGTAGTATAACAGATTTTACTGTAAGTAACTGCTTTCTCACAACACAATGTATCATACCCGTGTACTTTTAAAAGTACAAAATTATCCAAACTTGTGCCTATTTTTTTTTTTTTTAGACTGTCAGCATTATTGCTTTTTGTGGCAACTGTGATATAACTTAATGACAGTGATTAGAACATCATTTCACGCTTTCTGTACACATCTTTATCTTTTGTGTACAGTTGTGATATTTTTGTGATCATAATGAACAAATATCTAAAATGCAGAGTTGAACGTAATGGTTACACACCTGGTGAAATCTGATTGGCATGTTCTAAAGCGCAGGACGTATTTGAGTCTTCTGTCATTCTGATATCTGTACATGGCGTCTGGTTATTTTGTAGGATGCTTTTCTGGGATGAGGTCACCACAGTGTACCATGACGTGTCTTCACTATCCAGTTTTATGTCAGTGATTCAAAGTTGTGTTGGGTCACTTCTGTTTGTACAGTTTGCTGTAAAGTGCTTTTTTTTCTCCACTCTTTTTCTGATGATAGTTTAGTCTTAAAGACTTTTTATATATATTTTAGTGACATTTTTATAATGTGTTTGTGTTGCATTTAATAATAAAAAACTTTTCATTTATAGGTATAACAGTGTTTCTTTTATGTGTAAGTGGAGCATCAGGTATCCTTATTTTCAGTCCTTTGGTTTGAGCTTTTTGAAATGAGATTATTTCTGCTTCCACTTATTCCTACAGTGGGAGAAATTCACTGATACAAATGCAGTGATCGTGCACACGATAACCCATAAGGCCTCTTTCCCTCTGCATGTGTGTGACCTTGTTGTGTCGTAATCAGTTGTGCAAAATCCATGTCCTGGGATTTCCATAGTTGCATGTTGCTGATTGTTCATATCAAGCTCTGCGCTGAATAAATGTGACCTCTGACCCTGACAACAGGCCTCTAAAATCATAGAGCTTGCACACGCGTTCTGATGTGTAGCTGATGTGAATATGTGCAGTGACATAATGTTGTTTTGTTTTTATTTGGACCAAAGTAACTAAACTAAACAGAGTCCATCACTGTACAAAACACCCCATCTCATGTAATAGAATGAGATCCTAGCAGTGGCGGGCACAGCTAACCGAAAAGTTAACCTTTATAACGCTAAACTGATAAACCGCCAAAAAATTAGCGGAAATTACAGCTAACCTCTAACTTTTAGTATTGACTTGGATTACACTGTCGGCTATCGAGTTAAAGCACCGCAGGGGCTGCTGGGTAAATTCAAGGGCGATCACAAACACAAAACGAACGCACGAAAAAAATAAAAATAAAATAAAACCTCAAACACGGACATCGCAGTATGAAAAGTGACAGTTTATCTCTATATTATATATTTATAAATCGTTAACAGAGCCACAGCTCACCCGTATTGCGTTCACGAACACAAAACAAATGTACAAAAAAAAAAATAAAAATACTAACTTTTTGAGCTGCTTACATACCGATTTTGTTCACAGTGTAACTTCTTGTCTTCTTACCAGTGCTTGTGTGCTTTGACCTGTGAACTGGAAGTGTTAGCTAGCTCGCTGCGTTCATAGACAGGAACTAACATGTATGATTTTAGGGTTTACAAATTTTTGCACTGTTAAATTTACTGACTTCACCATGAAAAAAAATGTTAGCGGACTGAAAGTTAGCGGAACTAAGTTTAGCAGAATGTAATTGGTCCACTGATGGTTTTCAAAGTTAGCTGAAAAGCTAATCTGCAACCAGAAAGTTAGTGGTTAGCAGATTAGCAGAACTGCGCCCACCACTAGGTACTAGTACCCATGGGCATGAAGACATAATGGGGCATGCCCATCTGACATTTGACCTTGACCTAAATGACTGACCTCTGGCTGACTTTACCAGGGAAATTCTGGAATCCACTAATGTGAGTATACAGATAGTCCAAACTGAATGAAAATCAAATTCCTTGACCTTTACCAAAATGGATTCTTTCAACCCAATTTTGGGCTCAACGTTCACTGGCTTACGTTTGGCAGAAAATGGCAAAAGGACCTCAGAGAAGTAGACCAAAAAACAGACAGTCTGACATCACCTTGGTCCCAGTGATTGATCTTTGTCAAATTCGATCTTGTTGGCCAAATCCAGAACCCACTACCGTATGTGTTCCACATTTGGTGCAAATTGGAGTGGTAAACTTAAATTTTGACCTCTGATCTGGATTAACTTTTGGCAAATTTGACCTCATCTGGACAATTCAAGAACTGGCCTACATATTTGTGCTAAATGTGGTGTAGAAAATATACATTTTGACCTTTGGACTCTACAAAGCCTTTTTAGGCATTTCTGGGGTTGACCATCATCCACATACCAACTTTGGTTAAAATCAGCCAAACAGTGGGGTCAGAATAAGATAGCAAACAGGCAAACAAATTGTAAATTTGATTCTGAGGAAGGTTCCAGTGATTGCAGGGAAAGTGCTGCTGACAAGTGGGAAAGAGTGCAAGCTGGGATCCTTTTGGGGGCACATAAGATCAACGGACTGGTTATGCACTGTGGTATATTATCTATTTTCCTGAGTTTGTTTCCCAGCAGCTATGTCCCTCGTCAACTTAATGGGGCGGGGGGGCAGGGGTGGTCATCAGGGTCCTTAAGGGTGGTGCAGGGCTGCTTAAGCTGGTTCAACTATTCTCTTTTTTCAGTGTATTCTGGGTCCTGCTGCACTGCAATGACTTTGACTTGTCCCAAACCAAAACCTTTAAAGGTCATAAAGTAGTACAGAAACAAAGACATAAACATTTGTCAAATGATAGTTTGATCTATCTATCTATCTATCTATCTATCTATCTATCTATCTATCTATCTATCTATCTATCTATCTATCTATCTATCTATCTATCTATCTATCTATCTATCTATCTATCTATCTATCTATCTATCTATCTATCTATCTATCTATCTATCTATCTATCTATCTATCTATCTATCTATCTATCTATCTATCTATCTATCTATCTATCTATCTATCTATCTATCTATCTACGAGATCTGTTAGAAAACTATCCGACCTTTTTATTTTTTGCAAAAACCATATGGATTTGAATCACGTGTGATTGCATCAGCCAAGCTTGAACCTTCATGCGCATGCGTGAGTTTTTCACGCCTGTCGGTTGCGTCATTCGCCTGTGAGCAGGCTTTGTGTGAGCAGTGGTCCACCCCCCTCGTCAGAGTTTTATTGTGAGTACGATTTGGAGCTTTGCTGCATCAAATTTTTCCAGAAACTGTGAGAGACAGCCAGGTGGACACCATTTGGAAGATTCAGATGGCTTTCAGGGACGATTTTATGGGGATTACACAGATTAAGGAGTGTTACATCCAGTTTAATGACCGCCCACAGCGGCTGAGAGCGAGCCGCGCTCCGAGTGGCGATCGACAGGCTGAAACGACCAGATCATTTCCAAAGTGAAGGCTGTATTGATCCGGGATGTCATCTGACTACCACAGAAATGACAGAAGACGTGGACATCAGCACTTTTTTGGCACATTCCACTGTTACAGGAGTTTTTGTCATGGAAAGAGGAGCGGAGGAATGCACCACAGAGCCGCGAATGGCGCGGGACAAAAGCACCTCCGTGTTGGTCTCACAGGCCGGCTTTCAGACGGCTTTCGGTGGCTTTTCAGTCGTGTGACTATCCGAGAAATTGTGGATGAGCTGGACATGCCAGAACATGTCCTGTGAGGCTTCATCACGGCGTTGCTTTGCGCCATGCGGCTCCGTCCCGACGCGTGAATTCCTCCGCACATTTGTGTCAATGTGCCGAAAAAGTGCTGATGTCCACGTCTTCTGCAATTTCTCTGGTAGTCAGACGACGTCCCGGATCAACGTTCGGTGTTCAGTTTGGAAAAGACCGGCACATTCCACTGTTACGGGGGTTTTTGTCATGGAAAGAGGAGCGGAGGAATTCGCGCGTTGGGACGGAGCCGCATGGTGCAAAGCAACGCCGTGATGAAACCTCACAGGACATGTTCTGGCATGTCCAGCTCATCCACAATTTCTCGGCTACTCACACGACTGAAAAGCCACCGAAAGCCGTCTGAAAGCCATCAGAAAGCCGTCCTGTGAGACCAACATGGAGGTGCTTTTGTCCCGTGCCATTCGCGGCTCTGTGGCGCATTCCTCCGCTCCTCTTTCCATGACAAAAACTCCTGTAACAGTGGAATGTGCCGAAAAAGTGCTGATGTCCACGTCTCTGTGGACATCAGCTACCATTTCTGTGGTAGTCAGACGATGTCCCGGATCAACACAGCCTTCACTTTGGAAACGATCTGGTCATTTCAGTCTGTCGATCGCCACTCGGAGTGCGCCGCGCTCTCAGCCGCTGTGGGCGGTCTTTAAACCGGCTGGAACACTCCTTAATCTGTGTGATCCCCATAAAATCGTCCCTGAAAGTCATCTGAATCTTCCGAATGGTGTCCACCTGGCTGTCTCTCACAGTTTCTGGAAAAATTTGATGCAGCAAAGCTCCAAATCGTTCAGACATTTTACTCGCAATAAAAATCCGACGAGGGGGGTGGACCACTGCTCACACAAAGCCTTCTCACAGGCGAATGACGCAACCGACAGGTGTGAAAAAACTCACGCATGCGCACGAAGTTTCAAGCTTGGCTGATGCAATCACACGTGATTCAAATCCATATGGTTTTTGAAAAAAATAAAAAGGTCGGATAGTTTTCTAACAGACTTCGTATATATATATATATATATACTCAACAAAAATATAAACACAACACTTTTGGTTTTGCTCCCATTATTTTGTATGAGATGAACTCAAAGATCTAAAACGTTTTCCACATACACAATATCACCATTTCCCTCAAATATTGTTCATGTTGTGCATTTTTGATTTTTGAGACATATTGCTTTAAGTTTTCTGTCTTGACGCTTTGATGTCTTCCTTGGTCTACCAGTATGTTTGCCTTTAACAACCTTCCCATGTTGTTTGTATTTGGTCCAGAGTTTAGACACAGCTGACTGTGAACAACCAACATCTTTTGCAACATTGCGTGATGATTTACCCTCTTTTAAGAGTTTGATAATCCTCTCCTTTGTTTCAATTGACATCTCTCGTGTTGGAGCCATGATTCATGTCAGTCCACTTGGTGCAACAGCTCTCCAAGGTGTGATCACTCCTTTTTAGATGCAGACTAACGAGCAGATCTGATTTGATGCAGGTGTTAGTTTTGGGGATGAAAATTTACAGGGTGATTCCATAATTTATTCCTCAGAATTGAGTGAGTCCATATATTTTTCCCTCTGCTTGGTCTAAAAAAGTAACCATTACTGACTTCCACAATTTTTTTTCTTGATTTCTTATAGTGTTTCTTAAAGCCAGAAAGTTGCCATTTGAAATGACTTTAGTTTTGTGTCATGTCTGTGATCTGCTTTTTTTCTACAAAATTAAACAACTGAATGAACATCCTCCGAGGCCGGTGATTCCATAATTTTTGCCAGGGGTGTATATATATATGTATATGAAGGAGCAACTGGAGCAGATGTGGAAAGTAAAGTCCAAAGTGGTCCCAGTAGTAAGAGGAGCACTAAGAGGTGTAACCCCCAAATTGGAAGAGCAGATTCTAGGCCCAACATCAGAGGTCTCTGTCCAGAAGAGAGCAGTCCGAGGAATAGCTAAAATACTGCACAGAACCCTCAAACTTCCAGGCCTCTGATAGAGGACTCAAGCTTGATTTTCTACCTTAACACCATACGAGGTCTATTAGAAAAGTATCTGACCTTATTATTTTTTTCAAAAACCATATGGATTTGAATCACGTGTGATTACATCAGACATGCTTGAACCCTCGTGGGCATGCGAGAGTTTTTTCACGCCTGTCGGTTACGTCATTCGCCTGTGAGCAGTCTTTGAGTGAGGAGTGGCCCACCCTCTCGTCGATTTTTTCATTGTTTAGGAATGGCTCAGAGACTGCTGCTTTGTTTGATAAAAAATTTTTCAAAACTGTAAGGCACAACTGAGTGGACACCATTCGATAAATTCAGCTGGTTTTCGGTAAAAATTTTAACAGCTGATGAGAGATTTTGGTTTGGTAGTGTCGCTTTAAGGACAGCCCACGGCGCCTGATGGCGATCTGCGCTCCGAGGCGGCAGCATCTCGTCGTTTCAAGTTGAAAACTGCCACATTTCAGGCTCTGTTGACCCAGTAAGTCATCAGAGAACAGAGAACTTTCAGAAGAAGTCGGCATGAGGAATTTATTCAGACATTCCATTGTTAACGGACATTTTGTAATGAAAGAACGTGCGGGCAGAGTCGCATGTTGGGCCGGACCCGACCGCGGGGGGTCGCGACAGGAAAAACACCTCCGTGTTGGAAACCTTAATGGGCAAGTTGGAACATGCCCAAGCTGTTAAACAATTTCTCAGTTACTCACTTGTTGAAAGCCATCAAAAGCCGCCTGAATTTTACAAATGGTTTTCAACACGGAGGTGTTTTTCCTGTCGCGGCGCACACAGATTCACCGAGTCGTCACGGAAACGACTCGGCGAATTTGCGCGCACGTCTTTCATTAAAAAATGTCCTTAAACAGTGGAATGTCTGCATAAAGTCCTCATGCCGGCCTCTTCTGAATCTTCTCTGTTCTCTCACGACGTCCTGGGTGAATTAAGCCTTAAATTAGGATGTTTTCAGGTCGAAACAGGCCGACGACGGCGCCTGGAAGCGCTGCACGACGTCCCGCTCCATGGGATGTCCTTACAGCGACAGAAACACCCCATAATCTCTCATCAGCCATTACACTTTTCACCGAAAACCAGCTAAATTTCTCGAATAGTGTCCACTCAGATATTCCTCACAGATCCAGAAAAAAGTTTGATAAAGCAACGCGCGCCGTCTCGAGCAGCATGTGAAACAAAGGAATTCAGCCAAGAGGGCGGGACCACATCTCACTCAAGGCCTGCCCACAGGGAAATGACGTCACCGACACGCGTGAAAAAACTCACGCATGCGCACGAGGGTTCAAGCATGATTGGTGTAATCGCACGTCATTCAAATCAATATAGTTAAAAAAAAAAAAAAGTGTCGGTTTCTTATCTAATAGACCGCGTATTTCACTCCAGCCTTTAATGTAAAGTGACTTTTTCAAACAGCTTTTGTCTTTGCAGTTAATGTTGACCACCAATATTGACTTGGCCAAAGGTCACTAAACCAAATACAGAACACAATCTCTTTCTCCCTGCCCTTAAAAAAAAAAACAGCAACAACAACCACGGAACCACCACGACCACTAATAATTCCATGTTTAAACTGTTATTTTTCTTCTTTCCCTCTACAAACTGCATGGAGGATTATTCTCTTTTTTTTTGGTATGATCTTCTAATTTCTGTCCATGATGGAGAAACTTACATGGAATGTGATCAAGTCATGTTTGGACAACCAAATATTGACATGACCAACTAAAATGTTCCATTATTGCTCAAGTCCAACCTGGTCAAAGAACTGAGCAGCTTTTCTTGTTTATCTCTGGTCAAACCCTGTGTGTTGGTCAGTGACCCCCTGCTCCATTACACATCAGCCCAGAAAATATAAATCAGACAGCTGAAAGTCTGAGACACTCTACCAGCTGCTGGAGCTGTCCACCATCAATTACTGAAATAGGAACCACTTTTTCGCCATCACTATTGGTACCTGTTTTTCTTTGGAGTCATTTATAGTTGCCGGCGTTCCAGCACTGTGCATTTAAAATGCTTCAAGTTGCACCATTAAGGTTAACATTTAGGTTGAGCCTTTTATTGCTGCTGTGCTGCACAGCAGTGTGTGTGTCTGGAACCAAGAGGGAGTATTACATGACAATTGAGGAGATAGACTGGAACTACGCTCCAAGTGGGAAGAATTTGATCCACAACCGAACTCTGCAGGAAGACGAGTAAGTAAAGACAAAACAAATGAGCAAATTTCTGGAAATTTTTTCCAAATTTCTGTTTACATACAAGAACAGTGCACATTTCTGTGCAGGGATTTTATATATATATATATATATATATATATATATATATATATATATATATATATATATATATATATATATATATATATTTTTTTTTTTTTAAGATAGTGTAATAATAAAATGTTTTGGAACCTGCAAAAAAGTTAATCAAAGACAACAGTATGATCAAGAGCTGCATAAGCATCTGAACTTTACACACAAATGATATGATTAAATAATGTACAAGCAAACTGAAAAGTGGAGTTTGGTTGTCAGGGTGTCTCCAGTTGCTTAAATACAGGTGACTCAGAGGTGGGGGGGGGGGGGGGGGGGGGATTAAAATGCTCCCATTAAAGGAAGAGCATGGACATGCAGAAGGACTATCCTTGCATTACTGGTCTCCAAAGGAGCACAAGCAGCTACGTGGGGACATGAGTCATCCAAATTGATATAAAACCGTCTAATTAATTTTAGCACCGTAGAATTTTGAATATAATTTGACCCACCATTGAGTGTCTTGACATAGACTCAAAGTTGAACTGCTTTTCATAATTTTTGCACAGTCCTGGAAATACCATAAAGCTGTACCATTCCATAAAGCTGTATGCAATAAAACAACAACAATAACTCAATACTATAATAAATATCAAAAAACAGCAGCAAAAAATGTCATTTTTGTATAATTTCTCAGAACTGTGTTAATGTTTTATTTTGCATGGCATTGTGTTCCATTTCTGTCAGATATCTTATTGGATGTCTCACTGTCTGATCTCTGCAGAGAAGCTGCTGAATTCCTTCTGAGAGGTCCTCAGCGTATCGGCTCCACCTATAAGAAGGCTGTGTATAAGCAGTACAGTGATGCCACCTATACGACAGAGGTGGTGAAGCCACCTTGGCTTGGGTTTCTAGGACCTCTGCTGATGATTGAGGAGGGAGACACTTTGGTGGTCCACCTGAAAAACAAAGCATCCAGACATTACAGCCTCCATCCGCATGGACTGAACTACAGCAAGGGCAGTGAGGGTGAGGACTGATGCATGACGCGGTCTATGGACTGAACATATTGATATGTATGACTGTGTAACAGTGTGAGTATTTGTATCTGCCACCTCAGGAGCTCTGTACCCTGATGGTACTGGTCCAGAATTGAAGTTTGATGATGCAGTGGCTCCCAGTACAACAGTGACATATGAGTGGACCCTTCCAGTAACCCACAGCCCAAAACAAGGGGACAGCAATTGTCTTAGCAGATTTTATCACTCCCATCTCCACACAGCTAAAGACATAGCCACAGGGGTGATAGGACCTCTTGTCATCTGTAGGAAAGGTACTGGCTCTGACCTCAAGCATCATAAATGCTGAGACATACCTCACCCACCATTTTCAAGGAACTGCTTTCAGTCCTGACTGGCAACCACCCGGGTAGACCTGCGTTACAAAATTATCATCCATCTGCAACCAGCAGATACATGGGTATCAACTTGGCCTCGGGTCTTCAGCAATGATGCACCTGCATGCTGGATCATGACCCTAGTTTCACTGCTGGCACCACATAACCACTCATACTGGCCTGAAAGTCATTCCAGTAGTACTGAAGAAGTCTCTGGAGAGATGAAGTCCAATCCAATTATCGTCTTACGTAGTTCACTTGTTAATTTTCATCTTTCTTGTCAATGCTTTGAGGACCTTCAGCCTCTTGTGCCACAAAGCAACCTTATCAATCTAGTCAAACACATTGCTAAAGATCAACATGAGTGTAAGTCATTGTACCATGCCAAAACAAAGTACTAAATCCTCTGTGCTTTGTAGGCACTATTGATTTACATGGAGACAGTTCAGGAGACTATCTTTACACCCTGCTATTCATGGTGTCAGACGAGAACCAGAGCTGGTACATAGATGACAACATCAGGACATACATCACCAGCCCTGCCAAAGACCTGAAAGAGGATGAAGATTTTATTGAAAGCAATAAGATGCATGGTAAGGAGGCATCATCGCCATCAACACATATACATATGTATTTACAATATCCTGTGACCGTCTGTGTGTATATTGCAGGTATAAATGGTTACTTGTACGGAAACCTGGTTGGACTGAGCATGTGCCAAGGCAGCAAGATCCAGTGGTATTTGATTGGCTTAGGCGATGAGGTAACAATCATTACATTAAGTGTATGAACTTTAAAATGGAAGGCACAGTAATGGAGTTAAATAAATTACACAATGCACAGGCAGTTTAGTGATAACTCCACTGCAGTGGTCTCCAAAGGTATCAAAATAAAATCCAGAGTAAAACCTTCAAAAAGTGTTCTGAAGACCAAGACCAATCTGAAGTACTAAAATACTAGTTAATACTCTAGACACCAAACCTAGAAAGTTGATATCAACAGGCAGTTAAGCCCATTCGGTGTTTCAGCATTTCCCATAATGCCCCTGGTGGCCGCCTGCCCTTCCCAGAATGCACCGCAGTGCCAGCAGAGTTCCACTGTCTCACAGTGCATGCAAACAATGGCAAAGCGAGGATGCGGGTGGCATTACGTTCGTGAGTTCAAGGGCGATTATGATGATGATACGCTCTCCCAAGTTTGAAAGAGTTATCTAGAGGAGGTGTAGCACCTGTGATGGACTTCTGCTGTGCCCTGATGTTGTCTTATTGTCCATACTTCATGAGATATGTTTAGACTGCGAGCGCTGAGCTCCTGACATTGGAACTCTGCTGAAACCGACCTTTCGCGTGAGTCACAGACCGCCAGACAGAGCGAGATTCACAACTGCGAAACACCGAATAATTTAAATGTTGCTGTGTTTTGGTCAAAATATTCATTGATTTGTCTGCAAATGACCAAAAGTCAATTGATCTATCAATCAAGCTTTATTTATATACATAGCATTTTTCACACAAATACAACCCAACACAGTGCTTTTACAGTAAAAGTAGTGTGTTGCCGTGTGGATCCACAGGTTCTAGATTGGGTAGGGTTTATAAAATAGGTAGTTGACATTTTTCAAGGGTAGTAATAATAATTTTAATAAGAATAATTTTATTGAGTTGATGTCACGTTTTACAACTGGTAAGGTTGCGATATTTCAGTTGCTTAGAGCTTGTCTGGTTATCAGGGACTGATTCATTGTTCACTGTTGTCACCTAATATTTCTAATTTCTCCAAAAATATTAGTCCACACACACACACACACACACACACACACACACACACACACACACACACACACACACACACACACACACACACACACACACACACACACACACACACACACACACACACACACACACACACACACACACACACACACACAGAGGCCACTTCGCTTTTAATATAAATAGTGCCACAGACCCCACCCAAACATCCTCCCTTGCCAATTCCAGTGCTCCCCCCAATGCAAAATTTGTTCATTTTAGAGTCATACACACACCAACCCACAAACAGCATAATCAGCATTCATTAAAATTCATTCATTGTAAAATGAAATTCAATTAAAACCCATCCATCCATCCATCCATCCATCCATCCATCCATCCATCCATCCATCCATCCATCCATCCATCCATCCATCCATCCATCCATTTTCTTCCGCTTTATCCGGAGTCGGGTCACGGGGGCAGCAGGTCAAGCAAAGCCGCCCAGACCTCCCGATCCACACACACCTCCCCCAGCTCCTCCGGGGGAACCCCAAGGTGTTCCCAAGCCAGCCGAGAGATGTAGTCCCTCCAGCGTGTCCTGGGTCTTCCTGGGGCCTCCTCCCAGTGGGACGTGCCCGGAACACCTCTCCAGCGAGGCGTCCAGGGGGCATCCGGAAAAGATGCCCGAGCCACCTCAACTGACTCCTTTCGACATGGAGGAGCAGTGGCTCGACTCCGAGCTCCTCCCGAGTGACAATTAAAACCCGGGTCTTGAATTTACTTGCCAGGCAGCCTGTCACAGACATGGAGCGTAGTAATAAAAGCTTCCTCATTATGGGTTTTAGTTTTGACTTTAGGGACAATTTAGGGTCCAGCAGCAGAGAACCTGGGGGGGTCAAGAGAGTTCATAGGCAAAAAAAAAGCTAATTTGATGAATAGGACTAAGACCTTTAAAATATTTATAAACCCATTAAAGGGTATAAAAAACCAATTCTGATCCTGACAGGAACCCAGTGCAGAGGTGTAATGGGCGACCTCTCATTCTGGCCCTCATCAATAGACAGACGGGTGAATTTTGAAATAATTATAAATGAGCTGTTTTTCTTAGCAAGACAGGAAAGAATTACGATATTCAATTCTTCAGGTAATAAAAGCATGAATCAGTGTCGCTGTAGTTGCTTGAGAGAAAAATTATCTTAGTTTTGTAATGTTCTACAGATGATAAATAAAGACAACACCTAAATTCCTAACTTGTTGACATGAATTTAATGCCATGGTTTTCAGTTTAGCAATGAATTTCTCTCACTGAGCTTTATACCCCTGTCACACATTGAGGCCGAATGGCATCAGAATGGCGTCAGAATGGCATCAGAATGACCCATCCAGCCACAGTCGGAAAGTATTGAGGTTCAGTCTGAAGTCGGACGGACGGTAGTCTCAGAACAGTCTACACAGTTGGTCCCATTCGCTCGGCTGTCCCGAGTGTGTTGCACAGTTCAGTGCACTCTTGGCACTGTCGAGATGGGACGCACATCTGACGGCGGTCTATGTGCAATTTGTGCACCATCTGATTGCGATCTGCATATTCTGACGGCATCATAACAGCATTTGAAATGATCTCATTGCGGTTGATTGAAATCTGAGATCGAGCGTCACAGCAAAGCCTGCTGGCATGTTGTGCCACGTATGTCCACCTCAGCCAGGGAGGGCAAAGGAAATGTTGATATGTATAAGATATATTTTAACATGTACATGGCAGGCATTCATCATGTGCAGTGGTTTTGAACAGCGCAATCAAACCAAAAGCACAGTGTGCCACTGCAGGTCAATGCGTCACACGGCGCACTCTGCACGCAGATCTGAACAGGCTGTTATATCCATAATAGACTTTACAGTACAGATATATTTCCATTCCTTCCCATGGTTGACATAAATAATGTGAAATATTGTGCCCATCATATCTGTGACACCACGGGCAGGTACCCTCCACCGCTGACTCATGCACAGTAATGCGTCATTGCATGTGTCAGACATTCAGAGCTGAACGGATCACACCGCTGTAATATACATATTATTAATTTATCACCATCTAACTCTGTAGAAGGTTTGACATGGAACTGTATCGCCAGCCCATAACAACATTATTCAACATGAATCTCACCTCCGGCACGGAACTAGGAGTGTTTCACAGCGCAGGGTGGACAGGAATCAGTAACCGCAGCCTGTGGTGAAAAAGCTCTCACCCGTCTGCTGTGTGCTGCAAACAACTACAGCATAAATAAATCCCATATGATAATCTAACCGGACATCATGATGTACAGAGTTGTGCTGTGCTGAAGTGAGCAAAAAAAAAAAAGATATTAAGGTTCGCTGGAAAGGCTGAGTCTGACGAATGGTGGGAAGTTTAGCAGCAAAGGTGTCCAGTGGCTGACAGTGGCGTGCACGTGTAGCGGCTCATTCAGCCGTTATGAACACACACACACACACACACACACACACACACACACACACACACACACACACACACACACACACACACTGAGTGATCATTTCATCATTTCAGCACCTGTTCTATGCACGCACACGCACATGAGGTCAGTGAGCACTGTGAAGGGGAGGACGAGCAGAGATGTCATTGCTTGAATGAGTGAATGGCCACACCGGTTCCGGCTTGGACACATGGGGTTGGTATGTATCCAAGCCGTATGTTGGTTGTACTCCGATGTTCAGTACCAGCAGGTCCTGTGCAAAGGGAGGACACAGCGCTGCCTCCCACTCCGGTGCCGTGTTTGCCATCCAGACATTTGGACATCAGGCAGTCTTCAGCGCCTTTTAAGGCCATCTGACGACAGTCTGTGTCATCTACCTGTTGTCAACATGCACTTTGAATGCCATTGTGCAGGTGTGGACGAGGTACTCTGGAGAGGATCCGCCCACAGTCTACGTGTCTCTTTCCCTCCTGACTGTGTCCAGATTATGGTCATTTTTGCCATGTCGGACTGGTTCCTGCACATTCTTGCTAGATATTTTCTGCATCCATGACTTAATATCTAAAATACAGTTCATACATTTGTCCCTTTTGTGTTAAGATTAGCTTCAGCTAAAAGCACCACGCCTGAGCCAAACGTAACTTGAAGTTATCTGCACTTGACAGGTTGACATACATTCAGTCCATTTTCACGGTCAGATCCTGACCACTCAGAATCACCACACAGACACCATCAGTCTTCTCCCGGCTTCCAGTGCTTTAGCCGAGATGGTCGCCGACAACCCTGGACACTGGCTGCTGACGTGCACCATTAATGATCATCTGTCAGGTGAGAAATTTGTGAAAACAAAAGGGTCACTCTGTGAGGGTAATAATGGCCAACTTTAATTACTGCCATCAGTTGACAGAAGGTGGTCAAACCTCTTCAATTCTCCAGTCAGCTCTTTATGACATCATAAGGAGACAGCTTTGAGTCACACAAGGGTCACATCCAAAATTTAAATAAACTGATCCAACCACGCTGATCCAACCACCAACAATCACCAGCAAAACAAAATTTGCATGTCTATACTTGTGGCCTCATGAGAGCTGGCCTCCTCTGGTGGCTGATGGCTGTAACTACAGGGGCACTCAGAGGGCACACCCCTTTTAGGACAGAAAGTTCTCTGAAGAATTATTACTGTATAAGAAATGTTTTTCAATGCAAACATTATTTCCAGCTGGAATGCAAACTACATTTGAGATCAAGAAGTGTTTTCCCAATGTCCACAAGCCCCGTCCACATGGGGAACTGAGAGAGTTCTTCATTGCTGCTGAAGAGGAGGTGTGGGACTATGCTCCAACACTGCCTACTGATAGGTAGGTTACTGCACAAACAGACTATATGAGGACATATACTGTATACAGTCATTTTATTCGTTACAACACTTACTGTGACTGTTTTTGGACCTCGATGATAATTATAAAACGTGTTAATACAGTGAAGCTGAGACGTTTGTAACCAGAGGTTCCAACCGGATTGGAAGCCGGTACAAGAAGGCTCGCTACATTGAATACACTGACAATACCTTCTTAACAAAGATGCTACGCACGCCACAAGAGCAACACCTTGGAATTCTGGGTAATTAACAACAGTGTGGTTGTTTGTGCTCTTGTAATAGTCTATAAAGAGGATGAAGTAGGAGAACTTGCACAATCAGGGATTATCAGTATATATATATATATATATATATATATATATATATATATATATATATATATATATACACACACACACACACACACACACACACACACACACACACACACACACAGTGGGGCCAAAAAGTATTTAGTCAGTCCCTGATTGTGCAATTTCTCCTACTTAGAAAGATGAGAGAGGTCTGTAATTTTCAACATAGGTACACTTCAACTGTAAGAGACAAAATGAGAGAAAAAAAAAAAAAATCCAGGAAATCACATTGTCACATTGTAGGATTTTTAAAGAATTTATTTGTAAATTATGGTGGAAAATAAGTATTTGGTCAATAACAAAAGTTCAACTCAATACTTTGTAATATAATTTTTGTTGGCAATGACAGAGGTGAAACATTTCCTGTAAGTCTTCACCAGGTTTGCACACACTGTAGCTGGTATTTTGGCCCATTCCTCCATGCAGATCTCCTCTAGAGCAGTGATGTTTTGGGGCTGTCGCTGGGCAACATGGACTTTCAACTCCCTCAACAAATTTTTTATGGGGTTGAGGTCTGGAGACTGGCTTGGCCACTCCAGGACCTTAAAATCCTTTTTATGGAGCCACTCCTTTGTTGCCCCAGCGGTGTGTTTGGGATCACTGTCATGCTGGAAGACCCAGCCACGATGCATCTTCAATGCTCTTACTGAAGGAAGGAGGTTTTGGCTTAAAATCTCACGATACATGGCCCCGTTCATTCTTCCCTTAACATGGATCAGTCGTCCTGTCCCCTTCGTAGAAAAACAGCCCCAAAGCATGATGTTTCCACCCCCATGCTTCACAGTAGATATGGTGGTCTTGGGATGCAACTCAGCATTCTTCTTCTCCAAACATGATGAGTTGAGTTTTTATCAAAATGTTCTATTTTGGTTTCATCTGACCACATGATATTCTCACAATCCTCTTCTGGATCATCCATATGCTCTCTGGCAAACTTCAGCCTGGCCTGGATATGTACTGGCTTAAGCAGGGGGACATGCCTGGGACTGCAGGATTTGAGTCCCTCTCTGCATAGTGTGTAGCCTTTGTTACTTTGGTCCCAGCTCTCTGCAGGTCATTTATCAGGTCCATGTAGTTCTGGGATTTTTGTTCACCGTTCTTATGATCATTTTGACCCCATGGGATGACATCTTGCATGGAGCCCCAGATCGAGGGAGATTATCAATGGTCTTGTATGTCTTCAATTTTCTTACAATTGCTTTTACAGTTGATTTATTCACACCAACCTGCTTGACTATTGTAGATTCACTCTTCCCAACCTGGTGCAGGTCTACAGTGTTCTTCCTGGTGTCCTTCGACAGCTCTTTGGTCTTGGCCATGGCTGAGTTTGGAGTCTGACTGTTTGAGGCTGTGGATAGGTGTCTTTTATACAGATAATGAGTTCCAACAGGTGCCATTAATACAGGTAACAGGTAGAGGACAGAAGAGCTTCTTAAAGAAGAAGTTACAGGTCTGTGAGAGCCAGCAATCTTGCTTGTTTGTGGGTGACCAAATACTTATTTTCCACCATAATTTACAAATAAATTCTTTAAAAATCCTACAATGTGATTTCCTGGATTTTTTTTTTCTCATTTTGTTTCTCATAGTTGAAGTGTACCTATGATGAAAATTACAGACCTCTCTCATCTTTCTAAGTAGGAGAACTTGAACAGTCAGGAACTGATTAAATACTTTTCCCCAATATATATATATATATATACGAGGTCTGTTAGAAAAGTATCGTACCTTTTTATTTTTTTCAAAAACTATATGGATTTGATTCATGTGTTTTTACATCAGCCAAGCTTGAACCTTCATGCGCATGCGTGAGTTTTTCCACGCCTGTCGGTTGCGTCATTCGCCTGTGGGCAGGCTTTGAGTGAGCACTGGTCCACCCCTCTCGTCGTCGTTTCATTGCGAGGAAATGGCGGAATGATTTGGGCTTTTTTTCCATCAGAATGTTTTCAGAAACTGTTAGAGACAGGCAGCTGGAAACCATTCGAACAATTTATCTGGCTTTCGGTGAAAATTTTACGGGCTTCACAGAGAATAAGGAGTGTTACAACAGCTTTAAGGACAGCCCACAATGGCGCACGGCGCGCTGCGCTCCGAGCCGCCATCGAGAGGCAGAAACCACCACATCATTTCTAAACGGATCGCTGTGTGGAGCCAGGACCGTCGTGTGCAATTTCTCTGGTTGGGACATGTCTATCTCGGCTTTCAGTGCTTACCAGTCGAGTGAGTATAAGAGAAATTGTGGAGAGCTGGGCTTGTCCTCTGGCACTCCGAAACGGAGGTGTTCCTTTGTCTCGCTTCATCAGCGAATCGGTCGTGACGCGTGAAGCCTCTGCGCGGCTTTCCATGACAAAATCTCTTGTTAAAAGTGAAATCTGCCGGAAAATGGCTGATGTCCAGCTCTTGTGATAACCAGAGAAATTGCACACGACGGTCCCGGCTCCACACAGCGATCCGTTTAGAAATGATGTGGTGGTTTCTGCCTCTTGATGGCGACTCGGAGTGCGGCACGCCGTGCGCCATTGTGGGCCGTTCTTAAAGCTGTAGTAACACTCCTTATTCTCTGTGAAGCCCTTAAAATTTTCACCGAAAGCCAGATAAATTGTTCGAATGGTTTCCAGCTGCCTGTCTCTAACAGTTTCTGAAAAAATTCTGATGGAAAAAAAGCCCAAATCATTCCGCCATTTCCTCGCAATGAAACAACGATGAGAGGGGTGGACCAGTGCTCACTCAAAGCCTGCCCACAGGCGAATGACGCAACCGACAGACGTGGAAAAACTCACGCATGCGCACGAAGGTTCAAGCTTGGCTGACGTAAAAACATATGAATCAAATCCATATAGTTTTTGAAAAAATAAAAAGGTACGATACTTTTCTAACAGACCTTGTGTATATATATATATATATATATATATATATATATATATATATATATAATTAGTATACAGTACATATTTCAGTTTGTGCATATTGCAACTCATACCCTCACTCTTCATGTCTGTTTAAAGAGAATACCTTCCCAATCTGCCATACTGTTGTCCCTTTTAACAATTTTTTCCCCCAATTTCATTGTACCTCCCGTACAATGACAATAAAGGCTATTCTATTCTATTCTATTCTATTCTATTCTATTCTATTCTATTCTATTCTATTCCAAACCATTACAGCACCAGCTCACTACAAAGTGTGACAGGAGTTACACTGCATTATCAAATTTGTTATTTTGAAGAAAATCAGTCAACAGTTTTTCACAGATACTCAGAGTTTATGTCCTGTATACATACATGTAATATGATGTAGAGCAGGTGTGGGACAGGAGTTGGACTACCAAGCTATAGACCAAGGTTTTGATTCCAGGTGTGTGTGCAGTATACCTGTCCATGTCTTTGTGCAAAACACTTCATCCACATCATCCCAGTTCTCGCAGCTATAAATGGGTACCAACCTGTGTTGGACTGGAGTCCCATCCACTTTATGCTATAGACATGCTATAGATAAGCACTGGCCCGATGGGCCTCAGCGTCTGGATAGGAGAACCTAACATACAAATCTGATCGATTAATGGTTATTCCTTTGTGACCGTGCACACTCTTGCAACATCAAGACAACTTGTCATTGCCGATTGAGAAATATGCGGTGCAAAAATGTGTCTTTGCCCAAAATGTCAAACAAACCCATTGTCTTTGTACTTCTAACTGTATATATCTATTTCTTCAGGTCCTGTGCTGCGTGCCGAAGAGGGCGACACGATCAGAGTTGTGTTTAAGAACAAGGCCAGTCGGCCTTATTCTATACAGCCACATGGTGTTCAGTACAGTATTGAACAGGATGGGACACCCTACTACAATGAAATGGAAGGTTAATACACAAACGCACTCTTTTATATTGTACTAAATCAAATGGAAGTTTACTTACACTCTGACACCTACTCTTTCAGAGTCATACACTGCACAGAAACTACGAGAGCTAAAGAAGCAGCCCAGTGAGAAGCAATAACCCTCAAAAACCCAACATCATATCATTGTTCAAAGTTAACATGAATGACTCACATGTCCAGGAGTCTTTGATTTAGAGTTTCTGGCTTGCTGAGTGAAACTCAAAAACATCTCTGTCATGATTCTTCTCTTCATTTTCTTGGTGTAGAGGTGGTGACCATTCCCCCAGCTGCTCAAGTCGCAAGCGGGGCGATGCACACCTATGAATGGGTGGTACCTATAGATGCGGGACCGGTCAGTGGAGAGGCTGACTGTCTGACTTATATGTACTACTCCGGAGTGGACGCCGTCAAAGACACCAACTCTGGACTCGTCGGACCCCTCCTCATCTGTCGACCCAACACACTGAAGAAAGGAATACAAGTGAGGACAAATATTTAAAATCCAATATGTGATGAAGAATTGCATTAGAGTGACCAGATAGAGCTGCACTGAATGGGATATTTTCAGTTCTCAGTGGACCATCCTCTTGCAACACACCATTTCAAGGTCATAGGTAAAAGTTTAAGGTCAAATTAAGAGGCTGTTGTCTACTGCCCACAGTGATATGTTCAAAACGGAAAGAGCACTTTCAATCTGATTTGGTGGATAAACTCAGTGGACGATCCTCTTGCGATACAGACCCTGTCAAGCCCATAGATCAGAGGTCATTGCCTAAAATACATTACTGACCATATCTGAGGAACTGTTTTAAAACACAGTTTTCTGCATGGATTCTGCTCTCTTGAGTCTAGCAAATGTATCAGACACCTGATGTCAGTGATTTAATGTGATGGCACCAAGCAAAGTTGAATAATTGGCTGATGGTGGGAAGACACTGCAATCAATGTTATTGTTCTGTAATTGCGCTGAAACACCAGGACGTGAAATGTTGCTTCAGTGCACTGAAGTGGCCAATGTATATTTAAAAACATATGAAAAGAGACGGCTTAATGATGATCAGCAAATTGTGACTGTAATATCAGTGGCTGACAATTTAAGAATTGATGAACTCTGTAGCTCAGGGTGTAATATACTGTTTATAACTTATTCACACCTTCATTCTCTACACCCACTGCAATTAAGGGTCATGGGGGAGCTGAACCTATGCCAGCGGTCACTGGATGAGAGGTGGGGAACAGTCTGGATGGGATGCCAGTCTGTCTCTGCGCACTGTTTTTTTTAACGAGGTCCAGTAAATATTGTGCAGAAATCAGTATGTCTCCATCTTGTCTTTTGGGGGAGATGATGGTCTCGTGATCCTTAGTTCAAACCCCCACCACATTGAAAAATTACTAAGTGCCCTCGGGCAAGGTCCTTAATCCCCCTGGCCAGTCTCACATTTTTTTGTGCTTCCATCACAAAGATTTTTTAAATTTTACAATTACTAACCATATTCCCTTCCCTAACCCAAACCAGAACCCCCACAACACCCTGCATTTTGTGATACAGTCACAAAATGAATTTGTGATACTGTAACGAAAATGTGGCACATGTGCCACACAAAATGTGCCATGAAGGAACAGATTAATTCATTTTTCGTGATGCCACCATGAGCCGGCGTGACACTGGGTTCTAATCCCCCACATACTCCCGGTGTGCAGATGAGTCCCTTACATGGCAACACCCTGAATGTTGCTGTGTGAATGGGTGAATGTACCGTAGTGTTCAGAATAATAGTAGTGCTATGTGACTAAAAAGATTAATCCAGGTTTTGAGTACAACCCCTGGCAAAAAGTATGGAATCACCGGCCTCGGAGGATGTCCATTCAGTTGTTTAATTTTGTAGAAAAAAAGCAGATCACAGACATGACACAAAACTAAAGTCATTTCAAATGGCAACTTTCTGGCTTTAAGAAACACTATAAGAAATGAGGAAAAATAATTGTGGCATTCAGTAACGGTTACTTTTTTTAGACCAAACAGAGGGAAAAATATATGGAATCACTCAATTCTGAGGAATAAATTATAGAATCACCCTGTAAATTTTCATCCCCAAAACTAACACCTGCATCAAATCAGATCTGCTCGTTAGTCTGCATCTAAAAAGGAGTGATCACACCTTGGAGAGCTGTTGCACCAAGTGGACTGACATGAATCATGGCTCCAACACGAGAGATGTCAATTGAAACAAAGGAGAGGATTATCAAACTCTTAAAAGAGGGTAAATCATCACGCAATGTTGCAAAAGATGTTGGTTGTTCACAGTCAGCTGTGTCTAAACTCTGGACCAAATACAAACAACATGGGAAGGTTGTTAAAGGCAAACATACTGGTAGACCAAGGAAGACATCAAAGCATCAAGACAGAAAACTTAAAGCAATATGTCTCAAAAATCGAAAATGCACAACAAAACAAATGAGGAACGAATGGGAGGAAATTGGAGTCAACGTCTGTGACCGAACTGTAAGAAACCGCCTAAAAGAAATGGGATTTACATACAGAAAAGCTAAACGAAAGCCATCATTAACACCTAAACAGAAAAAAACAAGGTTACAATGGGCTAAGGAAAAGCAATTGTGGACTGTGGATGACTGGATGAAAGTCATATTCAGTGATGAATCTCGAATCTGCATTGGGCAAGGTGATGATGATGGAACATTTGTTTGGTGCCGTTCCAATGAGATTTATAAAGATGACTGCCTGAAGAGAACATGTATATTTCCACAGTCATTGATGATATGGGGCTGCATGTCAGGTAAAGGCACTGGGGAGATGGCTGTCATTACATCATCAATAAATGCACAAGTTTACATTGATATTTTGGACACTTTTCTGATCCCATCAATTGAAAGGATGTTTGGGGATGATGAAATAATTTTTCAAGATGATAATGCATCTTGCCATAGAGCAAAAACTGTGAAAACATTCCTTGCAAAAAGACACATAGGGTCAATGTCATGGCCTGCAAATAGTCTGGATCTTAATCCAATTGAAAATCTTTGGTGGAAGTTGAAGAAAATGGTCCATGACAAGGCTTCAACCTGCAAAGCTGATCTGGCAACAGCAATCAGAGAAACTTGGAGCCAGATTGATGAAGAGTACTGTTTGTCACTCATTAAGTCCATGCCTCAGAGACTGCAAGCTGTTATAAAAGCCAGAGGTGGTGCAACAAAATACTAGTGATGTGTTGGAGCGTTCTTTTGTTTTTCATGATTCCATAATTTTTTCCAAAGAATTGAGTGAGTCCATATTTTTTCCCTCTGCTTGGTCTAAAAACGTTACTGTTACTGACTGCCACAATTTTTTTTTCCTGATTTCTTATAGTGTTTCTTAAAGCCAGAAAGTTGCCATTTGAAATGACTTTAGTTTTGTGTCATGTCTGTGATCTGCTTTTTTTCTACAAAATTAAACAACTGAATGAACATCCTCTGAGGCCGGTGATTCCATAATTTTTGCCAGGGGTTGTATATTTATTATTGTTACATGGGAAACAAGGTACCAGTAGATTCAGTAGATTCTCACAAATTCAACAAGACCAAGCATTCATGATGTGCACACTCTTAAAGCTATGAAATTGGGCTATTAGTAAAAAAAAAAGTAGAAAAGGGGGTGTTCACAATAATAGTAGTGTGGCATTCAGTCAGTGAGTTCGTCAATTTTGTGGAACAAACAGGTGTGAATCAGGTGTCCCCTATGTAAGGATGAAGCCAGCACCTGTTGAACATGCTTTTCTCTTTGAAAGCCTGAGGAAAATGGGACGTTCAAGACATTGTTCAGAAGAACAGCGTAGTTTGATTAAAAAGTTGATTGGAGAGGGGAACACTTATACGCAGGTGCAAAACATTATAGGCGGTTCATCTACAATGATCTCCAATGCTTTAAAATGGACAAAAAAAAAAAAAAAAAAAACAGAGACGCGTGGAAGAAAACGGAAAACAACCATCAAAATGGATAGAAGAATAACCAGAATGACAAAGGCTCACCCATTGATCAGCTCCAGGATGATCAAAGACAGTCTGGAGTTACCTGTAAGTGCTGTGACAGTTAGAAGATGCCTGTGTGAAGCTAATTTATTTGCAAGAATCCCCCACAAAGTCCCTCTGTTAAATAAAAGACATGTGCAGAAGAGGTTACAATTTGCCAAAGAACACATCAACTGGCCTAAAGAGAAATGGAGGAATATTTTGTGGACTGATGAGAGTAAAATTGTTCTTTTTGGGTCCAAGGGCCGCAGACAGTTTGTGAGACAACCCCCAAACTCTGAATTCAAGCCACAGTTCACAGTGAAGACAGTGAAGCATGGTGGTGCAAGCATCATGATATGGGCATGTTTCTCCTACTATGGTGTTGGACCTATATATCGCATACCAGGTATCATGGATCAGTTTGGATATGTCAAAATACTTGAAGAGGTCATGTTGCCTTATGCTGAAGAGGACATGCCCTTGAAATGGGTGTTTCAACAAAACAATGACCCCAAGCACACTAGTAAACGAGCAAAATCTTGGTTCCAAACCAACAAAATTAATGCCTCGCAGATGTGAAGAAATCATGAAAAACTGTGGTCATACAACTAAATACGAGTTTAGTGAGTCACAGGATTGCTAAAAAAGCAGTTTGAACATAACAGTTTTGAGTTTGTAGCGTCAACAGCAGATGCTACTATTATTGTGAACACCCCCATTTCTGCTTTTTTTTTACTAATAGCCCAATTTCATAGCCTTAAGAGTGTGCATATCATGAATGCTTGGTCTTGTTGGATTTGTGAGAATCTACTGTTACCTTGTTTCCCATGTAACAATAAGAAATATACTCAAAACCTGGATTAATCTTTTTAATCACATAGTACTATTATTCTGAACACTACTGTAAGGCATCAGTGTAAAGCACTTTGAACTTCTGATTCAGATGGAGAAGTGCTATATAAATGCAGTCTATTTACAAGAGAACCCGTACTGTGAAGACATTCTTTTTTGCAGTAATCACTTAACTAGTGCATTCTAATGAACTCAGCTTTGAGTCTTTTGACCCGGACTACTGTAGCAGGCAAACTGCAGAGTCTATTCATACAGATGCAGTCAGTCTTATTTTCAGGTGATACACAGACGTGCAACAGCAGTTGATGAGATACAGGATGAGAAGGTTGCGAGTGACTTTTTCTATCTGTTGTTTCCTCATATAGAAGAACTATGCTAAAGAGTACCACCTTCTGGCTGCAGTGTTTGACGAGAACCTGAGTTGGTATTTGGACGACAACATAAAGACCTTCACCACGGCTCCAACCACCGTTAATAAGGAAGATGATGGTTTCATGGAGAGCAATCAGATGCACGGTGTGCAGGACAACACACAAAATGTTTACAGCATTTACTGTTATTGTCTGTAAACTTGAATTCTGCTTTTTATGATTCAACTGCTGTCTGAATGTCTATACTGTAAAAAGCTTTAGTGGTGCTTTAGATTTCTGTGTTCACAACCATCTCCTACATTCTGAACATCTCATGTTTAACTGAGTATTGATTCCACATCTGCTCTTCATTGGGATAACTTTTTTTTCTGCAAGTGACTCGATTGTGTTTTACTCTGTCAGCCATCAACGGCTTCGTGTACAGGAACTTGCCAGGCCTCACCATGTGTAAGGGAGATAAAGTAACCTGGCACCTGTCAGGTTTGGGTACAGAGTTGAATATCCACAGCCTCCATTTCCAGGGCAACCGATTCATCTACCGCCAAAACAGAAGAGATGCCATCACGCTAACCTCTCACATCTCACACACAGTCACTATGGAGCCGGACAGCATGGGTAGGTATCTGTGTCTCTGGTGTCTACTTAAAAACTCCCAACTTCCAACAACTTCATGTATAACGATGATTGCAAAGCTCACTTTTATTACAATAAATCAACACCGAATGGAGATTCTGATTCTGCAACACCTGCATCAATTAATTCTTTGTGACTCAGTGATGCATTAAGAAATGGATCTGTGTCGCTTAGACATTTGATGAGTTACAATTTTCAGTGTCACCCAAGGTCAAAGGTCATGTGACTTATACAAAGGTGAGGTCTGAATTCATATTTGTGTTTAATAGTAACCGAAGTTTACTGACTTTCACTTTGTGGATGGTGCTGTGACCTTTGCAGACTCAATGGATTCTTTAGTTGTGGCAATTGGGAAGATGAGAGAGTATCTTGGTTTGATCAAACCTAAGCTCAAGGCTTTCAATGACTTCCTGGACTTGGCCATCTGAAGTCTACGTCAATGCAGTGAAAGCGTTAAACTTGTAGAGACATTCGCTTAACGCAACAGATGACATTCATGGCTGTGGATCCTCAGTCTCTGAGACTATGAAACACGTCGGAAGACTTTATAAAGTTACCAAGTCACTAGAGGCATTTGGCAATGGTGATATCATTGCAGGAGACTAGAGATACAAGTCTTTCTGGTGCTTCCCATCTTATTGTTTGGTTGAGACCTGGATGCTAACCAGTGACTGAAGGCAAAGACTGGTTGTCTTTGGTGCTAGGTCTCTTCGGAGGATCCTTGGATATCGCTGAAGTGACTGTGTTAAACAAGTGGTCACTAAGGGAGACTCAATTCAGACTTATTGTGAGAGAGCATCAATGATGACATTTTGACTATGCGGAGTATAGATCAATCAATCAATCAATCAATCAATCAACATTTATTTATAAAGCGCTTTACAGCACCGACTAGTGTCCAAAGTGTTTAACATTAAAAACACAAATTTACAAAAATAAACCACATATAAAATAAAATTTTAAAACAACACATAAAAAAGAACATAAAAATAACAGAACATGTCACCTCCCCACTAAGTGTTAAAAGCCAGTTTAAATAAATAAGTCTTTAACTTAGATTTAAAAAGTGCTAGGTCAGGAATAGTATGTAACTCAAGAGGCAGCTCATTCCACAGTCTCGGGCCAGCTACCGCGAAAGCATGATCACCCCAGCAGGGTTCTAAGGACAGAACCCTGCGGCACTCCACAGTACAGAGGAGCAGTTGATGAGGAAAGGTCCCCAATCATGACAGAAAAGCTCCTTTCAGCCAAATATGATCTAAACCACTTAAGTGCAGTACCATGAATGCCAATAAAATGTTCCAACCGGGAAACAAGTACTGTGTGATCCATAGTATCAAAGGCTGCTGTGAGGTCCAACAGAACCAGCACAGCAGGATTCCCTGCATCCACCGACAAAGTGATGTCATTATGAACTTTTAAAAGTGCTGACTTAGTGCTGTGTCACAATCTAAACCCAGATTGGAATTTTTCAAGGATGAGGTTGTCTTCTAAAAATGATTGTAACTGTAAAAAGACAACCTTTTCTAAAACCTTAGATAGAAATGGCAGATGAGACACAGGTCTAAAATTGGATAAAACTGATGAGTCCAGGTGAGGTTTTTTAAGAAGGGGTCGAACCACAGCATGTTTAAAAGCAGCTGGAACAGATGCTGCCACCAGGTGAATTGTGGGCATCCCCTTGCCCATCTCCAGCATGTAGTGGCCTGAGTATTGAGGACATCAGCAGCTGGAGATGGGGAAGGGGATGCCCACAGTTCACCTGGCAACAGTAGATAGATGGTTACTTTCGAGTGGTGGAGCTGTTCCAGTCGTCTGCCAGGGTGGTTGTCATCCAGGGCCCAAGGTGGTTCCATGGTATAGAGGATGTGGCGACATGTGACACCAGTGTATAAACCAAGACTTGATTTGTGTACCTGTAACAACCCCTCAAAATAGCCATTCTACATATCTCCAATACTGTATGTAACCACTGGGCTAAAATTTTGAACTTGGTTTTTAACTAATTTTTCTCCAAATCAAATCCACTTCTAACTCTAATTATTCCACCATGATTGGTCCAAATCAGATAAAAACTTATTTTGTTCAAACACACAGACAGATGGACATACAGGGCCAAAAACAAACCCTAGCATCTGTTACACAGGACTGAAATTCACAATTTTTCATACAAAAATTCATGCTCTGTCTCAGCTTTAGCTCTGATAATTTTGCACTGTGGCTCACCGGGCGTAATGTCTTTTTGCATGTTGTTTCAGGTCAATTTGAAGTGGTGTCTGCCACTGTGAATGATTATCGCGGTGGGATGCGTGCAAACTACACCGTGGATAAGTGCAGCATCTTCCACCGCCAAGGGGTGACCACGTTTCATTCAAAGACCTACTACATCGCTGCCATGGAAATAGAGTGGGACTATGCTCCCAACCGCACCTGGGTGAACGACGTGAAACATGGTCAAGATAGGTAGTATTTGCACCTGCTCTGTGTTAATACTGACGTTAGACTCACAGGATGGCCTAATCAAATCAAATCAAATCAATTTTATTTATATAGCGCCAAATCACAACAAACAGTTGCCCCAAGGCACTTTATCATCCTAATGCAATGGATGTTGAGCTTGTTTGCCCATTATGTAGAACTCAAAGAATTCAAAACTGTCAAAACTGTTCCATATATGAGTCCTACTGGGACGACCAGTTTGCATCACCTGTTACCACAAATGAGAAGAAGACAGAAGAAGAAGAAGAGCCTTTATTGTCATTGTACATATAATGAAATTCTATTTACAGTTAGACACAATCCAGCCACTAGGAGCAGTTGGCCACCAGAGTCCAGCACCCTGGAACCAACTCCAGATGTAGAGGCACTGCCTTAGCTTCATCAGCATTTTTGCTGTTTTTGCCCTATAATTCAATAACGTTTGGCCATAGATCGTACAAACTATACCCTTTTGTAATCCTTATCATCAGAAAAATAATGTGCTATATTTTTCAACATTAAATTTCCTGTATATTTGTACTGTCAAGTGTGTCGGTAACATTGCAGAAGCAGAGGGCCACCCCTTTGAGTCTGGTCTGCTTGAGGTTTCTTCCCCAAATCATCAGATGGAGTTTTTTCTTACCACTGTCGCCTGTGTTCTTGCTCTAGGGGTTGGTAAGGTTAGACCTTACTTTTGTGAAGCGCCTTGAGGCAGCTTTGGTGTGATTTGGTGCTATATAAATGAAATAAATTAATAAATTAATTAATTAACATAACTTTTTTGACCATTGTGTAGAATTTCATAGACCTCTACCTGGCTATAGCTACCACTCTTGGATGTTTACATGTTTTTGTGTAGGCAATACTATTTGTTATACTGAGATTGGATCCTAAGTATTGTTTAGTCACCTCAGGCGGTATTGATTAGGTCCGAATTGACTGTGGGCTCACAGAGTATTTGTTGTTCTTCAGTACTGCTCAAAACTTTCTCAGTAAGGAAGGAGGCCTCATCGGCTCTAGTTACAAGAAGGTCGTCTACCGTCAGTTCACAAATGACAAGTTCACCGAGCAGGTGGAAAGAACAGCTGATAAGGAACACCTCGGCATTATGGGTAAGCGGTCAGAGCCAGAAACAAAATAATGAAAGCACAGCTGCAGTTATAATAATGATATTGCTGTTTGGTGGTGATTCTCCTCTCAGGTCCCATAATACATGCTAAAGTGGATGGCACGGTGGAAATTGTTTTTAAGAACATGGCATCCAGACCATATTCCATCCACGCCTATGGAGTCAAGACTGCAAGTACTGATGTGTACCACACCCCACCAGGTACAGACAGCAGTCCACCTTATTTTTCCTTCTTGTTGGTTTTGCATGAAGGAGAGAACAGCAAAAGGTTTCCCCCCAATTAATACTTTGGCGTGTGAATGATTTCATGTTTAAGTAAAAAGGGTGAGCAAAGGATTGGGTTGAGATTTTGATATTTCACCTTTTTGTCGTTTGTTGACTTGCGAGCACCAAGCCTGGCATTACACTCCTGCCACTCCTCTCCACCTGCTCCATCCTGTCTACACTCTCTTCTTCACTTCTCTACCACACTCTCTATTATTTTATCTACCTTCACCACATCAAACCCTTGCAGCCTTACTATTCCACTGTACTCCTCCTGATTTATACACATACAGTAGTGTTCAGAATAATAGTAGTGCTATGTGACTAAAAAGATTAATCCAGGTTTTGAGTATATTTCTTATTGTTACATGGGAAACTTTTTAGCAATCCTGTGAATCACTAAACTAGTATTTAGTTGTATAACCACAGTTATTCATGATTTCTTCACATCTGCGAGGCATTAATTTTGTTGGTTTGGAACTAAGATTTTGCTTGTTTACTAGTGTGCTTGGGGTCATTGTTTTGTTGAAACACCCATTTCAAGGGCATGTCCTCTTCAGCATAAGGCAACATGACCTCTTCAAGTATTTTGACATATCCAAACTGATCCATCAATCAGTTTCAATCAGTTTTATTTATATAGCGCCAAATCACAACAAACAGTTGCCACAAGGCGCTTTATATTGTAAGGCAAGGCCATACAGTAATTACGTAAAAACCCCAACGGTCAAAACGACCCCCTGTGAGCAAGCACTTGGCGATAGTGGGAAGGAAAAACTCCTTTTTAACAGGAAGAAACCTCCAGCAGAACCAGGCTCAGGGAGGGGCAATCTTCTGCTGGGACTGGTTGGGGCTGAGGGAGAGAACCAGGAAAAAGACATGCTGTGGAGGGGAGCAGAGCAACAGAGCAAAAAGAGAAAGAAACACTCAGTGCATCATGGGAACCCCCCAGCAGTCTAAGTCTATAGCAGCATAACTAAGGGATGGTTCATGGTCACCTGATCCAGCCCTAACAATAAGCTTTAGCAAAAAGGAAAGTTTTAAGCCTAATCTTAAAAGAAAAGAGGGTGTCTGTCTCCCTGATCTGAATTGGGAGCTGGTTCCACAGGAGAGGAGCCTGAAAGCTGAAGGCTCTGCCTCCCATTCTACTCTTACAAACCCTAGGAACTACAAGTAAGCCTGCAGTCTGAGAGCGAAGTGCTCTATTGGGGTGATATGGTACTATGAGGTCCCTAAGATAAGATGGGACCTGATTATTCAAAACCTTATAAGTAAGAAGAAGAATTTTAAATTCTATTCTAGAATTAACAGGAAGCCAATGAAGAGAGGCCAATATGGGTGAGATATGCTCTCTCCTTCTAGTCCCCGTCAGCACTCTAGCTGCAGCATTTTGAATTAACTGAAGGCTTTTCAGGGAACTTTTAGGACAACCTGATAATAATGAATTACAATAGTCCAGCCTAGAGGAAATAAATGCATGAATTAGTTTTTCAGCATCACTCTGAGACAAGACCTTTCTAATTTTAGAGATATTGCGTAAATGCAAAAAAGCAGTCCTACATATTTGTTTAATATGCACATTGAATGACATATCCTGATCAAAAGTGACTCCAAGATTTCTCACAGTATTACTAGAGGTCAGGGTAATGCCATCCAGAGTAAGGATCTGGTTAGACACCATGTTTCTAAGATTTGTGGGGCCAAGTACAATAACTTCAGTTTTATCTGAGTTTAAAAGCAGGACATTAGAGGTCATCCATGTCTTTATGTCTGTAAGACAATCCTGCAGTTTAGCTAATTGGTGTGTGTCCTCTGGCTTCATGGATAGATAAAGCTGGGTATCATCTGCGTAACAATGAAAATTTAAGCAATGCCGTCTAATAATACTGCCTAAGGGAAGCATGTATAAAGTGAATCAATCAATCAACTTTTTTCTTGTATAGCGCCAAATCACAACAAACAGTTGCCCCAAGGCGCTCCACATTGCAAGGCAAGGCCATACAATAATTATGAAACACAGTCTACGTCTAAAGCAACATAACCAAGGGATGGTCCAGGGTCACCCGATCCAGCCCTAACTATAAGCCTTAGCGAAAAGGAAAGTTTTAAGCCTAATCTTAAAAGTAGAGAGGGTATCTGTCTCCCTGATCTGAATTGGGAGCTGGTTCCACAGGAGAGGAGCCTGAAAGCTGAAGGCTCTGCCTCCCATTCTACTCTTACAAACCCTAGGAACTACAAGTAAGCCCGCAGTCTGAGAGCGAAGCGCTCTAATGGGGTAATATGGTACTATGAGGTCCCTAAGATAAGATGGGACCTGATTATTCAAAACCTTATAAGTAAGAAGAAGAATTTTAAATTCTATTCTAGCATTAACAGGAAGCCAATGAAGGGAGGCCAACACGGGTGAGATATGCTCTCTCCTGCTAGTCCCCGTCAGTACTCTAGCTGCAGCATTCTGAACCAACTGAAGGCTTTTTAGGGAACTTTTAGGACAACCTGATAATAATGAATTACAATAGTCCAGCCTAGAGGAAACAAATGCATGAATTAGTTTTTCAGCATCACTCTGAGACAAGACCTTTCTGATTTTAGAGATATTGCGTAAATGCAAAAAGGCAGTCCTACATATTTGTTTAATATGCGCTTTGAATGACATATCCTGATCAAAAATAACTCCAAGATTTCTCACAGTATTACCAGAGATCAGGGAAATGCCATCCAGAGTAACGATCTGGTTAGACACCATGCTTCTAAGATTTGTGGGGCCAAGTACAATAACTTCAGTTTTATCTGAGTTTAAAAGCAGGAAATTAGAGGTCATCCATGTCTTTATGTCTGTAAGACAATCCTGCAGTTTAGCTAATTGGTGCGTATCCTCTGGCTTCATGGATAGATAAAGCTGGGTATCATCTGCGTAACAATGAAAATTTAAGCAATACCGTCTAATAATACTGCCCAAGGGAAGCATGTATAAAGTGAATAAAATTGGTCCTAGCACAGAACCTTGTGGAACTCCATAATTAACTTTAGTCTGTGAAGAAGATTCCCCATTTACATGAACAAACTGTAATCTATTAGACAAATATGATTTAAACCACCGCAGCGCAATGCCTTTAATACCTATGACATGCTCTAATCTCTGTAATAAAATTTTATGGTCAACAGTATCAAAAGCAGCACTGAGGTCCAACAGAACAAGCACAGAGATAAGTCCACTGTCCGAAGCCATAAGAAGATCATTTGTAACCTTCACTAATGCTGTTTCTGTACTATGATGAATTCTAAAACCTGACTGAAACTCTTCAAATAGACCATTCCTCTGCAGGTGATCAGTTAGCTGTTTTACAACTACCCTCTCAAGAATCTTTGAGAGAAAAGGAAGGTTGGAGATTGGCCTATAATTAGCTAAGATAGCTGGGTCAAGTGATGGCTTTTTAAGTAATGGTTTAATTACTGCCACCTTAAAGGCCTGTGGTACATAACCAACTAACAAAGATAGATTGATCATATTTAAGATTGAAGCATTAAATAATGGTAGGACTTCCTTGAGCAGCCTGGCAGGAATGGGGTCTAATAAGCATGTTGATGGTTTGGATGAAGTAACTAATGAAAATAACTCAGACAGAACAATCGGAGAGAAAGAGTCTAACCAAATACCGGCATCACTGAAAGCAGCCAAAGATAACGATACATCTTTGGGATGGTTATGAGTAATTTTTTCTCTAATAGTCAAAATTTTGTTAGCAAAGAAAGTCATGAAGTCATTACTAGTTAAAGTTAATGGAATACTCAGCTCAATAGAGCTCTGACTCTTTGTCAGCCTGGCTACAGTGCTGAAAAGAAACCTGGGGTTGTTCTTATTTTCTTCAATTAGTGATGAGTAGAAAGATGTCCTAGCTTCACGAAGGGCTTTCTTATAGAGCAACAAACTCTTTTTCCAGGCTAAGTGAAGATCTTCTAAATTAGTGAGACGCCATTTCCTCTCCAACTTACGGGTTATCTGCTTTAAGCTACGAGTTTGTGAGTTATACCACGGAGTCAGACACTTCTGATTTAAAGCTCTCTTTTTCAGAGGAGCTACAGCATCCAAAGTTGTCTTCAATGAGGATGTAAAACTATTGACAAGATACTCTAACTCCCTTACAGAGTTTAGGTAGCTACTCTGCTCTGTGTTGGTATATGACATTAGAGAACATAAAGAAGGAATCATATCCTTAAACCTAGTTACAGCGCTTTCTGAAAGACTTCTAGTGTAATGAAACTTATTCCCCACTGCAGGGTAGTCCATCAGGGTAAATGTAAATGTTATTAAAAAATGATCAGACAAAAGGGAGTTTTCAGGGAATACTGTTAAGTCTTCTATTTCCATACCATAAGTCAGAACAAGATCTAAAATATGATTAAAGTGGTGGGTGGACTCATTTACTTTTTGAGCAAAGCCGATAGAGTCTAATAATAGATTAAATGCAGTGTTGAGGCTGTCATTCTCAGCATCTGTGTGGATGTTAAAGTCGCCCACTATAATTATCTTATCTGAGCTAAGCACTAAGTCAGACAAAAGGTCTGAAAATTCACAGAGAAACTCACAGTAACGAATAAAATTGGTCCTAGCACAGAACCTTGTGGAACTCCATAATTAACCTTAGTCTGTGAAGACGATTCCCCATTTACATGAACAAATTGTAATCTATTAGATAAATATGATTCAAACCACCGCAGCGCAGTGCCTTTAATACCTATGGCATGCTCTAATCTCTGTAATAAAATTTTATGGTCAACAGTATCAAAAGCAGCACTGAGGTCTAACAGAACAAGCACAGAGATGAGTCCACTGTCTGAGGCCATAAGAAGATCATTTGTAACCTTCACTAATGCTGTTTCTGTACTATGATGAATTCTAAATCCTGACTGAAACTCTTCAAATAGACCATTCCTCTGCAGATGATCAGTTATCTGTTTTACAACTACCCTTTCAAGAACTTTTGAGAGAAAAGGAAGGTTGGAGATTGGTCTATAATTAGCTAAGATAGCTGGGTCAAGTGATGGCTTTTTAAGTAATGGTTAATTACTGCAACCTTAAAAGCCTGTGGTACATAGCCAACTAATAAAGATAGATTGATCATATTTAAGATCGAAGCATTAAATAATGGTAGGGCTTCCTTGAGCAGCCTGGTAGGAATGGGGTCTAATACACATGTTGATGGTTTGGATGAAGTAACTAATGAAAATAACTCAGACAGAACAATCTGATAGAAAGAGTCTAACCAAATACCGGCATCACTGAAAGTCATCAATGCTTTTAAACTCAGATAAAACTGAAGTTATTGTACTTGGCCCCACAAATCTTAGAAGCATGGTGTCTAACCAGATCGTTACTCTGGATGGCATTTCCCTGATCTCTAGTAATACTGTGAGAAATCTTGGAGTTATTTTTGATCAGGATATGTCATTCAAAGCGCATATTAAACAAATATGTAGGACTGCCTTTTTGCATTTACGCAATATCTCTAAAATCAGAAAGGTCTTGTCTCAGAGTGATGCTGAAAAAACTAATTCATGCATTTATTTCCTCTAGGCTGGACTATTGTAATTCATTATTATCAGGTTGTCCTAAAAGTTCCCTAAAAAGCCTTCAGTTGGTTCAGAATGCTGCAGCTAGAGTACTGACGGGGACTAGCAGGAGAGAGCATATCTCACCCGTGTTGGCCTCCCTTCATTGGCTTCCTGTTAATGCTAGAATAGAATTTAAAATTCTTCTTCTTACTTATAAGGTTTTGAATAATCAGGTCCCATCTTATCTTAGGGACCTCGTAGTACCATATTACCCCATTAGAGCGCTTCGCTCTCAGACTGTGGGCTTACTTGTAGTTCCTAGGGTTTGTAAGAGTAGAATGGGAGGCAGAGCCTTCAGCTTTCAGGCTCCTCTCCTGTGGAACCAGCTCCCAATTCAGATCAGGGAGACAGATACCCTCTCTACTTTTAAGATTAGGCTTAAAACTTTCCTTTTCGCTAAGGCTTATAGTTAGGGCTGGATCGGGTGACCCTGGACCATCCCTTGGTTATGTTGCTTTAGACGTAGACTGTGGGGGGGTTCCCATGATGCACTGTTTCTTTCTCTTTTTGCTCCGTATGCATCACTCTGCATTTAATCATTAGTGATCGATCTCTTTTTCCTGGTTCTTTCCCTCAGCCCCAACCAGTCTCAGCAGAAGACTGCCCCTCCCTGAGCCTGGTTCTGCTGGAGGTTTCTTCCTGTTAAAAGGGAGTTTTTCCTTCCCACTGTGGCCAAGTGCTTGCTCATAGGGGGTCTTTTTGACCGTTGGGTTTTTTTTTTTTTTTTTTTTTTTTTCATAATTATTGTATGGCCTTGCCCCCAAGGCCCTCCAATGTGGAGCGCCTTGGGGCAACTGTTTGTTGTGATTTGGCGCTATATAAGAAAAAAGTTGATTGAGTTGATTGATTGATTGAAAGCAGCCAAAGATAACGATACGTCTTTGGGATGGTTATGAGTAATTTTTTCTCTAATAGTTACAATTTTATTAGCAAAGAAAGTCATGAAGTCATTACTAGTTAAAGGAATACTCGGCTCAATAGAGCTCTGACTCTTTGTCAGCCTGGCTACAGTGCTGAAAAGAAACCTGGGGTTGTTCTTATTTTCTTCAATTAGTGATGAGTAGTAAGATGTCCTAGCTTTACGGAGGGCTTTTTTATAGAGCAACAGACTCGTTTTCCAGGCTAAGTGAAGATCTTCTAAATTAGTGAGACGCCATTTCCTCTCCAACTTACGGGTTATCTGCTTTAAGCTGCGAGTTTGTGAGTTATACCACGGAGTCAGGCACTTCTGATTTAAAGCTTTCTTTTTCAGAGGAGCTACAGCATCCAAAGTTGTCTTCAATGAGGATGTAAAACTATTGACGAGATACTCTATCTCACTTACAGAGTTTAGGTAGCTACTCTGCACTGTTTTGGTATATGGCATTAGAGAACATAAAGAAGGAATCATATCCTTAAACATAGTTACAGCGCTTTCTGAAAGACTTCTAGTGTAATGAAACGTATTCCCCACTGCTGGGTAGTCCATCAGAGTAAATGTAAATGTTATTAAGAAATGATCAGACAGAAGGGAGTTTTCAGGGAATACTGTTAAGTCTTCAATTTCCATACCATAAGTCAGAACAAGATCTAAGATATGATTAAAGTGGTGGGTGGACTCATTTACATTTTGAGCAAAGCCAGTTGAGTCTAATAATAGATTAAATGCAGTGTTGAGGCTGTCATTCTCAGCATCTGTGTGGATGTTAAAATTGGCCACTATAATTATCTTATCTGAGCTAAGCACTAAGTCAGACAAAAGGTCTGAAAATTCACAGAGAAACTCACAGTAACGACCAGGTGGACGATAGATAATAACAAATAAAACTGGTTTTTGGGACTTCCAATTTGGATGGACAAGACTACGAGTCAAGCTTTCAAATGAATTAAAGCTCTGTCTGGGTTTTTGATTAATTAATAAGCTGGAATGGAAGATTGCTGCTAATCCTCCGCCTCGGCCCGTGCTACGAGCATTCTGGCAGTTAGTGTGACTCGGGGGTGTTGACTCATTTAAACTAACATATTCATCCTGCTGTAACCAGGTTTCTGTAAGGCAGAATAAATCAATATGTTGATCAATTATTATACTAACAGGGACTTAGAAGAGAGAGACCTAATGTTTAATAGACCACATTTAACTGTTTTAGTCTGTGGTGCAGTTGAAGGTGCTATATTATTTTTTCTTTTTGAATTTTTATGCTTAAATAGATTTTTACTGGTTATTGGTGGTCTGGGAGCAGGCACCGTCTCTACGGGGATGGGGTAATGAGGGGATGGCAGGGGGAGAGAAGCTGCAGAGAGGTGTGTAAGACTACAACTCTGCTTCCTGGTCCCAACCCTGGATAGTCATGGTTTGGAGGATTTAAGAAAATTGGCCAGATTTCTAGAAATGAGAGCTGCTCCATCCAAAGTGGGATGGATGCCGTCTCTCCTAACAAGACCAAGTTTTCCCCAGAAGCTTTGCCAATTATCTATGAAGCCCACCTCATTTTTTGGACACCACTCAGACAGCCAGCAATTCAAGGAGAACATGCGGCTAAACATGTCACTCCCAGTCCGATTGGGGAGGGGCCCAGAGAAAACTACAGAGTCCGACATTGTTTGTGCAAAGTTACACACCGATTCAATGTTAATTTTAGTGACCTCCGATTGGCGTAACCGGGTGTCATTACTGCCGCCGTGAATTACAATCTTACCAAATTTACGCTTAGCCTTAGCCAGCAGTTTCAAATTTCCTTCAATGTCGCCTGCTCTGGCCCCCGGAAGACAATTGACTATGGTTGCTGGTGTCGCTAACTTCACATTTCTCAAAACAGAGTCGCCAATAACCAGAGTTTGATCCACGGCGGGTGTGTCGTCGAGTGGGGAAAAACGGTTAGAGATGTGAACGGGTTGGCGGTGTACACGGGGCTTCTGTTTAGGGCTATGCTTCCTCCTCACAGTCACCCAGTCGACCTGCTTTCCCGGCTGCTTGGGATCTGCCAGAGGGATACTAACGGTGGCTAAGCTACCTTGGTCCGCACCGACTACAGGGGCCTGGCTAGCTGTAGAATTTTCCACGGTGCGGAGCCAAGTCTCCAATTCGCCCAGCCTGGCCTCCAAAGCTACGAATAAGCTACACTTATTACAAGTACCATTACTGCTAAAGGAGGCCGAGGAATAACTAAACATTTCACACCCAGAGCAGAAAAGTGCGGGAGAGACAGGAGAAGCCGCCATGCTAAACTGGCTAAGAGCTAGTAGCTGCGCTAAGCTAGCGGATTCCTAAAAACACACAAAGTGAATAATGTGTAAATAATTTAGAGGTGGTTCAGCAGAGGGAGTGCTTTAGTTAAAGCACGTGAAGATTACACTGTGAAATAAATCGTTATCTAGGTAACTAGATCAATCTAACTGCGCAGATTAAACAGCTAACAGATACAGAAAAACACCACTGTGCTCCGGAACAGGAAGTGATACAATACCGCAGTGAGAGCCAACCTGGTATGTGATATATAGGCCCAACACCATAGTAGGAGAAACATGCCCATATCATGATGCTTGCACCACCATGCTTCACTGTCTTCATTGTGAACTGTGGCTTGAATTCAGAGTTTGGGGGTCGTCTCACAAACTGTCTGCGGCCCTTGGACCCAAAAAGAACAATTTTACTCTCATCAGTCCACAAAATATTCCTCCATTTCTCTTTAGGCCAGTTGATGTGTTGTTTCGCAAATTGTAACCTCTTCTGCACATCTTTTATTTAACAGAGGGACTTTGCGGGGGATTCTTGCAAATAAATTAGCTTCACACAGGCATCTTCTAACTGTCACAGCACTTACAGGTATCTCCAGACTGTCTTTGATCATCCTGGAGCTGATCAATGGGTGAGCCTTTGTCATTCTGGTTATTCTTCTATCCATTTTGATAGTTGTTTTCCATTTTCTTCCACGCGTCTCTGGTTTTTTTGTCCATTTTAAAGCATTGGAGATCATTGTAGATGAACCGCCTATAATGTTTTGCACCTGCGTATAAGTGTTCCCCTCTCCAATCAACTTTTTAATCAAACTACGCTGTTCTTCTGAACAATGTCTTGAACGTCCCATTTTCCTCAGGCTTTCAAAGAGAAAAGCATGTTCAACAGGTGCTGGCTTCATCCTTAAATAGGGGACACCTGATTCACACCTGTTTGTTCCACAAAATTGATTAACTCACTGACTGAATGCCACACTACTATTATTGTGAACACCCCCTTTTCTACTTTTTTTTTAACTAATAGCCCAATTTCATAGCCTTAAGAGTGTGCATATCATGAATGCTTGGTCTGGTTGGATTTGTGAGAATCTACTGAATCTACTGGTACCTTGTTTCCCATGTAACAATAAGAAATATACTCAAAACCTGGATTAATCTTTTTAGTCACATAGCACTACTATTATTCTGAACACTACTGTAGATTTAGTCTTACACTGACTAGCTTTCATTCCACTTCTCTCCAGAGCATATCTCCACCTCTCTAGGCTTGTCTGTGCAGTTATAAGCAAATTTAACATTTTGCTAAAGGTTGCCTGTTCTTGTGCAATACAGCATTTTGTATCTTGTACTTTTGATCAGGCTGTTGTGTTGAATGCTTGGGCTCCAACTTAAATTTCATACAAAGTCAACTTCCTTTGGGTTTTGTGATGACATGTGCTACCCTGTCACTTGATAACTAAGCATCGCAGATGTTGCTAACTATTCCTTTATAAAACCCTATTAACTCAGCCAATTATTTGAATCACTTTTTACCAAAATTAGAGCAACTTTAACTTTTGACCCTGTACAAACTAAAATTGGCCTTTGTCACCATTTTTTTCCTGTTTTAACTCCATAACATTCTGTCATAGATTGGCCAAGCTATACCTTTTTCAAATCTTTATGATCAGACAAATAATGTGGTATATTTTTCAGTATGATTGGAACAATTTTAAATATTGACCCAAGTGTAATCCTTCATTGACCCCACCTGGCTATAGCTGTCACCTTGAGCTGGCCATCATACATTTGTGTAAGCCATGGTATGCTAAGGCTGGACTATGAGTGTTTTTTAGTCCCCTTAAGTGGTACAGAAAACCTGCTTGGCCCATAAGTCATATATAGGCCTAGAGGCACTGATCTCTGCATTGTGAAATGGATGAGACCATGACTCCCTTCAGTGGGATGCTAGTCCAATGCAGTTTACTGATCCAACTAAGGCCAGTACCCATTTACAGCTGGGTGGACCGGGGCATTATTGATCAAGTGTCTTGTCCAAGGAAACAGACAGGTTATGCAAGTGGGAATTGAGCCTAGGTTTACATGCTGAACACTGAGCTACCTACTCTTATAAGCCATAAAAATGATTTACACTACATTTTATTTGCTTCTTCCAGCGCTATAAGTGGCTACCTTTTAATTTTTTTTCTGCTTGAGGTTCCTATTGAGGGTATTGGGGGACAGAGCTAATTCCATCGTACAATAGCCCTAGACAAAACAACCATTCACTCTCATACTCTGTCAGATCCCGCTTTTTAGATACACGGCACACGCTCACCCTCTGATGAGTGTGTTTGTGTAAAAACCAGCTCTCCGTCTCTGGGGTCCGACCTTCGTGTCTCCATGGGTATTACCCGACAGGGCTGCACAAAGGCTGTTCAAGCTGGTGGCGAGGAGATTTGTCTAGCTGCTCACTGCCTCCATTCGGACGTCCACCCCGCTGAAGCTGATCTCGCACCCCGGTCGAATAGCCTTCTCAGGAACCAGGATACGAACCGGCCACGCCCGTTAACGGCAGCTCTCCTCTTATGGATCAGGGCTCTTGGAATGTTGCTAGATTTTAAATTTAGTGACTCGTACAGTGAGTCCCCAGGATGTGTTATTTTCATTAAAAAACCAGACTAACCTTTTAGAGCCTTTTGATGTTGTACACCCAATAAACTTTAACTTTTACACCTTAAGAAGCATCAATAATCCAATGTCCGAGCCTTAACACTTTAACTGCATGCTTGGAAATTTATTGCAGGTTTTGCAAGTGCCAATAACATAATCAACATAGATTATATGGTGATAATTTCACAACAGTAATTCAAGTATAATTAGAATAATGATTGGCAGAGATTTTTGTTTTTAATTCAATAATTCTGACTGATCTTACTTTGACTGGGACTGGATTGACTTCTTAACAATTTTTTCTAGGAGTGAGGGAAGGAGGTTTTTGAGGTTAGGGTCCCCAGCTCGATGAACTTGATTTCCTCTCAGCTATTAGTCATTAGCTGACCACAATCCTTGTGTGATATTGTAATCCTTCAGGAAGTTAATCCACATAAGAATTTATTCCGTCTTCAATCAACCAAAAGTTGATCAAATCCATTCTGGTATGCTGTGATATTCCTTGAGAGAGAAATCGTTGAACATTCCCCACTCAGACTTAAGGCCAGTGGTTATTCTCCATTGTTCTGCTACTCCGTGACTGGACGGCCTGAGTGGGAGTTGAAATCTCTCTCAGATGATCTTTTATGGCTCCAATCCTCTCACTCCACGATTCCAATTGCTGCTCACAAGATGGTCAAGTCTTGTGATCTCCTCGTAGCAGGGGAGTAGTGCCAACAGCACCTCTCCCTGGAAGAATAACCCCGTTTTCTGGTGTTTCAACAGGTTATATATGTTCTTGACTCTTGTCATCCTCAGATGATCTTGGTTACCATGGGGACGCTGTTGACTCAAAACCTAATCCCTTCTCCTTCTGCTTTACTGGAAATCCCTGCAGCCCCTACCAGTAACTTATTTCTCAAGTTCCTCTTTTCTGTTAACACTTCAGCTTTTCTGAGAATTCATTCTTTTAAATCATTTCTTCAAAATCACATCAATCATATTCAATCATTTCATTACAACTCTCTTTCACATAAAAACAATTCATATGATCATATACAAACATTCTCATTCCTTATTATTCATTTCATTTTTACCAACATCTTAATCATTTGATCAGTTGTTTAACATCAGCTTTTCTTGCCCTACTTGCGACATCTTCTTCACTTCCTCTTTTTCTCTGACTCTGCACTCTTTATGAAAAACAACTCATATAATCATTCATTTCACTTATTTGTAAAATACATCTTCTAATCAACTCTTAATTTTAACACATTACTACTTCATTTGATCATACTTGTCATGTTAGAATCATTCTTAGACATATTCCCTCGTCTTCACCACCAAGTTCATTCTGTGGGCCTCCCCATTTACAATGGAAAAGTCCGGTATGACCTCACTTACTCCTGGAAGGTACCAAACACTGTGCAGTTTAATTCAACAGCATGTATATTAATTCCATGGCACGTATTACATCCCAAGATGAAAACAAGCTGAAAGCAAGCTTAAAGTCATCTTTCCTGACACCCCCTCCATGACTTGAAGCTCCGCCGATCTCTCTATACCTCCATAAAAACATCTTTGTCATTGTTGACAGGGTGAAGGGTGAGCACTTCTTTTTCATCCACCATTGGAGACAGAACAGGAGGAGCTGGAGTTGAACGACACTCATCCAGCACCACGTACTCCTCTCCGCCCACCTGTAGATTGCCGTCGCCGTCAGAAGGCTGCTCGTCCAGTAGTGGTGATTGTGATGGTAATCCCAATGGAGGCGGATTTGCCTCATATTCCTGAGATGATAATCCGTCAGGGAACTATGGTGCGCATGGTGACGTGGGGGTGACGGGTGTATAACACGATGTAACTGGTGTAGATGCCCGCGGTGATGTATCCTTCGTTCGAGGTGAAGCTTCAGCGAGAATATCCTCAGGCTCGGGCTGTTGAAGGTGTTCATCCAGGAACACCTGCGTGAGGGCCTCCAAACACCAGTTCATTTCCTCGGTTTGCACCCCAACCTCCGTAGTGCGCTGTGGAGGTGAACGTGGAACTGGTGGTAATGAAGGACCAATAGCCACGATCCAGCCATTGGCAAGATGAGCTGTGGAGAATCTTATTCCCGTAGGATACATCCACATTTTGGTAAACACGGGGCAATACATATATCCCTCTGGAGACACTATAGTGTCAGCTCGTATTTGATCAATCAAGAGAGAATGCCAGATCATGTCTGCCTTGATCACAATTTTTAAGTACACTTCTGATGGTACCTGGGGCAGAAAAGAAGTATCCTTCCGTCCCACTATTCCCCATGCCACTTGAACAGGGAAGTTGTTGGCATAACACGTCGGGCACCATAGAGTCGGTGTTATCTCCCAGAAGTAGAACGCTTGTTCCAGGGTGGCTTGACAATGAATACATCTTATATCCCCCTATAGTGCAAGAGGAAACATTAGTCTTTTAACTATTATATTGCAAGCAAGCAAAAGTGTTCGTCGGGATTATTCAGATGTACGCCAGAGCCGCCTCTTGATCACTGTAGGAGAGTGGGACTGTGGTGACGTTACCATTCCCGCTGTAGCTGAAGGAGCCGTACGCGGGACGCAAGCATCATAGGTCGTAAACCATAACAGCAGGCGTAGTTGACTAACCATGGACAGCCAGTATAAAGCTGATAACATTCCCCATCCTAAGGCCCAAATTATAAGTCCAAGTTTGTAGAGCCAGGGTTTCCTGCGTTGTACGGCTCCAGTTAACGTAGCTATGTACACCAATAGGGTCAAGGCCATCACAGCTTCGCACACAATGTCAGCTATCACTGCCGGGGCGTAAAAGATTGCTGTCATATCTATCACCATCCAAATTGTAATTGATGTGTACTGCCATATTCCCCAACAGTCAAACTGGAGAGTAAAGCGACCGAGGACGTGAGTGATGAATAGAGACGACCCTAAGTCACTCTGACCGTAGTGCAGATTGATGATCGCCAATCTGACACATCCATGTAGTAGCGTTACTATTCGCAGTGGTTGTCGTAAGTCCCAACCGCCGACACAGCAGTATAGCAGCCATACTAACAGTAGTGCAATAAACTCCACTCTACTCACTTTGAAGATGGTGTCATTTACGCCACCAGTATTGTTGGACATTGTGCTCTCTTATTCTTTTTACTTATCTCCTTAAGTTTGTACGCTGTTATGTAGATGCTTCTTCTTCCTTCACTCCCCCAAGTTAGAATGAACAGGGCGTGTCTCTGCATCGGGCTTTGTAGGCTTCATCGCTCCTCCCCTAACGGAGGAGGGGCTCCATATCACTGCATTGTGTGCTCCTCCCACACAAGCGCAGGGCGGCTGCGAAACTTCCTTTTAACAAAACATATCCAATCACTGCAGCAATAATAAGTCCTATTATGATTAACAGATAGGGCCAAAGATATCCAAACAAATGTCCAATCCAACCAGTCACCACTTCGAGACCTTCTTTAATGACTTCTCCGGTCTCTGCAGCGAAAGTGGTGATTATTCCTCCAGCTATTATTTGCGTTCTTTCCCACCAAGAACATTCATGCCGACCTCTTCCTTTTCCGCAGCTCAACCAATGTTCTGCAGGCGATTCACACGTACCATTATTGTAAATCCGATTGGGTCCCAACCATTCGTAACCGACAATTTCTCGTCCTTCGCATAGACTTTTCTTGAAGGCATATCCTTCCTCAAGCATTATCAAAGCATCACCAACAAATGGCACTATGTGGCCTAGGACCTGCTTCCTTTTCGACATTCCATGTCCCAGGACAGCCTTGGCACATCCAACGTTGGGTGGAAAAGCTCTTATCCATACACCAGCACTGTTCTTCTCCCAAACTGTTTGATGGCCGTAAGTGTCATACTCGCCGTCATAGTAAGCGTCACAATATTCTTCCCAGCCAGGAACATTTCTACAATTTTGGCGGGCAAGGCTTATCGTGCATGTGGTATTATGTGTATTACAAATCATTTTCCAGGGTCTGGTGTAACATAAGGGTTTGGTCTCCAGAGTACACTGGACCAAGTATCTCTGTCTCTGGAGTAGACCGTGGCGATGTATTGATATTTAACCCAATAATTATTACTTTGATCCAAACAGGCGAATACCCAATCTTCAACTTCATATTTCTCCATTCCCCACCAGGTGACGTCCTTACTACGTCTAACTCCTTCCTGCCATGCTTGAAGGGTCCCCATAATGGTTGGAATCTGTAACAACTGTGTACAGTTATATACCCATCTTAGCCAATTCCCTGTCTTAATTTGGTCTATGGGACATCGGGGGGATTTACCAGAACCTTCAGCCAAATTATTATGGTATTCTGTCTCATGTAAGCTTTCATAAATTCTATTCGCCACGCACTGATCAATTTTGCTAAAATCTTCCTGAGGTACTGACCTTAGCTCATCAGGCTTTGGTAGTTTTTGCACATAGAAGTTTGCTTTATGTGGACCCCGAAAACTATGCCCAGTCCACGTGTATCCCTTTGGAAAATTCCCCTCAAAATATATCAGTGGAACGCTCCAGACCCACGGAAAGGTGTCGTTAAGCCATTCATCATGTTTTGCCTCCTGTTTTTGTTTCCAAGTAATCCTGTCTATCAAATCGGTGACTGGTGCAAGCACCATGTAATTTTGAGATTTACACCCAATAGGTCGATTCCAATAACATCTATCTAATTTTGCTACTTTTTCTTTTACACAATAATCATGAATCTTCTTCCATCTTTTTTTAGCCGCGTTAACAATACTTTTAACTTTTGTTTCTAATACTTGCTGGGTATCTTGTGTTGGCGATGTAGGGAGTGGTTTGGTTTTTCCCTGTGTTGGTGATATCTTTGTGGATCCCACCGATGCTACTGGTGAGATGGCGGTTGGTTTGGAATATGGTATCCCTGCTACCATACCGGTAGTGTCGTTCAACGGAGGGACTATTGTGGATGTAGTATCCACTTTCGGCACTTTTCTGCGGGTGTTGTCACGGGTGAGGTTATAATTGCCCCAATGTTTCCAGGTAGGCATTATCATTCTGAAAACATCATGTCTTGGTGATGCTGGAAAAACAGCTTCTTTCTCCCAATATCCTGCTCGATAGCCCAGCAGTACTCTGCATCCCCATGAGCAATACCAGGCTGGCTCGCCGGGTTCAGGTCTTATCCAAGTGCAGCCTACTTCTCTTCGCTCTCTTTGTTTTAACCGTAAGATGGTTGCCACGATAATCTCTTGATCCCTCACTTGTAGGTTTTGAAGCATGTCTGCTCCGGTGGTCAGGTTGTAATTGGTGGTGACGGTTGGAAATTCCCCACTGTCGTTCAAGTATTGCAGCCACTCATTCTTTAGCATCTGCTGGGTTAGGTTCTTCATCTTTGTCCATTTCTCTGTAGAATTCTGGTCCCATATCATGTAGATGTTTCTTGATTCAACTCCCCATCATGTCTGTTGGAACGTTTTAGTTGTTGCGTACTGGACCCTGATATGGGTTAAGGTCCAGGGCGTACTACCATAGTAGTACAGGATAGCTAGAAGTACAGCAACGCCGACTAATAATGCTGTAATTCTGGCCATCCAACTCCAACATTGGAGGCACTTTTTCTTTCGCGGCTGGCTTTGTTGCTGCTGCTTTCTTCCAACATTTTTGTAGTAGAATTCACTTGGTACTGGTGGCAGCGGCTCCATCTTTTCGGGTCGTTGCAGTAGTGGCATTTCTATGCCAAACTCCTCTTCTCTTGGTCTTTCGTTGGTTCTTTGAGGTTGCGTGGTGATCACGCTGTCTTCCCGTGGTTCTTCCATCTCGGAGATAGATGATCTTAGGTGCTGTTGTTTGTCTCGTGCTCCCAACAGAGACGCTTGATGCTCGTTGCTGAAGAAGGGTGACTAACAAGGGAGATGGCCATGGGAGTCTAATATCTAGTCCTCGCCACGCCCATTTCCAAGTGACGACTGTCACCTCCTTCATTTCAGGCGGTGGTCCCTGGGGTGTGTAGAAACACTGTGAAGATGCAGGATTCAATTCTCTACGTAGGTGCAAGATATCCTCATAGGCGTCCCAATATGCCGTTCCACTGTAGACATACTGCACCATCACAGAGTACAGAGGAGTCGATCTCCGGAATAGTCCTCTTCCCGACTTTATGCTAAGTCATATCGGTATAGCCCTTGGGGGTTGCCAAAGCCCCACTAGTACTCTGGTTCGCCATCCACTTCTAATAGGTGGGAGTCTTCCGCCTTTCTCGATGTCAAGGTACTGTACCGTCTTGCATATTGGCAAAGTTTGGTTCTCAATCAGACAGAAAGTTGAACGTGCCTCTTGTAGTTGAAGTCTTTTAAACATATAGGGACTACTGGTCCAGATCTGGAAAGATCCAAGCCAAATATCCACATACATTCCCTGTAATGGATCAACATAATTAGGTCCCCACCTTATTTTAAACCTGTAGCCCCTTCTCTGTACATGCACTACGTTCAAGATGCAGGGGTATGAGTCTGGACACCGGGGAATTGGGTAAAACTTCCATCCGACCCCAGGGCAACACCAGTGTTGTCCAACTTTGTTCACGATAGCTTCCAGAGGAGTGTATATTCCAGGCTCTGCAAGGTCAGCAGTCCTTTTATATGAATCATTATCTACAAAGTATCCTCCTGTTCCCAGCAACCATCCTTTTTCTTTGTAATCCTTTTGTGGCCAGTTTAAACATATTTTCTTGTAGGGTAATTCCAAGTTTGGTGTAAGTCCTCCATGCCCGGATCGTAGACTATTTACATTATTTTCATCCAGTTTGAAGGTCCGGAGCATGATTCAGAGTGAGTTGTCACTCCGCCATCGGTCTCCTCCTCTTTCTGCCAAGATGCACCACCATAGGGAATAGTCGTTGTCTCTTAAAGAGATGAGTGTAGATGGGAGATGGGTGCTTAAGTTCTGAATCCATTCCTTTCCACGCCCACTTCCACATCGTAACAATTATTCTGTCAGGTTTAGGGAGGGGTCCCTCAGGGATCCTCTGTACCTGATGTGGGGTACATAGTTCCATAGATCTTGCCAATGCTGCCAAAACTGTTTTCCAGAATACCTGGTCTGTGATAAGGCTAGATAAAGGGGAACTATAGGCTTCTCTTCTTGATCCTTAGGCTCAATTTGAAGCTGAATTTTTCTTGCTTGACAACAGTTCCAGACTCCTTTTTTGTACAGGTAGAAGAAGTCTTGATTTACAAAAATTGTTGGTATGGTTGGGGGTAGGCAGCTCACACAGGCCCGTGGTTGATCGATAACTCTCAAATTTAATGTCTGGTTATCTAAAACGTGATATCTTGGGTCTTGCAGTCGTCTGTACATTTGACGTCGCATGTTGGGGCTCGTTGTCCAGATCAAGCACTGGTTAAGGTATATTTCAACATAGACTCCTTGGAGTGGCTCAACGTAATTAATCCCCCATCTCAATGTGAATCTCAGGTCTTTGAGTTGTAGGTAAACCACATTTAATATCCAGGGGTAGGTATCTGGACATCTTGGAACCGATTGGGGTATTCTTCGGCGTCCTATTATGTACCAATGCCGCAGACTTTCCTCACTAAGCACTCGTTCAGCAAGTAATTTTTGTCCTGTTGTCTCTGTTAAGTCGGCATCTCTTTTATATTCATAATTTGAGACATAGTATCCGTTAGATGCTAGTTCCCAATCTTCTTCATCAAAATCTTTTTCTGGCCAATTTAAGTATAGTTTCTCAGCACCAAGGCCACATTGTATATAGGGTCCAAGTCTTCCTCGATTATTAATAATGGGTACTCTATTTACATCTGGTCCTTGCGACATTTTGCAAACAGCCGCTTCTTTTTACTTCTTCCTTATCCCGCGGAAAATGGAGGGAAACATCCAGCGACTCTGAGGCTTTCCTGATTTTTCCTCACCTTGAGTCGGTTGGTGTAACGACTGCTGCTGTTCCTCCAGGAGGTCAACATGTGCCCTGACAGAGTAAACCCCCACATATGGGACCAACACCATCAGCACTGTGAGCCACACCTTAAGTGTTTGGTCCGGCCTACTAGGAGTGTCCGCTCTGCTAGCCACTCCCCCCAAAGATTGTATCCTCCTCTTTCTCACCCATTCTTCGGGTGTCACGTGGTACTCGGCTGACTTCTTCTTCGGTTTTGCCGCTTTATTTCCCCAGGCGTCTAGTCCAGTGGTAAAATAATACATGAGGGTTTCTCTGCCCCCTTTTTCTTGTGGCACCTCTTCTGCATCTTCCAGTGGAATTTCTGGGTTTTTTAGAACTTCTTCTATCAATTTGGCCCAAATTGTCAGTTCCCAAGGGCCGATCCATCCTTCTTCTTGGGCTTTTTGCTGTTGATCATCTGTCAGTCCTCCCATCATGTCTGTATATCCGGGTCGCTCCGGATCTCTATACACTCTGAACACCAGTGGAATTTGCACTGTGTCTATTGGAGGGTCATAAGTTTGCCCATACTCTGAACCATGGGACCAACTTTGATGTATAGCTTCATGCAACAAAGACGGCTTTCGCTCACCACCTCCTGCAGCTTGGTCACTTCCTCCTGCTCTAGTTGTTTCCAACATGAAATAGACACTTGGTGCCGTTGGACTCACGTCACCGCTGCCTTGATTCCCTTTAGCTTGATCAAGTGCAACTGTTGCTGCAGGATTAGCCCAACAGGCTTCATCGGTGTGAAAGGTCCTCAGGGGGTCCAAAAACCTTCTCACTTGCCATCCTTCTGCTCTTGCCACATGCAGTAGTCTTCCCATATGAGTTCTTGCTTTACACACCAGGCAATACTCGATCGCATGTCCATTCCAATAGCATGAGCACACCTGCATATCCACATTGTCTCCACGTATGTCCCACTGGGTGTAAAAGATCATTCTTGGCAACTGGGATGGTCGGCATAACCCACATACTAGTGCATCCAAAACCTTCACCGGCTTGTGAAGTATTTGCTTGAACTCATGTTTTGCCCCACTTGGAATTGGGGGTTTTCTAATCCCAGGTCCCGACCACTGGACCGTCAGCGGTACGTCTTTGCGGCAAATCACACAGTGATTATCAACTTTTTTCCACTGTAATATCTCCTTTTCATGAGATAAAAATCCTTTCTTTGCATGATATAGTTTCCTCAGGGCTCTGCCTGCCCAGAGGTCATTTTTTGTTCTTCTTAAGACAACCACCCCATTGACAGTGGCCATTCTGATGAAGGGTGGAAGATCTTGGGTGTTTTTGGCCATGTTTAGCTCCTGGTTTCGTCTAGTTAGGAGTTGGCTTCAGCTGCTCCACTCCTTGGATTCCCTTCTTCTTCAATTCTACTGTGTTGCTGTCCAGTATCTTCACTACTGTATCTGTGGTCTCATACTTAGGTTTAACAGCAGTGTTGGTTAGGTGATCTCGAGCTCTCACCCACACCTTCTGCCCAACCTTAAATGGGATCTTTGGTTCTTGTTCTCCGTCCCTTTTAGTCTGACTCCGCCCCACTTCCGGTGTTGAAAATGGGTGTTGGTTCAGTTCTTGCGAAGGGGTGGGCCTGCCGGCACGATGGCGGTCATTCAGGGCCTGTCCAATTTCCAGGGCCTTAGTACTCCATTCCCTCGTGTTAGCATTCTTCCCAGTCCAGTTTTTCACCAGTCCAATAGCCCTTTCCACAACTCCATTTGCTTGAGGGGTGTATGGGGGCGAGTAAATTCTCATTACTCCATTTTCCTGGCACCACTGGTCGACCTGAGCATTACGGAAATGTGTCCCATTGTCCGTTCTCAGCTCCCTAGGTATCCCCAGATTTGAACACACTTGATCCAACATGCTGATCACACTGCTGCCGTTGGCTTTTCTCACAGGCTTAACAGTCACATAGCCCGACATAGAGTCCACAAGCACCAACAGATACTTTTCTCCTTTCTTACCTGTCACCCCCATGGGCCCAGCAACATCCATGCATACTGATTGCCATGGAACAGTACTCTTTATGGTGAAACCATCCACCCTTTGTCCTCGTCGTCCTGCATAGTATCGACCACATACTTCACAGTCTTTGAGGACTCGGCAGACTTGGTTTCTCGGAATCCAAAGTTGCAGCTTCTCCAGCTCCTTCCATGTGGGAATGGTGCCTGCATAGCCAAGCGCTTCATGTACGGCCAGCACCACTTCTTTCACGGACTCTTTTGGAACTACCCTTCCCTTGGGTGTCTGTTCCCACTTCTCGATCCCGACAATGACGACTTTTCTCAGCTGCACATAACGGTCCACTTCTTCGTTCCCGCTCCAATGTGCTCCTTCTTTTACATGGGCCTTCTGATGTACCACATCTAAGTCCATTGTTAGCCTCAACTCAGCTATTTTCCTCCACAAATCCATATGAGCTACAGGCTTCCCCTTAGCTCCCTCGAATCCATTTTCTTCCCAAATGGATAAGTCCTCTTTCAGGGCTTGTGTGCAGTAATGACTGTCTGTAACCACTTTAGCCCTTTTTACTCTCCTCTTGTTTAACTCCAAGAGTCCTTCCAGTATTGCTGTAACTTCTCCGGCTTGGGCACTCCCTGGCGTTTGACCTTTTTGACGATATTTCTCCTTATCTTGATACTTCAGAATATAGCCCCAATAAGCTATATTGTCTGTACCCTTCTTTGACCCATCAGTGTACATAGTCCAGTCATATGGCTCCATAGGGAGTTGCCTCTCCTTCGGCAACTTTTTTGTCGCCGACTGTTTTGGCCCAATTTCCAGCTCAGGGTCTAGCAGGATGTCCTCCCACCTTCCCCATCTGGCATTTGTGGCTTTAGTACTCTCAATAGTTCCTTTCCTTAGGAACCGGTGGACTTGGCTTTGAGTGATAACTTTTATTCCCTGACCTTGTGCAAGTTCTTTTAACGCACTCCAATATCTAGCCAGGACTGCCAGTTCTTTTTCTTCCGGTGGATATTTTCTCTCAATCGAAGACAGAGTATAGCGCCACAAAGTTACCATACCCCCTCCTTCGTTGCTCACTTTTACCACCGAATCCTCTTCTTCACAGCTTATTTCGGCTAGCAGACGAATAGTCAGACTATGCGGCTCCAGCCTAACTGCGTCTTGAATGGCTTTCTTTAGCTTTTCCAAGCAATCCTGATCTGTAGCTGTCCAAATCCATTGCTTTTGCTCTTTTCCATTAGGTTTCTTCTTGAGACGAGCATAAAGGGGCTTTGCGTATCTCTGATAGTGTGGAACGTGATCTCTCACATAGTTACATAATCCCAATATTTTCTGTAGGTCATTCTCAGATTGCGGTGGTTTAATCTGACTCAATTTTTCTCAGTATACTTCTGAGAGTCCCAGGTCTGACGATACCTGGAATCCCAAATAGTTAACCTTGAATTGTCCAAACTGACATTTCTTCAGGTTGAGTTTTAATCCAGCTTCTGTGAGCTTCTGAATCACCTTTTGCAGCCGCATTAGGTGTTCATTTTCATCATCATCTGCGATAAACACATCATCGATATAGACTGTTACTCCCAGATCTTTTAATATTTCCATTACTGCTGCTTGGAACACATTTGGTGAATTTCTGTATCCCTGCGGGAGTCGTTGCCACACATAACTTTTCCCTTTATGTGTGAATGCTGTTTTCCCTTGTGACTGTTTTGCTAATCGCAGGGAAAAGAATCCATTTGCCAGATCAATGCATGATTTGTATCTCTTAATTTGGAGCGTTTTCATTGCTCCTTGGGGATTTATCAAACTCGCTCTATTGGCTATTGTTCGTCGATTGAGAGCCTTGAAGTTGATTACTGGTCTCCAGCCTCCTCCTGCCGACTCTGGCTTCTTAACTGCTTGGATGGGGCTGTTAGTGATTGGATTCAATTCCACTCGAATGATCCCCAAAGCTTCCAATTCTTTTACTATTGTATCCATTTCCTCAACCGCTCCAGGGTTCAAGGGATATTGTCGCACCGGTGGATGTACTCCTCCTTCGATGACATGAATGTATTTGGCCCCCAAATCTCCACAATCATTTTTAAATCGTGCTACTTTAGCTTCGGAGATAATTTCCCTCAATTTTTCTTTCCCTGCTTCAGAGAAATCACTTTCTTCAATCTTTTCTTCTGTGACAGCTGGTACATCCACTTCTTTGTACCAGCTTACCGGACTCTTTCCAATTGGAGTCCTATCCATTCGTACAACTTTTGCCTGTAATTTTTTCACTCGTCGTCTTACTAGATTTCGAAGCCTTTTGGGCCGATGCAATTCTCTCAAATCCTTGACTGTTATCAAATTAAAGGGGCCTTTTATCCAAACTACCCCTTTCCATATTCCAAATGGTCTTTTCTCCGTTGCCGCATTTGCATACTGGATCAGTAGGTATCCCTTGGTCTCGAGGCTTCTGCGGGTCATGGACATCTCTGCTCCCGTGTCCACCAGGTATGGTTCTCCATCCACATCAGTGTAGATATTGTCCCCCTCCCAGTAGGCATGGTCTAGCGTGACCCGCGCCTCCGAAGCCATTACTTCTTCTGCCCTCCAGCCGCCGCTGAGGCTTGGCGGACTTCCTGGAGGGTTTTCCTTTGTTCTGGAGTTAATTTGTCGTGCTCCTCTTTAGGGAGATAGCCACCACTACGAGGTGCAGGTGTAGGTCGCGATTGTGATGGTGGAGGTGGTGGACCTCTCGGCCGAGAGCTCCATTGTCCACCTGGAGGCCTTTGATTATTCCTCTGTGGTGTTTGATGTGGCTGAGGAGGTGGTGGTTTTGGCACTGAATTTCTTTTCTCCACTCCCACCGGTTTTTGTCCTGATCTCGGTGTGCTCTCCTTCTTCCTCTTTTCCTCATAGAACTGCTGCTCCAGATCCCAGCTCTTCACCACCGCGTCCATTTGTGGGACTGTAGTGCCATCTATGGGCATTTTCACAAAGGTTATCTCCCCTCTTCTTCCCTTAGTGACCTCTCTCAGTGCCCTAACATAGCGTTGTGGCAAAATTGTCTGTTTTAGCCCATGCCACACTTGAACTAATGTTTGACCTTTGTCTAGTCCAGCTTTAGCTCGAGCAATATGGGAATCTTCATCATTGGGATCTTCCAACACTAACCTGGCATAATGGTTTCGTGCTGGTTCACCCCGACTGATGGGTTGACTGGTAACTTGGGCCAGCCACATAGATTTACCCTCTTCGCTGTTAGAAGCTCTGTCAATAAGGGGCCACACTTCTTTCAAATAGTCCTTTAGGTCCTCATTTGGTTCTTTCTCTCTCACCAGCATCTTTAATTTCTTGAATTCCCGGAATTCCCTGCCGTCTGCTTGAATTTCAGCTTGAATTGCTGGCAGACTTTGCTCTCTAGATCCAGCAGGAAAGTCCTGATTTGGGAGGCTCGCTTGTAATCCTGACGATGGTGGAATTGTTTCTCCCTCATCATCCAGATTTTCTTCATTAGTTTCTCTCAACACTTGCCGTGACCAGCGTAAAGCTGCTGTTTTTAGTTTTCTCAACATCACATCATGGGCAACACCTAAATAGGCGACTCTGAAGTTATTTGTTAACTCTTTACAGGCAGTCAGTGTAGGATAGAAGGGCCACATTAGTATATTAGCCCACTCTCCAACAGTAGCTGTTACCTCGAGAGTTTTCTTTTCATCTTGTCGCTCAATCCACTCTTCTGGGATGTCATACCCAGTTTGTCCAACTTCTGGAGCATAGGTTTGTCGCTTATCTCGGGTCTCCACTGGGTTGACCCTGACATCTCTTGCAATTCTCTCTGATGCTACACGCACATTATACACCCCAACTTCTTTCTTTCGTCCTCTGTAGCATCCAGTTCGTAGTTCTGGGCATGAGACTTCTCTTTCCCCTACCACAGATAGCGGTTCGTCCTCTTCCGAGTCTTGTGGATTGATCTCCTCTTCAGACTCTCTTTCCTGATTGTCATCCATATCAGATTCATGGGAAGGACGTGGGTCTTGTGGTTGTGGGTCCCTGTTTTGTTCTGATCTTCGGGGTGACCCAGTTGCTTCGGCATTTCCGACAGGTAGAGGAATGAATATAGGATCCTCTTCTCCATTATCCGGTGGAGGAGCCTGGAAAGGCTCTCTCATCCGAGATTGGGAGCTTGTGGGGTGTATGATAGTCTGGAGCCCACTTGTAACTCGTTTTAATGTTGGCCGTGGGGTTTTAATCCTTAATTGCTGCACTCCCACAGCATGAACTGATCTTTTCTCACTTGTCGCCGTGGGGATGGACTGCATCACTAGCAGGGGACTAGTTGCCACTCCACTTGCTCCAACTGCACCCTTCCTTGGACCTGCTCTACTTGGTCCTAGGTTCACCGCTTCAAGTGCCCTTCTCACTCGATCTTGCTCCTGCTCATTGCTAGTGACCACCACAATTTCTCTCATTGATCCCCATGCTCCTGGGGTACGCATGTGTAGGTTCACGGCTGCCATGGCAACCTTTTCTGCCTCTTCCCATGTCATATGTCCAGATCGTAATCCGTCCACACATATCACCACCCGCCGATGCTGGCGTTCTTTGGCCAAATCAATAGCTGTTCCCAGAGTTTTCAGCATTTCCTCCATGTATTCGATCAAATTTTCTCTCCCTGGGTAGCTTTCAAAGGGCACATGTATGAGTGCATGATAAGCCATTTGTGGTGCGCTTGTTATCACCATCGATCTTCCGTCCAGATCTCTCCCCTTTATAGTCTTAAGCTCTTCTTGGTATTCTCTGCCTGCCCGCTCCTTGAGCTTTGCTCGGAATTTCCGGTTGGCAGTGTTCAGTCTGGGATTTGTGAAGACAATGAGACTATCTCCATCTATATCCCAAGGACTGCCAAAATAATGATATGCCCGTCTTCCATCTTGGGCCACCATTTTTTTAGTTCCTTCGGGCATAGGGTCCAATTCCTCCATGTAGTCAGATTCAGTGTATACATGGTGGGTTTTTGCTTTAGATTTTCTAAAGATCTCCTGTGAACGCCCTTCCTCTTTAATATGGTAACTCGGTTCGGCAACACATTCTTCAGCTTTAAGCTGTCCCAAGCTTCTGGGCCCACATTCCGGCGATTGATGGAATATCTGTCCAGACACTCCCTGAAGGCTTCTTCGTCTTTTATCCTGCTCAACCAGGCGTTCTGTCTGTTTTCTAACTGTTGAGGTTGTTCCTCTCACACTTCCCAAGGGCAAATTTGGCCACTCTGGGTCAAAGCTTGTGTGGAGCTGGTCCGGGCTTTTATATTCTTGACCATTTCCCCCAGGATTAGGACCTCCCGGGGATATCGATTCATCTCCACCTACCTCTGGCTTGTGTTCCTCATCACTTTGTTCGGATTCGGCCTGGGAGTCTATCTTGCCTTTGTCTTCATTATCGAGGATCTGACTTCCACTCATATCTTCCATTATAGGATATTGTTCCTTAAGCATTCTTCCTAACCCTTTTAGCCGTTCTGCCATGGACTTAAACTCTGCATATACGGACGCTGATTTTGCTTTAACATCAACCAGGACCGTCTCTATTTCCAACAATCCAGCTGTCATTTTTACTGCGGAGTCATAACTTTTCATTGGGGCTTATTAAGGTGGTGATTTGTCCTCTTTTCCACTCTTCTTCTGTGATAAGTTTACACCACCATACAAGCCAATCTCTGGTCCCCATCTTGTCCTTTGGGACTGGTGGGCTCCCCAAAATGGCCAGGATCTGCCCCTCCTTATGCTTACCTGGATAATATATCCCTAATGTGTGTATAGTTTCTGCCATGTCTTCTTTGAAACATTCTTCATCAGTTTCCACACATTGATCTATGACATATTTTTGAACTGTTTCTGCCCAAGTATCATATCCTCGTCCATACAATACCACTCTGTGTGGCCGAAAATCCACTTCTTTTGTCCCTTCATGTTCGGATTCAGGGTTTGCTATGGGTCCTGGCTCTCCTTCAGCCATATTTTCACTGCTTGTTCTTAATACTAAACTTACTGTTTCGTAGTGATTGTCCTCTCTTTATTCTCTCGGTTGCTGAGATTGTCGATTCCACCACTGTCATCTCCTTGACTTCAGCTATGGTCCTTGTCGTCTCGAGTCGTCTGCCTCTCAAAGCCTCTCTTGGCGCCTTGAGTCAGGGATGAGTGACAGACTACTTGGCTATTCAGCGCTAATTCCAGAGGTTAATTCCAAATCAGCTGCTCCTTTTCCCGCTTCTCCCCTCAGGAACCTCACGGGTTGATGATCCTATTCTCTCTTGTAGATCACCATTTTGCACGGTATACTCTCATACCTGCTTTCTTGACGATCCGATCCAGCAGGCTCCCTCGCCTGCTTCCCTTCCTCGTCGTTTCGTGACGATCCAGCAGGCTATCCCCGTCTGCTTCTCGTCCCAGTTCAGACGATCCAGCAGTGACACATCTGCTTCTCGTCCTTGATCCCAGCTCCCTGGGATACTTACTCCTGTTGTCTTTACTTCGTCCTTCTGGTGGTCGCCTCCAAATTTTCACACCTCTGGAGGACAGATATGTTTCAAGCCGTTGCTGGACCTATACAGGCCATCAGCCGACACTCTCCACAACACTGTCTCCTTTGGTGATCTACTCAGGGGCTTTCCACCTACCCAATGGCAAAGACTCTCCTTTGGCCAGGATTCTTCCTCGGACCCGACTACACTTTGTCAGGTCCCTGTTCGGGCGCCACATGTCAGATCCCGCTTTTCAGATACACGGCACGCGCTCACCCTCCGATGAGTGTGTTTGTGTAAAAACCAGCTCTCCGTCTCTGGGGTCCGACCTTCGTGTCTCCACGGGTATTACCCGACAGGGCTGCACAAAGGCTGTTCAAGCTGGTGGCGAGGAGATTCGTCTAGCTGCTCACTGCCTCCATCCGGACGTCCACCCCACTGAAGCTGATCTCGCACCCCGGTCGAATAGCCTTCTCAGGAACCAGGATACGAACCGGCCACACCCGTTAACGGCAGCTCTCCTCTTATGGATTAGGGCTCTTGGAATGTTGCTAGATTTTAAATTTAGTGACTCATACAGCGAGTCCCCAGGATGTGTTATTTTCATTAAAAAACCAGACTAACCTTTTAGAGCCTTTTGATGTTGTACACCCAATAAACTTTAACTTTTACACCTTAAGAAGCATCAATAATCCAATGTCCGAGCCTTAACACTTTAACTGCATGCTTGGAAATTTATTGCAGGTTTTGCAAGTGCCAATAACATAATCAACATAGATTATATGGTGATAATTTCACAACAGTAATTCAAGTATAATTAGAATAATGATTGGCAGAGATTTTTGTTTTTAATTCAATAATTCTGACTGATCTTACTTTGACTGGGACTGGATTGACTTCTTAACAATTTTTTCTAGGAGTGAGGGAAGGAGGTTTTTGAGGTTAGGGTCCCCAGCTCGATAAACTTGATTTCCTCTTCATCAGCTATTAGTCGTTAGCTGACCACGATCCTTGTGTGATATTGTAATCCTTCAGGAAGTTAATCCACATAAGAATTTATTCCGTCTTCAATCAACCAAAAGTTGATCTAATCCATTCTGGTATGCTGTGATATTCCCTGAGAGAGAAATCATTGAACATTCCCCACTCAGACTTAAGGCCAGTGGTTATTCTCCATTGTTCTGCTACTCCGTGACTGGACGGCCTGAGTGGGAGTTGAAATCTCTCTCAAATGATCTTTTATGGCTCCAATCCTCTCACTCCACAATTCCAATTGCTGCTCACAAGATGGTCAAGTCTTGTGATCTCCTCGTAGCAGGGGAGTAGTGCCAACAGCACCTCTCCCTGGAAGAATAACCCCGTTTTCTGGTGTTTCAACAGGTTATATATGTTCTTGACTCTTGTCGTCCTCAGATGATCTTGGTTACCATGGGGACGCTGTTGACTCAAAACCTCCTCCCTTCTCCTTCTGCTTTACTGGAAATCCCCGCAGCCCCTACCAGTAACTTATTTCTCAAGTTCCTCTTTTCTGTTAACACTTCAGCTTTTCTGAGAATTCATTCTTTTAAATCATTTCCTCAAAATCACATCAATCATATTCAATCATTTCATTACAACTCTCTTTCACATAAAAACAATTAATATGATCACATACAAACATTCTCATTCCTTATTATTCATTTCATTTTTACCAACATCTTAATCATTTGATCAGTTTTTTAACATCAGCTTTTCTTGCCCTACTTGCGACATCTTCTTCACTTCCTCTTTTTCTCTGACTCTGCACTCTTTATGAAAAACAACTCATATAATCATTCATTTCACTTATTTGTAAAATACATCTTCTAATCAACTCTTAATTTTAACACATTACTACTTCATTTGATCATACTTGTCATGTTAGAATCATTCTTAGACATATTCCCTTGTCTTCACCACCAAGTTCCTTCCGTGGGCCTCCCCATTTACAATGGAAAAGTCTGGTATGACCTCACTTACTCCTGGAAGGTTTAATCCAACAGCATGTATATTAATTCCATGGCACGTATTATATTCCAAGATGAAAACAAGCTGAAAGCAAGCTTAAAGTCATCTTTCCTGACAACTCATACTCAGAACCCATACACACTAATTGTTACATTTCTCAGGTAAGACCCACACCTACACCTGGTATGCAACAAATGCTGGCCCAACGACAGAGCAAGAGGAATGCTCCGTGTCGGCATATTACTCTACTGTAGACGTTAGCAAGGTAAACGCACAAACGCATATAAAGACCATATAGAGGCACAGAGATGCATACTGACATATTTTATCCCATCTAGGATCTGTACAGCGGTCTGATCGGCCCGCTAGTGATCTGTCGAGGTAGTTGGGCCAGGTGAGCCTATATGTGCTGTATATTTTTCTACTAGTGACCATTGAAGAGCCATAAAACTTAGTTTATACTGTGGATTTTTTGAAACCATTTGAATAATCATTCATATTGTGAAAACCTTGAATAGAGATTAAAAAAAAAATAGTTGTCATTAGAGTGAGTTTTTCCTTACCTCTGTCGCCTGTGTGCTTGCTCTGGGGGTTGGTAAGGTTAGACCTTACTTGTGTAAAATGCCTTTAGGCAACTTTGTCGTGATATGGCGCTACCAGTGTTGTATAAAGTACCGGAAAATCACACTTAAGTAAAAGTACAGATACCCACTAAAAAAATGACTTTGGTAGAAGTTCAAGTAACCGATTGAAATGCTACTCAAGTAAAAGTCTTAAAGTATCTAGTATTTATTGTACTTAAGTATGACAAATAATGTACAACTAAATGTACTCAAGTATTGAAAGTAAAAGTACAAGTAAATGTTAATAATCAAAAATGGACAGATTTTTTTTTTTATTAAAAGTTTATCAAGGCTTGTAAATGACTGGTAGTATTAGTCAAAATACTGAAAATTGTGCATATCACACAAAAACACTTCAGAAACAAGGTTTCAAAATCTAAACAAGAGTAGGCTACTCACTAGGTGTTCATAGGAAACAGTTATTTATTTCTATATGTATTTATAAATTTTCATTGTTACATGGTTTTATCTTTTCTGTTGTGTTTGGTTTCATTACGTTCTTTTTGTCTCTTTTGCTAAAATTGTATTGTAACATTATTAGTCTATTATTATTGTCTATTATGTAGACTATTATTGTTGTTGCTATAATATATGATTAAAAATAAATTAAAAAAATTACAATTTGACTCTTTTACAACAACGAACGCTGAGCCATTAATTATACAGAAAACAAAAAACACAAACGTGCTGATGCGAACAGCTTAATGCTAACTTTAACATTGAAAACGCCATAGACATGCTAACACGTTAGCATCGGTCCTGTTTTTAAGTTATAAAATGCATCTATCAACTGTTTCAGAAGACCATAACAGGTCGGTTTAACATAAAAATATTAAATATTACTCACAGACATATGCTCTTCAGGGTTTTAGTGGGGAAAAATTAGGATAAAGCGAAATAAAGCAATCAATCCACGAATCGTAGATCGAAGCACTGCTTCGACCTGCGAATCACTGCTTCGATTGGTTCAAGGTTCAAAGCCAAGCAGCGCTGCAGAAAAGTTTCCTGACAAACACCCCCCCAAGTGCGCAACTGCAGCACAAAATCTTTATAACCTCCAAATTGCACTAAAATCAGTTTTATTACAGTACACACAACCGCATAGCGGTATCACGTAACTGGGTTTTTGTCCACATGAGTTGCCACAATGACATTAAAGTCAGGATCATTACTATTTCCTCCACAGCTGAAATTCAAACAATAGAGATCTAGTATTCATGCATCAAGCTGAATTTTATAGAACTGAATGTGTCAAATTTAGCTATTTTTTACAGAAACAAGAACTGTGTGTCACTAGTGGAAATAAAATCATGAAAAATAAATTGAATATAATGAACAAAATAAAACATACCTCAGAACTTCATCAAGTGTATCGAAAAATCGCCTCGCCAGTGCCTATGTTGCAGATGAGCATGTCATTGATCCTCGACTTCACCCCGTGTGTTTATTAGGGATGGGTATCGATAAGATTTTAACGATATCGATTCCGCTTATCGAGCCGATTCCTTATCGATACCTCTTGTGAATTTTTTGTGTACTAAAAGTAGGCTTTACAGCTTTTCTATGTCAGCGGGTGAAACAGCTTTTTCTTTTATCGTGCACCTGCTCTGTGGAACGGTCTTCCTGCACTGTGAGGCAGTTGGAGTCTGTGGACATTTTTAAGTCAAGCCTTAACGCCTATTTTTATTCTCTTTCTTATGAATAGTTTTTATTTTTTATCTGTTTTATTCTTTTACTTCTGTTTTTAATTATGTATTTTAATTTTTATTTATTTATTTTAATTTTTTATGTTGAACTATTCTATGTGAGGCGCCTTGAGATGGCTTTTGTTGCGATTTGGCGCTTTATAAGCCGATTAAATTGAAATTGAATTGAACAACATTTTATTGAGTCTTAAAGTAAATAAATATGAAATTGGACACTGGATCCTTAAACTTTGGACATAATAAACTCTACATGATGGATCCTTGATCTCTGGACATAAATAAAATCTGTAGTTTTTGTCAAAAGCATTTCCTTTCAGACATTTTGGCATTGAATGTCTTTCCATACTTCTGAGCTGTGCTATATGTCAGCATCAGTTTAATTCATAAAGAACACAGCACGTCTCATTTTAGGAAGAAAAAAAACAAAACATTTTAGTCGATTGTAGTTTATTTTCTGTATTACAGGTGTCATTTTATTTAAAGCGGCAATTTTGTGTCAACGGAACGGAGGAAGATTCTCGTTTCTTGACTACAACATGACAAGAGTCCCAGTTAGTGACTACAACCCCTGGCAAAAATTAGGGAATCACTGGCCTCGGAGGATGTTCATTCAGTTGTTTAATTTTGTAGAAAAAAAAGCAGATCACAGACATGACACAAAACTAAAGTCATTTCAAATGGCAACTTTCTGGCTTTAAGAAACACTATAAGAAATCAAGAAAAAAAATTGTGGAAGTCAGTAACGGTTACTTTTTTAGACCAAGCAGAGGGAAAAAAATATGGAATCACTCAGTTCTGAGGAAAAAATTATGGAATCATTGAAAACAAAAGAACGCTCCAACACATCACTAGTATTTTATTGCACCACCTCTGGCTTTTATAACAGCTTGCAGTCTCTGAGGCATGGACTTAATGAGTGACAAACAGTACTCTTCATCAATCTGGCTCCAACTTTCTCTGATTGCTGTTGCCAGATCAGCTTTGCAGGTTGGAGCCTTGTCATGGACCATTTTCTTCAACTTCCAGCAAAGATTTTCAATTGGATTAAGATCTGGACTATTTGCAGGCCATGACATTGAGCCTATGTGTAAGGAATGTTTTCACAGTTTTTGCTCTATGGCAAGATGCATTATCATCTTGAACAATGATTTCATCATCCCCAAACATCCTTTCAATTGATGGGATAAGAAAAGTGTCAAAAATATCAACATAAACTTGTGCATTTATTGATGATGTAATGACAGCCATCTCCCCAGTGCCTTTACCTGACATGCAGCCCCATATCATCAATGACTGTGGAAATTTACATGTTCTCTTCAGGCAGTCATCTTTATAAATCTCATTGGAACGGCACCAAACAAAAGTTCCAGCATCGTCACCTTGCGCAATGCAGATTTGAGATTCATCACTGAATATGACTTTCATCCAGTCATCCACAGTCGATTGCTTTTCCTTAGCCCATTGTAACCTTGTTTTTTTCTGTTTAGGTGTTAATGATGGCTTTCGTTTAGCTTTTCTGTATGTAAATCCCATTTCCTTTAGGCAGTTTCTTACAGTTCGGTCACAGACGTTGACTCGTTTCCTCCCATTCATTCCTCATTTGTTTTGTTGTGCATTTTCGATTTTTGAGACATATTGCTTTAAGTTTTCTGTCTTGACGCTTTGATGTCTTCCTTGGTCTACCAGTATGTTTGCCTTTAACAACCTTCCCATGTTGTTTGTATTTGGTCCAGAGTTTAGACACAGCTGACTGTGAACAACCAACGTCTTTTCCAACATTGCGTGATGATTTACCCTCTTTTAAGAGTTTGATAATCCTCTCCTTTGTTTCAATTGACATCTCTCGTGTTGGAGCCATGATTCATGTCAGTCCACTTGGTGCAACAGCTCTCCAAGGTGTGATCACTCCTTTTTAGATGCAGACTAATGAGCAGATCTGATTTGATGCAGGTGTTAGTTTTGGGGATGAAAATTTACAGGGTGATTCCATAATTTATTCCTCAGTGAGTCCATATTTTTTCCCTCTGCTTGGTCTAAAAAAGTAACCGTTACTGATTGCCACAATTTTTTTTTCCTGATTTCTTATAGCCAGAAAGTTGCCATTTGAAATGACTTTAGTTTTGTCATTTCTGTGATCTGCTTTTTTTCTACAAAATTAAACTGAATGAACATCCTCTGAGGCCGGTGATTCCATAATTTTTGCCAGGGGTTGTATAATCCACACAAAAGCGACTCACGATATTTTAATGGCTTTGAGAGGAGTTAAGAAGCGGACTTACCGCTTCTGAAGAGCAGCGAATCAAAGAACCACGAGCCAGTGGTTCAAAGCATTGCTTCAATGGCTCACGCATCAAAGTGGCGTCGCGCTGCAGTTCATTAGAGCCGCTGCAAACCAAACCCTGAATATCCGTAAGACTTTATTTGTACGTCCGTTATGACTCTGACACTCGGAAAATCCGTATAGGTTGACATGTATGGGCCTGACTTTATTGCAGTCACACCCAGCTAACAATGGAACGTTGCCTAAACATTGCCTGAACGTTACATCAAAGTGGCAGTAACGTTGCATCACAACGTTGTAGGAACGTTCATTTGTGGACTCTCCAGAATGTTCCTGGGATGTTGCCAAGAACATTGCCAACCAACCAACCTAGAACGTTCTCAGGAGGTCGTGACACAACATTGCTGCAATGTTGTTGCAATGTCCCCCAACACGAAGGAACACTGAACACTGCATGAGTGTAAATTGCAAGTTTATTACTTTAGAAGTATTATTACAATAGCAATGCATTAAGCCATGGACAAGTTCTCAGTAACTTGATTAGTTCTCATCCGCCCTCCAGTATTATTACAATTACAATAGGATTAAGCCAGGGATCAGTTCTCATCTGTGATGTGTGACCCGTGACTAAGGTTCAAAGATTGTTATTTTCACTGTGCAATTGTATACACTAGAAAACGAAATTTCTTTTCTCAATCAGTGACTTCAGTGCAATAAAACTTCAATAGAATAATTTACCTTACATAAATAAATACATAAAATAATACAGTCATAGAAACAGGTAAAATACACTCCAATCTCTCAGGTACTAAGCCAGGTGACATCATCCAGTATTATTACAGTTACAATAGCATTAAGCCATGGATAAGTTCTCAGTATAAAATTAACTAGAAGGGTCAACGTTAAACAAAAACTGAAGATGTCTCCACCGCCCACCCTTTAAAGCAGCAACATCAATCCCGGATCCAGACCGGTTTGGACCAATGTAGTTGCATCGGTCAGATTTTTTTTTTTTTTTTTTTTTTTTTTTTTTTTTTTTTTTTTTTTTTACACATTGTTCGTCAGCGGTAAAAAAAAAATCAAAAAAAAAAAAATCAAATAATCCTGAATAGTGCCAAACGTGTCCCCGTGGTGAACACAGCTTTTGATTTGTTCCCACAATGGTGGGTGGATCACAAAAGTGGATCAAAACAAACATAGCGTCAGCCCAGTCGAGTTGATGATCATGGCATCCAGGAAAAAAAGTTGTTGTGCAAGGAAAACTGGGCACTTATTTCATGTCTCCCCCGCACCTTACAGAGGGGGAGACATAAGTTCTCAGTATAAAATGAATCACTTCTCATCTGACCCATGACTAATTGTGGCATCATCACTCATGGCACTGCCGTCCATGGCGTCATCATTCACTACACAATGGTCCATGGCATCGGCATCCACATCGTCGCCCATGGCTTCATCCACCCCAGCATCTGAGTCAGCATTAACCAATTCTTCCATCCTCCTTCTTTGCCTAAAAAACAAAGAAAACCATTCATAAAAATACTATACAATAACTTCTATAGTGCCAGTCCCCTCAGCACAGTGAAGTTCAAGGGTGCTCAACCAGTCCATGTATTAATATGCAAAATCCTTAATTCAATATCTCAATTTTTACAATTCATATTTTAATTTTTCAGAGGATACTATTCAATGGTTTCAATCCTATCTTTCGAACAGAAAGCAGCGTGTTGTTGTGTATGGTGCCACATCCTCGTATCTCCCTAGTTATGTTGGTCTTCCACAAGGCTCAATATTAGCCCCTCTATTATTCTTTCTGTATAGAAATTATCTCCCCGATGTGTGCTCTGAACTAAAGGGAAAGAGTGACAAAATATCTGTAGTCCTCACAAATGCACTATGTAAAATACACAAATGACTACATAAAAATTGTCTTTTGCTGAACACCAAAAAACTGTATGTATGATGTTCACCAAAAGACCAATTAAGCTAGCCAGATCCCATGTTTTCTTGGAAGGGGAAGAACTGTGCTTGTGAACCAATTCAAATATCTGAGTGATATTAGACCCAAATCTTTCATTCAAAAAACATATCAAAAAGGTAAATCACACTGTAAAGTTCAATCGATCTAATTTTAAACAGATAAGACCGTTTATTACAATAGATGCGGCCAAATCTTACTTACACTTCATGTCACATATAGAGTATTGCATTACAACATAGTCCTTTGCAGGAACAACTGTACTGAAACCAGTAGAACAATTGTACAAAAAAGCCATGAAAATATTGGACCAAAAAAACAAAACAAAAAAAAAACAGATTTCTCATCACCGTCCATTCTTAGAAAAATATAAGCTTTTAAGTTTTGAGAATTTCATGCTATTTAAAATGTGTTGTGCTGTGTACAGGTCCCTACACAATTTGGCCCCACTCCCTCTGAAGAACTATATTAACAGGAAAAGTAACAATGAAATTAACACCAGATCCTCCGCTAGGTGTGATTGCGAGATCAAATTTTGAAAAACTGTCTTTGCTCAAAATGTACTCTCTATTAGGGGCAGTAGCACATGGAATACTCTGCCAACGACAATCAGGTTCAGTCCCACATTTGCTTTATTCAAGACACAGCTTAAAACATGACTGAAAGATAACCAAACCTGTAATCATTACGAGTTAAAGACATGCAAAAGCAATATACTTTCATGTACACGCACACAACACATAGGTAAGCGTATGCACACCAGCACTTTAAAGAGATACTGCAGTTGTATCGAGCACTTTACTATCGCGACAAAGCACTTTAATTCAGCATCTTATAATAAAACTGACTGTACCTGTACATACCTACAACTGAATTCTACCTCAGTACTTTCCTGCACTTTATATTGAGACAACAGCATTTTAACCTCCATCTTGACCGGAACAGATAACTCCTCCTTTATATGGCTCTGGGTTATATTAAAATATGACAGTGTATTATATTGTAAAATTATCAATGTTTTTATGCTTGTTAAATGCTCTGTGTTTTATATTTTATGTCTGGAGACTACAGATGGAAATTGGTATTATGCTAAAACTGGCATATTTACGTTAAAGTGTGCGCCCTATATATATATATATATATATATATATATATATATATATATATATATATGTGTGTGTGTGTGTATACTGTCTATAAACAATTGTACGTTCATTAATATGCACTGTCCCTGTCAAATAAACCAATAATGAATGAATGAATTCCCATTGTCAACACAGCCGAGTGACAGTTACACTATGGAGGGAAGGTGAGCCCAAACAGATAGGTTTTAAGATGTTTGCGGAAAGAGAATACAGAATGTGAGGAACGGATTGAGAGAGAGATTGCTCCAAAGAGCTGGGGTGCATGTGAGCCGGTCACGGTCTTCACTCTTGAAACAGTCAACACTGGACTGGGATTTGATTGAAGGGAATGACTAGGTGTGGCCATGGTGCTAGTACAAGTCACCTGTGAGTTGCTGATGCCATAAAAGTTTAACTACTTACCCTCTTTGATGCATGGCACAGTGTTTCAGTTAACGCATCATCAGTGAAAACAGTGCAGTGAGACACATTGATAACTTACTCTTCAAAACTCTAGAGAGTGAGAGGCTGCAGGGCTTTCTTCCCTTTCCATCCTTTGAGGCTGACGCCAGCCTACAACCGCCACATCCCAATTTCGCCGAGCATCGTCCTGGCAAAGGAGTTCAGCATTGATCCAGATAGCTGTTTCAGCAGATTCACCTATGACAGAGTAAAAAGAAGTATGTGTGCAATGGCAATATGCAACTTTTATGAAAATAACCACTTCTGCAAAATTGTTAGGAACAATAATTTACCACTGTCCTCCTAAACTCCTGGTCCTCCAGCATTTTGCTGAATTGGTCCAGCTCCTCCGTTGTTTTAAGTCTGGCCTGCATTATCTCCAATGCAGTCAGCTTCTTCAGCAGCCTGATTCCTCCACAGTAGTTGTAGTATGCGGTCCACCTTTGACTCCAGTCTGTCGAGTCGTTGCTGCGTGCCATCTGTTACAAAGTTGCTTCAAGTTTAGTATACATGAAACAGCTACAATGCTGCTGAAAGCAGGAACACGTATATAAACACAACAGAACTACTCGATCAGTTAATAGGCCTCTTATGCAATGAAATTTGATGACATATTGTTTGTATAAATACATTATTAAGATGGCATCGAGCTGGCAGCTCGGTTATAGAAATGAGTTTGTAGAGGGGCAGCTGGCTCTTATTAACAAATTCCATAAAAACCTGAAACATATCTGTGCCTCTCGTGTGCCCTTTCAAAGGTAAAATGCTCAGCAGTTCTTTTACATTCATGTTGTCAAAAAACATTCTAATAAAAACACATAGCTGAGCCACGTCCACAGTATCAGTGGATTCATCGAATTGCAGAGAAAAACACTCACATTTCTTTCTTTTTGCCAGAACCCGGCTGACACGATAAGAAGCTGTGGTTGCAGCCTTACTGGTGGTATTTGTCCGGGGGAAAACGGCCTATTGTGCTGCAAGCCGGCTTTTAGCCGGGAAGCTAGCATCGTAGCTCTTGTGGATCGTCTTAAAATGCCGCTCCAAATTCCCTTTCTTCGGTAATGCCACGTTTGCATTGCAGATATGGCAGATGGATTTGCCATTTGAATAAACGAAAAAATAATCTTCTTCCCACTCTGGATGAAAATGATACGTTTGGGATCTTTTTCCTCCACCATTATACGCTCGCGTCACTCTCCACTGTAGCGCCTCACGACCTCTTGATCCTGCGCATGCGCAAATAGAATGAACCGCGGGAGTCCCCCCCTCCAATGCGATCGACCGGTCAATCCGGACTAGACTATCATCGGGACGGTAGGCCTACTAAAGTATCCCTGAGAATGAAAACTTTTGGAAAATTAAGTAAGTTATAAAATATAAGTGTTAAGAAAGAAAATACAGGAATCACTTTATTTAAATTTACAACAATACCAATTCACCAGCCTTATCAATCAATATATAGATTGATAAGGCTGGTGAATTATATATAGTAGTTAATAGAACGTCCCCTCAACGTAAGTACAACGTTCCAAAGAAATGTCCAAAAACTGTAACCAATCAATCAATTTTTTTATATAGCGCCAAATCACAACAAACAGTTGCCCCAAGGCGCTTTATATTGTAAGGCAAGGCCATACAATAATTATGTAAAACCCCAACGGTCAAAATGACCCCCTGTGAGCAAGCACTTGGCTACAGTGGGAAGGAAAAACTCCCTTTTAACAGGAAGAAACCTCCAGCAGAACCAGGCTCAGGGAGGGGCAGTCTTCTGATGGGACTGGTTGGGGCTGAGGGAGAGAACCAGGAAAAAGACATGCTGTGGAGGGGAGCAGAGATCAATCACTAATGATTAAATGCAGAGTGGTGCATACAGAGCAAAAAGAGAAAGAAACAGTGCATCATGGGAACCCCCCAGCAGTCTACGTCTATAGCAGCATAACTAAGGGATGGTTCAGGGTCACCTGATCCAGCCCTAACTATAAGCTTTAGCAAAAAGGAAAGTTTTAAGCCTAATCTTAAAAGTAGAGAGGGTGTCTGTCTCCCTGATCTGAATTGGGAGCTGGTTCCACAGGAGAGGAGCCTGAAAGCTGAAGGCTCTGCCTCCCATTCTACTCTTACAAACCCTAGGAACTACAAGTAAGCCTGCAGTCTGAGAGCGAAGCGCTCTATTGGGGTAATATGGTACTACGAGGTCCCTAAGATAAGATGGGACCTGATTATTCAAAACCTTATAAGTAAGAAGAAGAATTTTAAATTCTATTCTAGAATTAACAGGAAGCCAATGAAGAGAGGCCAATATGGGTGAGATATGCTCTCTCCTTCTAGTCCCCGTCAGTACTCTAGCTGCAGCATTTTGAATTAACTGAAGGCTTTTTAGGGAACTTTTAGGACAACCTGATAATAATGAATTACAATAGTCCAGCCTAGAGGAAATAAATGCATGAATTAGTTTTTCAGCATCACTCTGAGACAAGACCTTTCTGATTTTAGAGATATTGCGTAAATGCAAAAAAGCAGTCCTACATATTTGTTTAATATGCGCTTTGAATGACATATCCTGATCAAAAATGACTCCAAGATTTCTCACAGTATTACTAGAGGTCAGGGTAATGCCATCCAGAGTAAGGATCTGGTTAGACACCATGTTTCTAAGATTTGTGGGGCCAAGTACAATAACTTCAGTTTTATCTGAGTTTAAAAGCAGGAAATTAGAGGTCATCCATGTCTTTATGTCTGTAAGACAATCCTGCAGTTTAGCTAATTTAGTAACAAGTAAACGTTCCTGATGGAAGTTGCCAGGAGGTGGACAGAACGTTCCCAATTGTGCAACAAAAATGTAACCTCCCAGCAACGTTGCAAGGACGTTCCGTGTTAGCTAGTAATCAGTGGTGTCTCTGAAAACATGACTTTTTTCGTGTGTGTGTGTTTTTTTTTTTTTTTTTTGTAACAAGTAATGACCGGGCGAATAGAAAATGTATCGGAGTAGAAGTATGCAATTAAGGTCGAAAATGTACTGAAATAAAAGTGAAAGTAAGCTGAATTAAAAAATCTCAAGTAAAGTACAGTCTCCCAAAACGTACTTAAGTACAATAGTGAAGTATTTTTTACTTCGTTACTATACAACACTGGGCGCTACATAAATGAAAATAAATTGAAATTGAAAATAGTTGTAACATATTTAAATAACCTGGTAAACAAAGCAGCACTTGTAGGTAAGAACACAAACCTGATACCACTGTATTTTGTACCCATTTTCAACAGTGTTCCTTCTATACTTTTAGTATTTGTTTAATGTTGTCATCACATTGAAGTCTGATCTACTGAAATGGGACTGGCAGAAAGCTTGATGCTACTGTGGTTACAATGTAAAACTGTAACATTGTAGTGGTGGTACTAGAAAAACTAGCTAGCTTGTGGAGCTACAACCACTTTATTTTATATTTAAAAGAAGGTTGTCCTCTCCGTACTGTCTTATTTATTCATTTTTATAATGTCCACACTTCAGTGGGGCATCATTTTATAAAACTAGACAACAGCCATGGCTAGCTAATATAACAGCTGCCATCTGCTAGCGAGCGATGTAGAACCCATCATGCAGAGACTAGCTAGCGAGCTAGGGTGTAACAACGCAAGTTTGTCACAATACTAATTTAGCAATCATGAAAACAAATGTGTTTGTAGTATCCAGTATCACAATTAACTGCAAATTATTTATGTTTTCAGAACTGGGATTTTTTTTTTAATAAAAATGAGGTGACATGACTAAACTGTGATGTTTCCAGAACTTTAGGACTGAAGAAAGAAGTAGAAGAGTTTGCATTGCTATTCGTGGTTTTTGATGAGAATGAGAGCTGGTAAGTAATTCAAAAATTCAATTATTTATTACATTGCAAACATATCTGGCCTGATCTCCTGATGGACACAAGATTAAAGCCTAACTGGGTTAAGAAAACAATAACACTTTAAATTTTAAACACCAGTTACACGGCCATTTAACACCAGTTACATGGCCATTTAACACAAAGACACAATACAAATAAAAAAAAATGTATGTATTAATGATTCTAAGCTTAATGCAATTTAGAACGTTGATTTACACTTTCTTGAAAATATAAAAAATACTGAAATTTCTTTTTGTTTTAAACAAATTATTCTACTATTATGGATGCCAATTTCAAGGTCACAGCGAGATATTGAAGATATTGCCATTGCCACCCTTGTTAGCACTCAAGATCCAGTTGATCAGTTTCATTCATATTTATCATAAGGGTGTATTGGGTGATTCACAGACACTTTGTATTACTGATTTGTGGGGACCGGGGGGATATGTCATCTCCTGATGACTTTTTTTTTAACAAACCTGGAGTTACACAGGATAAGTAGACCACTTTCTACACTTCTATTACAAAACTCAAGAACATCATGGCCCACTTTCAAATCAGAAAATCTACTGTGATCCACCCAAACATCTCTCTCTCTCTCTCTCTTGCTCTCTCTCTCACATACATAAATAAAAAATTATAATCCCATGGCTTTGTTGTATTGTGTCTGATTAAAATTTAAAATAATTACATAGTTTCTGTATAATTTTAAACTTTATTATAGAATTGAAAATCAAAGAGTTTTTAAATGATTTTTAGTAACCTCTAACATATCAGCTGCAGTACCTTCATGGCCCACTAGGGGGCCGTGACCCACACTTTGGATATTCCTATATGAAAACCAGCATAAGAGCAATAGTAACTGGCTCCCCCAAGACAAGTGAATCCTGCATTCTAACCTTCACACTGTTGTATACGATGTGTATCACTGAGCATACTCAAGGGCAGAATACTGCACATTTAATGTACTTTAAACATTTTTTTTTTTTAATCTATCTGAATTTTCACAGGTATCTGGATGAAAACATCAGGACACACGTCAGGAACCCTCGTACAAATTTAAAGGAAGACGAGACCTTTATAGAAAGCAACAAGATGCATTGTAAGATCCACTGGGGAAAAAAAAACCTGCATGATTTTGGACCACATTATGTCACTTAAGTCACCAAGAGATATTTACTGAAACCCTTTTTCCAATAATGTTTGTGTGTCTGCAGCTATTAATGGCTATTTGTACAATAACCTGGAAGGCCTGAACATGGAAGTGGGCGATAAGGTGTACTGGTACCTGATGGGAATGGGCACTGACGTAGACTTGCATAGCGTGCACTGGCATGGGCACAGCGTGGAATACAAAGTATGTAAACACACACATATACAACAGCATACACACATACACTGAATAACACACAATATCCCTTGTTTTGCTTTTCCAGCTGGGTGGAAGTCCTCATGATACCGATGTGTATGAGCTGTTTCCAGCAACTTTCCAAGTAAATCAAAATATCTTTCACACTTCCAAATTTGACCTTTATGACATTAAAGATGCCACATACTGGATTTAACTATACGGTATACTAGTGCATTATCTGTGGGGATCCATGGGCTCTAGATTGGGTAGTGTTTATAAAATAGGAAGCTGACATTTTTAAGGGTGGTGATAAATTATGCAAAGTTTCTATAATGAGATGTGGGTCCAGAATAAATTTTTGGACTTCAACAGTTTTTAGAGGAAGAACTCACCCCTTTTATTTCTTGCTAATTATGTAATTTTTAAATGTTAATTTTCTGACTTAATGAATTTAAAAATTGCTTAGGTTCTTGTTGTCATATATACACTATTATTATCACCATTATTATTGTCAGTATTTTTATTATTATTATTTTTTATTTTAATATTACTTCTATTTTGTCATTTGATTTTTAAATGGACCACAATAGAAATAAGTGTTTTCATGTTTTTGTGTCATCCATGTACTTTTAATGTATTTGCAATTATATTATGTACTTACATTGAACTTACTAAATGAATGCACACATATACATACACAGACGCCATGTCGCTTTTAATATAATGATGATTTACCACCCCCTGCTGGAATGATGTGTGAGTACAGAATGTAATTATCAACATCCATTCTTCAGTGTTGTTAGATAATATGCATAGTTTCTCCAAAAATATTAGTCCTATCAACTATCATTTTGGTGGCATTCATCTATGACTCAAAATACATAAGCATACCAAACAGCAAATGTTAGCTCTCCCCAGTTTACCCATAATTGAAGTTATACACGCACACACACACACGCAGGCCACTTCACTTTAAATATATTGTGGCAAGCTGCATTAACAACAAAAACCGAGCCAGAGCTTTTTGTCTTTTCTGCATTCTGCCCCAAGCAGGTGCTTTTATTTTTACACACCCACATACAGAGATGGTGGCGGAAGACATCAAACACACTTCACTTCCCACTCATGGTGGCGGGAACATGACACTTAACTAAACTGACTAAACCAATTGAACTGCAAAAACATCAATCAATCAATCAATCAATTATTTTTTTTCGTAATCTAGATAACTAGATCAATCTAACTGCACAGATTAAACAGCTAACAGATACAGAAAAACACCGCTGTGCTCCGGAACAGGAAGTGATACAATACCGCAGTGAGAGCCAACCACCAGAAACATAACTCAACAGCAGTAACAACACTGTTAAACTAACACGAACCACAATAACAACATTTAAAACCTCAAAACCCTGAAGTCCCATGGTGCATTGCAGCACAATGTCTGTTGTACACTGTTGTTAGCTAATATCACTATTTTCTTCAAAAATGTTCGTCCTATCAACTTTCTGTTTGTGTAGTATTCACGATTCACCCAAAATAAGTCATAACAAATGGCAAATGCCAGCTCTCCCTGGTTTCTCGTGATCAAAGCCATATACACACATGCACGCATACACACATGCAGAGGCCACTTGGCTATTTATATATAGATGCAAAATTTTGCTTGTTGCATTTGTTGGCATGCAGTAAAGTGCCTTCAACTCTATGCTGCTTTCATGTTCAGACAGTGAAGATGCGTCCTCAGTATCCTGGTACGTGGCTACTTCACTGTCACGTCAATGAGCACATGGTGGACGGAATGATCACCACGTACACCGTCACTGAAAAAGGTAAACTGGAACAGACAGATGTTAGTGGTGTTGTCTTGCAAGTACAAACATCTTCTTCTGTCTTCTGCAGGAAAAAAGAAGCTATTTGGCTGAATATTTGCGGAGGAGGAGTTTGACTTGAAGAAAACGCACCTGTTTAGTTTTAGCAACTTATGAACAACCATTTTGTTCAGATGGATCAAACAAGTACATCAAAGAATTTACAAGTGTATATTATGATGTAAAAGTTTGACTAATAAAGCAAACATTTCTTAATTAAAATAATGGCTTTTTTTTTCTTTTTTCTTTTTTTTTTTACAAAAATAATTTCTCCTGCAAATAATAATGAAAAAAAAAAATCAGGTTGTAGTTAAGATTTTTTTTTTTACATTGCATTAAAGCTGATTTGATACTGTTGTTATCTTGTTGAATATCAGCTTGTACACACCTACGAAGGAAACTAAGCTACGTAATTTGATTTAAAAAAATTTGTTGTCATTTTGAAAGTTGAATTTAAAGGGGCAGTCCATCATTCACTCAATACTAGGGTTGGGTGTGTGTCCTCTGGCTTCATGGATAGATAAAGCTGGGTATCATCTGCATAACAATGAAAATTTAAGCAATGCTGTCTAATAATACTGCCTAAGGGAAGCATGTATAAAGTGAATAAAATTGGTCCTAGCACAGAACCTTGTGGAACTCCATAATTAACCTTAGTCTGTGAAGAAGATTCCCCATTTACATGAACAAATTGTAATCTATTAGATAAATATGATTCAAACCACCGCAGCGCAGTGCCTTTAATACCTATGGCATGCTCTAATCTCTGTAATATGGTCAACAGTATCAAAAGCAGCACTGAGGTCTAACAGAACAAGCACAGAGATGAGTCCACTGTCTGAGGCCATAAGAAGATCACTTGTAACCTTCACTAATGCTGTTTCTGTACTATATATGATGAATTCTAAAACCTGACTGAAACTCTTCAAATAGACCATTCCTCTGCAGATGATCAGTTAGCTGTTTTACAACTACCCTTTCAAGAATTTTTGAGAGAAAAGGAAGGTTGGAGATTGGCCTATAATTAGCTAAGATAGCTGGGTCAAGTGATGGCTTTTTAAGTAATGGTTTAATTACTGCCACCTTAAAAGCCTGTGGTACGTAGCCAACTAATAAAGACAGATTGATCATATTTAAGATCGAAGCATTAATTAATGGTAGGGCTTCCTTGAGCAGCCTGGTAGGAATGGGGTCTAATAGACATGTTGATGGTTTGGAGGAAGTAACTAATGAAAATAACTCAGAACAATCTGAGAGAAAGAGTCTAACCAAATACCGGCATCACTGAAAGCAGCCAAAGATAACGATACGTCTTTGGGATGGTTATGAGTAATTTTTTCTCTAATAGTTAAAATTTTATTAGCAAAGAAAGTCATGAAGTCATTACTAGTTAAAGTTAAAGGAATACTCGGCTCAATAGAGCTCTGACTCTTTGTCAGCCTGGCTACAGTGCTGAAAAGAAACCTGGGGTTGTTCTTATTTTCTTCAATTAGTGATGAGTAGTAAGATGTCCTAGCTTTACGGAGGGCTTTTTTATAGAGCAACAGACTCTTTTTCCAGGCTAAGTGAAGATCTTCTAAATTAGTGAGACACCATTTCCTCTTAATGCTAACTTTAACATTGAAAACGCCATAGACATGCTAACATGTTAGCATCGGTCCCGTTTTTAAGGTATAAATACATCTATCAACTGTTTCAGAAGACCATAACAGGTCGGTTTAACAAAAAATATTACATATTACTCGCAGACATATGCTCTTCAGGGTTTTAGCGGGGAAATTTTAGGATAAAGCGAAATAAACAATGAATCCATTAATCGTAGATCGAAGCACTGCTTTGAGCCGTATCACTGCTTCAATTGGTTCAAGGTTCAAAGCAAAGCTGTGCTGCAGAAAAGTTGATTACAGACCCGCTGCAGGTCTGTAATCAATGTAGAGAAATGATCATTTTCCTGACAAACAAGCGCGCAACTGCAAAAAAGCCTATCGGACATGCCTCATGACAAATCGACTTTGTTGCAGTCACTAGTAATCAGTGGTGTCTCTGGGTGAAAACACAACTTTTTTCGTGTGTGTGTGTGTTTTCTTTTTTTTTGTAACGAGTAACGGCATGGCACATAGAAAATGTATCGAAGTAGAAGTATACAATTGGGGTCGGAAATGTAGTGAAGTAAAAGAGAAAATAAGCTGAATTTAAAAAACTCAAGTAAAGTACAGTCTCCCAAAACGTACAGTAGTGAAGTATATTTACTTCGTTACTATACAACACTGAGTTTTACCTTCATGATATGAAAGTGCATTTTGTGTTTGTCGCTTAAAAACCTAAAGGCCTATTTTACTGTTTTGTTTACAGACGTTCTTGATGTTAATTACAGATTCAACAGCATGTGAAACATTAGCTTCTGCTCTGTTCACACTGGCATCAAAAGTGTCCTGAAACTGTTCATTTTAAGTCTATGTGAGACAGAGCCGTCATTTAACCAGCTCCCACAGCTGGCTGAACTTGGCTCCGTTTGCACCATACCAGGTTGGCCGAGTAGCTATCATCCGGTTATGTTCAGCGACTAGTCCTCCGGAGCAGGCATATACTGTAACTCTCCAAAGGTGGGAAATGCTATTTTTTTCTTTGACTCCTGAGGTAGGCGCGGTGCAAATAAACCCAACTTTGTGCAAACTCCAGTGGACACTTTGAGCTAAACCCACTCAAGCTCATGACAACTCTTCCAGTGGTCTCTGTAGAACCTTGATGCAGAAAGGTGCTGTGCTTCCACTGAGACGCCCGCGGTGAACTCAGGTCAAGTACATGTGGAGTCTGAGCCATTAACAAGCCACCAAACTCCGTCAAGTGTGAGAGCTGCTGGGGAACATGATAAATCTGAACAGATTTAATATAAAACTGGTGTCTGGTCTTTTGGGCCCCATGAAAAGAAATCTTACTAGGCCACCCCACATATTATTTTGTCAGTATTATAATTGTTTTTGGGGCCTCTGTCAATCATTGGCCCCTAGAATCCTTCTCCTTATTCTCCCCTTTTCCACACCCCTGCCAATCAGATTTGAACCTTTCTGATAAGTGGGAACATGCCATTATTTTCAATAATTGTACTCACCAAATATGTCCAGGGTGGAATTTACAGGTCATTTAGTTTTTATGGAAATTGTAATGGCAGTGAAAAGGCAGTAGGGGGCAGTATATCCTGGCACATTGAGATTCTGGCCCTTTGAAAACCATTGTTTGGAGTAAAGGTAGCAATTAATTTATTCATCTTATTCAGCCCCGCCCACTTTTACAACAGAGGCATTTCCGTTTTGTCTTAGGACTTCCAGTGAGCCGTGTTTTCAATATAGAAAAATGGTAGAAACAAAAACCTTTTTGAAAAGCTCAAACGCCCACGGGTCATAACAGAGTGGGAAGATAATATGAAAAAGTGGCTTTCGATTATCTATGCCAATATTGTTAACTACTTTGGGTGGACGGTTTGGTTATGAGGAACTATAAAAGCACCGAAGCCTATCAATATCTCCTTGAATCAAGTTAAAATACTACCCGACAATTAGTACCAAGATTACGTAACGTTAATATGCGTATGGTGTTATTTCATGCAGTGCTTGGTTGTATCAAACGCCAGAAAATGAGTAAATTAGATAGCAGCTAACGCTACAAACACAGCTTACCTGTTTGTCTCACGAGCATCCGCCATGGCGTCTTCAACGGAGGGTTATAGTCTATGGAAGCTCTGAACTGTCACTGTTTTAACAACTTTGGCAACACGTTCGAACGACTTTGACAGTATGTTTTAACGACTTTGGCAACACGTTCGAACGACTTTATAATATGTTTTAATGACTTTGGCAACACGTTCAAATGACTTTATAATATGTTATAATGACTTTGGCAACACATTTGAACGACTTTATAATATGTTATAATGACTTTAGCAACACGTTCGAACGACTTTGAAAGTATGTTTTAATGACTTTGGCAACACATTCGAACGACTTTATAATATAACGACTTTGGCAACACGTTCGAACGACTTTATAATATGTTATAATGACTTTGGCAACACGTTCGAACGACTTTATAATATGTTATAACGTTTTTAGTAACACGTTCGAACGACTTTGACAGTATGTTTTAACGACTTTGGCAGCACATTCAAACAACTTTATATGTTATAATGACTTTAGCAACACGTTCGAAGGACTTTATAATATGTTAAAATGACTTTGTAACTTGTTCATACGACGTAGCCCAGCCAAAATGATTGAATCCACAGTGGCAGTTCAGAGCTTCCGTAATAGTCCAACCATATCTCTGGGTAAGGATGCAGGGTTTTTCTCCACAAATGAAAAGAACAGACAGACATGGGGACGTTTGGGTGGATTTTTCAAATTCAGCACCTTTAGCCAGCACCGGAGATCCTCGTCTTTCGATGGAGGAGGGAACAAGTTAAATGCTGGTCCACAGCACTCAGATCTCTCCATTCCATGTTCAAAACATCGTTCTGAAAGTGATAGTTTCCTCTTCTTCCAGTTGTTGTGGCACCCAAGAACTGAACAATTAATGCTGCTCATGTTTGGACACTTCTAACGTACTGTGTTCCCACGTAACTAATAATCAGACGCAGTGGCAAACCGGAAATTGTTTGACAAAATAGAGCCGTCCACCCTGACTTCCTGAATAAGGTGAATAGGCTAGTAAACTCCAAAATCAAGCATATAATGTTCAGACCAGGATACACCCGTTTCCATGCGCAACATTTAATGTCCAATTTAGCCAGATCCACATCAGTGCAGGATCTGAATGAACATTTCCAGTCATTTGAATGCAATTTCGGACTTCAACAGCAGCACATTTTTGTGAGTGAATGAGTGAAACTGTTCTTTTGTTCCCTCGGGTTCAGAGTTTGATGTAAATGAACACATTGAGAATATAAGTAATCTTATTTGCATTTACTGGCATGAATAAGGGCAGAATCACAAAACACCACTTAAATACTGTATCTGCAAACAGGACAGACAATGGCTCAGTTTGAACTGCCAATAGGTGGCAGTATTGTTCCAGCACGTGCACAGGAAAAGCTGCTGTTTCTGTCACATCATCTGGCTGCACGTTGGGATCAAAGGCACTGCAACAGTGAAGCAGAATTGTCAGGCCAGATGTTGGACAGCAGTGGGGCCGACGGAGAGCAGTCAGCACCCCGACCCACTGGGTGCTGTCGCAGCGACGACCCAGAAAAGGACAACAATTAAGCATCAACAGTTTTGAAAAATCACCTATTTAATTCAATAATTTTCTGTTATGCATTTAAATCCACTGTTCCAGGTGCCTCAGAAGTTATTAAGTCACAACTGGGAATGATGTAACACGTGAGGTAAATTTCCAAACAGCACAGCAAATTGCAAAATAAGCTGGATGCCTCTAAGATTTTGCAAAATGAAGTGCAACAGAAATATCCTCCAAATGTCCACCAAAGAGACCTCATGGAAGAGAACAGACTGCACAGATGTTTCATTTGTGCTTTAATTTGCTACCCACTTTGTAGCACATCATTGTTGTTGTAAACATCCACCGGGTTAAGCCCCTTTCATACCGGGCCTGCATTGAGTCCCATTGTGCTGTGTATCGAGTACGCTGGAATGGCTGTGCCATAAAAAAAAAGATTGTGTGCAGGGGGAAGCTTGGCCTGCCTCTTCTTCTGTGGTTTTGAAGTTTCACTGTCAACAAAGTTCAGTTGGATGAACAAAATCTATCAATGCAGGTATGTACTGAATATGGATTTTTCACAGGACTGGTATAGGGTTGTGTTCAATTGTTTAGGCTTGGTGTACAGTAGCATGGTGTTGTGTAGACTTGCGTAGAGTACTGCATCCAATGTTCTATGCTGAATGGCCGCAAAAAAATTAAAAGTTAAATTTTTTACGTCAATTTTGCAGATCCCTTTGCATCCCTCAGTGTATTGCCATAGGGCTGCATAAACGCGGCGTAGGGCTGCATAAGCTCAGCGTAGTCGGTACACTGCATTACGCAACTCGACGTGACACCGGTGTGAAAGGGGCTTTAGAGCTTTAGCTGGAATTGACAGTGACAGTTGTTTTACATAAAATTCCTCATGAAAATAGCACTAGCGTGTTGCCTGTGGAGATCCACGGGCTGTAGATTGGGTAGTGTTTATAAAATAGGTAGCTGACATTTTTCAAGGATGGTAATAAATTATGCAAAGTTTCTATAATGATTTTAAGTGCAGGAAATTAAAATTTGAAAGTTTTGTGAATAATTGTATTTATTATTTGCCACATTTAGTTGATGTCATGTTTTACAACTGGTAAGGTTGAGATGCTTCCTTTGTTCAGAGGTTGTCTGGTTACCAGGGACTGATTAATGGTGATAACATTCATTGTTCACTGTTGTTGACTAACAGCCGTAATTTCTCCAAAAATATTAGTCCCATCAACTTTCCGGTTTCGTGGTGTTCATCCTTGAACCCAGAATACATAAACATACCAAATGGCAAATATCAGCTCTCCTCGGTTTCTCCGTGATCAAAGTTCTTGGCTTTTAATACATATCCACAGACAGCAGAAAGACAGTACTGTATGATTTATTAACTTGGCCATACAATAAAGGCAAAAGTCAAACAAACAAACAATCAAAACATCAGTTTTCCCTGGTAGTGATGCTTTAGCAGCCATCTTGGATTGTAAACATGTGGTGTTTGAATGATTGAAAGAGTTGAGATCTTGACATCAGAGGGTGTTCCTGGGGTGGGGTAGACTGGGAAACTATGACCTTCAAATACAACTGAAAATCAGCTAAAAAAAAAAAAAAAAAGTTATTTTGATACATCGAGGTGAAGCATGAAAGGGACAGTTTTTTTTGTCAGATGGTTTAACCCTGTTAAATACTCACCAGTAAATACAGAACATCAAATTCACATTTAATAGTCTGTTTTAGATAAGATGTAAAATATCAATTCAAGCATCTTTTAAACTTGCCAAACATCTTAACTTTTTTTTTATTTTAGTATTTATTTTCAAATATTTGCTCAAAACCATTATGCATATAATCACTCAAAACAAACGGACAAAAGGTTTGGTCTTTGTGAGCTGAGAAAATCATTTATTTCAATAAAAATGATATGGTAACAGTGTGCAAAAAGAAACAATGTTGCACAAAGGAATCATGTTGTGTAAAGTAACTGTCGCGAAGGAAACTGTGTGACACAAAGTGACAGCCCTGTACAAAGTAACTCTTGTGCAAAGTAACTGTTGCAAAAAGAAACTGGTGCAGAAAGAAGCTGCATTGCCCAAAGTCACCCGGTTGTGCAACGTAACCACTGAAAAAGAAACTGTGTTGTATAAAGTAACAACGTTGCACAAAGTAACCCTGTTGTGCAACATAAGAGTTGCAAAAGAAACTGTGTTGTATAAAGTAACAACGTTGCACAAAGTAACCCTGTTGTGCAACATAAGAGTTGCAAAAGAAACTGTGTTGTATAAAGTAACAACGTTGCACAAAGTAACCCTGTTGTGCAACATAAGAGTTGCAAAAGAAACTGTGTTGCTGCACAAAGTAACTCTGTTGTGCAAAGTAACTCTTGCAAAATGAAACTGTGATGCAGAAAGTGTTGCACAAAGTAACAGCGTTGCATAAATTCACTGTGTTGTACAAAACATATTTGAACAAAGTAAATGGGCTGAACACATGGATTATTAATTATACCTGTTTCACAGGTTCATTGTACAGATACGCGTCCTTCATATTTATTGAATATATCCTTATGATCTGAACTAATTTGCTTTTCTCAGTAACCAAAGCTTCTGTTCTGTCCTTGAAGTCCCGGGTTGAAAGCCGACTGGAGCTTGTGGTCTGACTGGAGGATCAGGGCTGACTGGAGGGTGTTTAATCCCTCAAGTACCTTTTTTCTGGCATTACTCTGCTCGTGATCCTCTCTCCACGTCTTATGCTGGGCACACCGCCTCTAATCTTCTTGTCTTTTCTCCTTCCCTGTTTCTGTCTTTCCTCCCTCTGTTTCTAGATGCTGCATTCTCCTTTCTGCTCATCAGCGTCATGCCAGGCAGAGTGGTGCCCGTATATTCCACAGCAGCACTGAATGGCGTGCCAGAGCTCTGTAGGCAACAATTAAAAATATTAAGACCGTGCAACCTACAGAAAACAATCGGCTCATAATTGAAAGAAAGCTGAATTTATATTGAGATAATAATCACATCTGAGGCAAAATAACACTTATTTTATATTATACATTGTTATTTTACTATAAACAGCACAATATCCCTTCTGAGTGAACTGAACAAGATGTAACCCTACTACTGTATCGTAACTACGGATGGGTATTGCTAAGATCTTATTGATATCGATAAACTCTGTACATGGTCACTGGATCTTTGATGTATATGATGGATCTTTGATCTCTGGACAGAAATAGAAATAAACAAAATCTGTAGTTTTTGTCAAAAGCTTTTCCTTTTTAATGACACATGTAACTCCATAGACTCTGAGCTGAACTCTTCACCCAGCTGCTGCACGTCGGGATCAATGTTTCTTAAAAAAAAAACAGAAGACTCATTTTGGGGGAAATGGGTTTAGTCGGTTGTAGTTTATTGTTTGTATTATAACATAACATTTGGAAAGAGGTATCATTTGATTTAAAACAGCGATTCGCTCTTAAGTTATTAATTCCAACCAAAACCTGTGCTGCTCTTTGGAGCTGCACACTTAGTCCCACAAAACCCAGGATATTATTATTATTATTATTATTATTATTACTATTTCCATTACCTGATGGACAACTTCAGTTTACACACCGGATGGTGCTCACACTAGAGAACCATCATGTAAAAATCCGGTGTAGAACGGAGGACGATTCTCATTTCTTGCCCGTAATAAGAACAAGAGTCCCAGTTTGTGACTTCAATCCACACAAAGCTGACTCACGATTGAGAGGGGTAAATGAAGACATTGCGGACTTGCCGCTTCTGAAAACCAGCGAAGCAGAGAACCAGTGAACAGCGGGTCGAAGTGCTGCTTCATTGCTTCAAGCAGACCGACTGCAGTCTGCAATCAACAATGAGAAAAGATCATTTTCCCGATAAACACCCTCAAAGACAACGGCTGCTCCGGTGTTCCGAACTGAAGGACCGATAAGGGAATCGTTAAGCAAAAAGGCTGTTGATGTCGTTGGATCACATCATTTCTTAAGGATACTTAAAACCGGTATTTGATACCCAACCCTAATCGTAACCCTGGTACTGTATCATAACACTGGTATTCTTCTTTTTTCGACTGCTGCCGTTAGGGTTTGCCACATCAGATCAATGGTTTCCATCTCACCCTGTCCTCTGTATCTTCTTTTCTAACCCAATTTCCACCGGTACCCTGTTGGGCAACGGCACTGGTGGCGGTCCTTGTTAACCTGGGTCTTGATCGATCCGGAATGGAAATTTGATTTTTGTTTTGCATGGTTATTTTGGCTTGTTTTACGCCAGATGTCTTTCCTGACACAATGACACAATGCTACTCATTTATCTGGGCTTGAGACCAGCACTCAGAGTGTACTGGCTGCACATCCCATGTGGCTGAGATTGTATCGTATCGTAACCCTGACACTGTATCGTAACCCTGGCACTGTATCGTAACCCTGACACTGTGTTGTAACCCTGGCACTGTATCGTAACCCTGACACTGTATCGTAACCCTGGCACTGTATCGTAACCCTGACACTGTATCGTAACCCTGGCAGTGTATCGTAACCCTGACACTATATTGTAACCCTGACACTGTTTCATAACCCTGACACTGTATCGTAACCCTGACACTGTATCGTAACCCTGGCACTGTATCGTAACACTGACACTGTATCGTAACCCTGACACTGTATTGTAACCCTGACACTGTTTCATAACCCTGACACTGTATCGTAACCCTGACACTGTATTGTAACCCTGACACTGTTTCATAACCCTGACACTGTATCGTAACCCTGACACTGTTTCATAACCCTGACACTGTATCGGAACCCTGACACTGTATCGGAACCCTGACACTGTATCGGAACCCTGACACTTTATCGGAACCCTGACACTGTATTGTAACCCTGACACTGTTTCGGAACCCTGACACTGTATCGTAACCCTGGCACTGTGTCGTAACCCTGACACTATATCGTAACTCTGACACTGTGTTGTAACCCTGACACTATATCGTAACTCTGACACTGTATCGTAACCCTGACACTGTATCGTAACCCTGGCACTGTATCGTAACCCTGACACTCTAATTACAGTAACAAAGCTGCACATCAATGACAATGTTAGTTTTTTAGTTGTCGAATCTAGCATTAATATCAAGGAAAAGACTAATTTTTTATGTACAAATAAACAAAAAAAAAGAATAACGTTATTTGAGTAACTGTGTTGTGATGGTTGGAGTGAAACAATCAAGTCTGAAAAGATGATAAAAATATTTAAAAAATGAGTTTTGGCTTCCTCACTGGGCCGCGTCACTGCATCTGCAAGGAAATTTGTGCAGTTCGGTGCAAAGGTTCGCAGCCGTTCACTATCCCCTCGCCTCACTTGCGGGGCGGCGCCCACGCATCGCTTCATTTATGAACTAACCATAAAATTTGCAGCGATGAGCTCCTGCATCAAATCGTCCGGCGGGCACCTCGTACTCCCCCTCACTAAGTCATCTCTGCTTCTCAGAGCGTGCGCAACATAAGACAACTTGTGAGGAGTTAACACACACTTTTCATTTTATGTGATTGAGAGGAGCAGCAATTCTGGAAGTGGCCAAACAGTCCAGCAGCCTACAGCCACCTGGCTCTGCAACCGGCTGGCACCCACCCAACATGCACACGCATGCTGGGTTGGACGTATGAGCTGTACAGACCAGATTCATTGTGTTTATTGATTTATTTATTTATTTTTCTGAGGACAAAAGTGGAAATTCAGTTTAATGCTGCTCGCCAGCTGCCACCCGGCGTACACGCTGTGCTGGACAGACAATGCCAGCACTCTGGCTTCATTCTTTTATTTTTATCAGAGTGCTTCCAAAGGATCACGATGCCTGTGTGTCCTGTCCTGCCACAGAGGAGCCGTGCCACCTGATGGAACTCAGTTTTATGCGTGGCCCGGCTGTGAACACACAGTCCTGCTGTACAGGTACACTGGAGGTATCGTGTCTGGCCACAAAGAAGTAGACAAACTGGATTTTCTCTTTATACTTATTTATTTTTCTGAGGTCCCCAGTCTAATGCTGGCAGCAGCCCTCATGCATGCAGGGCCAGAGGGCTTCACCTGTGTGAAGAACATGAATGAGACTGTCCAGATTCATTGCTTTTATTTTCACTGTCTGACGACATCACTGGACCTTGAGAGACGCAGCTCAGTGAACGCAATTTTGTAAGTCCATGAGTGGCTGTTCATGCTTTTCTTCTTTTATTATTATTTTCAGTTCTGTTTCTGCCTGAAGTCGGGGGAATTTTCACAGCCTCTTTCACATAATAACAATGTAATTATCCACATCCATCCTGAACACTGTGCGCAAACGTGTGGTCATTTCAGCTGCGCCAGTGGTGCTGCAGATCCGTGAAAGTGCCACGTGGCATTCACATGCAAATCCTTGCACCTGTAGAGAACGAGCCAGTGCCACTCCACTGTTGTGTTTGCACTATGCGCCATGTCAGCGGCTCTCGCACGGTATGTGTGCAGACTGCTCGAGATTTGTGGCCATAATTTTCACAGCCACTCTGGATGGCATTCAGCGGACAGTCGGCCCTCGTGTGCGCACATGTTGGGAGGACCAACTCAGTGAGATTCTACATGAGAACGTTATTGCCTTTTTTGTGTGATTTTGTGTCTCTGCATCCTTTCCACCAGTCGTGCGTCAGTGAGACACTAGCCTTTGGTCCTTGGGCTACCCATGGTTTTTACACATAGCTTGATGATGCCATTTCCTCTGTGGCACATGACTCTATTTTTGTGTCAGACTAAATAGGCTTCTGGAAGAGGGTTGTGTGCATGTTGTGGTGCACAACGTCAGTGCAGAATTATTGTACATTAGTATGTATGGTCCCTGCACAGCTGTACAATGAAGTCTGGTAGAAACATCCCACTGACCACCTTCTAGATTCTAGATTAGATTAGATTAGATTACTTAAATTGTTCCTTTCTTAAATCTGACAAAGGCCCCGAGGACCACCGAGGTGGTGCTTACCCCCAGATTCTGTAACACAAAGCGGATGAGAGTCGACGACTCCCCCTGGATGGCACGGCAGAACACCACAGGTTTCTCCCCCAGACAAGGCTGATACCAAGTTACAGCTGGGGAGACTGGGACAATGCAGATGAAGTCTTCCCAAGGGACACTGATAAATTTTCAAATTCAAATGTATTAATTTATATAGCGCCAATTCACGATGAAATCGTCTCAAGGTGCTTCACATAACATAAAACAAACAAACAAAAAAAACTGAATTAAAAATTTAAAACACATTAAAAAGACAACCATAAAAGAATACAAGAATAAAAACACATCATAACACTAATGATAAAACAGGGAAAACAAATGAGTCTTTAAACATGACTTAAAAGTCTCCACTGTATCCGACTGCCGAATTTTTGCCGGGAGATCGTTCCACAGAGATGGAGCACGGTAGGAGAAAGCTCTGTGACCGGCAGACTTTTTATTCACCCTAGGAACACATAGAAGTCCTGCACCCTGAGAACACAGGGCCTGAGCTGGTACATAGGGGCTTACCAGGTCAGCCAGATAGGGAGGTGCAAGTCCATGAACAATTTTATAAACTAATAACAGTACTTTAAAATCTGATCTTGCAGCAACTGGAAGCCAGTGCAGGGACACCAAAACGGGCGCAATGTGGTTAAACTTTCTGCTTTGTGTCAAAAGTCTGGCAGTAGCATTTTGAACCAGTTGAAGACCCCTAATCCTGGACTGCGGTAAGCCAGAAAATAGAGCATTACAATAGTCCAATCTAGAAGAGACAAATGCATGAATGAAAATCTCAGCATCAGCCATAGACAGGATGGGACGAATCTTCGCTATATTTTGTAAATAGAAGAAAGCAGTCCTCGTAATGTCTCTAATGTGGAGATCAAAGGACAACATAGGATCAAAAATTACTCCAAGGTTCCTCACTTTATCCATATGATGTATAACACACCAACCTAAGCTAAGTGCTAGCTGATCAAATTGATGCCGATACCTTGCTGGACCAAGAATCATTCCATGAAAGGGAATCCCAAAGCGCCGCAGTATATTCCCAAGGGGTGCTACATAAAGGGAAAAAAGCAGGGGGCCTAAAACGGATCCCTGTGGAACCCCAAACGTCATGTCCCTATGATCAGAGGAGGTGCCATTACACAATACACAGTAAGAATGACTGGACAGGTATGACGTCAACCATGCAAGAGCAGTTCCAGTAATCCCAAAGTGTTTCTCCAGCCTATTGAGTAAAATATGATGATCCACAGTATCAAACGCAGCACTAAGATCCAGCAGCACCAAGACTGTAGTGGTATCTGATTCCATTGCTCGCAAAAGGTAATTCACTACTTTAGTAAGTGCTGTCTCTGTGGAGTGATATTTTCTAAAAGCAGACTGCAGTGGCTCAGAAAGATTATTCTCAGTGAGGTAGTCCACAAGCTGTCGCAAAACCACTTTTTCCAGGATTTTAGAACAAAATGATAGATTTGATATCGGTCTATAATTTTTCAATACACTAGGGTCGAGATTGGATTTCTTAAGTAATGGTTTAATCAGTGCAGACTTGAAACATTTAGGAACAGATCCAGAAGTTAATGAGAGATTTATAATTTCCAGCACAGTTGGCCCAAGAATGGGCCACAGGTCCTTAAACAGTTTTGTTTAAGGACCTTGTTTCTGATAAGAAGCATGTCCAGCAGAAATCGATCCCAGGTCTACATGTTGGTAGCCCATCTCCTCATCCACAGAACAGTGAATAATTACTATTATTTAAAATATGGCAATTAAACAAATGTTTTAAACAGAGATATTACCAATGACATTACATAAAAAGTAGATTCAAAACTTATTGTTGACTTTATATATGATTCGCATGTTTGTCATCAAGAAAATGGGACAGGAGAAAAAACAATTGTACCAATATTTCATCTCAGGGCAAGTATAATTTATACACAGAGTGCACATTTCTGTGTTTTGTGCATGGATTATTTGGAATTTCATGGATGGGACAGAAAGCATATTCCAATTCTGGAATGTCGGAGCTGCGAATTGGACCAAGTGCCTCTCAAACTGATCTAACTGAGGAGATTTTCATGGTATTCAATATTTTCTTATTTCTGAAATGTTCATTAAGCAAGGAAGGAAAACTAACAAAGTCTATGCTTGGTTCTGTGTCCCTGGCTGCGGTTCAGCTTCATCCCCTTTCAGGAAATTGCATTCTGTGCCAGTACGTGTCGTTCTTACAGGTGACAGAGGATGGCAGAGAAGAAAAACGGCATTGACACAGCAGAAGCAAGAAACAAAATTTCCACAGTGTAAAGTCTGGACACCAAAAATGTAGCTGAGAGGGTTAGTGCATCCCAGTCAGCTCAAGAATTCAAATACAGTAAATAAATTAGAGCCCGACCGATATATCGGCTGGCCGCTATTATCGGCCGATATAAGTCCTTTTCAAAGTACTCACTATCGGCTGAAATTTTGAGGATAGAACGCCAATAATTTCTCATCAACAGAACAGTTACTGAAATAATGTTTGTGTCGGCAATGTAAAATGTCCTTGCACCGTTTGTCCAGTAGATGGAGCTCTGACTCCATTCAGCTGAGAGCTGCTTACACCCCTGCTTAAATGTGTTCATCACCGGCCCCCATACTTCGCCGTCATACTGCACTGATCGGCTGACAAAAACATACAAGTAAGTTTATAAGGATCTATATCTTTATCCTGAACCTATATCTAAGTTGTGGCAACAAGAGGTACAAGATCAGATGTATTTCACAACTCTTTTTAAGGATATGTATTTGCTAATTTCACAAAGGTTTAATTCTTGATTGCATTTTTTCAACTTGAAAATTCTTCTCTGTTATAAAGTTAATCAATATGAGGACAAAGCTTCAGCTTTTAGCTCATACCTTTTTTGTTAAGGGTCCAAAAAAGAACATTTTATTCATATAAAAAAAACCTAAATAATAACATCGGCTGATTTATCGGCTATCGGCAAATCAGCCGATTTATTGATTATCGGCATTTTTTCATCCAAATATCGTTATCGGCATCGGCCTCAAAACATCCATATTGGTTGGGCTCTAAAATAAATGTAAGTTGTATTTGTCAAGAGAAATTTCATCCTTCTGTATGTCCTTCTGGGAAACTGCATTTGTAATATTTATGAATGACTTTTTTATTTAGACAGAATTTTGGATTTCAAGTAGGAAGTCTACCAGAAGCCCTGAAATGCTCACATCACCCACTAGATGGCGACAAAAAACTGTTCAAATGTGCGGCAAGGTCTTGACTGTTTATAAGATGACTGAGTCAAAAATCAACTAACAGTTGTGTACCTTTCCCTTATGGGCAACTTACTTATGCTGCTGCTACTATGATTAAGATTGACATGTACGAGGTCTGTCAATAAAGTATAGGTCCTTTTTATTTTTTTCAAAAACTATATGGATTTCATTCATATGTTTTTACGTCAGACATGCTTGAACCCTCGTGCGCATGCGTGAGTTTTTCCACACCTGTCGGTGACGTCATTCGCCTGTGAGCACTCCTTGTGGGAGGAGTCGTCCAGCCCCTTGTCGGAATTCCTTTGTCTGAGAAGTTGCTGAGAGACTGGCGCTTTGTTTGATCAAAATTTTTTCTAAACCTGTGAGGCACATCGAAGTGGACACGGTTCGAAAAATTAAGCTGGCTTTCGGTGAAAATTTTAACGGCTGATGAGAGATTTTGAGGTGATACTGTCGCTTTAAGGACTTCCCACAGAGCAGGACGTCGCGCAGCGCTCCCAGGTGCCGTCGTCAGCCTGTTTCAAGCTGAAAACCTCCACATTTCAGGCTCTATTGATCCAGGACGTCGTGAGAGAACAGAGAAGTTTCAGAAGAAGTCGGTTTCAGCATTTTATCCGGATATTCCACTGTTAAAGGAGATTTTTTTAATGAAAGACGTGCGGACGGGTCCGCGCGTCGGGAAGCAGCCGCTGTGATGCTCCGCCACAGGACAAGTTGGAACATGTCCAGCTGTTAAACAATTTCTCATATACTCACTCCACTGAAAGCCATCAAAAGCCGCCTGGATTTTACAAATGGTTATCAACACGGAGGTGTTTTTCCTGTGCCGCCACACCGTGCCGGCTGCGTCCCGACGCGCGGACCCGTCCGCACGGACCCGTCCGCACGGACCCGTCCGCACGGACCCGTCCGCATGTCTTTCATTAAAAAAAATCTCCTTTAACAGTGGAATATCCGGATAAAATGCTGAAACCGACTTCTTCTGAAACTTCTCTGTTCTCTCACGACGTCCTGGATCAATAGAGCCTGAAATGTGGAGGTTTTCTGCTTGAAACAGGCCGACGACAGCGCCTGGGAGTGCTGCACGATGTCTCGCACCGTGGGAAGTCCTTAAAGTGACAGTATCACCTCAAAATCTCTCATCAGCCGTTAAAATTTTCACCGAAAACCAGCTGAATTTTTCGAACCGTGTCCACTTCGATGTGCCTCACAGGTTTATAAAAAATTTTGATCAAACAAAGCGCCAGTCTCTCAGCAACTTCTCAGACAAAGGAATTCCGACGAGGGGCTGGATGAGTCCTCCCACAAGGAGTGCTCACAGGCGAATGACGTCATCGACAGGTGTGGAAAAACTCACGCATGCGCACGAGGGTTCAAGCATGTCTGACGTAAAAACATATGAATGAAATCCATATAGTTTTTGAAAAAAATAAAAAGGACCTATACTTTATTGGCAGACCTCGTATATGTTGCAGACATGAACGAGCGAAGCTCTTCAGCATCTCACCATGTCATTTAGGTCCTTCAGACTTTTTGATTAAATGCTTCAGTTGAGCATTAGCCTGGCTGAAAACCTTTCAGCTTCTGCGGGGGCTCTGCTCCCCCAGACCCCCCAATGATTTGCAAATCCTCTTCAACCTATATTCAATTGAATACACCACAAAGACAAGATATTTAATGTTCAAACTAGAAATGTACCGAATCCTGATTTTTAAGGTTTGCTGAATACCGAATCCACTGCTTAAGATTTGGCCGAATCCGAATACCGAATCCAACTCCGATCATCAGCTAGTACAATATAATGCAATGAAAACCATTGCACAGTGTATTTCCTTTCCTTAACAGTAAGATAAAACATAGGCAATAACTTCTACCATTATTTTTTTTATTTGAATATAGTCACACTTAGAGAACACCACTCTAGTTTACCACTCTTTAGTGTTCTGTTCATTCCAAAGAACAAAGAAAGAGAGCAAAAAGGTTATCCTCTGGTTCACACGACAGAATTTTAAAATTATCTTTAGGTTTCCAAAACCTTTGAGACCACACACGTGAAGATAAAAAAATCATAGCTCTAACAGGTTTGGTCGTACAGTGTGTAGTGTTTAGCCACACGGTAAGAACAACACCACATACGCACAGATTTCACACACGGACATTCACAGCTCAGACAGGAAATCTCGCAAAATCTCTTGAGATTAAACGTGACTTCAGAGTAAACAAACAGAGATACTTTGTGGACTATTTAAAACAGAGGGGAAAAAACAATACAAAAAGAAAAAGAAAAGGCGTTCTTTAAAGTAGTCGAGACAGCGTGACCACCGGACTTTCTGGTAAGTCAGAACAGCTGTTTTGATTTTATTTTCCGCTCCGTGCGTCCGTCACCTCGCTTTCTGATTGGCTGCACATCACATTCAGCAGGCTGTGTGCTTGTTTTGGTCGAAAGACACAATACACACAGCGATATCGGGCCAAAAAATTCCAACATGTTGAATATCCCCGTTTTGTGATTGGAGCGCTCCTGACGCCCTTCCGAGCAGATCAGAGCTCTCTAACACACCACACACGGGAGGAATATCTGATAAGATTATCTTTAGCGTCATCACGATTGTCGGGGCGTCCTTAAGATTGTTGGAAGGGGAAGATAGGGTCCGATATCGGCCTAATTATCCTGCTGTGTGAACCCGGCTTTAAACATTAACGACGTAATCACGTTGTGCTTACGCGCGGTAAGATTCGGTTCGGTTGGCGCTCTAGGGTTCGGCCGAAACTGAACCCCATCAACAAGGCCAATGTTCGGCTGAATCCGAAACCCAATCTTGGATTCGGTACATCTCTAGTTCAAACTGATAAACTTTAATGTTTTTGTGCAAATATTTGCTCATTTTGAAATGGACGCCTGCAACACATTTCAAAAAACCTGGGACAGTGGTATGTTTACCACTGTGTTACATCACCTTTCCTTCTAACAACACTCAATAAGCGTTTGGAAACTGAGGACACTAATTGTTGAAGCTTTGTAGGTGGAATTCTTTCCCATTCTTGCTTGATGTACGACTTCAGTTGTTCAACAGTCTGGGGTCTCGTTGTCTCGTCAAAATACGACTCGTCGTATTTTGTGCTTCATAATGCGCCACACATTTTCAATGGGCAACAGGTCTGGACTGCAGGCAGGCCAGTCTAGTACCCACACTCTTTTACTACGAAGCCACGCTGTTGTAACTTGTGCAGAATGTGGCTTTGCATTGTCTTGCTGAAATAAGCAGGGAGGTCCCTGAAAAAGACATTGCTTGGATGGTTGCATGTGTTGCTCCAAAACCTGGATGTACCTTTCAGTATTGATGGTGCCATCACAGATGTGTAAGTTGTCCATGCCATGGGCCTCTACTGGTGGTTGGCTCTCACTGCGGTATTGTATCACTTCCTGTTCCGGAGCACAGCGGTGTTTTGCTGTATCTGTTAGCTGTTTAATCTGCGCACTTAGATTGATCTAGTTATCTAGATTACGATTTGTTTCCCAGTGTAATCTTCACGTGCCTTAACTAAAGCACTCCCTCTGCTGAATCACCTCTAAATTATTTACACATTATTCACTTTGCGTGTTTTTAGGAATCCGCTAGCTTAGCGCAGCTACTAGCTCTTAGCCGGTTTAGCATGGCGGCTTCTCTTGTCTCTCCCGCACTTTTCTGCTGTGGGTGTGAAATGTTTAGTTATTCCTCGGCCTCCTTCAGCAGTAATGTTACTTGTAATAAGTGTAGCTTATTCGTAGCTTTGGAGGCCAGGCTGGGCGAATTGGAGACTCGGCTCCGCACCTTGGAAAATCTTACAGCTAGCCAGGCCCCTGTAGTCGGTGCGGACCAAGGTAGCTTAGCCGCCGTTAGTTCCCCTCCGGCAGATCCCGAGCAGCCGGGAAAGCAGGCCGACTGGGTGACTGTGAGGAGGAAGCGTAGTCCTAAACAGAAGCCCCGTGTACACCGCCAACCTGTTCACATCTCTAACTGTTTTTCCCCACTCGGCGACACACCCGCCGAGGATCAAACTCTGGTTATTGGCGACTCTGTTTTGAGAAATGTGAAGTTAGTGACACCAGCAACCATAGTCAATTTTCTTCCGGGGGCCAGAGCAGGCGACATTGAAGGAAATTTGAAACTGCTGGCTAAGGCTAAGCGTAAATTTGGTAAGATTGTAATTCACGTCGGCAGTAATGACACCCGGTTACGCCAATCGGAGGTCACTAAAATTAACATTGAATCAGTGTGTAACTTTGCCAAAACAATGTCGGACTCTGTAGTTTTCTCTGGGCCCCTCCCCAATCAGACTGGGAGTGACATGTTTAGCTGCATGTTCTCCCTGAATTGCTGGCTGTCTGAGTGGTGTCCAAAAAATGAGGTGGGCTTCATAGATAATTGGCAAAGCTTCTGGGGAAAACCTGGTCTTGTTAGGAGAGACGGCATCCATCCCACTTTGGATGGAGCAGCTCTCATTTCTAGAAATCTGGCCAATTTTCTTAAATCCTCCAAACCGTGACTATCCAGGGTTGGGACCAGGAAGCAGAGTTGTAGTTTTACACACCTCTCTGCAGCTTCTCTCCCCCTGCCATCCCCTCATTACCCCATCCCTGTAGAGACGGTGCCTGCTCCCAGACTACAAATAACCAGCAAAAATCTATTTAAGCATAAAAATTCAAAAAGAAAAAATAATATAGCACCTTCAACTGCACCACAGACTAAAACAGTTAAATGTGGTCTATTAAACATTAGGTCTCTCTCTTCTAAGTCTCTGTTAGTAAATGATATAATAATTGATCAACATATTGATTTATTCTGCCTTACAGAAACCTGGTTACAGCAGGATGGATATGTTAGTTTAAATGAGTCAACACCCCTGAGTCACACTAACTGTCAGAATGCTCGTAGCACGGGCCGAGGCGGAGGATTAGCAGCAATCTTCCACTCCAGCTTGTTAATTAATCAAAAACCCAGACAGAGCTTTAATTCATTTAAAAGCTTGTCTCTTAGTCTTGTCCATCCAAATTGGAAGTCCCAAAAAACAGTTTTATTTGTTGTTATCTATCGTCCACCTGGTCGTTACTGTGAGTTTCTCTGTGAATTTTCGGACCTTTTGTCTGACTTAGTGCTTAGGTCAGATAAGATAATTATAGTGGGCAATTTTAACATCCACACAGATGCTGAGAATGACAGCCTCAACACTCAATAGTTTTATATCCGCATTGAGGACAACTTTGGATGCTGTAGCTCCTCTGAAAAAGAGAGCCTTAAATCAGAAGTGCCTGACTCCGTGGTATAACTCACAAACTCGCAGCTTAAAGCAGATAACCCATAAGTTGGAGAGGAAATGGCGTCTCACTAATTTAGAAGATCTTCACTTAGCCTGGAAAAAGAGTCTGTTGCTCTATAAAAAGCCCTCCATAGAGCTAGGACATCTTACTACTCATCACTAATTGAAGAAAATAAGAACAACCCCAGGTTTCTTTTCAGCACTGTAGCCAGGCTGACAGAGTCAGAGCTCTATTGAGCCGAGTATTCCTTTAACTTTAACTAGTAATGACTAAAATTTTAACTATTAGAGAAAAAATTATTGTATCATTGTTACGCAGATGATACTCAGCTTTATCTATCCATGAAGCCAGAGGACACTCACCAATTAGCTTACGGACATAAAGACATGGATGACCTCTAATTTCCTGCTTTTAAACTCAGATAAAACTGAAGTTATTGTACTTGGCCCCACAAATCTTAGAAACATGATGTCTAACCAGATCCTTACTCTGGATGGCATTACCCTGACCTCTAGTAATACTGTGAGAAATCTTGGAGTCATTTTTGATCAGGATATGTCATTCAATGCACATATTAAACAAATATGTAGGACTGCTTTTTTACATTTGCGCAATATCTCTAAAATTAGAAAGGTCTTGTCTCAGAGTGATGCTGAAAAACTAATTCATGCATTTATTTCCTCTAGGCTGGACTACTGTAATTCATTATTATCAGGTTGTCCTAAAAGTTCCCTGAAAAGCCTTCAGTTAATTCAAAATGCTGCAGCTAGAGTGCTGACAGGGACTAGAAGGAGAGAGCATATCTCACCCATATTGGCCTCTCTTCATTGGCTTCCTGTTAATTCTAGAATAGAATGCAGGCTTACTTGTAGTTCCTAGGGTTTGTAAGAGTAGAATGGGAGGCAGAGCCTTCAGCTTTCAGGCTCCTCTCCTGTGGAACCAGCTCCCAATTCAGATCAGGGAGACAGACACCCTCTCTACTTTTAAGATTAGGCTTAAAACTTTCCTTTTTGCTAAAGCTTATAGTTAGGGCTGGATCAGGTGACCCTGAACCATCCCTTAGTTATGCTGCTATAGACTTAGACTGCTGGGGGGTTCCCATGATGCACTAAGTGTTTCTCTTTTTGCTCTGTATGCACCACTCTGCATTTAATCATTAGTGATTGATCTCTGCTCCCCTCCACAGCATGTCTTTTTCCTGGTTCTCTCTCTCAGCCCCAACCAGTCCCAGCAGAAGACTGCCCCTCCCTGAGCCTCTGCTGGAGGTTTCTTCCTGTTAAAAGTGAGTTTTTCCTTCCCACTGTCGCCAAGTGCTTGCTCACAGGGGGTCGTTTTGACAGTTGGGGTTTTTCTGTAATTATTGTATGGCCTTGCCTTACAATATAAAGCGCCTTGGGGCAACTGTTTGCTGTGATTTGGCGCTATATAAATGAAATTGATTTGATTTGATGGGCACATGGGTGTATGTTAGTAACACACCCCCATACCATCACAGATGCTGGCTTTTGAACTTTGTGCTAGTAACAATCTATTGGACTATTTTTTCATGCAGTTGTTCACAAAGTGGTGATCCTTGCCCCATCTTTGCTTGTGAACAGCTGAGCTTTTTGGGGATGCTCCTTTTATACCCAATGACACTCACCTGATTCCAACTAGGTGTTCTTTAAGCATTCATCAACTTTCCCAGTCTTTTGTCCCAACTTTTTTGAAACGTATTGCAGGCATCCATTTCAAAATGAGCAAATATTTGCACAAAAACAAAAAAGCTTATTAAGTTTGAACATTAAATATCTTGTCTTTGTGGTGTACAGTTGAATATAGGTTGAAGAGGATTTGCAGATCATTGTATTCTGTTTTTATTTACATTTTACACAGCGTCCCAACTTCATTGGAATTGGGATTGTAGCTGACAGTAGGGCTGTACAATATGGCCAAATTACCGTATCTCAATATTGTCATATCAGTATGATATACGATATGACTATGATTTGACACAAAGTGCAGCAACAGTGAAAATTAAACATTCTTAAACAAAACAGTAATAATACCACACTCATTTTGCACTCATCATAAGGTTAGAATACTGTGCGCTCCAAAAGTATTGGAAAACAGTATTTCACACATTTTAATGTGTTTATGCCATTTCAAACACAAGAAATACAAAAAATATAAAGAATAAAAATTTCTAAAATTATCTTCCTCAAACTCAAACTGAAAGCAAATCTCTAAAACTTGATAAAACCTGTAAATGATCGGTTTTATTGCCAGTTTTCTTCAGACAAGTCAGGGGATGGAAACATGAACATTTCCAAGTCACTGAATGTGTCTTGGACTTTATTTACATCAATTATGAAGAAATAAAAAGTTTCTTTCACCAAAACATCAAATCTAGACTTACATCTCAGAAGTACTTTCTGGTAAATTGTAGCTGAACTATCAGATATTCTTTTTAGGAAAATCCTCCTCTACACCACTTCATCAGGAAGCTGGATTTTATATTTTTAATTAATTTATATCAAGTTGTAGACATTTGCTTTCAGTTTGGGTTTAAGGAAGATAACTTTACATTTATTTATCTAAAGTTGTGTCACTGGTGTGTAACTCAGACAGCAAAATTAAGAGGTTATTTAAAAAAAAAGTCCTTCAGAGAGCAAAATTAAGAGGTTACACAGGTTTTGTACAGAATAGAGGAGGAGTAAATTACCTGTATTTCTTTCAGCCTGAGAGTCAATGTTATATCTCATGAATCAGCAGCTGCCTGCTCATTTAAAATCGCTGGAGAAACACGTATATATAAGGCAACCCGAATTATAGACTTGCCACTTTTAACAACCTGGACCTCATTTCTGGCATAAAATACGGTATTTACTCACCAGTATAACTTTAGTGTCATTATTAGTCCATGGTTCAAATGACATGTTCAGTTCAAATCTGAGTCAAACATTTTTCTTCTTAATCTAAGGTGGATTATCACTTTTTCTGGTACACAGCACCAACTACTGGACAGGAGGAACCTAGCAGTCAATATGTGTCACTGATTTCAAAATGCAGCTCTTTTCAACCAGACATGCGGTGCCCTGACATGTCAATCATCTGTGTCCAATCAGATTTCAGGGGAGTCCAGTACAACCCTGGCCTCCACTCTAGCTCCACCCATGCCAGGAAGTGTTCAACATTTGTCATTTCCTGTTTCACTGTGGACTCAAAATTTGGCACTTGCTGTACCATGAGCTACTCGTTGCTTCGCTCATATTATTAGAGGCTGGGGGCGCCTGTGAACGAGGTTAGCAATGGGGAGGGTTGGTGTGCGGTGACCGGACCTGTGGTGGTGGAGGTTATGGGTGAAAATTGTTTTTTTGCAATTAACAGTGGCCATACTAAGCCACGATAGTTAACATGGCACCACCCAAGAAAACGGAGAAACTTGAGGAAAATATAGAGGAGATAAAGACCTCAATAAACCAGATATTAAAAGACATGTCTAATTTAGACAAGCTGACGGTGGAGATTAAAGAACTCCGAAAACTGGTTAAAGAGAAGGACAAGAGCATCAAGAAACTTGAACAACGTGTAGATGAACTTGAACAATTCACTAGAAAAGATGATGTTATAATATCTGGACTAGAAACAAGGCATCGGACATATGCAAGGGTGGTGGATTCTGGTGGAACCAGTGGGGAGAATGCACCACCTGAAGAACGACAATCATTGGAACAGCAAGTTACAAACTTTTTATATCAAAATGGTGTTGACATCCATCAAGACACAATATCAGACTGCTATACTGTTCCAACTAAAGATAGAAAAAATAAGCTGTCTAACATTGTTATACGATTTACAAGCAGAAAATATAAAAATGAAGTATTAAGACAGGCAAAGAATTTGAAAGGAACAAGTGTCTATATAAATGAGCATTTAACAAAAAAAAAAATGCAGATATTGCTAGGGAAGCAAGACTATTAAAAAAACAGAAGCACATTGTTGCTACATGGGTCTGGAATTGTAGGGTGTGGATTAGAGTAAAAGAAGGAACAAACGGTATACAAATCAAAAACATGGAGGACCTTACGAAATACAGACCTCAATAGACAATCAAATATGACGTCTGTTGGTAATTGGACCAACAAAAAAAAAAAAAAAAATCTGATCAAACATGGAAATAGATGATAAAATATATGACATAGACACTAATATTGATGAAAGTATATTTGACTTAAAAACGATTGGTTGTGAGTATTATACGGTAGAACAGCTAAATAGTGAAAAAATTGCAGAAGATGCCCTGTCACTCATACATATAAACAGTCGAAGCTTGTATTGTAAAATGTCGCAAATAAAAGATTATTTAAATCAGTTTAAAATAGATTTAGTATTGTTGCAATCACTGAATCTTGGCTTAATGATGATCTCATGGCTGATGTTCAAATGGAGGGATATGAGCTGTATTTTGTGAACAGAAGAGATAAAAGGGGCGGTGGTGTTGCTCTGTACATAAAGGCAGATCTGATGTGTACAATTGTAGAAGAAATGACAATTATGAATGATGTCATAGAAATTGTAACAGTGGAACTTGTACATGAAACATCTAAAAATATTTTAATTAGTTGTGTATACAGAGCACCAGACACTTGTGTTGTGAAATTTACAGATAGAATAATAGAGTTATTCCATCAAATTAAAAACAAAACGCTTTTTATATGTGGAGACTTTAACATTAACATAGAGAGCTCCAGTTGCCAAAGAATAAGTGATTTTGTGAATTCAATGTATAGTTTGGGGTTATTCCACTTGATAACAAAACCAACCAGAATCACATTGCAAAGTGCAACGGTAATCGACAATATATTTACAAATAGAACAGATGAAATTATCAGGAATGGGATCTTGATGACAGATGTTAGTGATCATTTACCAGTCTTTTCAATATTTAAATATAAAAATAGGTACAAGAAAAAAACTGTTATAAACTTTAAAAATAAGTCAGTAAAAGCCTTAGAGGCATTAAAATATGATCTTAAAAATCAAAATTGGGAAGAAGTTTATGTCAGTGATGTTAATGTAGCATATAACTCATTTATGAAAATATTGATGAAATCATATAATAAAAACTGTAAATTAATAGAAATTAGTAAGAAAAGAGTAAATAAACCATGGCTGACAAAGGGAATAAAAAATGCTTGTGCAAAGAAAAACTATTTATACAGGTGCTTTTTAAAAATGCAAACAAAGGAAACAGAACACAGATACAAAAAATATAAAAATAAACTATTGACAATAATTAGGAAACAAAAAAAGATTATTATAGTGAACAATTAAATAAGAGTAAAGATAATATGAGGGCAACATGGGGAATTATAAAAAGTGTGATTGAAAGTGATGGAGCAAAAGCAACTTTTCCAAATTACTTTGTCAAAGAAAATAAAGAGATATATGACATAAAAGAAGTGGCAAATGGGTTTAATGATTATTTTTCAAATGTAGGATCAAATCTGGTGGGAAATAAACCAATAGTAGAAGATACATTATATACACTTATAAATACAGTCAATAGTATTTTCCTGGACAATGTGGAAAAAGATGAAATAAGAAATATTGTAAAAACCTGTGTAAGCAAAAGATCAACTGACCATGAAGATTTAGACATGATGACTGTAAAAAGTATAATAGAAACTGTTATTGAACCATTTACTTATATTTGCAATCTGTCTCTGTCAACAGGGATTTTTCCAGATGAAATGAAAATTGCCAAGGTAGTCCCATTATATAAAAATGGAGACAAACATAAATTCTGTAATTACAGGCCAGTATCATTGCTTCCACAGTTTTCTAAAATTATGGAAAAAGTTTTTGTGACAAGGTTGGATAAATTCACTGAGAAACATCATATTTTAAATAATGCTCAGTATGGATTCAGAACAAAACATTTGACAGCTATGGCAATTATGGAATTAATAGAGAAAATATCAACAACAATAGAAAATAAGGATTATTTTGTAAGTATTTTTATTGACTTGAAAAAAGCTTTTGATGTTATTGACCACTCAAGATTGCTTCACAAGTTACAACAATATGTAATAAGAGGTATTGCACATCAGTGGGTAAAAAGCTACTTAGAAAACAGAAAACAGTTTGTTCAGATAAATAATATCAAATCAGAATTGTGTAATATTGCTTATGGAGTACCACAAGGATCAGTACTTGGACCCAAACTGTTTATTTTGTATATCAATGATTTTGTGAATGTATCTAATGTGCTTGGTAGCATTTTATTTGCTGATGATACAACGCTGTTTTACTCTGGATCAGATATACAGGAAGTAGCACAAGTGATAAAAACAGAATTGGAAAAGGTTAAGCATTGGTTTGATATAAACAGACTGTCACTAAATATTAATAAGACAAATTTCATATTGTTTAATGACAGAGCAAAAAAAAAAAAATAACGTGTCATTACAAATAGATGGAATGGATATACAAAGGGTAAAAGAAATGAAATTTTTAGGAGTCATAATTGATGAAGATCTTACATGGAAGTCACACATAAATTACATAAAAGGAAAAATAGCGAAAGCCATTGCTGTTTTGCATAAAGTAAAATATTCATTAAATAGTTATGGTTTATTAACATTGTACAATTCATTGATTTTCCCATATTTAACTTATTGTGTAGAAATCTGGGGATCAACATATACAACTTATATACAACCTTTGTTTATTCTGCAGAAAAGGGCTTTAAGGGTGATTAGCAACAGTGGTTTTAGAGATCCATCTAATCCATTGTTCATTAAGTACAGGGTACTTAAATTTCGTGATTTGGTCAATTTGAAAATATTACAAACAATGTACCAAGCTAATAAAAATGCTTTACCAACAAACATTCAAAATATGTTTGAGAAAAGAGTAAGTAGTTATAAACTGAAAGGAATAGAAGTCTTTAGAAAACCAAGATACAGAACCAAAGTAAAAGAACGGAGTACTGCAGTAAATGGTGTAAAATTATGGAACAATCTCAACAAAGAAATTAAAGAATTAAGGTCGCTTAAATTATTTAAAAAACGTATTAAACTAGATGTATTAAGTAAGTATGAAACTATAAAATAAGTTAGTGGGCTGTAAGGAAGTAAAAAAAAAAAATGTAATTTGTTAATAATGTATAAAATGTTTTAAGTTTAAAAATGTAACCTGTCAGAGATGTAATCTATTTAATAATGGTCATAATTATGAAATAAGTCAGTGGTATGTGACAAGTTAAAGAAATACAATCTGTTAAATAATGTTGAAAAATGACGCTGGATATTGAAAGATTGTATTGTAAAAAGGGGCAGAAAATATAAGACTTGTTCTTCTCTCTGCTCATTTTCATTCTGGTAATGGAGATGCTTTATTTTTTTCTTTTAAATGAAATAAATAAATAAATAAATGAAATGAAATTATTATAGAACTTTCAAATAAAACATACAAAAGGTCTTCACAAAATAAAATACAATAAAAAGAACAAAACACCAACCATATAGAAAACAGTAACTAAAAATGAGCTAAAATAGAAAAAATTAAATATATTTATTTTATTTTTTTTTTTAAATTGCTGACCGCAGATTATAGGTAGCTGAGAAAAAAGGTTGAACCGATTAGTTGGTGGTCAACTTTGATGCAACAAATCAACAGAAAAAAACGTGACTTTGTTTTATTCATGTAACATCTCATAGACGTGTCTGCCACCTGCTGGATGGTTAGTGCATCTTGGATGGCTTACAGCTGTGATTGAACTTACCTGTACTTTGTCACCTGCTGAACACTGTCCAGGCTCAGCAGTGTTGCCAAAAAATAAAAAAAAGGTCACAAAAATATTTACACACACAACATTTTTTTTTGTATTTTTAAATGTTATTGAGCATATTTCATAAGTATCATCAATTTCAATTTTTATTTATATAGCGCCAAATCACAACAAATAGTTGCCCCAAGGTGCTTTATATTGTAAGGCAAGGCCATACAATAATTATGTAAAAACCCCAACGGTCAAAACGACCCCCTGTGAGCAAGCACTTGGCGACAGTGGGAAGGAAAAACTCCCTTTTAACAGGAAGAAACCTCCAGCAGAACCAGGCTCAGGGAGGGGCAGTCTTCTGCTGGGACTGGTTGGGGCTGAGTATATATATATAAAAAAATGTAAAAAGTTAAAAACCTTCCGTGGGTCCTGGCTTTCCCCCCGTAGGCCTGTGGAATGTGGCATCATATCAACATCTCAGATGAGCAGAACACCGAAGATGTCTGTGTGAACACACAGTTCTGTGGTGTTAGACAGGTTTGGAGTCTTCACACCGAGATATTCCGTTTTCATTAAATAAAGCTATCGTGAAGATTGCTGATCACAGCACATGTTCTGGGCTCAGATCCTGCCACCTGCAGTCCTCCATTAGCTGGCAAGGAAATGGAATTTAAAAGATTCAGACCATGAAATGTGTCCAATAATGCGTCTCTGATCTGGACCTGCACTGAATCCCAATGACGCGCCGACGCTCCGTCACATTCAACTCGTCAAACTTTCCCAGAGTCTCTCTCATCCTGAAGCACGGCGGCTTTGACTGAGCTTTTGTACTAGAACCAAACTGCACGTTTCTATTCTCTACACGTTTATGTAATTGTGCAGCACAGAGCTGCAGGCAGTCGAAACCATGACATATAGAAAAGCTTAATAAACATCACAGGTATGAAATTCCTGCAAGACCTTAATGCCTGGAACTCCAAATGTTAGATAGATGACAAATGGAGGAACAATGGCCAGTTTGAAGTGTTCTCAAAAAGTGCAAATATCAATACTGGCACTTCAAAGTCGGCTCTTCTTCGACAGGACACAGAACTTGGCCAAAGTCAAAACAACAATTACAGCTTAAAGTTATCACAACCACTGACATTAAGTCACACCCACAATCGATTGTTGTTCTGCCGTCTCCATGGTCCAGACTGATATCTATGAAAAGAAATGACCTTTTCATTTTTTTTAAAATTAAAAACAAAACACAACAACTTCTCATCCTGAAAGTTAAACTAAGGTACTCACTCACATGATTTCATCTACTCAAATTTTACTGAATTATTAAAATGTGCTAAATTTAAAAGTTAATAATCATATTTAAATGACATAAAACAGTGAAAAATGTGTTAAATTACATTTTAAAAACCTCATCCTGAAAGTGACCAAATTAAAGTGCTGACATTTCATTCAATTATTTTCATGAATTAGAAAAAAAAGTTTCAGTTTTAAAATAATAAACCAAAGATCAATTTTCATGCCTGTTTTTTGTCTGCTTGTGAACAACCTGTAACCCAGAATTTTTCATATATGGTTATGATTTTTTTTTTTTTACAGAGAATTCATATCCTGATAGGCAAGAACTGAATCAATTTTCAAGGTCATAGGTCACAGGTAAAAGTCAGGAAAAAGCTTGGAAAAATCCCTGTCTTTTAACATTGAACGAATTTTCAAAAATTCACAACTCTGTCAAAAAAGTGCTATAAAGGATGGTATCCTTTATTGACTGACAGCGTTTGATCCAGATCTGATCCGGATTACAGATTTTGTGTACATTTAAATTTACCATTAAAAACCAAATTTAATGTATATTTTACATTATATCTTAAACGTGCATGCTCTAATCACTCTCATATTTGAAAGTGAGGTTCAGACTGGCACTCACTATCATCTGACAAAGTTTGATCTGGATCTGAACTGGATTATGGATTTTGTGGACATTTGAAATGAATACGAGGTCTGTTAGAAAAGTATCTGACCTTTGGCCGGGGAAAAAAACTGGCATACCTGGAGCATTGGAAACCTAATCACCCTCAAAGTAGTCTCCTTGGGACTCCACACACTTCTCCCAGCAGTGTCGCCACTGTTGGAAGCATTCCAAGAAAGCCTCTTTTGAAATGGAGTTCAGCTCCACTGTCGTTGCAGCCATAATGTCCTCTCTCGTCTCAAATCTCGTTCCTTTCAATGGCCTCTTGAGCTTGGGGAACAGCCAGAAGTTGGAAGGGGCCATATCAGGAGAGTAAGGAGCCTGCTGAACCACAGGAGTCTGGTTTTTCATCAAAAAAGTCTGAATGAAGTTTGAGGAATGTGCTGGAGCAGTGTCGTGGTGGATGCGCCAATTTCCTGTGGCCCACAAGTCCGGTCTCTTGCACCGCACAGCATCACGTAGGCGACGGAGGACATCCCTGTAGTACTCCTTCATGATTGTTCGACCCTGTGGTGCGTACTTGTGGTGTACCACACCGCGGGAGTCAAAGAAAACAATCAGCATCACCTTAACGTTGCTGCGCACTTGGCGAGCCTTCTTTGGTCTTGGTGACGTGGAATGCTTCCACTGTGACGACTGGAATTTGGTTTCCGGGTCGTACCCGTATACCGAGGACTCATCACCAGTGATGATGGTGTTCATGAAGTCAGCGTCACTTTTTGTGGAGTCCAGCATGTCCTGTGAGACTTCAACATGAAGTTGCTTTTGCTCTGCCGTGAGCTTCGTCACGAATTTCGCCGCCACTCTCTTCATGGCCAAATCTTCTGTCACAGTGGAATGTGCCGAAAAAGTGCTGATGTCCACCTCTTCCGCAATTTCTCGGATAGTCACACGACAGTCCCGCATCACCACAGCATTCACTTTGGCAATGATCTCGTCATTTCGGCATGTTGACGGCCGACCGGAGCACGGCTCGCTCTCCACCGTTGTGCGGCCGTCTTTAAACCGGTTGTACTGCTCCTTAATCTGTGTGATGCCCATAGCATCATCAAAGAAAGCTGTCTGAATAATCCGAATGGTTTCCACCTGGCTTTCGCCCAGTTTCTGGCAAAATTTGATGCAGTCGCGCTGCTCCAGTTGTTCAGCCATTTCCTTGGAATGAAAACGCACCGACCGCACGACACACACCTCACGCAAAGGCTACTTACTAGGAAATGATGCAATCAACAGGCGTGGCAAAGTTCACGCATGCGCACAAAGGTTCAAGGTTGGCTCATGCAAGCACACGTGATTCAAATTCATCAGGTTTTTGAAAAAAATAAAAAGGTCGGATACTTTTCTAACAGACCTCGTATTAGAAAGCCCATTTGATGTACATTTTGCATTATATCTCAATCAAAAGTGCTTCAATCACGCCGATTTATGACAATGAGGTGCAAACTGGCACTCTCAGTGAACAGACTAAGTTTGAGCCACATCTCAAATCAAATCAAATCAATTTTATTTATATAGCGCCAAATCACAACAAACAGTTGCCCCAAGGCGCTTTATATTGTAAGGCAAAGTCATACAATAATTACAGAAAAACCCCAACGGTCAAAACGACCCCCTGTGAGCAAGCACTTGGCGACAGTGGGAAGGAAAAACTCCCTTTTAACAGGAAGAAACCTCCAGCAGAACCAGGCTCAGGGAGGGGCAGTCTTCTGCTGGGACTGGTTGGGGCTGAGGGAGAGAACCAAGAAAAAGACATGCTGTGGAGGGGAGCAGAGATCAATCACTAATGATTAAATGCACAGTGGTGCATACAGAGCAAAAAGAGAAAGAAACACTCAGTGCATCATGGGAACCCCCCAGCAGTCTAAGTCTATAGCAGCATAACTAAGGGATGGTTCAGGGTCACCTGATCCAGCCCTAACTATAAGCTTTAGCAAAAAGGAAAGTTTTAAGCCTAATCTTAAAAGTAGAGAGGGTGTCTGTCTCCCTGATCCGAATTGGGAGCTGGTTCCACAGGAGAGGAGCCTGAAAAACATCTGATCTGTATTGCAGAATTAACAGATATTTGATTTTAATATTGAAAAGCCCTTTTGATCTATATTTTGTATTATATTTTCGCTTCTGAAAAGCCACTTCTAACTGGAATTTGACCTTTAAATTTTTTTCCAAGGTAAACATTTGTGGAATTGGAATCAAGTGTTGGCAGAGGTTTGCCCTCTTCAAGCGCAGTGCTCTAGTTTTTCATAAAATTTGATTAAAAAAATTCTGTCATCCTGAAAGTGATCAAATTGAGATATTCACATTATTTCATCCACTCAAGTTGATGAGCAGCTGATTCCTCCAATCATAACGCCATACCTGACACTGATGTCATCAGGTGTATAATAGACCTACTATAGGAGTTCATTTGTACCACAAAAAAAATAAATAAATAAATAAACAACAACAACAACAACAACAAGAAATTGAGTATGTTGTAAGCCGCCTGGATTCATTTGCAGTATTCACTGTTGTGTGGGCCGCTGAAGAGGAGGTACTGCTGGCCCACCACCACAAGATGGCGCCCTGCTTGAAGTGCGGGCTTCAAGCACGAGAGGACGTCGGAGCGACCGGGAGTGACAGCTGTCACTCATCATCCGTACCAGCTGTCACTCATCCACTACTCATCACCACCACCATAAAGGCCGGACTGCAACTCCACCTCCCCGCCGAGAAATCAGCTACCATTCAGGTAACATTCTCTGCTGTACTTAACACTGACTAATAGTCTGAACTTCTTTGCAGCCGTTTTCCTGTGGGTGTTGCCTTATCTGTGGGATTGGCGTTTGGTGTGATCAGCGACGGCTTCGCTTCACACCCCAACCAGATAAGTGGTTAGACAGGAGCTGCACGAGTGTGTGATTGCAGGTGGAGGTTTTCCCTCCTAACTGTATACAGACTGTGGGATTACTGAGTGTGCGAACTCACACTCATCAGGACTGTCTCTGTTCTCTGCCAGCAGTACCGGGTCTGACTGCTGAAGACAGCGGCCACCTGGGGCGCAGGGCTTGGCGGCTCCGGTGTTCTTCAGCTCCGTTGGTGGTGGAAGCTGTGTGGGATCCAGCTCTTCTCTCGCCAGGCGTCTTCTATCGTCGAGCCTGCCCACACGTCACCTGGTGTATGATTGACAGTCCACCATATTGTTATTGTCTGTACGTCATTGTGCGATTCACAACATTAAATTGTTACTTTTGGCTTATCCATTGTCCGTTCATTAACGCCCCCTGTTGTGGGTCCGTGTCACGACACTTTCACAACAATTCACCAGGACGTCGCTACCTGACGTACAAGCGCTGTCAGATTAAGAGTGCTACAAATTTCTGTCGTGATTTTTCGCTGGACTGAAGAAAGCAGATGGCAGTCTGTACACGAAGAAGTCAATGTTCGGCATCAGTACGGACTACATCGTCAGGATTGTTAGGCGTTTGAGTATTTCTTCATTCATGCAATGGAAAGAGTATTTCATGAGGTGAAAGTGGAGTGTTCCATTCGTGGAAATTTGGCTCCATTTACAGTGCAATTTTGCTTCCATATGTTTTGTACCATTGCATGGCGCCACGACCGCACATGCTCACGCTAGCAGTGATGACGCATAGCTTAAAAACAAACAAGGCGGGGTTTGTTTTATTAACAGTGCTCATTCTTGCAACACACACACAAAAAATAAATAAATTGAGTACGGTGTAAGCCGCTTGGAGGATTTGTAGTATTCGCTGGAACGTCTCTATCTGAAGTACAAGTGCTGTCGAATTAAGAGCGCTACAAATTTTTCACTGGACTCAGGAAGGCAGACAGCACTCTGTACATGAAGAAGTCAATGCACGCCATCAGGTAGGGATTACATCATCAGGATTGTTAGGTGTTATATAAAACAAATAATGAGTGTTTTTTCATTCATGCAATGGAAACAATATTTCGTTGAATGGAACATTCCACTTTCTTTCTTTCTTTTTTTAAGATTGCCCTCATAAACATTCATTATTTGCATAATGAGTCACGGACACAGTCAGAGCTCAGATCAGCTCAGCAGCTGTCACTCAAACCAACCACACCCCCAATTATACGTAACTTTATGTAAGAAGTTAGAAATAAATTAGTGCAGGTCAGCACGTCTCAAACTTCTGATCATGAATGTTGATTGTTCCGAATGAATACTGTCATTGTCGAACTCCAGCGGCACACAGACTTAATAAGAGAAATAATAGCACTGCGCGGTCTTTTAGAGTGAGAGCTGTGAAACGGTCCTGTCAATGCGCTGCCCAAACAAAGCACTGTTCTGGCTCTGCCCGAGGGCCTATTAGGACGGATCAGCTGTGGCATCAGCAAGTTGGAAGCAGATGGCTCGTAGCGCCTGCAGCACTGCCTTTGCTCCCACACCGCGTTCTCCAGGAACATTCAACATAAGCTTAATTAATGATTTGATAACTGCAGAGGTGTTAAAAGGAGCACGGAACTGGATCCCAATTCTGAGTCTGAGGGAGCTCCGAAATTATGTGAATAATGGGTGAGGGGGTTTTCCTCCCCTGTGATTCTTCACAGGCCCTCCCTTTCTCATCTACTTTCTCACACTTGCACACATCGGAGTTGGACGGGGTGTTGCTCTGAAATAATGATTTTCATGGGGCTTTTTTTCCTACCATTATGGTAAAAAATAGTTTTTGTGAAACATCACTTTCACTTCCATTTCTGCTGATGCGTAAAGTTTCTCTCACATCTTCGGTCAGACACCTAATGTTCCACAAAGTGATAAAATACATCACCATGTGGAAACCTGGAGATGAGACCAGACCGCAGACTGCATTTGACTAGCACTCCATATGTTTTCTGAAGAGCTGAAGCTCAGTCATGGTGGTTCCAAATATTCTGGTCAACCCATAAATGGGTGAAGAGGTGGAGCGTGGGCATGACCTGGCTGGGACTAGTGAAGCCCAAGCAGGCCTCCTCCCCATTTTGTTACCAAATAAGCAAAAGCTAACAGGCTAAGTAGCCTTGTTTTGGGTGTTTTATTACATTTTTGTAAACTGGGTGGTGGTTTCCATAAAAAGTTGATTAGTTGCAGGTATAACAGCAGCATAACAGGGGCGCTAATGTCACCAAGCTCTATGAATGCTAACCGTGCTAACATAATAATTATAAAGATTTACTCAACAGAAATACTGGAGCACAGACTTCTTAGGTGGTCCACGAATACAGCTAACTGCACAGCAAGTGTATTATCTCAGATATTTGTCTTTTCTGAACCTTTTATTATAAACAGTCAAGCCCAAAGCAAGCTAAGGGCTAGCAGCACCATAAATGACTAGTTGTCTGGACCAGCCAGTACACACTAGCTGTCACTCAAAATGACCACACCCATAATAATTTACAACTTGATTAAAATAGCTTAAACTCGTCAGTTATTTAAAAAATACAGTTATCATAAACAACAACACACACACACTTTTAAAAAACATTTTAAGATTTTAACATTGGCTTCTATGAGGGGAGTGAATCCCTTCAGGAACCAGCCTCAATTGGTCATAAAAGGAGCTGCAAGAATTTGCACTTCTGCACTGAGTTCATGTTTCAGCACTGGAGGTTTGACTTGGACCAGACATGAGTGTTGTGTCTTGTACTAAACTCCACCAACATGCTTCTTTTTTAAGCAGTGGTGTTGGTGTGGAGTACTTCGAAATACAAATATTAAAGCACCAAGTGCCCTCTGGCTTAAATACAGGAGGGACGACCAAATGCAGCCACGGGAGAAAGAAAGAATAAAGAAACAAACAAAAAACCCTGTAGCAAGCAGCTGCCTGGCAACCAAAAGCTGCAAAAACTAAAAAGCAGCAGCAGCAGCTTTCAAAACAGGTCAAAATGTTGGCAAACCAGCCACAGATGACTCCTGGACCATGTGTCACAGAACAACAAGAGGCACTCTGGCACCTGATGAGGTGCTAATGGGGATAAAGTGGGACAGGTGTGCAGGCAGGTGACAGATTTTGGCAGCAACGACTGAGGTCAGCTGGCGCAGAGAAGCTTCCGATTCCAAACTGCTGCAGAAGCTGAATTTACTGTCAAAAGAAAAGCCCTGAAAAATTTCCACTAAGGAAACAAAAACAGTAATGTACGTGTGTGGCAATATATTATGTAAATTTAATTACAGAGGACATTAAAGATAGTGTTGAACAACAATTTCAATTATAAACCAACAAACAGACAAAGAAGAAATTAAAACACTGACATCAATAACAGTTTCAACTTATAATAGCAATGACAAACAAAGTAAAGTAGAACCAATTATAACTGACAGAAAAAAACACACAAGTTTTACATTTGGATTTAAAATAGTCAACAGAATCAGAGGAATATCAACCTCTTTGACAACATAACACATAGCAACGGCTCGACTTCCTACTGATGTCTTCATCATCTTCAGAAAACAAAGTAAACCTGATAGTCCATGAGCCAGTCATGAATTTTGACCTAATCGGCACCACTTAAGGGGACGAAATGACACTTAGAATCCAACCTCAGTGTACCATGGCCAACACAAAAATGTATGATAGCAGAATTACACAGAGGTCAAACTTTAAAAATGCTCCAATCATGTTTAAAAATATATCAAATTATTAGTCTGATCACAATGATTCCAAAAAGGTATAGTTTGGACTATCTGTGACGGAATGTTCTGGAGTTATGGGGTAAAAACAGCAAAATGGGGACAAAGGTCAATTTCAGTTTGTACAATTGCTCCAATTTCAGCAAAAAATGATGCAAATTATTGGTTGAAATAAAAGGATCAATAAATGGAATAGTTTTGACTGTGTTGAATGTTTGGTCTCCAAAGTAAAGGTCAAACAAGGTCAACATCCATTGAATTCTATGACATGTGACATATGTTACCCTGTAACATGATAACTAAGGATGACAGATGGTGCAAACTATTTCTTTTTAGAACCCTATTAAACCAAAGCGCCACGCAGCACTCTCATGATGTCCTGTGCCACTGGCGCAGCTGAAATGACCACACCTATGCGCACACAGTGTTCAGGATGGATGTGGATAATTATATTGTTATTGTGTGAAAATGGGGTGTATGGGGTGTATAGTAGAGGTAGTACCTCTGATGGGGGGACATGTCATGCTCTTCGGAATAGTTGGCCCACCTTGGTCCTCACCATGCACTCAGCTCTCCCCTGTGGCTCCCAGCAGCTGTTAGCATGCAACAGCGGCCACACCCCGAGCAACGGCTTTGACTGGCCGGCTGAACCAGGCGGAGGGTAGCTGATGGGTCCAAAACCCTCAGTGAATTTGGGCTTGTCTGTCCTTGCATGCGAAGACTGGATCCGGCGGACTGCGCCGGAGGAAACCAACTGACTGGTTCAACGGGCAGAAAGGCAGACCCAGCTAAGCGCTGTGGAGTGCGAACAGGGCACAGTGTGACACTAGGACACTGCTGGCCATCCACTGCATTCTGAGCCATCTCCAGCCGTCCTGACTATGTCTTGCCACTGGACACAGATGGCGCTGGGATAAGAGAGTGAGGTTGACGACTGTGCGCAACTCTCCCTCACTTAAATCCAAGTCACACGCAAGTCATGACTCCACCCTCCATCCACCACCACACACCCACCACCGTAAAAAAACAAACAAACAAACAAAAAAAAACACAAGTCCTGTGGCGACGGGCGAGTGGCGAAGCAGCAGGTGCGGATACACTGGGAGCTGTAGTCACAAACCTGCACACAGGCGGCCCAGGGCATAGGGTCGCTCTCTACTGGACCGAAGTAGCAGTGGAGTTCAGCAGCCCCCTGGGCGACTGAGCAGCCCTGTTTAGGATCGCTCTGCTCACCTCCATGGAGGAAGGGGCTAGAAAAGGTGCCTCAAATATAGCCTGCTTCAAACTCACCCCGGTAAGCATACCCCGGCTTGCGGGGATCCCACTCAGCGGTCGTAACTCAGCAAAAAAGAAAGTGAAGGTACTTAACCTTGGCACATGGAATGTGCAAACCCTGCAGGATAACATTAAAGCAGACAGGCCAGAAAGAAGAATGGCGCTAGTGGCTAGGGAACTAGCTCGCTATAATGTGGACATAGCGGCACTCAGCGAAACACGCCTTGCGGACAAGGGCCAGCTCACAGAGCAAGGTGGCGGATACACCTTCTTCTGGAGCAGTCGCAGCAGCGTTGAACGGCGAGAAGCAGGAGTTGGCTTTGCCATTAAGTCCCATCTGGTAAGGAAACTTGCCAAGCTTCCAGAGGGCATCAATGAACGTCTGATGACTCTTCAGCTCCCGTTGGGGGGAAAAAAGAATGCGACCTTGATTAGCGCATATGCCCCCACCATGACAAACCCTGAAGACATCAAGGACAAGTTCTATGAAGACCTCGACGCTCTTATTGCAGCAGTCCCACAGTCTGAGAAACTTTCTGTCCTCGGCGACTTCAATGCCAGTGTAGGGGTTGACCACCAGACCTGGGATGGTGCCATTGGAAGACATGGTATTGGCAGGTGCAACAGCAATGGATCGTCATCACCAACACCTTGTTCCGCCTCCCCATCCGCAACAAGACATCTTGGATGCACCCGCGCTCTAGGCACTGGCATCTGATTGATTATGTCATCACCAGGAAGAGAGATAGGCAGGACATGCGGGTGACTAAGTCGATGTGCGGCACCGAGTGCTGGACTGACCACCGGCTCATCGTCTCTAAGTGCAAACTTCGCATCCAACCAGCAAGAAGACCCCAGGGTCAGAAGGCTGTAAAGAGGCTCAACATCTCGAAGCTGAAGAAGGTCGCCGACCAATTCTCCAGCGACTTGGATGACAGGCTACCCTGAACGACCAGGACAGCATTGAGGAACAGTGGGCTGCATTCAGAGATACTGTCTATTCCACAGCTCTCGAACATTTCGGACCAACCACACGTAAAACCAGGACTGGTTCGACGAGAACGAGGAAGGGATTCAGTCCCTGCTAACAGAGAAACACCAGCTGTTCCGAGTCCACCAGAACGACCCCTCCTCATAAGCGAAGAAAGATGCTTTCATCAATGCCAGGCAGAGGGTCCAGAAGAAGATACGCGAGATGCAAGATGCCTGGTTCAGCAAGAAGGCCGATGAAATCCAGGGCTATGCGGACAGTCATAACATCAAGCGTTTCTACGACTCGCTGAAGGCTGTCTACGGACCTCAGTCCTCAGGCTCTTCCCCCCTCCTCAGTGCAGATGGGACCCAACTGCTGACAGAGAAAAAGCAGATACTGGAGAGATGGGCTAAACATTTCAACCAGGTCCTCAATTGCCCTGCTGTAATCAATGAAGAGGCCATTGCGCGCCTACCTCAAGTGGACATCAACGAAGACCTCGACACTCCGCCCACAGAAGATGAAGTCAGACAGGCCATCAAACAGCTCTCCTGCAGCAAAGCTCCAGGATCAGATGCTATTCCTGCTGAAGTGTACAAGGCAGGCAGCCCAGCATTGCTGCAAAGACTGACCAAACTCTTCCAGTCACTGTGGAGCGCAGGCGAGATCCCCCAACGGTTGAAGGATGCCAGTATCGTCCACATCTATAAGAGGAAAGGCAACCACCAGCAATGTGACAACTACAGAGGCATCTCCCTTCTGTCCACTGCAGGAAAAATCCTGGCTCGAATCCTGCTAAATCGTCTACTACAACACCTTGAGCAGGGCCTCCTCCCAGAAAGTCAGTGCGGATTCCGTGCCGGACGTGGAACTGTGGACATGATATTTGCTGTGTGCCAACTTCAGGAAAAGTGCCAGGAGCAGCACAGCGACCTCTTTGTGACCTTTGTCGATCTGACGAAGGCCTTTGATACGGTCAGCAGAGAAGGCCTGTGGAAAATCATGGAGAAGTTTGGCTGCCCCAGCAGGTTCATCACAATTGTGTGACAGTTCCATGACGGCATGATGGTGAAAGTTCTGGATGATGGAGTCGAGTCAGAGGCCTTCCCAGTCACCAACGGCGTAAAGCAGGGCTGCGTTCTTGCCCCGACACTGTTCAGCATGGTCTTTTCTGCCATGCTGACCGACGCTTTCCAGGACGGCCAGGATGGCATTCGCCTCAGATATAGGACTGACAGCGGGCTGTTCAACCTCAGGCGCCTCCAGGCTGTCACCAAGGTGACAGAGACCGTCATCAGAGACCTACTGTTTGCTGATGATTGCGCGCTCAACGCAGCCTCAGAACAGAAGATGCAGCATGAAATGGACTGCTTTTCGAGAGCATGCGGCAACTTCGGCCTTACCATCAGCACCAAAAAGACCGAAGTCATGTACCAACCAGCACCTGGAAAACTATACCTAGAACCTCATATTACAGTGACGGGACAGAATTTGCAGGCGGTCGACAACTTTACATACCTGGGCAGCACTCTTTCTCGCGCAGTCAGCATCGATGCAGAAATTAACAACAGGGTTGCAAAAGCCAGCGCCTCATTTGGAAGGCTCCGTGACAACGTCTGGGAATGGAGAGGACTCAGCATTACCACCAAGCTGAAGGTCTACTGTGCAGTGGTTCTAACCACCCTGCTCTATGACAGTGAGACCTGGACTGTCTATAGCAGACATGCCAAGCAGCTCAACCACTTCCATATGAGCTGCCTCCGTTGCCTCCTCCACATTAGGTGGCAGGACAAAGTCCCGGACACGGAGGTCCTTGAGCGAGCCAGCCTCCCCAGCATCTACACCCTCCTGCAGAAGACGCAAGTCAGATGGACTGGTCATATAATCAGAATGCCAGACACTCGACTGCCAAAGCAGCTCCTGTATGGACAATTGTGCCAGGGAAAGCGCTCAATCGGGGGGCAGAAGAAACACTACAAAGACTGTCTCAAAGTGTCCCTGAAAAACCTGGGCTTTGAGCTCACTTCCTGGGAAACGCTTGCCCACAACCGCTCACAATGGCACAGCAAGACCACCAGTGGCGCCCGTGAAACAGAAGCCAGACGGATTGCGGATGCCTAAACAAAACGAGCAGCACGCAAGGGCCGAGCTACTTCCACCTCCAACGCAGTATCCACCCATGTGTGTCCCATATGTGGGCGCACCTTTCAAGCCTGGGTTGGACTCATCAGCCACCTCTGGACGCACCGTCACTGATCACTCACTTAGTGGAGCCATGGTCATCTTCGACCCCGAAGGACGAACAAGAATTGTGTGAAAGAGGCTGTGAAAATTCCCCGACTTTAGGCAGAAACAGCACTGAAAATTCGTATTTTAAGATTAGCCTCTGTCTTAAAATAAGGAAAACAATCTTGTTCCTTTGCTTGGGTGATTTTAAATCCATTGCCTCTCCTTGTTACTGGTTAAATACAGTTTGATATTAGCTGGAAAAACTTAAGAAAAAGTGAGATGCATTTTCCCATAATAAGACATTTTTCTTATGTAAAAATGCTTAAGATTATTTTTCTATTTAGACAAAAAAAAATTAAGTCACATTTTCTTGAAATTGATTAGATATCAGTTTTTGCAGTGTGGGAAGGAGTAGTATTAGTATTAGTATTAGTAGTAGTAGTAGTAGTAGTAGTCATCGTTGTCATTGATTCCAGGTCAGCCCAACCTCTTCACCAAATTTGATGTTTCGTGAAAAATAACTATGGCAGCAGGATATTTCTATAATATTGATATCACAGTATACATGCACATGCCGTAAATTGTGTTATATTTTATTTGAAAGAGCCTATAGATGTTTTCCAGGAAAACAAGCTTGTTGTGGATCTTGATGCATTTTCCACAAATGAGACGTTACTGAATGTGCAGCCGTGTGTGTGCTGATAGTTATGTCACATTTCAAACAATAGTTCGTGCTGCAGCTCGTGCTGCTGCCTGCAGCCACAATGAATGAAAAACACAAATTTTCCATGAGTCTTTTGTTATCACAGAAACTGACTGGGTTGTGTCCAGGCAGATGAAGGGAAACAGAGCTTTGTGTACTCACAGGTTTTTTTTTGTATAGAATTTGAGTCCAGCAGCAGGTAGTTTGTGTCAGCTTCAAAGATTCTCTGATGAATATGTATAATCTCTTTCAAACACAGGATGTGCACGCCTTTGTTCTTCCCTTGGAGGAGATGACAAAAAAACACTTATCTTTACAAAAAATTCCACCCCCCACCAGCTACATACAAGTATGTGCAACCCGTCATGTAACATCTCCACCAGCAGCCGACATGTATCTGAGCTGAATGTGGACACTTCAGCCAGAATTTGTCCCACCAGCTTCTCAGGCTGAGAGATGAAAGCATCTGTTGTTGGGAAATTAACTCCTCAGATTACAGCACTGCTCATCGGTTACTGAGGCATTTTCTTTGCTCGGGGTGGCCACAGTGGATCCACACGGAAGTCACATTTGTTTTTTTTGTTTTTTTTTTCCACCTGTCTGCACATATACAGTCATATGACCTTTGACCTTGGGTGACACTAAAAATTGTAACTCATCAAATGTCTAGGCGACACAGATCCATTTCTTAATGCATCACTGAGTCACAAAGAATTAATTGATGCAGGTGTTGCAGAATCAGAATCTCCATTCGGTGTTGATTTATTGTAATAAAAGTGAGCTTTGCAATCATCGTTATACATGAAGTTGTTGGAAGTTGGGAGTTTTTAAGTAGACACCAGAGACACAGATACCTACTCATGCTGTCCGGCTCCATAGTGACTGTGTGTGAGATGTGAGAGGTTAGCGTGATGGCATCTCTTCTGTTTTGGCGGTAGATGAATCGGTTGCCCTGGAAATGGAGGCTGTGGATATTCAACTCTGTACCCAAACCTGACAGGTGCCAGGTTACTTTATCTCCCTTACACATGGTGAGGCCTGGCAAGTTCCTGTACACGAAGCCGTTGATGGCTGACAGAGTAAAACACAATCGAGTCACTTGCAGAAAAAAAAAGTTATCCCAATGAAGAGCAGATGTGGAATCAATACTCAATTAAACATGAGATGTTCAGAATGTAGGAGATGGTTGTGAACACAGAAATCTAAAGCACCACTAAAGCTTTTTACAGTATAGACATTCAGACAGCAGTTGAATCATAAAAAGCAGAATTCAAGTTTACAGACAATAACAGTAAATGCTGTAAACATTTTGTGTGTTGTCCTGCACACCGTGCATCTGATTGCTCTCCATGAAACCATCATCTTCCTTATTAACAGTGGTTGGAGCCGTGGTGAAGGTCTTTATGTTGTCGTCCAAATACCAACTCAGGTTCTCGTCAAACACTGCAGCCAGAAGGTGGTACTCTTTAGCATAGTTCTTCTATATGAGGAAACAACAGATAGAAAAAGTCACTCGCAACCTTCTCATCCTGTATCTCATCAACTGCTGTTGCACGTCTGTGTATCACCTGAAAAGAAGACTGACTGCATCTGTATGAATAGACTCTGCAGTTTGCCTGCTACAGTAGTCCGGGTCAAAAGACTCAAAGCTGAGTTCATTAGAATGCACTAGTTAAGTGATTACTGCAAAAAAGAATGTCTTCACAGTACGGGTTCTCTTGTAAATAGACTGCATTTATATAGCACTTCTCCATCTGAATCAGAAGTTCAAAGTGCTTTACACTGATGCCTTACAGTGGTGTTCAGAATAATAGTACTATGTGATTAAAAAGATTAATCCAGGTTTTGAGTATATTTCTTATTGTTACATGGGAAACAAGGTACCAGTAGATTCAATAGATTCTCACAAATCCAACAAGACCAAGCATTCATGATATGCACACTCTTAAGGCTATGAAATTGGGCTATTAGTAAAAAAAAGTAGAAAAGGGGGGTGTTCACAATAATAGTAGCATCTGCTGTTGATGCTACAAACTCAAAACTGTTATGTTCAAACTGCTTTTTTAGCAATCCTGTGACTCACTAAACTCGTATTTAGTTGTATGACCACAGTTTTTCATGATTTCTTCACATCTGCGAGGCATTAATTTTGTTGGTTTGGAACCAAGATTTTGCTCGTTTACTAGTGTGCTTGGGGTCATTGTCTTGTTGAAACACCCATTTCAAGGGCATGTCCTCTTCAGCATAAGGCAACATGACCTCTTCAAGTATTTTGACATATCCAAACTGATCCATGATACCTGGTATGCGATATATAGGTCCAACACCATGGGAGAAACATGCCCATATCATGATGCTTGCACCACCATGCTTCACTGTCTTCACTGTGAACTGTGGCTTGAATTCAGAGTTTGGGGGTCGTCTCACAAACTGTCTGCGGCCCTTGGACCCAAAAAGAACAGTTTTACTCTCATCAGTCCACAAAATATTCCTCAATTTCTCTTTAGGCCAGTTGATGTGTTCTTTGGCAAATTGTAACCTCTTCTGCACATGTCTTTTATTTAACAGAGGGACTTTGCAGTGGATTCTTGCAAAAAAAATTAGCTTCACACAGGCATCTTCTAACTGTCACAGCACTTACAGGTAACTCCAGACTGTCTTTGATCATCCTGGAGCTGATCAATGGGTGAACCTTTGCCATTCTGCTTATTCTTCTATCCATTTTGATGGTTGTTTTCCGTTTTCTTCCACGCGACTGTTTTTTTTTGTCCATTTTAAAGCATTGGAGATCATTGTAGATGAACAGCCTATAATTTTTTGCACCTGCGTATAAGTTTTCCCCTGTTCTTCTGAACAATGTCTTGAACGTCCCATTTTCCTCAGACTTTCAAAGAGAAAAGCATGTTCATCCTTGCTGGCTTCATCCTTAAATAGGGGACACCTGATTCACACCTGTTTGTTCCACAAAATTGACGAACTCACTGACTGAATGCTGCACTACTATTATTGTGAACACCCCCTTTTGTACTTTTTTACTAATAGCCCAATTTCATAGCCCTAAGAGTGTGCATATCATGAATGCTTGGTCTTGTTGGATTTGTGAGAATATACTGAATCTACTGGTACCTTGTTTCCCATGTAACAATAAGAAATATACTCAAAACCTGGATTAATCTTTTAGTCACATAGCACTACTATTATTCTGAACACTACTGTAGTTATGGTAAGTGCCACACTGGCAGAACCATTTATGAACATTAATACACATATATGTAATTTATTCTTGCAAGACAGAAGGTATGTAGTGCGTGAATGAACGTGGTGTGTGTGTGTGTGTGTGTGTGAGAGACCCCCATCCGCCCTTCCCGATCAGCCTTCAACATCCTACTCAAAGCCAACCGACCGACAACTTCTATCAGAAAGGGCTGACCCCCAAAACAACACAAAGACAGACAAGAACGAATGACAAGTGGTGAAGACAAAAACTGTGAAGTGAGACACTGAGGAGATGGGGCCCCAACCATAAAACCTACCAGGACAAACAACCACACATGAACAAACAGTAAAGGCAACAGTCAGTTGTCTAATTAGTGAGCATCCATACCCTAATCTAGAACACCAGAGTCTTGATCACCTAGAGAGCATCCAAAACTGAATTGTGGTGATGGTCACAAACACGCAACCATCTACACAGAGACCCAGATCACAGCTAAATATCCGATCACTACTGTGGCTGGTGTGTTGGGCCAAGATAAGAGTACAGAACCTTACCATATCACATGGACCACTCAGGCGTGTCGAAGCCATACGGCCGGCCGTGAGTGAAGACGGCAACAGGCCCAGGACGTGGGGCCCCAGGAGAAACCAGGACAAAAGGGCAGCGGAAGGGCACAGGGGCCAGGAAGGGCAGCCCCCAGAGCCACCCGGGCAGACGATGAACCAACAGGGGAGCGGCCCGGTGGCACATGCCACACTCACCCTACCTACCAACTCCACCATAGTTGTTATAATTAATTTCCCTTGCTGTGTGCAACCCCCTAAGTGAGCAAAGATAAAGTGTTGCACTAAAAGCAGGACAGGAGATGGCAGGTGGCAGACTGCCGTGGGAGGCCGCAGCACACCGCTGCACCACAGCCTGTCCTGCAAACCCACCACCATCTAGTAACCCCGACTAGAGCACCGGAGGCCCAGGCAGGAACAAACCAACAGGGGGGACAGAGGGCCAGGGAGCCACTGGTGGGCGGGCCACCCCACCCGCAGGTCCCGAACCAGGGAAGGCGCGAGATGGGACCCCGGAGCAGCAGGGGCAGCTGAGGAGCCAAAGGGAGACAGGCGGGCCCCACAAACCTGGAGGGAGGAGCCGGGGCACAGGGGGCCACATACACCGAGCCCCTGAAAAGGAACGATGGCCACCCAATTTCCCTTTATATAGGTTTTGAAGGACTACTTCAAAACTACTTCACGGATGCTCACCAAATTTCCACCACAGAGAGATATTACACCGTGAAAAACTCCACTGAACTTTGGAGGTGACCCGGATACGGTTTCTGGATCAGGATTACAGGTACACTCCGGGTCACGATGTGAATTCCATATCTTTTGAGTCCTCGTCAACCTTTGGCCGACGTCAGAAATCTCAGATTGCTCTTGTTAACACATTGTTTCCCTTGGGGCGAATTTAATGACAGACACAGCATTTCCTTTTGGGGCGAGTTTAACGACAGACACAGTGTTGTTTCCCTTGGGGCAAGTTACACGACAGACAGTGTTTCCCTTGGGGTAAGTTTAACGACAGACAGTGTTTCCCTTGGGGCGAGTTTAACGACAGACAGTGTTTCCCTTGGGGCGAGTTTAACGACAGACACAGTGTTGTTTCCCTTTGGGCAAGTTTAACGACAGACAGTGTTTCCCTTGGGGTAAGTTTAACGACAGACAGTGTTTCCCTTGGGGCGAGTTTAACGACAGACAGTGTTTCCCTTGGGGCGAGTTTAACGACAGACAGTGTTTCCCTTGGGGCGAGTTTAACGACAGACAGTGTTTCCCTTGGGGCGAGTTTAACGACAGACAGTGTTTCCCTTGGGGCGAGTTTAACGACAGACAGTGTTTCCCTTGGGGCGAGTTTAACGACAGACACAGTGTCTCAGTAAAAAGTGCTAATAATGCAAATAACATGCTGTTGTCGTGCGGTGTGCATTTTCCTCGTCTAACTCGGGTGAATATCTGTCATTTTGGGTGACTGGTCGTGAACGTCGGGCCTCTGAAAATGCATACCGCCCTCCAAAAGCATGTTATTGTATTATTATTTAATGCAGTTTAAACAAAAGTCATTACCAGATGAACCCAGATTACTGGACCACAGATGAACACGGATTACTGGACCACAGATGAACACGGATTACTGGACCACAGCAGGACGGAAAAGTGAACGTTGGATTTATGCAGGAAGCCCTCAGCATGTGGTGTAACATGAAGAAAATGGTCAAGCATGTTTACCACAACATCTGTGATAGCAAAGATTTGAGTTGATCAAATGCTCATATTGATTAGTAAAATATTTGTAATTGATTGATATAAATGACTTCATAATGTAGTCTCACAGAAATCATATGATGGAGTCATACATGGTCAAAAACACTACTACAGACAGATGTATATTTACATCATGGTCTGTAGAGTGTGTAGGGTATGCCTCAGCCCTCTGATGCCTTTTATTCATACTATATAACATCTAAATAGATCCTTATCATTTGATTGGTTGCATTGATTATTTGTCCCGTTGTAGTATATAAAAATCAGACCATTGTATCATGTATCATTTTGAATTAGTTTTTGTGCAATTTGATTCCATTTACTGTTCATTTGAACAACTCTTGTTGTTCTAATTATTGTTTTAAATTAAGATGACCAAGACCATGGCCCTGTGGTGTCAGATTTTATCAGCTGGTGGAAAATGTCCTTTTTAGATATCAATATGAACAAAACCAAAGAGATCAATCAATCAATCAATTTTTTTATATAGCGCCAAATCACAACAAACAGTTGCCCCAAGGCGCTTTATATTGTAAGGCAAGGCCATACAATAATTATGTAAAACCCCAACGGTCAAAACGACCCCCTGTGAGCAAGCACTTGGCTACAGTGGGAAGGAAAAACTCCCTTTTAACAGGAAGAAACCTCCAGCAGAACCAGTCCCAGCAGCGGCAGTCTTCTGCTGGGACTGGTTGGGGCTGAGGGAGAGAACCAGGAAAAAGACATGCTGTGGAGGGGAGCAGAGATCGATCACTAATGATTAAATGCAGAGTGGTGCATACAGAGCAAAAAGAGAAAGAAACAGTGCATCATGGGAACCCCCCAGCAGTCTACGTCTATAGCAGCATAACTAAGGGATGATTCAGGGTCACCTGATCCAGCCCTAACTATAAGCTTTAGCAAAAAGGAAAGTTTTAAGCCTAATCTTAAAAGTAGAGAGGGTGTCTGTCTCCCTGATCTGAATTGGGAGCTGGTTCCACAGGAGAGGAGCCTGAAAGCTGAAGGCTCTGCCTCCCATTCTACTCTTACAAACCCTAGGAACTACAAGTAAGCCTGCAGTCTGAGAGCGAAGCGCTCTATTGGGGTGATATGGTACTACGAGGTCCCTAAGATAAGATGGGACCTGATTATTCAAAACCTTATAAGTAAGAAGAAGAATTTTAAATTCTATTCTAGAATTAACAGGAAGCCAATGAAGAGAGGCCAATATGGGTGAGATATGCTCTCTCCTTCTAGTCCCCGTCAGTACTCTAGCTGCAGCATTTTGAATTAACTGAAGGCTTTTTAGGGAACTTTTAGGACAACCTGATAATAATGAATTACAATAGTCCAGCCTAGAGGAAATAAATGCATGGATTAGTTTTTCAGCATCACTCTGAGACAAGACCTTTCTGATTTTAGAGATATTGCATAAATGCAAAAAAGCAGTCCTACATATTTGTTTAATATGCGCTTTGAATGACATATCCTGATCAAAAATTACTCCAAGATTTCTCACAGTATTACTAGAGGTCAGGGTAATGCCATCCAGAGTAAGGATCTGGTTAGACACCATGTTTCTAAGATTTGTGGGGCCAAGTACAATAACTTCAGTTTTATCTGAGTTTAAAAGCAGGAAATTAGAGGTCATCCATGTCTTTATGTCTGTAAGACAATCCTGCAGTTTAGCTAATTGGTGTGTGTCCTCTGGCTTCATGGATAGATAAAGCTGGGTATCATCTGCGTAACAGTGAAAATTTAAGCAATACCGTCTAATAATACTGCCTAAGGGAAGCATGTATAAAGTGAATAAAATTGGTCCTAGCACAGAACCTTGTGGAACTCCATAATTAACTTTAGTCTGTGAAGAAGATTCCCCATTTACATGAACAAATTGTAATCTATTAGACAAATATGATTCAAACCACCGCAGCGCAGTGCCTTTAATACCTATGGCATGCTCTAATCTCTGTAATAAAGTTTTATGGTCAACAGTATCAAAAGCAGCACTGAGGTCTAACAGAACAAGCACAGAGATGAGTCCACTGTCCGAGGCCATAAGAAGATCATTTGTAACCTTCACTAATGCTGTTTCTGTACTATGATGAATTCTAAAACCTGACTGAAACTCTTCAAATAGACCATTCCTCTGCAGATGATCAGTTAGCTGTTTTACAACTACCCTTTCAAGAATTTTTGAGAGAAAAGGAAGGTTGGAGATTGGCCTATAATTAGCTAAGATAGCTGGGTCAAGTGATGGCTTTTTAAGTAATGGTTTAATTACTGCCACCTTAAAGCCTGTGGTACATAGCCAACTAACAAAGATAGATTGATCATATTTAAGATCGAAGCACTAAATAATGGTAGGGCTTCCTTGAGCAGCCTGGTAGGAATGGGGTCTAATAAACATGTTGATGGCTAATGAAAATAACTCAGACAGAACAATCTGAGAGAAAGAGTCTAACCAAATACCGGCATCACTGAAAGCAGCCAAAGATAACGATACGTCTTTGGGATGGTTATGAGTAATTTTTTCTCTAATAGTTAAAATTTTGTTAGCAAAGAAAGTCATGAAGTCATTACTAGTTAAAGTTAATGGAATACTCAGCTCAATAGAGCTCTGACTCTTTGTCAGCCTGGCTACAGTGCTGAAAAGAAACCTGAGGTTGTTCTTATTTTCTTCAATTAGTGATGAGTAGAAAGATGTCCTAGCTTTACGGAGGGCTTTTTTTATAGAGCAACAGACTCTTTTTCCAGGCTAAATGAAGATCTTCTAAATTAGTGAGACGCCATTTCCTCTCCAACTTACGGGTTATCTGCTTTAAGCTGCGAGTTTGTGAGTTATACCACGGAGTCAGGCACTTCTGATTTAAAGCTCTCTTTTTCAGAGGAGCTACAGCATCCAAAGTTGTCTTCAATGAGGATGTAAAACTATTGACGAGATACTCTATCTCCCTTACAGAGTTTAGGTAGCTACTCTGCACTGTGTTGGTATATGGCATTAGAGAACATAAAGAAGGAATCATATCCTTAAACCTAGTTACAGGCGCTTTCTGAAAGACTTCTAGTGTAATGAAACTTATTCCCCACTGCTGGGTAGTCCATCAGAGTAAATGTAAATGTTATTAAGAAATGATCAGACAGAAGGGAGTTTTCAGGGAATACTGTTAAGTCTTCTATTTCCATACCATAAGTCAGAACAAGATCTAAGATATGATTAAAGTGGTGGGTGGACTCATTTACTTTTTGAGCAAAGCCAATAGAGTCTAATAATAGATTAAATGCAGTGTTGAGGCTGTCATTCTCAGCATCTGTGTGGATGTTAAAATCGCCCACTATAATTATCTTATCTGAGCTAAGCACTAAGTCAGACAAAAGGTCTGAAAATTCACAGAGAAACTCACAGTAACGACCAGGTGGACGATAGATAATAACAAATAAAACTGGTTTTTGGGACTTCCAATTTGGATGGACAAGACTAAGAGACAAGCTTTCAAATGAATTAAAGCTCTGTCTGGGTTTTTGATTAATTAATAAGCTGGAATGGAAGATTGCTGCTAATCCTCCGCCCCGGCCCATGCTACGAGCATTCTGACAGTTAGTGTGACTCGGGGGTGTTGACTCATTTAAACTAACATATTCATCCTGCTGTAACCAGGTTTCTGTTAGGCAGAATAAATCAATATGTTGATCAATTATTATATCATTTACCAACAGGGACTTAGAAGAGAGAGACCTAATGTTTAATAGACCACATTTAACTGTTTTAGTCTGTGGTGCAGTTGAAGGTGCTATATTATTTTTCTTTTTGAATTTTTATGCTTAAATAGATTTTTGCTGGTTATTGGTGGTCTGGGAGCAGGCACCGTCTCTACGGGGATGGGGTAATGAGGGGATGGCAGGGGGAGAGAAGCTGCAGAGAGGTGTGTAAGACTACAACTCTGCTTCCTGGTCCCAACCCTGGATAGTCAGGGTTTGGAGGATTTAAGAAAATTGGCCAGATTTCTAGAAATGAGAGCTGCTCCATCCAAAGTGGGATGGATGCCGTCTCTCCTAACAAGACCAGGTTTTCCCCAGAAGCTTTGCCAATTATCTATGAAGCCCACTTCATTTTTTGGACACCACTCAGACAGACAGCAATTCAAGGAGAACATGCCGATAAACATGTCACTCCCGGTCCGATTGGGGAGGGGCCCAGAGAAAACTACAGAGTCCGACATTGTTTTTGCAAAGTTACACACCGATTCAATGTTAATTTTAGTGACCTCCGATTGGCGTAACCGGGTGTCATTACTGCCGACGTGAATTACAATCTTACCGAATTTACGCTTAGCCTTAGCCAGCAGTTTCGAATTTCCTTCAATGTCGCCTGCTCTGGCCCCCGGAAGACAATTGACTATGGTTGCTGGTGTCGCTAACTTCACATTTCTCAAAACAGAGTCGCCAATAACCAGAGTTTGATCCTCGGCGGGTGTGTCGTCGAGTGGGGAAAAACGGTTAGAAATGTGAACGGGTTGGCGGTGTACACGGGGCTTCTGTTTAGGGCTACGCTTCCTCCTCACAGTCACCCAGTCAGCCTGCTTTCCCGGCTGCTCGGGATCTGCCAGGGGGTAACTAACGGCGGCTAAGAGATGATAATTGATTTTAGGAAAAAGCAGGATGTCATTTAGACGGTAGTTATTAATGGTCTGGCTGTGGAAATTGTACAGAAATATAAATACCTTGGGACCTTTATTGACAGTGGACTAACCTTGGAGCATCAGATTGACCAGGTATGTAAGAAAGCTCACCAACGTAGGTATTTTTACCGTAAACTTGGGCGTTTTAATGTGGACAGTACTTTATGAAGATGTTTTATTGAATCTGTTCTTACCTTTTCATTTATATGCTGGTATGGCTTTTTAACTTTGAAAAGCAAAAACAGTCTGCATCGTGTTGTAAATGAGTGCAGCAAGATGATGTTTCCTTAAATGACCTTTTCATCTACGTATATCTAAAAACAGATCCATTAAAAAGACCTGGTCAGTCTTGGATGATCCCAGTCAGCCTCTGTACCCAGAGTTCAAACTGCTTCCGTCTGGTCGTAGATTTATGTCCAATAGGTACAAGAACTGTTGTGTGGGCCGCTGAAGAGGAGGTACTGCTGGCCCACCACCACCAGAGGGCACCCTGCTTGAAGTGCGGGCTTCAAGCATGAGAGGGCGTCGGAGCAACAGAGAGTGACAGCTGTCACTCATCAACAGCACCAGCTGTCACTCATTCTACCATCACCATAAAAGCCGGACTGCAACTCCACCTCCCCGCCGAGAAATCAGCTACCACTCAGGTAACCTTCTCTGCTGTAAATTTCCAAGACTAAATATTGTTCTGTGTGCAGACGTTCATCCTGTGGATACAGTCTGTAGCTGGATTGGCGGATAGTGTGAGTTGCGACGTCTTCGCCTCCCACTCCTTCCAGGGAAGTGACTGACAAGAGCTGCACAGGTGATTCGGTTTCTGGAGGTGGTGGTTCTCCCTCCCGGAGGAACTGAGTACGGAGAGATTACTGGGTGTGTATCCACACACCCACCATTAACTGTTTCTGTTTCTGCCAGCAGTACCAGGTCTGACAGCTGGAGATGGTGGCCACCTGGGACCCAGGACTTGGCGGCTCCGGTGTTCTTCAGATCCGTTGGCGGTGGAGGCCGTGTGGGATCCGGCTCTTCTCTGGACAGACGTCTTCTATCCTCGAGCCTGCCCACACGTCACCTTGGGTATAATTGACTGTACTCGTCAACTGCAATTGTCTGTATTCCATTGTGCAATTCACAACATTAAATTGTTACTTTTTGGCTTAATCCATTGTCCGTTCATTAACGCCCCCTGTTGTGGGTCCGTGTCACTACACTTTCACAACAAGAACAGGATTTCTCGGCCAGCGTCATGGATCCCGAGGGGCGTCAACCATCGCTTGAACAGTCAATGGAAGAGCGAAGTGCACAGGCGCCAGCAGGAGGTGTGTTAGGTGAGCTGCAGCACATCATAACCGCTTTCACTGCTCGGTTGGACGTGGTAACCGAGCAGAACGTTATTCTCAATCGGAGGATGGAGGCTCTCACCACCCAGGTGGAAGTGCGCGCACAGGGCGCCGCTGCAGCACCTCCTCCTGCTGACCGAATGCCAGACATAGACATTCCAGTGGTCGTTCAACGAACCCCACCTCCTTCCCCTAAAGCATACATAAGCCCTCTGGAGCCGTACGGAGGTTGTGTCGAGACGTGCGCAGACTTCTTAATGCAGTGTTCGCTCGTCTTTTCACAGCGTCCCGTCATGTACGCGTCAGATGCTAGTCGGGTGGCTTACGTTATAAATCTGCTTCGAGGAGAGGCACGCGCCTGGGCTACGGCGCTCTGGGAGCAGAATTCACGGCTCCTAACGACATATACTGGGTTTGTGAGGGAGTTCAGACAGGTGTTCGACCACCCTCATAGAGGCGAGACCGCTTCAAGCGTGCTGCTGTCGATAACACAGGGGTGCCGGAGCGCAGCTAAGTATGCAGTCGACTTCCGCATCGCGGCAGCGCGAGCCGGCTGGAATGCTGTTGCGCTCCGCGCCGCCTTCGTAAACGGACTGTCTCTGGTCCTTAAGGAGCACCTGGTGGCGAAGGACGAGCTGCGGGATTTAGACAGGCTTATCGACCTGGTAATATGGTTAGACAACCGATTAACAGAACACCGACGGGAGCGAGACGAAGGGCGTGGTCAGGCACAAGCCGTCCCTCTTCCTCCTGGGTCTGAAAGGGAGCCGTCTTCCCCACGCTCCACAGCCAGGGTACTCCACGTGACGACAGTTCCCCCTGCTGCCGTTGTTAGGGAAACGAGCAGGGCCAAAATGAGATCAGATCAGAGACAAAGGAGGCTGATCCATGGGGAGTGTTTTCTCTGCAGCTCAACTGAGCACACACAGAAAAACTGCCCCAAACGGTCAATACAGCAGCACTCGTCCTTACAGACTGGGCTAAGGGTGGGTCATAATACTCACGCGGGGAAACCCCGACGATCTGCACGCATCCCAGTTACGATCCTGAGTGGGGATCTAACCCTTCACGCCCCATCACTGGTGGACACGGGGTCGGAGGGGAATCTGTTGGATAGCAGATGGGCAAAGGAGGTTGGGCTCCCTCTAGTGGCCTTACCATCACCATTTCCGGTACGGGCACTAGATGGCACCCTTCTTCCGCTAATCACACATCAGACACAGCCAGTGACATTGGTGGTGTCTGGAAATCACAGGGAGGAGATTGTGTTTTATGTAACACCTTCTACCTCCCGAGTGATTTTGGGTTTTCCATGGGTGTTAAAACACAATCCCCGGATTGATTGGCCGTCTGGGGTTGTAATGCAGAGGAGCGAAACCTGCCACTGGGAGTGTTTAGGATCCTCGGTGCCACCCGGTGTGACAGCTAAGGAGGAGGTTTTAGTCCCCCCCAATCTGGTGGCGGTGCCAGCTGAGTACCATGACCTTGCTGACGTCTTCAGCAAAGATCTGGCACTCACGCTGCCCCTGCACCGTCCGTACGATTGTGCCATTGATTTGATACCGGGCGCTGAGTACCCGTCCAGCAGGCTGTACAACCTCTCACGTCTGGAATGCGAATCAATGGAGACCTACATCCGGGACTCGTTAGCTGCCGGGTTGATCCAGAACTCCACCTCCCTGATGGGTGCTGGTTTCTTTTTTGTGGGCAAAAAAGACGGCGGACTCCGTCCATGCATTGACTACAGAGGGCTGAACGAGATCACGGTTCGCAACCGATACCCGTTACCTCTGTTGGATTCAGTGTTCACGCCCTTGCATGGAGCCCAAATTTTCACTAAACTGGATCTTAGGAATGCTTATCACCTGGTTCGGATCCGGGAGGGAGACAAGTGGAAGACGGCATTTAACACCCCGTTAGGTCACTTTGAGTACCTGGTCATGCCGTTCGGCCTCACCAATGCGCCTGCGACGTTCCAAGCGTTGGTTAATGATGTCTTGTGGGACTTCCTGCATCGGTTTGTCTTCGTATATCTGGACGATATACTCATCTTTTCTCCAGATCCTGAGACCCATGTCAAGCATGTACGTCAGGTCCTGCAGTGGTTGTTGGAGAACCGGCTGTTCGTGAAGGGCAAGAAGTGTGAGTTCCACCACTCTTCTTTGTCCTTCCTGGGGTTCATAATCTCCTCCAACTTCATCGCCCCTGATCCGGCCAAGGTTGCGGCGGTGAGAGATTGGCCCCAACCAACAAGCCGTAGGAAACTGCAACAGGTCCTCGGCTTTGCAAATTTCTACAGGAGGTTCATTAAGGGCTATAGTCAGGTAGTTAGCCCCCTGACAGCCCTGACCTCCACTAAAGTTCCCTTCACCTGGTGGGATCGGTGCGAAGCCACCTTAAGGGAGTTGAAATGCCGGTTCTCGACTGCACCAGTCCTGGTTGCAGCCTGATCCAAATTGCCAGTTTATAGTTGAAGTGGATGCCTCTGACTCAGGAGTAGGAGCCGTGCTGTCCCAGAGCAGGGAGTCCGATAAGATTCTCCACCCTTGTGCCTATTTTCCCGCAGGTTGACCCCGGCTGAAAGGAACTATGACGTCGGCACTCGAGAACTTCTGTCGGTGAAAGAGGCTCTGGAGGGAGCGACGGTACCATTCATGGTTTTCACGGACCATCGGAACCTGGAGTACATCCGGACCGCCAAGCATCTGAACCCCAGGCAAGCCCGCTGGTCACTGTTCTTCGGGCGTTTTGACTTGATCAGATCACATCAGATCAGATCACCAGATCACATACTGCCCTGGGACTAAGAATCAATGATCCGTCGCCCTGTCCCGGGTGCACGAAGAGGAAGCCAAGGCCAAGACCCAACGGAAACCATCATCCCCGAGTCCACTGTCGTGGCCACCCTCACCTGGGACGTGGAGAAGACCGTCCGGGAGGCCCTGGCATGGAACCCGGACCCGGGGACCGGCCCGAAGGACAGATTGTACGTCCCACCAGAGGCCAGAGCTGCGGTTTTGGACTTCTGTCACGGTTCCAAGCTCTCCTGCCACCCGGCGGTGCGAAGAACCGTGGCAGTGGTCCGGCAGCGCTTCTGGTGGGTGTCTATGGAAGCCGACGTCTGGGACTACGTCCAGGCCTGTACCACCTGCGCCAGGGGCAAGGTGGACCATCATAAGACCCAAGGTCTCCTCCAGCCTTTACCGGTGCCTCATCGCCCCTGGTCCCACATCGGCCCGGACTTCATCACGGGCCTCCCGCCGTCCCAGGGCATGACCACCATCCTCACGATAGTGGACCGGTTCTCCAAGGCGGCCCACTTCGTGGCCCTCCCGAAGCTCCCGATGGCCCAGGAGACTGCAGACCTCCTGGTCCACCACGTCGTGCGTCTGCATGGGATCCCGAACGATCGTCTCTGATCGTGGTCCTCAGTTCTCCTCTCAAGTCTGGAGGAGTTTCTGCAGGGAACTGGGGGCCACCTTGAGTCTCTCATCCGGGTACCATCCTCAGATGAACGGACAGGCAGAGCGGGCGAACCAGGACTTGGAGCAGGCCCTCCGCTGCGTGACCTCCACGCACCCGACGGCCTGGAGCCACCATCTGGCCTGGATCGAGTACGCCCACAATAGCTAAGTCTCATCTGCCACCGGCCTCTCCCCGTTTGAGGTGTGTTTGGGGTGCCAGCCCCCATTGTTCCCGCTCATGGAGGGAGAGGTTGGGGTGCCCTCGGTCCAGGCCCACCTCAGAAGGTGTTGTCGGGTGTGGCGTACTGCCCGTTCTGCCCTGCTCAAAGCCCGGACGAGGGCCAAGGCCCATGCAGACCGCCGGCGTTCCCCGGCCCCTGCATACCAGCCCGTGCAGGAGGTTTGACTGTCGACCAAGGACATCCCTCTTCAGGTTGAGTCCCAAAAACTCAAGGACAGGTTTATTGGACCATTTCCTATCCTGAAAGTCCTCAGTCCGGCAGTGAAGCTGAAGCTGCCAGCTTCACTGCAGATTCATCCTGTTTTCCATGTGTCACGCCTCAAGCCCTACCACACTTCACCACTCTGCACCCCTGGACCTGCGCCGCCTCCTGCCCGGATCATCGATAGGGAGCCGGCATGGACCGTGCGTCGGCTCCTGGTCGTCCGTCAGAAGGGTCGGGAGTTCCAGTACCTGGTGGACTGGGAGGGGTACGGACCTGAGGAACGCTCCTGGGTGAAGAGGAGCTTCATCCTGGACCCGGCCCTCCTGACCGATTTCTACACCCGACACCCTGACAAGCCTGGTGGGGGGGGGGGGGGGGGGTCCTGTTGTGTGGGCCGCTGAAGAGGAGGTACTGCTGGCCCACCACCACCAGAGGGTGCCCTGCTTGAAGTGCGGAACAACAGAGAGTGACAGCTGTCACTCGTCAACAGCACCAGCTGTCACTCATTCTGCCATCACCATAAAAGCCGGACTGCAACTCCACCTCCCCGCCGAGAAATCAGCTACCACTCAGGTAACCTTCTCTGCTGTAAATTTCCAAGACTAAATATTGTTCTGTGTGCAGACGTTCATCCTGTGGATACAGTCTGTAGCTGGATTGGCGGATAGTGTGAGTTGCGACGTCTTCGCCTCCCACTCCTTCCAGGGAAGTGACTGACAGGAGCTGCACGGGTGATTTGGTTTCTGAAGGTGGTGGTTCTCCCTCCCGGAGGAACTGAGTATGGAGAGATTACTGGGTGTGTATCCACACACCCACCATTAACTGTTTCTGTTTCTGCCAGCAGTACCAAGTCTGACAGCTGGAGACGGTGGCCACCTGGGACCCAGGACTTGGCGGCTCCGGTGTTCTTCAGATCCGTTGGCGGTGGAGGCCGTGTGGGATCCGGCTCTTCTCTGGACAGACGTCTTCTATCCTCGAGCCTGCCCACACGTCACCTTGTGTATGATTGACTGTACTCCTCAACTGCAATTGTCTGTATTCCGTTGTGCAATTCACAACATTAAATTGTTACTTTTTGGCTTAATCCATTGTCCATTCATTACCGCCCCCTGTTGTGGGTCCGTGTCACTACACTTTCACAACAAGAACTCTTTTATACCCACTGTCATTAGGTTTTTAAACAATATCACGAGTGGTTTTTCACTAGGTTTTCTTATTACTGTATGTTGTATTTTTATGTCTACTGTTTGGTGAGTTTTCATGCCATATTTAAGATCATGTTATGTTTAAGTTTATGTATGTATGAATGTGTTCTATCTGCTGGCTGCACAACAAATTGCCCCATTGGGGATAATAAAGACACCTTGATACCACTACCTTTTTATAAAAAAAGCATTCATGATAGGAGGAAGACATCTGCAGCACGCAGGCTTTGCCTCGACTATGATGCATTTAGGTGTCATAAAGCAAATGCCTGTTTTCCATTCGAGCAATGGAAAATAATGTTCTCATTTGTATGTTGGAATGTTCCACTCATCTCTGCTTTCAACGCATGCAGATATTCTTACATTGCACTTAAACATGCATCCATATAATAAAAGGTAAGTGGCCTCTGTGTGTTTGATTACCCAGAGCATCAACTGTAACCCAGAAAGAGCAAACTTTCATCAGTAATTTTTGAAAAGAATGTCTGTTTATGTTGCAGTTCCACAATAAGATGCTTTTCAAAATAAAAGCATGTGAGGTTGCTGCAGACCTGACAGAATTTATCAGTCTGTCCATCCTCTAACATTCCAGACAGGAACTTCAGAAAAGCTTATTGATGACAAGAATTAAGTTTAGAAATTTAAGCATAACTGAGAACAGATTCAACCTTCAATAAAGACTTTTACAAAAGCAAAGACATTTCTCTATCTAAATATTTGAAAAATGTAGCAGAAGTGTAAACATATTTTCCCCCAAACTCAGCTGTCATCTGTATATAGTACAAACGACCACATCTGGAACCCCTGGTTCCCCACGGGTGAACAGCCTAGTTAGTAGTGTAATATTCTAAACTTCTATCTCAGAGTACAGACTTTTGATTATGCATAAACCCTCAAATGCTTTTTGTTTCATTTCAATTCCATTATCGTGGTGCACAAAGATTTTTTTAATGTGTGGTTGTCCGAATACTTATGAACCCAGCTGTAAATGCACATACTCACAGACAGCATAGAATGCTGAGCGTGCAGCGTGTGACTGATGATGAAAAACAGCATTCAAGCATTGTGCCTGCAATACACATGGCCAAGTTAATAAACCACAACAATTAAAAAATGATATTTTAGTTAAAGGTAACTGCAGGATGAGTGGAACCCAACAGGGATTTTTAGCTGCTGTAACATCACTGGGCTGCAACTTAAAAGTGCACAAACAGGGATTAAAGATGGCTTTTATTTAGGATTCAATCCTTAACGTCCAGCGTGATAGTAACACGGAACAAAAGCAAAAAAGGCAGTAGGGGGGCGTTAACATCCTGGTGGAGTTTCAAAGCCTCATTTTCAGTTGCCAGCTGGCCATCCTAACTGAAAACCTGAAAGTTCGAGTGGAGTTTAGTCAAGGACAAGTGGGCGCTCAAACATCTCAGTTTTCCCTCGTTCATCTCTCCTGGTGACACAATTGAGAAACTACTATTTTTCTTTTAAACTCCGGTAAGACTGAAATGATGGTTCTTGGTCCAGTGAGACATCGGCATCAATTTGACCAGTTAACACTCAGCCTAGGCTCGTGTGTCATACATCACACTGACAAAGTGAGGAACCTTGGGGTAATTTTTGATCCTTCGTTGTCTTTTGGCCTCCACATTAGAAATATTACTAGGACTGCTTTCTTCCACCTGCAAAATATAGCAAAGATTCATCCCATCCTGTCTATGGCTGATGCTGAGACCCTGATCCATGCATTTATCTCTTCTAGATTGGACTACTGCAATGTTCTATTTTCCTGTTTACCGCAGTCTAGCGTGAGGGGTCTCCAATTGGTTCAAAACACGAAGCAGAAAGTTTGACCACATTACACCCATTTTGGCATCTCTTCACTGGCTTCCTGTCCCAGTGAAATCAGATTTTAAGATTCTGCTACTAACCTATAAAATTATTCATGGACTGGCACCTCCCTACCTAGCTGACCTAATTAAACCTTACGTACCGGCCCGGGCTTTACATTCTCAGGGTGCAGGACTACTTTGTGTCCGTAAGGTGAATAAGACGTCTGTGGGTCACAGAGCTTTCTCTTATCATGCCCCTGTTCTGTGGAATGATCTTCCTGCTTCAATAAAACAGTCAGATTCTGTGGAGATTTTCAAGTCCAGACTTAAGACGCACTTATTTTCCCTTTTATATGTCTAGCATACTGGTACAGTTTTGTTTTACGCTTTTTACTCTTTTGATTCATTTTATTAGTAATTGGAGCGGGCTGCGGCCTCAACCTTACCTAAATTCTGGGTCTTTTAGTGAAGCTTAGGGCTAGTGGCCGGCGATCACCTTAGTATTTCTCTGTATTTCTTGTTTTTTAATTCTGACAAATTATACAGTATTTCTTGTCTTTCTGATGCCCGATTGTTTTTTCTCTCTGTTTAAGGTGCAGCTCCATCCAGAGATGGGAGTTGTGTTCATGACCCTCCTGTCCTGTGCACCAATAGCATTTCTTGTATATTCGTCCGTGAATTGTTCTGTGAATTGTTCTGTAATTTATGTTTTGTAGCATGGCCCAAGCAGAGGGTCACCCCTTTGAGTCTGGTCTGCTTGAAGTTTCTTCCTCAGAGGGAGTTTTTCCTTACCACTGTTGCTCTGGGGGTTGGTAAGGTTAGACCTTACCTGTGTGAAGTGCTTTGAGGCAACTCTGTTGTGATTTGGCGCTATATAAATGAAAATAAATTGAAATTGAAATTGAAATTGAGAAAAACACTTCATGTGTTGTTGCGATTGAATGACCTTGCGCTTGTTTGTAGCTGACAGCCTTTGAAGCAATCAGCAGGCGAAGCCGGGGACTTTGATTCTGAGGATGTCAGGGTTTCTTTTTTTCCAGCTACACTCAATAACAGCAGATTAAGATTCCCCAGAGAGTGCCACATGCACCGTTTGTCTTTCATTTTTCCCTTAAAGAGTACTCGCGCTTTTTACCGTCACTCAATTAGCAGCACGCAGCCTTCATTAATGCCTGCTGATTTTCACTAATTGCACCTTTAATCGACCCTTATTATGGACACAGTCTGATATCCACTCGCCGCTCCTCCTCAGTGTCGGACACGTTCTCCACAATGTTCCACTTTTTCTTTCAGGTCACTTACGGCCTTTTAGCTCACCTTTCAAAGTAATTATGAACCTTTGTGTGGAGCTTTAAAGTCACACAGTGAAATCGTTTCTCCCTCTGCGCTAAGCCTGATCAAACTCAATGCAAACTATTTAACGGAGAGGATTTTACTCTTTAAATCCAGTGATTAAGGAAAGTGGTATTAAAAAGGATCGGCTGAACAATGAGCTGAGGAATGATTTGGATGGTTTGGTCGGGCTGGATGGCAGAACGGGCCGTTAGAGGGACAACGAGACATGAAATGACTGCTTTGTTTCACTTAAAGTAGCAATGCTGCCTTCAAGATGACGGAAAACTCGGAGGAATAAAAACCCATGTTGGAAACATTTGTGTTCTGAAAACTTTACTTAAGAGTTTATTTTATTAAATAAATTGCAGTAAATCTGAAGTATATTTGTAAGTTTATTTGTAATTCTAATCCAGTTACATTTTTTCTGCGAATCTGATTAAGTGTGTGAGATTTCAGATCGTATAATATTGGGGTAACGGTGGCAAAATATTCAACGTTTCACATTTGGATGTATTACTCCGCGCCCTGACCGGTGTTCTGACGAGATGTCATTCCTGTTGAATATTATTCCTGTCCTCCACGCAATTATGCATGTGCAATACTGTTGGGATGCGGAACTGTCAATTTATGCAACAAGATGCACAATTTGACAGAACACCAGCTGCGCGTGCTGCTAGCTGATAGCGCTGTTAGCTGAGAACAAGAGAAAGTCGCGTACCGCCGCCGCCGCCAAAATGGGTGAATTTAAGCGACCGCATGAAAGTACTGATGTGGATTGTGACACAGAATTACTGTTTCATATTTGATGGAGTTGATAGATTTTCACATTTGATGATTACTCCACGCCCTGACCGCTGTTGGAGTGATGTTGCCTCACGGTAAGCTTCACCGACTGAATTACCTACAGAAAAATAAACTGTGCAAATGATGGAATTGGATTAGAATGGGAATAACCCCCTTGTGTCTGATGATTTGCAGACGTTCAAGCTGTTATATGGTCGCAAATAGCCATAAAGCTCAATTTGCGACCGTACGAGGTCTGTCAATAAAGTATAGGTCCTTTTTATTTTTTTCAAAAACTATATGTTGGGGAAGCGTAATGACACGGACCCACAACAGGGGGCGCAAATGAACGGTCAGTGGGTAGTCAAATAAATACAATTTATTGTGGCAAATGTGCACAACAGGTCGAATACTATTTTTAGACAGTCAATTACAAATATCAACAGGTGACGTGTGGGCAGGTCTGAGGGTAGGAGACGCCTATCCAGAGAAGAGCCGGGGCCCACAAGGTTCCGCCGCCAACGAAGACCTGCAGCAAACCGAAGCCGCCAAGTCCCGAGTCCCCAGGTGGCCTCTACTTCAGCTGTCAGATCCGGTACTGCTGGCAGGAACAGAAGACAGGTTAATGGTGGGTGTGTGCACACCCAGCAGAACAATCAGCAATTCAGTTCAGTTCCTTTTGTGGGAGAATCTCCACCTCCGACACAAAAACACAGTACTGCAGAGCCTGAGAGCTACTTATCCATTTTGGTGTGAGGGGTGAAGAATGTCACTCATACACGGACCACAAAACTCAGCACCAGCTGAAAGCAGTCACCAGGATCTCCTGCAAACACTCAGAAAAAGATCACGTGCGTACGGCACAGTCAAAAATGGCTGAGAGGTTACCTGAGTGGTAAACTGATATCTCGGCAGAGATGTGGTGTCTCCTCCAGTCTTATATGGGATGGGATGATGATGAGAGATTTCTGACAGCTGGTAGTCCTGGCTCCTGGGTGGTGATTGCGCCCTCTGGTGTCTGAAACCCGACTACAGGCAGGGCGCCCTCTGGCGTTGGCCAGCAGTACCTCCTCTTTGGGCGGCCCACATAACACTATATGGATTTCATTCATATGTTTTTACGTCAGACATGCTTGAACCCTTGTGCGCATGCGTGACTTTTTCCACGCCTGTCGGTGACGTCATTCGCCTGTGAGCACTCCTTGTGGGAGGAGTAGTCCAGCCCCTCGTCGGAATTCCTTTGTCTGAGAAGTTGCTGAGAGACTGGCGCTTTGTTTGATCAAAATTTTTTCAAAACCTGTGAGGCACATCGAAGTGGACACGGTTCGAAAAATTCAGCTGGTTTTCGGTAAAAATTTTAACGGTTGATGAGAGATTTTGAGGTGATACTGTCGCTTTAAGGACTTCCCACGGAGCGGGACGTCGCGCAGCGCTCCCAGGCGCCATCGTCAGCCTGTTTCAAGCTGAAAACCTCCACATTTCAGGCTCTATTGATCCAGGACGTCGTGACAGAACAGAGAAGTTTCAGAAGAAGTTGGTTTCAGCATTTTATCCGGATATTCCACTGTTAAAGGAGGTTTTTTAAATGAAAGATGTGCGGACGGATTGCAGCGTCGGCTCGCAGCCCCTGCGATGCTCCGCCACAGAAAAAACACCTCCGTGTTGACAACCATTTGTAAAATCCAGGCGGCTTTTGATGGCTTTCAGTGGAGTGAGTATATGAGAAATTGTTTAACAGCTGGACATGTTCCAACTTGTTCTTAAGGCTTCCAACGGAGGTGTTTTTCCTGTGGCGGAGCGAGCCGACACTGCAATCCGCCTGCGCGTCTTTCATTAAAAAAATCTCCTTTAACAGTGGAATATCCGGATAAAATGCTGAAACCAACTTCTTCTGAAACTTCTCTGTTCTCTCACGATGTCCTGGATCAATAGAGCCTAAAATGTGGAGGTTTTCAGCTTGAAACAGGCTGACGACGGCGCCTGGGAGCGCTGCGCGACGTCCCGCTCCGTGGGAAGTCCTTAAAGCGACAGTATTACCTCAAAATCTCTCATCAGCCGTTAAAATTTTCACCGAAAACCAGCTGAATTTTTCGAACCATGTCCACTTCGATGTGCCTCACAGGTTTTGAAAAAATTTTGATCAAACAAAGCGCCAGTCTCTCAGCAACTTCTCAGACAAAGGAATTCCGACGAGGGGCTGGATGACTCCTCCCACAAGGCGTGCTCACAGGCGAATGACGTCACCGACAGGCGTGGAAAAACTCACGCATGCGCACGAGGGTTCAAGCATGTCTGACGTAAAAACATATGAATGAAATCCATATAGTTTTTGAAAAAAATAAAAAGGACCTATACTTTATTGACAGACCTCGTATAACCAGCATGAATGTCCGCAAATCAGACACAACAGGGTTATTCCCTAAGTGTAGTAGTTCATCCTTCTTGGGACTAAAGTGGTCCATATTTTAGTTTATGAATCAGAATCAGAATCACCTTTATTGTCATTGTAATTTGCATTACAAAAAGATTTGAGTGCAACTCCAAAAAGGTGCTTTCCGTGGTGCGAGTAATTTTTAGCCAATATAAAAGATAGTGACATTTAACGGTAAATTATTCAGAGTATATCTACAACTAATATAGACATAAGGTAAAATAAAATAAAATAAAATGTGGACCAAGTAAAATGTAAAACAAGAATTATATACAATTGTGGAAACTGTGGATTAGAGTGATTTGTTATTGTTCAGTGCAGTGATCGCTCTGGGTAGAAAGCTGTCCCTGAGTCTTTTTATGACAGTGTACATTTAAGTACGGTATATGAATAATAAACTGTGAGTGCACAACTTTTATTTTACAGTGCACTACATTTGAACTTATAGGTAGTAGTTGTACACTTGTAGCCCACTTTTTACTTTATGAAAGTACACTTGCCCCCAGGGGCACCGCAAGGGATTTTGGGCCCTATGAAAAGAAATCTTACTGGGTCTCCGTATATCCAGCCTCCAGGCCGGTGGGAACCTTTGATACTCTTTTCAATAAAACTATGTATTTTAATGATATTTTTGACTATCATTCCCATATGTCAGGTTTTACCCCTGGACCTGCCCAGAATCTGGTTTTGTCCCCCACTCTCCGTCCATTTCCCTGTCTTGGTCCTTCTGTTTAGCTCTGAGTGTTTATTTTCTGTTTCTTCCACTTTGGTCTTGGTTTTATGATCTGTTACACTTCAGTCACGTTAAGTTCTGTTCTAGTTTAGTCTCTGCTTTTTATTTAGTCATACTGTGTCATCACATTAGGTTTTGAGGATTATCTGTTACACTGCAGCCACTTATTGAGTTCTGTTCTAGTTTAGTCTTCATCCTTTACTTTCTGGTTATTCAGTCACTGTCTTGAGCACATGTGTAAATCAGGGTTTTCTGTACACTCCTGCCACATGTTGAGTTCTCATCTAGTTTAGATCCAGCCTTTAATTTTCTGTTCTGTTTCTGCCTTTGTTTATTCTGTTTCCCACATTTGTATTCTTGGTATCATTATTTCCTAATTGTTTAACATTTGTTCTGTCACTGTCATATTCCTCTTTTTTCTGCTTTTGTCTGACACGCCCACCTGTCACTCCACTCTTGTCTCACTCAGCCACTCCTTTCCTGCACCTGCATCTCATCACGCCCTGATTATCCTCTGCTTTTAAACCCCTTGTCTTCCACAGCTCACTGCTAGTTCGTTGTGCATATTGCCTCGTTCCAAGTCTCTTGTGTTTTCTGCCATAGCCTGTTTTTCTTGCCGTGTATGACCTTCGCCTGATTTGACCTTGCCTTTTGCCTGAGCCAGTTAACCTGCTTCTCTGTGCCTGAACCCTGCTTGTTTTTTGACTCCGCTTTTGCCTCCTCCGAAACACCTGTTTGCCCGTGCTGGAATTCTGCTCGTTACTGACCACGCCGCCGCCTCATGACTGTCTGTACCTCCACCTGCCTGCTTGTGACCCTGTGTATGGACCAGAGCCTGTTTTTTGAATTAAACCTTTTTCTAAATCCGTCCTCTGAGCCATGAGTCTGCATTTGTGTCCACCCGCCTGTCGTGCCAAGTCCTCACAGTTCCTGACACCATATCTGTGAAAAGAAAAACTTTTGACAGTTACTTGGTAAGAGAAGCACTAAAAATACAATGAAATTCATTTACAGTATTTGCTGCAAGACTGATACTCTGGATTGACAAAAATACATATATGAGGGTATATATGGTTGTTGCTCTTTAATCTTCTGATTTCCAGAAAATGTAAACATTTCTCTGATTGGCTTGAGAGCAAGCACCCCATCTGCATGCAGTAGAAATGTTCTCTGTTCCTACTGCAAAGCAGGGGGATGAGAGTCCCAAACTACTAACCAAACATTCAGTTTCAATTTATTTCCTTTATATAGCGCCAAATCACAACAGAGTTGCCTCAAGGAGCTTCACACAGGTAAGGTCTAACCTTACCAACCCCCAGAGCAACAATGGTAAGGAAAAACTCCCTCTGAGGAAGAAACCTCAAGCAGACCAGACTCAAAGGGGTGACCCTCTGCTTGGGCCATGCTACAAACATAAATTACAGAAATAATTCACAGAACAATTCACGGATAAATATACAAGAATTGCTGTTGGACAGGAGGATCGCCAGCACAAACACAACTCCCATCTCTGGATGGAGCTGCACCTTAAACAGAGAAAAAACAGAATCAGGCATCAGAAAGACAAAAAATACTGTATAATTTGCCAGCATTAATCAACAAGAAAAACTGAAGAAATACTAAGGTGATCGCCGGCCGCTAGCCCTAAGCTTCACTAAAAGACCCAGAATTTAGGTGAAGTTGAGGCCGCGGCCCACTTCAATTATAAAATGAATTAAAAGAGTAAAAAATGTAAAACAAAACTGCACCAGTATGCTAGCCATATGAAAGGGAAAATAAGTGCATCTTAAGTCTGGACTTGAAAGTCTCCACAGAATCTGATTGTTTTATTGACGCAGGAAGATCATTCCACAGAACAGGGGCACGATAAGAGAAAGCTCTGTGACCCACAGACGTCTTATTCACCTTACGGACACAAAGTAGTCCTGCACCCTGAGAATGTAAAGCCCGGGCCGGTACGTAAGGTTTAATTAGGTCAGCTAGGTAGGGAGGTGCCAGTCCATGAATAATTTTATAGGTTAGTAGCAGAACCTTAAAATCTGATCTCACTGGGACAGGAAGCCAGTAAAGAGACGCCAAAATGGGTGTAATGTGGTCAAACTTTCTGCTTCGTGTCAAAAGTCTGGCTGCAGCATTCTGAACCAATTGGAGACCCCTAATGCTAGACTGCGGTAAACCAGAAAATAGAACATTGCAGTAGTCCAATCTAGAAGAGATGAACGCATGGATCAGGGTCTCAGCATCAGCCATAGACAGGATGGGACGAATCTTTGCTATATTTCGCAGGTGGAAGAAAGCAGTCCTAGTAATATTTCTAATATGGAGACCAAAGGACAACGAAGGATCAAAAATTACCCCAAGGTTCCTCACTTTGTCAGTGTGATGTATGGCACACGAGCCTAGGCTGAGTGTTAACTGGTCAAATTGATGCCGATGTCTCACTGGACCAAGAACCATCATTTCAGTCTTATCAGAGTTTAAAAGTAGGAAGTTTCTAGACATCCAACTTCTCACTGATGCAAGGCAATCTTCTAAGGATTTTATGTGAACGAGATTACAAACAGTTATCGGCATATATAACTGCATAGCAGTGAAAGGTAATCACAAAATGCCGCAATATGTGCCCAAGGGGTGCTATATAAAGGGAGAAAAGCAGGGGGCCTAAGACAGACCCCTGGGGAACCCCAAATTTCATGTCACTAAGGTTAGAGGTAGTGTTACTGTACAAAACACAGTGAGAACGACTGGCCAAGTATGATGTCAGCCATGCAAGGGCACTCCCAGTAATCCCAAAATAATTTTCCAGCCTATCAAGTAGAATATGATGATCCACTGTATCAAATGCAGCACTGAGATCTAACAGCAACAGAACTGTAGTGGTGTCCGAATGGATTGTAAGCAGAAGATCATTCATCACTTTAGTGAGAGCTGTTTCTGTGGAATGATATTTTCTAAAAGCAGACTGCAGCGGCTCAAAGAGATTATTCTCAGTAAGATAGTCTACAAGCTGCCGTGACACCACTTTTTCCAGAATTTTAGAGCAAAATGATAGATTTGATATCGGCCAAACATTATATTTCCATGATAGCTGATGCTTTTTAAACCATTAAAATTGTTCTGAAATAAATACAGACTCTAGGTGTTTTTTTATTTCAGAACAGTTTTTTATTCTTTAATGTTTATTTTCCATAATAATCAATTAATTCAACACTGCTCACTTCCTTCCTCAGGGGATACTTGTGCTTTTTTGGGGGGTGGACTGACATATGGCTGCTGCTGCTTTTGACGTGTCTGTTCAGAACATGCATCATTTTTTGAGCAGAGCAGCTTGACCGTTTAAACGTTTGCCTACATTGATTATTTAACTAAAACAACAGTGAAATGCATAAATCCAGAGTTTTCATCAGAAATGGGAGCTAATATGGGGAGAAATGTGAGCTAGCTCATAAACTATGGACAAAGTTAGGAACAGACAACAGGCTAATATTCCAGAACTTTCCATCACATGAACCACTAACAAACCCACCTTGCCAATGAAAGAACTGTGTGATATACTGCCAACCCTTTGCTTCTTTCTCCTTTTCACTTTTTTCTTTTCTTTTTTGTTTCCTGAGCTCTGAGACATCCTGTCATCTGCTCCTCTACTCACTGTCTGTGAAAAGTTTCTGCAGCTGTCTGATGGAAAAGGTGACTGAACCATTTTACATAAATATACGTTGGTGGGTGGGGGGTGGGGGGGGGGGGGTTGAGAAGTGTTTCCAAAACAAATAACTTAGTGTTACCAATACACTGTAAATAAAATATATGTGTGATTGTAAGTTTCTTACTGAGTATCATATTATTTTGTCAGTATTATAATTGTATTAGGGGCCTCTCTGGGCCCCTGTCAATCATGGGCCCCAAGAATCATTCTCCTTATTCTCCCCTTTTTGGCACCCCTGCTTGCCCAAGAAACCTTAGGGCTTTTCTAGTCTAACAGCAATCTGAACCAAGGACACTCTGGCAAACCAGAAGACTAGACGCTTAGAATACTTCGATTTTCAATGCGTTCTCATCAATATACGAGGTCTGTTAGAAAAGTACCGAACCTTTTTATTTTTTTCAAAAACCTGATGGATTTGAATCACGTGTGCTTGCATGAGCCAACCTTGAACCTTCGTGTGCATGCGTGATTTTTTTCACGTCTGTCGGTTGCGTCATTTGCTTGTAAGCAGCCTTTGTGTGAGGATGGGTGGAGTCTCTCGTCATTTTTTCTTTTCAAGGAAATGATGGAATGACTGGAGCAGCGCGACTGCATCAAATTTTGCCACAAACTGGGCGACAGTCAGTTGGAAACCATTCGGAAGATTCAGACGGCTTTCGGTGACGATCCTATGGGCATCACACAGATTAAGGAGCGGTACAACCGGTTTAAAGACATCCGCACAACGGTGGAGGGCATGCCGCGCTCCGATCGGCATTAACACGCTGAAATGACTGGATCATTTCCAAAGTGAACGCTGTGGAGATGTGGGACCGTCGTGTGATTATCTGAGAAATTGCGGAAGAGGTGGACATCAGCACTTTTTCGGCACATTCCACTGTGAAAGAAGATTTTGCCATGAAAAGAGTGGCGGCGGAATTCATTGGCACAAAGCTAATGGCGCAGCAAAAGCAGCGTGTTGAAGCCTCACAGGACATGTTGTGGCATGTCCACCTCGTCCACAATTTCTCGGATAGTCACATGACTGAAAAGCCACCGAAAGCCTTCTGAATCTTCCGAATGGTGCAAGAGGTGGACATGCCACAATGTCCTGTGAGGCTTCAACACAGAGCTGCTTTTGCTGCGCCATCAGCTTCGTGCTGATGAATTTCGTCGCCACTCTTTTCATGGCAAAATCTTCTTTCACGGTGGAATGTGCTGAAAAAGTGCTGATGTCCACCTCTTCCGCAATTTCTCGGATAATCACACGACGGTCCCACATCACCACAGCATTCACTTTGGAAATGATCCGGTCGTTTCAGCATGTTGATGGCCGATCGGAGCCCGGTGTGCTCTCCACCATTGTGCGGATGTCTTTAAACCAGTTGTACCGCTCCTTAATCTGTGTGATGCCCAAAGGATCGTCACCGAAAGCCGTCTGAATTATACGAATGGTTTCCACCTGGCTGTTGGCCAGTTTGTGGCAAAATTTGATGCAGTCGCGCTGCTCCAGTCGTTCTGCCATTTCCTTGCAAAGAAAAAAAATTACAAGAGACTCCACCCATCCTCACACAAAGGCTGCTTACAAGCAAATGACGCAACCGACAGGCGTGAAAAAAATCACGCATGCGCATGAAGGTTCAAGGTTGGCTCATGCGAGTACACGTGATTCAAATCTATCAGGTTTTTTAAAAAAATAAAAGGTCCGATACTTTTCTAACAGAGCTCGTACACTTAGTATACTTAGGTTTCTCTGCGTACTTGTCAGGATACACTTAGTATACTTAGATGTTCGCTGTGTACTTGTCAGTATACACTTAGTATACAAAGATGTTTCTGCATACTTGAAACTATACACTTTATATAGTTAGACTTTTCTGCGAACTTGTTAGTGTACACTTTGTACAGTTAGATATTTCTGTGCACTTCTCAGTATACACTTAATAAACTTTGATTTTATTGACAAACAATCTGAATCTGAATCACCGCCAAAGTTCAGTGGAGTCTTCCATGGCCTACTATCTATCTGTGGTTCAAATCTGGTGAGAATCTGTGAAGTAGTTTTGATGTTATTCTTCAAAGCCTATACGAAGTGAAATCGTGATCCATAATCTGGATCCGCATCAGGATCACCTCCAAAATTTAATGGAGTCTTCCAATCCCTAATATCTATCTGTGGTGAAAATTTCATCAAAATCCATGCAGTATTTTTGAAGTAATCATGCTAAAAGTTAGATAAGTAAATAAATAAAAAAATAAATAAACGCTGATTATTTTAATACATTCTTAGCGGACATAAAAAACAATACAGACCAGGAATCTGCTTTCTACTTACACACACACACACACACACACACACACACACACACACACACACACACACACACACACACACACACACACACACACACACACACACACACACACACACACACACACACATTATGGATCATGTGAGGACATGTTAATCTCATTTCTCATGTTTGCACCACGTATTCATTCAGCTAAAAACCTCTTTGGATGCCTCTGACTAGAACAACAACCCATTTGCTGCCATTTACTGAACTAGAATGCCTGAGAAAACATGCTTTTTCCTACACTGTGCAGAGAATTCAAATAAGATGCTCAAACATTTAGAAATCGTTTCTCTTTTTGTTCACTGGAGTGTGAAGCTCAGATTTACTATTCTCTTCATATTCACTTTAAATGGGCCCAAACCCCGGGGCTCAGAGTCTCTTTCTCAGTGAGATATGACAATTATTCTGAAAACGGATTGTATTTTTCACTTAGCTGTAAAGGATTTTTAGACTGAAAGGGTCACTGTTATATTAATAGCGATACAGAGGTACAAATACAGTGTATCTGGAAAGTATTCACAGAGCTTCACTTTTTTCACATTTTGTTATGTTACAGACTTATTACAAAATGGAGTAAATACATTTTTCCCTCAAACCTTTACTCACAACACCCCATAATGATCTTCTTATTCTTCTTTGTCTTTCGGCTGTTCCCGTTAGGGGTCGCCACAGCAGATCAATCGTTTCCATCTCACCCTGTCCTCTGTATCTTCCTCTGTCACACCAACCACCTGCATGTCCTCTCTCAGCACATCCATGAACCTCCTCTTTGGTCTCCCTCTTCTCCTCCTGCCTGGTGGCTTCATCCTCAGCATCCTTCTCCCTATATACCCTGGGTCCCTCCTCTGCACATGTCCAAACCATCTAAATCTCGCCTCTGTTGTGAAAGTGTAGTGACACGGACCCACAACAGGCGGCGCAAATGAACGGCCAATAGATGAGCCAAAAGGTAACAATTTAATGTTGTGAAATGTGCACAACGAACATACAGACAATCTCAGAATATAATTACAGTCAATCCACAAGGTGACGTGTGGGCAGGCTCGAGGATAGAAGACGTCTGTCCTGAGAAGAGCCGGAACCACACGATTTCTGCCGCCACTGAACCTGGTGAATACTGGAGCCGCCAAGTCCCGAATTCCCAGGTGATCACCGTCCCCGACTGTCGGATCTGGTACTGCTGGCGAGAACAAAGACAGTCAAGTGTGGGTGTGTGTACACCCCGTAACAACAGCGGTGGGAATGCCACCTCCACCTCTCACTCAATATGTGCTGCAGCGATCCCTCAGAGGAAAAAGAGTGCCGTCCTGCACAGCCTCCACAAACTTAGGACCGGTACTCCTGCAAACACTCACAATATACAGATATATTGTAAAACAAATGGCTGAGGATATTACCTCCAATGAAGTATGATATCTCGGCAACGAGGTGGAGATGACGTCTGGTCTTTATAGAGTGAGAGGATGTTGAGTAGATGGGTGACAGCTGTCAAGAGGTAATGAGTGACAGCTGTCACCCCCGGCTGCGTCCTTGGCGGCAGCGCCCTCTCGTGCCTGAAGCCCGCACTTCAGGCAGGGCGCCCTCTGATGGTGGGCCAGCAGTACCTCCTCTTCTGGCGGCCCACACACAACAGCCTCTCTGACTTTGTCTCCAAATCGTCCCACCTGAGCTGTCCCTCTGATATGTTCATTCCTAATCTTGTCCATTCTTGTCACTCCCAAAGAGAATCTCAACATCTTCAGCTCTGCCACCTCCAGCTCTGCCTCCTGTCTTTTTGTTAGTGCCACTGTCTCTAAACCATACAACATAGCTGGTCTCACTACTGTTTTGTAAACTTTCCCCTTCACTCTTGCTGATATTCTTCGGTCACAAATCACTCCTGCCACCTTTCTCCACCCACTCCACCCTGCCTGCACTCTCTTCTTCACCTCTCTACCACACTCTCCTTTACTTTGAACAGTTGACTCCAAATATTTAAACTCATCTACTTTCACCACTTCTACTCCTTGTAACTGCACTATTCCACTGGGCTCCCTCTCATTCACACACATGTACTCAGTCTTGCTTCTACTGACTTTCATTCCCCTTCTCTCCAAAGCATATCTCCACTTCTCCAGACTAGACTCAACTTGCTCTCTACTCTCACTACAGATCACAATGTCATCTGCAAACATCATAGTCCATGGGGACTCCTGTCTGATCTCATCTGTCAACCTGTCCATCACCACTGCAAACAAGAAAGGACTCAGAGCTGATCCTTGGTGTAATCCCACCTCCACCTTGAATGAGTCTGTCATTCCGACTGCGCATCTCACCGCTGTCACACTATTCTTGTACATGTCCTGCACTACCCTAACATACTTCTCTGCCACTCCAGACTTCCTCATACAATGCCACAACGCTTCTCTTGGCACCCTATCATAAGCTTTTTCTAAGTCCACAAACACACAATGTAACTCTTTCTGTCCTTCTCTGTACTTTTCCAACAGTATTCTCAGAGCAAACATTGCATCTGTAGTGCTCTTTCTCGGCATGAAACCATATTGCTGCTCACAGATCTTCACCTGTTTTCTAAGCCTAGCTTCTACTACTCTTTCCCATAACTTCATGCTGTGGCTGATCAGCTTTATGCCTCTGTAGTTACTGCAGCTCTGCACATCACCCTTGTTCTTGAAAATAGGAACCAGCACACTTCGTCTCCACTCCTCAGGCATCCTCTCACTTTCCAAGATTTTATTAAACAATCTGGTTAGAAACTCTACTGCCATCTCTCCTAGACATTTCCATGCCTCCATTGGAATGTCATCTGGACCAACTGCCTTTCCACTCTTCATCCTCTTCATAGCAGCCCTCACTTCTTCCTTGCTAATCTTTTTTACTTCCTGATTTACTCTCACCACATCATCCAGCCTTTTCTCTCGCTCATTTTCTTTATTCATCATCTCTTCAAAATATTCCCTCCACCTTCTCAGCACACACTCCTCACTTGTCAGCACATTACCATGTGCATCTTTTACCACCCTAACCTGCTGCACATCCTTTCCAGCTCTGTCCCTTTGTCTGGCTAATCGGTACAACAACGGGTAAACAACGGGTGTTTAACAACACCCCATAATGATAACATGAAAAATTTTTTGAACTTTTTGCAAATTTATTCCAAACAAGACATCTGCCAGTCTGCATCAAGATCATCTCCAAAATTCAGTGGAGTCTTCCATGGCCTAACATCTATCTGTGGTGCAAATTTCATAAAAATACGTGCAGTAGTTTTGATGTAATCCTGCTAAAAGTCAAATAAATAAACGCTGATGATTTTATGTCCTTGACAGAGGTAATAAAAAGAAAAATCGCGTGTACATAAGTATTCACACCCTTTGCTCAATACTTTGTTGATGCACCTTTGGCAGCAATTACAGCCTCAAGTCTTCTTGAATGTGATGCCACAAGCTTGGTGCACCTATCTTTGGGCAGTTTTGTTCTTTCCTCTTTGCAGCACCTCTCAAGCTCCATCAGGTTGAATGTGAAGCATCGGTGCACAGAAATTTTCAGATCTCTACAGAGATATTCAGTCAGATTCAGGTCTGGGCTCTGGCTGGGCCACTCAAGGACATTCACAGAGTTGTCCTGAAGCCACTCCTTTGATATCTTGGCTGTGTGCTTTGTGTCCTGCTGAAAGATGAACCATCACACCAGTCTGAAATCAAGAGCGCTCTGTAGCAGGTTTTCATCCAGGATGGCTCTGTACATTGCTGCATTCATCTTTCCCTCAAACCTGATTAGTCTCCCAGTTCCTGCTGCTGATAAACATCCCCACAGCATGATGCTGCCACCACCATGCTTCACAGTAGGGATGGTGCCTGGTTTCCTCCAAACATGACGCCTGGCATTCATACCAAAGAGTTCAATCTTTGTCTCATCAGATCAGAGAATTTTGTTTTTCATGGTCTGAGAATCCTTCAGGTGCCTTTTGGCAAAATCCAGGTGGGCTGCCATGTGCCTTTTACTGAGGAGTGGCTTCCGTCTGGCCACTCTACCATACAGGCCTGATTGGTGGATTGCTGCAGAGATGGTTGTCCTTCTGGAAGGTTCTCTTCTCTCCACAGAGGAATGCTGGAGCTCTGACAGAGTGAGCATCAGGTTCTTGGTCAACTCCCTGACTAAGGTCCTTCTCCCTCTGATTGCTCCGTTTAGACTGGGGGCCAGGTCTAGGAAGAGTCCTGGTGGATCCGAACTACTTCCATTTATGGATAATGGAGGCCACTGTGCTCATTGGGACCTTCAAAGCAGCAGAAGTGTTTCTGTACCCTTCCCCAGATTTGTGTCTCGGGACAATCCTGCCTCAGAGGTCTACAGATTCCTTTGACTTCATGCTTGGTTTGTGCTCTGACATGTCAACTGTGGGACCTTATATTTAGACAGGTGTGTGCCTTTCCAAATCATGTCCAATCAACTGAATTTATTCCAGGTGGATTCCAATTAAGTTGTAGAAACATCTCAAGGATGATCAGTGGAAACAGGAGGCACCTGAGCTAATATGTACATGTGATTTCTATATTTTTAATACATTTTCAGAAATCTAAAAAAAAAGAGTTTTTCACATTATCATTATGGGGTGTTATCTGTAGAATTTTGAGGAAAAAATTAATTACATCCAGAGGCATGGAGTAAGGCTGTAACATAAAACAATGTGGAAAATGTTAAGCGCTGTGAATATTTTCAGGATGCAGAGTAAATCAGCCATTCATCTAACATGAACAGGCTTTCTTCCTTTTATGACCATGATAATTCTGTTGACCACTTGCAGAGGATAGTCATGTAATTACCTACCTCAAGGAAGTTATGCATCTACAGGTCCAAAATCACAGAAAGTGGGGAGTGTATGGAGACAAATAAACAAACAAAATGACTTCTGTTTCATTGCAGGTAAATTAGAAAAGACACGCACATCCAGGATGTATACAAAAGGCCTGTTGGATCAAAAAAGACAGATCAAAACCAGAAAATCCGCACAACCTGAACGCTCCGGTGCAAAAAGCTTCATTAGATACAAATACTAGTGACACTGACTGTCATTCTTCATGTCTGAAGAAGGGCTGCGTCACTAGTATTTGTACCTAATAAAGCTTTTTGCATGGGAGCGTTCAGGTTGTGCGGATTTTTTTGGTTTTATTCTATTTTATTGTTAATAGAGATCCATTGTCCAATATGCATTCAGGTCTGCAACACAATGCAAGAAAGTTGGGATGGGGGCAATTTAGGGCTAGTAATCAGGCAAAAAATAAAACACAAAGTTACAGTTCATAAATGAAAATTCAAACTTTACAGTGCAAAAATCAGTGTGTTGTGTGTGTGTGTTTTTTTTTTTTTTTTTTTTAGTCTGACAGTATATGAGAGGTTCAGATTTGGTGAGGCATCTAATGAGGTGGGTTGGGGGTTGTTGTTGAATGATCCACTGATCTCAGCAATGTCATTCATGTCTCTGGGTGCTTTGCTATGAGGACAACAGACAGCTGGGAATAACTTGTGGAATCATGAGGTCAGTGGACAAAGTGTTTAGCGATGATATTTTTGCAGGAGAATGCTACTTAAACTTTATTGTGCAAAAAAAACCTGTTAACCTTGCTCAGCAGTGGTGTTCATGTCTCGGGTCGGCAGCATTTGAGTTGGATGACAATCACACAGTGACAGTGTGTATTGTGGTCAAAGGAGTGAGTATTCCAGATGTTTTTTTTTGGAAGAAATGAATGCTGTGTGCTTCAGACCAAAGATGAAAAGGACTATCGTCTGCATTGGTATGAGGGTGGGTCAGTGCCCTTAGCAAAAGTAATTTACACTTCTGTGATGACAGTATTAATACAAAATAGTACAGTCAGAGCATGTGCTGCCTTCAAAGCAACATGTTTGCCAGGGATGTCTGTGCATTTTTCAACCAGATGATGCAAAACCACATTCCGCACACATTACAGAGGCATGGCTGCAGTAGAAGAGGGTCTGGATACTGAACTCGGCTGCCTGCAGCCCTGCCCTTTCCCCAACAGAGAATGTGTGGTGAATTTTGAAATGAAAACTGCAATGACAACCCTGTACTGTTGCACACCTTAAGATCTTTTTACAGGGAGAACGGGACAAAGCAACACCTGAAACGCTTCAACACATTATATGTGAATTATTCCATGTTTAGTGTATATTTATACATGCCCGGACAGAGAGTGCAGCTCAAACCGAAGTCAAATTCCTTGTATTCTGTGAATTAGAGGTGGGCGGATCGATCCTAATATCGATAATAATGACACCAACGCTGGTATTGATACTGAAAGATCCTTGTGTAAAAAGATCGATACTCAAGCTTTTTTCTCTCCCGCACGCACTGACTGCTGCGCACGCAGAGTCATCAAACTCTACTCTCTGTCTGTAAGAGCAGTGCTGCGCTGTGTCACACAACACGGAGCAGCGCATCCTTTGGATCTATGAAGCTTAAATATGAAAAAGTATCGGTGTCGATATTGGCAATACTGGGCCTGTATTTACTTGGTATCAGATCAATACCAAAATTCCCAGTATTGCCCACCTCTACTGTGAATACTTGGCGGGTTTGGTTGTCTCCTACCAAACCCACCTGTCAGAATGACAACATTATAAAGTGGTAAATGTGTTTGTTTCCTAGGTTTTTTTTTTTTGGAATGTGTTACAGGCCTTAAATGCTGGATTGGATTTACAGTATGTTAAGAAATGAAGTTCACCAGAAAAACAAAACAAAAACATGAAATATCTTGGGTTCATACTGTCTGCAATTAAATAAAATTCAAGGTAAATTTAAGAATTATTATTATTTTGCATTTTCCATACTTTTCCCTGATTTGGGTTTGTACTTGCCAGTGGGATTCTGAGGTTTCCTCTCTTACAATATGGTTGTGCAGCATGGATGCCAATTGGTAACCCTTGGCAACGACGAGGTCTCTTTGCAGGATTCTGCTGCGATATCACTGAAATGACTTTGCATCAAATGAATACTTACGCAGACTCAGATGAGGAGTATCACTTCTATTGTGAGGCAATGCCAAATATGACATTTTACTAATCTTGCACATTTCTCAGGGCTGAAGAACCCAACAACAAATCATGTCAACAGTGGCCAAACAAAACCTTTGCAGCAAAAATGTATCCAACACAAGGATGGATGTGAACACATCTGATTGTCTGGATGCTGTATGGTTGATGTTCTTTCATCTCTGCTTCTCCTCATTATTGTACCAGCCAGTGTCGGACAAGTTGTTGGGAAGGTGTCGTAACACGGACCCGCAACAGGGGGCGCAAATGAACGGACAATGGATAAGACAAAGAGTAACAATTTAATGTTGTGAAACGCACAACTGGATACAGACAAAAATATATAATGCCAATTAAACACAAGGTGACGTGCGGGCAGGCTCGAAGATAGGAGACCTCTGGCGATCGAAGAGCCGGGACCCACACAGCTTCCACCACCAACGGCCTGAAGAACACCGGAGCCGCCAAGTCCTGAGTCCCCAGGTGGTCACCGTCTTCTGTTGCAGACCCTGGTACTGCTGGCAGAAGATGAAAAAAACAGTTAATGGTGAGTGTGTATCCACACACCCAGTAATCCTTCACCCACAGGTCTTCAGGGAGGGAAAACCTCCACCTCCGATACAGAATCACCCGTGCAGCTCCTGACAGTTGCTCCTTGGATGGAGTGAGAGGCGAAGACGTCGCAGACTCTCACTGTACGCCAATCCAATTATTACAGACTTCAGGAATACGGCTGCACACAGAACAATAATTAGTCTCAGAAAGTATGAATTTCAGAGAATTACCTTAACGGTAGCTGAGTTCTCGGCGAGGAGGTGGAGTAATAATCCGGCTTTTGTAGGGAAGGTGGTGATTGGTGACAGCTGGTGTAAATGAGTGACAGCTGTCACTCTCTGTTGTCTCGGCGCCCTCTCATGCTTGAAGCCCGCACTCCAAGCAGGGCGCCGACTGGTGGTGGTGGGCCAGCAGTACCTCCTCTTCAGCGGCCCACACAACACAAGTTCTGTTTTTCTCTGCGACAAGTTAAAAATGTTGTCTGTAATGCTTACCGTGAGTCTGCCTCATCAAACGGTGATGCTGGGTTCAGTATCGACAGCCACCTGCTGACTTCAGATCGTGATGTGCTGTATGAAGGCAAGCTGTGAATGACATGAACTCCAGGCCTGTCTGTTCTCCGCCTGTCTCTTTCAGTGTAATGAAGCCTCTGGTGGACCTAATTGCATGTCTACACATTCAACCCATCTGGCTAATAACACTCCTTCTGGATCAAAAGCAGTGAGGTGTGCAGGTGTGTGCTCAATAAACGTCTGTGGAGGATGTAATCATGCAGACCTGATTGTTAGAGTCAGAGGTCTGTCTGTGCATACACTGTGTTGGGTGTTGGGTTTCCTGGGTGGCCTACTGACCACCTCTGTGTGACTGACAGTCCTCATACAGTTGTGCTCAAAAGTTTACATAACCTGGCAGAATTTTTGCTTTTTTGGCCATTTTTAAGAGAATATGAATGACAACACAAAAACCATTTTTTCCACTCATGGTTAGTGGTTGGGTGAAGCCATTTGTCAAACAACTGTGTTTCCTGTTTTTAAATCAAAATGACAAGAGAACTACCCAAATGACCCTGATCAAAAGTTTATATACCCCTGTTCTTAATACTGTGTGTCTCTCCCTTATTTAGCAGGAGTAGGGGAAAAACTACAGAGGATCTTCAGACAGCACAAAATCCCAGTTTACTTTAAACCTGTTAACACCTTGAGACAGAAATTAGTTCACCCTAAGGACAGGATCCCTAGTTACAAACAGAGCAATGTAGTGTATTCTATCAGATGTCAGGAAAACTGTAACAAACACTACAGAGGTGAGACTAAGCAGCCTTTACACAAAAGGCTATACCAGCACTGCAGAGAGGGCGCCAGTGGACCTCAGTCTGCAGTTCATCTCCACCTTAAAGACACTAACCACACATTTGAGGACAAGGAAGTTAAAATCTTAGCCAGAGAGAAGAAATGGTTTGAGAAAGGTGTGAAGGAGGCATTGTATGTGAAACAGTTGAAACCCAGCCTAAACCGGGGAGGGAATCTGAGACACACTTTGTCCCCTGTTTACAATGTGGTACTCAGGTCAAAGCAGTTTCAGTCTTTTGTTCATGGTAATGAGTCATTCACGCCATCAGGAGGGGCGTCAGTCCCATCGTTAGGAGGAACAGCTATCCTGTCATTAGGAGGGTGCTAGCTAGAGCACAATAGGTGCTAATTAAAGTAATTGTTTAGTCACTAGCCAATAGCAGTCTGACTGTTGGTAGGAGGCGTCTGGTTAGGTTAAAAACTCCAGCTTTTGTGGCTTCTGTTTGTTCTTCTCAACAAGGGTCAGGCAGAAGTCAGACTACCAGAGCAAGAATTTTAGCTGAGGAAGCTTCTGCGATTTGAAGCAAAATGTCCTCGTGTCAAGCAACCCAGTCCAGTCGAAGATTCAAGCTTCTCTACTATGGAAACCACCTGGACAACTGAGAGCCTTCACAGAAAAACTGTATGGCACTTTATGGTAAATCTGCATGGAGGAGACAGTTCTCAAACCTGAGTGACTGTGCAAGAAGGAGAACAGTGAAAAAAGCCACCAAGCCTCCCAGACAACCCAGGAGAAGTTATGGGCTTATGTGGCTGTGATTGGAGAAATTGTGCACAGTGCAAGCTTTGCATTTTGCATCACTACTCTTAGCTTCATAGTACAGTAGAGCAGAGAAGGATTTTCTTTCACCAAAACAGATCAAATCTAGGCTTGCATCTCAGATGTACCTTCTGGCAATTTGTAGATAAACTGTCAGGTCTTCTTTTTAAGAAAATCCTCCTCTATACCACTTCACCATGAAGATGGATAACTGGTGATACAAAATGCAAAGCTTGCGCTGTGCATAAAATCTCCAATCACAGCCACATAAGCCCATAACTTCTTCTGGGTTGTCTGGGTGTCTTGGTGGCTTTCCTCACTCTTCTCCTTCTTGACCAGTCACTCAGTTTTTGAGAACTGTCTACTCCATGCAGATTTACCATAAAGTGTCATACTGTTTGCATTTCTTTGTAATAAATTTAAATAAAGTCCAAGACATATTCAGTGGCAGCTTTACCATCAGAGAGCCTCGTCCACAACAACCACAAAAGACTCCAAGTTGTCACTGATGTTAAAGAGGGCAACACAGTATTAAGAACAGGGGTATGTAAAGTTTGGATCAGGTTCATTTGGGTAGTTCTCTTGTCATTTTGATTTAAAAAGAGGAAACACAGTTGTTTGCCAATAAATGGCTTCACCCAACCACTAACCATGAGTGAAAAAAAAGTTTTTGTGTTGTCTTTCATATTCTCTGAAAAATGGCCAAAAAAAGCAAAAATTCTGCCAGGGTATGTAAACTTTTGAACACAACTGTATCTGTCCATCAGTTATTGGTCGGTACAGTAAAAACTTTATAATTATTCCTAAACTGTAATTTACCTTATGTTTTAGCAGTGGGATGTCCAAAAAAGAAAAAATACAAAAAGTGCAGGATTGTCTTCTTGTGTCATGGTTTGCCCGCCAGTCTTAGTCTGCTTCCTTCTCTTTGTCCTCCTGTCTGGCCCTGATTGTTGATGTTCTGTGTTACTTTTACTACAAAGTGAGTTCCGTTCTAGTTTAGTCTCTGCCTTTTATTTCCTTGTTTCTCTGTCATTCTGTTTTATCACATTAGTCTTTGGTGGTTATCTGTTATTCTTCAGCCACATGCTGAGTTCTGGTCTAGTTTAGTCCCCCACTTTTATTTTCTGTTGATTTTTTGCAGTTGTTACATTTGCTAATTCCGTGTCCTGCTCACAATTGGATTTTATGTATCTTTATTTCGTAGGTGTTTGGGATTTGTCTTGTCACATCACATTTCTGTTGCTTTTGTTTGATACGCCCACCCTTCACTCCACTCTCGTCTCACCTTTATCTCGTCCGACCACGCCTTCTTCCCTGCACCTGTTTCACATCATGCCCTGATTATTCCCTGTATTTAAGCCCCATGAGTTCCAGTGTTCCTTGCTAGTTCATTGTGCCTCCTGTCTTGTGCATTTGCCTATTCAAAGCCCACCTTATTTTGTCATAGCTCTGTGTTTTTGCCGTGTACGACCCTCACTTGTTTTTTGACCACTCTTGCCTGAACTTCGTTTTTTTGTTTACCTCATTTTTGACCACACCTCCGCCTCACGACTGTATGTACCTCCGCCTGTCTGATTGTCATCCTGGGTATCGACCTCAGCCTGTTTTTTGATAAAGTCTTTTTTCTTATCCCACATCTGAGTCGTGAGTCTGCATGTGTGTTCACCTGCCTACTGTGCTAAGCCTCCTCGATTCCTGACATCTTGTGGCTGCTTCTGTTATCCGCTCTGCTCTTTTTCCACCTCTCCACCACTCTTTCCAGTTTGAAAAGTTCACCACAAGTATTTAAATGCATCCACCTTCACCACATCTCTTCCTTGCAACAGCATCATTCTGCCAGACTCCTCCTCAGTGACACAGCTGTACTCCACTTTGTTCTGAGTGACTTTCATTCCCCTTCTCTCCAGAGCATATCTCCATCTCTTCAGGCTCATCTTAAGCTACTTCCTACTCTTACTATTGATCATGTCATTGACAAACATCATTGTTCATGGACACTTCAATCTGATCTTGTCCGCCAACCTGTCCATCACCGTTGAAAATAAAGATCCAAGAGCTGATCCTTGATGTAATCCCACCTTCATGTTGAACCTATCCATCATGCCTACTGCACATCTCACTGCAGTCGCCTCATACATATCGTGCACCACCACTTTACTTCTCTGGCACTCCAGACTTCCTCATGCAGTACCACCGCGCCTCTCTCAGCACTAAAATCATAAGCTTCCTTTAAATCTACAAACACACAATGCACCACCTTCTGGACTTTGCTATACTTCGTCAGCACTCTCAGAGCAAATGTTGCATCTGTGTTGTTCCTTCTCAACATGAAACCATATTGCTGCTCACAGATCTCTCTCTTCTCACCGCAGGCTCCACACTTTGTTTTCCCATAACTTCATGCTGTGGCTGATCAACTGTATGCCTCTGTAGTTACTGCAGCTCTGCGCAACACCCTTCTTCCTCTTCTTCTTTAATCTAAAATATTGTAACACATGGCAAATGTAAATTTAATCCTATGTGAGAGCTGTAGCTGAATTGTAAGGATACCTTGATCCTAGGATTTTCTAAAGCCTACACACGTACCCTGTGAAATGTAAATATTGAATAAATGAATTAAGACGACAACTAAAAAACAAGATATGTTATCTTTTAACTGAGCACAGTGAAAGAGCATATCAGGCAAAACAAATGAGATGGCTATGTTTGATGCACCAGATTAATTCAAAACACAAATATGTTTTGTTGAGCTACAGTAAGTAGTAAGTCCCTTCGGCTACTCCCTTGTTTTGTACTCGGGGTCGCCACAGCAAATCCAAGGTGGATCTGCATGTTGAATTGGCACAAATTTTACACCGGATGCCCTTCCTGACGCAACTCCACATTACATGGAGAAATGTGGTAGGGGTGGGATTCGAACCGGGAACCTTCCGCACTGAAACCAAGTGCATTAACCACTTGGCCACCACCCCTACTTTGTTGAGCTACAGTAATATTCCATAAATACATTTGCCACATACTGAATATTCCCATCTGCTGGCCAAGTCAGTGCTTTTGTCAGGGAATAATCCATCACATGCATGACAAAAATTAGGAGTAAGTGTAGTTAAAGCTACATACAATATGAGATTAGCATGTACAGTAGTGTTTAGAATAATAGTAGTGCTATGTGACTAAAAAGATTAATCCAGGTTTTGAGTATATTTCTTATTGTTACATGGGAAACAAGGTACCAGTAGATTCAGTAGATTCTCACAAATCCAACAAGACCAAGCATTCATGATATGCACACTCTTAAGGCTATGAAATTGGGCTATTAGTAAAAAAAAGTAGAAAAGGGGGTGTTCACAATAATAGTAGTGTGGCATTCAGTCAGAGAGTTCATCAATTTTGTGGAACAAACTGGTTTCCCCTATTTAAGGATGAAGCCAGCACCTGTTGAACATGCTTTTCTCTTTGAAAGCCTGAGGAAAATGGGATGTTCAAGACATTGTTCAGAAGAACAGCGTAGTTTGATTAAAAAGTTGATTGGAGAGGGGAAAACCTATACACAGGTGCAAAAAATTATAGGCTGTTCATCTACAATGATCTCCAATGCTTTAAAATGGACAAAAAAAAAAAAAAAAAAAAAAACAGACGCATGGAAGAAAACGGAAAACAACCATCAAAATGGATAGAAGAATAACCAGAATGGCAAAGGCTCACCCATTGATCAGCTCCAGGATGATCAAAGACAGTCTGGAGTTACCTGTAAGTGCTGTGACAGTTAGAAGACGCCTGTGTGAAGCTAATTTATTTGCAAGAATCCCCCGCAAAGTCCCTCTGTTAAATAAAAGACGTGCAGAAGAGGTTACAATTTGCCAAAGAACACATCAACTGGCCTAAAGAGAAATGGAGGAATATTTTGTGGACTGATGAGAGTAAAATTGTTCTTTTTGGGTCCAAGGGCCGCAGACAGTTTGTGAGATGACCCCCAAACTCTGAATTCAAGCCAGTTCACAGTGAAGACAGTGAAGCATGGTGGTGCAAGCATCATGATATGGGCATGTTTCTCCTACTATGGTGTTGGGCCTATATATCGCATACCAGGTATCACGGATCAGTTTGGATATGTCAAAATACTTGAAGAGGTCATGTTGTCTTATGCTGAAGAGGACATGCCCTTGAAATGGGTGTTTCAACAAGACAATGACCCCAAGCACACTAGTAAACGGGCAAAATCTTGGTTACAAACCAACAAAATTAATGCCTCGCAGATGTGAAGAAATCATGAAAAACTGTGGTTATACAACTAAATACTAGTTTAGTGATTCACAGGATTGCTAAAAAAGCAGTTTGAACATAATAGTTTTGAGTTTTGAGATGTCAAAATAGACTTTGATTCTCTCCCCTCAGCCCCAACCAGTCCCAGCAGAAGACTGCCCCTCACTGAGCCTGGTTCTGCTGGAGGTTTCTTCCTGTTAAAAGGGAGTTTTTCCTTCCCACTGTCGCCAAGTGCTTGCTCATAGGGGGTCGTTTTGACCGTTGGGGTTTTTTTAATTATTGTATGGCTTTTGCCTTGCAATATAAAGCGCCTTGGGGCAACTGTTGTTGTGATTTGGCGCTATATAAAAAAGAAGAAAAAAAAAGTTAGTTTAGTGATTCACAGGATTGCTAAAAAAGCAGTTTGAACATAACAGTTTTGAGTTTGTAGCGTCAACAGCAGATGCTACTATTATTTTGAACACCCCCTTTTCTACTTTTTTTTACTAATAGCCCAATTTCATAGCCTTAAGAGTGTGCATATCATGAATGCTTGGTCTTGTTGGATTTGTGAGAATCTACTGAATCTACTGGTACCTTGTTTCCCATGTAACAATAAGAAATATACTCAAAACCTGGATTAATCTTTTTAGTCACATAGCACTACTATTATTCTGAACACTACTGTATGTCAGCATCTTTCAGTATTAAAGCCTAGGTTTGGTGACCAACAAGGCCACCACTGCTTGTTCCTATTTTAACAGTATCAAGTCAGTTCTGGGGGCATTTAGTTGTGCCGCATCTGCCATACTGCGGAATCGCCTCGGCTCTTGCATAGCAACCACCATGGCAGTCAACCAGTCCATCTCCACCTCTCAATAGTAATCATCTATCTGCCACAGTTAGGTGAAACATGGGTGTCAGAGTTGAACCTGAAAAGGAGAACAACTCAATTAACACAGAAAATAATCACGCAGGAGACAGTGAATTTCTTTTCCTGAATCAGGAGAGAGCAAACGTCCACTTGCCTCCTGTATTTATTGAAATAATGTTGCATACAGACATATGGAAGAGACAATATACAAAAACACAGTGGCGACTCGAAGTCTGTTCTCACATCGATATGAAGATTAAATGGACTGCATTTATATAGCGCTTTTCCATCTGCATCAATTCAATTCAATCAATCAATTTTTTATATAGTGCCAAATCACAACAAACAGTTGCCCCAAGGCGCTTTATATTGTAAGGCAAAGCCATACAATAATTATGTAAAACCCCAACGGTCAAAACGACCCCCTGTGAGCAAGCACTTGGCTACAGTGGGAAGGAAAAACTCCCTTTTAACAGGAAGAAACCTCCAGCAGAACCAGGCTCAGGGAGGGGCAGTCTTCTGCTGGGACTGGTTGGGGCTGAGGGAGAGAACCAGGAAAAAGACATGCTGTGGAGGGGAGCAGAGATCGATCACTAATGATTAAATGCAGAGTGGTGCATACAGAGCAAAAAGAGAAAGAAACAGTGCATCATGGGAACCCCCCCAGCAGTCTACGTCTATAGCAGCATACCTAAGGGATGGTTCAGGGTCACCTGATCCAGCCCTAACTATAAGCTTTAGCAAAAAGGAAAGTTTTAAGCCTAATCTTAAAAGTAGAGAGGGTGTCTGTCTCCCTGACCTGAATTGGGAGCTGGTTCCACAGGAGAGGAGCCTGAAAGCTGAAGGCTCTGCCTCCCATTCTACTCTTACAAACCCTAGGAACTACAAGTAAGCCTGCAGTCTGAGAGCGAAGCGCTCTATTGGGGTGATATGGTATTACGAGGTCCCTAAGATAAGATGGGACCTGATTATTCAAAACCTTATAAGTAAGAAGAAGAATTTTAAATTCTATTCTAGAATTAACAGGAAGCCAATGAAGAGAGGCCAATGTGGGTGAGATATGCTCTCTCCTTCTAGTCCCTGTCAGTACTCTAGCTGCAGCATTTTGAATTAACTGAAGGCTTTTTAGGGAACTTTTAGGACAACCTGATAATAATGAATTACAATAGTCCAGCCTAGAGGAAATAAATGCATGAATTAGTTTTTCAGCATCACTCTGAGACAAGACCTTTCTGATTTTAGAGATATTGCGTAAATGCAAAAAAGCAGTCCTACATATTTGTTTAATATGCGCTTTGAATGACATATCCTGATCAAAAATGACTCCAAGATTTCTCACAGTATTACTAGAGGTCAGGGTAATTCCATCCAGAGTAAGGATCTGGTTAGACACCATGTTTCTAAGATTTGTGGGGCCAAGTACAATAACTTCAGTTTTATCTGAGTTTAAAAGCAGGAAATTAGAGGTCATCCATGTCTTTATGTCTGTAAGACAATCCTGCAGTTTAGCTAATTGGTGTGTGTCCTCTGGCTTCATGGATAGATAAAGCTGGGTATCATCTGTGTAACAATGAAAATTTAAGCAATACCGTCTAATAATACTGCCTAAGGGAAGCATGTATAAAGTGAATAAAATTGGTCCTAGCACAGAACCTTGTGGAACTCCATAATTAACTTTAGTCTGTGAAGAAGATTCCCCATTTACATGAACAAATTGTAATCTATTAGACAAATATGATTCAAACCACCGCAGCGCAGTGCCTTTAATACCTATGGCATGCTCTAATCTCTGTAATAAAATTTTATGGTCAACAGTATCAAAAGCAGCACTGAGGTCTAACAGAACAAGCACAGAGATGAGTCCACTGTCCGAGGCCATAAGAAGATCATTTGTAACCTTCACTAATGCTGTTTCTGTACTATGATGAATTCTAAAACCTGACTGAAACTCTTCAAATAGACCATTCCTCTGCAGATGATCAGTTAGCTGTTTTACAACTACCCTTTCAAGAATTTGTGAGAGAAAAGGAAGGTTGGAGATTGGCCTATAATTAGCTAAGATAGCTGGGTCAAGTGATGGCTTTTTAAGTAATGGTTTAATTACTGCCACCTTAAAAGCCTGTGGTACATAGCCAACTAACAAAGATAGATTGATCATATTTAAGATCGAAGCATTAAATAATGGTAGGGCTTCCTTGAGCAGCCTGGTAGGAATGGGGTCTAATAAACATGTTGATGGTTTGGATGAAGTAACTAATGAAAATAACTCAGACAGAACAATCGGAGAGAAAGAGTCTAACCAAATACCGGCATCACTGAAAGCAGCCAAAGATAACGATACGTCTTTGGGATGGTTATGAGTAATTTTTTCTCTAATAGTTAAAATTTTGTTAGCAAAGAAAGTCATGAAGTCATTACTAGTTAAAGTTAATGGAATACTCAGCTCAATAGAGCTCTGACTCTTTGTCAGTCTGGCTACAGTGCTGAAAAGAAACCTGGGGTTGTTCTTATTTTCTTCAATTAGTGATGAGTAGAAAGATGTCCTAGCTTTACGGAGGGCTTTTTTATAGAGCAACAGACTCTTTTTCCAGGCTAAGTGAAGATCTTCTAAATTAGTGAGACGCCATTTCCTCTCCAACTTACGGGTTATCTGCTTTAAGCTACGAGTTTGTGAGTTATACCACGGAGTCAGGCACTTCTGATTTAAAGCTCTCTTTTTTAGAGGAGCTACAGCATCCAAGTTGTCTTCAATGAGGATGTAAAACTATTGACGAGATACTCTATCTCACTTACAGAGTTTAGGTAGCTACTCTGCACTGTGTGGTATATGGCATTAGAGAACATAAAGAAGGAATCATATCCTTAAACCTAGTTACAGCGCTTTCTGAAAGACTTCTAGTGTAATGAAACTTATTCCCCACTGCTGGGTAGTCCATCAGAGTAAATGTAAATGTTATTAAGAATGATCAGACAGAAGGGAGTTTTCAGGGAATACTGTTAAGTCTTCTATTTCCATACCATAAGTCAGAACAAGATCTAAGATATGATTAAAGTGGTGGGTGGACTCATTTACTTTTTGAGCAAAGCCAATAGAGTCTAATAATAGATTAAATGCAGTGTTGAGGATGTCATTCTCAGCATCTGTGTGGATGTTAAAATCGCCCACTATAATTATCTTATCTGAGCTAAGCACTAAGTCAGACAAAAGGTCTGAAAATTCACAGAGAAACTCACAGTAACGACCAGGTGGACGATAGATAATAACAAATAAAACTGGTTTTTTGGGACTTCCAATTTGGATGGACAAGACTAAGAGTCAAGCTTTCAAATGAATTAAAGCTCTGTCTGGGTTTTTGATTAATTAATAAGCTGGAATGGAAGATTGCTGCTAATCCTCCGCCCCAGCCCGTGCTACGAGCATTCTGACAGTTAGTGTGACTCGGGGGTGTTGACTCATTTAAACTAACATATTCATCCTGCTGTAACCAGGTTTCTGTAAGGCAGAATAAATCAATATGTTGATCAATTATTATATCATTTACCAACAGGGACTTAGAAGAGAGAGACCTAATGTTTAATAGACCACATTTAACTGTTTTAGTCTGTGGTGCAGTTGAAGGTGCTATATTATTTTTTCTTTTTGAATTTTTATGCTTAAATAGATTTTTGCTGGTTATTGGTAGTCTGGGAGCAGGCACCGTCTCTACGGGGATGGGGTAATGAGGGGATGGCAGGGGGAGAGAAGCTGCAGAGAAGTGTGTAAGACTACAACTCTGCTTCCTGGTCCCAACCCTGGATAGTCACGGTTTGGAGGATTTAAGAAAATTGGCCAGATTTCTAGAAATGAGAGCTGCTGCATACAAAGTGGGATGGATGCCGTCTCTCCTAACAAGACCAGGTTTTCCCCAGAAGCTTTGCCAATTATCTATGAAGCCCACCTCATTTTTTGGACACCACTCAGACAGCCAGCAATTCAAGGAGAACATGCGGCTAAACATGTCACTCCCGGTCTGATTGGGGAGGGGCCCAGAGAAAACTACAGAGTCGGACATTGTTTTTGCAAAGTTACACACCGATTTAATGTTAATTTTAGTGACCTCCGATTTGCGTAACCGGGTGTCATTACTGCCGACGTGAATTACAATCTTACCAAATTTACGCTTAGCCTTAGCCAGCAGTTTCAAATTTCCTTCAATGTCGCCTGCTCTGGCCCCCGGAAGACAATTGACTATGGTTGCTGGTGTCGCTAACTTCACATTTCTCAAAACAGAGTCGCCAATAACCAGAGTTTGATCCTCGGCGGGTGTGTCGTCGAGTGGGGAAAAAACGGTTAGAGATGTGAACGGGTTGGCGGTGTATACGGGGCTTCTGTTTAGGGCTACGCTTCCTCCTCACAGTCACCCAGTCGGCCTGCTTTCCCGGCTGCTCGGGATCTGCCAGGGGGTAACTAACGGCGGCTAAGCTACCTTGGTCCGCACCGACTACAGGGGCCTGGCTAGCTGTAGAATTTTCCACGGTGCGGAGCCGAGTCTCCAATTCACCCAGCCTGGCCTCCAAAGCTACGAATAAGCTACACTTATTACAAGTACCGTTACTGCTAAAGGAGGCCGAGGAATAACTAAACATTTCACACCCAGAGCAGAAAAGTGTGGGAGAGACAGGAGAAGCCGCCATGCTAAATCGGCTAAGAGGTAGTAGCTACGCTAAGCTAGCGGATTCCTAAAAACACGCAAAGTGAATAATGTGTAAATAATTTAGAGGTGATTCAGCAGAAGGAGTGCTTAGTTAAGGCACGTAAAGATTACACTGGGAAACAAATCGTAATCTAGATAACTAGATCAATCTAACTGCGCAGATTAAACAGCTAACAGATACAGAAAAACACCGCTGTGCTCCGGAACAGGAAGTGATAGAATACCGCAGTGAGAACCAACCACCAGTAGAGGCAAGCAAGAGCAAAGATCACATAGAGAGGATGCTCAAAGCGCTTTACAATTATGCTTAATTAATCACATTCACCCCGATGTCAGGGTGCTGCCATACAAGGCGCCCACTACACACCGGGAGCAATAGGGGATTAAAGGCCTTGCCCAAGGGCCCTGAGTGATTTCCCAGTCAGGCGGAGATTTGAACCCATGATCTTCTGGACTCAAGCCCAACACCTTAACCACTAGACCATCACCTCCCCTGATTGTTATGGCTTTACGTCTCCAGTCTCAGCTGGTCTTCTCATAACATAAAGGAAACAGCGCCAGTCTTGAGCTAGTGTGCAGGTCACATCGCTCTCTGCTCAAGGCTGGACTGTTAATTAAAACGTACATCTGTGCTTAGCAAAAACATGGTCTTAGCAACAACATAGTCGAAACTCTCACACTTCCCATGTGAGCAAAAGTTCATCTTCCCGTGTGAGCAGTTTAATAATTACTTTAACAGTTCAGTGAATGATTATTTTAGCAATTCAGTGTCAACTAAGAGAGCAATATTAAGTGAAATCACACACAGAATATAATATTATATAATATAATATTATAACACAGAATCAAAGACAGGATCAAAGACATAATCAAAGACATTAATAGTTGATAAGTATCTTGAAAATTCCCCATCAATGGGTGAGTCCTTGGCCTTCTCCTGCCGCTGTGGTCCTCAACACTGAGGTACCGGCATGCTGGATCATAGCCAGAACGTCATAGCTGATGCTTCCCCTCAATGGAAGTCAAACTCCTCATTTGAGTGTCTCTAAATAACCATACATTTGGCACAAAGTCATTCAAGCAGTACCCAAGGAACCTAGTACCAGGTCCCTTAAGACTTGGACCCTCATTCTTCTGCCATTGTCAGTATCACTAAACATCTCTGTCCAGTGACATTATAACTCCATAACATCTTCCCACGCATCTCCAGATCTCAAATGCTGAGGACCCACAGATTTGAATGTTACTGCTGACATACCTAATTGTCTCCAGAACATAGGTGTGAAACTAATTTCAGAAAGGGCCCAGAGGGTGCAGGTTTACTGTGTAATCACCAACTCCACCAGGTTTCATTGATGAACTCATACCATCTACTCAAAGTGATGTTAATCAGTGAAATAACCTGGTGGAGTTGGTGGTTACAAAGAAAACCTGCACCCTTTTGGCCCTTTGTGGAATCAGTTTGACACCTGTGCTCTCTAGAACCTGAACACTGACAGCTTGCAGGTACATTTCTGACAGCAGAGTCCAAGAAGTCACTGAAAACGTGGATCTTAGTCTTGGGGAGGTGATGATCTTGTGGTTAAGCATTGGGCTTGAGAGCAGTGGATTCTTGGCTCAAACCCCAGCCTGAACGGAAAATCAGGGGCCTTGAGCAAGGTCCTTAATCCCCAAGGTGCTCCCGAGCGCCTTGCATGGGAGCACCCTGACATCTGTATGAATGTGAGGCATCATTGTAAAGTGATTTGAGCTTCTGAATCAGATGAAAAAGTGCTATATAAATGCAGTCCATTTACCATTTCATCCAGGACAATCACAAAATATCACAGTATCAGACATCTGCAAAAAACCTTTTACCAGTTAAAGCAACTAATATCTGAATAATTTATTTTCCACAAAATATGGAAGCTCAATTAAAACTCCTTTGAGATTTTCTTATGTTTTGCTCAGATCCTTCCAGTTATACAGTGAGATTCTGGGTGGCCATGAAATCCAAAGACCAGTGTAATTACAGGAGTAATGACCAAACCGTGCATCAGACACAAGTGATTTTCTCCCAAGGTCCAGTGTATTATTTTGCTCGTTCTTTCATACGCTTCTCCTCCATAAAAGGTACCTCATAGATCACAAGGCCACAGTGTTCCTCTGCCATTACCTTCAATGACTTTTATTTACAGAAAAACAGACTGCTGGCTGGATTCCAGTTTCCAATGGAATGATAACAGCGGTGAGGATAAAGTGTGTTTGTTATCATCCAAGCAGGCAGTGGGCTGAGCAGATATTTGTCTGCACTTATCAGTAGGAGAAGCAGAGATGATGGTGGAGTTCATGGGAAGGAGAGGAGTTGGTGTCTTAGAGAAGCAAACTGAGATCCTCTCCATTTTTTAGAGCAGAGGCCGCTGCTGTGATGGTTTGTATGCACAGTTGTTAATAGGACACACAGATTGCAACAGTAATGTCTTTAACATGACGTCAGTAAACATACTTCAAAGAATGGAATGGGAGGGGGGGTGGACTTTAGATTCTACAAAGTAATCATCTTTAAAAGGACAAAATGGTTTCAGATTGTCCTAAATATGGTTCGTGTAGTTGTATATACCCGTTTCTTATCCACCAGAACTATGACTACAGAATGCATTTAGACTACTGAAAGGAAAAAGTCATAAAGATTAATGGCCATTAGGATGAAAAAATAAGTCTCCAAATGAAAGGCATCAGGGGGCTGATGCCTACCCTAAGTGCTCTGCACAGACATATGTTTATATGTAGAATTCTGAATACTTTTTGTCAGCAATACATTTATTTTAACTATATATGCCGTCATATCATAACTTATTTTGACTTTGTGACTCAGTCCATTTTCTATAACTGACTGTTCCAATTAAGGGTCATGGGGGAGCTGGATCAGGGTACACCCTGGACAGGCCGCCAGTCCATCACAGGGCTCACTCATATCAATCGATCATGAATATTTTACTGATCAATATGATATTTTTGGCTACAACATTCTGACCATGTGACTCGTTTCTCTGTGCATGTTCCAGCACGCAGGTGCTCAAGTGTTGAGGACCCCAGTAGCTGGAGAAGGCCAAGGGGATAGCCACGTTTCACCTGGCATGAGCAGATAGATGGTTATTTTAGAGATGTGGTAATGAACCGGTTATCTACCTATGTGGTTGCCATCCAGGACCTGGGGCGGTTCTATGATGTTGTGGATGCGGTCAAGTGTAGCATCAGCACATGCTCTCAGACTTGACTTGAATATGATTGTTTGACCAAATCTCTAGACACATTGGCAGTAGAGATATTATTTCAAATGCGTTTTATTTATTTATTTATTTATTTCTACTATGATTTCTTGGACTTTGGACCAATCTGTTCCAAAGTGTAAATAATCTAACCTATTTTAAAATAAAACAAAATGGCATATATGAAGATAACATAAAGGGCTTATTTGTGAAAGTATGTTTGCATTGCACTCTTCACTACTAGCTAGCACTGGCTAATCCATTAGCTTGATTTAGACATACTTATTTCAGATGTCAAAACATTTTTTTTTACATTTTTTATTTTAGAAACTACATTTGCCATGTTTTTTTATTCTTTGTTGTTGATTTGTTGTTGCACAATTCTTGAAATTTTAACCTGCATACAATTAGCATTAGCTTCTCCTCTGTTGGTAGCACAGTCTCTGCCATACTTCACAATCATTGGCAACCATTACAAATGCTATGTTCAAAATCCTTGGATGGTCGGAGATGCCAAGCAGAGAGAACATAGAGAGGGCCGACTTCCACAAAATTATGTGATCTGGACGCCATTTTGATTGTGTGTGACCGGGGCAGCTTGGCTGCTGCAGTGGAGTGACGTTTTGTAAACAAAACTTCTCTTGAGTGTACTACAAGCTACTGTAATGCACTATTTGACTTTAGAACACAAGGAACTACTATTACAAATGTTTATTTAAACAGCTGTTACGATTGTGGAGTGTATAGAGTGGAAAATAAGGTGCTGTAAGTATATTATAACCTAGGCAGCCTGATCTTTTATATTTTTAGTTTTATATTTTATATTTAGTTTTATATTTTTTGTTGTGTTTTTTAATCAGGTTCTTTTTGTCTCTTTCTCTAAAATTGTATTGTAGCATTATTAGTTATTATTACTATTATTGCTATTATTATTATTAAAATATAAACAAAAATAAATTTAAAAATATTACAATTTGTAATACATTTGACTAATTTACGACAACAAACGCTGAGCCATTATTATACAGAAAACAAATGCACACAAACGTGCTGACAGCTGCAACAGCTTAATGCTAACTTTAACATTGAAAATGCCATAGACATGCTAACGCATTAGCATCGGCCCCATTTTTAATTTATAAAATACATCTATCAACTGTTTCAGAAGACCATAACAGGTCGGTTTAACATAAAAAAGGTAAATATTACTCACAGACATATGCTCTTTAGAGTTTTAGCTGGGGAAAATTAAGATAAAGCAAAAAGCAAAACAATGAATCAACGAAGCATTAGATTGAAACACTGCTTCGATCTGCGACTCACTGCTTCAGTTGGTTCAAGGTTCAAAGCAAAGCCACGCTGCAGAAAAGTTGATTACAGACCTGCTGCAGAGTCTGTAATCAATGTAGAGAAATGATCATTTTCCTGAACAACACCCCCAAAAACAACGACCACTCTGAAGGACAGATAAGAGAATCGTTAAGCAAAAAGGTTATTGATGCCGGTGGATCGAATAATTTCATAACGATACCTTTTGGAAAGGAGTAGAATGCCACTTCCTTGTTTGTTTTAGTGTACTTGGTGCAATTTGATCATACGGCTCTTGCTTGCCTCTACTGGTGGTTGGCTCTCACTGCGGTATTGTATCACTTCCTGTTCCGGAGCACAGCGGTGTTTTGCTGTATCTGTTAGCTGTTTAATCTGCGGAGTTAGATTGATCTAGATAACCATTTGTTTCACAGTGTAATCTTCACGTGCCTTAACTAAAGCACTCCCTCTGCTGAATCACCTCTAAATTATTTACACATTATTCAATTTGTGTGTTTTTAGGAATCCGCTAGCTTAGCGCAGCTACTAGCTCTTAGCCGGTTTAGCATGGCAACTTCTCCTGTCTCTCCCGCACTTTTCTGCCCTCGGCCTTCTTTAGCAGTAACGGTACTTGTAATAAGTGTAGCTTATTCGTAGCTTTGGAGGCCAGGCTGGGCGAATTGGAGACTCGGCTCCGCACCGAGGAAAATTCTACAGCTAGCCAGGCCCCTGTAGTCGGTGCGGACCAAGATAGCTTAGCCGCCGTTAGTTCCCTTCCAGCAGATCCCGAGCAGCCGGGAAAGCAGGCCGACTGGGTGACTGTGAGGAGGAAGCGTAGCCCTAAACAGAAGCCCCGTGTACAGTGCCAACCCGTTCACATTTCTAACCGTTTTTCCCCACTCGGCGACACACCCGCCGAGGATCAAACTCTGGTTATTGGCGACTCTGTTTTGAGAAATGTGAAGATAGTGACACCAGCAACCATAGTCAATTGTCTTCCGGGGGCCAGAGCAGGCGACAATGAAGGAAATTTGAAACTGCTGGATAAGGCTAAGCGTAAATTCGGTAAGATTGTAATTCATGTCGGCAGTAATGACACCCGGTTACGCCAATCGGAGGTCACTAATATTAACACTGAATCGGTGTGTAACTGCAAAAACAATGTCAGACTCTGTAGTTTTCTCTAGGCCCCTCCCCAATCGGACTGGGAGTGACATGTTTAGCTGCATGTTCTCCTTGAATTGCTGGCTGTCTGAGTGGTGTCCAAAAAATGAGGTGGGCTTCATAGATAATTGGCAAAGCTTCTGGGGAAAACCTGGTCTTGTTAGGAGAGACGGCATCCATCCCACTTTGGATGGAGCAGCTCTCATTTCTAGAAATCTGGCCAATTTTCTTAAATCCTCCAAACCGTGACTATCCAGGGTTGGGACCAGGAAGCAGAGTTGTAGTCTTACACACCTCTCTGCAGCTTCTCTCCCCCTGCCATCCCCTCATTACCCCATCCCCGTAGAGACGGTGTCTGCTCCCAGACCACCAATAACCAGCAAAAATCTATTTAAGCATAAAAATTCAAAAAGAAAAAATAATATAGCACCTTCAACTGCACCACAGACTAAAACAGTTAAATGTGGTCTATTAAACATTAGGTCTCTCTCTTCTAAGTCCCTGTTAGTAAATGATATAACAATTGATCAACATATTGATTTATTCTGCCTTACAGAAACCTGGTTACAGCAGGATGAATATGTTAGTTTAAATGAGTCAACACCCCCGAGTCACACTAACTGCCAGAACGCTCGTAGCACGGGCCGAGGCGGAGGATTAGCAGCAATCTTCCATTCCAGCTTATTAATTAATCCAAAACCCAGAGCTTTAATTCATTTGAAAGCTGGACTCTTAGTCTTGTCCATCCAAATTGGAAGTCCCAAAAACCAGTTTTATTTGTTATTATCTATCATCCACCTGGTCGTTACTGTGAGTTTCTCTGTGAATTTTCAGACCTTTTGTCTGACTTAGTGCTTAGCTCAGATTTTAACATCCACACAGATGCTGAGAATGACAGCGTCAACACTGCATTTAATCTATTATTAGACTCAATTGGCTTTGCTCAAAATGTAAATGAGTCCACCACCACTTTAATCATATCTTAGATCTTGTTCTGACTTATGGTATGGAAATTGAAGACTTAACAGTATTCCCTGAAAACTCCCTTCTGTCTGATCATTTCTTAATAACATTTACATTTACTCTGATGGACTACCCAGCAGTGGGGAATAAGTTTCATTACACTAGAAGTCTTTCAGAAAGCGCTGTAACTAGGTTTAAGGATATGATTCCTTCTTTATGTTCTCTAATGCCATATACCAACACAGTGCAGAGTAGCTACCTAACCTCTGTGAGTGAGATAGAGTATCTCGTCAGTAGTTTTACATCCTCATTGAAGACAACTTTGGATGCTGTAGCTCCTCTGAAAAGGAGAGCCTTAAATCAGAAGTGCCTGACTCCGTGGTATAACTCACAAACTCGCAGCTTAAAGCGGATAACCCGTAAGTTGGAGAGGAAATGGCGTCTCACTAATTTAGAAGATCTTCACTTAGCCTGGAAAAAGAGTCTGTTGCTCTATAAAAAAGCCCTCCATAAAGCTAGGACATCTTACTACTCATCACTAATTGAAGAAAATAAGAACAACCCCAGGTTTCTTTTCAGCACTGTAGCGAGACTGACAAAGAGTCAGAGCTCTATTGAGCCGAGTATTCCTTTAACTTTAACTAGTAATGACTTCATGACTTTCTTTGCTAATAAAATTCTAACTATTAGAGAAAAAATTACTCATAACCATCCCAAAGACATATCGTTATCTTTGGCTGCTTTCAGTGATGCCAGTATTTGGTTAGACTCTTTCTCTCCGATTGTTCTGAGTTATTTTCATTAGTTACTTCCTCCAAACCATCAACATGTCTATTAGACCCCATTGCTACCAGGCTGCTCAAGGAAGCCCTACCATTAATTAATGCTTCGATCTTAAATATGATCAATCTATCTTTATTAGTTGGCTATGTACCACAGGCTTTTAAGGTGGCAGTAATTAAACCATTACTTAGGGACCTCGTAGTACCATATCACCCCAATAGAGCGCTTCGCTCTCAGACTGCAGGCTTACTTGTAGTTCCTAGGGTTTGTAAGAGTAGAATGGGAGGCAGAGCCTTCAGCTTTCAGGCTCCTCTCCTGTGGAACCAGCTCCCAATTCAGATCAGGGAGACAGACACCCTCTCTACTTTTAAGATTAGGCTTAAAACTTTCCTTTTTGCTAAAGCTTATAGTTAGGGCTGGATCAGGTGACCCTGAACCATCCCTTAGTTATGTTGCTATAGACGTAGACTGCCGGGGGGGTCCCATGATGCACTGTTTCTTTCTCTTTTTGCTCTGTATGCACCACTCTGCATTTAATAATTAGTGATCGATCTCTGCTCCCCTCCACAGCATGTCTTTTTCCTGGTTCTCTCCCTCAGCCCCAACCCAGTCCCAGCAGAAGACTGCCCCTCCCTGAGCCTGGTTCTGCTGGAGGTTTCTTCCTGTTAAAAGGGAGTTTTTCCTTCCCACTGTAGCCAAGTGCTTGCTCACAGGGGGGTCGTTTTGACCATTGGGGTCTTACATAATTATTGTATGGCCTTGCCTTACAATATAAAGCGCCTTGGGGCAACTGTTTGTTGTGATTTGGCGCTGTATAAAAAAAATTGATTGATTGATTGATTGATTACTTAAAAAGCCATCACTTGACCCAGCTATCTTAGCTAATTATAGGCCAATCTCCCACCTTCCTTTTCTCTCAAAAATTCTTGAAAGGGTAGTTGTAAAACAGCTAACTGATCATCTGCAGAGGAATGGTCTATTTGAAGAGTTTCAGTCAGGTTTTAGAATCCATCATAGTACAGAAACAGCATTAGTGAAGGTTACAAATGATCTTCTTATGGCCTCAGACAGTGGACTCATCTCTGTGCTTGTTCTGTTAGACCTCAGTGCTGCTTTTGATACTGTTGACCATAAAATTTTATTACAGAGATTAGAGCATGCCATAGGTATTAAAGGCACTGCGCTGCGGTGGTTTGAATCATATTTATCTAATAGATTACAATTTGTTCATGTAAATGGGGAATCTTCTTCACAGACTAAGGTTAATTATGGAGTTCCACAAGGTTCTGTGCCAGGAGCAATTTTATTCACTTTATACATGTTTCCCTTAGGCAGTATTATTAGACAGCATTGCTTAAATTTTCATTGTTACGCAGATGATACCCAGCTTTATCTATCCATGAAGCCAGAGGACACACACCAATTAGCTAAACTGCAGGATTGTCTTACAGACATAAAGACATGGATGACCTCTAATTTCTTGCTTTTAAACTCAGATAAAACTGAAGTTATTGTACTTGGCCCCACAAATCTTAGAAACATGGTGTCTAACCAGATCCTTACTCTGGATGGCATTACCCTGACCTCTAGTAATACTGTGAGAAATCTTGGAGTCATTTTTGATCAGGATATGTCATTCAATGCGCTTATTAAACAAATATGTAGGACTGCTTTTTTGCATTTGCGCAATATCTCTAGAAAGGTCTTGTCTCAGAGTGATGCTGAAAAACTAATTCATGCATTTATTTCCTCTAGGCTGGACTATTGTAATTCATTATTATCAGGTTGTCCTAAAAGTTCCCTGAAAAGCCTTCAGTTAATTCAAAATGCTGCAGCTAGAGTACTGACAGTGACTAGAAGGAGAGAGCATATCTCACCCATATTGGCCTCTCTTCATTGGCTTCCTGTTAATTCTAGAATAGAATTTAAAATTCTTCTTCTTACTTATAAGGTTTAAAAGGGAGTTTTTCTTTCCCACTGTCGCCAAGTGCTTGCTCACAGGGTCATGTCAGTTTGTCCGTCTGCAGTGATAGCTTCTAAACAGAAAGAGCAGTTTCAATCAAACTTGGCGGATATACTCAGTGGACCATCCTCTCACAACACAGGTCATGCAAAGGTCAAAGGCCAAATCAAAGGTCACTGTCTGAAATATCTCTGGAACTTGATAAGCGATGGAAATACATTTATTTTTTTGCATGGCCTTATGCTCTCCTGAGAGTAACAAACGTATCCGATGTCACAGACGTCACACGGTGACATCAAGGGAAGCCCAATAATTAGCTGGCGTAGGCAAGACACTGCAGTCGTCTGGATGCCTAATCATTTACGAGGTGGTTTTGTTTGGAGTTCCTCCTCAGATATCAATGTAAATGCGTCATCCTTTAACCATGCTGTCATTTTCCTGTCGAGAGCGAGATTGATGTTTCCCCTTCTGTCAAAGGCGCTTAAGACTTATTGCATGTTAAAATTTATTAGAGATACGTGCCTGTTTATGTCTGTCTTAGTCTACGTTCCCTCAAACAGATGGTTCGTTCATCACCTTTATTTGTTACACGCTGCACAGAGCCACGAGAAAAATATCGTCATCAAAAAAACTGTCCCAAGTCTCAGAGTCTGACAGACGAGCTGATTTGAAGGTTCGCTCGGTGGTTTTTCTCTGTCGTTTCGGCTGCTGTCTGTTGGTTTTGTCAGTCGGTTTCCTGCCAGTGTTTGCACTCTGTTTGTGGCTCTGTCAGCGTGCAGGCTGCCTGCCTATCAGTCTGTCTCAGTCCTGAAGAATCAGACCTCATGTCAAAGAACATCACAGTGACGGATTGACAGCGCCGAAATCCTCCTAATGACACTCGTCCCATTTCCCCATACTGCTGACCTTTCACATCTACGCCATCAGCACTTATTCTGGCAGAACTGCATTTTCACCCTGCATCCTGTTTGTTCTTCCGATAGAAAGATTCAGGGTTGGGGGTGTTGGACAGACAAATGTTGCAGACACAGGAGACAAAGTTGCTGTCCTGCCTGCTGTTGATTGATGGAAACATGCCTGGGAGAGACATCTCATTTTGGTAGCAAGGATAAAGTTGACCCCAGGAGTCCGGGGTGGAGACGGTTCGACATGATGCCGCTGCTTTGACATGCTAATCTGAGCCTGAGAACACACAGCAGGAACAGAACGCAGCGAACAGAAGAAGCTATATCACAGCAACACTGCTAAAAGCAGAGTCACTATCCTTCAGAGTGGGATGAGTGTGACCTGATTTTGGTGACGGTTCTGGAGAATTTTAGGATTTTTATGCAGTTACCGAGGCCAAGTAGCTCAGTGGTAAAAGAAGTGGACTGCCTTGCAATAGGCCAGGGATTGATTCTTCTGTCCGTGTACAAGATAGATGTTCTGCATTGGGTCAGTCCAACCAGCTGTGTATGGGTACCAAACTCATCTGAGGAATTGCCCTACGAGGGACTATCATCATATCCAGGGGGAGTCATAGGTTCTTTTCTGATTTATGCTGCTGTATAAGCACAGATCTGAGGTGCCGCTGTAAAAGAAAAGACAAATTAAGCCCTGTATAAGCCGTGAGGCACATTTGTGAGAAGCTGTTTGTCTGGGTTTGCCTTTGTCCTATATCAGATCCATGCTTTCAATGATTTCCTGGATTTGGCCATCAGATATGTATGTGTATGCAGTAAAAGTGGAAAACTTGCAGAAACATTCACTTAACTCTTTGAGATTGAGAGACGCTTGGGAAGAGTTTATGGAGTCATGATGTTGCTGGACAGAGGTGTTGATATTTTTGCAACAGAATGAAAGACCATGTCTTTGGAGGTCCTGATGATTCCTGCTTTACTATATGGTTGTGAGACTTGGGACTATCCATTGACCTACGGAAACGGTTAGATGTCTTTGGCAAGGTCTCATTGGAGGATCCTTGGCTATCACTGGAATGGCTATTGGAGCGGACCTTTTACAACAGTCTCACACAACTGTAAAACCAAAACATCAACATGAAATTGTTCAACAATTCACCTCTGTCACACCCCGCATGTCCGTTGATGAGAGAGGGAAAGATGACCAGGACTCAGTCCAGTTCTCAGATTGACCTTGCCTTTAATGCAGAGAATGAGCTAAAGAACAATAACAGAGAGTCTCTGGGTTTATGCTTAGTTTGCCCTAGCAATCAGGCTCTCAGGAGGAACCCAGTCTACCTCTTCCTGAACCCATATATACTATCTGAGTTTCTGTCTAAAACATTGCGTCACTACTCTAAGACGTTGTAGTCTTTCTTGATTGGTCCACTTCTCGTCCTGTGCGCAGTGCAGTCTTCTGTGCTTGACATGTGGTGTCCTTCAGGATAATTACCTAAAAAGGAGTTGTTTGTGCATTCAACCATGTCTCATTCTAGCCGTGGAATGTCTGACCCATTTATCAGTTCCCCACACTCTACACAGTTTCTTCTTTTTTCACACACACTCACCAGGTGCACAGTAGTTACACAATGACAGCATTTACTGGCAGTTACAAAAGATCACTTTAGGTTATGATAATATAACGCAAATACAATGCAAACCACTTAATACACAACAAACAGTGGATAATACAAGAAATAGTACACCTTATTAATAAAATGCACAAGTAGTCGACACATAAACTAGAAACATAGCACAATCAACAAACACGTGTTCTTTTGCATAATATCTTCTTCATGGCTGCGTGTCAAATAAGCAGTTACTTAGGAAGACACGAATGAGGAGTGTTACTTGCATTGCAAGGCGACATCTGCTACGACATTTTGGCCATGCGACACATTTCTCTGGGCATGATCCAGTTTGCAGGTCCCTCAGTGTTGAGGTTCTCCAGTGGCTGGAGAAAGCCAAGGACATGCTTGTGTTTCACCTGGCTGTGGCAGACAGGTGTTTACCTTCAAGGTAGGGACAGACAGATTGTCTGCCTTGTGGTTGCCATCCAGGACCCAAAGCAGTTCCCTGGGGTGGTGGATGTGGCAATGCGTGGCACCAGTGTATACATCCAGACATAAGCTGCACATTGGTGCTGGTGCTTATCCCCAGACCACAGCATGAAGTGAATGAGAGTCACTGACCTCATCTGAACAGGATGCCATTCCATCACGGGTTACTTCTCCAGCCAAGACGGTACCCATTTACAGCTGGATAAGCTAGGACAATGCAGACGACGTGTCTTTTCCAAAGACATAGACCGGGAATGAAACTGAGGTTAACATATTGGTAGCCCAAGTCTTATCTAACAGAGTCAGCTTTTCTATGAGACTGTGTGGGACTTACTAAAAAACATGACTGATTTCCACAAACTGAATTTGGCTCAGATGTGTGAAGGTTATTGGTCTTTGATGGGTATCTACACAGTCGAATCATCCAGAACTTCTGTGCTGTGTCAGTGGCTTAATATCTACCTTTAAGCAAATCTGAGAGAATCTCTCTCTCTCACACACACACACACACACACACACACACACACACACACACACACACACACACACACACACACACACACACACACACACACACACACACACACACACACACACACACACACACACACACACACACACACACACACACACCTCTCTGTGGACAGATGCACTCGCCAACAGCATAATGCACCATCTATCTGCATTCAGTTCATATACTTCATTTCTCCATTGGTCAAAGGGAGAGTCAGCGGTGGTCTCAAAAGGATTAATTAGAAGCCCCGTAACAAATGCAATTTAATGAAAAGCTGTCAATCTGGCTGCCATCTTTCTGACCCAAAACCCATCTCTCTCTTCCTCATTAGAATGTCTCAAGAAAACATCGTGGAGCAGAACTAAGCACCATGTTAAATCCGTTTACTTCAGCCATGTTCACAGACTGTATCATTAAACGCAGTCAGCAATACTGACACATGAGAACTGATGCTGTTCTAAACTGTGTGTGAGAAAGAAAGCTATATCTGTTATTTTGTGGTGTTTGATGACATCCTACTGGGAAAATACAGTCTCCCATCCTGTATTTTCTATCGTCATCTTACAGTGCCCATTTCCGAAGAGTTTCGTATTGACATTTGTTGGACATAGGTTCATTTTCACAGCTGGAACTTGACCCATTTCCTAGATGTCATGAACATTTACAGGAATGGCAGCCATAATAGGCCGCCTATTTGAATGGCATGTTGGTGTTATGTGTCGACGCGGGTTGAGGAGCGGACCTGCGTCCGACGGAACCCAGTGCTAAAATAACCAGAAAGCGGTTCCAATAACAAAAACAATTTATTTTTTCACCCTCTGGTGCATAATAAAGTGTAGAAACCAAAACAGCGTCATTCTGGTGGAGTGAAGGCTGGCACGCTCTCCAGCACCTAAAAGGATCGAAGCCCGGTGCTTCTGGACTCACTGTTACCGCCAAACACCCCCCAGGTGGACACGACAAACCGACTCTCTGCGAAGGATAGAAGAGGTGAGGTAAGTCAGCAGTTACAACCAATATCCTTCAAAAGACACACACCATCAGCAACACATTCAGGTCTGTATTTTAAGCTTTATGCAAATGAGCAGCTTCTCACAACAGGTGGAGGATCACCGGTCCGCACGCCACGGCAGTGAGAAGCGAGCTGCACAATTCTCATCACAATTCAAATATACTGCATAACAAAATACCAAGTTACTATCAACAATTAGTCAAATAATTAATCACCTCTGATGTGTGCTGACAGCATGTGTCCCTCACCCTTCTTCCTTCAGAGGCATGATGTGTCAAACCCAGGAGCGGTCCTCAGCGTCTCACAAACGAACATCACAAGGTCGAGTTCCCGGCAACTCTGCTCGAATCACACATGGCTTAAATGCAGAACGCCATCTCATTATCTGCTTCAGCTGAAAGTCCTCAAGGCTGCACGAATGCAGAACGCCATCTCATTATCTGCTTCAGCTGAAAGTCTTTAAGGCTGCACGTGAGCACCATCCACAGGTGCTGCACATACTGTTGATGAGGGTGAAGGACTCTTCTGCCAGCACCTTCTCCACAGACAAATCAGTTTTCATACCACCTGGAGAGCAAAGAAAAGAAAAGAACATGAAAATGTCCAGCCACACCCCCCCAACACACAACAGTTGACTTAGTGGCTAACACTGATACCTCACAGCAAGAATGTTATAGGATTGTTCTCCCTGTGTCTCTGGTTTCCTCCCACAATCAAAAACATGCTTATTATAGGGTCGGCTCCTTTCTCTGCCCCTGACCAAAGCAACGTCAATACATCTGGGGTTGGTCCCTGGGTGCCAGACTCTGGCTGCCCACTGCTCCTAGTGATTGGATTGTGTCTAACTGTAATTAGGATGGGTTAAATATAGAGGACAAATTTAATTGTATGCATGTACAATGACAATAAGCTCTTCTTTTCAGCTGTTGTGTCTCCGTTGTGGTGAATTTTTGGCTGCATTGTACATTCTGCCATTCCTCCTCAAGGACTCAAATCCTTACTGGACCTCATCCATCGTGAAGAACACAATAATGCCCTTACTTCCTCATCAGTCCATCTGTCATCTATGCTTTGTACTGTGTTTCAGGTCTTCAGCTTTAGCTTGTCTGGTTTGGCACGTCTTCTTGTCATCCCTCCAAGTGGCGTTGAGCTCCACCCAATGGTTTTTCAGGCCTGCTCAGAAGTACATACCATGGAGCAGGCACTTATCTTTCTCCAGAAAAAAAAAAAAAAAATCACCTTTCAGGAATGGTCCCTGCTGTGAAGTGGTGCAAAGGTATCAAACCCCCTAAAATGCCTCACTATTGCCTGCAGTGGAAATGGATGTAGTCTTGGTCAGCTTTTGCTTGATGGTTTTATACAAAAGTTCTTCTGAATTCAACACCTGCTGCATAAAACTTTGTTGCTTCATCCTTGTGATATGAAGAATGAAGATTTCTTGAGAGAATTGCTTACATCTCTAAACTGTGTCAGAAACATGCTTTTATCCAACCTCTGAATGCGCTGATTAATGGTCCACTCAGCAGTACCCTTCCTGTAAAAGCACCTTGAGGCAGTGTAATTGCTCAGATTGCTGGCATTTTTTTCCCCTTCTAGCTATGCTTTGATGAAAAACACTGAAAGCATTTACAAAGAATTTAAAATGCTGGTGATGAACCAAATTTCACATGTATGAAAATTTGCAGTTTGCTGTATTCAACGTAATGGGAGATGATGGTGGATATGTAGACGGGCTTGTAATATTCCATCAACTGGTGAAAGTAATGAATGATTTTTTTTGGTAATGCAGGTGGGCTGTCGGTGTGGGTGGTAATTTGAAGTGCTGGTTTGAGCAAAGGTAATAGCAGAGCAATTTGTTGACTAAAACTGGAAAACCTATTTTTATGACATCTGTGGGCTGTTTTACTCTTTACATTTACATTTTAAAAAAGATTTTAAAAACTGTTAGCGACGAAGGTAAAGCAAATGGTACCGTCCATTTTTCTGTGCTGTAATTTATGAACTAATTGACCTTTGGTCTTGATTTTCAGTATTACTCTACCACTTCAATGTCACGTTCAAGGGTAAAGACCAAAGCACATATTCCTGTGTGCTAAATTTTGAATTAACCGAAAGTTGTTAAAGTTGTTATTTTCAAGCTTTATCTCAAGTAGACTTCCTTTGTTGCAGTACTTTAAAGGTGAAGTTTAATATATTTTAACCTGGGCTCTGTTTTTAAATGTTAACAGATGAAAATGTGAGAGGTATATGGTAGCATGGAAAGGATGCCAGTGGAGGTACCTCACTAAATGTAAGGAAACTTTTTTAAATGGACCAATTATACTAGCAGCTTACCTTAGCCAAGCAGTCCTTCTGTGGGGCAGCTTGCAGCAGTCATTACTACTGAACTGCCAGTAATTTATGAGTTTGTGCCATAGGGATTACAAGTGAAAAGTTAAAGGTGATTGTTTGCAGAAAATTAGTCTAAGGTGAGTGTAGCTAATGCTAATTTCTAGCTTTGTAATGTAATACTGTGGAAATATTAGCTGCTTTATGATGATTTGGTGTAACATTTCAACAGTTACAACCCCAATTCCAATGAAATTGGGTCATTCTGTGAAATGTAAATAAAAACAGAATACAATGATTTGCAAATCCTCTTCAACCTATATTCAATTGAATACACCACAAAGACAAGATATTTAATGTTCAAACTGATAAACTTTAATGTTTTTGTACAAATATTTGCTCATTTTGAAATGGATGCCTGCAACACGTTTCAAAAAAGCTGGGACAGTGGTATGTTTACTACCATGTTATATCACTTTTCCTTCTAACAACACTGAATAAGCATTTGGGAACTGAGGACACTAATTGTTGAAGCTTTGTAGATGGAATTCTTTCCCATTCTTACTTGATGTACGACTTCAGTTGTTCAACAGTCCGGGGTCTCTGTTGTCGTATTTTGCGCTTCATAATGCGCCACACATGTTCAATGGGCGACAGTTCTGGACTGCAGGCAGGCCAGTCTAGTACCTGCACTCTTTTACTATGAAGCCACGCTGTTGTAACACGTGCAGAATGTGGCTTGTCATTGTCTTGCTAAAATAAGCAGGGACGTCCCTGAAAAGACGGTGCTTGGATGGCAGCATGTGTTGCTCCAAAACCTGGATGTACCTTTCAGTATTGATGGTGCCATCACAGATGTGTAAGTTGCCCATGCCATGGGCACTAACACACCCCCATACCATCACAGATGCTGGCTTTTGAACTTTGCGCTGGTAACAATCTGGATGGCCTTTTTTTTTATTTACAAAAAAAATTTGAAATGTGGACTCATCAGACCACAGCACACTTTTCCACTTTGCGTCTGTCCATTTCTCATGAACTCGGGCCCAGAGAAGGCGGAGGCGTTTCTGGATGTTGTTGATGTATGGCTTTTTCTTTGCATGGTAGAGTTTTAACTTGCACTTGTAGATCTAGCGACGAACTGTGTTAACTGACAATGGTTTTCTGAAGTGTTCCTGAGCCCACGTGGTAAGATCCTTGACACAATGATGTTGGTTTTAATGCAGTGCCACCTGAGGGATCGAAGGTCACGGACATTCAGTGTTGGTTTTCGGCCTTGCTACTTATGTGTAGAAAGTTCTCTAGATTCTCTGAATCTTCTGATTATATTATGGACTGTAGATGATGGAATCCCTAAATTCCTTACAATTGAACATTGAGAAACATTGTTCTTAAACTGTTGGACTACTTTTTCATGCAGCTGCTCACAACATGGTGATCCTCGCCCCATCTTTGCTTGTGAATGGCTGAGACTTTTGGGGATGCTCCTTTTATACCCAATCATGACACTCACCTGTTTCCAGTTAGGTGTTCTTTGAGCATTCATCAACTTTCCTAGTCTTTTGTTGCCGCATCCCAACTTTTTTTAAATGTGTTGCAGGCATCCATTTCAAAATGAGCAAATATACAAAGATACAAAGTTTATCAGTTTGAACATTAAATATCTTGTCTTTGTGGTGCATTCAATTGAATATAGGTTGAAGAGGATTTGCAAATCATTGTATTCTGTTTTATTTACATTTTACACAACGTCCCAACTTCATTGGAATTGGGGTTGTAAGAGGGAATCTCAGGCTGTGTTCATAATATGGTTTGACGATGTGTGTTTTTAAGATCCTCGCATGCTAGATTTTGCCATATTTCTGTATGCACTGCTGTGGTAATTTTTTCAAATGTATGCTGTCATTGAGTATTAAGACGATCATGGGATTTTCGTTGTCTAATAAAGCTGGGCCTCTTTGCTCTCACGGAACCATAAAAACCTGATTTTTCTACATAATGAAGAAGTTAAAGAGGACAGACATGTCCCTGTATAAGACCTTTACTGCTCTTTGGGGGATCATTATCACATCTTTTGTCCCCATCCGATACATTACAAGCCTTAACCAGTTTTGATTTTTATGCATCAGTAACGCCGAGCTTCTCTCCCTGAGCTCTGATGACACCATGAGGGAGTTTGCACATGTTAGCATGCAGGTTCACCTTTTATCCAGAGCTCACCGCTTTCCTCTAAAGCATTTCTGTTTGATTCTGCAACATCGTGCCGATGCTGTTGATTACTGCCGAGGGGGTGAGAGGGAAAAACGACTCCCACATGAGCCGGGCCAAACTGTAACTCCCCAGGAGAGATAAAAGCCGACTGCCTCATGTGGGTTTATGCTAAATGGGAACCTGGGGAGTACGATGCTCTCTGTTTCCCTGAACACCAAAACACTTTCTGGCTTCACAAAATATCCAAGTGTCCCACTGCAGGTGGGAGCCACACATCGTATCTGTACAGAATGCCCTTTTCTTATAATAAATGGTGTGTATTGTACCTGTACATGGAGATGCACACAGATTTGTGTTGACCTTAATCTGCCTGTGCTGAAGTGTCTTTGAGTTAAGCACGCCATTCCCGCCAACTCCAAGGACGCCGACCTGAGCTGATATTGAGAGAACAGTATTTTTTCCTATTATCAGCTGAAATCATAAAGTGGGGCTGTAACACAGAACATTCAATACGACACAATATTTGGTGGCGAGATTGTTCTTGAGTCCGGGTAGAGTTGATAAAGTTTTAGAGGAGATTTATATATATATAATCTCTATTAATCTCTCATCCTGTCATTCTTGCCTTATGGCATTGTAGAAACAAGGTGGAAGAACCGCAATCTGAATTGTAAAAGCTATCCCCTTGTTGGTCAGAGATGGCAATATTTATGTCAAATATTTGCTGTAGTCTCCATCATCCAGGCCCTTGTGTCAAAAGAAAAGTTATGAAGTTGTAGAAATTTATTTCCACTGTGAGTTTACAAAAAGGAGAGAATTTTAATATCAAGAAGGCTGAATCCTGTGTATAAAGTGCCTTAAGGTGTGTTTACACATAACCAAGACAGGTTACGAATGTCATTTTTCTGTCATTCGTGACACATTCCTGACATTCTTAATGTGACTTAACACATCTGAATAGGTTTCTTAATAGTGCATGTTGGTGCGTGATATTCTTGATATTCGTGGAGCATGTTTTTGCCTGTCAAAAAATCTTCCACGAATGTCACACACCACCCTCATTTCGTCTCACGTCGTGGAGGTCGCAACTGAGCGTATTGATCCGTCTTGATGAGTAGTGATCCTTAATAGAACGTGACAACGTTCATAGTGGTTCCTGTGATGGTTCTTGGAGCCCAAACTGTCACGCGTTATTACGAAGTGACACGGAAACTGTCAAGTTTTGACACGACTTGTAATGCGGCGTCACATTTCACTGCGCGCCACGACAGATTAGTTTTCTGTCACGTGTGCACAATTAAACTCGGCTACAAATGCCGTTCCACAGTTCCTGCTGAAGCTCCTCAGGACGCTCCTGCAGGTGTTCGACCTGCTGTTGTAACCAATGAGCGGGAGAACGAGTCTGAGCCAGAGGAACCAGAGGAGCGAGAGGAGATTCACGTGCAGCCAGACATCTCTGCATCTCCTCCAGTCCGGCAGAGGAAGAAGCCCGTACACAGTTACCAGTGGTGTCAAAAGTACACACATTTGTTACTTAAGTAGAAGTATAGATACTGCAGTTTAAAAACACTCTGGTAAAAGTTGAAGTATCACCTTGACCTCTTTACTCAAGTAAAAGTGAAAAAGTATGTACTCCAAAACCTACTTAAAGTATAAAAGAATAAAGTAACCTTAAAAAAAAAAAGAAAAAAAAAGGTAGATGCCACTATATGAATTGAAAGCTTAATTTAAAAACTGATTCATTCTACATGTGGCCCAAGACCCAAAACCCAAAAATACCCCCCAACACCACCTGCACGAAAATGTTTCAATTCTAGAAGCTCTGAAATGCAATCTGGGACTATTCCAGACAATAAACTGCAGTGAGTGCAGCATCCATTTAGTGAAGAAAAAAAACAAAAAAACACAACTTTCCTTATTCAAATTAATTCCAGTAGTATTCTGCTCTTACTAGGATGCAGCAGTTTTCTAGTTTGGCAGATAGTTCTGGAGGAAATCACTGAAGAAATTAACACATTGACAATATGGTTTGACCAAAACAAACTCATTAAATAAGACAGGGATGAAGTGGAGGTGTAAGAGTCACTAGGTGTTCACGGGAAACACTTATTTATTTATGTATGTATGTATTTATTTACGTATGTTCATTGTTAGTTGCTTTTATATTTTCTGTTGTGTTTCTATTCAGGTTCTTTTTGCCTCTTTCTCTAGAATTGTATATAATAATCATTAGATTATTAATATATAAACAAAAATAAATTTAAGAAATATTACAATTTGAAAACAAATGCACCCGAACGTGATGACGGCTGCAACTGCTTAATGCTAAGTTTTAACATTGAAAATGCCATAGACATGCTAACGCATTAGCGTCGCTCCCGTTTTTAAGTTATAAAATACATCCATCAACTGTTTCAGAAGACCATAACAGGTCGGTTTAACATAGAAAAGGTAAATAATACTCACAGAAGTATGCTCTTTAGGGTTTTAGCGGGGGGAAATTAAGCGAAAGAAAGAATAAACGAAGCAATGGTCGAAGCATTGCTTCAATCTGCGAACCACTGCTTCAATTGGTTCACGGTTCAAAGCAAAGCCGCGCTGCAGAAAAGTTGATTACAGGCGCACATGACGTGAAATATATATATATAAACATTAAACTGAAGCCAAGAGTAACGAGGCTCTTTGTTTTAAAAATGTAAGGAATAGAAAGTACAGATACTTGTGTGAAAATGTAATGAGTAGAAGTCAGAAGTAGGCAGAAAAATAAGTAATGGAGTAAAGTATAGATACCTAAAAAGTGTACTTAAGTACAGTAACGAAGTATTTGTACTTCGTTACTTGACACCTCTGACAATTACACCCTGCTGCACCGCATTCAGTTTGATTGCTGACACCACGTCGGCTAAAAGTCTAATTTCTGTGCTCTTCAGCGCGCTCCTGCAGGTATTCCACCTGCTGCATGTGCCTGATGTTTGGGAAAATGGGCGAGATGAGAGCCGCATGAAGCCACATACCTGGCTCTGTCCTCCTCCTCTCTGCGCCACTCCATGGCACAGAGCCCAACTACGCATGCAGTCTCAAAGTTCTTCTGAAAAACTGGAGCGATCTGAATTTGGTTGGATGAATATGGGTGTGTGTGTGTGGAGATAATTCACCTCGTTCACAACGTGACAGAACTTAACGATGCGCTGTTACACGCAATAGTGCGCAACAACACGGAACACTATTCTTGACCATGTGTAATGGTTCCTGATAATTCTCCAGCAACATGTGCCATTAATCGTAACGTGTGGTAACAGGTTGCAGCAGTTCCTGAGGACACCTGACGCCTCTGCCCCGAATCATCACATTTGTGATCAGCGGCCAAGAATGTGTACTTTGTGGCATTTGTGACTTGTCGTCATTATGTGTAAATGCAGCATTACATGTGTTGCTCTGAAGTTGTGGCGTTCTCTGTGCGCAATTCACTGCCACCTGATTTGATGGAAAAACTGCAGCATGATCCATTAGGCAAGTTAACCAAACCGTAAGCCATTTTAATGCAGATATTTATTTAAAGAAACCTTTAACATGAGGTATTCGGTCATGATAACATTAGCTGTAAAAGAAGATGATGTTTGACACAAGAGAACAAATAAATACATCGTAAACCACTGCTGAATCACTGAAAACAACACATAAAATGAAAAATTTATAACACAAATTAATGAAAAATAAAATGTATTGGGGGATCAACAGCTTTGAGGTGCATATGACCACCTCTTGTATCAGAGTGTGTGGAATCATGGCATCAATTATTTTAAATCAATACAATACAGAACATGAAAAAGTAAAATGAAAGCTAAAACGATCACAAATGTACATAAATATCATAATACATAATATGCATAATGCATTTACAAGCATGATCACATGGGGGCCGGGATGCACCGGCCGCACACAGCGCACGTCAGCAGGCTGCTCCATGTGAAACAGGCTGTCAGATCACGCAGCAGGTGATCTGAATGTCATGCGTGTCCGGCCCGACACAAGTGTTCAGCATTGTCATAGTCCAGCAGGATTATGACAATATGACGAGCCAACAGCACCACAAATATGCCACTTTCAGTCACGTATCACCAAAAATATGCCATAACAAATGCTGTTTATCCAATTATTATGGTGCTTTTTTCTCTTTTTTTAAATTAGTTTATCTCCTTGTTGATTTTAGCCATTTTACACTCCTGTTATAAGACAGTGATTGTAGTGCAGCTTCTATCTGGTAATCAGAGTTTTTGTAAATTGTAGGTTTGAATACTGTGAGTGGAATTTATTTTTTGTTTAACCATAGGGTTCTGTATTACGTCCCCTTTTACTTATTACTTATATCAACCCAGTGATATTCACTAATTATACAGCTGGTTTTTATTTTATTTTGCTCCACATCTGCGGGCGATGTGGTGCACCACGTTCCAGCTGCTCGCGCTGTGTTCGTTCATGCGCGCGGTAGTTCGTGGTTCCCCATTTTGTGTTTGGTTCATTGATTTTCTTCCAGTTTCTGTGTCTTTCGTGTTATGTGTGGAGGGGCCCTTAGCACAGTCATACAGCACTAATAATAATGACTTGGATTTATAGAATCAAAATCGCCTTTATTGTCATTGTAATTTGCATTACAACGAGATTTGAGTGCAACTCCAAAAGGTGCTTTTCCGAAGTGCGAGTAGTTGTTAGCCAAATATAAGATAATAAAATTTAACAATAAATTATTCAAAGTATATGTAAAATAAAATGTGGACCAAGTAAAATGTAAAACGAGAATTATATACAACTGTGGGATAATATTGCACAGGAAATATTGCACATGGTTTACAGATATTGCACAAGAAACTTGAAAAGTGCAGATTACAGCTTTGACTCCAGCAAGGGCGGTCACATCTCCTCCTCTCTCTATCTCTGCTCCAACCTTCAAAGTCCCTACTTCAGCAGGCTGTGAATTCTTCAAACTATATTGGATTAATCATGGAATTGATCAGCTGGTCTCTGACCACTATTGACACCATTTTTTCTACGAGAAGATCAGGACCGGGGGACCCTGCGTGCCTGGATGAAACTTACCCTGCGGGCTATGTTCTCGATGCCTGGGAGACATGGCGGGTTGCATGCTTTGCGCCATTCTCTGTGGAGGACGTCAAGGATTTATTCATATTTGGTTTCATAGTAGGAGGGCTGGTACTTATTGGCTTATGTGCTGCCCTGACCTACCGGAAGATTGGCAAGACGGCTGCTGCCAAAATCACGACCTCTCGTGTCGTGTTGTCTCGTGACCTCTCTTGTCCGACATGATTAATGAGTTGGGCAAGGCGATGCATTCTCAGACTGCGTTAACCCTTGAACTCAGACGCAAATTGGAGACATCTCGGAGCAAATACCCATCTTGCAGGAGAAGGTGAAGATTTCAGAGGCCGGGGAACTTTCTTAATTGGGATCTGGTTTGTTCATGTGAAGCTGGAAAAGTGTTTTTCACTGCTCAACCACAAACACGGCAGGCTTATCAGCCTCTCAAGGATAAACTGCTCATTGTTTTTCCTCCAGAAGAATCTCTACGGCCTTGGGAAGATTCGCTGTCTACTTATCACTCTTACTCCAGTACACAAGGACAGACAGACTCACACATGGACACAGACTGAAGCATGCTCCACTTTCCCTCCTACCTCCCCTCCTGCCCCTCATCACACACCCCATCCTGGCCACCGCTCACACCACCCCTTCTCCCCTCCGGGAGCTGCGCAGTATTAGCTGCGGCAGGTCCTCGTTCCCCCCAAGCTAGCAGCAGCGCGACTCCTGTTGCAGTGGCTACCACACACTCACATCGCCTCAATTTGGAAAACAGACTGTTTCAAGTTTAGTCCCCATAAACAATGTTAAATGTATATGTGTTGTCTTAATTCTGATGTGTGCCATTATTACGGCAAACAAGTAATAATTGTGGATTAATTGCTGTATCTTGTCTGTGGAAATGTGAGTGTGGACGTAATTTCATTGTTGTTGCACTTGTAATGACAATGACAATAAATCTCATCCATCCATCCATCCATCCATCCATCCATCCATCCATCCATTAAAGTGGTTTGTTTTGTTCAGTGCAGTGATCGCTCTGGGGAGAAAGCTGTCCCTGAGTCTTATAGTGTCCCTGAGTTAGAGTGCCTTTTTATTCAAGATACCCAAAACACAAATTGCATTATTCATTCACTTGCACATTCACACATTGGTGATGGTAAGTTCCTAATGTAGCCACAGCTGCCCTGAGGCAAACTGCCATTCTGCACCTGTGGCCCTTCCAACCACCACCTCATTCATACAGTTTTAAATGACTGAACAAAAGCAGTCTATAAGTACTGCAGTTTATTTATATTGTAAAACCAATGCATTGATGAGCTAATTTCAATGGTCTGTTTTAATAATATTTTAAATGAAAAACACAAACTAGCAATTACTCTTTACCAAGGTGAAAACTGGTACCTCTGGGGATTTTTAAAAAATTATTTGTCAAAGAACAAAAAATTGTAGAAACCCAATGATTCACAAATATTTGCATGCCACTATTTTTTTCTTCCTTAAAGTCAATTAAGAATCTATGTATCCCAAGTTACTTTCTAGATGTTATTTTTAATAAGGGTCCCTAAAAATACATATATAAAAAAGATCCCAAAATACAAGCCCGCCCATCTTCCACCCGATGTTATTTCAGGCTCATCTGAGAAGGCCACATCGGAACATTTGTTAAATTTGATTTATTCACATACAATGACCTGAGAAAATGTGCAGAATATTGAAGTTACAAGGGTTAATTAACTAAAGTATGAATATCCAGCAACGTGTTAAGTTCAGTCCCTGTTTGGACATCAAAGGATTTATTAACCTCTTCTGATAAAGTAGCAGATCCATATTTTGGGCTGTTGCTCGGGCAGCTGCTTACTTTGCACTCGTGTTTTCACGCTTATCAGAATCGGTTCAGCATGACGCTGATTAATCTGCCTGCAGGAGTTTATCTGCTGTTCTTCAGGGTCATTTCTTATCTTGTATTATGCTGCTGTGTATCACAAGGGTACAAGGACAAGTGCAAGCCACAATAACGCGTGGACATTTAAAACATAAGCACAGTTTAATAACATATTCAGTATTATTTGACATGGCTGCTACTCTTCAATCTTAATCTTCTCACAAATCTACGTGGCGTTCATGTGCCTACGTGGCCATAATTCTCTGGTTATGTTGAGACTATAATTAAACAACATATAGTTTTGTGAAAAGGTTTTAGGCTCAATGTTGTTTGGTTCATTTCTGTTCAACTGTTTAACTGAAAATCTAATTTGAAATGTCCAGATATTCATATTCCTGCTAAAAGGTAACATGCATTTTTTTCCTATATTATTAAAATAGCTAATCAATCATCAAATACAATCAAAAATCAATCAGTACGATCATCCTGGCCCTGCTGCAGGACAGGTTCTCTCAGTTTGGTGTGCCCAACTCCACCTGCAGGTGGATCACTGATTCCTATCCAACAGGAGGCAGCATGTGAAGTTGGGGGAGCACGGTCTATCAGTACCAGGAACCCCCCCCCCCCCCCCCCCCAAGAATGGGGCTGACGGGAGATCAACCACCTGGTGTCCTCGTGCAGACAGAACAATCTGGAGCTCAATGCCCTCAAGACAGTGGAGATGGTTGTTGACTTGCCACAAACGATGGTGAACTTCTACACTGCCATCATGGAGTCCATCATCTCCTCTTTCATCGCCATCTGTTACACTGCTGTCACTGCTAAGGACAGGAGCAGATTACAGCAAATCATCCGCGCAGCAGAGCAGGTCATCGACTGCAGTCTGCCATCCCTACAGGACCTGTACAAATCCAGGGCCCTGAGGCAAGCAAGGAAGATTGTGGCCGATCCCTCTCACCCAGGACACACTTTTTGCTACCCTGATGATGGCTAAGGTCCATGAGGACTAAAACCTCAAGACACAAAAACAGCTTCTTTGCACCCGCAGCAAGACTAACAAATAATGCCAGACACCCCCCACTTCCACAAAGTACAGATTGATCATTCCTGCACTGAAAGGTACTGTACATCTGCACACCAATCACATGCTTTTGCACAGTCTAATTCCACTACGTTATATTTATTGATTTTACAGTGAACATAGTTTTTCCTATTTGACTCTTTTACTTCTTACAGAAGTGTTTGTTCCTTTTCTTTTTATTGTTGTTTATGCACCAAACACCAGATCAAATTCCTTGTATGTGAGAACTTGGCAATAAATTTGATTCTGATTCTGATTCTGAAATTACCAGCGCCATCTATATAAGCCATTACCATTATTATTATTATCATGCTAGAAATGAACAATAATAACCAAATAAATACAGTTGTGACAGATTGGTGTCCTGTCCAAGGTGTACCTGGTGCCCTAGGACTGCTGGGCTGTGACCCTTGATTGGAGTAAGCAGGTATAGAATAATGAATGAATGAATTAATTAATTAATGAATACCTGCCATGTACAGAAATTTTAAATGGCTGCACATTCTTGAACCACCCAGCAGGTGCCAGCATTCACCATATGGCAGTAAAGCATGTGACGTCTTCCTTGTCATGCAGTCCCCAGAAAAATGTTTGAAACCTGGGTGTTTCAAAGGTTTTCAAAACATTTTAAAACAGTGCTTCAACTTAGCAGTCACCAATTTTGTTGTAACTCCCCCGTACAATGACAATAAAGACTATTCTATTGTCTAATCTGCAGTATGAACTAAAAATGTTGGCACTATCCCCAGCCATACGTTCTGTCCGATCTTTCCCATTCTGGTGTATATTTCACCTGATATTTGTCGACATACTCCCATCACGCTTCTCCCTGCAGTTTCCAGCTGAATTCATCTGGTGACAGAATCATCACACATCTGTCCATTGACCTCATGACTCTGTACGCTCTTACCAGATGTCTCTGAGCTCATATGATGAGCATTGCTGACATAAGTGAATCCCTCAAGAGCTCCACACTTTCACTGCATACAGATACGCTTGTGATGACAGAGTCCAGAAAGTGAACAACCCTGAATTCCTGACTCAACATCTCAAGTGCTACACTCAGGGCATCAGTTGATTCCACAAAGATCACAGTCTGCAAAATCTAGGTCAATGGAACTCATTCCTAATGAACACCAGAATTCAAATGCGAGACATCAGAGACTCTACCTCCACTGTGAACACCACTCGAGTATAGACCAGCTATGATGGGCATCTACCTGTTGGAGATCCTGCCAATACTCCTTTGCTAAAATACCACTTTGCTAAAATCAACATAGACTGTGAAGAAGCATTGCCAATAATAATGAATGCCTTTAAGTAGAACTCACACAGCTCAGATGCTATTGATCGCTGACCTCTTGGGTGTGAGACCTAAGTGACAATTAGCTGGCACTGAATCCTGCTGAGAAAGATCCTTGCAAGTACCTTACTTGGCACAGAGAGTAAAGCAACCCTCCTGTAGTTGTTGCAATTCAGGAGATTGTTTTTACATTTCCAGAGAGGGACAATCCTTTCTTTTGGGATGATACCCATCTCTCAGATGGAGGGAAAGACTGCTCACAACACCAGGAGATCAGCATCTCCATGCACCTGGAGGAGTTCAGTCCCAAAACTGCAGATTTCCACAGCTTCACCAATCATGAGTTGTTTCACCACCTTTGTAATCTCAGTGAATTTTGGTGGTTTGCAGCTGAGTAGTTACAGATAGCTGTATAAGATGTGATTTGTACTTATGCATTTTAATGGTGAAAAGCCACATTTTATGCTTGATGCCAGATAGTTAAAAGCTCATTATTTCTCTTAGCATTTGTTAAAATGTCTGCACAGTAGGTGTATATACCTAAATGTCTGGCCCTGCTAATCAGTGCCTTATGTCTTCAAAGAGAAGCTGACAATCTAATAATACTTCTAATGTCATAAGAACTCAGCTTGACTTGTGATTGTGTCATTCTTACTTTGATGATCCAGCTAAAGCCAATACTGTGGACAATCTGCACATCTAGTAATAGTAATAAGACCACCAAAAACAATTTCTGTAGCAATTTCAGTTCAAGTGGTATAATTTAACTTGCTTTACAATAAAAACAAGCGCACATCATTTCTGTCATAAAACAATACAATTAAAAAATAACAGCATATAAAGACAAACACCAAGCACCCATGAAACATGATGCATACAACTTTGAATGAATTTTATTTATTCAGAGCACAAATCAACAATAACAGAAAGCTTACAAAGCTTACAACTACCCACCCCTTATACTATAAAAATAAAGAATGTATACATATATAAATACATATACACTCATGACAACAAATACCAAAAAAGTGTGCATGAACAATGTAACTTAAAATGCACTAAAATTTCAACACAACCAGACAAACAATAGTGCACAATGCACAAACCCAAAAACAATAACAAAACTGGTAAAGCTAATTCTTCAAACTATAACAAGTAATTTTATTATTTTTGTAAAGCCAACTAAGGTACCAAGTAATAGTACTTTGAGAATGTTCATTATTCACCACAGAGCTACGTAGTCCGTAGTACGTGCTGGGCACGTGAATCCTTGCCATTCTTATTCTTGTATTATTATTTTTTCTCCTTGATTGTCTGCGAGTCTCTCTCTCTCTCTCTCTCTCTCTCTCTCTCTCTCTCTCTACTGGGATCTGGGTGTGCCTCGTCAGCACGCACAGCCGTTAGCTGTCAGGATGCAGGCTGCAAGCCTATAGGCCTGAGCCTGTCCTGTAGAGGTGGGCAATACCGGGAATTTTGGTACTGATCCGATACCAAGCAAATACAGGCCCAGTATCGCCGATATCTATACCGATACTTTTTCATATTTAAGCTTCATAGAACCAAAGGATCCAAAAGACCTAGGATAGAATTTAGCCAAACATTGTACGTGACAACAAAATACTTTATTATCACAATCAACATTTTTGTTTAAAAAAAAAAAAAAATCACTCAACACAACTTAAAATCTCCTGAGGTAGAGGGCTGACAAACCACAATACAAGGGTGTGCTGCTCCGTGTTGTGTGACACATCGCAGCACTGCTCTTACAGAGTGTAGACTTTGATGAATCTGCGTGTGCAGCAGTCAGTGCGTGCGGGAGAGAAAAAAAGCTTGAGTATCGATCTTTTTACACGAGGATCGTTCAATATCAAAACCAGCATTGGTATCAATATTATCAATATTAGGATCGATCCGCCCACCTCTACTGTCCTGTGTGGGTAGTTTTTAGTAGTTTTACTTTTGTTTGTTTTTTTCTCTCTTTTGGGCCTGGTGGAACCGGCTGTCTTGTATTCACTTTTCTTTTGATTGGGTTTAGGGGTGTTTGCTTTTTTGTTAGTCCGGTGTTAGCAGGGGGTTCTACGGCCCTGTATGGGGTGGCCTGCTGCTGCACCTGTTGTTTCCATTTAGCCGGCCTTCCAGGCCCCAACTTTCTTTTTTAACTTTTGGATTCTTTCTGGGACACGGGGAGGAAAGGGTTCTTTTGTGTAACATTAACAAAGGAGTCTAACTAAATGAAATAAGTCAAGAAGAATGAAGAATAATTTAATAATCAATAAAAATTGACTATTGACTCTTTCCTTCGTTGTCTGTGTCCCAATAAATATGTTGTTTCCCCTCTGGGTCGTAACATGTTTATGGGGGCTTGTCCGTGACAGTCCGTCATTGGACTTTTAAGTATGTAATGAATCACGAATCTGGCATGTGTGTACTAAAACTATTTAATAACTAAAAAAATAAATAAAAATCCATGATTCAACCAGTTATCGCTCTGCATGAGCAGAGTGGGAGATTATCAGTGTGAATGTTATTTGCTCAGAGCACCGCTTAACCTGTAGGTAATTGCATGTAAAATTAATTATTAGATAAAGGCTGCATTTAAGTGGATGAGTCAGCACTTATACTATGTTTGTTCTCAGCAGTCGAGCAGAACAAGAGCATCGGCACAGAATGAGGATGAAATGTTGGAAATGTTCTGTGTGTAGCGGGATAAAAGTCCCGGGTCCCAATTGAAAAGACATTCCCGCTAGCTTGGCTAACGGGGGGAGTTCCCCTTTGGCTGACCTGGTAGAGGAACGCTCTTTTGTGCGAGCCACGTGGGTTCGATCCCCACCGTCATCCCGGCCACGAAGGTCCTGCTGCTTCAATCTGGCATCACGAACAGGATGTGGAGCACAGAGTATGCTAACATGCACCTGTGACTTCGGGACGAAGTCAAAAATGGTGGGGAGATGTGTAGCGGGATGAAAGTCCCGGGTCCCAATTGAAAAGACGTTCCCGCTAGCTTGGCTAACGGGGGGAGTTCCCCTTTGGCTGACCTGGTAGAGGAACGGTCTTTTGTGCGAACCGCGTGGGTTCGATCCCCACCGTCGTCCCGGCCACAAAGGTCCTGCTGCTTCATGTGGAAGAACATCATGTTGGATTTAGTTAAAAACTCGAAAGATTAAACGAACAAAATATTAAAATTTATAAGCAATTTTCAAGCAGCTCAAAGAGGATTTCCACTGTCCACCTCAAATTCCACAGAAAGACATGCATCTAAATATGGCAAAATAAAAAATTTCCTTCTTTGTAATTTTATTTTTTTCCAAAACTTCTTAAATAAAGTTTAGCACAACAGACTGAAGTTAAAACAGAATGCACCAGATTTGACATGATAAACGTCTTTGATACAAAACTTCTTTCATACAATAAAAGCTCTATAATGTTCATTCAAAGACTCTGTTGTGAGGACAGAAAATTTACTTTGTAAAAAAAAAAGTCACTTTTTCAACACAATCTGTAGCTTTTTAGCTATAAAATCTGTAGCGCTTCCTGCAAAGCCTTGGAATGTAAATGATGTAGACTGTATACTGGCCATAACCTGCATGACGTCACCTTTAGGTTTTCTATAGAGCCTGTAACAGCCAACATGAAGTCTGTATCTGGATGTCGCCATGTTGGCAGCACCAGCACTGATTTTGGCTACGTCATGACGAACTAAACCTTCTAAGGACAACCATCTTTGCAGCAATCCACTGATTGGGTATGGTAGAGTAGCCAGATGGAAGCTGTTATGAAAGTGTAGTGACACGGACCCACAACAGGGGGCGCAAATGAACGGTCAATAGATGAGCCAAAAATGAACAATTTAATGTTGTGAAGGAGCACAACGAACATACAGACAATCTCAGAATATGATTACAGTCAATCCACAAAGGTGACGTGTGGGCAGGCTCGAGGATAGAAGACGTCTGTCCTGAGAAGAGCCGGAACCACACGATTTCCGCCGCCACAGAACCTGGTGAATACTGGAGCCGCCAAGTCCCGAATTCCCAGGTGATCACCGTCCCCGACTGTCGGATCTGGTACTGCTGGCGAGAACAAAGACAGTCAAGTGTGGGTGTGTGTACACCCAGTAACAACAACGGTGGGAATGCCACCTCCACCTCTCACTCAATATGCTGCAGAGTACCGCAGTGATTCCTCAGGGGAAAAGAGTGCAGTCCAGCACTCAATCAGCTCCCGCAGACAGAGGATAACAGGTACTCCTGCAAAGACTCACAATATACAGATTGATGTGTTAAACACAAACGGCTGAGTATATTACCTCCAATGAAGTACGATATCTCGGCAACGAGGTGGAGATGACGTCTGGTCTTTATGGAGTGAGATGATGTTGAGTAGATGGGTGACAGCTGTCAAGAGATAATGAGTGACAGCTGGCACCCCCGGCTGTGTCCGTGGCGGCAGCGCCCTCTCGTGCCTGAAGCCCGCACTTCAGGCAGGGCGCCCACTGGTGGTGGGCCAGCAGTACCTCCTCTTCTGGCGGCCCACACACAACAGGAAGCCACTCCTTAGTAAAAGACACATGGCAACCCCACCTGGAGTTTGGCAAAAGGCACCTGAAGGATTCTCAGACCATGAGAAACAAAATTCTCTGGTCTGAAGAGACAAAGATTGAACTCTTTGGCGTGAATGCCAGGCATCATGTTTGGAGGAAACCAGGCACCATCCCTACAGTGAAGCATGGTGGTGGCAGCATCATGCTGTGGGGATGTTTTTCCACCAGCAGGAACTAGGAGACTAGTCAGGATTGAGGGAAAGATGAATGCAGCAATGTACAGAGACATCCTGGATGAAAACCTGCTCGAGAGCCCTCTTGACCTCAGAATGGGGCGATGATTCATCTTTCAGCTGGAAAATGACCCGAAGCACACAGCCAAGATATCAAAGGAGTGGCATCAGGACAACTCTGTCCTTGAGTGGCCCAACCAGAGCCCAGACCTGAATCTGATTGAACATCTCTGGAGAGACCTGAAAATGGCTGTGCAACGATGCTCCCCATCCAACCTGATGGAGCTTGAGAGGTGCTGCAAAAAGGAATGGGCAAAACTGCCCAAAGATAGGTGCACCAAGCTTGTGGCATCATATTCAAGGAGACTTGAGGCTGTAATTGCTGAAACAGGTGCATCAATCAAGTATTGAGAAAAGGCTGTGAATACATATGTACATGTGATTTATTATTATTTTTAATAAAATTGCAGATTTTCAAGAACATTTTTTCATGTTGTTATTATGGGGTGTTGTGAGTAGAACTTTAAGGGGAAAAATACATTTACTCCATTTTGAAAAACTAAACAAAATATGGAAAAAAAAAAGTGAAGTGCTGTGAATACTGTCTGGGTGCATATAACAGAGTGTACAAGTTAATTTATTGGTTTCATAACATTCTATCTGAATCAAGGCCAACTCAGCTGCTGGTATACCTTCACTTGATGATCATTTTAAAGGGATGGCCTTCAACTTCAGTTACTCTCCATAAATCCACACATTAACTTCACAAATGGTCCACACCGTTGCCTTGAAGAATTTATTCCAAAACATTAACTGAGGGTGTTCTTTACACACTAAATTACTTTAGTTGCCGTAATGCCTTCACCATGGCACTTTGCATTAGGCGTGTGAAGCGCCGTAGTAAACAGTGCTCACACTTCCCCCACAGTGCACCTCTCCTTTCACTGGACAGTGTATGGCATCCTGAAATATGTTTAGATAAACTCAGGCACTGGAGAAGATAAATCCTCAGGCTTGAAATGTATTATCGTGTGTGTGTGTGAAGTCAGAGCTGCAAAACCCTGGTTAAAAAATAACAACTAGAACAGGGGTTGAGTCAGTAACCGGGTTTATATTATGTTCTTGTTGACGGAACAGAAGAAGCATTTGATTTAGGAAAAAGTAGGCATCGTGTCAAATTAAATAATTTATTCATCTTATTTAAAATATATTCACAATGCAGTTAATGAAACATAAAAAAGGGTTCTTGTTTGGTTCCTTATTTGGGAAAGGGGTTAGATGTTTGTCCATTTATTTGAGTAGTTGTATATTTAGCAGGATTATTTAAAAACTGTTTTTATGAAAACACGGTGAAAGCATTTGTCCTCTTGGGCATCAGTTTGATTTATAATGTGGAACATTCATTGTAACGAGGCAGACGTGCAAAATATCAGTACGGCTGTGTATTTTATTGTAAAAATATGATAATTTTTTATTATTATATGTCAAACAATGTCTGAAAAATGTGCTGCTTTTACCATTGAATGCACAATATCTGCCCTGCTGTGGCACATCGCTTTTGTTCATTCATTCTTTTTCTATACCTGCTTACTCCAAATTAAGGGTCACGGGGAGCCGGAGCATATCACAGCAGTCATAGGGTGTGAGGTGGGGTACACCATGTCACAGAGCGACATTCACACTTACGGGCAACTTAAGCGTAACCAATTCACCAAACTTGCAGGTCTTTGGAAGTGGGAGGAAGCCTGCGCAGAGAACATGCAAACTCCACACAGAAAGGGCCAGTTGGGAAGTGAACCCACGGCCGTCTTGCTGCAAGGAAACAATGCCAACCACTAAACCACTGTGCCTCCCATATCTTTTGCTGCTCTCATTAAATGATCAATAAAGGTCAAACCAGGGGGCATGGATTGGTGCTGCGCATCACCACATCCAGAAACTGAACACCTTTGGGTTCTGATTTTCAGCCACAGAAGCTGGTGATGCAAAAATTGGACCCTGCACATTTTCCTCCACTCACATCCAGAGAAGCCTGTAAGTCTTTCAGAACTGCCATGCTGTCTTCATGGTTCCCTGATGGTGGCCTTCTACAGCCCAACATCATCACCACATCACATGCACAGACAGTATTTTACATGACTTTTCTATCATGATTTTTCATATCCCTAAAGTCTTCTTGCATGTCTCCAGGATTTTAAAATAAACCGATAATAATCTATGCAGCAGACACTGTGACTGTAGTAGCCTCCATTTAAATGCACACCCTGAGGTATATTTAAGGGGTGATGTGCTTAGCTCATCTGCACGCTCACGGGTTCAGCGTTCTATCAGAGCAAAACAAAACAAAAACAACCGAACTGTAGAAATGGTGTAATTAAAGTTAATTTCATGCATCTGCAGTTTGTGATCCAGCAGACACACGGAGCATTAATCATAATTACTTGAGATGCTCAGATGCCCTGAAGACTTATCAATCAGCAAGCCATCTCTGGCCTTGATGGTGAGCTGCAGGATGTTATCTGCACCGCTGAGCGGGTCATAAACTGCCAGCAGCTGTTCATCAACAACTCATGTTCCACAGGACCGCCACCAATCTTTACCACTTCAAATGCCACCTGCTCAAAATACCTTCTTCTGGGAGATGCCACCTGTCCACAAATACTCAGACCACCTGTCACTTCACCACCTTCCTGCCAAGAGTCACAACCTCGCTGACACCAGGATTCATCCAGTGCAAGCCACCTGTCTTTATCGTCCGATAAAGCAGCCAGTAAGCCTTGTTACTGTCACTATTTATTACATGACATAAATTTACTAAGGCCTCAGAGGCAAACTGATACTTTCTGTGCGATCAACACAAATGCCTGGAACCATCATTGTACTTGATATCGATTTATAGCCGACCGGGACCATCTCGGAACATATGCAACAGACAAAACAATAATACTCAGGTGTCAAAGCTCCGAACTGTTGCCAATATCTAACACGTTGCAGAGTCCAGTTTGACATGAACAGCTGTTACACTCAGGGCATTTGTTAGGTGTGACACTGGGAATGCCATTTAACCGGAAGACACAGAATCCATACAGACATGATGATAAGCCCGGATGGGATCAATGCGGATATTGACATTGCTGTAAGTCATTCAACAGAGCAAAAGTGGAGCATTCCCGATGTCAGATCCTGTATTGAGAGAAATGGTAAGCTCTGTATAAGCCCCGAGGCCCACTGGTGTTGATATGTCAGGCAACAGTGAGCACTCAGTGATGGGAAATAAACAGTTTGTCACAATAGAGTGAGTTACATTAGGAGCTGTAAAGATGTATTCCTTTAGGATTTTTGTTGAAGATTTAAAGCTCAAACCGAAATGAAATTCCTTGTATTCTGTGGATACTTGGTGAATAAAAGCTACGCTGATATTTAAATCTATATTGTTCAGATAAGTGATCAATAATCTTCTGCACAGCAAATATTGCAGAGTAAAATTCACTCTACAGTGGATCACACTCCAACAAGAATTAAATAAATTCCATTATAAATCAGCTCTATTGTCTTATCAAATCAAGTTTTTCAACTGCAATAAGAGTCATTCACAGCATGATAGAGCTGATTTAAACCTCTGGGGCCAACGCCGTCGTATATGACGGCTAAGACCAAGCTTTACTAAATTACAAATAACTTTTGAATGATATGAGATAGAAATTTACCCCTTTTTTTTTGCTGAAAAGTTAACTCTGCAGACTTTCAAGCCAGCCATCGGCCATCTTTGTACTCCTCATAGAAGCAGTGTGATGACATGCGCAATGTGAGTGTCCAATCGGAATTGGTTCACTGTCACATGGTTTTCCAAAGTCCAATCGTAGGGCAGATTCACCTCACGTGAAAAGCCAAAGATTGTTTTCAGGAGTGATATGTTACTAGTTGGCCCATTTGAATAGCCCCCTGGGTGCTCCAATGAGTACATACTATTAGTACATACTCAGTGCGCCCTGCGCCATTATGCACAGTGATCAGTGAAAGCAGGAGCACACAGAGAGCCTCTGATGACAATCTCACATGCTCAAACAAAGAATGTGTAACTATCAGGATTGCTCCACTAGTTTGGATGTGAATGTTACTGGATAACTCTGTTGCTTTCTCTGCATAAAGCACTGTTTACCATATCAACGGACAACAAAACGCATAGATCATTTTGTATATATTGTTCAAAATGTGCATTTGTGTTTATTGTTTGAACCTTTTTGTTGTACAGTCCTTCACACAAGACCTCAAATTACCTTTATAAAGTGTCAAAACAGTTGTTTATTATAGTTTGCTATGTGAATAAATGTGTGTGGAAAATTATTTTTCTCTTTATTTTTTCCTTGCCTATTTTTGATTGTAAACCTTTATTACACTTATAAAACACAACAAAAGCATATATATTCTGAAAGCACAGGTTGTCCTGAAAAAACAGACATAAAACTTGATTGTGGGATGCAGGGAGAGCTGTTAACAGCAATAATAAAACATTTATGCCAGGCGAGTGAACTGTCCAAAAAATGCCCTCGGACCCCAGAGTGTTAACACTATGGTAGAGGATATTTAACTCTATTTGGAGTGGGACCAAATGTACTTCTGGTAGAGTTTATTTTGCTCTGCAAAATCGGCAATATGCTCAAAAGTTGCTTAGTTTGGAAAAAAATAAATAGAAAATAGAACTGTGAACCATCCTATAGGCCCTGAGGTCTATTGGACTCAGTTTCCCATCATGCTGTTCAAGGCTCCAAAGGCACTGCATCCAAATACACACAGTAGCATATTGTATAGAAGGCAAAAAGCAGTATGTCACAATCCATAGGGTGCCTGTATGCAGTTTGTGACAAAACAGTACCCGGATGATCCACTACCGCCACAGTGTGGAAACGGACTACACTACACGATCTCACGATGTAGCTAGATGTAGAGCGCCAGTGGACCTGAGTCTGCAGTTCATCTCCACCTTAAAGATACTAACCACACGTTTGAGGACAAGGAATTTAAAACCTTAGCCAGAGAGAAGAAATGGTTTGAGAGAGGGGTGAAGGAGGCATTCTATGTGAAACAGTTGAAACCCAGCCTTAACCGGGGAGGGGGTCTGAGACACACTTTGTCCCCTGTTTACAATGGGGTACTCAGATCAAAGCAATTTCAGTCTTTTGTTCATGGTAATGAGTCATTCACGTCATCAGGAGAGGCGTCAGTCCCATTGTTAGGAGGGGCAGCTATCCTGCCATTAGGAGGGTGCTAACAAGAGCACAATAGGTGCTAATTAAAGCAACTGTTTCATCACTAGCCAATAGCAGTCTGCCTCTCGGTAGGAGGGGTCTGGTTAGGTTTAAAACTCCAGCTTTTGTGGCTTCTGTTTGTTCTTCTCTACAAGGGTCAGACAGAAGTCAGACTATCAGAGCAAGAACTTTAGCTGAGGAAGCTTCTGCGATTTGAAGCAAAACGTCCTCGCGTCAAGCAACCCAGTCCAGTCGAAGATTCAAACTTCTCTGCTTATAACCGAACAACTTCCTGTGAAATTTCAAAGAAGATAGAAAACATACATGAAAACAGTATCGACATACATGGGCATACGCGTATGTGCTATCTGTTAACATTCGAATCAAAGGACAGATAAGATGGCAGTGGCACAGTACATCCAAAGTGTATCCGTAGTACTCACCCACTTCTAGTTCGTACTAGAAGTACGGCTGAGTAGTAGGTAGCTGCTAGCCAATGTTATGTGTACACCAAGTACTCACACACAGGGCTAGTGTTATCATCATGGCACTGCAGAAACATGGAACACTTTCAGTTGACTAAAAGTGTCAAAAATGATTTTAAACAGAAACAGAAAGACAGCAAATGACAAAGAATTCTGGTTAAAAACTGGATATATTTCACACATATATTTTTTGCTGGATATGTGCTAGACACAGTTATGCACCCCTCCCAACACACACACACACACACACACACACACACACACACACACACACACACACACACACACACACACACACACACACACACACACACACACACACACACACACACACACACACACACACACACACAATAGCTTTATTAGATTGATTTTCAAGTTGAAAATTGGAAAAATTACATTCCAGTTCCCACTGAATGCAGCATGAACTTTGAACCATCAGCATGTGGCTCTTCATCACACTCTCATGAGCGCCACTAGCTTAGCTTATGGTAAGCTAAAAGTGGAGGTTCTCGTTATGGCCGAACAACTGTCCAGTTTTGGGGTATTCTGTGTTAGTACGCGCCCGATGTGCTTGATGAATTCCTGCGCAAAAAGTAGTTCCCAGATAACTGCGATATATTCTTATGAGATTATGAGTATATCTCATCTAAATCAGTTCTAAAATGTACCATTAATAAAATTATAAAGATAACTGAATTTTAAGAGTAGCTGTAATAAATATTTAAGAAACTTAAAGTATGTTGCCCACAGTTAGGCATTTACTTTGATTTAATTTTCACCAGGAAAATCCTAATGATTTCCCCACTCATAGTCAACTTGTGTTACACACACTCATCACACTCAGCATCTTCTCATCAGCATGTCACGACCTAGTGGCGCTCGTGAGAGTGTGGCGAAAGTAATCCACCAAGTTCAATCTATGGGCGTGAGCTATCCCACAATTCCAAAATAGCAGAGATGTCGGTCCAACGAGAGCGGCATTCTGAGCAGGGTGGCTCTTCATGTCATCTGTAAAATCCTGTGGATGGAAGCCCTTCAAAATAAGTGCTTTATTAGCAATAAAATTGGCTGTAATTTAGTGATGTACCAGCAAAATAATGGTATTTTAATATGTATAGGCATGGCCTAGATTCTGAGAAAAGATTTGATTCAGGAATTAAGCTTACTCATAATATTGTATTTTGTCCAGATAATTTTTTATCAAGCAGACCAGTGTAATTGCTAGTTTACATGAAGCTAGTGTCACCCTATAATCCAAATCCCTCTGGCATTTCACACTGTGTTGGTTCTATGATTCAACTGGGTCCAAGATTAGGAGCCAGGGGCCTTGATAACAAACTTCTCAACTTTAAACACTGAAAATTGGTGTACCTTGAAATAGATTTTGTTCAAGCCCTAACTGCAGCTGTAATTAGTCATTAAGCAACAGATTCAGCTATAGTTGGGTAAACAACGCAATGAAACATTTGACATGCTTCATGAAACAAGCATAAAGTAGAGATTTACTTCATTAAATATACATCATCTTAAGGGCCCTGTCCCACTGGCATTTAGGAGGATTTGCGTATGGATTGTGCACAAAATTGGCTCATATTCACTTAACATCCGCAATATGCGCGAAACATGCTTGCATGAGTCGGCCGATACTCGCACACGTCCGCAGTTATCTGCAGAGGCACGTTTTTCCCGTTACCAGGATTTTTGAACTGCACAAAATTTTGGCTGCGGATGACATCCACCTTACATACTCAATACATTCTCAATACATACATATACATACTCAATCTATGCGCTGTATATCTGCCGTCATCTGTTAGGCACGCAGCCACCTAAAAAGGTAATTATTTGACTTGTTTACATTGTCAAGGCTTGATAAAACAGTTGCATGTTTTTTCCTTCTAGTCTGCAGCTGTTACAGTATTTATTCCTGTGTTGATAACAGATTTAACTTCTTGTTATAATCATTCAGACGAGCTGCGCTCTGATGTGATCCACTGACGTCACCACTCACCCTGTTCACTGCTTCTTTACTCTAATCAACTTGTCCAAGTCCAGCAAATGCTCCAGAGGCTGTATTGTTGGTGTGAATAGTGATGCCGAAAGGAGCGAGTGCACTTCTTTTATGACCACAATGCAGATGCCGTGCACACGCAATACGTGTGATGCATTCATAATACACCCGTAATAATCGCAATGCATCAGATCCGTTTCCTCACTACATGCGTTATACAGCCGTGACTGTTCATCATATATTTGCTATACAGTGGTCCCTCGCTATATCGCGGTTCACCTTTCGCTGTCTTGCTGTTTCGCGGATTTTTTTTAGTGCAATTTTGCATGCTTCTTCTTCTTTTTTTTAAACTGTCTGCTGTGCTTAGTTGGAGCCAAAATCTGGCAACAGGTCCAGAGACTACACTCGCTGTTTTGATGCAGACCGCTCCAGCAGCGAAGAAAAAGCACGCGCATTGTGTTCTGCGTGTGTCTGTTTATAAGAATCTTCTCGCTCAGAAGAAAAAAAGAGCGCCAACAACTACCCATGTCACTCGGAAAAAGACACCTGCCCCGAGGTGGAAAAACACGCTGCGGAGCGGCGCCGCGATGAAGGCGCGATCAGAGGAATACTGGTCAGTTACTATTAATAATTTCTTATGTGTCCAACCTCGTAGGTTGATCATTAAAATTAAATTTGTTAGTTCTAAAAGTCATAATTATTTATAGGAAAACATTCTATTTTTATTTCTCAAACAAATGTTTGGGCCTGAAAACAGGTTTTGATCTTTGGTTTCATTCTATAATACTGGACTTATTTTTCTACTAAGGTTTGAACTTTGAGAGTGTTTACACAGGAGAGAAAAGTGAGAAAATGTGTGTAGTGAGGGGTTTTACAGCCTTAAATCATCTATAATAATTGTAAAAAAATAACGCTGCTACTTCACGGAATTCACCTATCGCGGGCTATTTTTAGAACGTAACTCCTGCGATAAACGAGGGACCACTGTATATTATTAATATATCCGCAATTCAAACTGTGACATTTGTCATTTTTTGCCATTTTTGTTGTGGACGACAACGAATGCCCATAATTTGTGTACTCAATTCATGCACAATTAATCCTCTCCCCAGTGGGACAGGGCCCTAAGGGACTGATTCCCCTCATCTTCGAGTAGACAGAGTGGTGAGACCTCCACGTGCCCCTCTTTAATGAAGGCTATAATATCTATCAATATCCAGATTGGTCTTTAACATCTAAATCTGTTTGCAGTCAACCCTTGAGTCCAAGTCCAACTACAACCCTGAAAATCGAAATCTAAGTGGGACTCCAGTCCAAGTGGACTCCGATATTAAAGTCTGCTAACATCACATTGGACTTCTTCTTGTGCAATTGTGTGGAAATGTGACTGAACAGTAAAAACGCAGTGCAACATTCCTGGATAAATAAAAGTTAAAAATTGCTCTTTTAAATTATGAAGCAGATTTTATTAAAGTATCTGTGTTACACACGAGGATGCACGTTGCATTTGTTTTGCATTCAACGAGGCATAAAAATCTTCCATTATCAGGCTGAATAATGAGGTTTAACCAAACGGTAATTCTTCTCCTTCACAGACTTCTAAATTTAATGTCGTCACGTCCAAGCAGTTCATCTACAGTTGAACACAAGACACAGCACAAAGTAAATATCGTGTTCATCTCTCTTCTCCAGGCAGACATTATTATTGTTCTCTGTGGAGAGAAGTTGTCCTGAAATCTTCAGTGGGAAAGAAGGATACACAGCATCTGAAGGCGAGGAAAGGATCGGAGTGTCTTTGTATTTATGGACTCCTGCAAAAGGGGCTCGGTCCAGTCGTTCTTACAGCCTTGGGGTAGAAGAGTCATTTCAACGCCAGTGACAAGCGTGTATATCTGTTGCAAATATGGCTGTATATAAAGTATACAGACAACTCTGTGCACTTGATACACGTGTCTGTTTCTTCCTGTTTGTGGTTCCCATAAATACTCATCGTAATCCAGGCATTTCATACATATGTATGACAGCACAATCTTTCTGTTTCATCGCACTTTTGTACTGCACTTTGTCTGGTCCCAGAGCAATCCGTAGCATGTAGCTGCATTCCTTCGTTTCTTTCTGATTGCCTGAAGGAACCAGGTGTCACACTGTGTAGATACGGTATAGAACTAAAGAAGTGTGTTCAATCAATCAATCAATTTTTTTTTATATAGCACCAAATCACAACAAACAGTTGCCCCAAGGCGCTTTATATTGTAAGGCAAGGCCATACAATAATTATGTAAAACCCCAACGGTCAAAACGACCCCCTGTGAGCAAGCACTTGGCTACAGCGGGAAGGAAAAACTCCCTTTTAACAGGAAGAAACCTCCAGCAGAACCAGGCTCAGGGAGGGGCAGTCTTCTGCTGGGACTGGTTGGGGCTGAGGGAGAGAACCAGGAAAAAGACATGCTGTGGAGGGGAGCAGAGATCGATCACTAATGATTAAATGCAGAGTGGTGCATACAGAGCAAAAAGAGAAAGAAACAGTGCATCATGGGAACCCTCCAGCAGTCTAAGTCTATAGCAGCATAACTAAGGGATGGTTCAGGGTCACCTGATCCAGCCCTAACTATAAGCTTTAGCAAAAAGGAAAGTTTTAAGCCTAATCTTAAAAGTAGAGAGGGTGTCTGTCTCCCTGATCTGAATTGGGAGCTGGTTCCACAGGAGAGGAGCCTGAAAGCTGAAGGCTCTGCCTCCCATTCTACTCTTACAAACCCTAGGAACTACAAGTAAGCCTGCAGTCTGAGAGCGAAGGGCTCTATTGGGGTGATATGGTACTATGAGGTCCCTAAGATAAGATGGGACCTGATTATTCAAAACCTTATAAGTAAGAAGAAGAATTTTAAATTCTATTCTAGAATTAACAGGAAGCCAATGAAGAGAGGCCAATATGGGTGAGATATGCTCTCTCCTTCTAGTCCCCGTTAGTACTCTAGCTGCAGCATTTTGAATTAACTGAAGGCTTTTCAGGGAACTTTTAGGACAACCTGATAATAATGAATTACAATAGTCCAGCCTAGAGGAAATAAATGCATGAATTAGTTTTTCAGCATCACTCTGAGACAAGACCTTTCTAATTTTAGAGATATTGCGTAAATGCAAAAAAGCAGTCCTACATATTTGTTTAATATGCGCTTTGAATGACATATCCTTATCAAAAATGACTCAAAGATTTCTCACAGTATTACTAGAGGTCAGGGTAATGCCATCCAGAGTAAGGATCTGGTTAGATACCATGTTTCTAAGATTTGCGGGGCCAAGTACAATAACTTCAGTTTTATCTGAGTTTAACTGTGTTCTTTTTAAAAAAAAAGTCTTACGACTTGGTGGAAGATGGCAGAGCAACTTGAGCTGCCGTCTTCAACCACCAATCTGCTAACTGAAAAGGTAACCCCCCCCCCCCCCCCCCCCCCCCCCCACACACACACAAAAAATAAGTTACCTCTCAGCAGGCACATGAAGGTAAAATATAGGTAGAATGGACACATCATTAGCTAGTTAACCCCTTAACTGTTAACCGAGGATCAAACTCTGGTTATTGGCGACTCTGTTTTGAGAAATGTGAAGTTAGCGACACCAGCAACCATAGTCAATTGTCTTCCGGGGGCCAGAGCAGGCGACATTGAAGGAAATTTGAAACTGCTGGCTAAGGCTAAGCGTAAATTTGGTAAGATTGTAATTCACGTCGGCAGTAATGACACCCGGTTACGCCAATCGGATGTCACTAAATTAACATTGAATCGGTGTGTAACTTTGCAAAAAAAATGTCGGACTCTGTAGTTTTCTCTGGGCCCCTCCCCAATCGGACCAGGAGTGACATGTTTAGCCGCATGTTCTCCTTGAATTGCTGGCTGTCTGAGTGGTGTCCAAAAAATGAGGTGGGCTTCATAGATAATTGGCAAAGCTTCTGGGGAAAACCTGGTCTTGTTAGGAGAGACGGCATCATCCCACTTTGGATGGAGCAGCTCTCATTTCTAGAAATCTGGCCAATTTTCTTAAATCCTCCAAACCGTGACTATCCAGGGTTGGGACCAGGAAGCAGAGTTGTAGTCTTACACACCTCTCTGCAGCTTCTCTCCCCCTGCCATCCCCTCATTACCCCATCCCCGTAGAGACGGTGCCTGCTCCCAGACTACCAATAACCAGCAAAAATCTATTTAAGCATAAAAATTCAAAAAGAAAAAATAATATAGCACCTTCAACTGCACCACAGACTAAAACAGTTAAATGTGGTCTATTAAACATTAGGTCTCTCTCTTCTAAGTCCCTGTTAGTAAATGACATAATAATTGATCAACATATTGATTTATTCTGCCTTACAGAAACCTGGTTACAGCAGGATGAATATGTTAGTTTAAATGAGTCAACACCCCCGAGTCACACTAACTGCCAGAATGCTCGTAGCACGGGCCGAGGCGGAGGATTAGCAGCAATCTTCCATTCCAGCTTATTAATTAATCAAAAACCCAGACAGAGCTTTAATTCATTTGAAAGCTTGACTCTTAGTCTTGTCCAACTTTGGATGCTGTAGCTCCTCTGAAAAAGAGAGCTTTAAATCAGAAGTGCCTGACTCCGTGGTATAACTCACAATCTTGCAGCTTAAAGCAGATAACCCGTAAGTTGGAGAGGAAATGGCGTCTCACTAATTTAGAAGATCTTCACTTAGCCTTGAAAAAGAGTCTGTTGCTCTATAAAAAAGCCCTCGGTAAAGCTAGGACATCTTACTACTCATCACTAATTGAAGAAAATAAGAACAAACCCAGGTTTCTTTTCAGCACTGTAGCCAGGCTGACAAAGAGTCAGAGCTCTATTGAGCCGAGTATTCCTTTAACTTTAACTAGTAATGACTTCATGACTTTCTTTGCTAATAAAATTTTAACTATTAGAGAAAAAAATTACTCATAACCATCCCAAAGACGTATTGTTATCTTTGGCTGCTTTCAGTGATGCCGGTATTTGGTTAGACTCTTTCTCTCTGATTGTTCTGTCTGAGTTATTTTTATTAGTTACTTCCTCCAAACCATCAACATGTCTGTTAGACCCCATTCCTACCAGGCTGCTCAAGGAAGCCCTACCATTAATTAATGCTTCGATCTTAAATATGATCAATCTATCTTTATTAGTTGGCTATGTACTACAGTCTTACAGACATAAAGACATGGATGACCTCTAATTTCCTGCTTTTAAACTCACATAAAACTGAAGTTATTGTACTTGGCCCCACAAATCTTAGAAACATGGTGTCTAACCAGATCCTTACTCTGGATGGCATTACCCTGACCTCTAGTAATACTGTGAGAAATCTTGGAGTCATTTTTGATCAGGATATGTCATTCAATGCGCATATTAAACAAATATGTAGGACTGCTTTTTTGCATTTGCGCAATATCTCTAAAATTAGAAAGGTCTTGTCTCAGAGTGATGCTGAAAAACTAATTCATGCATTTATTTCCTCTAGGCTGGATTATTGTAATTCATTATTATCAGGTTGTCCTAAAAGTTCCCTGAAAAGCCTTCAGTTAATTCAAAATGCTGCAGCTAGAGTGCTAACAGGGACTAGAAGGAGAGAGCATATCTCACCCATATTGGCCTCTCTTCATTGGCTTCCTGTTAATTCTAGAATAGAATTTAAAATTCTTCTTCTTACTTATAACGTTTTGAATAATCAGGTCCCATCTTAACTTAGGGACCTCATAGTACCATATCACCCCAATAGAGCGCTTCGCTCTCAGACTGCAGGCTTACTTATAGTTCCTAGGGTTTGTAAGAGTAGAATGGGAGGCAGAGCCTTCAGCTTTCAGGCTCCTCTCCTGTGGAACCAGCTCCCAATTCAGATCAGGGAGACAGACACCCTCTCTACTTTTAAGATTAGGCTTAAAACTTTCCTTTTTGCTAAAGCTTATAGTTAGGGCTGGATCAGGTGACCCTGAACCATCCCTTAGTTATGTTGCTATAGACTTAGACTGCTTTGGGGTTCCCATGATGCACTGAGTGTTTCTTTCTCTTTTTGCTCTGTATGCACCACTCTGCATTTAATCATTAGTGACTGATCTCTGCTCTCTTCCACAGCATGTCTTTTTCCTGATTCTCTCCCCTCAGCCCCAACCAGTCCCAGCAGAAGACTGCCCCTCCCTGAGCCTGGTTCTGCTGGAGGTTTCTTCCTGTTAAAAGGGAGTTTTTCCTTCCCACTGTTGCCAAGTGCTTGCTCACAGGGGGTCGTTTTGACTGTTGGGGTTTTTCCGTAATTATTGTATGGCCTTGCCTTACAATATAAAGCGCCTTGGGGCAACTGTTTGTTGTGATTTGGCGCTATATAAATAAAATTGATTTGATTTGATTTAACTCCTATTGTCGCATATATGCTACAATATTTGACTCAAATATGCAACATACCAAATCGACCAGTATGCCTGTTGTCGCAAATTTGCAACATACCAGTATTATTATTATAACATTATAACATAAATTATTACCAATATAACAAAATTACTATTTATTTTTTGTGCAAAAGTGAAATGAATAATCTCAACATTATTTACCATCTACTTAAAGGCAAAAACACACACAAAACATTTTTTTATATACAGCTATATAAATTCAGGCGTTAAGGGGTTAAATAAAAAACTCAATGCAAATTTTTCATGACAGTGTTCACGTGTTTTCAATGTAGAATCTACGAGTTTGAAACATAATGAATAATTGGCATAATTTGTATCATTGCATGCAAGCATTACCATGCATCTAAGCAAATGACTGGCTGCCAAGAGTTAGAATTTTGTAGACTCTTAGCGATCCCTCACTAGCCTGGTAGGTGGCGGTAGATGCACCTTAAGATGGTGACGTCTGCCATTAAATGTGGAAGAAGAAGACGTAGATTATTTACCCATAATTATTTACCCTGAAAAGAAATATGTTTAGAACTAGCTGGGGTACCCGGCCAATCATTTGAATCAAAACAATTGCCCAACATTTGTTTTGGTAATGCTGATGTCTTATAATGGGCTAAAGTTTGTCCAGCAGAACTATAAGAGGTGTTGGACTCCCCACACTAAGTGGAAATACTTGGTTAAAAGACAAACACATTTGAAGTCCTTCATGTAGACTTTGTTTTGCAATCAAATTATAACAAAATTACACACAAAAGGTATGTAACAATAAATGTAAATATCAGTTAATCAAAATTGAGGTAGTGGTGTATTTCACTGTTTTTACATTGCAATTTTACAAACATAAAATGAATGTATTCAGACAGGAAGGCAAACTGGGTTGTACAGGACAGTCAGGTGCTTAAAAGTTGAGAACATAAAGTAGCCGAAGAAAGGGATTAAATAAACTGAGATGGCCAACACATATACAGGGCATACAAATGATCAAATATACGTTGAGTTCATTGTATGTGAAAACTACATTTTTTTCAACATACATAAAACACGTAAATATGACGTCGCAATAAACATGTAAATTCAACTAACATATTCTACCAAATATTTATGTAATTGACACGTACATGGGTTACGTGAATAACACGTAGTGTGCCTGCTGAGCTAACACTACTGTGAACTTTTATTATTAGAATTTAAATGTATGGAATCAAACACATTTGGCTACAAAGTGAGCAAGTGGTCATCTGCATGAATATGTTAGCATATCATACAACCAACATTCACTATTAAACATTGGTTAAATAGTTTGTGTTTAACAATGAGACATTTGGTTACAATATTTTGTCAGAGCTGGTCGCACTACCAGGGTCCACGTGGATTACCATCTGCTCAGAAAGCGATTTATGAGGTGCAGAGAGAGAAAGCAAAGATGAAGCTGCTAATGCTAATGCTGGCTAATTCAATAGAACAACTTCAACAAAACCTCACTGAAAGTCCTGTCATCATGAAAGCAAGGTCACTGGTCGACAAAACGGAGCAGTTAGAATGTACCATATCTGTACCAACAGACATGGCTCATCCTGACACTACTAGGAGACGCTAACAGGCTAGCAGCTAACTGTTATGGTTGGAAAGGACTCATGATGCGCAAACAAACAATAATATACAAATGATGAACAGACTGAACATACTAATATTGGGAAATGTTAGCTTTAGGTAGCTAATCCAAATAATTATTACTTTGGGGATTATTTCTTTGCTTTTTTAAACCCGCCCTTTCTACCTCATGTTAAATGAGGTCATTTGAGCACTTTATAGTCTCTGTAGGTTTTTGGCCACTTGCAAGTGGTGGTGGAATCGACTGTCTTCATGTAGAACATGCACACCTGACGGGCCTTCGTCCCCCAAAACGCAGATGATGGTCTAGTTTCGGGGTATTCAAGTCGTTCCAGAAAGGGCCGAGAGGGTGGAGGTTTCTTTGTAACCACCCACTCCACCAAGTGATTTCACTGATTAACTGATCTGCTCAAAGTGATGTTAGTGTGTGTATGCACAGCATCATTGTAAAGTGCTTTGATGGAAAAACAGATGGAAAAACGCTATATAAATGCCATCCATTTACACCTGCCCAGTCAGTACCCCAGACTAACATGGTTGTTGATGTGTCTGAATCAAAGCTTTGAACACCCCATCCCCACTGCCCTTTAATGGCAACCCCAAAACAGCCTTTAGTAGTCGCACTGGAAAACACCACTTCAGACATGCTATTGTTGCATCTCTGTGGTAGAGTGTCTACATGTTTAATAATCAAGAAGCGTTCAAAGGAGGATAGCCTTTCATCTTTTTGCTGCTCCTGTCAGGGGTTGTCCTACCCAATCTCATGGTATGTTGTGATTCAGCGGCACGGAATATACATTAATCTATTGGTTTGCATATTGCCACGAAAAGTGCAAAATTTTCATCATGGAAGGACAAATTTATTCTAATTCATTCCATGACAGGTGCATGTAATTAAAAGTGCAGCGGAGGGGGGTCAGTTATGGTTAGTAGGGATTAGGTTATCCTTAAGGTTAAGGTTGGGGGGTAGGAATAGGGTTATTAATAGTGAGTTTAAAAAAAAACTCTGTCATGAAAATTTGAATCATTTTGTGACGGGAGGCCAAAAACAAACAAACAAAAAAAAAAAACGTATGACTGGGCTGGGGTTGTCACAGATCAATCATCTCCAACTCTCCCTGTCCTCTGCATCTTTCTCCTTCACACCAATCACCTTCCCACATGTCCTAGATCACCATATTCATAAGCCTCCTGTTTGGCCTTCCTCCTCCCCTCCTGCCTCCTCTATCCACACCATCCTTCTCCCTATACCCCGCATCCCTCCTGCACCTGCCAAAATCATCTCAATGTCACTTGTCAGAGGGGGCAGTTCATTCATTCTCTTAACATGTCAGAATTCTGCAGGTGTCCACAGAACATAGTCATGGCTTGCTAAAGCTACTGCTAGCATCCCAGCAACATGTTACCATGTATGTTCCCCCAAAAGGTTGAGCCTGTCAGCTACTCAGGAGGTTTATCTCAAAGTCCACATTGAAAATATCAAGAATTTAAGATTCCAAACTGAAATGTATATGTATGTACTGTATGTACAAAAAGTTATTCTACTCTTTACAGTTGTAATTCACCAGAATGGCATGACTTAGCAAACAAAGATTATGAAGGTAGCGATCCCTGTCAATTAGACTTTCAATGCTCCCATAAACTGGAACAACAGTTCAAAGATCATGGAGGTGGTGGTCCACATCAACAGCAGGTGCACTCGTGACAGACAACGTCGATTTAGGACAAAGTGGTCTGCTTGCAGCGACTGCAGATTAAGGTCTGAATAGGATTCAATGTTTCAGCATCTCAGTTTTTCCTCCCGAGTCTTTTGTCCTTAAGGGTGACTCTGCAGGAGTCTTCAAAGAAGGAGACAGCATGGCCGATGGCGTGAAGTCAGGCATTGCGGTTTGCAGCTAGGGTGGACTACTGGCCAATGGTCAATGTAAAAAGCACCAAGGGATTTCAAACAGTACTCATCGGTGCCCCCCGTCAAAATGGTCAGTGGACAGCTTCTGTACTGGATAACCTTGGGGAGGCGATGGTCCTCCATCCTGTGTAGGGCACATAGCTAGACAGGGCACATGAATATAGCCTCAATGCTGGTGACCTCCACCTGTTTGAGGATTTCAACGTTGGTGATGATGTGACTCCATTTGAAGTGCTCAAGGAGTCATAGTGGTTGTAAGTAGTGGAGTAAGAAAACATGTGAGAGGATGCCCTACTAAAATAATCCTAAAAGAAATCCTAATAGGGAAGGATTCCTAAAGGATGACCTGTAGGACGTACTACAGTTTGTATTGTTAACAAATGGGAAACTGAAGGGCCACTCTGTAAAGGGAAACCTGTCCACCGCTAACGTACCTCATCAGTAATAAATACCTTAATTCAGACATCGTCACTGTGCTATTTGTTGTTTTGCTTTAGAGTTTTGTTTCCCAGCATCCTTGACATTCCTACAAGATTCTTAGTCATTACAGTTTCTGATAGAAATCATATGATTCCCAATGAAAAAATACTTTCAGATTCCTAAGACTTTTTGAGCAGGGTAATAGAAAATCTATTTGCGTAAATCTGGTAACCAGAATCAGAATTCATTGAAAAATCCAGTGTTTTGAACACTACTTACTGGAGACATTTGGTGAAGTCCAAACATTTGAGTTCAACCACAACAGAAATGACTCAAGGTCTACAATTTGGTACAATCTGAAATCTTTCTTTGGTTGTGCATTTTCAAACTATTGGTCCTTTGTAACCTAAATCATGTTGTAATTTTGTAATTTTAACAGACTACAGCAGATCTTCTACCTCATTGTAAAAAAAGACAAGAAACTGTGACATTCAGAGGAAGGTCAGTGCATTTCATCACCGCTGTGCCATTTTTAACCAACTGCCAAATTAATTTTCAAATATGGGTCAAACAGAGGTCATGGTTTCTCATCTTTTTTTATGACATCCCATCAGATTCAGCTCAGTGAAGCGAACAACTAACTGTTGTAATTGTTATATGCAGAATTACTGTACGAGTATGTACATTATGCACAATCTTTGTTTCAGAGAGTGTCAAACAGAAGAAATAACACTGTTGTGTTTTGATCTTAATATCTGTTGCACAGCAAACCACGTGTGACATCACCACTCTCTCGCAGTAATGTAATTTACAGCCTTTGGCGCTCATCCTTCAATTCCCTAAAAACAGCCACAGCATTCACATGGTTCTCCGGTTTCATCCGCAGCCACAGATCTCACCTCCGTTCTGACGCACCGATCCCTCTGCAGGGACTCGTTCTCCAGTTCTCAGTGCAAACATGAGTATACCCCCCGTGCTGCAGATCAACCATCAATGAGATGGTACAATAGGTGCGTTTCATTAGTGAAACTGCCAGAGGCGTATACGCTCTGATTGCTTTGATCTGTGCAACTATTATGTTTTTTCACAAAATATTTTACGAACATCTGTTTTCATTTTGTTCAAACATGGCATCTGCAGTGGGCAGCTGGACGAGAAGAAGTGGTACGAGTTTGTTTATGATCAGTCAATTAAGGTCAAAATCCAATTTTCACCATGCACCCATTCTCTAAGCCTGACCTTTTGGCTTCTTGCACGTTTGCTCAGGTTCACCACAGTCCATGTGGCATGGATTTGCGTGCTGATTTGGCATGACTTTTGTGCTGGATGCCCATCCTGATGCAACTCTTACATTACATGGAGAAAGGTCATGGGTCTAGATCAGGGGTTGGCAACAAGGGCTGAGAGAGTGCAGGTTGTCCTTGCAACTAATCATCTCAGCAGGTGGGTTTGCTGATGAGCTTCTCCCCTGAACATAAACACCTGATCATCAATGAAATGACCTGCTGAGATATCTGATCATTAACAAAATAACCTGCTGAGGTAATAAGCAAAGTGCACATCTCGAGCCGCGCGGTGCATTATGGGTACGCAAAATTTTTCGGCTACCAATCCACATGCTATGACAGTGGAAAGCAGCGAGGAGTGCTGTGATTTGGATCATTTCAACCGCTGGAAAGCTGACGATTTAAAGCGTTTTTGTAAGCTCCGCGGATTGCCTGTTACAACCAGGACTACGTACGGCAGCGGACAGAAACGGAAAGAAGAGCTGGCTGCCCTTGTGTATGCTGCATCGTTACAGAAACTACTGTTGGTGCCGACGAAGGAGGAAGAGAGAGCCGCTGTTGAAAATGACCAGTCCTTGTTGATAGTTGGAGACAAACAAATTTTTGACCCCTTGAAGGCAACTGACGGATGGTTAGACGAAGTCCAGAGTCTTAAACTGTGGATAGTGCAGAATATTTGCTAAGGAGGGATGAGAAATCGCTACTCCGCCGGCATCGTAATGACTACAAGGAAGGTGGGTCTCGCATATAACTTCTTTGGTGTCACACTTGTTTTGATAAGTTGACAGACATACAATGATATGTGCATCTTTCTTTTCTTTGGGGAAATTGTGTAGAATGAACGGAGGTTTACAACCACATTTCTTCTTCTTTCTGTCTTTGAGTGGACTCGGTGGAACTTTGCAATCGTGTGTTTTCAGCCAACTTTCAAGCCTATAAATTCCATTCGAGCATTTGAAAACAGCACAATGCGCACCTGTCATTATTGTATCAAATCAAAATCAAATCAATTTTATTTATATAGCGCCAAATCACAACAAACAGTTGCCCCAAGGCACTTTATATTGTAAGGCAAAGCCATACTATTGTATGCATCGCTTAAGGTTTAAAGCCTTTGAATCAATCCCTGTAAGCCTTAACTTTTACAATCCGCTAATGCTACTGTAATCGAAATTCAGTGGGAGCGGTGCGAGTTTGGTAGATGGCATTTTTGCCCCCGTTTGACCCACGCATGCGCAGATGGATTGCGCAGTTTGCTTATTGGTAGCAAGGAAAACCTGCAGTGTCTCGGCCCTTCATGGCACATGATTGAGCACCACTGGTCTAGAACAGAGAACATTCTGTTTTGGAAGCAATGGCACAGACCCCTTGTTCAGCACTCTGTGCGATGCCTCCATTGTCCTCATAGGGTATTTATACAGATGTCCATAGAACATAGCCATGGCTTACTACATGTTACGTTGAGCATGCTAGCAATGTGTTAGCAAATGCAGTCAAACCAAAGCTGAGACTTAAATACTCTGGAGGTTCATCCAAAAGTCCACATTGATGATATCAAGAATGTAAGATGTTGCGCCCAAATGCACAGATATACACATGTACAAAAAGTTCTGCTTAACAGATGTAAATCATGGACAAACCAAACAGCTGGACTTGGGAGACTGTGAGACGTTACCCTTACTCAAAAACACCTAACAGGAAAGGATTCTTACAGGAAGACATATTGGAAGTGCGATAGAAAGTCCTCTGTAAAGTCCGAGAGGAAATCCAAGTAGGCCAAATCAGGTCACCTGGACTTGTTCGGCTCCTTGAAGCTCGCTCTTTATCCAGATAAGCTTCAGTTCTATTTGGAGTATTGAGAAACTCAAATATTTATCCTCTCTGGGTTGGGGTGGTGTGTCCAATATCACAGTGATGCAATGAAAGCCAATTATTCAAGTGTGAGATGCGACTGTTCTTAGCTTCACGTGAGGAGTGGATGATCTTTGAGTGCCTGTGGTATAGATGAAAGGACAGAATTATAGGTGGAAGCAAAGAGGTGCCCCCCCCCCCCCCCCCCCCACACACACACCTCTGTTTAGAAAAGGAGTTTAGCAAAGATGACTTTTTTGAAACATCTTTCAAACTGTCTTCCTTGTCAACAATACTAACATTGTCATCTTCAAAGGCGTGTCCTTTTACCTTCAGATGCGTGTGGCCCGCAGATGAAATGGTCGTCCTGTGTTGAGTCATTTGTTTGTTGAGTGACTGGTTTCTCTGACATCACGCTCTTTGCTGCACTGAATCACACACTACATAGGAAAGTGACAGATTTTTTGGAATTTGCTGTTACTGAACTTTATAGTAGAGCTGCAAGTAAGACCCTTCGGCTGCTCCCTTGTTTTTGCACTTGGGGTTGCCACAGCAAATCCGAGGTGGATCTGCATGTTGAATTGGCACAGGTTTTACACTGGGTGTCCTTCCTAATGCAAATCCACATTACATGGATGAATTTGGCAGTGGTAGGGTTTGAACCGGGCACCTTCCACACTGAAACCAAGTATGCTAACCACTTGACCACCACCCCTGCACTGTAGAGCTGCAAAAACATATTATTAAATTAATCTCCCACCAATTTCATAACTGATTAATAGAAATTATGCTAAATCAAAATTTCACACAATGGAAATAGTGGTATGCAGATTTCTTGGATGGACCCCCCTTTTTTAATCAGGCTGTAAACATGTTTATGACATCTGTCAACGAAGTTGTGCAGAGGTTATGTTTTCACCTGTTTGTTTGTTTGTGAACAGCCTGGAACCCATAATTTTTCATATATCCTTCTGAAATTTTTACAGAGGATTCATATCCTGATAGGCAAGAACTGACTCAGTTTTCAAGGTCATAGGTCAAAGGCAGGAAAAAAAAAATAGAAAAATCCCTATTCTTTAACATTGAATGAATGTTAAAGGAAATTCATAACTCTGTCATAAAAGATGAAATTTCTTTCATATTTGGAAGCATTATATGGAGTGGTATCCTTTATTGACTGACAAGGTTTGATCCAGATTGTGGATTTTGTGAACATTTGAATTTAATATTGAAAAGCCCATTTGGTGTACATTTTGCATGATATCAAAAGTGCCTCAATCACTCTCATTTTTCTGTTATAGAATTGGCTACACCACCAAAATTGGATGGAGGTTCCAATTTTATGCCTGTTTGTCTTCCAGTTATCAGTCAGAAACCAAGTGCCTAAAAGCAATGACACATTGTGCATAGCAGAGATAACCAACGTTCTATGAAAATTATTTGAAAAAAGAATTCTGAAAAAAAAAAACCACCTCACAACACCACAACAAAACTTTGATTCACGTGCCTGAACTAAATACATACATACTCCTGACATTTGATCACATCTATTTTAGCTGATAAAAAAAGTCACTTCTAACAGGACTTTGACCTTGACCAGTTGTCCAAGGTAAAAATTTATGGAATTGGAAACTAGCGCTGGCAGAGGTTTGCGCTCTACATGCGCTGTGCTCTAGTTTCTGCTGCAAAGACAGATGATTTAACATATGGTTCTGGGGAAAATGACTTGTCTTAGAACCAGCCTCAAGTGGCCAATTAAAAATCTACAAGATTTGGAACTTCCGCATCTGTGGCATTTTTCAGCACTGGAAGTTGCCTCTAGGCCTTAGCACATTGCCTTCTGCAAATATGCTCTGTGTGAGTGTGGAATTAACTCCCCAAATGTTTACTCGTGTTTGGCTTCATGATCAGCTACATTTCCCCATGGAAGCTTTGTCTGTGCATGAAGATGGGCCAGTTTGTTAATTTCATCCTCAGTGCATGCCTGACTCTTGTTGTGCTGTAATCTTTTTGCAGACATTTAGTTAAATTGGATGAGATTGAGAGAGAGAATCCACATTTTTCTCAGCCTTGGCAGACTGTAAAGTGTTGCTGTGATCCTGTAATCACAGATGTGGACGTCACTATCCAGTAACTACGTAGCAGATGGTGTGGCATTATGCAAGGTTTGCATCAAAACCAAAAAAGTGTGCTGCTTTCATGCCACTATGCTTTGTGAGCTCAGGCTCTTGAGCATGAAATGTCTGCGGAGTATGCATGACCTGATCTGGTGAATATATTTTACAGCCGTTTCACTGTTCTGCTTTGTCATACATAATGTTTAACACCGTGTCCGATTGTCACGCTGTACGTGTCCCTCTGTATTTCACAGTGCACCCTGTGGTTTCTCTCAGCTTGAACTGTGCCAAATCACCTTCTTTCTCCTCTGTTTCCTAACATTTTAATGCATTGTACAAATCCACTAGAAAATGTACAAAGAAACAATCTCAATTTTAAGACACAGTGTATCTCCAGAAGATGACAAGCAATTCAACATTGTGCTATAATCACAAAAAATGTTTTTCATTCATTCATTTTCTGCTGCTTATGCAGGTCAAGGTGGCAGCAGACTAAGCAGGTCAGTCCACACGGCTCTGCTCTCGTCAAGTCCTTGAACTGTTCCTGGGGGATCATCTGGGAGATATAATCCCTCCAGCGTGTCCTAAGTTTCCTCACTAGATGACTGAACCATCTCAGCCAGCTCCTTTTGTGATATGAAGGAACAGCAGCTCTATTCCGACTTGCTCTCTTCACTTCTTCTCACACTGTTCCCCAGTGTAAGCCCAGATACCTGTTTCCGCTGCTTTTATTCACGAACTTGTTCTTTTGGCCACTACCCAAAGCTCATGACCATAGGAGTGTAAATCAACCGAGTTTCAACTTCTGGCTCATCTCTTTCTTCACCATGATGGCCCAGGACAACATTTGCAGGACCTCAGATGTAGCACGAATCTGTCTGCAGATCTCATGCCAGTTTGTTTCAGGCTTAATATGATCAGGCTTAATATGGTTAAATAATAGGTCATGAGACTCAGAACTGAGCAGTCAAGCAGGTCCTGCAGTTTATTCAACCAAAAGTCAGGAACACCCTGAAGGAACAAACTAGAGCCGCGTGTTTATACTTTAACTTTGACACACAAAACTATTGATTGATATGATTAACTATTCTTTGGCCTCACTAACTAGCTTCATTCATTCTGTTATAGTATCAGGCTGTCCTGCCTTTGCCCTTCTTATAATCCTTGTCAAGGTCCAAATAAGGGAGTAGATGAAATATGGAGTGAGCCTTTTGGACCGTAGGCCACTACAGTAACCACAAAAGCCTACTAAGAACCCTGACAATGGAGCAGATAATCAGGGGAAAAAAAAATCTACACCAACAACCTTGCTTCTTCTATCAGTCTACTATATACCACCTTCTGACCCAAAAATCAGATGTGAGAATTGTTGAAGATTACTGAATGAATAGTAAATGGACTATATTTATATAGCGCTTTTCATCTGCATCAGATGCTCAAAGTGCTTTACAATTATGCCTCACATTCACCCATTCACACAAACACTCACACACCGATGTCAGGGTGCTGCCATACAAGGTGCTCACTACACACCAGGAATAATTTAGGGATTAAGGACCTTGCCCAAGGGCCCTTAGTGATTTTCTGGTCAGGCTGGGATTTGAACAGAGGATCCTCAGGTCTGAAGCCCAGCGCTTAACCACTAGACCATCACCTCCCCATGGCACTGATGAATATATTTATTTATTAGGTACACAAATCAACAACAAAACTCATAAAAAGAACAACTTAAAAGTGTAGCTGTGTGGCCAAAACAGTGTAGGCAGAAGAAAAGCTTCTAAATACCAACCCCTTACACTATAATATATATATATATATATATATATATATATATATATATATATATATATATATATATACACACACACAGACACACACCAGGCGTAACCTGGGCTTATTTCTCACAAAGACCCTGCAATTTCCCAAAACGCATGGAGTTTGCTGAAGAAGAAGCACATGAATTCTTATGAGGGATTCCTGAATACTGTCATATGTGATCGAAAGCAGTGGTTCTGTTGTTTTTGAAGTCAAGATCACTTTTCATATCAGACGAAAAATAAAGAAAATCAAAACCTGAAACCAATGTTTCAGAAACATTGATTGGGATCTTTTTGTGTTATATCACTACAAAATGCAAACACACTTAATTCAGGACGTTTTCTCATCGTCCTGTTTGACTGTGTTTTCTCAGTGAACCACCTTGGCCACAGACGTTTCGTGAACCGCCCTAAACCTTGTATCCCTCTTTGTCTGAACTGTCCATAAAGCTATCAAATCCCACGGGAGCACTGAGCTGTGACGAATCAAGTCAAAATCCCGGAGAATGCGGCTGCAAACAACATACCTGAATGGCAGCGAGGCCTCGAACCTCAGTGGGAGATGCTGAAGGTGAAGTAACCAGCCCCTGTATTCTGTTTGTGCATTCTACTGACTCAAGCGTGACTGAACAAGATACCAAAGCAAAATCAACTTTCCTTTCAAGTTCAAGGTGAATGCCAGCGCATCTCCTGCAGCTCTGGTTGCATCCTTTCAGGCAAAATGAGGCTCAACAGTTTCTTTAGTTCCAAGTAAAGAGCAACAAAAGCAATAATCATTGTGGCTTCTGAGATGGAACAAGGCCGAATGATTGGTTATTGAGCTGTAAATTAAAGTGGTCACAAAGCAGAACCACTTGTGGGTAAATGACACCAGCACGCTGCGCCTCTCACTAAGAACAACAATTAAGGGAAGATGAAAAGGGATTACAAATTTCGCAAATCTCTTTATCGGTATGTAATGGCCGTTAAAAGCAACGATTGCTGGATGGATTTTTAATTCATGAGAAAAGGAACACTTCTTCTCACCCTCCTTCAAGGTAACACCTTTCACAGATGCGTGCGATTCACACTTGTTTCATGGTTGATGTTTTCAGATCACCAAAAAAAAAAAAAACCCAAAACAACAACAACATAAACACGAGGCTGTATATTCTCTGTGGCCCTGTGAAACACCAGAAAATAATACTGAAGAATGAGTGGTGTGTGTGTGGTGGGGGGGGGGGGGCATCTTGACCTGCTGCTCAAACACCACACTGTCCCAGACATTTCAAAGCCTTGGAAACTATTAATCCATCACAGGCTCGGCTCTCTTGACCCGGCGCTCTGACCTTGGGCCATAAACAGCATTACTGATGTATTACAGGAGCAGCACTGAATAATTACACGGAGGAGTTGAGGGAATTTGATGCATAGGCTGACTGGCTGGATGCTGCTGGTGTGCTGTTATAAATACTACATGTCATTTGAATATAGATGCGCTGAACAACGTGATTGAGTGCAGGGCAAAACAAAAAAAAAAGTGATGAATTTGATGCAAAAACTAAACTGTAAAACAACCTTTTTTCCGTGTATTTTATGTACAGTGGAGTGAAAATGCATTTGATTCCCCCTGATTTATTTGGTGTTTGTAAATTATTTCACACATTCAAGCAAAATGATGACACCCGTCTACCAAATTGAAATAAAGATTGTTCATGTCAGGAAAACATCGTTTTCACCTGCCTGGAGGGGGTTCATCTCTAGTACAGCAGATCCCCAGAGTTTGCCGCCCTCAGCTGCTTCTCTGCTAACGATTTGGTGGTTCACAGCTGACTGGAGAACAATCATCAAAACCCTGGCCTGTCATCCCAGCAGGAGGATTACCCTTAGTCACCAACTCAAAGTAGCCAACCCCGATGGGCCGGTACAGGAGAGACATCTGCCAGGACTGAGCCATTGCCTGCCATGACTGTGAAGGGGTTGTGGTGTAGGTTTAGTGGAACACAGCAGGTGGAAGCTCATTGGACTACAGATAGTAAGTCACCTGATCACAGATTCCTATAACAAATGACATCATGTTTGCCATCAGGGCTGTAACAGCTCTCTACAAAGTAATTCGCTCCCTGTTTTCACTTGGGGTTGACACAGCAGATCCAAGGTGGTAGTTGTACACTCGGCTACCCTTCCTAACACAACTCCATATTACATGAAGAATAGTGAAGTGTGGTCTTTAACCGGGAAACTTCCCCTTTGGAAACAAGTGCAGTAACTGCTTGGCCGTTACCCCATGCTTGGCCACCCCACACTTAGCCATCACCCCGTGCTTGCCAACCCCCCTGTGTTTGGCCACCACACCCATGCACTTGGCCAACACAGCTCCCTATACAAACGGGAATTCCCATCAAGTGATGCACTACGCCTCCTCTGGGTGATATTCAGAGTACCCTCAGATGTGACACATGACTTCCTATGGACATGGGTGTCTGTTTGTTATTCAGTCTGATTAAAAATTTCTCTGCCATCTCATGAAACATCGTCTTCTAAACCAACTATCTTTCCACTTTTCATTCTCACCAATCTGCTGTATTTCCTGATTCACTCTCTCCCTATAATCCAACCTTCTTCCCCTCTCATTTTCTTCATTCTTCAACTCCTCAAAGTACTCCCTCCACCTTCACCAACATGTCTTCATTCATCAGTACATTTCTGTCTGCATTGTTTATCATCTTACGGCACAGTGGCTTAGTGGTTAGCACTGGTGCCTCACAGCAAGAACGTTGTGGGTTCGCTTCCCGCCCTTTCTGTGTGGAGTTTGCATGTTCTTCTTGTGTCTGTGTGGGTTTCCTCCATAATCAAAACATGCTTTTTTTAGGGTCTGCTCCTTTCTCTGCCCCTGACCAAGGTGGCGTCTCTGCATCTGGAGTTGGTCCCTGGGTGCCAGACTGTGGCTGCCCACTGCTCCTAGTGCTTGGATTGTGCCTAACTGTAATTAGGATGGGTTAAATGCAGAGGACAGTTTCATTGTATGTATATATATATGTATGTGTAATGACAATAATACTGCACATACTTTCCAGCTCAGTCTGGTCAACCAGTACAAGTCCTTTTCTCCTTTAACATTCAGCTTCACATACAGCACAATAAATGTCTTTTCCTTCACCTTCACTACCCTTAATATCACATCAATACCACATCTCCCTGTACTCCTGTGTAACTTCGGCATCTATACAAATTGTCCAAAGTCATCCTAGAAACCACCATTCATGCAGTCTTGCTACACTCTCTCCTGTCACCACCTGACAGTCTCCAGTCTCACAGGTTGTATCTCTTGCAAATGATGTAGTTCACTTGCGTTTAACATTCTCTGCTCTTATGCATCACACCGTGTTCCTTCTTTTCAAAATGCACATTCGCCACAGCGCATTCCACCCTGTTTGCAGAATCTGCCACATCTGCCCTTCCACATTCCTCTCCTTAATATCCTTTCTGCCCGCCACCTCCTTATCACCTCTTTCCTCTTCACCAACATGCTCATTGACCTCTGTTCAATCATCACTTTCTTCCTTCCACCACCACCTCATATAATTCACTGAAGAAATCTTTCTTTTCCATCTCATACCTCACTTAAAGGTGTATGTGCGGGTAATGTTCATTATCACGCCTTCAGTTTCCAGCTTCACACTCTTCACCCTGTCAGACACGCTCTTCACCACCAACACGCTGTGAATATATGCCTCCTTCAGAATTACTTACCAATTCTTCTCCCATCCACACAATGGCAGAACACTGACCCCATCGCCGATGCTCCCGGCTTTGCTTCCCTTCCACTTGACTTCTCATACACGCCGTATTTCTGACTTTATCTTCTCCACCATATCAGCCAGTTTTCTCCATTTACTCGACATCATACCAATATTCAATGTTTGGAGTCTCACCTTCACACTTCTGCCCTTCGTCCTCTTTCTCAGGAAGCATTTTTCACCTCTCCTTCACCTCTTTTGCTCAACAGTGGCATAGTTTTGCTGGTGCCCTGCTGACCGACAGTACCAGACATTGGTAACTGAGCCTCAGCTGATCCCGTATGGAAACCAGATTTGGAATCCGCATCTTTATTTTGGCTCCATTTACCTCAATTATCCAGGCTTTGGACCAGAACTCATCACACTGGCGTGAAAATATTATTGACTAATCAATGGTAAGTGTCAATGTTGTCATGCTCCAAAACGTCCATTTGTTTTTGTTCATTAAAAACAAAGAATTATTGGAATAATTATTAGGAATTATACATTTTCTAATATTTTGACACATTTCACACTGGAAAAAAAATCTGCCAATGGGGTAAGAAAAATGTACTTGGTTAGAATTCTCAAAACTAGCAAAATGTGCAGGCACTGAATAATCAAAATGTGCCTTAAATCCAGACAGAATTCTTATTTTAAGATTAGCCTCTGTCTTAAAATAAGGAAAACAATCTTGTTCCTTTGCTGGGATGATTTGAAACCCATCGCCTTTCCTAGTTACTGGTTAAATACAGCTTGATATTAGCAAACTTATTAAAAAAAGGTGAGATACATTTTCCCAAAATAAGACATTTTTTCTTATGTAAAAAATGCTTGACAAGTTCATTTTCCATTTATAAAAAAGTTAACTCAAATTTTCTTTAAACGAGTCTTTTTTTATGTCAGTTTTTGCACTGCATATTGATTTTCTGTCAGCTCACTGACGAAGATAAAAGGCCATGCTATATTTTTCAAAGTTACACTCACAGAAATATTTACCCTAACTTTTAAAATGTATGTAATTTTATTAGATGACAAATTCCCATTTACTTTTTTTTATAGGTAATTTTAATACAAACCTACCAAATAAACCTTACATGATGCATATTCATATTCATAATAATTATGTTTCTATGCCATTTATCTTGTATAGGTAACAATTATTATGCAATTCAAACAATATACTTTATGTATTTTAAATAAATACTGTCATTATTATTATTGATTTAGAGTAATTATATTTTATTAATACTAAATACATAAAGCTGAGGATTATGCATTTCAAATAAATAGGATTTATTACAGTAATGAATATGCATCATGTAAGGTTTATTTGGTAGGTTTGTATTAAAATTATCTTAAAAAGTAAAGAGGAATTTGTCATGTAATAAAATGTCATAAATCTTAAAAGTTAGGGTTAAATATTTGTGAGTGTATAACATGCCTGGGTGATACACAGTAAAATCACCAGTGTAAAACTAACACTGACAGTGTTAAATTAACACTGCCAGTGTACATATGGCCCTAGTCTGGACAGAGTGGGACCATATGTTCACTGTCAGTGTTAATTTAACACTGGTGATTTTACTGTGTATGCTGGAAAGGTGCTTAGCACTGTTGCCTCACAGGAAGAAGGTTATGGGTTTGGTCCCCATCTGGTGCTTTCTGTGTGTGTATGTCAAATCTTTCTGTTATTGAAGTCTGACTGAAAATGTTTGCAGCAGTGTTTTGCACAAAACTGGAATCACAGCAGCAAGAATGAGAAACCTTTAAATTTATTTTTATTAATTCCTTGTGTGTAGAATTGTTGTTGTATTTTAATGTGTACTGCTGCTTTATTCAGAAGAAAAGAAAACCGACAACTAGTTTGTCATTTCACCCACTGGTGATGCATCCACCCGGCCTCTTCTCATGAAAAATTCACAAACATAAGAAAAACCAATGCACAAACATTTGTACATATTTTTGAGCCAAATTTGTAAAATATCCCACATATTTTCTGCAAAGAGGCAGTGATGTCACCACTGCAACAAAACGGCACTTCATCTGAGCAAAAACAAAAGCAGTAAGTCATTTTTTTTTTTTACTTAAATCATTCTAAGCCCAACCCGTCTCTTAACCAAAGTGCAAACGTACATGTCTGAATGTTAAACAGGAAACACACACTGTGCACTGTGCACACAAGCAAAAAAATTGAAGGAACAGGCTCAATATATTGCAGTTAACCTTTTGCGTCTTGAGAAAATATTGATCCACCATACTACAGAATGGGACAGGGGAGATGACGGTCTAGTGGTTAAGCGGTGGGCTTAACACGAGAGGATCCTTGGTTCAAAGACCAGAAAAATTACTAAAGATCCTTGAGCAAGGTCCTTAATTCCCCCAGTTACTGCCGGTGTGCAGTTGAACATCTTGTGAGGCAGCACCCTGACACTGGTGTGTGAATGTGATTCTGATAGAAAAGTGCTACATAAATGCAGTCTATTCACCATTTTATGGAACCATCTTGAGCCCTAGATGGCAACCATCCCCATCTCTTGAAAGTAACCATGTGCCAACAGTTCTAATCCAATTATCCATTTTTCCGCAAATCTGATTGGGTAATGAAGGAATATATCCTAAATGTGCTTAAATATGCATTAACATTTTGTGCTTTATCCCCCATTCAGTATCATCATATTATTTATCTTTTATTGAGCTAAAATATATTGTTACATATATGAGTGTGTTTTAATGTTTAGAAGTCATTATTTATATATTAATAGAACTTGTTACTGCTGAAGAATATATTACTCATATGCTCATAGTGATCAATATTTATCAATGCTTATTAAACACAATCAATAGCTAAGGTTAATTACATGATATCTACACTCAACAAAAAATATAAACGCAACACTTTTGGTTTTGCTCCCATTTTGTATGAGATGAACTCAAAGATCTAAAACTTTTTCCACATACACAATATCACCATTTCCCTCAAATATTGTTCACAAACCAGTCTAAATCTGTGATAGTGAGCACTTCTCCTTTGCTGAGATAATCCATCCCACCTCACAGGTGTGCCATATCAAGATGCTGATTAGACACCATGATTAGTGCACAGGTGTGCCTTAGACTGTCCACAATAAAAGGCCACTCTGAAAGGTGCAGTTTTATCACACAGCACAATGCCACAGATGTCGCAAGATTTGAGGGAGCGTGCAATTGGCATGCTGACAGCAGGAATGTCAACCAGAGCTGTTGCTCGTGTATTGAATGTTTATTTCTCTACCATAAGCCGTCTCCAAAGGCGTTTCAGAGAATTTGGCAGTACATCCAACCAGCCTCACAACCGCAGACCACGTGTAACCACACCAGCCCAGGACCTCCACATCCAGCATGTTCACCTCAAGATCGTCTGAGACCAGCCACTCAGACAGCTGCTGAAACAATCGGTTTGCATAACCAAAGAATTTCTGCACAAACTGTCAGAAACCGTCTCAGGGAAGCTCATCTGCATGCTCGTCGTCCTCATTGGGGTCTCGACCTGACTCTAGTTCGTCGTTGTAACCGACTTGAGTGGGCAAATGCTCACATTCGCTGGCGTTTGGCACATTGGAGAGGTGTTCTCTTCACGGATGAATCCCGGTTCACACTGTTCAGGGCAGATGGCAGACAGCGTGTGTGGCGTCGTGTGGGTGAGCGGTTTTCTGATGTCAATGTTGTGGATCGAGTAGCCCATGGTGGCGGTGGGGTTATGGTATGGGCAGGCATCTGTTATGGACGAAGAACACAGGTGCATTTTATTGATGGCATTTTGAATGCACAGAGATACCGTGACGAGATCCTGAGGCCCACATCACCTCATGTTGCAGCAGGATAATGCACGGCCCCATGTTGCAAGGATCTGTACAATTCTTGGAAGCTAAAAATGTCCCAGTTCTTGCATGGCCGGCATACTCACCGGACATGTCACCCATTGAGCATGTTTGGGATGCTCTGGACCGGCGTATACGACAGCATGTACCAGTTCCTGCCAATATCCAGCAACTTCGCACAGCCATTGAAGAGGAGTGGACCAACATTCCACAGGCCACAATTGACAACCTGATCAACTCTATGCGAAGCAGATGTGTTGCACTGCATGAGGCAAATGGTGGTCACACCAGATACTGACTGGTATCCCCCCCCCAATAAAACAAAACTGCACCTTTCAGAGTGGCCTTTTATTGTGGACAGTCTAAGGCACACCTGTGCACTAATCATGGTGTCTAATCAGCATCTTGATATGGCACACCTGTGAGGTGGGATGGATTATCTCAGCAAAGGAGAAGTGCTCACTATCACAGATTTAGACTGGTTTGTGAACAATATTTGAGGGAAATGGTGATATTGTGTATGTGAAAAAAAGTTTTAGATCTTTGAGTTCATCTCATACAAAATGGGAGCAAAACCAAAAGTGTTGCATTTATATTTTTGTTGAGTGTTTATATTCAAATACTTTTGAGTTATATGTTCAACTGCTGTTGAATTGTCTATTGTGTCTACCAAATTAAAGGTATGTTATGTTTATGATTACATTTGCTTTTGTTCTAAGATTTGCTTTTGCTCAAATATTAGTTTAGTTTCTTAGCAATCTGTCATGAAGATATGTTACTTATATAATCATTTTCAAAAGTCTTGTAAATGTGTTGTGTCCCTGCTTCGGTGAGGCCCTGAAGATATATTAAGAAATCCATATGCTGCAAACAGCATATGGAACAGGATGCCAGTTGTTAGAAGGTTATGCAATTTTGAAATGTGCAAACATTCTTGTGGTATAACCGCGTGATGTGACTTGCTGACAGTTTTTCAGTTAGCAGTTGTTGCCCAAAATTTCTTATCAGAAGACTTCACAGCGTATGTGGGCGGGACCATGCCACGAAATAGAGGGATCAAGACCACCCAGATGAAGGACAATGCCCAAGATTAGCAGAAAAAACATTGTAGTAGCATAGGGTATAAATACAAAGCCAGCCCACTGTTTGGGGTTCCTCCTTGCTGGAACACCAGATTGCTGGTTGGAAGCTTGCAGCTCCTGGGACCCTCAGAACTTCTGGGTATGCTCTTGCTTATTTCACTCATTCTGTAAAACTTGCATTCTGTCAAATTCTGTGACATTTAAATTCTGTTTAATAAATCTCTGAGTGGTGGTCTAGCCCTCAGAGTAATTGTGGTCAAATTTAAATAACTGGTCAAAACCTTTCTTCAAATCAACTTACGTGTGGGATAAGAAAGACAGGGGAGAGCGAGGTCACTGGAGACCCCAGAATTATCCCAAGAGTAATCATGTGACATTTCAGACCATAAACTATTGCGTGGACAGTGGCAAAATAATAAAACCGTTTCACATTTGATGTGTAACTCCGCCCCCTGACCGCATTGTTGCGCAGGTGCCACTAATGGTGCTGTCATCTGAGAGTGACAGAAACTAGTGCAGCGACGACAATGCCGAAATACATGGATTTAACTAGACTGAATGATGGATTTGACTCAATGCAGCTGACAAGATGGAGAAATCAGTGGGTCTGCTCACAGAATTTTCACTTTGGCATTAAGACGCTGCTACGGTAAACTTTGACGAGCCGACAACACCCTTTCACAACGATTCACCGAACAAATTACTTACAGAAAAATAAACCGTGCAAACGATTGAATTGGATTAGAATGGGAATTACCCTGTTGTGTTTTGCGGATGTTTATGCTGGATTACGGTTGCAAATGCTAACGTGCTAATGCGTCACCAGTAAAGCTCAATTTGCGACTTTATAATCCAGCATGAACATCCGCAAATCATCAGACACAACAGGGTTATTCCCTAAGTAGCAGCCAGGTGAAGACGTCCTATTGGCCTCTTGCAGTTGTTGGGGTCCACAACACCAATGGACGTACACGTTGAATCATACCCAGGGAAATGCGCCACATAGTCAAAATATTATAGCTGACATTCCTTCACAATTTAGTGTTATTCTTCATCCGATCTCCTTAAGTCACCATTCATTTGACACAAAGTCATTCCAACAATACCTAAGGACCCTCCACAAAGACATCCAGAGCCCCTGATAATGCTAACCAGTGACCTAACCAGTGCTAATCTTCACCATAATGGATTTGAAACAAAGACAAACTAATGTTTCTGTCCGTCCACAGAAGTTTGATACGCCTCTTTGAATATCAAAAGCCTTTCTATGTGGATGATATGACTTTAGAGCTTGCTGGAGCTCCACACTGCTGCGGCTTATGCCTTTCAAATGATTGCTGGATATAATGTTTAAATTACTTGGGAGAAAAGTGTATAGTTTCTTTTAAGAGTGTGAAATGAAGAAAAGCCTCAAATCAAGGTTTTCACACTCAGCCCTAGTTCCCATGAAAACTGGCTTCATTTACCTAATTGGTTCAGCTCGTTAAAATTGCTGTCATTCAAACTCCTGGTGCGCAGACGTTAAAAGAACAATCTGGGGGAGTGTCAAGAAACCACCAGTGAACCCTTATGATTTGGGGCAGATCACTTTGTACTTTGTGACTGCTCCAGGGTTTGGAAGAGAGGACAAAAGACGAGGTGCTTTGTGCTCGTGTCCCACTTCATCTGTTCCTCATTAAAACGTGAGTAATAGCAAACACATTGTATTTGACAGCGACTATTGCCCAACAAGACGCCTCATTTTCGTACGCCTTCTCACTGTCCATCAGTAATTATGACACACGAGCTTCAGTAGCCGTCTCGGTGATGGACCGTTTCATCACGAGCTCTTGTGACCATCAGAGAATACAAATATGAAAGTTGTAGCAAAGTGCCCAATGATGAGAGAGGTGTGAGAGGTCCTTTTATTGTGTAGCCGGGGTCGTAGAATCAGGCTAAACAGGCAACACAAAGTGTCCAATGAGTTAGCCCACAATGCCCGATGTCTACCTGAAAGGCCAGGAGAACGGGCCAGATATGGATAATGCAACCCGATCTCACACCAAAAGTGATTTAATTGATTAATTTGTGATACTGCCATCAAATATATTAGATTTTTTTTTTGTTTTGGTATCACACAAAAATTACACGATGGTATCAAGAAATTTGGGGTGGGTGGGGGGGCCTTTGGGGTTTGGATTAGGGTTAAAATTAGTCAGCGACAGGTAACCACGTCATAAAAATGTAATACATTTCTTGAAGGAAGAAAACATGAGAATGGGGATGAAGCGGCTTGGTGCTCCCCAAAAGAAAAAAAAACAAACAAAATAATTAACAGTTTGTGTGTACAGATTCCTGGAAGAATCTTGAAATATGATTTCAGATACTCCAAAAGTGGAATATTAATTGAACTTTTCATCTGCCTGTCTCACAATTCATCATTGCAGTAGCTCTGTGATCCAATGTGTAGTACTAGCCAAAGGATAAGCTAATGTAAGTAGCTATCTAGCATGTTTACTACATTTAAACATTTTTGCTATCAGAGGTTCTGAATTAGTTGTGTGAAGTTAGTACAGATGAATGCAAATGTTAGCTAGTCTCTAACTTTTGTTATAGCTTACACTACCTAACATTAGTTACATATAATGTTAGGTAGCCTAACATTAGCCTGTTCAGTGGATTTTTATTTTATTTTTTAGCACTGTTGTCGTGCGTTACCTGTGCTGTTCCACAGCCTGTCCAGTGGATTTTTATTTTATTTTTTACCACTGTTGTCGTGCGTTACCTGTGCTGCTCCACAGCCTGTTCAGTGGATTTTTGTTTTGTTTTTTGGCACTGTTGTCGTGTGTTACCTGTGCTGCTCCACAGCCTGTCTAGTGGATTTTTATTTTATTTTTTACCACTGTTGTCGTGTGTTACCTGTGCTGCTCCGCAGCCTGTGAAGTGGATTTTTATTTTATTATTATTATTATTATTTTTTTATTTTTTTTTTTTTTTTAGCACTGTTGTCGTGCGTTACCTGTGCTGCTCCACAGCCTGTCCAGTGGATTTTTATTTTATTATTATTATTATTTTTTTTTTTTTTTTTTTTTTTAGCACTGTTGTCGTGCGTTACCTGTGCTGCTCCGCAGCCTGTCCAGTGGATTTTTATTTTATTATTATTATTATTATTTTTTTTTTTTTTTTTTAGCACTGTTGTCGTGTGTTACCTGTGCTGCTCCGCAGCCTGTCCAGTGGATTTTTATTTTATTATTATTATTATTATTATTTTTTTTTTTTTTTTTTTTTTTTAGCACTGTTGTCGTGTGTTACCTGTGCTGCTCCACAGCCTGTCCAGTGGATTTTTATTTTATTTTTACCACTGTTGTCGTGTGTTACCTGTGCTGCTCCACAGCCTGTTCAGTGGATTTTTGTTTTGTTTTTTGGCACTGTTGTCGTGTGTTACCTGTGCTGCTCCACAGCCTGTCTAGTGGATTTTTATTTTATTTTTTACCACTGTTGTCGTGTGTTACCTGTGCTGCTCCGCAGCCTGTCCAGTGGATTTTTATTTTATTATTATTATTATTATTATTATTTTTTTTTTTTTTATTTTTTTTTTAGCACTGTTGTCGTGCGTTACCTGTGCTGCTCCACAGCCTGTCCAGTGGATTTTTATTTTATTTTTTACCACTGTTGTCGTGCGTTACCTGTGCTGCTCCACAGCCTGTCCAGTGGATTTTGATTTTTATTTTATTTTTTTGGGCGCTGTTGTCGTGCGTTACCTGTGCTGCTCCACAGCCTGTCCAGTGGATTTTATTTAGCGCTGTTGTCGTGCGTTACCTGTGCTGCTCCACAGCCTGTCTAGTGGATTTTTATTTTGTTTTAGCACTGTTGTCGTGCGTTGCCTGTGCTGCTCCACAGCCTGTCCAGTGGATTTTTATTTTTATTTTATTTTATTTTTTAGCACTGTTGTTGTGCGTTACCTGTGCTGCTCCACAGCCTGTCTAGTGGATTTTTATTTTGTTTTAGCACTGTTGTCGTGCGTTACCTGTGCTGCTCCACAGCCTGTCTAGTGGATTTTATTTTGTTTTAGCACTGTTGTTGTGCGTTACCTGTGCTGCTCCACAGCCTGTCTAGTGGATTTCTATTTTGTTTTAGCACTGTTGTCGTGCGTTACCTGTGCTGCTCCACAGCCTGTCTAGTGGATTTTTATTTTGTTTTAGCACTGTTGTTGTGCGTTACCTGTGCTGCTCCACAGCCTGTCTAGTGGATTTTTATTTTGTTTTAGCACTGTTGTTGTGCGTTACCTGTGCTGCTCCACAGCCTGTCCAGTGGATTTTTATTTTGTTTTAGCACTGTTGTTGTGCGTTACCTGTGCTGCTCCACAGCCTGTCTAGTGGATTTTTATTTGTTTTAGCACTGTTGTCGTGCGTTACCTGTGCTGCTCCACAGCCTGTCTAGTGGATTTTTATTTTGTTTTAGCACTGTTGTCGTGCGTTACCTGTGCTGCTCCACAGCCTGTCTAGTGGATTTTTATTTTGTTTTAGCACTGTTGTTGTGCGTTACCTGTGCTGCTCCACAGCCTGTCTAGTGGATTTCTATTTTGTTTTAGCACTGTTGTCGTGCGTTACCTGTGCTGCTCCACAGCCTGTCTAGTGGATTTTTATTTTGTTTTAGCACTGTTGTTGTGCGTTACCTGTGCTGCTCCACAGCCTGTCTAGTGGATTTTTATTTTGTTTTAGCACTGTTGTTGTGCGTTACCTGTGCTGCTCCACAGCCTGTCCAGTGGATTTTTATTTTGTTTTAGCACTGTTGTTGTGCGTTACCTGTGCTGCTCCACAGCCTGTCTAGTGGATTTTTATTTTGTTTTAGCACTGTTGTTGTGCGTTACCTGTGCTGCTCCACAGCCTGTCTAGTGGATTTCTATTTTGTTTTAGCACTGTTGTCGTGCGTTACCTGTGCTGCTCCACAGCCTGTCTAGTGGATTTTTTTTTGTTTTAGCACTGTTGTCGTGCGTTGCCTGTGCTGCTCCACAGCCTGTCCAGAGAATTTTTATTTTTATTTTATTTTATTTTTAGCACTGTTGTTGTGCGTTACCTGTGCTGCTCCACAGCCTGTCCAGTGGATTTTATTTTTATTTATTTTATTTTTTAGCACTGTTGTTGTGCGTTACCTGTGCTGCTCCACAGCCTGTCTAGTGGATTTTTATTTTATTTTAGCACTGTTGTTGTGCGTTGCCTGTGCTGCTCCACAGCCTGTCCAGTGGATTTGATTTTGATTTATTTTATTTTTAGCACTGTTGTTGTGCGTTACCTGTGCTGCTCCACAGCCTGTCTAGTGGATTTTATTTTGTTTTAGCACTGTTGTCGTGCGTGCCTGTGCTGCTCCACAGCCTGTCCAGTGGATTTGATTTTGATTTTTTTTTTTTGGCACTGTTGTCGTGTGTTACCTGTGCTGCTCCACAGCCTGTCTAGTGATTTTATTTATTTTTTACCACTGTTGTCGTGTGTTACCTGTGCTGCTCCGCAGCCTGTCCAGTGATTTTTATTTTATTATTTTATTTTATTTAGCGCTGTTGTCGTGCGTTACCTGTGCTGCTCCACAGCCTGTCCAGTGGATTTTTATTTTATTTTTTAGCACTGTTGTCGTGCGTTACCTGTGCTGCTCCACAGCCTGTCCAGTGGATTTTTATTTTATTTTTTACCACTGTTGTCGTGCGTACCTGTGCTGCTCCACAGCCTGTCCAGTGGATTTTGATTTTTATTTTATTTTTTTGGGCGCTGTTGTCGTGCGTTACCTGTGCTGCTCCACAGCCTGTCCAGTGGATTTTTATTTAGCGCTGTTGTCGTGCGTTACTGTGCTGCTCCACAGCCTGTCTAGTGTCGGATTCCCTGTTTGGGAATCCGCTAGCTTAGCGTAGCTACTAGCTCTTAGCCGTTTTAGCATGGCGGCTTCTCCTGTCTCTCCCGTACTTTTCTGCTCTGGGTGTGAAATGTTTAGTTATTCCTCGGCCTCTTTTAGCAGTAACGGTACATGTAATAAGTGCAGCTTATTCGTAGCTTTGGAGGCCAGGCTGGGCGAATTGGAGGCTCGGCTCCGCACCGTGGAAAATTCTACAGCTAGCCAGGCCCCTGTAGTCGGTGCGGACCAAGGTAGCTTAGCCGCCGTTAGTTCCCCCCTGGCAGACCCCGTGCAGTCGGGAAGGCAGGCTGACTGGGTGACTGTGAGGAGGAAGCGTAGCCCTAAACAGAAGCCCCGTGTACACCGTCAACCCGTTCACATCTCTAACCGTTTTTCCCCACTCGACGATACACTCGCCGTTGATCAAACTCTGGTTATTGGCGACTCTGTTTTGAGAAATGTGGAAGTTAGCGACACCAGCAACCATTGTCAATTGTCTTCCGGGGGCCAGAGCAGGCGACATCGAGGACATTTGAAATTGCTGGCTAAGGCTAAGCGTAAATTTGGTAGATTTGTAATTCACGTCGGCAGTAATGACACTCGGTTACGCCAATCGGAGGTCACTAAATTAACATTGAATCGGGTGTGTAACTTTGCAAAACAATGTCGGACTCTGTGTTTTCTCTGGCCCCTCCCCATCAGACCGGAGTGACGGTGTTTAGCCGCATGTTCTCCTTGAATTGCTGGCTGTCTGAGTGGTGTCCAAAAAATGAGGTGGGCTTCATTGATAATTGGCAAAGCTTCTGGGGAAAACCTGGTCTTGTTAGGAGAGACGGCATCCCTCCCACTTTAGAGGGAGCAGCTCTCATTTCTAGAAATCTGGCCAATTTTTTGGGATCCTCCAAACTGTGACTGTCTAGCGTTGGGACCAGGAGGCAGAGCTGTGGTCTTATACACCTCTCTGCAGCTTCTCTCCCCCTGCCATCCCCCCTATTACCCCATCCCCGTAGAGACGGTGCCTGCTCCAAGACCACCAATAACTAGCAAAAATTCTATTTAAGCATAAAAATTCAAAAGAAAAAATAATATAGCACCTTCAATTGCACCACAGACTAAAACAGTTAAATGTGGTCTATTAAACATTAGGTCTCTTTCTTCTAAGTCCCTGTTGGTAATGATATAATAATTGATCAACGTATTGATTATTTCGGCCTACAGAAACTTGGTTACAGCAGGATGAATATGTTAGTTTAAATGAGTCAACACCCCCGAGTCACACTAACTGTCAGAATGCTCGTAGCACGGCGGGGCGAGGATTAGCAGCAATCTTCCATTCCAGCTTATTAATTAATCAAAAAACCTAGACAGAGCTTAATTCATTGAAAGCTTGTCTCTTAGTCTTGTCCATCCAAATTGGAAGTCCAAAAACCAGTTTTTATTTGTTATTATCTATCGTCCACCTGGCGTTACTGTGAGTTCTCTGTGAATTTTCAGACCTTTTGTCTGACTTAGTGCTTAGCTCAGATAAGATATATAGTGGGCGATTTAACATCCACACAGATGCTGAGAATGACAGCCTCAACACTGCATTTAATCTATTATTAGACTCTATCGGCTTTGCTCAAAAGTAAATGAGTCCACCCACCACTTTAATCATATTTTAGATCTTGTTCTGACTTATGGTATGGAAATAGAAGACTTAACAGTATTCCCTGAAAACTCCCTTTTGTCTGATCATTTTTTAATAACATTTACATTTACCCTGATGGACTACCCTGCAGTGGGGAATAAGTTTCATTACACTAGAAGTCTTTCAGAAAGCGCTGTAACTAGGTTTAAGGATATGATTCCTTCTTTATGTTCTCTAATGTCATATACCAACACAGAGCAGAGTAGCTACCTAAACTCTGTAAGGGAGTTAGAGTATCTTGTCATAGTTTTACATCCTCATTGAAGACAACTTTGGATGCTGTAGCTCCTCTGAAAAAGAGAGCTTTAAATCAGAAGTGTCTGACTCCGTGGTATAACTCACAACTCGTAGCTTAAAGCAGATAACCCGTAAGTTGGAGAGGAAATGGCGTCTCACTAATTTAGAAGATCTTCACTTAGCCTGGAAAAAGAGTTTGTTGCTCTATAAGAAAGCCCTTCGTGAAGCTAGGACATCTTTCTACTCATCACTAATTGAAGAAAAATAAGAACAACCCCAGGTTTCTTTTCAGCACTGTAGCCAGGCTGACAAAGAGTCAGAGCTCTATTGAGCTGAGTATGTCCATTAACTTTAACTAGTATGACTTCATGACTTTCTTTGCTAACAAAATTTTGACTATTAGAGAAAAAATTACTCATAACCATCCCAAAGATGTATCGTTATCTTTGGCTGCTTTCAGTGATGCCGTATTTGGTTAGACCTCTTTCTCTCCGATTGTTCTGTCTGAGTTATTTTCATTAGTTACTTCATCCAAACCATCAACATGCTTATTAGACCCCATTCCTGCCAGGCTGCTCAAGGAAGTCCTACCATTATTTAATGCTTCAATCTTAATATGATCAATCTATCTTTGTTAGTTGGTTATGTACCACAGGCCTTTAAGGTGGCAGTAATTAAAACCATTACTTAAAAAGCCATCACTTGACCCAGCTATCTTAGCTAATTATAGGCCAATCTCCAACCTTCCTTTTCTCTCAAAGATTCTTGAGAGGGTAGTTGTAAAACAGCTAACTGATCACCTGCAGAGGAATGGTCTATTTGAAGAGTTTCAGTCAGGTTTTAGAATTCATCATAGTACAGAAACAGCATTAGTGAAGGTTACAAATGATCTTCTTATGGCTTCGGACAGTGGACTTATCTCTGTGCTTGTTCTGTTGGACCTCAGTGCTGCTTTGATACTGTGGACCATAAAATTTTATTACAGAGATTAGAGCATGTCATAGGTATTAAAGGCATTGCGCGGCGGTGGTTTGAATCATATTTGTCTAATAGATTACAGTTTGTTCATGTAATGGGAATCTTCTTCACAGACTAAAGTTAATTATGGAGGTTCCACAAGGTTCTGTGCTAGGACCAATTTTATTCACTTTATACATGCTTCCCTTGGGCAGTATTATTAGACGGTATTGCTTAAATTTTCATTGTTACGCAGATGATACCCAGCTTTATCTATCCATGAAGCAGAGGATACGCACCAATTAGCTAAACTGCAGGATTGTCTTACAGACATAAAGACATGGATGACCTCTAATTTCCTGCTTTTAAACTCAGATAAAACTGAAGTTATTGTACTTGGCCCCACAAATCTTAGAAGCATGTGTCTAAACCAGATCGTTACTCTGGATGGCATTTCCCTGATCTCTAGTAATACTGTGAGAAATCTTGGAGTTATTTTTGATCAGGATATGTCATTCAAAGCGCATATTAAACAAATATGTAGGACTGCCTTTTTGCATTTACGCAATATCTCTAAAATCAGAAAGGTCTTGTCTCAGAGTGATGCTGAAAAACTAATTCATGCATTTGTTTCCTCTAGGCTGGACTATTGTAATTCATTATTATCAGGTGTCCTAAAAGTTCCCTAAAAAGCCTTCAGTTGGTTCAGAATGCTGCAGCTAGAGTACTGACGGGACTAGCAGGAGAGAGCATATCTCACCCGTGTTGGCCTCCCTTCATTGGCTTCCAGGTTAATGCTAGAATAGAATTTAAAATTCTTCTTCTTACTTATAAGGTTTTGAATAATCAGGTCCCATCTTATCTTAGGGACCTCGTAGTACCATATTACCCCATTAGAGCGCTTCGCTCTCAGACTGCGGGCTTACTTGTAGTTCCTAGGGTTGTGTAAGAGTAGAATGGGAGGCAGAGCCTTCAGCTTTCAGGCTCCTCTCCTGTGGAACCAGCTCCCAATTCAGATCAGGGAGACAGATACCCTCTCTACTTTTAAGATTAGGCTTAAAACTTTCCTTTTCGCTAAGGCTTATAGTTAGGGCTGGATCGGGTGACCCTGGACCATCCCTTGGTTATGTTGCTTTAGACGTAGACTGTGTTTCATAATTATTGTATGGCCTTGCCTTGCAATGTGGAGCGCCTTGGGGCAACTGTTTGTTGTGATTTGGCGCTATACAAGAAAAAAGTTGATTGATTGATTGATATAGCTAACACTACCCAACATTAGCTGCCTATAGCTAACACTACCCAACATTAGCTGCCTATAGCTAACACTACCCAACATTAGCTGCCTATAGCTAACACTACCTAACATTAGTTACCTATAGCTAACACTACCCAACATTAGCTGCCTATAGCTAACACTACCCAACATTAGCTGCCTATAGCTAACACTACCTAACATTAGTTGCCTATAGCTAACACTACCCAACATTAGCAGCCTATAGCTAACACTACCTAACATTATTTGGTTATAGCGAACACTACCCAACATTAGTTGCCTAGAGCTAACACTACCTAACATTAGCTGCCTATAGCTAACACTACCCAACATTAGCTGCCTATAGCTAACACTACCTAACATTAGCTGCCTATAGCGAACACTACCCAACATTAGCTACCTATAGCGAACACCACCCAACATTAGTTACCTATAGCTAACACTACATAACATTAGCTGCCTATAGCTAACACTACCTAACATTAGTTACCTATAGCTAACACTACCTAACATTAGCTGCCTATAGCTAACACTACCTAACATTAGTTACCTATAGCTAACACTACCTAACATTAGTTGCCTATAGCTAACACTACATAACATTAGCTGCCTATAGCTAACACTACCTAACATTAGCTGCCTATAGCTAACACTACCTAACATTAGCTACCTATAGCTAACACTACCTAACATTAGCTGCCTATAGCTAACACTACCTAACATTAGTTACCTATAGCTAACACTACCTAACATTAGCTGCCTATAGCTAACACTACCTAACATTAGTTACCTATAGCTAACACTACCTAACATTAGCTGCCTATAGCTAACACTACCTGACATTAGTTACCTATAGCTAACACTACCTAACATTAGCTGCCTATAGCTACACTACCTAAGCTGATGTTAGAGTTGTGGGTGAAGTGTTTTCTGTATTGAGAGCACTGAATGAACATTGTGGCACATGATGCTCGTGCACATCCATGAGCTGGTAGAAAGTCCTGAAGCTCCTGAAAATAATGTTTTCCTGACTTTTTAGTGTAAGAAATACAGCTGCATTTTCAGGCAGCCTGTTAAAAACAGAATTGTGTCGGCGTTTCCGATACATAGCCAAACACACGGGGTTAAAACAGCATTGTGTGGGATTTCCACGTGCGTGTTCACAGTGCCAGCATTAAGGTGGTTAAAAACAGCATTGTTTTCCAGAGAGCAGACTCCACACACAACTGGATCCTAAATCCAACAGACTCTCTCAAAAATTAAAAACGGAGTGGTGATGTATCATCTCCTCTCTGCACAGAGCAGTCAACTACGCAACGCGTGAGATGCTCGTCCACATCCGCGAGCTGGTAGAAAGACCATAGCTCCTGAAAATAACACAACGTCTGCCTGCAGGTCCACTGATCTGAATGAATGCAGAGCATCACTTTTATGTGAATGGTCAGTAGTTTCATGATCTGATGTTGCAGCGTTCGTTCCACTCTGTTGGTTGGCCATTGTGCTGTTCCTGCATTTGTTTGGACTGATGTCACCCAGCAAGAAATGCCCAGGAAAATGTTTTCCAGAAACCTACCTCACCAAGTGAGACGTTTAATATACAAATAATATTTTTTTCATTCATTCAATGGTAAGAATATTTAATTATTTAATTAAGTGAAAGATCTCATTGAATGGAACATTCTATCTTTCACCGAATGAAATATTCTTTCTATTGAACAAATGGTAATCATTCATTATTTATTTTATATAACAGCTAAAATTGATCCTTGTCTTTTGATATTTATTAATTTATAAAGAGAAAGTGACTGGTCCGTTGATATCAACAGGTTCCAAACAGTCCAACACAAACTTTAAAGAGGAGTACAGTCCCATCCAAAACTGTTCTCAGTCAACTTGCAAAAACAGTCTAATAGTTCAAAAACAGTCCTGCCGATGTAGTCCATAGCTGATGCCGTGCGCTGACTTCCTGTACAGGCTGTCGTCTGCTTTCCTCAGTCCAGCGAAAAATTGCGACAGCAAATGTGTTGAGTTCTTCATCCGACAGCGGTTTCTACTCAGCTAGAGACGTCCCAGCGAATATTGCAAATGCCTCCAGGTGACTTACAGCGTACTGGATTTGTTGGGGTTTTTGTGTTAGAGCATAGGTGTCAAAGTGATTCCAGAAAGGGGCCAAGGAGGGTGCAGGTTTTCTTTGTAACCACCCACTGCACCAGGTGATTTCCCTGATTAACATCACTTTGATAATCAATCAATCAATCAATCAATCAATTTTTTTATATAGCGCCAATCACAACAACAGTTGCCCAAGGCGCTTTATATTGTAAGGCAAGGCCATACAATAATTATGTAAAACCCCAACGGTCAAAACGACCCCCTGTGAGCAAGCACTTGCTACAGTGGGAAGGAAAAACTCCCTTTTAACAGGAAGAAACCTCCAGCAGAACCAGGCTCAGGGAGGGGCAGTCTTCTGCTGGGACTGGTTGGGGCTGAGGGAGAGAACCAGGAAAAAGACATGCTGTGGAGGGGAGCAGAGATCGATCACTAATGATTAAATGCAGAGTGGTGCATACAGAGCAAAAAGAGAAAGAAACAGTGCATCATGGGAACCCCCCAGCAGTCTAACGTCTATAGCAGCATAACTAAGGGATGGTTCAGGGTCACCTGATCCAGCCCTAACTATAAGCTTTAGCAAAAAGGAAAGTTTTAAGCCTAATCTTAAAAGTAGAGAGGGTGTCTGTCTCCCTGATCTGAATTGGGAGCTGGTTCCACAGGAGAGGAGCCTGAAAGCTGAAGGCTCTGCCTCCCATTCTACTCTTACAAACCCTAGAACTACAAGTAAGCCTGCAGTCTGAGAGGCGAAGGCGCTCTATTGGGTGATATGGTACTACGAGGTCCCTAAGATAAGATGGGACCTGATTATTCAAAACCTTATAAGTAGAAGAAGAATTTTAAATTCGATTCTAGAAATTAACAGGAAGCCAATGAAGAGAGGCCAATATGGGTGAGATATGCTCTCTCCTTCTAGTCCCCCGTCAGTACTCTAGCTGCAGCATTTTGAATTAACTGAAGGCTTTTAGGGAACTTTTAGGACAACCTGATAATAATGAATTACAATAGTCCAGCCTAGAGGAAATAAATGCATGAATTAGTTTTTCAGCATCACTCTGAGACAAGACCTTTCTGATTTTAGAGATATTGCGTAAATGCAAAAAAGCAGTCCTACATATTTGTTTAATATGCGCTTTGAATGACATATCCTGATCAAAAATGACTCCAAGATTTCTCACAGTATTACTAGAGGTCAGGGTAATGCCATCCAGAGTAAGGATCTGGTTAGACACCATGTTTCTAAGATTTGTGGGGCCAAGTACAATAACTTCAGTTTTATCTGAGTTTAAAAGCAGGAAATTAGAGGTCATCCATGTCTTTTATGTCTGTAAGACAATCCTGCAGTTTAGCTAATTGGTGTGTGTCCTCTGGCTTCATGGATAGATAAAGCTGGGTATCATCTGCGTAACAATGAAATTTAAGCAATACTGTCTAATAATACTGCCTAAGGGAAGCATGTATAAAGTGAATAAAATTGGTCCTAGCACAGAACCTTGTGGAACTCCATAACCCACCCGAAACCAAAACGTTTTTGAATGTTCATATAATGTTGTTCATGCAAACGTTTGCAAACAAGCCATGAACACTGCATGAACGTCAGATGAACAAAGATGAGGACAGGTAATGTTTGCACATGAACAGTATATGAACATTATACAAATGTTCACAAATGTTCACAACATTGTATGAACAGCTGAAGCAGAACATTCAGTGAACTATCTGTATATGTTCATGTAACATTTGTATGCAAACATTATATGAACATTATACAAATGTTCATTGAATGTCCTGCTTTCAACTGTTCATATAATGTTTGTGGACATTTGTATATGTTCTATAGAACGTTCATCTATGAACGTTATATGAACATTCCAGAAATTTTCATTGATTGCAAGCGGACATGTCCCGCTTCAGCTGAACATTACAGAAATTTTCATCAATGAAATTTCTGTAATGTTCAGCTGAAGCGGGACATGTCCCGCTTGCAATCAATGAAAATTTCTGGAATGTTCAGACTGAAGTGGGACATGTCCCGCTTCAGCTGTTCATGTTTGTATGTTATATATGCCAACATTATACATTTACATGCAGGCATTGGCCTACAATTTGATTGTATGAAAGGTTTACTCTCCATATTGAAAACCAAAAAGTGAAGTAAAACAAACTATGAATGTTTCAAAATTCAGTGTTTTATTCCGATGACTTGGAAATCAAATGAAACAAACCACCCCAAATGTTTCATGCAGACAAGAAACTTAAGTTATACACACTGCAGCATATTTCCAGAGTGGGGGGGGAAAGTACAAAAAGTGAAAAAAAAAAAAATACTGCAAGTTTTATTACATACAGACGTTGAAAATAGTATGGCAGTCAGATACAACACAATGGAAATGAGCATTATGCTTTATTATATTATCTGTGACATTGAGACATTCACCACATTTTAACGGAGTCTGAAAGAAAAAAAACAAAAAACAAAGGCATATCTCCATGTGAGGAAACTGCTCCTCGACCGAGGGAAATGGTAACGTATGGCACTATGGTGTTTTTTTTTTTTTTTATGTGGTTTTGGCACTGATCTGACACCCTGCAATTTGGAAGTGGATTCTGCCATGACCTGATGTCATGGTGCATCTCTACTCTGATTGGCAGTCATCACAGTCATCTAAATAATCCACCTCCAGTACCTCTTCAGATTCAGAAGACGACACCCCGGGTGCAGACAGAACTCCACGTGTCTTCTGAAGATTCATTAATGGAAAAAAGAGGCTGTTGTCTGGTAGAGCACTCTGGAGATGAGGCCGGAATGGTCCTCCTCGGAGTACTCATCAGAGGAGAGAGGCCTACATTGACAGAGCTGATGGCAATGGCATGGGTGGATTATGGTGTCCTCAGTTGTGTTATTCTCCTTTTTTTCTGGTCAGGAAAAAGTTCAGGATGGTCCTGTCTATACTTCCTTGATTCTGCTCTGTTGGGACAGCTTCGTATTACAGTACTAATCGTAGAAATTATAGTGTTGCTGTCCATTGATGTAATAGCTATTACAGCTGCCATGACAACCCTATAAATTTGTGGAAGATCCCTGGCAAGGCTGCCTTTGGCAGTTCCCGACTTTCCCTGACTGCTGAAGCACTGCCAGAGATAAACTGGGGCTATAGCATACAAGCAGTGACAATGCTGGTTATAGTATTCTTTCCATGTCCAATTCCAGGGGCATATGCAGTCAAAGCGTTGATGAGGGCATTCCTTCGGCGCCTGGCTCCCTTGTCCTCACCATCAAGTTTCTCATTGGCACTCTTCAGCTGCAAGTTGAAAATTGCCATTGTTATTCATAAGAAATGAGACACATTTTACTATTAAGATACTATACAATTTCAGCAGCATGGTCAGAATTGGTATTCTCAACCCAACAACCTATTGTACAGGCCCTATATTTTTATCAAGCTGTTTATACTGGTTGCAGAATTTTCTCAAGTTATGTAGTTATCAGCTACCACAATGGAGAAAACTCAGAAGTGGTATATGCCATAAATACAGCATGTTGTTTCATAATATACTCTAAAAAAATAAAACAAAATTTTGTTAAGTGAAGAGGATAGACAAATGTAAAATGTATTAACTCACTTCTTCAAGTGACTTTACAGGAAGGCCCAAGACTTCCAGGCACTGCTTGTAATTTGTTGTAGCTCACATTTCCGGATTAGAGCTGGACATTCTTCTAACAATCATCTCAGTAGCATCCTCATCATCAAGTTCAAGTTCCCTCTCCTGGTATGTTCGGGAACGGACACTTTGTGTGAGCAATGCATCAACTTTGCAGATGAGGTCATTCTGCTTCTCCTGGAACATAAAATGTGCACACAAATATTACTACCTTAATACAGAAGTTCCCATTGACCCCCCCCCCCCCAATCTACAACAAAATCAGTTTTTAGTTGGGACAGGTCACTTTTTTTTTTTGCCCTAGAGAGAGTATACAGTTTTGTGTGTGTGTGTGTGTGTATGTATATATATATATATATATATATATATATATATATATATATATATATATACACATATATATAATATAATATATATACACACACACACACACCATGGTCAGTGAGAATTACATGTCTAACTGGCGTGCATTATTTTTGTGAATACGCACACGTAGTTCAGCAAGTTAAGTCAGTGTAATATCACTCCGTTGTGGTCGGCACCACAGCAACGCACAAATCATTTGGCACAGATCAGCTGTGTTTTGACAGGTGAATAACAGAAACGTGATAAAACATGGATTTCCAAGTGAATTTTAATATTTTTGGCCTAAATTAAATGTTTGAGGAATGGGAAGAGGAGGAGAGCAAATATTGCAGCAGATTTGAGAATATTTACAGGGGAATCTTTCAAATGGTGATACAAGCACCAAATTCAATACAAATAGTCCTTAGACATTACTCTTTTGAAAAAGCAGAGTATCCACTCGATTTTTCAATAGGCAGTCAGGTAGGGGTCAATGAGAATTACACAGGGATCAAAATTAAAAGATGCTGCAATCATATTGAAAACTATACCACATTATTCGTCCAACCATAAAGATTCCAAAGATATAGTTTGGACTATCTTTGACTGAATGTTCCGAAGTTATGGGTGAAAACAGCAAAAACGGTGACAAAGCTTAATTTCAGTTTGTACGGGAGGCAAAAGTTCCAAGCTCCAATTTTTGTAAATAGTGATAAACAATAAATAGTGGTAAACGTGAATAGTGATGGAGCAACTTTAATTTTGGCCCACCGTACAAACTGAGGTTGACCTTTGTTACCATTTATGCTGTTTTCACACCATAACGTCAAGACATTTAATCAAAGATAGACTAAGTGATACCTTTTTGGTATCTGTATGATCAGATGAATATGGTATACTTTTCAATATGATTGGAGCATTTGTAAATCTTGACCTCTGTAATTCTTCATTGACCCCTACTTGGCCGCCTACTGAACAATCAAGTGGATAGTCCTGGTTCTCAAAGAATAATGTCTAAAGAATACATGTCCCAAATTTGGACATTGTTTGTCCAAAGACAGTTCAGTTATCTACTGCACTAAAACAAGAAGAACAGCAAAAGCAACGGCATAAAGATTTAACATCCGACGACCTGGACAAGATTGAAGACGGGAAAGAAGATGATAACGGTTGGCAAGGATGAAAATATCTTGAGACTGGCATAAACTAGTCCCAAATACTTACGCATTTTTAATCAAGTTCTGTTAACTTAAATAAGTATTTGTGTGTTAGTTCACTGTGTGGGACCATGGTATAAGGATTAAACAACTTGAAGCCATGCATTATACGGTTTGAACGCACGAGGCGGAGTCTAAAACACCACAACGTGAAGCAGAGCGGTGTTACTCCACGAAGTGCTCACACACACACACACACACACACAGTCAAGCTGGAAAAGGGTTAGGGTGTGCCGAGTGCACAGTGTTTCATAGTCTCCTAGTTCACATACAGCACAACATGAGCTTTGAACTCAGTGTTGTTAAAAAGCGGTCTCCTTTTGCATACGTCATTTCAGACCGCCAGCAGTGATTCACAGATTTTCACCTTGTTCTTATTCTAAAGTCAGTTTAAAGCAGAAACAAGGCAATGTTCTGTTAATTTGCTGCTGACTGTCCGAAATGACACATGCGCAGTACACAAAAGGGGACAGTTCAAACTGTGACACAGGGACCAGTGCATTAGTGCTAGGCCACCACAGCTCCCTTTATAATTGTATAATATAAAAAGGTAAAACTTGAGTAAATTAAACATACCATCAATATGCCCAGCATCTGCATGATGCTGCCAAGTCGTTCTGTTGGTGTCAACTCAACACGAGGAATCTCAGACAGCTGTGCATCTGCAGCAGAAACACTTGCCAAATGACGACGTGCCGTAAGCTCAGCCGCAGGTCTTCTTGCAGATGACAAAGCTTCAAAAAACAAAAGCAGTGACATATATATAATCACCATTTCCAAGAAAATTACAAACATATGGAAACACAACCACTAACTGGCTAGACAAGAGAATGTGCAAGATGCATAATCACTAAACCTCTGTATTATCACCCCAGACTTATTACACCTATACAAATTTTTCAATGTACATTATATGAAAACTTGTAGACTCTAGAGCAGGGGTAGGCAACTTGTTGACCAGAATGGGCCATTAGGGTGCAGGTTTTCTTTGCAGCCACTGACTCCACCAGGTGATTTCACTGATTAAATCTGCTCAAAGTGATATTAATCAATGAAATCACCTGGTGGAGTCAGTGGCTGCAAAGTAAACCTGCACCCTCTTGGCCCCTTCTGGAACAAGTTGCCCACCCCTGATCTTGAGCATCCTTTAGAGAATTTGTCAACAGATGCTGTCTGCAGGACATGCGTCTTCACACAACTGCCGGCACATGTTCAGAAGGTGTCAGTTCTCAGTCAAGACTAGCTGATGTTTCTATGCCAAAAGAAAATAAACACTCAATATTAAAAGTAAGTCGCTGTACAGTCTCATTTAAACAAAATACAAACCTGTGGATTCACTACTACTTTCCGATTTAGACTGATCGGGCTGTTGGTGTGACTGAACTGCCATCATGGCGTTTGGCTCAGGCTCAACCGGTTGGTCGGATGGAATCACTGATGTGGCAGCTCTTATGACAGCAGGCATGGTTACTTTTGAAAAGAAAAATAAACAATAACCCAAAAAATTATTATTATTGGTCGCATTTGTAAAGGGCAAACAAACAATTTGAAGTAATTACACATGCAAAACCTATGGCAGTAATGAAAGTTACAATCAATAATTAAATATTCACACAAAAATATAAAACAGTTGTGGCAATGCAAAAACACAACTGAATCAAACTTATTTTCACAAAGTCTCTTTCTGTGCACCAACATGTTATTTGAACTTCAATTTCCTGAATGCCTAGTAACAGACAGCATATAAATTTTAATTCTGGTTATAAAAAGTTATGTACATTGAGAGGAAGGATAAATAAATAATAAATAAAGCATGTAAATGATAAAATACTCATATGGGCATATAAAACAATATTACGCAAAAGAGACATCTAAAGGTCTCTTTTCAAATTTATATTCTGCTCCGAGTTGTAGAGATATATATATATATATATATATATATATATATATATATATATATATATATATATATATATATATATATAGCGAGCACATTTACTGGATCAGAACCACTCAAAATGCTACAAAGGACAAAGGGGTTTCCTTTGTTTTCACTTACTTTAAAATGGTGACTAGGGTGCGCTTCAGATCACGTGACCAGTGTCCCAGATGTCCGTTTTCCTCGATTAATACAAGTTCAGCTCTGTTGAAATAAAACAATTGGGGTTATATTTTTTTTTGTTTTTTAATGCAAAACTATATTGAAAAAGACAAAACAATTAATGTGCAACATTATTTTAACTTAGATTTTGACAGAAACATGCAAAAAAGAACTTTGATATTACAAACATTACAACATAAATGTCATATTTGTCTATTATTCTTGTTTAGAATGCATTGGAAGTTCTGTATCCCCTGTCTTTATAGCTGGTCCTACACCCTACCATCAGGTATTCTGTCTGGGCCATACTAAAATATGAAATGGAGACTGATAATCACGAAATGGTCTAAAATGTAACAAAATGGAGCAGAGTGAACCAGACTGACTCCAAATAATTACTTCTATTTAATTGTTTAACTTTTGTTTTTGTAAGATGGCCTCAGTATACATTATAATAATTGTCTTAGCAAGTTTTCAGGGTATCATGCAGCAGTCTCTTATTAACGTAATGAAAAGCAGAAAAAAAAATTACATTTTTGTAGTATAACATTCATTTACAATTGTCATCATGTGGATTCTCTATATGTTTGACTGCATTATTATTCGAACTTCAAATTTATTTATTAACAAGCCACGAACTGCATGACTCGCGGCAATGGTTTAATGTTGTTTTGGAGACGATAATAATTAAGATTTGTGCCAAGCCGTCCAGGCCGTGGATTGATCAGTTAAACAAGTTGTTGCTAAATACAGACCTCTATCCAAACTTTTAGACAGGTCAGCTATGTCGTGAGCATAACATATACATGCTTTTTCATTGTTATGTAAGTCCAAAGTGTGTTTCTTAAGAAATTAAAGACGGTAAATCAATGGAAAGACGCAATCAGATCAGTTCAAAAAACATCACAGTTATAACGTAAAAACGACAATAAGTATAATATGGAGACCAGCGTATAACCACGACGTTCCGATAATTTTTGCAGTATGTTTGAAAGCGTTGCAATAGATATTTCTTACCTGATGGCGATAGATTTTAATTCACAAATTCGGCGCACCTCTCTCCAAGCTCCCAAACCGCAAAATGGCGATGGGAAACGAAGGCCGTATGTGCCGTTCAGGTCTCAAATCTCACGCAAATCACGCGCGATTTTAAAGGTACTGGGCTTGCGGGGAGTCGCGTGCGACCAACAAACTTCTTGATTACACACAAAAAAGAAGGAAAAAAAACGCTCGACAAATTAATACAGCCAAATATAAACACAAAAAATTCTCTGCAAATTAAGGCAAATAAATAGACAAACATTCAATGTTTGATACATGCAAATGTTCGCTTCCAAACATAACGATCATATAAACACAATAAAAAAATAAAATACAAAAAAAGCACCCAGCAAATTACACAACCAAACATAAAGGCTGCACTTTACCTCTGCATACCCTAAGGCTTGTGACCAGAGAATCCTGAGTTGTGCAGTGAGGTGCCGACAAAAATGCAACAAAAAGAAAAAAAAAAAACATCTCTGCACCACACAACCAAATATAAACACAACAAAAAATGCGCTGCAAATCACCACATTTCAAGGCTCTGCTATATCATGACGCAACCAAATGAAAACACAGCCAAAAAAAAAACAAAAAAAAAAACGCTCCGCTATGGCAACCAAACACTCTATGAACGTTTGATACGTACGTTTGCAAATGTTCGCTTCCATGCAAACATCACACAAACATCGCGAACATTACATGAACGCTCTCAAACTTGCTGAACAATAAGCAAACATTCTATGAACATTTGCTCGCAAATGTTCGCTTATGACCTGTAAAAAATATTATTTGTCTATGAGCTGTTTTATTTAAATGTGTTTCCTGCTCATGCATGTTGAAAACATTATTTTGTAAATCAATTTTTAATACCTTTATATATTTTCCTTATTTACAAAAATGTTAAAGATATTATGCTTTTATAAAATTTATACTTATAATAAGACTTATAATAAGCTGGCATTGCAATCTGTTTCCATAAAAAAAAATATATTTTTGGTAGCTGACAATCTAGTGACTTAAATTATTTTGCAAAAATTAATATTTCAACAGATTGCATGTTTATGCAAGTTGCCCAAGACATGTTTTCTGTCAGTTTATCACAGTAATCTTGAAATTCTATATTCAGTATAGGCCTGAATAAATCATAAATCGACAAATTATTGGTTACCATGGTAGAGTGCTTAAATTATTTCCTGTTCATTCTACCTATGTTTGCATACATGATTTAAATGGAGTCCAACATTAACTTTCTGTAGGCAAAATGATATTTATTGTTTTCCTAGCTGTATATGAAATTTTACAAAATTTTAGAATATATATATATATTTTTATTTAGAGGCAAGCTAAGCTTTGCACATACACCATGAACATTATGTGAATGTTCGCAAACACACTGAACATTAAGCATACATTCTATAAACATTTGATTGATTTTTGCAAATGTTTCCTTACATGTTTGTCTAATGTTTGCTTCCATGCAAACATTAGACAAACATCACAAACATTATATGAATGTTCGCAAACTTGCTGAACAGTAAATGAACATTCTATGAATGTTCAGTTGATGTTCACAAATTTTCGCCTCCATGCAAACATTAGACAAACGTCACAAACATTACATGAACGTTCACAAACTTGGTGAACAGTAAACAAACATTCTATGAACATTTGTTTGATGTTTGCAAATGTTCGCTTCCGGGTGGGAATTAACTTTAGTCTGTGAAGAAGATTCCCCATTTACATGAACAAATTGTAATCTATTAGACAAATATGATTCAAACCACCGCAGCGCAGTGCCTTTAATACCTATGGCATGCTCTAATCTCTGTAATAAAATTTTATGGTCAACAGTATCAAAAGCAGCACTGAGGTCTAACAGAACAATCAATTTTATTTATATAGCGCCAAATCACAACAAACAGTTGCCCCAAGGCGCTTTATATTGTAAGGCAAGGCCATACAATAATTACGTAAAAACCCCAATGGTCAAAACGACCCCCTGTGAGCAAGCACTTGGCGACAGTGGGAAGGAAAAACTCCCTTTTAACAGGAAGAAACCTCCAGCAGAACCAGGCTCAGGGAGGGGCAGTCTTCTGCTGGGACTGGTTGGGGCTGAGGGAGAGAACCAGGAAAAAGACATGCTGTGGAGGGGAGCAGAGATCAATCACTAATGATTAAATGCAGAGTGGTGCATACAGAGCAAAAAGAGAAAGAAACACTCAGTGCATTATGGGAACCCCCCAGCAGTCTAAGTCTATAGCAGCATAACTAAGGGATGGTTCAGGGTCACCTGATCCAGCCCTAACTATAAGCTTTAGCAAAAAGGAAAGTTTTAAGCCTAATCTTAAAAGAAGAGAGGGTGTCTGTCTCCCTGATCCGAATTGGGAGCTGGTTCCACAGGAGAGGAGCCTGAAAGCTGAAGCAGATGGAATCAGTTAATCAGTGAAATCACCTGGTGCAGTGGGTGGTTACAAAGAAAACCTGCACCCTCTTGGCCCTTTCTGGAATCACTGACACCTATGTGTTAGAGGAATGAGCAGCATCAAAAAACATCTGCCATGTTTTTTTTTTTAAGCTAAGCACCATCGCCGCTGGTGTGCGCGGGCGGTGGTCGCAGCGTGCAATAGTACAAATCCTATGGAACCAAATTTGCACACTAAATGGAACACAATGGCAAATGGGACAAATGATCAATATCACAGGACATATAAACCACCAATCAAATGACAAGAATCTATTCAAGCATTATATAATTATAAATAAAGTATGTCAGCGACCACATGTGCTCGGATAGACTTACAGTCACGAATACTTTGTTGTTGAATGGCACATTAAATAACATGCAACATGTCCTTTAAAATTACATTAAAAATTAATTCACAGATTGTGGCATTTTCTCGAAGTTTCCAATGGTAATTCTTAAACTATAACCACTCTGGGTCAACGTGCTAGCCTTCAAAACAACTAATTTGATGGGCGTGTTCACGGCGCTTCTCCCCTCAACTGATTTTGCAGGATATCACTGCATGAAAACAATCAGTTAGTGTTGCAGCACTTTGCTCTCTGCCAAGTAATCCTACATTCAGAGAGGACATAGCCCAAAGTAAAACTGTCTTTTGTCTCAAAAACAATGAGGGGGGAAACAGAAAAAAAACAAAACCTGCTATGGCGGTGATTGCCACTTCAACTCTGCTTGGCGAACATCACACTAAAGTAATAAAATCATTAGGATGGTGCTCAGACGGAACAGGAAATTGGGAGAGAATGAACGGGTGGAAAGTGAGTGCCAGCCTGCAGAGGAAATGATCTTTAGGTGAAATGACGGAGACTCTGCTGTGACTTACCATCAGTATGAACAATAAACAGGAAAATTTCCTGCTGCAGCTCAACAAGCTTTTCTTTGGTTGAGGTTTTGGAACGGACGGATTTTCACGCTGATACCAAGTTGAGTCAAAGCTGCTGTTCAAGCCACAGTCTCTGCAGATCCACCACAGCTGCCAGCAATCATCTCATCATCACTCTGCAGATGTTCTGTTAGATTTCAGGCCTATGTTGCCAGACTGTGTTGTGCTTTCCAGCCTCTGCATCCTGCTGCCCGTTTTCATTTGGCATGAGTGCATATTTCACCTTTAACACTCTGTTGATTATCTAATCTCAGATTGTTTGTGGTTTCACATTCGGCTTGTCTCAGTTTATTTGGATCTAATGGTTGTTTGTGTTGCTGGTATACACTGTAAAAAGTTAATTTGTATTAAATTACAGGCTTCTTGAGTTGCCAGTTTTATACAGTACTGTTAAACTGCTAAACTGGAGTAAGCAGCTGTGGTTACCAGATTAAATCTTTTTTTTTTGGTCAGAATTGAACTCAGGTGCCTCCTGTTTCCACTGTTCATCCTTGAGATGTTTCTACACCTTAACTGGAGTCCACCTGGGGTAAATTCAGTTGATTGGACATGATTTGGAAAGACACACCTGTCTACATATAAGGTTCCACAGCTGACAGTCAGAGCACAAACCAAGCATGAAATGAAAGGAACTGCCTGTAGACCTCTGACACAGGATTGTCTCGAGACACAAAACTGGGGAAGAGTACAGAACCATTTCTGCTGCTTTAAAGGTTCCAGTGAGCACAGTGGCCTCCACCATCCATAAATGGAAGTAGTTTGGATCCAAAGCTGGTCAGCTGTCTAAACTGAGCGATCGGGGAAGAAGGGCCTTAGTAAGGGAGGTGACCAAGAACCGGATGGTCACTCTGTCAGAGCTCCAGCATTCCTTTGTGGAGAGAGGAGAACCTTCCAGAAGGACAACCATCTCTGCAGCAATCCACCAATCAGGCCTGTATGGTAGAGTGACCAGACGGAAGCCACTCCTTCGTAAAAGGCACATGGCGGCCCACCTGGAGTTTGTGAGAAGGCACCTGAAGGACTCTCAGACCATGAAACAAAATTCGCTGGTCTGATGAGACAAAGATTGAATTCTTTGGCATGAATGCCAGGCATCATGTTTGGAGAAAACCAGGCACCATGCCTACAGTGAAGCATTGTGGTGGCAGCATCATGCTGTGGGGATGTTTGTCAGCAGCAGGAACTGGGAGACTAGTCAGGATTGAGGGAAAGATGAATGCAGCAATGTACAGAGACATCCTGGATGAAAACCTGCTACAGAGCGCTCTTGACCTCAGACTGGGGCGACAGGACAGTGACCCTAAGCACACAGCCAAGATATCAAAGGAGTGTCTTCAGGACAACTCTGTGAATGTTCTTGAGTGGGCCAGCCAGAGCCCAGACCTGAATCCAATTCAACATCTCTGGAGAGATCTGAAAATGGCTGTGCACCGATGCTCCCCATCCAACCTGATGGAGCTTGAGAGGTGCAGCAAAGAGTAATGGACAAAACTGCCCAAAGATAGGTGCACCAAGTTTGTGGCATCATATTTAAGAAGACTTGAGGCTGCTTCAACAAAGTATTTAGCAAAGGGTGTGAATACTTGTTTACAAGTGATTTCTCAGTTTTTATTTTTAATAAATTTGCAAAAATTTCAACAAAACCTTTTCCATGCTGTCATTATGGGGTTCTGTGAGTCAAATTTTAAATTTACTCCACTTTAGAATAAAGCTGTAACATAACAAAATGTGGAAAAAGTGAAGCACTGTGAATACTTTCCGGGTGCACTGTGTCCTCTGCCATGACCTATATACTAAAAATCACACATTCTTCATTAATAATAATAATAATAATAATAACTATTTATGTCACTTTCCCAAGAATCAAAACGCTAAAGAGAATAGACTCTAATAATAAAATAATAAGTCCCAAAATTAAAAAGTACAGTACAACAATGCACAAAAATCTTAAAGTTCTCAAATTTCTGATCATACAGAAAAACAACGGTGCAACTTATACTCCAGTATGACTTATATATGGGTTATTCCTCTTCAAGAGGATTTTTATGAATGTTTACATGCCGACATCAGCTAGTCACGTTTCTACAGGTGTTTTTTTCTGTTTAAATGTAACAGGAAAAACTGTTAAGAGGATCATTGTGTAAAGTCATCGTCAAACATGTTGATCCTGGTGTTCCTTCACAATGCAAGTGGTGCTCTTCATCCGAGTCTCTCTAAGTGAGCATTTATTTGACACATCATTCCAGATGTTGGAGTGAAGATCAGATACAGATACAGATTGTCATTATTGACATTGTAACAGGTACAACAAAAGATAAGGGGCAAGACATTCAGTGCAAATATAAACCCGAGTAGACCACATGCAGACTTAAAATGTCTCGGGAAGAAAAGAAAATAACATAAAATTTAACAGAATGAAAAGGGATGTCCAGGGTGCAAAATAAAATAAAAAATTATAAGTACGTAGTAGCGAAAAAGAGATTATGTATAAAAAAGAGAAAAGTATGTACAAAACTGTGGCTATTTCAGTGTCAGTGGATATTACACATAAACAAATATTGCAACTCATTTCAAGTGTGGCATGTGACATCCGGATCATGTCACCAATCAGAATCTAAGAACGTTAGAGAAGAGATCAAAGCAGTAACCCTGTCATGAAGAACGTAAAGGGATAAAAGGGGGGGGGGGGGGTGATGGTCTAGTGGTTAAGGTGTTGGGCTTGAGTCCAGAAGATCATGGGTTCAAATCCCCACCTGACTGGAAAATTACTAAGGGCCCTTGGGCAAGGCCTTTAATCCCCTATTGCTCCCGGTGTGTAGTGAGCGCCTTGTATGGCAGCACCCTGACATCGGGGTGAATGTGAGGCATAATTGTAAAGCGCTTTGAGCGTCTGATGCAGATGGAAAAGCGCTATATAAATGTAGTCCATTTACCATTTATAAAAGGAAAATGTCAACAGTCGCATAAAGAGGACTGTTGGATCTTTGTGGCAGGCTGATCTCTCTGAGTGACCTTAACCTTCTCATTTTCCATGCAGCAACAGTGTCGGCTGTATTTTAAAAACAACTTTTGTTATTGAACTCAGCTCCATGTTTTGCTTCAAGAACCTCTACATTGCTATTCTAGATACATTTTCCAGAATGATTATGATGGATACAAACTGACAACAGAGTTGTGTGATGTCGTTTATAATCAGGTGGGTGGTGATGCCTTTTCTGTGCAGTGCTGCAATCTCATCAGATCACTAATCTGGGAGCAGACCGCTGGTAATTATCCTGCCCACTTCTCGCGTGCAGAAGGAAATAGTCTCCACCCGCCTCTTCTCTTGACGCACGCTGCTGCTGTTTCGTCTTTATGGAGTTGCATTAATCAACTTGGTTCTTTCAGACGAGGGCCTTTTTACTCATAACACTTGACATCCACCTTGAGTGAGCAGCGTTAAATTCAATTATCATTCTACTGAGCCACAGAACGCTCGTGCCCACACCTTACATTAACGATGATCAGGAATCCTATTGGTACTTGCAAAATGTTGATTCATGTAAGCGTGCGCTGACACATACAAAGTGATTAGTCAGTAAGTGACAAGGCGTGAAAGGACGCCTGTTGGGATTGCAGTCGGGCTGCAAATAATAATTATTTTCATAATCACACTAATTATTTTTATTTACATATTTAAGATAACGACAATCACAGTTCCTCAAACACAAGGATACTCAAATTGCTTCTTTTCACCGTAAAGCCCAACATTACAGGAGATTCTGTTCTCAAATGTTTGAATCCAGTTTATTCCAGTGTACCTACAGGGGGCATGGGCATGAGTAGGCACTCAGCTATTAAAGACCAGTCGATTACCCGCCCCAGAGCCGGTTTGATTCAGACTGAAATTAAAAGTTAATTTTCACCAACTAAGCTATCACCTCCCACCTATCCTGGATTCCAGAGAAATGTTAGGGCATGACTAAAGCTGCCTCAAGAAGAGACAGCTGCTATTAGTACTACTACTCTGCTACTGTTGCTGTTATTTGTAAAAATGAAGAAATAAAAAGTTCAAAGGAAGAAGAAGAGAATAGAAACGTATGACACCAAGCTTTTAGTACACTTGCTAATGATGATGCAGCACAAAAATGGATCTCCCCTTAACAACTGTTACTACTACTACTACTAAAGTTCTCAATAGCCTATGTTACTCCCAGTATGTCAAAGTATGTATGTGCCAAGTCTGGCTCAATTCTAAGGTGTTGTTTGGACTGGAGAGGGACATATACACATAAAGACAGTTGTGTGTGTGTGTATGCATAATGCTGCAAGGGCCACTAAGCGCGCACGCATGCCACTGGACAGCTTCACTGAAAGTTTGCTGGCAGTGGGCCATGCTGTCCCTTGTGTCAGATGGACGCCTTTCCAGGGAACTTTCGTTTTTCTTTTTTGAGCACTTCAGAAGCACAGCACAACTATGGACACCGCAATGGTTGGATTATTACATGGGATTTTTTTTTTTATTTTGGGTGAGAGGATTTTAACCACAGGCTGCCGGTTTCGGCTCCACATCTACGTTGGCACTGTGAAATACTCCTGGACCGCTGTTGGAGGTGAGATTCATGTTTATTATGTTATCACGGCCTGGCACAACAGTTCTATGTCATATCTCCTACAGAGTTAGAAACTGATCATATATTACAGTGTGAGATTCGTTCAGCTCCAAGCCTGACATGTGCAATGATGCATGATGCTTTACGGCGCACCACAGAGAGGCGCAGCTGCTCATGTCATATACAGATATGATGGAGATAATAGATCACATTATTTACTTCGCCCATGGGTAAGAATGGATAAATATCTGTACTGTAAGGACTATTATGGACGCCTGCTGCGTGTCCAAACGGACTGACGGCCCGTTTCTCCTCCCATTGCAAAAGCGATATATGTTTTAGACGAGAGATGCCTCGTCCGCTGGGGGGCACAAACCACATGCACAGATGTATTGGGGGGAGGGCGTGAAACACACTCACACGTGTTGTGGGGCAAGCCAACACTCTGGCATGCCACCTGTGCACTCGGCAACGTCACAGTCATGGGGCACTTAGACAAATCTCACATCCAGTTTGACAGTGATTGTCTGCTGACTGTTTTCGTGATGACAGTAGGAATAGCCACACATTTTCTAAGTGCCAGGCAAGCGGTGTTCGATGTTTGTGCATGTAACCTGGAATTTGGGCGACACCTGCTGCGAGAGGGTTTGATGGGCTCGCACAGCGCACACACTGTCTTTCAGCCGCTGGTGTGTGCAAATAGATATAGCCATAGGTGTACGAGGCATTGGAGGCATCTACGATTGTACATGTTTTGCATACGATTCATGCACACTTTATGCGCACTTTATGCGCAAATCAACCAAATTCGCACTATGTGTGAAGGGGCCCTTATTTATAAAGCACTTTAATACAACCACCGCTGGCACAAAGTGTTGTTCATTAAAACATTAAAACATACATTTAAATAAATGAATAAGAAATACAGTTTAAAACTAAGTCTCGTTTGGGCCGAAAGCCAAGGAGAAAAAAAAAAAACAACGGGTTTTTAAACGAACTTTAAAAGTTATCATCAGGCGTCATTCAATGGTATTATAAAACATGACAATAAATCATAAACGATTAGAAATGCCAGCTCTATAAAACAAAAATGTTGGGTAAAAAAGGAATGTCAATGTAGGATGTCCCATAAAGACACTTTAATAAAGTGAAGAAATGCAAAAGCAAGTTGTGAAATATTATCAGCAACAAGGTAGCCAAGAGTTCAAAAAGCTCAAATATAACAAATTGTATATCAACTTTTACAAGTATTTCTTTAAACATTACCTGCAGCAAAAAGTTTGTTTTTCCCCATCATCTGTCCCAACATTCTATGAAGATGAAATGTTGGACTTTTGGTTTTGGTAGCCATTTCAAAACTGAGACCTGAAAAGGGGCTTATAAATGTTTTCCATTTGGTTGAGGAACCTTGGAGCCTAAATCAGTTCACTGTTTTACAACAAATCTTCCGATCCCTTTGACTACACAGGCTGTTTTGTTCATAATCTCAAATACAACCCACAGGAAGGTTTACGAAAGGGACTTCAGAACAAAAACTCTGCCATGGCACAAAATATAAAACAGGTGCATGAGTGTCTTCAAACCAGGGACTTTCCCAGACAGTAGGTAGATTTTCTTGATAAATATTGATTTAAAAAAAATGTAATCATGAATTCCAGGGTGCTGGAAACGCCCCAGTTATAAAGGGTTCATCTCTATCCATCGATCCATCCAGCTGTGAACTTATTACCCTCCGGATTTCTGGTTTTCCTGTTTTGCCTTTCGAAGGGGAGTTGGTGATGAGTTTTGAATTATTCCCATTGATTAAACAGAAAAAACCCAACAATCATCTGCTCAAAGCATTCTGCATCATCTGGTGAGGTCCACAGAGACAGTTAATCCTGTGCATATTAACCACAGGAACTCAATAATAAATAAATAAATACAACCTTGAAGATGGGTCACGTTGAAACACGAAGGACGCTAAATATTTTTAATTGTAGATTTTTCAGCTGCATAAGTCACCAAAACATTGTTTCAGCAGGGTGAAGATAAAATATCCACTTCAGTGCCTCCATGAGGACAAAACACGGTTAAATTATTCAAAAGAGACAGGATTAAAAATATATAAAACGTAGTATGAGCAATAAATCTTTAAAAAATGAGTTATAAACAGATGTATTTTTTACAAGCTCTTAAATCTGCACATATTGAGCGTTCACTGCAGACTGCATCTCCACAGGCTGCAGCACAACTCCAGCTTTTTCTGCTGAGGTCAACATCTGCTCAGCAAACGCTGCAGAATGAACAAATTTGTCTTTCCTGTTTTTGTTTTTTTTTTTTTGGCTTTTTTTTTGGCTTTTTTTTTTTACTGTAATCCTGTGGATCATATTTATTTTAGATTTTTTTTTGTTCCTGCTTTTAGTCAGTCTCTGTTGTAATGTCTTTTTTCAGTGAGTTGCTCAGTTGCCCAAATTGCTTGTCTTCCTTTTCACATGCTGGGTTGTCTCACACTGACCATACTAGACACACTGATGCGTTACAAATGGCGTATTGCAATCTGTATGGATTGTGCATGCTCGAGAAATGGGATTGCAAAAATCCAAACATGTTGCATGTATGACGAGTGCTGTATTTCCTGTATGACATAATGTCGCATATTGCATAGTGTCACGGTACACAAATGTTATTACAGGCAGAGAGACATGCACATATCCACAGGGGAGCACACGCACAAACACAGACAAATGTTTGCATGTGATACAGACACCAGTCGACCCTGCTTCTGCAAAGAATTTGTGTGATGTTGAAAGAGGTACTTTCATTGTTGAAACCCCAAACAAAAGCAGCCATGAAAAAGAAGAAGGGGAAAAAAAAAAAAGAAATATGTCTGTGCATCCTAACTGTGCAAGTACTCAGTCAGTGCAAGTGTGAGTGTGGACAGTGCTTCTTTACAGTCTCTATTGATTTTTGAACAGCATTATATTTGGTTGACTGGACCGCTGTCTAAGACCAGCACCTCCCAAGGCATCCTGAAAATTCATTGGATAAACTGGGCATGATCCAGTGTTGAGGGTCCCAGCATCTGGAGAAAGCCAAGGGGATGCCCAAGTTTCCCCTGTCTGCTCCAGATACACAATTACTTTGGATTGACTGTTCCCAATCCAATTTGTAATTTGGATGAGAATAAAATCCACCGGTAACTATAGGCATAAAATGGAAGAACAATAATTTTAGGCATTTTAAAGAAACAAGGCTAAAATATTACAGGTTAAAAGTGTTTCCTTGAGGTGCTGTTAGTGGCATTTTACACTCCCCGGCCACTTTATTAGGTACAGCTCTTCAATTGCTTGTTAACACAAATAGCTGATCAGCCAATCACATGGCAGCAACTCAATGCATTTAAGGGCCTTTCACGCTGAAAGCGTCAGACGTGTCAGAAGCATCAAAAATCGGTCTAAAAAGCACTATTTTCAATGAGACACGTTGCTTTTTAGACTTGTCAGAAGCGTCGCATCAAAAGCCGAGCTAAAACGACGCTTCTGACGGGAGCGCGCATTGCTGCTTGTCGGCAGGCTGATGCAGTCAAAGTTCAATCCAATCCAACTTTTGACGCGTCTGACGTCACGATGCATTGAAAATGCATCGGTCTGGCGTTACGAAGTGTTGGGAAGCTTTGAAGTGTCACGCTGACGCTTTCAATGTGAAAGGCCCTTCAGTCATCTAGATGTAGCGAAGACGACTTGCTGAAGTCCAAATGGAGCATCACAATGGGGTAGAAAGGGGGTATAAGTGTCAGGACGGGCGGCTGCCTGGTACCTGGAGTGGCTGGACCCGCAATGCAAACTCCCAGACTAGGCTTTGGTGGAAGAGAAATCATGGTCTTTATTCGAGGCTTGGCTTCAGTACACATGTGGTCAGTCAGCGCAGCAGAAGTACTAGCAAGATTAGGCAGAGATGCAGTCATGAACAAGCAGGGGTCAGAGGCATGAGCAAACACCGACATCTGGGATGAGGCAAGAGGCACGGGTGAGGTAACACAGAGTATTAGTTCAATACACGGCTTGACAAAAACAGGACTGATAAATGGGCGCTGGAAAGTGTACAGAGACAACAATCTGGCAGGGAAGTGAACGACTGTGAGGTTTAAATACAGGTGGGCTAACCAGGATGTGAGATGAGGAACAGATGGTAACGAGGCGCACGAGGAGAAGGATCTAGAAAGGGGGCATGGCTTCTGGACAAAGAGTATGGATGGGCAAGAGTGTGAGGATCGAGGGGAGTGCACAAAGTGGAGTGATGTGACAAATTGCGAAAAACAGAACAGAGCTAAAACGGAAATCAAGGGCAGAATATAATACAACAACAAACCGGGCATGAACGTAAGAACTGAAAGAAAATGAACACCAAGACAAAACTAAACTGGAACTGACTAAGAAAACAAAGTGGCTAAACAAACTAAAAATAAAACAGAGACTGTGATTAACAAAACCTGACACTAAAGCACAACAGATAATATAACAAATGAGAAGTACAAAATAAATAAGTGATAAACAATGAAAACACAAACTGGCTGAACAAAACAAGAACGGAAATGGACCATGGCTAAAATATGAAAAGTAACAAAACAAAGTAACACAGCAAAACTAGAACAGAGAATAAACCAGGATGAAAACAAACAACTAATAACAAAACTGGGACAGAAAGAGAACAGAAAGGGGGAAAAATGGGCTCAACGCCCAGATCAGGCCGAAATCATGACAATAAGTGACTTTGAACTTGGCAGGGTTGTTGGTGCCAGAGTATAAGTATTTTAGAAACTGATGATCTACTGGGATTTTCACACAAAACCATCTCAAGGGTTTACAAAGAATAGTCCAAAAAAGAGAAGATATCCAGTAAGCGCCACTTGTGTGGAAGAAAATACCCTTGATGACGGCGGAGGTCAGAGGAGAATGGGCAGACTGGTTGAATGGGCGACTGCGTGGTGCTGTCATGTCAATATGAACCAACATCTCTGAGGAATGTTTGCAACACCTTGATGAATTTATGCCACAAAGAATTAAGGCAGTTCTCAAAACAAAAGGGGGTCCAACCCGGTACTATAGCAAGTGGCTGGTGAGTGTATTTCTTGCATGGACATTTTCCTCCAGTTTGTTGTGCAAAATAAGACAGTGCTGGAAGCTGGAAATCAATTTCGTTAATCAACTTTGAATCAATTTTAATTCTTTGCACTACGTTATAATTAAAACTGCCACCTATAATTCAGGAATCACTTCCAGTAGTAATAAGTGTAACTTTTTAAACTGTTAGAAAATTATGTTTTCAGGGGAAAGAAAACGAAAACACTGACACTTGCCTCTCTTGGATGTTTCAATTTTGCCTCATTTAGTCATCCTTCTTTATCTGTTTTTCACAGACAAATGCATATTAATACCATCAATAATGTCATGTAGTGCAGAAAAAGTACCTCAACTGAAAAGTTCAGCAGGAAAAACAATCTGTGATGTAAATTTATGCAAATTAAATTTGCTCTAGCTGGAAAGTGTGGCTGCGTTTCGGCTTCATTTAGCAGAGAAACAAAAGATTTCACTTCCCTCTAAACGCTTTTCCCTCCTGGATTTTCAACTAATGTATTATAATTTTCCTCCTAAATCACAATTTCTATGTGCACACAGTTTATTTTAAGGTAAAAGTACAATAATATGCACTCCGTGGGGTTGAACTAACACACAGGCATGTAAAAATGTAAAGTTTGAGAAAGTAGGAGGTCAAATCTGTCCTCCAAATCTCAACAAAAATGGAAATTACTTTGATCGCATACAGTCACCTATGAACCAGCACAGGGGGCGCTGTATTACTGTCGCCTTAGTTTGCAGAGATTTACAGTCAGCCGTATTTTTAGTTGTGTTGGAACTTGTGCAGTTTTCATAAAGCGAGCATTAAAAATACATCCAATAGGTTTAAACCAGGCTGGACAAACTATGTAATACATACATACCTTGCAACACCATGTCCTGCTGGTTTTACTTGTCTTGTCTTGTCCTGCTGCCCTATTTTGTGTTGGGCTTCACACAGCTTTGTAAGCGTCAGTATTTCCAAGTTCCAGGAGTTCAACAAAATGGTCATTACACATTCAATTGCCATCATCACGTTTGTGTTTCTGGATTGTTTCATTTGTTCAACCACAGTCAATAAGAAAGTAAGCAGAGATATTGCTAACAGTTAGCAGTGTTAACAGTTAGCAATGCTAACTCTTAGCTGTCCTCTTGAGATTGTATTGACACAACGCCACTTCATCTCCAAGCCTTATGATCACACTCGTCCAGAATTAGATGAACTCGGGTGGCTTTCTCATAGACACATGCACCTAATTGCCAGACATTGCAAAGCAAATTATTCACTGTGTGAATGTGACCAGAGAATTGAACCGTCAAACCTGAAGACTTGGACCTTTGTTCTCTTGCAAAGGTATTGGCAGCGCTCAACACCTCTATCCAGTGACATAAACTCTTTACAGGAGTCTCTTGATGTCAAAGGCGGACAACCCAAGTTAGTTTTTGAAGGGCACCAAAGTCAGAGATCATTGGAGCCACCACATTGGAAAAAAAAAAATCCAAGATGGTCACCAGTGGCCATTTGAACCTGTTATAATGTCAGAACTGAAGTCATACGATTGTGATTGAAGGTTCTTGTTTGAACTTAGTATATTCTGTTCTACAAATGTGACAAATTTCTTGCTTGTACAAAAATCTGCACAACACTAAGTGAAGTCAAGTCTGGGAATGTGTGCTGGTGCTGCGTGCTGTTATATCCACCACACCAATGAACTGTCCTGGGTCCCAAATGACAACCACTCAGGTAGACATCTGGTCCATCCCCACCTCTCACAGCTAACCATCTATCTGCCACTACTACGTGAAATGTGATTGCCCTCTTGGCCTTTTCTAGTCACTGGGGTCTTCAACACTGAGGCACCGATGTGCTTGATCACTGCCAAAATGTTCAGACCGACACTCCCTCATAATACAAGAGAAACTCCTCATCTGAGACGCTCCATGTAACATCACAACAGGCACTGAGTTATTGAGTAATGCAGCCTGTTACTCTGGACTGCTGACCTACAAGTCAAGTCTGGGAGCACGTGCTGATGCTGCGCTTTGTCAGCTCCACAACAACACAGAACCACCTTTTGGCTCCTGGAGTCCTCAACACTCACGCATGGATCAGGCACACAGAAAATGTCGTAGCTGAAGCTCCCTCACAACGCAAGTGATACTCTTCATCCTAGTACCTTTTAGTAACCACTCGTTTGATACAAAGTCATTCCAGCAGTCAGCAAGAATCCTCTGAAGAGACCTAGTACTAAAGATATCTAGTTGTCGCCTTAAATCACTGGTTAGTGTCCAAGTCTCACAACTATACATAAGACAGGAAGCACCAGGATCCTGAAGACTTGGACCTTTGTTCTCCTGCAAAGATATCAGCATCACCAAACATGGTCCCAAAGTGTCAGAGGGCCATAATAAGAACCCAACAAATGAGAACTGCATCACTTCCTATTGTCAAATAAGGAGCTACCAGAGTGTGTGTAGAAAAAATAACTGTAAATACTTTTAACTGCATAAAACAAAGAATGTGCAACTTTTTTTTGCTCCAACATTTAAAAAAAAAATACAGTGAATGAAAAGAATATACCACAATCAAAGAACGAATATCAAACAGTGGAAAGAAGCCAAATTTAATTACAAGAAACTATTTGCTTATTTCTTTTTTATCTTCAGCATTCACGTCTAAAAGCTGACTGATGACGTGACGCTAAACGTCCTGTGTTAATATTTGCACTGATTTTCATTGCATCATTTATAGATCATGTTCAGCCTCTTCATAGCTCCCTGTGCTTTTCTTCTACCTGTTAAACATGTTAGTGCTTCAGCAAAAACACATTAACCACGTGCAGGCTGAAGGAGGCGACGGCGCGTCACCGTGCGTTTAAACATTCACGGACCGACAGGCACACACTTCAAAATACTGCTATTGTTGGAAAGGTTTTATTTTGTACTTCATATACAGAAAAAGGACAGCGGCAAACTTAAAAGCTTTCCGAGTAATGCAGAGACAAAGTGCAGCCGTTTCCAGATTAAACTGGGCGTTCATATGCTTTAATAATGAAAGGTGCACGTCGACTCTCCAAAACACCTGAAATTGTTACGATGCAGACAAATCAATTGCCACAGAAGATTTGTCACCATTACAGAAAAAAGTGCATTTAAGTCCAGAGGTCAAACAAAACCAGTACAAAGTTCGGTTTAAATCCGACTCCAGTGTTTCTTTGTGTCATTTCCATATAGTAACACTGTATTAAGCACACACACACACACACCCATTCTCTTTTACATTATTAAATATTTACACTTTTTGTAAATATCAGCATCATCACATTAAAGTCCAACACATTTGACATTTTGTGCAAATTGTACAATATTTACAAATCCAAAAGGAGAAATTGTTCCTTTAATTCACATTATGGTGATCCACTGGTGCCTGCGACTGCAAAGCATTTGGCAAATCTTCATGGACGGCTCAGGAATCCTCTTAGATAAAGTATTCTTTTTGGTTTTCACCGGGAACACTCGGGGACTCGGCTTGGCTGCTAAATGGGAACTCGTGGCTGTTCTCAGGCTGCACTCCTTTTTCTTCCCGGTTCTGATATGTCTCTTTCCTACTGCAGATTAATCTGGCCATTACCGCTAAAGCAGAGCTGGTGATGAAGATCACCACAGCTATTACCCCTAAAAACCACAGGAATACAGAGAAAAAACAACAGTTGGAATAATAATTAGAAAACAACATGCAATATATTCCTAGTTTTCTGCAGAAATGTAATTCCTAAACACAAATAAAAATAAATAAATCCATATTACTCAAACAAGTCGGGGGATTATAGGGCAACCAGGTATGCATGCACAAAGGACACTAGTGAGGGAAGCCTCCAAGACAACCATAAAACAAGGCAAACTTTTTCATAGCCACATCCACCCTAATGAACCTCATGAAGACTGTTTTTATGTTAATATCTTCAAACAGGTTGGGTTAATGTAGAAAGACAAGCTACTGTATGTGTGTACTAGTGAGGGAAGCCTTCAAGACAACCATGAAGCAATGCAAAACATTTTCATCATCACATTCATCCTCCATCTCTTAAAGAGTATGTCAGATGACACAGATTGTTTTATTTTATGTTGTGCCCAAAACACTCATGATTAGTAGGATAAACCCAACCCCTCTGCACCCAGTGCCTGTTTTTTTTTTTTTTTTTGCTGAAATTCTGTGCCCTCTAAATGGCAAAAACAAATTAATTTGTAATAATAAATGTAATCCACCTGTGGTATACATTTTAGGTGTCAAAATGATTCTAGAAAGGGCCAAGAGGGTGCAGGTGGCATCACTGATCAACATCACTTTGACCAGATGATGAGTTCATCAGTGAAATTACCTGGTGGAGTTGGTGGTTGCAAAGAAAACCTGCATCCTCTTGGCCCTTTCTGGAATCAGTTTGACACCTATGTTTTAGGCTGTGCATGATAGACTGTAAGGATTTGGCTCAAGGAAAAAAATGTGTTTTAATATCTAAGACCATAGTTATTGGATTTGTTTGTTTATGGATTTGCCAACTGCTAAAAAAATCGTGACTCAGTGAAAAAAATTGCCCCTGGGCACCTTTAAAAAAATTTCTCACCAACTGCTTGGTGTGCCGTCCCAAAATTTCAAGAATTGAGAGTGACTTCAAGAGTGATGTTCTGTCCTGGGTTTGTGAGCTTTAACTGATACCCTACATTATGGATTACTCTGAATTTTTATCGGAGCACTTCCAAAGGATCACAATGCCCGTGCGTCCTATGCGGCCATGAAGGAGCTGCACCATCTAATGGAATTACGTTTTAATGCCTGGACAGGCTGTGCACGCACAGTACAACAGTGCATGCACACTGGACGTGTCCTGTTCAGCCACAGAGGAGCCGCTACATCCAATGGAACTTATTGTATTTTCTTCTTTTATTTATTTATTTATTTCTCTGAGGACCGCTGTGGAAGTAAGTCTAATGCTGTCGGGCCTGCAACGACACCTGTGCAGGCAGCGACAGCGGGCTTTACCTGTGTGGAGAATGTTGACGAGGACATCAATGGAAGTTGAGGGACACAGCTCCTGGACATCATCAGACATGTACGTTTTCTGGCACATTTCTTGCAACACAGCAACCAACACGGTGTCTACTCTTCTTTATAATGTCTGTGTTCCTCTACCATCAGTTTGTGGCTTTGTCTACCATAGAGCAAGCCTCATGCCACTGCGCGGTGCTTCGCTCGTATTATTAATATATGTCGCGGACATGAATGAGCGAAGCTCTTCAGCATCTCACCATGTCATTTAGGTCAGAGGTTTTCAAAGTGTTGGAGAGTGAAGCCCCCAACCAGTGATGCCGGTAACGCGTTACTCTAATCTGACCACTTTTTTTAGTAACGAGTAATCTAACGCGTTAATCTTTCCAAATCAGTAATCAGATTAAAGTTACTTCTCCATGTCACTGTGCGTTACTATTATTTTTCATTGTGAGTCGATAGCAGCATTAAACTTGGTCCGTGGGCAGGAGGTTGGGGTTCGACTGAACTGCCCACTTTAAGCGAGCTGTGAGCTTTTCATCCGCGTTTTTTTGCAGCTGCTCGACTCGTCCTCACCTCTTAAAGCACGGTGACAACAGCACACTTGCACTGAGCTTTACAAAGACATTTTTATACTTTTTTCCCTCCTTTAATTAGAATTCTGAGTTGAGCAGCTCCGTATCGTCTTGTTAAAAGCAGCTGATACTCCGCGACGCGTCAACAACTAACACTATTTTCCACTCAAATGCACCTAAACTCTCTTTCTGAGGACCACATGATGTGAAAACGCAATAAAACTTTCTTACCTGTAAATTTGGTCATGTTTTCTGCATAAATAAATGTTATCTTTCTTTGTGCTCAAACGCCAAAGCAGGGGCGAATCCAGATGGAATGAGGCGTGGGGCAAGGATGTGCCCCCCCACAACACCCCTGGATTAAAGGTCCAGTTTTGAAGCCGTTTTTTACTACAACTACTAATATTGCTTAAAATAATAATAATTTCGACAATTAAAATGTTTAGAGAGAATTTAAATGTTAGAAAAATGTTAGAATTTAATAGTTACATTTATAAACAATGTAGGTTTGAAATTGCAAGTTTTACTGTTACAGTGCTGTCAACAGTTAAATATGAGGTCAAGAAAGAGGTCTTTATTTTACTTTTTATAAAACAAGTATTTATATTCATTGAAGTCAAGAAAGGGTGACTATAAAGTGAGTTTTGGCAAAACAGGTATCATTGTCATGTTGACGTGTGTTGTTGTCGGCAGCTGGGGAAAGTAACTAAAAAAGTAACTAGTAATCTAACTTAGTTACTTTTACAATTGAGTAATCAGTAAAGTAACTAAGTTACTTTTTCAAGGAGTAATCAGTAATCAGTAATTGGATTACTTTTTCAAAGTAACTGTTGCAACACTGCCCCCAACCCAAGCGAACAAATGACAAGCTGCACCCCACCCCCAAGCCACGACACACACACACACACACACACACACACACACACACAATTTCAACATCTTTGTGTGTTTCTTTTTATTCTTTTACACACCTTAAAAACATTTTAAAAGTATTTATGTGTTTTTAAGGAACTGTCTATGCATTTACACATTATACAGACTTTGTAAACATTTTAAACATGTTTTTAAAGAACTTTCTATTCTTTCACACATTTTACACCCTTTTCAAATATTATAAACATGTATTTTTAAAGAACTTTCTATTCTTCTATTTTTTATCTTTTGTCATATTTTAAGCATAGTTTTTTTTAAAACATTTAAACATCTCTGTGTTTTTAAACGTCTTTGGCATAACTAACACATTTTAACATAAAAAATAAGGGATGGGTATTGATAAGATTTTATTGATATTGATGTCATTATCAATTCTGCTTATTGATCCAGAGTTGTAGAGTTGTAGTCTTACACACCTCTCTGCAGCTTCTCTCCTCCTGCTATCCCCTCATTACCCCATCCCTGTAGAGACGGTGCCTGCTCCCAGACCACCAATAACCAGCAAAAATCTATTTAAGCATAAAAATTCAAAAAGAAAAAATAATATAGCACCTTCAACTGCACCACAGACTAAAACAGTTAAATGTGGTCTATTAAACATTAGGTCTCTCTCTTCTAAGTCCCTGTTAGTAAATGATATAATAATTGATCAACATATTGATTTATTCTGCCTTACAGAAACCTGGTTACAGCAGGATGAATATGTTAGTTTAAATGAGTCAACACCCCCGAGTCACACTAACTGCCAGAATGCTCGTAGCACGGGCCGAGGCGGAGGATTAGCAGCAATCTTCCATTCCAGCTTATTAATTAATCAAAAACCCAGACAGAGCTTTAATTCATTTGAAAGCTTGACTCTTAGTCTTGTCCATCCAAATTGGAAGTCCCAAAAACCAGTTTTATTTGTTATTATCTATCGTCCACCTGGTCGTTACTGTGAGTTTCTCTGTGAATTTTCAGACCTTTTGTCTGACTTAGTGCTTAGCTCAGATAAGATAATTATAGTGGGCCATTTTAACATCCACACAGATGCTGAGAATGACAGTCTCAACACTGCATTTAATCTATTATTAGACTCAATTGGCTTTGCTCAAAATGTAAATGAGTCCACCCACCACTTTAATCATATCTTAGATCTTGTTCTGACTTATGGTATGGAAATTGAAGACTTAACAGTATTCCCTGAAAACTCCCTTCTGTCTGATCATTTCTTAATAACATTTACATTTACACTGATGGACTACCCAGCAGTGGGGAATAAGTTTCATTACACTAGAACTCTTTCAGAAAGCACTGTAACTAGGTTTAAGGATATGATTCCTTCTTTATGTTCTCTAATGCCATATACCAACACAGTGCAGAGTAGCTACCTAAACTCTGTAAGTGAGATAGAGTATCTCGTCAATAGTTTTACATCCTCATTGAAGACAACTTTGGATGCTGTAGCTCCTCTGAAAAAGAGAGCTTTAAATCAGAAGTGCCTGACTCCGTGGTATAACTCACAAACTCGCAGCTTAAAGCAGATAACCCGTAAGTTGGAGAGGAAATGGCATCTCACTAATTTAGAAGATCTTCACTTAGCCTGGAAAAAGAGTCTGTTGCTCTATAAAAAAGCCCTCCGTAAAGCTAGGACATCTTACTACTCATCACTAATTGAAGAAAATAAGAACAACCCCAGGTTTCTTTTCAGCACTGTAGCCAGGCTGACAAAGAGTCAGAGCTCTATTGAGCCGAGTATTCCTTTAACTTTAACTAGTAATGACTTCATGACTTTCTTTGCTAATAAAATTTTAACTATTAGAGAAAAAAATTACTCATAACCATCCCAAAGACGTATCGTTATCTTTGGCTGCTTTCAGTGATGCCGGTATTTGGTTAGACTCTTTCTCTCTGATTGTTCTGAGTTATTTTTATTAGTTACTTCATCCAAACCATCAACATGTCGATTAGACCCCATTCCTACCAGGCTGCTCAAGGAAGCCCTACCATTATTTAATGCTTTGATCTTAAATATGATCAATCTATCTTTATTAGTTGGCTATGTACCACAGGCTTTTAAGGTGGCAGTAATTAAACCATTACTTACAAAGCCATCACTTGACCCAGCTATCTTAGCTAATTATAGGCCAATCCCCAACCTTCCTTTTCTCTCAAAAATTCTTGAAAGGGTAGCTGTAAAACAACTGATCTTCTTATGGCCTCAGACAGTGGACTCATCTCTGTGCTTGTTCTGTTAGACCTCAGTGCTGCTTTTGATACTGTTGACCATAAAATTTTATTACAGAGATTAGAGCATGCCATAGGTATTAAAGGCACTGCGCTGCAGTGGTTTGAATCATATTTATCTAATAGATTACAGTTTGTTCATGTAAATGGGGAATCTTCTTCACAGACTAAGGTTAATTATGGAGTTCCACAAGGTTCTGTGCTAGGACCAATTTTATTCACTTTATACATGTTTCCCTTAGACAGTATTATCAGACGGCATTGCTTAAATTTTCAATGTTACGCAGATGATACCCAGGTTTATCTATCCATGAAGCCAGAGGACACACAACAATTAGCTAAACTGCAGGATTGTCTTACAGACATAAAGACATGGATGACCTCTAATTTCCTGCTTTTAAACTCAGATAAAACTGAAGTTATTGTACTTGGCCCCACAAATCTTAGAAACATGGTGTCTAACCAGATCCTTACTCTGGATGGCATTACCCTGACCTCTAGTAATACTGTGAGAAATCTTGGAGTCATTTTTGATCAGGATATGTCATTCAATGCGCATATTAAACAAATATGTAGGACTGCTTTTTTGCATTTACGCAATATCTCTAAAATTAGAAAGGTCTTGTCTCAGAGTGATGCTGAAAAACTAATTGTAATTCATTATTATCAAGTTGTCCTAAAAGTTCCCTGAAAAGCCTTCAATTAATTCAAAATGCTGCAGCTAGAGTACTAACAGGGACTAGAAGGAGAGAGCATATCTCACCCATATTGGCCTCTCTTCATTGGCTTCCTGTTAATTCTAGAATAGAATTTAAAATTCTTCTTCTTACTTATAAGGTTTTGAATAATCAGGTCCCATCTTATCTTAGGGACCTCATAGTACCATATCACCCCAATAGAGCGCTTCGCTCTCAGACTGCAGGCTTACTTGTAGTTCCTAAGGTTTGTAAGAGTAGAATGGGAGGCAGAACCTTCAGCTTTCAGGCTCCTCTCCTCTGGAACCAGCTCCCAATTCAGATCAGGGAGACAGACACCCTCTCTACTTTTAAGATTAGGCTTAAAACTTTCCTTTTTGCTAAAACTTATAGTTAGGGCTGGATCAGGTGACCCTGAACCATCCCTTAGTTATGCTGCTATAGACTTAGACTGCTGGGGGGTTCCCATGATGCACTGAGTGTTTCTTTCTCTTTTTGCTCTGTATGCACCACTCTGCATTTAATCATTAGTGACTGATCTCTGCTCCCCTCCACAGCATGTCTTTTTCCTGGTTCTCTTCCTCAGCCCCAACCAGTCCCAGCAGAAGACTGCCCCTCCCTGAGCCTGGTTCTGCTGGAGGTTTCTTCCTGTTAAAAGGGAGTTTTTCCTTCCCACTGTTGCCAAGTGCTTGCTCACAGGGGGTCGTTTTGACCGTTGGGGTTTTTCCGTAATTATAGTATGGCCTTGCCTTACAATATAAAGCACCTTGGGGCAACTGTTTGTTGTGATTTGGCGCTATATAAATAAAATTGATTTGATTTGATCCGATTCCTTATCAATTCCCTTATCAATACCTCCTGTGAATTTTCTGTGTACCAAAAGTAGGCTTTACAGGTTTTCTATGTCAATAAAATTTTATTGAATCTTAAAGTAAATAAATATGAAACTGGTCACTGGATCCTTGATCTCTCGACATAAATAAAAATAAAATCTGTAGTTTTTTCAAAAGCATTTCCTTTTAGACATTTAATTGCATGAATGTCACTCCATACCTCTGAGCTGAGCTTTTGCAGCCGGCTGTGCTGCAAGTCACATCAATGTAATTCATAAAGAACGTAGGAGGTCTCATTTTGGGAAAAAAAAACCTTTTAGTCTGTTGTCTGTGTCACAACATTTGGAAAGACGTGTCATTTGATTTAAATGGTGATTCACTTTGAAGTTATTAGTTCCGGACAGACTCTAACTTGTCTCAGCAGAGAGCGGTGCAGTGTTTGGAGCTGTGCAAATGGAATTGAGGAGGATTCTGGTTTCTTGCCTGCAACAACACAAGAGTCCCAGTTAGTGACTTTAATCTGCACAAAAGTGACTCACGATTGACATTTTTAAATGGCTTTGAGAGGGTTTACGAAGCGGACTTGCCGCTTCTGAAAAGCAGTGAAACAATGAACCAACGAAGCAGCGGATCGGCGCACTGCTTCGTTGTTTCAAGCTTCAAAGCAGAGCCATTACAGAAGCGATTTATTACAGACCTGCTGCAGGGTCTGTAATAAATGTAAAGAAATGATCATTTTCCCGATAAAACACCCTCAAAAACAATGGCCGCTCTGAAGGACCAATAAGGGAATTGTTAAAGGTGCACTGACACGAGTATGCCTGAGACTCACACAATAGCACGAACTGTGTCGTGATGATCCCACCCGTTGTGTTCACAGCTGGACGCCGTTCTTTGTTCCACCAGCTGGCACATGCTCTGTGCTGGATGCTTTGTATATAAAATAATTATTTCATGGCAGATTAATCATTTTTTTCTGCAATTTGGCCATTGAAAACAGCTCCACTCACTTCCTGAATCACAGAGGAGGCTGCAGTTGGAGCCGTTCACGCGCATGCATGCCTAACAAGCTGCAGAAAGCATTTTGAGTCATCTAAAAAGGTAATTATTTGTCTTGTTTACATTGTCATGGCTTGATAAAACAGTTGTGTGTTCTTTCCTTCTTGTGTGCAGCTGTTAAAGTATGTTTGTAACAGATTTACCTTCTTGTTATAATCCTTCGGACGAGCTGCGCTCTGATGCGATCCGCTGACGTCACCACTCGCTCTGTTCACTTCTCTACTCCACTTGATGCGCTGCACGTAGTGTTGGAGATTAGATCGCGCCACATAGCACCACATTTGTCCATGAATGATTTTTTGAACATTTCAAATTTCTCTGTGTGCAATAGCACACACCGGCGCTCCTCTGGCAGCCTGTCTGTACTACTTAAAGACAAGTTTACTCTCCAGCACGACACAGGTTGTGATGTGTCGTGAAGCAAAGGCATGCTCGTGTCAGTGCACCTTAAGCAAAAAGGCTATTGATCTTGGTGGATCGAATCATTTCTTAAGATTCTCTAAAAGAACTGGTTCATGATACCCATCCCTCGCCCCCCCCCCCCCCCCCCCCGAAGAAATCTGGCACTCGGAGGTGCATGCCTCACAGTTTGAAAACCACTGATTTAGGTCCTTCAGACCTTATATTTCAGTCAATGAAAAAGTCCTCACCATCTCATTTAGGTCTGTCACACTTTATTTTCAGTAAATATGCTGGGAACATAATCATGGCAAACATCTGCTTCTGGGGGGCATCACAGTAGGGCTGCACAATACGAGGTCTATTAGAAAAGTATCCGACCTTATTATTTTTTTCAAAAACCATATGGATTTGAATCACGTGTGATTACATCAGACACGCTTGAACCCTCGTGGGCATGCAAGAGTTTTTTCACGCCTGTCGGTTACGTCATTCGCCTGTGGGCAGTCTTTGAGTGAGGAGTTGTCCACCCGCTTGTCGATTTTTTTCATTGTTTAGGAATGGCTCAGAGACTGTTGCTTTGTTTGATAAAAATTTTTTCAAAACTGTAAGGCACAACTGAGTGGACACCATTCAATAAATTCAGCTGGTTTTCGGTAAAAATTTTAACGGCTGATGAGAGATTTTGGTCTGGTAGTGTCGCTTTAAGGACGGTCCACGGCGCCTGACGGCGATCTGCGCTTCGAGGCGGCAGCGTCTCGCCGTTTCAAGTTGAAAACTTCCACATTTCAGGCTCTGTTGACGCAGTAAGTCATCAGAGAACAGAGAACTTTCAGAAGAAGTCGGCATGAGGAGTTTATTCGGACATTCCATTGTTAACGGTCATTTTGTAATGAAAGAACGTGCGGGCAGAGTCGCATGTCGGGCTGGACCCGACCGTGGGGGGTCGTGGCAGGAAAAACACCTCCGTTGGAAATCTTAACGGGCAAGTTGGAACATGCCCAAGCTGTTAAACAATTTCTCAGTTACTCACTTGTTGAAAGCCATTAAAAGCTGCCTGAATTCTACAAATGGTTTTCAACACGGAGGTGTTTTTCCTGTCGCGGCGCACACAGATTTGCCGAGTTGTCACGGAAACGACTCGGCGAATTTGCACGTACGTCTTTCATTAAAAAAATGTCCTTAAACAGTGGAATGTCCGCATAAATTCCTCATGCTGGCCTCTTCTGAATCTTCTCTGTTCTCTCACGATGTCCTGGGTGAATTAAGCCTTAAATTAGGATGTTTTCAGCTCGAAACAGGCCGACGACAGCGCCTGGAAGCGCTGCAGGACGTCCCGCTCCGTGGGAAGTCCTTACACCGACAGAAACACCCCATAATCTCTCATCAGCCGTTAAACTTTTCACAGAAAACCAGCTTAATTTCTCGAATAATGTCCACTCGGATATTCCTCACAGGTCCAGAAAAAATTTTGATAAAGCAACGCGCGTCATCTTGAGCAGCGTGTGAAACAAAGGAATTCAGCCGAGAGGGCGGGACCACATCTCACTCAAGGCCTGCCCACAGGGAAATGACGTCACCGACACGCGTGAAAAAACTCACGCATGCGCACGAGGGTTCAAGCATGATTGGTGTAATCGCATGTCATTCAAATCCATATAGTTAAAAAAAAAATAAAAGGGTCGGTTTATTATCTAAGAGACCTCGTATGGCCAAATTAGCTGAACTTTCAGGTCTTCTTTTTTATGAAAAACCTCCTCTACACCACTCCACCAGGAAGCTGTATTTTATATTTTTAATTAAATTTATACAAAGTTGTAGAGATTTGCCATCAGTTTGATTTTAAGGAAGATAATTTTAGACATTAGAAAACAGCTGTTTATTCACCAATATAACTAGGAGTGTGTGGTTCAGATGATGTGTTCAAATTCAAAACTGGCTCAAGCATTTTTCTTCTTCTACTAAGATGGATTAGAAGTTTCTTTGTGGAACACAGCACCAACTACTGTACAGGATGGACCTATCAGTCAATATGTGTCACTGATTTCACAATTGCTCTTTTCAACTAGACCTGCAGTGCTGTGATATGTCAATCATACGGGTGGCACCTGGGGTGTTCAATCAGATTTCAGGGAAGTCCAGCGCAACCCAGCTACACCAATCCAGGAAGTGTTCAACATTTGACATTTCCTGTTTCACTGTGGACTCAAAATTTGGCACCTCCTGTTTCAGTGTGAACTTGCCACTGTATTCCCGCGAGATTGCATGAGATCTCGTCTGTCAATCCAGGAAATGTCGATCCAGGAAGTGTTTGACATTTCCTGTTTCACTGTGGACTCAAAATTTGGCCCTTCCTGTTTGGGACTCCCTGTACCATGAACAAGCTTTGTGCCACTCTGCACCGCTTCCCTCGTATTATTTTAATCAGCCGACCCTTCAAACCACGTTTTTTTTTTTATTCTATCGACCATGGTCCTCGAGTCCCAAAAAATCCGTAAACCAATAAATCCAATAACCATAACCTAAGCATTCATTTATTCTGCAACCAAACCAAAAAAGTTCAAACTAGTTTGACAAGTTATTGCTTCTTCTAGTTTAATTTTCAATTAATGTGGATTTAAAATGACGATGCATAAAACATGCTAAACTCCTCACTTCAGCACATTAAAATTTAAAATGATTTTCCATGTGAATTTAGTCTAGGGATGTACCGAGCCACAATTTTTCACTTCCGATCCGATCCCAATACCTGAATTTGGATATTTGCCGATACAGATACTTTTCCGATCCGATACCAGAGCTCTGTTTGCTTTAATATTATTATTATCATTATTGTTGATTTTATAAGAGGATTTTCTTATAAAGGAGAGCTGAAAGTTGAGCTCCAATTTGCCAGAAGGTGTATCTAAGATGAAAGAATAGATTTTATGTTTTGGTGAAAGAATGAAGTACTTTTATTTTTTATACACTTTTATATAGCCTTATTTTTTATAGATTTAAAGAGAAAATACAGCACTCTCTCAAGAAGACTTTGAAGGGATGAAATTTTATATTTCCCACCACAGCATCTCTTTTCCTGAATGGAATGTCAGACTCAGCAGCAGATCAAGTGTTAAGATAAAAGATTAATATTTATTCACTTTACCTCCAATTACAGCAGAATCACTTCTGATGTCTTTGACTAAAGGCTGACCTGGATCCGCTGAACCAGGCTGGTCTGAAGGAACAGAGAAGCAGAGGAAGAAGCCAGACAGAGGGTGTTTTAAATACAACAGAACAAGAAAGACAAATAAATAAATAAATATATATATATATATATATATATATATATATATATATATATATATATATATATATATATATATATATAAACACACACATGATAATGCGTTACTGTTATGGTATATGGTTTCAAATCTACCTTTCATGAATTCAGTGGCCAATATTGAATGTTTTTAAATCTTTTTCTCTAAGTCAGACGACAGGATTTTAGGCCACATTTCTTCCCTTAGATTTTTACCCGAGGCCAAAATATGGCCATCGGGTATTGGGAAGACTTTGTGTCCGTCCGGCCATCTGTCCGTCCGTCTGTCTGTCTGTGGTCAGCATAACTCCAATCCTATTGCTGTCATGGTCTTCAAATTCACAGGGAACATTCTTGAGATACAGACCTTGGACAAGTTCAAACATGGTTAACCTTACCCTATTTTAAGAGGTCAAAAGGTCACATTCTGTTTCCCATTTTTATGCTCATACGGCCGAGGGTATTCTGGCATTGCATTATAATTTTATTTTGAGATCGCAAAGAAAAGCACCAGATCTAATCTCTGACTGTGCCTTCACTCTGTTTACCAAAAAGCATGATAATAAACCCAGAAAAAGTCAGTTTAATCTTGCTCACAATGTCAATAAATGCAAACCAGACACATCCTCAGTTTCCTTCAAGGTGTTTCTTGGACTGTGTCTGGAGTTAAACAGTGCAACTATGAATCGTCTGCTGGATTTCACTGTAACTGATCACCTCAGCAGCTGATTTCACTCATGAGTTCCTCCTCCCTGAACTCAAAGTGGTGCTGATCAACCTCCTAAGGAGACGTTTCTGTGTAGGCTCTCAGTTGTCCAGGTGGTTTCCATAGTAGAGAACCTTGAATCTTCGACTGGACTGGGTTGCTTGACAGTTGCTAGTCTGACTTCTGTCTTGACTCTTGGAGAGAATTCTCTACAAGAGTCAAAACAGAAGTCAGACCACCAGAGCAAGAATTTTAGCCGAGGAAGCTTCTGCGATTTGAAGCGAAACGTCCTTGCATCAAGCAACCCAGTCCAGTCGAAGATTCAAGCTTCTCTACTGCTAAGGAGACCAGTTCCTCAACCTGCTTCTTGGTACCTGATAAAGAGTGTGTGGTTTCTGCCACATGAAGATTGACTGATGAGGAGGAGCCACAGCTCGACGGGGCCAGGGGCCCGGTGACAATAACAGGGCTGTCAGGAGCCAGCAGAGCGGCTTTGAGAGGACTGATGCTGTTAAACTGGACAGCTGACAGACACCCGGTGAATCCAAGGGATGACAACTTGTCCAAGTCTGCTTCCAACTCGTCAGTGTCTGGATATAAAGAGATTTATGGAGAGAGAAAATTGAAAAAATGAATCACCATTTTCCATTTACACACCTGCGGCGTAGCTGCAGAAATTATAAAAAGGATACTGTTTTAAAGGACATGTCTCATGTTTTTTAACATCCCAGTTAGTAAGACAACATAAAAGTACTCATGATTGTGTCTGCACAGGTGCTAATAATTCTGACAGCCTTCTGCAGAAGTCCACATAGTTGGTCAAAATCGGCTAGCAGACCTGAGTGTGATGCTCATAATTCTCCGGGTGCGGTCAAGATGGGACACCTATCTGGGGGTGGTCCATGAGCAGTCTGAGGACCATCTAAATGCAATTTACATATTCTGATGGCGACAAAACAGCATCCGAAATTATTTGAGTGCATACGAGGGAAGCTCGAGATGAATCTGACACGGCACAAAGCGTGCCGGTGTCTGCAATGTGCCACGTATAATAATGTCCGCCTCGACTGCCCTCCCAAATCCCTGGAGTGCAAAGGAGCCGTTGATCGTTGATATGTATGTGGCTTGCTGTCATCCATGTGCAGGCGATGTGAACACAGCGCAAATAAACCGAAACACCGTGTCCACTGCGGGTCAATGTGTGGCACAGTGCACAGAGCACGGCACTGCAAATCTGGACAGGCATAATAGACCTTACAGTAGAGATAATATTCCTCCCCATGGGCAACATAATAATAATACAATAACATGCTTTTAGAGGGCGGTATGCATTTTCAGAGGCCCGACGTCCATGCCCAGTCGCCCAAAATGACCGATATACGCCCGAGTTAGACGAGGGCGAATATCTGTCATTGCAGGCGACAGCATGGACGGAGGGACTCAGAAAATGCATACTGCAGGACAACTGCATGTTATTTGCATTATTATCACTTACTGAGATACACAACACGTGGAATCACATTATCACATTAATCATATTTAATGTCATTTCAAAACACACGACACCCAGCAAACACGTATATAAAAAGTTGTCTCACTTTAACTTGTCATGCTGGCTGGTACCATGCTGCTCTCCAAATTCGTCAGGGTGTCCTCATCAAGCTGGCTGCTTTGGCTGCTGTTCATTGTTGGACTATCCATGATAAAATTATCCTGAACATCCATATTGGGACCAACACACACCTCGCGTTTTCATGTTATCGTCTGCGGACAGTTCTTGGGCTGCACATGATATGACGTCATCACTTTATGTACAGCGGACGGGTATTGGGATACCCGCCCGTTACTGCAGGCAAGTATTGACAGGTAGCGTATATAGAGCCATGGCCTCGATTCATCCTGATTAAATAAAATATATTAATCCTGTCTCAACAACAAAAACAACTGGAGACAGAGACTGCTTTTCCACCCCCAGTTGAGAAATTCCTAAGTCATCTGGAGATCTTCAAATAAGTTGGAGACATCCCCCAATGGTCCAACACTGTTTCGCAGAGGAAAAACAAAGCTGTAATTCAAAGTTCTTCAAAGGGAAGCCCTCGTCTTGTATCGGTTAAATTTCGGTCAATATGAATTACATGACATTATAATGGCTTCACATCAGAATCTGAGCTTCTCCAGGCCAGAAGAACCCAAACTTTTATGATGAAGCTAAGACAGAACCTCTCCTCATCCGGGGAGGGGGGGTGGGGGTGGGGCTTCCTCCATGATAACAAGTGGTCATAAACTCTGTCTTGACAATCAGCTTTTATCTTGAGGTTTAAAGCAAAAGGAAAGAGTTTTGGTTTGAAATAAAATTTAGATCAGTATTTCTTTCATTTATATCTAAAGACATATAATGTTTGTTTGTATTGATTTTCAAACAAAATGCTTTACATATAATCATTCCAATTTAGTGACATGTGCTCATTTTAACTGATGTGTGTGTGTGTAACCTTTATGCATTATCTAAAATGTTAAGATTGAAGTATTCTGTTTTAACCCAGAGGATGTGTTTAAGTGACGATGATTAACGTGTCCATTTGAGTGTCTTAGGATAATAGTATACCGCAAATTAATTAATGTGTTTAAATAGTTGAATCATTTCTGTCTGCCCTCAGTCCCCCTTTAAGAAGTTAGGACACAGCCTCGCTCGACCCTTCTGCTCTCTCTTCTCCACGCTTTCTCTGCCGCTCTTCTTTTTTTATTCTTTGTAAACGCTTAATTTTTATTTTTGGGCCCAGGCCCCATAGCTAAGCTAAGCTAAGCTACCACGTGGCATTCATTCATTCTTTATTTTTGACAAACTTAAAGTTTTAACCTGACGCTTTAAGGTGCATCAAGTCTTTTGAATTTTTAAGAGAACGTCCGAGCTAAGCTTTTCAAATTAAGAGCGAATTTACAGAAATGGAACCTTTCCTTTTCGGTGTATTTTTTTCAATGCTCTTAAAGTTTTACTTTTTTCTAAATTCACAAAGACTTTAATTTGGCTCCAACGTTTTTTTAAAAGCTACCAGACACCATTTTCAACAAACACCTTCTACCTCTGGGTTCCTGCAAGCTGACAACGGAGCTGACTTCAAACCAGCAGTTAACCGTCGGCAAAGCCAGCCGACTCAAGACTTGGGATCACTCGGGGACACCTCTGAGTTAACCCCTCCGACCCAAGTGAGCTCACGCTGCCTGGAGCATGGACATCAACGACGGACGGATCGGACCATCCAAACAACTCTTCAACAGCAGCTAAGTGACCCAGTCGACGGTTCCACAAAAAGGGTTTGTTGTCAATGGATACAGGTGACTACTCCTTCTTAAACATATTCAGGCTTGTTTAATATTTTTCTTAATAATTGGCTTCAAAATTCATCACTAAATTCCGGTCAGGTTTATTTACTTAACGTTTTGAGCTATCTCTCTTTCTTCCAACGTCTCATGAGTGAGTAAGAAACTTGTTTCCATGAATTAACTTATTTTCAATCACTGTCCAGAAAATGGCAGTAAAGTGTTCATTTCTTGTATAAATTGTAAATAAATTGTAAATATTTCTGCTGTGGCTTATTTTGTGTACAGAAGGAAACTCTTGGTCAGCTGTATCGTGAGAATTCAGACTTCAGATCAGAGATTGATTAAATTAAATTGAGACAGATTAATTCATTTGAGACTGATGAATTAATGTTTAAATCATAGTACCTATGCTATAAAAAAGAATAATAGGTGGTGCCCAGAGTAATAATTAAATAATAAGTATTAAACCCTAAATTATTTATTTTGGTGACCCGTTACATTGGGCCTGCTCCAATCTAATTCAATGTGGGAGTTTAACTACTCATTCACTATAAATTGCTACATATTAATGGTTCCCCGTTGTGAGGCCTAAATATCTGTAAAGCAAAGTGTCTCCAAATAAATAAATAAATACATTACATCTTATGGTTCCCCATGTGGAGGCATAAAGATTATTCCATAAATAAACATTACATTTAATGGTTTCCCCATGTGTGGGCGATTCAGTAATAAATTATTTTAACAAATATCCGTTACACGTAAATGTAAATCTATGCTACCGGCCCAGCAATGCCTCAGTAAGTGATAATGATGTGAAATATTGTGCTCATCAGATCTGCGACACCACGGCGGCTGGCGGACAGCTGCGCACACTGTCACACCTCACGTCAGAGACTCAGAGCTGAACAGGTCTCATGCTGTAATAAACAAATTATTGCTTGATCACATTTAATTCTGTCGGACATATGACGTGGAACTGTTTTGCCATGACAACATATGAAACATGAATCTCACGTCCAGGAGCATTTTGCACAATGCATCAGGACTGCACAGCTGTGGTGGAATGCTGGAAGCAACAACAGCATAAATAATTCCAATGGGATAATCCAACCAGAAATCACGATGCAGAGTTGCATTGTGGGGGGGGGGCATTAAAGTTTGCTTTGAAGGCTGCGTCTGACAATATAGTGGGAAAGCTCACTGCAAACCTTTGAGCAAAGGTGTCCTTTGACTGTCTGCAAAGGTTCGCTGCATTTGCGTGCACATGCATGTGTGGGCAAATGCAGCACATTTACGCACACACATGCATGTGAGGCCAGTGAGGCTGGGAACAAAAGGACAAGCGAAGGAGTGATTGACTGGGACTGTGGGTGACCGCACGGATGGACACATATGGCGTGAGTCCAGTCTGTACGTTGGTTGTTCTTTGATATCCTGTACAGGTCCTGTACAAAGGGAGGAACACAGCGCTCCAATCCTGTAGACATTTGGAGATCGGGCAGCGCCTTTTATGGCCGTCTGACAGCAATCTGTGTTGTCTACATAAGCTCTGGATGCGATCTGACAGGTGTGGATGAGGCTGTCTGTCTGCGCGCCGACACTGCTGACCATGCCCTTTTTCCTCCCGACTGCGTTGGATTATGGCAATATTTGCCATGTCGGGCATGCTTCTGGCAAATTCTTGCTATGTGTGATGGGGCTTTACATTTGGAAATTAATCCACAACACGATGGTGAGTGTGGCATGTTCCCCTTTTGTATTTTGTGGCTAGAATTCTTTTTTTTTTTTACTGTGAGAAAGTAAATTTGGAGCTGGAATGTGTGTGTGTATGTGTGCTGCAAAGCTCGCAGTGTGTGTGTGTGTGTGTGCGTGTGCAAGCGCACTGTGCAGCTGACGAGACACTTGCTTTCTCCCGGCAGCAGATGTATTTTTTTAGATTTTATTGATAACAACACTCATAATTAATCGTGCACAAAGCTGATCCTGGAGCAGAGATGGTTATTGACAGGCTGCGTTTATGACTCATGGCCAGAAACCTCCTTGGAGCCACAGCTTTTACCATGACTGCATCAAAATTAACAGTTATCACTTAAAAATGAGTCATCATAACACGACATCACACTTATGTCAACTTTGAAATGAATCTGTGCCTTCATTCTTAACGTTAGCAGCTGCATTCCACTGAAGCGCACGCTGGGACACTTCTAGTTGTGACTTCACTTGCTGGAAACACCCGAATACTCACGAGTACTTTATTTTCGAACGTCTCCGTAGCTGTTTGTTACAAATGCCGTCTCTTTGAAACCACCCACGGAAGTGCACAAAGTAATCATGGTGGATCATTGGATGGTCACCAACAGCCTAAATATAAATTGTTATGATTTTGGTGCAACATGTCCTTTAAGAACTATAAGTAACACTTTTCTATGAAGGGAAGCTCACTTTTTAACACAGAGTTTCCCTGTGGGTGAGTTTAACAAGAAACAGGAACTCATTAGCACATGTGCACACAACAGCCTGTGCTGTTACTTGAGATAAGGATTTTTAAATTGCAAAATATTGGCTATTTGATATAATTTGGACAAAAGGACAACCCAGCTAACCCATCATCTAGAGTGGCAGCTAACTTGAATATCAGGGTTTTTGTTAAGGGTACATATCACAGCACAACTTAATATTGTGTAACATATTGATGGATTCTTCTGGGCAGCAAACAACAAGGAATTTTTAGCTTGTAATGCTGCCCCCCCCCCCCCCAAAAAAAAAAAATCTAACAGACATAGCAACTGGGGCAGATATTACAGAAAGTTCTATTTTTGGCTCCGTCATTCTGAAAAAACTCTTGGGCCAAAACGTGGGTGACATGTTGAACAGATGTTGTCCCCCCCCCCCCCCCCCCCCCAGCTCCTCCACCCCCTTCTCTGGTATAGCTTTCATTTTTTAGCCTGACATGAAAAGTGAATAAATAAGTTGGTAACCACTGCAGCAAATGGTCTGCGTGTTGTATGCATGTCTGACATATATATTTTTAGTTCTTAGAAATCATCTGCAGACCTTACTTCTTATCCTCTTATACTTCCTCCAATGAGGGTGCACATACTTAGAGAATGCTCTGAGGGGATTTAAAGCAATGTAAGTTCTGTACTGGTGCTACAAGAAGACAATGTCAGAGGGGTCAACAAAACATCATTACTCATTCATTGGAGACCATGAATAGTCTCAACAGCTTGTTTTGAAGGTGTGAAGAAAATGATGCAGACATGGGGAGAATTTGCAATCTCTACACAGAAAGTAAATGGGATTTATTGGTACCAAACCACCAACTTGCTTGCTGTGAGGCCAGAGTGCTCTCAGGATGACTTCACTATATTACTTTAACTGTTTATATTGTCGCCAACTTACTGATTTTAGATCCTTGCATTTAATAGTTTGTAATAACAACCAATAAGCTAAACAGTTATAACAATTCTTAATTTCAATTCTTAATTCTCAATTACCTATATGTAATTGTTTCTGTTTCACGTAAAGCCATATGGCCTTTGGGTTTTCAAGATTTAAATCATAAATAAATCACTATGCTATTACTTAGCATTTAAATAAGGGATTCATAATATTGGCAACATGATCAAAATTTGCACTGTCTGGAAACAATTTAGAATTCTGACCCCTCAAGGGGAGAAATTCAAGTGATGATGCCATGACATACATTTGGTAGCGACATCCTATGTCATGTGGGGGCTTCCAGTCTGCGTGAGGGATACTGGGAAGATTACAGTGACCTCCAGCTGGAGTAAAGCAAGGCAGCGTGAGTGAACAAAATAAACCAAGGTGTCGCAAAAAGCTCAGAAACAGCTTATTTCTGTATTAATCTAATATGTTTCTCATATATTTTGTAAAGGTTAGTGATAAATAGACACCTGTAAATCTAAAAATGCTGCTTTGTAACCAGATAACACCTCTGAAGTGATTTACAAGACATCTCATGGATGTTAGCGTGCACATCCCAGGAACGCACATCAAGCCAGGTGGTCAGGTCACAGGTAATCTGCACGATGGCATAAAAAGGAAAAGACAATATTCGCCATAAAATTCCCCCCAGATAAATTTGTTCTCTTCATTTAAATGAGCTGTAATTTTGCAACATGTCACAAATATAAATCCACATTATAATGCTTGGATTTCAGCAGAAACTCAGTTTTGTCTGTTTTGTGAAATTTGCTTTAATATTTTGTTATGACCAATAAATGAAACATATATAACAATTCTTAATCTGTTTTTTCTGACCAGTCTGTAATTATTTCTGCAGTGCATGTTAATTATGCGTCAGATAATTCCTGTTCACTTAATTATTACCAAAAATATACATCTTTTCAAAATGAGAGTCAAGAATGATGTGGTCTCACAAAGGCTATTTATCAGCTGTGCTGTTGATGACGCTGTGATTGGGTTTGAAATTGAATGAGTTCAGGGCACTTGCAGAAACTAATTTCACTTTGATTGATATATGATGAAACATGCATATCTAGCTTCATAAAGGTTGGCAAATCAACTGAAGTGGGAGGAAAAACAAGCAAGCAAGCGGCAGCTATTGTAGATTGTTTGGCAGTGTGCTAAAATACAATTTATTTTTCCGTCTGCAGACAGTAGGCACATATATTTTCTTCACCTCCACATTTCACTTTTAAAAAAGAACCACTTAAAGGACAAACACAGTGGATTTCGCCTGTTGGACATCGTTAGGAAAAAAAATATCAGATTTTGTTTATCCAGCACATTCTATATGTTTAAATAAAACGAAAAAGAAAAATGTGACGGTTGTTATATCAATCAGCAAGACGAGTGGGCATTTAAAAAGCTCCAGGGGCTGCGGTTTGAGGGATCTTGATGTTTACGTCACCAAACACCACGGCCATAAGACCGAGCATGTGGCCATAAATAAAAGACACCCTGCCCACCTTCGACCAGCTGCCCTCCTTTACCTCCACCTTCCTCTGTTCTGCTGTCTCTCACAATCTGTCTGCAACAATCCCCGTCTCTCTGTTGCTTCCTGTTCCATTCGTTTGGTTGATGGATGGCAGAGCTGGCAGCGAGTGACAGCACATCAACTATCTCGCTGCCGCTCTGATACTGATATGACAGTTCGAGTCCTCTGGCTGAGCAGAGGAAAGGCTAGGTCATGTGCTAACAGAGCTAGGGTCAACGAAAACACCGCTGGTCATAGCGCAAACCCAAGCCCTCAAGGAGGACATGCATTAGGAGGATGGACTCACTGCCAAATTGTCCTGTCAAATATAACAACAACCTTTCGAGATATGCTTAAAACAAGCAAAAATTGGCTGCCAGTGCAGGAAGTTCATTTTACTTGATAAGTCTTTTCAAAATAAGTCAAGCTGTCAGACTCAGTACAGTATATGAAAATGTCGACATAACATCAAAGCATAAATTCAAGCAATCTCCTTTGGAATGGTATCTTAATAAGGTTTCTATTGCCTTCAAGTGGATGTTTTACAGACAAGTTCTTTACATCCAGTTAAAAATAACTCAAACAAGACACAGTCATACGCCCAGAATCCCCCGCCGGTTATTTGCACCTTGGCATTTGATGACAGCTCCCTGGAAAAATTATGTCTGGCCCCAAAGAAAGATCCTTCCATGTGCCACCAGAAATGTTCCTGACTTTAATGTATCATTTTCATGAAAAGACACAATGAAGCTCTGTGCAGCCGGGTAACGAAGGCGATATTTTATCATAACGTGAACTTACACTCCCCTTGCTGCAGTGGGAGCATACGAGTCTCAAATCCGAGTGAGGGCCCTGAAAGGAGCGGGAGCAAACACAGGGCCAGAGCCGAAGGATTTTGGCCAGAGCGTGGAGTGGTATATTTGAAAGAAAAACTGGAGCTTCACCTGTTGATCCTGACCGGAACTTTGGTATTGCCCATGCGCCACTGCTCAGTAAATATACATTTTTTTTAAATGGTGCATGTTGTGATACTGTTGGGCAATTCTACAGTTAACAGAATTACAATGACAGCAATCTCTGGTCATATTTTTTTTTACCGTACCATTAAGAATTGGGGCTGGTTTTAAGTATTTTACCAAAGAGTTACCCACTTAAATATGAAAATTTGCAAGTTTTTTTTTTCCATTTGCAATGTTTAATTAAAAAGTAATGTAATTTGAACCATGTTGACTATCAGAGGTGTCAAATCCAGCTTCAGAAAGTAAAAGTCCAGCCACATATTTGTTCCATCTTCCCAATAAACCAGTTGATTGTAATTAGTTCAGCTCTTCGGGCAGGTGGATGAGCAATTATTGAGATCACCTGTTTTAGGTGCACAGGTAGAAGCAACACATGGGAGGGTTTTTACTTTCTGAAGCCGGATTTGACAACTCTGTTGACTATATACTGAAAAAAGACAGTAGTTGAACCAACTGTTAAAAAAGCATTACAATTAGTGAATGAATTAAGTTGTTTGAACTAAGTTAGATCAACTCTAGATCAACTTTAACTGACAAACGTAAGTTCAAACAACTTAATTCATCCAGGTTTAACCAATTTAATGCTTTTTTTAAAGATGGCTCTTTTTTCAGTGTAAAACAAATTTTTGTTTTGAGTGATATATTGTTAAAATCAGAAATTTAAAAATGAAGTAATTGTGATGGACATATATTTTGTTTTTATTTACTGAACCGGTCCTGTAGTATTGATGATAAGGTATAGCACAGGAACCGGCAGGCATTTAATGCCTTTGATGCCTGTCACACAATGTATTTTTCAAATGCAGCTTCACTATATCCACCATCGTCTCAGTCTACAAAGCCATCTGCATCTCCATCCCTGCTCTATGGCTGTGAGGCCTGGACCATCTACAGGGTCCATATCAGTAGCCATGAAGCCTTTCACATCCGCTGCTTGCAACAGATCCTGGGTATCACTTGGGCTGAACAGGGTTCCTCACATGACCATCATCCAGTCTGCAGGTTGTATGAGCATAGAGGAGCTTGCTGGGTGGGTCACGTCTGTCAAATGCGTGCCCCAAAAACTGCTCTTTGGTGCACTCGCCATTGGTCGCTGCAGTGTTGGAGGTCAGAAGAAGCACCTCAAAGATCACCTCCAGGCCACCTTAAACCTCCCTCTAACTTGAAGCTATTTTTCACCATTAACCAGGCTAAGCAGTGCTCACTATACCACAGGGCTGTGCAGACCTTTGAGGCCAACCGCACTCAACGTCAAGAAGAACAACGTGTTTGAACTCTGGGCTTCTCCCTCCTGAGGAGCGCCCGACCTGTGGGCTCCGGATCCATCAAAGGAGACACTAAAGACATCCCCCTCCTCCTTAGCTTTCTGAATTTCCCGGAGAGAGAGATGTCAGCGTTGACATTGATGGACACCTGCAAGCAAACTGTACAGTAAATGCATGCACCCGAAAACAAAAAACTGTACCATTGTTAAAACAGTAATGCACATGAATATTGTAATCATACATTATTTACAACAGGCAGTAAGAGTCACCATGCACAGTCCACACATTGCTGGAAATGGCGCATTATTTTCATGATTAGGGGCCCTTTGACTCATTGGCATTTTTACCCAGGAAACACCCCTGTGACACACGTCAAGAAAACTGTAAACCCTTAAAGGCAAAAACAAATTAGACGAAGTGGAGTGTCCTACAGTCTGGGTGAACACATCATCCAAATTAGTGACATTATAGATTGTCATTATAAGCCATCATAAAGGGAAAATACTTAAATTTCTGAGGTTCTACTGAGTGACATTCTAATGTTTGAATGAACTGGAGCCTAATACTGATGCACACATATAACCACTAAATACAGCACAATTACACATTATGCGGGAACCTGTTCTCAATATCAAACTTCTTCTCAGCCCCTCAAGACAGAGCATCAGAATCACATTCGTCTCAGACGGCAAATTTATTAAAACAATAAATTTAAACAGGGACCAACAAGATGTGACCACAGCTTTAAGATCCGCCTCAGGCAAACCTGTGGAGGATGACAAGGAGTGATGTGGAACGACAGTGTTCAGTCTGTTCCTGGTTCTTCTTGACCCCACAGCTAAGACGTATTGGTTGTTATGTTGAGTTGCCAGGTCTCTGACTCCAATCTTCTAAGTAATTTGTCTTTTAAATCTCTCCTCATTAGCATACAGAGTGAAAGACCTTTCCTGAAGTTATTACCATTTTCAGCTGCCTGTAGACATCCCAGTACTCAGGCAGAGAAGATCGGAGCTAAAGAATGTACAACGCTGTACTGAAATGACACAGTGTTTGAACTCCTGCATTAGCAGGGGAAAAAAAAAACAAAAAACAACGGCATCATTAGCATTTACATATTTTGTACCTACCCTGAGGGTGCTAAAATGCATCTGACACACACAATGTGGGTGACATTACGTTGTGAGATAAAATGTCTTCTTTGTGTGGATTTTTTATTACAAACTGAGTTAAAGCTAGTGATGGGAATGGTTACGCTAATCAGCTAACAACTAATCAGCATAACTAATATTTGTTAGCAGATTAGCTTTGTGGCTAACTTTGAAAACCATTAGCAGACCCGTTAGCTTCCATTAAATTTAGTTATGCTGACTTTAAATCAGCTAACATATTTTTGAATAAAGGGTAAAGCTCAATGACTCAAAAACTTAAAATCATTCATGTTTGTTCCTGTTGGAGCGTATACGATCAATCGCTGCGATTGTTTATGTTGTTTTTCTGGCTTGTGCTGCCTGGTAAGCACAACATCGTCGGTAGTAGCGCGCAGGAACAGACACTCATTTTGTCAATCATTGGTATCAAAATTGGTTCTCAAGACCAGGCACCTAAGTGGCTCTACTCCACTCTTTTCTACTCTCCTATTTTACTCTTACTTTTTAGATATTTAGATATATACCTTTGTATACTGGCATAGTTCCACCTTAGAATTGGAATATAATATATAAGATATACCTTACTGAATTTTCATGACTGTTAATTGTATTTTATGTAAGCTACTGTTTCATTACATTTGTTTATTTAACTATGTACATTTTTTTTCATCATGATCTGATTTTGCCATGCTATAACCTTCTGAGAACATCCATCTTTATACTAAAACATTCAAATTTTAGCTCTTTTGGTCTGTTATTCAGGATTTTATAGCCAAAAAACAAAGGCGCAAACAAAAAACAAGTTTTAGCTGAATTCATATAATAGAAGTCAGCAGTTAGCGGCAGCATCAACTAGTGGTCTATACCAGATCATGGTATTGTCAAAGTACCACTATGAAATGTTCGGTGGGCATACCGGTAATCCCATCCTCGTATTTTCAATATATCAGCGCAAGATATGGCAAGGCATTAATTCCGGTGCTTCTGCAGCAGCTTGGAGTTCATTTCTCATAGTGCAGTGGCAACGCAATGAGCAAGAGCAACACATCTGCACTGAGTTTTTCAAACATATTTACGCTTTTCTGTTCTTTCAAAGTCTGTGCCCGTCCTCTGGCTGTGTTAGGATGCAACAGCCCCCTAAAACACCCTTAGATTAATAGTCCAATTTTGAAAACATTTTTTCTTACTACTACTACTACTACTACTAATAATAATAATAATAATAATTTTAACAACTAAAATGTTTAATCTGTATTGCTCTGGGCCTACGCTTTACTACAATTCTGCATTAAGTGGAATTAATGAGCTATATTAAAATATGTTTACTTAATTTAACTTTTCTGCATAACTAGAGTTGGATGTAAACCACTATCTTTTTTTTAAGCAATGGCTAAGCTCAGGCATAACTGGGTTTGTTTGCAGTTCTAGCTTTAAAATCAGGTCAGTTATGGTTGGGGAAGCCATAAATATCAAAATGATTGCAGCTCTTGGGGTTAATAATCTTATTAAACAACATACATCACAAGCATGTACGTTGTGATGTCAATTTGGGATAAAGTCAAATAAAAGGTGAAAAAGTCCAAAAGAAAGTACTAATACAATGCACGCTAAGCAGTATAACTAAACTAATACTGCTGTATCGTATCATATTCAGAAACAACATAGAGCCCTCACGCTATCACAGTTAGCTTCTCAGTTAGGAGAAAAGCTAGCAGCTACGTAGCTAGCCTTAGTGGCTAACTTTTAGGTTAGCTTTGCCTGTCACTGGGCAAAGCTGTTGGACACACTCCAGCTTTGATTCATCCACTGTGATGATATGAAAATTGAAAACAGTTAACAAATAGCATATTGTCAAGTACGGTACTGTCCAACAGAGTAAGTGAAAGTGCAGAGATGTTGAAACAGAAGACGGTGTCAGAGATATGCAAAAGTCGCCTCGTGTTCCTTTCAACCCTCTGTCACATGGTAATTTGTTCCCCCGACACCATAACTGGGAAAAAAGATGGATGATTTTCTTCATGTTCAACGCTGTTAATCGACAGAGTAACGCCAGCAGAACGTGACACTGTAGCAGTCCATCCTGGATCTGGTTCTGAGTACATGTAATACATAATTCAAATATGACATGCCAAGGATGAATATTTCTACTAGATCTGTTCCAGACAGAATAACAGACTGTGGTTGCTGCATCCCAGAGGGTCAGTGGACTTCTTCAGAGGTCCACTCAGTTCAGAGGAACCAAGACCTTCTAAGCTCTGCTGGCAGTCATGTTCTTTCTTTTTTTTTTCCTCTCCCTCTCTTAAAAAACAAACAAACAAACAAACAAAGAAAACAAAAAAGCAAAACACATTTCCCATTTCGTAAGGGGTGTTTCACAGAACTTCGACAGTGGATTAAGGTGGGATTGACCGGTTTCCCAACTGAATTGACCAATGACTGTTTCATGAAATGGGGCTTTAATGTGTATAGTCAGCCTGCTTCAGTGCATTTTAACAGTCAGGATAATTCCTCCTGGTTACATAGGTGTAGTGTTTTTAATTGGTATTTATTTCATATTTAACATTTCTCATTTTATCTTTGGCATATTTTATCCTGGTGTCAAAATCTAATTGTCCGCGTCATGACACCTGGGTAACGGATCAAGCAGGGGATTGCATGTTGAGGTGAAATACGGTGTGAAGCTTTTGTGCCCTGTGGCCGCTATGGTAGCCATGAAGGCCCAATAGAAACCTTGAGCATTTGATGGCTAACGGGGCTCTGGTGAAACAAGAAGTCCTCAGTGGCAGTTCGGGCACAGCAGGTGATAGCTTGTAACAAGACGGCTGTAAAGGCAGATGAAGGTCCTCAGACCCCGATCCTCTGGGTTTTCCCAGTCATCAGACCAGGCTAAAGACCTGTCAAGGACCATGTGTTTGTCAGCGTGGAACAACATTCCCACGTTAAACAAACCCATGCACCGGACTCTCCAGATGGTTTCCCACCTGGGAATTGATCAAGAGACCATCCTGTTCGCCAACAAAGCATTGCCACGGCGATGTTTTATCCTGCAAGAATTTGGTGTCTGTGATGTCTATTATTATGTCGGTGGATGACTTAGACTATTTAATCATAAGTCAAAAGTGCTGATGGGTATAAATAAAGGAACCTGAACCTGAATCCTGGTGCCTTTTCTGTTTAGTCAACAGTCAGCCCTTTTATGCCATGTGCTCAATTATTATCCTGCCCTAAAATACCATAATTTCCAGACTATAGAGCGCACCTGAATATTAGCTGCACCCACCAATTTTAAAAGAAAAAAGAAATTGTACATAAATAAGCCACACTTGTCCATAAGCCGCGGGTCTCCACATTGTAATATGAGATATTTACACAGAAAGATGTTAGAAAGATTTTTTAACTTTTAATTAAATACATACCATAAATACTGTTTTTTCCCTGAAGTGTTACACGTAAATACTGATGCACATTATCCAGCACACGTGCACAGTGTCTCTGCTCCACATGGAGAACTGAGTAATTTTTAACATTTTCTTTTTCTAACTTTCATTGCATGCAGCCAGGATCGGAAGGAGTCTGAGGCAAATGAGACGTTAATGAGGTGCTGTGACTTTTTCAACTTTTTCCAATCACAGTTCTCTTTTGTACCCCTTCCCCTTGGCCCTACCCCTACGCCTACCCCTTTAAAACAAGGGGTAAGGTGAAGGGGTATGCCTCTAGCCCTATGAATTGAGACACCCCTCCGCCTTAGGGGAGAAAAAAAACCTGCCCGTCTCAAACTGCTGTCTTCACTGTTTGTCAACATGGCAACCGAAGCGAAACTTGTTGCAGTAGCCTGCTTGCTGTTTTTTATTTTCTCGCCTTTCTGCGTAAATGCCAAGAAATAGAAGTCACAGATTTCTTCGACACATCGCAATCATGTTGGAGAATTTTGTGGTATTAATAATTCATTTAATTAATTTGTAATATTGTAATAATAATTAACAGTATTAATAATTAACTAATTAGTAATTAATTAAAGTCAATAATACTGATAATAATTACTCATTAATAATAGCAATAGTTAATAGTGTTAACTGATTAATCATTAACTGATTAGTAATTAATTCATGAATGAATTAATTAGTAATTAAAATAAATAAACACAAAATATATCACTCTGTGTGGAATGAATGTATACATTATACAAGTTTCACTTTTTGAATGGAATTACTGAAATAAATAAACTTTTTCATGATATTCTAATTACATGACCAGCACCTGTATGTATGTTATGGGCTGCATCTAGTTCGGTTAACCTTATATTTCTTTTTCAAATTCTCCCATTTTTTGCATCCAGCACTATTTCTTTTAGAAATTTCCTTGACAAATAATATCAGTCTATTAGGACATGACATTATGTGATACACATATATATGTGTGTGTATATATTTTCCAACTTACTCCCATTGATGAAACTTCTCATTTTCTGCCTGAAAGCTTATTAGGAGATGAGTGTGCTCAGGGCTCCCTGTTTGTTTACAAAATACACACGTGTTACAGATTTTGAAATCCAACAGCAGGGGTCACTATCATCCAAAGATTTATGAACATACAGATTAACGTGCTTATCCTTTATCATGATTTTCTCCATTGTGAGATATAAAAGTGTCTTATCGTAGTGTTCGTGTGTATATGCATTATAACGCCTCAGCACACGAGCGTAGTTACGATATACAATATACGCAACATGCATCCAGCAGCGTACACGTTGCCATCATAGGCAACAGCCTGTAAAGGTTTTTGGGAAGTTATAACTTTCTAAACAACGTAATTTGTAATGAAAGCCGCTTTCATTTGTGCAGCTCTGGATGCCATGTTTGTTTCTGTGGAGACAGCGGTAAGCTCCTCCTACCCCTCCAAACGGAGTGTGCATCCAGATTCACTCCATTTGAAGGGGTTTGTAGCCTTCCACCTACCCCTCCGCCTCGCTCCAAAAAGAGAATTGAGATACCCCTCTGTCTCTCGTGCCCACGCAAAACGGAGGGGAAGGGGTAGAATTGAGATTTAGCCAGAGAACCAGTTTGGAAGGGGGGAGGGGGGCTCTGTTCCGCTCACTCTGACGGTGCAACCTAGGTGCAAAGTGCTGGAGGGGGACTTTTCTTCACTAAAATGAACAGGTAAGACCTTATATTTACACTGTGTGTGAATTTACACCACATGAAGAGCGCAGCTTTCAGGAAATCAATTGACCTATTTCAACTTATGAAAAAGCCTGTAAAGATCCATAAATTAGCCACATCATTGCAAAAGCTGCAGTGTTCAAAGCATGTGGAAAAACATAACGGCTTATAGTCCGGAAATTATGGTAACACAGATAGAATTCAGTGGCATACAGATGGTGTGTTAATATAGTTGCAATTTTTAATGTAGTAACTACTCTTGTGACAGTTACTGTAACTGTTATATTGTGTTGCCAAAGACAGCTGTTCATATACAACCCCTGGCAAAAATTATGGAATCACCGGCCTCGGAGGATGTTCATTCAGTTGTTTAATTTTGTAGAAAAAAATCAGATCACAGACATGACACAAAACTAAAGTCATTTCAAATGGCAACTTTCTGGCTTTAAGAAACACTAAAAGAAATCAGGAAAAAAAATTGTGGCAGTCAGTAACGGTTACTTTTTTAGACCAAGCAGAGGGAAAAAAATATGGAATCACTCAATTCTGAGGAAAAAATTATGGAATCATGAAAAACAAAAGAACGCTCCAACACATCACTAGTATTTTGTTGCACCACCTCTGGCTTTTATAACAGCTTGCAGTCTCTGAGGCATGGACTTAATGAGTGACAAACAGTACTCTTCATCAATCTGGCTCCAACTTTCTCTGATTGCTGTTGCCAGATCAGCTTTGCAGGTTGGAGCCTTGTCATGGACCATTTTCTTCAACTTCCACCAAAGATTTTCAATTGGATTAAGATCCGGACTATTTGCAGGCCATGACATTGACCCTATGTGTCTTTTTGCAAGGAATGTTTTCACAGTTTTTGCTCTATGGCAAGATGTATTATCATCTTGAAAAATGATTTCATCATCCCCAAACATCCTTTCAATTGATGGGATAAGAAAAGTGTCCAAAATATCAACGTAAACTTGTGCATTTATTGATGATGTAATGACAGCCATCTCCCCAGTGCCTTTACCTGACATGCAGCCCTATATCATCAATGACTGTGGAAATTTACATGTTGTCTTCAGGCAGTCATCTTTATAAATCTCATTGGAACGGCACCAAACAAAAGTTCCAGCATCATCACCTTGCCCAATGCAGATTCGAGATTGATCACTGAATATAACTTTCATCCAGTCATCCACAGTCCACGATTACTTTTCCTTAGCCCATTGTAACCTTGTTTTTTTCTGTTTAGGTGTTAATGATGGCTTTCGTTTAGCTTTTCTGTATGTAAATCCCATTTCCTTTAGGCGGTTTCTTACAGTTCGGTCACAGACGTTGACTCCAGTTGCCTCCCATTCGTTCCTCATTTGTTTTGTTGTGCATTTTCGATTTTTGAGACATATTGCTTTAAGTTTTCTGTCTTGACGCTTTGATGTCTTCCTTGGTCTACCAGTATGTTTGCCTTTAACAACTTTCCCATGTTGTTTGTATTTGGTCCAGAGTTTAGACACAGCTGACTGTGAACAACCAACATCTTTTGCAACATTGCGTGATGATTTACCCTCTTTTAAGAGTTTGATAATCCTCTCCTTTGTTTCAATTGACATATCTCGTGTTGGAGCCATGATTCATGTCAGTCCACTTGGTGCAACAGCTCTCCAAGGTGTGATCACTCCTTTTTAGATGCAGACTAACGAGCAGATCTGATTTGATGCAGGTGTTAGTTTTGGGGATGAAAATTTACAGGGTGATTCCATAATTCTTTCCTCAGAATTGAGTGATTCCATATTTTTTCCCTCTGCTTGGTCTAAAAAAGTAACCGTTACTGACTGCCACAATTTTTTTTGCTGATTTCTTATAGTGTTTCTTAAAGCCAGAAAGTTGCCATTTGAAATGACTTTAGTTTTGTGTCATGTCTATGATCTGCTTTTTTTCTACAAAATTAAACAACTGAATGAACATCCTCCGAGGCCGGTGATTCCATAATTATTGCCAGGGGTTGTAGTTATTAAGTCAAGCCTAGATTTTTTTTCCCCTCTCATCCTGTCATCATTTTAAATCTGCCTTTATGTAATCACCCTCTGGTTGTGTCAGAAAAAGCTCAGCGGCAAATACTGTCAGCCGTTATAATCCAAAACAAGCACCAACATGTCAAAAGAAAAAAAGTACAAATAGAATGTTAAAATACAAACAACGGCTGAAAACACAATATTAAATACAGTGCACATTTTATATATTCAGTTTTGTTGTATTTATGTCAAGTATTTGTCTCACTTCTCTGAAAAATTGGCTCGTTTGGTCATGCCTTTTAATGTAGACTATTTTCAGAAAGCAGACATGCGTTGGATGCACAAAGTGGAACAAACTGAAAGATTCTTTCATTTAAACCTTTGACTTATTCTTGGAGTTCAAATCAATGCCATCTTATATGTGTTGTGTTCTTCGTCCTCAGATGCTCCATATTTGTTGGAGAATAACTTTTGCAGTTGAGTTCATTTTCTGAATGGTGCTGTTAAGCTTTTTTTATGTTGTGCATTTTGGATCGTATGATCTTTTTGGATGATTTTGCACCTTATATCAGAGATCCAAAAGATACACATTTTAACTAAGACATACATAATGATACATGTATTTGTAATGAACCCTTTTGGTACGGGACGTTCAGTTCGGTACAGGGCTGTGCCCGGGTGAGTTTGCGTTGCGTGTGTTTACCGTAATTTCTGGACTATAGAGCGCACCTGAAGATTAGCCGCACCAAACAATTTTAAAAAGAAAAAAGAAATTGTACATAAATATGCCGCACTTGTCTATAAGCCGCGGGTCTCCACGTTGTAACATGAGATATTTACACAGAAAGATGTTCAATAGAAAGATTTTCTCATCTCATCTTCAACCGCTTTTCCTGGTTTGGGTCACAGGAGCAACAGCTCCAGCAGCGGACCCCAGACTTCCCTTTCCCGTGCCACATTGACCACCTCTGACTGGGGGATCCCGAGGCGTTCCCAGGCCAGTGTAGAGATATAAACTCTCCACCTAGTCCTAGGTCTTGCCCGGGTTCTTCTCCGAGATGGACGTGCCTGGAACACCTCCCAAGGGAGGCGCCCAGGAGGCATCCTTGCCGGAACCACCTCAGCTGGCTTCTTTCAATGCGAAGGAGCAGCGGCTCTACTCCAAGCTCCTCATGAATGACCAAACTTCTCACCCTATCTCTAAGGGAGACACCAGCCACCCTCTGAGGAAACCCATTTCCACTGCTTGTACCCACGATCTAGTTCTTTCGGTCATGACCCAACCCTCATGACGATAGGTGAGAGTAGGAACGAAAATTGACCAGTAGATCAAGAGCTTCGCCTTTTGGCTCAGTTCCCTTTTCATCACAACAGTACGGTAGAGCAAATGCAACACTGCCCCTGCTGCACCGATTCTTCGGGGACCCCTGTGGCTAATTTTTCACTCCATCATCCCCTCACTCGTGAACAAGACCCCGAGGTACTTGAACTCCTTCACTTGGGGCAAAGCCGTATTTCCTACCCGGAGTAGGGAATCCATCGGTTTCCTGCTGAGAACCATGGCCTAGGATTTAGATGTGCTAATCCTCATTCCAGCTGCTTCACACTCGGCTGCGAACCAATCCAGTGAGTGTTGGAGGTCACCGGCCGATGAAGCCAACAGGACCACATCATCTGCAAAAAGCAGTGATGAGACCCGGAGCCCACCAAACTGGAAACCCTCCAACTCCCGACTACGCCTCGATATTCTGTCCATGAATATCACAAACAGGATTGGTGACAAGGCACAGCCCTGGCGGAGGCCAACCTCCACTGGAAACAAGTCCGACTTACTGCAAAGGTGTTCATTTTCTGAATGGTATTGTGATGCGTCACTGCATTTTGGATCGTATTTATTTATTTATCATTATATTTATTCATCTTTTCAGATGATTTTGCACCTTATATCAGATATCCAAAAGATACACATTTCAACACAGTAATCATCTGTATAGAAACTCTGTATCATCTTGAGATGAAGAAACATATGTAAGTGGTGTCATTTTTGCTTCTTTTTTTTTTGCATAAAACAGTTGTCTTGGAATGTCCTTTGCAGTGGATAATGGAATCTCATGGTAACTGAAAAATTCTTTTGAAATAAAGCTGTGAAACGTCTGTCCCTGACAGAGCAGAAAAATGCACTGCTGGGTCTCAAGAGGATGGGAACACAGTGGGCACCATATGTGAAAAGGGCTGAAGTGCAGGAGTCATACTTACCATGAACTCGACCCAGGGTGAGGGATGTGATGCCGTTGAACTCCATATCAGATGTCAAGTTGAAATCTTCTCTCATATTGTCATCAATCTGAAAGAGGGTGGATATCAGATTTGGTAAATGAACACTTGAAAAAAGCAGAAGCAATGTAAAGACTGAAGCTGAAATCACAACTGGTGATCATGTATGGAGCTATGCATCTCTCACCCAAGTAAGCATTTGGATCTGGAGTCTCTCTTGCCGATTAGTAGACATTGGTGAAACAGTATCCTCTTCCATTTCACGATTATATCACGAGAGATTCAACGCGCCATCACATCCGTCACACCATGGAAACACCCCAGATCTCGGATGGCAGCCACAAAGGCAGACAACTAGTTCATCCCCACCTCTCAAATACAGTAAGAATTCTGGCTCACACAGACCTGTTAATTTTTCTTTAAGAAGCCCTCTTATTCTGCACTCTTTACCTGTATTAATTACACCTGTTTGAACTTGTTACCTGTATAAAAGACACCTGTTCACACACTCAATCAATCACACTCCAACCTGTCCACCATAGCCAAGACCAGAGAGCTGTCTAAGGACACCAGGGACAAAACTGTAGACCTGCACAAGGCTGGGATGGACTACAGGACAACAGGCAAGCAGCTTGGTAGAAGACAACAACTGTTATGATTATTTATTAGGAAGTGGAAGAAACACAAGATGACTGTCAAGCTCCCTCGGTCTGGGATTCCATGCAAGACCTCACTTTGTGGGGTAAGGATGATTCTGAGAAACCTCAGAACTACACAGGAGGACCTGGTCAATGACATGAAGAGTGCTGGGACCACAGAGTCACAAAGATTACATTAGTGACACATGATGCTGTCAGATGAGACCAAAATAGAGCTTTTTGGAATCATCTCCACTTACCATGTTTAGAGGATGAGAACAACCCCAAGAAAACCATCCCAACCGTGAAGCATGGGGGTGGAAACATCATACTCTGGGGGTGCTCTTCTGCAAAGGGGACAGGACGACTGCACCGTACTGAAGAGAGGATGGATGGGGTCATGTATTGCGAGATTTTGGCAAACAACCTCCTTCCCTCAGTAAGAGCATTGAAGATGGGTCATGGCTGGGTCTTCCAGCATGAAAAGGACCCCAAATACACAGCCAGGTCAACTAAGGAGGGGCTCTGTAAGAAGCATTTCAAGGTCCTGGAGTGGCCTGGCCAGTCTCCAGACCTGAACTCAATAGAAAATCTTTGGAGGGAGCCGAAACTCAAAACCTGAAAAATTTGGAGAAGATCTGTATGGAGGAGTGGACCAAAATCCCTGTTGCAGTATGTGAAAACTTGGTCAAGAACTACAGGAAACGTCTGACCTCTGTAATGGCAGACAAATGTTTCTGTACCAATTGTTAAGCTGTTTTTCTAGGGGGTCAAATACTTATTTTATGCGATAAAATGCTAATTAATTATTTAAAAATCATACAATGTGATTTTCTGGATTTTTTTTTTTTTAGATTCTGTCTGGATCTTAGTCTTGATGACGTTTTCAAAGCCAGACACTCTGGCTCCTCTCTCAGCCTCTCATGTGCTGCAATCAGGGTATCCACTGCAAAGATTGTAGCATCGTCCACACAGTCCAGGTCAGTAAACAATCACTAAAGATTACATGCAACAAAAGTCAAAAATGGCCCCAGACCTCTCAATGGGAGACTCACATTCCAGGTCAGCTTGCCTATCATGAAATAGGTGATGACTTACCTTGACAGCAGCTTTAAAACAACTTCACCATTTACAGTCACTTGGTTTAAGTGTGCCGAGTTTAACACCAGGCAAGCTCAATTTGAATTCATGTGGGATAGATGGATTTTTGCGGCACAGTGCACAAAATGAGCTGAGCATGCTAGATGTCATGGTGGCACAGGGTAAATTGGAAACCAAACTTATGATTTAAGACCAGAGGGTGTTCACCAAATTTGGGGATTTCAATCAATCAATTTTCAATCAATTTTTTTTTTATATAGCGCCAAATCACAACAAACAGTTGCCCCAAGGCGCTTTATATTGTAAGGCAAGGCCATACAATAATGATGTAAAACCCCAACGGTCAAAACGACCCCCTGTGAGCAAGCACTTGGCTACAGTGGGAAGGAAAAACTCCCTTTTAACAGGAAGAAACCTCCAGCAGAACCAGGCTCAGGGAGGGGCAGTCTTCTGCTGGGACTGGTTGGGGCTGAGGGAGAGAACCAGGAAAAAGACATGCTGTGGAGGGGAGCAGAGATCGATCACTAATGATTAAATGCAGAGTGGTGCATACAGAGCAAAAAGAGAAAGAAACAGTGCATCATGGGAACCCCCCAGCAGTCTACGTCTATAGCAGCATAACTAAGGGATGGTTCAGGGTCACCTGATCCAGCCCTAACTATAAGCTTTAGCGAAAAGGAAAGTTTTAAGCCTAATCTTAAAAGTAGAGAGGGTGTCTGTCTCCCTGATCTGAATTGGGAGCTGGTTCCACAGGAGAGGAGCCTGAAAGCTGAAGGCTCTGCCTCCCATTCTACTCTTACAAACCCTAGGAACTACAAGTAAGCCTGCAGTCTGAGAGCGAAGCGCTCTATTGGGGTGATATGGTACTACGAGGTCCCTAAGATAAGATGGGACCTGATTATTCAAAACCTTATAAGTAAGAAGAAGAATTTTAAATTCTATTCTAGAATTAACAGGAAGCCAATGAAGAGAGGCCAATATGGGTGAGATATGCTCTCTCCTTCTAGTCCCGTCAGCACTCTAGCTGCAGCATTTTGAATTAACTGAAGGCTTTTTAGGGAACTTTTAGGACAACCTGATAATAATGAATTACAATAGTCCAGCCTAGAGGAAATAAATGCATGAATTAGTTTTTCAGCATCACTCTGAGACAAGACCTTTCTGATTTTAGAGATATTGCGTAAATGCAAAAAAGCAGTCCTACATATTTGTTTAATATGCGCTTTGAATGACATATCCTGATCAAAAATGACTCCAAGATTTCTCACAGTATTACTAGAGGTCAGGGTAATGCCATCCAGAGTAAGGATCTGGTTAGACACCATGTTTCTAAGATTTGTGGGGCCAAGTACAATAACTTCAGTTTTATCTGAGTTTAAAAGCAGGAAATTAGAGGTCATCCATGTCTTTATGTCTGTAAGACAATCCTGCAGTTTAGCTAATTGGTGTGTGTCCTCTGGCTTCATGGATAGATAAAGCTGGGTATCATCTGCGTAACAATGAAAATTTAAGCAATACTGTCTAATAATACTGCCTAAGGGAAGCATATATAAAGTGAATAAAATTGGTCCTAGCACAGAACCTTGTGGAACTCCATAATTAACTTTAGTCTGTGAAGAAGATTCCCCATTTACATGAACAAATTGTAATCTATTAGACAAATATGATTCAAACCACCGCAGCGCAGTGCCTTTAATACCTATGGCATGCTCTAATCTCTGTAATAAAATTTTATGGTCAACAGTATCAAAAGCAGCACTGAGGTCTAACAGAACAAGCACAGAGATGAGTCCACTGTCCGAGGCCATAAGAAGATCATTTGTAACCTTCACTAATGCTGTTTCTGTACTATGATGAATTCTAAAACCTGACTGAAACTCTTCAAATAGACCATTCCTCTGCAGATGATCAGTTAGCTGTTTTACAACTACCCTTTCAAGAATTTTTGAGAGAAAAGGAAGGTTGGAGATTGGCCTATAATTAGCTAAGATAGCTGGGTCAAGTGATGGCTTTTTAAGTAATGGTTTAATTACTGCCACCTTAAAAGCCTGTGGTACATAGCCAACTAACAAAGATAGATTGATCATATTTAAGATCGAAGCATTAAATAATGGTAGGGCTTCCTTGAGCAGCCTGGTAGGAATGGGGTCTAATAAACATGTTGATGGTTTGGATGAAGTAACTAATGAAAATAACTCAGACAGAACAATCGGAGAGAAAGAGTCTAACCAAATACCGACATCACTGAAAGCAGCCAAAGATAACGATACGTCTTTGGGATGGTTATGAGTAATTTTTTCTCTAATAGTTAAAATTTTGTTAGCAAAGAAAGTCATGAAGTCATTACTAGTTAAAGTTAATGGAATACTCAGCTCAATAGAGCTCTGACTCTTTGTCAGCCTGGCTACAGTGCTGAAAAGAAACCTGGGGTTGTTCTTATTTTCTTCAATTAGTGATGAGTAGAAAGATGTCCTAGCTTTACGGAGGGCTTTTTTATAGAGCAACAGACTCTTTTTCCAGGCTAAGTGAAGATCTTCTAAATTAGTGAGACGCCATTTCCTCTCCAACTTACGGGTTATCTGCTTTAAGCTACGAGTTTGAGAGTTATACCATGGAGTCAGACACTTCTGATTTAAAGCTCTCTTTTTCAGAGGAGCTACAGCATCCAAAGTTGTCTTCAATGAGGATGTAAAACTATTGACGAGATACTCTATCTCCCTTACAGAGTTTAGGTAGCTACTCTGCACTGTGTTGTTATATGGCATTAGAGAACATAAAGAAGGAATCATATCCTTAAACCTAGTTACAGCGCTTTCTGAAAGACTTCTAGTGTAATGAAACTTATTCCCTACTGCTGGGTAGTCCATCAGAGTAAATGTAAATGTTATTAAAAAATGATCAGACAGAAGGGAGTTTTCAGGGAATACTGTTAAGTCTTCTATTTCCATACCATAAGTCAGAACAAGATCTAAGATATGATTAAATTGGTGGGTGGACTCATTTACTTTTGAGCAAAGCCAATAGAGTCTAATAATAGATTAAATGCAGTGTTGAGGCTGTCATTCTCAGCATCTGTGTGGATGTTAAAATCGCCCACTATAATTATCTTATCTGAGCTAAGCACTAAGTCAGACAAAAGGTCTGAAAATTCACAGAGAAACTCACAGTAACGACCAGGTGGACGATAGATAATAACAAATAAAACTGGTTTTTGGGACTTCCAATTTGGATGGACAAGACTAAGAGACAAGCTTTCAAATGAATTAAAGCTCTGTCTGGGTTTTTGATTAATTAATAAGCTGGAATGGAAGATTGCTGCTAATCCACCGCCCCGGCCCGTGCTACGAGCGTTCTGACAGTTAGTGTGACTCGGGGGTGTTGACTCATTTAAACTAACATATTCATCCTGCTGTAACCAGGTTTCTGTTAGGCAGAATAAATCAATATGTTGATCAATTATTATATCATTTACCAACAGGGACTTAGAAGAGAGAGACCTAATGTTTAATAGACCACATTTAACTGTTTTAGTCTGTGGTGCAGTTGAAGGTGCTATATTATTTTTTCTTTTTGAATTTTTATGCTTAAATAGATTTTTGCTGGTTATTGGTGGTCTGGGAGCAGGCACCGTCTCTACGGGGATGGGGTAATGAGGGGATGGCAGGGGGAGAGAAGCTGCAGAGAGGTGTGTAAGACTACAACTCTGCTTCCTGGTCCCAACCCTGGATAGTCACGGTTTGGAGGATTTAAGAAAATTAGCCAGATTTCTAGAAATGAGAGCTGCTCCATCCAAAGTGGGATGGATGCCGTCTCTCCTAACAAGACCAGGTTTTCCCCAGAAGCTTTGCCAATTATCTATGAAGCCCACCTCATTTTTTGGACACCACTCAGACAGCCAGCAATTCAAGGAGAACATGCGGCTAAACATGTCACTCCCGGTCTGATTGGGGAGGGGCCCAGAGAAAACTACAGAGTCCGACATTGTTTTTGCAAAGTTACACACCGATTTAATGTTAATTTTAGTGACCTCCGATTGGCGTAACCGGGTGTCATTACTGCCGACGTGAATTACAATCTTACCAAATTTACGCTTAGCCTTAGCCAGCAGTTTCAAATTTCCTTCAATGTCGCCTGCTCTGGCCCCCGGAAGACAATTGAGACAGTTGCTGGTGTCGCTAACTTCACATTTCTCAAAACAGAGTCGCCAATAACCAGAGTTTGATCCTCGGCGGGTGTGTCGTCGAGTGGGGAAAAACGGTTAGAAATGTGAACGGGTTGGCGGTGTACACGGGGCTTCTGTTTAGGGCTACGCTTCCTCCTCACAGTCACCCAGTCAGCCTGCTTTCCCGGCTGCTCGGGATCTGCCAGGGGGGAACTAACGGCGGCTAAGCTACCTTGGTCTGCACCGACTACAGGGGCCTGGCTAGCTGTAGAATTTTCCACGGTGCGGAGCCGAGTCTCCAATTCGCCCAGCCTGGCCTCCAAAGCTACGAATAAGCTACACTTATTACAAGTACCATTACTGCTAAAGGAGGCCGAGGAATAACTAAACATTTCACACCCAGAGCAGAAAAGTGAGGGAGAGACAGGAGAAGCCGCCATGCTAAATCGGCTAAGAGCTAGTAGCTACGCTAAGCTAGCGGATTCCTAAAAACACGCAAAGTGAATAATGTGTAAATAATTTAGAGGTGATTCAGTAGAAGGAGTGCTTTAGTTAAGGCACGTAAAGATTACACTGGGAAACAAATCGTAATCTAGATAACTAGATCAATCTAACTGCGCAGATTAAACAGCTAACAGATAGAGAAAAACACCGCTGTGCTCCGGAACAGGAAGTGATACAATACCGCAGTGAGAGCCAACCACCAGTAGAGGCAAGCAAGGGATATTGCCTCTTTCTAGTCAAGATGTCTCCTCTTTCTCACATTTCCAATATGTCCAACAGCATCATAAACAGTGGCTTGACTTTACCACAGAAACGATGTTTCCCAAACTTTTGCTAGAACTGTATGCATGACAAACTTTACCAAAAGTGAGCAGTTCATAAAACACACTGTATATCCACTACTATAAGCAACAGTTTCACTGATGTATCCAACAGCAGCCTGTACTCAAGGTTCTTGACATGGAACATTATGTCCACCTGATGGACATAAGACAAGATAAGATGAATATGTGAGACTTTAACATGTATATACATCTATGAAAGAGAATTATTTTGGGATGTGTCTAAATTTTGAAATGCCAAAAATATATATAGGAACAGTTTGAGGCTAGTTCCAGGCTAAAAAAGAGATAAATTCAAAATCCTGAGCTCAAAGGTTAGACACTATTAGGTTAGACTAGACAGAACTTTATTGATCCCTTAGGAAGACTCCTTCAATCAATCAATCAATCAACTTTTTTTTTATATAGCGCCAAATCACAACAAACAGTTGCCCCAAGGCGCTGGGAAACTGAAGTTCCACCAGCATTGTGTAGCAGCACACAGGGTAAGAAGCACACAGAGTATCAAAAGTGGAAGTTAAAAGAAAAACAGTTTGCAAATATAATATATATAAACACAATATAAATATCAGACACCCTGATCAATACTGGTTTATTAGCTACAACTGTTCCTCTCATTCCCGACCTCTGTCTTCCTGTTGTTTTATGATGTCTGACAGGATGAGATTCTGCTGAAGGTTTTGGTCTAAGAGCTGTCTTAAAAGAGAGCTTTATTGATAATCAAGACTTTTCAGCAGTTTGGTCCAATCTCCTCAAAGGATCTTCATGATTGGTCCCACTGAGGTTGAGGCCCAGTTTCATTCTCAGAAATCAACAGTTAAGAAAGAGATGAATATTTGCATAATTTGAACCAACTACCTCACGTTGTGCTGTCATAATGATCAGAAGATCATGCAATCATGACATCCATTCCCTACTGTGTAGTATTTTCTCCCCAAATTGCAATCAGGAATCAGTATTTTTTTTGTGTATGAGTGTTTGTGTATGTGTCAGATGATGTGGCCTTTCATTGGTTTCATCAGTTTGCAGGGACATTGCTGCTACGCTCGTACATTGTGAAAGGCTTCGCGTTTCCCTGCACATTGTACCAATGAGATGACAAGGTCATGTCATGGTTCGGCATTATGAATAACATTTCTTGCTGCATTTTTCAAATGGCTTTGCAAATGTAAGAAGCTAAATTTAACAGTACATCAAACATTCAACTGTGAAACTGGAACCGATAAAAGTGGGACTTAGAGACCCTGACTGATCAGAACAGACTGATTTTGGCAGATTTCCGCGGAGGGAGACAGCCTCAATAATAAAACACAGGAGGCGATATTTTGGTTACCGGCATGGAGATTTGGACTTGTATGAATCACTGATCAACTCGACATCTGTGACTACTGATCATCTCAAGACACAAGCCAGAGACACCAAAGATATGGAAAGTTTCACAGAAAAAAAATGTCCTTCTTCACACTGTTCAATCTTCTGTTTAATGTCACGTCTCCTATGATCCTTCTCTTCAAAAATGTTAAGGGATTTTTTTTTCCTTTCTTGAACACTGTTGCTAATGTGTTCTCTCATAGGGTGGGTTTACTGTAGCATAGCTCCTTGAGATGAATGATGTGATTTCGTGCTGTAAAAGTAAAATTAAGTGATCCTTTGCCGTCTTTTCACAACTGACATTTGACCTTCTTCCACTAGTTTCTCCCAGACATATCACCCCAATTCTAGTGTCTGAACATTCTTAAAAATTAATAGTGTATTGCTTTTGGAAAAGGTCTAAAATATAAATGTAAAATGGCAATTATATCATTTATCACAGTTACAACCCCAAATCAGAAAAAGATGGGACAATAAGGAAAAAGCAAATTAAAAAAAAGTCCACAGTGTTTCTGCATTTACTCACTATAAATCCAAGATATTTCATGTTTTGTGTGCTCATATTCATTTAGTTTGTTAATATATTACAAGAGGAACTCAATCTGTTCTACACGATCTACAATCTTGGAACATCAGGTGAGGAGAACACTGAAGGCTGTAAACCCACGCAATGCAGCAGGACTAGATGGGAAAGGTGCTAAAGGCCTGTGCAGACCAGCTGTCAGGGGTCCTGACAAGGATCTTCAACACCTCCCTGGAATTGGTTACTGTTCCAGCCTGGCTAAAAGCGGTCATGATCATTCCCATCCCCAAGAAGTCAGTCATAACCTGTCTTAGGGCCCCTTCACACATAGTGCGAAGTTTGGTCGAAGTGCGCACGAAGCAGGAATTGTGTGCAACACATGTAAAATCGTCCCTGCCTCGAACGCCTCGCATACCTGTTACTACAACTATTTGCACACACCAGCGGCTGAAAGACAGAGTGTGCACTGCATGTGCGAGCCCATCGAGCCCTCTTGCAGCAAGTGTTAGCCAAATTCCAGGTGACATGCACAAACATCTAGCACTGCTCATTTGACACTTAGAAAATGTGTGGCCATTCTCACTCTTGGTATGACGAATGTCTGCAGACAATCAATGTCGTGCTGGCAGTGAAATTTGTCTGTGCCCCATGAGTGTGGCTTTGGTGTGTGCACTGAACTGACAGGAGGAGTATCTGCCCACTTAAGTGGCTGTGTAGATCTGTCATTCTGGACATCCCAGCTGAACAACAAGTAATTTGTTTGGACAGACATGGACTAACAACTGCCCACTGTGACACGCGTGTCTGTTTGATGTCATCACGTGGACATAAATAAAAACGTATATGGCTGTGGCGATATATGCTGTGGGCTGCAGCGTGCGCGCGCCCTCGCTACACCCCACTGATAGGCTGCCCCCAGGCTGAAACAGACAGTCAGATCATAACACACAGCGGGCAATCTGACTTTCACGTCACCCATGTGAGCTCTGTTCCACATGACGCGGTGTCAGTTCTGGCGTGCTGTCCACAAGACACACATGTTGGCCAGGACACACGTGTCGGGCAGGACACACACGCGGTTCGACTGGACATGCGCCAGCAGATGTGGACATGAGAAGAGTGAACTGCTTCTCATTCATGTTATTTCATGACTGTATGTCTGTGACCATGGGTCATCTACAGAGGAACACATCATATTTGTATTGCCCCTTGATAAGAGGGATTCAGTATAAAATGCTGTGTTGTTTTATGGTCTATGGTTTTTTTTTTTTAAATACATCCATCTCTTTGTTGATTTAAGGCATTTTCCCAGCATAAAGTTTCGGGTAGGCAATCAGTAAAGTGCAGGTATGAATCCCGTGGGTGGTACGTTTTGTTTTTTTTTTTATTCCACAGCAGCGGTGCGATGTGGTTCCACAAGTACCAGCTGGTTTTTATTTTTATTTATTCCACACCAGCGGCGCAATGTGGTGCACCTCGCGCTGTGTTCCTGCTCAAGAGACACCATTGCGTGCATGAATCCTCGCACCAGGATCGTGCACGCCTGCCCGTCTGTGCGTTGTTTCGTGGTGCACTAACTCGAACCATTTCATGCTGTTTCACCGTATTCAACCAAACTTCGCACTATGCGTGAAGGGGCCTTTAATGACTTCAGGCCGGTTGCACTAACTTCTGAAGTTATGAAGTGCTTCAAGCGTCTGGTCCTCCAGTACCTCAAGTCTGGTGATGTCATCACCACTGTCCCACTGTCGCCAAGTGCTTGCTCACAGGGGGTCGTTTTGACTGTTGGGGTTTTTACGTAATTATTGTATGGCCTTGCCTTACAATATAAAGCGCCTTGGGGCAACTGTTTGTTGTGATTTGGCGCAATATAAATAAAATTGATTGATTGATTGATCACCACTGCCCTGCACACCATCCTGAGCCACCTGGAGAAACTTGGAACCTACGTCAGGATGCTTTTTGTGGAATATAGCTTGGCTTTTAATACCCTCCTGCCGGACCTCTTAGTCAAAACGTTGACTGACCTGGACTGTCCCCCTTTACCTGTGACTGGATAAAGGACTTCCTGACAGCATCCACAAACAGTAAAATTAGGACCCCTCTGTTTCTCCACCGTGACACTTAGCACAGGCTCTCCCCAGGGCTGTGTGCCGAGCCCCTTCCTGTATGCCCTAACATATGACTGGGTCCCCTCCCACTCAAACATCATTGTCAAATTTGCTGATGACACAACAGTGGTAGGCCTGATCACTGGGGGAGATAAAACAGCATACAGGGGTCCAGAGGCTCGAGTCAAGTTGTTCCACAAACAACCTCATGCTGAACACCATCAAAACCAAGGAGATGGTCACAGACTTCATGAGGGAGGGAGGAAACCACACCCCACATCAGATCAGCTGCTCCTATGTGGAGAGGGTCTCCTCTTTCAGGTTCCTGGTGGTGCACCTTTCCAACAACCTAAAGGCACAGTGGCTTAGTGGTTAGCACTGATGCCTCACACCAAGAAGGTTATGGGATTGATTCTTGGCCTTTCTGTGTGGAGTTTGCATGTTCTGTCCATGTCTGCGTGGGTTTCCTCTGGTTCTCCGGTTTCCTCTGACAATCAAAAACATGGTTATTTAGGATCTGCTCCTTTCTCTGCCCCTGACCAAGGCAGCATCGACATTTGGAGTTGGTCCCCGGGTGCCGGACTGTGGCTGCCCACTGCTCCTAGTGGTTGGACTGTGTCTAACTGTAATTAGGATGGGTTAAATGCAGAGGACAAGTTTTGTTGTATGTATATATGTGTAATGACAAAAGAGGCTCTATTCTATATTCTATAACATGGTCCACCAACACGTTGGCAGTGGTCAAAAAAGATCAGTGGTGGCTACACTTTTTAAGACTGCTGAGGAAGTGTCACCTGGAGGCTGGCCTGTTCTACCAAACCACAATCGAAGCATCTTGTACTGCATCATGGTGTGGTTTGCAAGCTGCACTGCTGGGGACAGACGAGCGTTACAGCAAGTAAACAAAGCACCCCAGAAAATCATCGGCTGCCCCTGCCCTCCCTGGAAGACACTGCCACCTCCCGTGGTCTCAGCAGAGCACAGAAAATCTGCTCAGATCAGTTGCACCCGGGCCAGGGTCTCTCCTGCCTCCTACCCTCTAGCAAAAGATTCTATTCTATTTTATTTATTTTATTCTAGAAGTGTCTTATTCTTGTACTGAAGGGGAGATGCTTTCTCTAATTTCACTGTATGCCCAGTTTTACAATGACAATAAACAGCTATTCTATTCTATTCCTGCATTTCCTGCATAGGGACGGGAGTTGAAAATTAGCAGTAGCTATACTGCTGGGGGATCCCTGTCAAATAAATAAAGATAAAGATTTAAAGCCTGCAGCAAATTAAAAAAAATAGTTGGGACAGAGGGCAGTTTAGAGCTAGTAATGAGGTCAAAAAGAATAAATGAATAATAATGTTATTTCAAACAAATGATGTCAACAGGTTGTCAAGAGGCTGCGTCTTTGAGAAGGAAAGATGGACAAATGACCTTGTTTGTGAGAAAAAATTTGAAATGTTTAAAAACAGTGTTCCTCAAAGAAACATAGCAAGGAATTCACATATTTCTCCCTCTACATTGTGATTTAAAGAATCTGGAGGAATTTCATTGCATAAAGCGTACAAGACTAAGCTGGAACAACTGTGATCGCTGATCCCTCTGACCGCACTGCATCAACAGTCATCATTCATCAATAGCTGATATAACTACATGGGCAAGAGATTACTTTGGGAAACCTTTAGAAAAGATTACAGTATGTAGTTACACTCACAAATGGCACTTGAAATTTTACTTGGTCAAGGAGGGGAACACATGTTGACCTCTTCCAGAAGCGCTGTTGGTTTCTATGGGTTTGTAGGCATCTGGGTTGAACAACTACACATCACACAGTGGAAACGTGTATTGCTGTCAAAAGCAACATTGCAGATCAAAAATCCATGCAGTTGTGCTATAGACCAAAGACAAACGGGTAGTGTCTTGACCAGTGGTGTCCAAAGTATTCCAGAAAGGGCCGAGAGAGTACGGGTTTTCCTTGCAGCCATTGACTCCAGCAGGCCCTTTCTGGAATACTTTGGACACCACTGGTCTAGACTGTTATCAACAAGTCCAAATGCCAGGGTCTGTCATGGCTTGGGGTTGTGTCATTGCCCATTTTCCATCCTGTCCCAAGGTTTTCTGATTTGGGGTTATATTTCTGGAACAGATGACCATCCAACAAAACTTATTCAATTCTTGTGACAGCACAGTGAAATGATATACAGGATTAGTGTTATGTGTCGGACACAGCTCGGAGAACCGACCAGCGTTTGAAGGACCCAGTATGAAATAAGCAGAGCACGGTACAAAGGCTAACTGAATTTAATACATAACAGTGATACAAAAAATAACAAAAGAAAGTGCGGTCTGGCGTGGTGCGCTCCCAGCAGCGCTAATGGTCCGGAGCCAGAAGCTGTTCGGACCCAAGGACCCCGCTGACACCCCCCAGGTGGCCGCAACAAACCGAGTCTGTGAAAGAAGGAACCATTATGTGAGTCCACACTCTACACACAGAGAGAACACTTAAAGGTGTACAAACAGCAAACACTTCCTGGCTTGATTACTAATCAGCTTCCCAACCTGCAGGCATGGAACATCCAGTTCACAAAACTCCACTGCAGTGGAAGCCGATACATGACTAACATACAGCTCAATATAATAAAGGTGTGAGGGACACCACATTTACTGACTGTATAAATGTTAGTCACAAAATCTAACGTACCTCAGGAAGTGTGCTGACGAGCGTGAGACCTCACCCCCTCCTCTTTCACAGACCGTGCATCAAACCCTGGACGTTCTCTGCATCCACTGATGATGAGATGGCTCCCGAGACGACGATCTCACCCGTCTGGTCACAAGGTCGAGTCTCTGGCAAATACACACTGTATACTCCAGTCTTAAATGCCACCATGTTCCAATCCATATAGATGCACCTCAGCTGTGAGTCCTGACGAGCCGCAGGTGATCAGGGTGAGGTCCTGATAACCTCAGCAACACAGCCACTCAGTCCCAAATGCAAGCCACCTGGAAGGAAAACCAAAAGACAGAAACAAAAAGGCAGCCAGGCCCCCCAAGCCATACAACAATTAGAGCTCGATACTAACTAGAAGTAGACACCATGCCGGTGCTCGGGCAGAAAACTCTGGCGGTAAGTACACATGCACACAGTCGCCCCTGCCCTGCACTCAACTCCCACCATTTCCACAAACATCACATACCCAGAAGGAAGGTTACTGTCACTGATTGCGCGCAACATCAAGGGCTCATATCAGCAACCAAATCTATTACAGAAGAAGCTCGCATGAGGAGAGAACGCCGACTTGTGCGTGCACATGAGAAAAAGTGTGTGAATGCACGACATACATTTGTACCTGAACATGGATGGTGTCTGCCAGTCTCCTGATGATGACCGTGTGCCGTTGTCCATCAGCCACGTTCCTTACATTGCTCACCGACACCTCCGTGTCCCTCCCACTGTGCAACTTGTACCGCACTTCAAGCTCATCTTTACAAACACAAATAAACACAAGACAGTCTTATATAAGGGAAGTCTATAATCTATAAAAATGCATGTTATTCATTGAAAAGTGCAGACTTTTATAAAGACTGTGAGGAGGGGCTCATGCTACAATTCCAAACATATTATTATCCCTGGCAACACTGGGAATTATTGCATGCTACAGTATAATGCAGCCATTCCCGAAATTAAAAAGGCACAACGTACCAAAGCACTTTAACATGCTTTTTTAAAGAATTGCAAGATGGGGCATTTAAGAGTTTGCAGAGATAAGCCTGTTAATGATGACATTTCCAGCTTTCTTTCTATGCTCCATTGTGGTTGATAATTGATGATGTCACCATTACAAAGGGAAGCTCCAGTTGGAACCTTAATAAAAGATGTGTGTTTCAGCAGCTTTGCAGCTTTCTGACAATGAATAATGGCAAATCCGATCATGCTAACAGTACTGGAATTGCTCCCTGTAAACTGGAGCTATGCAGAGCCAAGCAAGTGATAAAAATAGGGAAGTAAGACCACCCACTGTAAAAAGGATTTATCCATTAATAGTAACTGCTCCAAACATTTGCTTTGAACCTGTCACAGTGCGTAACAATTAGCCTGACTGCGAGGAAGAGGATGGCAGAAGAGGATGACAGGCTGAAGATAGAGGACAGAAACGCTGCATTTGAAATGAGGCAACTGCAGGAAGGACGAAATGAGAGGCGAGGTAGTTTGCCCAATCTTGTCAAAACAAAAGACAGATGAAATAAAAGCCTCCTCACCATGTTTGTTGATGAGCACTGCCAGGTACTCTCTGTAGAAGGAGCTGACATAAAGCAACAGAGCGGGTATCCGATTGGTCCTGAAGCTCAGGGAAATGTTCTCGCCTCTCAGTGTGGTATCAGAGATGGCGGAAGGAGAGGGGGCACTGCTGTTTCTGCTCAGCTCAGGAGACTCCTTGATGATGTACGTGATGGATGTTGCTGGTGTAAAAGTGGCTGAGACCTCTGGAAGTTAAGAAGTAATTGGTGGACATTAGTGTTGGAGCAAACTGGTGAAGTTGTTTCGACTACAGCTGTGGGCTTCACCTTTATTGCATTTTACTGCATCTGTTTGACAAACTGTTAAACCCAGTTGACACTTTTACAGATATGCATGCCAGAAGGTCATTGTTTGAAACCTTGTCCATGCCTTGGAAAACCTTAGAGAATGCAGGAGGGTGTCTGTGATGAACTGGGATATTCTGTCACTGTGCTGTGGTCTTGTTTTACCTGTGGCTGAAAATATGACACATAACATACTTTGGTCATCCCTTGCATTTCCGTGGAGCCTGTAATGTTGTTGTACATGCTATGATATCACCGAGATTTTCCACAATCACCAACGTTGTGGTAAAGTTAGATGACACACATCACATGGCACAAATCCAGGGAGTTATGCATCAAAAACCACATCCTAGATTGCTTTCGTGGGCAACCTTCATCTTCACACATCGGTCGGTCAACATTTTAGACAGTGACATTCTGAGATGTACGAGGTTTGTCAATAAAGCAACGGTCCTTTTTATTTTTTTCAAAAACTATATGGATTTCATTCATATGTTTTTACGTCAGACATGCTTGAACCCTCGTGCGCATGCGTGAGTTTTTCCACGCCTGTCGGTGATGTCATTCGCCTGTGAGCACTCCTTGTGGGAGGAGTCGTCCACCCCTCGTCGGAATTCCTTTGTCTGAGAAGTTGCTGAGAGACTGGAGCGTTGTTTGATCAAAATTTTTTCTAAACCTGTGAGACACATCGAAGTGGACACGGTTCGAAAAATAGAGCCTGAAATGTGGAGGTTTTCAGCTTGAACAGGCTGATGACGCTGCCTGAGAGCGCTGAGCGACGTCTCGCACCGTGAAAAGTCCTTAAAGCGACAGAATCACCTCAAAATCTCTCATCAGCCATTAAAATTTTCACTGAAAACCAGCTTAATTTTTCGAACCGTGTCCACTTCGATGTGTCTCACAGGTTTAGAAAAAATTTTGATCAAACAACGCGCCAGTCTCTCAGCAACTTCTCAGACAAAGGAATTCCGACGAGGGGCTGGACGACTCCTCCCACAAGGAGTGCTCACAGGCGAATGACGTCACCGACAGGCGTGGAAAAAGTCACGCATGCGCACGAGGGTTCAAGCATGTCTGACGTAAAAACATATGAATGAAATCCATATAGTTTTTGAAAAAAATAAAAAGGACTGTTACTTTATTGACAGCCCTCGTATATCCATGCAAGTGACAACAGGGCTTTAAAGATTAAGTTGATATCCTTGTCCCATATGTGGGTTTAAGAAACAAGTGCATCATCCCTCTCACAGAATCTACACTGTTTAATTATTTGTTACACTTTGCTAATTGCTACTTAACTGCCTGCTCTGTCTGAGCAACATAAAACCGAATATTTAATTTGCTTTGCACCAATCTGTGAAACATCAGATCTGAAAATTTTAGATGCATTGGATCTTTCCAGAAACTATGTTCTGTATATACAAGATCAGAGCTGTTTAACTGAAGCAAAAGGCAAACTGAGATTTGGACACAACAGCAAATTATGGCAGGTTTCTGATGGTTTAGTACTGTGTTTTTCTTGAGTCTTGTCAAATGGAAATAGAAAGTAGCAGGGAGGCAAAGATGAACAAACAATAGCCCAGGGAGGCAGAAGAGATGAAGAAATGCACTTGTGAATTATAGGATTTAATACCACGGTAAAAAAGAAAATTCTCTCTAGCCTTGACTAAATTGTTCTGCTAATGTAAATAGCACATACAAATAATGGCGGTTTATAAGTGCAGTGCAGCTTCGCTGAATGGAATATTCCATCTTTCAACTCCAGCAAAAATACTTACCAGTGCATGAATGGAAAACAATCATTATTTGTTATATATGACACCTACATAAATAGATCACTGTCAAGGCAAGGTCCACATGCTAGATTCCTCACATCATATACGCATTAATTACAAAAAGGTACTGGAGAACTGGAAACAAATTGCATGAAAATGATGTCAATCACACAGTGGACTATTTTTCTATACAATGGGACAAATAATCAATGCTGTGTGAAATACAAGCCACCAATCACATGACAAGGTTCTGTTCAGGTGCTATATAAATATGTTTATGTAGACCACTGTGCTGGAGTTCTGACACTGAAGCAGCAAACTGAAAAGAAGAAACTGGAAACTCTGGCATTTGCAATAGAATACTGCATAAAGATCAAGTTGCATAAAGCAAAAAAAGGTCTTGTGGTGTTACTTAGCTTGTTTTTTGCAAAAACACTGATTCAATAGCTCCGTGGATCTACACAAGAAGGATGAATGTCCTTCCAAATTAAATTCTCTCATTTGGGGCCTGATTTACAAAGAGCATTCATGTGCAAACAATGTGCACAAACACCCGCAAAATGCATGCTGATTTATTACTAGTGCACACTGAGGATAGCATCTATCCAATGTGCAAAAGAGCACACATTGCCCATTTTGCATTCTAGCATATAGATGTACAATCTGGGGTGTGTCCACCAGAATGCACAATATTTAGGGGGTTGAACTTGGAATTAGGTGAGGTTTGCGCATGCAGCATGATTAGTCAAGGCTTAAAATAATTTCATGGTCTGAAATTGCATCTGTAATTTAGTATGCTTGAAACCTTGGTACTAACTGAGCCCGTGTTGTGCAGCCACTGCAGACATGTACCAATTTGATTCAGAATCATTCCCCTTCAGCTGTTTGGGTATGTATTTCTTTATTTTCACTCAGTAACCATCTTTAACATTTCTTTAGCAGCCACGGCCACCTACATATAACACAAAGTATTCTCATTCTATATCACATCTCTTTAGATTATGTGACATTGAAGAGAATAACACTGGAATGACTGTGCTGTCGTGGGAACATGCAGTTGAAGATCATTACCTGAACCATTCTCAAGATACATTCATTTTTGATTTGGTAAATGTTCATTAAATGACATTTTCAGTGTACTTGTTTTCTTGTGTGCATAGCTACAAGTGGCTCATTGAATTTCCTTTTGTTGTTACAGTCATTAACACATGCAACATCCTCATTTACATACTGCTATCTGTCACATTACCACCCGCTGTGATTTGCACAATTATTCTGAGTAAATTAACCATAAAAGTTTCTCCACCACAACACACAAAAGTTTTCAAAGTCCACACAACTGAGCATATGGGATCTTAGTAATTGAGGCCTTTTATGTTTTGGTCATGATGGCGGAGACGGTATGTACGACATGGTGTATGTGTTATATGCACTCCATTTAGGAGTTAGTAGTTAAGAGGTTTTGTCATCACCTCTGTTTGTTTTCTACCTTTTTTGTAGAGCAGAATAGGTCAAAAAGATAAGCTGAATTCATTGACATTTGGTGGACAGGCAGGTGTTGAGCCAAATAAGAGTCAATCAGATTAGGCAGATGATGATTTTTTTTAAACAAATATTTTTACGTCCAACCAAGGATGTAATAAAATCATTCACGTTTATTTATTTGTCTGTCTGGCTGTTTATTAGCAGGATTACATCAAAACTGCTGAACGGATTTTGACGAAATTTTCACCACAGATAGATATTAGGGCATAAAGACTCCACTGAATTTTAGTGGTGATCCGGATCCAGATACAGATTCTGGATTAAGATTTCCCTTTATATAGGCTTTGAAGGATTTCTTCAAAACTACTTCACAGATTCTCCCCACATTTGTACCGCAGATAGATATTAGGTCATGGAAGACTCCACTGAATTTTGGAGTTGATCCAGATCCAGAGCCGGATCCAGATTCTCTATCAAGATTCACTTTATATAGCCTTTGAAGGATTACATCAAAACTGCTTCACGGATTCTCACCAAATTTTCAACGCAGATAGATATTAGGCCATGGAAGACTCCAATAAATTTTGGAGGGGATATGGAGCCGAATCCAGATTCTGGATCAGCATTCACTTTGTATACGCTTTGAAGGATTATATGTCAAAACTACCACACGGATTCTCACCAAATTTCCACTAGAGATAGATATTAGGGGATGGAAGACTCCACTGATTTTTGGAGGTTATCCGCATCCGAATCAGTGGACATCAGAAATCTCTTGTTACTCTTGTTTTTAAATGTTTCCCGTTAAATTGTGCTTTCAAAAAAATCACTTCAACTTGACTAAGGACAGAAAAATAGAGGATACCAGCAATAGTAGTTATTAGTTGGACAGTTTGTTTTTAAATGCAAACTTCAGCATATAAAAAGTAATAATAAATAACCCTGCAGAGCATTTTTAACACTTACAGTCAGTTAACAGCTGATTCAGAAATGCTGCAGCCATTAGAAATGGAAAATGTAAGAAAATGGCATCTACTTCACCTAAACACATTTGTGTATGATTCGTCTCTCATAGTGTTTTCCTTGCTGGTTTTCCTCATGGATTAAGTGGAAGTTAATGTAATGGGGGGGGGGTTGCAACCCAGTCCTCAGTATGTAATGACACGAAGCCCGCTGTGTGTATTTGAGTGACTGTACCTTCATGACAAAACGCTCCAGTGTATGCGGACAGGCTGCAGTCACAGGAGAAGCCATTCGCTCTCTCTGCACAGATGCCCTGATTCTGGCAGAGCGAGCCGTAGCTGCTACAGTGGCCCGGGCATCCAGGTCGCACCCCAGGGGTGATCTTTGCTCTCTCTTCCAGATCCTGAGTGATGCCGTTCAGCTGCAGGGAACGGATGCAACCCAGAAAGCCCTTCTGCCTGGATGCTGTGCCTCCTACAAAAAAAATAAATAAATAAAAAACAAATTGACACAACATAATATGGCAGTGCCAGCTCTCATGCACCGTAAGTCTATAATTGATCTTTTCTTTATGCAGCGGCAGACTGTAATTGAAAAGCCATGTTGCTACTGCACCAAAAAATGGCCACATCTGGCCTGCAGGGCACACTGATTGTGACACAGTGTGGCGATGTGCTGGCTGCTGATTTGCTAACTGTGAGGCTGCCGAGCCATCTGGAAGAGTAAATGATTGCTTTTCCTTAAAATGCAAGCACATAAATGTCATCCTCCTTTCACCCAACAATTAATGTTCTGCTGTGCAACCTCAAACTGTTCAGAGCAAATCTGAGGAAATTACTTTTCTTTGAATTCTAAAATGACAGCTTTTAAAAAAATGTTGCATAATAGCCAGTATTATTTGTTATTGTCCTGTCAAATGTACAGGCATAGAAGGTTTTCATATACTGCTAAATCACTGCACTGTTCTGCAAAACGAGTTATAAAACAGACCATATAGTAAGTGCACAAAGTGTGAAATTATTCTCTCAATAAGCAGATATAGAATGCTTTGAGTGCTTGAAATACATGCACTTCTATATTCTGATCAGTGTTTTACAGACAAAAGCTGGAATGTAGAGATTCATAACTCTCAAAGAAACTCTCAAAGAAATCAGCAATCAGTGCAATTGGTGCTAAAAGGCCAACGACTGATTCCGGAGAAGCACCACCACTGACTGAGGGAGCAAAGCAAACAGAGACAGACTTAAACTAGAAGCACTCAGAGAGTGCAAACCTCCGCCAAGGCCATGGGGTCACTGACGCCATAACATCTACACGCCGTGGAATCATTGAACCTAAAAAAGTCTAACAATATTATTGTGTAATATTAATGTGTCTTAATGCTAACTTTTAACATTGAAAATGCCATAGACATGCTAATGCGTTAGCATCGGGATCCGGATCGTGATCCGGATCACCACTAAAATTTAATCACTTGTTCCTCTTGTCATTTCCAACCACTCCACAAAATTTCAACAAAAATAAATTTAAGAAATATTACAATTTGAAAACAAATGCACCCGAACGTGATGACAGCTCCAACTGCTTAATGCTAACTTTTAACATTGAAAATGCCATAGACATGCTAACGCGTTAGCATTGGGATCCAGATCATGATCCGGATCACCACTAAAATTTAATCACTTGTTCCTCTTGTCATTTCCAATCACTCTGTTGTGGCTGGCGTGCCTGGCTGGCTTTTGTTTGTCCTCTGTTTCTGTCTTTTGGTTTTCCTTCCAGGTGGTGCGCATTTGGGATTGAGTGGCTGTGTGGCTGAGATATCAGGACCTCACCCTGATCACCTGCGGCTCGTCAAAGAGGAGGGGTGTTGTGTGGGCCGCTGAAGAGGAGGTACTGCTGGCCCACCACCACCAGAGGGCGCCCTGCCTGGAGTGCGGGCTCCAGGCACCAGAGGGCGCTGCCGCCTCACAGGAGCAGCCGGGGTGACAGCTGTCACTTATCACCGACGACAGCTGTCATCAATCACCAGATCTACAGAGGTATATCAGCAAGACGGCATCTCCACCTCATTGCCGAGATATCGCTCTACTAAGGAGGTAATATTCTCAGCTGACTGTGTTTGTTGACAGGAATATCTGTTACTTGTGTGAGTTACAGTATTCATTCTGTTCCTTTTTTCGACGAGAGGTGGAGGTGGTTTCCCACCATACGTGTTGCTGGGTGCACACGCACCCACTTCTAACTGTGTTTGCTCCTCGCCAGCAGTACCAGATCCAACACGCGGAGGCAGTGGTCACCTGGGAGTTCGGGACTTGGCGGCTCCAGTATTCCCGGAGTTCGGTGGCGGAGGAAATCGTGTGGTTCCGGTTCGACTTCGGACCAATGTCTCCTATCTTCAAGCCTGCCCACATGACATCTTGTATTTGACTTCATTCACTATTGTAATCGGTTGTTGTTGTGCATTTTCACAACAGTAAGTATTTGGCTTTATCCATTGTCCGTTCATTTGCGCCCCCTGTTGTGGGTCCGTGCTCCTACACTTTCCCAACAGGATATCTCGGCCAATGTCATGGATCCCGAGGGGCGTCAACCGGCTGTTGAACGGCCAATGGAAGAACAGGGCGCACAGGCGTCCGCAGGAGGAATGATCGGTGAGTTGCAGCGAATCCTCACCGCTTTCACGGCTCGGATGGATTTAATGACCGAGCAGAACGTCCTCCTTAACCGCAGGGTGGAGGCTCTCGCCGCACAGGTGGAAGCGCGCCCTCAGGGCGGTGCTGCGGCTCTCCCTCCTGTCGACCCTGTGCGTAACAGTGACATTCCACAGGTCGTTCAACGACCCCTCCCACCATCCCCGGAAGCATACATAAGCCCGCCAGAGCCATACGACGGTTGTGTGGAGATGTGCGCTGATTTCCTTATGCAGTGTTCGCTCGTCTTTGCACAACGTCCCGTTATGTACGTGACTGATGCTAGTAAAGTAGCTTATGTCATAAATTTGCTTCGTGGTGAGGCACGCACTTGGGCTACAGCGCTCTGGGAGCAGAATTCACGGCTCCTTCAGGTGTATGATGGGTTTGTGAGGGAGTTCAGAACAGTGTTCAATCACCCAAATAGAGGTGAGACCGCTTCAGCCGTGCTGCTGTCAATGAGACAGGGGCGCCGGAGTGCAGCTGCCTATGCAGTCGACTTCCGCATCGCGGCTGCAAGGTCCGGCTGGAATAGCACTGCCCTCCGCGCCGCCTTTGTAAACGGACCGTCACTGGTTCTAAAGGAGCACCTGGTGGCTAAGGACGAACCGCGGGATTTAGATGGGCTTATCGATCTCGTCATACGATTAGACAATCGGTTAGAAGAACGCCGTCGGGAACGAGACGAAGGGCATGGCCGGGCACGCGTCGTTCCTCTCCTTTCCGGTTCCGACCGCGTTCCGCCCTCCCCACGCTCCACGGCCCCTGCGCTCCATGTGGTGACAGCTCCCCCTGCTGACGAAGCTATGGACACGAGCAGGGCCACATTTAGGGCACCAGATAGACAGAGGAGGCTGGCCCGCGGAGCGTGTTTTGTTTGTGGCTCGATAGAGCATCAGGTAAGAGACTGCCCCGAGCGGTTAAACGCCAACGCCCGCCCCTAGAAACTGGGGTGGGCCGAGACATTCACGTGGGACACACCCACATTGCCACACGACTCCCAGTTACAATCCTTTATGAGGATTTAACCGTGAAGGCCCCAGCACTGGTGGACACGGGCTCTGAAGGGAATCTGTTAGACAGCAGATGGGCCAGGGAGATAGGGCTCCCTCTGGTGGCTCTTACCTCGCCTGTGCAGGTACAGGCACTAGATGGCTCCCTCCTCCCTCCAATCACACACAGGACACCACCAGTAACTCTGGTGGTGTCAGGAAATCACCGGGAGGAGATTGAGTTTTTTGTGACTCCAACTACCTCCCGTGTGATTTTAGGGTTCCCTTGGATGTTAAAACACAATCCCCGGATCGATTGGCCGTCCGGGGTAGTGGTTCAGTGGAGCGAGACCTGCCATCGGGTATGTTTAGGTTCCTCGGTTCCTCCCGGTTGCCAGGCTAAGGAGGAGGTCAGAGTCCCACCCAATCTAGGGACGGTGCCGGTGGAGTACCACGACCTTGTGGATGTGTTCAGCAAGGATCTGGCGCTCACCCTTCCCCCCCACCGTCCGTACGATTGTGCCATTGATTTGGTTCCAGGCGGTGAGTTCCCGTCCAGCAGGCTGTACAACCTCTCACGGCCTGAGCGCGAATCAATGGAGACCTACATCCGGGACTCTTTAGCCGCCGGGTTGATCTGGAATTCCACCTCCCCAATGGGTGCAGGTTTCTTTTTTGTGGGTAAAAAAGATGGCGGACTTCGTCCATGCATTGATTACAGGGGACTGAACGAAATCACGGTTCGTAATCGATACCCGTTGCCCCTGTTGGATTCGGTGTTCACGCCCCTGCATGGAGCCCGAATATTCACCAAACTGGATCTTAGAAATGCGTATCACCTGGTTCGGATCCGGAAGGGAGACGAGTGGAAGACGGCATTTAACACCCCCTTAGGTCACTTTGAGTACCTGGTCATGCCGTTCGGTCTTACAAACGCCCCCGCGACGTTCCAAGCTTTGGTTAATGATGTCTTGCGGGACTTCCTGCACCGATTCGTCTTCGTGTATCTACACGATATACTCATCTTTTCTCCAGATCCTGAGACCCATGTCCGACATGTACGTCAGGTCCTGCAGCGGTTGTTGGAGAACAGGCTGTTTGTGAAGGGCGAGAAGTGTGAGTTCCACCGCACATCTTTGTCCTTCCTGGGATTTATCATCTCCTCCAACTCCGTCGCTCCTGATCCGGCCAAGGTTGCGGCGGTGAGAGACTGGCCCCAACCCACAAGCCGTAGGAAGCTGCAACAGTTCCTCGGCTTTGGTAATTTCTACAGGAGGTTCATTAAGGGCTACAGTCAGGTAGTTAGCCCCCTGACAGCCCTGACCTCACCAAAAGTCCCCTTCACCTGGTCGGATCGTTGCGATGCCGCGTTCAAGGAGTTGAAACGGCGCTTCTCGTCTGCACCCGTTCTGGTGCAGCCCGATCCTAGCCGCCAGTTAGTGGTTGAAGTGGACGCCTCGGACTCAGGGATAGGAGCTGTGCTGTCCCAGAGTGGGAAGACCGATAAGGTCCTTCACCCGTGTGCCTATTTTTCCCGCAGGTTAACCCCAGCCGAACGGAACTATGACGTCGGCAATCGAGAACTCCTTGCGGTGAAAGAGGCTCTAGAAGAGTGGAGACATCTGTTGGAGGGAACGTCCGTGCCATTCACGGTTTTCACTGACCACCGGAACCTGGAGTATATCAGGACCGCCAAGCGGCTGAATCCCAGGCAAGCCCGCTGGTCACTGTTCTTCGGCCGTTTCACCTACCGTCCCGGGACCAAAAACCAGAGGTCGGATGCTTTGTCCTGGGTACATGAAGACGAAGTCAAAACGGAATTGTCGGATCCACCGGAACCCATCATCCCAGAGTCCACTATCGTGGCCACCCTCACCTGGGACGTAGAGAGAACCGTCCGGGAGGCCCTGGCACGAAGCCCGGACCCCGGAACTGGACCGAAGAATAGACTTTACGTCCCACCAGAAGCTAGGGCTGCAGTCCTGGACTTCTGTCATGGCTCTAAGCTCTCTTGTCATCCAGGGGTGCGAAGAACCGTGGCAGTTGTCCAGCAGCGCTTCTGGAGGGCGTCCCTAGAGGCCGACGTCCGGGAGTATATCCAGGCCTGTACCACCTGCGCCAGGGGCAAGGCCGACCATCACAAGGCTTCGGGATTGTTACAGCCGCTGCCCGTGCCTCATCGCCCCTGGTCCCACATCGGCCTGGATTTTGTCACGGGCCTCCCGCCGTCCCAGGGCAACACCACCATTCTCACGATAGTGGACCGATTCTCCAAGGCGGCCCACTTCGTGGCCCTCCCGAAGCTCCCAACAGCCCAGGAGACAGCGGACCTCCTGGTCCACCACGTCGCCCGGCTGCATGGGATTCCAACAGACATTGTCTCCGATCGCGGTCCCCAGTTCTCCTCGCACGTCTGGAGGAGCTTCTGCCGGGAACTGGGGGCCACGGTCAGTCTCTCATCCGGGTATCATCCCCAGACCAACGGGCAAGCAGAACGGGCCAATCAAGAGATGGAGCAGACCCTGCGTTGCATGACAGCCGCGCACCCGGCGGCCTGGAGTACCCATCTGGCCTGGATTGAGTATGCCCACAACAGCCAAGTGTCGTCCGCCACTGGCCTCTCCCCTTTTGAGGTGTGTCTGGGGTATCAGCCCCCGTTGTTCCCGGTGGTTGAGGGAGAGGTCGGTGTGCCCTCGGTCCAGGCCCACCTGCGGAAGTGCCGTCGGGTGTGGCGTGCCGCCCGTTCTGCTTTGCTGAGGGCCCGGATGAGGACAAAGGCCCATGCAGACCGGCGGCGGACCCCAGCTCCTACATATCGTCCTGGGCAGGAAGTGTGGTTGTCAACCAAGGACATTCCACTGCAAGTGGCCTCCCCAAAATTACAGGAACGGTACATAGGTCCATTTAAGATTCTCAAGGTCATCAGTCCCGCCGCAGTGAGGCTTCAGCTTCCGGCCTCACTGCGGATCCATCCCGTGTTCCACGTGTCCAGGATTAAACCGCATCACACCTCACCCCTCTGCACTCTGGGTCCGACACCACCTCCTGCCCGGATCATCGATGGCGAGCCGGCTTGGACAGTGCGCCGGCTTTTGGATGTCCGACGGATGGGCCGGGGCTTCCAGTATTTGGTGGACTGGGAGGGGTACGGCCCCGAAGAACGCTCCTGGGTGAAGAAGAGCTTCATCCTGGACCTGGCCCTCCTGGCCGACTTCTACCGCCGCCACCCGGACAAGCCCGGTCGGGCGCCAGGAGGCGCCCGTTGAGGGGGGGGTCCTGTTGTGTGGGCCGCTGAAGAGGAGGTACTGCTGGCCCACCACCACCAGAGGGCGCCCTGCCTGGAGTGCGGGCTCCAGGCACCAGAGGGCGCTGCCGCCTCACAGGAGCAGCCAGGGTGACAGCTGTCACTTATCACCGACGACAGCTGTCATCAATCACCAGATCTACAGAGGTATATCAGCAAGACGGCATCTCCACCTCATTGCCGAGATATCGCTCTACTAAGGAGGTAATATTCTCAGCTGACTGTGTTTGTTGACAGGAATATCTGTTACTTGTGTGAGTTGGACAGTATTCATTCTGTTCCTTTTTTCGACGAGAGGTGGAGGTGGTTTCCCACCATACGTGTTGCTGGGTGCACACGCACCCACTTCTAACTGTGTTTGCTCCTCGCCAGCAGTACCAGATCCGACACGCGGAGGCAGTGGTCACCTGGGAGTTCGGGACTTGGCGGCTCCAGTATTCCCGGGGTTCGGTGGCGGAGGAAATCGTGTGGTTCCGGTTCGACTTCGGACCGATGTCTCCTATCTTCGAGCCTGCCCACATGACATCTTGTATTTGACTTCATTCACTATTGTAATCGGTTGTTGTTGTGCATTTTCACAACAGTAAAGTGTTGTATTTGGCTTTATCCATTGTCCGTTCATTTGCGCCCCCTGTTGTGGGTCCGTGCTCCTACACTTTCCCAACAAGGGGGTGAGGTCTCACGCTCGTCAGCACACTTCCTGAGGTACGTTAGATTTTGTGACTAACATTTATACAGTCAGTAAATGTGGTGTCCCTCACACCTTGTTATATTGAGCTGTTATGTTAGTCGTTTTAATTAGCTTCCACTGCAGTGAGTTTGTGAACAGGATGTTCCATGCCTGCAGGGTGGGAAGCTGATTAGTAAATAAGCCAGGAAGTGTTTGCTGTTTGTACACCTTTGAGCGTTCTCTCTGTGTGTTGAGTGTGGACTCACAAGATGATTTCTTCATTCACAGACTCGGTTTGTCACGGCCACCTGGGGGGTGTCGGCGGGGTCCTTGGGTCCGAACTGGTTCTGGCTCCGGACCGTTAGCGCTGCTGGGAGCGCACCGCAATCCACCACGCCAGACCGCGCACTTTTATATTTATCACATCACTGTTATGTTTATTAAACTCTGTTATCCTTTGTACCGTGCTCTGCTTATTTCATACTGGGTCCTTCAAACGCTGGTCGGTTCTCCGGGCTGCGTCCGACACATAACACACTCCACAAAATTTCATCAAAATTCGTTCAAAACTGTTTGAGTTATCCTGCTGACAAACAGACAAACAAACAAACGCGACCGAAAACATAACCTCCTTGGCGGAGGTAATTAATGTAATTAATAATTAATATATATTATATATTATATATATTAATATATATTAATATAAGTAATTAATATATTATAAGGTATGTTGGTATCGTTTTGGTCCACACAAAAAAAAAATCCATATCAGGCTGGCTCTAATTGTTATATAATTACCTCTGTCAATGAAGTTTGTCTGTCTTTGTTTGTTTGTGAACAGCCTGGAGCCCACAATTTTTCATATATCGCTATTACATTTTTACTGAAGATTCATATCCTGATAGGCAAGAAATTATTCAATTGTCAAAGTCATGGGTTAAAGGGCAAAGTCAGGAAAAATCTTGGAAAACTGGAAAAATCCCTATCTAACACTGAATGAATAATTCAAAAATTCATAACGCTGTCAAAAAAGATTGAATCTCTTTCATATTTGGCAGCATTATGTAGGATGGTATCCTTTCTCAACTGACAAAGTTTGATCCAGATCTGATTCAGATTACAGATTTTGTGGACATTTAAATTTAACACTGAAAACTCCATTTAATGTATATTTTATGTATATCATAATCAAACATGCCCCAATCATGCTCGTATTTGAAAGTGAAACTCACTATCACCTGACAAAGTTTGATCCAGATCTGATGCGGATTGTGGATTTGTGGACATTTGAATTTCATATTGAAAAGCCCATTTGGTGTACATTTTGCATTGTATCTCAATCAAAAGTGCCTCAAACACTCTCATTTATGACAATGAGGTGCAAACTGGCACACTCAAAGGGGGACATGTTTCCTTAAGTCTACCTACGAAAGCAAAAGAAGTGAGGGACAAAAAAAAAAACATCACTTAGGGCATGATAGCAAGAGCATGTGGCCACAAAGGTTGGACTACCAATGCAGAGACTGGAGTTCATTTCCAGGTGTGTAGTTTGGGCTCTCTGTTTCTCCTTGGACAAGACACTTCATCTACACTGTCTCAGTCCATTCATCTGCAAATGAGTGCCAGCCTTCACTGGGGAAGCACCTTGCAATGGACTATCCAGGTAGAGCCACAGAGTCTTGTCTTACTTCATGCTGCAGTATTTGAGGATAAGCATCGGCTTGATGGACATCAGGGCCTGTATGAGACCGACTTCTCTGGCAGTAAGTAAGTAATTTCTTTGGCTCTCTCCCTTTTTGCTCGTGGTTGCCACACTGAGTCTGATATGGATCCACATGTTGATTGGGTACAAGCTTATTGCTGGATGTCCTTCCTGAAACAACTCCACATGACATAGACAATATGGGCACGAGTCACTGCACCAACATAAAGACACAAACCAACAAACTTAAAAACTCATTCGGGGTCATCCCTCAGCTTCCAACTTTAAACCACCATTTAAAATGTCCCTTATTTCTCTTTTTGTAAAGACCTGCCAAAAAAATTTAATGTTATCCATTCCAGGGCAGACTTAATTTTCCCACCAGGCTTTATAAAATGGCTTGCTTAGCTCTAGAGTACTAACGCCAACTATCCAATAAACTAACAAATAAAAACATTCTTCTTGGAGGAGGCAACTATACAGATGGGAATATGATCCAAATAGAATTCTGAGGCACTAACAAACAAACACTGCGACATAAACAACTAAACTAAAAAACATCTTCTCATATCACCCAACATCTACACTTTTAATGACTTTATTAAAAAGCATCATTTTAAGAATGTGTGGTTGAGTATGCATGCAAAATATTCCTTCCAAGTGTGGATAAGAGGCCATTCTCAAAACAGGAATTAACTGGTGACTCAGATCTGTCAAATCACTTGTTTATCATATGCAAACATATTTCCCCAAAGCATTCCATTTCATAACTCCATCCCATTTCATTTTCAATGTAGGAATCCCTCAGCATCGTTGGTAAATATCACCTGGTCCTCCTTCAATATACAAGGAGAACAACATGCCTCAGAAAGGATTATCATCACGCCCAACCAATCGATGCTCACCTCCATCTCTGCACATCTCTCGCCTCATCAGTATTTGTCAGCTGGATTCAGCTTCCAGATGACCAAAATATTTACCGACAGATAAAGATGCATCATGCGAGAACGTGTTTTAATCCCCCTAAACATGGTTGCGCAAATAGCCGCCGCAGGTTTTACAGACTTCCAGACATTTAAGCAGAGTGTGAGCTGATGAAGTGCAGATTTGTAGATGACAGTGGAATTACTGAAAAGTCTACACGAGGATGAATTTTCTAAACACAACCTACAACCCCTGGCAAAAATTATGGAATCACCGGCCTCGGAGGATGTTCATTTAGTTGTTTAATTTTGTAGAAAAAAAGCAGATCACAGACATGACACAAACTAAAGTCATTTCAAATGGCAACTTTCTGGCTTTAAGAAACACTATAAGAAATCAGGAAAAAAAATTGTGGCAGTCAGTAACGGTTACTTTTTAGACCAAGCAGAGGGAAAAAAATATGGAATCACTCAATTCTGAGGAAAAAATTATGGAATCATGAAAAACAAAAGAACGCTCCAACACATCACTAGTATTTTGTTGCACCACCTCTGGCTTTTATAACAGCTTGCAGTCTCTGAGGCATGGACTTAATGAGTGACAAACAGTACTCTTCATCAATCTGGCTCCAACTTTCTCTGATTGCTGTTGCCAGATCAGCTTTGCAGGTTGGAGCCTTGTCATGGACCATTTTCTTCAACTTCCACCAAAGATTTTCAATTGGATTAAGATCCGGACTATTTGCAGGCCATGACATTGACCCTATGTGTCTTTTTGCAAGGAATGTTTTCACAGTTTTTGCTCTATGGCAAGATGCATTATCATCTTGAAAAATGATTTCATCATCCCCAAACATCCTTTCAATTGATGGGATAAGAAAAGTGTCCAAAATATCAACGTAAACTTGTGCATTTATTGATGATGTAATGACAGCCATCTCCCCAGTGCCTTTATCTGACATGCAGCCCCATATCATCAATGACTGTGGAAATTTACATGTTCTCTTCAGGCAGTCATCTTTATAAATCTCATTGGAACGGCACCAAACAAAAGTTCCAGAATCATCACCTTGCCCAATGCAGATTCGAGATTCATCACTGAATATGACTTTCATCCAGTCATCCACAGTCCACGATTGCTTTTCCTTAGCCCATTGTAACCTTGTTTTTTTCTGTTTAGGTGTTAATGATGGCTTTCGTTTAGCTTTTCTGTATGTAAATCCCATTTCCTTTAAGCGGTTTCTTACAGTTCGGTCACAGACGTTGACTCCAGTTTCCTCCCATTCGTTCCTCATTTGTTTTGTTGTGCATTTTCGATTTTTGAGACATATTGCTTTAAGTTTCCTGTCTTGACGCTTTGATGTCTTCCTTGGTCTACCAGTATGTTTGCCTTTAACAACCTTCCCATGTTGTTTGTATTTGGTCCAGAGTTTAGACACAGCTGACTGTGAACAACCAACATCTTTTGCAACACTGCATGATGATTTACCCTCTTTTAAGAGTTTGATAATCCTCTCCTTTGTTTCAATTGACATCTCTTGTGTTGGAGCTATGATTCATGTCAGTCCACTTGGTGCAACAGCTCTCCAAGGGGTGATCACTCCTTTTTAGATGCAGACTAACGAGCAGATCTGATTTGATGCAGGTGTTAGTTTTGGGGATGAAAATTTACAGGGTGTTTCCATAATTTATTCCTCAGAATTGAGTGAGTCCATATTTTTTTCCCTCTGCTTGGTCTAAAAAAGTAACCGTTACTGACTGCCACAATTTTTTTTCCTGATTTCTTATAGTGTTTCTTAAAGCCAGAAAGTTGCCATTTGAAATGACTTTACTTTTGTGTCATGTCTGTGATCTGCTTTTTTCTACAAAATCAAACAACTGAATGAACATCCTCCGAGGCCGGCGATTCCATAATTTTTGCCAGGGGTGGTACTTCCATGAACAAAGAGCCTGCTGTTGTGTGTTGGGGGGGTGTGGCTGGACATTTTGGTGTTCTTTTCTATTCTTTGCTCTCCAGGTGGTATGCAAACTGATTTATTGTCTGTGGAGAAGGTGCTGGCAGAAGAGTCCTTCACCCTCATCAACATGATGTGCAGCACCTGTGGATGGTGCTCACGCGCAACCTTAAAGACTTTCAGCTGAAGCAGATAATGAGATGGCGTTCTGCATTTAAGTCATGTGTGATTCAAGCAGAATTGCCGGGAACTCGACCTTGTGATGTTCGTTTGTGAGACGCTGAGGACCGCGCCTGGGTTTGACACATCGTGCCTGTGAAGGAGGAAGGGTGAGGGACACATGCTGTCAGCACACATCAGAGGTGATTAATTGTTTGACTAATTGTTAATAGTAACTTGGTATTTTGTTACACAGTATATTTGAACTTTGATGAGAATTGTGCAGCTCGCTTCTCACTGCCGTGGCATGCGGACTGATGATCCTCCACCTGTTGTGAGAAGCTGCTCATTTACATAAAGCTTAAATACAGACCTGAATGTGTTGCTGATAGTGTGTGCCTTTTGAAGGATATTAGTTGTAGCTGCTGACTTACCTCACCTTTTCTATCCTTCGCAGAGAGTCGGTTTGTCGTGTCCACCTGGGGGGTGTTTGGCGGTGAACGTGGGTCCAGAAGCGCAGGGCTTCGATCCTTTTGGGAGCTGGAGAGCGTGCCATCCTTCACTCCGCCAGACTGACGCAGCTTTTGTTTGTACACTTTGTTATGCACCAAAGGGTGGAAAAATAAATTGTTTTGTTATTGGAACCGCTTTCTGGTTATTTTAGCACTGGGTTCCGTCAGACGCAGGTCCGCTCCTCAACCCGCGTCGACACATAACAGTAGTTCCCGGCCATTCCATAATGGACCCAGCGGCAGAGACGGTTCCATTCGCCGAAAGAGTTAAGAACACTTGGAGAAAATACGGGAGCAATTACAGCATCTCACAAACCAAATTAAACAAACAGATGTCCGCGTTACGGAGCTTGCAGTGCAAGCTGTTTCGCTTCCTGCTGCTCCAGCTGCGGCACCATCGATACCGGTGCAGATAACTCCGTCACCCAGAGATTCGGCTTCCGAATTGATTATTTGTCGTCCGGAGCCTTATGCGGGAAACGTTGAAGCTTGTGCTCCGTTTTTGATGCAATGTTCTCTGGTTTTTGCTTATACCGTTGCCCAGCGGCGGAGTGCGGCGGATTATTCTGTGGATTTCCGAATTTTTCCTGCTCAGTCCGGTTGGAATGCCGCAGCATTAAGCGGAGTGTTTGTGCTTGGTTTAAATGATCCATTAAAAGACGAGCTAGTAGTCCGTGATGAGCCAAATGATTTAGATGAGCTAATATCGTTGGTGATTCGTCAAGATGATCGGATGAAGGAGCGTGGACGCGAGAGAGGGCGGCCATCAGAGCGGGTTTTTTCGTCTCGGGGCTTTCCCCGACACAGATCTGGGCTGCCTCTTCTTCGCCCCACTGAGACTCCTCCGACGGGACCTCTGGCTCCTCTTGCAGATGAGCCCATGCAGCTCGGACGAGCTGAAGCCGCTATATTGCCCAGTCATAGAAGCGTCAAGAAAAATAGTGGTGACGTCTCTCCAGGTGTTCTGGGACAGGCGAAATAATACACAAAAAAAAAAAAATTTGTTTGGGCTAATGTTTTTTTTTTTCTGAAAGGGGTTATAAATTGTTTGGGGATTCAGGGGCGTATCTGGTGGAGTGAACAACAGGCGGTGCGAAGCCCGTCCTGGACTCAGTTAATTGTTGGTTTTTATTATTTGTATTTAGGTATTTTCTGTTTGGGTCTGGGGTTGTTTTGTTTTGTTGTTTTTTATTTCCCTACTTCCCTAACCCCAACCTCACTCGCCCCAAGACCGTTCGTCTTGTGGGTTGTGGGGTGGTGCAGGTTGGTCACGCTGAGCATTCTCAGAAGACCTCTGCACCTAGGGGGGGGTTGTTAGGGGCGTTTTTTCTGGTTTGGTTAGGGCCCGGTTCCACTCCAGCCTCTGTGGGCCTTTGTACCGTTCGTCATTGGTGTTGCCGGGGTGTGGTGCAGCGGGAACATACCTCAGTCGGAGGTGTGGGCCGATCTGTTGCCGTTCGCCATTTCGGTTGTTCCACCCCTCCCGATAGGCTGGGGTATGGTCGAGTTGGGGCACCGGACATATTTCCGGTTTTCCGCTGCGCCTTGGGGTTGGGGCCGGGTTAGTTTTTCCTGTTCCCTTCCCCGGCTTGATGTTTTGTGCCGTTCGCCAAAATGAGCCGCCGAAAGGCTCTGGGAGGGATCTGGGGTCTTTCGGTGTGCTGGGGAAGGTAACAGGGTTTATAGGTTGTTTTATTTGCCCCCGGGGTTGTTTAATGTAGTCCTCCGGGGGTTGGACTTTTGTTTTTTTTGTTTCCTTCCAGGTTCCACCTCCAGGGTTGATGGGACGGTCCTCTGGGGGGGAATTGGCTTGTGGGGCCGACTAGCCAAGTGTGGCCGGGTCTGAGGTTCCTGGGTTGTGGGGAGGGTGCCTCCTGGGGTTTGATGGTACGGTCCTCTGGGGGGCGCCGTTGCTCCATGTGTACCTGGGGACCTCTGTGGGATTCCGGCTTTGGCTATTCCTCCCGGAACCGGCGGTAAAGGCCTTCTGGGGGGGTGTTGGGCTCTGCAAGTCGTTCTGGGGGGGTTGTTTGTTATTTTTCTTTTATGCATTTATGTTTGTATTGTGTTTGTGGGGCTGTGTTGGGTTTTTGCATTTGGGAGTTTTTCTTTTCTTCCCGGGGTTGGATGGGACGGTCCCCTGGGGAGGTTTTGGGTGGGTTTTATGTTTTTCTTGTATGTTGGGTTGTATTTGGGACTGTTTTGGGGTTTTTGTTGATGCCAGCCGGCCTTCCAGCTGCGGTGCCCTGTCCTGCTGTCTGTGGTGAACCTTGGGAGCGTTACGCTGTCTGCTTCCTGACGAGGACCCCGGAGGGAGGTGCTGTTCTCGGACCTGGTCTGTTCGGTCGCCGGGAGGCTTCCCGTTAAAGGGGGGGTACTGTTGTGTGTTGGGGGGTGTGGCTGGACATTTTGGTGTTCTTTTCTTTTCTTTGCTCTCCAGGTGGTATGCAAACTGATTTATTGTCTGTGGAGAAGGTGCTGGCAGAAGAGTCCTTTACCCTCATCAACATGATGTGCAGCACCTGTGGATGGTGCTCACGTGCAACCTTAAAGACTTTCAGCTGAAGCAGATAATGAGATGGCGTTCTGCATTTAAGTCATGTGTGATTCAAGCAGAATTGCCGGGAACTCGACCTTGTGATGTTCGTTTGTGAGACGCTGAGGACCGCGCCTGGGTTTGACACATCGTGCCTGTGAAGGAGGAAGGGTGAGGGACACATGCTGTCAGCACACATCAGAGGTGATTAATTGTTTGACTAATTGTTAATAGTAACTTGGTATTTTGTTACACAGTATATTTGAACTTTGATGAGAATTGTGCAGCTCGCTTCTCACTGCCGTGGCATGCGGACTGATGATCCTCCACCTGTTGTGAGAAGCTGCTCATTTAAATAAAGCTTAAATACAGACCTGAATGTGTTGCTGATAGTGTGTGCCTTTTGAAGGATATTAGTTGTAGCTGCTGACTTACCTCACCTTTTCTATCCTTCGCAGAGAGTCGGTTTGTCGTGTCCACCTGGGGGGTGTTTGGCGGTGAACGTGGGTCCAGAAGCGCCGGGCTTCGATCCTGTTGGGCGCTGGAGAGCGTGCCATCCTTCACTCCGCCAGACTGACGCAGCTTTTGTTTGTACACTTTGTTATGCACCAAAGGGTGGAAAAATAAATTGTTTTGTTATTGGAACCGCTTTCTGGTTATTTTAGCGCTGGGTTCCGTCAGACGCAGGTCCGCTCCTCAACCCGCGTCGACACATAATACCTGCTTCAGTTTTACCTACACTGCATTCCACTGCTTTGTGGGTCGGTTGTAAAAATATAGCAAAAACCTCAAACTAGGTCAAATTTTGCTGGTTACAGTAGAGCTGCATTTCTGCAGACTGCAAGTTTAGAGATGAGTGAAGTTGATGCATCGTCAGATCCAGTGAATCCACATTCTGTGTAAACGTGAAAATGAGCCCTTAGCAAACCCCCCCCCCCCCCCCCCCCAATGAATTAAGAGAATAACAACAAAAACCTTGTGACAAACAATGACAGGGACAGTGAGAAATGCAGAGTGCAAGGTGGGGTGGGGGGGGGGGGGGGTTGAGCAAGACAAACTCATTTAGTTTGATGCAAACAAAAGGTTTGTTACTGTAAGGTTTTCATGTCTGCTTCATGCTCCAGCTGCACTTCTTTTTATGATACATCCACAAACTGGAACAGTTAAAATTATTTATTTACGGTGCATTCCGAAAGTATTCACAGTGCTTCACTTTTTCCACATTTTGTTATGTTACAGCCTTATTCCAAAATGGATTAAATTAGTTTTTTACCCTCAAAATACCCCATAATGACAATGTGGAAAAAGCTTATTTTTGTTGTGTGTCGTCCTGGTTCCTGCTCTCTCTCTCTCTTTTCACAGGTGGCATCCCTTGTGGAGTTGATGATGCACACCTGCTTGTAATCTACATGCCTCCATATAAGCCCTGGTTCTTCAGCTCATCGTCGCCAGAGACTCAGTGTTCACAACCTGGTACCTGGCCTCTCAATTTCCGTATTGAGCCTGTCTGTCTGCGTTCCACAGCAGTGTTCTTTGACTCGCTGTTTCTGCATACCACTATTCTCTAGCCATCTATAGTTTTGGTCTGAGTGATTGTAGCAGCCCTCTCATTGCCTTCTCTTCCTTCACAGTGACCTCATCCTCCATCAGCTCCCCAGGGGGCCACCTGGACCATGGACCACTCAGCTCCACATCTTGGACTGCCACCTGTACATCAGTGCTATGTGGGCTGCGACCACCTGATTCCACCGCAACGCGGGCCAGGTTTCCACTCTGCCTACCTCCAAATCTGTGTTCACTATTTATGCAGCATTAGTTCTGTGACACCTTCCTGGTTCATTAAATCCTATTGTCTTTTCATTCAGTCTCCCTGCTTTGGGGTCCAAGCCTGGTTTTCAGGTCGGAACCGTAACAATTTTTTGAGATTTTTCCAAATTTATTTAAAAAAAAACAAAAAAACATAAGAAATCACATGTACATAGGTATTCACAGCCTTTGCCATGTAGCTCAAAATTCAGCTCAGGTGCATCATATTTCCACTGATCATCCTTGAGATGTTTCTACAGCTTAATTGGAGGCTACGTGGGGTAAATTCAGTTGATTGGACGTGATTTGGAAAGACACACACCTGTCTACATATAAGGTCCCACAGTTGACAGTGCATGTCACAGCACAAACCAAGCATGAAGTCAAAGGAATTGTCTGTAGACCTCCAAGACAGGATTGTCTCAAGGGACAAGCTTGGGGAAGGGTACAGAAACATTTCTGGTCCTTTGAAGGACCTAATGATCACAGTGACCTCCATCATCCACAAATGGAAGAAGTTGGGACCCACTAGGACTCTTCCTAGAGCTGACCACCCACCTAAACTGAGCAATCGGGGGAGAAGGACCTTAGTCAAGGAGGTGACCAAGAACCTGATGGTCACTCTGTCAGAGCTCCAGCATTCCTCTGTGGAAAGAGGAGAACCTTCCAGAAGGACAACCATCGCTGCAGCAATCCACCAATCAGGTCTGTATGCTAGAGTGGCCAGACGGAAGCCACTCCTTAATAAAAGGCACATGGCAGCCTACCTGGAGTTTGTCAAAAGACACCTGAAGGACTCTCAAACCATAAGAAACAAAATTCTCTGGTATGATGACACAAAGATTGAATTCTTTGGCGTGAATGCCAGTTGTCATGTTTGGAGGAAACCAGAAACCATCCCTACAGTGAAGCATGGTGGTGGCAGCATCATGCTGTGGGGATGTTTTTCAGCAGCAGGAACTGGGAGACTAATCACAATTGAGGGAAAGATAAATGCAGCAATGTGCAAAAACATCCTGGATGAAAACTTGCTCCAGAGCGCTCTTGACCTCAGACTGGGGCGATGGTTCATCTTTCAGCAGGACAATGACCCAAAGCACACAGCCAAGATATCAAAGGAGTGGCTTCAGGTCAACTCTATGAATGTCCTTGAGTGGCCCAGCCAGAGCCCAGACCTGAATCTGATTGAACATCTCTGGAGAGATCTGAAAATGGCTGTGCACTGACACTCCCCATCCAACCTGATGGAGCTTTAGAGGTGCTGCAGAGGAATGGACAAAACTGTCCAAAGATAGGTGCACCAAGCTTGTGGCATCATATTCAAGAAGACTTAAGGCTGTAATTACTGCCAAAGGTGCATCAACAAAGTATGTAGCCCCAAAACTGCATGCATGACCCCTCAGCTACCTTGAGGTCCTGAATTCACAGCAACACCACAGGGCTCCGAATGCTCCTGCTCCTGTGGGAAGGGATTTTCACAGCTCACGTCGTTTTTGGCCCAAGTGCTGTATTGTTTTCACTGACCCGCAAAATTAAAACAGAAAAGCAAAATACTAAATAAATGTCCTAACTGCCTGTGTGTCAGGTCAATTTTGGACAGATTTTTTTCTTTGTCAAAAATAAATCACTGCACTAAATACCAGACATAAGAAAACTAAAGCAAAAAAGAAAAAAAAAATACAAAGAAAACCCAAGTAATTTTCTTTGTCAAAAATAAATCACTGCACTAAATAGCGGACTTAAGAAAACTAAAGCAAAAAAACAAAACAAAACAAAAACGTTTGATATGGCATTGTAGATCTCAATACACTGTCAACTTTAAAAGTAAATGTCGGTTCAAAAAAGGTTGGGCACCCCTGCTCTAATGGGGGGGTGGAATTAGTGCACTGAAGTCTTGGTGGTAGTTTGTTACCCTTCTTACTATGATGCTTGCTAAGTTGGTTTGCTTATATTACAATAATTCAACCTTAACTCAATAAACACAAGATCTAATTTCACCATAAAACTGTACTCAAAATGGTCACAGAAATTGTCAGGCTTTTTAAAATTATTATTTTACACATGGCATAAACTGGACTTTGCCAGAGGGATGCACTACTACTACTACTACTACTACTAATAATAATAATAATAATAATAAAAATAGTAATAGTAAGTTATTTATGAGACACTGTGAGGGAAACTGGGTGAAGCTGAGTTATAGGGAAATAAAATAACTTAGTGCAAACAAAGTTAAAGTAGTAATGTGTGTAAAATTAACACATGCTTCAATAGAAGAATGACTCATGCTTGTAACAAAACTGTTCCAAGTTCAGTTATTATTTATATTCATCATTTGGGTTAATGTTCTGGCCTGTAATTAGCCCTGTATTTTCATATCTGTAGGTAGTTTCAAAGTCAAACATTTGCCATTTGCTACAACTCTGTTTTGTGACACAGCATAGTTTAACCAGTTATAACTAAAAGTGTGCCAAGCATCGAATTCGAGGCAGTAACCAAGGAGCTAATTGTTCCTCCCTGAAAGACAAATGAATAAAGCGTCTAATGACAGATATTTAGCACGTAAGGGGATGGTTATTCAAATTTACAATTCATGGATGTTTTGTATAAGAGTTATATTGTAGCCTGCAGTCTTTTGATGTCAATTTCAATGGCAAATTTCAAGAGCACTTCTAAAATATAAAAAATATTAATAACATAATTTAAAAAAGGATGTTTGTGCAAAATTTGGGGGGGGGTTGGCGCTCGGACAGAGTCTCACCCGGGGAGTAATTCAGTGTAGAACCGCCAGTGCTCATAACCACCACCTAAGAATGTTAGGCTGCCCATACTGATACTGATGTCCATGGAGGACTGGGGAACAGCAGGACTACCATACGGCACCCCATCAAAACCAGATGCCTGCACAGTGAGTCAGTGCCCGGGGGGTTGGACCAGAAGGCACCCGAGGGCCGTGAACCCCCAGACATGCCACAGGTTCTCCCATCAGCCACCAGATACCTTCAAACTCCTGGTTAATTAACTACTGTATTTTAATCCTGCAAGCTCTTGATGAATACAGATTGGTTGTTTGTGTGGCCAGTATAGTACATCAATATGACTCTGAACTAAACTAATTATTGCTCACTGTTTAGAAAGTGGAGACTCAGCATCTTCTTGTCCAGTGCACTATCTAAAGATTTTTCCCACTACTGTTAATAGCAGTATTCTCAGGACAACAAATGCCACATTTAGTGTGGCGGAATGCAACCAAACTCTTTGTAAGCATTTCACACCAATTGTGTTATATAAGGACCTCAGGGTGACTGGTTATAATGTATGTTTAACTGGCTGGATGCTAACGGCTGCCCATTTGGGCGTATATCCATCCACTTTTTTTTTAAATAAGACTAGCATTGGAAAAAGGATAGATATCAGGTTGAAAGAGTAATGAAATTCTCCAGGGTTTAATTTCCGTGAACAGCTGATGGATGAGACAAAGTGATTGCAATCTCCAGGTTCCACCACTCATAATTATTTCCTAAATAGGTATCTGGGGTACATTTGCTTTTCTGCAAGTGGGTGCCACTACAGCTACAATCTGAGACAGCAGATAAGACAAGGCGGCAATTATCATCAGAAGTCAGCCGATAAGGTAAATGTTCAAATACAAAACGGGGATCAGTCACACTGAGGTTTGATCAATGCAAATTTTATCTGCGCGGTCAAAGAGAATAGGATAATCATCATGAGTAAATACACGTTACATCAAATTAGTGACTTAAATCACTAACAGAGAACCAGCCTGGTGCTGCCTGATGAGCAGATTTTACAGAAATTCTTTATTTACAGGATTCAGCCACAAAGCCAGCGAGGTTGATGAACCACTCTGACTGGGGATGAATAGCTACTTTTCAAGCTAGCGTGTTGTCACATCTGCAGTTTATTGCTACCTGTAGAGCATACTGATGTACAATTTAGTCTTATACTCAAATGTAAATATCGGCCTCTTTGTGGAATCAACTCTAGTAGAACAGGATTCAATAAAATGTATCATGAGACAAAGCTATCTAGCTTGACGAACCACTGAGCTTGGAACTAGAGGCTGACATTTTTTCCTGAATCCCACAGGTCCTGAATCCCACTTTTTGGTTTGTAGATAAGGAACTTGCTTGCTTTTGGAGTCTGACTCAAGCTGCCAGTCAAGAAATTGCAACTTTTTTTTCTTCCAGCAGAACTTCATGTGAAGCCATTGAAGATTACTGCTCGGAGATCTCACAGACGCCATCATGAGTGAAGTGCATCACACAGTGCAAAGGTAATGCTGCATTTGATGGAATGGGATCTACGGTCACCTACAGTATGCTTACGAGTAGAGTCTTTTAGCTTTGATTTGATGTGTACTTTTATTGACACTTTCTTTCACAAATAAAAGCTACCATCCATGATGCTAAGACAAGGATAATTAGCAAATCAGTACCATATTACCACTGAACAGCGGTTTTCCAGACGGTCAGAATCTGTCTTACATCATCTATGAAAGTGTGTCACCATGTCTTGTTGCTGTATTTGTTGGTGACGGTGGCAGAGAAGAGAACACTGGACAAACTGCTGAACATTATGGACAATGCCAGTCACCGTCTGCACACCGTCATCAGCAACCAGAGGAACCTATTCAGCCACAGACTGCTCTTTCCCAAACTCCTTTGTCCCTCAGGCCATCAGGCTGTACAACTCCTCACTCAGGGGAAGGAGTAGTAACAGGAAGAGATGAGACAGGAAGGAGAGGAAGAGTAGTAGCCAGTAAACCAGTACTGATCAGTATGTCTGGTATATTTGTGTATTTCTATTTGCAAACTGTTTTTTTTTTTTTTTTTTTTTTTTTTTTTTTTTTACTTTCACCTTTGATACTCTGTGTGCTTCTTATCCTGTGTGCTGCTACACAATGCTGCTGGAACCTCAATTTCCCTGAGGGTGTCAGATCAATAAAGTTCTATCTCATCTAATCTAATCTTTAACCCAGGAGTCAAAACTCTAAAGTGCTTCCAGGCAAAGCCAATTCTGACTGGCAATTTAAGATAGTGATTCCTTTATTTTAATAGTAGGGAGTAAAAATATAGTGGTGCAGAAGAAAATCCTTTCTATCTCTTAAATGGTTTAAAAATAATGAAAAGGGACAACACATTTAAATATCACTACAGTTTTGACCACAAATTGAAACCCTAACCTTACCAATGGTGGAAATGCCTCCACTCTGACGTTTCTGAAGTTCCTTTGACTTTTGCTTCTCACCTATGAATAATTGGCTGTTGAGCTGCAGATGAATGTGACCATCAGCAGGAGACTCCTGCGTGGCGGCGGGGAATTCATCAACACGCAGAGATGCTTCTTTCACATTTCTTTCAGCTCGCACGCTGTGCCACCGGTTGTCATTCAGTGGAACACTCGTCTGCACTCGAACCTCGCGTGGCCCATTTCCCACATCGAAAGAGAAGAGGACCTCTGATGAAGCTGCAGACAAGGGAATGACTGATATCAGATATGACCAAAAGCAAAACTGTAGACTCTGAAAGTCACACCCACCAAACCATCACAAAATGAGTGTATTATAACATTTATGGAAACACAAACACTCACTGGCCACTTTATTTGCTACACCAGTGCACCTGCTCAGTATAAGCAAGTATCTATGATGACCCTTAATGGGGGGGGGGCAGAAATGATCTGCTGTATCCTCAGTGGTTATGAGCCAGCTGTGCCTTCTCATTAAAGGTGACTGCTTCCACCTTCTCCTCCATGATAGAAAAAAAAACATTGTTAAACATTGTGCATCGTTAAACATCATGCATATTTAATGAGGTCACGTTGTACTTTATGCTTGTTTCATGTTTAATCAATGTATTTTATTGAATGAAACAAACACCATAAGCAAATGAACAAAAACAAAACCCAAAAATGGACCAAAAAAACCCCCACACACACAGAGAAAAAACACAGACAGTATTTCAAAAGAAAATGAACCATTGACTCCTGCAACCGCATGTGTGTCAGGTGGACACACGGCAAAAGCACGGCCCAGAGCGAGATTATCCAAATTATACTCCATTACATTACGGGGAGATTTCCCCGGGTGTGAGATGTGTCACATAAAGAATCAGTGCTCCAGTGGTGATAGAACCTACTGGAAGAGCCTCTGAGTGTGCACTTCATTTTTTTTATCCAGTTTCAAAAGAAACAACATCATGCAACCAGGTCTGAATTAAAGGTGACAAGGGCGACTTCCAAAATAAGTCAAACACACTCACTCATCTTCAACTTTTTACTACAATTAAGGGTCACAAGGAGCTGGAGCCTATCACAGCAGTCGTAGGGCGTCTGTCGCAGGGCCACATGTAGACAAACAAACACATTCGCACCAGCACGCACACCTACGGACAAATTTAAAGATCTTTGGATGCGAGAGGAAGCTGTGGCACCCGGAGAGAACCCACACAAACATGGGGAGAACATGCAAACTCCACAAAGAAAGGCCCCATGACCTGGAGCCTGGGAATCGATCCCATGACCTTCTTGCTATGAGGCGATCGTGCTAACCACTAAGCCACAGTGCTGTCATTAAAATCAAACACATATTTTTAGAAAGGTTTAGATGGTAAATGGACTGCATTTATATAGCACTTTTTCATCTGCATCAGAAGCTCAAAGCGCTTTAATCAATCAATCAATCAATTTTATTTATATAGCGCCAAATCACAACAAACAGTTGCCCCAAGGCGCTTTATATTGTAAGGCAAGGCCATACAATATTTACGTAAAAACCCCAACGGTCAAAACGACCACCTGTGAGCAAGCACTTGGCGACAGTGGGAAGGAAAAACTCCCTTTTAACAGGAAGAAACCTCCAGCAGAACCAGGCTCAGGGAGGGGCAGTCTTCTGCTGGGACTGGTTGGGGCTGAGGGAGAGAACCAGGAAAAAGACATGCTGTGGAGGGGAGCAGAGATCAATCACTAATGATTAAATGCAGAGTGGTGCATACAGAGCAAAAAGAGAAAGAAACACTCAGTGCATCATGGGAACCCCCCAGCAGTCTAAGTCTATAGCAGCATAATTAAGGGATGGTTCAGGGTCACCTGATCCAGCCCTAACTATAAGCTTTTTCAAAAAGGAAAGTTTTAAGCCTAATCTTAAAAGTAGAGAGGGTGTCTGTCTCCCTGATCTGAATTGGGAGCTGGTTCCACAGGAGAGGAGCCTGAAAACTGAAGGCTCTGCCTCCCATTCTACTCTTACAAACCCTAGGAACTACAAGTAAGCCTGCAGTCTGAGAGCGAAGCGCTCTATTGGGGTGATATGGTACTATGAGGTCCCTAAGATAAGATGGGACCTGATTATTCAAAACCTTATAAGTAAGAAGAATCATTTTAAATTCTATTCTAGAATTAACAGGAAGCCAATGAAGAGAGGCCAATATGGGTGAGATATGCTCTCTCCTTCTAGTCCCTGTCAGTACTCTAGCTGCAGCATTTTGAATTAACTGAAGGCTTTTCAGGGAACTTTTAGGACAACCTGATAATAATGAATTACAATAGTCCAGCCTAGAGGAAATAAATGCATGAATTAGTTTTTCAGCATCACTCTGAGACAAGACCTTTCTAATTTTAGAGATATTGCGTAAATGCAAAAAAGCAGTCCTACATATTTGTTTAATATGTGCATTGAATGACATATCCTGATCAAAAATGACTCCAAGATTCTCACAGTATTACTAGAGGTCAGGGTAATGCCATCCAGAGTAAGGATCTGGTTAGACACCATGTTTCTAAGATTTGTGGGGCCAAGTACAATAACTTCAGTTTTATCTGAGTTTAAAAGCAGGAAATTAGAGGTCATCCATGTCTTTATGTCTGTAAGACAATCCTGCAGTTTAGCTAATTGGTGTGTGTCCTCTGGCTTCATGGATAGATAAAGCTGGGTATCATCTGTGTAACAAGTGCCTTTAATACCTATGGCATGCTCTAATCTCTGTAATAAAATTTTATGGTCAACAGTATCAAAAGCAGCACTGAGGTCTAACAGAACAAGCACAGAGATGAGTCCACTGTCTGAGGCCATAAGAAGATCATTTGTAACCTTCACTAATGCTGTTTCTGTACTATGATGAATTCTAAAACCTGACTGAAACTCTTCAAATAGACCATTCCTCTGCAGATGATCAGTTAGCTGTTTTACAACTACCCTTTCAATAATTTTTGAGAGAAAAGGAAGGTTGGAGATTGGCCTATAATTAGCTAAGATAGCTGGGTCAAGTGATGGCTTTTTAAGTAATGGTTTAATTACTGCCACCTTAAAAGCCTGTGGTACATAGCCAACTAATAAAGATAGATTGATCATATTTAAGATCGAAGCATTAAATAATGGTAGGGCTTCCTTGAGCAGCCTGGTAGGAATGGGGTCTAATAGACATGTTGATGGTTTGGATGAAGTAACTAATGAAAATAACTCAGAAAGAACAATCTGAGAGAAAGGCTCTAACCAAATACCGGCATCACTGAAAGCAGCCAAAGATAACGATACGTCTTTGGGATGGTTATGAGTAATTTTTTCTCTAATAGTTAAAATTTTATTAGCAAAGAAAGTCATGAAGTCATTACTAGTTAAAGTTAAAGGAATACTCGGCTCAATAGAGCTCTGACTCTTTGTCAGCCTGGCTACAGTGCTGAAAAGAAACCTGGGGTTGTTCTTATTTTCTTCAATTAGTGATGAGTAGTAAGATGTCCTAGCTTTACGGAGGGCTTTTTTTATAGAGCAACAGACTCTTTTTCCAGGCTAAGTGAAGATCTTCTAAATTAGTGAGACGCCATTTCCTCTCCAACTTATGGGTTATCTGCTTTAAGCTGCGAGTTTGTGAGTTATACCACAGAGTCAGGCACTTCTGATTTAAAGCTCTCTTTTTCAGAGGAGCTACAGCATCCAACGTTGTCTTCAATGAGGATGTAAAACTATTGACGAGATACACTATCTCACTTACAGAGTTTAGGTAGCTACTCTGCACTGTGTTGGTATATGGCATTAGAGAACATAAAGAAGGAATCATATCCTTAAACCTAGTTACAGCGCTTTCTGAAAGACTTCTAGTGTAATGAAACTTATTCCCCACTGCTGGGTAGTCCATCAGAGTAAATGTAAATGTTATTAAGAAATGATCAGACAGAAGGGAGTTTTCATGGAATACTGTTAAGTCTTCAATTTCCATACCATAAGTCAGAACAAGATCTAAGATATGATTAAAGTGGTGGGTGGACTCATTTATATTTTGAGCAAAGCCAATTGTGTTATGTGTCGACGCGGGTTGAGGAGCAGACCTGCGTCCGACGGAACCCAGCGCTAAAATAACCAGAAAGCGGTTCCAATAACAAAACAATTTATTACTTCACCCTCTGGTGCAAAACAAAGTGTATAAACAAAAGATGCGTCAGTCTGGTGGAGTGAAGGCTGGCACGCTCTCCAGCACCTAAAAGGATCGAAGCCCGGCGCTTCTGGACTCACTTTACCGCCAAACACCCCCCAGGTGGACACGACAAACCGACTCTCTGCGAAGATAGATAGAGGTGAGGTAAGTCAGCAGTTACAAGCAATATCCTTCAAAAGGCACACACTATCAGCAACACATTCAGGTCTGTATTTAAGCTTTATGTAAATGAGCAGCTTCTCACAACAGGTGGAGGAGCAGTTGTCCGCACGCCACAGCAGTGAGAAGCGAGCTGCACAATTCTCATCACAATTCAAATATACTGCGTAACAAAATACCAAGTTACTATCAACAAGTAGTTAAACAATTAATCACCTCTGATGTGTGCTGACAGCATGTGTCCCTCACCCTTCCTGCTTCACAGGCACGATGTGTCAAACCCAGGCGCGGTCCTCAGCGTCTCACAAACGAACATCACAAGGTCGAGTTCCCGGCAATTCTGCTTGAATCACACATGGCTTAAATGCAGAACGCCATCTAATTATCTGCTTCAGCTGAAAGTCTTTAAGGCTGCACGTGAGCACCATCCACAGGTGCTGCACATACTGTTGATGAGGGTGAAGGACTCTTCTGCCAGCACCTTCTCCACAGACAAATCAGTTTTCATACCACCTGGAGAGCAAAGAAAAGAAAACCAAAATATCCAGCCACACCCCCCCAACACACAACAAATTGAGTCTAATAATAGATTAAATGCAGTGTTGAGGCTGTCATTCTCAGCATCTGTGTGGATGTTAAAATCGCCCACTATAATTATCTTATCTGAGCTAAGCACTAAGTCAGACAAAAGGTCTCAAAATTCACAGAGAAACTCACAGTAACGACCAGGTGGACGATAGATAATAACAAACAAAACTGGTTTTTGGGACTTCCAATTTGGATGGACAAGCCTAAGAGTCAAGCTTTCAAATGAATTAAAGCTCTGTCTGGGTTTTTGATTAATTAATAAGCTGGAATGGAGGATTGCTGCTAATCCTCCGCCTCGGCCCGTGCTACGAGCATTCTGGCAGTTAGTGTGACTCGGGGGTGTTGACTCATTTAAACTAACATATTCATCCTGCTGTAACCAGGTTTCTGTAAGGCAGAATAAATCAATATGTTGATCAATTATTATATCATTTACTAACAGAGACTTAGAAGAGAGAGACCTAATGTTTAATAGACCACATTTAACTGTTTTAGTCTGTGGTGCAGTTGAAGGTGCTATATTATTTTTTCTTTTTGAATTTTTATACTTAAATAGATTTTTGCTGGTTATTGGTGGTCTGGGAGCAGGCACCGTCTCTACGGGGATGGGGTAATAAGGGGATGGCAGGGGGAGAGAAGCTGCAGAGAGGTGTGTAAGACTACAACTCTGCTTCCTGGTCCCAACCCTGGATAGTCACGGTTTGGAGGATTTAAGAAAATTGGCCAGATTTCTAGAAATGAGAGCTGCTCCATCCAAAGTGGGATGGATGCCGTCTCTCCTAACAAGACCAGGTTTTCCCCAGAAGCTTTGCCAATTATCTATGAAGCCCACCTCATTTTTTGGACACCACTCAGACAGCCAGCAATTCAAGGAGAACATGCGGCTAAACATGTCACTCCTGGTCCGATTGGGGAGGGGCCCAGAGAAAACTACAGAGTCCGACATTCAATGTTAATTTTAGTGACCTCCGATTGGCGTAACCGGGTGTCATTACTGCCGACGTGAATTACAATCTTACCAAATTTACGCTTAGCCTTAGCCAGCAGTTTCAAATTTCCTTCAATGTCGCCTGCTCTGGCCCCCAGAAGACAATTGACTATGGTTGCTGGTGTCGCTAACTTCACATTTCTCAAAACAGAGTCGCCAATAACCAGAGTCTGATCTTCGGTGGGTGTGTCGCCGAGTGGGGAAAAACGGTTAGAGATGTGAATGGGTTGGCGGTGTACACGGGGCTTCTGTTTAGAACTACGCTTCCTCCTCACAGTCACCCAGTCGGCCTGCTTTCCCGGCTGCTCGGGATCTGCCAGAGGGAAACTAACGGCGGCTAAGGTACCTTTGTCCGCACCGACTACAGGGGCCTGGCTAGCTGTAGAATTTTCCACGGTGCGGAGCCGAGTCTCCAATTCGCCCAGCCTGGCCTCCAAAGCTACGAATAAGCTACACTTATTACAAGTACCGTTACTGCTAAAGGAGGCCGAGGAATAACTAAACATTTCACACCCAGAGACAGGAGAAGCCGCCATGCTTAATTGGCTAAGAGCTAGTAGCTGCGCTAAGCTAGCGGATTCCTAAAAACACACAAAGTGAATAATGTGTAAATAATTTAGAGGTGATTCAGCAGAGGGAGTGCTTTAGTTAAGGCACGTGAAGATTACACTGTGAAACAAATCGTTATCTAGTTAACTAGATCAATCTAACTGCGCAGATTAAACAGCTAACAGATACAGCAAAACACTGCTGTGCTCCGGAACAGGAAGTGATACAATACCGCAGTGAGAGCCAACCACCAGTAGAGGCAAGCCAAATCCAGGCTGAAGTCTTTACAATGATGCCTCACATTCACCCATTCACACAGACAAACTCACACACACCGATGTCAGGGTGCTGCCATGCAAAGCGTTCACTACACACCGGGAGCAATTTGGGGATTAAGGACCTTGCCGATTGGTGATTTTCCAGTCAGGCTGGGATTTGAAAAGAGGATCCTCTGGTGTCAAGCCTAAATCTTTACCACTAAACCATCACTTCTCCATCATGTATAGAAACACTTTCTGACAGTGGTCAAAATTAAATGAGTTAAATGATATACAATTTTTGTCATTTTATTCCAATATTCAGAGGAAAGCATCATTTCCATCACACTACAAAAAGGCATTTTCAAACAAAATGACTAACGACGCATGTTTTTGAAATATTTCATGAAATTTCACACATAGACATACCCAAATGTATAATTGTATTTATTTTAAGCATTGTAAAGCTAATATTTCCCACTGTGCAGATGACAAAAACCTTTCAGCTGTTTTACTGAAGACTTTCAATCAAGTCCTTACATGGCACAATCGCCAGCTGTTCAATCCCAGAAATGAACTGGAACCACAAATCCATCATTTTCAAAACTTTTTCAAGACTGAGCTGGTGTGCAATAGAGCACACGGGGGCTGCTCATGCAGACGCAGAGCACTTTCAGTTTTCAGGAATGTCAGCCATTTTCAAACATTTAACCCACTCTAATCATGAACCCACTGGCGTTTTTCTCGCGGGGGTGTTTATTTAATTTTATCTAAATTCTGTGTCTTTTTTTCTTTTCTCTCTGTTTGAAGTGCGGCTCCATCCAGAGATGGGTGTGGTGTCTATTCCAGAAACCGTCTTGTGCATCGGCAACATTTCCTGTATGTTTGTTTTGTGAATTGTTTTGTAATTTGTGTCTGTAGCATGGCCCAAGCAGAAGGTCACCCCTTTGAGTCTGGTCTGCTTGAGGTTTCTTCCTCAGAGGGAGTTTTTCCTTATCACTGTTGCTCTGGGGGTTAGTAAGGTTAGACCTTACTTGTGTGAAGCGCCTTGAGGAAACCTTGTTGTGATTTGGCGCTATATAAATGAAATACATTGAAATTGAAGCCCAAGCAATCGACGCTTCTGTGGTGTGGTAGTTCTTCAGCTGTAGACGGGACGATCAATTATACAGCCAACTACTGTGCAAATTATCTTGAGTGGATGTGGCAACTGTAAATAACTTTCAAATAACGAATGCAAATATCTTTCAGCAATTTCACACAGCAGCTCGTTAACTTGGTCACTGTGCAGCACGTGAAACTTTGTAATTAGCCCCTAAAACAAATTCCTCTAAATGATTCAAACATCTTAGTGATGTTCTTTAAATATTGAGTAAAAAGCTCTGAATAAAGTATAATAATGTGATGAAATCGACACCCATAACAAGGGCTGCATTAATGCACAGGCAGGCCTATGCTGAAGACCAAAGGCCACAAAAACAAAACACACGGGGCCCCCACGTTAAGGCCAACCACACAAAATAACACAACACACAATATAACACAAAATAATAAATACTCTTACAAAACTCCTTGAGGTGATGTAGTGAAACAGTGCTTCCACGGGTGTTTTATTTTATTTCCATTTTAATAGATCATTCAATTCAGTTTCTGTGTGTATTCAAGCAGGGTGTGTGTGCATATTTAGAAAAATGAATGAGTCCACCCACCACTTTAAACATATTTAGAAACTTTTTTTTAATGCCTGTCGGAATCAAATGTAAGACCAACATTACAATAACTACAAATTAATGTTTTAACAACAAAAATGTTTTGACATAGAAAAGTTTAATAAAATTTACACTTCCCCATGTGTCTCTGAGCTGAGCATTCATTCAACAAAAGTTATTTGTTGATTCCGCTATCTCACTTTCTGTAACGTAAGGAGACGCATTCACTGAATTATTAAAAATAAATAGATATTGCTATTATTCATTTATTCATTTTATGCCACTTATCTGGGTCCGGTTCACTGTGACAGTAGACCAAGTAGCACACTTCAACATCCTTGGCCAACTCCTGTAACTCTCCCCAGGGGATCCCAAAGTGTTCCCAAGCAAGCTGAGATATATAATCCCTTCAGCGTGTCCCCGGGGCCTACTCCCAAGTGAACGTGCCTGGAAGACCTCCCTAGGGAGAGGACCAGGGGATATCAGATGCCCGAACCACCTCAGCTGGCTCCTTCTGATGTGGAGAAGCAGATGCTCTACTCAGAGTCCCTCTCGGATAGTCCAGCTTCTCAATCTGTCCCAGAGTGTAATTCCAGATTCCCCAACGGAAGAATCTCATTTCCGCCACTTGTATCTGTGACCTTGTTCTTTCTTTCAATACACAAAGTTCAAGACCATAGGAGCATTCATAAGAGTGAAAATCGATTGGTAATCGAGAGTCTTGCGTTCTGGCTCAGCTCTGGACCATTCCAATCCAATCCACTTTATTTATATAGCACATTTAAACAACAGAACAGTTTCCAAAGTGCTGCACAGAAAAATAATTATACAAACTATACAAGACAATAAACCAACTCAGATACTAATAAATAAACATAAAAACAATAAAACAATAAATAAATAAAACACTGGGCCAAAAGACAACAGAGGACCATACAACTCACGCAGAGCTAAAAGCCAGAGAATAAAAGTGGGTCTTCAGACGAGACTTAAAACACTCCACTGGACCATCACCATAACGGTCCAGTCCAGCGTCTGTAAAACATCAGACACAGCCACAATCTGTCTATCGATCTCATGTTGCAACTTACCCCCACTGTTAACCAGGAGCCCAGCCATTTATTATTGTAGTTTCAATTGCAGTGTCAGAAAAAAACATGAATAAAATCCTACTTCCCATGTCTTGGCATTTGTAAGACTTTTGAAAGACCTTTTTATAAGGCCTTATTATTAGACTGACAAATTTAATGCCTTTTAAGAAACTTTAAGGATCTGTGGTAACCCTGTAAAATAGGTTTACTTTTATGAGGGCACATGGATGAATCCTTTATAAATGGACATACAGATGAACCGGAAAATAATCTCTTTGCTGAAAGTAAAATATATGCTTTAATGTGGTGATTTTGTTAATTTGACCAACCATTTTTTTTCTTCCCCATTTGGCTCCAGATTGTACTATCTTTTAACCCATTAGTCAGTCTCATTCATTCATCATCACACTTTGGCACAAGTCTGATATCTGACTTCCACCAGTGCGTCCGTCCATCTACTGGGAGCCAGGACGGCCAGCTGGATACAGATCTGAGCTCATTTTAGAAGGCAGCACTGGAGAGGGAAGAAAGGCTGCAGCTTCAGCCTCACATCTGCTCAGCTCTTTCTGTAAGTGTGTGCCAGCCTGCTTCTGAAAGTGGTGTGCGATGGGCCATTTCCAATCTTCGTTCATCTTCACTTTTTTAAGTGCTACAGTGGACATATTTCATTAGAGGCAGTTAACAGGATTAGTCTGAGGGTCAAGACTGATTTGTCCATGTGCCTAGGAGCTGGAAATCATCATCATCATCATCATTTGTTATAAAAAACTTGCTCATCACAAGATCAGGTAGGTCAGTGAAGAAGAAGTTGGCCTGCCAGTATGTGAGCATGGGTTCAATTCCTGCTGACCTGGCTTTCTGTATCCTTGAACAAGGCACTTCATCTGGATTTTCTCAGACCACCTAGCTGTAAATGGGCACTGGCCTTTGCTGGCGTCCCATCCAGGAAGAGCCATAGACTAATTCATTGTGTGCTATGTAATCTGGAGGTAAGCACAGGCACCAAACAGACCTCACAGCCTGTATAGGACTTACATCATCACAAAGATGACATCATAGTGATATGTGGCCGGCACGTGTGAGGTACACAATACATTCCTGGAAGAACTGTTAAAACAGAGAAACTGTGCCATGTCAACTGACTTAGTGGAAAATTTGGCGTTTGTCTTTACTTTTCTGAATGGTTTTCAAAATGATTTTCTGTTGACAAAAACAAGAATAAAACTAGAGAAATTCATCATGAAATGCCCCGCGCACAGTATTATTTTCCATACAAAGTGCAGTAATATGTACTTGTATGGGGTGGGTATTTGGTTGAAGCCCTATGTGTTTGATGTAAACTGGGATATACAATGAAAAAATTGGAGATTGGCATAATATTTATTTAGAGGATGTGACAAACAGTGACCATAAGAAGTCAGTCACAGTTGCCAGCCTTCAAAACAAATGTAGCCACTGGTGACCTTGAAATGGAGGTCAAGGTCACCGGCCTTTGAACCCATGCGAAGTACTCCTCCAAGGCATGTACCCACCAAATATGAAGTTTCTGCAAGCAATAGGTGCTGAGCTACGTTGCGACAAACAAATTGCGGCCGGACAGACGGACGGACAGACAAACTGATGGAAGGACGGACGGACGGACAACCCGGATGTTATATGCCCCGTGTTAGGATGCAGTGTTACTACTACTAAAGTTCTCCATAGCTTATGTCACTCCCCATGCTGCAGAACTGAGCCAATATTGGCACACATATACTCTGACATATGGGGAGTGACATAGGCTATTGAGAATAGTAGTAGTAGTAGTAGTAGTAGTAGTAGTAGTAGTAGTAGTAGTAGTAGTAGTAGTCCTCCATCATCAGTGTTGTGCTAAAAGGTTAAAAGTTAAAAAGTTCAAAGGAAAAAGAAGGAAATAGAAAAGTGTAACATTATACTTTTCTATTTCCTTCTTTTTCCTTTGAACTTTTTAACTCTTCATTTTTGCAAGTAACTGTAATATATCAGCAGCAATGCAGTAGCAGTAGTAGAAGTAGTAGTAGTAGTAGTAATAGCAGCTGTCTCTTCTTTAGTCATGCCCTAACAGTTCTCTGGAATCCAGGATAAGTGGGAGGTGATAGCTTTATTGGTGAAGATGAAGTTTTCATTTCAATCCCTGAATCAAACCGGCCCTGCAGCGTGCAGTCAGCTAAACCACAACAGAAGACATTTTTTAATTATATGAGAACATACTGATATTTAACTCAAATTCAATTTTAACAATGCTCTTTACTTTTTCTAAGTGTGTTATTTTGTCATTAATCTACCCAGGGATAACACTCTTCATTGACTGATCTCTACAGCAGCATTCTGTGTTAGTTTTAAAGCTTAGATAAAGATGCGGGGCCCACATGTAGCCTTTTCATCTATCACAGCAGTTCCAACAATAACTATAGATTTGGAGGAGATATTAGTAGAGTGGAGACAACTCTGTGTGAGCACAAGATCATCGTTCATGGACGATGACCCCGACAGAAATGGGAGAGTTTGTACCACTGTGGTATTGTGGAGGCCATTTGAAAGGAAAACCCAGAGGCATAACTTTATTTAGGAAATACTCTCTGGACCAGCGCCAGTCATGTTAACAGCGGTAATGATACAGAGTCATCTCAACACCAGCTGTCATAATAACAGCAGGAGCTGTGCTACAGCAAGATAAGAGCCGGGCACTGCCAGAACAATGTTATGGTTTCCCTGAGGAGGAGGCAGCGAAGGTTCTATTTGTGCTCATGTTTGCTTGCATCTATTTATACATTTGTCATATATGACAAACTAACACATTAAAAAACAGAAGGAAATATGAGAGAAAGAATGTTTAAAGTGTAGATATTTGAAACAAGTTCACTGCATGATACATTTAAAAAAATTATCACATCGCCTCACTCTGGTTTTTCATTCACTTGTGCCATTCTAATACTTTCCCATACAGATACTCAAGCCATACTTAATCGTGAATGACCATGGCCAAAACATGAATTTATAGCAGTTTAAATGTTTGGGTTTTTTATACAAATGTGACCAGATGACATCTTTGTGGCCACAGCCGGGTTCGAACACCAAATCGCTCATACTTGAGACCAAGGCTCTACCAGGTCTGGTCAAGGCAGTAGGAACATGTTTCAATCTGGACTTCAGCTTGTTTCACAAACGTACATAAGCGTAAAAAACAGAAAAAATAAATCACCGGCGCCTATCCCAGCGGTCATTGGTTGGAAAGCGGGCTATACCCTCAACAGGCCGACCAGCTATCACAGGGCCAAAGAGTCTTTCTTTTCCAAACAGTTATAACGTATCAACATTTCTATAGACCATAGGCTATGTAACTACCTGCTAGCAGGTGTTTTAAACTGAACAAGTTGTATTGTCGTTATTAATGTTTCAAAGAATTAAGATTCAACTTACAGCTGAGTTCAATGTGGATGAAGTCCAGGATGCCCAGATTCTCTAAGAAGACCCCAGATGATGCTGTGGTTTTAAAAAGGAATGAGATGTCTGCGTTCAGTTCTCCATGGAAGGTGGGGAAGTGCAGGTATGATGTCTCCTTGTCAAAGAACGCCGCATTCCAGAAGTTCTCTACAAGAAATGACGTGATAAACATTTTGTTACATTCATGAAAAGGTGAAAGGTGTTGTTTTTCAAAACTGGGAATATATCACTTTTGAACAAAGCTTGTAATATGATGGCTGTATAATGAAAATTGCATAATAAACAAATAAAACAAATGTACAGCTAATTAGAGCCAAGATCAAAGGCTCTACACCACCTTTGCCATCTCATTTATTCTGATTTATCTCACTCGGCATTTATTAATTTATTTACTCATTAAAATGAAGGCTGAAATTAGAGGTGATTATAGGAAGGTAAAACAAATCACTTAAATTTGTTTATTGCACTTCTTTTTATTAGAGATGTTATTAAGGAGCCAGAGGGGAATTATATTTTATCTATTGTTCTCCTGGTAATTAGGCATTGTGTTGGGAGCAACATATTTTTTCCATTAATCAGTTAACTGGCAGGAGGAAAATTGGTTTGGGGAATTGCTTTATAAAGAGTACATTTATAATATATTAAACTGAAACAGATGTTTAATCCAAACTCTATTAAAACTAAAAACATACTAAGAGTTGGGCGTTAAAATTCATTGTTGTTTAAATCCAGGAACAATATATATGAAGAGAAGGAATGAATGAAGAAATAATGATTTCCGAAGGTGACAACATTGTTGTCAGTGTCACATAATTAAAATGTAATGGAAACAGATTAAAATAAAAAGGTAACACATTGCAATGCATTAATTTGTGGATTGAAATTCAGGTGCACTGATATCCAAAACTGGGGTTCTGTTGTATTCAATTAATAATCAGATTCACATTTTAATGAAGCCACTCACATCTGCTCATTTGATATTTCTATTCCATTTCAGCTTCCGTCCCTAAAGTGTTTCTGTGCCAGTTATTTTTCAAAATACTCTCCTTGCGGGTGTTACAGAACCTTGATCCCTGCTATGAAGGTTTCATCACATTTTTCAAAAAGTAAAAAAGAAAGAAAGAAAATACCCCTTCACTGATAGATATGTCATTACCAGTGCCAGTTATTTTTTCATGTTTGGGAACAGATGGCTTTGATTCCAAATCAGGAGTGTTGAATGAGTTCAAAGACACAGACATGCAAAGTAGAACAGGCAAAGGCTGATTAGCAAGGAGAGATGTTCTCTTGATGAAACATAACACCTTTTGTCAACTTCCATGAACTTCACCTTGATAGATTCATGAAACGGTTTCATCAGGTTGGCAAAGTATGCCCCAGTTCCAGTCTGAGCCTCTGGAAAGTTGTTCATGAACATAACCCACTTTGTGTTGAACAGAAAAAATGGAGCACCACTTGGCCGTCATGTGAAATCACCTCAGTGACCTCTGGAGTTGTTGACAATGTGTGTGTCCTTGGGTGATCGAATGTTCTCATTCTCCAGAGACTGCAGTGTAAAACTTAACCAGAAATGAGCAAGTGTCAAGTGAATCCAGAACATTGTGTTAAAATGTCTTGCACAGCCAGGAGGTAATCTGGGATTACACTCAAGGGTTGAGAAGGTGCATGAGGATGTCTATGTTTGTAATAATCCTGAACCAAGATGAAGATCCAGGATTTCAATGACTTCCTGGACTTGCCCATCAGAAGCATATCTGTAAACAGTGAAAGAGTCAAACTGGTTTAGACATTCAATTATCTCGACAGTGACAATCATGTCTCTGGGTTCTCTGCCTTCGAGTTGGAAAGACACCTGGGAAGATCTCATGGAGTCATGAGGTTGTTGGACGAAGATGTTTGGCAATGCTGATATTGTTGCAGGAATACAAAGATCTAAATTTTAAAGGTTGTGGTGCTTCCTGTAACACTGTACGGTTGTGAGACTTTGACACTAACCAATAACCAAAGGCGGATGTCTTTGGCACCAGATCTCTTCAGAGGATGCTTAGGTACTGCTGGAATGACTTTGTGTCAAAATGAATGGTTACTGAAGGAGAATCCAATGAGGGGTATCAGTTGCATTGTGAGGGAATATCAACTAGAACATTTTAGCCATGTGGCACGTTCCTCAGTGTTGAGAAACCCAACAGTGGAAGAAGGCTAAAGGGCTGCTCATGTCTCACTTGGCTGTGGTAGATAGATGGTTTCTTTTGGGAGGTGGGGATGGTCTAGTTGTCTATCTGGGTGTTTGCCATCAAGAACCAAAAGTGGTTCCATATTGTGGTGGATGTGGCAACAGACAACTCCAGTGTACGCTCCCATACCTGACCTTCCATGTGATCTTCAAGCATCATTTTTGATTGAAGATCTTAAAAATGCTCTTTCTTTAGTAGGCACTGAGGGCTAATGTGGACCACCTCCTTCGCTGGTTTTGCCAACAGTAAATGGGTAGTATTGGTTTGGCCTTATAATAATAATAAATCTGTTAGAAGGGATTTTTTTTTCATTTTGCTTTAATTCCTGAAGGGACAGTGGAGAGGAAGGAAGAGAGATAGAGAAGGTAGAGAATTTATCATAATAATCAGAGCTTGCTAAATTAGTATTTTTAGCAACACAATGCAAAAATGAGGCAAGCATAATTACACAGTACCAAATTTTACCAATCAGCAATTTATTAAAGGCAAACAGTAGTTATGATGTTCATTATAATGGCAACCCCAACTGCTCCCCTTTTGTGTTAATTTCACAAATAAAACATTGGGTATTTTAATGAGATACTGACTACTGAAATAGCAAAAAAAAAAAAAAAAAAAAAAACATTAAGAGAACGAGTGAAAACCTTTACCATTCAAAGCTTTCATTCTAATACTGTATTTTAAACTCTTCTATGGAAGCAGCCAACAGCAGTAATTATGTAGCAGCTGTAATCATCACGTGATGGAGTCAGTCAACGATTTCAGTGGTGAAGGTCATTGACGTTGGGTTCTTTTCAAGTCCTTCTCTGTCACAGTTGAATTCTCCTGTCCAAACGTTCAGAGTTTCAAATGAAAAAGCAACATCTTCTGTTTATACTGGAACGGTGTTGGAATAATGTTGGAATGGTCTTATCTGGGATTTTACTCTTGTGTGACAAGAAAATCGCCTGAGCAGGGCAGCCACAGCACACGGGTTAGTTTATGTGCTTAAAACAGCCTTGTTAACAGTGGCGGCTGGCCCATAGGGGGCGCTCGAGTGCTGCCCTCCTAGATGTGGAGAGGAAAAGTCATAATATATATATTTAAAAAGTATTATCAATGTCAGTTTTACTTAATAGTATGTGCCTACATGTAATATGAATGATTAAAACAACACTTCCTCCAACTGACTCTCATTCAACAGTGCATTTCCACCGACAGAAGCAGAAAACATACGTTCCTCGTCTTGGGCGCTCATTCAAAGCGCCCTTGAAGTGCAGCGAAATAACCAATCGTATGTAGTTGCTAGGGAAAATTAATAAATATTTGGCAAATCAACATTGCCAAAATTAATGGCTTTGGGGCGCTGGAATTTTAGCCCTTTCTACAAAAATGCGGGAACGTTAGATTGCTACAGTCAGTGACATACGTGACGCTGCAGCTGCTGCTGTCAGTCAGTCAGTCAATCAGGAAGAGATGATGTGACAACGTTTGGGTTATATTTATTTATTTTTATTTTGTCTCCGTGTGTTTTGCTGGAGTAAGTTGAAGAACTCTTCGGAGGTTTAAAACGGGACAAAACTAATCAAATCAATGACACCAAAGTTTGGCGGGGATCCTTTTGGAGGTGCGCACATCAGATCTTTCTCGTGGTTTAATGACAATTGCACGTCCCGGTTGGAGGAGAGACGTTTGTCTGACTCGTTATAAACCGTGTCAGGCTTCATTCACACTGTCAGCGCGCACACGTCACGGAGGCTGCTGATCTGCGCGGATGAAAAGGAGCGAATCCACCTCTTCAGGTGAGCTGACGAGCTGCTCGGATTTATTCCCGAATGTTGCTCCTGGTGTGGAAACGAGGGTGAAAATTTAAGATAAAACGAATGAGTGATGTTTTTTTGTTTGTTTTAGGGGGTCAAAGCTGTGATCTTTATTGGGACAGCAGACCAGTTATAATGGTAATAGGGGAGGCCGGGGCTGTTTGTAACAGTGTTCAATGCTCCAGCCATGCTGGTATTTTGATTTCACTTTACACATTATGAGGATCAATTCACAGAAGTGAAATATTCTTTGGAGTATTCCACACTCTAAAACAAATTATTTGCTCAGTTTAAAAACAAAACAAAACAAAACCCTAAAATAGCAATTTGCATGTTTTTTAAAGAAATTCTAACTCAGCCACTGAGTTCACACAAGGCATTTCTAGTAAGACAAACCCAAATTTAGCAACGCATTTAATTAAGTGGTTTTGTATACTTAATTTGCTTTGTCCTCTACACTGTTAATTAATTTTAACCAATTTAATTTAAAGGTTTTGGTGTTATTAGTTAGTCAAGTTATTTAAGTTTTTCAAGCTTCTTTTTTGCCCCCATTCCACTCAGTAATGTTCATGCAAAATATTACCTTAATTCTCTCTCACTCACTCACTCACTCACTCACTCACTCACTCACTCACTCACTCACTCACTCACTCACTCACTCACTCACTCACTCACTCACTCACACTCTCTCACACACACACACACACACACACACACACACAGTAGAGAAGCTTGAATTTTTCGACTGGACTGGGTTGCTTGACGCGAGGACGTTTCGCTTCAAATTGCAGAAGCTTCCTCAGCTAAAATTCTTGCTCTGGTGGTCTGACTTCTGTCTTGAACCACATTGTAAACAGGGGATACTGATAATGGGGTACTCAGGTCAAAGCAGTTTCAGTCTTTTGTTCATGGTAATGAGTCATTCACATCATCAGCAGTCATCAACGTCATAGCACAATAGGTGCTAATTAGAGCTATTGTTTAGTCACCAGCCTATAGCAGTCGGCCTCTCGGTAGGAGGGGTCTGGTTAGGTTTAAAACTCCAGCTTTTGTGACTTCTTGATTATTCTTCTCTACAAGAGTCAAGACAGAAGTCAGACCACCAGAGCAAGAATTTTAGCTGAGGAAGCTTCTGTGATTTGAAGCGAAACGTCCTCGCGTCAAGCAACCCAGTCCAGTCGAAGATTCAAGCTTCTCTACTATGGAAACCACCTGGACAACTGAGAGCCTACACAGAAACACACACACACACACACACACACATTTTCTCTCTCTCTCTCTCTGTGTGAAGGTGGTGTGAACATTGTCGTATGTACATAATGTTCTTTTGTCAATTGAAGAATTTTTCCATATTTTTAAAGAGTGTAAATTTGGTGATATTTTCTATTTTGTTAAGGGGTGTCATTGTGAACCCCAGGATCTGTTTGTCTGAAGATGATGGCAGTTCAGTACAGTTTGGTGTACTATGTGTGTAATTGGTGTCAAATGGTGAAATGTTCTTTGCTCAAGAACTTGAGTGTTGTATTTGATACTGTTCCTTTCCAAAGTAGAAATGGGGCCTAATATAGCTGTAAATGGTTAACTTTATCTGTGAAACTGCTGATTTTGAGAAGGACATGAAATGATTATTGTGGAATTGCAGTAATTTTCCGACTGTTCACTTGAATGCCTGTACTGGACAAGGCAAGGGAATCTATTGGCACAGCAGCCCCACCAAGACTGTTTTTCACCAGCCGCCACTGCTTGTTAATGTTTCCTCCTGCTTAGCAAGACATGGAGGTAAAGTACACATTAAATACTGTTCATACCAAAGATAATGTGCTTTAATAACTGTCACTGTTTTATCTCAGATGTGGGAGTTTGTTCATGTACTGACAGGTTTGGCTTTAACAATCGTTAATTAAAAGCTTCAGGGAGCTCTGACAGGCTTCAAACACTTTAAAAATGTTTGAGTCATGATGCTTTTCATCCAGATTGTAATGTTCAATGGACAGATTTAAAAATGAAATGGTCTTGGAGCCAATAAGATAATTATTAAAGGGATCATATTGTGCAAAAATCTCCTTTTACATAACATCTCCAAAGTCCTACAATTCTACAAGTGTTTTCACCAATGGTCTCCTAATTTAAGACAAATTTATGTCACAGCTTGTTCATTTTACCTGAAAATATCTCACACACACACACACACACACACACACACACACACACACACACACACACACACACACACACACACACACACACACAAATCTAAATAGCACGTTTCCATTAGAAAACCATGAAGGGCCCTTGGGTAAGGTCCTTAATCCCCAGTTGCTCCCAGTGCGAATACGTGGGTTAATTTATTGTGGAGCCACTTCATTTTGATGAACATCTCGCTCGTGAACATTCCTGGACACAGCTTTCTTCTGCAGCTTTTCACCTGTAATTTATGTAGCCAGAGGGGAAATCTTTCTGTTGCATGCTGCCATCTAGTGGAAGTACTGCTGTATGAGTTATTCAGCCAACAACAAATGATATGTCTTTCTTAATGTATTTACTGAATTGGGCGCCTTAATCATTATCAGAAAAAATGTTCCCTTCTGAGAGATTTTTCAGGAGCCGCAACTGCTGGGAAATAATAATAATAATAATAATAATAATAATAATAATAATAATAATAAAAAAAATGGTGATGATGATGCTGTTTATTAGTATTATTATTATTCATTTTCTGCCACATATCTGGGTCCAGGTCACGGGGGAAGCACACCAAGTGGCTCCCACACTTCCCTATCTTCGGCCAAATCCTTTACCTCTTCCTGGGGAATCCTGAAGCATTCCCTACACGGCTGGTAAATATAATCCCCCCAGCATGTCCCGGGTCTTCCCTGTGGTCTCCTCCCAGTTGGCTGATAGACCTCCCTAAGGAGACAACCAGGACTCATCCTCATCAGATGCCTGAACCACCTCAGCTGGCTGCTTTCGATGCAAAGAAGCAGCGACTCTACTCTGAGGGGGACATTAATATTTGAGAAACTAAGGATCAGAACTACTGCAAAAAGTCATTATGTTTCCGTTAAGGGTGTTAATATTTGGAATAAGTGTCCTGATAATATTAAATTAGTTGGTACCTTAGTTTAAAAGACTTTACAAATATAATATACTTACTCGCTATAGTTTGGAAAAATAGGTTTACCATTTTGTTGTCGTGTTTGGGTTTATGTACTGTTGCTCGTTTGGTTATGTTTTAAAATTCTGGTGCACTGAGTTGTTTTGTTTGTGCACATTTCTTTTGTATTGTTGTTATGAGTATATATGTTTCTATGTGGGGAGTTCAGATGCAAAATCTAGTATCTTCAAAATGTATATGCATACATTCTTTACTTTTTTTTACAGTTTATGGTATAATGGGAGGGTATCTAAAAGCTTTGCTTCTGCCTTCACCCTTTCGGCTACACGGATTCATTGTACGTTGCTCCTTTTGTGAGTGTGTTATTGTCTGTGTTGTTGTTCTGTGTGCCAAACAAATTCATTCATTCAGTCCCTCGCAGATAGTCAAGCTTCTCACCCTGTCCAGGAGTATAAGACCAGATACCCGATGGAGGTATTTCATTAATGCCGCTTGTATCTGCAACCTTATAGGTGAGAATAGGCGCATAAATCGAATGGTAAATTGAGCGCCTCACCTTCTGCTGCAGCTCTTTCTCCACCACAAGTGGGGGTGAGTTGGGGTTTACATTACTATTAGTATTACTAATGAATTAATGATTTTTTTGGTATATAAGAGCCAACAGAGTATAAGTCAGGGGACTTTCCAAACTAGTAAAAGAAATTGCGACTTGTACTCTGGAAAATATGGTACTTTTTGAACCAACTGATTTTTCAGCTCAATTATTACACCATTAAAATAGACTTACTGTCCCCATAGCAACGGAGGGGTCCCACCTTGTAGGCAGCCTCTGATCCAGCCCGTTGCATGTCACCCAGCACTAGAGACCTGACCGGGAGGGTCTCCTTATCGGTGAGAAGCCCTGAATCATTAGTCCTGTGGGATGAGAAAGAAGAAGAAAAGGTGGAAGCAATAAAAAGAGGAGGTGAAACGGCGAGAGAAAAGAAATCTTAGATAGTAGCCTGATCCAGCACTCAAACCCTGGGTATAACTGGGTCTTCTGCTGTGTCTAAGCTGCCCAAAAAGTAGAATACATTATTAATATGACTAACATGCCGCCATTCCACATTCTGTTCTCAGCGGTTTACAAGTAGAGGTTCAAATGAAGACAAAAATTCCACGTTGTACACAACATGTCTAAGCCGAGCTTCAGTGAATCCATTTACCGAGGGAACACAGGCTGTTATTCATCTGCACATTCACAGCACACAGTCAGCTCAGTTTGTGTTTGAAATCCGAGCAGTCAGCTTTGTTGGTGAAAATGTGCGTCAAAAAATAAATCTGTGACTGCAGGCGCATACAGCGCTGGCAAATCTGATGAAATATTGACGGGAGGAGAAAGCCTATAAAAAATAAAGGGAGCTGAACAGATTTGGGCAGGGAGATAATAGAAAGTAGCACCTTTGGCGATGAAGACAGCAGGGTCGGATATATTACGGGAAAATGAGTTGAAGTGCAGAATTGGTCACAGGATTCAAGAAGGTGACCTAAATACAAAATTACAGTGTGGATAAATGGATTTAAATACAGGATAAAACATGTTTAAATATTTTGGGATTTGTCCAAGATGCCTCTTGGCTTATTTCTCTCCAGTATAGCAAGACACTATGGAAAACAGTCAACAACTCGATGACTTATGATGACTTAAGGTCAAAATAGAAATAATCTTTTGCATTCTGAGAAACCAACATTTCTCACCATTGCACCCAGTGAGTCAAAACTTCACAGATTCTTGAGAAATGTCTCCAATCAGGACCCTGGGGTACTGTTGTGCTGTGGTTTACGCAGTAACGTGGCACTAGCACATGATCCTAGGCCTGAACTGACCTTCATCCAACTGATGCAACACACCAGAAGAACATGTGTAAAAATGCTGAGAGATCATAGAAAATTCTGAGCTGGAATATGTGTTTGTTCATGTTGTGGAATTGGGTGAACAACATGGAGACCTGGGTTCAATTCCCAGTCACACGACCTGTCTACATCTTTTGGACAATACAATTCTGCATTCTCCCAGTTCACCCAGCTGTAAATGCATACTAGAATTAGCTGGAGAAGTACTTGGTTTGGACTGGTATCCTCTCCAAGAACAGTCTTAAGACACCTTGACACTTGCACAAATTTGATCCCCGCACTGGCACACAATTCGTCATACCAACGCGTGTCATTAGATGGTACGCTTGAAAAGCTGCCTTGACACTTGCACAAATTTGATCCTCGCACTGGCACGCAACCTTATGTGCCAATGAGTAAACACTTCGTAAACTCTGTATAAACTGTGCAAGGTCCTGTGCACAATGACACACATTGTTTGCGAATATGATGCACAATGTTCACGACTAATTATGCGTGCCAGAAATTTTTCTAGTCATAACATTTTTATTGATCACTTTACATTATACAGTTTTTAATTCACAGAGTGTAGCTCAAGAATTTTTTGTATGAATATAAACAAAAACAAAGCAAACAAAAAAACCCAGGAACAGAAAAAAACGAAAAAACAAAGACACACAAAAAACAAACTGCAAGAATATTAATGATACAGAGGTAAAAATGAAATATAGTCCACAAATATATTAGGTATTCATACAGACACAGATGGTAAGAAATCTATAAAGGGTTGCCAAATGTTCTGAAACAGTCACAGATTGTCCTTCAGCAGATATCTTATTTTTTTCCAGATATAAAGTGTTGACAGCTCCCGCAGCCACATTTTAGTGTTAGGTATTGCCGGTCCTTTCCATGATGTAAGAAGTAATTTTTTTCAACAGTGGTCTGCCACAAGTGCTCACTCATGGAGGGGATTCTGCTGGAAAAATGTGACTCGCTATTTCTGTACACCAGCTCAAAAAGCTAGATATTCAGATCAAACGGATTGTTGAAGATTATGCGGACAGGCTCTGGAAAATCATTTCCACATTTTCTGGGACTGCCCATTGATAACCCCTTTTTGGAAAGAGGTGCATAAGGTCCTGGAAGCAGTCTTTAATAAGAAAATTAAGTTAAATTTTAAAGACATGTATTTGGGTGATATAAGAGATATCCATCCTCTGAAAGGCGACATATACTTGATGAGAGTTTTGCTAGTGGCTGTCAGGAAGTGTATAACCTGTAAATGGCTAAAAACGGAAACTCCCACTATTGATGATTGGATTGACTTGGTATATGAAATTTTTACTTTGGAAAGAATAACTTTTAAACTGAAGTTACAAATTGATATCTTTGATGAATATTGGTCAAAATGGTTAAAGTACATACCAGCTGTGAGGCCAGATTTCGTATGAGTGCGATACTGTTTTTCTACCTACTGAATATTTGAGTTTTTGTTCTTGTTTGTGTAAAAAAATGTCTGGAAAAACAATAAAATATAAATGACAAAAAAAGAAGGAATTTTTTCACACGTGCTAGAAATTTTGAACGTTTCAAAATTTTCTTTTTGCACTGGCATGCACGGTGTGTTTACTCAGTGGCACACACGACTGCGTACCAATGCGGGGATCAAATTCGTACAAGTGTCAAGGTGGCTTTAGACTCTCATCCACCAGTGGGACTCAGAGCCTACAAAGAACTTATTTGTTGTCTTCTTTAGTCTTAACTTCAGGAAACATGGATCTGTTTTTACGTTTTTACAGTTAACTGCAAACCGGGCCGAACATGTTTCCCCACAATCCTGTTCATAATTGTGGTTTTAGCCTGACAAGCTGACTGATGACTGAAAATCATGTTTATGCTCTCGAACACCATTGAGACAAAATTTAACACTGTTTATTGCTCAGGTGTTGTATCACCAATTAACACATTACTCAAAATATCTACATTATGAATTAAATCAGCAACAAGCAAACACTGCAAATGGATGGCACTTTGAACATTCAGGTGTGATGCAATAAGGGCAATTTGCACTCCAGGAGGTTTTAACAAACAAAATAATCATCCCAGAGCAGCAACAGTCAGTTTGTATTTTCACTGGCTGTTCCACACCATTTTCTTTTTTAATTTTATAACAACTGGTTCACATTACCATGCACAATTATCAAGACCGGTGGGGACAGATGATGAAATTCTCTTACATTCTGCTGGAAACACATTGTATTAATATATGAATTAACAGTAAAATATTTCAGAACACCTCAGATGCCAGTATTTTGTTTAATGACAATCAGCCTGCTGCAGCAACATTATCAAGTACTGTACCACTGATCGAAGTCAGCGTCACAATTGCAGTAGTGATTTGAATCCAGACAGCTCTTCTGAAGGCTGCAGGCACACTGTCGACTGCCGGGTTCAGCCCCACCCCAGTGAGTCTGGATTTGTCCTGGTTCCGGACCTCCAACCCACCAACTATACGGAAAACCCTCTGAAAAACACAAATTCATATTTTTTTTACATATATTTACATGCATAACCCAAAGTCTGAAAGACAGACAAGATGTACATGTTTTTTTCCAAGGCTTTTCAAAGTTTCATGATAAAATGGAGTGGAAAAAACCAAAGTGTGTAATACATGGAATTACAAACTTTGACTCAGTTTTCAAATTTGTGGTACCTTGTGAAACCGGCATTCATTTGTGCATTGCATTAGAAAAACCAAAAACATATAATCCCTACTATGAAAATATATTCTTTGGTGCTACAAAGTTTGGAATTCCAATTTCCATACAGGTATCAGGTACACAGCTGATTTTCAGGATGACAACATTCTAGCCAGGAGTGTTTCAAAGCATAGGCAACACGGTGGTCGCTGACACATTAAGATAACATTAACATTAAATAACATAACGTAAAAACAAATAGTGATATTTCCTCATTTGGTGGTGGTGGTGGTGGGGGCAAAGAGGTGTGTAAATGAAGTACTTTGATTCATGAAGGTCTGAGATGGGGATGGGAATGAGTGAAATCATGTCTAAGGCACCAGAATGACTAGAAACACCACTGATTGTTACTATAGAAGTATATTCCAAAAGTCATGGTTCACTATGGAATTTCTTTGGATTCTATTGTAGTGCATGCAACAATAGCCAATCAGAAAATGGATGATTCCATTTACCAGGAAGTCACATTTATGGGTGGCCATCCTTGATTTCTATATGCGACATTGCCCACATATACATTTTTGCAATTAGCGCCATTGGATTTATTGGCCTTGGAAATATGTATTTAGCCACTGAAATCAAGATCCTTGTCAGGAACCTTGTCAACCAAGATCCTACAACTCCTCACTCAGGGGGAGGAGGAGTAACAGGAAGACAGAGGTCAGGAATGAGAGGAACAGTAGTAGCCATTAAACCAGTATTGATCATTATTATCACTTTGCCGAGGCGTTGCTAGGCCGGTATCAAAGATTTACGTCGACACTACCTGGTACCAATATTCACCCTTGTCTAACTTGGGCAAATATCTGTCATTTTGGGCGACTGGCCATGAACGTTGGGCCTCTGAAAATACATACCGCCCTCCAAAAGCATGTTTTTGTATTAATATGTGTAGTATTTATATTTATATTTGCAAACTGTTTTTTGTTTTTTACATTCACTTTTGATTAGTAAAGAGAGCGGGCTGCGGCCTCAACTTTATCTAAAGTCTGGGTCTTTTAGTGAACCTTAGGGCTAGTGGCTGGCAATCACCTTAGTATTTCTTCTATTTTTCTTGTTGCTTACACACTCACACACACACTCATCTTCAACCACTTAGTCCAATCAAGAGTCGCGGCGGGCTGGAGCCTATCTCAGCAGTCATAGAGGCGGGGTACACCCAAGACAGGATGCCAGTCTGTCGCAGGGCCACAAACAGACAAACAAACACATTGCCACCCAATCGCATACCCATGGACAATTTAAAGATTCCAATCCACCTAACATCTTTGGATGTGGGAGGAAACCAGTGCACCCGGAGGAAACCCACGCAAATACGGGGAGAACATGCAAACTCCACACAGAAAGGCCACAGGCGGGAACTGAACTTCTCGCTATGAGGCAACAGTGCTAACCACTAAGCCACCGTGCTGCCCTCTTAATGCTGACAAATTATACGGTATTTGTTGTCTTTGTGCCACCTGATTCTGTTTTTTTTTCCTCTCTGTTTGAGTTGCGGCCCCATCCAGAGATGCGGGTGGTGTCTTCTGTCTTCTGTAAGCCTCCCATCCTGTGCACCAGCACGGACTCCCAAAATTTCCCATATATTTGTTTTGTCAATTGTGTCAGTAGCATTGCCAAAGCAGAGGGTCACCCCTTTGAGTCTGGTCTGTTTAAGGTTTCTTCCTCAAATCATCAGAGGGAGTTTTTCCTTACCACTGTCGCCTGTGTGCTTGCTCTAGGGGTTGGTAAGGTTGTGTGAAGCGCCTTGAGGCAACTTTGTTGTGATTTTGTGCTATATAAATGAAATAAATTGAATTAAAATTATCTAATCTAATCTAATGTATCCTAGGTCACAGAGCTCGAGATATTGGAACCCCCTCCCCCATTTTAAGCCTCCATTTTCCCAAATCCAATGACCACCACAAAGGTTTCTGATAAAATGGAATTATCAATTTTGTTGACTATTTTATGCACTTTAAAAAATTGAGTTTTGCAAATCTTCACAAAATTCTAACCAAATCTAGCAAAAGTTTTAAGCATCAAACAACCCTTTAAAAAGAATTTCAACAACAAAGTTTCAACCAAAATGTCCTTGATTTGCAAAAACATCTAAACTCAATCTGCACCCTCTGAAAGAGAGACATTCCAGAACAAAACACTGAAGCAACAGCCTTATTTACTTTAGGGAACAGAAATACATCACAGCAGATATAAATTTCTCACCAAAGTGTGACAAAATGAATCACACAGATAACTGAGCTGAATGGGAAAATGTCTGGGCCAATCATAAACTCGCTCATCTATGGTTTCATCATCTCAGAGTCTGAGGATGTATTTCTTCCAGTCAGCACTTTTTCATCACAGCCCCTCTAAATCTTTTTGTGTGACAGCACCAATCACCACTCAAGGATTCAAACACAAACGTGTCTCATGCTGAAAAGGTTCTTCACCCAAAGTGCGGTTGGATCCCGAGTAGTACCATGTCAGCTCACCCACCAACTCCAGCTGTGCTGAAACAGCCTTGGAATCCCTGATGTGCAACAAGGGTGCAGGCAAACAGTCCACACACACACTGGGAAACACATAGATTTTCATGGCGAAACTTGTACTTTTGGTTTTATTTCTCCATGGGTCTTGAGAAATCTATTCCTGAGATTTTTGCCACCGTCCCAGAATAGGTGTTTATCGCAGTATGTGAATGTGGACAAATGTGGAAGGTTTTTGCACTTAACTGACCACCAGTTCTGGACTGAGGCTCTAACTCTGATGTTTCAGGAGTCCAGAAACTTTGCAAACAATGCTGTGCAGTGCCACATCCACCTCCCTACAGGAACGGTCACGAGTCCTGGATCACAACCACCCAGGCAGACAACCGGTCCATGCCCACTTCTCAAAAGTATCCATCTATCTGCCATAGACAGGTGAAATGTGGGTGTCCCTTTGGCCTCCTTCAGCCGCTACGGTCCAAAACACTGAAGCTCCTCCAAACTGGGTCATGCCCAGAGAAACTTGCCACATAACCAGAATTTCATAGCTGACGTTCCCTCACAATTCAAGTGGCACTCCTCATCTTACTCTTCCTAAATAACCATTTGTTTGAAACAAAGTCCTTCCAGTGGTACCCAAGAATCCTCCACAGAGATCCCGTACCAAAGACCTCAAGTCATCACCTTAGGTCACATTTTAGTGTCCAAGTCTTATAACTGTGCAGGAAGATAGCAAGATTTTGGACTACATTCTCCTGTAAAAGTCTTGGCATTGCCAAACACCTCTGTCGAGAGCAATTTTACAGTAATGGAATTACAATCACAGTAAAATCTGACCATATTCTATCTTGCCATTAAAAATTTTCTCAAACTGTAATTCCATTAAGATTACCCTCCAGTGACATCATGACTCCATAACCTCTATCTCAGCATCTCCCAATCTCAGAGTCCATGGACGTAAAGACATGAATGCCAGTGCAGAGTTTCACTTTCACAACATACGGATACACTTTTCATGACCAAACCCAGGAAGCCATTAAAAGCTTGGGTCTTAGTCTTGATTCAGAACAACTGCAAACCCAGACACTCCGATTCTCCACTTCTCAAGTGCTGCAGTCAGGCGATCCACTGAGTCCTCTGAGATCACAGCATCCACAAACCACTGGTTTCTAAAACCCTATCCAACCCCCAGTCCAGGCATGTGCTGGGTGAAATGCATCAGAAGTTTACATCTGAACATTTGGAGCATGTCTTTGCATACTTCTGGAAGTCCTGCACAGAAGCAGAATTCTGATATGGTGCAGGTCCAGTTCTGTAGAATTTTACATTTGCACACTGTGTGAAGAACAGTAAAGGAAGGTGCAGTTTCAAACTCAACCAGCACACACACCTTTTCCAAAAACAGTGCATTAGTAATCTGAGCGCACCACCATGACCCGTGGAGGAGGGGGTTCACGACTCAGGAGTGGTATGAGGAGTATTTACAGACAATCTGATGCTTTTACAGCCGCCGTCCTCCATAAACAAGCAATTATCTTTTCATCGTTCAGTCCTGCACAGAAGACAGATGGAATGTTCCTTTTAGTGCTTTTGTTTGTGAGGGGGAGGAGCGGTCTTTAACAATATAGGACAAAACTATATGGCTGGACAGGCAAGAAATGAAATGGCGCAGATAAACTATTAACTCCTGCAGGAAAACGAGGAGGAGAAACGCACAGCAACACTGGAAATGATGTTTTCATTAGTAAAGCACATTCAGTAAAGTTCAGCAGTTTACATGACAATCCCAGTGGTCCTCCATATACATCCCTCAGTAATAGAAGAGCTGGCTTTGCAAAGAACTTGTGATTTCCCTTACACCATCCATAACACAGGTACACCCATGACAACAATAAAATCTCACGTTTACAGTCAAACCGAGCTAAACAATGAGCTTCGGCCTTTTGTGTTACCTGGTGTGTTGAGACGGGACTTCCTGCAGTGGTAGGACAGTTCCTGCTCACAGTATTCTGATTGGCTGATGATGGCTAATAACTGCTCCTCTTCAGCGGCGTAGTCAAAGTGGGTGGACTGCTGGTTCCCCTCAAGGGATGAATGCACTCCAGTCAGCTGTGTGTTGTTGTGCCGGATCTCCGTCCATGCCCTGTTCTCTGGTGAAGACATTCATAGGAACAATGAACACAGAACGGAGAATTGTCATTTCCTCCAGCAGTGATGTGACTCATTGTAACATTGAACATTTGTTGATATTTCACACCTGCACTCACACCTACGGACAATTTTAAAGTTTTGTACCATGACCATCACAGCATAACCATAGACACTGTAGCATACCGTGGGGTAACACAACTGTGGTACTTTCAGAAAATCTCCCGGTGATGTTATAGCCCCGTCACTCAGTCAGTTTTCCACAACATCCACAAAAAACAAAGAGGATTCAGTATGCGCCTGTATAAAGTATTAGGAACACAGTGGAAACTGCCAACATGCATTCTCCATGCATGAGGAGGATGTGGTTGACGTTTTGACATGATCAAAAAATATGTAACAAGGAGACTCTGTCAAATCAGGATCCAGTATGAACTAAATAAAGATGAAGTAATGACTGCATTGATGTATTACTGGCTGAATTGGGCAGCGTCTCGTTTGAGGGTGGGCGCTACAGGGTTAAAATATGACGCATAAGATGAGATGAGATATACTTTATTGATCTCACAGTGGAGAAATTATGTTTACACTCCAGTTACCTCAGACAGCAATTAGTCCACAATTATTACTTGTTTACCATAATAATGGCACACATCAGAATTAAAGACAGCAGATACACATTTGACATTGTTTATGTGCACTAAATCTGAAGAAGTCCGTTATCCGAATTGAGGCAAGTGGGTGAAGGTCTCGCAGCAACCCTGAGTCGCGCCACCGTCAGCTTGGGACTCCGACGAGGGCAGTCGCATCTCCTCCACTCTCCATTATCTCTGCTCTCTGCTTTAACGTTCAAGTCCCTACTTCACCAGACTGTGAAGCATATGATGCAATAATACTACATCCGGGGACAGCCCTCATATGTCCCCACTGGAAATGTGACACTTTCTCTGAGTTTTTGGGCAAATTACATGCAAGCAAAGTGGAAATGCAAAGAAAAAGTGACAATGTGGTGGATAACGGACATGTGTTGTGGTTAGTTTATGACCCAGAGCTCAAATGTGTCAAAGCAGTTTTGCAGGCGAGAGAACACAGCTACTCTGGGTTTGCATGTAGGCTAACACTTACCGGCACGACCTCTCACATTTGCCTCATCTTCCCTTCTCCATTGGGAACCAAAAAAACACTGCACTTTTTGCGACTGCTTCGGTGATTGCAGCCGAAAACCAAACAGTACATCATTTTTTCGTTAGAAGTGATGCTGTGTTTATGTTGCACAATGGCAGTCTGTCCCAGAACATGGTCAAATCCTGCGATACCAAGCAGGGGTTCAAACGAGAATGTGCTGCCCAGTTAAACTGAGGAGGGAGTTCATTGAAATACAAATGTGGCACAAACTGTGGACTTCTTTGTGAATGAAATGTGCCGCTGTCCATGGTACTGAAATGCAGATGCGGAACATTTTCTCCCCATCTCCTTGTACAAATGAAGGTTTGCTTTTAAGCATGTGCATGATCATGATCATAAACATGGGCAGAAAGTAAACCTCATGCTGGTTTTTACTTCTAGTAACTTTAAAGGCTGTACCTGTCATGTTACAGTAGATGAGCTGCGGTTTGATTGGTCCACTGCCGTCCACGTCTATATGATAATGTCCTGACTTGTTTCCTTTGTGTTTGTACACCTCACATGAATGCTCGTACATTGCTGAAGAACAGAAACAAACAACAAAATACATTTTTAATTCGGAACACGTTATACTAATAGCAGAGGAACATGTGCTGTAAGATATTTTCATAAGATTTAAGCAATACTGTTTAATTACACATTAAATGACAATTATTTTACTGTGAAAAAATACATCATGCAATAAAATCTGAAAATAAAAAAAACTGATTACTGAACGGCAAGACAGACTTGGTAATTGCTTTTGAAATTCACCTGTTTATCCACCCACCTACTTGTCAGCAGTAATACTAATAATAAGAACTTTATTCAGGTAGCAGCATTTCCAAGTGCTTCACACAGTCAATTACATATCCACACAAAACATTAAAACAATACAGTAAAAATCAGTAATGCGTTCAAACTGATTGTCCACAGTGTAATGTCATATAAAACAATCAGAATATATACATCAACTATAAACAACAGGAAAATAGATGAGTTTTAAGAGTAATTTAAAAAAAAAAATCAACAGAACTTGACCTTCTTACATCCACTGGCAGTTATTCTATAGCTTTGGAGAGTGATAAAAAGCTCGACCCCCCCCCCCACACACACACACACACACACTTGCCCACTTCTTTAGAACCTTCAGAACACTGCAAATCCACATCCTTAACCCACACATGATGTGACAAAACATAAGGCTTAATGAGTTCCACAAGATAAGGCTGCACCTCCCTTAAGTATGTTATGAGCCAGTGGGTCCCAGTCCTGGACTTTAGGGACTCTGTAACCTGATGAGGTCATTCAAGTGTGCTGAGCCAGTCAAGAGCTAACAAACACCTAAATGAGCTAATCGGCTTTTGGCAGAGGATGGTGAGATGGAAAATGCACACATTAGGGGGTCCCTGAGGACCAGGGTTGGAAACCAGTTATAAGCCAATAACAGCATCACCTTAAAATCTGCTCTCACACTCAGAGGAAGTCAGTGAGGGGAGGCCAATACAGGTATGAGGTGGTCAAATGTCCTAGTTTTGAATACACCTCCTGCAGCAGTCTTTTAAATCATCTGAACACATTTAAGAACAAGAGCAATCTGAGATTTGTGATGTCCGCCAAGGGTTGATGAGGACTCAAAATAACAGATATGTGATTCAGATTGTGCCCGGACTTTACCTGGATCCGGATTATACACAATGCAATAATTGCATACTGATCCAGAATGGACCGACTGATGAAGATGTTGCAATCTGAAGCAAAATTTGTGTCTTCCTGATCTTGATTTTACATCGTGATGTTATATCCATGAAGTAGTTTTGACGTAATCCTTAAAAGTATACAAAGTGAAATCCTAATCCAGAATCCGGATCCTGACCAAGATCACCTCCAAAATTGAATGGAGTCTTCCAAGGCCTAACACCAATGTGTGGTGAAAATTTAGTGTAAATCCGTTAAGTAGTTTTGATGTAATCCTCAAAATCTGACAAAATGAAGTGTACAAATTGAAATCCAGAATCCAGATCACCACCAAGATTCAGTGGAGTCTTCCATGGCCTAATATCTATCTGTGGTGAAAAGTTCATCAAAATCCATGCAGTAGTTTTGGTGTAATCCTGCTAACAGACAGACAGACAAATAAATAAATGCCAATAATTTTACTGCGTCCTTGTCAAACAGATGCAGGTAAAAACATGAAGAACTTCTTAATACACCCTTGGTTACTGTTCATGATGGGTAGTCTATACAAGCCCTGATGCCCACTGGTGCCATGCTTATCGCCAGATTCTATAGCGTGAAGTTGACTCGAGCCTACAACGACACTAGCTCTGGATGGTACACCAGTCCATTGCATGTTACTTCTACATCCATGGCTGGTACCCACTTACAGTTGGGTGGACTGGCAAAATACAAATGAAGTATTTTGTCCAAGGACACAGGTAGGCAGCATGACCGGGAAATGAACCCAGGTCTACATTATTGGCAGCCAAGCTCCTTATTCCACTGAGCGATTATGAGTCAATACTTATTGGCATAATTCAGACGCAGTGTTTTTGCTCCCAATCTTCTAACTGTTAGGAAGAAATCTGGTTTAAAATGGTCTCATCTGAAGTTGGCACTGGGGACAGGAGTTATAACTGTTCATCTATGAACTGTAGCCAGTTGATTTGAAAATGCTTGCTCTGAATGATGCTTTAGAATGGGTTTGTCCCAAATCTAACAATAAAATAGGTGAGAAATGTGCAAATGGCAAAAATGAGTTGGCCCTGATTCAGCTCAGACATGATCAGATTCAATCAAAGCTTAGCGGAGCAATCAAAGGCAGAATCTCTTTTAATTCCTAATTTTGCTGAGCTAGAATACTCTAGGCAATCTCTTGCTCGATATTCATTCGTGTGGAAAGAACAGTCTGCCGTAGGAATGTTCCATTCTGCCTCCATCTCTTCACTTTCAGGCTTGGTCTACATTCTCTTTGATCTCAATAATCTCATTTTCCATTGCCTTCATCCGTCTCTCACTCTCTCAAATAATGGGATGGAATTAAGAGATTTTTGGGATGTGTCTTAACACTATAAAGTCAGTTTAAATATTATGACCTACTGTATACTGCAGTATACAGAAGTGCTGACAATAATAACAGAAAGTTGTGCTTTAACTATTTCAGGTCATCTGTGTTTCCAAGTGCTTGGTGTCATGAAAGGCTGTGCCAGTGAATGATCTTGAATATTTACATCTCTGAAGGCATAACACAAAGAAATCGGAAATAGAAAGTTGTGTGATACTGCTCAGGAAATGTGCCGTCTGAAGTGACAAATGTGAGAAAAACTTGCAGCTTTCGTCTGCAGCAGGATGCAACATTTTTGTTCCTTCATCAACTTTCCTCCGTGGATAAAGTCATGCTTTATTCATGGGCAATGAATCACTGCCTCGTCTCTTATTGTTGTGACGACAAGGGTTTCTCCCAAGTCTGCCAGTCTAGGAGGCGGCATATCAAATTGATGGCAAACTTACCAACACTTCTCTGCATCACTGCAGGTAACGCATAATCGAGTGAACGCTTTTGTTAAAATCATTAAAATCAAGAAGTGCATTTGTGATAATCTGCACTTCAAATACCTCACGCATGATGCTGTCACTACCATGCTTCACTCTAGAGATGGTGCCTGGTTTCCTCCAAACATGATGCCTGGCATTCACACCAACGAGTTCAATCTTTGTCTCATCAGACCAGAGAATTTTGTTCCTCATGGTCTGAAAGTCCTTCAGGTGCCTTTTGGCAAACTCCAGGTGGGCTGCCATGTGCCTTTTACTAAGACGTGGCTTCCGTCTGGTCACTGTACCATACAGGCCTGATTGGTGGATTGTTGCAGAGATGGTTGTCTTTCTGGAAGGTTCTCCTATCTCCACAGAGGAATGCTGAATCTCTGACAGAGTGACCGTCAAGTTCTTGGTCACCTCCCTGACTAAGGCCCTTCTCCCACGAGTGCTCAGTTTTGACAGGCGGCCAGCTCTAGGAAGAGTCCTGGTGCATCTGAGCTTCTTCCGTTTACAGATGATGGAGGCCACTGTGCTCATTTGGGACCTTCAAAGAAGCAGAAATGTTTCTGTACCCTTCTCCAGATTTGTGCATTGAGACAATCCTGTCTCAGAGGTCTACAGACAATTCCTATAACTTCATGATTGGTGGGACCTTATACATAAACAGGTGTGTATCTTTCCAAATCATGTCTAAATCAAATGAATTTACCCCAGGTGGACTCCAATTAAGCTGCAGAAACATCTCAAGGATGACCACTGGAAACAGGATGCACAAGAGCTCAATTTTGAACTTCACAGCAAAGGCTATGAATACTTATGTTCCTGTAATTTCTTAGTAATTTTTTTATTTTTAATAAAATTACAAAAATCTAAAAAAAAAACCCACCTTTTTCATATTGTCATTATGGGGTATTGCATGTAGAGTTTTTAGGAAAAAAATAAATTTTATCCATTTTTGGAATAAGGCTGTAACATATCAAAATGTGGAAAAAGTGAAGTGCTGTAAATCCTTTCTGGGATGCACAGTACATCGGTCATGTTCTACAATAAATACCTACATGAATTTTCCACCCAGGTACTTACAGCTGTGACAGGTGGCTCCTCTGTAGCCGCTGTTGGAGCAGTTGCAGTGGAAAGTGTTCCATGATTGTGCACATTTGCCTCCATGTTCACAGTGGCTGGAAGAGCACCTGAAAGAGAGAGAAAGAGACACAAAGTCTGTCAAAAGTACTCTTCAAAGTCATCAAAGTATGAAGAGCCAGGTGAAACCTTCAACCATCCTGATTGTTGTGAGGAGTGTGTGGGAGGGACTTGAATGATGGCTGTCATAAAAAGTTTCAGTCTTCTTAAGAAAATTTCAGAAACCCCATTCTTTTCTTGTCAAGAGGAGCACAGTAGATGCTCTGAGACGTTAATGGTTTGAAACCACCCTTTGGTAGGATTGCAAACTCATGGTCTACATTTAAGAGAGAACTCTTGAACTCCTACCCAATATGGCCCTGGAAGCTAAAAAAAAAAAGTTTCTTTCTGACACAAAAGTAAATTCCACTCCTAAACATAACACAAACTGCTCCACCATCATGCTGTTGAACATTTGTAAAACTTTTTAACATCTACTCATCTGTTCTCTTTTTCATTTACAAGAAATATCAGAAATTCCCACTTAATTTTGTCAGGTTGACAAGTACTTTGGAGGATTTATTCACTTTGGGGCTTTGGCCATCTCTACTCGAAAAACAAATGGAATATTTTAATTTAGAAAAACTCATTTGATGTGTAAATGAAGAGGAAGACAGGGCTGTAGAAAAGAGGTTGTTATCCTTCAGATGCCAGAATGAGCAGACCGAGAGAGTTTAAATATGCATTCTGCATTTTTGTCTTCATTGAAAGACAATACAAGAACAGCAGCAAGACAAATGTGTGTGCAAGATACTATTCTATAACACATAGCAATACCCAGATACTCCCAAAGTAAACAGACAGACAGCACAGTTTCATTGCTCTCTCTCAGACTGAGCTGACATAGGATGGGCAAAATATACGACAAAAGTGAATTAACAACAAAAAATAAAAAATATTAAACAAAATAAGAGAAAACAGCATAAAAATAATATTTAAAAAAAATCACCTTGCTCCAAGATTCACTTCAGGGAGCTTTGGTGCCCACTCGTGCCCTCTGATAGATTGGCGTTAATCTATTAACAACCCAAAAATCCTTTCACTTGCATTTGCTTCCTCAATACCACAGCACTGTGCATCTGGCACATGCCAGTGTAAAGGGAACTACAGGTGCCAGTGATATCATGTTCAGACATCAAAAAGACCAAACACTGCATGCAGCCTTACATCTGTATTTCCTGCTGCTTAAACAGCAAAGTGCAATCAAAAATGCTCCAATTCGGCTTGTGTGTTTTGCATCCACCATTCAAATACACCATTAAACTCTGCCCTCCTCTGTCAGTTAACATACAGTCAATAATAATACTCTTAACCCAATGAAAACACTTTAGGACTGATTCTTGGTCTCTTACTATATATGTCTATATATATATATAAGGTGCATTCAAAAAATATCTAACCTTTGGCTGCAAAAAATACAATTACTCATGTGGGGGTCTGACATCCTAATCCCCTTCAAAGTACACTCAACAAAAATATAAACGCAACACTTTTGGTTTTGCTCCCATTTTGTATGAGATGTGTTATGTTTCGGACGCGGTCGGAGGACCGACCCAGCATTTGAAAGGACCAAGCATGAAATAAGCAGAGCACGGTTCAAAAGGATAACAGAATTTAATAAACATAACAGTGAGTAGTGCCAAACAACTAAAACGTCCGCGGTCTGGTGAGGTGGAAACACGGCGCGCTCTTAACAGCGGAAACGGTCCGGAGCCACAGCAGTTCGGACCCAGGGACCCCGCCGACACCCCCCAGATGGCCGCGACCAACCGAGTCTGTGAAGAAAGAAAACATGAGGTGAGTCCAACTCCACACAGAGAGACACAACTCAAAGGTGCACGCAATCAGCAAACACTTCCTGGCTTAAAGCTATACATCAGCTTCTCACCCTGCAGGCACGGAACAACTCAGTTCAAATCTCCACTGCAGCAGAAGCTGATTAGACAATTAGCATAACATGATAGCTCACTAACACAAGGTGTGAGGGACACCAAATCCACTGTCATTACTTCATAAAAGTCACCAAAACCAAATTACCTCAGGAAGTGTGCTGAAGAGCGTGAGACCTCACCCAATCCTCCTTCACAGACTGTGGCGTCAAACCTGGAGCGGTCTCTGCGTCCATGATGGTGAGATTGTTCTCCTGACGTCGATCTCACACGTCTGCTCACAAGGTAGAGTCTCTGGCAATCACACACTGTGCATTCAAGGTTTAAATGCAGCAATCTCTTTAAGACAAAATACACCACAGCTGTGAGTCCTGATGACCTGCACGTGATAACAAGCCTCAGGTGTTCAGGGTGAGGTCCTGATGCTCAGCCACTCAGTCCTGAATGCATACCACCTGGTGGGAGAAACAGAAAACAAAAACCAAGCCAGCCAAACACCCCAGCCCACAACAAGATGAACTCAAAGATCTAAAACTTTTTCCACATACACAATATCACCATTTCCCTCAAATATTGTTCACAAACCAGTCTAAATCTGTGATAGTGAGCACTTCTCCTTTGCTGAGATAATCCATCCCACCTCACAGGTGTGCCATATCAAGATGCTGATTAGACACCATGATTAGTGCACAGGTGTGCCTTAGACTGCCCACAATAAAAGGCCACTCTGAAAGGTGCAGTTTTGTTTTATTGGGGGGGGGGATACCAGTCAGTATCTGGTGTGACCACCATTTGCCTCATGCAGTGCAACACATCTCCTTCGCATAGAGTTGATCAGGTTGTCAATTGTGGCCTGTGGAATGTTGGTCCACTCCTCTTTAATGGCTGTGCGAAGTTGCTGGATATTGGCAGGAACTGGTACACGCTGTCGTATACGCCGGTCCAGGCGAAGTGCTCACTATCACAGATTTAGATTGGTTTGTGAACAGTATTTGAGGGAAATGGTGATATTGTGTATGTGGAAAAAGTTTTAGATCTTTGAGTTCATCTCATACAAAATGGGAGCAAAACCAAAAGTGTTGCATTTATATTTTTATTGAGTGTAATTTCCTTGCAGCTGCACACACTTCTCCCAGCGGTTCTGCCATTGCTGGAAGCATTTCTGGAAGGCCTCTTTTGGAATGGTGTCCAGCTAGACTGTCATGCTCCACCTCATGTCTTCTCGCGACTCAAATCCAGTCTCTTTTAAAGTCATTATGAGCTTGAGGTACAGCCAAAAATCAGCTGGAGCCATGTTAGGAGAGTAGGGAGCCTGGCAAATCACAGGAGTGTTGTGTTTGTCCAAGGAAGCCTGATCAGCTGAGCAGAATGGGCTGGTGCACAATGGAACTGCCACCTTTTCGCCTCCCACAGATCCGGTCATTTGCGGTGCACACCATCACAAAGGCAAGATAGGCCATCCTGATAATACGCTTTCTTAATATTTTGGCCTTCTGATGCATACGCATGATGCACGACCCCATGGGAGTCAAAGAAAATGGTCAACATGACTTTGACATTGCCGCGCACATGCTGTGCTTTCTTTGACTGCAGTGATGTTGGATGCTTCCATTGCATTGACCTAAATTTGGTTTCAGGGTTGCACCCATCAACCCATGTCTTGTCACCAGTGATGATGGCGCTCAGGAAGTCGGGGTCACTGTTTGCACATTCCAGCATGTCATGTGACGCAGTTGCTTCTGCTCTGCTGTTAGCAGCTTTGGCATAAATTCCACTGACATTCTGCCCACGTTCTCCATCAAGATGGAATGTACTAAACCTATGCTTATCCTCACTTTGTACACAAGTTCTTGGATGGTGACACGACGGTCATCCATGACCAAATTCTGCATTCTGCCAATCACTTGGTCATTGTGACTTGTGGATGGCCTACCGGATCGTGCCTCGCTCTCTACTGATGTGTGCCCATTTTGAAGCAGTTATACCTCTTTTTCATTTGCATCACACTCATGGCATCATCATCAAAAGCCTGCTGAATCTTGGGAAAGGTTTTTTTGCTTTGGTATCACCAAGCTTTAGGCTAAATTTGATGCAATACCTTTGTTCTAGTCCTTCTGTCATGTTATAGCAAATGAGAATTTGACATGTGCTCAGTACACATGTTCTCTCTCAGGCTGACTGCTAGCTGATGCACTCTGTGGGCAGGAAACAAAATGCACGCATGCACAGGAAGGTTCCCTACATCGCCTCACCAAATGACAACTTGCACGCTTCATTTGTTTCCGCAGGGATAAAATAAGGTTGGATAATTTTGAATGCACCTCAAATTTTTCGATAAATATTGGAACAGCTTTGTATGTTTTCCACAACAAATTGACACCAACTCACAGTACAGTGTGAAGCGCACCTGCATATTTGTCCATAATCATGACTGTGCCACAGTGAGTATACAGACGCATCATCAAGTCCATGACAGACAGACAAGGAGCAGCGCAGAGAGGCAGAGCACCTCCTGGTGACCTCGTATTTGTCATTATTTGTGGAAGTATGTGCTTTGACAAGGTGTATTATAAAATAGGTGCCTGACAGAAGCAAAGAAGTCGGAATTACTGCCTTCCTCCCCTCTGACAGCTTCATCTATCTCGCTTCATGCACACACGTGCACGCATACACACTGGGGGGGGGGGTGGTGCAGTGTTAAGTTCAGGGCTTTCGTAGCCTTGGGCTGCAGCAGTTTCTTCTGGAAGGCAAATAAAAAAATCTTCCTCAATTTCATTTCTGTCGCTTCCCATTCAACCATTATCAGACCAGCTTGTCATCCACCACATTACTGAACCATCCTAGGTGCTGGTTGGGCAATCACCCAGGCAGACAACAGTCACGCCCCCGCCTCTCAAAGTTAGCCATCTCTCAGCTGCAGCCAGGTGAAACATGGGCGCCCTGTAGGCCTTTCCCAGTTGGTGGGTTCCTCAGTACTGAGGTGCCTGCATGCTGGATCGTACACAGTGCATTACAGCTGTGTCACAGTGTCACAGTGTCACAGCTGATGTTTGCTCACAATACAAGAAGTACACTTCATCTGCACCCAGACCCTTCCATTACATCATTTACATCATATTCAATAGAAAATGAATGAATCTCAACAAAGATACAAGGTTGGCCAAACTTTTTTACAAAGGCTTTCATAACTGGGAGGGCACTGATCAGTGTCCTGACTGTAGAGAATAAGACACTCCAACATTTACTACAAGATCGATGAACTGCAAGCGTGTATCCATTCCAACCAGCAGCAATTCAACTATATTTTTGAAGTAATTTCTCCAGCTCTCACTTTTAGAATTAATTGAGAATGATGCTAGTTTTTCCAAATACTTACAGCCTCTGAACATGGAGGGACTCCATATAAAAATGGTCATAAATCCTCAGTGGTTAATGCAAAGCTGTAGTAAGCAGCTTCTGATACATCGTATATTGTTATATACTTGTATGAATTTATGTTTCCACCCCAAAATCATTTTCATCTGTAAAGATTTTTCACATCAAAGATCATGGAAAGTTGCTCATTGGTTACACTTGGAACTGATGGGTTTTTCACTCTGACCCTTATGATCTTCAGGTTGAATCACAGTTTAAGAGTAAAATGACAATAGACTCATGTCAGGCAGTGTCCATGTTTCCCAAATGGGAAGAAGGAAAATTCTTCAGAAGATGCTTAGCTTACCTGTCAATGATGCCACACATGTCAATCTGTAAGTGGCTGTAATTTCCCAGCAGCCTTTGTTGTACCATGATCAGGTCAATGGGATGGCTGCCCAAAGTCAAGAGTCGCATACATCCCTGAAAGGCTTTAAACGGATTCCGACACACATGAATGCTCTCCTGATCAGGACAACCTACAAAAACATGACAACATTCAGTGGTTGCACATGGAGGATTATGTTGAGTGTCATTGTGTGAATTCAGCTTTCTGCAAAAACTCACAACATTGAAATAACTTTATGTTACCAGGTTGTAAATACGCAGACAGTCAACAGTATAGTTTATATTATTTATTTGCACTCAAAATAAATAGATCACATTCCTGCTTCAACCCTGAGGACACTTTGTAAACAATCCAATCACAAACACACCAGTGTCAACCACGGCAAACCGCAGACGGACCAGTGCACCGCATTACATCACAGCACTTCAGAGGATTGGGAGATAAAAAGTTTACCTCGGCAGTGCAGGTTTAGGGAAGTGACCAAACAATAAAACAAAAATAAACTAGTTAGTCCGTCCTTACAAACACTAATTCATACATCAACAGGCTAAAATTTAGACAGACCAACTAGGAAAAAACAAAACACCAGTATAAGGACAGCAGAAGACAGTGTATCACTGTGCGTCAAATTCCCACACACACACACACACACACACACACACACACACACACACACACACACACACACACACACACACACACACACACACACACACACACTTCTCGCTTCTCACTGCATCTGTTGTTCAGCCAACGCAAAGCGTCGAATTAAATGCAACCCAAACAATTCATTGCATCAGCATGAAACATGGACCCAGATAATGCCCCGGCCTCCGACGGAAAAACTCACACTTGCCACCCCACTTCCGCTTCTTATAGTAGTCCGTGGGGCAACAGCGACACCCCACGGTTCCATTCGCAACATTTAACACAGTTATAACTACAGCTATAGTTAGGTTGGCAAGTTAAAGTTAATCTTACAAAGGTTTGACAACTATTTCTGTTGACATGGAAAGCACAATTTGAGATCCGTCATTATACATCTCTGAAGGGAACCTTCAACACATGCATTATAATGTCATTGGAGACTGACTAAGTGCTGCCTTGTAATGAGTGTGGATTCTCCCTCCAGTCCTGCAAATGGTGCTAGTTTAGTTTGCACCAACCTTTTAACAAGGTGAGTATCCAGTACAGATGAAGCATTTTTGACGAGCACGAGCATGATACAAGTAAAACTCATCAATATCTGTGCTCGTGCTGAAGGAAAATCCTGATTGGCTAACTGACTGTCTTCACACTCTGTGATTGGCCAGTCACACACTGTGCCCACCCCTCCCTACACAGACATGTCTCTCTGTAGCTTCTGGCACACACACAGACATGGACTGATCTCTCTTGCTTGGCTTGATTCTACCTCACGGTGCTCTCAGTAGTCCTTAGGTTTTCTTCAATTCGCCTCTATTTTGGTTTGTATGGTATTTGAAGTTACTTCGTGAACTTGTTTCGTAAAGTACGCAGTGCATTTGACAAGACAGAACTGAAAACGGCTCGTGCTATGTCGGTCACTGCCTCCACTCCGGTCGGGGTTTTTTTTTTTTTTAACCGTTTGCTTTCTCTTAGTTTGGTTGGTATAAAGCCAGTTGGAAACCTCTGCACATACTAAATGCGGTGTTTTTGAGAAGAATACAGTGAACAAGGCTGACATATTATTTCCCTGTTTGCCATCACTGGATGTTTGCATGAACCACCAAGTTCACACAAATCATTAAAAAATAAACAGTCTTAGAATAACCTCCCTCTCTCCCTCTCACTCACTCACTCACACACACACACACACACACACACACACACACACACACACACACACACACACACACACACACACACACACACACACACACCTTAATCAACACTGTTTAAAAATAAATAAATAATTGAAAAAAATCACAGTTTGATCATAATAATAATAATAAAAAAGTTGTGTTGAGTATGACAACTCTTGTTCATGTATACTTACTTGTAGTTCATAATTTCCTACTACATTGAATGTCAATTCTGAGGCTGTTCTGTTATTCATTCATACACTTAAGAATATTCATGTTGTGATCAAAATCATTGATTTAAATCTCAATTTTGAGGGTGTTCTGTAAATAGTTCATTTACTATTGTGATCAAAAACATTGAATGTCAATTCTGAGGCTGTTCTGTAAATATTTATTCATACACTTAAGAATATTCATGTTCTGAGTTCATAAAAACATGTTCTGTAAATAGTTCTCTTACTTTTGTGATCAAAATCATTGCTTTGAATCTCAAATTTGAGGCTGTTCTGTAAATAGTTTTCAAATAAACAATAAATATAGCAACTTCTGATCAATCCATATCAATTTCAGGTTGAAAATAATTTACCAATCTAAGCCCTGCCCATTTCTGGTTAAACCCAGCCCACTCCGAGTACAGATACAGATAATTTAGATGGTTGAACAGATACAGGTACAGATAGTGCTGTACTCGCTCATGCCTACTTTTAACTACAATGACAAGTCTGGACAAATTAGACAACAGTTTAAAAGCAGGTGTCTGCACCTCATTTGTGTTTATACTAAAGAAAAACAGACAAAAGAGAGATTAATAAGAATTAATGTTTTGATAAATTGGAAATAACTGTAACATTAACGACTCATTAAAAAAAAAATCACATAGGCAACTCTGCCGACAAAAAAGAAAAGATACATAAACTTCGATGTAATCTGCTGGGGTAACTTTACATGAAAAACCACATATGACCATTGTTAAGGGCCTCTTCACACATAACATGAAAGATACAGAAAATGGAAGAAAAGCTGCAAAACAAACACGAAATGAGGAACCACAAAACATCCACCTGCTGTCATGAGGGACGCACGGTCGCATAGGTGTGCACGACACACCGGCGACAGGTTCGTCCACGCACTGGAACGTGTTGCACCACATCGTGCCACTGATGTGGGGAAAAATAAAATAAAAAACAGCTGTATAATTAGTGAAAATCACTGGGTTGATATCAATAATAAATAAAAAGGGATGCAATATAGAACCATGTGGTTAAATAACCCTTGTTAAAATAAACAATAAATGCCACTCGCGGGATTCGAACCTGCAATTTACAAAAGCTCACATGACCAGACAGAAACTTTACTACTGCACTACAATCACTCTCTTAGAACAGGATTGTAAAATGCCTGAAATCAAGAAGGAGATAAATGTATACTCAGCAAAAATATAAACGCAACACTTTTGGTTTTGCTCCCATTTTGTATGAGATGAACTCAAAGATCTAAAACTTTTTCCAGATACACAATATCACCATTTCCCTCAAATATTGTTCACAAACCAGTCTAAATCTGTGATAGTGAGCACTTCTCCTTTGCTGAGATAATCCATCCCACCTCACAGGTGTGCCATATCAAGACGCTGATTAGACACCATCATTTGTGCACAGGTGTGCCTTAGACTGCCCACAATAAAAGGCCACTCTGAAAGGTGCAGTTTTGTTTTATTGGGAGGGGGATACCAGTCAGTATCTGGTGTGACCACCATTTGCCTCATGCAGTGCAACACATCTCCTTCGCATAGAGTTGATCAGGTTGTCAATTGTGGCCTGTGGAATGTTGGTCCACTCCTCTTCAATGGCTGTGCGAAGTTGCTGGATATTGGCAGGAACTGGTACACGCTGTCGTATACGCCGGTCCAGAGCATCCCAAACATGCTCAATGGGTGACATGTCCGGTGAGTATGCCGGCCATGCAAGAACTGGGACATTTTCAACTTCCAAGAATTGTGTAGATCCTTGCAACATGGGGCCGTGCATTATCCTGCTGCAACATGAGGTGATGTTCTTGGATGTATGGCACAACAATGGGCCTCAGGATCTCGTCACGGTATCTCTGTGCATTCAAAATGCCATCAATAAAATGCACCTGTGTTCTTTGTCCATAACAGGAGCCTGCCCATACCATAACCCCACCGCCACCATGCGCCACTCGATCCACAACATTGACATCAGAAAACCGCTCACCCACATGACGCCACACACGCTGTCTGCCATCTGCCCTGAACAGTGTGAACCGGGATTCATCCGTGAAGAGAACACCTCTCCAACGTGCCAAATGCCAGCGAATGTGAGCATTTGCCCACTCAAGTCGGTTACGACAACGAACTGGAGTCAGGTCGAGACCCCGATGAGGACGACGAGCATGCAGATGAGCTTCCCTGAGATGGTTTCTGACAGTTTGTGCAGAAATGCTTTGGTTATGCAAACCGATTGTTTCAGCAGCTGTCCGAGTGGCTGGTCTCAGACGATCTTGGAGGTGAACATGCTGGATGTGGAGGTCCTGGGCTGGTGTGGTTACACGTGGTCTGCGATTGTGAGGCTGGTTGGATGTACTGCCAAATTCTCTGAAACGCCTTTGGAGACGGCTTATGGTAGAGAAATTAACATTCAATACACGAGCAACAGCTCTGGTTGACATTCCTGCTGTCAGCATGCCAATTGCACGCTCCCTCAAATCTTGTGACATCTGTGGCATTGTGCTGTGTGATAAAACTGCACCTTTCAGAGTGGCCTTTCATTGTGGGCAGTCTAAGGCACACCTGTGCACTAATCATGGTGTCTAATCAGCATCTTGATATGGCACACCTGTGAGGTGGGATGGATTAACTGAGCAAAGGAGAAGTGCTCACTATCACAGATTTAGACTGGTTTGTGAACAATATTTGAGGGAAATGGTGATATTATTCATCTCATACAAAATGGGAGCAAAACCAAAAGTGTTGCGTTTATATTTTTGTTGAGTGTATTTTTTTTAAAAAGACAAAAAAGTGCCGTAATAACTGACAAAACAGCAAACATTTCTGCTGCTTTGAAGGTCCCAATGAGCACAATGGCCTCCATCATCCACAAATCGAAGACGTTCAGATCCACCAGGACTCTTCCTAGAGCTGGTCGGCCGTCTACACTGAGCGACTGGGGGAGAAGGGCCTTAGTCAGGGAGGTGACCAAGAACCCAAGGGTCACTCTGTCAAAGCTCCAGCATTCCTCTGTGGAGAGACGAGAACCTTGCAGAAGGACATCCATCTGTACACAGAGTGGACAGACGGAAGCCACTCCTTCATAAAAGGCACATGGCAGCCTGTCTGGAGTTTGCCAAAAGGTACCTGAAGGACTCTCAGACCATGAGAAATAAAATTCTCTGGTCTGATGAGACAAAGATTGAACTCTTTGGTATGAATGTCAGGTGTCATGTTTGGAGGAAACCTGGCACCATACCTACAGTGAAGCATGGTGGTGGCAGCATCATACTGTGGGGATGTTTTTAGGGCAGGTGATGGTCTTGTGGTTAAAGCGATGGACTTCAGACCAGAGGGTCCTCGGTTCAAATCCCTGCCTGATCGGAAAATCACTAAGGGCCCTTGGGCAAGGTCCTTAATCCCCGAGTTGCTCCCGGTGTGTAGTGGGCACCTTGCATGGCAGCAGCCTCACATGGGGGTAAATGTGAGGCACTGATGTGTAAAGCACTTTGAGTGTCTTATGCAGATGGAAAAGCGCTATATAAATACAGTCCATTTATGTTTTTCAGCAAAAGGAACTGGGAGACTAGTCAGGATTGAGGGACAGAGACATCCTGGATGAAAACCTTCTCCAGAGACCAGACCTGAATCCAATTGAACATCTCAGCATTAGTGAAGGTTACAAATGATCTTCTTATGGCCTCGGACAGTGGACTCATCTCTGTGCTTGTTCTGTTAGACCTCAGTGCTGCTTTTGATACTGTTGACCATAAAATTTTATTACAGAGATTAGAGCATGCCATAGGTATTAAAGGCACTGCACTGCGGTGGTTTGAATCATATTTGTCTAATAGATTACAATTTGTTCATGTAAATGGGGAATCTTCTTCACAGACTAAAGTTAATTATGGAGTTCCACAAGGTTCTGTGCTAGGACCAATTTTATTCACTTTATACATGCTTCCCTTAGGCAGTATTATTAGACGGTATTGCGTAAATTTTCATTGTTACGCAGATGATACCCAGCTTTATCTATCCATGAAGCCAGAGGACACACACCAATTAGCTAAACTGCAGGATTGTCTTACAGACATAAAGACATGGATGACCTCTAATTTCCTGCTTTTAAACTCAGATAAAACTGAAGTTATTGTACTTGGCCCCACAAATCTTAGAAACATGGTGTCTAACCAGATCCTTACTCTGGATGGCATTACCCTGACCTCTAGTAATACTGTGAGAAATCTTGGAGCCATTTTTGATCAGGATATGTCATTCAAAGCGCATATTAAACAAATATGTAGGACTGCTTTTTTGCATTTACGCAATATCTCTAAAATTAGAAAGGTCTTGTCTCAGAGTGATGCTGAAAAACTAATTCATGTATTTATTTCCTCTAGGCTGGACTATTGTAATTCATTATTATCAGGTTGTCCTAAAAGTTCCCTAAAAAGCCTTCAGTTAATTCAAAATGCTGCAGCTAGAGTACTAACGGGGACTAGAAGGAGAGAGCATATCTCACCCATATTGGCCTCTCTTCATTGGCTTCCTGTTAATTCTAGAATAGAATTTAAAATTCTTCTTCTTACTTATAAGGTTTTGAATAATCAGGTCCCATCTTATCTTAGGGACCTCGTAGTACCATATCACCCCAATAGAGCGCTTCGCTCTCAGACTGCAGGCTTACTTGTAGTTCCTAGGGTTTGTAAGAGTAGAATGGGAGGCAGAGCCTTCAGCTTTCAGGCTCCTCTCCTGTGGAACCAGCTCCCAATTCAGATCAGGGAGACAGACACCCTCTCTACTTTTAAGATTAGGCTTAAAACTTTCCTTTTTGCTAAAGCTTATAGTTAGGGCTGGATCAGGTGACCCTGAACCATCCCTTAATTATGCTGCTATAGACGTAGACTGCTGGGGGGTTCCCATGATGCACTGTTTCTTTCTCTTTTTGCTCTGTATGCACCACTCTGCATTTAATCATTAGTGATCGATCTCTGCTCCCCTCCACAGCATGTCTTTTTCCTGGTTCTCTCCCTCAGCCCCAACCAGTCCCAGCAGAAGACTGCCCCTCCCTGAGCCTGGTTCTGCTGGAGGTTTCTTCCTGTTAAAAGGGAGTTTTTCCTTCCCACTGTAGCCAAGTGCTTGCTCACAGGGGGTCGTTTTGACCGTTGGGGTTTTACATAATTATTGTATGGCCTTGCCTTACAATATAAAGCGCCTTGGGGCAACTGTTTGTTGTGATCTGGCGCTATATAAAAAAAAAATTGATTGATTGATTGATCTCTGGAGAGATTTGGAAATGGCTGTGCACCGATGCTCCCCATCCAACCTGATGGAGCTTGAGAGGTGCTGCAAAGAGACATGGGCAAAACTGCCCAAAGATAGGTGCACCAAGCTTGTGGTATCATATCCTAGAAGACTTGAGGCTGTAATTGCTGTCAAAGGTGCATCAACAAAGTATTCAGCAAAGAGTGTGAATACTTATGTACAAGTGATTTCTTATTTTTTTTATTTTTTATGAATTTGCAAAAAAAAAAAAAAAAAATACTTTTTTCACGTTATTATGGGCTGTAGTGAGTAGAATTTCGAGTGAAAAAAATAAATGTATTCAAATTTGGAATAAGGATGTAACATAACAAAATGTGGAAAAAGTGAAGTGCTGTGAATATTTGCTGTGAATTTTGTGGAAAATCGAACAGCTTCCAAACATCTTCAAAAACACCATACATGAACAATGATCAGGTGCACATTTTTGCCCTCTACATTCATGCACAGTTTTGCATCTACAACTTTGCATTAATAATCCTGAAATAAAACATGTCCCATCACAAACACTGTGCAGACCATTTAAATGTGTGAATCAATTCTGCATCAAATCTGGAGATAAGTGTGGAAATGTACAAACGACACTGATGCAATGCCAACGACTTTAAACATTTGGAAAGTTGTGACAATGTTTAAAGGCAAATATTTATCATCCGATCTAACTGTGACTTTCTTAAGCATAAAAACCAGACTGTGAATTTTGCAATAACAATGAGGGGAGGTCTTTAACTAATATTACTTTACGAATACTGGAAAAACATATTTACCTCTGCCCAAGTACATTATTGAAGGTAAATATGTTTTTACCTGCTTGTTTGTAAACAGCCTGGAACCCACAATGTTACATACATCGTTATGAGATTTTTGCAGGGGATCCATATCATGATAGACAAGAACTGATTCAATTTTTAAGGTCAAGGGTCAAAGGAAAAATCTTGGAAAATCCCTATCCTTTAACATTGCCAAGCTCACATATGCTCACATAGTTTAGTTTTATTTCTTTCAGACACAGGTAAGAATTTAAACAGTCATTTGTGAAACACCGACATCGGCTGTCACTGTCTTCCAAAACAACAACAATAACAACAACAACAAAAGCACTGGTTTCAGAAACTGTACTTTTTTCCCTGACGGGACTGCAGACGGATTGTCTGTGCGCACGCTGAGCTGAACAGCCGTCAGCTCATTTTGGCTCCTGTTCCCTCAGCAGTGATGTTTGTGCTGATATGTCCAGATTCAGTGTGGGAAAGTAGCTTAATATTTCATGATCACTGCAGAATATGTTACTTCTCAACTTCACCTGCCAAAGAATTTGTATCTGTTGTCTGCTAGCTTAGCTCCACATCGTGCTATTAGACCTGCAACTGTTTTTTAGATTCTCCACTGTCATCAGCTTTTAAAATCCTAAAATCTGTACATCGTCATGACTAGACAGCAAACCTGTAGATGTGTGGGTGAGTAAGTGAGTTTGTCCATTCCAGCTAGCTGGTGTAATAATTCAAAAACAATAAATGCTATCACCTTATAACTTGGTAAATACAAAGAGCATATAACAAGGATGAAGGATTACTTTGTGGTGACCTTTGATGCATCAGATCAGTCCCAAAAACAACTTTGTTTTCTGTAATATCCCATAGATGAACAGTGAACAGCAATATTGATTTAGAAAAAAATAGTACTACTTCACTGGCTTCACTGTTGAACAAATTACAAATGCAGTTGATAACAAGCAATACACTACTGTTGTGTGGGCCGCCAGAAGAGGAGGTACTGCTGGCCCACCACCAGAGGGCGCCCTGCCTGGAGTGCGGGCTCCAGGCACCAGAGGGCGCAGCTGCCTCACAGGAGCAGCTAGGGTGACAGCTGTCACGCATCACCTGCAACAGCTGTTACCAATCAGCAGGGGTACATCAGCAGGACGACGTCTCCACCTCTTTGCCGAGATATCGTTCTACATGGAAGGTAATATTCTCAGCTGACTGCTTGACAGTAACCTTTTGTGACTTTTGTGAGTGATAACAGACCTTTTTTCCAACGAGAGGTGGAGGTAGCTTTCCTGCCGTGTGGATTACTGGGTGCAAACGCGCCCACCTTTAATTGTGTTTTTGTTCCTCGCCAGCAGTACCAGGTCCGACACGCGGAGGCAGTGGCCACCTGGGAGTTCGGGACTTGGCGGCTCCAGTATTCCCGGGGTCTGGTGGCGGAGGAAATCGTGTGGTTCCGGTTCTGCTTTGGACAGGTGTCTCCTATCTTCGAGCCTGCCCACACGACACCTTTGTGGATTGATTCTGATCTATTGTTGTAATCTGTTGTATTTGTTGTGCACATTCACAACAGTAAAGTGTTGTTATTTGACCTACTCCATTGTCCGTTCCTTTGCGCCCCCTGTTGTGGGTCTGTGTACCGACACTTTCCCAACACACTATAGGGGTTTTCTTTGATTTACAGAAAGAATTTGAAACTATAGATCACCCTTTGCTGTTGGATAAACTACAAAAGTAAGGTATTAGAGGACTGGCACATGACTGGATAGCTAGCTATTTATACAACAGGTATCAGTGTGTCCATATTTTAGAATTTTTGAAGATTACATGTGGGGTGCCCCAGGGTTCAGTCCTTGGGCCGTTGTTGTTTCTGTTATATAATAATGATATACAGTGAGGAAAATAAGTATTTGAACACCCTGCGATTTTGCAAGTTCTCCCACTTAGAAATCATGGAGGGGTCTGAAATTTTCATCTTAGGTGCATATCCACTGTGAGAGACATAATCTAAAAAAAAAAAATAATAATCCGGAAATCACAATGTATGATTTTTTTAATAATTTATTTGTATGTTACTGCTGCAAATAAGTATTTCAACACCTGTGAAAATCAATGTTAAAATTTGGTACAGTAGCCTTTGTTTGCAATTACAGAGGTCAAACGTTTCCTGTAGTTTTTCACCAGGTTTGCACAGACTGCAGCAGGGATTTTGGCCCACTCCTCCACACAGATCTTCTCCAAATCTTTCAGGTTTGGAGTTTCAGCTCCTTCCAAAGATTTTCTATTGAGTTCAGGTTTGGAGACTGGCCAGGCCACTCCAGGACCTTGAAATGCTTCTTATGGCACCCCTCCTTAGTTGCCCTGGCTGTTGGGGTCATTGTCATGCTGAAAGACCCAGCCATGACCCATCTTCAATGCTCTTACTGAGGGAAGGAGGTTGTTTGCCAAAATCTCACAATACACGACCCCATCTATCCTCCCTTCAATACAGTGCAGTCGTCCTGTCCCCTTTGCAGAAGAGCACCCCCAGAGTATGATGTTTCCACCCCCATGCTTCATGGTTGGGATGGTTTTCTTGGGGTTATTCTCATCCTCTAAACATGGTAAGTGGAGGTGATTCCATAAAGCTCTATTCTGGTCTCATATGACCACATGACATTCTCCCATGCCTCCTCTGGATCATCCAGATGGTCACTGGTGAACTTCAAATGGGCTTGGACATGTGCTGGCTTGAGCAGGGGGACCTTGCTGCCCTGCAGGCTTTTAAAACATGACAGCATCATGTGTTACTAATGTAATCTTTGTGACTGTGGTCCCAGCTCTCTTCAGGTCATTGACCAGGTCCACCTGTGTAGTTCTGAGCTTTCTCAGAATAATCCTTACCCCACAAAGTGAGATCTTGCATGGAATCCCAGACTGAGGGAGACTGACAGTCAGTTCTTGTCTTCTACCAAGCTGCTTGCCTGTTGTCCTGTAATCCATCCCAGCCTTGTGCAGGTCTACAGTTTTGTCACTGGTGTCCTTAGACAGCTCTTTGGTCTTGGCTATGGTGGTCAGGTTGGAGAGTAATTGATTGAGTGTGTGAACAGGTGTCTTTTATACAGGTAACAAGTTAAAACAGGAGCAGTTAATACAGGTAAAGAGTGCAGAATAAGAGGGCTTCTTAAAGAAAAATTAACACATCTGTGTGAGCCAGAATTCTTGCTGGTTGGTAGGGGATCAAATACTTATTTGCAGCAGTAACATACAAATAAATTATTTTAAAAAATCATACATTGTGATTTCCGGATATTTTTTTTTTTTTTTTTTAGATTATGTCTCTCACACTGGACATGTACCTAAGATGGAAATTTCAGACCCTTCCATGAGTTCTAAGCGGGAGAACTTGCAAAATTGCAGGGTGTTCAAATACTTATTTTCCTCACTGTATGTTGGGTTTCAAAGTCTGTGAGTTGTATTTTGTTCGCCGATGATACAATGGTGTTTTGTAGTGGAGATGATTTGGGACAGCTCTTGGACATGATGGAGAGGGAACTCCATCATCTCAGAGTGGAGTTGGGTACCAGAGCCCAAGCTGTGCATGGAGGTGAGCCCGACTATCTCTAGTCGGTATCTCTCAACCTCCCGCACAAGCTCAGGCTCCTTCCTCCCCAGCGAGGTGACATTCCACGTCCCAACAGCCAGAGTCTGTGAGCGCGGATCGGGCCGTCAGGCCACCCGCCCTCGACTGCCACCCAATCCTCTCTGCACCCAACCCCCATGGCCCCCTCTCCAGGTGGCGAACCCACAGGAGGGTGAACCCACGGGAGGGCGAGCCCACGTCGCTCTTTTGGGTTGAGCCCGGGCCGGGCCCAGTGGGCTAAGCACCGACCACAAGATGCCCGCGCGCGAGCCCCAACCCCAGGCCAGGCTCCAGGGTGGGGTGCCCGCTCTGCAATACCAGGCGATGTCTCGGTCCTTGATTTTGTACTGGTCATGGGAGCTTCTGAACTGACCTTAGTCTGACCCGTCACCTAGGACCTGTTTGCTTTAAGAGACCCTACCAGGGGCACAAAGCCCCCAACAACATAGCTCCTAGGATCATCCATGTATGCAAACTCCCCCACCATGATAAGATGGCAGTTCGAGGGGGTGTCCTTGCCTCAAGTGGAGGAGTTTAAGTATCTCGGGGGTCTTCACGAGCGAGGGATGGACGGAGTGTGAGATCGACAGATGGATCGGTGCAGCGTCTGCAGTGATGCGGTCGCTGTATCGGACCGTCATGGTGAAGAGAGAGCTTAGCACGAGGGCAAAGCTCTCGATTTACCGATCGATCTACATTCCGACCCTCACCTATGGTCATGAGATTTGGCTCATGACCGAAAGAATGAGATCGCGAGTACAAGCGGCCAAGATGAGTTTCCTCCACAGGGTGGCTGGGCGCTCCCTTAGAAATAGGCTGAGGAGCTCGGTCACTCGGGAGGAGCTCGGAGTCGAGCCACTGCTCCTCCACGTCAAAAGGAGCCAGCTGAGGTGGCTCGGGCATCTTTTCCGGATGCCCCCTGGACGCCTCACTGGAGAGGTGTTCCGGGCACATCAATCAATCAATCAATTCAATCAAGCAATTTTATTTATATAGCGCCAAATCACAACAAACAGTTGCCCCAAGGCGCTTTATATTGTAAGGCAAGGCCATACAATAATTACGGAAAAACCCCAACGGTCAAAACGACCCCCTGTGAGCAAGCACTTGCCGACAGTGGGAAGGAAAAACTCCCTTTTAACAGGAAGAAACCTCCAGCAGAACCAGGCTCAGGGAGGGGCAGTCTTCTGCTGGGACTGGTTGGGGCTGAGGGAGAGAACCAGGAAAAAGACATGCTGTGGAGGGGAGCAGAGATCAATCACTAATGATTAAATGCAGAGTGGTGCATACAGAGCAAAAAGAGAAAGAAACACTCAGTGCATCATGGGAACCCCCCAGCAGTCTAAGTCTATAGCAGCATAAATAAGGGATGGTTCAGGGTCACCTGATCCAGCCCTAACTATAAGCTTTAGCAAAAAGGAAAGTTTTAAGCCTAATCTTAAAAGTAGAGAGGGTGTCTGTCTCCCTGATCTGAATTGGGAGCTGGTTCCACAGGAGAGGAGCCTGAAAGCTGAAGGCTCTGCCTCCCATTCTACTCTTACAAACCCTAGGAACTACAAGTAAGCCTGCAGTCTGAGAGCGAAGCGCTCTATTGGGGTGATATGGTACTATGAGGTCCCTAAGATAAGATGGGACCTGATTATTCAAAACCTTATAAGTAAGAAGAAGAATTTTAAATTCTATTCTAGAATTAACAGGAAGCCAATGAAGAGAGGCCAATATGGGCCAATATGCTCTCTCCTTCTAGTCCCCGTTAGTACTCTAGCTGCAGCATTTTGAATTAACTGAAGGCTTTTCAGGGAACTTTTAGGACAACCTGATAATAATGAATTACAATAGTCCAGCCTAGAGGAAATAAATGCATGAATTATTATTATTATTTCAGCATCACTCTGAGACAAGACCTTTCTAATTTTAGAGATATTGCGTAAATGCAAAAAAGCAGTCCTACATATTTAATATGCGCTTTGAATGACATATCCTGATCAAAAATGACTCCAAGATTTCTCACAGTATTACTAGAGGTCAGGGTAATGCCATCCAGAGTAAGGATCTGGTTAGACACCATGTTTCTAAGATTTGTGGGGCCAAGTACAATAACTTCAGTTTTATCTGAGTTTAAAAGCAGGAAATTAGAGGTCATCCATGTCTTTATGTCTGTAAGACAATCCTGCAGTTTAGCTAATTGGTGTGTGTCCTCTGGCTTCATGGATAGATAAAGCTGGGTATCATCTGCGTAACAATGAAAATTTAAGCAATGCCGTCTAATAATACTGCCTAAGGGAAGCATGTATAAAGTGAATAAAATTGGTCCTAGAACAGAACCTTGTGGAACTCCATAATTAACCTTAGTCTGTGAAGAAGATTCCCCATTTACATGAACAAATTGTAATCTATTAGATAAATATGATTCAAACCACCGCAGCGCAGTGCCTTTAATACCTATGGCATGCTCTAATCTCTGTAATAAAATTTTATGGTCAACAGTATCAAAAGCAGCACTGAGATCTAACAGAACAAGCACAGAGATGAGTCCACTGTCTGAGGCCATAAGAAGATCATTTGTAACCTTCACTAATGCTGTTTCTGTACTATGATGAATTCTAAAACCTGACTGAAACTCTTCAAATAGACCATTCCTCTGCAGATGATCAGTTAGCTGTTTTACAACTACCCTTTCAAGAATTTTTGAGAGAAGAGGAAGGGTGGAGATTGGCCTATAATTAGCTAAGATAGCTGGGTCAAGTGATGGCTTTTTAAGTAATGGTTTAATTACTGCCACCTTAAAAGCCTGTGGTACATAGCCAACTAATAAAGACATTGATCATATTTAAGATCGAAGCATTAAATAATGGTAGGGCTTCCTTGAGCAGCCTGGTAGGAATGGGGTCTAATAGACATGTTGATAGTTTGGAAGAAGTAACTAATGAAAATAACTCAGACAGAACAATCTGAGAGAAAGAGTCTAACCAAATTCCGGCATCACTGAAAGCAGCCAAAGATAACGATACGTCTTTGGGATGGTTATGAGTAATTTTTTCTCTAATAGTTAAAATTTTATTAGCAAAGAAAGTCATGAAGTCATTACTAGTTAAAGTTAAAGGAATACTCGGCTCAATAGAGCTGTGACTCTTTGTCAGCCTGGCTACAGTGCTGAAAAGAAACCTGGGGTTGTTCTTATTTTCTTCAATTAGTGATGAGTAGTAAGATGTCCTAGCTTTACGGAGGGCTTTTTTATAGAGCAACAGACTCTTTTTCCAGGCTAAGTGAAGATCTTCTAAATTAGTGAGATGCCATTTCCTCTCCAACTTACGGGTTATCTGCTTTAAGCTGCGAGTTTGTGAGTTATACCACGGAGTCAGGCACTTCTGATTTAAAGCTGTCTTTTTCAGAGGAGCTACAGCATCCAAAGTTGTCTTCAATGAGGATGTAAAACTATTGACGAGATACTCTATCTCACTTACAGAGTTTAGGTAGCTACTCTGCACTGTGTTGGTATATGGCATTAGAGAACATAAAGAAGGAATCATATCCTTAAACCTAGTTACAGCGCTTTCTGAAAGACTTCTAGTGTAATGAAACTTATTCCCCACTGCTGGGTAGTCCATCAGAGTAAATGTAAATGTTATTAAGAAATGATCAGACAGAAGGGAGTTTTCAGGGAATACTGTTAAGTCTTCAATTTCCATACCATAAGTCAGAACAAGATCTAAGATATGATTAAAGTGATGGGTGGACTCATTTACATTTTGAGCAAAGCCAGTTGAGTCTAATAATAGATTAAATGCAGTGTTGAGGCTGTCATTCTCAGCATCTGTGTGGATGTTAAAATCGCCCACTATAATTATCTTATCTGAGCTAAGCACTAAGTCAGACAAAAGGTCCAGGTGGACGATAGATAATAACAAATAAAACTGTTTTTTGGGACTTCCAATTTGGATGGACAAGACTAAGAGTCAAGCTTTCAAATGAATTAAAGCTCTGTCTGGGTTTTTGATTAATTAATAAGCTGGAATGGAAGATTGCTGCTAATCCTCTGCCTCGCCCATGCTATGAGCGTTCTGGCAGTTAGTGTGACTCGGGGGTGTTGACTCATTTAAACTAACATATTCATCCTGCTGTAACCAGGTTTCTGTAAGGCAGAATAAATCAATATGTTGATCAATTATTATATCATTTACTAACAGGGACTTAGAAGAGAGAGACCTAATGTTTAATAGACCACATTTAACTGTTTTAGTCTGTGGTGCAGTTGAAGGTGCTATATTATTTTTTCTTTTTGAATTTTTATGCTTAAATAGATTTTTGCTGGCTATTGGTGGTCTGGGAGCAGGCACCGTCTCTACAGGGATGGGGTAATGAGGGGATGGCAGGGGGAGAGAAGCTGCAGAGAGGTGTGTAAGACTACAACTACAACTCTGCTTCCTGGTCCCAACCCTGGATAGTCATGGTTTGGAGGATTTAAGAAAATTGGCCAGATTTGTAGAAATGAGAGCTGCTCCATCCAAAGTGGGATGGATGCCGTCTCTCCTAACAAGACCAGGTTTTCCCCAGAAGCTTTGCCAATTATCTATGAAGCCCACCTCATTTTTTGGACACCACTCAGACAGCCAGCAATTCAAGGAGAACATGTGGCTAAACATGTCACTCCCGGTCCGATTGGGGAGGGGCCCAGAGAAAACTACAGAGTCCGACATTGTTTTTGTAAAGTTACACACCGATTCAATGTTAATTTTAGTGACCTCCGATTGGCGTAACCGGGTGTCATTACTGCCGATGTGAATTACAATCTTACCAAATTTACGCTTAGCCTTAGCCAGCAGTTTCAAATTTCCTTCAATGTCGCCTGCTCTGGCCCCCGGGAAGACAATTGACTATGGTTGCTGGTGTCGCTAACTTCACATTTCTCAAAACAGAGTCGCCAATAACCAGAGTTTGATCCTTGGCGGGTGTGTCGTCGAGTGGGGAAAAACGGTTAGAAATGTGAACGGGTTGGCGGTGTACACGGGGCTTCTGTTTAGAACTACGCTTCTTCCTCACAGTCACCCAGTCGGCCTGCTTTCCCGGCTGCTCGGGATCTGCCAGAGGGAAACTAACGGCGGCTAAGCTACCTTGGTCTGCACCGACTACAGGGGCCTGGCTAGCTGTAGAATTTTCCATGGTGCGGAGCCGAGTCTCCAATTCACCCAGCCTGGCCTCCAAAGCTACGAATAAGCTACACTTATTACAAGTACCATTACTGCTAAAGGAGGCCCATTGGGAGGAGGCCCTGGGGAAGACCCAGGACACGCTGGAGGAACTACGTCTCTTGGCTGACTTGGAAACACCTTGGGGTTCCCCCGGAGGAGCTGGGGGAGGTGTGTGTGGATTGGGAGGTCTGGGCGGCTTTGCTTGAGCTGCTGCCCCTGTGACCCGACTCCGGATAAAGTGGAAGAAAATGGATGGATGGATGGATGGTTTGATTTAAACAAATTTCGATTCATCTTGGTAAAACAAAGTGTATTGTATTAGGAAATAAGCCCAGGAATTTAAGTAGAAATTTATTATTAAATGATGCTGAAACTGAAATTGTAACTGAAACAAAACTTCTTGGAGTTGTTATTGCTGATAGATTAAGCTGTAAAACTCATTAATTATATTAAATCTAAAGTCTCAACAGCCATCGCAATCCTGTATAAAGCACAAGACTTCCTCTCCCAACATTTGTTAGTTACGCTATATCATTCATTACTTGTTCCATATATGACCTATTGCATTGAGTTTTGGGGAAACACATACAAAACAAATACAAATGCAATATTTTTATGACAAAAGAAAGCTATAAGAGTTATCAGTAATAAACCATATCATGAGCCAACAAACCCACTATTTGTCTGTTTACATATTTTGAAATTCTGGGACTTGGTTAATTATATTACGATACAAATCATGTATAAAGTTAAAAATAAAATTTTGCCTCAACATGTCCAGGATCTGTTCAAAATGAGGGAATCCAGCTATAATTTGAGACGAACATGAGTATTTGATCAATTAAAGACTCGAAGTACTGTAAAAAGTCATTGTGTTTCCATAAAAAGTGTCAAAATGTGGAATAACTGTTCTCATAGCAATAAATTATCTGGTACTAAAGTACCAGATAATTTAATGTCACACAAACTGGGAAACTGAGTTTTTTTTCGTTTTTGATTCACAAATTTTTTTGTTAAGAATGTTTGTGTGTGTGCCGAATAAATTCATTCATTCATTCATTCATTCATAGGTGTGTCTGTTCCAACCCCCTCACACTAGCATCAGCTAATAAGCAGAGTTAAGCTAGCAGCTTCAAGGAGAAACATGATGCCCAGCACGCGGGCAAATAGGAGCCAAACTACATAACAGAAGAGGAAAGTAAAACTGGAATTAAAGAATACCTAGAACATGTGGCTTTGGATGTTGGGTTTTTAATCAATATTCTGCGAAACGATGCACTGGTTTGTTTCTTACCACCGAAGAAAAGTTGGCTTCTTGTGGTGAGAGGAAGTGAGATGCTGTTGTGAGCTGTGGCTCCTTTGTCTTTGTCCACTGTGATGGTCAGAAAATCCCGTCCAGACTTCAGCTCCACAGAATGCCACTGACCGTCGTTTAAGCCTGAACCTGAATGATAAACACCAGGAAAAACAAATTAATTCATGGTTTCTGTGAGTTAATATGTTTGTACTGGGCTCTGTTTTTTTTTTGTTTGTTTGTTTGTTTTTTATTTATGTGTGTATTATTTTATTTATTTGATCTTTTTTTCTATGACTGCCCAATGAGTGTGAGCAGATGTGAGTTCAGGCAGTCAGCACGAGTCATTTAGCTACATTCACACAATATCCTTCACAACATTATAAATTATACACCTGTATCAAAGTTTGAGATTAGCATTACAGTTTAACAGGAGCCAATTCTGAACATATGTGTATTTAAACTTTCAAGACCCCGGGTCCTAACCTTTGGGTCTGAGTCATTTTGTCTGCTCTGAGGATACTAAAATTACAAATGCACATTGCTGGACAATCAAAAGTAATTTAAAAAAAAAAAATCCTGTTTTCACCTTTGGATAAACCAAAGTGAAAATGGGGGTGTCGGGGGGGCGATCAGGGCAATTCTGTGGTAACGGAATTACAATGAAAGCGATATTTTATCTTAACTTGAAAATCTGTTAATGTGTTTGTCTGTTTATATGTGACCTTGTGGCCCCACCTCACTCCCCCTTACTGCTGGGATAGGATGCCACCCCCTCCCCGACCCTTAATTGGAGTAAGCGGGTATTGAAAATGGATGGATATTTGGATAAAAATTAGTTCCAATTCTAATTCCATTACTGTACATTCACCTATAATTAAAGTTATGCATATGTGTAAAATTAAATTTGTTATTTATTTATTTGTGGAAAAAAATTGTTATATCCTTGTAGGGGTGTGTGCATGTGTGTGCACAGTAAATTTTGCAGAGTAAACTAGAAGGGCACTCGGTAGAGCGCATCCCTCTGCCATGCCACATATCAATATCAAAGGATGTGGATTCACAAAAGGGCAAACTAACAGATTATGCTATATTCCAGAGTTTAATCCAGATCATCACCAAATTTTAATCAATTGATCCTGGACATATTTCCCAACATTCCACCAAATATGGTTCAAACGCGTTCAAAACGCCGGTGAAAACATAACCTCCTTGGCGGAGGTAAAAATATACTCTGCCAGGATAACATTTGGTCCCAGTCCAACTAGAATTGAATATACTCCTATCACGGTGCTAAATCAATTCTATCACTGTGTAAAATAAACTCTAACATGCTGTGAATGACTCTAACTGGAGTTGAAAAATGTGATTTGACAAGACGGTACAGCTGATTTCACTCTATAATAGGGTGCATTTAACTCTGTTTGGACTGGGACCAAATGTTATCCAGGCAGAGTATATTTTACTCTGCTAAATTTACTGTGTGGGCTGGAGGGTGCAGATGGCACGAGGGCTCCAGGAGGATACAGGCTGAACCTCTGTCCCAATCTTTGACCTCTGAGATTAAATTTCCCCATTTCCCCCCAAATTAATGTTTTTGGATATTTCTGTGTCTGTGGTACGATCATCACATATGTGGCCATGATCATCAGATATCTGCTGTACAACATTCCCTCCTGATGTGTCACTGTGGAAAATCGTGGATTGGAATAACCTGCGCTGAGCTCCAGCTGGACAATTCCATCTTTTTTGATCTGCAGGTGGAGCTTAGCCTCGCTCAGGTACATCCAGATAACGCTCTCCTGCTCGGAAAGATCAAAGGTCAAGAGCAGCCCTGCCTTGTTCCATGTCCGGAACTGTAGCGCTGCAGAGAATAACCATGACGACCACGCTGTCACTCCTGGCAACTGAAGAAAGCTGTGAGAGTCAGTGAATGTCACGGCAACTGACACTGGCTCAGCGCAAGAAAAGGTCACATTGCCCTGAGAAAAACAGAGAAGGGAGGGGAGAAGAAATTAGTACTGGGACAGCCAACGTGAATATTCATAAGTTGCAGGAGCTGATGTGGTTTGACTTGGTGTCACAGAGGTCTTCGTCAGCATCACCAGAAGGACACCTGTATTAACATATTGATATGAGCTAAAGCGCTAAATGGTCTTTTAAATGGCAAATCTGAAGCATCAGGGTCACTCAGGTGTCTGTTCTGCAAAACAAATCAGATTAAATCAACCTTACATTTAAATTTGACAGGAATAATTTCACTTCAGACAGGTTGCAATGTTTGGCAAAAATTCTATTGCCCATGAGAAAGACGAGATGATACACACCCTGCTTGAAGGAAAACAAGAACACACACTTTTGCATTAGCACACATCTAGTCCATGAGCCCAAAGCCAATTTTTACATAATCGGTGCCCCGTACAGTGACTAAATAACACTTAAAATCCAGCTTTGGTAGCATGGACCAAGCACAGGGTCACCCCTTTGAGTCTGACCTGCTTGAGGTTTCTTCCTCAAATCATCACAGGGAGTTTTTCCCCTTACCACTGCAGCCTGTGTGCTTGCTCTGGGGGTTGGTAAGGTTAGGCATTACTTGTGTGAAGCGTCGTGAGACAACTTTGTTGTGATTTGGCACTATATAAATGAAATGAATTGAACTGAGCTCAGTGTGCCACACCCTACACAAAATGTATGGTGGCCGTTGAGTGTTGTTAGAAGGAAAGGTGATGTAACACAGTGGTAAACATACCACTGTCCCAGCTTTTTTGAAACATGTTCCAGGCATCCATTTCAAAATGAGCAAATATTTATTTATTAAATAAAGTTTATCAGTTTGAACATTAAATATCTTGTCTTTGTGGTGTACTCAATTGAAAATAGGTTGAAGAGGATTTGCAAATCATTGTATTCTGTTTTTATTTACATTTTACACAAAGTCTCAACTTCATTGGAATTGGGGTTGTACTTTGAAACCGGTCATGGAAGTGCACAAAGTAATTCCAGTGGATCATCGGATGGTCACTAACAGCCTAAATCTTAATTGTTATGATTTTAGTGCGGCATGTCCTTTAATGTTGTTTAAAAAAAAAAGAAGAAAAAAGCGTCCTTTAAATTCTTTCCCCACTACCTCCATCCTAACACCAGTTCACTACAATCATTCATTTCTACCTCCATGGTCTGATAAGGTTTTCATCTCCTGGAGAGAGAGAGGACTGATTTCTGTTAAACACCTTTACATAGATGGACAGTTTGTAGCTTTTGAATCACTGAGGGAGAATAGTTTGCCACATTCACATTTTTTTTGCTATCTGCAGGTTAGGCATTACATTCAATTTAAATATCCAACTTTGAGGCTCTCAAAAGGGAGCATACCTTCTTTGATATTCTGCCAAAATTCCACAGATTCCAGGCATTTAGTGTCCAAGTTTGTGCATGTTTTTGAAGAGTGTGAATTAGTATCCAGTAGTTAAATTAAAGACACCTGGTCAATAGAACTTGGCTTCAACATCTCTGACAACGCATGGGAAAACAGTCTAGGTAGAGTAGTCTTGCTCTATTAACAGCAGGCACCACTTAATTCAGTTTAAAGTGGTCCATCATCTTCATTCCTCAAAGGTCAGGCTGCATAAAATCTATCCTGCTGTTTCCCCACTAAGAGCACATTGTCTCATGCATTTTGGTCTTGTCCTCTTTTGACAGAGTTCTGGTCCAAGATATTTGATTGGTATGAAAAGGTGTATACATCTTCCATTTCCCCTGATGCTGAATTGGCTATTCTTGGCTGCTCCAAGGCCTCTATGAGTCTTCTAAAAACTACACAATTGTCTCTCAGGCTAGGCATGATAGCTGCTAAACGGCTCATCCTCTACGAGTGGAAATCACCAACTCCTCCATCTTTTAAAAGGTGGATTATGGACATGATATCTGTCATACAGATGGAGAACCAGAGATTTTCTAGAATGGATTCTTCCACGCGGTTTGCTGCCATTTGGAACCCTTTCCTCTCCCACCTGGGATTGATGTGATCACCCAATGACTTTCGTGTGGGGCACCGTGTAAATGGCACCTTATATTATATGCAGCAATTCTGATGATGCATCCTGTCCTTTTTCTGTTTTTTTTTTTTGTGTGTGTGTGTTTGTTTTTTTGGGCATTGACGTGTGCACTTTTTTTGTGTGTTTCTGTCTGGGCCAGGGGTTCTATGTGTTTTTCTCCTTTTTTTCCCCTTTCTTTTGTACAAACTAAATAACTGAATAAAAACAATTTAACAAAAAAAAAAAAAAAAAATTCTTTCCCCACTGAACAATACTTCACGTTCATCATTTTCTATTTTCTCAGTTTTTGTCTCTGCCTCATTTCTTCCTCTGTCATTTTTCACCTGCATTTTTTGGTGAAAGGCTTTACATCTTAAAAATGGCGACATCAGCGTCCTCATTATCAGATGATAATGATGTTAACGACAACGAGTATGATGATGGATGCAAAGGCAAACGGGATAATAATGAGCGATAAAAATGATGATGATGGCGGCGGAGGGGGGGTAAACGGACACATAACAGTGACCATTAGCGCTGCAACAACAGGAAGATGAGCAATGACAAAGAATCCTAAGTGAATGAAACAAAATCAAAGGTTTCACATCGTAACAAAATTTAAATATGATGTTGACATCAACTGCTGAGCATCTATTTGAAAATGTGCTCACAGCACGATTTCCTCTACAAGATAACAGCGCAAACTTAGGCTGCACTCTCCTGTGTGTCACCTGGCAAAACGTAGATGAAATCTGAAATCTTGTGAAAAAAAACCCCTCTGTGTTACACTCCACCATGAAGCTGTGCAAGTGGTGATCCAACAGCCAAATCCTGAATTGTGCAGGTTCTCCAATCACAGACGCAAAACCTGTAACTCCTTCCAAGGCAGCATATAAGTGTAAGAATTGTTCCGTTGACGATGCAAGCACCAAATGTGGTAGAAATACTTCTGAGAAGCCCTTTTCATCAAAAAAGCCATTAGCCACATGAATTTTTAATTTTTAATTTTTGGGGGATATAATGTTGAAGCCATTATAGTTTCATCTGTTCAACAGTCCATTCAGGAGGTTTCCAGTCTTCATGCACTGATGCAAGAGCAAAGCAAACTCCATCACAGAGAATCTCTCCGTGTGTTAACCTTACCTAGTTTAGCCCATAAGCCAATGTGGTTTACTGGGGTGTGGCCATTGCCATGCACAAGCAACTACTTGGATCCATAGGTAAGAGTTAATTAAGCAGTGAGGACCAGTGTTCATCCAAATGACATGGCTGACTTTAAAAACAAAAGTAATACATTTGCTATTATATAACGGCTGAGTGGATCCTTGTCATTCGATTGGTGCTTTGTATGTCACATGACATGGATTCATTCATCCCATTTGTGTTGCATTGCATTCAGAGTGCAGCTTGGTTCCATTTAGAGTGCAAATTTGGTTCCATACATTTGGTACCACTGCACTCTGCACGTGCATGTGCACGCACACGCGTGCTCATTCACGCATGCCCACACATGCGCGTGCACGTACACACGCACAACACGCACGCACACACAAAACAAATCCACTGCGCTGTCTGAAGGCTGTTGGCAGGAAGTCAGAATGAAAAACTAGACTAATTTCTGATGTGATTTGTTTTGTTTTTTTTTGTTTTTTTTTGTGCACTGAGGATGCACAGTCTAATTTGGTAGTACACGCACACACAAGCGCCGATCAGGTTGCGTATGTGTGCGCGCGTGGGGGACAACGACTTCCAAGACATGATTTGATTGAGCTAACTGATGCTAATTCTTGTAACACACACATACACACACACACAAAAAAAATACACTGTGCTGTCTGGAGGCTGTTAGCAGGAAGAAATAATGAGAAGCTGGACTAATTTCTGATGTGATTTTTTTTTTTTCACTGCACTAAGGATGTACAGAGTCTTTTTTTGGGACGACACGCATGCACAAGCGTTGACCGGGGGACAACGACATGATGATTTGATTGAGCTAATTGACGCTGCTAATTCTTGTAACACACACACACACACACAAAATCCACTCCGCTGTAAGCCCTCTGGATGCATGAAGAGCTGTTCAGATGAAACGCTGATGTAATTTTTGGCCGGACTGAGGAACTACACAAAGTCTTTTTTTTGTGTGTGTTCTTTTTATTAATGGAAGTCCGAAGACAGTGCACAGCATCACTGGACTACACGTCACAATTTGGACTTTAGCAGCAGTGGAATGCCAAAATGTAAGTCCCTTTTCTGTTGTTTATAAATTAATAAAATGTCAAATGACAAGGACCTATTTTAGCCATTATATAAAACAAACAATGAATGTTTTTACATTCTTTCAATGGAATGAATATTTAATTCAGTAAAAGCTTTCACCTCATGAAATATTTGTACCACTGAACTCATAAACATTCATAATTTGTATGCTATTGCACCTTCTGCAGCGTACACATTCTGTAGCATGCATGCAAACTTATTAAAAACATATACAACCCATCTATAAGCATGTAAATACTGCCTCAAGTTAATTTCAAATCCCGACTGGTCCACAGTGCAATATGTAACAGGTACAACGCTGAAATAAACCAAGACTGTGTAAATATATCACAAAAATAGATACTTCTGGGTGCCATCTTGAAAAACATCAATCTTGATTGTGTATCTTGAAAATTGAAGTAGCTAATGGCTTTGTTTTTTTTTTGCAAAAGTAGACCAAGAAGTCTACTGGAGTCTACTAATAAAAAGTCTGCAGGCCACAGAGCCTTTTCTTATTATACACCTGTTTTGTGGAATGATCTCCCTGCGTCAATAAAACAGACTGTTGTGTGGGCTGCTGAAGAGGAGGTACTGCTGGCCCACCACCAGAGGGCGCCCTGCCTGAAGTGCAGGCTTCAGGCACGAGAGGGCGCAACCGCCTCGCAGCAGAAAACGGGAGTGACAGCTGTCACTCATCATCATCAACACCAGCTGTCACTCATCTTCACCACTAACCACCATCAGCATAAAAACCAGGCAGCATCTCCACCTCGCTGCCGAGATATTGTCTACCAAATAGGTAAATTCTCAGCCGTGATTGTGCTGTACGCACAGTTACTCTCTCGCATTTTTGATCTGTTTGCAGGTGTTCGCTCGCTGCTTTCTGCCGGGTTCGTGGATGGTGGAGAAGTGAAGGGATTTCACTTCTCACCCCGAACTGCATTAAAGTAGGACACTGACTCTGCATTACCGTGAACTTGTGTTAAAGGTGGAGGTGTTTTTCCCACTTTACAAAGGAGAGGACGTTTTGTGCTGACTGTTTACTGGGTGTGTACACACACACCCACCATTAACTGTGTCTGCTTCCTGCCAGCAGTACCAGGTCTGACAGCTGGAGATGGTGGCCACCTGGGGACTCAGGACTTGGCGACTCCAGTGTGCTTCAGACCCGTTGGCAGTGGAAATCGTGTGGGACCCGGTTCTTCTCTGGAGAGACGTCTTCTATCCTCGAGCCTGCCCACACGTCACCTTTGTATATTGACTGCATACAAATTCTGTGATTGTCTGTATTTCGTTGTGCACATTCACAACAGTAAATTGTTTTTGGCTCATCCATTGTCCTTTCATTTACGCCCCCTTTTGTGGGTCCGTGTCACTACATTTTCCCAACACAGATTCTGTAGAGACTTTCAAGTCCAGACTTAAGACGCATTTATTCTCCTTCTCGTATGGCTAGCATACTGGTGTAGCATGGTCCTATGCTTACTATCCTTTTAAATTAATTCTATTAGTAAATGGAGTGGGTCTTGGCTTCAACTTTATCTAAATTCTGGGTTTGTTAATGAAGCTTGGGGCTAGCGGAGGGCGATCACTTTAGTACTTCCTCTGCTTTCCTGTTGCTTAATGCTGATAAATTCAGTGGTGGGCACAGTTCCGATAATCTGATAACAGATAATTATCGAAGATAATGTTTTCATTATCGGATTATCTTTTTAGATAACTTTAAAAACCATTATCGGACTAATTATCTTCCGATAAGATCTGTCCGATAACTTTTAGACCGATAACATTGTAAACAAAGCTGAACAGCGACAAACATTTATAAAATTTAATATCAGTTGAGCACCTACCTGTTAAAAGCTTCATAACAGATGTATAGTTCTACCCTCTGCAAACAGAAGAGAGCTGCTTCTATGAGAAACAGCTCTATCCTCTACAAGCAAAGGAGAACTGGTCAAAAAAAATAATAATAATTTTCTTTAACACCATACTAATACGCTTCCAATATCACCCAAGTCATCCAGAGGCACACATTTTTAACTTATTGTTCAAATTTTAACCAAACTAATTTCGGACAAGTTATTTAAAATTACTGTCTGAGTTTTATAAAGTGAAAATATCTGATATATGTTTTAGTTTTAAAGTAATGCGCTAATTTTAAGGTTTTAGTGAGCACATGCTGTGCCCAGCAGTGCATTATGGGTAGGATAGGGTAATCTCAGTACGTTTATGACAGGACAAATGCATTTCAGACACTCTGTTCAGGCTCCACGGACAACAGCATTAAACTCTAGTGCCTAAAACTCTCGTGAATATATTCTCTGGGTTTATAGACATTGTTATTGTATTTGCGTTTGTTAAATGCCACACATCTTAAATGTAGCAGACACGGATTATACAGAATTTTGTTTCGGCAGGTTTTCACGGTCTCTTCTGCCATCTACTGGCCAGTAGTGTTCATGGCAGTTCATGGCAGTATTCGTCCTGAAGCTGGGCAGACACTGTATGATATTTTTAATCACTGTACTCGGTTTCAGTTCAAACAGTACCACAAAACCACATGGTGTAAAAGTTCAGATCACCCGATTTCTGTTCTCACACACGCTGTACATTCAAAAACCACGTCGGACTTGTGTTTCCAGAAGCAAAATGTAAGCTTTTTTTCAAACTTAATTTACAAAAACTCTCGATGGGAGACATCAAAGTTTAAAAACAAAACAAAACAACAACAACAAAAAAAACATTACAAGACAGGTCTGCGGTGTTTGCAAATGCAGAGTGCGAGAGTTTGGATGCTTGTAGCTCTTCAGCAGCAGGATACCCTCATGACGGCCGACCAGAATATCAAACAGGTTTGATTTTCATTCGACCATACGATCAGCGATCAGGAGGTGGTCGTGAGATGTTAAATGCAGCTTGTTACTCCATGTACACTACACGATGCAGGATGCGTGATTAACCTGAAACTCGGTCCAAAAAATTCTCGCACGAATGAAGAATCATCTGAGAAAGGGCCAAAACTCGCACAGTGTAAAGCCAACATTTATGTGTCAAGACCATATTGAGTGCACGTTTTACAATATAATAAAGCGTGTGCACAATTAAAACGTGCGAACAACATCATAAAACGTGCACACAACATCATAAAACGTGCACGGCACAATATAATAAAATGAGCGCACATTCTCTCCACATGCAAAACATTTTGCGATGACACTTCCAGGGCTCCGTAAAAATGCCTGTTTTTACAAATAAAAAAATGGAATATTTTACAAAAGCACATTTATCTGTAAACACCAACACACGACACACGTCACATTAACGTGCTGGTTAATATAATGAATGACTGAACCAATCAGTGTTTAGCAGAGGCACATTTTACCCAGAATCCTTTGTGATCTGTCTGTTTGTTACAACCTCAGAATTCGTGCATTATTCAACATTAAAAGATATATGTTATATTTTAACTTTGTACAAATGACAGAATTGACATTATTGGAGTTATTCTGTCGGTATTAATGTTATTTATAAATCACAACCATAAGTCAGCATGGCTTTATTTTCCAAGACCTCTGTCTGACCAGAGCGTTGTGATTGGGTAGAGAGCTGGGTTTTGGCTGCTCTCAGATTGCCTCTGTGCTGGAAGCTGTGTAGTAAACAAGAGCTTCCAGCAGGGGGCAACACAGCGCTTAATTTGAGAGGGAGCAAGCCAGAGCGCACTCCAGAACCTCGGACGCGCGCTCCAGAACCTCTGACGTTGGCTCCGCCAGCTATTTATACTGGATCCGTGATCCGCCACCTCTCTTGACTAACAAAATATAAAAAAAAAAAAAATCACCGCCATTGCTCTCACTGCCAATCACACTGCCGCCCTCCTGTCTGCTGTGCGGCAACAGGTCCAGAGGCTATGCTCGCTGTTTTGATCCGGATGTTGACCGTAGCCGCAGAGCTCCGTGGACACCGAGAGAGGACTTGGATTCTTTGTGGGTCTGGGATACGTACCCCCGGAGGCAGTGAGTGAAGGGAGAGCCGCGCATTGTGTTCTGTGTGTGTCTGTTTATAATCTTCTCGCACAGAAGAAAAAAGAGAGTGTTTACACAAGAGAGAAAAGTGAGAAAATGTTAATGCCTGTTTGAGAAAAGTGTGTAGTGAGGGGTTTTACAGCCTTAAAACATCTAAGTGTAAAAAATAGCGCTACTTCGCGGATTTCATTTATCGCGGGTTATGCTGCGTTCACACCGGGCGCGATCAGACGCTACAAATTCGCGGGGGTCGCGTGGTGACGGACGCGCCTCCTTCGCCTGGTGTGTCGCTCTGCTTGGGTGGACTTTCGCTGCGAAAATTCACCCCGGTGCGTCATCAAATAGGAGGAGTTTCCATTCCGCTCAGCGTCAAGTCATCATGATGGACCTGGATCACACGGAGCGAGTTGTTGTGAAAAGCTCCCAATACAGAGAGTATCATTATTTGCTGCAGGAGCTGCGCCTGGATGACAGCCGCTTTCAGCGGTCCTTCCGCCTCTGCGGGACCCAGTTTGAGGACCAACTGTCCCGTTCATGTGTGCACATGTAAACAATTAAAAAAAAAAAAACTCTGCTGCTTGCTGCAGCTCGCTCCTCCCCCAAAAAACTCTGTCATAATTGTCTTTAGAAACCAGTCATCATTTGCTTTATTATACATCTGTGTAGTTAATAAGTAAAATAATTTCCATGGATGATTCCCTCGCACGCACGTAAAAAAAAAGAAAAGAAAAAGAAACTCCGCTCCCGCTGCTGTGGTGCTGCTGCTTGCTCCAAAAACTCTGTCATGATTTTGAAATAAAGGACAAAAGAGACATAAGTCCTGCTCACAGGCTGCTACCAGATACAGGACATGTTCACATCTTCAGTCAAACTCCAGACATCTCCACGTCACTACATATTCAGTCCCTGATTGGTCATCGTGGCACGACAAGATGAAAAAGTTCAGATTTTTCAACTTGGGGAGGAGGGCAACACGACGTGACATGACGCAATATCGCGCCACAAACGCGCAAAACGCTCAAAGTTTATCTGGCCGACTGAGTCTGCTTTTTTCCTCTCTGTCTGAGGTGTGGATGATGTCATGGACTCGATTTGACGACTGCATAATTTCTGAAATGGATGTGGAAAGTGGAACAGACACTGCTGAGGGAACAGGTCCACTGAATGGCATGGTGGATGACCCCTGTGGACTGGATGCCTGCACGGACTTCTCATCAAATGCATCTTTGTTTGTTGTGTTATGTTCTGTTTTGTAAAACTGTAAAATCTTGCAACTGTTAGAATCGCCTAAGCAGTGGGTCACCCCTTTGAGTCTGGTCTGCTTGAGGTTTCTTCCTCAATATCATCAGAGGGAGTTTTTCCTTACCACTGTCACCCATGTGCTATTGTCAGACCTTACTTGTGTGAATCACCTTGAGACAGCTTTGATGTGATTGAAATTGAAATTGAAGAAGTATCATTGTGCCAAATGTGGTGCTTGCATCACAAAATGAAAGAGTCTTACCATTTATGCATTTATCTGCTGCATTATTCAGAGTCGTCTTGGTGGCTTCCCTCACTCGACTTTTTTCTTGCATTGTCATAAACGCACTGTGAAGTATGTTACACTCTAAAGACGTGCTGATTCACTTTAACTTACCACTGTGGTGACCTGGTGGCTGTTGTGTTTAGCCAGTTGGATCAGACTGAGATCATTGTGTAACAGGTTTTCCAGACAACCGTGGAAGTACCTGTTAGGCAGGAAGGGTTTCTGAAGCCCATAACTCTGGACAGCACCAAGACTGAGCTGCACAGGGAAACAACACAAAATATTTTAACACATAAAAATATAAAGTGTAAATAAATCATTTAAAATATAATGCAGCTATCCTCAGATTGATGCTGCATGAAATGATGATCTGTTTGCATTGTGGAAAAAATTAATTAATAAATATATATAAAAATGTTCATTAATCCTCTCGACACTCCAGCGGCAAAATGGAATTATCTGTTTTCCATCTGTGTGCTCCATATGTTCGAAAACACTCATTATGTTTTTGGCAAAATATGACTAAACACAGACCTTAAATCTCAGTGTTTATGAGTAACCCTGTTAAACTTGTAAATGGGTTTGTTAACAATACAAAAGCCACCTACAGATTTTGTGGGGAAGAAAATAAAACATTCATCGGGGAGTCATGTTAAGACCAGGCATGTGGGTCTGCAGAGAATATAATTATACTTGTCTGATGTTTTGTGTGGTGTACTGTGCTTTTATGTTGTGAAGCACCTTGTGGCTCTTGTCTGTGAAAGGTGCTATATAAATACAATTTACTTACTTACTTACTTACTAACAAAATGTCTCCACAAAGTTTGTAGGAAAGTTTTCACTCTGTATACCACAACAGAAATCTGCCACAATAAGAACTGCAAGAAACAGAAAACCAAGCCAGCCAAAACCACCTCAGGCCATAAATCTATTGGAGTCCACTGAGGGTTTCCAGAAACATTCTCACACTGATACAATTAAACCACAATTATGTTGGTAATAGCTTGAATCCCATTCTTCCCATTAGTCTCGGTATAAGACCAGGTATAAATGTGCTTTTCAGAGGATGCTGCAAACACAAAATAACACAGTTAAAAGGGTGATCGTGGACCAAAATCTATACTAACTGTAGAGCAGTGAGGGGCACAGCTAAACTAAATGCTAGCGTCGATAACCGTAAATCTGCTAAATCGATGGACCTCCAAAACATTTAGCTTAAGTTACTGCTAACTGTTAATGCCTATGACTCTAACTTCAGCTTTTTTTTTGGGGGGGGGGGGGGGGGGGGGTGCTCTAAAACTATTATAAACTGTTCTATATAAACTATTATAAAACTAAATTATAAAACTATTATAAACTGCTCTATTATATATTCATATTATTGAATATTGAATAATATTGAATATTAACATATTCATAACATGTAATGACCCAACACTGTCACTTTCACTTATGGTGCCAAATCTGATGTATCAGAATAAGATAGTTTGACATCAAAAATATATAGCATATTACAGATAATTGGATATACGCCACAGACAAACCAAACTGTTCATGCCATCCCTGGTTCTCAAGACCAGGCACCTAAGTGGCTCTACTCTACTTTTTTCCACTCTTCCTTTTTAGATATACCGTACCTTTATATACTAGCATAGATCCACCTTAGAATTGGAATATAATATATAAGATATACCTTACTGAATTTTCATGAAAACTGTTCAGATCCCAAAAATGATGATCTGATGGATTGACAGCAGCACTGTGACTCTTCCACAGAAATCAAATCTGACATTGGAATATTACACTTTACTTTGCATTTGTGTTGCTTGGCACTGGTCATTAGAGCGCAAGTTTTCTGAAGTGCAGCTCATATTTCTGTCCAGTGTCTTAACAAATCTACGGCCAGCAAACAGGAAGAATTGGTGTTAGATTCTATATTAAAATTTTTTTAATGAACAAAAATGAAGTTTACATCATTTGAAGGAGACGCAGCACACGAGTAAATTAAGTTTTTTAATCTGACCAGTTGTTGTTTTTTCTCTTCAAGTTAAAAATTACAACTTGACAAAAACCTATCCACATAAGACATCTGAAAGTACTTTAATTCCTTATTGTGGAATTGCATGTGAGTAACCGCAGAGTTTTTAAAGAAGTCCCTCGGTGTTTACTCCAGGTGTGTTCCTCAGCCACCAACAAGCAGAAAATAAATCACTTATTTTAAGAGGTGAAAGTCTTTTCTGTAATTACTTTAGTTGTCCCAGCGTTCACCACAGTCCCAGCGTTCACCACAGCTGTCCATAGTGTCTGCAGTATTCTGCTCACGACAAAAATAAACCCCAATAATGATCCATCAACACAAAAACAGGATGTTAAATTACACTGTCGCGAATGCTGATGTTATCATCTGCTTTCCAAGATGGCGGCTTCCACAGTGCCGCCAGTGGCTATTGACTAAAGTGCATTGGAGTGTCATCTTTTGGCACTCTATTCACTTTGGTTAGCATTAACGAATTGGCTGCACCTGTAGAAACTCAAGGAAAAGAAAAGGTATGAGGGCATGGGATCAGCCAATCAGAGGCATTCTTGCCTTGTACTTCCAGCATCTGTCAAACGGGCTAGCATGCCAAGATCAGATGACAATGAAGATGTACATAAACAACTAAATCAACAAATAAACTAAAGGGCCTTTCACACTGAATCTGTCAGATGCATCAAAAATCAGTCTAAAAAGCATTATTTTCAATGAGACGCGCTGCGTTTTAGATGCGTCAGATGCGTCGCGTCAAAAGCCGAGCTAAACCAATGCAACTGACGGGAGCGCGCATTGCCACTTGTCAGCAGGCTGACGGAGTCAAAGTTCAATCCAATCCAACTTCCGACTTACTGAGCTGTGACGTACCTTTGCGTTGTCCAATAGGAACAACGCGTCGGGCCAAAACACGGAAGACGGGTGGCAGAAACCACTGATTTCTACAAAATGGACGGTGCAGAAACGACTGATCTGTGCAAAACATACATGTCACAGGACTCCTCATTTATGGAGCAGTTTTCTGAAGAAAAATCCTTCAAAATGTTTTTTGTTGTTGTTACCTCATTATTTCTGATTACTGTTAAAAAAAAATGTTTAGAACACTTGTAATTAAAATAGCTAAATAAATCAATAAATGGTTCTTTAGAAACCTTTCGTCTGTAAATTAAAACCACCTGTTATTTCAGATTATTTCATTTCTTGTTTAACATAAGGAACCTCAGACATTTATTTTTAGACAAAATAACATGGAAATTTGTACATTTTTTTTTTAAGTCTGGTAGATTATTTATATCTCATTTTAACCAGAAAAACAGACACTGTAAATAAATACTAATGATTATTACGAATGATTATTAGAATTTTATTCACTTTATACATGTTTCCCTTAGGCAGTATTATTAGACAGCATTGCTTAAATTTTCATTGTTACGCAGATGATACTCAGCTTTATCTATCCATGAAGCCAGAGGACACACACCAATTAGCTAAACTGCAGGATTGTCTTACAGACATAAAGACATGGATGACCTCTAATTTCCTGCTTTTAAACTCAGATAAAACTGAAGTTATTGTACTTGGCCCCACAAATCTTAGAAACATGGTGTCTAACCAGATCCTTACTCTGGATGGCATTACCCTGACCTCTAGTAATACTGTGAGAAATCTTGGAGTCATTTTTGATCAGGATATGTCATTCAAAGCGCATATTAAACAAATATGTAGGACTGCTTTTTTGCATTTGCACAATATCTCTAAAATTAGAAAGGTCTTGTCTCAGAGTGATGCTGAAAAACTAATTCATGCATTTATTTCCTCTAGGCTGGACTATTGTAATTCATTATTATCAGGTTGTCCTAAAAGTTCCCTGAAAAGCCTTCAGTTAATTCAAAATGCTGCAGCTAGAGTACTGACAGAGACTAGAAGGAGAGAGCATATCTCACCCATATTGGCCTCTCTTCATTGGCTTCCTGTTAATTCTAGAATAGAATTTAAAATTCTTCTTCTTACTTATAAGGTTTTGAATAATCAGGTCCCATCTTATCTTAGGGACCTCATAGTACCATATCACCCCAATAGAGCGCTTCGCTCTCAGACTGCAGGCTTACCTGTAGTTCCTAGGGTTTGTAAGAGTAGAATGGGAGGCAGAGCCTTCAGCTTTCAGGCTCCTCTCCTCTGGAACCAGCTCCCAATTCGGATCAGGGAGACAGACACCCTCTCTACTTTTAAGATTAGGCTTAAAACTTTCCTTTTTGCTAAAGCGTATAGTTAGGGCTGGATCAGGTGACCCTGAACCATCCCTTAGTTATGCTGCTATAGACTTAGACTGCTGGGGGGTTCCCATGATGCACTGAGTGTTTCTTTCTCTTTTTGCTCTGTATGCACCACTCTGCATTTAATCATTAGTGATTGATCTCTGCTCCCCTCCACAGCATGTCTTTTCCCAGCAGAAGACTGCCCCTCCCTGAGCCTGGTTCTGCTGGAGGTTTCTTCCTGTTAAAACAGAGTTTTTCCTTCCCACTGTCGTCAGGTGCTTGCTCACAGGGGGTCGTTTTGACAGTTGGGGTTTTTCTGTAATTATTGTATGGCTTTGCCTTGCAATATAAAGCGCCTTGGGGCAACTGTTTGTTGTGATTTGGCGCTATATAAATGAAATTGATTTGATTTGATTTGATTACAAATGCAACAGGAAATAATTTAACAATGACTGCAGTGTGATTGTAAAGTAGGATTTCTGTGACATAAACCTCATGATGATTTTATATATATATATATAGTCATTTCAACTTGTAATTTCGCCAAAATATGTAATTGCCTTTAATGTTGCTATCAGGACAGAGTCATTTCTAAAATATGAATTTGAGCACAATAAGTGGAGAGCTTCTACTTGTGCAAATGTCTTTTGACTTTGATTTCGTGGACATTTTTAATGATCCGTTCATTTATTGTTAAAATACAAAATGAAACAGCTTTTTAAAAATAATAAAATAGTTGCTGTTCAAAGAGCCTTTTATTTATAAGCAGGTGATGTTCTGCTGGATTCTCGGGACCAGATGAAGGTCTCTTCTGCAGCTTTGAACTTTGGTGGTGTTGCTGAAAAGCAGAGATGTTTTCTTTCGACTGGACTTTGTGGTGTTCAGCTCATCAGTGGAAGTTTGGTTGTCTGCACAGCAAATGTTCCTGATTGGGACAAATAAAAATATTTCTTTAAATATAAAGAAACACTAAACAGTTTATATATATAAAAAAAGGGGGAAAAAAAACGATGGAAAAAAACGCCCGAAAAAATAAGTTATTTAAAGTTGAGTTTTTGTGGTGTCTGAAAAAAGCTGTAGCTTTATTTGGTAAAAAATAAAAAGACTGAACCATTTAGAAATTAAAGCATTCACTCAGATCAACTGTGCTAAAAGGCTATGCTAACGTTAGCCGATCATTAAACCTTCACAGCAGTTCAGTAAGCGTCGCGTTTTATTTTTACATTATTCTCACCTCGATAAAGCTGCAGAACTAAACTCTGTTGGGCAAACTGGGACTTTGCATATATCCAAAAAGTGGGAGATTTCGGACTGAGTGGGTTTGCTCCATCACCCCGGCTGCCTGCCTCAGTCTGCCCAGTGATGATGCCTGAAGGCTGGCTTCTCCGTGCGGGTCGGCCCGCTGTCGCGGTTCGATCAATATCCCACCAAGTCGTCGGTCCTCCCTCGGTCGGCGTCACTCTGAGGGAGTGAAAAAAAAAAGCTTCTCCCAGCAGGGTGATGGGAGAATCGTTCTACTGCTGTTTTTTAAAGCGTTTTTTGTGGTTCAGGCGACGCAAATTCAAGATGGCGATCGCTGAACTTTTTCAGATTGTGGAAACAGCCAGAGTGTGACGTGGCAATCTCCGCCCCCCACTTTTTTTTTTTTTTTGCCGCTTCCAAAGCGACGCGTCTGACGTCATGCGTTGGATCCATCGGATGCATTTTCCGACGGATACGACAAATTCCCATGCGTTGACGGATTGGCCTGACAGATTCAGTGTGAAAGGCCCATAAAACAGTAGTTTACATTCGACATTTTGACATTTAACATTTTTCAACATTTTATTCTCAGTATAGAAAGTTGTATTGCACCCGTGCATTGGAACGCCCTCCCTCAAGCATCCATGCACCCCCCTTTTTAATTAAAGCTGGTTAAATGCCCACCTTAAATTAAATTGTTTAATTAAAATTGATTAAACATCCACCCTAAATTAAATTTCTCGACCCCAACACATCGTAAAAGCAAAAATTAATGAGTTTTCACAACATTTTTCTCATTACTTCCATGTCTTACTTGTGATGATGTCATCATTGTGCACTGGTAGTAGTCACATGACAGTGATGTTAATTTGAGAGTTTGTAGTGTATGGCAGAGAAATGAACATTCAGTTCACTGACAACAGCTCTGGTAAACATTCCTGCAATCAGCATGCCAATTGCACGCTCCCTCAAAACTTGTGACATCTGTGGCTTTGTGCTGTGTGATAAAACTGAACATTTCAGAGTGGCCTTTTATTGTGGCCAGCCTAAGGCACACCTGTGCAATAAACATGCTGTCTAATCAGCATCTTGATATGCCACACTTGTAAAGTGGGATGATACATTATCTCGTCAAAGGACAAGTGCCCGCTGACACAGATTTAGACAGATTTGTGAATATTTGAGAGAAATCAGTCTTTTGTGTATATAGAAAATGTTTTATGTCTTTGAGTTCAGCTTATGAAAAATGGGAGCAAAAACAGAAGTGTTAGATTTATATTTTTGTTCAGTACAAATGTGCGTGTGTGTGTGTGTGTGTGTGTGTGTGTGTGTGTGTGTGTGTGTGTGTGTGTGTGTGTGTGTGTGTGTGTGTGTGTGTGTGTGTGTGTGTGTGTGTGTGTTTAGAGAACATTTCTAGAACTGAAGAGGGTAATTTAAATAACTGATTTCAAAATAATTTGGGTACCGAGTTTTTCCTGGATGTCACGCATATGAGTGGCTTGGAACCTTAAATAGCATTGCAGTCTCTAATGGGTAATTTTGACTTGTGCAACCCCTTTTGCTAGATGATGAGACTTCTTGGGGAACGGTTCCAGGGCCCCCAGGATTGGGCTGGGAAAATCACCCACCTTAATGACTGGCATGAATACAATCATGTTATAAAAGTCGACTAACTCTGTCATAAATCCACACAACCCTGCAGAGGCAGATTTAGATTTGGGGGGTGGGGTTGTGACTTGACACCTCTACAAGGTGGGTCCAGGGGCATCCTCCCCAGAAAAATACTGATTCTCTAGTGGTCATTTTGAATACACAATTTTATTTCAAACACTGGAAATCTTCTAACTCTGCATAAAGCAGCATTCAGCAATCAGCCTTTGTTTATGCAATGCTTTTCCCATATTTCATCACACCTTTGGTCAGCAGCTTGTGGGGGTGGGGGTGGGGTGGGGCAACCCCACAACCCCATCAACTTCCCAACCTCAAGATCCACCACTGCCCAGCAGGGTTTTGCAGAAAGAAGCAGCAGCAGACACTTCTTCTTTCTCTCTCAACATATGTGGATTTGAAGTTCCATGTAACTTGAAATGAGTTTGTTTGTGACCGGCAGTCGAGGAGAAACGTGACGTCTCTGCCCTCACAGTGTGTCTCCGCCTGGGATTTTCAAATGTGTGTGGTTTTGTGGCACTCCTCATACCTGTTGAATGCTCCAGCTGCTGAGCTCCGAGGGTAGATGAACCTGCTCAGTGCTTTGATCCACACTGAGGTTCAGATGGGCGCTGATCCGCTCCAGCTTCACGAGGTGCCAGTGCTGGTCGTCCAGCAGGCTACCGACAGAACCGAGACGCTGACCGCTGGAGGACGAACTCACGCCTGCAGCAACGGAGAAAGTGAGGAGAATGAAGAATGTGAAAAATCAATCAAGAATGTTGACAAGATGCTGCGTTTGATAGCAGAGCAGCTAACGCAGAAATCGCTGATGTGCACACCCGCTGAGGAGAGCTGATGTATTCACCTCTCAAAATGAATTCAAAGAAAAAGCCTTCTGCATCAGCAGAAATGTCTTCTTCCATAATGCATTTTTATCAAGGAGAAACATACTGGAAGTAAATCAGATTAAAATATCTCTTATCTTTCAGCGAAAGAAAAACCAATGAAAAGCTTGTCTGTGATTTATTTTGTTTCCAAAACAAAAAAGTCAAGAACTGCACAGTAGGTGGAACATCATTTTCATCTCCCTTTCAAACAGAGAGGTTGCTGCCCTCATTACAGGGGTCTTATTTGTCTCCCGGGGGGGTGAGCGACCTCAGCCAATAAGTGATGATGCAGCGAGATGTTAGCAGGACATAATTAATGACAGATACAGCAGCAGCGAGCCCAATTTGGTGGATCATCTTTGCATCCCCTAATGTGGTGGACAAACATTCAGAGATTGTGCTGATAGAAGAAGCTGCATAACAGCAGGAGTTATCGGCCCTATCATTCATGACAGGCCTCAGAGGCTTGATGGTACGTACCCTGCACGCTCTGCACACCATCACATAAATATACAAGCAAATACACATCTGTCTGTAATGGTGTTTTTGACTGTGTGACTTCATTATGAAGTGATTCACACCAATCACTCACCAATATTCTTCTGATCAATATCTGCTTTTAGCAGAAAGACAGAACAAAATAAGACATGAGATCAGGATATAAATAAAACAATTCAGACCGACCGACCGACTGACCAACAGACTGACCGACAGACACACAGATAGATAGATGTAATCCCCTCCCCTCCCCAAACAACTGGTGCATCTGCGTGGACTTAATAACTATCAAAAATTTGATATTCCTCTGTATTGTTAAAAATGTTTTTTATTAGTATGACCAAAGCAGATGGTCACTCCTTTGAGTCTGGTCTGCATGAGGTTTCTTCCTCAAATTATCAGAGGGAGTTTTTCGTTACCATTGTTGCCTGTGTGCTTGCTCTAGGGGTTGGTAAAGTTACTTTACTTGTGTGAAGCACCTTGAGACACCTTTGCTGTGATTTGGTGCTATATAAATGAAGTGAAATGTAAGGATAGAGATAGGTTTAGAGATAATTAGAAATAGACATAAGGATAGATATAGCTAGATACAGAGATAGAGACAGACAGATAGCTCTAAACAGACACACACACAGACAAATGTAGTGATAGATAGAGGTAAGGATAGAGATAGTTAGATATAGAGACAGACAGAAATACAGAGATAGACAAAGAGCATGAGATGCAAAATTGTAAAGTTCGTTAACCAACATATAAAACAAAATCGATAGACATAAGTGTGCATGTGGGTGTGAATGTGTTTGTTTGTATGGGGCCCTGTGACAGACTGGTGTCCTGTCCAGGGTGTACCCCGCCTCACACTCTTTGACTGCTGGGTTAAGGCCCCCTGACACAAGCATGCCTTTGACCCGCGCACTAGCACAACCTGTGTCATGCTGGAGAGTACACTCGGCTTTAACGGGTGCAGACAGCACGCGAGAGGGGCACCGGTGCATGCTGTTGCGCAGAGAATTTTGAAATGTTGAAGAAAAAAAAATCTTTCACGCATAAATGTTGTGCTACGTGGCGCAATCTAATCGCCAACATGATGTGCAGCTCGTCAAGTGGAGTAAAGAAGTGAACAGAGCAAGTGGTGACGTCAGCGGATCGCATCAGAGCGCAGCTCGTATGAACGATTATAACAAGAAGTTAAATCTGTTATAAACATAAAAATAAATACTTTAACAGCTGCAGACAAGAAGGAAAGAACACACAATTGTTTTACCAAGCCATGACAATGTAAACATGACAAATAATTACCTTTTTAGACGGCTGAAAATGTTTTCTGCAGCTTGTTAGGTGCACGCGCGAACAGCAGAAGCTGGAGCGCTCCTCTGTGATTCAGGAAGTGATTACAGCCATTTTCAATGGGCAATTTGCAGAGAAAATGATTACTCCGACACAAAATAATTATTTTATATACACAGCGTCTAACTCAGAGCACATGGCAGCTGGTAGAACAAAGAACAGCGTCCAGCTGGGATCACAGCGGGTGGAATCATCACGACACAGGTCGTATAGTGCGTGAATCAAAGACATGCTCGTGTCAGGGGCCTATAGGCTCCAGCAAAAAGTCAAGCGAAAAATCATTAAACTTCAGGAAGATCAAACTCCCTGACGTCCATCTCTTGTCCACATGGAAGAAGCAGTCCTCTACACTAAAAGCGCGATATGCTCATGTCAAAATCACTCGACTTGAACGTTCTCATCTGCGAGGTGTGGACGTCAAGCTCAACGGCAGATTCCACTTTCCAGGACTTGACAATTCCCGACAGGTCCCTGAGGCAGTATCACTGATCACACCGACTTTCCTGCTCAGGTTTGAAATCTGTTCACGACAGCGATGGGGCTCAGCAGAACACTGTGTGAAGCTTCGAAATGCAAACGTTCTCTCCAACCAGTTCCTGCAGTGAGTTACATAAAAGTTAGAGAGTGCACCCGAATGTTGTTGAACACGCTTTTCCTCTACTTTCACAGTGAAACAACACGGCCAGTAGTTGTATAGTATAAAAACATTTTTTTGCAGTACAACAAACCTCTCTTATCTACACAGATATTATATTGGCCCTGCTGTTAACCTCCGAAGTTAAAGCCTGGAGGTCCATTGTGTGTAACACTGCAGGAAAACGTCAGCAAGAGTAAGCAGAGGTAATCACAGCAATTTATTGTCTATTTACTCTACCATCCGGCCCAATTTGTCTGGAAAGACATCTGTTTGCAACATAAAAACATGTCAGTGGGGGAATTGCATTGTCGGTTTTGTTATTTTATGTGCATGCAATGTGCAAACACCTATAGTGGTCATTGTGACATTGTTAAAATCTGAATTATAGACAGCTTTATAGTGACAAAACATAGGCAGGAACCACCAATCAACGCTGTTGTCCTCATTGTTGAAATGTTAACCAGAAAAGAGACAGTTTTTCACCTAATAGCATCCTGCTTTCCTGATGCTATGCTAATTTAGTCAGCTACACTTAACACCATTCATCCAGAAGTCAGCGAAGCAGCACACAGTAACCCTCGGTGTATTTACTACCGCTGTGCATTACCGTTGCCCAGTGACAGTTCAGAATTGCACAGAATTATGAGGCAGTGGGCTACATTATAGGGAGCTGACATTTTGATAAATGTAAAGCACGGGGGAAATGAGGTGGTTTTGGATAGCGGACATAAATCTTAATGAGCCGGCCAATTTACACCAACCGCCTGGGCAGCCACGGGCAGACGCGCATAGTGTCTCCAACTGTTTGTGTGCCTGTCTGTCCGCTCACGTGCTTGGTCTGTCTGTCCCGTTTTCATCCACTAATTAATTTATGCTAATAGATGTTACAGCGTGTTTAACAAAACAGGCACATATGCCGCGGCTCACATCTTTATTGTATGCGTTTAGAATCTGCACATGTCCCCGATGCACCGTGTTAAACATCATTAACCGTCTTTAGCTCCCGGTTGCCTCAGACAGCTTTTTTGTGCATGCATGAGAAGGCATGCATCCGTTTTAAAAAGAGGGGCTGGGGACAGACAGATCAGGTTTCTAAATGAGCAACTTAAGAGTGAAAATCCTTAGAGAATATTTCACGCCACAATGGAGACAATAATACTTCTACAACTTCAAGTTTAATGGCCGTTTCCGTCATTTGAGCACTTTCGCTTCAGTCTGATTTCTGAAGAGCTGGGCGGATGCTCAAAATTATTGATCTAAATAGCACTCCGCAGCCAGCAAACTCCTGAGAGGAAAAAGAGAGTGAAAAAGAGCACACATTTGGAAAAACAAATAATCAGAAAGGGGAAAAAACAAGCAGGGATGGAACCAAGAGAAGAGCTGTGGTAAGTATCAGTGAAGGGAAACATAAGAAAATAAGTAGGTGGAGGAGATGGACACAAAGTGAGAGAGTCAGCAGGATGTACAGGGACAGCAGTGTTGAAACCATTTTATAAGTCTGATCTTTCAATGGATCATCATCATTCAAACTGTTCTCCACAAGCGGTATTTATCTTCTATGTCTGAGTTCAATAAATTACTGACTGTCACAGCAGGGGGACATATATCAGCAGTGGAGCTGACATCAAGCTAACAGCTTTTGTAGATGACTCCTTTCTATTGCTGACACATTCAGTTTTAATTATTAGAATGTGAAGGAACAACAGGAGTGTTGCATTGTTTAGTAAAACCTTCATCTAACCGTGTGGGGTCTGATTGGCCCCTGAATGAATTCTTTTCTGTGCTACTAAAAAGTTGTTTGTTGAACCAGTCTCTACGAAGTTGAATCAAAATCTGAGATTGGGTCTATCTCGACAGCAGGCATATAACACATGGAACAAATGATTTTGGGACGTCTCCACCATCATATTGCTATTTACCTGGTGTTAAATCTGGTTTAGATCTTGTTCTGACTTATGGTATAGAAATAGAAGACTTAACAGTATTCCCTGAAAACTCCCTTTTGTCTGATCATTTTTTAATAACATTTACATTTACCCTGATGGACTACCCTGCAGTGGGGAATAAGTTTCATTACACTAGAAGTCTTTCAGAAAGCGCTGTAACTAGGTTTAAGGATATGATTCCTTCTTTATGTTCTCTAATGTCATATACCAACACAGAGCAGAGTAGCTACCTAAACTCTGTAAGGGAGTTAGAGTATCTTGTCAATAGTTTTACATCCTCATTGAAGACAACTTTGGATGCTGTAGCTCCTCTGAAAAAGAGAGCTTTAAATCAGAAGTGTCTGACTCCGTGGTATAACTCACAAACTCGTAGCTTAAAGCAGATAACCCGTAAGTTGGAGAGGAAATGGCGTCTCACTAATTTAGAAGATCTTCACTTAGCCTGGAAAAAGAGTTTGTTGCTCTATAAGAAAGCCCTTCGTGAAGCTAGGACATCTTTCTACTCATCACTAATTGAAGAAAATAAGAACAACCCCAGGTTTCTTTTCAGCACTGTAGCCAGGCTGACAAAGAGTCAGAGCTCTATTGAGCTGAGTATTCCATTAACTTTAACTAGTAATGACTTCATGACTTTCTTTGCTAACAAAATTTTGACTATTAGAGAAAAAATTACTCATAACCATCCCAAAGATGTATCGTTATCTTTGGCTGCTTTCAGTGATGCCGGTATTTGGTTAGACTCTTTCTCTCCGATTGTTCTGTCTGAGTTATTTTCATTAGTTACTTCATCCAAACCATCAACATGCTTATTAGACCCCATTCCTGCCAGGCTGCTCAAGGAAGTCCTACCATTATTTAATGCTTCAATCTTAAATATGATCAATCTATCTTTGTTAGTTGGTTATGTACCACATGCCTTTAAGGTGGCAGTAATTAAACCATTACTTAAAAAGCCATCACTTGACCCAGCTATCTTAGCTAATTATAGGCCAATCTCCAACCTTCCTTTTCTCTCAAAGATTCTTGAGAGGGTAGTTGTAAAACAGCTAACTGATCACCTGCAGAGGAATGGTCTATTTGAAGAGTTTCAGTCAGGTTTTAGAATTCATCATAGTACAGAAACAGCATTAGTGAAGGTTACAAATGATCTTCTTATGGCTTCGGACAGTGGACTTATCTCTGTGCTTGTTCTGTTGGACCTCAGTGCTGCTTTTGATACTGTTGACCATAAAATTTTATTACAGAGATTAGAGCATGTCATAGGTATTAAAGGCATTGCGCTGCGGTGGTTTGAATCATATTTGTCTAATAGATTACAGTTTGTTCATGTAAATGGGGAATCTTCTTCACAGACTAAAGTTAATTATGGAGTTCCACAAGGTTCTGTGCTAGGACCAATTTTATTCACTTTATACATGCTTCCCTTGGGCAGTATTATTAGACGGTATTGCTTAAATTTTCATTGTTACGCAGATGATACCCAGCTTTATCTATCCATGAAGCCAGAGGATACGCACCAATTAGCTAAACTGCAGGATTGTCTTACAGACATAAAGACATGGATGACCTCTAATTTCCTGCTTTTAAACTCAGATAAAACTGAAGTTATTGTACTTGGCCCCACAAATCTTAGAAGCATGGTGTCTAACCAGATCGTTACTCTGGATGGCATTTCCCTGATCTCTAGTAATACTGTGAGAAATCTTGGAGTTATTTTTGATCAGGATATGTCATTCAAAGCGCATATTAAACAAATATGTAGGACTGCCTTTTTGCATTTACGCAATATCTCTAAAATCAGAAAGGTCTTGTCTCAGAGTGATGCTGAAAAACTAATTCATGCATTTGTTTCCTCTAGGCTGGACTATTGTAATTCATTATTATCAGGTTGTCCTAAAAGTTCCCTAAAAAGCCTTCAGTTGGTTCAGAATGCTGCAGCTAGAGTACTGACGGGGACTAGCAGGAGAGAGCATATCTCACCCGTGTTGGCCTCCCTTCATTGGCTTCCTGTTAATGCTAGAATAGAATTTAAAATTCTTCTTCTTACTTATAAGGTTTTGAATAATCAGGTCCCATCTTATCTTAGGGACCTCATAGTACCATATTACCCCATTAGAGCGCTTCGCTCTCAGACTGCGGGCTTACTTGTAGTTCCTAGGGTTTGTAAGAGTAGAATGGGAGGCAGAGCCTTCAGCTTTCAGGCTCCTCTCCTGTGGAACCAGCTCCCAATTCAGATCAGGGAGACAGATACCCTCTCTACTTTTAAGATTAGGCTTAAAACTTTCCTTTTCGCTAAGGCTTATAGTTAGGGCTGGATCGGGTGACCCTGGACCATCCCTTGGTTATGTTGCTTTAGACGTAGACTGTGTTTCATAATTATTGTATGGCCTTGCCTTGCAATGTGGAGCGCCTTGGGGCAACTGTTTGTTGTGATTTGGCGCTATACAAGAAAAAAGTTGATTGATTGATTGAAATCTGAATCACACCAGGACACTATGCGCAGTGGGGCTGGATTGCATGTGCACATTATTCATGTGCATATTGTGACCCTGTTGTGGGCATACCTTTAATTCAGCCAATCAGAGTGGCACTTGTCTTTGTCATTAAGCTGGAGTGCACCAAGTTCCAGTGTTTTATTATCAACAGACGACACTGAAAGGCAAGGAAAACATGTACCAGCCTTTGAGATTGACCTCACAAAGAAATCCCTGAATAAATTGAAGTACAGGGATGCATCACTTGTAGTAGTACTTTTTAAGGTAAGTGAAAAACTGTTCTAAGTGAATTTTTTCTGTCATGAGCTTTCAATGTCTGTTAAAGACTGACTGTGTGATTAATGTTTGTAATCTATTTTTGTATCGAAGCAATATATTATATTATGGACATATGATTAGCAGTCTACATTCTTGTTTCAAACTATGCTTAAAGACTAGACCTCCGGTGAAAACTGAATACTTCCCCTTGATCCAACTGCATCAGCTGTGGGGAGGAAGGAAAGTGGTCTTAAAATATGGCACAAATTCTCTTGTTAATTTCCATGTTGAATTCAATGCCAGGATCCTCTGATGTTTATACATCCCTGTGTCCAGCGTTTAGGTGTTGTGGATCCCAGGGTTTCTGACTATTGCATTCTTTAAATATACTGTGCTGGATTTTAGTTTTACAACAACATGTCCAAATGAGTGTAAATGGACTTGTCACTTAGAGAACAGGTGGAAATTAGCACCAACACCATGTGCAGCACTTTGTGTCGGGTAGAAAATAGAGCCCATTGTCTCTTCAGTCTATTCACGGTGACAGGATACTAATTACTTGCAAACATGAAATGTCTTTTAAACATTTAAGTTCTTACCATAAATAACTGCAATTGAGTACTAAGGCATGTAAAATGAATTCAGCAAAATGTGCTTAGTTGACACAAGTATCCTGAATAGACATGACAAACAGATCCATGAACTTGTAACTCATTATTGGCTCAGACTTGGTAGGTAAAGAGCAGGTAAGATTCAATTAAATTCCATTACATTTATTTATACAGTGCCAATTCAGAATGTAAGTCACCCCAAGGGACTTTACAAAAGTAAGAGTTAACTTTACCAAACCTCTGAGCAAGCACACTGGCAACAGTGGCATTTTTGATTGTAGGAAGAAACCTCATGCAGACCAGACAGGTGGGTGACCATCTGCTCTGGCCATACTAACGATAACAATTTAACAAATAACCAAAGCACAACAAAAAATGATCAAACATGCAAAGACAAAGAAGGTGCAGCTAAGTGGCCATTTATTCATAAAATCCAATGGTACCATTAACCAGTGTCCAATCAAGCAAGAACAATTATGGGCTCATGAACTGTAACAGAACTGGAATAATCAATGAGTTGACAATTCTGATCCTGAGGACATCATTCAACACCCAAATCCCCTAGAGTTCAATACATCATCCCAGGCTTCACCAATTTCCAATGAAGACATAGCCAAGGTCCAGGGTTCAAGTTTTTCATTCCTCTCACCACAGTACACATCAGTGGGATCAGGACTTGGGCTACCAATATGTAGACTTGGGTTCAGTTCTTGGCCATGCTGTCTGTGTTCCTACACAAAACACTTCATCTACATTCTCTCAATCCACCTAGATGTAAATGGATACCAGCCTTTGTTGGGGATATAACCTGCAGTCACATCCAGGTGGAGTTGCAGATTCCAATGTGCTTTGCTTCGCAGAATCCCGGGATAAGCACCAGCACCAACAGGCAACAGGACCTATATTGGACTAGGATGACAGACTAGCATTATATGAGCATTTTTGTAGACAAAGTGTCCGTGAGCAATTATACTAGATCATTGAAACTGATCACAAATCTCTCTGTGCCTCTGTCTGCTCTCAGCACAGTAAGCCCCTCCTTCTCCTGCCACTGGAGGCACTACCCAGAATTCAAAAATGTATGTGATTTTTAAAACAAGTGCAAGGGAAACATTTGAAGACACATGAGAAGGACAGAAGAAGGAATGAAGTCATTTTCAGTGGCAGAATGCTCTCCCAGCCAGATGGCGCGGTTATTGAGATGTTTGCCATATGGCGATAACAGGACAGTCTGCCGGTCTGATAACGCTTCAGGTTTAACCTCATTCACACCAACAAAGAGACACACACACACACACACACACACACATGCAGAAACCTACACGTTCCCTGTCAATTCCCTCCACTGCGCTCTAATCTTGTGCTAACCCACTGTGCGCCGCAGACTCCAGCATTAACAAGTGCTGACTGCATCCATCATAGAGCAACACGGAGAGTGAGAGAAGATGTCGAGCTGGCAGACAGAAACACAGAAAGACATGCAACAGTGAGAGAGAGAGAGAGAGAGAGAGAGAGAGAGAGAGAGAGAGAGAGAGACAGCGAGAGAGAGGACAAAGTGTGAGAAAGCAGAACCCCCACTGGACCGGGGCGAGGCATTTGAGCCGGATCATTTCCGTAGACATTAGTGAGGGGACGGTCAATCTTTTCTTTTTTGTTTGTGCATCTGGCACAGAGCTGCTATAGAATATAACTAAAATATCAAAACCGGCTTCTCCCACCATTCTCATTTGTGGATCTAAATGATCCTGAAGGAGAACCAAACTGTGGCAACATGTTTTTGTCTAAAATGCTCAAGATAATCTCAATAGTTTAACATTTTTTGAATGCAAGTCTGTCTGTCTTTGAAAGGTCAAGTCACATCCAAGAGCGTTAGTGCTGCGCCTTGTTACATCCATCACCCTCAGGAAACTCTCTGGGTCCTGATTGGCAGCCACCTGTGCAGACCTGTGGTCTATTCCATAGGGAAACATAGAACTGACAGATCATGTGGCCATGTTCCACCAAGGATATCACACCACCATTACCAAATGGTGCTACTCACAGTGAGCAGCACACAAGCACAACATTGAATGCAATGCAATGTTGAAACCGTCTCAACTGGTTTGTTTTTCCATTGTATAACTTTATCTTGCTCTATGGTGTATGCAAGAGTCTATCCTGCTGTGGAAATGGCTAATAGCTGTGCATGTTAGGAGAATCAGCGATCCTGATGATAGTGTACAGTTTATAATGTATGCACGTAAACACAGCATCATGCTGCAAAATTACAGAAATGATGAGTTTGCATTATACATTCATTCATTCATTCATTTTCTACTGCTTATCCGAGTCTGGGTTGCAGTGGCAGCAGACCAAGCAGCTCATCTCACATTTCTCTACCCTTAGCCAAGTCCTATAAGACTTTCTGGGCGATCCCAAGGCATTCCCAAGCCAGCTTGGAAATACAATCTCTCCAGCATGTCCTGGGTCTTCCCCACAGTCTCCTCCCAGTTGACTGTGCATAGAAGATCTCCCTCAGGAGATGACCAAGGGGCATTCCACCAGATGCCCGAATCATCTCAGTTGGCTCCTTTCGATGTGAAGAAGCAAAAATCTATTCAGAGTCCCTCCTAGTCCAGTTTCTCTCCCTGTCCAGGAGTATAAGCCCAGACGCCTGGCGGAGGAATCTCATTCCTGCTGTTTGTATCTTTCGTCATTACCCAAAGTTTGCATTATTTTGATTTTAAATCCTTTTTAAGGTTTTGTTATTAGCGCCTCCAAATCTGGCCAACCAAAATAAACCTTATGTACCGGCCTGTGTTCTGTGTTCGCAGGACGCAGGAACCTAAGGTTAAAAAGAAGTTAGCAGGCCACAGAGCTTTCTCTTATTACGCACCTATTCTGTGGGACAATCTGCCTCCTGATTCTTTGGAGTCATTCAAGTCTAAGTTAAAGACTCATCTGTTTTCCCTTTTGCACATGTACTGAATCATTTCTTCCTTTCTGTTTTAAATTTATAATTTATTCTACTGTATATATTGTTATTCTGCACAGAACTTGACTTCTGTATTTTGGTAATTATTTTTCTTTGACCTTATTTTTGCATACTTGCACTGTTGTTCTGTGACTGTCCCTGTGCTGCTGTAACATTGTAAATTTCCCCATCGTTGGACTATCTTATCTTAATTTTGTTTCTAACAATGGAGCAGGTCTCAGCCTCATTATATCTAAAATCTGGGTCTGTTTGTGAAGCAAAGTGGTTAGCACCATCTGCTAGACCCAGGTTGAGTTGGTTATCGGTGCTATAGCCAAACCAGATGGTCACCCCTCTGAGTCTGGTCTGCTTGAGTTTTCTTCCTCTATTCAAAAGAGCATGAGGGAGTTTTTCTTTACCATTCTTGCAAATGTGCTTGTTCAGAGGGTGAGAAAGGTCAGCTCTTACCTTTGTGAAGAGCCTTAGGGTGATTTATGTTGTAATTTGGTGCTGGATAAATAAAGTGATTTGAAATGAATGCTGTATTACCAGTAACTACTGCACACCTGCAGTGGTACCTACTCACCAAATTCTTACAATTTAGATTTGTTATGTCAACAGCACAGCACCGAGGGTACTGATAAATAAAGAATGTAGAGATTTAAACAGCGTCAGCAACAAAAATCTTAATTTGCCAGAGTTTCTCCTCAATCAGATCCCAGTTTTTTTATAAATCACATGATGCGCACATAACAAACCCACCAGATGGAAGGGAACTGATTTGTAGCTCCCGTCCATTTCATTATAGGGGGAAAAACGTGCTAAATATTAAACTCCCCATGTTGAGAGAGGATGGTGGTTATGAGGTCTGACTACATAAGCACGCAGTGCGGTTTAGGCTTATAGCTGACATTTCCTTGGAGAAATTAGTAAATGAAAAAAAAAAGGCAGAGCCGCATTGTTTGCCAGAAAGCACATCCACAAAAAAGTTTTAAATTATGTAATTAAAGAAATGTTAAAAGTTCCAGTCATCAATCCTGAACCAAACACCTTCAGTTTTATTAGTCTACAGCTGGATGCCTTCACTATGTGTCCCAGCTGTAAAATATTCGTTGATTACATGTCAAGACTGAAAACTCAGAGGAAGTGTATCTTAACAGCACGAATAAAAAGTATGTGTAATAAAACTGACAACGCAATCAGATCTGGATTAAATGAAAGGCATCGGCGGGGAGAGGCATACCCTTCACGTGCACATACTATTGTGTTGTAAGAGTTTGATAGTCGTTTCAAGATACGAGGTCTATTAGATAATAAACCGACCCTTTTATTTTTTTTTTAACTATATGGATTTGAATGACATGCGATTACACCAATTATGCTTGAACCCTCGTGCGCATGCGTGTTTTTTCACGCGTGTCGGTGACGTCATTTCCCTGTGGGCAGGCCTTGAGTGAGATGTGGTCCCGCCCTCTCGGCTGAATTCCTTTGTTTCACACGCTGCTCGAGACGGCGCGTGTTGCTTTATCAAAATTTTTTCTGGACCTGTGAGGAATATCCGAGTGGACACTATTCGAGAAATTAAGCTGGTTTTCGGTGAAAAGTTTAACGGCTGATGAGAGATTATGGGGTGTTTCTGTCGCTGTAAGGACTTCCCATGGAGCGGGACGTCGCGCAGCGCTTCCAGGTGCCGTCGTCGGCCTGTTTCGACCTGAAAACATCCTAATTTAAGGCTTAATTCACCCAGGACATCGTGAGAGAACAGAGAAGATTCAGAAGAGGCCGGCATGAGGACTTTATGCGGACATTCCACTGTTTAAGGACATTTTTTAATGAAAGACGTGCGCGCAAATTCGTTGAGTCGTTTCCTTGACGACTCGGCGAATCTGTGTGCGCCGCGACAGGAAAAACACCTCCATGTTGAAAACCATTTGTAAAATTCAGGCGGCTTTTGATGGCTTTCAACAAGTGAGTAACTGAGAAATTGTTTAACAGCTTGGGCATGTTCCAACTTGCCCGTTAAGGTTTCCAACGGAGGTGTTTTTCCTGTGGCGACCCCCCGTGGTCGGGTCCGGCCCGACATGCGACTCTGCCCGCACGTTCTTTCATTACAAAATGTCCGTTAACAATGGAATGTCCGAATAAACTCCTCATGCCGACTTCTTCTGAAAGTTCTCTGTTCTCTGACGACTTCCTGGATCAACAGAGCCTGAAATGTGGAAGTTTTCAACTTGAAAAATTTTGATCAAACAAAGCAGCAGTCTGAGCCATTCCTAAACAATGAAAAAAATCGACGAGAGGGTGGGCGACTCCTCACTCAAAGACTGCCCACAGGCGAATGACGTAACCGACAGGCGTGAAAAAACTCTCGCATGCCCACGAGGGTTCAAGCATGTCTGATGTAATCACACGTGGTTTTTGAAAAAAATAATAAGGTCGGATACTTTTCTAATAGACCTCGTATAGGAGAGGTTTTGGCAAGACCAATAAACCAGACATCGTTAATCCAGCTCTACCGGCTGCAGATATCCAGGATGTGTTCTTCAGACTTAAATAGTGTCATCTCGTGACATTTTAGTGATGACATCAAGACGTGACTCATATCATTAGATCAAAAAAGCATTTTTTTGAATCAAATATGACATCATTTCATGTCATCTTTGTGATGTCATTATAAAGTCACTCATTACATTTGATTACAAATATGCTGATAACAGCTTTACATTTTGTCTCTATAGCCATATTGGTTGTGGAGCTATCCTGTAGAATGTGTTTTTGGGCTACATTTTTGAAGACATTGATTTTTCACTGATATTCCCAAAGGTTAATTATTGTATTTTTTTGGAATATAACTCCCACCTTTCAAAAAGTGACTCTTGAAGGGGGAAAAGAAAACACCCCATATAAATCGCACCTTTTTCTGTATTATCAGCTCTTTGACTTTGGGATTTTATGCATTGTTGTAGCGTACTTTCATATTCCAATATTTTAAACAAATTTGGTGAGTTTATCTCTGATCTGGCAACTCATGCTGATAACATCCTGATTGACTGTGACTTCAATATTCATGTAATTAAACCCTCTGATTCCCTCAGCAAAGATATTATAGAAATACTGGAATTTCATCAGGTTTCCATCCAGGGATCAACCCACATGAGCAGTAACACCCTGGTTTTGGTCCTTGTTTGAGGTATTATCGTCTCAGATATTGACATTGTTTCTCTTATGTCAGCACTTTCAGATCACTCACTTATTAAGTTTACAGTTTTATTATCCTGTCCACTGGGACACCTCTTTATTATCTTGGCATCACCTCAGCTCAACCATAAATGAACTTGTAGCCTGACTGCCTGATATCTTAGCTTCACTTTCTGGGCATGATCATTCAGTAGATACTCTCGTGGATCCCTTAAACTCAGCAATCACAAGTCTACTAGAAACGATTGCTTCATCTACTATAAAATCCCCCCTCCCCTCAAAAAACGCAAACACCCTGCTTCAACGGGCACCTAGGTGACCTCAAGCATTACGTCTGAGAGTTTAGAGTGCAAATGGCGTAGTTCTAAACTAGAAGTGTTCCACTTTGCATAGTGCGATGCTATTCTGAATTACAAATATATGTTACTGGCTACAAAGCCGGCCTGCTACTCTGACTTGATTAGCAAAGACAAGTACAGTTCAGAGTGTTGTGTGACACTTTGGTGACACTCATTCAAGGACAGCCGCCTGTAAGCAAGTCACCATTTATGGCTCAAGAATTCTGAGATTACTTTGAAGAGAAGTTAAAGGATATTTGGTCAAATATATCCCAGCATGTTCTAGTCTCACGATTCTTTCCTGTTACTGATGTAGGTACCATCTCTGCTATGCAGAGACTCACCATTTTCAATACAGTTTCACTGTGTTGCTGCAACTTGTAAACTCTGCTAAACGCACAACTTGTCTTTTTGACCCGATGTCAACTAAACTATTTAAGTACCTGTGGGCTACACTTGGGCCCAGTATGCTGAAAATTATTAACCTGTCACTAGCATCAGGCTCTGTTCTTAGAAGTTTTAAATCTGCAGTGATCAAACCTATTCTTAAGAAACCTAACTTGGATCAGGGTTTATTGAAAAGTTACAGATGATATCAAACCTATCCTTTTGCTCTCAAATTCTTGAAAAAGTGGTTTGCAGCAACTTATGGATTATTTTAAACCTTTTTGCTCGTCTTCTTGTCCTTTTCTTTTTTGTAGTTGCTGTTATGAGTGCATATATATGTGTATATGACAACTCGTGAAAGGGGTGGGCGTTTATAAGCCTTTGCTTCAGCCCAGACCCTTTTGGCTGCACACAACTGGGAAATTGTTTTTTTGTTTTGTTTTTTATTGTTTGAAGTTTTGTTTTCTTTGTTTGGTCTTGTGAGAGATTTCTTTGTTAAGTTTTTGTGTGTGTGTGTGTGTGTGTGTGTGTGTGTGTGTGTGTGTGTGTGTGTGTGTGTGTGTGTGTGTGTGTGTGTGTGTGTGTGTGTGTGTGTGTGTGTGTCAAATAAAAATTTTTTTTTTTTTTTTAACCAAAAATAAGCTCTTTAAACCACTGCCGTCTGCATTTAGAATGCACCACTCCACAGAGACAGCACTTACTAAAGTGGTGAATAAACAATTTTTTAGCACTGTTGTCGTGCGTTACCTGTGCTGCTCCACAGCCTGTCCAGTGGATTTTTATTTTATTTTTTAGCACTGTTGTCGTGCGTTACCTGTGCTGCTCCACAGCCTGTCCAGTGGATTTTTATTTTATTTTTTAGCACTGTTGTCGTGCGTTACCTGTGCTGCTCCACAGCCTGTCCAGTGGATTTTTATTTTATTTTTTACCACTGTTGTCGTGCGTTACCTGTGCTGCTCCACAGCCTGTCTAGTGGTTTTTTGTTTTGTTTTGGCACCGTTGTCGTGCATTACCTGTGCTGCTCCACAGCCTGTCCAGTGGATTTTGATTTTGATTTTATTTTTTTTGGCACTGTTGTCGTGCGTTACCTGTGCTGCTCCACAGCCTGTCCAGTGGATTTTTATTTAGCACTGTTGTCGTGCGTTACCTGTGCTGCTCCACAGCCTGTCTAGTGGATTTTTATTTTGTTTTACCACTGTTGTCGTGCGTTGCCTGTGCTGCTCCACAGCCTGTCCAGTGGATTTTTATTTTTATTTTATTTTATTTTTTAGCACTGTTGTGCGTTACCTGTGCTGCTCCACAGCCTGTCTAGTGGATTTTTATTTTATTTTAGCACTGTTGTCGTGCGTTACCTGTGCTGCTCCACAGCCTGTCCAGTGGATTTTTATTTTATTTTTTACCACTGTTGTCGTGCGTTACCTGTGCTGCTCCACAGCCTGTCTAGTGGTTTTTTGTTTTGTTTTGGCACCGTTGTCGTGCATTACCTGTGCTGCTCCACAGCCTGTCCAGTGGATTTTGATTTTGATTTTATTTTTTTTGGCACTGTTGTCGTGCGTTACCTGTGCTGCTCCACAGCCTGTCCAGTGGATTTTTATTTAGCACTGTTGTCGTGCGTTACCTGTGCTGCTCCACAGCCTGTCTAGTGGATTTTTATTTTGTTTTACCACTGTTGTCGTGCGTTGCCTGTGCTGCTCCACAGCCTGTCCAGTGGATTTTTATTTTTATTTTATTTTATTTTTTAGCACTGTTGTGCGTTACCTGTGCTGCTCCACAGCCTGTCTAGTGGATTTTTATTTTATTTTAGCACTGTTGTCGTGCGTTACCTGTGCTGCTCCACAGCCTGTCTAGTGTCGGATTCCCTGTTTGGGAATCCGCTAGCTTAGCGTAGCTACTAGCTCTTAGCCGTTTTAGCATGGCGGCTTCTCCTGTCTCTCCCGTACTTTTCTGCTCTGGGTGTGAAATGTTTAGTTATTCCTCGGCCTCTTTTAGCAGTAACGGTACTTGTAATAAGTGCAGCTTATTCGTAGCTTTGGAGGCCAGGCTGGGCGAATTGGAGGCTCGGCTCCGCACCATGGAAAATTCTACAGCTAGCCAGGCCCCTGTAGTCGGTGCGGACCAAGGTAGCTTAGCCGCCGTTAGTTCCCCCCTGGCAGACCCCGTGCAGTCGGGAAGGCAGGCTGACTGGGTGACTGTGAGGAGGAAGCGTAGCCCTAAACAGAAGCCCCGTGTACACCGTCAACCCGTTCACATCTCTAACCGTTTTTCCCCACTCGACGATACACTCGCCGAGGATCAAACTCTGGTTATTGGCGACTCTGTTTTGAGAAATGTGAAGTTAGCGACACCAGCAACCATTGCCAATTGTCTTCCGGGGACGAGAGCAGGCGACATCGAAGGACATTTGAAATTGCTGGCTAAGGCTAAGCGTAAATTTGGTAAGATTGTAATTCACGTCGGCAGTAATGACACTCGGTTACGCCAATCGGAGGTCACTAAAATTAACATTGAATCGGTGTGTAACTTTGCAAAAACAATGTCGGACTCTGTTGTTTTCTCTGGGCCCCTCCCCAATCAGACCGGGAGTGACATGTTTAGCCGCATGTTCTCCTTGAATTGCTGGCTGTCTGAGTGGTGTCCAAAAAATGAGGTGGGCTTCATTGATAATTGGCAAAGCTTCTGGGGAAAACCTGGTCTTGTTAGGAGAGACGGCATCCATCCCACTTTAGAGGGAGCAGCTCTCATTTCTGCCAGGAGGCAGAGCTGTGGTCTTATACACCTCTCTGCAGCTTCTCTCCCCCTGCCATCCCCTTATTACCCCATCCCCGTAGAGACGGTGCCTGCTCCCAGACCACCAATAACTAGCAAAAATCTATTTAAGCATAAAAATTCAAAAAGAAAAAATAATATAGCACCTTCAATTGCACCACAGACTAAAACAGTTAAATGTGGTCTATTAAACATTAGGTCTCTTTCTTCTAAGTCCCTGTTGGTAAATGATATAATAATTGATCAACGTATTGATTTATTCTGCCTAACAGAAACTTGGTTACAGCAGGATGAATATGTTAGTTTAAATGAGTCAACACCCCCGAGTCACACTAACTGTCAGAATGCTCGTAGCACAGGCCGGGGCGGAGGATTAGCAGCAATCTTCCATTCCAGCTTATTAATTAATCAAAAACCTAGACAGAGCTTTAATTCATTTGAAAGCTTGTCTCTTAGTCTTGTCCATCCAAATTGGAAGTCCCAAAAACCAGTTTTATTTGTTATTATCTATCGTCCACCTGGTCGTTACTGTGAGTTTCTCTGTGAATTTTCAGACCTTTTGTCTGACTTAGTGCTTAGCTCAGATAAGATAATTATAGTGGGCGATTTTAACATCCACACAGATGCTGAGAATGACAGCCTCAACACTGCATTTAATCTATTATTAGACTCTATCGGCTTTGCTCAAAAAGTAAATGAGTCCACCCACCACTTTAATCATATTTTAGATCTTGTTCTGACTTATGGTATGGAAATAGAAGACTTAACAGTATTCCCTGAAAACTCCCTTTTGTCTGATCATTTTTTAATAACATTTACATTTACCCTGATGGACTACCCTGCAGTGGGGAATAAGTTTCATTACACTAGAAGTCTTTCAGAAAGCGCTGTAACTAGGTTTAAGGATATGATTCCTTCTTTATGTTCTCTAATGTCATATACCAACACAGAGCAGAGTAGCTACCTAAACTCTGTAAGGGAGTTAGAGTATCTTGTCAATGGTTTTACATCCTCATTGAAGACAACTTTGGATGCTGTAGCTCCTCTGAAAAAGAGAGCTTTAAATCAGAAGTGTCTGACTCCGTGGTATAACTCACAAACTCGTAGCTTAAAGCAGATAACCCGTAAGTTGGAGAGGAAATGGCGTCTCACTAATTTAGAAGATCTTCACTTAGCCTGGAAAAAGAGTTTGTTGCTCTATAAGAAAGCCCTTCGTGAAGCTAGGACATCTTTCTACTCATCACTAATTGAAGAAAATAAGAACAACCCCAGGTTTCTTTTCAGCACTGTAGCCAGGCTGACAAAGAGTCAGAGCTCTATTGAGCTGAGTATTCCATTAACTTTAACTAGTAATGACTTCATGACTTTCTTTGCTAACAAAATTTTGACTATTAGAGAAAAAATTACTCATAACCATCCCAAAGATGTATCGTTATCTTTGGCTGCTTTCAGTGATGCCGGTATTTGGTTAGACTCTTTCTCTCCGATTGTTCTGTCTGAGTTATTTTCATTAGTTACTTCATCCAAACCATCAACATGCTTATTAGACCCCATTCCTGCCAGGCTGCTCAAGGAAGTCCTACCATTATTTAATGCTTCAATCTTAAATATGATCAATCTATCTTTGTTAGTTGGTTATGTACCACAGGCCTTTAAGGTGGCAGTAATTAAACCATTACTTAAAAAGCCATCACTTGACCCAGCTATCTTAGCTAATTATAGGCCAATCTCCAACCTTCCTTTTCTCTCAAAGATTCTTGAGAGGGTAGTTGTAAAACAGCTAACTGATCACCTGCAGAGGAATGGTCTATTTGAAGAGTTTCAGTCAGGTTTTAGAATTCATCATAGTACAGAAACAGCATTAGTGAAGGTTACAAATGATCTTCTTATGGCTTCGGACAGTGGACTTATCTCTGTGCTTGTTCTGTTGGACCTCAGTGCTGCTTTTGATACTGTTGACCATAAAATTTTATTACAGAGATTAGAGCATGTCATAGGTATTAAAGGCATTGCGCTGCGGTGGTTTGAATCATATTTGTCTAATAGATTACAGTTTGTTCATGTAAATGGGGAATCTTCTTCACAGACTAAAGTTAATTATGGAGTTCCACAAGGTTCTGTGCTAGGACCAATTTTATTCACTTTATACATGCTTCCCTTGGGCAGTATTATTAGACGGTATTGCTTAAATTTTCATTGTTACGCAGATGATACCCAGCTTTATCTATCCATGAAGCCAGAGGATACACACCAATTAGCTAAACTGCAGGATTGTCTTACAGACATAAAGACATGGATGACCTCTAATTTCCTGCTTTTAAACTCAGATAAAACTGAAGTTATTGTACTTGGCCCCACAAATCTTAGAAGCATGGTGTCTAACCAGATCGTTACTCTGGATGGCATTTCCCTGATCTCTAGTAATACTGTGAGAAATCTTGGAGTTATTTTTGATCAGGATATGTCATTCAAAGCGCATATTAAACAAATATGTAGGACTGCCTTTTTGCATTTACGCAATATCTCTAAAATCAGAAAGGTCTTGTCTCAGAGTGATGCTGAAAAATTAATTCATGCATTTATTTCCTCTAGGCTGGACTATTGTAATTCATTATTATCAGGTTGTCCTAAAAGTTCCCTAAAAAGCCTTCAGTTGGTTCAGAATGCTGCAGCTAGAGTACTGACGGGGACTAGCAGGAGAGAGCATATCTCACCCGTGTTGGCCTCCCTTCATTGGCTTCCTGTTAATGCTAGAATAGAATTTAAAATTCTTCTTCTTACTTATAAGGTTTTGAATAATCAGGTCCCATCTTATCTTAGGGACCTCGTAGTACCATATTACCCCATTAGAGCGCTTCGCTCTCAGACTGCGGGCTTACTTGTAGTTCCTAGGGTTTGTAAGAGTAGAATGGGAGGCAGAGCCTTCAGCTTTCAGGCTCCTCTCCTGTGGAACCAGCTCCCAATTCAGATCAGGGAGACAGATACCCTCTCTACTTTTAAGATTAGGCTTAAAACTTTCCTTTTCGCTAAGGCTTATAGTTAGGGCTGGATCGGGTGACCCTGGACCATCCGTTGGTTATGTTGCTTTAGACGTAGACTGTGGGGGGGTTCCCATGATGCATTGTTTCTTTCTCTTTTTGCTCCGTATGCATCACTCTGCATTTAATCATTAGTGATCGATCTCTTTTTCCTGGTTCTTTCCCTCAGCCCCAACCAGTCTCAGCAGAAGACTGCCCCTCCCTGAGCCTGGTTCTGCTGGAGGTTTCTTCCTGTTAAAAGGGAGTTTTTCCTTCCCACTGTGGCCAAGTGCTTGCTCATAGGGGGTCGTTTTGACCGTTGGGGTTTTTCATAATTATTGTATGGCCTTGCCTTGCAATGTGGAGCGCCTTGGGGCAACTGTTTGTTGTGATTTGGCGCTATATAAGAAAAAAGTTGATTGATTGATTAAAGCCCTGGTCAGACCGCATAATAAAGCCATGAATAATGAGCCACATATGGATTTGTCAGAAATTTCAGTGATTATTCGAATAATGAGCAACATATATGATGTTCTTCTGAAGGAATTGCAGTAAACAGAAGTTAAAAAGGGCTACAAGGGCTTTCTCAGAGTGGAACCTGCTCTGTTGCAGGTAGCCTGTCCTGTCCTAGTAGCCGCCAGGTACTCAGATAATGGGTCTCTAACAGCCTCGTACTCACAGCTAACATCATTGTTTGTCCTCGTAGTAGCTCGTACACAAATCCCCGCACCATTTTTGCTAAATTTTGAACTTCATGAAATTAGCGCCACACTCAGAGATGAGCCTCGTTAGCCGAATAATCTGTCTCTAACAGCCACTATTCTCGCACTTGACTCGACTCACACAAAAGAAATTCATGCTACATGGCTCATTATTCATCATTTATTATTGGGTCTGACCAGGGCTTGAGCTTCTGCTTGCAATGGACTCTGATACCAACACAGTGCTGCTATGGTTAGATCTTAGTGCTATGTTTGATACAGTGGCTCATTAAATACTATTATACAGGCTTCAGAATTACTTTGGAGTTGTTGGCAATGTTCTTGTGTGCTTGACATATTATTCATCTAATCCTTCTCAGTGTCTTGAAAAACAATGTTACTTCAAATCTTCTTCCTGTGAAATATGGGGTACCGCAGAAGTCCATTTTAGGCTCTCTGCTATTCTCCATCTATATAGCACTCCTAGAATGACCATATTTTGATTACCAAAAACCAGGACACTCTTCCCGGCAATGAGATACTCAAATGATACTTAATTGCTCGATTTCATGTGTGCTACCTACATTTCACGTGGAATGTCTCAAACCTAAACCTACTTCTAGGCATCTCATATATGCTACTCTGGAACCCAAACAGTTCAACCGTCAACCCCACAGAGATCCTTAGTCTGGGTCTCATTAACATAAGATCACAATCCTCAAAATCTTTGTTGATTAATGATCTAATTATGCATCATCCCTTAGATATGATTGGGTTATGTGAAACCTGACTTAAACCTACAGCTGTCCTCCCCTTAAATGAGACCTGCCCACTGGCATACGCATTTTGTCACGTCCCTTGTGATGCAAAGCAAAGTGGGGGTGTTGCTCTTATTTAAAAATCTAGGTTTAGCCTATTAGCTGTTGGGGGTCACAAATATGACTCATTTGAGCAGCTGATTCTCTGCTCTGCCCACGATGCTACATATTGCCAAGGTCAGAAGAATAAAAATTAGCCGTATATCACTGGCCTATACTCTGAATTCTTAGATGAATTTGGTGCGTTCATCTCTAACTTGTCAACGAGTGCAGATAACATTCTGATTTTTGGTGACTTTAACATTCATATAAATAAGCCTTCTGATCCCCTCTGCAAATCATTTATGAAAATTGTGGATGCATTAGGATTTCAGCAATGCATTCAGGACTCGACGCACATTAGTGGAAAAACCCTGGATTTGTTTCACACACATGGTATTGCTGCCGTGTTTAGTGGAACAACAACCTTATTTATCACTACGGTGATGCATCAACTCCTCAACTACGACTGAACTCAAAGCTAGACTGCCTGATATCTTAGCTTCATGTTTGGAAAATGCCTAATCAGTAGACAGTCTTGTGGACAGTTTAAACTCAGTACTCAAAAACTACACTTGACATGATTGCGCTACCTTTGATAAAAGCATGCCCCCCCAAAACACAGTCACCTTGGTTCAATGACTACTTGCGTGACCTCAAGCATAAGGCTAGAGGTCTAGAACAGAAATGGCGTAGTTCAAAATTAGAAGTATTCCACCTTGCGTGGCATGATGGTATCTTAGACTATAACCATGCATTACTGGCTACAAAGTTACTGGCTACCTATTACTCTGATCTGATCAACAAAAACAAGCATAACTCAAAGTTCTTGTTCGACAAGGTGGCAACACTTATACATGGACAACCACCTGTAGTTCACTCTCCTTTAACAGCACAACATTTCCTGGAGTACTTCGAGAAGAAAATAGAAGACATTAGATTGAGCATATCCTAGCATGCCTTAACCCAGCCACTAAACCCTGCTATTGAGGTGAGTGCCATTACTGAGGCATTACCTAGATTTACAGAATATGACAGTATCTCACTAGGCATGCTGACAAAACTCGTAACGTCTACAAAAAACACAACCTGCCTATTTGATCCTATACCAACAAAGCTGTTTAAGGACCTGTGGCCCACTCTTGGGTCGACTGTGCTGGAAATTATTAATCTCTCATTAACTTCTGGATCTGTTCCTAAATGTTTCAAATCTGCAGTGATTAAACCATTACTTAAGAAATCTAACCTTGACCCTAGTGTATTGAAAAACTATAGGTCAATATTCAAATCTATCATTTTGCTCTAAAATTCTGGAAAAAGTGGTTTCACGGCTTGTGGACTACCTTACCAAGAATAATCTTTTTGAGCCACTGCAGTCTGCTTTTAGAAAATATCATTCCACAGAGACACCTCTCACTAAAGTGGTGAATGATCTTCTGCATGCAATGGATTCAGACACCACTACAGTTCTGGTGCTGTTAGATCTCAGTACTGCATTTGATACTGTGGATCATCATATTCTACTTGATAGGCTGGCGAATCATTTTGGGATTACTGGGAGTGCCCTTGCATGATTGACGTCATACCTGGCCAGTCGTTCTCACTGTGTTTTGTACAATAACAATATCTCTAACCTTACTGACATGAAATTTCGGGTTCCACAGGGGTCTGTCTTAGGCCCCCTGCTTTTCTTCCTTTATATAGCACCCCTTGGGCACATATTGCGGCATTTTGGGATTACCTTTCACTGCTATGCTGATGATACTCAGTTGTACATGCCGATAACTGCTGGTAATCTCATCCACATAAAATCCTTAGAAAATTGATTGCCTTGCATCAGTGAGAAGCTGGATGTCTAGCAACTTCCTACTTAAACTCTGATAAGACTGAAATGATGGTTCTTGGCACAGTGAGACATCGGCATCAATTTGACCAGCTAACGCTCAGCCTAGGCTCGTGTGTCATACATCACACTGACAAAGTGAGGAACCTTGGGGTAATTTTTGATCCTACGTTGTCCTTTGACCTCCACATTAGAGATATTACAAGGACTGTTTTCTTCCACCTGCGAAATATAGTGAAGATTCGTTCTATCCATTCATGCGTATGTCTCTTCTAGATTGGACTACTGCAATGTTCTATTTTCTGGTTTACCGCAGTCCAGCATTAGGCCTCTCCAATTGGTTACAAATGCTGCTGCCAGACTTTTGACACAAAGCAGAAAATTTGACCACACTACACCCATTTTGGCATCCCTTCACTGGCTTCCTGTCCCGGTGAGATCAGATTTTAAGGTTCTGCTACTAGCCTATTAAATTATTCACAGACTGGCACCTCCCTACCTAGCTGACCTAATTAAACCCTACGTACTGACCCGGGCTTTGTATTCTCAAGGTGCAGGACTACTTAGTGTCCCTGGAGTGAATAAAAAGTCTGTGGATCACAGAGCTTTCTCTTATCGTGGCCCTGTTCTGTGGAATGATCTCCCTGCATCAATAAAACAGTCAGATTCTGTAGAGACTTTCAAGTCCAGACTTAAGACGCACTTATTTTCCCTTACGTATGGCAAGCTTACTGGCATATTATGTTTCTATGCTTTTTACGCTTTTAATTCATTTTATTAGGAAACGGCACATGCCACAACCTCAACTTTATCTAAATTCTGGGTCTTTTAGTGAAACTTAGGGGTAGTCGCCGGCGATCACCTTAGTATTTCTTTTGTTTTTCTTGTTGATAATGCTGACAAATTACACTGTATTTGTTGTTTTTCTGATGCTTGATTCTGCTTTTTTTCTTTTCTCTCTGTTTGAGGTGCGACTCCATCCAGAGATAGGTGTGGTATCTCTTCCAGAAACCGTCATGTGCACCGGCAACATTTCCTGTATATTTGTTTTGCGAATTGTTTTGTAATTTGTGTCTGTAGTATGGCCCAAGCAGAGGGTCACCCCTTTAAGTCTGGTCTGCTTGAGGTTTCTTCCTCAGAGGGAGTTTTTCCTTACCACTGTTGCTCTGGGGATTGGTAACTTTAGACCTTACTTGCGTGAAGCGCCTTGAGGCAACCTTGTTGTGATTTGGCATTATATAAATGAAAATAAATTGAAATTGAAAAATTGCTGGTCAATTTAATGGCCCAATGAAAAACACTGAAAACCAGGACATTATCATTACTTTCTAAAAAAAAAAAAAAAAAAAAAAAAAAAAACCCAGGATGGCCAGGACAGGACATGAAAACCGGACATCTCCTGGGATCAGTGATGCCGGTAACGCGTTACTTAGTTACTTAGTAACGCGTTACTCTAATCTGACTACTTTTTTTAGTAACGAGTAATCTAACGGGTTCATCTTTCCAAATCAGTAATCAGATTAAAGTTACTTCTCCATGTCACTGTGCATTACTATTATTTTTCATTGTGGGTCGATAGCAGCATTAAACTTGGTCCGTGGGCAGGAGGTCGGGGTTCAACTGAACTACACACTAAGCGTGCTGTGAGCTTTTCATCCACGGTTTTTTGCAGCTGCTTGACTCGTCCTCACCTCTTAAAGCACGGTGATCAGCACACCTGCACTGAGCTTTACAAAGACATTTTTATACTTTTTTCCCTCCTTTATTTAGAATTCTGAGCTGAGCCGCTCTGTATCTGGTTGTTAAAAACAGCTGATCCTCCGCAACTAACATTATTTTCCACTCAAATGCACCTAAACTCTCTTTCTGAGGACAACATGATGTGAAAACGCAATAAAACTTTCTTACCTGTAAATCTGGTCATGTTTTCTGCATAAATAAATGTTATCCATTCTTTGTGCTCAAACGCCAAAGCAGGGGCGAATGTAGATGGAATGGGGGAGGGATGTGCCCCCCCTCCCCACAACACCCCTGGATTAAATGTCCAGTTTTGAAGCCATTTTTTACTACAACTACTAATACTACTTAAAATAATATTAATTTTGACAAGTAAAATATTTAGAGAGAATTTAAATGTTAGAAAAATGCTAGAATGAATTTAATAGTTACATTTACATAAGTTTTACTGTTACAGTGCTGTCAACAGTTAAATATGAGGTCAAGAAAGAGGTCTTTATTTTACTTTTTATAAAACAAGTATTTATTTTCATTGAAGTTAAGAAAGGGTGACGTTAAGGTGGGTTGTTGTCAGCAGCTGGGGAAAGTAAAAAAGCAACTAGTAATCTAACTTAGTTACTTTTACAATTGAGTAATCAGTAAAGTAACTAAGTTACTTTTTCAAGGAGTAATCAGCAATCAGTAATTGGATTACTTTTTCAAAGTAACTGTGGCAACACTGCTTGGGATAAAAAAAAGGTTTGGTCACTCTAGCACCCCTTGGTCAGATATTGCATTGTTTTGGGTTTACATTTCATTGCTATGCTGAAGATACTCAGTTGTACTGATAGCTGCAGATGTTTTCACACATATTAAGACTTTCGAGGAATGCCTTGCCAAACGTTTGGTAAGGTTAGACTTTACCCATGTGAAGCACCTTGAGGGGACTTGTGTTGTGATTTGACATCATATATACAACCCCTGGCAATAATTATGGAATCACCGGCCTCGGAGGATGTTCATTCAGTTATTTAATTTTGTAGAAAAAAAGCAGATCACAGACATGACACAAAACTAAAGTCATTTCAAATGGCAACTTTCTGGCTTTAAGAAACACTATAAGAAATCAGGAAAAAAAATTGTGGCAGTCAGTAACGGTTACTTTTTTAGACCAAGCAGAGGGAAAAAAATATGGACTCACTCAATTCTGAGGAATAAATTATGGAATCACCCTGTAAATTTTCATCCCCAAAACTAACACCTGCATCAAATCAGATCTGCTCATTAGTCTGCATCTAAAAAGGAGTGATCACACCTTGGAGAGCTGTTGCAAGTGGACTGGCATGAATCATGGCTCCAAGACGAGAGATGTCAATTGAAACAAATAGAGGATTATCAAACTCTTAAAAGAGGGTAAATCATCACGCAATGTTGCAAAAGATGTTGGTTGTTCACAGTCAGCTGTGTCTAAACTCTGGACCAAATACAAACAACATGGGTGACCGAACTGTAAGAAACCGCCTAAAGGAAATGGGATTTACATACAGAAAAGCTAAACGAAAGCTAAACGAAAGCCATCACTAACACCTAAACAGAAAAAAACAAGGTTACAATGGGTTAAGGAAAAGCAATCGTGGACTGTGGATGACTGGATGAAAGTCATATTCAGTGATGAATCTCGAATCTGCATTGGGCAAGGTGATGATGCTGGAACGTTTGTTTGGTGCCGTTCCAATGAGATTTATAAAGATGACTGCCTGAAGAGAACGTGTAAATTTCCACAGTCATTGATGATATGGAGCTGCATGTCAGGTAAAGGCACAGGGGAGATGGCTGTCATTACATCATCAATAAATGCACAAGATTACGTTGATATTTTGGACACTTTTCTTATCCCATCAATTGAAAGGATGTTTGGGGATGATGAAATCATTTTTCAAGATGATAATGCATCTTGCCATTGTTGGGGAAGTGTCGTGACACGGACCCACAACAGGGGGCGTTAATGAACGGACAATGGAATAACCAAAAAGTAACAATTTAATGTTGTGAAGGTGCACAATGTAATACAGACAGATACAAATATGCGCTATATCAATCCGACAAAAAGGTGACGTGTGGCAGGCTCGAAGATAGGAGACGTCTGGTGCGAGAAGAGCCAGATCCCACACAGGTCTCACCACCAACGGACCTGAAGAACACCGGAGCCGCCAAGCCCTGCGCCCCAGGTGGCCACTGTCTTCACCTGGTACTGCTGGCAGAAAACAGAAACAGTTCTGGATGAGTGTGAGTTCGCTCACTCAGTAATCCCACAGTCTGTACACAATGAGGAGGGAGAACCTCCACCTCCAGCAACAATTTCACCCGTGCAGCTCCTGTTGGTCTCTTTCCTGGATGGAGTGAGAGGCGAAGAACGTCGTCCTCTCACTGTCCGCCAATCCAGCCTCCGACAGAGTCCACAGGAACACGGCTGCAAACAGAACAATGTCTTGGACAACAATAATCACAGCAGAGAAGATTACCTGTATGGTAGAAGATTTCTCGGCGAGGAGGTGGAGTTGCAGTCCGGTCTTTGTAGTGGTGGTGATGGGTGACAGCTGGTGTTGATAGGTGACAGCTGTCACCTCCAGTGGCTCCGACGCCCTCTCGTGCTTGGAGCCCGCACTCCAAGCAGGGCGCCATCTGGTGGTGATGGGCCAGCAGTACCTCCTCTTCAGCGGCCCACACAACAGGACCCCCCCCTCAACGGGCGCCTCCTGGCGCCCGACCAGGTTTATCCGGGTGCCCGGCGTAGAAGTCGGCCAGGAGGGCCGGATCCAGGATGAAGCTCCTTTTCACCCAGGAGTGTTCCTCGGGGCCATACCCCTCCCAGTCCACCAGATACTGGAAGCCCCGACCCTTGCGACGGACGTCCAGAAGCCGACGCACGGTCCACGCCGGCTCCCCGTCGATGATCCGGGCAGGAGGTGGTGCAGGTCCAGGGGTGCAGAGCGGTGAGGTGTGGTATGGCTTGATTTGCGACACGTGAAAAACAGGATGGATCCGCAGTGAAGCTGGCAGCCGTAGCTTCACTGTGGCCAGGCTGAGGACCTTGGTGATGGAAAAGGGTCCGATGAACCTGTCCTTCAGTTTATGGGAGTCCACTTGGAGCGGGATGTCCTTTGTTGACAACCATACCTCCTGCCCAGGCTGGTATGCAGGGGCCGGGGAACGCCGGCGGTCTGCATGGGCCTTGGCCCTCATCCGGGCCTTCAACAGGGCAGAACGGGCGGTCCGCCACACCCGGCGGCACCTCCTGAGGTGGGCCTGGACCGAGGGCACACCGACCTCTCCCTCCACAAGCGGAAACAATGGGGGCTGGTACCCCAAACAAGCCTCAAACGGGGAGAGGCCGGTGGCAGACGACACTTGGCTGTTGTGGGCGTACTCGATCCAGGCCAGATGGGTGCTCCAGGCCGTCGGGTGCGCAGAGGTAATGCAACGGAGGGCCTGCTCCAACTCCAGGTTGGCCCGCTCTGCCTGTCTGTTCGTCTGAGGGTGATACCCGGACGAGAGACTCACGGTGGCCCCCAGTTCCTTGCAAAAACTCCTCCAGACCTGAGAGGAGAACTGAGGGCCACGGTCTGAGACGATGTCCGCTGGTATCCCATGCAGACGCAGCACGTGGTGGACCAGGAGGTCTGCTGTCTCCTGGGCCGTAGGGAGCTTCGGGAGGGCCACGAAGTGGGCCGCCTTGGAGAACCGGTCCACTATCGTTAAGATGGTGGTGTGGCCCTGGGACGGCGGGAGGCCCGTGACAAAGTCCAGGCCGATGTGGGACCAGGGGCGATGAGGCACCGGTAGGGGTCGGAGGAGTCCTGAGGTCCTCTTGTGGTCCGCCTTGCCCCTGGCACAGGTGGTGCAGGCCTGGACGTAGTCCCGGACGTCGGCTTCCATAGACGCCCACCAGAAGCGCTGCTGGACTACTGCCATGGTCCTGTGCACTCCGGGATGACAGGAGAGTTTGGACCCATGGCAGAAGTCCAAAACCGCAGCTCTGGCCTCTGGTGGGACGTACATCTTGTTCTTCGGGCCGGTTCCCGGGTCTGGGTTCCATGTCAGGGCCTCCCGGACGGTCTTCTCCACGTCCCAGGTGAGAGTGGCCACGACAGTGGACTCGGGGATGATGGTCTCTGGGGGGTCTGACAGCTCGGCCTTGGCTTCCTCTTCATGCACCCGGGACAGTGCGTCCGACCGTTGGTTCTTGGTCCCGGGGCGGTATGTAATCTGGAAGTCAAAGCGCCCGAAGAACAGTGACCAGCGGCCTTGCCTGGGGTTGAACCGCTTGGCGGTCCGGATGTACTCCAGGTACCGATGGTCCGTGAAAACCGTGAAGGGCACCGTCGCTCCCTCCAACAGGTGTCTCCACTCCTCAAGAGCCTCCTTCACCGCCAAGAGTTCCCGATTGCCGACGTCATAATTCCTCTCAGCCGGGGTCAACCTGCGGGAAAAATAGGCACAAGGGTGGAGGACCTTATCGGACTCCCCGCTCTGGGACAGCACGGCTCCTATCCCTGAGTCAGAGGCATCCACTTCCACTGTGAACTGGCGAGTAGGATCGGGCTGCACCAGAACTGGTGCAGTCGAGAACCGGCGTTTCAACTCCTTAAACGCGGCTTCGCACCGATCCGACCAGGTGAAGGGGATTTTTGTGGAGGTCAGGGCTGTCAGGGGGCTAACTACCTGACTGTAGCCCTTAATGAACCTCCTGTAGAAGTTCGCAAAACCGAGGAACTGTTGCAGCTTCCTACGGCTTGTTGGGTAGGGCCAATCTCTCACCGCCGCAACCTTGGCCGGATCAGGGGCGACGGAGTTGGAGGAGATTATGAACCCCAGGAAGGACAAAGAGGTGCGGTGGAACTCGCACTTCTCGCTCTTCACAAACAGCCGGTTCTCCAACAACCGCTGTAGGACCTGACCTACATGCTTGACATGGGTCTCAGGGTCCGGAGAAAAGATGAGGATGTCGTCTAGATACACGAAGACAAACCGGTGCAGGAAGTCCCGCAAGACATCATTAACCAATGCTTGGAACGTCGCAGGAGCGTTTGTGAGGCCGAACGGCATGACCAGGTACTCAAAGTGACCTAAGGGGGTGTTAAATGCCGTCTTCCACTCGTCTCCCTTCCGGATCCGAACCAGGTGGTTCGCATTCCTAAGATCAAGTTTAGTGAATATTTGGGCTCCATGCAGGGGCGTGAACACCGAATCCAACAGAGGTAACGGGTATCGGTTGCGAACCGTGATCTCGTTCAGCCCTCTGTAATCGATGCATGGACGGAGTCCGCCGTCCTTCTTACCCTCAAAAAAGAAACCCGCACCCATCGGGGAGGTGGAGTTCCAGATCAACCCGGCAGCTAACGAGTCCCGGATGTAGGTCTCCATTGATTCGCGTTCCGGACGTGAGAGGTTGTACAGCCTGCTGGAAGGGTACTCAGCACACGGAATCAAATCGATGGCACAATCGTACGGTCGGTGCGGGGGAAGGGCGAGTGCCAGATCTTTGCTGAAGACGTCAGCAAGATCGTGGTACTCACATGGCACCGCCGTCAGATTGGGGGGGACTTTGACCTCCTCCTTAGCTATCTCACCGGGTGGAACCGAGGATCCTAAACACTCCCGGTGGCAGGTTTCGCTCCACTGCGTCACAACCCCAGACGGCCAATCAATCCGGGGATTGAGTTTCAACACCCATGGAAAACCCAAAATCACTCGGGAGGTAGAAGGTGTTACAAAAAACACTATCTCCTCCCTGTGATTCCCAGACACCACCAAAGTCACTGGCTGTGTCTGGTGTGTGATTAATGGAAGAAGAGTGCCATCTAGTGCTCGTACCTTCACAGGGGAAGGCAGAGCCACCAGAGGGAGCCCTACTTCCTTTGCCCATCTGCTGTCCAGCAGATTCCCTTCTGACCCCGTGTCTATAAGTGCTGGGGCGTGAAGGGTTAAATCCTCACAAAGGATTGTGACTGGGATTCGTGCTGATTTTCGGGGTTCCCCCGCGTGCGTGTTACGGCCCACCCTTAGCCCAGTTTCTAAGGACGGGCATTGTAGTTTGACCGTTTGGGACAGTTTTTCTGTATGTGACCGTTAGACCCACAAAAAAACACTCCCCGTGGGCCTGCCTCCTTTGTCTGTCCTTTGATTTTATTTTGGCCCTGCTCGTGTCCATAGCTTCGTCAGCAGGGGGAGCTGTAGCCACACGGGGCCCTCTGGCTGTGGAGCGTGGGGACGACGGCACCCTTTCAGACCCGGAAGGAAGAGGGACGGCCCGTGCCCGGTCACGCCCCCCGCCCTGCTCCTGACGGTGTTCCTCTAACCGGTTGTCTAAGCATATAACCAGGTCGACAAGCCCGTCAAAATCCCGCGGTTCCTCCTTAGCCAGCAGGTGCTCCTTCAGGACCGGAGACAGCCCGTTTATGAAGGCGGCGCGGAGTGCAACGGTATTCCAGCCGGACCTCGCAGCCGCGATGCGGAAGTCGACTGCATACTCGACTGCATACTCGGCTGCACTCCGGCGCCCCTGTCGCATTGACAGTAGCACGCTCGAAGCGGTCTCGCCTCTGTTGGGATGATCAAAAACCTGTTTGAACTCCCTTACAAACCCAGCGTATGACGTTAGGAGCCGTGAGTTCTGCTCCCAGAGCACCGTAGCCCAGGCGCGTGCCTCTCCTTGAAGCAAATTGATGACATAAGCCACCCGGCTAGCATCTGACGCGTACATGACGGGACGTTGTGCAAAGACGAGCGAGCACTGCATTAGAAAGTCCGTGCACGTCTCGACACAACCTCCGTACGGCTCCGGAGGGCTTATGTATGCTTCAGGGGATGGTGGAGGGGGTCGTTGAACGACCAGTGGAACGTTTGTGTCTGACAAAGGACCAGCAGGAGGAGGTGCTGCAGTAGCGCCTTGATCGCGCGCCTCCACCCTGGCGGTGAGAGCCTCCATCCTCCGATTGAGGATAACGTTCTGCTCGGTGACCAGATCCAACCGAGCAGTGAAAGCGGTCAGTATTTGCTGCAGCTCCCCTAACACGCCTCCTGCTGGCGCCTGTGCACCTTGCTCTTCCATTGGCCGTTCAGGCTCGAGTTGACGCCCCTCGGGATCCATGACGCTGGCCGAGAAATCCTGTTGGGGAAGTGTCGTGACACGGACCCACAACAGGGGGCGTTAATGAAGGGACAATGGAATAACCAAAAAGTAACAATTTAATGTTGTGAAGGTGCACAACGTAATACAGACAGATACAAATATGCGCTATATCAATCCGACAAAAAGGTGACGTGTGGCAGGCTCGAAGATAGGAGACGTCTGGTGCAAGAAGAGCCAGATCCCACACAGGTCTCACCACCAACGGACCTGAAGAACACCGGAGCTGCCAAGCCCTGCGCCCCAGGTGGCCACTGTCTTCAGCAGTCAGACCCGGTACTGCTGGCAGAAAACAGAAACAGTTCTGGATAAGTGTGAGTTCGCTCACTCAGTAATCCCACAGTCTGTACACAATGAGGAGGGAGAACCTCCACCTCCAGCAACAATTTCACCCGTGCAGCTCCTGTTGGTCTCTTTCTTGGATGGAGTGAGAGGCGAAGAACGTCGTCCTCTCACTGTCCGCCAATCCAGCCTCCGACAGAGTCCACAGGAACATGGCTGCACACAGAACAATGTCTTGGACAACAATAATCACAGCAGAGAAGATTACCTGTATGGTAGAAGATTTCTCGGCGAGGAGGTGGAGTTGCAGTCCGGTCTTTGTAGTGGTGGTGATGGGTGACAGCTGGTGTTGATAGGTGACAGCTGTCACCTCCAGCGGCTCCGACGCCCTCTCGTGCTTGGAGCCCGCACTCCAAGCAGGGCGCCATCTGGTGGTGGTGGGCCAGCAGTACCTCCTCTTCAGCGGCCCACACAACAGCCATAGAGCAAAAACTGAAAACATTCCTTGCAAAAAGACACATAGGGTCAATGTCATGGCCTGCAAATAGTCCGGATCTTAATCCAATTGAAAATCTTTGGTGGAAGTTGAAGAAAATGGTCCATGACAAGGCTCCAACCTGCAAAGCTGATCTGGCAACAGCAATCAGAGAAAGTTGGAGCCAGATTGATGAAGAGTACTGTTTGTCACTCATTAAGTCCATGCCTCAGAGACTGCAAGCTGTTATAAAAGCCAGAGGTGGTGCAACAAAATACTAGTGATGTGTTGGAGCGTTCTTTTGTTTTTCATGATTCCATATTTGTTTTCCTCTGCTTGGTCTAAAAAAGTAACCGTTACTGACTGCCACAATTTTTTTTCCTGATTTCTTATAGTGTTTCTTAAAGCCAGAAAGTTGCCATTTGAAATGACTTTAGTTTTGTGTCATGTCTGTGATCTGCTTTTTTTTTCTACAAAATTAAACAACTGAATGAACATCCTCCGAGGCCGGTGATTCCATAATTTTTGCCAGGGGTTGTATAACCTGAAGTGAAATTGATATTGTTTGTACGTAATTCAATTTAATGACAAATATTCAATGACAACAGAAATTTGAGTCAATCAAGATCCAACAATACAAGTCTGTAGATCTTAGAAAGTAAGATGTTTTACCTTGTTGGTGAAAGAGCAGTAACTTCCCTTTGTCCAACACCAGAGTCAGGCTGTGACCTCGTTCTCCTTCAGCATGGAGCAGTGTCCCAGAATTCTTCAGAGTTTTGAACTTCAGAGAGAGCACAGACATCCGGCTCGGCCTCATGCTCAGTCTGAACACCAAACTGCTGCTGCCATCGAACCCGGCCACGTCAGAAACTAGACAGTCAAACACATGCACCACATTAAGCCAGAATATCAGGGTCATAACTCAAGTTGAAAAAAGCAAAATTATTCTCCATTTTTCTTTTTTTAATTGAAGCATTTAATACTAAATTGCAGGGCTGATGTGCAGAGGAGTGAGCTAAAACAGCTGCCAGCTAAAAATCAAAGCAGAGAAAACCAAACCTACAACCATCAGATTTTATGCCATTTTTTTTTTTTTTAGATTTTTCTGTGAAAATGTGCATGCACAAGCCTGATTTCTGGTGTAATGATGTGTTTATATGAGTGTGAATAGAAGAATGTGAGGTATCATTGCAAAGCACTTGGGCATAGCTATTTGATTAATATGCAAATATAGGGCATCACATCATGGTTTGAATTGCTGGGGGTACTGGAAGTGGTCTGATGCAATTAAATAAGACCTAGACAACACCCCCAAACAAAACAAAAAAACAAGGTAAAACATGTACATATCCTTCTTATTATTTTAGCTGCAATTGTAAATATTACAATTATTGACAATAATTGACAATATGGCTGTGACGCTACACGCGCTCTGATTGACTGATTACCGGTTGGATATTTTCCCATATCCGGACCGGTTACCATGACAATCGGTCCGCAAAGCGTATTTTCTTTAGTAACCAGGAAGCAAAAAACACGATTAGAAAATCAATAGAAGTAGAGAGCTGGAATGCCAACTCCTGATCTCAGGGCCTGAGGTTTGTGCCGCGCATGCGCGAGAGGAGTTTGGGTTCTTCACTTCCGGTCTTTTGCTCTTCAGCCAGCACTTCATTCACAGGTATTATAAACTCCAATTTCTGCTGGGAAGAAACAATATCAAACTTCACAAAATAAGGTTAAAGGTTTTGATCAATTAATCTGAATAATTTACAGAGCCTTACATTTTGTAACTGCCCCGATTATCCCTCACAAAGTCACACTGCTCTCAAAATAAAAATGCGTTGGTGCCACGCTATTATTGCTGTGAAGGTTTGCAAAGAACCGGTTAGGTTGAAAGGGGAATTATTCAGCTAAAATTTATACAAAATATAGATCTTGCAGTCGATTAGCAATAAGGCAAGTTTTAAAAGACAGTTAAAGTTAAGTTTATTCAGTCAGCTAAGGGAAGAGGACCATGCCATGTTTTTATTTATTTTTATTTTTTCATGTGATTTCTAGTCCAAAAGACAAGCTTATCTTCTAGTCCATTATTTTCTTGTCCAAAACGTGGTTCTAAATTTGTCTACACTTCTACAGGGATACAATTGCTATTTATTTTAATTTATTGAGATCTTATTGTTCTCTGTTCAATTTATACTTATTTTATTTTATTGGTATCCCAGAGGCTTCATCACGGCGTTGCTTTGCGCCATGCGGCACCGCCGCGACGTGGAATTCCTCCGCACATCTGTCTCAATGTGCCGAAAAAGTGCTGATGTCCACGTCTTTTCACAATTCCTGTGCTAGTCAGATGACATCTCGGATAAAACACAGTGTCCAGTTTGGAAATGAACGGCACATTCTACTGTTACAGGAGTTTTTGTCATGGAAAGAGGAGCAGAGGCTTCGCGCATCGCGGCGGTGCCGCATGGCGCAAAGCAACGCCGTGATGAAGCCTCACGGGACATGTCCTGGCATGTCCAGGCACATCCACAATTTCTCGGATAATCACTCGATGGAAAAACCACTGACAGCTGTCTGAACGCCATCTCAAAGCCGTCCTGTGAGACCAAAACGGAGGTGGTTTTGTCTCGCTCCAGTAGCGAATCCATCGTGATGCGCGAAGCCTCCACTCAGCTTTCCATGACAAACTCTCTTGTTAAAAGTGAAATCTGCCGGAAAATGGTTGATGTCCAGCTCTTGTGATAACCAGAGAAATGGCACACGATGGTCACGGATCCAGACAGCCATCCGTTTAGAAATGAAATGGTCGTTCAGCCTGTCGATGGCGGCTTCGGAGCGCGGCGCACCCCACAGCCGCTGGGGGCCGTCCTTAAAGCAACAGTTACACTCCTTATTCTCTACCAAGCCCGTAACATTTTCACCGAAAGCCAGATAAATTTTTCTAATGGTTTCCAGCTGCCAGTCTCTAACAGTTTCTGAAAAAATTCTGATGGAAAAAAAGCCCAAATCATTCCACCATTTCCTGACAATGAAAAAATGACGAGGGGGGTGGACCACTCCTCACTCAAAGCCTGTTCACAGGCGAATGACGCAACCGACAGGCGTGGAAAAACTCACGCATGCGCACGAGGGTTCAAGCTTGTCTGACGCAATCACACGGGATTCAAATCCATATGGTTTTTGAAAAAAATAATAAGGTCGGATACTTTTCTAATAGACATCGTATATAAACTACACACTTATGCTACTTACATTAATTGATGAGATTATAATGTCTCTGCAATCTTTACATATTTAATTGAGTTCCTCAGTGATGTCAAGTTTTAGCCTCACATGGACCACAATGGAAATAAGCGTTTGTTTGATTGTGTCATCTGTGTATCATTGATATATTCACCTTTCTGTGTTTATATTGATTGTACAAAATTAACTCAATCAATTCTACAAATACTGATGATTTTTGTTTTACTCTAAATAGTATTTTATCTGAGGAAACAAGGCTGTCCACGTTGCCAGACTGAGAACTGCTTGACTCAGCATCCAAGAGTCAGATGGTGGTCTCCTGTCACCTGCATCCTCTTGTCAGCCACTGTCTGGTAGAATGCTGCCTGTGAGGCCTTGCGGTTGATTCCAAATATCCTGGACGTCTTCATGATGCAAGAACTAGTAATGTGCACATTTCCGAAACTACAAAACTTTCATGTAGTTTTGTAATATCATACAAACCCGCTGGGCTTGCTGGTGATTTTTCCACAGTTTTGACAGCTTGATACAAACTGAAGGCAGGTGTCAGGTCCTTTATGATGCCTCTCATATTTTCTTTGATTTGTGTGGACTGAAATAAATGATGTATATTTCATCGTATTGACTGTGTGATACCTCAGTGATATCAAAATAATTTATGACTGAAAATAAAATGTGAATTGTTCTTAATGGGTTTTGTTGTTCAACAAAAGAACATGGTTCTTCTGGAACAATATCAAGACTGATGCCTGCCCATATTTCTTTGAAATCCTGGGAAAAAAAATATAAATTGCTGCAGTGAGACCGGCAACCTTCTGATATCGCACACATCTCTGCATGTTGCCATTGGACTGACTAAAATCCCCACCCTCCCCCCAATATATATAATATTTACAACCCGAGTTCCAATCAAGATGGGACATTGTGTAAAATGTAAATAAAAACAGAATACAGTGATTTGCAAATCCTCTTCAACCTATATTCAAATGAATAAACCACAAAGACAAGATATTTAATGTTCAAACTGATAAACTTTATTGTTTTTGTGCAAATGCCTGCAAGACATTTCAAAAAAGCTGGGACAGTGGTATGTTTACCACCGTGTTATATCACTTTTCCTTCTAATAACTCTCAATAAGCGTTTGGGAACTGAGGACACTGCTGTAGCTTTGTAGGTAGAATTCTTTCCCATTCTTGCTTGGTGTACGACTTCACTTGTTCAACAGTCCGGGGTCTCCGTTGTCATATTTTGTGCTTCATAATGCGCCACACATTTTCAATGGGCAACAGGTCTGGACTGCAGGCAGGTCAGTCTAGCACCTGCACTCTTACTATGAAGCCACGCTGTTGTAACACATGCAGAATGTGGCTTGGCATTGTCTTGCTGAAATAAGCAGGGACGTCCCTGAAAAAGACGTTGCTTGGATGGCAGCATGTGTTGCTCCAAAACCTGGATGTACCTTTCAGCATTGATGGTGCCATCACAGATGTGTAAGTTGTCCATGCCATGGGCACTAACACACCCCCATACCATCACAGATGCTGGCTTTTGAACTTTGTGCTGATAACAATATGGATGGTCTTTTTCCTCTTGTCCGGAGGACACCACGTCCATGAGTTCCAAACACAACTTGAAATGTGGACTCATCAGACCACAGCACACTTTTTCACTTTGCGTCTGTCCATTTCAAATGAGCTCTGGCCCAGAGAAGGTGGCAGCGTTTCTGGATGCTATTGATGTATGGCTTTTGCTTTGCATGGTAGAGTTTTAACTTGCACTTGTAGTTGTAGTGACAAACTGTGTTAACTGACAATGGTTTTCTGAAGTGTTCCTCAGCCCAGGCGGTAAGATCCTTTACACAATGATGTCGGTTTTTAATGCAGTGCCATCTGAGGGATCGAAGGTCACGGGCATTCAATGTTGGTTTTCGGCCTTGCCGCTTACGTGTAGAAAGTTCTCCAGATTCTCTGAATTTTCAGATTATATTATGGACTGTTGATGATAGAATCTCTAAATTCTTGCAACTGAACGTTGAGAAACATTCTTCTTAAACTGTTGGAGTATTTTTTCATGTAGTTGTTCACAAAGTGATGATCCTTACCCCATCTTTGCATGTGAATGGCTGAGACTTTTGGGGATGCTCCTTTTATACCCAATCATGAGTGTACTCAGTTCCCAAATGCTTATTGAGTGTTGTTAGAAGGAATGGTGATGTAACACAGTGGTAAACATACCACTGTTCCAGCTTTTTTGAAACGTGTTCCAGGCATACATTTCAAAATGAGCAATTATTTGCACAAAAACAATAAAGTTTATCAGTTTGAACATTAAATATCTTGTCTTTGTGGTGTATTCAATTCAATATAGGTTGAAGAGGATTTGCAAATCATTGTATTCTGTTTTTATTTACATTTTACACAACGTCCCAACTTCATTGGAATTGGGGTTGTATTTTCAGGCTGTAATTTTTTCCCCCAAAATAGAGTTTATTTATGTTTGAAAGGTCACTCTCGTGTTTATGATGTGCAAATATGACTCAAGATAATATTTTATTATTTATTTGTAACTTTGTGGAACAGCCTCCCTCATCATGTGGTAAATGCTCCTAGTGTTATTACTTCAAAGGAATACTATGATTATTTTATGGTGTTTGATTTTTACTGATTGACAATTTAATTATGGTGTTTGATGACTTTTACTATGCAATTTCAGGGCTCGAAATATTACGTGCATGTGCAAGTTTGTGCACGTATTATTCGAACGGTGCACGTAATTTTATACTGCACTAGCACTGGTGCAAGTACGTTTTATCAAGTTTTAGCAACTATAAGCACCAGTAGAATGAACCAATAAAGGAATAAATAAGGAAAAAAAAACAATTTCCAATGTGTTGTCTTCGTCTTCCCTGCGTTTTATGACTCTCACACACGGAGCGAGTTGCTGCGCTCTATTTGTTGTGTTGCCGCACACACATGTAAACAAAGAAAAGAAAAAAAAATTGGCTGCGGTTCCTCTCTCTCCCTCTCTCTCTGCACTCAAACTCTGTCATCATTGTGTTATAAACCAGTCACCATTTGTTTTATTATACATCTGTGTAGTTAATAAAATTATCTTCACAGACGATTAGTTCACACGCGCACGCGAAAAAAAAAAAAAAACTGGCTGCCGCTGCGGTTCCTTTACGGAACCCGGGAGAGGTCACTTACAGTGATATTTTTTTTCTGGCCATGATAATTTCTGCGCATGTTTTCCTTTAATTGAGCCCACGAATTAATAAAACGTGTGCGCGTTTTCCTTTCTTTCAAAATTAACTCCATAATATGACCTAAATTGTCATCCTCATGATGGAGAGACGCTTCGCCCTCAGCATCCTTTTTAATGTGCTTAAACTCCAGATGATGCCATGCTGGGCAGCTGGAGTTCTCTGTATGTCCTTGTGCACCCAAACCATGATGATATACCCTGACCAGATCCATTTCTAATGGGGAAATGTATTACACTGTCTCCTGGTTTGTTGGCTAATAGCCAACATTTATGTGCCAAGACAATATTGATTGCACGTTGTACAAATTGTGGCCACGTTTAAATAGATCATGCCCCTGTTTTAGTCAAATGATGCTTAAAACGTGCGCACAATATAATAAAACGTGCGCACAATCTCTCCACATGCAAAATATTTTGCGATGACACTTCCAGGGCTCCGTAGTTTCTCGCTCTTCCTCCCTTCAAACTCTGTCATAATTGTGTTTATAAACCAGTCACCATTTGTTTTATTATACATCTGTGTAGTTAATAAATAAAATAATCTCCATGGATGATTCGTTCGTGTGCGCACATGAAAAAAAAAAAACTGTCTGCCACTGCTGCTGCTGCTGCTCTCCCCTCAAACTCTCCCCAGAGAAGAAGACTCTGGCACATCAGAGGAGGAGTTTTAAGGTTGATATAAAACTGACTTTTGGTTGTGCAAGTAACTTTTTTTTGGGGGGGGCAAATAATTTTTTTTTTTTACTAGCACCAGTGTAAGTAGGTTAAAAAAATGTATTTCGACCCCTGAATTTATGAGTTTTATAAGGTTATATTTATTTAAGTTGACATGGGAGAGTGCAAAAACAGGTGATTGGAGTACAGATGTACAGTGCAGGAATGACCAATCTGTGCTTTATTGTAATGGGAGAGGGAGGCAGGGTAAGTGGGAGTCTTTGGTATAGTTTATGAGTCCAGCTGCAGATGGAAAGAAGCTATTTTTGTTTCTTGAGGTTTTGGTCCTAATGGACCTCATCCTCCTGCCAGAGGGGAGGGTGACAAAAAGTTTGTGTCCTGGGTGGGAGGGATCAGACTGTTATGAGTTTTGATATAACAGCTGAGTGGATCCTTGTCATTTGATTGGTGGGTTGTGACATGGATTATTCATACCATCTGCCGTTGTGTTTCATTGGCCATGCAATAGTTCTTTTTTAGCGTGCAATTTTGTTGCTAAATGAAATGTGCTATAGCACGCTCCGACCACCACACACGCTCACACTACCGGGGGTGGTGTTTAGCTAAACATAGCGGAGTTTGCTTTGCTGGCGGATGCCCTTACAACTCAACACTTTTTAGAAGAACTCAACCCTTTTATTTCCTGTTAGTTTTTTATGATAATTTACTGTCTTAATGTATTTATAAACTGTTTAGGTTCTTGTTATCATATACACACTATTATTATCATTATTATTATTTCATTTTATTATTACTTCTATTTTGTCATTTGTTTTTTTTTTTAATGGACCACAGTGGAACTAAGTGGTTTCACATTCTTATGTCATCCATGTACTTTTAACGTATTTACAATTATATTATGTACTTACATTGAACTTACTAAATAAAATCACATACATACGCACTTACGCTTTTAATATAAAGATGTCCAGAATGTAATTAGCAATGTTAGATAATAGCCATAGTTTCTCCAAAAATATTAGTCCTACCAACATTCTGTTTTGGCAGCGTTCTTCCTTGACCCAAAGTACATAAGCATACCAAATGGCAAACAGCAGCTCTCCACAGTTGTCTGTGATCAAAGTTACACACACACACACACACACACACACACACACACACACACACACACACACACACACACACACACACACACACACACACACACACACACTCACACACAAACGCAGAGCTTGGGTCTTTTCTGCATTCTGCCGCCAGCAGGTGCTTCTATTTTTAGACATGCATAAACAGAGATGGTGGCGGAAGACATCTAATGCAGTGCAGTTCTCACTCATGGTAACAGCAACATGACACTTAACTAAACTGATTAAAGCAATTGAATTACAAAAACACAATAAATCCATAACAATAAAAAACTGTTAAACTAACATGAACCGCAATAATAACACTTAAAACCCCCAAACCCCGAACTCCCGTGGTGCATTGCAGCACAATGCAGATTGTTTACTAGTTAGCTAAAATCATAAATTTTTCCAAAAATATTTGTCCTGTCAACTTTCTGTTTCAGCAGCATTCATCCTTGACCCAAAATACATAAGCATACCAAACAGCAAATGCCAGCTCGCCTCAGTTTCTCCATGATCAAAGCCATACACATGCACATGCACACAAAGGCCACTTGGCTTTAATAATATAGATTTTCCATATTCATTTCTGGAAGAAACCCCTAAAGTGGATTATACCACTTCTTAACATTAGCTGAATGTCTAGACTGCTCGTCTAGACAACTATCATTGTAACGGCTCATTTAACTCCATGCTGCTCAGTGGATACCTTCTCTTTGTGGACCATTCTCTGTAAAGCCTAGCGACGGCTGTGCATGTAAATCCCAGTAGATCAGCAGTTTCTGAAATACTCAGACCCACCCAGCTGCAACCAACAACCATGCCACATTCAGTCACTTAAATCCCCTTTCTTCTTCACGCTGATACTCGGTTTGAACTTCAGTGCAAGTGTCTTCAAGTGTGTGAATTTGATCAAATAGACCAAGCAGGATCTTACTACAAGAGCAGACTTACTGTAATGACATCCGTATATTTCCAATCGAAGTCCAATCCTCCCAGTGGGATTCCAGTCCAGAGGGATGAGGCGGAGGTACCGGGCTATCACCGGCTGTTGAAGTTTGTACTGGACAACAGTGTCTGCATTACTGTTACCTGGAAAAGCCTGAACAAACACAACAACGTGTTAGTCTGCTCGACTGCAGAACCAACACACTTTCTTGCACCGACTGCTGCAGCAGTGAAGGTGCAGAAAGCGTTTCATCGCTGGTTTACAACCTTTCTGACTGCAGACTAATTAGAGCCTGAACTCCGCAGACAGAAACATGGTATCTAATAAGTGAACACATTTGCATGATGTCTCATAAGAGCAGGGGCAGATCTGATTGGTCTTGGAGGGGGAAAATAAAACACTTCAAACTGTCTCTTTAATTCCCAACAGTCTTGGGGCATTTTCACACTTTGAGCTCACACAGGGAATTTATCTAACAGCTGATAATGTCTCTCTCAAGTCCAGTGATCAATAACTGTGGGACCTATTCCGTTTGCATATCAAGCCACTTTTACAAGACTAATTGCTTCTATTTTCTCCGTCAGCCACCTGCACACCCCCAGCTGGAATCTGCGGTCGCCATGCACACACAGAGCAACACCTGCATTACATCTCTATGAAGAAAACAAAACTATTTGCTTTTGTGCATGCGCTTCATTGCACATGCTCAGGGTTGCTGTGCATGAGTAAGTGTGCACTGTTGTGGATGTGTGAGTGAAATTGGCTTCCCCGGCTTGCTGCATAATTGTGGTTTCAGTGCTTTGAAGAGCTGAGCTGGCTGGGCAGCAGCGCGCACGGCTCAACAAATGGCACCGTTTCCCACTGAGTAGAACGCCGTCTCATTTACCCACCGAGCACCTTTTGAAATATGAGTAGCCTCTGATAAGGTTTCAGTCAAAGACCAAGAGAGAGAGAGAGAGAGAGAGAGAGAGAGAGAGAGAGAGAGAGAGAGAGAGAGAGACAGCTTCAGACGGAGGGCAGTGTGAGAAAGGCAGGAGTAAAAAGATGCAGCAGTCCTCTGTCACGTCAAGTCAAAGAGGAGCGCTGATTGATCAGACTGTTTTTGCAGTCAGTTCTCCTCTCTAAGTTGGTCTGAGTCACATATGGAGCTGTAAAACTGATCTGGATGCCAGGTGTCAAATCCACGTTTTTAACCTCCAAGAAATGTGTTCAATTTTTGAGCAAGAACTAAGAGAGCTGCACATGTTTCACTGTGAGAATCTCAATTTACTGTACGTCAAACTCAAACATTCTCAAAGAAGTGTCATGATAATGATATGGTCTGACAGTACACAATGGTGCCGCATGCCATCACATCAGGTCCTGGATGGCAATACCGAGGCAGATATTCAGTCCCCCCGCACCTCTCTAAAATAGCTATTAATCTGCCGCAGCCAGGTGAAATGAGAGCGCCCCGTCTGCTTTTTCCACAGACTGAAACTTGTGTTAAAATGAGAAACGTTCAACCCGATAATGAGATAAGATGCAGTCAGGCAGGGTACAGCTGATCACAGCTGGATCAGGGTTTTTTTTTTTGTCTCCAGGCACATTTAAAATCCTGTAAGATGTGCATTCAAAAATGATCCAACTTTAATACAATACAATTATTATTATTAAAATACAATTATTCGCCCATGGGTTTGAAATCTCAATCCCTTTGGAAGTCATCTCCTTGGGACTTCACACACTTCTCCCAGTGGTTCTGCCATTCTTGGAAGCATTTCTAGAGGACCTCTTTTGGATTGGTATCCAGCCGGACTGTTGCATTCCGCATAATGTCTTCTTGTAACTCAAACTGAGTCCCCTTTAGGGTCATTTTGATCTTGGGGAAAAGCCTAAAATTAGAGGGAGCCATGTCAGGAGAGTAGGGAGCTTGAAGAATCACAGGAGTGTTGTGTTTGGCCAGGAATCAACTAAGGTGTCAGAACGGGTGGGAGCCCGTCTACCATGGTGGCTGGACCCACAATGCAAACTCCCGGACTAGGCTTAGGTGTAGGAGAAAACATGGTCTTTATTCCAGGCTCTGGTTCGGTTCACATGTGATCAAGCAGCGGCGCAGAGGTACAATCAGGATCAGGCAAAAATGCAGTCATGGTTGAGCAGGGATCAGAGGCACGAGCAAACACAGACGTCCGGGACAAGGCAAAAGGCATGGTCAAGGAAAACAGAGCAGAGGTACAATACACGGCAAAGCAAAACTCAGAACAAAGGCACTGGAATGTGTACAAGACAACAAACTGGCCGTGAGCTGTGAGACTGTGATGGTTTAAATAAGGAGCAAACAAATTAGGGTGATGTGAAGCAGGTGCGTGGAAGTCTCTGGAAGGGGGCGTGACGGGGGGAGCCAAAGGTTGTGCAGAGTACAAGATAGTGAAGGAAGGAAAGCACAGAGTGGAGTGAAGTAACAGACAAAGACACAAGATGCTGGAACAAGGGTGGGAGTGAATGAAAACAAAGCAAAAATAAACAAGGTGGGAAACAAAGACATGGGGCAGGTGCAGGAAGTGGAGTGAAAATAAGTAACTGGGCATGAGAAAAGGAACGAAGACATGATGGGAGGTGCGAAGTGGAAACAAATGTCAAAAACAGAACAGAGCTAAATTGGAAATCATGGTCAAAATATCATACAACAACAGGAACCAAAATCAAACATGAGCAAGAGTACTAAAGCAACTAGAACTGATCAGGAAATCAATACAAAAGCAGAATTAAACAGGAACAGAGTAATAAACAGAAATTAAATCCCGATATAAAAGTATAACAGAAAACAGATGAAAGCTAAATGATAAACAATAAAAACACAAACCTGCTGAACAAAACTAGAACAGAACTGGACAATGGCTACAGTATGGAAAGTAACAAAGTGATAAAAAAAACATAACAGAATAACTCATGATGAAAATAATTACTGACAAATCAAAGCTGAAGCAGACGGAAAACCACAAAATGGGGAAAAACAAGGGCTCAGCGCCCTGACCCAGCCAAATCCCTGACAGTACCTCCCCCCAAAGCGTCCGTCACTGGACGGACGCAACAAGACAAACCGACACTGGGAGGGCGGCGGGGGAAAGCCCAAGAAGGCGGAAAAACCGAGACCAGGGCAGCACACGGGAGGCCTATATGGCAGGAGACCCCACGGATGACCAACAGTATGACTAAAAATGGGCCAGGAAACCAAAGGGCCGTAAACAGGGCGAAAGGCAGTCGTGGGAGGCTGACCACACGGTGTGACCTGGTACATTGGTAGATTGGGTGACCGGCGTAAAGCCAGGTCAGGAGAGCGTCCATGAAGCGTATCACAGACCATGACAGAACCAGGGAACCGACTCTTGTGGACATCGACCCCAGAGGGACCACGAGGAATGGGCTTAAAAGGGAACCACCAGGAACCCCACCGGGAGGGAGCAAAATGCTTACTGCGGGAGCACACAAAATGAAGAAACCACAAACAAAATAACAGAACCCTGAAAATCACATAAAACCAGATCCAATCAGCGTCCAAAAGCAAACGCCAGATATCACTTTGAACAAACAAACAAGGGAACCAGTGGTGCAACATACCTGATAGTGGCTCAGCAAGGTTGGTAAGAGCATAAAGAAGAACATCCAAGGAGAGTGTAAACGAGGCAGTAAAGCGTTTCATCCAAAGATAAAGTCCTGTACCCAAATAAGTCCAGAACCACCAAGAGCAGACAAATCCCGAATCCAAACCTCAACAAGTGTTAACGAGTGGGGGAACCAGAATTCAAATCTGCACCGATGATGCTTTAATACGTCGCATAAGGTGTTTAAGAGAGAATGAAAAGAGAACATATATGCGGTACACTGCAAAATCCACAAACCAAAAAGGTTCAGGCCCCAATTGCAACTCAACCACAAAGAAGAAATCCCTCCTAAGAATGGCGTAATTGAATAAAACTAAAAAATAAAAGGTAATTGAATTGTCCAGATAAATGCGTAACATGAGTCAAACGGGAAAAACAATCCAGGGACCAAAGGATGGATTCAGATTGGGTGGAGTTAAATCCCACAGAATTACAACCCTTTACCAGGGAGGACCTGAAGAACAAAATGATACTGCAGCTTATCATTAACCAGATCATAATCACTGACATTAGAAGCTGCTTACCAGAAAACCATCCCAGGGGCTGACATAATGCTTCAAACATATTTCTGGCAGGTTTCCAAGGAAACAGTTTCAGGAGCTGACGTGGTGCGCTGAACAGCTTTCCCACAGACTTAAAAGAAAACCATTTCAGGTTCACAAGTGGCGTTTGTAACAGATTTGTAAATGATTTGCCGGAGAACCATTTTAGGAGAAATCATGGCACTTTTAACAGATTTTTCACAACCACACAGACATGAACACAGATCAGCATTAACCAGAAACAAAAATAAATGTCACTGACCGTTCCTTTAGAACTGTCCCCGAGCGTCTTTCTCCAGGTGGAAGTAGGCGGTGGAGCTGGACGAGGTGGTTCTGGACCGGCGGGTCTGATCGGCGGCACGCGCATCGCACCCGCAGGTGCCACTGCCGCTTGTGACATGGCTCTTTCAGCAGCCCCCGAGGGTGGATCTGCAGTGAGGCTGGAGTTGGTCACAGGCGGCGATGAAGCGGAGTAGACTGGTAAACACACGGCTGGTGTGACAGAAGCAGCAGCTTCACATGACGTCACCAGCGGCGTGGCCGCATCACACGCGGAAGCAGGGTCAGCTGCAGCTGGCAGAGAGGCAGAGCAGGCTGTGGATGTTTCGATGAGGACGTAGTGGTTGCAGAGTGCGCTGAGACGTGATCAGCTGATGCCGCTGTGTACGCAGTGCCGGGTGGCGTAAACGACTCAGGTCCGGGAAGCGCCGCCAGCATAGCTGTGGCTACGCGCGCTGAGGTGGAGCAGGCAGGTGCAGCCATGGAGGTGGAGAGTTCCCCAGAGGAGGAAGTCGAGGTTGTCTCGGAAGTGATTACCGGTGGTGGCGTGCTCGTTCCCCCAGGCTCAACTGGCACCATCGAGGGCACAAACGGTCCCGAAGGACGGGTGGGCGTGGCTGCCAGAAAGTGGTCGTCCAAAACGGGAGCTGCGGTGATCGTCGGCGTCGTAATCTCTGAAGGTGGAGCTTGTGATGTTGGCTGAGGAACTCGTTGGTTCCGGGGCTTTGGCACCAGAGTTTCCTGGTGCAGATGCGCTGGTGTATCTGCGTCCGAGGTGAGTGGTTCTGCCGGATTCAGATGAGTGACAGTGAAGGTCACCTTGTTCCTCCGTGGAGCAGGTTTCGGAGGGATCTGGAGCAAGACCGGTTTCAGTGGCTGCGTTTCTGGAACAGGTGGCAGAAGGTGAGTAGCTGGCTCCTGTGCTGCTGCGCGCAAAGGTGGAGCGAGAGCAACGTCGGAGAGCGTGATGACACGTGGTTCTTCATAGCAGGTGGCGGAAAGTTCAGACTCAAACAGGAAATCCATGGGGTCCTGGATACAGGGAGGGACCCAGCCCTGCTCAGACTGCAATTTTATGTCCATTAGCTCTGGGAATGTGGTTAACAGCTCAGGCTTGGCTAAAAAGACCTGTTCAAGAGCCGAGAAAATGCGCCGTTTGCTAACCCTGACATAAGCAGAATGGGCGGGTGCATTGTCACAATGGAGCTGCCAACTTTTTACCGTCCACAGATTGGTGCACAGCATCTTGAAGATGATGTAAGGCCTCCCTTTTCACTTTATTCACTCCTTATTAATATTTTGGCTTATCTCCACCTCGCCCCCAAGTTCTCGGATGGTGACACGATGGCCAACCACGACCAAAGTCTGTATTCTGTCAATCACTTGGTCAGTTTGGCTTGTGGGTGGCCTAAAATGTGCCATTTGCTCCGCAGGCTGTGGCAGTCCTGATACTCAAAAAATAAGTCTTGTAATTTAAATAAAGATGTAGCCATGTTCTGTAGTGCTAACTGCTCTGACTCTGATTCTTCTTCCTCATCAATATCAGACCAGTCTGACTCGTCGTCGTCAGACGGTATGTAGGCCTCTGGATGCTTCATCCATTCTGGACGCTTCTGTTCACAAAAAACATCATCCAGGCTTAGAAGCTCTGGGAAATAATCAAATATCCATCCATCCATCCTCTGCTCCTCCATCACGGTGTGGTACGCCGGGGCCACAGCCAGGGACAGACACAGACTGCAGCGCATTGTGGCCTCTGCTGAGAAGGTGATCGGCTGTAGCCTTCCATCTCTCCACGACCTGCACGTCTCCAGGACTCTGGGCCGAGCAGGTCGGATCACAGCTGACCCTTCTCACCCTGCACACGGACTATTCAAACCACTCCCCTCGGGCAGGAGGCAACGGTCCATCCGGACCAGAACCTCCCGCCATAAGAACAGTTTCTTCCCCTCTGCCATTAGACTCATGAACACCTCATAACTCAGTCACCTTAAGCTTAACTCTGTCACTTTATCATTTTATCACGGGTTACTTTAGACAATGTATTTTGGTTTTTAATTGCACTCCTCCCACTGCACTGTTTTTTCTGTTTCTCTGTTTTTCTGTTGCACACAGCCTTTAATATTTCATATTTCTTTTTTTTTTATCTTGTATTTTATCTTATTTTGACACATATGTTATATTTTATCTTAGCATTTTATCTCTTCTTAATGTTGCACCATTGTACTGAAGCAAATTCCTAGTCTGTGAATCCTGTTCACTGGCAATGGCAATAAACTTCTTCTGATTCTGATTCTGAAATAGCCAAGGATTTGCATTCACAAGATCCCAAGCTTGATCAAGGTAATCAAACTTTTCTCCTGGAGCGTAACAGTCACAAAAGCAGACAAAAAAAAAAAAAAAAAAAGAGAGATCAGCAAAAATCCTCTTTATCACCTCGATATCTGGGAGCACAGCAACAGAGTCCAAGGCAGGAGTGGAGCTTGCGGGGTCCATGTTCTGGCCAGTTTGTACTGTCAGAACGGGCGGGAGCCCGTCTACCATGGTGGCTGGACCCACAAGGCAAACTCCCGGACTAGGCTTAGGTGTAGGAGAAAACATGGTCTTTATTCCAGGCTCTGGTTCGGTACACATGTGATCAAGCAGCAGAGCAGAGGTACAATCAGGATCAGGCAAAAACACAGTCATGGTTGAGCAGGGATCAGAGGCACGAGCAAACACAGACGTCCGGGACAAGGCAAAAGGCATGGTCAAGGAAAACAGAGCAGAGGTACGATACATGGCAAAGCAAAACTCAGAACAGACAAAGGCGCTGGAATGTGTATGAGACAACAAACTGGCCATGAGCTGTGAGACTGTGATGGTTTAAATAAGGAGCAAACAAATTAGGGTGATGTGAAGCAGGTGCGTGGAAGTCTCTGGAAGGGGGCGTGACCGGGGGAGCCAAAGGTTGTGCAGAGTACAAGATAGTGAAGGAAGGAAAGCATAGAGTGGAGTGAAGTAACAGACAAAGACACGTGAGCTGGAACAAGAGTGGGAGTGAAACACAAAGCAAATATAAACAAGGTGGGAAACAAAGACATGGGGCAGGTGCAGGACGTGGAGTGAAAATAAGTAACTGGGCGTGAGACAAGGAACAAAGACATGATGGGAGGTGCGAAGTGGAAACAAATGTCAAAAACAGAACAGAGCTAAATTGGAAATCATGGTCAAAATATCATACAACAACAGAAACCAAAATCAAACATGAGGAAGAGTACTAAAGCAACTAGAACTGATCAGGAAATCAATACAAAAGCAGAATTAAACAGGAACAGACTAATAAACAGAAATCAAAACCCGATATAAAAGTATAACAGAAAACAGATGAAAGCTAAATGATAAACAATAAAAACACAAACCAGCTGAACAAACTAGAACAGAAGTGGACAATGACTAAAGTATGGAAAGTAACAAAGTGATAAAAAAAAAAAAACAGAATAACTCATGATGAAAATAATTACTGACAAATCAAAGCTGAAGCAGACGGAAAACCACAAAAGGGAAAAAACAAGGCCTCAGCGCCCTGACCCAGCCAAATCCCTGACATAAGCAGAATGGGCGGGTGCATTGTCATGATGGAGCTGCCAACTTTTTACCGTCCACAGATTGGTGCACAGCATCTTGAAGGCGATGTAAGTCCTCCCTTTTTCACTTTATTCACTCCTTATTAATATTTTGGCTTATCGCCACCTCGCCCCCAAGTTCTCGGATGGTGACACGACGGCCAACCATGACCAAAGTCTGTATTCTGTCAATCACTTGTGTTGTGTGTTGGGGGGTTTGGCTGGACATTTTGGTGTTGTTTTCTTTTCTTTGCTCTCCAGGTGGTATGCAAACTGGTTTTTGTCTGTGGAGACGGTGCTGGCAGAAGAGTCCTTCACCCTCATCAGCATTATTAGCTGCACCTGTGGATGATGCTCACGTGTAAACTTAAAGACTTTCAGCTGAAGCAGATAATGAGATGGCGTTCTGCATTTAAGCCATGAGTGGTTCAAGCAGAATTGCCGGGAACTCGACCTTGTGACGTTCGGTTGTGAGACGCTGAGGACCGCGCCTGGGTTTGACACATCGTGCCTGTGAAGGAGGAAGGGTGAGGGACACATGCTGTCAGCACACATCAGAGGTGATGATTGTCTGAATAAGTGTTAACAGTAATTTGATATCTTGTTACGCAGTATATTTGAACATTGAAGAGAATTGTGCAGCTCGCTTCTCACTGCCGTGGCGTACGGAATGAGACTGAGACTCCTCCGACGGGACCTCTGGCTCCTCTTGCAGATGAGTCCATGCAGCTCGGATGAGCTGAAGCCGCCATATTGCCCCGGTCACATAAGCATCAAGAAAGAGAACAATGACGTATCTCCAGGTGTTCTTAGACAGGCATAATAACGGACACAAAAAAATAAATAAATAAAAAAGGGGCAGATCTTTGGTTGTTTAGTTATTTGGGCTGTTTTTGTTTTCTTGTAAGGGGTTATAAATTGTTTGGGGATTTAGAGGCGGTTCTGGTGGAGTGCACGACTGGCGGTTCGGAGCTCGGGTGACTCAGGTAATCATTATTTGAAGTTAGGTAATTTTTGTTTGAGGATTGGGTCGTTTTGTTTTGTTGTTTTAATTTCCCTGTTTCCCTAACCCCAACCTCACATGCTCTAAGACCGTTTGTCTTTTGGGTTGTGGGGTGGTGCAGGTTGGTTACGCTGAGCGTATCTCAGAAAACCTTTGCACCTAGGGGGGGGTTGTCAGGGGCATTTTTTTTAGATTTGGTTGATGCCTGGTTCCACTCCAGCCCCGGTGGGCCTTTGACCGTTCGTCACTGGTGTTACCGGGGTGTGGTGCAGCGGGAACGTACCTCAGTCGGAGTGGTGGGCCGATCTGTGCCGTTCGCCATTTCGGTAGTTCCACCCCTCCCAATGGGCTGGTGGTATGGTCGGTTTGGGGCACCGGACGTATTTCCAGTTTTCCGCTGCGCTTAGGGGATGGGACTGGGTTAGTTTTTCCTGTTTCCTTCCCCAGCTTGGTAGTTTTGTGCCGTTTGCCAAAATTGAGCTGACGATAGGCTCTGGGAGTGATCTGGGGTCTTTCGGTGTGCTGGGGGGTAACAGGGTTTGCCGGTTGTTTTATTTGCCCCCGGGGTGGTTTAATGAAGTCCGCCGGGGTTGGATTTTGTGTTTTTTATGTTTCCTTCCAGGTTCCACCTCCAGGGTTGATGGGACGGTCCTCTGGGGGGGGGGAATTGGCTTGTGGGGCCGACTAGCCAAGTGTGGCTGGGTCTGGGGTTCCTGGGTTGTGAGGAGGGTGCCTCCTGGGGTTGATGGTACAGTCCTCTGGGGGGCGCTGTTGCTCCATGAATACCTGGGGACCTCTGTGGGATTCCGGCTTTGGCTGTAACTCCTGGAACTGGCGGTAAAGGTCTTCTGGGGGGTGTTGGGCTCTGCAAGTCGTTCTGGGGGGTTGTTTGTTATTTTTCTTTGTGAATTTATGTTGGTATTGTGTTGTTGGGGCTATGTTGGGTTTTTGGATTTGGGTGTTTTTCTTTTCTTCCCGGGGTTGGATGGGACGGTCCCCTGGGGAGGGTTTGGGTGGGTTTTGTGTTTTTTCTTGTATGTTGGGTTGTATATGGGACTTTTTGGTTTTTTTTGTTGATGCCAGCCGGCCTTTCAGCCGCGGTGCCCTGTCCTGCTGTCTGCGGTGGACCTTGGGAGCGTTACGCCGTCTGCTTCCTGACGAGGACCCCGGAGGGAGGTGCTGTTCTCGGGCCTGGTCTGTTCGGTCGCCGGGAGGCTTCCCGTTGATGGGGGGCTACTGTTGTGTGTTGGGGGGTTTGGCTGGACATTTTGGTGTTGTTTTCTTTTCTTTGCTCTCCAGGTGGTATGCAAACTGGTTTTTGTCTGTGGAGACAGTGCTGGCAGAAGAGTCCTTCACCCTCATCAGCATTATTAGCTGCACCTGTGGATGATGCTCACGTGTAAACTTAAAGACTTTCAGCTGAAGCAGATAATGAGATGGCGTTCTGCATTTAAGCCATGAGTGGTTCAAGCAGAATTGCCGGAAACTCGACCTTGTGACGTTCGGTTGTGAGACGCTGAGGACCGCGCCTGGGTTTGACACATCGTGCCTGTGAAGGAGGACGGGTGAGGGACACATGCTGTCAGCACACATCAGAGGTGATGATTGTCTGAATAAGTGTTAACAGTAATTTGATATCTTGTTACGCAGTATATTTGAACATTGATGAGAATTGTGCAGCTCGCTTCTCACTGCCGTGGCGTACGGAATGATGATCCTCCACCTGTTGTGAGAAGCTGCTCATTTACATAAAGCTTAAATTCAGACCTGAATGTGTTGCTGATAGTGTGTGCCTTTGAAAGATATTTGTTGTAGCTGTTGACTTACCTCACCTTTTCCATCCTTCACAGAGTCAGTTTGTCGTGTCCACCTGGGGGGTGTTCGGTGGTGAGTCTGGGTCCAGAAGCGTCAGGCTTCGATCCATTTGGGCGCTGGAGAGCACGCTGTCCTTCACCTCGCCAGACAAACGCACATTTATGTTGTACACAATTATTGCACAAAAGGGAAATAAATTTGTTTTGTTTTTGGAACCGCTTTCTGGTTATTTTAGCGCTGGGTTCAGTCAGAGGCTGGTCGCGCTCCTCAACTCACGTCGGCACATAACAACTTGGTCAGTTTGGCTTGTGGGTGGCCTACAAGGATGAGCTTCACTCTCAACTGATGAGCTTCACTCTCAACTGGGTGAGACTGCCCCATGTATCATGCTTAGTTATCATGTTACGGGGTAACATATGTCACATGTCATAGAATCCAATGGATGTTGACCTTGTTTGACCTTTTACTTTGGCGACCAAGCATTCAGCACAGTCAAAAGTATTCTATTTATGAATCCTATTAGCTCAACCAATAATCTGCATCACTTTTTTACCAAAATTGGAGCAACTTTAACTTTTGACCCCTGTACAAACTGAAACAGACCTTTGTCACCATTTTTGCTGTTTTTACCCCATAACTCCATGGAATTCAGTCATAGATAGTCCAAACTACACCTTTTTGGAATCTTTATAATCAGACAAATAATATGGTGTAGTTTTCAAAATGATTTGTGCATTTTTTAATTTAGACCCCTGTGTAATTTTTCAACTGACCCCTAGCTGGCCGCCTATTGAAAATTCAAGTGGCCAGTCTTTTTTTCAAAAGAGTTAATGTCTAAGGAGTATTTGTGCTTGTATTTTGCTCTAAATATTCTCTTAGCTGTTGCACTAGAAGTCGCACCAGAGTATCAGGCAGAATGTCAAAAAAAAAAAAAATTGTGCCACATCTGGGAGGGAATAAGAATTGCGAAAGACAGCTGTCCAAGTAGCCAGACTGAGCTTCGACCCGCCCCGAATTATCTGTGCACATGCTGTACACATTAGCCTCTGAACACAGTACAAATGAAAGTGGAACACATGAGGATTACCTAGACAGCTGTCAGAATGCAGTGAGAATATGACAAATGCACTTACAATGTCTTACGAGTGAGGTCCGATTGCGGGTCAAAGAAATATATTCCAGCAGCACGCATGTGTTCAGGCACAGTCAGGACATTTGGTCAGGATTCGACGAGGCAGATCATTTTGGACTGCCCTCGAACGTAATCAGAATATTTTGAATGCCGTTTTTATGCCATACAAATATTTAGAATGCAGTCAGATGGCGGCCAGACTGCACTTTGACTGCAGTTCAATATTTTTCCACCTCTATCACACTTCGACAGTTGAGTACATGTGCTCTACATTTGGGCTGGACACACGACTGTGCCCGACTGCTTAGCCTGCTCTCTGAATGCTGTTTTCGATTGCACCTCTGGGTCGAATTTACAGCTGGATAGCAATCGGGCTCATTCGGCCTCTAGTGTGACGGTGTATTTGTCCATATGTGACAGAAAAACTGCTGCTGACTGACTGGTGTAAGAAATTGCATTAAGAGACCCAATTCAACTTGCACATGTCCATTTAATGCTTAAAACGGTACAAAAACAGCCAAACACATTTCAGGTTTTGGGAGGGAATTACACAGGCAATGAGAAGAGATGAAATTGTGTGCGAGCCAAAGTGGAAGCTGTTAAATTAACATCAAGGAGACAGCAGAGGGGAGTGTGCACGTTCACCCTGTTGTTTCCATGCTCAGCTGCTCTCTGGTTACACTAAAACATCATAACACCAGTCTATTGCCCTGTGTGGCATCAAGTACAAGCACAAACCTGAATCCCCGGCTGATATGAAATATAAACCTGACTCCTGTGTGCTTAGTCCGCAGAGGCCAACACGGCTTCCTTCCTTTCTGTTCTTGGTGATCACTCATTCATTCAGCGCTGCAAAAAGCATCAAAAGGGTGATTGACAGCGAAGAGGAAACACCGGGGAACACGACGATAAGGCACGGCCAGCGTGCTGAAAAGGCATGATTACAGACGGAGGAAAGAGCCTTAGCTGTAAACTTCTCTCCAGACTGCACACGGTGTTATCAGCTGCACAACAGCACTTTGTTAAAAAAAAAACAAAAAAAACATTTATGCACAGCTCAGGAAGCTTTCTTGCCAAATTCTCATTCAAATTTACATTTTCAGCACCGAGCTGACACCACGGTGGCAAGCGTTCAGCAGCTTGCTCGGAGACTGTTGATGGACACTGTCACTGCTGCAGGAATCAAAGTTAAGACTTTCTAACAGCAGCACCAAGCTGCTGTTAGCAGAGGTTAAACTGTCTGACAGCAGCTCCATGCAGTTGGCAGAACACTGCCCAGGTTCCTTTCATTGTTCCATCCATTATTAATAAAGAGTGAAAAGCTCCTGGAGAGCAGGCTTACAGCTGCAGGCAGTACCAGTCCCTGCAGAAAATACAAAATATGTCCATTACAGTCAGGACACATGGATTTTAATGAGTATGCACCTTACATTTACATTGCATTATCTCCAGAGTTCCATGAATAATTATTAAGATGTAAAATGCTTGAAAATATGTAACAATTTTGTAAGTTTTACGATCGAGCTACATGTACATCCATCCGTAGGTCCTGTATAGGTTTTGAAGGTCATTGGTGTTGCCGTTTATCCCTGGGTTCCACATGTAGCAGCTGCACTCTGTGTTGTGTTGTTATGACTCCACCCATTTGCTCCCCTCGGGATGCGAACTCACGATCTCCAGCATCGGAGTCAGACTCTCTAACCAGAAGGCTAAAACCCAGGGCTCTGGCTTTGTGACCAGAGAATCCTTTTGAGCTGTTGGGAGTGAGGTTTACACTCACTCCCAACATCAGTCACTAAAAAAAAGCATAGACTTTGGACTGAGTTTAATGTCGTGAAGATTTAGGAATTGAATCTGTTAACTGTATGCTTTATTAATTGTTGAAATATAGTTGTATTGTGATTTTAATTGTATGCATTATTAATTGTTGAAATGTAGTTGTATTGTGATTTTAAGATTTTGGACCCCAGGAAGACTAGCAACCACTTTGTGGAAGCTAATGGGGTTCCAAATAAATAAATAAATAAATAAATAAATACTAACTACATCTGCACAGCGACAGCTGCTGGCCTCCGTTACACTCACCCCCCTAAACTCACTCCCATCCGGGTCACGGCACCACTGTAGCGGCTTCCTCAGCTCAGGCTGTTACCCATTCCTATCTGGGTGGACTGAGGTAATGTAGATTCAGGCCCAGTCCCAATACTGTCTCTTAATTTTGCACATTGTGGTAGGATGAAGGAATGGGATTGGGATTGGACCCAAGTATCTTATCCAAGGACATGGACAGGCAGGGTGACTGAAAATCAAACCCAGGTCTACATATCGACAGACTCCTTATCCAACTGAGCTACTTGCTCTACATATATGGCACACTGCACAAAAATGTTACACGTCCAGTGTATAGAATTTCATGTCATTTAGTGGTGAGGTTTCAAATTTCAACATGCCATCGCAGTTCATGATCCCCCCCTTCATGGTTTCACTTCTTCGGCAATGGGGAGTATTGATGCTTCCTTGCCTCCTCTTGTGATAAGCAATATGTATGATCCTCCATTTCACATAATGAGGGTTGTCAAACTTTTTAGCCTGCATTGGCCACAAGTAGACATTGAATAGGGAAGCAACCGCTGATTCCTCTTCCTTTTTCTCTTTGTTTTCTGGATGTACTGCAAAAAGTGAAAAGCTACTGCATCAACATGATGGTGCAATATGCCAGCCTCCATGAGGGGACCCTGCTTCCATCTACACAGATATGAAGCAGAATGAAAACATATCAATTCCAGCTCATCACTTGCAGGTAATCGTTATAGCAATCCGTCAGTGGTGAGGAAGACGCTCTCTTGATCAATTCCCAGACAGGGTGATGGACGCATTGATGACTGAATAAGCCCAGTCTCGATGTGCACTGTTTCTGACAGATGCTGCACATGGTTGCTGTGGGAAGCTTCTTGCCAGTCAGGAACTTGCTCTCTCTCCTTCATTGATTCAGCAGGTCCTTATGGCATTTCTTCTGCCCTCCTCTCAACAATTTCCCTTCGCTCGGCTGGGAATAGAAGATCTCCTTGGCATGTCGGCTGTCATCCATCCGAACAATGTGACCCGCCCACCAAAGCTGGTTCTTGATGATGGCACACTATATCCTCTGGAGATTGGCTTCAGCCAGGACACTGATGTTGGTACAGTAGTCTCCCACCTGATGTGGAGGATACTCCTCAGGCAGTGTTGGTGGAATCGCTCAAGGGCCATCGGGTGGCAGCGATAGGTGGTCCAAGTCTCAGATCTGTACAGTGGGATTGGCATGACAGCACCTTTGTAGACAAGGATTTTCATCTCATGTTGGCGAACTCTGTTTTTGAAAACATGCGTGTGAAGCTGGCCAAAGGCAGTTCCTGCACACTTAAGTCGGTATTGAATCTCGTCATCGATGTCTGTGTTTGATGACACATGGCTGGCCAGGTATGCAAAGTAGGTCATGTTCTCCAGGACCTGTCCGTGCAGTTTCACAGCAGAAAGCGTTGGATTGACCATATTGGATGGAAGCTGGTACAGGATCTGTGCCTTTGCTAGGTTGATGTGAAGAAGAAGCTTGATGTAGGCTTCTTGCATATATAATGACAAGCTGTCGTTGGCATACTGGAAGTCCAGGAGTGAAGTGGTAGTAATTTTCTTCTTGGCTGTCAGTCAGTTCAGGCTGAATGTTTTTCAACTCGCCCTGTTCCACCAACTGCTAATTAACGACATCATGTGTTTTCAGCCGATCAAGAAGAAAGGAACCTTACACTTGACAAATGAGCCATGGTTACAGCAGACAGACATGAGAAACATGTCGAGCATGAGACTAACACGTTTTCAAACTCTTGCTATGTTACCAGAATTTGGATGGATAGATAAAGTGTTTTTGACCTTCTTTTTATAGAAATTATGCCCAAATCTGCTTACTGCTTTTTAAAATACCTTTTAAGAAATCCAAAGAATCCCAAAAACAAGAAGACACACTTCCAAGTATCCCCAGCTGAGTATCCAAGGTGGCTTGATGACTTTGGTAGATAAATTAGGAAATGTTCATGGAAGCATGTCTTTGTGTGTCAAAATAAAAACAACTGCCTTAACAACGCTACCACATCAGGATTTTGGCAAATGGAAAATTAGCAGTTCTGCTATCCAGTTTCAAATCTTGAAGGTTTGCAACTTATGTAAACCAAACATTATTTTTTTTCTTATTTAATACATTTTTTCCTGATTGGTTAAAGTCATATCTTTTCTGACGCATTTTATTTGAAATCCTCACCCCAATAACAACCAATTAATTAAATGTTTTGACATCATAGTGAAAAATAACCTTCACCTGTGGAAGCCACGGTGCTGTAAAATGCTTATCCAGTCATCTTTCATGGTCCGTGACAAATCATTGGCCCATTGAACTGTCTGTCAAACTCTCTTTGTGCCCTACATGTACCAGAAAATTTCATGCATTTACTCGTCACACTTGACCAGAGTCTGGTTCATAGCTCTGCTCAAGATAGCCATGGATGTTTCTGTTGATTACTCCAGTTATGGATTTTTCTGTCTACAGTGGGTGGGGGTAATGCTCCAACCAGTTGCTCACCTCCAATGAACAAAACGGAATAATAATAATAATAATACTGAGAAGAAGACGAAGGTGTAAAACGGTTGCATATTAGAGAAAGTCAACTATTTGCACAATGGCAGAGACAGTACCAGCAATAACTGACAGGTGCAAAAAAAAAATGTTTTTGAGAAAGCTACCACCCAAAAAGGGCAGATGTGGCATGATCTAAAACCTGAGTAAACAATGGTGTTGTTTTCAATAATGCCGACAATTCATTCCCTCTGTGGTGGTGCACCAGCGTTGGCTCCGGTCACCAGCTCTGCTGCACCCAACCAAACCATGTCCATCTCTGGTGCACCCCTTCCAAACCACAAACAGCTCTGGTGCACTCCGTCCAAACCATATCTAGCTCTGGTGCACCCTTTCCAAACCATATCCAGCTCTGGTGCACCCCGTCCAAACCATATCCAGCTCTGGTGCAGTCCGTCCAAACCATAAACTGCTTTGGTGCACTCCGTCCAAACCATATCCAGCTCTGGTGCACCCTGTCCAAACCATAAACAGCTCTGGTGCACAGCAACCAAACCACAAGCAGTTCTGGTGCACCCCGACCAAACCATATCCAGCTCTGGTGCACCCCGACCAACCCACAGCCATCTCTGGTGCACCCCGACTAAACCACAAACAGCTCTGGTGCACTCCGTCCAAACCATATCCAGCTCTGGTGCACCCCATCCAAACCATATCCAGCTCTGGTGCACCCCATCCAAACCATATCCAGCTCTGGTGCACTCCGTCCAAACCATATCCAGCTCTGGTGCACCCCGTCCAAACCATATCCAGCTCTGGTGCACTCCGTCCAAACCATATCCAGCTCTGGTGCACTCCGTCCAAACCATATCCAGCTCTGGTGCACCCTGTCTAAACCATAAACAACTCTGGTGCACAGCAACCAAACCACAAGCAGTTCTGGTGCACCCCGACCAAACCATATCCAGCTCTGGTGCACCCCGACCAAACCATATCCAGCTCTGGTGCACCCCAACCAAACCATATACAGCTCTGGTGAACCTTGACCAAATCACAACCAGCTCTGGTGCACCCCGACCACACCATATCCAGTTCTGCAGCACCCCATCCAAACCATATCCAGCTCTGGTGCACCCCGAACACACCATATCCAGTTCTGGTGCACCCCGTCCAAACCATATCCAGTTGTGGTGCACCCCGTCCAAACCATATCCAGCTCTGGTGCACCCCGACCAAACCATAACCAGCTCTGGTGCACCCCGACCAAACTGGGACCGGCTCCTGCCGATGGCTTTTAAGGTCCTGGGGCAAAGTTCTGTTTGCTAGCTGTACAGCGCCTTATTGCCCCGACCTCACTGCCAGGTGGTCCAATGATGGTCCTGGTGAAACCCAATCATGCTCAAATTTGAATATGTTTGTGATAGACCCATTTAGCACGAGCAGTTCAAATTAGGAGAATAATTACCAACTTTTTCAAGTCACTGTCAGAACCAGAAAGCATAACTGACACACGGGTGGATGCAATGACTGTGTGCACTTCTATACCCCATCTATCTTATGACCTTGTGACCAGCAGGGGATAAAAAGCTTAGATATAGATGACGTGTGGTGCAGGAATTACAGAAGATGAGTAATGTGGGCAGACATGTGAAAAAGTGTAATTATGAGTTGGTCTTGTACGTTTGATGCAAACTATTCTTGGGTAATTCCATTGTTTCTTATGTATACTTGTCTTGCAGTGGCGGCTGGTGAAAAACAGTCTTGGTGGGGCTGCTGTGCCAATAGATTCCCTTGCCTTGTCCAGTACAGGCATTCAAGTGAACAGTCGGAAAATCACTACAATTCCACAATAATCATTTCATGTCCTCAAAATCAGCAGTTTTACAGATCAAGTTAATCATTTACAGCTATATTAGGCCCCATTTCTACTTTGGAAAGGAACAGTATCAAATACAACACTCAAGTTCTTGAGCAAAGAACATTTCACCATTTGACACCAATTACACACATAGTACACCAAACTGTACTGAACTGCCATTATCTTCAGACAAACAGATCCTGGGGTTCACAATGACACCCCCTTAGCAAAATAGAAAATATCACCAAATTTACACTCTTTAAAAATGTGGAAAAATTCTTCAATTGACAAAAGAACATTATGTACATACTACAATGTTCACACCACTGTTTTAGAGTGTGGAATACTCCAAAGACTATTTCACTTCTGTGAACTGATCCTCATAACGTGTAAAGTGAAATCAAAATACCAGCATGGCTGCAGCATTGAACACTGTTACAAACAGCCCCGGCCTCCCCTATTACCATTATAACTGGTCTGCTGTCCCAATAAAGATCACAGCTTTGACCCCCTAAAACAAACAAAAAACATTACTCATTCGTTTTATCTTAAATTTTCACCCTCGTTTCCACACCAGGAGCAACATTCGGGAATAAATCCGAGCAGCTCGTCAGCTCACCTGAAGATGTGGATGCGCTCCTTTCCATCCGCGCAGATCAGCAGCCTCCGTGACGTGTGTGCGCTGACAGTGTGAATGAAGCCTGACACGGTTTATAACGAGTCAGACAAACGTCTCTCCTCCAACCGGGATGTGCAATTGTCATTAAACCACGAGAAAGATCTGATGTGCGCACCTCCATGCGCCTCCAAAAGGATCCCCGCCAAACTTTGGTGTCATTGATTTGATGAGTTTTGTCCCGTTTTAAACCTCCGAAGAGTTCTTCAACTTACTCCAGCAAAACACACGGAGACACAATAAAAATAAATAAATATAACCCAAATGTCGTCGTCGCTCTTCCTGACTGACTGACAGCTGCAGCGTCACGTATATCACTGACTGTAATCTAACGTTCCCGCATTTTTGTAGCAAGGGCTAAAATTCCAGCGCCCCAAAGCCATTAATTTTGGCAATGTTGATTTGCCAAATATTTATTAATTTTCCCTAGTAACTACATACGATTGGTTATTTCGCTGCACTTCAAGGGCGCTTTGAATGGCGCCCAAGACGAGGAACGTACGTTTTCTGCTCCTGTCGGTGGAAATGCACTGTTGAATGAGAGTCAGTTGGAGGAAGTGTTGTTTTAATCATTCATATTACATGTAGGCACATACAAGTAAGTAAAACTGACATTGATAATACTTTTTAAATATATATATATATATTATGACTTTTCTGTTGTGTGGGCCGCTGAAGAGGAGGTACTGCTGGCCCACCACCACTAGAGGGCGCCCTGCCTGGAGTGCGGGCTCCAGGCACCGGAGGGCGCTGCCGCCTTACGGGAGCAGCCAGAGTGACAGCTGTCACCCATCACTGGAGACAGCTGATCCCAATCAATAAGGAGGTATATCAGCAGGACGGCATCTCCACCTCATTTGCCGAGATATCACCTTACCAAAGAGGTAACAAACTCAGCCTACACATACGTGTGACTTTACTTGTGTTCTTGTGATTATCTGTAGGACAGCTGACTACCACACAGCGTTTGGATAAGTACTCACCTTCCTACATTTCTTGATTATTGTTGACGAGAGGTGGAGGTGGACTCTCCACCCTCCGTGTTGCTGGGTGCAGCCGCATCCACACCTGACTGTTTCTGTTTCCTGCCAGCAGTACCGGATCCGACGAGCGGAGGCAGTGGCCACCTGGGAATTCGGGACTTGGCGGCTCCAGTATTCCCGGGGTTCGGTGGCAGAGGAAATCGGGTTGGTTCCGGTTCGACTTGGACAGACGTCTCCTATCGTCGAGCCTGCCCACACGACACCGTTGTAATTAGACTCGATCTCCATATTGTAATCGGTTGTATTTGTTGTGCCTTTTTCACAACAGTAAAAACAGTGTTATTTGATTCCTCCATTGTCCGTTCATTTGCGCCCCCTGTTGTGGGTCCGTGTTCCTACACTTTCACAACAGGATATCTCGGCCAACGTCATGGATCCCGAGGGGCGTCAACCGGCTGTTGAACGGCCAATGGAAGAACAGGACGCGCAGGCGTCCGCAGGAGGGGTAATCGGTGAGTTGCAGCGGATCCTCGCCGCTTTCACGACTCGGTTAGATTTAATGACCGAGCAGAACGTCCTCCTGAACCGCAGGGTGGAGGCTCTCGCCGCGCAGGTGGAAGCGCGCCCTCCGGGCGCCGCTGCGGCTCTCCCTCCCATAGACCCTGTACGTAACATAGACGTTCCACTGGTTCTTCAACGACCCCTCCCACCTTCCCCGGAAGCATACATAAGCCCCCCAGAGCCGTACAGAGGCTGTGTGGAGACGTGCGCGGATTTTCTTATGCAGTGCTCGCTCGTCTTCGCACAGCGTCCCGTCATGTACGCGACTGATGCTAGTAAAGTAGCTTATGTAATAAACCTGCTTCGCGGTGAGGCACGCGCTTGGGCTACAGCGCTCTGGGAGCAGAATTCACGGCTCCTTCTGACATATGATGGGTTTGTAAGGGAGCTCAGAACCGTGTTCGATCACCCTAATAGAGGAGAAACCGCTTCAACCGTGCTACTGTCAATGAAACTGGGGCGTCGGAGCGCAGCTGCCTATGCAGTCGACTTCCGCATTGCGGCTGCGAGGTCCGGCTGGAATAGCACTGCCCTCCGCGCCGCCTTTGTAAACGGACTGTCTTTGGTTCTTAAGGAGCACCTGGTGGCTAAGGACGAACCGCGGGATTTAGATGGGCTCATCGATCTTGTCATACGGTTAGACAACCGGTTAGAAGAACGTTGGCGGGAACGAGACGAAGGGCGTGGCCGGGCACGCGCCGTCCCTCTCCCTTCCGGTTCCGACCGCGCTCCGCCTTCCCCACGCTCCACGGCCCCTGCGCTCCGTGGGGCCACAGCTCCCCCTACTGACAAAGCTATGGACACGAGTAGGGCAACATTTAGGGCACCAGATGCACAGAGGAGACGGGCCCACGGAGCTTGTTTTGTTTGTGGTGCAATAGAGCACCATATGAGAGACTGCACCGAGCGGTTAAACTCCAACGCCCGCCCCTAGAAACTGGGCTAGGGGTGGGCCGAGACATTCACGTGGGACACACCCACATTGCCACACGACTCCCAGTTACGATCCTTTATGAGGACTCAACCCTGAAGGCCCCAGCACTGGTGGACACGGGCTCTGAGGGTAATCTGCTGGACAGCAGATGGGCCAGGGAGATAGGGCTCCCTCTGGTGGCGCTTACCTCGCCCGTACAGGTTCGGGCAGTAGATGGCTCCCTACTCCCTCCGATCACGCATAAGACACCACCTGTAACTCTGGTGGTGTCAGGAAATCACCGGGAGGTGATCGAGTTTTTTGTGACTCAGGCCACCTCCCGTGTGGTTTTAGGATTTTCCTGGATGTTGAAGCACAATCCCCGGATTGATTGGCTGTCCGGGGTAGTGGTTCAGTGGAGCGAGACCTGCCATCGGGTGTGTCTAGGTTCCTCGGTTCCTCCCGGCTCCCAAGCTAAGGAAGAGGTCAGAGTCCCGCCCAATCTGGGGACGGTGACGGTGGAGTACTACGACCTTGTCGATGTGTTCAGCAAGGATCTGGCTCTCACACCCCCCCCCCACCGTCCGTATGATTGTGCCATTGATTTGGTGCCGGGCAGTGAGTTCCCGTCCAGTAGGCTGTACAACCTCTCACGGCCTGAGCGCGAATCAATGGAGACCTACATCCGGGACTCATTAGCTGCCGGGTTGATCCGGAATTCCACCTCCCCGATGGGCGCAGGTTTCTTTTTTGTGGGTAAAAAAGACGGCGGACTTCGTCCATGCATTGATTATAGGGGGCTGAACGAGATCACGGTTCGCAACCGATACCCGTTGCCCCTGTTGGATTCGGTGTTCACACCCCTGCATGGAGCCCGAATATTCACTAAGCTCGATCTTAGAAATGCGTATCACCTGGTTCGGGTCCGGAAGGGAGACGAGTGGAAGACGGCATTTAACACCCCCTTAGGTCACTTTGAGTACCTGGTCATGCCGTTCGGCCTCACAAACGCCCCCGCGACGTTCCAAGCATTAGTTAATGATGTCTTGCGGGATTTCCTGCACCGGTTCATCTTCGTATATCTAGACGATATACTCATCTTTTCTCCGGATCCTGAGACTCATGTTCGGCATGAACGTCAGGTCCTGCAGCGGTTGTTGGAGAACCGGCTGTTTGTGAAGGGCGAGAAGTGTGAGTTCCACCGCACGTCTTTGTCCTTCCTGGGGTTCATCATCTCCTCCAACTCCGTCGCTCCTGATCCGGCCAAGGTTGCGGCGGTGAGAGACTGGCCCCAACCCACAAGCCGTAGGAAGTTGCAACAGTTCCTAGGCTTTGCTAATTTGTACAGGAGGTTCATTAAGGGCTACAGTCAGGTAGTTAGCCCCCTGACAGCCCTGAACTCACCAAAAGTCCCCTTCACCTGGTCGGATCGTTGCGATGCCGCGTTCAAGGAGTTGAAATGGCGCTTCTCGTCTGCACCTGTTCTGGTGCAGCCCGATCCTAGTCGCCAGTTAGTGGTTGAAGTGGACGCCTCGGACTCAGGGATAGGAGTCGTGCTGTCCCAGAGCGGGAAGACCGATAAGGTCCTTCACCCGTGTGCCTATTTTTCCCTCAGGTTGACCCCAGCCGAACGGAACTATGACGTCGGCAATCGAGAGCTCCTTGCGGTGAAAGAGGCTCTTGAGGAGTGGAGACATCTGTTGGAGGGAACGTCCGTGCCATTCACGGTTTTCACTGACCACCGGAACCTGGAGTATATCAGGACCGCCAAGCGGCTGAATCCCAGGCAAGCCCGCTGGTCACTGTTCTTCGGCCGTTTTGACTTCCGGATCACCTACCGTCCCGGGACCAAAAATCAAAGATCGGATGCTTTGTCCCGGGTACATGAAGATGAGGTCAAAACGGAGTCGTCGGATCCCCCGGATCCCATCATCCCGGAGTCCGCTATCGTGGCCGCCCTCACCTGGGACGTGGAGAAGACCGTCCGGGAGGCCCTGACACGAGACCCGGACCCCGGAACCGGACCGAAGAACAAACTCTACGACCCACCAGAAGCCAGGGCTGCAGTTCTGGACTTCTGTCACGGTTCTAAGCTCTCCTGTCATCCTGGGGTGCGAAGAACTGTGGCAGTCGTCCGGCAGCGCTTCTGGTGGGCGTCCCTGGAGGCCGACGTCCGGGGTTATATCCAGGCCTGTACCACCTGCGCCAGGGGCAAGGCCGACCACCGCAAGACATCGGGATTGCTACAGCCGCTGCCCGTGCCTCATCGCCCCTGGACTCACATCGGCCTGGATTTTGTCACGGGTCTCCCGCCGTCCCAGGGAAACACCGTCATCCTCACGATAGTGGACCGATTCTCCAAGGCGGCCCACTTCGTGGCCCTCCCGAAGCTACCAACGGCCCAGGAGACAGCGGACCTCCTAGTCCACCACGTCGTCCGTCTGCATGGGATACCATCAGACATCGTCTCCGATCGCGGTCCCCAGTTCTCCTCGCATGTTTGGAGGAGCTTTTGCCGGGAACTGGGGGCCACGGTCAGTCTCTCGTCCGGGTATCACCCCCAGACCAACGGACAAGCAGAACGGGCCAACCAGGAGATGGAGCAGACCCTACGCTGTGTGACAGCCGCGCACCCGACGGCCTGGAGTACCCACCTGGCCTGGATCGAGTACGCCCACAACAGCCAAGTGTCATCAGCCACCGGCCTCTCCCCTTTCGAGGTGTGCTTGGGGTATCAACCCCCGTTGTTTCCGGTGGTTGAGGGGGAGGTCGGTGTGCCCTCGGTCCACCTACGGAAGTGCCGTCGGGTGTGGCGTGCCGCCCGTTCTGCTTTGTTAAGGGCCCGGACGAGGGCAAAGAACCATGCAGACCGGCGGCGGGCCCCGGCTCCCACGTATCGTCCTGGGCAGGAAGTGTGGTTGTCCACCAAGGACATTCCCCTTCAAGTGGACTCCCCAAAACTGCAAGAACGATACATCGGCCCGTACAAGATACTCAAGGTCATCAATCCCGCCGCAGTGAGGCTCCAGCTTCCGGCCTCACTGCGGATTCATCCAGTATTCCACGTCTCCAGGATTAAACCCCATCACACCTCACCCCTCTGCACTCCGGGTCCGGCGCCACCTCCTGCCCGGATCATCGACGGAGAGCCGGCTTGGACCGTGCGCCGGCTCCTCGACGTCCGACGGATGGGCCGGGGTTTTCAATATCTGGTGGAATGGGAGGGGTACGGCCCCGAAGAACGCTCCTGGGTGAAAAAAGGCTTCATCCTGGACCCGGCCCTCCTGGCCGACTTCTACCGTTGCCACCCTGACAAACCCGGTCGTGCGCCAGGAGGCGCCCGTTGAGGGGGGGGTCCTGTTGTGTGGGCCGCTGAAGAGGAGGTACTGCTGGCCCACCACCACTAGAGGGCGCCCTGCCTGGAGTGCGGGCTCCAGGCACCGGAGGGCGCTGCCGCCTTACGGGAGCAGCCAGAGTGACAGCTGTCAGCCATCACTGGAGACAGCTGATCCCAATCAATAAGGAGGTATATCAGCAGGACGGCATCTCCACCTCATTTGCCGAGATATCGCCTTACCAAAGAGGTAACAAACTCAGCCTACACATACGTGTGACTTTACTTGTGTTCTTGTGATTATCTGTAGGACAGCTGACTACCAGACAGCGTTTGGATAAGTACTCACCTTCCTACATTTCTTGATTATTATTGACGAGAGGTGGAGGTGGACTCTCCACCCTCCGTGTTGCTGGGTGCAGCCGCATCCACACCTGACTGTTTCTGTTTCCTGCCAGCAGTACCGGATCCGACGAGCGGAGGCAGTGGCCACCTGGGAATTCGGGACTTGGCGGCTCCAGTATTCCCGGGGTTCGGTGGCAGAGGAAATCGGGTTGGTTCCGGTTCGACTTGGACAGACGTCTCCTATCGTCGAGCCTGCCCACACGACACCGTTGTAATTAGACTCGATCTCCATATTGTAATCGGTTGTATTTGTTGTGCCTTTTTCACAACAGTAAAAACAGTGTTATTTGATTCCTCCATTGTCCGTTCATTTGCGCTCCCTGTTGTGGGTCCGTGTTCCTACACTTTCACAACATTTTCCCCTCCACATCTAGGAGGGCAGCGCCCAAGTGCCCCCTATGGGCCAGCCGCCACTGTTGTCTTGTCTCATATTTTCCAACATAACTGTAGTCAGACTTTAAACCTCAGATCAATGTAACAATAATCCCCGCTCATTCTGTTTCCAGCACTGACTGAATCGTTGAAGTAGCCTCTGATGTCGGTGCTCTTTGTGCTGGTTGGTTGTCTTTCTAATTACTGTTTCAGTGCACTCACCCCTAAACTGTCTTCTTGCCGGTGCTGTCTCCAGTTGTGTCCTGTGTCGCTAAACATCAACAGGTAGGCTGTCAGCCAATCAGAACTTCCGTAGCGACCCTGTGTAGCAACAGCCCTGACTTGGGTTCGTCTTCCCAGATCCACCTCCAGCCACTGGTATCTGTCAGAAGTGAGAGGAGACCAGCCACCCGCTCCTGCACAGGACAAGCACAAACACACTCCTTTAGTGATAATTACCACGTTGTTTGGGGCTTACTGCTTGATTTTGGCAGGACCTGAGTGAGTCGTAGACTGGGGAAGTCCTCTCTTTTCCAAATGATCATTTTTTTAGTTTTAGACTTGTTATTTTACATTCTTGAAAGGGTAGTTGTAAAACAGCTAACTGATCATCTGCAGAGGAATGGTCTATTTGAAGAGTTTCAGTCAGGTTTTAGAATTCATCATAGTACAGAAACAGCATTAGTGAAGGTTGCAAATGATCTTCTTATGGCCTCGGACAGTGGACTCATCTCTGTGCTTGTTCTATTAGACCTCAGTGCTGCTTTTGATACTGTTGACCATAAAATTTTATTACAGAGATTAGAGCATGCCATAGGTATTAAAGGCACTGCGCTGCAGTGGTTTGAATCATATTTGTCTAATAGATTTCAATTTGTTCATGTAAATGGGGAATCTTCTTCACAGACTAAAGTTAATTATGGAGTTCCACAAGGTTCTGTGCTAGGACCAATTTTATTCACTTTATACATGCTTGCATTGTACTTGGCCCCACAAATCTTAGAAACATGGTGTCTAACCAGATCCTTACTCTGGATGGCATTACCCTGACCTCTAGTAATACTGTGAGAAATCTTGGAGTCATTTTGATCAGGATGTCATTCAAAGCGCATATTAAACAAATATGTAGGACTGCTTTTTTGCATTTACGCAATATCTCTAAAATTAGAAAGGTCTTGTCTCAGAGTGATGCTGAAAAACTAATTCATGCATTTATTTCCTTTAGGCTGGACTATTGTAATTCATTATTATCAGGTTGTCCTAAAAGTTCCCTAAAAAGCCTTCAGTTAATTCAAAATGCTGCAGCTAGAGTACTAACAGGGACTAGAAGGAGAGAGCATATCTCACCCATATTGGCCTCTCTTCATTGGCTTCCTGTTAATTCTAGAATAGAATTTAAAATTCTTCTTCTTACTTATAAGGTTTTGAATAATCAGGTCCCATCTTATCTTAGGGACCTCGTAGTACCATATCACCCCAATAGAGCGCTTCGCTCTCAGACTGCAGGCTTACTTGTAGTTCCTAGGGTTTGTAAGAGTAGAATGGGAGGCAGAGCCTTCAGCTTTCAGGCTCCTCTCCTGTGGAACCAGCTCCCAATTCAGATCAGGGAGACAGACACCCTCTCTACTTTTAAGATTAGGCTTAAAACTTTCCTTTTTGCTAAAGCTTATAGTTAGGGCTGGATCAGGTGACCCTGAACCATCCCTTAGTTATGCTGCTATAGACGTAGACTGCTGGGGGGTTCCCATGATGCACTGTTTCTTTCTCTTTTTGCTCTGTATGTACCACTCTGCATTTAATCATTAGTGATCGATCTCTGCTCCCCTCCACAGCATGTCTTTTTCCTGGTTCTCTCCCTCAGCCCCAACCAGTCCCAGCAGAAGACTGCCCCTCCCTGAGCCTGGTTCTGCTGGAGGTTTCTTCCTGTTAAAAGGGAGTTTTTCCTTCCCACTGTAGCCAAGTGCTTGCTCACAGGGGGTCGTTTTGACCGTTGGGGTTTTACATAATTATTGTATGGCCTTGCCTTACAATATAAAGCGCATTGGGGCAACTGTTTGTTGTGATTTGGCGCTATATAAAAAAAAAAATTGATTGATTGATTGAATTGATTTGTGGTTAGAACTGTGTACTGTATGTACCATTTCATATATAATAAATGACTTCAACATGCCAAGTATGTGGACTGAACCTGAGATTGTTCATGAAAAAATGTATTTAAAGGTATTAAGTGGTATGTGTCAGCCTCAGAGCTACTTGAAAGAAACGAAGTAGAGCGAGCAATGCAGTCGTGACATTTACAGAGATGTAGACACTTAATTACTGCCTGCCTCAGACACTATATATAAAAATGTAGTCATATTACATCAACTCATGACACACTTCTCAAAGCATTAAACATGAAGACAAATGTGTTTGTGTTTGGTTGTTCGAACATTTGATTATTATTATTATTTTTATTTTTTTGGACATCCAAATTCTTATTTTTTCTTATTGTAACTGAATTAGCAAAAGATGTCATTTGGTCACAGCCCTTTGTCTGTCTTCTTCAGAGTTGAAATGATGGATCTTATCAAGGGGGATTAAAAAGCACAAGAAAACAAGAAAAGAAACATTAGAATGTTATGTTTAAAGGCAACAGATTGTGCAATTAGATCTTTTATATTCCATATTCCACATTTCTATTTTTCGTTACATTTGGATTGATTAATCAAAATGTTTTTTAGGCCCATGTCTGCACACCTTAGAGAAATTATCAATCTTATGTAACAAAATAAAGCGGTTACAGGCTCAATGAAAGCCCAATGCAAAATGGCCATCATTTCCAGACGAACAAATCTATGACTATAATTTTTTGATGTGAAATATGTCAACAACCCATATTATGCCCATGACAAATTAGAAAAAAGTTAACAGAAAGTTTTTGATCAAACTGCCTTTAAGCTCTCAAAATGACTATTTTCTGCATAAATATGGCCGCCATTTCCAAATGAACGAATCTATGAATATGATTTTTTTAGACGGGAACAATGTCAATGACCCATATTATATCATTATGCCCTTGCCAAATTAGAAAAAAGTTAGACAGTTTTTGAAATATCACAATAAACGGACGACGCTGATGACAATGACAGATGCTGCGCCACAACATAGGGTTAGCGGACTATTGACCGGTAACCCAAACAAAAAGAAAAAAGGAAGACCCATTCAATATTGTTACTTAGCGTCCAGATTCTGGATCATTTTTTAAAATTACTTTTACATAGCAACATGGTGAAACTTTCAACATTTTTGTCAATAATATGTTGATCATTTTGAAAGATGCAAGTCACAACAAATAATAAGTCAAAAAGTGGAATGCAGATCTGGAATGTGCAGATCTAGAATGATATACTGTCCACAAGGAAAGGGGGGGGTTGATGCTCATGATATTGCAATTTTTTTTTTTACGATATAAGAATTGCTTTTTAAAGGAGTGGCAGCCAAGGAGTGCAAAAATTAAGGATATGGTCAAGTCTTTATTTGTATGTAAAATGGTTGAGGTGGCGTCAGTGAGACTAGAGGTTGGTCCAGACGTGACAGCAATGTTTAATTCACTCTCTGACTTTCAAATGAAGTGCATAAAAAAAAAAAATTCCTGGTGGGAACACCTGCAATAATGTGATCTGCATTGTTTTTGTAAATATGATTTATGATATACAGTCTCTAGACTTTATTATTCAACTTTTTCCCATGGTCTGGTATTACAAAAACAGAGAAAAGTCACAATATGTTGCAAAATCAAATTGCAATGCTGGTAGAATTACATTTCTTAAACATCATGATACGTATTAAATTAGAATCCCAGCATTGCAATACGTATCATATTGGAGGACAAAAATATTCCAGCCCTATAAACAAGGTGGTAAATACACAATCAAATCTGGTTCTAAGGTAAGTGACATTAAATAAGGCATGCAGTCACTGCTGAAAAAACTGAGGATGAAAACAGTTTTCCTGCACTGAATCATTACAGCTCGACTTTAAAACTAAATGCTTTTCTGCAAATGTTTAAATGGAAAGAGCCGAGATACACCAGCCTGTTTGTGCAGTACTTCCACACAGTCTCAAACACCAAGACGAACATTTTGCCTTTTTCATGATGATGTGCACAGCTGACACTGCCCATATTCCTCAGGGTAATGTCCTTCTTCTCTGTCCTAGTGACAGGTGTTCCAACAGCTGGACATCCAGAGACAAAAATTCATATGGTGCATATTGTAGTGTGGCATTCTGCAATGTCAACCATTGTGGTGATGTAATGTACGTGTAACAATGGACTGGAAAAGGTGATGATTCTGTCTCAAGCCAGAAAAGTAATCAGACATTCATGTGGAATATTTTCCAGTTCCTGTGATGATCCATGAGACTCTTCTTTGTTTACAAGGTCACATTTGCTGTGTTTCTCTTGGATTGGAAATTTAATCTTGACTCACTGTAAGTGTTCTAATGGATGTTTAATTGTGTTCTGTCACTCAAGACATTTCTTGTTTCAGCAGCATTAGCCTGCTGTAGCAGTTAGCGGTCCAGCTTTGTTAGCTCAGAGCAGTTCCTTAGGTTGCAGTCGGTCTTGGTATCTGGCACTGTGTTTGTGTTAGTTGTGTCATGTTGTCAGACAAAGTGACTGTTTGAGACTTAAGTCTGGAAGCTAGAGCAGCTTGTTTCCATAGCTGCTGAGTTACATGTTATTGACATTCCACATAGCTGTAGTCTTCAGCTGGCTAGCACCTGCTAACATTAGCTTTAGGGTCATTAGCAGCTGCAGTTGAGTTTAGTCTTGTCATGGTGTAAGAAGGAGGCAGCCCTGATGCACCGGTCCAGATCTATCCAGGATGACTCTTCTTCTTCTTTTTGAAACTAGGAAATTTCCTCAGATCAAGGATCGAGAGATCAGAGACCCTTTTAGGATGAATCTTTGTGGGTCAGTTAATTCCAGAAAACAGTTATGTGATCATATACATACATAAAAGTATATGATAGAAGTGTCAATAAAACAGCCAGATTCTGTAGAGACTTTCAAGTCCAGACTTAAGACGCATTTATTCTCCCTTTTGCATGGCTGGCATACTGGCATAGTACGCATGGTACTATGCTTTCTACCCCTTTAACTTCATTTTATTAGCAAACAGAGCAGGTCTCAGCCTCAACTTTATCTAAAGGCTGGATCTGTTAGTGAAGCTTAGGCCTAATGGCCGGCGATCACCTTAGTATTTCTTGTTTTGCTGTTGCTTAATGCTGACGAATTATACCTTAAGTGTAGTTTTTATGGCCGACTGATACTGTTTTCTTTTTCCTCTCTACATGATGCGGCTGGATCCACAAGCTGGATTTCTGAAACGGATGTGGAATGGACTCTGCTGCAGGAACAGATCCACTGAGTGGCTCGATGACCCCCCTTCCCAACGGTGGACTGGACGCCTGCATGGACTCTCATCAATTGTTGTTGTGCTGTGTCCTGTATTGTAATATAATGGCCTAGGCCAGTGGTGTTCAAAGTATTGATGAACTCATCCCATCTGAACAAAGTGATGTTAATCAATGAACTCACCTGCTGGAGTCAGTGGCTGCAAAGAAAACCTGCACTCTCTTGGCCCTTTCTGTAATACTTTGGACACCACTGGCCAAAGCAGTGGGTCACCCCTTTGAGTCTGGTCTGCTTGAGGTTTCTTCCTCAATCTCATCAGAGGGAGTTTTTTCTTACCACTGTCGCCTGTGTGCTTGCTCTAGGGGTTGGTAAGGTTAAACCTTACCTGTGTGAAGCACCGTGAGGCAGCTTTGTTGTGATTTGGTGCTACAGAAAAGAAAAAAATTGAAACTGAATTGAAATGAAGTATAGTTAGAAAATTAGACCTTTCAGTTTAAGCGATCCCTGATTAAACTTCATGGAGTCACAACGTCACTGGACAGAGATATCTGGTGATGCCAGTATCTGTGATGATGATGATCAAAGAATGATGGTTCAAGTCTTTAGTGTCGTGCAGACGTAGACTGGTTGTCTGCCTGGGTGATTGCCATCCAGGACCTGGAGCAATTTTGTGGCGTGGAGGATGCAGTGATGCAAAACACCAGCATATGCTACCAATCTTCACATGACTTGAGAGTGGAACCACACACGGGGCTGTACCATTCCTGTTGCTGAAATGGCACCTGTCAAAATATGACGGATGGAATTTGACAGTGTTGGGCAGGTTTGCAGATACTGGGTGGAAGGGGAGCATAAAGATAAACTGACATGTTGTCCATGAAATTAAACTGCAGCATTTTCTTAAAGCCATTGTTGTTAAGGTGTTAGTTTTATAAATCCTTTTTCAGACTCGGAAAACTCAACATCTGGTTCAGACGGGTTGTCTCGCATTTCTAAAACAAGTGCTGCAATGAAAATCACTTCTGGATTTTTCTGAAGGTGCTGAACATAATAAAAAACAAAGTTTTCAGCATGATGGAAGCACACGAGAATCTCCAGTAGGGCAGTAGAAGAGCTCCGTGGTTTCCACAGAGAGAGATGTGGTTCACTGCAGCAAATACCCTGTGCAGACACAATGCCAAAAGTCATCCAACTGCAGCTTTATCTCTACTTTAAATTCTCCTGCATCACCAAAGGAGAGTTTGTGCTTATACACACACACACACACACACACACACACACACACACACACACACACACACACACACACACACACACACACACACGAGTGAGTGACAAAGAAAAAGAATGGAGGGAATGCGGCTCAACAACACAACCCATTTATGAAGAAACACTGAAGTTGATGGAAAAGGCCGTTGCAAGATAACGACAACTTCCAGTGCTCATTGTCTGCATGTGCATGGGTGCATGCATGTGCAAGGAAAAGTGCTGAGTTGGGCAATGGTGCAAAAAACAGCAGACAGAGGGAATTTCTCCCAAAAAGAGCTGCAAACACACTCACTCACACCCGATAAAACAGCCAGTCGAAGGAGCACTTTAGATTGTGTTGCTACGGTGATGTCATCCTGACACAAGGCTGATACAAATCAATACCACAACACATCCGAGTCCCATCACACCTGACAAGTAGCCTCTTCCCTCTGAATTAAAAACTCATTATTTCAGTATCACAATCACCTGGGACCACACTGTGATTATTTCACACCATGCTGATCACATGACTTAATATCAGACTGTGGTACTTGGTGGGCATTGGTCCAACAGTGTTCCACTGTGCCCCCCCACAGCTATTTAATGGGTTGCCACATTTTACTGTACACTTATCTTGTGAAATAAATCCATGCTTTAACTACATACTGATGAGTCAAGGAATCTTTAGGAGCTTCAGTGCACAAAGGGCAAGGGTGCAAGAGAAAGCTGAACACCTGTGATCTCTGATCCGTCAGACAGTACTACATTAATTCATCAATGGCTGATATAACCACATGGGCAAGTGATTCCTTCTGTAAAGCACTACAGTATGGGGTTACATTCAAAAATGCCACTTAAAAGCTTACTGCCCAAAAAAGAAGCCTCATATGTCCACATGTAACGGGATCTGAGGCATCTGGGTTGGACAATCACACAGTAGAAACATGTTTTGCGGTGACACAAATCAGTATTCCAGTTCTCTTTTGGAAGAAATGGATGCTATGTGCTCCAGATAAAAGACCAAAAAGACCATTGAGACTGTTATCAATGAAAAATCCAAAAGTCAGGGTGTGACATGGTATGCGGTCGTGTCAATGTCTTTGGCTAAGTGATACTTCTGTGATAGCAGCCTTAAAAGCACAGAAAAGTACTTTGAGATTTTAGAGTAACATATGCTGCCTTCAACTTTTCGAGGGACCTCCGTACATTTTTAAAAAATACTGTAAAACCACATTCTACACATATTACAAAGGCATGACAGTAGCAGAAGAGGGATCCACTACAGAACGGACCTGCATGCAGTCCTGACCCGTCACCAATAGAGAAAGTGTGGAAAATTTTGAAATGAAAAACTCAAAGACGACAACGACCACAAGGTGTGACACACCTTAAGATGTGCTTACAGGGAAAATGAGACAAAATAACACCTGAAACACTGCATCCAGAAAGTATTAACAGCGCATCACTTTTTTCCACATTTTGTTATGTTATATAACCGTATTCCAAAATGAATGAAATTCTTTTTTTCCCCTCAACATTCTACACACAATACCCCATAACGACAATGTGGAAAAAGCGTTCTTCAGATTTTTGCAAATTGATTAAAAATACAAAATTAAGAAATCACGTGTACATAAGTATTCACAGCCTTTGCCATGAAGCTCAAAATTGAGCACTGATCATCCTTGAGATATTTCTGCAGGTTAATTAAATATTTCTGGGGTAAATTCAGTTGATTGGACATGATTTGGAAAGACACACCTGTCTACATATAAGGTCCCACAGTTGACAGTGCATGTCAGAGCACAAACCAAGCATGAAGTCAAAGGAATTGTCTGTAGACCAACAAGACAGGATTGTCTTGAGAAGCAAATCTGACGAAGAGTACAGAAACATTTCTGCTGCTTTGAAGGTCCCAATGAGCACTGTGGCCTCACATCATCCATAAATGGAAGAAATTTGGATCCACCAGGACTCTTCCTAGAGCTGGCCGCCCGTCTAAACTGAGCAATCGGGGGCAAATCAGGGAGGTGACCAAGAACCCGATGGTCACTCTGTCAGAGCTCTAGCATTCCTCTATGGAGAGAGGAGAACCTTCCAGAAGGATAACAGCAATCCACCAATCTGGCCTGTATTGTAGCATGACCAGACGGAAGCCACTCCTTAGTAAAAGGTACATGGCAGCCCACCTGGAGTTTGCCAAAAGGCACCTGAAGGATTCTCAGACCATGAGAGTCATGGCGTCATGTTTGGAGGAAACCAGGCACCATCCCTACAGTAAAGCATGGTGGTGGCAGCATCATGCTGTGGTGATGTTTTTCAGCAGCAGGAACTGGGAGACTAGTCAGGATTGAGGGAAAGATGAATACAGCAATGTACAGAGACATCCTGGATGAAATCCTGCTCCAGAGCGCTCTTGACCTCATACTGAGGCGACGGTTCATCTTTCAGCAGGACGATGACCCTAAACACACAGCCAAGATATCAAAGGAGTGGCTTCAGGTCAACTCTATGAATGTCCTTGAGTGGCCCAGCCAGAGCCCAGACCTGAATCTGATTGAACATCTCTGGGGAGATCTGAAAATGGCTGTGCACTGACGCTCCCCATCCAACCTGATGGAGCTTGAGAGGTGCTGCAAAGAGGAATGGACAAACTGCTCAAAGATAGGTGCACCAAGCTTGTGGCATCAAATTCACGAAGACTTGAGCCTGTAATTGCTGCCAAAGGTGCATCAACAAAGTATTGAGCAAAGGGTGTAAATGTGATTTCTTAGTTTTTTTATTTTTAATAAATTAATTGACTCCATTCTGAAATAAGGCTGTAACATAACAAAATGTGGAAACAGTGAAGTGCTGTGAATACTTTTCGGATGCAGTGTAACAGCTTGGTATCCTCAATACCAAAAGTTTTAAGTGTTGTGAGAAGGAATGGCAACATTACAAAATGGCAAATGCTTTAGCATTCCAGCTTTTTTTTGGGGGGGGGGGGGGGGGTGCAGGCCTTAAATGCAGGAATGGATGTGTATAAGGTTCACAGTATATGTAAGAATCAGTTTGTTGTTTTGGGGTTTTTTGGCGAGGTGGGGGCACATTTTTCATACAGTTCCCACTTTTTCTGACTGGGTTGTACAAAGAAGTCCAGTTGGTCAAAAATGGAGAAAAAAGTATCTCACTCCCACTGTTACTTTGCAGCTTTGACATAATTTCTAATTCATTATATACTATTTGGCCGTTTTCACGTGTTTTTCTACTGTGCCATTTCCTGCTGAGCACATTCACCCTTTCTTTCACCTGACAAATTTTCCAGGCGTCAAGTTGATTAAACTTTTTATTTCCATACCAATTAAAAACTGATTTCTGAACAGGAACTAGAGGCAAGATGAATGAGCTCGATGTGAAGTCTCCTTCCTTCCTCCTGTTTCGCTGGACTTTTTGTCCTCCGCCAGCTGTTTTAACGCTGTGCTGCCTCCACATTACAGCAGCGGCTAAAGGCCAGAACTAATAAGTACCTCAGTAACGGACATGTGCAGTGACAGCACAATAGCAGAGAGCAGACACGCTGACCTTTACTCATTACGACTAGAGAGGAAAAGCAGTGAAGAACAAAAGCAAGTGAAACAAAGGGAACAGTGGAAGCAGAGGATACAGTGCTGGGGAAAGGACCTTTTTTCCCTTTTCTCACTGTCTTAAATATTGACACAAAAATTTATTTTAAACAGTACAAAAGGTCAAAGCTCATTCACGTGTGGCACACACTCATTCTCACGGGGAAATGCGTTTTAATTTGCTGCCTTGCATCAGCTAAAGCCTGTGTATTCTGTTTGACTTCAGCTGCCTGTATGCGTTAATTGTTGTCTTTTCCCATTTTTTTTTACTGTGAAACACCACACCAAGTGTTAAAACAGTCATCTTTAACAGCTTATAAATGGGACATGTTAATTAGGTGAGCCGTCATTCTTGCACTGTTGTAATGAGACATTAAAACATATTTTTAGAAAAGCTTTCCCCCCACAAGAGGAGGAAATCATTTTTCTAAAAGCTCCTTTTTAAAGGCTCAAGCGGTGTTGTTATGCACAGCCAGGTAGTTGGGGGTGCCAGGGGCCAGATAGGGGTCTCCAGGCATATGTCTGGGGGTCTCTAGGTATGGATCTTTCTATTTGTGCAACAGATGGGGTGTTACTTGGTGGATCTGCTGCCCAGTGGTCCTGGTTTGAAGGGGGTGTTTTTTGGCTCACCATCCAGATGTCTGGGTGGTCCTGATGGCATCTGTGCATGCCTGGCACTGAGCACTGGTTGACACCCTCCTGTTTGCTCTAGTGCTGCAGCTTCAGCCTGAGGGAGTGTGGTGGCCCTTGGGGGTGTTACCTGGTCTTACCATGTTGGGCAGTTTCAGATGGGGCATTGGTCTGGCCTCTCTGTAAGGTTTGGGGTACTGTCTGTTAGTCAAGGTTGGGAGTGTATGCCCAATATGCCACACTATATGAGTGCAGCATATTGCACCCTGCTCCTACATACAGGGTGGTTGGATGCACCTCTTAGTGGTACCAGTGGTAAATGGATTACAATCATGCCTCATATTCAGCCATTAACGCATACATTGATGTCAGAGTGCTGCCACGGGGCCCTATCTGCATTTTTGGGACATTCACATGTCATCATATGTATCACACACAGGAAGCGTGGTCAGTGCTTATGTAGGAGTATTTGGAGTGTGTGGAGAGGATGCTGGTGCTGACTGTTCACCGCTTCTCTACAAATCCGTCCAACCCATTAACTTATTTCACTGTAGTTTCCGGGTGTACTGCAGTGGGATAGTCCCTGGAGATTTTCTACTCACTGTATGATCTCCAGACGCTGTGTCCACACAGGGGCTAGGAAGCCTGATGGCCCTTGATCTGGGCAAACGGAGCTAACGCTGCTGCTAGCTGCTATTCCAGTGGCTCTGCGATGTCCACTCATCCTCCAGACACTGTGCCTCCTCCACATTTAAGTGGATGTGTACACATGGTCTGCCATCCCTGTGGAAGCTGTGGCTCATCCTCCTGGAAGGTCTAGCCATCATCGATGGCCACTCACCGGGTACATGGCTAACAACAATTAGCACCTGTACTACTTCTCTCATCATGCCGACCGACACCCTGATGCAGGCTTGGTGGCTATATGACGGTGAATCACCACTTACCACCAAAACTAGTTATACTGCGCAGACCTCGCTATATCCACAGGGGATCGGGCCGCCGGTTTACATTACTGAAACACAGTGGTAAGGGCTCCATCTCTTCCCTCTGGTCTGCAGCATGTCCCATCGCACGATAGCTGTGTCATTATCTGCGACATCATCAGAGCACTGCCACACTGGGTACTGATATTGCAGAGAAACGCCGGAATGTCAGAAAACCCGGAGTGGACAACAGTGTTCTTCGCTCAATAAACAAGCTGGACTCTCAAAAACTCATCACATTTGAACAACTAAATGTTCAATCAGTGTCTAACAAAGCTGGACTCATCCACGACCATATTTTGGAAAAGGGCATAGATATTATATGCCTCAGTGAGACATGGCAACACCCTGAGGTCTACTCTCCCCTCAATGAGACCTGCCCCCCTGGGTATTCGTACCTAGAAAAGGTCCCCACAACTGGCTGTGGCGGGGGCCTTGCTGTTTTACCTCGCAGCAACATCGATCTATCCCCTCTACCTGTCTCCTCTGCTTGCTCATTCAAAAGCCTGGTTTTCAACTGCAAACATCCATTCTCTCCCACAACTGCCCTCATCTATCGCCGCCCCCTAAACCACAGCCATCTTTAATTTCGGACATCCATTTCTCATTTCGCTCTCCATATCCTATACAAACTGCTGGACTGTCTCAATCTACAACAACTCGTTAATGGCCCTACACATAGCAAGGGTCACACACTGGATGTGGTAATCACAGACTCAATCCCAATCACAGATCTCCAGGTCGATGATATTGGTGCCTCTGACCATCAGGCAATTGGCATCAAAGTCCCCATATCCTCCCATTTCACCAAACAAAAAAGGCAAATAACATTTAGGAACATCAAGAACATTGACGACTCCTTTCTCGAACAGGACCTTCAACTTCTCTCTGCTCCCCCTGAATCATCAGTCGCAGACCTTGTGGATTGTTACAAGAACAGCCTTAGCTCCATCCTGGACTCTCATGCTCCACTAAAAATCCAGACTGTCACCTTAGCCCACTCAGCTCTCTGGTTCACGAACCAACTCCAGGCAATGAAAAGGTCTGGTCATGTCCTGGAGCGGGCCTATAAAACATCTAGCCTGACGGTGCATAAAATCGGCCTACCGGGAACATCAAAGATCTTATGTGAAAGCTCTTTCCACTGCAAAAACAATCTTGTACTTGTTTCTTAGATCCCCTTCCTTCCCCGCTGCTCAAAATTCACATCAAATCCATTAGTCCCATCATTACCAAAATCATTAACCTCTCTCTTGAAACTGGAACATCCCAACCTCCCTCAAAACAGCTCTCATCAAACCAAACTCATCAAACGAGTTGTTTACCTTCAACTTCACAATCATCTCAAATTAAATAGTTTGTACGAAAAAAATCCAATCTGGTTTTCGCCCCTCCCACAGCACAGAAACAGCTCTGATCAGAGTCACCAGCGACCCGCTGATGGCCTCTGACTCCGGTTCCACATCCCTCTGATTCTTCTCGACCTCTCTGCTGCGTTTGACACCATTGACCACCACGTCATCCCGCACCAACTCCAGCACCACATTGGCCTCTCCGACACTGCCCTTCACTGGTTCCACTCCCACCTCACTGACAAGACCGAGTGTGTGGTCCAGGGGGATGCTAAATCCCGCCCCCACATTGTCACCTGTGGGATCCCCCAGGGCTTCGTACTCGGTCCCACCCTCTTCACCATCTACATGCTTCCTCTCGGGTGTGTCGTCAGCAGGCATAGAATTAACTTCTATTGCTATGCTGACGACACACAGCTTTATCTCAAGGTTACCCCCTCTGCTCCCACCTCTGCCACTGTCACTCGCCTCAGTTCCTGCCTGGAGGAGATGGGGGTATGGATGAATCAGAACTTCCTGCAGCTGAATGGCTCAAAAACCATTCAAGCCATTCAAACCGGTACTTCTCACCAAGTTCACTCCTCTCCATCTCTCTCTTTGGCCACAGCATTCCCCTTTCTCCCTCTGTTACAAACCTTGGGGTCAAATGTGACCTCCACTTTTCTTTTGACAACCATGTCACCCACATCTGCAAAACTTCCTTCTTTCACCTCCATAATATTTCCAAACTCTGTTATTCCCTTTCCCTCCCAGCTGCAGAGAAGCTCGTCCATGCCTTCGTCTCCTCCAGGTTGGACTATTGCACTATGCACTCCTCATCGGGATCCCTGGCAGTAGCATCCAAAAGCTTCAGTATGTTCAGAACAGCACTGCCAGGGTTCTAATGAGGGTGCAGAAACACAAGCACATCACCCCCATTCTCCACACCCTCCACTGGCTCCCCGTTCACCTCCGTATTGAGTATAACGTCCTTCTGCACAGCCACCATTGCCTCTACAGTGATGCCCCCACCTACCTCACAGATCTGCTCACTCTACACACCTCAAGCAGAACTCAGTCAGGCCAACAGCACCGTCTGCTTCTGCTCAGGACACAGCTCAAGACCATGGGGGACCGAGCCTTCGAGCCTGCTGCTCCCTGTCTGTGGAACGCTCTACCAGACCACCTCAGGGCCCCACAGATGGTCGACGCTTTTAAGAAAGGACTAAAAATATATCTTTTTAGGGAAGCTTACAGCTAACGTTTTAACTGATGTGTATATTTTTATGTGTTTTATTGTTTTGTTTTTTCACTCTGTAGCACTTTGAGATTTGGAATCAGATGTAAAGTGCAGTATAAATAAAATTTATTATTATTATTATCATCACACACCGCACATGGATTTATAGTTCTCACATACGTGCATGATCACATCCCTCACTCATACTTATCTCGTGTCAAACTCTGCATTCTTCTATGACTGTTATCATCAGGATGACCTCCTAAAGTGAGCACCTTTTCCTGTTTGTTGCTAGTTCTGTTGGCGTTCTTGTTGCTGTTGTGGTTGCAGTGTCTGCTACGCTGTTGCCACCGTCTGTCATTTGTTTTTTTCTTACATCCTGAAATTATAAAAATAGCAGCAATTTTGTGTTGGAATATTAAATATAACGCAATGCTAAAATACCCTCGGCCATATCAGCATGTACCATTTAACAGCGTGCATGTGTACATACATGAGCTTTTGAAAAGACTGGACATTACCTGTGACTGCGTGTGATGCGCATGCACACTGACATCCTCGAGATGTCTTGTAAATCGCCCCATAGGTGTTATCAGTAGGGATGCACGATACCACTTTTTCCAGACTGAGTACATGTACGAGTACATACATTTTGGTACTCGTCGATAACGAGTACCGATACGAATACTTAATGATACCATTACAGTTTTATGATGACTTTGAAAACATGTTTTATTCATCAGTTGTTCCTTACTTTTTGACTGTAACTGCGACCAATATCATTAGGTTTGTTTTTATTAGAAACAAAATATGCAACACCAGGAACTGAACTGAAACTGTCCTTCACTAACTTTATGTCTGTGAGGACTAAAAGCCTTTTTTGAAAATGTGAGGGCAGATTCTTTTTGATGAAAAGAAGCTTCTCTGCATTATCAGTTGTGAGCCTGGTTCTGTTTTCATCTGCAATGAAGTGGCACTGAGCTAAACAGCCTTTCACTCGCCACACTATTTAACTTTTAATTAAATACATACACAAATCCAACCTGTAAATGTTTTTTTTCCCCAAAGGTGTAATACTGAAGAAGCACAGCGTGCACGCACACACACAGTCACGTGCACACAGAGGCAAAACGTAGTCATTTTAACATGATTTTCTTTTTCCTTTGTGGATCATAGGATAATTTCCTCACGTTCAGATAGAATAGCCCGTTGCCTGTGGTAAATGAGCCGTTGATGAATGAGGCAAGCAGTGTCTGAAAAGCAGTGTCTCAAAATGAAAAGCGCTTCTAGCGCAAAGTGCAGCTCGTGGAGGCGAGCGGATGGTCCTAATGTAGCGCCACAGAGATTCCGTAAATGGATTACACCTGTAGCAGACCGAGCTGGTCTGCCATCAGCCTGAACACCCACACCAAGGGCTGAAACTCACCGACCTGATGGACGGCCTCCGCTGCTGAAACCCTGATCTGAATTCTGACGGAGAAACTGCGGCGCAAAGTGCCATAGTCACGCAGGAACTTATTTTTCAGCCACACGAGGATTTAAAGTATTTTCAGATGTTGTGTTCCAAACTTAGGAGGCTTTATGTGGATTATTCTTCAGGATCATATGATGATGAATTCCACGAACAGGCAAGACCTTTTATTTACGAGGTCTATTTTTTCAAAAACCATATGGATTTGAATCACATGTGATTGCGTCAGACAAGTTTGAACCCTCGTGCGCATGCGTGAGTTTTTCCACACCTGTCGGTTGCATCATTCGCCTGTGAGCAGGCTTTGAGTGAGGAGTGGTCCAGCCCCCTCGGCGGATTTTCATTGTCAGGAAATGGCACAATGATTTGGGCTTTTTTTCCATCAGAATTTTTTCAAAAACTGTTAGAGACTGGCAGCTGGAAACCATTAGAAAAATTTATCTGGCTTTCGGTGAAAATTTTATGGGCTTCACAGAGAATAAGGACTGTTACTACAGCTTTAAGGATGGCTTTAAGGACGCTCGGCGCCGCGCTCCGTGCCGCCATGGAGAGCCACAAACCACCGGATCATTTCTAAACGGATGGCTCTGTGGATCCGAGACCATCGTGTGCACTTTCTCTGGTTATCACAAGAGCTGGACATCAGCCATTTTCCGGCAGATTTCACTTTTAACAAGAGATTTTGTCATGGAAAGCCGAGCGGAGGCTTCGTGCGTCACGACCGATTTGCTGATGGAGCGAGACAAAGGAACACCTCCATTTTGGTCTTACAGGATGGCTTTGAGATGGCATTCAGACAGCTGTCAGTGGTTTTTCCATCGAGTGATTATCCGAGAAATTGTGGATGTGCCTGGACAGGCCAGAACATGTCCCGTGAGGCTTCATCACGGTGTTGCTTTGTGCCATGCGGCACCGCCGCGATGCGCAGAATTCCTCCGCACGTCTGTCTCAATGTTCCAAAAAAGTGCTGATGTCAACGTCTTTTCACAATTCCTGTGCTAGTCAGACGACGTCCCGGATAAAACACAGCGTCCAGTTTGGAAATGAACAGCACATTCTACTGTTACAGGAGTTTTTGTCATGGAAAGAGGAGAGGAGGCTTCACGCGTCGCGACGGTGCCGCATGGCGCAAAGCAACGCTGTGATGAAGCCTCACGGGACATGTCCTGGCATGTCCAGGCACATCCACAATTTCTCGTATAATCACTCGATGGAAAAACTACCGACAGCTGTCTGAATGCCATCTCAAAGCCGTCCTGTGAGACCAAAACGGAGGTGGTTTTGTCTCACTCCAGTAGCGAATCCATCGTGACGCGCGAAGCCTCCGCTCGGCTTTCCATGACAAAATCTCTTGTTAAAAGTGAAATCTGCCAGAAAATGGTTGATGTCCAGCTCTTGTGATAACCAGAGAAAGTGCACACGACGGTCTCGGATCCACAGAGCCATCCGTTGAGAAATGATCCGGTGGTTTGTGGCTCTCGATGGCGGCACAGAGCGCAGCGCACCGAGCGTCCTTAAAGCCGTCCTTAAAGCTGTAGTAACAGTCCTTATTCTCTGTGAAGCAGGCAAATGACGCAACCGACAGGCGTGGAAAAACTCAAGAATGTGCACGAGGGTTCAAGCTTGTCTGACGCAATCACACGTGATTCAAATCCATATAGTTTTTGAAAAATAAAAAGGTCGGTTTCTTTTCTAATAGACCTCGTACTGTGTGTGTGTGAATTTTCTCCGCATGAGGACTGCGGCTTTCAGCCAATCAGTGAAAAACGTATGAAAAAGGTAGCAACTTATAGTCTAGAAATTTTGGAGCGTGTGGGTGAACATCCCACATTTTGAGAGGTTGACATCACGCTGCTGTAAAGTGGTATCAGGTCACGGAGTATAGGAGACATTTTATGATTACAAGTATGAGTAAATGAATACAGGATCGGGCTGATACTCGATACTGGTATCGGCATCGGTGTATCCCTAGATATCAGGTAAAAAAACAGCATTCTCAGTTTTAGAAGTGTTTATTTCTTGCTAGGTTTTACATAGTATATGAGAAACATCATATTTACACTGAACCGTTGCAGTTTGGGACAGGATTCCACCATGTTGGATTAGCAGATAGACAGACCAGCCAGTGACATCACAGTGTCTCTCTATGCTAATTGGCTGTCACCCCTCCTACACACACACCCCCAAATAGCAGATTTGCATGATTCAAAGCATAAAAATAGGAAATAGAATGTGACCTTTTGACCTCTTAAAATAGGTTAAGGTTAGCCATCTTTGAACTTGTCCAAGGTCTGTGTCCCAAGAATGTCCCCTGTGAATTTGAAGACTCTGGCAGTAATAGGACTGGACCTATGCTGAGCACAGACAGACAGATGTACGCAAAGCCTTCGCAATACCCGATGTTCATATTTTGATGGCCTCAGGTAAAAATTATATATATTTTTTGGGGTTTGGGCCCTTGGGCAAGGTCCTTAATCCCCTAGTTGCTCGCGCTGTGTAGTGAATACCTTGTATGGCAGCACCCTCACATCGGGGTGAATATGAGGCATTATTTGTGAAGCGCTTTGAGCATCTGATGCAGATGGAAAAGTGTTATATAAATGTAGTCCATTTACCATTTATGACCAAACAGCAAGTCACTTTCTTCTACATCTGGAGATGAGTGTTTTTCATCTGAGAGCGATGATTTTCAGACAAGGGATGATGAAACAGCAACAAAAAGTTTCTCGCTGAGTGTGAATAGAAGATAAAAGACGAAAAGTCCTCTGCTTTTCCAGAACTACAAAATAAAGTGGAAGACTTGAAATAAAACCAATAAGATATATGAAAGTCTGCATTAAAAAAAAAACCCTTCCACTCAGTCCACCATATTAATCACAAATGACGTATATGATCACCATGATGGTCGTTTGTCATGTGCGTCTGTCAGTTTTCAGTGGAGAAAATCATCTTGATTTCTCTCCCACATGGTCCATAATGACCAAATCAGGCTCCACATTCAGGAAAATATAATTGAGGTTAAAGACGGGTCAGCAGATTTGCATCGCTGCGCCAGTGGACATTTAAATTTGGACCAATCAGGAATCGCTAAAACCCCTATAACTGACACTCTGAGATCAACATACTGAATACCTTGAGGGAGCGTGTGGCAGAAGGTGAGCAGTTCATAGAAAATGTCAATGAGTGGCACTCTTTCAGTCAATAAAATCCGCCTTAGCATCCTTGAGTGAAACATGCTCCAGCGAGGAGCTGAACATATGCCAAAAGCATGTGTGCAACGAGTTACGAAACAGTAAACTGTGTGAACTGTGCTTGGCCCATAGAATACGTCTTTCTAAAGAACTACAGTTTGTACTTGCAATTTTATTATTATTATTATTTTGTAAAATTCACCATTACAGGTACGTCTCAATAAAATAGAATATCATTGAAAAGTTCATTTATTTCAGTAATTCAATTAAAAGTGAAGCTCCTAGATTCATTACACACAGAGTGATATATTTCAAGTGTCTATTTCTTTAATTTGTGATGATTATGGCTTACAGATAATGAAAACCCAAAATTCAGTATCATATAAAAAAATGTAATATTAGGTAAGATCAATTTTTAAAAAAAGGATTTTTAATACAGAAATGTTGGCCTACAAACACATATGTTCATGCACTCAATACTTGGTCGAGGATCCTTTTACATGAATTACTGCATCAGTGCGGCGTGGCATGGAGGCGATCAGCGTGTGGCACAGCGCTCCGTGAACAGGCAGCTTCTTTAGCAATGACCTCAATATTTTTTCACAATATTCTAATTTTCTGAGAAAGTGAATTTTAGGTTTTCTTTATCTGTGAGCCATAATAATCAAAATTAAAAGAAATAAACACTTCAAATCTATCACTGTGCAATGACTCTATATATGAGTTTCACTTTTTGAATTGAATTACTTAAATAAAATAACTTTTCAATGATATTCTAACAGTAAATTAGTATTAGTAAGTAAATTAAAAAAGTAAGTTAAAATAATTCCCTTATTTGGGAGGCCACCATGAGACAAAGTCACCCAGAGTGCTTGCCTATTCCGCGTATGTGACAAGCTGGCTCTAGTACACATGCTGCACTCCAAGAAGATTACTTTTACATAAAATATGATTGATTGCCTTCTTTGCAAATCTGTTTTTGTGGTAAACAGCAAAAGGTCACCTGTGTGAAGTCACTGTATTCCACCACTGCAACCATAACAAACACAATAATACGAGTGGAAAAGTTTCATCCATAAATCTGTGAATACAGAGCTAGAGACTTTTTCCTTTGAGTGTGTGTGTGTGTGTGTGTGTGTGTGTGTGTGTGTGTGTGTGTGTGTGTGTGTGTGTGTGTGTGTGTGTGTGTGTGTGTGTGTGTGTGTGTGTGTGTGTGTGTGTGTGAGCTGCAGAACAGCTTTGCACTACAGAGCTACAGAATGGTCTTGTGTTAAAGTGCAATATTTATGTGCAATCATCAAGAAAGAGCAGATCAACTGCAGATGTCCAGGTATGCAACCAGAGTCAGCCACATCACCAACATGAGCTAAAAACGTTTATTTTTTTCAATAACTGCACAAACAGCAAGATTTTTACAATTGCTTTCTGAAGAGATCTGCTTTCAGAAAAGAGACATCGGCATTAGCCCTCATGTTCTTTTCTAACACTCAGGGTTAAAAGTCATCCATTACTCAGCCAAATGGGTCCTGGACGCCACGTTAACGGCTGAACCGTCTCTCTTGGAGACAACGCTCACATCTGGACCATCCCTCCTGGAGACCACGCTCACATCTGGACCATCCCTCCTGGAGATCACGTTCACAGCTGAACCATGTCTCATGGAGACCACGTTCACAGCTGAACCATGTCTCATGGAGACCATGTTCATAGCTGAACCGTCCCTCCTGGAGACCACGCTCATATCTGGACCATCCCTCCTGGAGATCACGTTCACAGCTGAACCATGTCTCATGGAGACCACGTTCACAGCTGAACCATGTCTCATGGAGACCATGTTCATAGCTGAACCGTCCCTCCTGGAGACCACGCTCATATCTAGGCCATCTCTGCTGGAGACCATGCTCACATCTGGACCATCCCTCCTGGAGATCACGTTCACAGCTGAACCATCTCTCATGGAGACCACCACGTTCATAGCTGAACCGTCCCTCCTGGAGACCACGCTCATATCTAGGCCATCTCTCCTGGAGATCACGTTCACAGCTGAACCATTTCTTATGGAGACCACGTTCATAGCTGAACCGTCCCTCCTGGAGACCACGCTCATATCTAGGCCATCTCTCCTGGAGACCACGTTCACAGCTGAACCATCGCTCTTGAGATTAACCCAGAATTCAGATCAGTCATCATCTCTCTCAAAAGATAGTAAAGCACTCTGGCATACAGCATTACTTCCACCTGCACGCTTTAATTGTAAACTGTGTTGTGCTACTGTCAGCAGGGAAATACAGGGCAACACCACTTTTGTCTGCGTAATTGTGTGACTATAAGGAGAACTGTTTGGGCCACATAAACACAAGCTTTCATTAGCAGGAGCGTGCTGCTGTTGAAAGAAAGGGGAAAATACAAAGGGGGATAGAAATCACAAAGACACATTATTATAGGAGGAAAAAGAAGGACTGGGACACCTAAAGAGGTACAAAACGCACGCTGAAACACGGAGAGCAAGACGGTGCTCGAAGATTTGTAAATGTGTCTGTGTGGGTTTGGGAGGATTTGAAAAGAGCTTAAGAAGATTTACACTTTAAGAAGTCGAGAGTCATATAGTTGAAGTGGATTTTATGTGAAGCTTTTGGTGTTTTCTGACATCTGAAGAGATTGGGTAACGTGTTTGTAGAAAAATGTTCTGTAAAGGGGCTGTAAACAAGCAGCCACATTAACATCTTTAAACATGAACATCCACAAATGGAAAGCAGCTTTATGGATGCAGATCATTAGAGTGAGTGTGTGCGTGTGTGTCGTGTGTTTTTAACGTGATGTTCACACGAAAGACACTGAATAAACATCATCCATCCAAAACGTCATCCAAATAACATAAAGATTCCAGTAAATCATTGTGAAAATTTCTGTACAAATAAACCTTAAGTGTGGTTTTGCATCAATAATTTAATAAATATTCTGAAATTCTACATTGTTCATAAAATGTTTGTCTAGCACATGGATTCCAAAAGTATGGGCTCCGCCCCTCTTGGGCTCGAATGGTACTGCAGGTGTCAATTGAAAGAACATTAAAAATAAAAAAAAATTAAAATGTCTTTGATTTTCAATTTTGCAACAAAGCTTAAAATTACCCAGAAATAATTGTGATCATTTTAAAAATGTAATCAAAATAAAAACAAACAAACACAAAGCCATGAGAGCAAGACTACATCTTATTTATCTGACCTACTTTAACATACTGTCTGTGGAAATATTTCAACTTAGTCTCATGTGTTGATGAAATTTGTGATTAAAGGTTTGAGGTGCCGCAGACATTTATCAGATTTCAAAGTGGCGTGCAGTATTCTTGGGAATGGTTGTTCATTCATTCATTTTCTGCCACTTATCCTGATCCGAGTCGTAGTGGCAGTAAACCAAGCAGATCATTCCACACTCCAACACTTCCTGGGGGATCCAGAGGCATTTTCAAACATGTTGGGAGATATAATCCCTCCAGCGTGCCCTCCCAGTTGTATTTGGCTGGAAGACAACCACTTGGCATCCTCACCAGATGCCTGAACCACCTCAACTGGCTCCTTTTAATGTGAAGATACAGTGACTGTATTCCAAGTGTCTCCCAGATATTTGAGCTTCTCACACTGTCCCAGATTGTAAGCCCAGATACCTGATGGGAGGAAAGTCTTTTCCACTGCTTGTATCCACGATGTCACTCTTTTGGAAAGCATCTTGTCACACTGCCTCACGTTGTGGTTTGCAAGCTGCACAGCTAGGGGCAGGTGAGCACTGCAACAAGTGATTAAAGCAGCCCGAAATATCATCGGCTGCCCCCTGCCCTCCCTGGAAGACACTGCCACCTCCCGTGGCCTCAGTAGACTTCAGAAAATCTGCTCAGCCAAATCGCATCAGGGCCAGGGTCTCTTCTGCTTCCTATCCTCAAAGTTCATGATGACAGGCGAGGACAGGCACGTAAATCAACTGGTCAAGCATATGTGGTTCAATAACAAATTATTTAAATAGCCAAAACACTTCACAGGTTACTGGTAATGACCAATCAGATGCTCTACTTACTTGGTCATAACATTATGAGATGTGTCATCTAGTGAAGATGGGGACACGATATACTGCAAAGATATTAAACTGCCTAAAAACTTGTACCCAAAAAAGAAGGCAGCAGCAGCACATCAAAGAAACAATGAAGTCAACAGTGGCCCAATTTCTAATGTTAATGTTAACTCAGAAGTGGAAAGAACTTAACAAGTGATATTAAAAACAATTATTCAAACCATAATTAGTTAATGAGAATGACAAAGCACCACCGTCAGCTCTACTGGTGGCAAATCCTTGTTGCATCATTTTAGAGCTTTAAGTTCCTGACTTAAGAGACTGAAACTTTGGATTTTACCTTTGGATGGGTCTGGTGTAGTCGGCTTTGTCCACAGCAGGTTCTGCAATTATGTGTTTGCTGGGCTAGGCTATAAATCTTTGTTGTGACATCATTTGTGACAAAAATCCTCTGGGTAGGATTTTTCTGCCCTGTTTTCTAGCCCTTTTGTTGTTGGTCTGGTGCTGGGACTGAGTGAAAAGCATTATGATAAGATCACGATAAGCAGGATTACTAGCATTGGATATACACTTAGAGGAGAAGCTGATTCAGTCATCAGACACTGATGTGTAGAACTGGCAGCTGTGGCAGCAATGTGAGATACGTGATACACCAGAAGGACTACTCACACAGACATGAAGGTCTCAAGATTGAAGAAACATGACAGGGAAATATTTGCTAAAGTGTTTTGAAATGAGGCTTCTTATTTTTTTGAAGCTGCACTGAAAGTAGCCACTGATTTTCTGTTCATTCAACATAAAACCTGAATAAGGACCTTCCAACAAAATCAGTGTTTCACTGAGGGGCCAGAGACAGCCTCCAGCCGGACCTGCAGCCAGGAGAATAACTCTGCTGGGAGCTCTGCAAGGAAACTAGATCACTGCAGAGACAATGCAAGTACAAAAGTGTAGTGCTGCGACATGAGAGACTGCTGAGGAAAACTCAAAGTTAATCTGTATACACCCACGAACAGCCTCCAGGGTCTGAGGATATGTGGCTGAAAGTAGGTCATTGTTTAATATCTTACAATCACAAAATGTCCAATTTGGAGTGCCATGTTTTCAGAAAAAATAGAACTGCACCCTGAAAAGAATGGGTTTAGGAAATTTCAGTCAAATGTGGCAAAAAAGATTAAGAGTTTAAATTTTCGCTAAGGTGACCACAAATATTTTTCCGTTCCTTTTGCATATACAGTATATCGGTACTGAGGCCCGTTGGTGCCAGTGCTTAAGCAGCTACCACACTGTGACAGATTGAGGAAAGGTATGAGTAACAGAAAAGAAAACTTTGTATCAGTTTATGCCCATTTTTTTGTCCTGTACAAATCCGGTTAGTCGATTGGAAAATTTTGTGCATGATCAAAACTTTGAGCAGACATCAGTTGGAGAGCTTTCCCAGGGGTTGCATGTTTGTTTACAATTTTGTAATGTACTCATTCGCTGGCTTGACAGTGGGCGTCTGGTAGATGTTAATTTTATCGATGTATATTTTCACCTTGTGTCCATGTCCAAAAGTACAACACATGTAGTAGTTCATTCATTCCATCAGAGCCCCAAATCCACTGGAGAACGGTGGATTAGGTGATTTTTGCCAAAAAGCAAATTATTGACATCCGTTCTAATTGGTTTACTCAATCGGTCACTGTGTGACTACACTTTTACTTCCAGATTCCACAGCGTGAAGTGGATCAGAGTCTATAACTGCCCCTAGACAGGATGCCAGTCTGAAATAGGTGACTTCCCCAGCCAAAGCCAGTACCCATTTACACCTGGATGGAATGAGACAGTACAGATTAAGGGCCTGGTTTACTTAGTTTTCATATAACAAGTGTCAAATTGCATGGGCAATCCAAACTTGTGTGTGTTGGGATAGAGACAGTTTTTCAGGTGATTTACAACCCCAATTCCAATGAAGTTGGGCCGTTGTGTAAAATGTAAATAAAAACAGAATACAATGATTTGAAAATCCTCTTCAACCTATATTCAACTGAATACACCACAAAGACAAGATATTTAATGTTCAAACTGATGAACTTTGTTGTTTTTGTGCAAATATTTGCTCATTTTGAAATGGATGCTTGCAACACGTTTCCAAAAAGTTGGGATGGGGCAACAAAAGACTGGGAAAGTTGATGAATGCTCAAAGAACACCTAATTGGAAACAGGTGAGTGTCATGATTTGGTATAAAAGGAGCATCCCCAAAAGTCACAGCCATTCACAATCAAAGATGGGGTGAGGATCACCACTTTGTGAACAGTTGCGTGAAAAATAGTCCAGCAGTTTAAGAACAATGTTTCTCAATATTCAATTGCAAGGGATTCTATCATCTACAGTCCATAATATAATCAGAAGATTCAGAGAATCTGGAGAACTTTCTACACCTACGTGGCAAGGCTGTAAACCAACATTAAATGCCCGTGACCTTCGATCCCTCAGGCGGCACTGCATTAAAAACCAACATCAATGTGTAAAGGATCTTACCGCGTGGGCTCAGGAACACTTCAGAAAACCGTTGTCAGTTAACACAGTTTGTCGCTACATCGACAAGTGCAAGTTAAAACTCTACCATGCAAAGCGAAAGCCATACATCAACAACATCCAGAAACACCGTCGCCTTCTCTGGGCCCGCGTTCATGTGAAATGGACACACGCAAATTGGAAAAGGGTGCTGTGGTCTGATGAGTCCATATTTCAAATTGTTTTTGGAAATCACAGATGTCGTGTCCTCCGGACAAAAGAGGAAAAAGACCATCCAGATTGTTACCAGCGCAAAGTTATATTCGTGGCCAACTTACACATCGATGATGGCACCATCAATGCTGAAGGTTACATGCAGGCTTTGGAGCAACACATGGTGCCATCCAAGCAACATCTTTTTCAGGGACGTCCCTGCTTATTTCAGCAAGACAATGCCAAGCCACATTCTGCATGTGGCTTCGTAGTAAAAGAGTGCGGGTACTTGACTGGCCTGCCTGCAGTCCAGACCTGTCGCCCATTGAAAATGTGTGGCGCATTATGAGGCAAAAAACACGACCACGGAGACCCCGGACTGTTGAACAACTGAAGTCGTACATCAAGCAAGAATGAGAAAGAATTCCACCTACAAAGCTTCAACAATTAGTGTCCTCAGTTCACAAATGCTTATTGATTGTTGTTAGAAGGAAAGGTGATGTAACACAGTGGTAAACATACCACTGTCCCAGCGTTTTTGAAATGTGTTGTATCCATTTCAAAATGAGCAAATATTTGCACAAAACAATGAAGTTTATCAGTTTGAACATTAAATATCTTGTCTTTGTGGTGTATTCAATTGAATATAGGTTGAAGAGGATTTGCAAATCACTGTATTCTGTTTTTTGACTGGGGAGTTAAGATGACGCCTGTGCCTGGTTTGTCATCTGCTGCTCCTTTGCTCTGTCGATTATTGTTATGGATTACTGTATATTTGGCTTTTACGAGTCTGTCAACTAAAAGCTGTGTCCCAGCTGTTCTTCGTTATGATCATCTTGCACTTTTTCACATGAAAGAACATATGAAAAATGTGTGCATTACCTGGGCACAGCAGGAGAAGGAAAAGAGGCTCACGGGATGGTGTAAAATCCAGGTGGAGGAAGCAGCATGGGCACTTGTCCTGGGTCGCCGTGCCGGGATTTGGTGGTGATCAGCACTGTCTACGACAGATTCCTGTCCATGACCTGGGCTAGGAGTCACTCCACACACCACCAACACCTGCCTCTACACTCCTGTTGCAATCTGATCGGTTCTTTCCAGCTCGACATGCATCATCAGAGGGGCCAAGGCGGACTGCCTTTGGCTGGGTGTGCACAGCAAATGTGCTTCGCTCTTTTTAATGCACGCTCCATTGCTCGCACGCTCCATTTATTCATATATATATAGATATATATATATATCTATATATATATATATATATATATATATATATATGAATAAATATATTGTAATGGTTTTAGGAGCCGCGCTGCATTGAACACAGCAGCAGCTCCAGTGGTGGGCACAGTTCCGATAATCCAATAACCGATAATTATCGAAGATAAAGTTTTCATTATCGGATTATCTTTTCAGATAACTTTGAAAACCATTATCGGACTAAGTATCTTCCGCTAAATTTTTGTACAATAACTTTTAGACTGTTAACGTGGTAAACAAAAGTGAACAGATGTGTAGTTCTACCCTCTGCAAACAGAGGAGAGCTGCTTCTAGAAGAAACTGCTCTATCCTCTGCAGGCAAAGGAGAACTGGTCACCCCATACTGATACGCGGCCAATATCACCCAAGTCATCCAGAGGCATACATTTTTAATTTATGGTTCAAATTTTAACCAAACATATTTCAAACAAGTTATTTAAATTAACGTCACTTCTGAAGTATTATAAAGTGAAAATATCAGAAATATGGTTTAGTTTTAAAGTAATGCGCTAATTTTTAAGGTTTTAGTGTGGGGCATGCTGTGTCCAGGTGCATTATGGGTAGGGTAATCTCAGTACGTTAATTTCAGTACGTTCACAACACAAGAAATGCATTTCAGACACTCTGATCAGGACAACAGCATTAAACTCTAGTGCCTAAAACTCATGTGAATATATTCTCTGGATTTATAGACGTTTTTATTGTGCTTGCTTTTATTAAATTCCACGCATCTTAAACGTAGCAAGTAGCAACACAGATTATCTGGAATTTTGTGTTTGCAAGTTTTCAAGGTCTCTTCTGCCATCTACTGGCCAGTAGTGTTCATGGCAGCATTCAAACTGAAGCTGGGCTGATATTTTCAATCACTGTACACGTCGGACTCGTGTTTCCAGAAGCAAAACGTAAACAGAAGCTTTTTTTTTAAACTTAATTTACAAAAACTCTCGATGGGAGACATCAAATTAAAAAAAAAAAAACAACAAAAAACATTGATAACTGCATTGATACGCTCTGATTGGACTGGAATTTAACCGCTGCACATGGACAACACCATTAACATCGCAAAACTATTTTTATATTGTGCCTAAAACTCTCATGAATATATTCTCTGGGTTTATAGATGTTGTTATTGTGTTTATTTTATGTAAACATGTGAGAATCACAGCCTGTCTCTCCGTTATTTTCAATAGGAGCTGCTGTGAGCTACAATCGCTTCCTTACATTTACTCTGATGGACTACCCAGCAGTGGGGAATAAGTTTCATTACACTAGAAGTCTTTCAGAAAGCACTGTAACTAGGTTTAAGGATATGATTCCTTCTTTATGTTCTCTAATGCCATATACCAACACAGTGCAGAGTAGCTACCTAAACTCGATCTTAAAAGTGATCAATCTATCTATTAGTTGGCTATGTACCACAGGCTTTTAAGGTGGCAGTAATTAAACCATTACTTAAAAAGCCATCACTTGACCCAGCTATCTTAGCTAATTATAGACCTCAGTGCTGCTTTTGATACTGTTGACCATAAAATTTTATTACAGAGATTAGAGCATGCCATAGGTATTAAAGGCACTGCGCTGCAGTGGTTTGAATCATATTTATCTAATAGATTACAATTTGTTCATGTAAATGGGGAATCTTCTTCACAGACTAAGGTTAATTATGGAGTTCCACAAGGTTCTGTGCTAGGACCAATTTTATTCACTTTATACATGCTTCCCTTAGGCAGTATTATTAGACGGCATTGCTTAAATTTTCATTGTTACGCAGATGATACCCAGCTTTATCTATCCATGAAGCCAGAGGACACACACCAATTAGCTAAACTGCAGGATTGTCTTACAGACATAAAGACATGGATGACCTCTAATTTCCCACTTTTAAACTCAGATAAAACTGAAGTTATTGTACTTGGCCCCACAAATCTTAGAAACATGGTGTCTAACCAGATCCTTACTCTGGATGGCATTACCTTGACCTCTAGTAATACTGTGAGAAATCTTGGAGTCATTTTTGATCAGGATATGTCATTCAATGCGCATATTAAACAAATATGTAGGACTGCCTTTTTGCATTTATGCAGTATCTCTAAAATTAGAAAGGTCTTGTCTCAGAGTGATGCTGAAAAACTAATTCATGCATTTATTTCCTCTAGGCTGGACTATTGTAATTCATTATTATCAGGTTGTCCTAAAAGTTCCCTGAAAAGCCTTCAGTTAATTCAAAATGCTGCAGCTAGAGTACTAACGGGGACTAGAAGGAGAGAGCATATCTCACCCATATTGGCCTCTCTTCATTGGCTTCCTGTTAATTCTAGAATAGAATTTAAAATTCTTCTTCTTACTTATAAGGTTTTGAATAATCAGGTCCCATCTTATCTTAGGGACCTCATAGTACCATATCACCCCAATAGAGCGCTTCGCTCTCAGACTGCAGGCTTACTTGTAGTTCCTAGGGTTTGTAAGAGTAGAATGGGAGGCAGAGCCTTCAGCTTTCAGGCTCCTCTCCTGTGGAACCAGCTCCCAATTCAGATCAGGGAGACAGACACCCTCTCTACTTTTAAGATTAGGCTTAAAACTTTCCTTTTTGCTAAAGCTTATAGTTAGGGCTGGATCAGGTGACCCTGAACCATCCCTTAGTTATGGTGCTATAGACTTAGACTGCTGGGGGGTTCCCATGATGCACTGAGTGTTTCTTTCTCCTTTTGCTCTGTATGCACCACTCTGCATTTAATCATTAGTGATTGATCTCTACTCCCCTCCACAGCATGTCTTTTTCCTGGTTCTCTCCCTCAGCCCCAACCAGTCCCAGCAGAAGACTGCCCCTCCCTGAGCCTGGTTCTGCTGGAGGTTTCTTCCTGTTAAAAGGGAGTTTTTCCTTCCCACTGTCGCCAAGTGCTTGCTCACAGGGGGTCGTTTTGACCGTTGGGGTTTTTACATAATTATTGTATGGCCTTGCCTTACAATATAAAGCGCCTTGGGGCAACTGTTTGTTGTGATTTGGCGCTATATAAATAAAATTGATTGATTGATCATGTCGTTCTGGAGGAAAGTGAAGTTTGCTCTTTAATGTCTTGATTATTGTTCTTTACAATGTTTGTCCTCTTTGTTCAAGACTAATATATAATATGTCTGAAATTCGGATTATTTGTTATAATTGTTTTAGCAAGTTTTCAGGGTATCATGCAGCAGTCTCTTATTAACGTGACGAAAAGCATAAAAAATACATTTTGTAGTATAATATTAATTTACAATTGTCATCATGTGGATTCTCTATATGCCGTTTGACTGCTGCGACTCTCTGGCGCGCAAGGGATTATGGGATATGTCAATAGGGCGAATGGCAGTGTTCTATTTATTTTGACACCAGTTAAACTTGGCTTTTTTTTTCTTTTTTTTTTGAAAATGCCTTTTTTTACAAATAAAAATGGCATATTTTACAAAAGCACATTTATCTGTAAACACCAGCACACGACACACCTCACATTAACGTGTTGGTTTACATAGAATGAATCACCCAATCAGTGTGAGCAGAGGCACATTTTACCCAGAATGCCATCTGTCTGTGTTTGTTACAAAACCTCACAATTAGTACATGATTCAACATTAAAATATATATGTTATATCTTAACTTTGCACAAATGACAGAATTTGTTGTGAAAGTGTAGTGACACGGACCCACAACAGGGGGCGCAAATGAACGGTCAATAGATGAGCCAAAAAGTAACAATTTAATGTTGTGAAGGTCCACAACGAATACACAGACAATCTCAGAATATGATAACAGTCAATCCACAAAGGCGACGTGTGGGCAGGCTCGAGGATAGAAGACGTCTGTCCTGAGAAGAGCCGGAACCACACGATTTCCGCCGCCACCAAACCCGGTGAATACTGGAGCCGCCAAGTCCCGAATTCCCAGGTGATCACCGTCCCCGACTGTCGGATCTGGTACTGCTGGCGAAGAACAAAGACAGTCAAGTGTGGGTGTGTGTACACCCCGTAACAACAACGGTGGGAATGCCACCTCCACCTCTAACACACACTCGTGCAGCGTCTGTTTAACCACTTATCTGACAGACGTAGGACGAAACAGTCGCGACCCACGCTGGTCCTCTGGTTGACAGCTGCAACACAATAGCTCCTGAAATCACAGAATACTGGCAGAGAATATTACCTTCATAGAAGTACGATAGCTCGGCGATGAGGTGGAGATGACGTCTGGGTTTTATGGAATGAGATGATGAAGAATGAGTGACAGCTGTCAGGAAATAATGAGTGACAGCTGTCACTCCCGGCTGTGTCCGTGGCGGCAGCGCCCTCTCGTGCCTGAAGCCCGCACTTCAGGCAGGGCGCCCTCTGGTGGTGGGCCAGCAGTACCTCCTCTTCTGGCGGCCCACACAACAGAATTGACAATAATGGAGTTATTCTATCAGTATTCACTTTATTTATACACCAAACCATAACTCAGCACTGCTTTATTTTCCAAGACCTCGGCCTGATGGCAGTGCTGTGATTGGGTAGAGCAGTGATTCTCAACTGGGGTGCCGTGAGCGATCTTCAGGGGTGCCGTGGGTAGGGCTGTCACAATTATTACAATAGTCGTCAATCGCGATTATTTTTCATATTCGCGATTACCGTGAATTATTTATTTTATCCACAAAGCATAAAATGACTCAGAATCTGACGTCATTGTGCTGCAGCCTCGCTCTCATCTTAAGGCGGGACAATAACAAGGAGGCTGACGGCCGATTAAAACAATGCCGTCTTCTTCAAAAGCCGTCTACAATGCGGAGCTGCCGGTGTGTGTCTGTGTCTGTGCCTGTGTGTGTGCGCGCGCGGAGTTAACAGGCTGTAGACTGCGAGGGAGGGGGTGGGTGAGGGAGATTCCTGAATGCAGGCGCGACACGTTCAGTGCGCAGCGAGCGCGGAGCAGAGAGAGGATTTTAACCCGAGTGAACATGTTAACAAAACGAAAACGTGAAGCTGCCTTTACTTCTCTCTGAACTTTCTCTAAAGGTGTGATTCTGCCGTTACCGTCCTGTTCGCACCATGTGCGCGTCGTATGCTGAATTTATGAGATCATGAGATGAAATAAACGGTCAAATATCTTTAAAAACATATTTAAAAAATGAGAATATATGAATGAACTAACCCACAAAAAAAAACAATGTTCAGATGCACAGATCACAAAAAGCAGGTGAGAACTCTGAACTTTAACAGCTGTTATTTTCCAAAGGTATTTATTTGTTCACTCTTAAGCACAAAACGTGACTGATGAGGAGAAACAATTTCAGAAATGCAACAGAAACAACCACAAATCAGAAAAAGTTGGGACTGTATGTATGTTCTTCCAGAGTTGTGTAATTATACTACAATAGTAGAATATAAAGAAGGGAAAAAAAAGAAAAAAAAATAGACAATATATTCGTCAATCGCAATTATTTGTCTGACAATTAATCGTCTCCAGAAATTCCTAATCGTGACAGCCCTACTTGAGATCAGAGCGCAAAATGCTTGAGGATTTTCGAAATGCAGTGTTTTCTGTATCGATTTTCTATTGCGATAATTGGGTTTTGCGCAAAACCAGAGGTAATAGAATTATAATATTATTTTGGTTGGTGGTGTGCCGCAGGATTTTGTAAATATAAAAAGGGTGCCGCGGCTCAAAAAAGGTTGAAAATCACTGGGGTAGAGAGTTGAGTTTTGTGGCTTCTTTCAGTTGCTTCTGTGCTGGAAGCCACGTAGTAAACAGAAGCTTCCAGCAAGGGGCAGGACACTCAAAGACAGAAGTGCTGACTCATTGTTTTTTGGGTCTGTTGTTGCTTTTGATGCTTCCAAAAGTGATCGTGGTGTTAAAACTCAAAATCAGCTTGTTAGTAGTTGTAAGTGTACCGGAGACAATACTGGAACTTATGAGTTATCTGTAACTTCCGATACATTTTTGGGTGGTTTATTGTTTTAACTTTATCGAAGATAACTTTTCAGTTATCTGATTATCTGTTATCGAAGTTAATTTTTTGGTTATCTGTGCCCGCCACTGAGCAGCTCAGCCTAGCAGCATAGCTTAACAGTGCAGATCCATGTAATTTTCAACACTAATATTTGGGAATGTGTGAGTGTCAAAGTAAGTTTATTACTTTCCTGACATAATTTAATCTTAATTAATTTTACTGGCTCGATATCCAGGTCAGAATGGCATTTTAAAACGTATTTTGCAAGTGTTTTTCTGAGTGTGTTCAGTCGCGAATCCCCATTGAAAATGCATTAACATCCGGGAACTTCGTCAATATTTTGCCCAGTGAGGAGGCGTCATGTCGCTGTCCATGAAGGGACGTTAATGCTTAGTGGGCAGCATTGGGAGTGCGGGCTCTCGTACTCATATATGTAACCTCTTTGGGACCATTTCACTCACTAAGGGAGCAGCTCACACAGAGAAATATAGTCCCTATGAGAAAACTAAAGTTTAAAGGTTTTGTTTGTCTAAGAGAATTTTGCTTGCCCTGATGGAACTCTCCAAGGACAAAGATGCCAAAACTTCTGTTGATGCTAAGGGTCTTATGAAAGCCATGTTAGAGTTCCAGTTCATCCTTGCTTTGCACACGTTAAAAGTCATCTTCTCCAACACAATTGCTGTTGGAAGCTACATGTAGGGTCATGAAGTTGATGTCATGGCTGCAAAGGTCACTTGTGAGGCCACCATGAACACCCTAGCACAATGCAGGGATGAGAAGTTTGCTCTTATTTGGGAAAAAGCCCAACAAACTGCTACAAAAATCTGTGACATTGCCCCAGACATTGGAGAAGTTGAAACAACTAAAAGGCAGAAAAAGCCATCAAAGAGGCCCTGACAGGAGAGACTGTTGAAGAGCCCATCTCCATCACAGACCTCCAGAGAGCAAGGACTGAAGTGTATTATGATGCACTGGACAGAGTGCTCTCTGAAATGAGAGAGAGGTTCACAAGCAGAGACACACATATCTTGACATCCCTTACAGAAGTGGTGTTAGGTAAAGCTGAAAAAAACACTTTCAAAGTAGTGTCAGATTTCTACAAGGTCGATCTGGACACTCTAATGGCTGAAACCAACATTTTTCACAATCTGGAAGGTGTTGAATTAAAAAATTCCAGTCACATTGTGAACTATCTCCAGTCAAATTCCCTATGTGAGACATTGCCACTTTTCACTGAGGTGGCAAAAACCCTGGCAGTTATACCTGCTACATCGTGCAGGTCATTTTCATGTTTAAGAAGACTGAAAAGCTACCTTGGGTCTACTGTGGGTCAGGAACATCTCTCATCATTAGGACTTCTGTGTATTGAAAGAAGCCACACCAACAAAGTGGACATCAACAGTACTGTTGATGTGTTTGGTAGAAAGAGGGCAAGCAACAAAATGCTTTTCTGACTGATTACAATTTAACATTGTCTTACACTATCCTGATACCCTTTGCAGCAGAACTCACCTGCGGTAGCTTTTGAGTCTTCTCTTATACAGCTGTACATGATAATTGTCAGGCATGTTTTCATTTAATATTGTACTTGATTAGGTTTGCCTTTTCTGGATATGTCATTCCTATTATAAATCGCTTGACAAGTGTTGATACTAAGTTCTGAACAATTTTGTAACAAGTACTTTCATGTGTTGAGGGAGGTCTGTTTTATACACACTCACAGCAATTTATGTGTATGCATGCAGACTCTGAATACAGAATAGAATGACTTGAAATGTTGTCAGACTTATTTTCGTAATTAATGTAAACAATCAAACCGCTATTTGGTCACCAATATAAATATAAATATGGGTATATAAATATATGGTAATTTAAAGAGTCATGGGGGTTTCTGAAATTTGGGCAAATTTGGTGTCACCCCCCCCAAATAGACCCCACCTCCTACGCCTATGGTCTGTTGTAAGGTAGAACGCCTATGGAAGTCCACTAAATTGGAGGTGCACAGGTTACATTTAAAAGACCTGATTTTATCCCTCAATGATATGATTAAAAATGTTAGATCTACCTACATTGCTAACTTGTGAATACAACAGAGAAATCCCATTCATAAAATTGTGTCTCCTTCATCTCCATCAGTGCCAGTTTACACAACTGATGACTGTAACAGGTTTTTAAAACACTTTGTGGATAAAGTGGAGGAGATCAGGGCAAATGTATTACCTTCTAAGAGGACCCCTTTACTTCCTGTATCTGCTAATTTTTGCTCCTGGTCTGTGTTTTCCCCAGTAACATTGGAGGATGTTATGGGGTTACTGGAAAAAACTAAACCCTCATCATGCCCTTTTGATATCATGCCTACATCTTTACTTCTTAAGGTAACTGACCTTGTTGCACCACATACTATGAATGTGATCAATCTTTCTCTTTCTACTGGATCTGTCCCAAGCTTTTTCAAGCAGGCAGTAATAAGTACTATTCTCAAAAAGCCTAATTTAGATCCAGCTGAGCCTGGCAATTATAGGCCTATTTCAAAACTGCCCTTTCTCTCAAAGGCTGTGGAGAAGGTAGTGGCAGAGCAGTTGACTGCTTTTCTACATAATAACGAAATGCTTGAAAAATTCAATCTGGCTTTCGTAAGATGCACGCTACTGAGACTGCCCTGCTAAAAGTGTCTATGACATCTGGATGGCTGATGACCGTGGTCAGTATTCAGTTTTAATTCTACTTGATTTGTCTGCAGATACCGTAGACCATAAACTGTTGCTTCAGAGAATGCATTGTGACTTTGGCATTTCTGGGACAGTCCAGAAGTGATTTTCCTCTTATTTGATAAATAGAACTTTTTCTGTCTGTGTAAATAATATTATGTCTGAAGCTTTTCCTTTGCTACATGGAGTTCCTCAGGGATTTCTCTCAGGTCCAATCCTGTTTTTGTTGTACATCAGTCCTCTTGGTAAAATCATTAGCAATTTTAAGAATGTGTCTTATCACCTTTATGCTGATGATATTTAGTTGTACTTTTCTTTAAGGAGTCAGAGTTACATAAACTGTCTGAGCTAATGGATTGTCTTGCAAGTGTAAAGTCCAGGCTCACTAAAAACTGACTTCAGTTGAATTATAAAAAGACTGAGACTCTGATTATTGTTCCAGAGCAGAAAATTCCTTTGATTGTGAACCACCTCGGGTCTCTGGGCTCCTCTGTTCAGTTGAGCATCAGAAATCTTGGTGTTTGGTTTGATCAGTCATTGTCTCTTGATAGCCATTCTAGACTCTTGGTCAAAAAACTGTTTTTACCACTTGAGAAACATTGCTAAGTTGAGGCCAATTCTGTCTAACTGTGATCTGGAAGTTGTGATTCATGCTTTTATTTGTTCTCATTTAGATTATTGCAACTCACTTTTTACTTGTTTTAGCAAATCTGCCTTGAATCATCTTCAAATGGTCCAAAATGCTGCAGCAAGACTTAATAAGATCTAGCAGACTGACTCACATTACCCCCATTCTATCCTCCCTGCACTGGCTTCCCATCAAATTTTGTATTGATTTTAAAATTTTGGTTTTAACTTTTTGAGCCTTGCATGGTCAGCCCCCCCCACCACCACCACCAAATATGTGTTAGATATGTTGAGGCCCTACATCACTGGTCGCTCCCATCGGTCCTTGGAGCAGAACCTCCTCACTGTTCCGAGAACCCACTTTAAAACCAGAGGAGACTTATCCTTTCAAGTTGTGGCTCCTAAACTTTGGAATAATCTCTCTCCGTCCCTTTGTGCGACCGTCTCTGTGGATTCTTTTAAAAGGCAGCTAAAGACATTTTTGTTTAGTCTAGCTTTTAGTTGATTGTTCTATTAACCATTGTTTTTAACATGGTTGTGTATTTTGTTCATTGGCTTCATTGGAATAGGGGTTGTATGAAAAGTAATGACAGCGGGTGGTAACGTGACGCAGACAGTAGTATGTAAATTAGGGTTTTGTATGCGTTAATGGCTGAAAGCACAAGGTGAAATTTCAGCAGCCACTTGCAGGTATGCGCATTGTGCTTTGATACACACTAACTGCCACATAACTGAGCCTGTTCACACACTGGCAATTAAAAAAAACTGATCTATTTCAGATATTTATTTATTGTTCCATCCAGCATATTTAAGCAAACTGGTGTATAATCATACCGCATTCTGCCAGTGGAACACACACAGACAAGTATGTGCAGTTCTTTGCATTGACGGAACAACAAACAAGTGTATGTATATATATATATATATATATATATATATATATATATATATATATATATATATATATATATATATATATATATATATATATCTGCACTTAAGCGTATTAACGTGCTGTGTGGAATGTACACACAGCCATGGTGTACCACATATGTTCATCTGTGCTAGGAGTGAAAACATATATTCTTAAAGAAGCATGCACAAAGTAAACTTTCAACTCTTTAAATATACCTGACATTTACAATGAGTGATTTTTTTTTTGTTGTTTGCTTTAAATCTGTGTGTGAGAAGGTGGCAGCCTTTGTGCTGCTGGAACAGCAGCCTGTCAAGTAAAGTATATTAATGCCCAAAGTTTCAAATGTGCAAAATACAGATGCCATCAGCACCAGCTACATTTCCTTTAGACCTTGATAAATCATGCTGCATGTGCAAACCTCAACCATTCGCATGTTCCCTCCCATGATTTTGCATACGTGGGTGGAAAAACTCTAAATTGTATATTCTTGAAGGCAAACGTGCTAAATGGGGAATGCACAGTATTTTCAAAATTGAAATCCTCAACCCCTCTAGCTGCCACCTTATCGTGGTGGGGGAGTTTGCGTACCCGGATGATCCTAGGAGCTATGTTGTCGGGGGCTTTGTGCTCCCTGTAGGGTCTCCCAAGGCAAACAGGTCGTAGGTGACGGGTCAGAATAAGGGCAGTTCAGAACCTCCATGACCAGTAAAAGATCAAGGACCGTGACGCCGCCCGGTATGGCGGAGCCGGGGTCCCACCCTGGAGCAAGGCCTGGGGTTGAGGCTCGCGCGCGAGCACCTGGTGGTTGGGCCTTAGCCCATGGGGCCCGGCCGGGCTCAGCCTGAAAGAGTGACGTGGGCCCGCCCTCCTGTGGGTTCACCACCTGCAGAGGGGGCCATGGGGGTCAGGTGCAGAGAGGATTGGGTGGCGGTCGAGGGCGGGTGGCCCGGCGGCCCGGTCCATGCTCACAGCCCCTGGCTGTTGGGACATGGAATGTCACCTCGCTGGGGGGGAAGGAGCCTGAGCTTGTGTGGGAGGTTGAGAGATACCGACTAGAGATAGTCGGGCTCACCTCCATGCACAGCTTGGGCTCTGGTACCCAACTCCTGGAGAGGGGCTGGACACTTTTTTCTGGCGTCGCCCATGGGGAGAGGCAGACAGCTGGGGTCGCATTGCTTATTGCTCCCCAGCTCAGTCGCCAAGTGTTGGAGTTCACTCCAGTGAACGAGAGGGTCGCGTCCCTATGCCTTTGGGTCGGGGACAGGTCTCTCACAGTTGTCTCGGCCTACGGGCTGAGCAGCAGTGCAGAGTACCCGACCTTCCTGGAGTCCCTGGGAGGGGTACTAGATAGCGCTCAGACTGGGGACTCCATTGTTCTCCTGGGGATTTCAATGCCCACATGGGCATTGGACTTCATGTTGGACTTCTGTGCTAGTCACAGTTTGTCCATCACGAACACCATGTTCGAGCACAAGGGTGTCCATAAGTGCACGTGGCACCAGGACACCCTGAGCCGGAGGTCGATGATCGACTTTGTAGTCGTATCATCTGACCTTCGGCCAAGTGTCTCGGACACTCGAGTGAAGAGAGGAGCAGAGCTGTCGACTGATCATCACCTGGTGGTGAGTTGGATCCGCTGGAAGGGTAGGAAGCTGGTAAGACCTGGCAGGCCCAAACGTATCATGAGGGTCTGCTGGGAACGACTGGCGGAACCCTCTGTCAGCGAGGTCTTCAACTCCCACCTCCGGGAGAGCTTCTCCCAGATCCCGGGGGAGGCTGGAGACATGGAGTCTGAGTGGACCATGTTCTCCACCTCCATTGTCGATGCGGCTGCTCGTAGCTGTGGTCGCAAGGTCTCTGGTGCCTGTCGCGGCGGCAATCCCCGAACCCGGTGCTGGACACCGGACGTAAGGGATGCCATCAAGCTGAAGAAGGAGTCCTACTTATCTTTGTTGGTAGGTGGGACCCCAGAGGCAGCTGACAGGTACCAGCAGGCCAAGTATGCCGCAGCCCGTGCGGTCGCAGAGGCAAAAACTCGGGTCTGGGAGGAGTTTGGGGAGGCTATGGAGGAGGACTATCGGTCAGCCTCGAAGAGATTCTGGCAAACCGTCCGACGCCTCAGGAGGCGGAAGCAGCTCTCCACCAGCACTGTTTACGGTGGGGAGCTGTTGACCCTGACTGGGGGATGTTGTCGGGCGGTGGAAGGAATACTTCGAGGATCTCCTCAATCCTATCGTCACGTCTTCCAAAGAGGAAGCAGAGACTGGGGACTCAGAGGCGGACTCATCCATTACCCAGGCCGAAGTCACCGAGGTGGTTAGAAAGCTCCTCGGTGGCAAGGCTCCTGGGGTGGATGAAATCCGTCCTGAGTACCTTAAGTCTCTGGATGTTGTGGGGCTGTCTTGGCTGACACGCCTCTGCAACATCGCGTGGCGATCGGGGACAGTGCCTCTGGATTGGCAGACCGGAGTGGTGGTCCCTCTGTTTAAGAAGGGGGACCGGAGGGTGTCTTCCAACTATAGGGGATCACACTCCTCAGCCTCCCCGGTAAGGTCTATTCCAGAGTACTGGAGAGGAGAATTAGACCGATGGTTGAACCTCGGATTCAGGAGGAGCAGTGTGGTTTTCGTCCTGGTCGCGGCACACTGGACCAGCTCTACACGCTCCATCGGTGCTCGAGGGTTCATGGGAGTTTGCCCAACCAGTCCACATGTGTTTTGTGGATCTGGAGAAGGCATTCGACCGTGTTCCTCGGCGCACCTTGTGGGGAGTGCTCTGGGAGTACGGGGTCTGGGGTCCTTTGCTAAGGGCTATCCGGTCCCTGTACGACCGCAGCAGGAGCTTGGTTTGCATTGCCGGTAGTAAGTCAAACCTGTTTCCAGTGCACGTTGGCCTCCGCCAGGGCTGCCCTTTGTCACCTGTTCTGTTCATTATTTTTATGGACAGAATTTCTAGGCACATCCAGGGTGTAGAGGGGGTCTGGTTTGGGAACCACAGAATCTCGTCTCTGCTGTTTGCGGACGATGTGGTTCTGTTGGCTTCGTCAAATCAGGACCTTCAGCGTGCACTGGGGCGGTTTGCAGCCGAGTGTGACGCGTCCGGGATGAAAATCAGCACCTCCAAATCCGAGGCCATGGTTCTCGACCGGAAAAAGGTGCTTTGCCCTCTTCAGGTCGGTGGAGTGTCCTTGCCTCAAGTGAAGGAGTTTAAGTATCTCGGGGTCGTGTTCATGAGTGAGGGACGGATGGAGCGTGAGATCGATAGACAGATCGGTGCAGCATCTGCAGTGATGCGGTCGCTGTATCGGACCATCGTGGTGAAGAGAGAGCTGAGTAGGGGGGCAAAGCTCTCGATTTACCGATCGATCTACGTTCCGATCCTCACCTATGGTCATGAGATTTGGCTCATGACCGAAAGAACGAGATCGCGAGTACAAGCGGCAGAGATGAGTTTCCTCCGCAGGGTGGCTGGGCGCTCCCTTAGAGATAGGGTGAGGAGCTCGGTCACTCGGGAGGAGCTTGGAGTCGAGCCGCTGCTCCTCCACGTCGAAAGGAGTCAGTTGAGGTGGCTCGGGCATCTTTTGGGGATGTCCCCTGGACGCCTCGCTGGAGAGGTGTTCCGGGCACGTCCCACTGGGAGGAGGCCCCGGGGAAGACCCAGGACACGCTGGAGGGACTACATCTCTTGGCTGGCTTGGGAACACCTTGGGGTTCCCCCGGAGGAGCTGGAGGAGGTGTGTGTGGATCGGGAGGTCTGGGCGGCTTTGCTTGAGCTGCTGCCCCCGCGACCCGACTCCGGATAAAGCGGAAGAAAATGGATGGATGGATGGATGGATGGATGAAATCCTCAGTACGCTCTGTTAGTAAATCAGCATGCACAGGGGTTTTTTGCAAGTGCAATGGTGTTTGTCCTAAAATATGCTTTCAGTAACATGATCTTTGATCTTATGATCCTAAAAATCAATGGACTTTGGCACTAACCCTGACTCAAATACATCCTGAAACTCTCAATTTGGTCAGTCAACCAGTCAACCAGATGGATGGAAAGGCAACAAAAATGAAGATAACACCCCTGCAGCCTTGCGTAATTAAAAACTCATTTTAGGTTTCAGCAGCATTTTGCCGAGGAATCAGCTAATATTTACCCATATAATTAGATTATGCAGACTGACTATAACTAAAATTAAAATGAGTGGAGGAGCCGTACAATTTAAAAGCAGGATAAAAAGGGGACCTTGGAGGCACAGGTGGCACATAAACATCACACGAAAATCAATACCTTATTTTATGGCTGCCTCCACACAGTTCATTTCAATCTAAAGCCTTCAAAATCCTCTTTCAAATCTAAATTTGTAGTTACAGAAAAAAAAATGACTGCTGGGTAGTGATGAAGTGTTCCAAGTCTGTTCCAGGGTAATTACAGGGGTTCTAATTTGCAATTATCAGGGTGGTCCACAGAAACACAGACCTTTTAGATGTTAAATGTTGTCATTAACATTTGCCTATAAATGTTAAACACTGTCATTAACATTTGGCTAAGATGGAATAAAGTTATTTTAATGTTTTCCTGACAGTACTAATGGTGTTGAATTTAAAATGCAATTACAGACCAAGAAGTATAACAGAAGAAGAACGGGGCAAGTTCTCCTCAAGAAAGAAGGAATTACAGAAATAATAGATTTAACAACAATATCAAGTGATGAGGGATGAGAGGAGGAAAGTTAGAAAACAGAAAGAACACTCAAGACATAATCAACACACATAGTAAATATTTGAACACTAAATGGAAACAGCACAGGTTTTATAGTTTTAGCATAATAATACAGAATGAAAGAGAACTCTGTGAACCCAGCAGTTTGTTTACAGCCTAAAACAGCTAATTCCAACTGTTTTTTATTTAGTTTTGTTGTTTTTTTTAACTTGAAAAAATGCTTAGACCTTGTTAACTACTCTTTACCCGGGTGAAGATGGGTACGTTCCTAGAAATAGTTATCAATATCAGGTCAGGTTAGGCCAGTGATTTTCAACCTTTTTTGAGCCGCGGCACCCTTTTTATATTTACAAAACACCACCAACCAAAATAATATTATAATTCTATTACCTCTGGTTTTGCGCAAAACCCAATTATCGCAATAGAAAATCGATACAGAAAATACCGCATTTCGAAAATCCTCAAGCATTTTGCGCTCTGATCTCAAGTGTTTTTTTTAGACATGTCGACACTTTTATTGACAATAATCTGCCAGTCTAATATTCACGGAGCGCAGAGGCTGCCTTCAGCGAACCCAGTTGTGAGCGAGAAGGCCCAAGTCTGACCACGGTGACATCAACGGATGTCAGGCCGCCTTCCCCGCACACCTCCACAGCCAACGCGGTTTCTCCTTCCCCAGAGGAGCCATGCTCCATGAGCAGCTGAGATTCACGCTGTAGTCAGCAACCCGTAACCATGGAGACGCACAACGCTATGTGCGCAAGTATGTCTATTATACTATAGTACAGCGCTTTGCTGCCATCTACTGGAATAAAAGAGCATTACATCATTGCCACACTATTACAGCACATACACCCGACGATCGATCACGGCACCCCGGTTGAGAATCACTGGGTTAGGCAACGTGCGTTGTTGTCAGATCCACCACACTACACAACCACTTTGAGTCCCTGATGGCAGCCATCCAGGCACAGCGCTGGTCCCCTTGAAAGTATCCATCTGCCTGCATTCAGGTGAAATGTAGACAACCCCTTTGTGTTCTTCAACTGTTGAGGTCCTCAACACTGAGGCATCTGCATGTCAGATCATGTCCTGAGAAAAGTGGTACATGTACAAAATGTCATAACTGATGTTCCCTCTCAAAGCAGGAAATAAACCTTATGTGAGTCTCTCTGAAGCAACCACTTGCTTGACACAAAGTCATGCCAGCAGTACCCAATTTGGTACCAAAGACATCAAGGCCAATGAGTCGCTTCCAGATCTCACAACCACATAAGACAGGGAGCACCAAGTCCCGAAAGGCTTGGACCTTTGTCGTCCTGCAAAGGTACTGGCATCGCCGAACACCTATGTATAACTTAACAGAATGTACTTTGCATTTTAAAATAAAAATGTCCCAACCCAAAACTTTACAATTGTACTTGGAGGGGGAAAAAAACTTTCCACTGAAGTATCATCCATTTGCCTTCAATTCCGTTAAGTCATTCATATAGTCGGTGTGGAGGAAAATGAAATCCCAAACTCCCTGATAATTCTCAGCTCTGGCACCTCAGTAAGCAGCTCTGCAATGTAAATGGATAAATATGCAAACTCTTACTTCCACAAAGCTCCAAAATGTACCAAGACTGCTCTTCTCAAAGTCTCACATCAGCATCCAAGAGAGACCTTCCCCTTGAATTTTGAACATGTAACAAATCTGATTTGTACCTCTGCTGAGACGAGGTGCCCCTGTGGTGAGTTAGTGATGTACTTTTTTTTTTAACAGAATTCCACTTTCAGTCTGTCTGTCCATCTGTCTGTCTGCATATCCAGAGGCAAAATCCTCACTCAGACTTCAGGGGACACCTGGTGGAGTACGTGTGTATGTGTGTGCACGTGCATGAGTGCATGCAGGCCTGGGGGTGAGGATAATGCATGCAGCTGTACAGTAAACCGCTGTCATAATAATTGGAAAAGTATCAGTAATTCAATATCAAAGTCTGACATTCAGTCATGACCGAATACATGATATTCAGATTTAAACTTCTATGTATTAAAAGCCAAGTGGCCTCTGTGTGCATGTATGTGTGCGTAAATGTGCGGAGAAACTGGGGAGAGCTGACATTTGCCGTTTGGTGTGCATATGTATTTTGGGTCAAGGATGAACGCAGCAAATAAGTTATGTTGATAGGACTAATATTTTTGGAGAAATTAGGGATATTAGCTAACAACAGTGAACAGTGGATGTTGATAATTCAATTCTGGACTCACATGCCATTCCAGCAGGGGGTGGTACATTATCTATATATTAACAGTGACGTGGCATCTGGGTACGTGCATGTGTGCATGATTTTATTTAGTAAGTTCAATGTAAGTACATAATATAATTGTAAATACATTAAAAATATGACTGACACAAGAAAGTGAAAACACTTTTCATTGTAGTCCATTTAAAAATCAAATATCAAAATAGAAGTAATAATAATAATAATCATGTGTATATGATAACAAGAACCTAAACAATTTATAAATACATTAAGATGGTAAATTAATTTAAAAAAAATTACATAATTAACAGGAAATAAAAGGGTTGAGTTCCTCTTCTAAAAATGGTTGAGATCTAAGGTTCTAAAAACTCACATGCAATTCTAACTCATTATACAAACTTTGCACAATTTATTACCACCCTTGAAAAACGTCAGCTACCTTTACATAAACACTACCAAATCTACAGCCCATGGATCCCTCAAATCTTTGACACTGAAAACTACCTTTCTGAATTTAGGTAGCCTGAATGTCACTTTGTGAATTCTTCATTGTTATTTTCAAGTTGCATAATTTCAAATCTCTACTGTAAATTTTCTTTATTTTCTCAAATTCAGAGAGAGAACTCGCATTGAGAACAGAAAATCAAGATGTTAACAAAGTGAAATTCCATAAAATTTCAACATTTGGTATTCAACCGCAAATGTAATTCAAATTTTTACAGCAGTGATGGGCTTCCTCAGTTTGGCTCAGCAGCATTTTCACCTTTGTCCTGACCTATTCTGGAATGATGTTCAGGCATGATTTTAAATCTTGTAATGGTTTGTACATTTGAGTCCAGATTAACAGACTGTGAATCTCTCAAAGACTGACAGCGAGTGACCCACATTTCAGTGTCCCAAATAATGTAGGAAATTTGAGGCTCAGATTTCTCTCAGTTTCTGACCTTCAATCTGAACTCATATGTTCCCTAAACAACCTTTTTCTCCCCCTAAAACTTTAAACTCACCATTCATAGTATTTGTGTAAAAAATGTAAATTATTTATGAGTGATGTGGAACGAGAGGCAAGAAGCAGCACTCAACGGTGTCAATCTAAAAATCTGCCTGTGTCCAGGATCCCTGATGTTAGTTTTAGTGAAGAAGGAAACCCGAGACACCTACGGAGATCGGCTGTGAGTCATATTCTATAAACCTTCTTGCTACCCCAGACAAATGATGAAATATTGATCTCTGATACAAGAGGCGCCATGCTATCAATACTGTCATGAAAGTATTTCAGCAATAAAACGTCTCACCTCGAACCTGCAACTCATCAGTCCACTTTCTGTCTGACTGGTCTCTTTTTATTGTAAGGTATATAAAACATACTTTCGTGCAGTGTATGAATGTGAACAGACTCTTAAGATTTTGGGCTCTTGAAACTCCCATTTTTAGAAGGTTGATATAGGGTTCAGGTGTCCGAGCATCACTGTAAACCTGATGTTTCTGCTGCTTAGCAACCTTGCATATTACTTTGTCTTAAATGGTCTGGGGTTGGGATTATAAGAAAAAGGTCTTTGGATTAATTATTCTGAAATGCATAAATACTTTTAAAATTTGAATAATATGTCCAGTTGCATTGGCCCCACCTTATGCCCTGTGACTGCTGGGATAGGCCTCAGCAAACCCCCCCAGACCCTTAATTTGAATAAGTAGGTATAGAGGATGGATGGATTTCAATTCAATTTCAATTTACTTTCATTCATATCGCGCCAAGTCACACCAAAGTTGCCTCAAGGTGCTTTACACAAGTACGGTCAAACCTTACCAATGGATGATGGATGGCTGGATGGATGGATATCTAGTTCCTGGGCACAACTTTGCATACTGTACTTCCAGATGCCTTGCTCAGTCGCAGAATTCTGATGGTAGTACAGATACAATTACAGAATATTTACAGAGTGCAGTACACAGAACAATAAGAGTGCAGTTTCATGATTGTAGTGGCACTTAGAGTGCCTTAATTGGGAGAGTGGCGTCAACTCAGAACATGGCGCCATTTTGGTTCCAACTGCGCTGAACTACTGAATGATGTTTTATGTTTTCAGCATATTTTAAATCAGTTAACCACATACAGCAACACTTCCAGGGACAGGTGCTATCAAAAATATAGAAGTAGTTAAGCTATCAAATTTACAAAAATTTATAATTTATGATGATTTATTTAATTAATTTAAAGCCTGATTTTATGCTTCTGGAGCTCTGTAACTCTGTGTGTGAGTTTTAAAGTTCTCCGTAGCTGGATTATGCTTCATTCTAGACTAATATGACCTTCAACAAGCTTTTCTTTCTACAATCATCACCTCCAATTCGAAGGTAAGCTGAACAATTTCCTCTTTTTCCACTCCGTGTTGTAAAATTGCGCACCTTTCTGATCCATTTGTAATCAGCGTGCGTACTGCAAAAATGATTAAAATATGAAAGCGTGAAAGCAGAAAAGTGTCAAATCACAGCCTTTTGTGTTTGATTTAACAGGTGCACGTCCACTCTGTGGGTCTGAGTCTGAGCATGGTGTAAAAAAAATAAACGGTCGGTCTTTTAATCACAGAAATGACTCCAGTCCCACTTTGCTCAAATCAGCCAGTGTCAGCACGGAACGGGACATTTTATCCGATGTGAGTGAAAATTAGATACAAAATCCGATATATGTGGTGTTTATTACATGGAAAACAATACAAAAATTTTGGGACTTTTTTTGTCCGGTAACTGCGAATATCCCTTTTATACGATGACAGTTTAGGTGAGTTTTACTGGACAAGGGACTGAACAACAAATTTACCTCTCAAAATCTTGACGATGATGTCGGCTTCCATCCAGCATAGCTGACTTTATTTTCCCAAATTTTTCTTCTGTTTAAATCTGAAGGGAATCTGTACATCTTGAAACCCTTGCTGTGTCTATTTGTGCATCCAAATGCACAACAACTGGGCATTTTCTGTGAATAAATAAATAAAATAGCTGGCTTTACATGCAGATAGATTAACAGCCAATGCCATTTGAACCCAAATGGCACCGCGAGTCACGTGACTGTTTTTTTTTTTCGACTCGTCATGTTGCTACTCTCTCAATTAAGGCACCCTAGTGTCACTATGACATCTCTAACTGACCGTCTCCACTGGTGATGCACTAATCCTCTAGCTTTTAATACTGACAAACACACTGCTAACCTGCTGCAGGCTTGACCTCCATGGGGGGCACAGTGGCTTAGTGGTTAGCACATACGGGAGGTGATGGTCTAGCAGTTAAGCACTGGGCTTGAGACCAGAGAATCCTCAGTTCAAATCCCAGCCTGACTGGAAAATCACTAAGGGCCCTTGGGCAAGGTCCTTAATTCCCCTAGTTGCTCTTGGTGTGTAGTGGGCGCCTTGCATGGCAGCACCCTCACATTGGGGTGAATGCAAGGCATTGATGTGTAAAGCGCTTTGGGCATCTGATGCAGATGAAAAGCGCTATATAAATGCAGTCCGTTTGCCATTTATTTGTTTACCATTTAGCACTGGTGCCTCACAGCAAGAAGGTCATGGAATCGATTCCCAGCCTTTTTGTGTGGAGTTAGCATGTTCTCCCCATGTCTGCGTGGGTTTCTTCCGGGCACTCCGGTTTCCTCCCACAATCAAAACATGCTTTTTTAGGGTCTGCTCCTTTCTCTGCCCCTGACCAAGGCAGCGTCTACATTTGGAGTTGGTCCCCGGGCGCCGGACTGTGGCTGCCTACTGCTCCTAGTGGTTGGATTGTGTCTAACTAATTAGGATGGGTTAATGCTAAGGATGTATGCATGTATATATGTGCAATGACAATAAAGTTTCTTTTCTATAACTCTCGCACTTGTTCTCATATCAAGATATGGCCTGTGATGCATTCAAAGTCATTCAGTAAATCTCACACTATATCAACGAATGACAATTTAGGAAGCAGGGTCCCCCCCCCATACCCACAAAGGGAAATAACACATATGCACCTGTCTCAACCTGTCAGCCTCCAGCTGAGTCTCATTTGATGTTTTGCATTCTGTGTCCTGCAGACAGGAAAGTCTCTCCAGCACTAAAAGACTGATGCAAGACTGCAACTCGCCGAGGTTGAATACATCATAAAGTGTTGAAAGAAAATCACTTTTTTTAATATAGTGTTCCCAACATTTCTCTGGCCTGAAGATGCATTTTGACAACTCATGTCATAAAGTAGCCAAGTGCAGAAAGTTTGGTCCTACACAAAGTTAAACTTGAATCTTCCGAATCCATCACCGTTTTCCTTTGAGACACAGCATCAAGAAATGAAAATGGGAAGGAAACAAGGACAGACAACATTTCTGATCATTGCAAAATGGCGCTCATTCACAATTGCTCCAATGAAAAACACAGCCCCCAAACCCCAGCTTTCAGACTATATTCTTGCACAAAAGTAAACATTTAAGGCAAGTGTCATTGTTAGTGTACAACCGATACAGTTCTCTGGCCCTAACTGAACCCTTTAATGGTCAGCTCAACCTTTTGGTAGAGAATATTAATATCTACTACACTGTATTGAAAAATATGTGGACATTAAAGGGATAAAGGCAGATGCTGACACATGGTGCAAATTCTTATAAGGTATGTTCTTATACTGATATCTCGAGGTGGGCGCTAGACACACAGGTGGCAGAGTTACTTTCTTCATTTGTCAAGCAGGCGTTGTGGGCCAATCATAGTGTCACTTGTCATTTCCCTTAATGAGAGGTGTGAGTATTACTGGTGAGGAAACAAATCTGCACAGGCAGAACATGTGTGCAAGCCCAGACACATGAAGCTGAAAGGTGCTGACAGCTGGATTCAAACATATGTGACTACTGCACCTTTTAGCTCCTATCCGCTAGGTGTGAAGGGTGTGCACCACCGTTCGTAGCTGTGCATGCTGAATGAGGTGCATCTCATATGCAAATTCCCAAATTAATGAAAGTTGCAAGAGCTGTCACCTGTAGTACTTTTTAAAGAAAGTTAAAAACTGTTCAGCTCGTCTTTGCTGTCATCCACTTCTGTTATGGTTCGAGTGTGTGATTAGTGTGTGTAATGTTTTTGGCAATGTGAAGGGGAAAGCAGTGGAGAAATATGGTACACACCAAATTATTTATTATTATTATTATTATTATTTATTGTAGAGCGGGGTAGTTTGAGGGATAAGAAGTTGGGCTATCGATTCCCAGTTGCACTACCTGTCTGTGTCCTTGAACAAAACACTTCAACTGCATTGTCCCAGTCCATCCAGCTGTAACTGGGTACCTGCGTTGGTTGGGGATGTAACCTACTGTATGATGGACTTGTGTCCCATCCAGGACTAATCGTTGACTCATCTGCTTCATTGCTACATTATACAGTGATAAACACCAATGGCCTTCATTAGTTATTAGTTTTAAATTGTTTTTTTTTCATCCTGGCCATCCAATAAATCAACACACTGCTAAACAGCTGAAAACTATCACATTCAACTGTACTGCAAAACTCCAACAATATATATGGTGTCCTTATCTGCTCTTGTCACAGTCAGGTTTCCACTTAGGGAATCTGGCTCGTTTTGAAATCTGACTTCAAAGAATTCAGACTCCACCAAGACCAGATGGTCCCTAAAATAAACTTTTCCACCAGAACCTTGCACAGCACAAGTAGGCCAGTGGAAATATTGAACTCTGATCATGAAGAACTTGGACCACTGTAGGCTGAGACTGAATTGCAAGACACACTTAAGCAATTGTTTTTACTACTGGCCCATCGACCTACTGAAGTATAAAATTTGATCATGCTCAATGGCCACAAAAATTGGCAATAGGCCACTGAGCCAGTGTTACTGTCTACTCCTGCCTATAATGATCAGTTCCACAATTATTCCACTTATAATTCTATTAACCATTCATACTGTATGTGCTGATTTTTTCCATTTATGTATCAATGATTTAAATTAACTTTAAGTGTTATGGAGTAAAAAGAAGACAAGGATGTACTACACAGGCCGTGAGCCCCCAATGGTGCCAGTGCTCATTCCTGGACACTGTAGGGTGAAGCAGATATGCATCTACAATTCCCCTTGGATGAACGGTCAGTCCATCAGAGGTTAATGCCGTAGCCAAGACCAGTACCCATTTACAACTGGGCGCCCCAAGGTGCCTCACACAAAACAGTTCCAAAATGAATGAATAAAAACAAGTTTAAAAATACAATTAAAAGCAAAAATTAAAAGAATAAAATTTTAAAAGAATTTTTATAAAAGCAGAATAACACACTATATTAACCAAAGCACTGATAGAGAAAAAAAATGTGTCTTCAGTCTTGACTTGAAGGTCTCCAAAGTATCGGACTGTCTTATCGACACTAGGAGACCATTCCACAATACTGGGGCACAATAAGAAAAGGCCCTTTGATCGACAGACTTTTTCATTACCCTCGGGACACAAAGCAGTCCTGCATCAGATGAGTGCAAAGCCCAGGACGGTACATAGGGTTTCATCAGATCAGCTAAGTAGGTCGGTGCCAGTCCATGATCAACTTTATAGGCTAATAACAAAACCTTAAAGTCTGACCCCACACAGACAGGTAATCAATGGAGGGATGCCAGAACAGGTGTAATATGGTCAAACTTTCTGCTCCGTGTCAAAAAACTGGCAGCATCATTCTGAACTAATTGGAGACCCCTGATACTGGACTGTAGCAACCCTGAAAACAGGACATTACAATAATCCAATCTGGAGGAAACAAAGGCATGAATCAGGGTCTCAGCATCAGCCATGGACAAAATGGTACAAATCCTCGCTATATTTCACAAATGGAAGAAAGCACCTCTAGAATGAGACTATGCCCATGAACTGATCCAGATTGGTATTATCCAAGCCAGGTCTACATATTGGACCAAATCCTCTCCCACTAAGCTACCTGCTCTACACTTCAAATGTGAGACATTTTTATGTTGAGCAGTCAGTAAAGTACGCACATCTGGTGTATAACATCTCAGCACCACATTGTCCAGTTACATTTGATCTTTTTATTCATGAGATTTGCATGCAACTGCTTTCAGCTGAAACTTGAAAAACTGTACTACACATCTTTGTTTTCATTTCTACTAAGCTGAAAGACGGCAAAAATTAAGAAAGTCTAAATATACAGGAACAGAAGTGCACTTTTCACTTGAAAAAGACATTATGTCGAAAGCGCTTATTGCTAATCTACAGTCAGTTGCCACGGGTAATCAGTTCTTACTAATAAATTCACTCATGCTCCAAAACCCTTTAATTTCACTGTCACTTGAGGTTTGCAGTGTGCATGACTTTAAATCTGAGCCTCTGAAAGAATGTTAAAAAGAATGTCAAAACAAAAAAGCCTGGAACAGATTCTAGCCCACTTATTATTTCATATGACAGAAACTTTTTCTGAAATGTGCAGTCATGACGAGTTGTGAAATTGCGAAGAATAATGTGGATGACAGCAATTATGATTCCTCACCGTCTCTCCTGTTGACCTTAGCAAAGCCCGGCCCGTGGCTACTGGACAACTGGGAGGAGCTTCTGAACAATGATGGCGGCAGGTTGGACACCAGTGGGCTGTCACATACTTCTGTCAAACAAAGCAAGAAATATGGATTGATTATTTAACTAAACCCTGTAGACCGGTATAATACATCACTTCTGAAAACACACACAAACAAATCAAGAAAAGATTATAGGATAGTATGGAGAATGCAACTTTTAAAATAGTAATGCAGTGATTCCTACATTTACTTTGACTTTTATTTCATTGCAGACAGTGTGAACCCAAGATATTTCATATCTTGTCTGGCCAACTTAATTTCATTTATTATGTCTGCCAAGGACGTAACAAAATCATTGGCGTTTATTTTTCTGCCTGTTAGCAGGATTATGTCAAAACTACTGTATTGATTTTGACGAAATGTTCACCACAGATAGATATAGGAAATGGAAAATTTTGGAGGTGATCGGGATACAGATCCAAATTCTGGATCAAGATTTCACTTTATATAGGCTTTGAAGAATTACGTCAAAACTACACAAATTCTCACCAATTTTGCACCACAGTTAGATACTGGGCCATGGAAGACTCCACTGAATTTTGGAGGTGATCCGGATCCAGATTGGCGGACATCAGAAATCTCCGATTGCTCTTGTTAATGACATGCATCCACTCCTGTACACATTCCAAAAAAAAAAAAAAAAAAGCTGGAAAGCGTTTGCCACATTGTATTGTTGCCATTCCTTCTCACAACACTTAAAAGACTGCTAGATATATTTGTGTGTTTATTTATTGTTTTGTTATTTTATTTTCTTTGCTATTTGTTTTGGTATTAAATAATTACTTTACTTAAATGGTTATATTAGTTTGATACACTTTTAGTCTGTTATTTATCTAAATGTGCATGTTGAACTGGGCTGAACCGGAGATTCAAGTTACAATATAAATCATATGTCCCGTTATCGCGCGAGTTATGGACAGGGGGCGGGACCTCCCTCGAGTGCCCACAGGGACCAATGAGGGAAGGATTTTGCTAAATAAGGTCCACCTTTGTCATGCCCATGTTGTGCTTTATAAAAAACTGTTTTAGTCCTTTGTTCAAAGTTCTTCAGAATCCAGGCCTGTTTTTCCACTGTGACTTTGAATAAATTTAAAAGTGAAAAATAGTTAGTATTTTGTAAGGGACAGTATTACAGTAAGAACCAGGTAGAATTAAAAGGACGTTTTGTCATTAAGAATACCAAGCAATGAAGCATTTCCAGCATCAGTTTGTCCCATTCTTCCCACAAACAGGTCTTAAAGGTATGCAACAGTATGGGGTTGTCGCTGCATATTTCTTTTAAAATTTTCCACACATTCTTTATTGGGGACTAGTCAGGACTGCACACACATCTGTCCAGTATGCATACCCTCTTCTTCTGCAGCCATGTCTTTGTAATGTGGGCAGAAAGTGGTTTTGCAGTGTCTTGTTGAAAATATGCATGGACAACCCTGGAAAAGATGTCATCTTGAAGGCATCATACATATGTTGCCTTAAATCTTAATTTATTTTTCTGCATTGATGGTGCCATCACAGAAGCATAAATTACCTTTACCAAGCGCACTGACACAAGCCCAAACAATAACAAACCCTGGCTTATGGTCTTCTTGTTGATAAGCCTCTGGATCAGAGCTGCCCAAATCTGTTTCTGGAGAGCACATACCCTGCATGTTTTCTGATCTACCTAGACAACTCACACAACTCTGCATGGTCATTTTTATCTTTGGTCTGCAGCACACAGTGCCTATTACTTTAAAAAAAAAAAAAAAAAAAGATCTTGCACATTTCCACTGTGTGATGGTTCAACCCAGATGCTGCCAAGACCAGAGATGTCAATGCTGCCTCTGGACAAGGTCAACATGAGGCTTCTTGGGTTGTTTGGGTAAAAGCAACCTTTGACTGCAATAAGCGTGTTCAGAAATGGAAAGGCGCTTTCTCTATGCACTGTATATAAAGCTGTCATTGGATTCTTCCACCGTTGATAAAGCTGCACCTCAGTGTTGTCAAGCCTGCAGAGGAAGCTGCAAATATTGAGGGAGCACAGACTGAACTGACTGACATTAGCAAAGGCTAAATGAGAGCTGTGAATCCTCCGTGAATAATGTGTCTACAGAACCTCGCCAAGAAAAGCTGGATACGCCGAGAAGAGATGCATGAACAGGCAAGGTTGATTTTCCCTCTGAGGAGTTGTGACATTTAAAAAGGCGAGGCAGAGAGAAAGGTACAACACAAATAGAGACAGCGTCTAAGGAAATGGCGGTAAAACCCTGTTCAAACTGCTGATGACTGACCACGGCATTGTCAGATACAGGGAGCGAAAAGTCATTTCTCAAGTGGAGCTACAGCGTGTCCAGTTTCTTTGCTTTTTCTAACAGACGGCACAAACCAAGAGCAGCAATGCAGAATATAAATACTGATGTAATCTACAGGAGCCTCCACTGGCCACAACTGTGTCGGCATGTGGAATTCTGATCCATTTATGTTGGGAAAATGCACTTTACTGTGTTTCATATTAAATTAAATGAATATAACATTGATGACATAGGATACAGGTACAGCTCAGCTAATCAAACAGCTAATTATTGTAGCTAACATCTTTGTTAGCAGATTAGCTTTTCAGCTAACTTTGAAAAGCATTAGCAGACCAACATACCGAGTGATATGCTCATGCGCATAACCAGACGCAGTTTGAGGTTGGAGGTCAAGGGTGGAAAGAAGAAGTAAACAGTTATCTTCAAGTTGGAGATGTTTATTTCCCAGTCAAACATTCATTTTCACAGAAATATTCGCAGTTCGGCGTGTGAGTCGGAGGTTGCTTCATTAGTCCATTTTAGTTGGACTGACTTCTGTAGATATTGTGTTCGTTCTCTTTGGTTCAAATATATTTCAGGGATCTGCGATTATTTATTACATTACATTCGCCACATCTATCACAGCTCAAAAGATTTAAGAGGCCAGATTATGATTGAAAACAGCTCAAATCTTGCATATTCAGACAGGATATGGTCAGATTTGTCAGATAAGGTGGCAAATTTTTACTTCAAAGTTTTTAAACATTTCAACTAAAGTTAGCACTTGACCAGTAATGGGCTTGTCTTGTAACAGAACACTGTATTCGTACTGTATGTGTGAAGGCGCCCTAAAGTTTGATGGATTTGTTTCGGTACGATGCTCCTGTATCACTAGTTAGCTTGCTAACGTCTCTGTAAGAGGTCTTGTAAATCACGCTGGAGTATTATCTGGTTACAAAAACAGGGTTTTAGATTTTAAAAATTGTAATTTCTCGCTAACTTTCTTCGCTATCAAAATACAAGGAAAAAATGCTAAACATATTAGATTTACACAGTAATACAGCTGTCTCAAAGCTTATTCCCTCCATTTTGAATTATGTTCAAGCAACCAATCAATATACATCACACTGTCATCACCCTGCCTCCAGAAAACCTGGTCCAGGAGGTCTGACGTGAGGTACGGAGGGTGGTGCTGCTCCTGAACAGGGTACAGCCACATTGTACGACGATACCATGGTACTAAAAAAAAAAAAACAAAAATCCTGTTCCACATAACACCAAAGGGGTGAATAAAGACATTATCCTTTCATTATCAGCCTGCCTTTTATTTTCTGCCCACCTTTGGTAAGCTGTTATAGAGTATCGGCATCCATGCAAAGTAATGGTAATCTCCAGGGAATGACCGGATAAATGAAAATAATAGAAGTTAGATGTTAGCATTTAGCAATATCTCCAGGTAAATCCTTTTGTGGGTTATTGGTTTAGCGTCACAGTTAACCTTTCATTCAGATTACCAACTATGATATTGTTAGATATATTTGTGTGTTTATATATTATTTTGTTATTTTGTTTTATTTGCCATTTGTTTTAGTATTAAGTAATGACTTTACTTAAATGGTTATATTCTTAGTTTGATATACTTTTAGTCTGTTATTTGTCTAAATGTGCATGTTGAACTGGGTTGAACCAGTTTTACCACTTCTAACAAAGAGATTCAAGTTACAATATAAATTATAATATGTCCCGTTACCGTGTGGGTCATGGGGAAGGGCTGGACCTCCCTTTAATGCCCACAAGGACCAATAAGGGCAAGATTTTGCGAAATAAGGTCCGCCTTTGTCACACCCATATTGTGTTTCATAAAAACTGTTTTAGTCCTTTATTTGAGGTTCTGAATGGATGGATCTCCTGCGAGAGAAACGTTCTTCAGAATCCAGGCCTGTTCTTCACTGTGACTTTGAATAAATTTAAATTGAGAAATAGTATGACTTTGTACTTACAATAAGAACCAGGTGAAATTAACAATATCTAACTGTTAGGTTCGCTGTGCCCACTACCGTGAAATAATCTGATTTCTTACAAAAAAAAGATTACAGAATCAAGAAATATATTTCACTTCATATTCAGAATTATATTTGGACAGGTTGCCAGCTATTTGGTACCCATTAAGCCTCTTTTAGTTTAGATTGTTGCCTGCTACAGTCCAACAACCGCATTGTGTATAGAACAGATAAAATTTCATGCTCTGGAACGTGGCATTCACAAGGTGAGAGGTTTGTAATGAGAGAAACAGACTAAAACGTTGCCAGCTCCCTGCAGCACAAACAAGAATCCTCAAGCCTCATTAGAGCGAGTGACAGAGAGAGAGGGAGAGGGAGAGAAATCCCATTCAAACAGTAGTCTCTACGACAGTTTTTACTCTGTAAACTTTTTCTATCCTTTGTTTTTGGAGGTGATGGATGAACTCATCAGTATGCAGCATCTCTGGCTTTGTTCTCCCTGGAATCTCAGTTATTACAGTAAAATAGTAAATTGGATGATACTCCGCCGATGGATATACAGTGTGACCTTCTGTGTCCTCCTTCTATCCTGCACTGTGGAACCATACTTTAAAAGAGGACTGGTGATAAATATTTGCTGTTCAGACTTTTTTTTGTAAGAGTTGCAGACAGATGGCGATGTGATATAAAGCTGGATTAATATGATGGATCCAGTACAGCAAGGATGTAAGTGGCAGGAAAACTCTCTGAAGGTTTATCCACATTAAGCTCTCTCTGTAGCAGCAGCAGCAGCACTCTACTTTAACAGCTCTAAAAGGTAAGATAAGATAAAACTTTATTAATTCAGAAGGACATGCTCTGCAGAATTAGTGGATGCCCTGATTTCAGCACTTGAGAAGCTGAGTGAGGAATCGAAGCATCTGGGTTTGAGTTTGTCCTGGATCCAGACTAAGATCCGGGCTTTCAATGACTTCCAGGATGCATGATGAACTTGCACAAGCATTCACTTCACTTTGCAGTAACTTTCACATCTCTGGGTCGCCTGGAAGAGCTTACAGCTGGGATCTCCAACCATGCTCCTGCAGAGCATCCACCATGCTCAACTCACAAGTTGTTTTTTGTTTTTTTAACTGGTGTTTCTCAGCTCTTGCTTGGGTGAACACACCTGACTGAGTTATTTAGCTGTGGGTGGAGCTGGGACACAGACAGGTACTGTGACTCTGGATCTCACCCAGGTCTACATATTGGGTACATGAATATTTATCCTTGACAAGGATGAGAAAAAGGTTGTTATGGTAGATATGGCAATTACCAGATATAGCAATATCAGAAAGAAAGAGCACAAGAACATCAGTAAGTACCATTGGCTGAGTGAAGAACAAGAAAAGATGGAGAAGTTAAAGGCCAGTGCTAATGGGACCGGTCAGGGCTGTGACCCCCAAACTGAGAGAACGACTCCAGTAGATTCCAGGTGCCACATCAGATGTCTCTGTCCAGCAGAGTGCAGTTCTAAGAAGACCTAAAATCAACAAACTCCCAGACCTTTGGTCAAGGACCTGACCTTGAGGGAGACACACACCAATACCACAGTCCCAGACAAGTGGGGGGAGGGATCAGATAACTTGCCTTTGTTATCTGATTGGAAGTCTCTGAAATCTGGTTTAAAGTTTAAACATAAGAGTTAAATTTCACTTCCATCACACATGTACAAGTTTCAGATACAGGGAGAGGGCTCCCCCTGTCTGTGAGAGCCAGTAACATATAGACTAAACCACACCCACTGTAATGCCCACATTGTATAAAAGTATTTTGTCGGCCACATTCGTAGTCTTTTAACAAGATGGACTCCGTTTGTGAAGACCCAGGCCTGATTTTCAATATGACTTTCAATAAATTCAAAATGAGGAATATATCGATTTGGTTCTTAGTAAGTAACACCTGAAACAAGAATAACCTGTTAGCTGAGTTTATCTGTAACTCAAAGATGTTGGGGGGGGTTCACACTTCATTTGTCCCACCGAGGTCATGCATGGTGTCACCCATGCTGCACCTCTTTATCCAAATAGGAGTTAGTGGTGAAGTAGACACCATGGTGATACCCAGAGCAGCATGTTTTGGGCTTCAAAGTGACTCCGTCAGGTCTCTATGACCTTTTCAATTGGGATCAACAGCTCTTTACCAAAACCATCCAGATATGTTTCTGATCTTGCTCCCCCTCTGTGACCTCACAGGTCTGTCTGCTGTGCAATACATGCGACTTACCAAGTAAAACCACTTTCTGATTTGATTTATCTTAGCATGCACATAAAATGCATCAAACTTAAATTTGCAGAGGGTAATAAAAAAACTACTTCGTTATTTTCATTATTTGTTTCCTTTGTTGAGTTATCCAGGATGGAACACCCTTGATTGTGTGCCTATATAAGACTTCAAAGTAAAATGAGTTATATTTTTGCCAGGCAAGGAGTTAGGATTCTGTTCCTGCTTGGACTCTGACAGCTAAACAAGGAGTCCTGTTGCCAGCAAGAGGGAAAAAAAACCCAAACAAAAATATTGTGAATTTTCAACCAGACAATCTGCTGAAATCATCTGAGACTTTCTTTGTACTAAAATCACATACATATGCATTTATAATATCCAGGTAAACAAAGCCTTTTCTGTACGATTCAACAACGACATGAACTATATAATATAAGAATGATGCAGTTTCTCTGAGTTGTCTGCAGTAATCAGCAGAATTAAACAATCAAGTGGAGACTGCGCTGCAACCAAACAGCAATTAAAATGTTTAGTGGGTCTCTGCGACTTTTAACGATCCTCAGACTGGCACACATGAAGAACGCTGAAGACAAAAGTAAAGACAAATAGGTTAATAGACAGAATACAAATGCAAAATTATTTAGGATGAAATATGTCAGTTTTATGCAGATTTGGGAGGACTGCTGCAGGTTACATCATTTCTACTAATGGACCCAGGAGGAGACGTTTCAGTATGTGATCAGCATAACATTAATGGATCTCATTTGCATTTGAAAATAGAGACAGTAAATCGAATTGAAAACTTTTCTTTGCAGAAATACTCCGTGAGAAGGCATTTAGTCTCTTTGTTCAAGAAGTTTTCTGCAAATGGTTATGTTATCTTGTTCATCTGTTTTGCCTCCAGCACTAAGGGCCCCTTCACACTTAGTATGAATAAGTACAACTCAAGGCGACTCACGGCGAAACAGTATAAGCGAACCACCACCGTCGCATGCACGAACTGTCGTGCCTGGATTGTGCACACGACAGTGTCTTTCAAGCAGGAACACAGTGAAAGCAGCTGCACTACATCACTGCTGATCACCGCTGATGTGGAGAGCCATAAAATAAAAACCAGCTGTATAATTAGTGAATATCACTGGGTTGACATAAATAATACATAAAAGGGGATGCAATACAGAACCCCGCAGTTAAATAACCCTGGTTAAAAAAAAGTCACTCACGGGATTTGAACCCGTAAGTTCTGATTACCAGACAGAAATTTTACCACTGTGTTACCATCACTGGCCTGTAATTAGTGCAGAAAATGCCTGAAATCAACAAAGGCATGGACGAGGTGTGCGTTGCCCGGCTGCTGCAGCCCAGAGCAAAGGCGAAAGATGTTTTGTATATTTCCACATGAGGACAGCAGGCAGAGACATGTGCCTCACGGAGGAATGTTGTAAGTTCATGTGCTTCCAAACTCGGAAAGTGTTCTCAAGCTGGGACATCCAGGAGCAGACCCCCCCCCCCCCCCCCGTCCATTCAGCGCCCAGATCAAAGTGTCACTCTCTGTGTTATGTGGTCATTCATTTTCGTTATTTGTTATGTAATTGCATATGTAGGTATTGTCGTAATTATTTAAATATACCTGTCCTGGCGGTGGTCTGTGTTTGTAATGTGTGCACTGAGCCGTCATCCAGCTGTCAGTGTTCTGTGATCAGCTGACAGCCCCCCCGTGCTGTGTGGGATCAGACCTGGCTGTCCAGCCCCCATGTGATCAGATCTGTACATACATATAAGCATTTTATGCAAATGTGCTCCCCCCAGCATGACAGATGTGTTGGGAGGAGCAGGGCGGGGACAACACACGCGCACACATGTGAGACATGCACCACATGTGTGTGGCTTTTTGCAACTCCACAGTCGTGGGGCACTTAGACAAATTTCACATCCAGCTTGACAGTGATCGTCTGCTGACTGTTTTCGTGATGATAGTGCAAATGGCCACACATTTTCTAAGTGCCAAATGAGTGATGTTAGATGTTTGTGTGTATCAGCTGGAAATTAGCCGACACCTGCCGTGAGAGGGTTCGATAGACTCTCACAGTGCACACTCTGTCTTTCAGACGCTGGTGTGCACAAATAGTTATAGCAACAGGTGGACAAGGCGTTGGAAGCAGCTACAATTTTACAGGTTTTACATATGATTCCTGCTGCAGTAACAATGTAAGCTCCAACACAGTAACAACTCGAGGTTTAAGACACCCACACTGTTCAAATGATTTCCGTTGTCGTTTTTCCAATATCAAACAGTAGCCTGTCAGCGAAACCAACCCAGGCAGTTTCAGTTCTGATTGGAGACCATTCCAAGAAGAGGAGGAAGCAAAACTAAAAGCATTCTTTCCCATTTCTGTTAGAACATGGGGAACAGAGAAACACAAATTGTGATTCAAACTTAAGACATAACAGCTAACAGTTCTCCACAGAAAAATAGACAAGATTGGAGGAACCAGCCCAATAAGAGCCTTATACACCAAAGTCATCCGGTGTGTTTCACTTTGCTTCCAAAGAAGGCATGCATTCCAGCCTAGGCATAAAGTTTGCAGTGGTGGATAAGATGGCTACTACCAGTAATAAATCTGAGAGCACAAAGATACAATGGGGACAAGGACTGTATACAAGTGTTCAAAGCACACAAATACACAACATCACCATAGTGAAGTACAGGCATGAACGTAGCATTTATCAGATGCTTTCGAGGTCTGAGGGAGAAGCATGACTAGTTTATAAAAAAGAACCCGAGCTTCACCCTCAATTTAGAGATCAGGTGTTTAATATGAGCTTTGAAGGAAAGCTCTGCATCAGTTTGACCCTGGGGAGTTTTAATAACTGGTATGTTCTCCGAAGAAACCGATGAATTTGATAATAGCATTATTTTAGATTTTTCAACATTTAAGACCAATTTCAATTTCTCCAGATGAAACTGGACTGCATCAAAGGCCAACTGTAAAAATTTAAATGACTGTGTAATTGAGTTAGAACAACAATAAATTACCGTATCATCTGCATACAGATGGGAAGAGGCATTTAATAAATTTACACATAGATCATTAATGTAAATTGTGAACAAAATGGGTCCTAAGACTCAACCTTGAGGTACACCTTTTGTGACCTCAAGGAAGGAGGAACTAACCCCAGCCATCTGAACACATTGTGTCCTACTTTCCAAATAGTCTGGAAACCAAGGGACAGCTTGTTTGGAAATGCCTTTTTTCAGAAGAATTTCAAGCAAGAGACTGTGAGCCACAGTGTTAAAAGCCTTTGATAGGTCATGTACAAAGCAATGCAAAACTTTCTTGAGCCCAATACTTCAACACATCATTCAAAACTTTTAAGGTCATAGTAGCAGCGCTGTGATGCTTCCAGAAGCCCATCTGAAGAGGGTTTAGAATGTTGTTTGACTCGACATAGTTCTTCAGTTGATCACAGACCAGCTTTTCAAATACTTTCACCAAAATACATAATCTTGAAATAGACCTGTAATTATTCACAGTTGAGGGTTCACCTCCTTTTAATAGTGGGAGAACTGAGACTCAGATTAAAACTGCAAGGTAAGGGCTCAGCAATGAAGTCAGCTGCCAGTTTTTGTTTGTTTTTTTTTAAAGGATCCAAACTATCAGGACCAGCTAATTTTTTAGAATAAAAAAAAAAAAATTAAATCAGAATCAAACAAGTGCCCTTCTGAAATAAAATGTTCATTAAAATAATTCACCATACACACACACACACATATATACGAGGTCTATTAGAAAAGTATCCGACCTTATTATTTTTTTCAAAAACCATATGGATTTGAATCACGTGTGATTACATCAGACATGCTTGAACCCTCGTGGGCATGCGAGAGTTTTTTCACGCCTGTCGGTTACGTCATTCGCCTGTGGGCAGTCTTTGAGTGAGGAGTCGTCCACCCGCTCGTCGATTTTTTTCATTGTTTAGGAATGGCTCAGACTGTTGCTTTGTTTGATAAAAATTTTTTCAAAACTGTAAGGCACAACTGAGTGGACACCATTCAATAAATTCAGCTGGTTTTCGGTAAAAATTTTAACGGCTGATGAGAGATTTTGGTCTGGTAGTGTCGCTTTAAGGACGGTCCACGGCGCCTGACGGCGATCTGCGCTTCGAGGCGGCAGCATCTCGCCGTTTCAAGTTGAAAACTTCCACATTTCAGGCTCTGTTGACCCAGTAAGTCGTCAGAGAACAGAGAACTTTCAGAAGAAGTCGGCATGAGGAGTTTATTCGGACATTCCATTGTTAACGGTCATTTTGTAATGAAAGAACGTGCGGGCAGAGTCGCATGTCGGGCTGGACCCGACCGCGGGGGGTCGGGGCAGGAAAAACACCTCCGTTGGAAATCTTAACGGGCAAGTTGGAACATGCCCAAGCTGTTAAACAATTTCTCAGTTACTCACTTGTTGAAAGCCATTAAAAGCCGCCTGAATTCTACAAATGGTTTTCAACACGGAGGTGTTTTTCCTGTCGTGGCGCACACAGATTTGCCGAGTCGTCACGGAAACGACTCGGCGAATTTGCGCGTACGTCTTTCATTAAAAAAATGTCCTTAAACAGTGGAATGTCTGCATAAATTCCTCATGCCGGCCTCTTCTGAATCTTCTCTGTTCTCTCACGATGTCCTGGGTGAATTAAGCCTTAAATTAGGATGTTTTCAGCTCGAAACAGGCCGACGACAGCGCCTGGAAGCGCTGCAGGACGTCCCGCTCCATGGGAAGTCCTTACACCGACAGAAACACCCCATAATCTCTCATCAGCCGTTAAACTTTTCACAGAAAACCAGCTTAATTTCTCGAATAGTGTCCACTCGGATATTCCTCACAGGTCCAGAAAAAATTTTGATAAAGCAACGCGCGCCGTCTCGAGCAGCGTGTGAAACAAAGGAATTCAGCCGAGAGGGCGGGACCACATCTCACTCAAGGCCTGCCCACAGGGAAATGACGTCACCGACACGCGTGAAAAAACTCACGCATGCGCACGAGGGTTCAAGCATGATTGGTGTAATCGCATGTCATTCAAATCCATATAGTTAAAAAAATAAATAAAAGGGTCGGTTTATTATCTAAGAGACCTCGTATATATATATATATATATATATATATATATATATATATATATATATATATATATATATATACACACACACACACAAATAATATGCACATTATTAATATATTAGTAATATAACCAAACATTTACTGTATAAACTGAAAACTGCTTGCAGATTTAGCTTTATGTGAATCACTGAACCAATATTTAGTTGAATGACCACTGTTTCTGAGAACTGATTCACATTGGTGTTGCACGGAGCCAACCAACTTCTGGCACTTGTGAACAGGCATTTCAGCCCAGGACAACTGGACTATATTCCACAGTTCTCTGCATTTCTGACAACATTTATGACATCACCCTACATGTTTTCGATTGGAGTAAGGTCCCAGAATTGGGCTGGCCACTCCATAATGTTAATCTGGTTTGTTTGGAACCAACATGCTGCTCACTTGCTGGTGTGTTCGGGATCGTTATCTTGTTGAAACACCCATTTCAAGGGTATTTCCTTTTCACCATAAGGCAACATGACCTCTTCAAGTATTCTGATGTATTCAAACTGATCCATGATCCCTGGGGTTCCATAAATAGGCCTGACACCACAGTATGAGAAAGATCCCCATATCATGATGCTTATCTTGAACATTAAACATCCAAAGTAACCATCAAGCTGCAGCAGCCAGGTGAAATATGGGCTTCCCCTTGGCTTGCTCCAGCCTCTCTTCAACACTGAAGCACCTGTGTGCTGGATCATGCACAGAGAAATGCACCCCTTGTTCCAGCGGTACCCAAGAATCCTCCGAAGAGACCACGCACCAAAGACATCTAGTCATCACTTTAGCTCACTGGTTAGATGAACCTCATACACAAATTTTTTGATGAATGGAAGTACAGAAACCCATAACCTGAAGTCCTTTATAAGGTATGTTACAAACTGTTCAGTGTGTTTTTAATAGGTTTTCCTGTCCTGCACTCAGTATGTGAACTGTCATGCTGACATTATCAGCAGTCTACTTTTATTTCCAAATCATGTTTAAAGTCCAAACCCCCCTGTGAAACCCCCGGTTCATCCAACTGCTTTACACAGGGAGTAAGAGAAGTGGCTTTAAAATGTGGTACAGACCAGGGCTATAAGAGTTTTGTTTATTGCATTAGTTGTTACTTTTATTTTGTTGCTCATTTTTGCATTCAGTTTAGTTTCATGGATCTATATAATGTGCTATTATGCATTGCTGTGTGCAGAGCGTACACACTGTGGACCCGCCATGTCAGGCCCTCCTCAATATTGCCTTCTTTAAATGCATTGCTGGACTTTAAATCAGGATTTTGGTGGTCTGTGTTGCAAACACTTTCTGCTGCCAGATGACATGATGGTTCTGCACCTCACCACAGCTCAGTTTTAGCCCACACAAACTCATGTAGCCTTACAATTTAAAGAATGAGGGTGCTGGGCGTGAAGGTGACAACTGCATTGAATTGAAACTAGCAATGGTACTAGCACTGCACTGTGTGCCACTTTGCGCCGGGTGGAAGCTAGCACTGCTGCTCGGAATGGACCACTCATCATTTTTCTTCATGATCTCACTTCACCGAGTTGACATTTCTAATTGTGTTTTTCCACTGACATTTTTCTTTGACATTTGTGAAGGTGCAGTGGTGGCTAAAAAGGAAGTGAAATTCATGCACACTGCTGCTCACGATTGGGATGGCGCCAGGTGGGGGGTAGAAGGCAATAAATACAAACTATGCATTGAGGCAGAAATCAGTTGTTTTTCCTCACAGTTCGCTAAAACCAAGTTATTTATGCAGTCTTCAGTGACATTTTCAGTTTGTGTTACACTAACTGTATTCAGCTCCAATTCTGTTTTGTTTTGGGTTTGTTTGTTTTTTTGTTTTGTTTTGTTTTTTGTTTTGTTTTTTGTTTTTTTGGTTTTTTGGTGTGGAGGGGTGAAAAAAGTCTGCAGGTTTAACAATATATGTTTTTATATCTCTACAAACTACATTTGTATGAGAAAAATAATTATGAATGTCTTGACCAATACTGTCGTCACAATTTTAATTGCCTCTACTCCTTATGGAAATATTTCAGACCTGATTTGCTGGTCCATGTTTATTTTATTTATTTATTATTTTTACAGACTAAATTATCAGCGCCACCTTGTTTGATACTGACAATAAGATATAGTTTGAAATGAAATAGCACAACCACCACTGAACAGAAAAGGAAACTTGCCACACCACTTATTAGTTACAGTTGTGGTCAGACGTGTACATACACTCATCATGGGCATGAATGTCATAGCAATTTTGAGCTTTTAATGATGTCTTTGAACTGTTCTCTTGCCAGGGTGGAATAATTTTTTGTCAGTTTAATGACAAAAAATAAATATTAAAACAAGAATTGGGTGCACAAGTTTGAATTTATTATGGATCTTCTCTAATCTACACAGGGTCAAAAAATATAGATACAGGCTGAAATATAAACATACACCCCCACAAACATTTGGTTAAATATCTCTTAATAAACTACACCTCAATTTTTGCTCTGGATATTTTTGGAAGACCATTCCACAAGCTTAATGTTAGCCTGTTTTGTCCAGCCCACAAGCAGTTTCCAACAGGAAAATGATCCCCAACACACATCAAAATTGCTTGTTTTCCACTTTGTGCAATGTACCCAGACCACTGGGAGCAAACCAGCCTCAGAGCTTGATGCTACTACCACCATGCTTGACCATTGCTACAGTGTTCTCAGGTTTGAATGCCCCATCTTTACTCCTCCCAACATACCTTTTGTCATTTGGCCAATAGCTCAATCGTTCTCTTGTCTGGCCATAAAACATTTCTCCAGAAAGTATTTGGTTTGTCCATATGGGGAGCTGCAAATTTCAGTCTAGCTTGAAGATGTCAATTTTGGAGCAGGGGCTTCTTTCTTGGTCGGCACCCTCTCAGCCCGTGGCAGTGTAAAACTCACTTCAGTGTGGACAATGACACTGATGTTCCAGCAGTTTCCAATTAATGGCAGGCCTGAACCTTGGTGGTTCCTGGGTTGTTCCTGAAAACCCTAACCAATTTCCTCTCATCTGAGGATGACAGTCTGGGCCTTCTTCTTAACCTTTGCAAAGTGGTGACACATCTGACTAACTTGTACTTACATATATTTGTTTGAACTAATGACCTTGGAATCTGCTGTTGTTTAGAAATGGCTCCAAGAGAACTTCTTTGTAAATCTACAATTATCCTTATTAAATCTTTACTGAGTTCCTTGGACATTCCCATTGTTCTGAGTATTGGGCAGTCCAATGAGCGCAGTCAAACACAACCACTTTATGCTGGCAAAGAAAAACTAGCATTTAAAGTCAATCCTGATCAGTAAGGAGTTAATAGGCCTGGGTCATGGAAAGTTAAAGCACACTGTGGAACCTTCAGCACCACTTATTAAGGGCCCCTTTCCACAGGACAGAGCCCACTGGTCAACCAATGGGTTACCAAAAACTGGCCAGATCTCTCAGTCTTCAAAACACCCCAAAAAGTTGTTTTCGTGGAAATGCTCCAAAGATCCTTGAACAGTCGCTGAGGGACCAACCATTCAATTTACAGCAATTTTCATGGAGATCTACAGAGACCTTTGAGTAACCTTGGTGCTTGCTGAGCAGTTGTTGAGAGATCAACAGCAACCATGCCTCCCTGCAGAGGAATCACCTCTGTGGAAAGGGGGTATAAAACATTAAAGTGAATGTACGTATATATTTGAGCCTGTATGTACAATTTTGACCCCACATGGATTAGAGAAGATCCCAAATGAACTGAAACATGCACACCCAATTCTTGCATTTTAACGTTTTAATGGTGTACAGCATGTCGGGTTTTTTTTGTTTTTTTTTTTTGCAAATTTATTAAAAATAAAAATTAAAAAAAACTCAGAAATCACATGTATAGAAGTATTCACAGCCTCAATACTTTCAATTCAATTTGATTTATTTCATTTATATAGCACCAAATCACAATAAAGTTGCCTCAAGGCACTTCACACAAGTACGGTCGAATCTTACCAACCCCTAGAGCAGGGGTGGGCAACCTGTTCCAGAAAGAGCCAAGAGGGTGCAGGTTTTCTTTGCAGCCACTGACTCCACCAGGTGATTTTACTGATTAATATCACTTTGAGCAGATGGAATCAGTTAATCAGTGAAATCACCTGGTGGAGTCAGTGGCTGCAAAGAAAACCTGCACCCTCTTGGCTCTTTCTGGAACAGGTTGCCCACCCCTGCCCTAGAGCAAGAACACAGGTGACAGTGGTAAGAAAAAAATTCCCTCTGATGATTTGAGGAAGAAACCTCAAACAGACCAGACTCAAACTACTTTGTTGATGCACCTTTGGAAGTAATTACAGCCTCAAGTCTTCTTAAATATTATGTCAAACTTGGTGCAGCGATCTTTTGCCTTTTTCGCCCATTCCTCTTTGTAGCATCTCTCAAGCTTCATCGGGTTGGATGGGGAGCGTCGGTGCACAGCCATTTTCAGATCTCTCCAGAGATGTTCAATAAGATTCAGGTCTGGACCACTCAAGGACATTCATGAAGTTGTCCTGAAGCCACTCCTTTGATATCTTGGCTGTGTGCTTAGGATCATTGTCCTGCTGAAAGATGAACCATCACCCCAGTCTGAGGTCAAGAGCGCTCTGGAGCAGGTTTTCATCCAGGATGTCTCTGTACATTGCTGCATTCATCTTTCCCTCAATCCTGACTAGTCTCCCAATTCCTGTTGCTGAAAAACATCCCCGCAGCATGATGCTGCCACCACCATGCTTCACTGTAGGGATGGTGCCTGGTTTCCTCGAGACATGACATCTAGCATTCATGCCAAAGAGTTCAATCTTTGTCTCATCTTTATTTTGCTAAGGAGTGGCTTCTGTCTGGCTACTCTACCATACAGGCCTGATTGGCAGATTGCAGCAAATATGCATGTCCTTCTGGAAGGTTCTCCTCTCTCTACAGAGGAATGCTGGAATGACCATCGGGTTCTTGGTCACCTCCCTGACTAAGGTCCTTTTCCCCCGATCACTCTTAGACGGGCGGCCAGCTCTAGTAAGTGGATCTGAACGTCTTCCATTTACAGAAGATTGAGGCCACTGTGCTCATTGGGACCTTCAAAGCAGCAGAAATGTTTCTGTACCTTTCCCCAGATTTGTGCCTTGAGACAATCCTGTCTCAGTGGTCTACAGACAATTCCTTTGACTTCATGCTTGGTTTGTGCTCTGACATGTCAACTGTGGGACCTTATATGTAGGCAGGTGTGTGTCTTTCCAAACCATGTTCAATCAACTGAATTTACCCCCGCGTGGACTTCAATTATGCAGTAGAAACATCTCAAGGATGATCAGCGAAAACAAGGTGCACCTGAGCTCAATTCTGAGCTTCATGGCAAAGACTGTGAATACTACATGATTTCTTAGTTGTTGTTGCTGTTTTTTTTTAATAAAATGCCAAAATCTAAGAAAAAAAAATTTCACATTGTCATTATGGGGTATTGTGTGTAGAATTTTGAGGCAAAAACATGAATTTCATCCATTTTGGAATAAGGCTGTAACATAAAATATGGAAAAAGTGAAGTGCTATGAATACTTTCCGGATACAGTGTATCCAAAATACTTTCATTCATATCTGCCCATGTCATCTCCCATCCTTGGGGTGGGATTAGAGTGATATTGTCTTCCCTGTAGTAGTTTTATTCAAAGCACAGCTTTTATTATATTTTACTTTTTTTATGAGCAGTCCTCTGGTTCATTGCAGAGACCTGTGAGTACTGTAGGTGTGAAGGTGAGATGAGTTGGATTGAGTGCACGAGGAATCTGCCTCACACGCACAAAAACCCACTGAGGGGTGAAATGAAAGAAGAAGTAGGGAGTGTCGCTGCACGGCTTTCAGATGAAGGCCAGCAACATCTGACGTCCACACAGGGAGCACTGAACCAGACCTCCTCCTCCTCCTCCTTTCAAACACTCCTCATTCACCACCTCTTCAATTTCCTGGAGTTCTTTCCACTCTCCATCTCATTTTTACTTCAGATCAATGATTCAGCCTCAGTGTTGTCTGCGGTTAACACCTTTTTGCAAACGTTTGATGATTTTCATGTTCTACCCTCATCAAAACAATAAAATCCTTCTGTTTGGATTTGGATATTGTTCAAATCTTCTCAAAACCCCAAACTCTCAACAAGTACTGGGTTAACTTATCATCATCGTTATTATTTCTGGGGAATTTCACATATACATGAAGTACGATCAGTGTTTCTACAAATGCACTAAAATTACCTGCTTATTTTCATGAATTATTAAAACACAACAATTAACAGCTAATCTAAAAAAAAAACAATCAGCTGTTTGTACTGTCATGTCTGGCCTTCACCTGGATATCACAGCTCTATGGCGCCCCCTGGAGGTCACCTGGATAAAATATGTTGATGTATGACTAGAATGACATGCAAGGCCTTATGTGTGAAGACAGATATTTTTATTTTTTTTAAATTAAAGAGCAGTGAGCAAACTGGCTCCTTCAGGTAGTAACATTTGATTGTGGATTTCAGAATAAAAGCATGGAATTTTATTGCTTTAAAAAATTTTCTCTTGTAATCTGATGACAACATTTCTTAGCAAAAATCAACATTATTGTTTGGATCATGAAACAAAGCATTTTGAAATATGCATTTGCAAAATGTAAAGCTCTGAGTCCAACAGAAAGCTCAAATCTGCACAACACACAAACACATATATGCACATATCTGCTTCCAATCAGAGATACATTTGCTCCCAAACTGAAAAGCACAAGATTTAGTGACGCAAAATTAATTGGCTAAATTCAAACCACTAAAAATAGAAAATTCAGTGGTCTAAAATGTTTGAAACAGTAAGTTAAATGGTTCTTTCAGTGCTCAGCAGTGAATGAAACAATTGGTTGAAAGCTCAACAATAAATGGAGCAACTGCTTCAAAATGTTTCATTGTTTCAATATGCTGGAACACTAAATTAAGCAATCAGTACAATTCATGAAACAATTACTTCAATAAGTGTTTCACAAATCCAAAATGCCAAATAAATGAAACAGCTGCTTCAGAAATGTTTCACTCTTCCAAAATGCTGAAATAGTAAACAGAGCAGCTGATAGCTGATTCATTTTCTGCCACTTTGTTCAAAACACACATTGAAACAATTACTCCACTCAGTGATTCATTCCTCCAAAGCATTCAAAACAGTACGTGAAATGACTGCATCAGGACTCAAGAGAAAATGAACCAATTGTTTAAGAGCTCAACATAAATGTTCAGTGAACGATTCACTGTTCCAAAAGGCTTGGCATAGTAAATCCCACAACTGCATCAGCAATCAATATATTAACAAACTGTTTCAGAACTTAAAACAGCTAATTCAGGAATTCAGAAATTACTGTAAGTTACAAAATGTTTGAAAGAGCAAATGTGTCATTTGTCTTCTCAAAACAATTCATGAAACAACTGCTGTAGAGCTCAAGACAACTGATGAATGGCTTCGGTAAACTGCTCACTGTTCCGAAACACACAAAATGGAAAATGAAAGATTGCCTTTGCTCTCTAAACAGTAAAGACATTAACACATTTTCTCTGTTTCAAAATGCTTGAAAAGGTAAATGAAACTGCTTCAGAGCTCAAAGCAATGAATGATATAATAAGTAAATGAGTAACTCCTCGAATATGCTCAAAATAGGAACTCAAAACGAAATGTTTAGAACAACAACAAAAATGTAATATTTCAGTAAATGATTCATTGCTCCAAAATGTCACAATAACGTCAACATTTGTGTCAGTACCAAAACCTATTGCTTCAGAAATTAATCCCCCTCCAGGTACAAAATTTTTGGAAGGGTAAATAAAATTACATTGGGGCTGAAAATAATTTATAAAACAAACAATCGCCTTAAAAGTGGAAGCAGTTTGTGAAATAACTGCTCCAGAGTCCAATCCAGCTGATGAATTACTTCAATTAATGGCTTACTTTTCCCAAACACTTGAAGTAAATGAAAGAATGCTTCAGCCCTCAACACAATACAACTGCTTATGAAATTTCACCCAGTTTAAAAGGTTCATTTACCTTTTAAACTGGTTTAAAAGGTAAATGAAACAACTGCTTTGGAGCTCAAATCACTAAATGATACAATTACATCAGAAAATGATTCACTGTTTCAAAGTGGTAAAAAACCGTGACACACTGTTGTTGGGTGATTCTTAGACTACAGGCACTTATTATGTCCTTTGATCATATTGTATGAAAAACAGAAAAAAAGGGAAATTTCACACTTTTATAGTTATCTTTACAATGAAAGTGTGTTAAGAAATTTGTTCTAGTAGTCTATGATGACTTTTTCACCTTTTTTCAGCATCATTATATGCAAATATTGCCATTTTGTGCTTGTCCCACACCCAGACTTTTGATCTTCAATGATAAAAATGAATGGTAAAGAAACATTTTTTCTAATGTTTTAAAATATCTCTGAATAAAATATCAGTAAAATAATCAAAACATAATTGGGGTATTCAATGTCATACAACTGTTGTGATTTTTTTAAACAAAATGTAGTTGTCCCACACTATTGCCGTAATTTCCACCACAACACTGTAATGTCCCTTTAAACAGTTTGTATGAAAGATTGTTTGGGTAGTTTCTATGGAGATAAACAGTGACATCAGAGCACATGTATATAGCGCCAAATCACAACAAACAGTTGCCCCAACGCGCTTTATATTGTAAGGCAATGGTGTGTTGGAAATTACATTTACAAGGCCAATAGTGCCCGTAGTTAAAGAATCACCGTGTTACGTCTGACAACTGACAAAACAATGGTTTTAATAGGTCGCTTCAGCATAGCTATGGACCCTTGTAATGTCACAAGGCCACTTCTTCAAAGACATAAAAGGAAAAGCAAGATTTTAAAATATTAAATCACTTTAGATATGTCTGATTATTTAATCCAATTTTCCTGACTGTAAGGAACATCTGTCCGCAAAATCTCAGCTAAATGTCAACAGAATCTATCACGTGACTTCCATCCCGCTGTGCCATAATAACATCAGTCACCACAGCAGTTCTTCTGATATCTAATGATCACACATCCTAATTCTTACAGCTTCACAGTGCCAGTACCGGTGACCTCAGCAGAAAAGTGGCTGAATCTGGGACCAATAACAAGTCATCTGAAACACCGACAGGGCTGTTTGATGAATGACTCTGTTTTTAGGGAGGCACGCATCCACCAAGAGCCGGCCTTGGCCAAATAGAAAATCCCACCGGTCCCAAAGGCAGATGGATGGACTGCAGTTCTCTGTCACTTTTATCACCTAAGTACTTGTACCTGGATTAATAAATCCAGATTCATGACTGACAGCTTTGGGCTCATGGCACCTTTATGCAACCTTGACTTAATCAGAACCTCTTCATGGCTCCACTTCTACTAAACATTTTCACAAATGAGACTTAAGAAGGAAAGTAACGGCGATTTATCCTCCGATATTTGATCTCTGCTCGCGCTGGATTTAAAGATTCCGTCATCTCATAAAGCTCAAAGGACGGCTGAGTTTGCAGAAGAAACGTGTCTCACACATTCACAGTAAATTGATTTTATTCACAAGTTTATGTTCTCTCACTGCCAACCATGGCCTCATTGAACTCTAATAAATTGTGATGAGACAGGCTGTTTGAATATGCAAAAAGCAGTTCAGACCACATTTAAATAAACTCCTTCCCCAGCTTTTTATTCCCCTTACTACATGGTTTGGAAAAGAATAATATATGCGGCACTGCGAGAAAATAACACCTGAAAGTTCCACCTGTGCCTCCACTGGTTAAATAATCAAACACATTCAGTCAGCCTACAGTTTCAACCATCTGAGAGATGAGGTGTTCGGTATGTTTCCACCCAGTAATAATCAAAAAGAAGACAAAATTATCTGAAAATGTCTTTGAAAGATGCAAAACAAATATTTGCATGTGGAAAAAAGAAGCTGCTGCTGATGTACTGTCGAAGACGTTGATGCTTATTTGTCCAGACTTGATTTATTAGAAAAAATGACAGCACTGCAGCATATACATTCATATATGCAACAGACAAGGAGATGCTCTGCACATTGGGATATATCCACGTCAGATCATTCACACTGGTAATACATGCAAACTTTTGCATGTGCACAGTGTTTCGGTTACAGAAACCTGTGGTAAAAATGATGGTATGGCAGTCGAGGGCTGGTGTAATAGTCTGAACATTCCCCCCTAAAAATCGGTCCCCTTTTGCATACTGCGCATGCATGATTTTGGAGCACGCATATGTCATTTCAGAGGGAACCATTAGTTGACACCAACTGTGGTCTGAACAGTCCCCCCTTCTGATCAGTCCCCCGCTTTCACTGCGCAAGCGTCATATTGGAGGGGAATGATGAGTATACACAATCGGTTCCCCTAGACGTGAATTCTTAATTCTTGTAGATGTAAAAATGCGTAGAGTGATAACTTACTTTCGATTTACTCGGGCAGATTATAAACTCCACCCTTCATCATTTTTTAATATATTAATGTGGCAATCTGATCGTGTCATAATATTAATAAATTAAAAGGATCTATTACGCTCGTCATTTTGGTAAAACTAGCGGGGTAAGTGCAATCCTTCAAGTACTGGTTAACTGCCTCCATTGTAGTCACAAACAATCTTTCCGTTGTCCAAAACTCTCTCTTCAGTGGACTCCATTATCACAATAGATATATATCAAGAGCGAGGTCACAAGCAAGCGTCTCATTCATTCAGCTGCAAAGCCAGAAACCCAGGGGAGGGGGGCCGATTTTACTGGAAGTAAACCTTGTGCACCACCACTGTTGTGCGCATGCGCAGTTTGCCGAAGAGGACCGATTTTTAGGGGGGACCGTTCAGTCTGCAACACCGGGCTTTAAACCAGAGGATCCTTGGTTTCAACCCCCACCAGATTGGAAAATCACTAAAGGACCTTGGGTAAGGTCCTTAATCCCACAGTTGTATCGCAGTGAGTGCCTCGCATGGCAGCACCCCGACATCAATGTGTGAATGGGTGAATGAGAGGCATCATTGTAAAATGATTTGAGCTTCTGATTCAGATGGAAAAGTGTGGAACTCAGTGCACAACACAATAGGAACACCTGAAACAAATCAGCAGTCACTGAGCTGCAGAATGTGTGTGTGTGTGTGTGTGTGTGTGTGTGTGTGTGTGTGTGTGTGTGTGTGTGTGTGTGTGTGTGTGTGTGTGTGTGTGTGTGTGTGCGTGTGTGTGTGCGTGCGTGCGAGTGCATGTGTTGCATGTGAGAACACACACTCTTCATTTCTCCTATGTGGACAGAAATTGTGTGTGACAGACAGAGAAAGTCTTGGACATGATGAGTGCATTGGTTACACAAACCATCTGTCCTCTGCACACAAAAGATGATAAACGGCATCATTTCTGACTCCAACATAATCTTTTCATTGCTTAGGAAGCAAAATGTGGACAACAGACAGCTTATTAAGGGATGATAAAGCTTTATGACTGTTGTTTGAGTGATGCACGCTCTGCACAGCGGAACGCACGAGACACTCAATAAAACCGCCGGATTTGTGAGTCCTCTCACTCGGATATCTTAAGATTCTGAAACAACACAGCCGTTAATACTGGTAAAGAATTTGCATCCATTTCAGTCAATACTATCAACACCTCTCTTTTTTTAACAGCTGTTTTATTTTCTCTACATAGGATTAAAACAGCATTTAAGAAATATACATGTGAGAAGTCAGCTACCCACCCATTTCAAATATATATTTTTACAAATGGGAAAAAAAAGAGCTTGGTGTAATATTTGTTTGTACCCGAGGCCATCAAAATATGGCTATCAGGTATTGCAAAGGCTTTGCATCTGTCTGTCTCTTTGTGACAGCTAATCGGATAAGAGTGGCACTATGATGTCACTGGCTGGTCTCTCTGGCACTCCAAAACTGCTTTGTTTCTGGCTAAATATAACACATCTCATATATTATGTAAAGTGAGAAATCAACACTTCTAAAACTGAAAATGTTGCTGTTGTAACCTGATAACTGGAGTGATTTACAAAACATCTTGTGGACTTTAGCCTGGTGACATCACTGGCTGGTCTTGCTAGCTGCTAAGTGTGCTTCATTTCTGTGTAAATACAACCTCTTTGTCATATATTATGTAAAAGCTAGCAACAGATGAACTCTTCTAAAACTAAAAACACTTTTTGTAACCTGATAACACCTCTGGAGTAATTTACAAGACATCTCGCGGACATCAGCATGCACACGCATGCATAGCATAGATAAAGTATTGTTTATGATTGATTGATTGATTGAGTTTATTCTGCGACATCAATATAAACATACAGAGGTGAATGTGTCAATGAGACACAGATGACACAATAAAGCATAAATGCTTATTTCCATTGTGATCTTTGCAAAATTATCACGTGACCAAATAGAGGGGCTTGATTGAACATGTACAAATTGTACATAAGACAATAGGATCTGTGTAATTTTACGTGTGTATATATACATACATATATATATATATATATACAGGGTGTCTCAAAAAATGTACCCAAAAGTACTCTGAAATATGAATACCAGGAAATGGTTTTACTGGGAAATAATGGTATTTTTCTCATTTCAGGAACCCTAAACTTTGTTCTCCAAGACATTAAAGTCCAGGAAAAAATTACCCTAATTTAGAGAACAAAAATCGTCTAGTTCTGTGCAGCACATCCTCGGGGCTGACTTACATCTCTTTCCATACAAAATTCAGTCTCAGAGTGAAGTCCCCAGCAAATGGCAAGGAGACAAATTTGCTAGATGGTTTTCCAGAAAACTGGAAACGAATGATTTGTTTCCTATGAAACAAATCATCCGGTGATCATGTGGTGTAAAAGATAAAAGGGTTAAAACATCTAAAAGGAAAGACTTAACTAAAAACTGTGCATTGGGGAGAAAAATTACATGCTACGGCCACATGGTCATGAAGCAAATGTCTGATAATATTGATTGGTTTTTCTGTGCTGTCAAAATACGTTTGGGTACATATTTTTGATACATTCTATATATATTGCACTGAGAAACCAATTAAACCGCTGAACATTATCAAGAACACAATGCTCATATGGCCGAGGCTATTTTAGCACTGCGTTATATGTTTAAAGTAAATATCAATCACTCTGTATGCCAAATTTGGTGAGTTTACCACAAAACACATAATCATAGTGATATTTTACATAAATTTCCCTTTTCATTCACTTATGACCAACACACAGCCTGACAACAGCTGAGTGGTGAAGCTACAGTGTATGAGATTTAAGAGATTAATTAGCATAAATCAAATATAACATTCATAACCATCTGTCCATGAGTGTAAAATTAGCTGCGACAATAAATCAATGTGTTTACATCTATCTATAAAGCAAGATGTGTCTGTGTGTGGGTATGTGGCTCCATATCTATCTTACTGTTTGTCAACTCAACCTCAGCTTTTGGATATGTCTTGCGCATTATGCCACTGGCGGCCCCCTGCACTTCCCAGAATGCACCGCGGTGCCAGCAAAGTTCCAGTGTCGCCAACGAATGCTCCCCCTAAAAATCGGTCTGCCCTGCCTTCACTGCGCGGTTCACGGATTATCACCTCGATTCTGCTTCAAACTGCACTCCAGTCATGATATATCTCAGCGACAGATATCTGAAGCTTTTGTACAACAATCATTTCCACATAAATTTCATCATAAAAGATGGAGGAAGCGATCAAAGCACCACAGCTATGCGAGATGCTAGCTGATGCGTTCACAGCGCGACGGTCATTTCAAAGCTGCACGGAGTATCACCTCGTTTCTGCTCAAAACGGAGGGGTTTTTGCTTAAAACTGACTTTAGAATGATTTAAGAGGTTTTACGTTTATCATCTGATGATTAATAATCCCATTAATCCATTTGATCGGGTGAAGAGACACCAGCATCTCACAGCGCATGTAAACAATGACTAAAAAGGACGTGGATGTGTTGTGTGTGGGCCGCTGAAGAGGAGGTACTGCTGGCCCATCACCACCAGAGGGCGCCCTGCCTGGAGTGCGGGCTCCAGGCACCAGAGGGCGCCGCCGCCTGATGAGAGCAGCCAGGATGACAGCTGTCACCCATTACTGGACACAGCTGACTTCACTCAGTACGGAGGTATATCAGCAGGACAGCGTCTCCACCTCAGTGCCGAGATATCACCTTGAGTTTAAGGTAATCACCTCTGCAACAGATACTGTATCTTTGTGACGATACTTTATAAACTTTTCAGGACAGCGGAAGGCCAAGTGTTCGGATAAGTACTCACCTTTCCTGCTTCAGTGTGACAAGAGGTGGAGGCGGCTTTGCCCCTCTCATCTACTGGGTGCGGTCGCATCCCAACCTGTGTGTTTGTGTTCTTTCCCGCCAGCAGTACCGGATCCGACGAGCGGAGGCAGTGGCCACCTGGGAATTCGGGACTTGGCGGTTCCAGTACTTCTGGGTTTCGGTGGCAGAGGAGATCTGGGTGGTTCCGGTTCAACTAGGACGGACGTCTCCTACCTTCGGGCCTGCCCACAAGACACCAGCAGATTTCGGCTTACAAATTGCTAATTGTTGTATCAGTTGTGCTATTTTCACAACAGTAAAACTTGTTCTTACTTTTCTCCATTGTCCGTTCATTGCGCCCCCTGTTGTGGGTCCGTGTACCTACACTTTCACAACAGGATATCTCGGCCAGCGTCATGGATCCCGAGGGGCGTCAACCGGCTGTTGAACGGCCACTGGAAGACCAAGACGTGGCGGAGGCTTCGGGAGGGGTAATCGGTGAGTTGCAGCGGATCCTCACCGCTTTCACCTCTCGGATCGATTTAATGACCGAGCAACACGTTCTCCTAAACCGCAGGGTGGAGGCTCTCGCCGCACAAGTGGAGGCACGCCCTTCGGGCGCCGCTGCGGCTCTCCCTCCCGAGGACCCTGCGCGCGAAAGTAACGTTCCACTGGTCGTTCAACGGTCCCTCCCTCCGTCCCCAGAAGCATACATAAGCCCTCCAGAACCGTACGGAGGCTGTGTGGAGACGTGCGCGGACTTTCTTATGCAGTGTTCGCTCGTCTTCGCTCAGCGTCCCGTGATGTACGCGACTGATGCTAGCAAAGTAGCTTATGTGATAAACCTGCTTCGCGGGGAGGCACGCGCTTGGGCTACAGCGCTCTGGGAGCAGAACTCTCGGCTCCTTCATACATACGATGGGTTTGTACGGGAGCTCAGAACGGTGTTCGATCATCCCAACAGAGGAGAGTCCGCTTCAACCGCACTACTGTCCCTGCGACAGGGACGTCGGAGCGCAGCTGCCTATGCAGTCGCCTTCCGCATCGCGGCGGCGAGATCCGGCTGGAATAGCACTGCCCTCCGCGCTGCCTTTGTAAACGGACTGTCTCTGGTCCTAAAAGAGCACCTGGTGGCTAAGGACGAACCGCGAGATTTAGATGGGCTCATTGATCTAGTCATACGACTCGACAACCGGTTAGAAGAACGCCGTCGGGAACGAGGCGAAGGGCGTGGCCAGGCACGCGTCGTCCCTCTCCCTTCCGGGTCCGATCGAGCTCCACCCTCCCCACGCTCCTCTGTTCCTGCGCTCCGTGCGCTTACGGCTCCCCCTGCTGACGAAGCTATGGACACGAGCAGGGCAACATTTAGGGCACCTGGAGCACAAAGGAGGCGGGCCCACGGAGCTTGTTATGTTTGTGGCTCGAGTGAGCATATGGCAAACGACTGCCCCGAGCGGTTAAACTCCAACGCCCGCCCTTAGAGACTGGGCCAGGGGTGGGCCAAAACATTCACGTGGGACACACCCACATTGCTACACGACTCCCAGTCACAATCCTGTATGAGGATTCGACCCTGAAGGCCCCAGCACTGGTGGACACGGGCTCTGAGGGGAATCTGCTTGACAGCAGATGGGCCAGGGAGATAGGGCTCCCTCTGGTGGCTCTTACCTCGCCTGTGCAGGTTCGAGCACTAGATGGCTCCCTACTCCCACCAATCACGCATAAGACACCTCCAGTAACTCTGGTGGTGTCAGGTAACCACCGGGAGGTGATCGAGTTCTTCGTGACTCAGGCCACCTCCCGTGTGGTTTTAGGGTTTCCATGGATGCTTAAGCACAATCCCCGGATTGATTGGCCGTCCGGGGTAGTGGTGCAGTGGAGCGAAACCTGCCATCGGGAGTGTCTCGGTTCCTCGGTTCCTCCCGGCTCCCAAGCTAAGGAGGAGGTCCGAGTCCCGCCCAATCTGAAGGCGGTGCCAGCGGAGTACCATGACCTCGCTGACGTGTTCAGCAAGGATCTGGCTCTCACGCTTCCTCCCCACCGCCCGTACGATTGTGCCATTGATTTGGTTCCAGGCAGTGAGTTCCCGTCCAGTAGGCTGTACAACCTCTCACGGCCGGAACGCGAATCAATGGAGACCTACATCCGGGACTCATTAGCCGCCGGGTTGATCCGGAATTCCACCTCACCGATGGGCGCAGGTTTCTTTTTTGTGGGTAAAAAAGATGGCGGACTTCGTCCATGCATTGATTACAGGGGGTTGAACGAGATCACGGTCCGCAACCGATACCCGTTGCCCTTGTTGGATTCAGTGTTCACCCCCTTGCATGGAGCCAAGATTTTCACCAAGCTGGATCTTAGGAATGCGTATCATTTGGTTCGGATTCGGAAGGGAGACGAATGGAAGACGGCATTTAACACCCCCTTAGGTCATTTTGAGTACCTGGTCATGCCGTTCGGTCTCACTAATGCTCCCGCGACCTTCCAAGCGTTGGTAAACGATGTCTTGCGGGACTTCCTGCACCGGTTCGTCTTCGTATATCTAGACAATATACTCATCTTTTCCCCGGATCCTGAGACTCATGTCCGGCATGTCCGTCAGGTCCTGCAGCGGTTGTTGGAGAACCGTCTGTTTGTGAAGGGCGAGAAGTGTGAGTTCCACCGCACTTCTTTGTCCTTCCTGGGGTTTATCATCTCCTCTAACTCCGTCGCCCCGGATCCGGCCAAGGTTGCGGCGGTGAGAGATTGGCCCCAACCCACAAGCCGTAGGAAGCTGCAACAGTTCCTCGGCTTTGCTAATTTCTATAGGAGGTTCATTAAGGGCTACAGTCAGGTAGTTAGCCCCCTGACAGCCCTGACCTCTCCAAAAGTTCCCTTCACCTGGTCGGACCGGTGCGAGGCCGCGTTCAAGGAGTTGAAACGGCGCTTCTCGTCTGCACCAGTTCTGGTGCAGCCCGATCCTAGCCGCCAGTTAGTGGTTGAAGTGGATGCCTCGGACTCAGGGATAGGAGCGGTGCTCTCCCAGAGCGGGAAGACCGATAAGGTCCTTCACCCGTGTGCCTATTTCTCTCGCAGGTTGACCCCCGCTGAACGGAATTATGACGTCGGCAATCGGGAACTCCTTGCTGTGAAAGAGGCCCTCGAAGAGTGGAGACATCTGTTGGAGGGAACAGCCGTGCCATTCACGGTTTTCACTGACCATCGGAACCTGGAGTACATCAGGACCGCTAAGCGTCTGAACCCCAGGCAAGCCCGCTGGTCACTGTTCTTTGGCCGTTTTGACTTCCGGATTACCTACCGCCCCGGGACCAAGAATCAAAGATCAGACGCATTGTCCCGGGTGCACGAGGATGAAGTCAAAACGGAACCGTCGGATCCCCCAGATCCCATCATCCCGGAGTCCGCTATCGTGGCCGCCCTCACCTGGGACGTGGAGAAGACCGTCCGGGAGGCCCTGACCCGTGTCCCGGACCCCGGAAACGGACCAAAGGACAAACTATACGTCCCACCAGAGGCTAGGGCTGCAGTCCTGGACTTCTGTCACGGTTCTAAGCTCTCCTGTCACCCAGGGGTGCGAAGGACCGTGACAGTCGTCCGGCAACGCTTCTGGTGGGCATCCCTGGAGGCCGACGTCCGGGACTACATCCAGGCCTGTACCACCTGCGCCAGGGGCAAGGCTGACCACAAGAAGACCTCAGGGCAGCTACAGCCACTGCCCGTGCCTCATCGCCCCTGGTCCCATATCGGCCTGGACTTCGTCACGGGTCTCCCGCCGTCCCAGGGAAACACCGTCGTCTTCACGATAGTGGACCGTTTCTCCAAGGCGGCCCACTTCGTGGCCCTCCCGAAGCTTCCAACGGCCCAGGAGACAGCGGCCCTCCTGGTCCACCACGTCGTCCGTCTGCATGGCATCCCATCAGACATCGTCTCCGATCGCGGTCCCCAGTTCACCTCACACGTCTGGAGGAGTTTTTGCCGGGAACTGGGGGCCACGGTCAGCCTCTCGTCTGGGTATCACCCCCAGACCAACGGGCAAGCAGAGCGGGCGAATCAGGAATTGGAGCAGACACTACGCTGTGTGACAGCCGCGCACCCGACGGCCTGGAGTACCCACCTGGCCTGGATCGAGTACGCTCACAACAGCCAAGTGTCATCTGCCACCGGCCTCTCCCTGTTTGAGGTGTGCTTGGGGTATCAGCCCCCCTTGTTTCCGGTGGTCGAGGGAGAGGTCGGTGTGCCCTCGGTCCAGGCCCACCTACAGAGGTGCCGTCGGGTGTGGCGTGCCGCCCGCTCTGCCTTGTTGAAGGCCCGGACGAGGGCGAAGACACATGCAGACCGGCGGCGGGCCCCGGCTCCCACGTATCGTCCTGGGCAGGCAGTGTGGTTGTCCACCAAGGACATTCCCCTTCAAGTGGACTCCCCCAAGCTCCAAGAACGATACATCGGTCCCTTCAAAGTCCTCAAAGTCATCAATCCCGCCGCAGTAAGGCTTCAGCTTCCGGCCTCACTGCGGATTCACCCAGTGTTTCACGTCTCCCGGATAAAACCCCATCACACCTCACCCCTCTGCACCCCGGGTCCGGCACCACCTCCTGCCCGGATCATCGACGGGGAACCGGCTTGGACCGTGCGTCGGCTCCTCGATGTCCGTCGAATGGGCCGGGGTCTTCAGTACCTGGTGGACTGGGAGGGGTACGGCCCCGAAGAACGCTCCTGGGTGAAGAGGAGCTTCATCCTGGACCCGGCCCTCCTGGCCGACTTTTACCGTCGCCATCCGGAGAAGCCCGGTCGTGCGCCAGGAGGCGCCCGTTGAGGGGGGGGGTCCTGTTGTGTGTGGGCCGCTGAAGAGGAGGTACTGCTGGCCCATCACCACCAGAGGGCGCCCTGCCTGGAGTGCGGGCTCCAGGCACCAGAGGGCGCCGCCGCCTGATGAGAGCAGCCAGGATGACAGCTGTCACCCATTACTGGACACAGCTGACTTCACTCAGTACGGAGGTATATCAGCAGGACAGCGTCTCCACCTCAGTGCCGAGATATCACCTTGAGTTTAAGGTAATCACCTCTGCAACAGATACTGTATCTTTGTGACGATACTTTATAAACTTTTCAGGACAGCGGAAGGCCAAGTGTTCGGATAAGTACTCACCTTTCCTGCTTCAGTGTGACAAGAGGTGGAGGCGGCTTTGCCCCTCTCATCTACTGGGTGCGGTCGCATCCCAACCTGTGTGTTTGTGTTCTTTCCCGCCAGCAGTACCGGATCCGACGAGCGGAGGCAGTGGCCACCTGGGAATTCGGGACTTGGCGGTTCCAGTACTTCTGGGTTTCGGTGGCAGAGGAGATCTGGGTGGTTCCGGTTCAACTAGGACGGACGTCTCCTACCTTCGGGCCTGCCCACAAGACACCAGCAGATTTCGGCTTACAAATTGCTAATTGTTGTATCAGTTGTGCTATTTTCACAACAGTAAAACTTGTTCTTACTTTTCTCCATTGTCCGTTCATTGCGCCCCCTGTTGTGGGTCCGTGTACCTACACTTTCACAACAGGATGGTGTTGATCCAGTGAATTCACAGGCGATTATGATGGTGACACAAGTTCTCCCAAGTTGAGAGGGTTAACTAGAGGAGGTGTAGCACCTGTGATGAACTTCTGCCGTGACCTGATGTTGTCTTGTTGTCCACACTTTAAAATGTTTGTTTACATTGTGCCCTAAACCAGAACTCTGCTGAAACCGATCTCTCGTGTGAGTCACAGACCGCGAGATGCTGGGAGATTCACAACTGTGAAACACTGAATGCGCCAGCTTCGGCATAGATCGATGACAAAGATGAGTCTCTCTCTGCCTTAAACAGATGTCTATCTCTAATACATTCATGGGGGAGAGACGGAAGAAATAAATTAAAGAAATAAATAATACACAAACATTCAAAGATAGGTGAGCCACAGACGCTTCTTGCTTTATTATCACAAGGCGAAATGTTCTCACCCGCCAGCTTCGACAAAGATCGTCAACAAAGCTCCCACTTTTCAATAGGAATACATACTTCCTACGGGCACTGCACTAGGAAGCTTCAAATGAGCCCTTCGTATGTACATGGGAGGACTCTGTGGTTGCTCCCCTATAGTTTACTGGTCACTAGCGCAGGCTAACAAGTCTGAGAACACTTTCTTGTGAAATGGGAGATTACTTATCACAAGAGAATGCAAAGAGAGCACGAATCTCCATTCTGAAAAAAGCAAAACATGAAAGGAAACAAAATCTTGGCTGGCAATGACAAAATGCAATCTGCAACTTTGCCACTAGATGACACCGAACCTGGCACACTGTATCTTTAATTAGCATATCTGAGACATGGTGACACCTCACAATGCTGCATGTCATTAATGCTCAAATCTGTTTTCTGTTATAATGTTAATGCAAATTCTCAAAGAAGAGGGAAATTTCTATTTATAATGACCACAAATACTGGTGTCTCTTTGATGGACTTTGATTCAGAAAGCTTATTCGAGTTTATTTTGTGGATCTGTATCCAGGAATATTGTGGAAAAGCTTTTATTTACAGTATCAGTGCAAACGCGTACAGTCATTATAGTGAAGAGCCAGGAAGGGTCGTCAAATTTTACTGAGCAAGTACTTCAGAGCTGAAGCTGCCAGATTGATTCATTAAAGTCCCCCAAGAGGAGAATAACACGTCATACGATACCTTCTCCAAGGCTCAACAATCAAGCATCTTTCTTCATTTGTTGCACAGAAAGTGCTCTCATTCACTTAAAAAAAAAAAGAAACTTACATTATAACTCAACTTGGAAAACTTGTTTACCCATAGAAGCACTTTTTTTTTTTTTTTTTTTGGAAACCTTTTCAGAGTGGAGCTGAAACAAACAAGCAGCATCATGTGCAGCTCTCCCATCGCCAGGGAGACGGTGCAGTCACCCTCACGAGACGACATCAAACACCGGAGGAGCTAAAACAAGAACGCAACTTCTGGGATTCACTGTACTTTAAAAGTTGACATCTGTATGTCTCCAGAGGAGATGCAGCTCCTTCTCAACAAGCCCTGCAGTGATCGGATCACAGCAGCCAAATGTTTCATTTTTCTGAATTAAAAAAAATGCAAGAGCTGCTTCCTGCAGAACCAAAGAGACGCCAAAAGCAAAAAAAAAAAAAAAATCACCTCCACTTTCCTCCTAGCTTTCTTCACTTGAGACCACTTGCTTTTTTCTTTTTGCAAAAAGTGAAGAATCTAATTATTTTCCAGGAAATGAAGTCATTTAATAATAACCAGACAGCAATATTTGAAACATTTGTTTGTGTCCGTCTGTGTCCAACTTTTCCCAGAGGTGCTGGGGCCAAATTCCGCAAAATCTGTTGTGTGCATGAAGGTGAACCCCATGAGTTCCATTAAAATGTTTGCTTTGGCAAAGGTCAAGGCCATTGGGATCAAAGGTCAAAAAGACTTTCAGTCCAGTGGCTACCAAACTTGACACATAACCTGAGATAGGTTCTCCAATTGGCCAGGTGAGGTCAAATGTGCCAAAGGTCAATTATTAGGGTTAATGTCACAAAGGTCAAAGATCAAAACTTAAGTTTTTCACTCTGATTTGCATCAAAAATTATTCATGTGGATACCAGAATTGCCTAGCGAGGTCAAATTTGTTAAAGGTCAATCATCTGGGTCAAGGTCATGTCTATGAGCCTGTTTGTTGGCCGACTCATCCGCGGCCCTTTTGCTGATTTCTACCAAAGTTGGGATGTTGGCAAAAGTCGACCACAAAACTGCCTTGAATGAATTATTTTTGTTGTCAGATAAATAAAGGATCTCCTGGAGCAGGTTGGCAATGGAAGGGTATTTTTTGTAAAACTGCCTGTAAAACTTGGCAGAGAATAGGGAAATGTGGAATGAGCTGCTAGGTTTCTGCCACCATGGCCTGGACAAGCAGCAAAAAATGAATGAAGGAATGCATTATTATTATTATTATTTTATCTAGGATGCTGTTTGCTGGGTAGGAGTTGCGGAGTACTGGAACAGGGGTTTCCAAACTACAAGTCTGGAGACCAGATAACTGTGCAAAACAATTCACCCCCATATTCCTGTGTTTTCCTAAATTCTAGGCTAGAACCCTGTAAAATGCAGCAAGTGAAGAAATAGATAGATAACTGAATGTGCCCATGCCCTCCCGTTTGTTAACACAATAACTCAACAACAGTAAAGGTTACCAGCTCATAACCCTCCAAATACAAAAGGCACATTATGACCATAAACTGATTCACAGTTGATTAACTTTGGGCAATCAGATGAACAGAAAAAGCACCGTTGTTTTGGTTTATTTAACATACCATATACCTGTCTGCCATCTGGACATGTCTGGGCTTATTGCAGTGAAAAATCCATAGTTGAAGGTACATTGTGTTTGAAATGAGTTTGTGAGTTTCTTTCATTTCCAAAGCCTCGGTTTGGTCTTTAGAATTTATTTTGAATTCCAGCATTTTTTGTAACCCATTTTAATTCCAATTTCAAAAAGATCTAATGTCTAGAAAATCTGCAAAGATAAAGACTGAGTTTTCATGACATCTATTATTCAGTAAATTGTGCAACTGGTGATCATACAGTAAACACTTTGGCTGGTGAAACAATCCGCGACCAGCCGACACCAAGGAACCAGGAAGGACGGTTGACCTGGAAGCAGGTAGTTTTTTGTTTTTACGAGTATATCTATCATTTATAAGGAGAAAGGAGATTTTCCTACACAGTGCAATCTTATCTACCATCACAAAAACTTTACTTTCTTTCTCATCCACGAGGCTTTGTTGCCATAAATATTGCAGCATTATTCAATCAATCAATCAATTTTTTTATATAGCGCCAAATCACAACAAACAGTTGCCCCAAGGCGCTTTATATTGTAAGGCAAGGCCATACAATAATTATGTAAAACCCCAACGGTCAAAACGACCCCCTGTGAGCAAGCACTTGGCTACAGTGGGAAGGAAAAACTCCCTTTTAACAGGAAGAAACCTCCAGCAGAACCAGGCTCAGGGAGGGGCAGTCTTCTGCTGGGACTGGTTGGGGCTGAGGGAGAGAACCAGGAAAAAGACATGCTGTGGAGGGGAGCAGAGATCGATCACTAATGATTAAATGCAGAGTGGTGCATACAGAGCAAAAAGAGAAAGAAACAGTGCATCATGGGAACCCCCCAGCAGTCTACGTCTATAGCAGCATAACTAAGGGATGGTTCAGGGTCACCTGATCCAGCCCTAACTATAAGCTTTAGCAAAAAGGAAAGTTTTAAGCCTAATCTTAAAAGTAGAGAGGGTGTCTGTCTCCCTGATCTGAATTGGGAGCTGGTTCCACAGGAGAGGAGCCTGAAAGCTGAAGGCTCTGCCTCCCATTCTACTCTTACAAACCCTAGGAACTACAAGTAAGCCTGCAGTCTGAGAGCGAAGCGCTCTATTGGGGTGATATGGTACTACGAGGTCCCTAAGATAAGATGGGACCTGATTATTCAAAACCTTATAAGTAAGAAGAAGAATTTTAAATTCTATTCTAGAATTAACAGGAAGCCAATGAAGAGAGGCCAATATGGGTGAGATATGCTCTCTCCTTCTAGTCCCCGTCAGTACTCTAGCTGCAGCATTTTGAATTAACTGAAGGCTTTTTAGGGAACTTTTAGGACAACCTGATAATAATGAATTACAATAGTCCAGCCTAGAGGAAATAAATGCATGAATTAGTTTTTCAGCATCACTCTGAGACAAGACCTTTCTGATTTTAGAGATATTGCATAAATGCAAAAAAGCAGTCCTCCATATTTGTTTAATATGCGCTTTGAATGACATATCCTGATCAAAAATGACTCCAAGATTTCTCACAGTATTACTAGAGGTCAGGGTAATGCCATCCAGAGTAAGGATCTGGTTAGACACCATGTTTCTAAGATTTGTGGGGCCAAGTACAATAACTTCAGTTTTATCTGAGTTTAAAAGCAGGAAATTAGAGGTCATCCATGTCTTTATGTCTGTAAGACAATCCTGCAGTTTAGCTAATTGGTGTGTGTCCTCTGGCTTCATGGATAGATAAAGCTGGGTATCATCTGCGTAACAATGAAAATTTAAGCAATACCGTCTAATAATACTGCCTAAGGGAAGCATGTATAAAGTGAATAAAATTGGTCCTAGCACAGAACCTTGTGGAACTCCATAATTAACTTTAGTCTGTGAAGAAGATTCCCCATTTACATGAACAAATTGTAATCTATTAGACAAATATGATTCAAACCACCGCAGCGCAGTGCCTTTAATACCTATGGCATGCTCTAATCTCTGTAATAAAATTTTATGGTCAACAGTATCAAAAGCAGCACTGAGGTCTAACAGAACAAGCACAGAGATGAGTCCACTGTCCGAGGCCATAAGAAGATCATTTGTAACCTTCACTAATGCTGTTTCTGTACTATGATGAATTCTAAAACCTGACTGAAACTCTTCAAATAGACCATTCCTCTGCAGATGATCAGTTAGCTGTTTTACAACTACCCTTTCAAGAATTTTTGAGAGAAAAGGAAGGTTGGAGATTGGCCTATAATTAGCTAAGATAGCTGGGTCAAGTGATGGCTTTTTAAGTAATGGTTTAATTACTGCCACCTTAAAAGCCTGTGGTACATAGCCAACTAACAAAGATAGATTGATCATATTTAAGATCGAAGCATTAAATAATGGTAGGGCTTCCTTGAGCAGCCTGGTAGGAATGGGGTCTAATAAACATGTTGATGGTTTGGATGAAGTAACTAATGAAAATAACTCAGACAGAACAATCGGAGAGAAAGAGTCTAACCAAATACCGGCATCACTGAAAGCAGCCAAAGATAACGATAAGTCTTTGGGATGGTTATGAGTAATTTTTTCTCTAATAGTTAAAATTCTGTTAGCAAAGAAAGTCATGAAGTCATTACTAGTTAAAGTTAATGGAATACTCAGCTCAATAGAGCTCTGACTCTTTGTCAGCCTGGCTACAGTGCTGAAAAGAAACCTGGGGTTGTTCTTATTTTCTTCAATTAGTGATGAGTAGAAAGATGTCCTAGCTTTACGGGGGGCTTTTTTTATAGAGCAACAGACTCTTTTTCCAGGCTAAGTGAAGATCTTCTAAATTAGTGAGACGCCATTTCCTCTCCAACTTACGGGTTATCTGCTTTAAGCTACGAGTTTGTGAGTTATACCACGGAGTCAGACACTTCTGATTTAAAGCTCTCTTTTTCAGAGGAGCTACAGCATCCAAAGTTGTCTTCAAAGAGGATGTAAAACTATTGACGAGATACTCTATCTCCCTTACAGAGTTTAGGTAGCTACTCTGCACTGTGTTGGTATATGGCATTAGAGAACATAAAGAAGGAATCATATCCTTAAACCTAGTTACAGCGCTTTCTGAAAGACTTCTAGTGTAATGAAACTTATTCCCCACTGCTGGGTAGTCCATCAGAGTAAATGTAAATGTTATTAAGAAATGATCAGACAGAAGGGAGTTTTCAGGGAATACTGTTAAGTCTTCTATTTCCATACCATAAGTCAGAACAAGATCTAAGATATGATTAAACTGGTGGGTGGACTCATTTACTTTTTGAGCAAAGCCAATAGAGTCTAATAATAGATTAAATGCAGTGTTGAGGCTGTCATTCTCAGCATCTGTGTGGATGTTAAAATCGCCCACTATAATTATCTTATCTGAGCTAAGCACTAAGTCAGACAAAAGGTCTGAAAATTCACAGAGAAACTCACAGTAACGACCAGGTGGACGATAGATAATAACAAATAAAACTGGTTTTTGGGACTTCCAATTTGGATGGACAAGACTAAGAGACAAGCTTTCAAATGAATTAAAGCTCTGTCTGGGTTTTTGATTAATTAATAAGCTGGAATGGAAGATTGCTGCTAATCCTCCGCCCCGGCCCGTGCTACGAGCATTCTGACAGTTAGTGTGACTCGGGGGTGTTGACTCATTTAAACTAACATATTCATCCTGCTGTAACCAGGTTTCTGTTAGGCAGAATAAATCAATATGTTGATCAATTATTATATCATTTACCAACAGGTACTTAGAAGAGAGAGACCTAATGTTTAATAGACCACATTTAACTGTTTTAGTCTGTGGTGCAGTTGAAGGTGCTATATTATTTTTTCTTTTTGAATTTTTATGCTTAAATAGATTTTTGCTGGTTATTGGTGGTCTGGGAGCAGGCACCGTCTCTACGGGGATGGGGTAATGAGGGGATGGCAGGGGGAGAGAAGCTGCAGAGAGGTGTGTAAGACTACAACTCTGCTTCCTGGTCCCAACCCTGGATAGTCACGGTTTGGAGGATTTAAGAAAATTGGCCAGATTTCTAGAAATGAGAGCTGCTCCATCCAAAGTGGGATGGATGCCGTCTCTCCTAACAAGACCAGGTTTTCCCCAGAAGCTTTGCCAATTATCTATTAAACTCTGTATCTCACACATAAATGTACCTATGACCTCCTTGTTTTAAATGGCAGTGAATGTAAAAACGAAGATGAACGGCTGGTGAATCTGGTGTTAATCATGAGCTATTGATACATTATTGATAATAACTGACTACCATGTTGAGGCAAGTGAAATCATATATACAGATAGAGAGGAATAAGAGAGAGAGAGAGAGAGAGAGAGAGAAAATTGTTAAGGGAGAAAATTGTAATAACTCATCAAGTTCAAAATGTGGGACAGACAATAACTGACTCGCCTGTAACACTGACTCACACTTCAATGCCTGGTGGTGATCACGGGATCCTACACTGGTTGCTCAAATTTGTAATATAAAGACAAAGGGGAAAACTGAATTGATTATTCATGATGCTGCTTTGAAAGTAAAATCAATCAATCAATCAATCAATCAATTTTTTTATATAGCGCCAAATCACAACAAACAGTTGCCCCAAGGCGCTTTATATTGTAAGGCAAGGCCATACAATAATTATGTAAAACCCCAACGGTCAAAACGACCCCCTGTGAGCAAGCACTTGGCTACAGTGGGAAGGATCAGGAAGGATAAAGTGTTGATCTTGTCGAGAGACTGGCGGCAGTGACATTCATGTCTCCGTGTCCTCTGCCTTTGAGATCAACACACTGGGAAGAGCTCCTGGAGACATGAAGCTGCTGGACAGAGGTTATTTAGGGATGCTGATACTTTTGCAGTGCAGAGTTGGACTTCAGGCTTCTGATGTTTCCTGTCTAAATCTATGGATGTGACACTTGGATGTGAGCCAGTGACGTAAGGCGATTACAGGACGTCTTCAGTACTCAATATTTATGAGAATCCTTGTGTAGTGTTGAAAGGACTTTGTGTCCAGTGGTTACTTGGGAAAACTCCAATGAGGTGCACTGCTTGTACTGTGAGGGAGAATCAGCTACAACATTTTGCTACATGGAACAATTCTCCAGGCATGAATGCCTGACACCGGCAACAAGGCCAAGGACACTCCCTAGTATCACCTGGCCACCGTGGATACATGGCTGTTTATAGGAGGAGTGGATGGACCAGTTGTCTGCTGTGGCAGTTGCCAATTAGAACCCAGGACAGTTTGGTAGTGTGATGGATACAGTGACACATGGCATCAGTGCAGGCTCCCTGACCTACTGTTTACTTTGGGTAAACCTGGGGAATGCTGTCTAACAATGATTAAAAACTTGGTTTAAACTTAGGCAGTCCTTTCCACCAAGTTGCTTCATAACTATTCTTTCATGAAATTTTTTCCTCTTCTGCTAACAATAAATAAATAAATATCAATGATGTGACACTGGCGGAGGATTGGACTCACATAGTTCCTATTTAGTTCAAGTTTGAGAACAAAACATTTCCAGATCTGTTCAGAAATTTCAAAATATTCTTGAGATAAATGGAATTTGGATGTCCTTTAGATGAAGTATTTATCTCCTTTATTGAAGCACCTTCATTTTTCCCCATTTAAAAAGTGTTCGAGTAGTTTTGCAGTCTAACCAGAGTTCATTTAAAACATCAAAAGCTACTCAGTGCGCACAGCAGGCGCGCCTCTCTGTGCGCCGTCAAACCGTGAGAAACCTTTCTACAAAACAGCGCAGCGGCTGGAGAGCACAGCAGAGCTCACCTTCTCCACGTGTTCCGCAGCAGCCGAGCAGGAGCGAGGCCATCAGAGCAGTAATCCCACACGGCGCTTTACTCCCCAAAGTCATGGCGAGGCGACGGGATGCTGCCCGGAATTCTAGCAATAATCCCGTCTGTCGGAGAGGAGACCGACCGTCCTCCTCCTCTGCGTTCCTTCTTGCGCCTCTCCTCCAGGTCCGCTGTGGCGCGCTGCGGTATCCGGGAACTGGCCGGTACCCAGTGGGGAGGAGGATGCTCTCACACCGCCTGCGCTCCCTCAAGTGATGGAGGTACGAGAAGGAACAAGGAAAAGAGGAGGGGGGGGGCTTCTCCAAGACTGTGACAGATACGAGTCCAGCGCGCCGCCTCCTGAAGGAGTCCCCGAGGTGTTGGAGCTGCAGAGTTTACGATGTTTTTTCTCCTAAACAAACTGAACGACCACAATCTGCAGAATCCAAGGAACAAAGTCAAACTCTGTGTCCGCAAGGATAAATCCACTTGTACAACAGTCCTGCAGCAAATTCGTAAAATCTTCTCTTTTGTGCACATTGCCATTGGGTTTATTTTAGCTGAGTTACCCGTTCCACGCAGGGGTAGAAGAATTTGTCATGTCATTGTGTAGTTCATGTCACTTTAGTTAAGGTGTAGTAAGTTGCATTGCATTGTGTGTATGTTGTCATCATTAATTTTCATAGAGCAAATTGTGACATTCATGAGACTCAAGTGGCTGATGATAAAAAGGTGACAGCATGTCATATCACTGCAGTGCTGTGGGATGTATAATGTTCTTCATGTCTCTGCAGATGTTTCCCAGCTCTACTATTATTACATTTCATCAGTTTAGCACTTGAGATTTTACGACCTAATGCCCCTTGCGTCTTGGGAGGCATATCGACAGTCTGCATGCTGTATACAGCAGGTACATTTTAAGTAAAAAAAAAAAAAAAGCATACCTTAACTCACATGCAATGCACACTGGCCCGTTTGGATTCTAATTAAAGTCCACCCTCACCAGCCACTATTATGTTGTCAGTAAAGTCTGATGCTGCTACCTGACCTGAGTACCATGTGAACTGTGAAAATAAGGGCTCCAGTGAGCAGGTCGTGATCTAATATAAAAGGCTGACCATATGTGTGAGTGTGTGTGTGTTCGCGCATGTGCACTTTCAACCTAAGGCCCCCAGCGACATCCCCCTCGGTGCCCCTAGTCACCATACCAAGTTTGGTGTTGATTGTTCAATTACTGTAGCAGTTCACCCCAAACACAAACTGTGCCACATACATAGATTGCCTTAGACAGATGTGGTGTTTGTCCACGTTAATTACATGTAGAGCAACATAAATAAATATTATAAATGTGCAAAATGGATGGATGGTTGCTGCAAACAGGTGAAATCAGGTAACTGGGTACAATGGCACACATTTTATGATTGTTTTTGTTTCGTCCAAAAATATATTTGACCACAACATAAAAGCAAATAAAACCACCCAAAGTTCCACGATCCTATTAGGTGTCACCAACCCTGCTTTGGGGATCACCCATCACCCACCCTACATGTTTCCCATGTGTACCTGCTGTGTACCTCCATGTGTACCAGATGTGTACCACATCTGATTCCTTAAGGCTGGTGTTTCTTGGCTTTTGATTGCATGAGCAGAGCTGACAGGTAAAGGGTGAATCAGCCAGCGAAAGATAGAAAACATGCAGGATGGATGATCTGCTGCAGTGTGACTGGAACTCAGTGGGTTGTTGACAGACAAAAAGCTCAGGGGTTTGATCCCTGATTCCTCCTCATGTTCCACTCACTGATACGGGATCTTCAGTGTCTGTGACACCAAACATCCACACAGAGACAGAAACTCAAAATCAATGTGTCATGAGGTGTAGAAAATTCACCTCCATCTGAGAGAACAGCTTCAATACAGTATCTGAGCAACGCAGACACAGAAGTTGCAGGTCCAAATCCAAAACTGGGATTTTGAATATTTGTTGTCAGGCAGTTTCATGATGCATTTTACTGTTTGTGGTGATGACTTTTAGTTTAATGTCCATGGTTACCAAACTTTTTCTGCAAGGCCCTCATTTTGTAGATAAACCCTAACATTTATTATCACTTCCCTGGGGGTTACCATTACTTTGCATGGATGCTGAAAGCTGGCCAAAGGCAGGCCGATAATGTCATCCGCCCACTACTTTGATACGATCTAGAGTGTTTTTGAAATTATTATTATTACTGCATAATGTAGCCATACCCCACTCAGCAGCACCCACCAGGGCTCTGATTGAACCTCCCACCCCAGCATTTCTGAAGGCAGACTGACATATGTTAGTAGGTTGCTTGAACCAAATACTCCAAGAATGTGGAAATCTAAAACCCAGATAACACCAGATTTACAAGACATCTTACAGAGACATTAGCAAGCTAACTATCATTAAAGGAACATCGCCACAACATGTTGTACTGAAACAAATTAACTGGGCGTTGGTTTTGTCAAGCAGTCAAGCATGGAACAAAAGGTCATAGTGACAGTGTTGGATTCGCTGTCCCCTTTTAAATACTGTGCACAGCAAAGAAAAGTAACCACAAGAGGGCTACGCCCCCGAAACACCCATCAAGTGACAAACAACAACTGCTTCTTGCCTTCAGTTGTATGAGCAGTGCGAGCATGTAATCAATGACAGAGTGTGTAAGAAGAATGGAATCTTTTGACCCATTAGAATAGGTCAAGGTTAGCCATCTTTGAACTTGTCCAAGGCCTGTGTCCCAAGAATGCTCCCTGTGAATTTGAAGACTCTGGCAGGAACAGGACTGGAGTTACGCTGAGCACAGACAGACAGATGGATACAAAGTCTTCACAATATATAGAGGTCAGAATATACCCGGGGGCCATATTGATCAGTCCAGGGCTGCTAATGTAATGGTGGGCTGCGAACCATAGATGATGGGCCGATGAGCAACCACAGTGCCCACCAAAATAATGTTACTGTATTTTTATATGAATGTAGTTTTAGCTTGCTTTTCTGGCTCTAAAACCTTGAAAAACAGCCCAAAAGTACTGGAATTTTACGTTGAAGTGCAAACATGGAGATTTAGCACGCCAAGATCAGATGATGATCGAAATTCAATATAGTTTCTTCAGAGTGCAGAAGGTCTCAAACAAATAAGAAATACTAAGACATAGAAATGCACATGGAAATAGACTTTTATTGATCTAATACGTTTACTCTGGCTGAAGCTCCTTCTCCTACATCTCCCCCAGCTGATGCTAGATGCCTTCGTGCAATGTGTCAATTACACTTTTTGTATTAGCGTATAAGCAGCAACAGGGAAAAAAACGTATGATTTTGGGATTGAAAAATGGTTGATTTTTAAGGTACTGGAAGCTAAGTGGTCTGCGAATGGTTTTCAAAGCTATTCAGGTTGTGGGTTCTAATACTGAATGTGGCTCCAAGCTGATTTTTTTTTTAATTATTATTTTTAACTAAAATGTTTTCAGCATTTTTCTTCACTGGCATTTTTTAAATAATGATCACAAACACCTCCTGATGACTGTGCTGGCAGAAATATCCACTCTATGAGTGCATGTCTCACTTTTGTTTTCACAGAAACATAAAGGAAATCACTGCAGAGGGACAACAAGACCGATGTAGGAAGGATGCAGAGCAGACTGGATTTGACTGAAAGCTCTTCCAGCTGCAGCTCACATTAAAACACAAGTTGACAAACTGAGGAATCGTCACCTCGCTGGCTCTTTTGGTGACTCTCAATCTGAATATTTTAGGAGACCTCAGGTTAATGAATATTCTGGTCTGACACATCTCATCAGTCATTTTGACAAGTCACTGAGACATGAAATGCCAATTAGGTTGTTTGGCACAAAGTACCAAAGCAGATAACTGTGTATATTAAACATTCATTTTTACACTGATAGACATAATTAACACACACATATACATATATATATATATATATATATATATATGTGTGTGTGTGTGTGAGATAAACTTTAGACAAATATGAGACACAATATGTGGAAAAGCAGCAAAATGTGTCACTGATCTTCAACAACAGCTGCGCTTTTTCCTGTTCAGTGCACTTCTTTTTCAAAAATATTTTGTCAGTGAATTCTCTGATGAATATCTTTGAGAGGTGTGCATAATAAATGCACAAGCAGTGGCGGCTGCATTACTAATCAGGACTAGGCTTTGGAAATGAAAGAAAATGACAAATTCATATCATGCCATACCAAAATGCAACCACACCAGCTCATAATTTCCATCATCCAACTGGTGTACCACCAACCATCCAGCAAGCAGCAGATGGTGATATGGGATATTAATTACTACATAAGCAAATCAAATCAGCAAGCCAAAAGCAAATAATCAGTGTCTCCATTATATAGCTGTTCAATATGGTAACTTACAAGATGGCAGTATTTACTGTTTTGGAGTTATTGCATTAATCTGGATGGGGAATGGATTTGTTCACCGACTCATGACATGTTGTACTGAAACAAGTCAATCAGGCTTTGGTTTTCTCAAGCAGTCAAGCATGGAACAAAAGGTTGTAGTGACAGTGTTGGACTCGCTGTCCCCTTTTGTTTTTTAACACTGTCTGGCCTCGGTATCCCCCAGGGAGAGTTAACTTGACTGAGGATAAGGAAATGTGGGATGAACTGTGTGGTCTACTGCCACTGCATCCCGAAGTCAGAAGGTACATGGTTAGGTTTTTCCAAAGCCTAGGAAGACCACATTTCATGCCAAAATGGACTGGTTTCACTCATGGTTGCACACTGGCCAGATTAAATCACCAAAACGCACAAATTTTCCTAAAAATAAACAAATGAATGCAGAGTTGGGGGGTGAGGGGGGAGTTTTAGAACGATTCACTCATTGCAAAACAATATTATGTCTTTTCATGTGGCATTCACAAATGACTGTAGTGGTTTCTGCTGAGAGACACATTTCCATCCATCCATCTATTTTCTTCCGCTTTATCCAGAGTCGGGTCGCGGGGGCAGCAGCTCAAGCAAAGCTGCCCAGACCTCCCGATCCACACACACCTCCCCCAGCTCCTCTGGGGGAACCCCAAGGCGTTCCCAAGCCAGCTGAGAGACGTAGTCCCTCCAGCGTGTCCTGGGTCTTCCCCAGGGCCTCCTCCCAATGGGACATGCCTGGAACACCTCTCCAGCGAGGCGTCCAGGGGGCATCTGGAAAAGATGCCCGAGCCACCTCAACTGACTCCTTTTGATGTGGAGGAGCAGCGGCTTGACTCCGAGCTCCTCCCGAGAGACACATTTCATTACCAAACAAAAAAACAAAAAAACATGATTTTTGGGGGGGGCTCTCACGGATTTTGCCAAATTTTCACCACAGATAGACATTAGACCAAGGAAAACTTCATAAAATTTTGGAGGTGATCCGGTGTGGCCAACCGAATGGTCCTCCCCTAAAAATCGGTCCACCCTGCCTTCACTGCGCATGTGTCATTTGGGACCACAGCAGCTCGTCTGTGACTGAGTCTCTACACCCAAAGCGATCAAAGGGAATAATGTGATTATTAACCATGAGATGGCCAAGCAAAACCTCTTAAATCATTGTAAAGTCAGTTTTAAGCAGAAAAGAGGTGATAATTGGTGAGTTGCGATGCTCTGAAATGATGTAGGCGCAACAGCACGTCTGAGTCTGACGTGCTGCTGTGGCGCTCTGATCGCTTCCTCCGTCTTTTATGATGAAATGATGCTGAATATATGTGGAAATGATTGTTGTACAAAAGCTTCAGATATCTGTCACTGAGATAGATGATAACTGGAGTGCAGTTTGAAGCAGAAACAAGGTGATGATCAGTGAATCACGGCTGACGCTCCGAAATGACCCATGTGCAGTGAAGGCAGGGTGGATCAGTCTTGAGGGGGTCCGTTCGGTTGGCGACACCAGATCCAGATTCTGGATCGAGATTTCACTTTATATAGGCTTTGAAGGATTACATAAAAAAAAAAAAAACTACTTCACAGATTCTCACCAAAATTGCACCACAGATATATATTGGGGCATGGAAGACTCCACTGAATTTTTGGAGGTCATCTGGATCTGGATTGGCGGACGTCATAAATCTCTGATCATTATATTTAAAGCTGTGCAGCCTCTTTTTTTTTTTTTTTTTTTTTTTTTTTTTTAAGATTTAAGTCCTACAAATAATTTTCTTTGGCTCCACTATAAATTATTAGCCTTTAAATAGGGGATTCATACTATGACACTGCCAATATGATCAAAATTTGCGCTATCTACAAAAAAATTAATAAATAGTTCCCCTGAAGGGGAAAATTTCAAAAGAACAGATGGTCTTGAAGTACTTACAGCAGTGACCCATACAGTCTATGATAGCAACATCATAGATCACATGGAGGTGGGGGGCACACAGCGACAGCCAATCAGAGTAGAGATGTACGATGATGTCTGCTGGCTGCACTCTGAAACAAAACAATCCAACATGGTGCAAAAAGCTCAGAAACAACTTATTTCTGTATAAATCTAATATAATTCTAATATATTTTGTAAAAGTTGGCAGGAAATAAACACTTCTGAATCTAAAAACACTGTTTTTGACAACAGATAATGCCTCTAAAGTGATTTACTAGACATCTTATAGATGTTAGTGTGCACGCCCCATGTACGCACATCATGTGAGGTCAAAGGTAACTTCCAGTAATTTTAAAACCTCATGCACACACACATGCACGTCCTCCTGCAGACAGTGTTAAAAAGCAAAAATATTGCTATGGAATTCTTCCCAGATAAACATGGTCTCTTCATTAAAATGAGCAGTCATTTAGCAACATGTTTTAAAATTACACACATTATAATGGTTGGATTTCAGTAGAAACTAAATTTTGCCAGTTTTGTGAAATTTACGGTGCATCCGGAAAGTATTCACAGAGCTGCACTTTTTCAAATTTTTTATAGGCTTATTCAAAAATGGAGGAAATTTTTCATTTTTTCCTCAAAATTCTACACACAATACCCCATAATGACAATGTGAAAAAAGTTTAAAAAGGTTTTTTTTTAGATTTTTGTATATACAGTAAATATATATATATATATATATATATATATATATATATACGAGGTCTGTTAGAAAAGTATCGGACCTTTTTAAAAACCTGATGGATTTGAATCACGTGTGCTTGCATGAGCAAACCTTGAACCTTTGTGCGCATGCGTGAACTTTTGAACTGTTGATTGTATCATTTCCTGGTAAGCAAACTTTGTGTGGGACAGTGCACTCGCCGGATTTTCATTTCAAGGAAAAAGACGGAATGACTGGAACAGCGCCGCATCAAATTTTGCCAGAAACTTGGTGACAGCCAGGTGGAAACCATTCGGATGATTCAGACGGCTTTTGGTGACGATGCTTTGGGCATCACACAGATTAAGGAGCGGTACAACCAGTTTAAAGACGGCCGCACAACGTTGGAGAGCGAGCCACGCTCGGGTCGGCCATCAACATGCTGAAATGACAGATCATTTCCAAAGTGAATGCTGTGGTGATGTGGGGCCGTCGTGTGACTATCTGAAAAATTGCAGAAGAGGTGGACATCAGCACTTTTTCGGTACAATCCACTGTGACAGAAGATTTGGCCATGAAAAGAGTGGTGATGAAATTCATGCTGATGCTGATGGCGGCGCAAAAGCTCCTCCATGTTGGAAGTCTCACAGGACATGTTGTGACATGCTCACCTCTTCCACAATTTCTGGGATAGTCACACGACTGAAAAGTCACCGAAAGCCGTCTGAATCATCCGAATGGTTTCCACCTGGCTGTCGTCCAGTTTCTGGCAAAATTTGATGTGGCACTGCTCCAGTCGTTCCGTCTTTTTCCTTGAAATGAAAATCCACCAAGCGCACGACACACATCCCACACAAAGGCTGTTTACCAGAAAATGATGCAATCGACTTTGCTCATGCAAGCACACGTGATTCAAATCCATCAGGTTTTTGAAAAAAATAAAAAGGTTGATACTTTTCTAACAGACCTCGTGTATATATATATATATATACACACACACACATACACACACACACACACAGTAGTGTTCAGAATAACAGTAGTGCCATGTGACTAAAAAGATTAATCCAGGTTTTGAGTACATTTCTTATTGTTACATGGGAAACAAGGTACCAGTAGATTCAGTAGATTCTCACAAATCCAACAAGACCAAGCATTCATGATATGCACACTCTTAAGGCTATGAAATTGGGCTATTAGTAAACAAAAAAAGTAGAAAAGGGGGTGTTCACAATAATAGTAGCATCTGCTGTTGATGGTACAAACTCAAAACTGTTATGTTCAAACTGCTTTTTTAGCAATCCTGTGAGTCACTAAACTAGTATTTAGTTGTATGACCACAGTTTTTCATGATTTCTTCATATCTGTGAGGCATTAATTTTGTTGGTTTGGAACCAAGATTTTGCTGGTTAACTAGTGTGCTTGGGGTCATTGTCTTGTTGAAACACCCATTTCAAGGGCATGTCCTCTTCAGCATAAGGCAACATGACCTCTTCAAGTATTTTGTCATATCCAAACTGATCCATGATACCTGGTATGCGATATATAGGCCTAACACCATAGTAGGAGAAACATGCCCATACCATGATGCTTGCACCACCATGCTTCACTGTCTTCACTGTGAACTGTGGCTTGAATTCAGAGTTTGGGGGTCATCTCACAAACTGTCTGCGGCACTTGGACCCAAAAAGAACAATTTTACTCTCATCAGTCCACAAAATATTCCTCCATTTCTCTTTAGGCCAGTTGATGTGTTCTTTGGCAAATTGTAACCTCTTCTGCACATGTCTTTTATTTAATAGAGGGACTTTGCAGGGGATTCTTGCAAATAAATTAGCTTCACACAGGCATCTTCTGTCACAGCACTTACAGGTAACTCCAGACTGTCTTTGATCATCCTGGAGCTGATCAATGGGTGAGCCTTTGCCATTCTGGTTATTCTTCTATCCATTTTGATGGTTGTTTTCTGTTTTCCTCCACGCGTCTCTGGTTTTTGTCCATTTTAAAGCATTGGAGATCATTGTAGATGAACAGCCTATAATTTTTTGCACCTGTGTATAAGTTTTCCCCTCTCCAATCAACTTTTTAATCAAACTACGCTGTTCTTCTGAACCAATGTCTTGAACGTCCCATTTTCCTCAGGCTTTCAAAGAGAAAAGCATGTTCAACAGGTGCTGGCTTCATCCTTAAATAGGGGACACCTGATTCACACCTGTTTGTTCCACAAAATTGACGAACTCACTGACTGAATGCCACACTACTATTATTGTGAACACCCCCTTTTCTACTTTTTTTACTAATAGCCCAATTTCATAGCCCTAAGAGTGTGCATATCATGAATGCTTGGTCTTGTTGGATTTGTGAGAATCTACTGAATCTACTGGTACCTTGTTTCCCATGTAACAATAAGAAATATACTCAAAACCTGGATTAACCTTTTTAGTCACATAGCACTACTATTATTCTGAACACTACTGTGTATGTGTATATATATATATATATATATATATATACACACACACACACACACACACGCACACACACACACACACAGTATCGCTTATTTAGTTAAAATAAATACATTTTTTAGGCAGCCCAAACACAATATTTTCTTAAAGTTAGCACAAATCATTTTTTCAGCAGCCCAAAAACCACAACTTTTTAAGTTAAACAAAAATTTTATTTGGCAGCCAAAACATTTTTAAAGCATCTCCCCCACACCTCGCTTTTTAAATTAAACCAAATTATTTTTGACTTAGCCTTAACATAATTTATAGGTTAAACAATTTCTCTTTTTGTTTTCTGCCCAAGCACATTTTTGGAGGCAAAATCACAGTATGTTACAGTGTAGCACTGTCCAGCTTTGTGTATTCTTTAACGTTTTTGGCCGATCATTTCCTCCATCCTCCTCACTATCTTGTTCCCTGCAGCGTCCCTTACATGATGGTCTTGGACAAGCTGTCTGATCTTGTGACAAAGCTGCATAACCTCAGCATCCCGTGCTTCACGGTAGTCAGCAGACTGGCCAACTGTTTTTGTGGTCCTGTTTGAAGCCTGTGGTCAATACAAGATACAGAGGACATGATGCATATTCTTTCCACAGCTTGACTTTTCCCCTTCAGCTCTGCAGGAGGATCTGGGTTTCACAGGCACAGAGGAGAGAAACATTTCTGATGGCGGGATGATGTCCTTGTCCTTTTAAACTGGTTTGAGTCTGTCCACTGTTAAAAATGTCCAGGCTGCTCACAGTAAGGTCTCTGTTTTGGAACCGTGACATACAGACAGGCATGCACAGCCAACCTTGTTGCTTGTTGGGTTGGTGAAGGTAAACCTGAGAAGCCTCCCTGCAGTCAGCTTTGGGGAATTATTTCAGACTTTTCATGGAACATTCTGTGCTTTTCAATACTGCCAGTGAAGACACGCACATATAGTGCAGTGATGCCAATGGGCTCAAACAAACCAGCACAATTTAATGACTACTAAGAAAGCATTGGTCTGATACTGCAATCCAAAAGCAATTTGCTTCACACACAGCTACACTTGGTGCATCATAAAATCTCATTTTTGCTGACAACATGATTTGGGCCAATTTAATTAAATTCAATTCATTACTTCCAACAGCAGCTCTACAATTACAAAGTTTATTTAAAAGCTACTGTAATTTAAATATGGGATAGGTGTATGGAAGCCTGCCCTCATCTTTAAAGCTACAGTGTGTAGGATTTGTCTGCATTCATAATGTCCAGGGTCTTCACCAGGACCTCGTCCCAGTTAGACATGCCTGGAAGACGTCCCGAGAGAGACAACAAGAAGGCATCCTCACCAGATGCCAAAACCACCTCAGCTGGTTCCTGCTGATGCAAAGAAGCAGCGGCTCTACTCTGAGTCCCTCCCAGTTTAGCCCCCTTGAAGTTGTCATTTCAACTTCTTTGAACGCCACATACCCAGTATTCACAATCAAGGATGGCTACTTTGAGCACTGACATCAGTGAAAACTGGTGTTTACTATTTTTTAGGGCTTCTGTCTTATTTGTGTTGTCATGAATATGGCCCCAGGCATATCTTTACCGAATGAAAAGTTGGTTTAGTTTTCCACTCTTAAAGAACCGACTCTCCAGGCATTTCTAAGGCTGGAATGTCTGAAGCTTAATAACTATGTTATCATTATCACCAAAAGTCCTAACCTCCCTTCCCATAAAGTGACCAGTCTTACAAAAAATACCTGGATGAATTTATGAAGCCTCACAAGAACTTCAACAAACAGCCCTTATGGATCAAAGATGCTTGTTCCACACTTCTGAAGTCTGCACAAGTTCAAACAGAATTTATTGGACAGTTTAATGAAACCTGTCCGATCCAGAGAATGTCCAGACAACACTCTCTACTGATAACATCGCAATAAACAGAACCTCAACCAGTCAGGTGGCCAAAAGGTCAGTGGTCATAAAAACACTCAACATAGGGATGGAACCACAGTGCCACATGGAAGAAGGACACAGACCCCTGAATATGCAAATATAATTTCTTTTAACAAAAGAGAGAGAACCTGTAATTTCTTTTCCTGTTGTTATAGTTAACCAAAGACAAAATTTATATTCCAATTTAATCTTTTACATGTTGTTTTCATGTGACATTAAGAGTATCCCCTTGTTTTTTTTTTTAAAACATGCACTCTTGGTGCATGTTTAAATGTTATTTGTTGTATTATTAATGAATTGTCATAGTGAAAACAGTGTTTCTGTTAACGACCTGCTTCTTCTATTTTAGAGGATGTCTCAGTCAGTTTACGAGGTATCTTATAAAACTAACCGGCAGTTTTATAAAAAAAAAACTATATGGATTTGATTGACATGCGATTACACCAATCATGCTTGAACCCTCGTGTGCATGCGTGAGTTTTTTCACGCGTGTCGGTGACGTCATTTCCCTGTGGGCAGGCTTTGAGTGAGCACTGGTCCCGCCCTCTCGGCTGAATTCCTTTGTTTGAGACGCTGCTCGAGACGGCGCGCGTTGCTTTATCAAACTTTTTTCAGGATCTGTGAGGAATATCCGAGTGGACACTATTCGAGAAATTCAGCTGGTTTTCGGTGAAAAGTTTAACGGCTGATGAGAGATTATGGGGTGTTTCTGTCGCTTTAAGGGCTTCCCATGGAGCGGGACGTCACGCAGCGCTTCCAGGCAACGTCATCTGGCTGTTTTGAGCTGAAGTCATCCTAATTTAAGGCTCTGTTGACCCAGGACGTCGTGAGAGAACAGAGAAGATTCAGAAGAGGCCGGAATGAGGACTTTATGCGGACATTCCACTGTTAAAGGTCATTTTGTAATGAAAGAACGTGCGCGCAAATTCGCTGAATCGCTTCAGTGACGACGCTGCGAATCTGTGTGCGCCGCGACAGGAAAAACACCTCCGTGTTGAAAACCATTTGTAAAATTCAGGCGGCTTTTGATGGCTTTCAACAAGTGAGTAACTGAGAAATTGTTTAACAGCTTGGGCATGTTCCAACTTGCCCGTTAAGGTTTCCAACGGAGGTGTTTTTCCTGTCGTGACCCCCGTGGTCGGGTCCGGCCCGACATGCAACTCTGCCCGCACGTTCTTTCATTACAAAATGTCCGTTAACAATGGAATGTCCGAATAAACTCCTCATGCCAACTTCTTCTGAAAGTTCTCTGTTATCTGACGACTTACTGGGTCAACAGAGCCTGAAATGTGGAAGTTTTCAACTTGAAACAGCGAGATGACGCCGCCTCAGAGCGCAGATCGCCATCAGGCGCCGTGGGCCGTCCTTACGGTGACACTACCAGACCAAAATCTCTCATCAGCCGTTAAAATTTTCAACGAAAACCAGCTGAATTTATCGAATGGTGTCCACTCAGTTGTGCCTTACAGTTTTGAAAAAAATTTGATCAAACAAAGCAGCAGTCTCTGAGCCATTCCTAAACAATGAAAAAACGACGAGAGGGTGGGCCACTCCTCACTCAAAGACTGCCCACAGGCGAATGACGTAACCGACAGGTGTGAAAAAACTCTCGCATGCCCACGAGGCTTCAAGCATCAATCAATCAATCAATCAATCAATTTTTTTATATAGCGCCAAATCACAACAAACAGTTGCCCCAAGGCGCTTTATATTGTAAGGCAAGGCCATACAATAATTATGTAAAACCCCAACGGTCAAAACGACCCCCTGTGAGCAAGCACTTGGCTACAGTGGGAAGGAAAAACTCCCTTTTAACAGGAAGAAACCTCCAGCAGAACCAGGCTCAGGGAGGGGCAGTCTTCTGCTGGGACTGGTTGGGGCTGAGGGAGAGAACCAGGAAAAAGACATGCTGTGGAGGGGAGCAGAGATCAATCACTAATGATTAAATGCAGAGTGGTGCATACAGAGCAAAAAGAGAAAGAAACAGTGCATCATGGGAACCCCCCAGCAGTCTACGTCTATAGCAGCATAACTAAGGGATGGTTCAGGGTCACCTGATCCAGCCCTAACTATAAGCTTTAGCAAAAAGGAAAGTTTTAAGCCTAATCTTAAAAGTAGAGAGGGTGTCTGTCTCCCTGATCTGAATTGGGAGCTGGTTCCACAGGAGAGGAGCCTGAAAGCTGAAGGCTCTGCCTCCCATTCTACTCTTACAAACCCTAGGAACTACAAGTAAGCCTGCAGTCTGAGAGCGAAGCGCTCTATTGGGGTGATATGGTACTACGAGGTCCCTAAGATAAGATGGGACCTGATTATTCAAAACCTTATAAGTAAGAAGAAGAATTTTAAATTCTATTCTAGAATTAACAGGAAGCCAATGAAGAGAGGCCAATATGGGTGAGATATGCTCTCTCCTTCTAGTCCCCGTCAGTACTCTAGCTGCAGCATTTTGAATTAACTGAAGGCTTTTTAGGGAACTTTTAGGACAACCTGATAATAATGAATTACAATAGTCCAGCCTAGAGGAAATAAATGCATGAATTAGTTTTTCAGCATCACTCTGAGACAAGACCTTTCTGATTTTAGAGATATTGCGTAAATGCAAAAAAGCAGTCCTACATATTTGTTTAATATGCGCTTTGAATGACATATCCTGATCAAAAATGACTCCAAGATTTCTCACAGTATTACTAGAGGTCAGGGTAATGCCATCCAGAGTAAGGATCTGGTTAGACACCATGTTTCTAAGATTTGTGGGGCCAAGTACAATAACTTCAGTTTTATCTGAGTTTAAAAGCAGGAAATTAGAGGTCATCCATGTCTTTATGTCTGTAAGACAATCCTGCAGTTTAGCTAATTGGTGTGTGTCCTCTGGCTTCATGGATAGATAAAGCTGGGTATCATCTGCGGAACAATGAAAATTTAAGCAATACCGTCTAATAATACTGCCTAAGGGAAGCATGTATAAAGTGAATAAAATTGGTCCTAGCACAGAACCTTGTGGAACTCCATAATTAACTTTAGTCTGTGAAGAAGATTCCCCATTTACATGAACAAATTGTAATCTATTAGACAAATATGATTCAAACCACCGCAGCGCAGTGCCTTTAATACCTATGGCATGCTCTAATCTCTGTAATAAAATTTTATGGTCAACAGTATCAAAAGCAGCACTGAGGTCTAACAGAACAAGCACAGAGATGAGTCCACTGTCCGAGGCCATAAGAAGATCATTTGTAACCTTCACTAATGCTGTTTCTGTACTATGATGAATTCTAAAACCTGACTGAAACACTTCAAATAGACCATTCCTCTGCAGATGATCAGTTAGCTGTTTTACAACTACCCTTTCAAGAATTTTTGAGAGAAAAGGAAGGTTGGAGATTGGCCTATAATTAGCTAAGATAGCTGGGTCAAGTGATGGCTTTTTAAGTAATGGTTTAATTACTGCCACCTTAAAAGCTTGTGGTACATAGCCAACTAACAAAGATAGATTGATCATATTTAAGATCGAAGCATTAAATAATGGTAGGGCTTCCTTGAGCAGCCTGGTAGGAATGGGGTCTAATAAACATGTTGATGGTTTGGATGAAGTAACTAATGAAAATAACTCATACAGAACAATCGGAGAGAAAGAGTCTAACCAAATACCGGCATCACTGAAAGCAGCCAAAGATAACGATATGTCTTTGGGATGGTTATGAGTAATTTTTTCTCTAATAGTTAAAATTTTGTTAGCAAAGAAAGTCATGAAGTCATTACTAGTTAAAGTTAATGGAATACTCAGCTCAATAGAGCTCTGACTCTTTGTCAGCCTGGCTACAGTGTTGAAAAGAAACCTGGGGTTGTTCTTATTTTCTTCAATTAGTGATGAGTAGAAAGATGTCCTAGCTTTACGGAGGGCTTTTTTATAGAGCAACAGACTCTTTTTCCAGGCTAAGTGAAGATCTTCTAAATTAGTGAGACGCCATTTCCTCTCCAACTTACGGGTTATCTGCTTTAAGCTACGAGTTTGTGAGTTATACCACGGAGTCAGACACTTCTGATTTAAAGCTCTCTTTTTCAGAGGAGCTACAGCATCCAAAGTTGTCTTCAATGAGGATGTAAAACTATTGACGAGATACTCTATCTCCCTTACAGAGTTTAGGTAGCTACTCTGCACTGTGTTGGTATATGGCATTAGAGAACATAAAGAAGGAATCATATCCTTAAACCTAGTTACAGCGCTTTCTGAAAGACTTCTAGTGTAATGAAACTTATTCCCCACTGCTGGGTAGTCCATCAGAGTAAATGTAAATGTTATTAAGAAATGATCAGACAGAAGGGAGTTTTCAGGGAATACTGTTAAGTCTTCTATTTCCATACCATAAGTCAGAACAAGATCTAAGATATGATTAAAGTGGTGGGTGGACTCATTTACTTTTTGAGCAAAGCCAATAGAGTCTAATAATAGATTAAATGCAGTGTTGAGGCTGTCATTCTCAGCATCTGTGTGGATGTTAAAATCGCCCACTATAATTATCTTATCTCTAAGCACTAAGTCATACAAAAGGTCTGAAAATTCACAGAGAAACTCACAGTAACGACCAGGTGGACGATAGATAATAACAAATAAAACTGGTTTTTGGGACTTCCAATTTCCAAGCATGTCTGATGTAATCACACGTGATTTAAATCCATATGGTTTTTGAAAAAAATAATAAGGTCGGATACTTTTCTAATAGACCTCGTATAGTTTGTTAGTCGAACAAGAAAGTCATGTATGTCATTTACTGTATCTGATGTGTTTTTCCAAACAACTTTCTGTGAGAGAAACCTGAGGCTAAGTGGGTGCAGCTTATGACCATGTGAATAGCCTCTTTAAAATTACCCTAAACAAAGAAACACTCTCTTCCGATCTCTTCAACGCTCTTCCACTCCTTACTTCCCCTGGACTTCTTCAGCTCTTAGCTTTCCATGACCCCCAGTTTTTCTAAGTCCTTACTCTTAGCTTGTGCTTTTTTTCATTGTTTCTTTTGTTGCATTGTTTCCTTTATTTTAATACATTTTTTTATGTTACCCATAACCTGGAATATAGCATTTGTCAATAACTTTAAGGCCTGAGTCAAGTTCACTGCATTTTGAAGAGAACTTCCTAGCTAGGTTTTCAAATTAAGAATTTGAGTCTCCAAATTCTTCATTTTCCACTCAATGCCAAAAGTGTTTAACTTTTTCTTTATCTTTCTTTGCAATGCCTTTAAACTGATGTTCCACATGTTTTGGAAGCAGTCAGAGCATTTTTTGACAGCAAACACCAAAATCTTCATCCTGGGTTGGTGAAACCAACATCTACAGAACCGCTGAACCATCACATTCGGTGGAAAACCAACCAAGCAGTCTGCACGCCTGTAGTCATCTGGGAGAACCCGTGGGTTAACCCGACGCAGATCACGCAAACGAGGCCAGAAAAGGACCAATCAGGAAATCGGATTGGACTGAACCTCTTCACCCAATTCAAAGGACCCCAGATAAGTGAACCTTCGAGTGTTCTAATGGTCATTGCTGTCAGTGATGCAAAGTGGCTTTCTTTGTTTAATTTTCTTAATAACAACAACAATAATTTGTGAACCCAAAATTCACCGCTAAATTCCAATCAGGCTTATTCTTATTAATTTATATATTTAGTGCCTCATCCGTTCCTTTTTCCAAACTTGTCACATCTCTCACCAACATATCGTCTCAGTAATAAAAATATAAATCAGTATGATACTGATGGATACTGACAGTATCCATATTCTTACATTCTCAGTCACCTGTGTTTGTACCTGAACAAATGTAAATAAATCTGTAAATATTACACCAGTTGTGTTGTCTTGTGTCCAGTTGAAGACAGATGTGTAATCAATCATATGCAGAACTTGTCAAATTCAGATCAAAGACTGATTAATATCAAAGTTAACATTAAGTTTCCTGCTTCTAAGCAGGTGGTGCCCCTGTTCAGGTATTTGATTAAATTTCAGATTTAATTAAATATTCTTTCAACTTACATCCACTACAGTGTCAAGTTTAATATAGTGTACACACAATACTGCCCTACTGCAGTTTGTGGATATGTTGCTATGGTATTTTTATGGTATTTTGTTTATCAACTGATGCCACAAATCTTGGTTAGCCTGCTATACGTTGCCAACAACAACTGGCAACGCTGTGCTACCGTAACCAGCTTTGCTTCTTCCCATGCTGGACTCAAACTCACAATCCCCTGGATGGGAGACAGGCACTCTAACCGCATGACTAAAGCCTATGGGCTCAAGCATCGCGTTTTGACCTTAGAGAGTGGGATTTGCGTTACACTACAAACCAAGCTGAAAACCGAAAATTAAATTAAAAACTATTGGAGCTTCAGGACTATCTGTCCTCTTCCATGATGTCTCTTTGGCGGACCACGTATATTTGTTGCACTCTACACTCCAAAATCTTGGAGGCGTCCTGATCATTTATATCCGACTTGTGGTGTTGTGTAGAAACTGGTGTGCGTTCACCTCGGGTGTGACTTCTTTGCCAGTTGTGATTTATGACTTCTAAGGTAGCCAGAATGTGCATTACACTGTCTTTTGCATTCTGCAGTGCAGCTAAAAGACTGAAGAAAGACAAAAATTCAGCAGTTGCTCCGTTGTACAATGTCAACTAGGGGAACAAGTTTGGCAATGCTCATTTTCTTGTTCATCACAAGAGAAGGCAAGAAAACATGAATCCACTTCACCAAAGAAGTGATAACATGAAGGGAAGCAAAATCATGACCGGTGACAGCGCAACGCAAGCTACAATCTCACCACTAGGGGACACTAAATCTTACACACTGTAGCTTTAACACTTTTAACAAGCACTGATGCAATATTGTACAGTTCAAACATGACTGTTTTTGCAGAGGAAATAAGAAGATTTAGCAACATGTTACGGCGGCACAGATTATGTAGTGAAATCCTCTCTGCTCTCCTGAAACGAGCCCTAACAAGAGTTCAGCATTGAGCCAGAATGCGCAGGTTCATTTTTCCCACTGATACAGCGCACTGCCAACAGTGATGGAGCTGCAGTACGATCAAATTCAACAAAGCATGCAGGCTAAAGACCTGGCAACCCAACGAGAGGAGGCGAAAAACAACGACTGAAACCAGCCGATATGTGAGCAGATGCACTGCAGTGAGAGCAGGAGATATCATCCAGGGTGTGCAAGAGTGACAGGTGCTCTCTCTCTCTCACACACACACACACACACACACACACACACACACACACACACACACACACTGCGGCTGTTACCTCTCCCTGCCCCACAGACTGACATCACACAGAGGAATCACTGGACGATGTAATGGTAATGTCTTCTGTCATAACACACAGAAAGTGCCTGATGTGTACTTCCACAGCGAAAACAACATGAAGGGAGAAAAAAAGTGCAAACTTTGAAAAAGTATCTCTTCGGTACAACAGTGATATAGTTGACAAAATGTATAATCTTATATGAAATGGACCAGTGCTGGAACCAAACTGTGAACGGTTCAGTACTAACGTCAAATATAAAAATAACAGCTGCTCAGTCAACGAGTTAAAAAATAAATTTGATGTGCTACTATATTTATTTGAAACATGGAACACAGTCCGGTCCATAAATATTTGGACAGTATTGCCACCACAATGTAGCTAAAATGAAGAAAAAATTGAGATGTTACTGTATTATAGACTTATGGGTTTTATTCAAGTAGCTTATCTTTTCTGAAGCAGTTTTCACTGTATTACACAATATCTTCTTTACACCAATTAATTAAATGCTTTGACGTCAAAATGAAAAATAAATGTCACTTGAGGAAGTTACGGGACTGTAAAAAGCTCATCCCACTAATCATTGACTTTTGTCATCCTACATGTGCTGGAAAATTTCATGCACTCATCTCATCGCATGATCTTGAGGTGAAGGCGGAGTTGCAGCTGGCGATCATGCACACAATACCTCCGTGAGGAGTTATAATAGAAGTGGAAGCTTGGCTCGTCTTTTCCATGGTTTTGAAGCTTTACTGCCAGCAAAGTTCAGCAGGATGAATAAAATCTAGCAATGGGGGTATGTACTGACAAGAAACCTGAAAGGATTTTTCGCCGGACTGGCGTAGGGTTGTGTACAATTGCGGAGACATGGTGTACAGTAGCATAGTGTTGCGCAGACTTACATACAGTAGCGGAGTGTGATGTAGACTTGTGTAGAGCACTGCATCCGGTGCTCTACACCAAACAGCCGCAAAAAATAAACATGGATAATGTTTGCGTCCATTTCACAGACCCCTTTGCGTCCCTCAGTGTATTGCCACGTAGGGCTGCATAAGCTCAGTGTAATCGGTACGCCGCATTATGCAACTCTACGTTGGCCCAGTGTGAAAGGGGCTTTATCATGTACACTTGGTAACTCAACAGTCACACATCGCCCTCTCGTGGACTCTTATGAGCATAACACTCAAGGAGTCATGTAGACATACATACACTCAACAAAAATATAAACGCAACACTTCTGGTTTTGCTCCCATTTTGTATGAGATGAACTCAAAGATCTAAAACTTTTTCCACATACACAATATTACAATATCACCATTTCCCTCTAATATTGTTCACAAACCAGTCTAAATCTGTGATAGTGAGCACTTCTCCTTTGCTGAGATAATCCATCCCACCTCACAGGTGTGCCATATCAAGATGCTGATTAGACACCATGATTAGTGCACAGGTGTGCCTTAGACTGCCCACAATAAAAGGCCACTCTGAAAGGTGCAGTTTTGTTTTATTGGGGGGGGATACCAGTCAGTATCTGGTGTGACCACCATTTGCCTCATGCAGTGCAACACATCTCCTTCACATAAAGTTGAAGAGAATACATCTCCAATGTGCCAAACGCCAGCGAATGTGAGCATTTGCCCACTCAAGTCGGTTACGACGACGAACTGGAGTCAGGTCGAGACCCCGATGAGGACGACGAGCATGCAGATGAGCTTCCCTGAGACGGTTTCTGACAGTTTGTGCAGAAATTCTTTGGTTATGCAAACCGATTGTTTCAGCAGCTGTCCGAGTGGCTGGTCTCAGACGATCTTGGAGGTGAACATGCTGGATGTGGAGGTCCTGGGCTGGTGTGGTTACACGTGGTCTGCGGTTGTGAGGCTGGTTGGATGTACTGCCAAATTCTCTGAAACGCCTTTGGAGACGGCTTATGGTACAGACATGACCATTCAATACACGAGCAACAGCTCTGGTTGACATTCCTGCTGTCAGCATGCCAATTGCACGCTCCCTCAAATCTTGCGACATTTGTGGCATTGTGATGTGTGATAAAACTGCACCTTTCAGAGTGGCCTTTTATTGTGGGCAGTCTAAGGCACACCTGTGCACTAATCATGGTGTCTAATCAGCATCTTGATATGGCACACCTGTGAGGTGGGATGGATTATCTCAGCAAAGGAGAAGTGCTCACTATCACAGATTTAGACTGGTTTGTGAACAATATTTGAGGGAAATGGTGATATTGTGTATGTGGAAAAGTTTTAGATCTTTGAGTTCATCTCATACAAAATGGGAGCAAAACCAAAAGTGTTGCATTTATATTTTTGTTGAGTATATCTACGATACCCCATCTCCTCCCCCTTAAGTTAACAACTTATACCTGCTCACATTTAAATATTAGTTTTGTTAATAACTTATTTTTAATAACATTTTTAAAGTATGTTTGATTTAGTTACTGTGCACATTTTTTGAAGTATTTTGGATTTTGTAGTTCCTACAGAATTTGCACTCTTTATATTTTGGTTATTATGGGATGATCGTGTTTTTTTTTTGCAAATGTTCAAATGCACTGTCAAAGAAATATTTATTGATATAAAGTGTGTGCTTAAACGGTGTGTCTATGCTGTGGTTCGTATAGTCTTTAGGCAGACAGGACAGGGTGTTGAGATGTAGGGGAGCCTCCAAGTCCATTTTGCTTGGGGTCCCTCAAATGCCTCGAAATGGCTCTGACCGGAGTCTACATCATAGCTGTGTTCAAGCTAACCTGGGGATCTTGCTGATAACTGAGGATTTTCTGGTCTACAGTAGGTGGCTGTAATGCTGCTGTAGCAGCTTGTACTCTCTCTGCATTTGCACTGTCTTTGACTCCTCCCACTCGCTGACCAGCCGTCTGAACTTGCACAGCAACTCCTGCTGGCCTCTGTCATACCCCAACCAGTTACCATTCATTCATTCATTTTCTATACCCGCTTACTCCTATCAAGGGTCATGGGGGACTGGAGCCAATCCCACTAGTCACAGGGCGTGAGACGGGGTACATCCTGGACAGGATGCCAGCCTGTCACAGTGCCACATATATATGGACAAAGACGTTCTCACTTGCATGCACATCTATTGTCAATTTAGAGTCACCAATTCACCTGCCCTGTATGTCTTTGGAAATGGGATGAATCCGGAGCACCCAGAGGGAACCCACACAAACATGGAGAGAACATGCAAACTCCACACAGAAAGGACCAAGTGGGAAGTGATCCCATGACCTTCTTGCTGTGAGGCAACAGTGATAACCACTAAACCACCATGCCACCCAACTAGTTACCAACCACCAATAAACAAAACAGAAGGTAAAAAAGGTTGCATGTTGGCAAATGTAAGCTAGATGCATAACAGTGGAGAAAGTACAAGCAACCGTTTTTGAGAAAGCTTCCACCAGAAAAAGGCCAAATGCGGCAAGATTGAAACCATAGTAAACATCAGTGTTTTTCCAATGCTGGTGACAACACATTTTCTCTATGGCGGTGCCTTGCAACTCACTAACGGGATCCAGCTGTCAGCTTGTAAAGCAGGGACAAAGACAGCGGTTTGGGCCATCAGCTCTGCAGCACCTCAACCTTGCTGTGTCCCCGGGTCGTGGACCAGAAACACCTACAACGTGACACAATGGTTGCCCCATTTTCCCTGGACAGGTCAATTAATTGTGTTGGCACTATGTTGGGAAGAGTGGTGATGTTGGGTATGTCAGCGTTTTATAGTTATGAGAAGAACATATCCAGTTCTCTGTACCTGCGAGGAGGCAATATTACGTTCTTGTGTTCTTGTGCTTTTGTGGATGTGGCTTTAGAGGGGGTCCTGAAGAAAGAAACCGGAACGTTTTTGACTGTGTATTTTCAAAATGTTAGTGTTTTTTGGAAGATCATCTACTATAACTTTAACAAAAATAATACAGCAATTTGTACACAGCGTGATCATGAATTTAGAGGTAAAAAGTAACTGGACAAAATTAATATAAGTTTTTTTCTCATTTAAAAGAAAAACCTTCACTTTCACAGCCACTTTTCTTTAAACAAGATAGGGGATGGACACACGAGCAATAAACACATCTTGGACATTGCTGCTGAAATTTGGTGCCACTTGGACTCATTATGAGCTCTCATCTTTGACCTTGACAACAGGATCAAAAGAATCATGAATAAACATGAGCATTAAGGATCAAAGTTGGGTTATGGATTCTTTACCCGCCACCACAATTAAAATTGAGTGATTTTTATTTATTTTATTTTTTGGTGTAATGTTACCTTTTGCTAACAAAGACAAATGGATCACGTAACCCCCTCAGTGCAGGTGAAAAGAACAAAAATCTAAACCATTATTAAAGAACAAAACCCACTATTTATGATTACATATCTGAAAACAACAGAACAAATAAATTGTAGGATAGGTCAGAAAGGTTTCTGAAATTGGTTCAGTCCTGGAACATTGTCATCAAAGCAAATATCACCACCATCATGCTGCAGAAGGCTCATGTAACCACGTCTAAAGGATCTGAGGAAAAGGCCCAACAATTGATTAAAATGTAAACCTGTTGTGTAATGCAGGTACAAGAGTTAAGTGCAAAATAATGTCTCGCACATTGTGAAAATACATCGTCTCATCTCAGCCGGCCAACTCATTTGCTCACACAGGCAACTTTTGAATGTTCCAAAGAAAATACAGCCATTCTGCATAAAATACAAATGTTTTATTCATGAAACACATTTCTGAATCTCATTTTCATACTGTAAATATCTTTTGCATGCATTTAATTTCACATGCATGTTTTTTTTAATTGAAATTGAAAAGGAAAGCATGAAACGTGGGCAGCACGGTGCCTTAGTGGTTGGCACTGTTGCTTCACGGCATGAAGGTCATGGGTTCGACTCCCAGCTGTGGCCTTTCTGTGTGGAGTTTGCATGGTCGTCCCGTGTTTGTGTGGATTCCCTCTGGGTGCTCCGGCTTCCTCCCACATCCAAAGACATGCAAGTTCGGTGAATTGGATACTTTAAATTTACCACAGGTGTGCATGCAGGTGTGATGTGTTTGTTTGTCTATATGTGGCCCTGCAACATACTGGTAGCCTGTCCAGGGTGTACCCACGCCTCACGCCCTATGACTGCTGGGATAGGCTCCAGCCCCCCATGACCCTAAATTGGAGTAAGCAGTTTAAAGATGAGTGAGTGAGCATGAAACATAGGGCAGTTATATAAAAGGGGTGATGCAAATATTTGCAAGAAGGAATAAGAAAATGCACTGCTGTTCATTTTGTACACTGACTGGGCGCAACATTTAATGCTGCTTAAAACGGGAAACAGCTTGACATTGGAGGCACAGACTGAAGTCTGCATTTAAATCAGCTCTTCTGTCTGTCTGACTTAATTCCTTTGAACAGCTTCCTGCAGACTGGACCTTGAGTCACGCTCAGCACCAGAGCTGATCTGGGGTCAAACGTTTGGGAGCTAACTCAAGAATTGAAGGTTTCCAGATATGTAAGGCGCGTCAGTATTCCTTAGCAAGAAGGAAAGACATTACTAGGTGTTAATATGAAGCTTATCGTCTTTCAATTCGAGAAGTCATTCTTGTTTTATATTCTGAATTGAGTTATATATGGAAAAAAAAAACATTATTATTTTTTGTAGCCACACAATGGTAATGTCTACATGCATGACAAGATGTTCATGTATAGTTAATAAGGTTTTAAGAGTCTGAATGAGAGAGACTTTCTGTTGTAGTGTAATTTTTTGTTAAAGAAAGATGGTGTGCTTATGAAAAATTGATCATAATAATATGTAATGACAGAAAAGAAGTTTGTTGTGTATTTCTGATGACAGTGAACAGATGTTTAAAAGAATATATGTTTTGTGCAAAATCTATGTTTTCTTTTAAAGGAAACTATACGGACAGAATTTGGAGTTAAAGGTATAATTTGAGTGAATCACTGAATCTGTGAAGAAAATGAATATTGGATTAAACATTGGATTAACAAAAGGGGTAAATATCCATGACTCGGGGCCTGCTGAATCAGAAATTAACGCACTATCCTGGTAATTTTCCATGACAAAGATTTTTTAACACCTCCACCCTCACCAAGAGTGAACTCACTGGCTGGGGAATTTCCAAGAAATTATCTAATTTGCATTTGTATAATGATGTCATTAATGACTGTTTTTATTGGTGTAAGAAGTTTAGAAAGGCCACCCACTTTGAGTGGAGTTGCTGACTGCTGAAGTGTATAAAAATGCATTGTCAGTCGTCATCTCTTTGAAGCCATTCGGGTGTTCATGAAGACTGTTGATTTTGATTCCTTTTTTTGCCAGGAAAATATAAAAACTGTTGCTTTGAGACTTTGATTCGCTCTGATTTTTTTGGACACCTTTGAGGAAATGTGTTTGTGATTGAGCAGCTAAAACATTTAGACTCTTGTCTGGTGAGTAGGGACTTTGTCCTAAATTTTCCACGACACTGTGTCTTATGGTGCACTCACACTCTGATGATTTGCCCAGTGTTTGCCAACAGAGAGCGAAAAGTTGATTGTTGACGAGCACCGAAGTCCACCAGACTGTCCCGGTGCTAAAGTGACAGTTGGGCGCCGCTGATGTTTGTAGTGGTCCCCAAAAGTTTTTTCAACATACTTAAAATCAACATAAATACTCAAACAGTGGCAGAAGTCGAGCTGTGCTATAACTATGTCACTTCCACTAGGACGCAGTTATTGCTCCAGTCACTTTAGCTAGCCAACGTCGGAGGTTTGATTGGATGCACCACCTCCTCTGGATTCCTTAGGCATGAAGAAATATGTAGAAACTGCCTCAATGACACACCAATCAAAAGTGACTTAATCTCAATTACGTCGCTTTTACGTCACATACGTCTTAAATGTTGAGTGGACAAAGAGCTCTGCCAAGCTATGCTACTAAGCCCTCTGAAGGTGAAAGCTGAAATATGTCCTACAGTGAGTCAGTGGACCGTCACTAAACATCAAGCTCCACTAGTACAGCGTCACTCTCTGCTAAGCTACGTCGACCTGCGTTCAAGACAGAAAATTTGGACCCTGGAATAAGCCTTCTCTGGAGTTCGACAGAGATTTTTGAGAATCTACCACAACAGCCACTTCATGTCACATGTGTTGTGGGCCCTTAAGCTGGTGCCCATTGCTAATATCTGACACCTAATTATGTAAATAAATACATAAAACTGGAAACTATTGGGAAAGTTTCAAACATGACAAAATTTGCGATGTCAGGACATATGTTTCATAAAACATTAATAATCAGAGGTAATTTGTGCAGATAGTGTGTGATATGTCTTTTACTTTAATGTTACAGATGGTTTTGTTTTTTTTATTTTGTGGGTACAACTTCAAAATCAATCATTTCCACCTGAATATGGATTTGGCTGCTTATTTATTTTGATGGTCAGCTCCAATTCAAGGCTAAAATTAAAATACAATGCAGATTGTTTTCTGTTCTGTTTTAGCCAGTCAGTAAGCAGTTTCGTCAATGCATGGTGAAAACTGACCAGAATGGCAAATGATCATGTGCGTTCAGTCTGTAGTGGCTGCACACTGGGTTGTGAGGGGATGCCTACAGCTCTGTGAGGCGCACTGCTCCACTCATCACTCTGGCAAAAGCACAGATAGCATACATGTGTATGATATTGATGTGGCAATTTTAGATGACAGTGGACATGTGGGTAGAATATGCAGCGATCATGGAGTGATCAGGAACAGAAGCCTCCTTATGATTTTCTGCAACATAAATCCCATGGTAAGCATGTTCTACTCTTCAACAGTTAGTTTTGAGATGTTAACACTCTAGCTTTGTTGAAAAGCAGGATAAACACCACCAAAGAGCTTAGCGCATAGGTTGTATGGAGTATTTGTGTATATGCCCAAAAGCACTTGTGTCATGGGCAGCGCCTGCATTCATCCCACTACCAATTATCGTTATGCAATACTAGAGCTCTATCTGTTGCACCTGCATTCAGGGGTGCCGAAAAGGGGAGAATAAGGAGAAGGATTCTAGGGGCCCATGATTGACAGGGTGCCGGGAGAGGACCCCAATACAATTATAATACTGAAAAACAATATGGGGGTGGCCCAGTAAGATTTCTTTTCATGGGGCCCAAAATCCCTCGCAGTGCCCCTCCCTGCATTAATTCTACTTTACCTGCATTAATGTAAATGTCCACTAGTAGGAGATATTGCTCCATTTCAAGTAGTGATGGGACCGATCCGATCCAATATTGGAATAGACTTCCGATAGCGTAATTCACGGATCAGAACAACAATACAACCTGGAAAGTTTTCCAATCCTGGACTTACCTGTGTGTGAGCTGAAAAGTCTGAATGGCTGCTGTTTAAATCAGAGAGCTAACGATGGTCGCTCTGACTTTTAACAGGAGGAAGGATCCAACCATTTACCCAAACTGACTTCAAACATAAGTAAATTAAGCACTTTTATTTATGGTTTTGTGGCATTTCATTAATGCGCATGTTTCAGCATTTTAAAAAGAGGCAATTTCTTGGAGAGAGAGAGAGAGAGAGCACAACAGACAGACAGCACGCAAGCAGGAGAGAGACAGAAGAGAGAGAGTGGGAAGGAGAGACAGAACATGACAGAGACAGAGCACAGCAGACAGAGAGGGAGAAAGACAGAGAGAGGACTTAATTTTTATTTTTGATCTATGTAACACTTGTTTTGATAATGTAAACGTAAGTCAGTAAAGCTCCACTGAAACTGAAAATTGAGAGAGAGCGAGGGAGAGACAGAGAGAGCTGTCTTTTCTCTGTAAAGTGTATGCTATGTTTTTCAAGACCTGCCATTTTTCATCAATCAAAATTTAACTGATTTGATTTTTTTTCACAGGGGTGCCCAAAAAAAAAAAAAAAAAAAATGCATACAAGTACATGTACTGTTTTGAGGTAAGCACATTTCCAAAATGCCACAAGAAACCACCAATAAATAAATAAATAAATAAATAAGAACTTAATTCTTTCACCAAAACATCAAATCTAGGCTTACATGCACCTTCTGGCAAATTGTAGCTGAACTTTCAGGTCTTCTTTTTAAGAAAATCTTCCTCTGTACCACTTTATCATGAAGCTGTATAACTGGAGATACAAAATATCCTCATATAAAAAAAATCAGCAATAATGATAATAATAATAATAATAAAGCAAACAGAGCTCTGATATCGGAATAGTATCTGTATTGGCAGATATCCAAATTCAGATATCGGGATCGGATCAGAAGTGTAAAAATGTGGATTGGTACATCCCTAATTTCAACAACTTTGGGACAAGATGAGATTGAGCCCTACGTTTCTGTTGCTTACAGTAGATTATGATACACAAATTTTGTTTGCTCTTAAATCCAGCTACAGTTCCTCATTTTTGGAATCGGGACACAAACTGGTGCCAAATCAATCAATCAATCAATCAATTTTTTTTTATATAGCACCAAATGTCAGCAATAGGAGACCGACTTAAAAAAAAAAAAAATGGCTGGGTGAATTTTGGCCAAAGGTCATGGGAATATTATTTTGGTTGTTGTCTCCAAATGATTAACTTAAAAAAAAAAAAAACACAGAGCAGACTGGTCAAAGCTCATGGTCAACAAAAATATACCCAAAAAACCACCAATATAGCTAGAAATTTGATGAAAACCTCATAATGACCAGTGAATCTCTTCTCATGAACATGTAAGCAAAATTCAACGTGATTGCACACGTGATTCATGCAACTATCTGGACTTATAAGTATTTGTTGAATCTGGCGTTGCACACTCGTATGAGCCCTTTGTATAAAAAAAATAAAGAGAACTTTGAGAGAAGATTACAAATTGTCCATGCACGAAGTCCACTGACAGCCGTAGAGGAACACCGACTCCCCAGAAAGCCAAAGGTGTTTAAGGTGTTGACGTTGAAACCATATACCCCATTGGTTAATAATGCTTATTTTTAACACTTCATTGTTTGTTTGTTGGCCTGCTGAAGAGATACCAAATTTACAGCTTGTTAGAGCACAGGGGCTGTGGACAAACAAACAAATCTTCTCAAAATCCATCCAGAGGACAAAAATAAGCCTCAGTGTCAGATTGCACCTCTTGTATTTATTCCTGTCTCGCCTGCTGTTAGCACTAGTTAGCATATGCAACAAATGAGTCCCAGCGGAATCTGGAAAATAATTGCGTAATTTATCCAGACAACTGCTTAATTTTAATATGGCATAACCACTTGGTTTGGGAACCTTCCTGTGTCCCTAAGATCAAAATTAAACTACCTTGTTCTCACAGCAATGAAAATCATTGGTTTGAAACAGTATAACAATCCTCAGTCAATTTTTGATCAGTGCGTGATGAAGCAAGCGGACAGAATTCTTTCTGACTCCTCCCATGTTCTGCACACGCAATACGAGTTGCTACCATCGGGCCGGCGTTTCAGAGTCCCCCATTGCAGACTGAATAGATATAGGAACTCTTTTGTTCCTATATCAATCATAGCCCTTAACAAATATAATAAACACCGCTAACAATCAGGCACATTAGGAGGTTTTAGTACTTGTATGTTTTTTTTATTTATTTTTATTCTTTATTTATGTATTTATTTATTTATTGTTATGAACTGTTTATGTCTTGTTCTGTATCTTTGTATGGGTCATGATTTTTGAGAAGTCCAAGACAAATTTCCCCATGGGGACATTAAAAGTATATATCTATCTATCTATCTATCTTTAATATTGAGAGGTTTTTGCATGTTAATGTGTAAACCGATGCCTAACCCAGCTCAGTAGAAAGGAGGAATTTCTTGCTCTTGCTTGTGAAGCATTAATCGCGTCAAAGCTCACATTAGATTTCACGCCAGTGAATCTGGTAACACACCTCAGCTGGGCCTTGAAGCTTTTCACGTCAAATTTCCCTCCATCACAGCTAGTTCTATTTTCTAATCTCACCTGGGAGCAACAATTCAGCACATGAGATGATCGGGATGAGCTTGTCATGAAACGGGTGCCAGCAGTATTTTAATGTTGCTCATTAGTTTCCATGCAATAAAAACAAGGTTGACGATGCTGTCTGCATGCTGGTTTTTGTCTGAGAACACAGCAGCACAACGGCATTTTGCTGACACACACATTTTGCACACAATGTGTCATTTTAGTCAGCTCATTTGCATTTCATCCAAGTGAAGTTTTGGAAAATGTTTATGAATTTGGCAAGAATACAACATTGAAGTTTGAGCATTTGAACACAGCACATTTAACAGCAGTTAGATGTTATGTACAGTGGCTGAGAGAGGCCACAGCACAAGCAAACGTAGATAACACAAATGCAAAAAATAAAAAACACACCTGCATTAATTCAGGAATAGGTATTTGCATTTAACAGTAGTGTTGCAAATTGAGGACGTGATTGCAAACACATGGAACAACAACAAACACGCAGCAATTTAATTTGACATTTCTGCTGATAATTCACCCAGTGAAGGCAAAAACACAGACACCCACAATGCAAGGGAACTAAGTAATGGTGTACTAACAACACAAAACGCTTTCTGCCCAGAAGACTTTACTGTCAGACTGTTCAGTACATCCAATATTTTGAAATCTTTGGACGCGTTGTGAATTGTGTTTCTCTCTATTTGTATTCACACTTACAGTGCTAGTATTATGAGCTCTTTCATGAATCTGGCTATCCTAAGATCTCTAAAGATTAGGGCATTGACAAAATTGATTAGTCATGGATTAAAATAATTTGTCCGGTGGCAAATATTGCTTAATCCCTTGGTCTCAGGTGGATTTGGGGCTCTGATGGACAGGTGATGCCCCATTTCCACTGCCAACACAAAGAGCCACTTGCAAAAGCATTTTTCTGGTTTCAAGACATATATGCAGTGGTGGGCACAGTTCTGATAATCCGATAACCGATATTTATCGAAGATAATGTTTTCATTATCAGATTATCTTTTTTAGATAACTTTAAAAACCATTATTGGACTAATTATCTTGCGATAAATTTTTGTCCGATAATTTTTAGCCCGATAACGTGCTAAATAAAGCTGAACAGCTACAAATATTTATAAAACTTAAAATCAGTTGAGCACCTACCTGTTAAATGTTTTGTAGCTGATGTGTAGTTCTGCCCTCTGCAAAACAGAGAAGAGCTGCTTTAAGAAGAACCCGTTCTATCTTCTGTAGACAAAGGAGAACTGGTTCCAAAAAAAATAAAAACTCATTTCTCTTAACCCCATACTGATATGCGGGCAATATCACCCAAGTCATCCAGAGGCATATATTTTTAACTTATGGTTCAACTTTTAACCAAACTAATGTCGGACAAGTTTCTGTGTAGGCTGTCAGTTGTCCAGGTGGTTTCCATAGTAGAGAAGCTTGAATCTTCGACTGGACTGGGTTGTTTGACGCGAGGACGTTTCGCTTCAAATCACAGAAGCTTCCTCAGCTAAAAGTCTTGCTCTGGTAGTCTGACTTCTGTCTTGACTCTTGTAGAGAAGAATAAACAGAAACCACAAAAGCTGGAGTTTAAAACCTAACCAGACCCCTCCTACCGAGAGGCAGACTGCTATAGGCTAGTGACTAAACAATAGCTCTAATTAGCACCTATTGTTCTCTAGTTAGCACTCTCCTAATGACAGGGCAGCTGTTCCTCCTAATGATGGGATAGACGCCTCTCCTGATGGCTCCCTTGACGACTCTCCTGATGATGTGAATGACTCATTACCATGAACAAAAGACTGAAACTGCTTTGACCTGAGTACCCCATTGTAAACAGGGGACAAAGCGTGTCTCAGACCCCCTCCCCGGTTAAGGCTGGGTTTCAACTGTTTCACATAGAATGCCTCCTTGACTCCTCTCTCAAACCATTTCTTCTCTCTGGCTAAGATTTTAACTTCCTTGTCCTCAAACATGTGGTTAGTGTCTTTAAGGTGGAGATGAACTGCAGACTGAAGTCCACTGGCACCCTCTGCGGTGCTGGTATAGCCTTTTGTGTAAAGGTTGCTTAGTCTCACCTATGTAGTGTTCGTTACAGTTTTCCTGACATCTGATAGAATACACTACATTGCTCTGTTTGTAACTAGGGATCCTGTCCTTAGGGTGAACTAATTTCTGTCTCAAGGTGTTAACCGGTTTAAAGTAAAATGGGATTTTGTGTTGTCTGAAGATCCTCTGTAGTTTTTCCCCTACTCCTGCTAAATAAGGAAGAGACACTCTTCTTCTTGTCTCCGTCTCCGGTCTATCTGGTCTCTTTGTTCTCTGGGACTTCTGCAGTTTGTCCAGGGACCATCGTGGGTACCCACATACTGTGAGGGCTTTCCAGACAAGTTGTTGTTCTTTAGCCCTTCCCTCTGCAGTTGTGGGCACCTGTAGGGCTCTGTGTTGAAGAGTCCTGATCACCCCGAGCTTGTGTTCAAGGGGGTGGTTTGAGCCAAAGAGCAGATATTGATCAGTGTGAGTGGGTTTTCTGTAAACCCCTGTCTGAAGCTGCCTGTTCTCTCCAATTGTAACATCACAGTCCAAGAAGGCTAAATGGTTGTTTCTGGCATCCTCACGTGTGAACTTGATAATGGAGTCCACCGAGTTGATGTGTTCTGTAAAGTCCTCAACCTCCTGTTGCTTGATTTTAACCCATGTGTCATCGACATATATGAACCAGTGACTGGGAGGGATTCCCGTGAAAGACATCAAGGCTGTCTTCTCCACTCGATCCATGTACAGATTGGCCACAGTGGGGGATACCGGAGACCCCATCGCACAACCATGGATCTGCCTGTAGTAATTCCCCCTAAACAGGAAATATGTGGTGTTAAGACAGATCTCCAAGAGTTGGCAGATGTGGTCTGGTGTGAGTTTGGTCCTTTCAAGTAGAGACACATCCTCCAGCAGGCTCTGCCTCACAGCTAAGACAGCCTCAGCGGTGGGGATGCAGATGAACAACGATGTCACATCAAATGACACCATCGTTTCATCTGCCTCCAGCTGCAGGTCCTTGATCTTGTTCACAAAATCTTGTGTGTTCTCCACATGGTGGTCTGAGTTACCCACTAGAGGAGCCAAAATCCACTTGAGGTGCTTGGCCAAAATTGTACGTGATGGAATCTGTGCTACATACAATAGGCCTGAGTGGCACGTCCTGTTTGTGGATTTTGGGCAGTCCATAGATGCATGGAGTGGCGTCACCAGGGTACAGTCTGTAGTATGCCTGCCTGTCGATATTTTAGCTGAGGAAGCTTCTGCAATTTGAAGCGAAACGTCCTCGCGTCAAGCAACCCAGTACAGTCGAAGATTCAAGCTTCTCTACTATGTCGGACAAGTTATTTAAATTAATGTCATGTCTGAAGTTTTATAAAGTGAAAATATCAGATATATGTTTTAATAAAGTAATGCCCTAATTTTTAAGGTTTTAGTGTGGATATATGCTGTGCCCAGAAGTATATTATGGGTAGGATAGGGTAATCTCAGTACGTTCACGGCATGAGAAATGCATTTGAAACACTCTGATCAGGCTCTAAGGACAACAGCATTAAACTCTAGTGCCTAAAACTCTCGTGAATATATTCTCTGGGTTTATAGACGTTGTTATTGTGTCTGCGTTTATTAAATTCCACGCATCTTAAATGTAGCAGACACGGATTATCTGGAATTTTGTTTTGGCAAGTTTTCAAGGTCTCTACTGCCATCTACTGGCCAGTAGTGTTCATTCGCCCTATTGACATATCCCATAATCCCTTGCATGCCAGAGAGTCGCTGGAGTCAACAACATATAGAGAATCAACACGATGACAGTTGTAAATACTACAAAAGTGTATTTTTTTATGCTTTTCGTCACGTTAATAAGAGATTGCATGCATGATACCCTGAAAACTTGCTAAAACAATTCTAACAAATAATCCGTGTCTGTTACGTTTAATCTGCGTGGAATTTAATAAATGCGAACCGAATTTCAGACATATATATTAGTCCCAAACAAAGAGGACAGTGTTGTAAAGAACAATAATCAAAACGTTAAAGAGCAAACTTCACTTTCCCCCAGAACGACATGAACAGGAAGCGATTGTAGCTCACAGCAGCTCCCATTGAAAATAACGGAGAGACAGCCTGTGATTCTCGCATGATTACATAAAATAAACACAATAACAATATCTGTAAACCCAGAGAATATATTCACGAGCGTTTTAAGCACAATATAAAAATAGTTTTATGTTGCGATGTTAATGGTGTTGTCTGTGTGCAGCGGACGGTTAAAGTGCAGCGTGATCAGAGCATCTCAATGCAGTTCTCAATGTTACTGAGATCTCATAGCGCGGCGACCTCTCCGGGTTTTTGTGGGATTTTGAAACATCAATAGGGCAAATAGCCAACACTTATGTGTCAAGACAATACTGAGTGCACGTTTTACAATATAATAAAACGTGCGCACATTCTCTCCACATGCAAAACATTTCGCGATGACACTTCCAGGGCTCCGTAAAAATGCCTGTTTTTACAAATAAAAAAATGGAATATTTTACAAAAGCACATTTATCTGTAAACACCAACACACGACACACATCACATTAATGTGTTGGTTTACATAATGAATGACTGAACCAATCAGTGTTTAGCAGAGGCACATTTTACCCAGAATCCTTTGCGATCTGTCTGTTACAAAACCTCAGAATTAGTGCATTATTCAACATTAAAAGATATATGTTATATTTTAACTTTGTACAAATGACAGAATTGACATTAATGGAGTTATTCTATCTGTATTAATGTTATTTATAAATCAAAATCATAAGTCAGCACTGCTTTATTTTCCAAGACCTCCGCCTGACCGGAGCATTGTGATTGGTAGAGAGCTGGGCTTTATGGCTGTTCTCAGCTTGCTTCTGTGCTGGAAGCCATGTAGTAAACAAGAGCTTCCAGCAGGGGGCAGGATGTTCAAAGACATATGTGTGGGCTCATTGTCTGGGTTTGTTGTCGCTTTTGATACTACCAGAAGCGATCGTGGTGTTAAAATGCAAATTCAGTTTATTAGTAGATGCAAATGTACCAGAGACAATACTGGAATTTATCGGTTATCTGCAACTTCCGATACATTTTTGGGTGGTTTATTGTTTTATCTTTATCAAAGATAACTTTTCAGTTATCTGATTATCTGTTATTGAAGTTAATTTTTTGGTTATCTGTGCCCACCACTACATATATGAATGCTGGGAGGAGATTTGAGCAGGATTCATTGAGGTCTGAACGCAAATGTGGCTAGAATTCAGCTTTGGCCAATCAGAAGCTTTTGCCAAACAGAAGCCTAGTCTGAAGCATCAGACAACCACTGCATGAGTATTGCAGAGGTAACAAACAAGTACAGAACAAATCAGTCATCAAACGTGCAACCACAGGGAAAACTCCACCATCTGATGTCTGCTCAAAATTTTGAGCATGGACAAATATAGCACATAGGCTATAGCACATTCCATGTCTGCAGAGTTGAGCGAGTTTATTTAATTTGATTTCACTTTATCTGAGATGCATCGAATAATCCATCAGTTTTAAGGATTAAAGCCTTATGTTTGTATTGCTATTACTTCTGTTGTGTTGTGGAGCTTTGCAAAACATCTGTATTTTTGTATGCTTTGTCAGATTAGATTGTTACATGTGCTAGGTTACGGTGGGCGGTACAGTGGTGTAGTAGTTAGCACGATTGAGCAGTGTCCCTGGGGACTGCTCAACAACTACTCACTGCGCCTAGCGTTATCAGGTCCTTTCACAAATTTCTGTAATTAAGATGGGTTAAATACAGAGAATAATTTCCCAAAGGAGATTAGTAAAGTGAATTATTATCATTATTGCTTGTGTTCTGTGCCTTTACAAGCCTTCTGATGCAACTACCTGTTATTGAATTAATGGGCATTTATTTATTAAATTAGTAATCTTTCTTTAACTTCTGGGTCTGTTCCTAAATGTTTCAAATCTGCAGTGATTAAACCATCACTTAAGAAACATAATCTTGACCCTAGTGTATTGAAAAACTGTCGGCCGATATCAAATCTATCATTTTGCTCTAACATTCTGGAAAAAGTGGTGTCACTGCAGCTCAAGGACTATCTTACTGAGAATAATCTCTTTGAGCTACTTCATTGTGCTTTTAGAAAATATCATTCCACAGAGATGGCTCTCACTAAAGTGGTGAATGATCTTCTGCTTGTAATGGATTCAGACACCACTACGGTTCTGGTGCTGTTAGATCTCAGTGCTGCATTTGATACAGTGGATCATCATATTATACTTGATAGGCTGGAAAATCATTTTGGGATTACTGGGAGTGCCCTTGCATGGCTGACGTCATACTTGACCAGTCGTTCTCTGTTGTATGGCTGGGGGGGCCTGGCTGCCTTTTTGTTTCTGTCTTTTGTCCTGTCTTTTGTTTTTCCTTCCAGGTGGCTTGCATTTGGGACTGAGTGGCTGTGTAGCTGAGTTTATCAGGACCTCACCCTGATCACCTGAGGCTGATCACCTGCGGCTCGTCAGGACTCACAGCTGTGGTGCATCTACATGGATTGGAACATGGTGGCATTTAAGACTGGAGTACACAGTGTGTATTTGCCAGAGACTCGACCTTGTGACCAGACGGGTGAGATCGTCGTCTCGGGAGCCATCTCATCATCAGTGGATGCAGAGAACGTCCAGGTTTGATGCATGGTCTGTGAAAGAGGAGGGGGTGAGGTCTCACGCTCGTCAGCACACTTCCTGAGGTACGTTAGATTTTGTGACTAACATTTATACAGTCAGTAAATGTGGTGTCCCTCACACCTTATTATATTGAGCTGTATGTTGGTCGTGTAATCAGCTTCCACTGCAGTGGAGTTTTGTGAACTGGGTGTTCCATGCCTGCAGGGTGGGAAGCTGATTAGTAATTAAGCCAGGAAGTGTTTGCTGTTTGTGCACCTTTGAGCGTTCTCTCTGTGTGTTGAGTGTGGACTCACATAATGATTCCTTCTTTCACAGACTCGGTTTGTCACGGCCACCTGGGGGGTGTCGGCGGGGTCCTTGGGTCCAAATTGGTTCTGGCTCCGGACCGTTAGCGCTGCTGGGAGCGCACCGCAAAACCACCACGCCAGACCGCGCACTTTTTTCACAGCACTGTTATGTTCATTAAACTCCGTTATCCTTTGTACCGTGCTCTGCTTATTTTATACTGGGTCCTTCAAACGCTGGTCGGTTTTCCGGGCTGCGTCCGACACATAACAGTTCTCACTGTGTTTTGTACAGCAACACTACCTCTAACCTTAGTGACATGACATTTGTGGTTCCACAGGAGTCCGTCTTAGGCCCCCTGCTTTTCTCCCTTTATATAGTATACCTTGGGCACATATTGCGGCGTTTTGGGATTACCTTTCACTGCTATGCTGATGACACTCAGTTATACATGTGGATAACTGCTGGTAATCTCGTTCACATAAAATCCTTAGAAGATTTCCTTCCATCAGTGAGAAGTTGGATGTCTAGAAACTTCCTGCTTTTAAACTCTGATAAGACTGAAATGATGGTTCTTGGTCCAGAGAGACATCAGCATCAATTTGACCAGTTAACACAGCCTAGGCTTGTGTGTCATACATCACACTGACAAAGTGTGGAACCTTGGGGTAATTTTTTATCCTACATTTTCCTTTGTCCTCCACATTAGAAATATTATGAGGACTGCTTTCTTCCACCTGCGAAATATAGTGAAGATTCATCCCATCCTGTCTATGGCTGATGCTGAGACCTGATCCATGCGTTTATCTCTTCAACACTGGACTATGGCAATGTTCTATTTTCTGGTTTACCGCAGTCCAGCATTAGGACTTTCCAACTGGTTCAAAATGCTGCAGCCAGACTTTTGACACGAAGCAGAAAGTTCGTCCACATTACACCCATTTTGGCATCCTTTCACTGGCTTCCTATCCCAGTGAAATCAAATTTTAAGGTTCCGCTACTAGCCTATAAAATTGCTCACAGACTGGCACCTCCCTACCTAGCTGGTACCGGGCCGGGCTTTGTGTGCAGGACTACTTTGTGTCCCTAGGTTGAATACGTAAGAAGTCTGTGGGTCACAGAGCTTTCTCTTATCGTGCCCCTGTTCTGTGGAATGATCTCCCTGTGTCAATAAAACAGTCAAATTCTGTGGAGACTTTCAAGTCCAGACTTAAGATGCACTTACTGTATTTTCACTTTCTTGTGGCTAGCATACTAGCATAGTATAGTTTTACGCTTTTTACTCTTAAATTAATTTTATTAGGAAGCGGAGCGTGCCGCGGCCTCAACTTTACCAAAATTCTGGGTCTATTAGTGAAGCTTAGGGCTAGTGGCTGGTGATCACCTTAGTATTTCCTGTTTTTCTTGTTGTTTAATGCTGGCAAATGATACAGTATTTCTTGTCTTTCTGATGCCTCATTGGTTTTTTTTCTCTCTGTTTAAAGTGCAGCTCCATCCAGAGATGGGTGTGGTATTTGTGCTGGAGACCTTCCTGTCCTGTGCACCAACAGCATTTTGTTTTGTGAATTGTTCTGTAATTTATGTTTGTAGCATGGCCCAAGCAGAGGGTCAGCCCTTTGAGTCTGGTCTGCTTGAGGTTTCTTCCTCAGAGGGAGTTTTTCCTTACCACTGCTGTTGGTAAGGTTAGACCTTGTGTGAAGCGCCTTGAGGCAACTCTGTTGTGATTTGGCGCTATATAAATGAAAATAAATTGAATAATTGAAGAAATTGAAAAATTTCTTGTATTTGCTGGTGTTGTAGCTGCTCTTAGCCACCGTAGGTGAAGTTTGGCCACTGTCTGAATATTAATAGCAAAAGTAATTTCACAACAGTGTCCTTTATGGTAAAATTCAGACGATAGGACATTGTGAATTTTGAGATGGCTCCATCGTGCACAGCGGCAAAGTCTGTTAAGACAGAGAACGTGCTCAGCAAAGCACCCCTGCACGGGTAAATAAAATTATTGAAATATAAGATATCATCTATAAATCAACATTGAGCCTGTCAGTTTCTCCACCGCACTTACATTCGACTACAGCTGATGAGGGAATAATTTAAGCTTTACTGCACAGTGCGGCCGAAGCAGCCGCAGCGACTGACAGGACGCTTTAATATGCTGCTAAATGAAATAAATCATTTTGTTTTGCAGCTGCTGCTAAACAACTCCACAATCCTCTGCTCCTCTTTGCCCGTGCACATGTGCTTATTTACTTTGGAAAGCAAATGAAGCCAGCAGAGTGATCGGCCCGCTCTTCTTCTGACTTTCTATTCACAACATCTGCTGCCAGCTTCTCCGGGCCACTGCCTGCAAAAAATATTCAGTCTCTCAATTTCCAAGAACTCCTAGAAGAAGCTTAGCGCGTATTATTCATTGGTTTTACACACCCCCTCCAGGTTTGTGGCGTTGGCAGTGACAGTCAACATGCAGGTCGCCTGTCCGTCACAAACAGTCACACCTGTGGGAAATCGCCTTTTCTGGATTCAAGAATGAGGAAGAAATATATATATATATATATATATATATATATATATATATATATATATATATATATATATATATATATATATATATATATATATATATATATATATATATATATATATAAGAGGAGTCCAGAGGTGAGTAACTGTGAAAATATTCGGACCAGAACACCAAAGGCTTTGTCAGGCTGTGAGCTACTTCGTGTCTATGATCAGCCACCCTTGAAATGAAAACAAACACACCCTGAAGGTGCAACTTATGAGATTTATCTCACAAGGTCAAGCACACACACACACGCACAAATAATATCCTAAAAGTCTGTATTCATTGTTCCTCTACTTCACCATTGATTTAATATAAAATTAAAGGTTCTTTTTTTTTAAAATGGAATTCGTAGTTCACTTTGGTCATCTGTCATAATCATCTGTCTATTTAAATGGTCAATCTGTTGACTGTCTTCTGAAATATTTAAAATTAATTAAACAAATCCAGACAGAGCTACAGTGAACGACCCGTTAAATCGGAAGCTGTCCTCTCAGGAGATTCTGCGGACTGGTTGCATTGTTTGATTTTTTTTTTTTTTTTTTTTAATCAACAGCAGTCGGAGAGAGTGTAGGCTTCGAAGCCAGTAGTCTCTTTTAAGGGCAGTCTCCTATTGCCAGATTTTTTTAAATAGCACCCAAAATTCATATTACGTGCTATCTCCTAATATGAGCAACAGGTTTGTCATCATATCCCATAGCAGCCTGTAGTCAAGGTTCGTGAAATGGAGAAATATCTTCACCTGGTGGCTATTTACCTTTAATGGAAGTACAATAGAAATTCACCCAGAGCTCTAGTTTTATACAAACTTGCATACAAGTAAAACTGATGATTGCTGAATGCACCAGAGTACGTAGGATTGTGCAGTGCTCAGCCCGAACTAATAGATAATCTTCACGGTGCAGTCTGGATCAGCTCAACAGGTTAAAAAAAATGCACTCACATGAAGGATTCTGCTCTGCAGGGATTCTTACAGGCAGCAGCTTTAAGTGCTCACCTTACTCACCGAGGAATAACTGTATGTGAGGCATTTCAATGGAATCAGAGGTGAAATATGTAACTGCAGAAAGATAATATCTACGTAGGTGATCAGAGCCCTGAAATAACAATTATTTGCTTTTACTATGTCTGAAAATGCCATACTGACTATTAATAGCTTAATGATATGAATGAAATCAAGTCTCATTATATTTAAAAAAAATTCCTTTCATCCAAAGTATTGAAAGATTTTTTTTTAAAGGGACTGAAAGTTGTACTGAGGAAGCAGCTCTCTTTGCATCTGCCTGAAGAAGAATTTTCATTTTATCTGTTTTTGTTGGTTTTTAAAGAAGTGACAGGGGAAGCTCGGGGTCATTTCTCACATGAGCCTAGTTGCTGCAGTGCTTGTATATACAGGACAGAAACTGACCAAACTGGCATCTCGATTTTCAGCAGATCTTATGTCATCATCTCATTAATATTCAGGCCCGCCTTCACAATGTTACTCGGTGGGACAAACAGCAAATTTTTTTTATTAACACCAAACTTTAACATAAGTTGAATGGAAAATGCTATCCCATGTACAACTTGCAAAGACTTTGAACTGGAAGTCTTCGGTCCGGGTGAAACAGTGGGTTTGTCGTTAGCAAAGCTGCCTTACAGCCAGAAGGTTATGGGATTGCCATGCTCACGTGGGTTCTCTCCAGGTGCTTCTGGCTTCCTCCCACTTCCAAAGACATGCAGGCTAGGAGACTTGTACACTTCCAGTTGACTTTAAGTGTGAGTATGAATGTGTTTGTCGGTCTACACTATGTGGCTTTGGTGTAGCACTCTGTAGCTATTTACATTATCTCACACACACACGTTTTCTTTTCACTTTTTACACTCTGCATACAGATTCACACGTGTGCACATGTATATTAGTGCAGCACATAATACACTCAACAAAAATATAAACGCAACACTTTTGGTTTTGCTCCCATTTTGTATGAGATGAACTCAAAGATCTAAAACTTTTTCCACATACACAATATCACCATTTCCCTCAAATATTGTTCACAAACCAGTCTAAATCTGTGACAGTGAGCACTTCTCCTTTGCTGAGATAATCCATCCCACCTCACAGGTGTGCCATATCAAGATGCTGATTGGACACCATGATTAGTGCACAGGTGTGCCTTAGACTGCCCACAATAAAAGGCCACTCTGAAAGGTGCAGTTTTATCACACAGCACAATGCCACAGATGTCGCAAGATTTGAGGGAGCGTGCAATTGGCATGCTGACAGCAGGAATGTCAACCAGAGCTGTTGCTCGTGTATTGAATGTTCATTTCTCTACCATAAGCTGTCTCCAAAGGCGTTTCAGAGAATTTGGCAGTACATCCAACCAGCCTCACAACCGCAGACCACGTGTAACCACACCATCCCAGGACCTCCACATCCAGCATGTTCACCTCCAAGATCGTCTGAGACCAGCCACTCGGACAGCTGCTGAAACAATCGGTTTGCATAACCAAAGAATTTCTGCACAAACTGTTAGAAACCGTCTCAGGGAAGCTCATCTGCATGCTCGTCGTCCTCATCGGGGTCTCGACCTGACTCCAGTTCATTGTCGTAACCGACTTGAGTAGGCAAATGCTCACATTCGCTGGCATTTGGCAAGTTGGAGAGGTGTTCTCTTCACGGATGAATCCCGGTTCACACTGTTCAGGGCAGATGGCAGACAGCGTGTGTGGCGTCGTGTGGGTGAGCGGTTTTCTGATGTCAATGTTGTGGATCGAGTGGCCCATGGTGGCGGTGGGGTTATGGTATGGGCAGGCGTCTGTTATGGACGAAGAACACAGGTGCATTTTATTGATGGCATTTTGAATGCACAGAGATACCGTGACGAGATCCTGAGGCCCATTGTTGTGCCATACATCCAAGAACATCACCTCATGTTGCAGAAGGATAATGCACGGCCCCATGTTGCAAGGATCTGTACACAATTCTTGGAAGCTGAAAATGTCCCAGTTCTTGCATGGCCGGCATACTCACCGGACATGTCACCCATTGAGCATGTTTGGGATGCGCTGGACCAGCGTATACGACAGCGTGTACCAGTTCCTGCCAATATCCAGCAACTTCGCACAGCCATTGAAGAGGAGTGGACCAACATTCCACAGGCCACAATTGACAACCTGATCAACTCTATGCGAAGGAGATGTGTTGCACTGCATTAGGCAAATGGTGGTCACACCAGATACTGACTGGTATCCCCCCCAATAAAACAAAACTGCACCTTTCAGAGTGGCCTTTTATTGTGGGCAGTCTAAGGCACACCTGTGCACTAATCATGGTGTCTAATCAGCATCTTGATATGGCACACCTGTGAGGTGGGATGGATTATCTCAGCAAAGGAGAAGTGCTCACTATCACAGATTTAGACTGGTTTATGAACAATATTTGAGGGAAATGGTGATATTGTGTATGTGGAAAAAGTTTTAGATCTTTGAGTTCATCTCATACAAAATGGGAGCAAAACCAAAAGTGTTGCGTTTATATTTTTGTTGAGTGTATTTACAGAGGAAGCCTTCAAATGGAGATGCAAGCACCAAATGTGGCACAAATACTCCTTAGACATAACTCTTTTGAAAAAATCTGATTGGCCAGTAGAATTTTCAATAGGCTGCCAGGTAGGGGTCAACTGAAAAATTGCACAGTTATATTGAAAACTATACTACATTATTTGTCTGAACATAAAGATTCCAAAAAGGTATAGTTTGGACTATCATGACTTAATGTTATGGAGTTATGGGGTAAAAACAGCAAGAATGGTGACAAAGGTCAGTTTCAGTTTGTACAGGGGTCAAAAGTTAAAGTTGACCCAATTTTGCTAATGTAAATTATTGGTTGAGTTAAAAGGGTTTTGAAAAGGAATACTTTGCACCATGTGTCATGCTTAGTTATCATGTTACCGGGTAACGCGTCACATGTCAAAGAATTCAATGGACATCAAAATTATTCCATTTATTAATCCTATTAGCTCAACCAATAATTTGCATCACTTTTTGCCAGAATTGACGCAACTTTAACTTTTGACCCCTGTACAAACTGAAATTGACCTTTGTCACAATTCAATCAATCAATCAATCAATTTCTTTATATAGCGCCAAATCACAACAAATAGTTGCCCCAAGGCGCTTTATATTGTAAGGCAAGGCCATACAATAATTATGTAAAACCCCAACGGTCAAAACGACCCCCTGTGAGCAAGCACTTGGCTACAGTGGGAAGGAAAAACTCCCTTTTAACAGGAAGAAACCTCCAGCAGAACCAGGCTCAGGGAGGGGCAGTCTTCTGCTGGGACTGGTTGGGGCTGAGGGAGAGAACCAGGAAAAAGACATGCTGTGGAGGGGAGCAGAGATCGATCACTAATGATTAAATGCAGAGTGGTGCATACAGAGCAAAAAGAGAAAGAAACAGTGCATCATGGGAACCCCCCAGCAGTCTACGTCTATAGCAGCATAACTAAGGGATGGTTCAGGGTCACCTGATCCAGCCCTAACTATAAGCTTTAGCAAAAAGGAAAGTTTTAAGCCTAATCTTAAAAGTAGAGAGGGTGTCTGTCTCCCTGATCTGAATTGGGAGCTGGTTCCACAGGAGAGGAGCCTGAAAGCTGAAGGCTCTGCCTCCCATTCTACTCTTACAAACCCTAGGAACTACAAGTAAGCCTGCAGTCTGAGAGCGAAGCGCTCTATTGGGGTGATATGGTACTACGAGGTCCCTAAGATAAGATGGGACCTGATTATTCAAAACCTTATAAGTAAGAATAAGAATTTTAAATTCTATTCTAGAATTAACAGGAAGTCAATGAAGAGAGGCCAATATGGGTGAGATATGCTCTCTCCTTCTAGTCCCCGTCAGTACTCTAGCTGCAGCATTTTGAATTAACTGAAGGCTTTTTAGGGAACTTTTAGGACAACCTGATAATAATGAATTACAATAGTCCAGCCTAGAGGAAATAAATGCATGAATTAGTTTTTCAGCATCACTCTGAGACAAGACCTTTCTGATTTTAGAGATATTGCGTAAATGCAAAAAAGCAGTCCTACATATTTGTTTAATATGCGCTTTGAATGACATATCCTGATCAAAAATGACTCCAAGATTTCTCACAGTATTACTAGAGGTCAGGGTAATGCCATCCAGAGTAAGGATCTGGTTAGACACCATGTTTCTAAGATTTGTGGGGCCAAGTACAATAACTTCAGTTTTATCTGAGTTTAAAAGCAGGAAATTAGAGGTCATCCATGTCTTTATGTCTGTAAGACAATCCTGCAGTTTAGCTAATTGGTGTGTGTCCTCTGGCTTCATGGATAGATAAAGCTGGGTATCATCTGCGTAACAATGAAAATTTAAGCAATACCGTCTAATAATACTGCCTAAGGGAAGCATGTATAAAGTGAATAAAATTGGTCCTAGCACAGAACCTTGTGGAACTCCATAATTAACTTTAGTCTGTGAAGAAGATTCCCCATTTACATGAACAAATTGTAATCTATTAGACAAATATGATTCAAACCACCGCAGCGCAGTGCCTTTAATACCTATGGCATGCTCTAATCTCTGTAATAAAATTTTATGGTCAACAGTATCAAAAGCAGCACTGAGGTCTAACAGAACAAGCACAGAGATGAGTCCACTGTCCGAGGCCATAAGAAGATCATTTGTAACCTTCACTAATGCTGTTTCTGTACTATGATGAATTCTAAAACCTGACTGAAACTCTTCAAATAGACCATTCCTCTGCAGATGATCAGTTAGCTGTTTTACAACTACCCTTTCAAGAATTTTTGAGAGAAAAGGAAGGTTGGAGATTGGCCTATAATTAGCTAAGATAGCTGGGTCAAGTGATGGCTTTTTAAGTAATGGTTTAATTACTGCCACCTTAAAAGCCTGTGGTACATAGCCAACTAACAAAGATAGATTGATCATATTTAAGATCGAAGCATTAAATAATGGTAGGGCTTCCTTGAGCAGCCTGGTAGGAATGGGGTCTAATAAACATGTTGATGGTTTGGATGACGTAACTAATGAAAATAACTCAGACAGAACAATCGGAGAGAAAGAGTCTAACCAAATACCGGCATCACTGAAAGCAGCCAAAGATAACGATACGTCTTTGGGATGGTTATGAGTAATTTTTTCTCTAATAGTTAAAATTTTGTTAGCAAAGAAAGTCATGAAGTCATTACTAGTTAAAGTTAATGGAATACTCAGCTCAATAGAGCTCTGACTCTTTGTCAGCCTGGCTACAGTGCTGAAAAGAAACCTGGGGTTGTTCTTATTTTCTTCAATTAGTGATGAGTAGAAAGATGTCCTAGCTTTATGGAGGGCTTTTTTTATAGAGCAACAGACTCTTTTTCCAGGCTAAGTGAAGATCTTCTAAATTAGTGAGACGCCATTTCCTCTCCAACTTACGGGTTATCTGCTTTAAGCTACGAGTTTGTGAGTTATACCACGGAGTCAGACACTTCTGATTTAAAGCTCTCTTTTTCAGAGGAGCTACAGCATCCAAAGTTGTCTTCAATGAGGATGTAAAACTATTGACGAGATACTCTATCTCCCTTACAGAGTTTAGGTAGCTACTCTGCACTGTGTTGGTATATGGCATTAGAGAACATAAAGAAGGAATCATATCCTTAAACCTAGTTACAGCGCTTTCTGAAAGACTTCTAGTGTAATGAAACTTATTCCCCACTGCTGGGTAGTCCATCAGAGTAAATGTAAATGTTATTAAGAAATGATCAGACAGAAGGGAGTTTTCAGGGAATACTGTTAAGTCTTCTATTTCCATACCATAAGTCAGAACAAGATCTAAGATATGATTAAAGTGGTGGGTGGACTCATTTACTTTTTGAGCAAAGCCAATAGAGTCTAATAATAGATTAAATGCAGTGTTGAGGCTGTCATTCTCAGCATCTGTGTGGATGTTAAAATCGCCCACTATAATTATCTTATCTGAGCTAAGCACTAAGTCAGACAAAAGGTCTGAAAATTCACAGAGAAACTCACAGTAACGACCAGGTGGACGATAGATAATAACAAATAAAACTAGTTTTTGGGACTTCCAATTTGGATGGACAAGACTAAGAGACAAGCTTTCAAATGAATTAAAGCTCTGTCTGGGTTTTTGATTAATTAATAAGCTGGGATGGAAGATTGCTGCTAATCCTCCGCCCCGGCCCGTGCTACGAGCATTCTGACAGTTAGTGTGACTCGGGGGTGTTGACTCATTTAAACTAACATATTCATCCTGCTGTAGCCAGGTTTCTGTAAGGCAGAATAAATCAATATGTTGATCAATTATTGTATCATTTACCAACAGGGACTTAGAAGAGAGAGACCTAATGTTTAATAGACCACATTTAACTGTTTTAGTCTGTGGTGCAGTTGAAGGTGCTATATTATTTTTTCTTTTTGAATTTTTATGCTTAAATAGATTTTTGCTGGTTATTGGTAGTCTGGGAGCAGGCACCGTCTCTACGGGGATGGGGTAATGAGGGGATGGCAGGGGGAGAGAAGCTGCAGAGAGGTGTGTAAGACTACAACTCTGCTTCCTGGTCCCAACCCTGGATAGTCACGGTTTGGAGGATTTAAGAAAATTGGCCAGATTTCTAGAAATGAGAGCTGCTCCATCCAAACTGCGATGGATGCCGTCTCTCCTAACAAGACCAGGTTTTCCCCAGAAGCTTTGCCAATTATCTATGAAGCCCACCTCATTTTTTGGACACCACTCAGACAGCCAGCAATTCAAGGAGAACATGCGGCTAAACATGTCACTCCCGGTCCGATTGGGGAGGGGCCCAGAGAAAACTACAGAGTCCGACATTGTTTTTGCAAAGTTACACACCGATTTAATGTTAATTTTAGTGACCTCCGATTGGCGTAACCGGGTGTCATTACTGCCGATGTGAATTACAATCTTACCAAATTTACGCTTAGCCTTAGCCAGCAGTTTCAAATTTCCTTCAATGTCGCCTGCTCTGGCCCCCGGAAGACAATTGACTATGGTTGCTGGTGTCGCTAACTTCACATTTCTCAAAACAGAGTCGCCAATAACCAGAGTTTGATCCTCGGCAGGTGTGTCGTCGAGTGGGGAAAAACGGTTAGAGATGTGAACGGGTTGGCGGTGTACACGGGGCTTCTGTTTAGGGCTACGCTTCCTCCTCACAGTCACCCAGTCGGCCTGCTTTCCCGGCTGCTCGGGATCTGCCAGGGGGTAACTATGGGCGGCTAAGCTACCTTGGTCCACACCGACTACAGGGGCCTGGCTAGCTGTAGAATTTTCCACGGTGCGGAGCCGAGTCTCCAATTCGCCCAGCCTGGCCTCCAAAGCTACGAATAAGCTACACTTATTACAAGTACCGTTACTGCTAAAGGAGGCCGAGGAATAACTAAACATTTCACACCCAGAGCAGAAAAGTGCGGGAGAGACAGGAGAAGCCGCCATGCTAAATCGGCTAAGAGCTAGTAGCTACGCTAAGCTAGCGGATTCCTAAAAACACGCAAAGTGAATAATGTGTAAATAATTTAGAGGTGATTCAGCAGAAGGAGTGCTTTAGTTAAGGCACGTAAAGATTACACTGGGAAACAAATCGTAATCTAGATAACTAGATCAATCTAACTGCGCAGATTAAACAGCTAACAGATACAGAAAAACACTGCTGTGCTCCGGAACAGGAAGTGATACAATACCGCAGTGAGAGCCAACCACCAGTAGAGGCAAGCACAAGAAATTGTAAGTTGCCTGTCCTGGTGGACGTCTCTGGTGACGACTCAAGTATGTTATTGGTTTGCACAATCCATGTTATTATCATTGTGTGTTTTATGGAACTGGAAGTCTTAATTTGCTCAACCAGTGATTCCCAAAGTGTGGGCCACAGCCAAACAGGTGCTGCAGGTGGGCTGTGGAAGGTCATCAAAAATAATCAATAAAAGAACCTTTGTGTTTCAACAGTCAGGGTCAGGGGTGATCCAGCTCCTGGTAACATTGTAACCCAGTGAAACCTGCCACATGGACGTGTAGTCGGCATCAAAACTGGTGACCCCATTAGCGTTTCTGCTGGATGAAGGCGGCATGACACCTGGCAGGATAAAAACAAGACTTGCCCTTGTTAGTCGACTGCCATCATGCTTTTATGTTTATGCTCTTTAATATGTTTTATTAACAGTTTTATGGATTTTATTTAGTCTGTCATCATTTTATTCAGCTGTGTAGTGTGGGGTGGTAGTTCAGAGAATAAGACCAAATGGTCTCTGCATCAGTGATGCTCTGTATATCACATCAACCAAGAAGCCTGGACGGATGATCAAAAACATATATTGACCAGCAAAATATTTGTGATTGATTGGTGTTAAATCACTATATACATATGGAAAATGTATTTTTTCTTTTTGTTATTATTTTATGTGTGAACCCCTGTCATTTCTAAAAGCTGTGTAATATGTAGCTCACACCTCGTCCTTACGTCCACACTCACAGTGAGGACGTAAGAAATGACCTCAAGATTGTGTACTGTGAGCGAGCACAGAAGCATGAAGACAGTCAGAGATTTCAGGTAGATACACAAACACACCCACACACGCTGACACAAAGACAGATTCCCTGACAGACATTTCAAGGGAAGATAAATATAGGTCGTGCATCCTGAGCAGACGGATGCTGACAGGGTCTGACGTGAACCCACAGGTGACACCGGCTCTGCTGGGTTCTGCTCATTTGTCAGCAGCAGCAGGCTGGACATCACCGGTTGACCTGAGAGGACAATAAAAAGCACCACTGCACACAGAGAGGCAGCGACTGCTGGGGACCATCCCACTGAACACAACAGTCTGCTCTAATTTTTACCACAGACGGACAAATGTTTGTAGAGCAATAAAGTAAGATTTTTTTTTCCCCTCTTTGATTCATAGTAAACATGAGGTTGCTGCATATTATCTGAATAGAGAATCACGTTAGGACAGGGGTTTTCAAAGTGTGCGATTGTGAGTCCCCTCAGAGAACAAATCAATAGCTGCCTCCCCAACACACATACACACAATTTCAACATCTTCGTGTGTTTCTTTTTATTCTTTTACACATCTTAAACACAGTTTAAATATATTTATGTGTTTTAAGGAACTGTCTATGCATTTACACATTTTAAATCAAATCAAATCAATTTTATTTATATAGCGCCAAATCACAACAAACAGTTGCTCCAAGGCGCTTTATATTGTAAGGCAAAAGCCATACAATAATTACAGAAAAAACCCAATGGTCAAAACGACCCCCTGTGAGCAAGCACTTGGCGACAGATAAGATGGGACCTGATTATTCAAAATCTTATAAGTAAGAAGAAGAATTTTAAATTCTATTCTAGAATTAACAGGAAGCCAATGAAGAGAGGCCAATATGGGTGAAATATGCTTTCTCCTTCTAGTCCCCGTCAGCACTCTAGCTGCAGCATTTTGAATTAACTGAAGGCTTTTCAGGGAACTTTTAGGATAACCTGATAATAATGAATTACAATAGTCCAGCCTAGAGGAAATAAATGCATGAATTAGTTTTTCAGCATCACTCTGAGACAAGACCTTTCTAATTTTAGAGATATTGCGCAAATGCAAAAAAGCAGTCCTACATATGAAGGACATATCCTGATCAAAAATGACTCCAAGATTTCTCACAGTATTACTAGAGGTCAGGGTAATGCCATCCAGAGTACGGATCTGGTTAGACACCATGTTTCTAAGATTTGTGGGGCCAAGTACAATAACTTCAGTTTTATCTGAATTTAAAAGAGGAAATTAGAGGTCATCCATGTCTTTATGTCTGTAAGACATTCCTGCAGTTTAACTAATTGGTGTGTGTCCTCTGGCTTCATGGATAGATAAAGCTGGGTATCATCTGCGTAACAATGAAAATTTAAGCAATGCTTTCTAATAATACTACCTAAGGGAAGCATGTATAAAGTGAATAAAATTGGTCCTAGCACAGAACCTTGTGGAACTCCATAATTAACCTTAGTCTGTGAAGAAGACTCCCCATTTACATGAACAAATTGTAATCTATTAGATAAATATGAATCAAACCACCGCAGCGCAGTGCCTTTAATACCTATGGCATGCTCTAATCTCTGTAATAAAATTTTATGGTCAACAGTATCAAAAGCAGCACTGAGGTCTAACAGAACAAGCACAGAGATGAGTCCACTGTCTGAGGCCATAAGAAGATCATTTGTAACCTTCACTAATGCTGTTTCTGTACTATGATGAATTCTAAACCCTGACTGAAACTCTTCAAATAGACCATTCCTCTGCAGATGATCAGTTAGCTGTTTTACAACTACCCTTTCAAGAGAAAAGGAAGGTTGGAGATTGGCCTATAAGCTAAGATAGCTGGATAACATTTTACAGCCTTTGTAAACATTTTAAACATATTTTTAAAGAACTTTCTATTCTCTAACACATTTTACACCCTTTTCAAACATTTTAAATGTTTTTAAAAAACTTTCTATTCTTTAATTTTTAGCTTTTGTCATATTTTAAACATCTTTTTTAACATTTAAACATCTCAGTGTTTTTAAACATCTTTGACATAACTAACACATTTTAACATAAATAATATTAATTAAACTTTTATACATATTTAGTCTCTCATCTAGTCTCACCTCTTGTTTACTGTGAACAGTAAGTCTGGGTCTTTGACGCACACAGGCGGCTGATGTGGGGATGCACTGTGGAGAGGAGCAAACAAAGATCGTCCTCTACCTTCTTCTTTTTTTGGTTGTCCCAAACTCTGTCTTTTATCCATTTTGCTCCTGGCACGTTAGCTAACAATGTTTTCCCTTTTCCCCTTCTTTTTTTGTTGGTTAACAGTGTTTACAGTTATTTTTTTGCACTCCCCACCTGAAGAACTCTGGCGCCCCCTGGGGGGAGGGGCACATCCCACAGTTTGAAAGCCACTGCTTTAGGAGATACTTTGGTATTTTGCTGTTTAGATGCTTCTGTTACAAAATGCTATGAAACAAACAGCTGTGGAAAAACAGTGTCATAAAGGCCTAGTCATATTAAAACATTTTTCAACGATCTTTTGAGTGCTTTGCTCACTTTTGACAATTGCTCAGTATGTGAGAAAACCAGTGATATGAGTTTTATGAAGAGATTGCATTCCCACTGTTGGCACTTGTAGTGTAAACATCAACAAACGATTCAGGTCCTGATTTACCAAAGGCCTTATCACACATAGCAAGAATGTGCCGGAAGCATGTCCGATACAGCAAATACTGCCATAATCCAGCGCAGTAGGGAGGAAAAGAGGTGTGGTCTGCAGTGTCGGAGCGCAGACAGAGCGCATGTAGATGACACAGACTGCTGTCAGATGGCCATAAAAGGCGCTGAAGACTGCCCGATCTCCAAATGCCTGGATGGCAGACCGGAGCACTGTGTTCCTCACGCGCGGTCTGTGTGTATGCATAATGCTGCATGGGCCACTAAGTGAGTGCCTGCCACTGGACAGCTTCGCTCCAAAGTTTGCCGGCATTGGGGCATGCAGTCCCTCAGAAGGAGCACCTTTCTAGGGAACTTACTTTTTTCTTGTTTGCCCACTCCAGGAGCACAACGCAACTCTGGATACCGCGATGATTGGATTATCACATGGAAGTAATGTTTTTATTTTGGGTGAGAGGATTCTAACCACCGGCTGCTGTCCCGGCTTCATGTCCATGTTGGCGCTGTGAAACACTCCTGGACCGCTGTTGGAGGTGAGATTCATGTTTATTCATGCTGTAACTGCCTGACAAAACATTTCCACATCATATCTCCTCCAGAGTTAGAACGTGATCATTTATTACAGCATGAGATCTGTGCAGCTCCGAACCTGACGCGTGCAATGACGCGTTACTGTGCACCATGGAGAGGGGCAGCTGCCCATGTTACGATGGAGACAATAGTTCACATTATTTACGTTGCCAATGGGGAGGAATGGACAAATATCTGTACTGTACGGTCTATTGTGGATATAACAGCCTGTTCAGATTTATGGCGGCATGCGCACAGTACCGCACGCAGCTTTTAGTTTGATAGCTGCTGGTCACATTCACTGTACATGATAATAATTCATAATTATTATCGTGATGAAGCGTGCCACATACATTTCAACAGTTCCTTTGCGCTCTGGGGAGTGAGTTCATTATTATACGTGGCACTGCAGGACATACCGCAGCTTTGCGTGCCAGATCTATCTCGAGGTTCCCTCATATGCGCTCAATTTATTTCGGATCCTGTTTTGCAGCCATCAGAATATGTAAACTGCGGTCAAATGGTCCTCAGGTTACACATGGACAACCATCGGATAGGTGTCCCATCTCTACGGCACCCAGAGAGTTTTGAACATGTGCATCACACTCGGGGCCGCCGGCCAATTTTGACCAATTGTGCTGACTTCTGCAGATGGCTGTCAGAATGTTTTGGAACTGAAATCCGACACTTTTCGGATATGCACCAATTCATAAATCTGACGCCACTCTGCGTGATTCCGGCTATGTGTGACAGGGGTATAAAGGTCTGCACGTGTAAAAACATGCACAAAAGCCAGTGCACATTTGCCTTTATGAATATGCAATTTGGAGTTTGTCCATCTGAGTTTGCAAAACTCTGAATATGTAATATGATTTAGCAGGTGCTGATTGCGTCTGGATTATGCGAGTTTGAAACCTTGGCATTAACAGATATTGTGCTTGACAGACTGCAGTTCCAGCAGCACAGAGACCACCATCTACTTGTACACAGAATAAATAAATAAAAATAAAAATCATTCCTTGTTTATTAGGCATATTTAAAGACTTTAATGATTTACTTCGTGTTTTATTTCTTCAAGAATAAATGTCTCCATAAGTAACTGTGTGCACTCTGCTGTGTGCATTACTGTGCGCACAGAGCGCACACAGACAGCTGTGCATTGTGTCGGCAGAAAGCAGCATTATTCACCAGTTTGCTTAAATACAGCAGATGGAAGAATAATTAAGCATTGGAAATAGGGGATCCTTTTTGCGAGTGTGAACACGCAGTTATATGGCAAAGTAAGAAATTCATTGAAAGAAGGTCAAGTCTTGGTTGGAGGAAGTTCTTGTTTATAATGAGAGTGGTGGATACATGTGCAATGCCCCGATATCGGCTGTTTGACCAAAAGCTTGGCTAAAAAAGATATGGAAAAGCATTGCATGGATATGTGTGCCAAAAATCCTTCTTTAAATTTATATTTTATTTAAAATGTGAGATCCGCTGAGGAGCTTTTAGCGATGTGTGTAGAACATGTCAACTTTCTTAAACCCAGCAAAAAATTACAAGAACTTATCTAATTCTTCATTTGACAACACTTCAACAGCTACTAAAGACATTCTTGTGAACACTGTGGCTGTTGGATTTAGCTTTCTCGTATTATGGAATTATTATTATTATTATTGATACATATATGATTAATTTGTGATCTACAAGTTTCTCTTTAAGCAACAAGTACATTTCACCATTGGATTCCACTTAAATTTGGAGGAACTGACTGGATGTTGTAGTTGTTGAAATTTAAGCCTGTGCAGATTTGGACTTAAAGAAACAAACCGAACTAGGTCTGCAGTCATATACGGGCCCTCGTTCCGTGCGACAGCCTACCCAGGCCAGTGGGTGCCCTTGTGACCACATGTGGGTATGTGCATGCAGGGGCAACCACTCATCACACAGTTAAAATTTTAAACAAATCACACAATGCATGAAGGAGTTATGACATGTTGATTGTTCATCCACTAGGGGGCGCTCAGTGTACAAACAGAGGGCCTGGGTGTGTTCAGGGGCCAACCGTCATCATACATGTGAAGTTTCAAGTCAATCAGGCAAAGCATGAAGGAGTTATCATGACTTGATGTTCCATGGCAAAGGGTCAAAATGGCGGCACCATAGCGGCCACACCCTTCAACATAGAGAAAAGCTTTCAATAACTTTTGGTCAGTGTCATCTCTGGATGCTGTCAAAGAAATTTGAAGTGCATTGGACAATATCCCTAGGAGGAGTTCGTTCAAATACAACATGTGGAAATCATTGCAAAATGAGAAGAAAATTCAAAATGGCCGACTTCCTGTTTGGAGTAGACTGATGGTGCAAGAGACTTTTTTGTACGTCTATGCAAGTCACACATGTGTACTAATTTTCATCTCCCTACTCCAAAAAAACCCCTACGGGGAGGGGTTTTTGAAATATTCAAGGGGGAGCTATTGAGGCATTTTGCCCAGCCCATGGGCAAGGCCCCTATGAATTGTAAGAGGTTGTCGTGTTTGACCTGTGTATCAATTTTCATGATGATGTGACAAAATTAAAGCCATCAAAAGGAAGAACGTAATTTCATGGTAAAGGGGCAATATTTGGTACGCCGCCACACAGAAGCCGTTACTCGTAAGTTCACGGTGATCATCGCCTACGTTCAACAACTTGTTCTGCATGTTTTAGAAGTGGAATGAAGTTGATTGGGTTAAGTATGTGACATCAGGACCTCTTAAAGTAAAAATAGGACATTTTGCACCACCACCGGGGGGCGCTATGGCGCAGATGGGAACTTAAGATATGTAGATGTTCAGGGCGGAGCCCTCATCATGTCCAGCACGTTTGAAGGATGTACGATGAAGTATGTGGGAGCGTGACAGCCGTTCGAAGTGAAATGGCGTGCTCCGAAAAGCTCGCCAACGTTTGACGACCCCTAGCAGCCACGCCTTTTGACTTAATTAGAATCTTTTGATAACTTTTGATCACCATTGTGGTGTGATGATTTTGACCAAATTTGAAGACGATCGGATGAAATCCCTAGGATGAGTTCGTTCAAATGTAAGTAGTGGAAATGGCCAAAAATGGCAAAAATTTGCTCAAAATCGAAACTTAAAATCAAAATGGCCGACTTCCTGTCGATATTTCACCATGACAGTAAGAGACTTTTTCGTGCGTCCTGGCATGGTAAATATGTGTACCGAATTTCGTGAGGCTACGACGAAAAAAGCCCAATGCGGAGGGGTTTTTGAACATTTCTAGGGGGCGCTATTTCTCAATTTTTCTGCGACCATGTGCAACGCCCCCACAATATCGAATTTTGGATCCGGCCGGACGACTTTGGAAAGTGTGGTGAGTTTTTGAGCATGGGAAGAGGCCGAAATTTCGATTTCAAAAGTGGCAAGAATAATAATAATAATAACTAGGACTGCAAGCAGTCATATACGGGCCTCGTTCCGCGCAACCGCCTACCCAGGCCAGTGGGTGCCCTTGTGACCACATGTGGGCATGTGCATGCAGGGGCAACCACTCATCACATAGTTAAAATTTTAAACAAATCACACAGTGCATCAAGGAGTTATGACATGTTGATTGTTCATCCACTAGGGGGCGCTCAGTGTACAAACAGAGGGGCCGGGTGTGTTCAGGGGCCAACCGTCATCATACATGTAAAGTTTCAAGTCAATCAGGCAAAGCATGAAGGAGTTATCATGACTTGATGTTCCATGGCAAAGGGTCAAAATGGCGGCACCATAGCGGCCACACCCTTCAACATAGAGAAAAGCTTACGATAACTTTTGGTCAGTATCAACTTTGGATGTTGTCAAAGAAATTTGAAGTGCATTGGACAAAATCCCTAGGAGGAGTTTGTTCAAATACAGCGTGAGGAAATGATAGCAAAATGACAAGAAAATTAAAAATGGCCGACTACCTATTTGGAGTAGACAAATGGTGCAAGAGACTTTTTTGTACGTCTATGCAAGTCACACGTGTACCAATTTTCATCTCCCTAGTACAAAAAAAACCCCTATGGGGAGGGGTTTTTGAAAGTTTCAAGGGGGCGCTATTGAGGCATTTTGCCCCGCCCACGGGCAATGCCCCTATGAATTGTAAGAGGTTGTCATGCTTGACCTGTGTATCAATTTTCATGATGATATGACAAAATTAAATCCGTCAAAAGGAAGAACATAATTTCATGGCGAAAGGGCGATATTCGGTACGCCACCACACGGACGCCATTACTCGTAACTTCACGGCGTTCATCGCCTACATTCACCAATTTGTTCTGCATGTTTTAGAAGTGGAATGAAGTTGATTGGGTTAAGCATGTGACATCAGGACCTCTTAAAGTAAAAATAGGACATTTCCCGCCACCACCGGGGGGCGCTATGGCGCAGGTGGGAACTTAAGATATGTAGACGTTCAGGGCGGAGCCCTCATCATGTTCAGCAAGTTTGAAGGATCTACGATGAAGTATGTGGGCGTGACAGCCGTTCGAAGTGAAATGGCGTGCTCCGAAAAGCTCGCCAAAGTTTGACGACCCCTAGCAGCCACGCCTTTTGACTTAATTAGAATCTTTTGATAACTTTTGATCACCATTGTGTTGTGATGATTTTGACCAAATTTGAAGACAATCGGATGAAATCCCTAGGACGAGTTCGTTCAAATGTAAGTAGTGGAAATGGCCAAAAATGGCAAAAATTTGCTCAAAATCGAAACTTAAAATCAAAATGGCCGACTTCCTGTCGATATTTCACCATGACAGTAAGAGACTTTTTCGTGCGTCCTGGCATGGTAAATATGTGTACCGAATTTGGTGAGGCTACGATGAAAAAAGTCCAATGCGGAGGGGTTTTTGAAAATTTCTAGGGGGCGCTATTTCGCGATTTTTCTGCGAGCATGTGTGACGCCCCAGAAATATCGAATTTCGGATCTGGCCGGATGACTTTGGAAAGTTTGGTGAGTTTTTGAGCATGGGAAGAGGCCGAAATTTCGATTTCAAAAGTGATAATAATAATAATAATAATAATAATAATAATAAACAGCGCAATTACAATAGGGTCCTCGTAGGAAGTTGCCTACTCGGGCCCTAATAATAAATAATAATAATAATAATAATAATAAACAGCGCAATTACAATAGGGTCCTCGTAGGACGTTGCCTACTCGGGCCCTAACTAGGACTGCAAGCAGTCATATACGGGCCCTCGTTCCGCACGACCGCTTACCCAGGGCAGTGTGTTCTCTTGTGACCACATGTGGGCATGTGCATGCAGGGGCAACCACTCATCACACAGTTAAAATTTTAAACAAATCACACAATGCATGAAGGAGTTATGACATGTTGATGGTTCATCCATTAGGGGGTGCTCAGTGTACAAACAGAGGGGCCAGGTGTGTTGAGGGGCCAACTGTCATCATACATGTGAAGTTTCAAGTCAATCAGGCAAAGCCTGAAGGAGTTATCATGACTTGATGTTCCATGGCGAAGGATCAAAATGGCGGCACTATAGCGGCCACACCCTTCAACATAGAGAAAAGCTTTCGATAACCTTTGGTCAGTATCATCTTTTGATGTTGTCAAAGAAATTTGAAGTGCATTGGACAAAATCCCTAGGAGGAGTTCGTTCAAATACAACATGTGGAAATCACGCCAAAATGAGAAGAAAATTCAAAATGCCGACTTCCTGTTTGGAGTAGACCCATGGTGCAAGAGACTTTTTTGTACATCTATGCAAGTCACACATGTGTACCAATTTTCATCTCCTTACTCCAAAAAAAAACCCCTATGGGGAGGGGTTTTTGAAAGTTTCAAGGGGGCGCTATTGAGGCATTTTGCCCCGCCCATGGGCAACGCCCCTATGAATTGTAAGAGGTTGTCATGCTTGACCTGTGTATCAATTTTCATGATGATATGACAAAATTAAAGCCGTCAAAAGGAAGAACGTAATTTCATGGTGAAAGGGCGATATTCGGTACGCCACCACACAGAAGCCGTTACTCGTAAGTTCATGGCGATCATCGCTTATGTTCACCAAATTGTTCAGCATGTTTTAGAAGTGGAAGGAAGTTGATGGTGTTAAGTATGTGACATCAGGACCTGTTTAAGTATAATGTTCCATGGCGAAGGGTCAAAATGGCGGCGCCATACCGGCCACACCCTTCGACATAAAGAAAAGCTTCCGATAACTTTTGGTCAGTATCGTCTCTGGGTGATGTGGAAGAAATTTGAAGTGCATTGGACAAAATCCCTAGGAGGAGTTTGTTCAAATACAACATGTGTAAATCACGCCAAAATGAGAAGAAAATTCAAAATGGCCGACTTCCTGTTTGGAGTAGACCCATGGTGCAAGAGACTTTTTTGTACGTCTATGCAAGTCACACGTGTACCAATTTTCATCTCCCTACTCCAAAAAAACCCCTATGGGGAGGGGTTTTTGAAATTTTCAAGGCGGCGCTATTGAGGCATTTTGCCCCGCCCATGGGCGACGCCCCTATGAATTGTAAGAGGTTGTCGTGCTCAACCTGTGTATCAATTTTCATGATGATGTGACAAAATTAAAGCCGTCAAAAGGAAGAATGTAATTTCATGGCGAATGGGCAATATTCGGCACGCCACCACACGGACGCCATTACTCGTAACTTCACGGCGTTCATCGCCTACATTCACCAATTTGTTCTGCATGTTTTAGAAGTGGAATGAAATTGATTGGGTTAAGCATGTGACATCAGGACCTCTTAAAGTAAAAATAGGACATTTCCCGCCACCACCGGGGGGCGCTATGGCGCAGGTGGGAACTTAAGATATGTAGACGTTCAGGGCGGAGCCCTCATCATGTTCAGCAAGTTTGAAGGATCTACGATGAAGTATGTGGGCGTGACAGCCGTTCGAAGTGAAATGGTGTGCTCCGAAAAGCTCGCCAAAGTTTGACGACCCCTAGCAGCCACGCCTTTTGACTTAATTAGAATCTTTTGATAACTTTTGATCACCATTGTGTTGTGATGATTTTGACCAAATTTTAAGACAATCGGATGAAATCCCTAGGACGAGTTCGTTCAAATGTAAGTAGTGGAAATGGCCAAAAATGGCAAAAATTTGCTCAAAATCGAAACTTAAAATCAAAATGGCCAACTTCCTGTCGATATTTCACCATGACAGTAAGAGACTTTTTCGTGCGTCCTGGCATGGTAAATATGTGTACCGAATTTGGTGAGGCTACGATGAAAAAAGTTCAATGCGGAGGGGTTTTGAAAATTTCTAGGGGGCGCTATTTCGCGATTTTTCTGCGAGCATGTGTGACGCCCCAGAAATATCGAATTTCGGATCCGGCCGGACGACTTTGGAAAGTTTGGTGAGTTTTTGAGCATGGGAAGAGGCCGAAATTTCGATTTCAAAAGTGATAATAATAATAATAATAATAATAATAATAATAATAAATAACAATAATAAACAGCGCAATTACAATAGGGTCCTTGTAGGAAGTTGCCTACTCGGGCCCTAATAATAAATAATAATAATAATAATAATAATAATAATAATAATAATAATAAACAGCGCAATTACAATAGGGTCCTCGTAGGACGTTGCCTACTCGGGCCCTAACTAGGACTGCAAGCAGTCATATACGGGCCCTTGTTCCGCACGACCGCCTACCCAGGGCAGTGTGTTCTCTTGTGACCACATGTGGGCATGTGCATGCAGGGGCAACCACTCATCACACAGTTAAAATTTTAAACAAATCACACAATGCATGAAGGAGTTATGACATGTTGATGGTTCATCCATTAGGGGGTGCTCAGTGTACAAACAGAGGGCCCAGGTGTGTTGAGGGGCCAACCGTCATCATACATGTGAAGTTTCAAGTCAATCAGGCAAAGCCTGAAGGAGTTATCATGACTTGATGTTCCATGGCGAAGGGTCAAAATGGCGGCACCATAGTGGCCACACCCTTCAACATAGAGAAAAGCTTTCGATAACCTTTGGTCAGTATCATCTTTTGATGTTGTCAAAGAAATTTGAAGTGCATTGGACAAAATCCCTAGGAGGAGTTCGTTCAAATACAACATGTGGAAATCACGCCAAAATGAGAAGAAAATTCAAAATGGCCGACTTCCTGTTTGGAGTAGACCCATGGTGCAAGAGACTTTTTTGTACGTCTATGCAAGTCACACATGTGTACCAATTTTCATCTCCCTACTCCAAAAAAAACCCCTATGGGGAGGGGTTTTTGAAAGTTTCAAGGGGGCGCTATTGAGGCATTTTGCCCCGCCCATGGGCAACGCCCCTATGAATTGTAAGAGGTTGCCGTGCTCGACCTGTGTATCAATTTTCATGATGATATGACAAAATTAAAGCCGTCAAAAGGAAGAACGTAATTACATGGCGAAAGGGAAATATTCGGCACGCCGCCACACGGACGCTGTTACTTGTACCTTCACGGCGTTCATCGCCTACGTTCACCAATTTGTTCTGCATGTTTTAGAAGTGGAATGAAGTTTATTGGGTTAAGTATGTGACATCAGGACCTCTTAAAGTAAAAATAGGACATTTCCCGCCACCACCGGGGGGCGCTATGGCGCAGGTGGGAACTTAAGATATGTAGATGTTCAGGGCGGAGCCCTCATCATGTCCAGCAAGTTTGAAGGATCTATGATGAAGTATGTGGGCGTGACAGCCGTTCGAAGTGAAATGGCGTGCTCCGAAAAGCTCACCAAAGTTTGACGACCCCTAGCAGCCACGCCTTTTGACTTAATTAGAATCTTTTGATAACTTTTGATCACCATTGTGTTGTGATGATTTTGACCAAATTTGAAGACGATCGGATGAAATCCCTAGGACGAGTTCGTTCAAATGTAAGTAGTGGAAAAGGCCAAAAATGGCAAAAAATTAGCTCAGAATCGTAACTTAAAATCAAAATGGCCAACTTCCTGTCGATATTTCACCATGACAGTAAGAGACTTTTTCGTGCGTCCTGGCATGGTAAATATGTGTACCGAATTTCGTGAGGCTACGATGAAAAAAGCCCAATGTGGAGGGGTTTTTGAAAATTTCTAGGGGGCGCTATTTCGCGATTTTTCTGCGACCATGTGCGACTCCCCCAAAATATCGAATTTCGGATCTGGCCAGACAACTTTGGAAAGTTTGGTGAGTTTTTGAGCATGGGAAGAGGCCGAAATTTCGATTTCAAAAGTGGCAATAATAATAATAATAATAATAAATAATAAATAATAAATAATAAATAATAAATAATAATAATAATAATAAACAGCACAATTACAATAGGGTCCTCATCGGATGTTGCCTACTCGGGCCCTAATAATAATAATAAATAATAATAATAATAATAATAAACAGCGCAATTACAATAGGGTCCTCGTAGGACGTTGCCTACTCGGGCCCTAATAATAATAATAAATAATAATAATAATAATAAACAGCGCAATTACAATAGGGTCCTCGTAGGACGTTGCCTACTCGGGCCCTGAAAATAACTCCACTGTTTGACATAATGCACTGTGACATTTGTGACACACTAATAAAAACTGAAATGTTTTGTGCAACACAAACATTCTTGACCTATGAAATGAAATAAAACTTGTGTTCTAAACTTTTTACATATTTTAAAACAACAAAAACAACCCATCTCTTTAAACCTTCCACTGAATGACCTGAAAGGCATCAGTTCAAGCTTTGATGCTGACTTCTGTCCTGAGAGACAGGCTTTGTAGATATTGATTTTACTGTACAAAACCAATGAAAGACAAGAATGTAAAATATCAGCTCATGTGGAATTTCCTTTTAACTTTCCAGACATAGCAGTGACTTACAAAGACAATGTTTTTTCATGAACAGGACTAAAATAGTTTATAATAATTTACTTTTCTAACTTCAACATTACTGTATTCACCAAACAGCCTGTGTATGAAATCTTATAGATGCTACAATTATTAGAAAAGAGATTAAGTGTTTAGATTGTTTGAAATTTTTGCACCATGACATCAGTCTTCAATCTGCTGTCACACTAGCACTGACATAAAATACTTGAAATAAAAAAAAAATTAGGCTGAAGGAAAAACTCATTTCATTGTAATTTCTTGTGATATAGAGATTCATGCAGAAATGCCCAGTGAAGTAAGATGCTTTATATCAATTGTCCTTTCGGTGCCCAGTTTGTCAGAAATTAAAGGCCAAGTTAATTTTTTATTTAATTATTTGGATTTTTTTTTTTTTTTTTTTTAAACAACCTAGCAGTCATGGGCACAGCTAACTGAAAAGTTGGCTTCAATAACCATTAATTCACTAACTGTGATAATGCTAAACCTAAAAACGTCTACAGAATTTAGCTCAAGTTACCACTAATTTTTTAGCTACGTAATCAAACACATTTAGATGCATGGATGTGAGTTGGTAGCCGCCTTATAGATGTGTTAGCATATTATGCATCCAACAATCACGATTCAACATAATATTGAATTATTTATTCATAATATTTTATATTTTCTGGAAAAAAAAGAGTTCACCGTGCTTCTGTATAGCACAAACAAATCTGGTGCAACCAGACAGGACTGATTTGTAAAAGAGAAAAATAACTGTTGCAACACAGAAATAAGTGCTGAAAAATTTAATGAGTCCTGAGGAAGATGTGATTTTCATGTCGAAATACTAGTCCCTCTGTATATTTTTGTTTTCAGCACCTTATTAAATTTTTCAGCACTTATTTCTGTGTTGCACTAGTTATTTTTCTCATTTAATATTTTCTATTTAACAATGTGAAATTTGGCTAGAATATTCTGTCAAAACCAGTCAGGCCACCAGGGTCCTTGTGCAATGCTGTCCGCCTGGAGAGCAATTTAGGAAGGGCAGAGAGCAAAGACAAGGCTGCTAATACTAATACAAGAGGGGGAAAAAAAACCCCACAAAACTTCAATGCAAATGCAAAAATCACTGGCCAACACAATGGAACACCTGTAACTTACTATATTTCTGCATAAAAACACACAGGACTAGTGTATTATCCATCCGTCCAACCATCCATTTTCTTCAGCTTTATCCGGAGTCGGGTCGCGGGGGCAGCAGCTCAAGCAAAGCCGCCCAGACCTCCCGATCCACACACACCTCCCCCAGCTCCTCCGAGGGAACCCCAAGGTGTTCCCAAGCCAGCCGAGAGATGTAGTCCCTCCAGCGTGTCCTGGATCTTCCCCGGGGCCTCATCCCAGTGGGACGTGCCCGGAACACCTCTCCAGCGAGGCGTCCAGGGGGCATCCGGAAAAGATGCCCGAGCCACCTCAACTGACTCCTTTCGATGTGGAGGAGCACTGGCTAGACTCCGGGCTCCTCCCGAGTGACCGAGCTCCTCACCCTATCTCTAAGGGAGCGCCCAGCCACCCTGCGGAGGAAACTCATCTCGGCCGCTTGTACTCGCGATCTCGTTCTTTCGGTCATGAGCCAAATCTCATGACCATAGGTGAGGATCGGAACGTAGATCGATCGGTAAATCGAGAGCTTTGCCCCCCTACCCAGCTCTCTCTTCACCACGACGGTCCGATACAGCGACCGCATCACTGCAGATGCTGCACCAATCCATCTATCGATCTCACGCTCCATCCGTCCGTCACTCATGAACAAGACCCCGAGATACTTAAACTCCTTCACTTGAGGCAAGGACACCCCACCGACCCGAAGAGGGCAAAGCACCTTTTTCCGGTCGAGAACCATGGCCTCGGATTTGGAGGTGCTGATTTTCATCCCGGACGCTTCACACTCAGCTGCAAACCGCCCCAGTGCATGCTGAAGGTCCTGATTTGACAAAGTCAACAGAACCACATCGTCCGCAAACAGCAGAAACGAGATTCTGTGGTTCCCAAACCAGACCCCCTCTACACCCTGGCTGTGCCTAGAAATTCTGTCATTAAAAATAATGAACAGAACCAGTAACAAAGGGCAGCCCTGGCAGAGGCCAACGTGCACTGGAAACAGGTTTGACTTACTACCAGCAATGTGACCCAAGCTCCTGTTGAGGTCGTACAGGGACCGGATAGCCCTTAGCAAAGGACCCTGGACCCTGTACTCCTGGAGCACTCCCCACAGGGTGCCCCGAGGGACACGGTTGAACGCCTTCTCCAGATCCACAAAACACATGTGGACTGGTTGGGCGAACTCCCATGAACCCTCGAGCACCCGATGGAGCATGTAGAGCTGGTCCAGTGTGCCGCGACCAGGACGAAAACCACACTGCTCCTTCTGAATCCGAGGTTCAACCACCGGTCGAATTCTCCTCTCCAGTACTCTGGAATAGACCTTACCAGGGAGGCTGAGTGTGATCCCCCTATAGTTGGAACACACCCTCCGGTCCCCCTTCTTAAACAGAGGGACCACCACCCCAGTTTGCCAATCCAAAGGCACTGTCCTCGATCGCCACGCGATGTTGCAGAGGCGTGTCAGCCAAGACAGCCCCACAACATCCAGAGACTTAAGGTACTCAGGACGGATTTCATCCACCCCAGGAGCCTTGCCACTGAGGAGCTTTCTAACCACCTCGGTGACTTCGGCCTGGGTAATGGATGAGTCTGCCTCTGAGTCCCCAGTCTCTGCTTCCTCTGCTTCCTCTTCGGAAGATGTGACGATGGGATTGAGGAGATCCTCGAAGTACTCCTTCCACCGCCCGACAACATCCCCAGTCAGGGTCAACAGCTCCCCACCCGCACCGTAAACAGTGCTGGTGGAGAGCTGCTTCCGCCTCCTGAGGCGTCGGACGGTTTGCCAGAATCTCTTTGAGGCCGACCAATAGTCCTCCTCCATAGCCTCCCTGAACTCCTCCCAGACCCGAGTTTTTGCCTCTGCGACCGCACGGGCTGCGGCACGCTTGGCCTGCCGGTACCTGTCAGCTGCCTCTGGGGTCCCACCTACCAACAAAGATAAGTAGGACTCCTTCTTCAGCTTGACTAGTGCATTATGATTATTAAATGTGGTTCAACTTAACAATGTTGGAAAAGGCTAGTAGGCTAGCACTACAGTACAGGCAGCTAACCACTATGGTACAAACTGGTGCACAAACATAAACATTAGTAGTGAATACTATTCTCTGAAATTGGAATATTTATCTGTAACATGTTCCCCGTGACGTTAACGCAAGCAACCTATGAGCACCAACAGGAACAAGTGTGTATACGTTTTGGGTTGACATTTTTTTTTTTTGACCATTAAACTTTATTCAAAAAATCTTAGCAGAGTAAGCACGTTAGCAGAACTAGTGGAAGATAATTGCCCCATCAACGGTTTTCAAAGTTCGCAGAAAAGAGCATCTGCGAACAAAAACATTAGCTATGTTTTGTGGAATTTTGCCCAGCAATGAACCATAGTCATTATTTTTCAAAATCACGCATCTCAGTGCTCTAATCACCTTTGACAGCTGCTTATTTGGCAATTTGTTATTATTATTTTTACATAGCTTATATTTCTGTTTTATCTGTTTTTTGAATCTGTGAGCTATAATTTGGTGACAAATAAGTGGATCCAGCAGGGTGGGAAATGGACTGTGGTATATTAAATTGGGGGGGGGGGGGGGGGGGGGGAACTGCATCTGCATGTAGTTACATTAGTGTTCAATTAGCACCCCCATTATATCAGAGCAGGTGCAAGATGTGCTCTAGTGTAACTTGCAACTTACGTACGGAAAGAACATTTAGTGACACATGAGTCAGAGAAAAACCAGCAGGGCAGAAATATCAAGCCTGACGATTGACAGCATATCTGTCACAGGAAACCTGAACTCATAGCTGGTGGGAAAATAAAAAACTGAGGCGTCAAATGCCTGACATGAATTTCACTCCGGTAAGTGTTTGACTGAGCTGACACTGATCCTCTGCGAGTGAGCAGGAGGAACACGTGTACTGTGGCTGTGTTTGAGCACAGCAGGGTACTGAAGGTGTGGTGGAGCGTGACATCAGCGCTGGTTTCGTCTGAGTCCTCTGAGCCAGAACGACCTGTTTGGATCACCGGTCCATCGGGTATGACAGACAGACTCCATCAGCTGGAACACGACATAAAGAAAGACGAGATGGAGCTGCTTCAGCCAACTTTCCACACGCATGTACACGGACGGACAAGACTGCCAACGGAACAGACAGAATTCTTACACTTAGGAAGGTCTGCATTATAGATAGTTGTGAGGAGGGGATGTGGGTAACAAAGTGTCACCATCATATTGTACTGTATGAACCACACAGTTGTGTGGAATACAAAGTTATCTAAGGTCTCACGAGGTTGCTGGTTAGAGGTGTTTGGTGATGTCGACACCTTTAGACTTTTATTCTAATTAAATTTTGATTCCATGTGACCATGACACATTTCTGTTTTACAATTATTTAAACTTGATTTGAACCATTCGATACTTTAACGTTTCCCATAATCTCCCTGCACCTCCCAGGATGCACTGTGGCACCAGCTGAGTTCCGGAGTTTCAAAGCCATGTAAACAATGGCTAGCGAAGATGTGGATGGCGTCGATTCAGAGAGTTCACGAGTGATTATGATGATGACATGTTCTCCCAAGTTGAGAGGGTTATCTAGAAGAGGTGTAGCACTTGTGTTGAACTTCTGCTGTTGTCTTGTTGTCCATAATTCATGAGGTGTGTTTACACTGTGCCCTAAACCGGAACACTGCTGAAACTGATGTCTCGCGTAAGTCACGGACCATGAGACGGCACAAGATTCACAACTGTAAAACAGCAAATACAGTAAGACAGATAGCACTGGAACCCTAAAGATTGGAACTTTGTTATTCTGCGTCAAGAAACTCCTCTGTCCATCTAATTCATGTCTCCATAAGCTATTGGGGAAACACTGAGTATTGTCCTGTGTAATGACTGATCTGGTTTCAATACAAGCACTGATTCGCCAACTGATAGAACCTCACTGGAAGTTGGCTCTTCACTTTTTTCTTTTCAGCCATTGGTTGATGTGGTCACTGGACTCTATGTGCAAGTGGCTGATTACAACCCCTGGCAAAAATTATGGAATCACCGGCCTCAGAGGATGTTCATTCAGTTGTTTAATTTTGTAGAAAAAAAGCAGATCACAGACATGACACAAAACTAAAGTCATTTCAAATGGCAACTTTCTGGCTTTAAGAAACACTATAAGAAATCAAGAAAAAAAAAATTGTGGCAGTCAGTAACAGTTACTTTTTTAGACCAAGCAGAGGGAAAAAAAAATATGGACTCACTCAATTCTGAGGAATAAATTATGGAATCACCCTGTAAATTTTCATCCCCAAAACTAACACCTGCATCAAATCAGATCTGCTCGTTAGTCTGCATCTAAAAAGGACTGATCACACCTTGGAGAGCTGTTGCACCAAGTGGACTGACATGAATCATGGCTCCAACACAAGAGATGTCAATTTAAACAAAGGAGAGGATTATCAAACTCTTAAAAGAGGGTAAATCATCACACAATGTTGCAAAAGATGTTGGTTGTTCACAGTCAGCTGTGTCTAAACTCTGGACCAAATACAAACAACATGGGAAGGTTCTTAAAGGCAAACATACTGGTAGACCAAGGAAGACATCAAAGCGTCAAGACAGAAAACTTAAAGCAATATGTCTCAAAAATCGAAAATGCACAACAAAACAAATGAGGAACGAATGGGAGGAAACTGGAGTCAACGTCTGTGACCGAACTGTAAGAAACCGCCTAAAGGAAATGGGATTTACATACAGAAAAGCTAAAGGAAAGCCATCATTAACACCTAAACAGTAAAAAACAAGGTTACAATGGGCTAAGGAAAAGCAATCGTGGACTGTGGATGACTGGATAAAAGTCATATTCAGTGATGAATCTCGAATCTGCATTGGGCAAGGTGATGATGCTGGAACTTTTGTTTGGTGCCGTTCCAATGAGATTTCTAAAGATGACTGCCTGAAGAGAACATGTATATTTCCACAGTCATTGATGATATGGGGCTGCATTTCAGGTAAAGGCACTGGGGAGATGGCTGTCATTACATCATCAATAAATGCACAAGTTTACGTTGATATTTTGGACACTTTTCTTATCCCATCAATTGAAAGGATGTTTGGGGATGATGAAATCATTTTTCAAGATAATAATGCTTGCCATAGAGCAAAAACTGTGAAAACATTCCTTGCTAAAAGACACATAGGGTCAATGTCATGGTCTGCAAATAGTCTGGATCTTAATCCAGTTGAGAATCTTTGGTGGAAGTTGAAGAAAATGGTCCATGACAAGGCTCCAACCTGCAAAGCTGATCTGGCAACAGCAATCAGAGAAAGTTGGAGCCAGATTGATGAAGAGTACTGTTTGTCACTCATTAAGTCCATGCCTGAGAGACTGCAAGCTGTTATAAAAGCCAGAGGTGGTGCAACAAAATACTAGTGATGTGTTGGAGCGTTCTTTTGTTTTTCATGATTCCATAATTTTTTCCTCAGAATTGAGTGATTCCATATTTTTTTCCCTCTGCTTGGTCTAAAAAAGTAACCGTTACTGACTGCCACAATTTTCTTTTTCCTGATTTCTTATAGTGTTTCTTAAAGCCAGAAAGTTGCCATTTGAAATGACTAGTTTTGTGTCATGTCTGTGATCTGCTTTTTTCTACAAAATTAAACAACTGAATGAACATCCTCCGAGGCCGGTGATTCCATAATTTTTGCCAGGGGTTGTAGCTAAAAAATTTCTGTCATTGCATTTTTGACATTTTGTTGTTGTACTTTTGTTTTAATCATTCATTTTCTGCTTATTCCAGTCTGGGTCATGGTGGCAGCAGACCAAGCAGCTCAATTCCTTTAATGCTTCCTGAGGAATCCCAAGGAGTTCTTAAGCCAGCTGGGAAATATAGCCCTGCCAATATGTCCTGGGTCTTGCCAGGGGCCTGCTCCCAGTTGAATGTACCTAGAAGACCTCCCTAAGGAGACGGACAGGAGGAATCCTAACCAGATTCCCAAACCACTTCAGGTGGGTCCTTTCAATGCAAAGAAGCAGTGACTCTACTCAGAGTCCCTCACAGATATTTTTACGGACATTTGTTTTATTCAGTTATTTTTAGTACGGCCAAATCAGACAGTCACCCCACTGAGTCTGGTCTGCTTGCGGTTTCCTCCTAATTGTTTTTTTTTTTTTAAATCAAACAACACTGAGTCGGAGAGAGTTTTTCCTTTATTATTGCACTAGCTCGGGATGCTCTGGGTCAAGGGGTGGGTAAAGTTTAAATCTTACTCATATGGCACCTTGGTGCAACTTGTGTTGTGATTTGGTGCTGTATAAAGAAACTGAGTGGGCAATTGTTTTTTGTGTAATCTTGCAAACTGAACTTAAGCAAAACAATAAGGAAGACTGAAAAGTAACCAGCAGGTGAGATGTCGACTGGTGTCACCAAAACTTCAGAGTAAACTAACCCTAAGGAGCTCCTAAAATCTGCCAAGTTTACTAGCTGAATTGCTGTCCTCCACCAGTCCAAAATTGCTTGATTAATGCACCACCTGTTGTTTTTGTCGCTGTATTCCAATGGGGGGCAATGACACTGTCTCTCCAGATCAGTATTCACTCTCATGTGGTTGCGAAAAGGATGAATGTATAAAAGTAAAAGCTGGTTTTTCCAACCGGTGCAGAGAAAATAATTATGCGTAATGAAACGATGCATAGTCAACTCCATATTCACGACAGGCACGCTGACTTGGAACTTGCAGTGCCAAGACTTGAGGGTGACTTTGTGCAACCTCTGGTTAACACTGCTTCTGGCTACTTTCTCTGAGCTACGTTTCTTCCCGAAAAATGTACAACCTTTTTCTTTTCTGTGCACGTCTGCCACAGCAGATGCCGCTTTTCATTTCAGTCCATCACCTGCTGATACAAAGAGCTGCTCTCAGCAAACTGCTGCACCAAGATGCAGCGTAAACATGACTGAAAAGGAAATGCAACAGGATGCTTGTCTGTCAAGAAGTATTTAGAGTTTCCTTGACAGCTAAATGAGGCCGTTTCTGCTGTCCAATATTTTCATAGCACATCATTCTTTTCTTTTTTTTCGTGTCTGAGGTCTTTATGGTGTCAACATCAACTAGCCTACCGACGTTATTTTTACTGACATCAAACTAGCATGCTTTTATGTCACAAAGCACATGAAACAGATGATGAAATACCACAAAACAGCAGCCATGTGGGGAAAAGGCTCCTTTTTCACCGAGCACCTGTGTGACAAATCCTTTCTAGTCCAGATTGTTCCGTCTCAATACGGAGAGACACCAACACCCACATTTTGGCTGAACATAAAGCGTGCCTCCGGATAAAGCGCCTCATTTCCCACAAATACATCCCATATGGCCACGAAATGTCAAGATAGCATTTTGTAATTTAGCTTCTTTATGGCTGTGCTGCAGCACGGCTCCAGAGCTGTTGTGAAGAAATGACATCTTACCTCACCACAGATAATCAGCATGTTTAGGAATAACTGCCGCTGGTTTTCACCAGGAGCAAATAAGGTATGGAGGAGTGTAATGTTCCTCTTCTCACTGCACTATTGCTCTTCTAGGACCATTTAACCCCCCTAGGAGGTTATGCAAGTACTTATTTGTTTGTCTATTAGCAGGATTATTCAACCCAGTCTCCATGAAACTTGGTGCAATTATCAAACTTGTGAAAAATAAGTAGTTTCCTGGAGATGTGCCACAAAGAATACGTACAGTCCACCGGTATGAATTTGGTCTGAGGGCAGACTTTGTCGTCACTGCTAAAAGCATCGCACAGAGCTTTTGAATAGAGCTACTTTTCCCCCCCTACAACACGAGAACACCAGAGACTGAGTAGAAATGTTTTTTTTCCTTAAGTTTTTTTCTGATTTTAATTGAAATTGTTTTGTCGTCTGATTATTTTGTTTATATGTGAATATACAGGCAGGGGTGCACATAACTGGTACTCATTGTGCTCGTGTGTGCTAAACATCACTGATGCACAGCAGAGGGAAACACTTTTCCTACAATCTTTCATTGCTTTCCTCTTATGAAGTGCTTCCCTCGTGTTTTCTGCTGTGCATCATTTATTTTTAGCACGCGCGTTATGTGCATGCCTGTATATGTAACAGAGGCCAGCAGGTGTCGCTGTGCAGATGTAGTTAGTAAACCTCACTCCCAACAGCTCAAAATGATTCTCTGGTCACAAGGCCAGAGCCCTGGGTTTTAGCCTTCTGCTTAGAGAGTCCGACTCCCATACCGAGGATCGTGAGTTCGCATCCCGAGGGGAGCAAATGGGCGGAGTCATAACAACACAACGCAGAGTACAGCCGCTACATATATAGGTCTGTCTATGACATGTGTCTATGTTTTCTGTATAGGTATGCACTTGTAAACACGTGTTGATGTGTATATGCACACAGGCACATATGTATTCTACTCAACAAAAATATAAACGCAACACTTTTGGTTTTGCTCCCATTTTGTATGAGATGAACTCAAAGATCTAAAACTTTTTCCACATACACAATATCACCATTTCACTCAAATATTGTTCATAAACCAGTCTAAATCTGTGATAGTGAGCACTTCTCCTTTGCTGAGATAATCCATCCCACCTCACAGGTGTGCCATATCAAGATGCTGATTTGACACCATGATTAGTGCACAGGTGTGCCTTAGACTGCCCACAATAAAAGGCCACTCTGAAAGGTGCAGTTTTATCACACAGCACAATGCCACAGATGTCGCAAGATTTGAGGGAGCGTGCAATTGGCATGCTGACAGCAGGAATGTCAACCAGAGCTGTTGCTCGTGTATTGAATGTTCATTTCTCTACCATAAGCCGTCTCCAAAGGCGTTTCAGAGAATTTGGCAGTACATCCAACCAGCCTCACAACCGCAGACCACGTGTAACCACACCAGCCCAGGACCTCCACATCCAGCATGTTCACCTCCAAGATTGTCTGAGACCAGCCACTCGGACAGCTGCTGAAACAATCGGTTTGCATAACCAAAGAATTTCTGCACAAACTGTCAGAAACCGTCTCAGGGAAGCTCATCTGCATGCTCGTCGTCCTCATCTGCGTCTCAACCTGACTCCAGTTCGTCCTCATAACCGACTTGAGTGGGCAAATGCTCATATTCGCTGGCGTTTGGCACGTTGGAGAGGTGTTCTCTTCACGGATGATGCGAAGGAGATGTGTTGCACTGCATGAGGCAAATGGTGGTCACACCAGATACTGACTGGTATCCCCCCCCCCCCCCAATAAAACAAAACTGCACCTTTCAGAGTGGCCTTTTATTGTGGGCAGTCTAAGGCACACCTGTGCACTAATCATGGTGTCTAATCAGCATCTTGATATGGCACACCTGTGAGGTAGGATGGATTATCTCAGCAAAGGAGAAGTGCTCACTATCACAGATTTAGACCGGTTTGTGAACAATATTTGAGGGAAATGGTGATATTGTGTATGTGGAAAAAGTTTTAGATCTTTGAATTCATCTCATACAAAATGGGAGCAAAACCAAAAGTGTTGCGTTTATATTTTTGTTGAGTATATATTCTTGGCATCATTGGAAATGAGGGCTGTCGCTCCATGATTTTTCAATATTAAATAAATGCTGAATGATCAAAGGTGTATTTAACCCAAATTATGCTCAGCAGTCATTCAGAAGGTTTTAAAAGTAATGGAATACCTGTAGAATCTTCCATGGTATGTAAAGACATACTCATCTTGGTGTGCCCCAACTCTGTGGGAGAATGGGGTACTGGAACCACTGTAGCGCAGGATCCGGAGCTGTGCCTACATACTCAACATCACATAAGACCTGTTCCTGGTGGGAGATGGACTACACCAAGGCTGCCCTGCATCACCAATCCTGTTCATGATTTTCATGGACAGGATTTCAAGTAGGGGCCATGGACTGGCGGTGTCCAGTTCGGTGAACTCAGAATTGCATTTCTGATTTTTGTGGATGATGTGGTTCCATTGGCTGTGATCTCCAATGTGCACTTGGAAGGTTTGTAAAGTGACTGGGATGAGGATCAGCACCTCCAAATCTGAGACCATGGTCCTGTCAGAAAAGGGTGGATTGGGATAGTTATTTCTCCAAGTGGAGGAGTTTAACTATCTCGTGGTCTTGTTCCTGAGTGGCTTAAGATAGAGCGTGAGATTGATAAACAGATTGGGGTAGCGTTTGAGATTTTACGGACACTGTACCGGGCTATTGAGCCAGTCGATTTATGCTTCTATCCTCACATACAGGGTAATTAAGGTCGCAGCTACAAGTGGTGGAGATGAGATTACTCATCTACACATGGTATTTGGGCTCACATTCTGGGACAAGATGAGAAGTTCGAACATCCAAGAAGAACCAGCTGAGGTGGTTCTAGCATCTGGTGAGGATGCTTCCTGGTCGTCTCCCTCGTGAGGTCTTCCAGGCACATCCAACTGGGAGGACACACTGGAGGGACTGTATCTCCCAGCTGGCTTGGGGATGCCACAGGATTACAGAGAAAAAGTTAGAGAACTTGGTTGGGAAAAGGGAAGCGTAGAATGAGCTGCTTGGTCTACTGCCATGGTAACCCAGACCCGGAGAAGCAGCAGAAAACGAACGAATGAATCTTGGTGTACTGACTCACTGAAAATCTGCCATGCTGAATACAAACAGAATTAAACCAATCTTGTAACAATCTTTTTTGTTTTAAATTCATGGAAATACAGCAGAAATTCAAATGGACTTAACACACGTACTGTTTCATAAATTTTAATGTGTTCAGTCAGGGAAAATTAAGGTATTTTTTGCTTTGAGCCAAGCTGTATGTAAGTTTATGTCTGCAGCTGTACAGATCAATGCACCTTCCCTCAAATGTATTGAAAACAGATCACCCTCTGCAGTATAATATAGCCCATTTTGGATGAGTGAACCTCTGCAGCAGCTTCCATGATTCATACTGTTAAAAAGCATTCATGGATTTCAGTTATTGGAATGAAAACCTTCAAACAAAAACTTAAATTATAAATGGCAGTGCAGGTGAGTTTTCCATGTTAGAAGTCAGTTTTTGGTCATGAATCCTAAATTGTGTTTTAGAGGTTGTATTGGACACACAGTCTCTTGTTCACTGAAAATTCATCTAATTTCCTCAGCCCAATAGGTTATTTTCTTGCTTCAGTTTGTTGGTAGAATTACTGGAAAAGTTTGAAAGTTTTCTTAAATCCAGCAGACATACTGGTTATATTAAAGGATAAGTCTGTTAAAACTTTACTACTTGCATGAATTAATCACTTTTTTTAAGAGCCACAACAATCAAAAACTTTTGACACACTGCTGCAAAATTCTCTGTATTTCTGTGAAATGTGAGTTTGTCAAAAGCACACAAGCACCCTGTGGTGCATCATAAACAGATCAATTGACCGCCCAGCAATTTTTCAGTAAAAGAGTAGCAGATGCGCATTAGTCGGCATGGTAAATGAACTGCATTTATATAGCGCTTTTTCCATCTGCATCAGACGCTCAAAGCGCTTTATAATAACGCCTCACATTCACCCCGATGTCAGAGTGCTGCCATACAAGGCGCTCGCTACACACCAGGAGCAACTACAGGATTAAGGACCTTGCCCATTTTGTGGTCAGACTGGGATTTGAACCAAGGACCCTCTGCCCTCAAGCCCAACGCTTAACCACTAAACCATCACCTCCCCTTAGTGAGGTGAGCAGGTTAGTGAACAATGATCCTCAAGAAAGAAATGATTCATGCTTACATATTCATCTCATCTCCACAAAGGAGGTACGGTTTTCACTGGCATTTGTCTGTTTGTTTAACTCTTAGCAGTATAAGTCAAAAAGTAATGAATGGGTTTAAACAAAATTTGGTGAGCAGATGCATAATGTTCCAGGAAATAAGTGATTCAATTTTGGAGGTGATTCAGAATATATTCTGGAAGTGATATCCAGAACAATGTCTGGCACGTAGCAACAATTAACTCAAAAAGTTGATAGGTTGTTGGTGAAATTTGGTGACCAGATGGATAATGTCCTAGGAAGTGAGGGATCTGATTTTGAACTGGCTCTGGAACATATTTTGGATCCAGATGTTTTCAGAGACAGCCTTGCCAGAGGTCTTCGCTCTCTCTACATCTTCTCCTTTAAGTAGCTATGACAATTTCAGCATTTACCAAGTTTCTCCTATTTTTGAAGTTTGTTTATTCGCTGATACGAACACAGGTTTTTTCCACTTACTGATTGCATATTTAATCAAACTGAAGCCTTTTTAGTCCAAAATCCATCATATATTGTACATTATAATAACATTGATGCATAAATCTGAAGCCTCCTGTTAAGTCTCTGCATCAATTAAGGGCAGCATTCACCTTAAATCTAGTTAAATGTTTTAATGCGAGTGCTTGCTCTGCTTCACACACGCATCCTGTCTTTCTTCACTGAATTAAAAAATTTAAAAGAACACTTATTCACAGAACAGCAACATTAACAGAGTAGATACAGCCACTAGCAGGTTAGCTTGATATGCTAACAATTCCGCACTCACGTTTTAGTAAAGATAACCCAGATTCCTTACTTTTGCTAACAGATAACATCTTTAAACAATGTATGATTTCTTCTTCTTCTTCTTCTTTTTGAAGCAGCAGGACCTTCGTGGCCGGGACGACGGTGGGGATCGAACCCACAAGGCTCACACAAAAGACCATTCCTCTACCAGGCCAAAGGGGAACTCCCTGTTAGCCAAGCTAGTGGGAACGTCTTTTCAATTGGGACCCGGGACTTTCATCCCGCTACACATCTCCCCACCATTTTTGACTTCGTCCCGAAGTCACAGGTGCATGTTAGCATACTCTGTGACCCACATCCTGTTTGTGACGCCAGATTGAAGCAGCAGGACCTTCGTGGCCGGTGGGGGAATCGAACCCACGCGGCTCGCACCAAAAGACCGTTCCTCTACCAGGTCAGCCAAAGGGGAACTCCCCGTTAGCCAAGCTAGCGGGAACATCTTTTCAGTTGGGACCCGGGACTTTCATCCCGCTACATTTTTATTTCCGGCAGACTAGGCATGGCTAGTGCATTGCTGCCCCCACTTGGCAGAATGTGCACCTGAAAAACACAATGCCTTATCTGCCCTACACTTTATTGTAACACCCTGTGTTCCTCAGAAAGTTTATGACTGTCATTGCCCTCTCTTTAGGGGAAGCTCCTTGACCTAGAATGGTCCTTAGAGAAAAGGTGTTAATTCCCAATGATGTAAGCACACAGAACATATCTTTTCTTTGCCCTGCATAAGCAGAACAATGCAAAATAAAATGAGTCACTGTTTCAGGGACATCACAAAATTCACAAAGGCCATCTTTGTGTTTTCCAGTGAGGACCAACCCACTAGCCAACCCACAATGGCCCAGCTGGAGACGAGTCAGCTTGACGTCATCCTGCCGAGAGAGGCCAGATCTTATAATGGTGCCATTAACTGAAGGAACAATACCATACGACTTTCTTCCCCTAATTTCAGCATCCCACATTTGCTGCCACTGCTTCCCTATGACATCCATAACAAAAGAGCGACACTCAGTTCTCCCAAAAGGCACTTTAAAATGAACGCTCACTTCTTTTAAGCTTACCTTAGCGAGGCCATCTGCAATTTCATTGCCTTCAACCCCAATATGAGCTGGCACCCACAGAAAAGCCACGTCAAAACCCACCATCTCTAACCTGTATATTGTAATCAAAATTTCATAGAGATGACAAAGAGTCAGTGCAAATCACTGCACTCTTGACTCCACTTTCCTCAAGCCACCACAATGCCCACAAAATTGCAGTTAATTCAGCTGAGAAGATAGACAGGCCATCCGGAAGGCGGTGACTCTGTCGAAGGTCAAGATGGGGTACATAAAACCCAAAACCAACCTTGTTACTATTTGGGTCCTTAGAACCATCTGTGAATATTCTAACTACACCATTCCAATTATTTCCAAGATGGAGACTCATATGGGATGCCAAGCTTTCCTTGGACCCATTATTTAACAAATGACTTGTCAGATCAATATTTGGCTCATGCCAAAGCCAAGGAGGAGTCTGGGCCAGAGCACAGGGGACACAATTTCCTTGTTATAAAAGGGAAGTTCCTGGATATAATTTTTAACGCAATGCAAATAAGTTTTCTTTACAGTCTTACTCATACCGACTAAATTCCCAACAATCATTTAGCATAGTAGTTGAGTAGTTGAGGTGAGTGAACTACCGGACCCCTTTAATTTAACAATATAATTAAAGGCCAACTTTTTCCTACGCAGGCTCAGAGGCAATGTATGATTTGATACCAATCTCATCTTAAATGTAGTTTAAAACAAATGTGTCGAGGTTTTGACGTGAGTGCCTGGTTTTGGGAGTGTCCAGAAAAATCGCTTTTCATGATGATGTAATCACTTCTACTTTGCATATGGCGGGAAGCCACCGGACTGCTTCCTGTTCTCTTTAACCCCTTAACGCCTGAATTTACATAGCTGTATATAAAAAATGTTTTGTGTGTGTTTTTGCCTTTAAGTAGATGGTAAATAATGTTGAGATTATTAATTTCACTTTTGCACAAAAAATAAATAGTAATTTTGGTATTTTGGTAATAATTTATGTTATGCTATAATAATAATACTGGTATGTTGCAAATATGCGACAACAGGCATACTGGTCAATTTGGTATGTTGCATATTTGAGTCAAATATTGTAGCATATATGCGACAATAGGCGTTAAGGGGTTAAGGTTGGATAATCTTGTTTTGTTTGCTTGTTGGTTGTTTTTGGTGAAGTAGACCGATGGGACCTGTACTTATTTTTTGTATTATTATTCGTTTTTTTTGTTGTTGTTTTTTTGTAATTTTACTGTATTTAGTTATTTACAATCACCCTCAGTGATGAGATGGAGACACCTATTGGTTATTTTGGGTATTACACATTAAAACGACTAATTCATGAAAAATAAGGGTGAAATTCTGGGTTAACGACTGCACTGAGCATTAAATTGGATGAGCTGGTATTTTTCCTTAAAATAATATTATATATATATAAAATCACCCTATCATGAACTGAGATGGGTTATTTGTTGTGTAACACAATCAGTATGATCATCTCACATTGAAAAACCTCTCACGGCACATTCTTTTGTCTGTTTCAGTGACAGACTTTGACCCCCGCAATGCAGTCATCTTTATGGCGAGATGCTTTTTGAAGCCATTTTCACATTGAACCATTTCTTCTATACCTGGTTGTTGGTTCGACCCTCGTGGGACACATTAAGACCACTCGCCATTTGTTCCTATCCCCTCAAGTGGGTCTCTTAATGCCGTTAGGTCTGTTGTGGACCTCCGGATAGCTGGACGTCATTCGCTGATCTTGGAAACTTCATCTTCTTTGTCTTCACTGCCATTTTCTTGAATGAACACTTCTGACACGTGGGGCGGGTATGGTGAAATACTCAGGTGTTAAGTATGCTCATAAATCTGTTGGATTCACACACAGGTGCCATTAATCCTGTTTACACAGGTTATTTATGCAGTTATCCAAAGTTTGGAGCATTTTCTGAATACAAGGCAGCACACTCGTACAAGCTCAACATAAATAAAAAAGTAAGAAATTACCATAACTATAAACTTTTTTTTTTTTTTGCATGATCCCCAATGTTTTGGGAAAGAATAAAACCTAAATACTTGTAGAAAATATTTTATATGCCCCAACTAGCACTAGAGAAAATTTTTGTCTGCTAAATAGTTTATCAACAACTGTAAGTCACGCTTGTCAGGAGAAATTTTGATACCTTAAAACTCTCAAAATTGAAATTTTTACACATTAATACTTACATGAATACTTGTATTAATACTAATATTTTGACATTCATAACTTTTTTTTTTTTTTTTTTACTGAATTTTGGTTGCAAGTAGGACCAGAAGCACTGAAATGCTCACATCGCCCACTAGATGGCAACAAAAGCTGCTCAAACATGCAGCAACATCTTGGCACTCTATTCATTTGAGAAGTTAACTTTTGGCAGCAATAAACTGTCCCTTGACTTTCTGGATAACTTACTTGTTTATCACACAAGCGCAGTGATTTCATTTAGTTGATTGTCAACATATAATGTTTGTTCATAAATTTAAACCAGGATGCTCATGCTAAAGTTTTGGACCGGGGTGGTGGATCACGCAGCCCTTTTGATGCTTATCACAAATAATCACTTTGAAACACATCCCTGTTGAGCAACACTGTTCATTAAAACGGTGACTCGTTATCGACCAGCAGCATCTGAAGGATCCACATCAGCACTGTGGTCTCTCAGTGAGACAAAGGAAGGGATATGAAGGTATTTAATTCCTCAGTTGCAAATAGCCGTTCCTTCAGAACCAAAGGGCCGGATGTGGATGTCTCGGTAGGTCCGTCTGGCCTGCGCGCTGTCAAATTCTCTTGACCACACTTCAGCTTGCCTCTGCTTCCAGTTAATGTTGCTGTATTGTGTGGGGGCCGTTTAGTATCAGAATGAGCTTCAGCTCCTTGGCAGAGCTGCAGAAACATTTAATCCCCACAGGTGGGATGCACTAAAAGTACACATTTAAATTCCAAACTTGCAAGAGTTCTTTATTGTAGTGAGGACAAAAGAGAGTCGTCTTTACGATCCCATCAGGAGCCCAAACCACAACCCGTCCTACTCAAATGACGACAAGATGTGACATGAGCAAAAGAAGACTTATTAGTCTTCAATCTGGTCCTGACAACAGAGAATAAAGAATAATTCAGATGTGCCCGATCCTCTAGTGGAAAAGATACTTGTGTGTTTGATCCCACCTTCCAGCAAAACAAATCCACAAGTCCAGTGTTAAGATATACCACACTTTTGTGATGTCATCTCAAAATGCTGAAAGTGGGTGTCGCACTATTATAGCTACAGTATGTAGGATTTAGGGGTGTTTATTAGCATGAATGGAGTGTAGCATTCAGCAAGATCTGTTAATTATGGAAGTGGATAAATTAACTGTAATAACAAATCGATGTGTTTGCTTAGAATTTATTTTCAAATGTCTGATCCTGCAATATCTGTGGAGACTCATACTTATCCCTTATTACAGATAAAAGCACGCAAACATGAACCACCATCACCAAAGAAACAAAAAAATAACTGCAAGAAACAGCCACTGCATACAGTAATACAATCTGCAACATCACCACTAGACAGCACTAAATCCTACATATGGTAGGTTTAAAAATAATAATTCATAGCATGCTTGTCAGAAACATTCACCAAAAATCAGTCCATTACTGTTTGAGCTACAGTATCTTGGACAATAAGTCACACAACCTTCACCGTCCTCAGTTACAGGAAGTAAAAATGAAGGAAATTCTGGGGATTCACAAATGTCATTTTTTTGAATGCACCTTGTTTGTTAGTATCTCAAATAAAGTGTTAAATTTAACGTACAGGTCAATATTCAGTCAAGTGTTTGTTTCCAAACCAGATGCTAAAGAAAATTGTTTACAAACTCATCATTCATCTGCAACCGCTTATCCACGATCAGGTAGCTCCAGCAGGGGATCCCAAACTTCCCTTTCCCGGACCACATTAACCACCTCTGACTGGGGGATACCGAGGTGTTCCCAAGCCAGTGTGGAGATATAATCTCTCCACCTAGTCTTAGGTCTTCCCCGGCATCTCCTCCCAGCTGGACGTGCCTGAAACACCTCCCTAGGGAGGCATCCTTACCAGATGCATGAACCACCTCAGCTGGCTCCAGCCACCCTCCTGAGGAAACTCAATTGAGCCACTTGTATCCATGATTTAGTTCTTTTGGTCATGACCCAACCCTCATGACCATAGGTGAGTAGGAATGAAGATTGACCAGTAGATCGAGAGCTTCGCCTTTTGGTTCAGCTCCCTTTTCATCATAACAGTATGGCAGAGCGAATGCAATACCATCCCTGCTGCGCAGATTCTCCGGCCAATCTCACGCTCCATTGTCCCCTCACTTGTGAACAAGACCCTGAGGTACTTGAACTCCTTCACTTTGAAAAACATCCCTGTTCTGAGAGGAACAGCCCTGAAAATTCTTCAAGTTAATTTGAATAATCATTGGGAAATATTTTAAGATTCTCTTTGATGTTCTTTGTAGAGTGGCAGCACAGCGCCCCCTCCTGCACTCCAGCTCAGATGGGTCTAGTACCCACAGAGCCGGCTCTGAGTGCCCTTTAGTCCTAAAATGCAGCAGCTGCGAGTGGGTTATTTACCCATGAAAGGCTGAGCACCAACAATTTAGGGGCACAGCTCTTATTAGAAATCAAAGCACTTTTATGTTGAAGTCCAGGATGTGTGTGTTCATGTTTTGACATTTTAACTGAGACGATCACAATGAATATGTGTGAGCTCCAGGGCCTCTGCTGCCATCTTATGTTCACTTCCACACTCTGCAAGCACAAGAATTAAATTGTTGCCGTCAATCCACTTTTCATTCCACTGAGGGGAAAAACATCCCCATCAGGTGTGATCCAGGACAGTTCAGGTTTAAAAATAGCAATAATAATCACGAAAACCCACGTGTGTGGCGATAAGTGATCTTCATGATGCCCTCAAGCAGACATAAATAGTCTGAGGCAAATTCACATCATCAAACCAGCTCCCCCCCCGACCCAAACTCCATCTGTCCAGAAAATGATCATAATCCATTCAGTGCTTTTTGAGAGCAACAAATAATCAAGTTCATCTCCTCCTCTTGAGGTTACACCTCCATCCTCCTCCAGCAGATGGTGAAGGTAAAGCTATGCCAGCAGAATCAGACATAAATCACAGAACAGTATTTTCTGGGTTTGCAGCACACGTACCTGTTCATTTACATTGATTTGTAACAGTACGGAACGTTTTAGCTGTCAAATGGCCACACTTCACCCGGCTGGAGAAAGATAACTACCTTTGAGAGGTAGGAATGGACCGGTTGTCTGGATGAGTGGTTGCCATCCAAGAGTTAAAAGGTTCTATAATGTTGTGGATGTGGCTAAGTGCTACACTGGCATGTGCTCTGACTGAACCACAGATGGCGCTAACACTTAAGGTCTTATCTCACTGACAGCCTGCAAATGACAACTGTGAAGGAAATCGCCCGATTTCACATAAGTGGTACTCTTTCCTCGGATGCCGCACTTGGATTTTGCAGTAATCAAAGTTGGTGAGGGGAAAAGGCTCCGCCCAGCAGCCGTCGCTGGGGTCATGCAACCCTCTAAAAGCACTCGCTGGGACTCCGAACGTCAGAGATTCATGAGAGAATTGTGGGACGGTTGAGCAACATGCACAAGCTGTGGGGGACCATGCCAAAATAGCGGAGATGATCAGAGACGAACAGCCGCTTCCGAAATTGGCCACAGTTACAGCAGACATCAGGACTCCCATTTGAGCTTTCTGTACTTATCCATGTAATATTTTTTTTGAGAACAATTCTGCAGGAGCAGTGCGCAGAACTGTGGCTTTTTTTTAATTTTCATTTATTTAACATGCCCCGAACTAGTCTGATGTGCTCACTGTGAGAATGAGGCACAATCGGTGAGGAAATATGATGGAATGCTTTCATTAAACACACTGTGTTCAAATCCAGCTCTTCCAAAGTGCACATATCAATCAATCAATCAATTTTTTTATATAGCGCCAAATCACATCAAACAGTTGCCCCAAGGCGCTTTATATTGTAAGGCAAGGCCATACAATAATTATGTAAAACCCCAACGGTCAAAACGACCCCCTGTGAGCAAGCACTTGACTACAGTGGGAAGGAAAAACTCCCTTTTAACAGGAAGAAACCTCCAGCAGAACCAGGCTCAGGGAGGGGCAGTCTTCTGCTGGGACTGGTTGGGGCTGAGGGAGAGAACCAGGAAAAAGACATGCTGTGGAGGGGAGCAGAGATCGATCACTAATGATTAAATGCAGAGTGGTGCATACAGAGCAAAAAGAGAAAGAAACAGTGCATCATGGGAACCCCCCAGCAGTCTACGTCTATAGCAGCATAACTAAGGGATGGTTCAGGGTCACCTGATCCAGCCCTAACTATAAGCTTTAGCAAAAAGGAAAGTTTTAAGCCTAATCTTAAAAGTAGAGAGGGTGTCTGTCTCCCTGATCTGAATTGGGAGCTGGTTCCACAGGAGAGGAGCCTGAAAGCTGAAGGCTCTGCCTCCCATTCTACTCTTACAAACCCTAGGAACTACAAGTAAGCCTGCAGTCTGAGAGCGAAGCGCTCTATTGGGGTGATATGGTCCTACGAGGTCCCTAAGATAAGATGGGACCTGATTATTCAAAACCTTATAAGTAAGAAGAAGAATTTTAAATTCTATTCTAGAATTAACAGGAAGCCAATGAAGAGAGGCCAATATGGGTGAGATATGCTCTCTCCTTCTAGTCCCCGTCAGTACTCTAGCTGCAGCATTTTGAATTAACTGAAGGCTTTTTAGGGAACTTTTAGGACAACCTGATAATAATGAATTACAATAGTCCAGCCTAGAGGAAATAAATGCATGAATTAGTTTTTCAGCATCACTCTGAGACAAGACCTTTCTGATTTTAGAGATATTGCGTAAATGCAAAAAAGCAGTCCTACATATTTGTTTAATATGCGCTTTGAATGACATATCCTGATCAAAAATGACTCCAAGATTTCTCACAGTATTACTAGAGGTCAGGGTAATGCCATCCAGAGTAAGGATCTGGTTAGACACCATGTTTGTAAGATTTGTGGGGCCAAGTACAATAACTTCAGTTTTATCTGAGTTTAAAAGCAGGAAATTAGAGGTCATCCATGTCTTTATGTCTGTAAGACAATCCTGCAGTTTAGCTAATTGGTGTGTGTCCTCTGGCTTCATGGATAGATAAAGCTGGGTATCATCTGCGGAACAACGAAAATTTAAGCAATACCGTCTAATAATACTGCCTAAGGGAAGCATGTATAAAGTGAATAAAATTGGTCCTAGCACAGAACCTTGTGGAACTCCATAATTAACTTTAGTCTGTGAAGAAGATTCCCCATTTACATGAACAAATTGTAATCTATTAGACAAATATGATTCAAACCACCGCAGCACAGTGCCTTTAATACCTATGGCATGCTCTAATCTCTGTAATAAAATTTTATGGTCAACAGTATCAAAAGCAGCACTGAGGTCTAACAGAACAAGCACAGAGATGAGTCCACTGTCCGAGGCCATAAGAAGATCATTTGTAACCTTCACTAATGCTGTTTCTGTACTATGATGAATTCTAAAACCTGACTGAAACTCTTCAAATAGACCATTCCTCTGCAGATGATCAGTTAGCTGTTTTACAACTACCCTTTCAAGAATTTTTGAGAGAAAAGGAAGGTTGGAGATTGGCCTATAATTAGCTAAGATAGCTGGGTCAAGTGATGGCTTTTTAAGTAATGGTTTAATTACTGCCACCTTAAAAGCCTGTGGTACATAGCCAACTAACAAAGATAGATTGATCATATTTAAGATCAAAGCATTAAATAATGGTAGGGCTTCCTTGAGCAGCCTGGTAGGAATGGGGTCTAATAAACATGTTGATGGTTTGGATGAAGTAACTAATGAAAATAACTCAGACAGAACAATCGGAGAGAAAGAGTCTAACCAAATACCGGCATCACTGAAAGCAGCCAAAGATAACGATACGTCTTTGGGATGGTTATGAGTAATTTTTTCTCTAATAGTTAAAATTTTGTTAGCAAAGAAAGTCATGAAGTCATTACTAGTTAAAGTTAGTGGAATACTCAGCTCAATAGAGCTCTGACTCTTTGTCAGCCTGGCTACAGTGCTGAAAAGAAACCTGGGGTTGTTCTTATTTTCTTCAATTAGTGATGAGTAGAAAGATGTCCTAGCTTTACGGAGGGCTTTTTTATAGAGCAACAGACTCTTTTTCCAGGCTAAGTGAAGATCTTCTAAATTAGTGAGACGCCATTTCCTCTCCAACTTACGGGTTATCTGCTTTAAGCTACGAGTTTGTGAGTTATACCACAGAGTCAGGCACTTCTGATTTAAAGCTCTCTTTTTCAGAGGAGCTACAGCATCCAAAGTTGTCTTCAATGAGGATGTAAAACTATTGACGAGATACTCTATCTCACTTACAGAGTTTAGGTAGCTACTCTGCACTGTGTTGGTATATGGCATTAGAGAACATAAAGAAGGAATCATATCCTTAAACCTAGTTACAGCGCTTTCTGAAAGACTTCTAGTGTAATGAAACTTATTCCCCACTGCTGGGTAGTCCATCAGAGTAAATGTAAATGTTATTAAGAAATGATCAGACAGAAGGGAGTTTTCAGGGAATACTGTTAAGTCTTCTATTTCCATACCATAAGTCAGAACAAGATCTAAGATATGATTAAAGTGGTGGGTGGACTCATTTACTTTTTGAGCAAAGCCAATAGAGTCTAATAATAGATTAAATGCAGTGTTGAGGCTGTTATTCTCAGCATCTGTGTGGATGTTAAAATCGCCCACTATAATTATCTTATCTGAGCTAAGCACTAAGTCAGACAAAAGGTCTGAAAATTCACAGAGAAACTCACAGTAACGACCAGGTGGACAATAGATAATAACAAATAAAACTGTTTTTTGGGACTTCCAATTTGGATGGACAAGACTAAGAGTCAAGCTTTCAAATGAATTAAAGCTCGCTCTGGGTTTTTGATTAATTAATAAGCTGGAATGGAAGATTGCTGCTAATCCTCCGCCCCGGCCCGTGCTACGAGCATTCTGACAGTTAGTGTGACTCGGGGGTGTTGACTCATTTAAACTAACATATTCATCCTGCTGTAACCAGGTTTCTGTAAGGCAGAATAAATCAATATGTTGATCAATTATTATATCATTTACCAACAGGGACTTAGAAGAGAGAGACCTAATGTTTAATAGACCACATTTAACTGTTTTAGTCTGTGGTGCAGTTGAAGGTGCTATATTATTTTTTCTTTTTGAATTTTTATGCATAAATAGATTTTTGCTGGTTATTGGTAGTCTGGGAGCAGGCACCGTCTCTACGGGGATGGGGTAATGAGGTGATGGCAGGGGGAGAGAAGCTGCAGAGAGGTGTGTAAGACTACAACTCTGCTTCCTGGTCCCAACCCTGGATAGTCACGGTTTGGAGGATTTAAGAAAATTGGCCAGATTTCTAGAAATGAGAGCTGCTCCATCCAAAGTGGGATGGATGCCGTCTCTCCTAACAAGACCAGGTTTTCCCCAGAAGCTTTGCCAATTATCTATGAAGCCCACCTCATTTTTTGGACACCACTCAGACAGCCAGCAATTCAAGGAGAACATGCGGCTAAACATGTCACTCCCGGTCTGATTGGGGAGGGGCCCAGAGAAAACTACAGAGTCCGACATTGTTTTTGCAAAGTTACACACCGATTTAATGTTAATTTTAGTGACCTCCGATTGGCGTAACTGGGTGTCATTACTGCCGACGTGAATTACAATCTTACCAAATTTACGCTTAGCCTTAGCCAGCAGTTTCAAATTTCCTTCAATGTCGCCTGCTCTGGCCCCCGGAAGACAATTGACTATGGTTGCTGGTGTCGCTAACTTCACATTTCGCAAAACAGAGTCGCCAATAACCAGAGTTTGATCCTCAGCGGGTGTGTCATCGAGTGGGGAAAAACGGTTAGAGATGTGAATGGGTTGGCGGTGTACACAGGGCTTCTGTTTAGGGCTACGCTTCCTCCTCACAGTCACCCAGTCAGCCTGCTTTCCCGGCTGCTCGGGATCTGCCAGGGGGTAACTAACGGCGGCTAAGCTACCTTGGTCCGCACCGACTACAGGGGCCTGGCTAGCTGTAGAATTTTCCACGGTGCGGAGCCGAGTCTCCAATTCGCCCAGCCTGGCCTCCAAATCTACGAATAAGCTACACTTATTACAAGTACCATTACTGCTAAAGGAGGCCGAGGAATAACTAAACATTTCACACCCAGAGCAGAAAAGTGCGGGAGAGACAGGAGAAGCCGCCATGCTAAATTGGCTAAGAGCTAGTAGCTACGGTAAGCTAGCGGATTCCTAAAAACACGCAAAGTGAATAATGTGTAAATAATTTAGAGGTGATTCAGCAGAAGGAGTGCTTTAGTTAAGGCACGTAAAGATTACACTGGGAAACAAATCGTAATCTAGATAACTAGATCAATCTAACTGCGCAGATTAAACAGCTAACAGATACAGCAAAACACCGCTGTGCTCCGGAACAGGAAGTGATACAATACCGCAGTGAGAGCCAACCACCAGTAGAAGCAAGCAAGAGCCTCAATAGCCTCAATGTCATTAAGTGTAGTGTTACCAAATTCAAAGCACACCGTGTGCTGTGCTGTGGAAATGTGACAACATCCATCCATCGAAGCCAAAATATAGGAGGATGCATCTGTGCCAAATCAACATGACACCCAAAAAACAAAAAAACAAGGGACCAGCCAAAGAGGCTTACAATGTTATTGCTTAATAAATCAAATCAAAGGACGAACACACCCGAAGTGCTGCTGGACATCGCTGCATCATGGCAAAGAGGCTGGTCTAGTGCGCGGATGAGCTCTGCGCATGAATCTTGGAACAAAAGTACAAAAGGATCATATAAGCGGGTTATTATTCTGCATGTCAGTGAGAAAGCTATTCACAAATTCATTCCAGGTCCCTTCCCTTGTTATTATTATTATTATTAATTTAGTAGTTACTGGGTATAATCAGGAATTTCTGCAGTCTACTCACATGGATAGCAAGAGCTGAACACTTTGTGCACAAACATGTCTTTCATTTCAGCCGCTATTGGCCACTTCAGTGAGATACCAACTGCAAAACTGCTCTCCAGCAGTCGCAGCCCAGTGAGATAGGACACTTAGCAATCAAGTTAGAGCCAACTGCAACAGGCAAAGAGTGTTGCCTTTAATGTAGCTTGTTGATAGAGATGGGAAGCTGTAACCAGGTGTCTGCCTCAGGCTACCGGTGTCCTTGGACAAAACACTTGATCTGCATCATCCCAGTCCAGATGGGTAAACGATACAAGTCTTGGCTGGGAGATTAGCCTGTGATGGACTAGCGTCCAATGTCAGAGGGGACTCAAGACTTTCACCTGCTTCACACTTTTATCAAGTATCTAGATTTAAACAGACTTGATCACCCTCAGGGCCTGTACAGGACCTGCTGGTTCTTTTTACTGCTGGTTGGGTGACAAAACACAAACATCTTTCTCACCAGCAAACTCCAGCTGTCACACGTTTTCAGATTATTAAGTACTTTTCCAAACAAATACGAAATATGAAGCATTTCCTTCAATTAAACCACAGTCCATCGATGGCCAGAGAAAAGCACTGCCATCAATTTGGTCTGGGAATATCTGTTGGTGCCACATTTACACCACTGAGTAAACTTTGATCCTGTATAAGAGCCACCCAGGCAGACAAACTGTCTATCCCCACTTCTCGAAAGTAGCCATCTCTCTGCAACAGCTGTAAAATAGACGTGCACTTGGTCTTCTGCCATTACTGGAGTATTCAACATTTGGATAACTGCATACTGGATAATGTCCAGAGATACTCCTGATGCTCCACACCCAAATAACCTTCTGACAAAGTCATCCCAATGGCAGAGAAGTATCCCCCCCCACAAGCAAGCTAATAGCAAAGAAATCCAGCTGTCACCTAAAGTAACGGGTTAGCACCAAAGTCGCACACACAAAAGGTAAGACAAAAGTACCAGGACCATAAAATCTTGGACCTTCGTTCTCCTGCAAAGGTATTGGTCTCACCAATCTGTCCAGGGAAGTTGCGACTCCCTAATCTAGGCTCCAGTTGTCATTTTCTGAAAGGCAGAGGACCCAGAGGCATCAATGCCATCAGATGGAAGAATAAATAAAGTTATCTGAAGACATATAAGAAGAAAATGGTTTATTAACAAAAGTTTACAGAGTACAGGGCACAAACTTTCAGTCATACAAATTGACAAGAAGCCATTATCCATACTTAAAAGGGTCAAACTAAGCCACCTACCTTTTACAATTTTATACGACTGATTTTCTACTAAATAGCCTCAAAAAATTACAAAATTCATTAACTGTGCATGTAAAAACCTCATCTTAGAACCACATTTTAGTTTTGGAGCTTTACTTATGTATTTTGGTTTTGTGACATGAGTTACAGAAGCCCAAATCATGACTCCTGCTGAAGCTGCAAGACACACCCACTCACCAAGAACAGAAAGATCCATCACCTTGGAGTCTCTGGGGGACTTTTACGAGACCTGGTGACCTCCATCAGCTCTCTGAAGCGGTTTATAATCAGACCCCTTTAAAGACTAAACAAAGATTTTAAAAAGTTTTCATTAATCCATTTACTGAATACTCTGAGCATCTTCACTCTGTGGGAATACTTCTGGTGTAATCTTTGGAGGCAGCGATACTGTTAGAAAAGATCAAACATGATCTTGTGGCGCAGCCGAGGGGGATGTGGGGAACTCAAGAATCCACATCTGGATTAAGGATCGGTTGGTCCATTTCACCCTGCTCTGAATGCACACAATGAGCCAAATCAGGTGTGCTCAGCCAGCTGCTGATTGGCTGGATACACCAGACTGAAGTAATCTGGTCTGACCGGATTGTGAACTAAAAGAATATGAGCAGTACTTGGGGTCCTGAGGAGCAGGAGCAGGAACAAGGATCAAGAGACCAATAACATTTTAATAGATTATTCCACTATAAGTATAGCTCCACAAAGTTTCATGGTGCTCTTTTGAAAACTCTGCTACCAAACAGATGTCAGTGAAATCTCATAGTGGAGGTAAAGATGATGCTGTAAAGTTTGGGGTCGAGTCGTGTTACCCGAAGCATCGTGGGAGTCAAAGAAAACAATCATGCTGTAGAAATAAATACCATTATGACTCAGGGTCTGTGGACCATCGTGACCTGCTATGAAGTGTCTCACAGGAACGGCAATCTGATCCAAAATGTCCTGGTTCTGCTGTCCTTGCTGGTGACTGAAGTCTAAAAACTGTTGCGTCCCTCTGTGACTCGATGCTGCTGAGCGAGTTTACCGTAACCTCCTCTGGCGGGATCATAGTCTTGCCTGTACTCATCTCTCACCTGCACACAGCGCAAAAAAACTCCAATTAGAGAAAAGAAGAAGAGAAACTTTACTTTTTAAATAGCTAAAGGATAAGCAATAAGTGACAGTGATATTTAAAGAAAAAAATAAAATCACTGAACAATGCTGAATATGTTTTAGCTGCATGAACTGAGAGCATGCTGATTAGAGTCCAACCCATATATGGGTTGCTGATAATATCTGCAGATACAACCCCGATTCCAATGAAGTTGGGACGTTGTATAAAATGTAAATAAAAACAGAATACAATGATTTGCAAATCCTCTTCAACCTATATTTAATTGAATACATGACAAAGACAAGATATTTAATGTTCAAACTGACAGACTTTGTTGTTTTTGTGCAAATATTTGCTCATTTTGAAATGGATGCCTGCAACACGTTTCAAAAAATTTGGGACGGGGTAACAAAAGACTGGGAAAGTTGATGAATGCTCAAAGAACACCTAATTGGAAACAGGTGAGTGTCATGATTGGGTATAAAAGGAGCATCCTCAAAAGGCTCAGCCATTCACAAGCAAAGATGGGGCGGGGATCACCACTTTGTGAACAACTGCATGAAAAAAATAGTCCAACAGTTTAAGAACAATGTTTCTCAACATTCAATTGCAAGGAAATTAGGGATTCCATCATCTACAGTCAATAATATATTCAGAAGATTCAGAGGATCTGGACAACTTTCTACACGTACGCGGCAAGGCCGAAAACCAACACTGAATGCCCGTGACCTTTGATCCATCAGGTGGCAGTGCATTAAAAACCGGAATCATTATGTAAAGGATCTTACCGCGTGGGCTCAGGAACACTTCAGAAAACCATTGTCAGTTAACATAGTTTGTTGGTACATCTACAAGTGCACATTAAAACTCTACCATGCAAAGTGAAAGCCATACATCAACAACATCCAGAAACACTGCCGCCTTCTCTGGGCCCGAGCTCATTTGAATGGACAGACGCAAGGTGGAAAAGTGTGCTGGGGTCTGATAAGTCCACATTTCAAATTGTGGTTGGAAATCATGGACATTGTGTCCTCCTTGACAAAAGAGGAAAATGACCATCCAGATTGTTACCAACGCAAAGTTCAAAAGCCAGCATCTTTGATGGTATGGGGGTGTGTTAGTGCCCATGGCATGGGCAACTTACACATCTGTGATGGCACCATCAGTGCTGAAAGGTACACATTGAAAATGTGTGGCACATTATAAAGCGCACAATACGACAATGGAGACCCCGGACTGTTGAACAACTGAAGTCGTACATCAAGCAAGAATGGGAAAGAATTCCACCTACAAAGCTTCAACAATTAGTGTCCTCAGTTCCCAAACACTTTTTGAGTGTTGTTAGAATGAAAGGTGATGTAACACAGTGGGCCACAGAAAGTGGCCATGGGCCGATTGTCAATGACTTTGTTGAGTGGTGTGAGGCCTCTCACCTCATATTAAATGTGTCCAAAACCAAGGACATGGTCATGGACTTCAGGAAGAGTGGTCAAACTCATAGCATGACCACCTCAATCAAAGGTGAGACTGTGGGGCAGGTCACCACATACAAATACCTTGGAACTGTAATTGACTCTGGACTGACCTTTGTAGCCAACTGCGAGGAAGTCTTCAAGAAAGGACAGCAGCGCCTGTACTGTCTCAGGAAACTGGCTGTTTTTAATGTTGATCGAACTCTTATATCCTTGTTCTATCATGCTTTTATTGAGTCCATTTTATCATTTTCTTTAGTGGCTTGGTTTGGGTCATTATCTATGATGAACAGGAACTCTCTAAACAAGATAGTTACATGGGCGAGTAAGCTGACTGGGCAACCACATCTGAGCCTAGACTCACTGTACATCAGACAGTTACAGCGGCTCGGCTCTACTATCAGCCAGGACCAATCCCACCCTCTGAACTCTCTGTTTGTGCTCCTGCCGTCTGCTCAGAGATTTTCTGTTCCAAAATGTAGAACAAAGAGATTTAAAAACAGTTTTGTTCCTGCAGCAATATCTGTGCTAAACAAAAATCAGCGCCACTAAGAACAATTGACTCTGAACACTTTAAGTCCTGGTTTGTTTTTACTGTTTATTTATTCATGTTGTATGTATGAGTGCATGGTTTGGGGATGCCCCTCTCCTCTGAACTGCAAACCTAATTTACCTATGGGTACGAGTAAAGAAACCTGACCTGACAGTGGTAAACATACCACTGTCCCAGCTTTTTTTTTTTTTAAACATGTTGCAGGCATTCATTTCATAATGAGCAAATATTTGCACAAAAATAATAAAGTTTATCAGTTTGAACATTAAATATCTTGTCTTTGTGGTGTATTCAATTGAATATAGGCTGAAGAGGATTTGCAAAACATTGTATTCTGTTATAAATTAACATTTTACACAACGTCCCAACTTCATTGGAATTGGGGTTGTAAGAAAACTTGTTCCCCCTGAATAAACAAAGCAGAAAAACATTTTAGCTGTTGGAAATGATGTCATTATGTAGTTTTCCCAACACAGGATGTGCCAACTACATTGTTTGCAATACTGCCAGGGATGGCTGGGACCCCCATCACCCCTCGGTCAGATGAGCTTCAGACAGAGACAAAGCAACTGGCTGCCAATCATTTTTAAATCAGATCAGGCATTTTACAGCAACAAGAGACAAGTGTTTGCTCTGCCGTCACCTTAGCGGAGCCAAAATAGATAAAGAGTCTACTTTATGCAATTGCTGAGATAATGGTTAAAAATGCAAATTATTGGTCGAGTTAATGGGGTTTTAAAAAGAAATAGTTCTCACCATTTGTCATGCTTAGTTATCACATTACAGGGTAACATATGTCATCAGTCATAGAATCCAATGTACGTTACCTTATTTGACCTTTACTTTGGACCAAGCATTCAACACACTCAAAATGATTCCATTGATTAATCCTTTTATTTCAACCAATAATTTTTATTTCAATTAATAATTTTTTTTACCTGAAACTGGAGCAACTTTAACTTTTGATCCCTATACAAACTGAAACTGACCTTTGTCACAATTCTTTTACTGTTTTTACACCATAACATTCCGCCATAGATAGTCCAAACATTCCCTTTTGGAATTGTTATGATCAGACAAATAATATGGTATATTTTTCAACATGACTGGAGCATTTTTAAATTTTGATCTCTGTGTATCTCTTCACTGACCTCTACCTGGCTATAGCTACCACCCTGGGATGGCTATCATATATTTTTTGGTAGGCCATGATACAGTGAGGCTGGATTGTAAGTGTTGTTCAGTGCCCTTAAGTGATACCAATTAGGTCAAAACTGATGACTGGCTCATGGACCGCTACTGGAACGGAGGCTATTTGCTTCATAGCTACAGTATGTGAGCAAAATACAACCAGGCAATGCAGTAAGATATTAGTAATTTTAAAGACAGGGAAAATGGTATCAGACTGGTATAATCAGATACTGAAGATTCCAGTACTGGTCTCATATTGGGCATGAAAAACTATACTGCTATAAACTATAAAGAAATACAGAGACATTAAATGTCTTTATTAATCACAACCATTTTTCATTTACAATCCTTCCTTAGCTTGTTCGGTGACACAAAAAGCAAAACCGATCATCATGTATGTAGCAATACTAACATTATAAAACACATTTTTCAAATGTCACACTATAAAAATGTCATTACCTCTAAAGGCCATAGTTAATCGTGCATAATTTAGTTTCAAAGTCCTCACTCTCTAAATATCACACTGTGGATTTATAATGTGTCAATATCTTGGATTGATTGTTGGTTTTAAATGCCATATTTTGCTGCATTTGTTATGTCAGAATAAAAAAAAAAAAACAGAAGCAAGATTATTTGTTAAAGGCAAAACATACAACACCGACATTACCTTTACTGAGTTGGTTACATGTGTATTTAGTTTCACTTGGTGAACTTAACAAAAAAAAAAAAAAAAGGAAAGTGTTTTGAAAACACACTTCATAGTTTCACATTAGTTGCCTGAAAATAACTTTCCAGAAGGATATGCTGAGTCATGTTACACAGTAAGCTGGCATTTGTTTCTGTAGTACTAGAACAGTGAATAATAAAACATTTTATTTGAACAGAAACAAAGAACTGTTAAAATGTTGTTTTGCATCATTAACAATTTTACTTTTTTTTTTTTTTTAAATAGACTGATTTGATCAACAGTTCACCTTTACGTCAAAGCTTCACAATTCATTTCTCATTTTGTTTTCTGCATGGAAACTATATTCCCGACATAAAAGATAACATCCTTTAAGGCTGGAGAACATGTTAACGTGCAAGAATAACGAGGCAGCAGGAACTGACCTACGCACATGTGGATAGATGTAGTACAATTAAATATCCCCTCTAGCCCTGTGACCCACAGGAGATATATAATTAAAAGTATGTCTACCATGAAATACCTAATAAATTCCAATAATTAATATGCTTACAGTTTCTTGATCACACTCCAAGTCAAATTTGTCTGAGATGCACTCAATCAGGATGTCCAGCTCAAATTCAGTGAAATATCAGATTAAATTTTGTTCAAGTCATCAAGTGGACAAGAAAATCTGACTGATTCAGACATGCACAGCAAGTGCAGTTCTATGCTACCCTTCTGCCTAACAACAGGTGGCGAATTCACATACAAAGCAGAGCAATCATCAGACTTCAGAACTTTGCTCCACTGATCAGCTCTCCTCTTTGGCCCTTCTAAAATACTTTAACTGTTCAAGTGCTGGAGATCAATGAATGTGGTGTGCTCCTCAAGGAACATAAATTTAATTTCATGTTAACTTAACAAAGGTATATATTTAAATTATTTTCCGGACTATATGTTGCACTCAAGTATTTATTGCATCTGTCCACAAATGCTTGATGAAGAGAATATATATACATGCCTCTTGAGTCTATACATTGCATTTCATTTTGAAACATGGCACTTCCACTTCATGCAACAAGAAGGAAAATTAATTCAATCTACGCATTATTTATTTAGAATGCAAACATGCATTAGTAAGCAGAAGCTAATGGACAAATTAATGTTATGAGGCACAACAAACTTGAGAAACTGCTTGTTGTTGCCACTGAACAGATGAAGCATTTGATGAACATCATACACATTTACCTTCCTCAATGTAAAGGTTTCAATTTATTTATTTTTACATATCACATTTTTAAGTTATAGGTAGCCTCACGTTAGCCTAGCCATCCTCCACATTGTCCTTGGAAGTACAAACAAGTTCAGCGTGGAGTAGTATGAAAGTTATTCCCTCTCTTTATTCAATACCTGTCATTCAGTTTGTGAGGATGATTTATTAAATTTCTGTGTTCTCTAAAATCCAGCACTTCCTCCACATGAAGATCATCTTATTTTTCTATTCCAGAGTGTGGCTCAGACAGTCCCTCATCCAGATCAGTATACAGGAGAAGCTTGTCACATGTGTAAATTCTGCCATCTTGTGGTCGTAGATGATAATACAGTATTTTTTTTACATTACGTGGTTTTGAAAAAGTTAAATGAATGAGACTGCATTTTTTTTTAAACTGACGTTGCCGAGCCAAATCACTTGAGCAAACAAGCTATAATCTACAACAGTGGTGTCCAAACTATTCCAGAAACGGCCGAGAGGGTGCAGGTTTTTCTTGCAGCCACTGATTTCAACAGGTGATTTCACTGATTAACATCCCTTTGAACAGGTGGGATGAGTTCATCAGTGAAATCACCTGCTGGAGTCAGTGGCTGCAAAGAAAACCTGCTCCCTCTCGGCCCTTTCCGGAATACTTTGGACACCACCGATCTACAGTAACAAGTCTGATCACAGTTCACGCAGGCCTTACGAGTTCTTGGATACACAAAGTTTCAGAAACTCTGCCCCATTAGTGGCCAACACCAGAACTGAAACATACCCAATCTGAACATGTCTGAGGTTTTCATGAGGTAATCCTGTCTACCCAGTTTCACCTTAATATACACTCAACAAAAATATAAACGCAACACTTTTGGTTTTGCTCCCGTTTTGTATGAGATGAACTCAAAGATCTAAAACATTTTCCACATACACAATATCACCATTTCCCTCAAATATTGTTCACAAACCAGTCTAAATCTGTGATAGTGAGCACTTCTCCTTTGCTGAGATAAGCCATCCCACCTCACAGGTGTGCCATATCAAGATGCTGATTAGACACCATGATTAGTGCACAGGTGTGCCTTAGACTGTCCACAATAAAAGGCCACTCTGAAAGGTGCAGTTTTGTTTTATTGGGGGGGGATACCAGTCAGTATCTGGTGTGACCACCATTTGCCTCATGCAGTGCAACACATCTCCTTCGCATAGAGTTGATCAGGTTGTCAATTGTGGCCTGTGGAATGTTGGTCCACTCCTCTTCAATGGCTGTGCGAAGGTGCTGGATATTGGCAGGAACTGGTACACGCTGTTGTATACGCCGGTCCAGAGCATCCCAAACATGCTCAATGGGTGACATGTCCGGTGAGTATGCCGGCCATGCAAGAACTGGGACATTTTCAGCTTCCAAGAATTGTGTACAGATCCTTGCAACATGAGGCCGTGCATTATCCTGCTGCAACATGAGGTGATGTTCTTGGATTGGCACAACAATGGGCCTCAGGATCTCGTCACGGTATCTCTGTGCATTCAAAATGCCATCAATAAAATGCACCTGTGTTCTTCGTCCATAACAGACGTCTGCCCATACCATAACCCCACCGCCACCATGGGCCACTCGATCCACAACATTGACATCAGAAAACCACTCACCCACACGACGCCACACACGCTGTCTGCCATCTGCCCTGGACAGTGTGAACCGGGATTCATCCATGAAGAGAACACCTCTCCAACGTGCCAAACGCCAGCGAATGTGAGCATCTGCCCACTCAAGTCGGTTACGACAATGAACTGGAGTCAGGTCGAGACCCCAATGAGGACGACGAGCATGCAGATGAGCTTCCCTGAGATGGTTTCTGACAGTTTGTGCAGAAATTCTTTGGTTATGCAAACCGATTGTTTCAGCAGCTGTCCGAGTGGCTGGTCTCAGACGATCTTGGAGGTGAACATGCTGGATGTGGAGGTCCTGGGCTGGTGTGGTTACACGTGGTCTGCGGTTGTGAGGTTGGTTGGATGTACTGCCAAATTCTCTGAAACGCCTTTGGAGATGGCTTATGGCAGAGAAATGAACATTCAATACACGAGCAACAGCTCTGGTTGACATTCCTGCTGTCAGCATGCCAATTGCACGCTCCCTCAAATCTTGCACATCTGTGGCATTGTGCTGTGTGATAAAACTGCACCTTTCAGAGTGGCCTTTTATTGTGGACAGTCTAAGGCACACCTGTGCACTAATCATGGTGTCTAATCAGCATCTTGATATGGCACACCTGTGAGGTGGGATGGATTATCTCAGCAAAGGAGAAGTGCTCACTATCACAGATTTAGACTGGTTTGTGAACAATATTTGAGGGAAATGGTGACATTGTGTATGTGGAAAAAGTTTTAGATCTTTGAGTTCATCTCATACAAAATGGGAGCAAAACCAAAAGTGTTGCGTTTATATTTTTGTTGAGTATACAAAGATGTATTTACAAAGTTGACCAGACTGCCCCTGGTGGCCACAATGAGCAGTAAAATGTTGAACTTATCCGAGATGTTCATGAGGTTTCCTTATATACCAATTCCGTGTTCTTTGCCAACACATTTTATGTACACAGGTTTCAGAGACTCTGCTCCCTGGTGGTCATAGCTACAATTGGGGAAAAAAACAAGTGCTTCCCAACCTTCAGCAACTCAGGTAAAACAACTAAAATGAAATAAGAATGTTAATTCAACAAGCTAACGCATATCTGTATTAGCAGAATGCATCCAAATCTTAAAAACACCACTGCGAGTCTGAGCCTCATTTGTCAGGGAAGAGAACAGTCAAAAAGGAAAGACTGGTGGGCGATTGTGAGGGGAAGGGGAAGAGTGTCGCCCCTCCAGGAAGGGGAATTTTTTTTTTTTTTTTTTTTTTAAGGAGCTATTTATACATGTAAATCCTGGTAAAATCCATTCAAGACCACACTACAAATGTTTTTTTCAATTAAAAAAAACAAAACAAAAACACAGGTATGTTGATACTCAGTCCAATGTAAAATCCAAGTTGACACTACCTATAGGACTGAAAGGAATAATAATAATAGACAGTTCTAGCTAGTTTCTGTGGTATTTTGCTTGTTTTCAATATTTTATGCTAAATTCTGCTGAAACATGGGCCCCACCCACATCCTTTATTCATGTGTTCATCTTCTTGGCTTATAGTATTTGTATATTTTTTAATAAGTACTAACTTCCCTCAGCAATGGATATCTGGTCTGACATCAAAGCAGGCAAGTTGCAGGTTGTTTGGCTGCCTCAGAGTTCTGTTCACCTGGTTTGTTTGGTCTCTGTCTGATGAGGCCGCGACACGGGATCTTGCACGAGAGATGCTTTTCAGGAAAAGTAAAGTTGTTTACTGCTGTGGGTACCGCTATCCAGTCATGAACTGCTCAGCTTTTGTTTCATTAACACTTACGAACACAAACGAACTGCGGAACAATGTGCTTAGCTCTTAGCCTACCAGTTCCTTCTTCTACCTACTCTAATAATTCTGGCATGCCTCTTGTGCACACCACACTGCTCAGCGATAACAGTTAACGCTAAGTGCCTAATGTGAGAATCACATCCCACCTTAATTTTTTTCCCTCATCGGATTTGAAATGATAGACAGGTGCCAAAAATGAATCCCAAAATTCTCATCCCTGATTTGTACATGAACAGACCACAAAATGACATACAAGTGCAAATAATTACTCAGGACAAATAAACAACAGATTTCTTACCTGTCCTCCAGATTTGCCACGGCCGTACTGCCGCCCCTCCTTGAAACCAGCGTCCCAGTCTGTCCGGATGATCCGGTCATCCAATCTTGTTCCATTAACGTAACGCATGGCGTGTTCTGCGTCTGCACGTGTGTAGTACCTGATTCAGTAGGGGTTAAGGTTTTATATGCAGCAACAAGTAGAACATGACATCACATCTTCTGACACCTACAACTGTAGGAAGGAAGCTGCCTGAAAGCAAACCAGCATTAGTATTTCTGCTGCAGGTTCCTTATTTAAAAGGATACTCAACAAAGCAAAATCCACATGCCGTCTTCTTGATTTTATCGAGGCCAATGATGATGCGCTTCACATCTCCACACTTAGAAAAAAGCTCATGCACCTGTCAGATTACAAATAAAGTAATTGCACTATAGACCAAACAGACAACTGAACAACAGATGTGAAGTAGTAGTTTATTTCCAACTTTACAAACAATATGCTGGGGCATTTTAGAGTATCCAACTTCAGCTATGTGTATCTGTTTGACCAAGGATGGCGCTGAGCTCCACATATGCACATACAGAGAGCCACAGCCATAGGGAAAAAAAAAATGCTTAAAAATTGCCAGGGTCAAGAGGGGCCTGGTCAGGGCGTCTGGGAGAGCTGAAAGTTTTTAGCCATGCTAATGCTCCCCATACTCATTTTTTGCAGTGAATTTGCAAGGAGAGATGGGGGGGGAGGAGGCAGCTGTTTATCCAACTCTTTATAAGCTGGACAAAATCTATCTTCATATACCAGCAACGTCTGTGCCGTGTGAGCGGGTCATCTCCAAAACTGGAGAGGTGGCAACAAAGAAAAGGAACAGACTCAAACCGAACACCACTGAAATGATCTTGTGTTTAAATAAAAACCTTTGAAGTGCCCAAATACCCAACATTTTGTACAACCATTTTCCTAAGTCCCTAGCAGCACAAGCATTTCTCATCTTTATTACACACAGTATTTTATGATGGGACAATCACATTATAACACAAGTACATTATGAATGTCCTTAAACGAAAATACAGTCAAAAATTTGAATATGCACATAGAACCTTTATTGTTAAACATATATGAGGCAGCATGGTGGCTTAGTGGTTAGCAGTGTTGCCTCACAGCGAGAAGGTCATGGGTTCGATTCTCACTTGGGACCTTTCTGTGTGGAGTTTGCGTGGGTTCTTCTCCGGGTGCTCCGGCTTCCTCCCACATCCAAAGACATGCGGTTAAGGTGAATTAGATACTTTTAAAATTGTCTGTACGTGTAAGTGTGGGTGTGAATGTGTTTGTTTGTCTATATGTGGCCCTACGACAGAGTGATTTCCTGTTCAGGATGTACCCCACCGTACGCTCCATGACTGCTGGGATAGGCTCCAGCACCCCACGACCCTCAACTAGAGTAAGCAGTTGAAGATAAGTGAGTGTATAACAGTGCCTGTTTCATGACCATGACTGGACAGCAGATGTTGCCATATTTAATTGTATCAAATGCAACATAATTGCTTCATATTGATTCACTGGTTCAAAAAGCTTCGGCTTCTCCGTCACTAATAATAAGCAATAAAATACATCAGCAACCACTAATTATTTCCACATGTGCACGGACAGACTTACAATCATGAATACTTTGATGTTGTGTATCAAAGTGGGACGTTAAATAACGTACAACATGTCCTTTAAACATTAACTTACTGAAGAAAGAAGCACAGAGCAATGAACATGGATCTCACACGTCTAATCCCACAGTACCTGATGGCTGCTTTTGCGTCAGTGTTGCTTTTGCAGCAATGTTCCTGGCATCCAAATCACCAGTTTCGTCCCTTTCTATCGTCTTTCCCGCAATTTTTACAGCTGTGGTTTTGTGCCACTACAAAGCTTTTTTTTTTTTTTTTAGTTTGACCGCTTTATGGCAATTTGCACCCATTTACGTTAATACTGTTTAAGCATACATCTAACGTGTGCCTTCAAAATGACTGTGTTCACATGAACTTTGGGATTGTCACAGTGATGAAATACTGGAAAAAACAAACACTGTACCCATTTCGATTGTGCTGCATAAAGTATGTGCTGAATCAGAGACCAACAGGTGCAGAGTTTGAACTGATGATGTTCTCTGAATGCCAGTGTATCTTACCTGCTCCTCAGTGGTGTAGAACGACAGGTTTCCCACATACAAAGTGTGACTTTGCTTCAGCAGCTTCTCCTGAACAATGCGGTCACCCTGAAAACACGTGACCACTTTTATTGTCATTAACCTTTAGCTGATGCTATTTTGTGATATTTAGACTGACATGAACCATAATGCTACCCTGTCACATCATAACCGTCCCACTGGTGTCCCCAATTTTATTTATTTGTGGCGTTAAGGCTTTCATGCAACACAGTGTTGGAAGTTATACACATATGAAAGAAGAATAAGGGAAGAATACTGTGTTGAATGCCCAAAAGTGTGTGAACATTTGAGAGCTGAAAAAACAAAATGCAGCTTCTTGATATAAAAATTTCCAAAACAATGCCCTTTCAACTTTCACTGAGGAATAATCTACATGAATAGGTTTTATCACAATCGATTAAGTCCAAGATCTTTAGGAGGTGACTTTTGGTAGCCAGTTTCTACACATCAACCATACCTACAGACAGAATTGAGCAGTTCTGAGACCTTGTGTAGCCTTCGGGAATACTGATAAAAATAAAACCCCATTACCGTAACTCTAATTCGGAGTGTGAAATGAGTGACTGTCTAAATCAAAATAAATGTTATTTTTTGTATTAATTCCAAGTGATGCACATTGGTTACTTTTTATCCTTATTGCACAAACTGATAACAGCATGCAGCAAATGACACTGACTTTCATCATCAAGTGAAAGTGGTCACTCACAAGAAAAGCAGAATTCAGGACATTTGGTCAGTCCTGCCTTAATTTTACCAAGAAACGTAATTCTCTAAATAAAATCACTCAACAGGTGAAGTGACTGCTCAAATAACACAAGATTACACCAAATACCCTGGATTTAAAAATGAAATGACCATCTTTCCAGTGCATCCGGACTAGACTCGGTCAATTTTTACCCGATGGCCGTATTGCGAATGCTTTGCTTCCATCCATCCATCTCTCTGTGCTCAGCATAAGTCCAGACCTACTGCTTCCACAGTTTACAAATTGACAGGGAATGTTCTTGGGACACAGACCTTGGACAAGTTCAAAGATGGCTAACCTTGACCTATCATAAGAGGTTAAGAAGTCACATTCTGTTCCCTTTTTTTTTTTTTTTTTTGAGGGGCAGGGGTGACAGCCTATTAGAGTAAAACAGCACCGTGATGTCAGTGGCTGGTCTAGCTAGCTGCAAACTTGTTTGTGTGTAGATATAGCTTCTGTCATATACGTATTACGTAAAAACTAGCAAGAAAAAAACACGTCTAGAACTGAAAACGCTGTTTTTGGAAACTGATAATGCCTCTGGAGTGATTTACAAGACATTTCACATACGTCAGCATGCATGCTAACTTCCGTTAACTCAAAGCTAACTTCTGCTTCTGTCAAAAGCTCATGTATGCGCACATGCACATCCTCTGGCAGAGGCTGTTAAAACGGAAATATTGTTTATGATTGATTGAGGGGCATTACTGAACATGTATAAATTGTAGAGAGGACAAAGCATCATAAAATTTATGTAAATAACAATAACACACAAACACTTTGCACTGGGATACCAAATAAACGATGGCAAATTATATAGAAGACAATGCTCTACAGCCAAGGATATTTTAGCATTGCGTTATTTTTCCAGTTCCAGAAATATTACCAGCTGGAAGACGTGATCACAGCATCAGTTCGATATCTGTTGGCAACGGTGTCACACAGTTTTAGTGTAAGGTTTGTTTGCTTTTTTTTAATCTTTTCAGTGAAGGTTAAGTTGCATTTTATTTCCACCTGGTGTGAAAAAGTAATTGATTACATAACCACTGTCAATGTTGTCATGTGACAGATTTTTCATTTCAATAGCATTTTTCCCCCCAGATGCTCAAAGTGCTTTACAATGATGCCTCACATTTTCTTCCTCATTTTTATAAGTGGGTTCACTCAGGAGAAATGTGGCAGGGGTGATGTTTGAACCGGGAACCTTCTGCACTAAAACCAAGTGCAGTAACCCCTTGGCCAACACCCCTGTTTTTACTGGTCACCTACACTCAACAAAAATATAAACGCAACACTTTTGGTTTTGCTCCCATTTTGTATGAGATGAACTCAAAGATCTAAAACTTTTTCCACATACACAATATCACCATTTCCCTCAAATATTGTTCACAAACCAGTCTAACTCTGTGATAGTGAGCACTTCTCCTTTGCTGAGATAATCCATCCCACCTCACAGGTGTGCCATATCAAGATGCTGATTAGACACCATGATTAGTGCACAGGTGTGCCTTAGACTGCCCATAATAAAAGGCCACTCTGAAAGGTGCAGTTTTATCACACAGCACAATGCCACAGATGTCGCAAGATTTGAGGGAGCGTGCAATTGGCATGCTGACAGCAGGAATGTCAACCAGAGCTGTTGCTCGTGTATTGAATGTTCATGTCTCTACCATAAGCCGTCTCCAAAGGCGTTTCAGAGAATTTGGCAGTACATCCAAGCAGCCTCACAACCGCAGACCACGTGTAACCACACCAGCCCAGGACCTCCACATCCAGCATGTTCACCTCCAAGATCATCTGAGACCAGCCACTTGGACAGCTGCTGAAACAATTGGTTTGCATAACCAAAGAAATTCTGCACAAACTGTCAGAAACCGTCTCAGGGAAGCTCATCTGCATGCTCGTCGTCCTCATCGGGGTCTCGACCTGACACCAGTTCGTTGTCGTAACCGACTTGAGTGGGCAAATGCTCACATTCGTTGGCGTTTGGCACGCTGGAGAGGTGTTCTCTTCACGGATGAATCCCGGTTCACACTGTCCAGGGCAGATGGCAGACAGCGTGTGTGGCATTGTGTGGGTGAGCGGTTTTCTGATGTCAATGTTGTGGATCGAGTGGTCCACGGTGGCGGTGGGGTTATGGTATGGGCAGGCGTCTGTTATGGACGAAGAACACAGGTGCATTTTATTGATGGCATTTTGAATGCACAGAGATACCGTGACAAGATCCTGAGGCTCATTGTTGTGCCATACAGCCAAGAACATCACCTCATGTTGCAGCAGGATAATGCACGGCCCCATGTTGCAAGGATCTGTACACAATTCTTGGAAGCTGAAAATGTCCCAGTTCTTGCATGGCCGGCATATTCACCGGACATGTCACCCATTGAGCATGTTTGGGATGCTCTGGACCGCTGTATACGACAGCGTGTACCAGTTCCTGCCAATATCCAGCAACTTCGCACAGCCATTGAAGAGGAGTGGACCAACATTCCACAGGCCACAATTGACAACCTGATCAACTCTATGCGAAGGAGATGTGTTGCACTGCATGAGGCAAATGGTGGTCACACCAGATACTGACTAGTATCTCCCCCCCAGTAAAACAAAACTGTACCTTTCAGAGTGGCCTTTTATTGTGGATAGTCTAAGGCACACCTGTGCACTAATCATAGTGTCTAATCAGCAACTTGATATGGCACACCTGTGAGGTGGGATGGATTATCTCAGCAAAGGAGAAGTGCTCACTATCACAGATTTAGACTGGTTTGCGCTGCGGTGGTTTGAATATTTGTCTAATAGATTACAATTTGTTCATGTAAATGGGGAATCTTCTTCACAGACTAAAGTTAATTATGGAGTTCCACAAGGTTCTGTGCTAGGACCAATTTTATTCACTTTATACATGCTTCCCTTAGGCAGTATTATTAGACGGTATTGCTTAAATTTTCATTGTTATGCAGATGATACCCAGCTTTATCTATCCATGAAGCCAGAGGACACACACCAATTAGCTAAACTGCAGGATTGGCTTACAGACATAAAGACATGGATGACCTCTAATTTCCTGCTTTTAAACTCAGATAAAACTGAAGTTATTGTACTTGGCCCCACAAATCTTAGAAACATGGTGTCTAATCAGATCCTTACTCTGGATGGCATTACCCTGACCTCTAGTAATACTGTGAGAAATCTTGGAGTCATTTTTGATCAGGATATGTCATTCAAAGCGCATATTAAACAAATATGTAGGACTGCTTTTTTGCATTTACGCAATATCTCTAAAATTAGAAAGGTCTTGTCTCAGAGTGATGCTGAAAAACTAATTCATGCATTTATTTCCTCTAGGCTGGACTATTGTAATTCATTATTATCAGGTTGTCCTAAAAGTTCCCTAAAAAGCCTTCAGTTAATTCAAAATGCTGCAGCTAGAGTACTAACGGGGACTAGAAGGAGAGAGCATATCTCACCCATATTGGCCTCTCTTCATTGGCTTCCTGTTAACTCTAGAATAGAATTTAAAATTCTTCTTCTTACTTATAAGGTTTTGAATAATCAGGTCCCATCTTATCTTAGGGACCTCGTAGTACCATATCACCCCAATAGAGCGCTTCACTCTCAGACTGCAGGCTTACTTGTAGTTCCTAGGGTTTGTAAGAGTAGAATGGGAGGCAGAGCCTTCAGCTTTCAGGCTCCTCTCCTGTGGAACCAGCTCCCAATTCAGATCAGGGAGACAGACACCCTCTCTACATTTAAGATTAGGCTTAAAACTTTCCTTTTTGCTAAAGCTTATAGTTAGGGCTGGATCAGGTGACCCTGAACCATCCCTTAGTTATGCTGCTATAGACGTAGACTGCTGGGGGGTTCCCACGATGCACTGTTTCTTTCTCTTTTGCTCTGTATGCACCACTCTGCATTTAATCATTAGTGATCGATCTCTGCTCCCCTCCACAGCATGTCTTTTTCCTGGTTCTTTCCCTCAGCCCCAACCAGTCCCAGCAGAAGACTGCCCCTCCCTGAGCCTGGTTCTGCTGGAGGTTTCTTCCTGTTAAAAGGGAGTTTTTCCTTCCCACTGTAGCCAAGTGCTTGCTCACAGGGGGTCGTTTTGACCGTTGGGGTTTTACATAATTATTGTATGGCCTTGCCTTACAATATAAGGCGCCTTGGGGCAACTGTTTGTTGTGATTTGGCGCTATATAAAAAAAAAATTGATTGAAATTGAATTGAATTGGTTTGTGAACAATATTTGAGGGAAATGGTGATATTGTGTATGTGGAAAAAGTTTTAGATCTTTGAGTTCATCTCATACAAAATGGGAGCAAAACCAAAAGTGTTGCATTTATATTTTTGTTGAGTGTATGTCAAGTGTTTACTTCTTTTAATTTTGATGATAACTGACAACCAATGAAAAGACCAATGGAAAACTGCTGACTTGACGTCTTGCCTGGGCTAAAGACAAAAAGGACTGGACTGCTGCTGAGTGGTCCAAAGTTATGTTCTCTGATGAAAGTAAATTTTGCATTTCCTTTGGAAATAAAGGTTCCAGAGTCTGGAGGAAGAGAGGAGAGGTACAGAATTAATGTGGCTTGAGGTCCAGTGCAACGTTTCCACAGTCAGTGATGGTTTGGGGTGCCATGTCATCTGCAGGTGTTGGTCCACTGTGTTTTCTGAGGTCCAAGGTCAACGCTGCCGTCTACCAGTAAGTTTTAGAGCTCTTCAAGCTTCCTGCTGCTGACCAACTTTATGGAGATGCAGATTTTCCAACAGGACTTAGCACCTGCACACAGTGCAAAAGCTACCAGTACCTGGTCTAAGGACCATGGTATCCCTGTTTTTAATTGGCCAGCAAACTCGCCTGACCTTAAGGAAGATGCAACATGCCAGACCCAACAATGCAGAAGAGCTGAAGGCCAATATCAGAGCAACCTGGGCTCTCATACCACCTGAGTAGTGCCACAGACTGATCAACTCCAAGCCACGCTGCATTGCTGCAGTAATTCAGGAAAAAGGAGCGCCAACTACGTATTGAGTGCTGTACATGCTCATACTTTTCAGTTGGCCAACATTTCCTAAAATCCTTTTTTGTATTGGTCTTAATATTCAAATTTTTTAAGATAGTGAATTTGGGATTTTCATTAGTTGTCCAGTATAATCATCAAAATTAAAAGAAATAAACACCTGAAATATATCAGTCTGTGTGCAATGAATGAATATAATATTATTACTGTTATTAGTTTATAAAATCGTTCATGGACTTGCACCTCCCTATCTGGCTGACCTGGTAAGCCCCTATGTAACAGCTCGGGCCCTGCGTTCTCAGGGTTCAGGACTTCTATGTGTTCCCAGGGTGAATAAAAAGTCTGCCGGTCACAAAGCTTTCTCCTATCGTGCCCCAGCTCTGTGGAACAATCTCCCAGCACACATTCGGCAGTCGGATACTGTGGAGATTTTTAAGTCATGTTTAAAGACTCATTTGTTTTCTCTGTTTTATCATTAGTATTATGAAGTGTTTTTATTCTTGTATTCTTTTATGGTTGTCTTTCTTTTATTGTATTTTAAATTTTTAATTGTTTTTTGTGTGAAGCGCCTTGAGACAATTTTAGTGAATTGGCGCTACATAAATTAATAAATTTGAAATTTATAATGTACAAGTTTCACTTTTTGAATGGAATTACTGAAATAAATCAACTTTTTCCACAGTATTCTAATTATATGACCAGCACCTGTACAGTGCTTTTCCATCTGCATCAGACACTCAAAGCGCTTTACAATTATGCCTCACATTCACACAAACACACCGATGTCAGGGTGCTGTCATGCAAGGTGCTCAATACACACCGGGAGCAACTAGGGGATTAAGGACCTGGCCGAAGGGCCCTTACTGATTTTCCAGTCAGGTAAAAGCACTGCATTCATATAGCGCTTTTCCATCTGCATCAGACGCTCAAAGCTCTTCACAATAATGCCGCACATTCTCCCCAATGTCAGTGTGCTGTCATACAAGGCGCTCACTACCCACCGGAAGCAACTCGGGGATTAAGGACCTGACCCAAGCACCCTTACTGATTTTCCAGTCAGGTAAAAGAACTGCATTTATATAGCGCTTTTCCATCTGCATCAGATGCTCAAAGTGCTTTACAATAATGCCACACATTCTCCCCAATGTCAGGGTGCCGCCATACAAGGCGCCCCCTACACACCAGAAGCAACTAGGGGATTAAGGACATTGCCCAAGGGCCCTTAGTGAACCGAGGATCCTCTGGTCTCAAGCCAAATGTTTAATCACCTTTACACTTATTATCAATATTATTGTTACTTTTAGTTTGTATTATTTCTATATCATTTGATTTCTGTGTTATTTAACCCAATTCTATTATCCAAGTACTTCACTGCGATTAAAACGAAAATCTTATATACCAGAAATTTATTTAGATTGTAAGACATCGTTGTCGAGAATTCGAGCTTCGAAACACGCCCAATATAGGAACAATAATAATAAAACCAGCTATGCCGAAAGTTTAACGTAACACCAATAATTTGATTCTGGGAGCTCATAAATCGATCCTCACAAAATGCGATGCTGTTAGCCACTAGCTACATTCACTGTGATCATCTTATATAGTAGCGCCGTTTTTAAAAAATAAGTTTACACATACCTTAAAATGCTGGTCTCTGTATCGACCAATATCAATGTACGAATCACTATTTAGAGCGTTTAATTTGACAGACATACTGAAAACGGCACGACCTATTTTAAGGTTCAGTGCCACCAGCAGCTTCGATTCCTTTGTCCGTCCGATAAAACCATCCGACTGAAACAAATAGAAGGGAACACTTCCAGACCCAGCAGCGCCCCCTTTTTGATGTGTGGCTGCTCTCGATTTAGAAGATTAATGTACCATCCGGCTGTTTGTTTTTTTTTTTTTTTAAGTTGTTTCTCAAACTGGCCTCGGTGCTTTCAGTTTGTTGAAAGTCTACTTTTTGCAGTGGAGTGAAAAAATGAGCACAGCAGGATCCCTCTAGTGGCACTCGCTGGTAGGGCATCTTAGTGGCATCGACTGAAAACATGTAGAATTCAAGTAGCTTATAAACATCCTATAAGCTACAAAAATATATTTAACAAATTAACCTGTTTATATGCAATCAGGTTTCCCTACAACTTTATACTTCCATTGTTAAATCAAAGACAATACATGGGGTTCCAACCATTCAAGGAGACTTTAACCTTTTTTGTTTTACCAGTGAGAATAAAACTTAAGACAAAACATAAAAATAACCAATGAAAGTAATCAGAGGGCTGATTCATACCCTGCGCATTCTATACACACACACACACGTTGTTTTTGACTTTTGTAATTTCATCATGACGTCTGTAGAAATTCATTATGAAGGTATCTGTACCAAATTAATCACAAATATTTTGCTCATCTATGCTTCAGATCATCCTTCCAAGTTTTGTTATTGAGATATGAAAAAAGCCACAACAATAATTATAAACAGCCGACACGCGCAACAGAAACTTTTTCATACCACACTTTCCTTGACCTTTGACCAAACCACTCCAAAATCTAATCACCTCTAGATATCAAAGTAATATTCCCACCAGGTTTGGAGGAAATCCATCCAGCAATTTTTGAGTCATCTGTCCACATGGCAAACAATACTCCATCATGACTTTGGATAAAAAAAATAATAGCAATTTTAAAAAGTGTGTGTGTGTGTGGGGGGGGGGGGGGGGGAGCACACAGAACATAAATAGCTGAGGATTAGGGACAAATTTCACCAACATGATTCATCTTCAGTGCCGTGGACAGAGAGAAAAAGAGCCGAATCAGTTGGCCTGAAATAACTGCACCCTAAGGTACAAGTTCAACAGTAAATTGACAGGGAAGCAGAAAGAATACTAAAGGAATCTTCCCTGAAAATGCCATTTTCATTAGATTTGCACTTCCCTACGTCATCATGCAAATTACATGTAGCTAGTTGAAAGAGTCTCTGCTCTGAGTGTTCTGCACAGAGATTTCTTGGTCCCACTATCGTGCTTTGGGTAGTGTTACAAGAGACTTTCACTGAGTCATATATATATATATATATATATATATATATATATATATATATATATATATACACACATACACACACACACACACACACACACACACACACACACACACACACACACACCCACCCCCTGGCAAAAAATATGGAATCACCGGCCTCGGATGATGTTCATTCACTTGTTTAATTTTGTAGAAAAAAAGCAGATCACAGACATGACACAAAACTAAAGTCATTTCAAATGGCAACTTTCTGGCTTTAAGAAACACTATAAGAAATCAAGAAAAAAAGATTGTGGCAGTCAGTAACGGTTACTTTTTTAGACCAAGCAGAGAAAAAAAAATATGGAATCACTCAATTCTGAGGAAAAAATTATGGAATCACCCTGTAAATTTTCATCCCCAAAACTAACACCTGCATCATATCAGATCTGCTCGTTAGTCTGCATCTAAAAAGGAGTGAACACACCTTGGAGAGCTGTTGCACCAAGTGGACTGACATGAATCATGGCTCCAACACGAGAGATGTCAATTGAAACAAAGGAGAGGATTATCAAACTCTTAAAAGAGAGTAAATCATCACGCAATGTTGCAAAAGATGTTGGTTGTTCACAGTCAGCTGTGTCTAAACTCTGGGCCAAATACAAACAACATGGGAAGGTTGTTAAAGGCAAACATACTGGCAGACCAAGGAAGACATCAAAGCGTCAAGACAGAAAACTTAAAGCAATATGTCTCAAAAATCGAAAAATGTACAACAAAACAAATGAACGAATGGGAAGAAACTGGAGTCAACGTCTGTGACCGAACTGTAAGAAACCGCCTAAAAGAAATGGGATTTACATACAGAAAAACTAAACGAAAGCCATCATTAACACCTAAACAGAAAAAAACAAGGTTACAATGGGCTAAGGAAAAGCAATTGTGGACTGTGGATGACTGGATGAAAGTCATATTCAGTGATGAATCTCGAATCTGCATTGGGCAAGGTAATGATGCTGGAACTTTTGTTTGGTGCTGTTCCAATGAGATTTATAAAGATGACTGCCTGAAGAGAACATGTAAATTTCCACAGTCATTGATGATATGGGGCTGCATGTCAGGTAAAGGCACTGGGGAGATGGCTGTCATTACATCATCAATAAATGCACAAGTTTATGTTGATATTTTGGACAATTGAAAGGATGTTTGGGGATGATGAAATCATTTTTCAAGATGATAATGCATCTTGCCATAGAGCAAAAACTGCAAAAACATTCCTTGCAAAAAGACACATAGGGTCAATGTCAATGAGCAGATCTGATTTGATGCAGGTGTTAATTTGGGGGATGAAAATTTACAGGGTGATTCCTTAATTTTTTCCTCAGAATTGAGTGATTCCATATTTTTTTCCTCTGCTTGGTCTAAAAAAGTAACCGTTACTGACTGCCACAATCTTTTTTTCTTGATTTCTTATAGTGTTTCTTAAAGCCAGAAAGTTGCCATTTGAAATGACTTTAGTTTTGTGTCATGTCTGTGATCTGCTTTTTTTCTACAAAATTAAACAACTGAATGAACATCCTCTGAGGCCGGTGATTCCATAATTTTTGCCAGGGGTTGTATACACACGAGGTTGGGTAGGATTACTTTGAAAGAATACATTTGTATTACATTTCAAAGTAATCCTACCCAACCTTGTGTGTGTGTGTGTATATATATATATATATATATATACACACACACACAAATACATACATACACACACACACACACTCAACAAAAATATAAACGCAACACTTTTGGTTTTGCTCCCATTTTGTATGAGATGAACTCAAAGATCTAAAATTTTTTCCACATACACAATATCACCATTTCCCTCAAATATTGTTCACAAACCAGTCTAAATCTGTGATAGTGAGCACTTCTCCTTTGCTGAGATAATCCATCCCACCTCACAGGTGTGCCATATCAAGATGCTGATTAGACACCATGATTAGTGCACAGGTGTGCCTTAGACTGTCCACAATAAAAGGCCACTCTGAAAGGTGCAGTTTTGTTTTATTGGGGGGGGGATATCAAGTCAGTATCTGGTGTGACCACCATTTGCCTCATGCAGTGCAACACGTCTCCTTCGCATAGAGTTGATCAGGTTGTCAATTGTGGCCTGTGGAATGTTGATCCACTCCTCTTCAATGGCTGTGCAAAGTTGCGACGACGAACTGGAGTCAGGTCGAGACCCCGATGAGGATGAGGAGCATGCAGATGAGCTTCCCTGAGACGGTTTCTGACAGTTTGTGCAGAAATTCTTTGGTTATGCAAACCGATTGTTTCAGCAGCTGTCCGAGTGGCTGGTCTCAGACAATCTTGGAGGTGAACATGCTGGATGTGGAGGTCAGGGGCTGGTGCGGTTACACGTGGTCTGCGGTTGTGAGGCTGGTTGGATGTACTGCCAAATTCTCTGAAACGCCTTTGGAGACGGCTTGTGGTAGAGAAATGAACATTCAATACACGAGCAACAGCTCTGGTTGACATTCCTGCTGTCAGCATGCCAATTGCACGCTCCCTCAAATCTTGCGACATCTGTGGCATTGTGCTGTGTGATAAAACTGCACCTTTCAGAGTGGTCTTTTATTGTGGACAGTCTAAGGCAAACCTGTGCACTAATCATGGTGTCTAATCAGCATCTTGATATGGCACACCTGTGAGGTGGGATGGATTATCTTAGCAAAGGAGAATTGCTCACTATCACAGATTTAGACTGGTTTGTGATCAATATTTGAGGGAAATGGTGATATTGTGTATGTGGAAAAAGTTTTAGATCTTTGAGTTCATCTCATACAAAATGGGAGCAAAACCAAAAGTGTTGCGTTTATATTTTTGTTGAGTGTACATACACACCTTAAAAGAATAGCCATTGACATTTTGAAATGAAAATTTTAAAATGTGTTAATGTCTCATTATTAGATTAAACTTACTACCTTTTAAGACTAAGGATCTGCAAGAACCCTGTTGTGAGACAATAACCAAGGTGACAGACGGCCACTGTCAGACAGTGGGGCAGACACGTATGTGAAACAATGACAAGAATGACAAAATGTGCACTTACATTGTTTGGTATATAATAAAAACAGGAGTGCCACTGCAGATGAGGATGAAGCAAACTGTAAAAACAAACACTTTGAAATGCAAATGTTCTCACAAGTTGGAACTTTATTATAAATCAAACCTAACTGCTGACTAAAAAACAAAAAATAACCCAGTTTTAACTCGTTTACATAAATTGACAAAAATAAAATGATTCGACAGATGACATCATCAGAACCCCGCTCAAACAATTGACTGCTCAATTATTTAAAAGGTACTTAAGAAGGAAAAACAGAAGATAAACTTTCATGATCGTGTCGACCTAATAAATCAAAACTGAAAAGTCAAAGCAGCACAATGGTTTTGCCTGGATGTTTGACTTCATTCACAAATTTCCAGCATTCTCTTCAGGGGACAGAAGACATCCTCTGCTCAAACTTGTAGCACTTCCTCAAATCTGAGAGACAGAGAGAGAGGGAGATTAGAGTGCATAAATTCTGCATATACAAAATGTTCCATCATGGTTCAGGTTTACAGCTGGGACTCTGCATCTTGCTCAAGGGCACTTCTGCAGAGCAGTGTTTCTGTTGACGGGCTTTAAAAGTTAGAGAACAGTCTCGTAACATAACAACTTGCTAAGTAATTTGAAAGGTTGCTAGGCAGCCAAGACATCAAGTTTAAACTGGTCATAACAATTACATTTACACACTTCTAAAAAGGGACAACACTTCTGACCTTAATGTTTTAGTTTGTTGAATTTGCTGTTGTTTCGTGTTCAGTTTTGGCCATTATTATTATGATTATTATTATTATATTTTATGAAGCAGTTTGTGTATTTGAATTGAACCTGCCATATATACGCCACCCAAAAATGTATTAATTGTTAAAGCTGCAGCATGCAGGATTTCAGGGCGTTAATTAGCAGACATGGAAGTTAACCTTCATAACCATCTGATAATTTGTATATAATCACCTGCAACAACAAATCAGACTAGACCACATCAGAACTGTGCAAGACTCCCATAAGTGGTCTGGAACTGGAAGTATTTTTCAAATTTCCAAATGTTTTATGTGTTTTACAAAAATTATACCCAAACCCTACCTTAACCCTAACTCATCTATTCAAGATTAAATAATACGAAAAGTTGCCAGTAAAGCCCGACCGATATGGATTTTTTGAGGCCAATGCCGATATTTGGATGGAAAAAATGCCGATAATCGATAAATTGGCTGATTTGCCGATAAATCAGCCGATTTTTTTTAAATGAATAAAATGTAATTGGACCCTTAACAAAAAAGGTATGAGCTAAAAGCTGAAGCTTTGTCCTCATATTGATTAACTTTATAACAGAGAAGAATTTTCAAGTTCAAAAAATGCAATCAAGAATTAAACCTTTATGAAATTAGCAAATACATATCCTTAAAAAGAGTTGTGAAATACATCTGATCTTGTACCTCTTGTTGCTGCAACTTAGATATAGGTTCAGGATAAGGATATAGATCCTCATAAACTTACTTGTATGCTTTTGTCAGCCGATCAGTGCAGTGTGACGGTGAACTACAAGGGCCGGTGATGACCACATTTAAGCAGGGATATAAGCAGCTCTCAGTTGAATGAGTCAGAGCTCCATCTACTGGACAAACTGTGCAAGGACATTTTACATTGCCGACACAAACATTATTTCAGTAACTGTTCTGTTTTTTGAGAAATTATCTGCGTTCTATCGGCAAAATTGCGGCCGATAGTGAGTACTTTGAAAAGGGCTTATATCGGCCGATAATATTGGCTGAGCTCTAGTGGGCCAGGACCACCTCACCAGGCAGTCAAGTAGCACAGCCATGTTGATGCAGTAGCCCCAGAGGAACATACTTAATACTTACACCACCTTTGGCATTTTGCAGTGAGGATTAAATAAATAAAATCAGTGGTTGCTCACTGTCTACTGATTACTAGTGCAAGCTAACAAATTTGAGAGCCTTCATTTTTCTGAAATGTGGTTTTGCACATTTTGTGTGAATTTCGGTCCACAAAGAGGCAAAACGCATTATTAAAATTTTTTTTAAAAAGTACACCAACACTGAGCCTGCGAGCCTCAATGTCTCATAATTTCTGAAAACAGACAGAAGGTATCAAATTCAGCCGTATTCTCATTAAATGAAATATATAAAGTTTTCTTCATTCACTGTTAGTTTGATGGAATCTATATTAAAAAAGTGTTTATTTCATTGAAGAAAAGGAGTTGTCCAACCACAACTTTCTTAATAATTTTTCCTATGAAGGTGGTTTAGGGGTCATTTTGCAGCTTTTTGTTTGCTCTTACCAGAAACAGTGATGAAACATAAATACTGAGAACACTTAGATTTTTTTGTTGTCATTCCTAAATAAAATAAACAGAATGAAGACCAGGGTGGCTGGGCGCTCCCTTAGAGATAGGGTGAGGAGCTTGGTCACTCGGGAGGAGCCCGGAGTCGAGCCGCTGCTCCTCCACGTCAAAAGGAGCCAGCTGAGGTGGCTCGGGCATGTTTTCTGGATGCCCCCTGGACGCCTCGCTGGAGAGGTGTTCTGGGCACGGTCCCATCGGGAGGAGGCCCCGGGGAAGACCCAGGACACGCTGGAGGGACTACGTCTCTCGGCTGGCTTGGGAACGCCTCAGGGTTCCCCCGGAGGAGCTGGGGGAGGTGTGCGTGGATCGGGAGGTCTGGGCAGCTTTGTTAAAAGGGAGTTTTTCCTTCCCATTGTCGCCAAGTGCTTGCTCACAGGGGGTCCTTTTGACCGTTGGGGTTTTTCCGTAATTATTGTATGGCTTTGCCTTACAATATAAAGCACCTTGGGGCAACTGTTTGTTGTGATTTGGCGCTATATAAATAAAATTGATTTGATTTAAAATCTGGTGGCATTCATTATACTATAATACAGATCATAATTTGCTTTAAAAATATCTGTACTTGAGGATAAGACCACTTCAGGTGGCAAACTATTCCAGATCTTTACTGCTCGGTTACTAAAGAATTCTTTCCTCACATTTAATCTAGATCTATTAACTTCAAAGCACGATTCATGACCTCTAAGGCCAGTATACCTTCTCAATTCAAAAAAATACAGTGGGGTCAACATTGTCAAAGCCATGCAAAATTTTGTATATTTCAAATCAAATCACCTCGAGTTCGTCTGTCTTCAAGACTTGTGAGACCAAGTTGCAAGAGCCTATCCTCATAAGACAAATTTTTAAATTCTGGAACCAACTTAGTGGCCCTTCTCTGTACTTTCTCTAAAATATTTTTGTCTTTCTGCAAATATGGTGACCATGCCTGCACACAATATTCAAGGTGAGGACGAACAAACGTTTTGTATAAAAGAAGAAAGGAGTCTTTGTCAATAAACAAAAAAGCCCTTTTTATCATCCCAAGAATTCTATTGGCCTTAGCTGCCGAAAGAGCAATGTGGCGGGAAAAGGATAAGTCCTTAGAAATCAACACTCCTAGGTCTCTTTCTTCTGAAACTGCTTCTAATTGTTTTTCATTCATAAAATAATCATAACATGGATTTTTTCTTCCAATATGGAGAACTTTACATTTTCCTTCATTAAACCCAAGTAACCATTCTTCAGACCAAGCCATGAGACTGACTGGAGGTCTTCCCCATCAGCTAAAGAAAGGATGGGGTGATACACCTTCGTGTCATCAGCGAAAATTTTACAATTTGACTTTATTGCACATGGCAAATTATTAATAAAAAGCAAGAACAATATCGGCCCTATGACCGATCTAACTATGAGATGACACTCAAATAAAAAAAAGTGTCCTAATAATCGCTCTTATTTTTAAGTTTCATTTGGATTTTGAACTGTTAAATAAAAAAGTGGCTTTGGCCGCAGGAAATCCCTTAGCAAGGGCGTTAACCAATCAGACGGCTGGGGCGTTGTAACGTGACGACTATAAGCCAATCAGAGGGACCCACCTCACGTACCAGTATTTTAAATAAATCACACCGGCTGAAAAAAAAAACCAAAAAAAAAAAAAAACGAATGTCCTCCTGACTCACCGGGTTGAACACGTCCATCAAAGCTCGGATCTCCGCTCGATGCTGAGCAGCTCCACCTCGAAGATAAGTGTGGCTCCTCCGGGGATTTTGGGAGGAGCTCCGCGGTCGCCGTAGCCGAGCTCGGCGGGGATGACCAGCTTCCTCTTCTCGCCCTCGCACATGCCCAGCAGGCCCTGGTCCCAGCCTTTGATCACCTGCCCGGTGCCCAGAGTGAAGGTGAACGGTTTGTCCCGCGGAATGCTGCTGTCGAACTCGGTGCCGTCCTCCAGCCGGCCGGTGTAGTGCATGTTCAGCACGTCGCCTTTGCGCGATTTGATTGGACAGTTGTCCACGCGCTTCTTAATGCCGATTTGCAGCTTCTTCTTCTCCGCTCCTCTCGCTACCGGCGGCCACACGCACAGCACGGCAAATAACACTAACACTCGCATGGTCGGCAGTTCCTTCGACGCTTACAGCTGAGTGTAAGGACAAAAGTTTGGAAGAAAGGTACACCAGCTGCTAGGAAACAAGCGTCACAAGCAAAAACGTCCGACGGGAAACAGGTCGTCGTCATCGTCTTCTTCGTGTTCTACATAGACACACCAGTGCAACGGCTGAATAGCGCCACCTTATGACTGGAGTGTGGCGCAGCAGCTTTACAAACAGAAAAATTATACTTAGGAATTGCTGTTCTTGGGTCTCTTTTAGTCGGTATTCTACTTCCCTTGTTGCTTTTGTTTTTTTTACTTGATCTGATTTATTTGCCAATAAAATACATGTATGTAAAAACAATACAGTGTACAGAATGACTGATGAAAGCACAATAAAGCATAAAACTTATTTCCATTTGATTGATTTACAAAATTCCACACAAGACGTACAACAAAATACCATGTGTTAAAACATATATAATACATTTATCATGGCATTTCAAAAATGACACAAAAAGTCGAAAGACTTCTTTCCATTGTGGTCCTCAACTATTTTTTTTTTATAACTTTTATTTTGTCATTACAGATCAATTTTGATTTTTACTTGTTTTATAGGAGACTGGAACCTGTTTGTCTATAATATACACTGGTTATATTGTAACTTTGTGTTTTTGTTTTCTGTAGGAACGTTTGTGATTTTTCATTACATTTTTATGTGATATTTCTTTGCCATCTTTCTTATCTTCATGCTGTGATATTTTTTTATTTTGTTTTAATGTTTAATTGTACTATGTAGAGCTGCAACTAACAATTATTTTCACAATCAGTTAATCCATTGATTATTTTCTAGTCTATTATGTCCATAAAGTGGTGAAAATTATTACTATTACTACTGTACTTTTATTTCTTTAAACAAGATTACCAACTCATATGATTCTCTCACCAGATGTTTCACTCATCACTCACTCATCTTTAACCGCTCATCCGGGATTGGGTCGCAGGGGCAACAGTTCCAGGGGACCCCAGACTTTCCTTTCCCAGGCCAAATTGACCACCTCTGACTGGGGGATCCTGAGGTGTTCCCAGACCAGAGTGGAGATATAATGGTAAATGGACTGCATTTATATAGCGCTTTTCCATCTGCATCAGACGCTCAAAGCGCTTTACAATTATGCCTCACATTCACTCCAATGTCAGGGTGCTGCTAATCTCTCCACCTAGTCCTGGGTCTTCCTCTGGGTCTCCTACCAGATGGACGTGCCTGGATTGGAACACCTCCCTACGGAGACGCCCAGGGGGCATCCTTACCAGATGCCCGAACCACCTCAACTGGCTCTTTTCAACGCAAAGGAGCAGTGGCACTACTCCGATGTTTCATTTCAGATATGTTTGACAAATTTTACATTTTGAATTTCAGTGCGTTTTCACATTTCTATTTATGCATGATGTGCTTTTTATGTACAATTTTTAAATCACATGAATAAAATAATGATTTATGTTTATTTTTTTGTTACAAGGAACAGAGAATACAAGATTTATCTTCCTTCTGTTTCTTTTTGTTCGTGATAAATATTTGACATGAATATAAATAAATAAAGTGGATCTTAAATAAGTAAAGCTAGTCCACACTAGGTGGCGGTAATCCACTTAAACGCTGGTTGCCTAACCGCCGCCACAAAAAATAAAAATAAGAAGACGCGGTCACATTCGCTGGACGTTTTTTATTAGAAGTAGGTAACTTTTTTTTTTTTTTTTTGGGAAAAAAAAGTTAAAAAACAGTTATATCACAAGTGTGTTATTTACATGTTTCTTGTCACCAGTTTAAACTAACAGCAAGTGTGTGTTTATTTCAGCGCTGAATTCTTCGCGTGTTGAACAGCACAGCTAGCTACTTAGCTAGCAGCTGAAGGACGTCCAACAGAAACATGTTGTCCCGTCTGTTGTATTCTATCGTCAACAACCTGCGCGTCATCGAGAAGCTCTCAGAGTCCCGTCCGATCCGCAGAGCGGCTCAGATCACGGTGTACGCCCTGACCAAGGCTCATATCGCCGGACGAGACGCCTCGCAGCGGGTGCTGCGGTCCGACACGCTGCGGCAGGTCCGACAGGAGGCCAGCAAAGTCCCCGGAGACCTGGAGGAGGTGGGGAACCGCCTGAGGAGGGTCAGCGGAACCTTCGTCAACGAGGTGAAACAGGGATGGAAGGATAGCTCCAGACAGATCAAGAAATGAGGGACATCACAGCACTTCTGCCTAATCAAAGACCATTGGGTGAAGAAAACAGTTCTGTGGGGTTTGAAAAGTGACTGCATGCTGTGATCAGCTCATTTGCTGGTGATCAGCTGGTGGTTGTTCAGAATGTACACCAGTATTTCCTAGAGTCCCTTGATTGAGAGAGTAATGACATGACAAGTTAAAAAAAAAAAATGGTCCTGTGACTCGTGGTGTCATTTTGGGTTCAAAATTGCATTTGCTGTTAATCTATCTGCATGTAAATCCAGCTATTTACTGTCATTCGCTGAAAAAGCTGGGTTGCTGTGCATTTGGATGCACAAATAGACGCAGCAAGGGCTTCAAGTTGTACAGATTCCTTTCAGATCTGAACAAAAGAAAAATTTGGGAAAATGAAGTCAGCCATGTGGGATGGAAGCCGACATCATCAAAGCTTTGTGAGGTAAATTTATTGTTCAGTCCCATGTACAGTAAAACTCACCTAATCCATCATCGTGTCATCCAGATATTCGCAGTCACCAGACCAATGTTATGTATTCTTTTCCATGTAACAAACACTGTATATAATGGATTTTTCACTCCCATCGGATAAAATGTCCCATCCGAACGCAATGTATTTCCATTAAAAACCCTGAGCAGTCTGGACGTGCAAAGTAACAGAGGTACAAATTAATTACACTTGCCAATTTGAGGAAAGTTGGGACCGGAGTCTGACACTTTTTTGCTTTTACTGCTTTGGCTGCCATTATATTTGAATCGTTTTTGTAGTTCGCACACTGATGACAAATGGATCACAAAAGTCCGCAACTTTGCAACACAGTGTCTGAAAACTGTACAGCTTACCTTTGAATTGGAGGAGGTGATTGTAGAAAGAAAAGCTTGTTGAGCATCAAATTAGTCCATAATAAAGCATAATCCAGCGACGGAGAACTTTAAAATTGTCACACACATCACTGCATGACACGGAATTACAGCTGTGGAGCTGCATAAATCAGGCTTTAAATGAATTAAATACATCAACACAAATTGTAAATTTGATAGCTTAACTGTTTTTATATTTTGATAGCACCTGTACCTGGATGTGTTGCTGTATGTGGTTAAATTATTTAAAAAATGTTGAAAACAAAAGGTTCATTCAGTAGTTCAGTGCAGTTGGAACCAAAATGGTGCCATGTTCTCAGTTGACATTCACATTACATTCACTCGCTCATCTTCAGCTGTTTTCTTCAGTTAAGGGTCAAGGACTATCCCGGCAGTCGCAGGGCGTGAGGAGAGGTACACCCTGGACAGGACGCCAGTCTGTTGCAGGGCCACATATAGACAAACACACGCACACCTATGGACAATTTAAAAGTTTCCAGTCCACCTAACCTGTATGTTTTTGGATGTGGGAGGAAGATGGAGCACTCTGATTGAAATCTGTGTTCAAAAAATATGCCAGTTGTCACAGTTGTGTAACCTAACTAGCCACAAACAGATTGTTCCTGGACATAGAGTACAGATGTTTGTCCAGATTTTAGACCTGCATTTGTTGGGGCTGCAGGTAACAATTATTTCCATAATCGAGTAATGATTCAATTAATATTTTCAATTAGTTGTTAGGTCTGTAAAATATCACAAAATGGTGCAAAAATGTCATTGAGTCCAAGATGACCCTTTCCAATGTCTTATTTTGTCCACAGCTCAAAGATTAGTCATGCTCAATTTGCTATGGTGAATTTATCATGCAGAGGTGGATACTTTTATTCACAATTGCTGAGCTTGTTTCTCAGTTGCAACTAGTACATGCGTAGTAACGTATGTCTGAGCATATTGAAATTCAAGAATTTCTGAAATTTCGAGTGCATGTGCAGTTGCATACTTTGCACAGTGCAGACTCTATATGACATTGGCAGTTGGCACTGCAGTCTGTAACAACATGCAGTTTGTTTGTGTTGCACCATGGCAGTGAATCTTCGGTCTGCTTCTAGTTTGTACATTTGCACATGAAAATGAAACATAACGGAATGTTAGTCTTTTAAAGTTGTACTTGGAGTGTTTTGGGATCCACAGGGATAATTCACGATCTTGATCTAAAGCCCTGTTACTGAACTTGTAACTAAAATATCCAAAATATTAAAAAGTAGAATGTAAATCAACATGTCTTCTGTAAAATGGGAGGAGCAAATGTTGTGAAAATCTGTTTTGGGCCATAATATATTGTATGAAGTAGCAGCTGAGCCATTCTGACACAGTTGCCTTGGTTGGGATCAGGAAAAAATAGCTTCTTTTTTTTTTTTCCTAGTAGCACTGTTTTTGGTGCATCTGACTTTTTTTTTTTTGGCATGACTGAAGTACAGAAATGCTACAAACCTGCCTTTGGAAACATACTGAACACTTTGTTTTACCCTTCGTGTTGGTTGCTATGGGGCCTCGTGCATTGTGGGAGGCAAGTCCCACTTCTTCAGTTAGCGCTTCATGAAATGTAATATTACACATTTGAAAGAAAATTTTATCGAGTATGTGTGTGCAGAATACTACTTTCTATGAAAATGTACATGGGCAGAAAATTTCAAACATCTTAACTAAAGTGGCTCATGTTTCTCAAAACAAATCCTACTGAAGTCATTTTTAATTTGTACTATGAAATGAGTTTTGATTTTTAATGGTGATAATGCCATGAACTTTTTTACCCAAGTGATAAATTTGTGAAAAGCATAGCTGGCACTAATGTCCAAAACATGCTTTTGTTTCAGATTTCTGACATATTTCTTCAGGTTTGTTGTATTTGAGAAAACTGGTGGAAAAAATGTAATTTTCCACTTATGTGTGTAAATATCGGCCTGTATTGGCCTCGTTTTGATGGAAATGTGTGTCTTTAAAATATCACTTGACCATAACGGGTTAACAAACACAAATGTGCAAATAACAACAGATTACAAATCACAAAATTTATATCCCAAATTTATAAAAATTTCCAAATTCAGACGTATAAGGTGTATGTACAGTAGAAAAGACTGAATGAATAGTTTCCCTCACATGCAGCATCATTCCTTGCAATTCCAACAGATTGAGCTGGGCTGTAAAACAAAGCAGTCCAGATATGTCCAGTGCTAGTTTCCAAACTCGTTAAAATCCTTTAAGTACTTTTTTTTGTAGCTTCATTGGAGTATCAAAGGATTACTGTTAAAATACAGGGTGGGCCAATAAAATGATTATATAAATATATATTTATAATATATATTTATATAAATATATATTTCAATATATATTGCAAAACCGCAGGGTGTTCAATACTTATTTTCCTCACTGTGTGTGTGTGTGTGTATATATATATATATATATATATATATATATATATATATATATATAAAGGCTGTATTTAAAGTGGCCAGATGTTTAGAAATTGTACAGTATTATTGACTCGAGCGCTTTGCGAAATTCGTTGTACCTGCATTCATTCTGTTTTATCCACATTAAAGGTAAATGTCCACCAGGTGGAGATAGTGCTCCATTTTGAGAACCTTGGCACACTCCGGCAACCAGCACGTTGCTTATAGTCGATAAATTGAGGATGTCGGTGGACAGTTTGCTGCTTGTTTTAGCGTTCAGCACAAACAGTTTTAGGTTTTGGACTTAAAGGAGACCTGCATGGAAAAAAATGCAGTCAGATTTTTTGAACAAAAATGACTTACATTTACACATGAGATCCTTCTGAATGTAGTAAAGTAAATCTGCAAGCCCAGATCTGTCATTCAACGGAGAAATCTTCATTTGAAAATTACAAATTTACAGCTAACATTTAGCCCTCCACAAATTGTCCCTCTCATCATGGACACTGCCGAGACATCACGGACAAGACCCTCCCAGCATGCATTGCGCCAATTGTAATTTGTGGATTTACGTCAGTTTGCATCTGCACCTTTTTCTTGTCTTATACGGAAGGATCTACTTTTTTTAAAACTTCATATTGTCTTGCTGCACGTTTGGTGAGTACACATTTATTTGTGCTTGAAAATTATTTTGGGGGACTTTTTCATACGCCTGTTTGATTGAGTGGTGTCGCAATGAAAATCTACTGTCTTTCGCCTCCGGTACCATCGTGGGATATGGAGGCGAGACCCGCAAAGAATCCCAGTCATTAAAAATATATAAACCTCTCTCAGCGTCCATGGAGCTCTGGGGCTCCGATTGCCGAGACGTGCGGTGCTGTGGATTTTGCCGCAAGAAGTCTGTCCTTGCAGCAACAGGTGTACCGGCCGCTTCGCATTAAAACAGCGAGTGTAATCTCAGGACTTGTGCCAAGTGTGCTGCAGCTCCATTCAGTAGACAGAGAGGCGATGCCAGTGTTGTGCGCTCAATCTGGCACAACACCGGCTGCAAAGCAGACACGGGCGGTGTGAGTGGCGTTGGCGGTTAACGAGCTCGTTAACGAGCCCGCTGACTTAATAAGCTCAGCGGAGGCAGAGAACGGGAGAGGAAGAACGGTGCCCGCTGTCGATGTCGTTGCTGATCTGAGCACACAGATATGTATCTCACATTCATTGCAGCTTACTTTTGGATGTTGAAACCAGGACGTGTATAACAGAACATTACTAACAGATAAAATCAGTTTCAATGCGGGATCGGACTGAAGGCGGGAGCGCGTCGTCTTGTCCCTGATGTCATGGAAATGATACGGCTGTACAAACTTTTCACGGAGGGCTAAATTTTAGCTGCAAATTTGTCATTTTTAAACGAAGATTTCTCCGCTGAATTACAAATTTGGGCTTACAGATTTACTTTACTGCATTCACAAGGGTCTTATAAATACATATCAGCTATTTCTGAAATCTGACCACATTTATTTCAATGCAGGTCTACTTTAAGGGAGGATAAAAAATTTATTTTGTATTTTATATATACCAGTAACTTTTTTTACACCTGGTTATAGTTAAGACGTGTGTTCTCTGTGTTTGATGATCCTTTGTCAGATCTACATGATCAGCAGTGGGAAGAAGAAGAGATGGAAAAGGGTTGAGAATTACTGACAAACCTCAGAGAACAGTGGTGTTACTTATGTGTTGTATTACCTGCTGCCACATTTACCAGAACTGTACCAGAATTCACTAGTTAAGTCATCACTGAGTTCCTAAAGTACTCAATTTAGACATTTTAAACCTGCTGTGAATCCAAGACTGAGATCATAGTTCATTCAGGGGTGTTTTTCTAAACAGCTGGTGATGTAATGAGGCCCCCCCCCCCCCCCCCCCCCCGTTTTTTTTTTTTTTTTTTTTTTTTTTTTTTTTTTAAGCACGTTTCTGCTTCAATACAGTCTCTGGAACAATATTCCAAAGTACAAGTGTTGTAAAGTTTGTGAAGTGTACTAATGTGCAGTACAGAGGAAAATGTTTGGCATCATCCTCAGCCACACATTCTATCTATTTTGTAATTCCAGTTTTACTTTCCTATTTTGCTGTATAATTTGTCCTGTATTTTTTCCTCAACTATTTTTTATTTTTCAGAAAAAAAAAACAATACCAAAAAAAAAACAAGTGCCCTGTAGTCCAGCAGTTAAGGGATACAATCGAGCACTTTTTTACAAAAGCGCCAAACTTTGTCCAGGGACTCTAGGTTATATTATGTCATGTCAAAGCGGGAGACATTTGATTTTAGCCCTGTATCCTTTTTTTAAAAGGGTGTTTGCATGGTTATAATACAGTGTATATTTTGCTATTCATATGACAATACGATCATATGGTTATTATGTAGGGGGCCGGTGATCAAGATTGGACATTGTTAAGCTGTAGAGAATGGCTACTGCAACTAGTGCAAAGTTATACTGAGCTTATGTGATCATGTATCATCCGTTGTGCGGCGTCATACGTCGTCGTACATCCTTATACATTAGCAGGGTGGTATGTTTCAAAATGGAAAGAGGTACAGGACTCATTTCAGGCCTGTAGGGATCTTTAACAGGCCTCTACCTCTGAGACATAACATTAGGTCACTGTGATCTTCCTAGCATGAAAGCTGTAGAGAGTAGTTAATTAAAAATATTCATGAAACATTTGTGCATATCTAGGAAGTTTGTCAACCAGGTATTTACAATGTTTTCAGTTAAAAAATATGATAATTGTCTTAATACCAATAACATAAAATAATAATGATAACAACAACAACAATATTAATAATAATGGTTATAGCCATAAAAACAAAATTGATTTCTTGTAATTAATAAAAAAGCATTTCTTTCCGTTCAAACACTGTTGTTATTTTAGAGTGTAAATATGTTAGAGTGCATGAGTAGCATCTTTCCTTTGCCCTATGCTCGCAAACAGCTATATTGCATAGGTATATTGATATTCACAATGAATTAGACAATATTTAGTCACTTTCCCTAGATTAACGCTTTTTCTAAGAGTGTAAGCACACTGAAGTACATTCGAAGCATCCCTACTTAGCCTTAATACATTTTTCATAACCTTCAAGTTTATATTATGAACTTAAAAAGACATTTGGATAAGAGTTTGTCATGAATTATATGCTGTAGAAGGCTGAAAATGGTTATTCTCTTAAACCCAAGTTTTTAGAGTGTAGACGTTTATGGATTCAATGTCTCCCGATCTTATATACTTCAGGACACTATAAAGTACCTCCGATAAAGTTTTGGCACTTTTGTATAAAAGTGCATGATTCCCTTAAAATTTGTCCCTTAGCCGCCGGATGAAAATAGTCTCTATACAATCGAACGGTCCCAAATCCAGTCCTCTCCACCTCATGTCCTCTGAACAAATGAAAGGCCCCTGGATGTCCTCAAATTCATGCACTTTGTCCTTTAACATATATGTAATCCTTTCCAGTGGAAGAGGATTACTGCTGCTCAAGTGAAGGTAATAGGAGACCGTGGTCTCATTTGAACTCTCTGTGATATCGCAGGATTTGACCGCTTACGGGAACCTCCATTTAATATATACAGTAGTGTTCAGAATAATAGTAGTGCTGTGTGAATAAAAAAGATTAATCCAGGTTTTGAGTATATTTCTTATGGTTACATGGGAAACAAGGTACCAGTAGATTCAGTAGATTCTCACAAATCCAACAAGACCAAGCATTCATGATATGCACACTCTTAAGGCTATGAAATTGGTCTATTAGTAAAAAAAAAAAAAAGTAGAAAAGGGGGTGTTCACAATAATAGTAGCATCTGCTGTTGACGCTACAAACTCAAAACTATTATGTCCAAACTGCTTTTTTAGCAATCCTGTGAATCACTAAACTAGTATTTAGTTGTATAACCACAGTTTTTCATGATTTCTTCATATCTGTGAGGTATTCATTTTGTTGGTTTGGAACCATGATTTTGCTGGTTTACTAGTGTGCTTGGGGTCATTGTCTTGTTGAAACACCCATTTCAAGGGCATGTCCTCTTCAGCATAAGGCAACATGACCTCTTCAAGTATTTTGACATATCCAGACTGATCCATGATACCTGGTATGCAATATATAGGCCCAACACCATAGTAGGAGAAACATGCCCATATCATGATGCTTGCACCACCATGCTTCACTGTCTTCACTGTGAACTGTGACTTGAATTCAGAGTTTGGGGGTCGTCTCACAAACTGTCTGCGGCCCTTGGACTCAAAAGGAACAATTTTACTCTCATCAGTCTACAAAATATTCCTCAATTTCTCTTTAGGCCAGTTGATGTGTTCTTTGGCAAATTGTCTTCTGCACATCTTTTATTTAACAGAGGGACTTTGCAGGGGATTCTTGCAAATAAATTAGCTTCACACAGGTGTCTTCTAACTGTCACAGAACTTACGGGTAACTCCAGACTGTCTTTGATCATCCTGGAGCTGATCAATGGGTGAGCCTTTGCCATTCTGGTTATTCTTCTATCCATTTTGATGGTTGTTTTCCGTTTTCTTCCACGCTGTTGGGTATTTTCTCCTCCAAACATTTTTAAAACCTTTAACAAGACAAACAGAGTCAAGAAACACCAGTGAGACAGAAAATCAAATATTACGCGCGGAGTGCGGCCAGGCTGTACACCAAGGCTACACTAAAGTCTGGCCTGCTTTTCCGCTCTTTTTATTAAGAGACGCCCTCATCACATAAACAAGAAACTTGTCCTAAGGGTGGGGGTAATGACGCAAGACAAGTTTCTTCCCATAACATAAACGCATACGTCAATAAGTGCAGCTGTAAGGAAGAACACTTCAGGTCAGCACATCTCGTTCGTCTGTTGCAGGTATCAGCTGTTCTGCATCTGCCTGAAGTGTCCTGTCTTCCACACTCCTTCACACTAAACACCACATCACAAACGTCAAAACAAAATTGAATTCTCAGGATTGCATTAAGACAGGTGCAAAACAGCACATCTCCGTTCTCATGAGAAAGAAGACAAAGCTAAACAAGGTTGAATAACACGTACGTTCTCAGGATGAAGTGCAAAACAGCACAACACCGTTCTCATGAGAAAGAAGGCAAATGTACAAACGTTTAACAGTGATAACATGTATACAAAATCTCTAACATTCCCCTCCTGTTTATCGCCTGTTAAAACATACAGTAGGCATCACTCAGCTTAGCACTTCTTTTTGAGATTTTCACTAAGAGGTTCATCATGGTATGTTTTCTCTAGGCTTACACCCCAGAGGTGATGTCATCATTGTCACCATCATCGGTGTCTGGGTCATCATACTTCCATTGGTCTGGGTACAGGTCAGGAGAGCCATCGTCCTCCTTGTCGTCATCTGTCCCCAGAAGTGGATATGATGCTGGACCCCCTCCTGGTCCTGGACTTATTGCTGTGGTTATCATTCTATTTACAAGGCCTCGGAGACATGGAATACAACAACATCCACACAATGTTAGAATTGCAGCAAATACTGCTATAGACACTAATAGTGAAGAAATCAAAGACCTCCATTTTCCCATCCCTTCCAGCCACCAATCCCAGCCTTCGGTGTTTACTCCACTGTGCTCTTTCATCTTCCTGTTCAACGTCCTCAGCCCGTCAATGGCTTGAGTGAGACTGCCGTCTGCAGCTGTGTTGTTGGGAATGAATGTGCAGCATTGTTCTCCGAACATGGCACAAACACCTCCTTTCTCTGCCAACAACATATCCAGAGCAATGCGATTCTGGAAGGCCATAAGGGACGTGGCTTCTAACTGTGAATGGACAGCCTTAAATCCTTCCTCAGTCCAATTTCCTAATTTCTGTACATTGTAGTGGATGTAGTTTATTCTGTCCACGTTTTTATTAATTGAGCACCACCAACAGATGGAAGATTCGAATCCAGCTGCTATTTGATTAACCAGTTTATACTCGTCAGGCACTCCCCTGGGGACTCCTATTGCGTCAATATATGTTGGATTTCCCACTCCTTTCCAATCTCTTTTCACTCTATGTCTGGCTACGCCTTTCTGCCAATCTTCAGGAATAAGAGAGGCTGCATATGTCGTAACATCTTCAGGGGTCATGGGTATGGCTTCAACTGGTAACAATAATGATATTAATGCACAATAACCTGACACATTTCGTGGCAGTCTGTCAAAGATTCTGTTATCCCCACACCACCACCATACGTCACTCCTCCCGACAGGTTTGAATGTAGGAGTACTATGGACCACATTCTTACACCAGGCGGTGTGGTTTAAGCTACCCAAAGTCTTACTTGTCCCTGTCAAGTGTACACATGTATGGTTAGCATGCCCAACTCTGCTTGAGAATAAAGGTTTAATCTTAGTCAATTTGGTCACTGGATAGATCTTGTCCCACTTAGAACATTTGTTGTTTGCCGCAATGTATGTCTGTGTCATAGCAGTCAGTAGACAGTCTTTGGGTAATGCTGCCGGTATTACCTGTAATATAGGTCTGGGTCCCATACATACAACACAGTCCTTCTTTGCTGCTAGTCCTGCTTGTTCTGCCATTAAAAGCCAATTGTTATTTTGTCCACTAATTCCAGTAGTTACTAGGAACCAGTCATCTGCCTTCATGTCTTTTGTGCCTTGTACAGACACCCCCTTTGCTTGTATGGACACCCCCTTTGCTTGTATGGACACCCCCTTTGACGTACTTAATTCGGTCAATATTGGTTGCTGTACTCTATCTGTTTCACAGAGGAAGAAATGGAAATACGGATCTTTTCCTTGTTTGTATACCCAAAGGAGGAACAACCAACAGTCTCCCTCTATATCAGGTGGGAATATGGTTCCTTTTTCTGTGGTATTCACCACTATAGACAGCTTATCATCTGTTTGATACATTTTGAGACTTTGACTCTGGTACTTAGCCCACTCGGTTTGTGCCCATCTTGGTGTCCATCTACTCCATTCATCGGCTACCAACGTTTCCCATCTCCTATCTTGTTGATCGTTGGTCATATACCATGAGAAACTATTTCCGTAATTAGTCCCTCTGTCACCATCCGGCATTCCATGGGTAAGAGCACTATATGGTACAGAGATGATCACAGAAGTATTTCTAGGAATGCAGGCCTGTACACCAAATCGGTATGCATTATTCCCATCACAGCTATGTACTGTGGCATTAATTATCAGACTGGGGTCTTTGTTACTTCTTTTTGGTCTCTGCAATCTGCGGATGTGATCCTTATTATCATGTCCCGTGCTCATGGCTTTTAATAATACTCCCAATTCAAAAAAGAAAAGTAGCATAACAAGGACTGTCCGTGGGGTCCAGAAACCCCCGTTTTTGTTTTTTCTTTCGCCATTTCTGCACACTACAGCACACCTATGTTCAGAACAGTGGCTTCTTAATGTCTTCTGCTAGCTTTCGTGTCTAACCTGGATCTCAACACCAAGCTCACACACTATTACTAGTCTTGTCCTACTGTTCTTACTGTTTGTCTGTGTCTGCAGAAATGACTTTCTTACAGTGAGTTAAATGAATCCATGTACTTCTTTCCCCAATTTTCAAAGCTGTGGGTGTTGTGAGTAGTACTTGATAGGGCCCTTCCCATTTAGGTGAATGCCAGTGTTTTCTCTTGATGCTTCTTATCAACACCCAGTCTCCAGGTACCACTTTAGGGTCCTCCTGTGGAGAAATGGGATCATCAGTGTTTGGAACTCTCCCTCGTTGTCCTTCTAACATTTTTCTCATGTAATCCGCCAAATTGGCTTCCTCAGGTACATCCCAAATTTGTCCATAATATGGCAATCGATATTTTCTGCCAAACAATGTTTCATACGGTGTCAACCCCATGGTACTAGTTATGTTTATATACATTTTTACCAAATCTACACAATGTGTCCATGGTCTGCCTGTTTCCTCCATTGTCTTTCTAAGTCTGTTTTTTACTGTTCCATTCATCCTTTCCACTAATCCGGCACTTTGTGGATGATAAGAACAATGATTTTTGAGATTAACCTGTAGTGCTTCTCCTACGTATTGCACTATTGCATTAACAAAATGCGCTCCATTATCTGAATAGACTGTTTCTGGTATTCCAAATCGTGGGATGATGTCTTTGCATAATGCTTTAGCCACTGTAAGTGAATCTGCATGTTTTGTAGGGAACAATTCTACCCATTTTGAGAAGGCATCAATTATGACTAAACAAAATTCCTTCCCTTCATGTTTACTCAGCTGTATATAATCCATATGAATCACTTGAAAGGGATATTGTGGTGTTGGAAATTTACCTCTTTGGGGTCTCAAATTGCCTTGTGAGTTGTGTTTTGCACATATCATGCATGCTCTACAATGCTGTTTTGCATATGCTTCGAACCCATAAAGACAAAAAATAGATTGCAATTGCGATATCATACCCCCTGATGAGACATGCGTCACGCCATGGCTCATAATAGCTGCCCATTTAAACATATTTTTTGGCAATATGGGTTTCTTTTGTGGTCATACGCACAAGCCATTCGCATACGTAGCTCCTTTAGCTATCCACATTTGTTTCTCTCTGTCAGTTGCCTGCTGTTGCATGTCAGCAAGCAGTGTATGACCTAAATGCAACTCTGGGGTAGTTTCCTGTACAACAAAAATAGAAGGAGCTGCTGCTGCCTCTTTTGCTGCTCTGTCAGCAAAATCATTTCCTTTTGAAACACTGTCAGAGCCATTGGTGTGAGCCGCACATTTGCATATAGCAATTTGTTGAGGCAACTTCACAGCTTGCAGTAGGGCAGTTAGGAGAGTGGCATGAGTCACTGGCTTTCCAGACGATGTCACCATTCCACGCTCCTCCCACAGTTTTGCAAACACATGCACTGTGCTAAAAGCCGTACCTTCAAACAGATAGCAAGCTGCAGTTAAAGCAACTAATTCAGCTGCTTGTGCTGAAAATGACAATGGCAATGAAGCAGAATCTAATACTTCTGAATTTGTGACGACAGCATATCCAGATTGCGTTTGTCCATAAGCATTTTTGGTGGAAGAACCATCCACATACACGATTGTACTGTTTGGGATGGGTGTGTCCCGGAGGTCTGGGCGTGCTTTTGTACAAACTGTTGCTACATCAAGACAATTGTGCGGCTCACCATCCTCAGGTAAAGGTATCAATGTGGAGGGATTCAATGTTGTACATCGCTCTATCGTAAGGTGTGGCTGTGATAATAGCAAGGACATGCACGAAAGATGTCTTGCTGGGGACAAAAGGCTCATGTTTGTCTGCAACAAAAGTGCAGAGACTGCATGTGGAACTTTCAATGTCAACTGATGGAATAGAACAACATTACTGCTACTTTGAACAGCCATAGAGGCCGCAACAACAGCCTGTACGCATGGTGGTAGAGCACTTGCTACTGCATCCAATTTAGATGAGTAGTAGGCAACTGGCCTCAATTTGAGCCATACACTTGAACCAAAACACTAGTCATGAACTTATTCTTACAATCAACTGTTTGAATGAATGGTTTACTATAATCTGGTAGTGCCAAAACTGTGGATGACACTAATGTTTGCTTTACTTTTACAAAGGCTTCCTCAGCATCTTTGTTCCATTCCAACACGGTTGACATTGAAATATCATCTTTGTACATCAAATCAGAAAGTGGACTAGTCAACTCTGCATAGCAAGGAATCCATGCCCTGCAGTAATTTGTCAATCCAAGAAATGACATCATCTGCTTTTTGGTTTGTGGTTTTGGAGCGTGCAAAATTGCTTCCTTCCTGTCAGACAGGATCGTGCGCCCTGTGGCTGATAACTCATGTCCTAAATATTTTACTTTATCCCTACACAACTGAACTTTGTTTTTACTCACTTTGTGGCCATTATCAAATAAGAAACGTAATAATGCTACTGTGTCAGTTATGCAGTTTTCTCGTGTGTCAGAGGCAATCAAAATGTCATCAACATACACTAACAGTTGGCTATCTGCCGGTGGAACAAAATTGGCTAAACATGCTGACATGACTTGAGAATAAATAGTTGGGCTCTCTGCGTAACCCTGCGGTAATCTGGTGAATGTATATCGTTGTCCTTTAAAGGTAAAAGCAAACCAGAATTGACTATCTGGGTGTACTGGCACAGAGAAAAATGCATTACTTATGTCAATTACTGAGAAACTATTAGAATTTGGTCTCAGCGAATTTAACAAGGTATGTGGATCTGGGACACATGGTGCTCTTTTAATCACAGCAGCATTTACTGCCTGCAGATCTTGAATCATTCTCCACCCCACTGAGGGCGGAGCCTTTTTCACAGGAAATATGGGTGTATTACATGGTGAATCTGGACATGGCACTATTACTCCTGCTGTTAATAAATCCTCTATTACTGGCCTGATTCCGTCAATTGCATCAGGTTTCAATGGATACTGTCTTACACATGGTCTGTATTCTGTTTTTGGCCTTATAACTACAGGTTGTGCATTTTTAATCAGTCCTACGTCTGAAGGACCTGTTGTCCACAATCCTGACGGTACTGAAGAGAGAAGAGCATCCTCTTCAGGACTCAACTGAAACACTCAGGATTGTGAAGTGGACGCATCAATGTGTGTTCCAGCTGTCAGCACCAATGAGACATTAACTAGCACTTTATACAACTTGGTTGATGGACTGAACTCCGTTCGTGGGCCAACTCTACTCCAATCAGAGGCTGACAAAGCTGTTATGACTGTCAGTCCCAATTCTTGCCATTCTGTCAAATATGGCTTACAAAGTGACATATGTAATGGCATACCTGTGAATTTCAATTTTGATACATCTTCAGTGGCGCCTGTTACTGTTATGACGGCTATTGAGTCGCCATCATGAATCAAATCGGTCATTGTCAGTTTCACAGGTGAAACATTTTTCAATTTAGTTTCATAGTCACCATCCGGACCTGGAGGATCTTTATGCCACATTGTGACATGCAGGTCAGGTGGTGACATCTGTTGTTCAGGATTTTTTAGTAGGGCTGTCGCTTGCAAGATGACATCTTTACCCCATCCTGCAGCATCTTCTTCTGAGATGTCAAATGTATAGTAATAGTGGAATGTGGGGTCAGCGCTTTCTTCTCTTACCATGTTAACGCCTCCTGTGCGTTCAACAACTAATTTCCCTTGTTCCACAATTATGGACAAGCCCAATGCAGTCAATCCGTCTCGTCCTAGGAGGTTAACTGGACATTGTGGCATGCTTAACACTGACATAGTACACGTCAGGCCAAATGGATCTGTCAACGTTATGGGTTTGGTGATAGGGACGTCTGATGTTTGTCCATTTGCAGAGCGAACCCTAAAGAGTTCGTTGCTTAATTGATGGACAGGTATGTTGTCATTACATGTGGTTCTACATGCTCCTGTATCACAAGGAATGTCACTGGTCGTCCATTTACCAACAAAGTCACTTCTGGTTTTGGTACCGGATTTCCCAGCAAGGCACACAGATCCATACATACAGATTCAGACTGCCTATCTGATATGGAATCATGGATTATGGATTCTAGTCATTGTGGATACTGTGGCTGCGGAGGATTATTCCGTTGTGGAATTCCCCCTGCTGCTCCCTCAGTAGGTGGATTTGGACAATTTCTATACATATGTCCCTCTCTTCCACAGTTCCAACAAATCAGGGGACCACGTGGTGGCCCTCCCTGTCTGTGCTGCTGTTGTGGTTGCCATGGTCCTTGACGTTGTGGCTGTCCACCTTGTCTATTTTGCCATGGCTTTTTGGGGCGTTTGCACTGCTTCTGCTGTCTTAAGTTGCCCTGCTGGTAATATATTTCATCATCTCCATGTGCTACATACACTCCTTTGTCGCTGTTTCTTGTCTTTTTCTGTTTTAAGACTTCTTCTGCATGACAGCAGTGTGTATGTGTGTCTTCCAATGTGCCTGTAGGCAATCCAATCCAATGTTTCTGTATCCAAGCTTTTATATCCTTATTGGAATGTTGGATCAGAGCGTTTTTCAATTGTTGTTCATACACAGGTGTTTCTGGCAATATGCCACTATGGACCCTAAACACATTCTCAAATCTGCACCTAAACTCTGTCCATGGCTCTCCTTCTTTCTGAGTTGTCCTGGTAATTTCAGTATAATTTATCTTTGGTCCTAACACTCCTTTTGCACGTGTAATCATAGCTTCCACTCTTGTTTTCAAGACTAGATCATCATGTGTCAGTGGTACGCCTTGTTGATCTGCAGGATTCCAGTCTCCGCGTACCTGACTCCATTTAGGGCCACATGCTTTCATCCACACCTGTTGGACTTCAGGTCCATTAAGGTGGTAAGATGTTCTAATGTTTTCTATATCCTGCATAAATCCCTCAATATCGACATGTGGCGATGGTATCATGTCGACTGCTGCTTTGATATCATCAGCATTCCATGTCCGATAAACGAGCATGGTTGGTAGCTGTCCTGCTGTTCCTGCACGAGGATTTGGTACTTCTATCATAGGATAGGCACCTCCCTGATCACTATGTTCCACCATGGGAGGGGCTGTAGGCACTTTCGCTTGACTGCGTGTTTGTGGTTTTTCTGGTTTTTCTCTTTTTACCTTAGGTTTTACCGCCAATCATACTGTGGTGGCGGTACATCGTCATCCTCTGGTAGAGGAGATAAAGGTCTCTTTGTCACCGACGATCCAGCCGGCGGTGATTGTTGAGGCTGTTCTGGCTCTCTGTGCTGAATTATCACATCTTCTTCTGCCTTACCTACAGCTTTCTTTTTCCTTGCTTTCTCTAATCGTCACTTCTCTGCTCCCTTCTGTCTGTTCTCTGCTTCTTCCTCCCAAAATGCCACTAAATCTGCCCCTACTTTCTGCATCTTTTTCTCATCACCTTTATGTTCCCGTTCTAACTCCTTCTTCAGCTTTTGTATGCTGATCAGGTTCAGTCGTCCGTCAAAGTCATGTTTATTTATCCAGGTCTCCAATTTCTTTGTTGCTTTTGGATTTTTTGCCTCCATAACTTTCCAGTCGTCAGTTGATAAATTTTCCTTATTTTTAGACGTCTTATCCCCCATTTTTATTATCCCTTGTTATAATTTGGACTTCAGACGGGGGCACACCTAGGGTGTTCTAAATCTGAAGTTTTCACACTTTCTTTGGACGTGACAATTAATTTGCCGTCGTGTGGTTGATTCCTTTCACCTCCCCGTAGGAAGCGGAATCACTTGCCTCTGCTTCCACACGCACGGTTGTCACTAACGTTGTCCAAAGTATTACACTTTCACACAGTTATTTACACTTGCGCAAAACACTATTTACACATAGAAACACTTTTAATAATCGTACGCGTATTCTTATGTCAGGGGAGCTCGCCCTCCCGTGAAATTTAACTAATGTCCTGCATTAGGGGACTCCGCCGTCCCTGCCAAATTTAACTGCTTTTTTACAGTGCACATATTTCTACCCGGGATTTCCTTTACGTATTAAAACAGAGGAGTCCGTATCCTCCTTCCGGAATTTAACTACTTGCGTCCCTCGCAACCGTAGAGGAGTCCGCCCTCCTTACAGAGTTTAACTGTGTTTCATTAACAGACGATTCTGTATCATCGCTTACGGAGTTTAACTGTTTTATGTGATCACTTTTATCCCCTACCGGTACGCGTATATAAACAGAGGAGTCCGCACCCTCCTTACAGAGTTTAACTGCTTTGCATTAACAGACGATTCTGTATCATCGCTTGCGGAATTTAACTGTTTTATGTGATCTGATCACCACTCACTCAGTACTGTTTACAAAGAAACTTTACTCACTGACTCGACTTCCTGTCTGTCTTCTTCGGGAAAATCTCGTCAACCAGACGATGCCAACGGTGGTCGACAATTGCAGACACGATCAATCGATCGATCAGACCTTGGCCAAGGATTTACGTCTGGACTTGACGACCTCCGCTGGACACCTCCGGTGTTGTTGAGATCCCGGACGTAGCCCCCAGTCAATGTTTCTATTTTCTCCTCCAAACATTTTTAAAACCTTTAACAAGACAAACAGAGTCAAGAAACACCAGTGAGACAGAAAATCAAATATTACGCGCGGAGTGCGGCCAGGCTGTACACCAAGGCTACACTAAAGTCTGGCCTGCTTTTCCGCTCTTTTTATTAAGAGACGCCCTCATCACATAAACAAGAAACTTGTCCTAAGGGTGGGGGTAATGACGCAAGACAAGTTTCTTCCCATAACATAAACGCATACGTCAATAAGTGCAGCTGTAAGGAAGAACACTTCAGGTCAGCACATCTCGTTCGTCTGTTGCAGGTATCAGCTGTTCTGCATCTGCCTGAAGTGTCCTGTCTTCCACACTCCTTCACACTAAACACCACATCACAAACGTCAAAACAAAATTGAATTCTCAGGATTGCATTAAGACAGGTGCAAAACAGCACATCTCCGTTCTCATGAGAAAGAAGACAAAGCTAAACAAGGTTGAATAACACGTACGTTCTCAGGGTGAAGTGCAAAACAGCACAACACCGTTCTCATGAGAAAGAAGGCAAATGTACAAACGTTTAACAGTGATAACATGTATACAAAATCTCTAACACACGCATCTCTTTTTTTGTTGTTTTTTGTTTTGTCCATTTTAAAGCATTGGAGATCATTTTATTCAATCATTCATTTTATATCAATTTTTTGCACCTGCGTATAAGTTTTCCCCTCTCCAATCAACTTTTTAATCAAACTACGCTGTTCTTCTGAACAATGTCTTGAACGTCCCATTTTCCTCAGGCTTTCAAAGAGAAAAGCATGTTCAACAGGTGCTGGCTTCATCCTTAAATAGGGGACACCTGATTCACACCTGTTTGTTCCACAAAATTGACGAACTCACTGACTGAATGCCACACTATTGTGAACACCCCCTTTTCTACTTTTTTTTTTTTTTACTAATAGTCCAATTTCATGGCCTTAAGTGTGTGCATATCATGAATGCTTGGTCTTGTTGGATTTGTGAGAATCTATTGAATCTACTGGTACCTTGTTTCCCATGTAACAATAAGAAATATACTCAAAACCTGGATTAATCTTTTTAGTCACATAGCACTACTATTATTCTAAACTCTACTGTATACAACATAACTTCACACGGATAAATGGTGGATGGTTTTGTTTTCGGCTGCAATCACCAAAGCAGTCAAGAAAAGTCTTTTTTTTCCGGTTCCCGGTGGAGAAGAAAAGGCGTGGAAGATGTCGTGTTGGTAAATGATAACCTACACAGCTAACCAGAGTAGCTGCATTCTCTCGCCTGCAAAACTGCCTTGACATATTTGTGCTCTGGATCATAAACCGTAACACATGTGCACTTTCCCACCACATCGTCACTTTTTCTTTGCATCTTCATTTTGTTTGCATGTAATTTACCCAAAAACCCATTGAAAATGTGGTGGTTTGTTACCACGTTATTACATCATATGCGTCATACCCCTTTAGCGCCCGTCCCAAACGAGACTGCGCTGCCCTAATGGCACTGATGGGTGGAGCTTCACTGTTAATAGGTGGCAGACGGAGAAATTACATTTAAATTCAACCACAACTACTTCTGATTTTCCCCAATCCACATGAACTGTCCAGCAGGTGGCAGACACGTCTATGTGAGATTATATAGGTAAAACCGAAGTTGCTTTTTTGATTAATCTGGTGCATTAAACACTTCAGCATCACTATGTGCTCTGTCAAACTGATGAGTTATAAGGTGACAGCATTTACTGATGAGTTATTGATTACAAAAGGTGGGAGGCCTCACTCACCTGCTCACCTACATATTTGCTGAACGAGACTCTACGCTATTCCCAATGCAAGGAATTGCGATGACTTCTGGATGACAGCTTACAATCAGTGATATGACTAAAATAATATAAAAACATTAGATGTTTTAAAAGCACAGGATTAAAAATAATCCTAAGAAATATCTCCACAGAGTTTGAGATGCATCATGTAAGTTTATTTTACAAGAACTGAAAATACTTGAAGTTGACAGCTTCATGATATGAGAAATATTGATGCAGACGCACTGGCCTGGCAACTAAATATTAGTTACATCTGACATTTCTAAAAGAAATAAATCTCTCATGAGGAGGAAGCGAAAGTGTTTTGTGACAGCATGAGTCAGCACATATACACTGATATGGTGTCTGAACATCATATAATAATAAATTTCAAAAAATTCACAAGTCAAAATTTTAAACAGAAAACGGCACTGCGCATCAGTAGATATGATGAGCTAGGTTCTAATTTTTGTTTGTTTGGTTTTTTTTTATGGTTATTTTTTGCGACTTGGACTGTTATAGCAGAAATGCTACTTTCGTTTAGGCAGTGGATATTCTTCCGTAACCGGAAGAGGATTTGCGTTGGCTATTTGTCCGGAACGCGCTGTGATTGGATGAGCACAATGTTGTCACGTGACCCAGTTTAGCAGGTTATTGGGTGTTTAATATTTTGACACTTTTTTTGTTTTGTTTTTAATTTTGCTATTTCTAACCCTACTCTTCCCTAACCATAAGCCCCCTTAAAGTTATACGGCCCTTCAAATTTGGACAAAAATTAGTTTCTACTGAAATCCAATCATTGCAATATCGGCTTATTTTTGTAGCATGTTGCAATATTACACCTCATTTTAATGAAGAGAACAGATTTATCTGAAGGGAATTCCATTTTCTTTTTTCTCTAACGCCATCATGCAGATGAACTGCAGGAGGAAGTGCGTGTGCATGAGAGACGTTTTGAGATGACCTTTGACCCGATCCTCTTGCTTGAGGGGCGTTCCCGGGTCGTGCACCCTAACCTTCATAAGACGTCTTGTAAATCACTTCAGAGGTGTTATCTGATTTCACAAACAGTGTTTTTAGATTTGGAAGTGTCCTCACTAATTTTTACAAAATATGAGAAACATATTCGATTTACACAGAAATAAGATGTTTCAGAGTGTATTCTGCCATCGTGGTTTACTTTGTTTGCGCGAGCAGCCGTCTGACATCGTGCTGTCTTTCTTTACGCCGAATGGAAGTAGCCCTTTATTTCTTAGCCCACATAATCTACCCACGTGATCTATGATGTCGCTATCAAAGGTAGGTAATGGCATCTGATTGCTTCAATTTTGACCCATCAGGGGTCCAAATTCTAAATCGTTTCCAGAGTCAGACCATGTGAGTTTTGATCATATTGGCAATATCATATTATGAATCTCTCATTTAAATGCTAAGGAATAAAATTATAGTGGTGCCAAAGAAAACCCTTTTTATAACTCAAAACAAAAAAATCAAAGGCCGTACAGCTTTATGTACAGGCCAAACCTGATGGCATTTGGCCTGTAGGTCAGACTCACTGTCAAGACGAAACAGCTGATCTGAGGTCTGCTGCAGCAGATAAAATGGAATGCAGTATTAAAGGTTTTCTTCTTTGGATTCCAGTGTTTTTATGAGAGAATCTCACTGGGGCTGTTTTTTTTTTGTGTGTTTTGTTTTTCCTTTGGAGACACATGCCCCTGCTGAACAAATGTAACAGGTGGCAGCATATGCGCTGATATGGCAGCTCACTCTCAGTAAACAAAGCTGCAGCAACTCCCTGTGTCGTCATCACCTGACTGATGTGGGCTCAAAGTCCTTTAAACCTGCAAGCAAAGCATCAATCTGTGCCACAGCAAAGACGGATTGTCTCAATACAGGTTCATGATTAGGACCTTGGAAATCCACCGGATGTCCAACAATTGGTTTGTCCAAAGAACATACAATCAGGTAGATCTGTCAGGCATTGAAGGCGGTCTTCCAGGACAACAGAATGTTATCAGTTCAGCTGATTTGTAAGGCTAAACTATGAAGATTACACTGAACAAGTGTTGAAAGTAATCACAAGTGATAGAAGAGATAAATGCGGGTGTTTTGGATTTTAAAGAAAGGTTGGTCGGCTGTGACTCGTCGTCTTCTAAATGCAGAGGTTGACCAACATGGAGCTCAGCAGCGCAACCAGAAGCAGCCACACAGACGACATCACTGGAACAGAAAGTGTGAAATATTAGAAAAGCTGTAAATAAATAATACAATATACAGACGCGGCCGCAATGATTTGTCTTTGAAAACGGGCTGCAATTTTTATTCATTACCCAAAATAAAGTATTTTTTATCAGCTCATATAATTATTTACTTTTAACTGCAGCATTTCTCAAACTTTTGCAGACCAAGGACCAATTTAAAAAATCTTGCAGACCACATAGCTCCTCAAATATACAAAAACAATAATAATTTCCATACGAGCTGCATTATTAGTGAAAATAATACATATATGCTACAATCTATTAGACGTTAGTGTTGTTTTTAAACGGCTTGAGAAACATTTTTCAGTTAGCATAGGATATTCATTTAAAATGATATTTTACCAATATACTCACTGACCACTAGGGGTCGCTCATGGATGACCAGTGGTCTGTAGACCACTCTGAGAAAGACTGAACTATAATAAACTGTGGGAGCTAAAATAGCATTGGCCAAGATCCTTCTATAGTTGGACATTGATGAACTTTATGGAACGTCTCTTAAAATTAAGCCCCGGGGTAAATTTACGTACTAAAGATGTCCCATTGTGTCCTTTATTCAAGGTTTAAATGTTCTGCCTTCAAACTTAATGCATCTGAATGATTTTTTACCTAATGTGAGCAAAGGATTCTTCTCACCTACACTGGAATGGTTTTGCAATTACACTCAGCAGTTAAAAAGTTGTTCATTCACTTTATGTGACATCGATAGTGATATGTCTATCATAAAACATCTCACCACAGTGTGACCCTCACTTTTCAAAATTACACTCGTTGAACTACAAGCAATAAGCAGAACGAGTGGAACGAACAAGCAATGTCCACACAGGATTAGCATAAGCTGGTATACATGTCTACTGACAACAGGGCTTGAACAATTATACTCAAAACTGTCAATAATAACAATATTGTTTGCCATTACATGTCCACAAACTCTGCTACATGGCCTTGAGGTTGTTATATTATAGCTTTCTGCTGCACATTATTTGTCTGTAAATACTGAGCTGTTACGAGGCTTGAAGTAATGAAGCTTCTGGTGAAGCAGTTGGCTGGGAAGCTCAAATTGTCAAAGTTTTGACACTAAAATGAGGGTATTTTTCACCATCATCATGTTCTTTGTTGCATATTATTCATTAATATAAAATGGTGGCACCAAATTCCATCTGAGAGATGATACAAACACATGCTCCTTCAGCAGTTTTGTGTTTCTTTCAGCTTTGCCTGCTGGTAGAGCGTTCCAAAGATTCTAACAGAAACCTGAACATGAAGTCATGTTATCGGTGCATCAACACCTTCTGCACTAATGATGCAGAGAAAAGAAATAATATGAGACCAAGCACTCAATGTCTGTGCTGAAATCGCTTCAGAGACTGAGTAGCAAGCCAACCCACTGATACATGCTTATTCAGGCCTCTACTATCTGCAGCTGACAAACACTTCAAAGCCAGAGCTCTTGGTGAAATTCCATGTACCTGCATTAATGGTAAATGTCCACCAGATGGCGATACTGCTCCCTTTCAGGAACCTTGAGCACAAACTGTTGTGACGACACACCTGTTGCTTATAGTAGTAAATACAGTCTTTGCCATGTTGACTATACACCTTATTTGTTTGTAATGATGGCGGATATGATGATGGCGGAAGTGATATCAAAGTGAAGGGTCTCAACAGAACGTTGTATATCCAGAGAAGTCTATGCATCTGTAGTTTAATTTAGATGTAATAATTTGGGGTGTGTTTTAATACAGTTGAACTCCAGCTACTGTATTTTCTGCAGTATAAATCACACTAGAGTACAACTCGTACCTATTTTCTGTTTTATCAACTGTATAATTTGGGATTTTTGTGTATTGCTGTTATGTATCATTTATTATTGTAATTTATTATTTTATTTTTGGAGTTTATTTTGTTTAGTGCTTTGATTATTAATTATAAATAAATAATAATTATTATTATTATTAATAATAATAATAATAATAATAATAATTGTACCAGCGTATAAGTTGCACAAACTCCCAAACTAGTTACAAAAAAACTTATACTCTGGAAAATGCAGTACTTTGAAATTAAATTTCAGCTCAGTAGTAACATAACTGATTACATCCTGGTGTCTGTTCGTACCTGCTGTGGAGGAGTTACATTCCATGTTAACCAATGATTCCATGTATTCCTGACCCAGCCACTCCTGGTACGCCTTCCTGTCTCCAACAGCCTTGAGGCGAATGGTGGAGTCTTTGAAAATCAGATCTGTCCCCTCATAGTTTTGTGAGTCAAACATCTTAAAATCTGTACCCATATCACTGCCAAAAAATGTCTACAGAGACAGAGACAGAGGAAAAACATGATACTTTATAATCAGTGGATTAGATTAGATTGCCATGGTGATGTCCTCTAGGTCAGAGCAGCAGGTCAGACAGGAATACCATGAAATCACTAAAGCACTCTTGAGCAAGGTCTGTAATCCACAGTTGCTCCCCGTAACCAGATGAGCACCATATGATGTGTGAGTGTGTGACTATGAGGCATTCATTTAGGTTTCTTTGTGACCAGTCAAAATAGTTTTCTGTTCCCAAAAACAATACTTGGCAACAATTGACATTTGGGAACCAAAGTAGGTCTGTGAAGTGGCAGCTGTGGCAAAACGTATGCTCACCAACTGGACCTACAATAAGGACCTTTCCAACAGCGCGGGTTGGCCACAACTCTTCAGATGAACTGAACCTGTCCAATGCCATTTATTTATGCAGCATCAAATCATAACATAAGTCACCTCAAAGTGCAATACATGAGAAAGGTCTAGACCTTATCCACCACCACCTGAGCAAGCAGGTCCAGTTAACCAATGAACCGACTGAGAAGGTTCATAGGGCCAACCTGTGGTGGTTCTGGTGAGCTGAGTTGTCATTTATAAAAGAAAAGTTTGCTCCACTTTGGGCTGAAGCTTATGGTTACATACACATCAGGCAAAGAGAGTTCAGTCTGAGTGCCTGATGTTCATACACTCAACAAAAATATAAACGCAACACTTTTGGTTTTGCTCCCATTTTGTATGAGATGAACTCAAAGATCTAAAACTTTTTCCACATACACAATATCACCATTTCCCTCAAATATTGTTCACAAACCAGTCTAATCTGTGATAGTGAGCACTTCTCCTTTGCTGAGATAATCCATCCCACCTCACAGGTGTGCCATATCAAGATGCTGATTAGACACCATGGTTAGTGCACAGGTGTGCCTTAGACTGCCCACAATAAAAGGCCACTCTGAAAGGTGCAGTTTTATCACACAGCACAATGCCACAGATGTCGCAAGATTTGAGGGAGCGTGCAATTGGCATGCTGACAGCAGGAATGTCAACCAGAGCTGTTGCTCGTGTATTGAATGTTCATTTCTCTACCATAAGCTGTCTCCAAAGGCGTTTCAGAGAATTTGGTAGTACATCCAACCAGCCTCACAACTGCAGACCACGTGTAACCACACCAGCCCAGGACCTCCACATCCAGCATGTTCACCTCCAAGATCGTCTACCAGCCACTCGGACAGCTGCTGAAACAATCGGTTTGCATAACCAAAGAATTTCTGCACAAACTGTCAGAAACCGTCTCAGGGAAGCTCATCTGCATGCTCGTCGTCCTCATCGGGGTCTCGACCTGACTCCAGTTCGTCGTCGTAACCGACTTGAGTGGGCAAATGCTCACATTTGCTGGCGTTTGGCACGTTGGAGAGGTGTTCTCTTCACGGATGAATCCCGGTTCACACTGTCCAGGGCAGATGGCAGACAGCGTGTGTGGCGTCGTGTGGGTGAGTGGATCGAGTGGCCCATGGTGGCGGTGGGGTTATGGTATGGGCAGGCGTCTGTTATGGACGAAGAACACAGGTGCATTTTATTGATGGCATTTTGAATGCACAGAGATACCGTGACGAGATCCTGAGGCCCATTGTTGTGCCATATATCCAAGAACATCACCTCATGTTGCAGCAGGATAATGCACAGCCCCATGTTGCAAGGATCTGTACACAATTCTTGGAAGCTGAAAATGTCCCAGTTCTTGCATGGCCGGCATACTCACCGGACATGTCACCCATTGAGCATGTTTGGGATGCTCTGGACCGGCGTATACGACAGCGTGTACCAGTTCCTGCCAATATCCAGCAACTTCGCACAGCCATTGAAGAGGAGTGGACCAACATTCCACAGGCCACAATTGACAACCCTGATCAACTCTATGCGAAGGAGATGTGTTGCACTGCATGAGGCAAATGGTGGTCACACCAGATACTGACTGGTAACCCCCCCAATAAAACAAACTGCACCTTTCAGAGTGGCCTTTTATTGTGGGCAGTCCTAAGGCACACCTGTGCACTAATCATGGTGTCTAATCAGCATCTTGGTATGGCACACCTGTGAGGTGGGATGGATTATCTTCAGCAAAGGAGAAGTGCTCACTATCACAGATTTAGACTGGTTTGTGAACAATATTTGAGGGAAATTGTGATATTGTGTATGTGGAAAAAGTTTTAGATCTTTGAGTTCATCTCATATAAAATGGGCGCAAAACCAAAAGTGTTGCGTTTTATTGTTGTTGAGTGTAATACAGAGAATTTATCTATTGCTGTTCATTTAGGGGGGAAAAAGCATTTTGGTGATTGTTTTATTGTTTTTAGGTCTATTTTTGCTTGCACAGCCACTCTACTTTGTGTCAGCCTGATCCTATCAGACCGCATAAACTAAGCAGGGTCTGTCCTGGTTAGTACTCGGATGGGAGACCTCATTGGAAGACCAGGAAGCTGTGCATGTTTCTCCCAGCAAAACTGGAGCTGCGTCAAGAAGGGCATGTGGCGTAAAACTTGTGCCAAATCCCATTTTGTGTTGGTTCTTCTGTGGTGACCCTGAAGAAAAAAACCATGAGGCTGCTCAAAGACAAACAGCACCAATATATTTCAACTGTAAATTTGACATTTGCTTTGAATGCAGATCTGAATCTTTGATAAATGTAGGAAACTTGTCAATTTTATATTTTGAATTGAGCTACAGTCTTACAAGTGCTTTCTCACTTTTACAAGTGTTTTCTTAGTGAGGAAGGCTGGATTACGCAGGGGAAATGAAAATCAGAGCTACGTCACTGATCCTCAAATTAAAACTCAGCCTCAAGTCACATGACTGTGAAAAGTTTACAGCCTTCCATAGACTTCCATGTATTACTTGTTAATATTACTCTCATTAACTGTAATGAAATTAAATGAAATAAAAACACTGAAATGAAGTGTTGGAACACATTTACAGGGATACAGACACTGACAGGCACTTTCATTTCTTTTCTCAATATTTTGAGGGGGTGGTGTTTTAGCGCCAACTAGTGACCAGCTGCCCTTGGTCAGCTGCAGTACAACACAACAGTAAACACACATTTGACAAGAAATATATTCTCATGTGCCATGTTGTTGCGTAGCAGAGTTTGTGCATGCTCCGTACCTGTGCACGGTGCAGGAGTCCGTAGATGGCGTGGATGTTGGTGTCGGGTCGTACCATGACAGCGTGGGAAGGGACTCGCGCCAGGTGACAGTCTTTGTACTGTGTGACTTCGGCTTTGCTGCTTTGAAGACAGAGCAACTGGAAATCCTTGGACTGGAGACCCACTGCCCATGATTCACTCGAGTTCCCTAAACCAAAAGAACAAAAACAACAACAACAAAAAAACAGGTGGTTTGGTGCATCAATGGAGATGCAAGAGTGTAGGAGAGACAAATGAGGAGTTTCCCGTCTCACCATCAGTGTTTTGGAAGACAGTTGAGTGTTTGACGAAAGCTACATCTCCTTTTCCTGTTGCCAAACACCTGAACAGACAGACGGATAGAGTGAGACAACTCAGAACTGGTTCTGATAGTCATGAACACTGAAGTACCAGTTATTTTGTTTGTTTTTTGTTTGTTTTTTTGCACCTGAAGGCACCGTCGTATCCGTCGAACAGGTCCTTTCCTTTCTCACATTTGTTATTTCCAGAACTGTCTCCCACACACAGACCACACAGGTTTCCGGGAAACCCGGCTTGATTGGCGCCAGGTACACAGCTGTCTTCAAAGAACCCTGCAACAGCTAAGCACCATGGGAAATGGAAATTCAATGGGACTGTAGTACCACTTTAGCAGATGGTGAAATGTATCGTAGACCTATTCTGAGAGTTACTTGATAGAAAGTTAGAGAGAGGGCGTACCAGGTCAACATTAGAGGATTTACTTGGTTTTTCACTTGTAAAATCTTTAGTGTGGAAATAGCTTGTATTTGAAAACAGCAGAGTTATCAGAAAGAATATGAAGTTTGGTGTTTTTTTAAACATCTGTATCCACATTGAAGTTCCACAGCCAAACAGATGGTAATACAACAAACTGGAATGGCAAACACCAATGACTAAACAGAAGAAGAAAAGAAGAAGAAGAGGAACATTAGTGGAAATACCCTGGATCTGGTTCTCGCACGTGGTATTGCTGTCACGAATATTGACATCATGCCTCTTACATCAGTGGTGTCTGATCACTCACTTATTAACTTTTCAGTTTCACTGCCGTGTTTAGTGGAACAACAACCTTATTTATGATTATGGCGATGCATCAACTCCTCAACTAAGACTGAACTAGAAGCTAGATTGCCTGATGTCTTAGCCTCACTTTTGACAAATACCCAGTCAGTAGACAGACTTGTGAATAGTTTAAACTCGGTGCTCAAAACGACACTCGACATGATTGCACCACCTGTGTTGAAACGCGCTCCCTGAAATCGCAGTCACCTTGGTTCAATGATTACCTGCGTGACCTCAAGCATAAAGCAAGAGGTCTAGAATGGAAATGGCGTCGTTCAAAATTAGAAGTATTCCACCTTGCGTGGCGTGATGCTCTCTTAGACTATAAGCATGCACTATTGGCTACAAAGCGGACCTATTACTCTGATTTGATCAACAAAAACAAGAATAACTCAAAGTTCTTGTTCAACACGGTGGCAACACATATTCATGGACAACCACCTGTAGTTCGCTCTCCTTTTACAGCACAAGATTTCCTGGATTACTTTGAGAAGAAAATAGATAACATTAGGTTGAACATATCCCAGCATGCCTTAACCCAGCCACTACACCCTGCTATTGAGGTGGGCGCCACTACTGAGGTATTACCTAGATTTACAGAATTTGATGGTATCTTTTTAGACATGCTGACAAAACTCGTAATGTCAACAAAAAGCACAACCTGTTTATTTGTTCCTATACCAACAAAACTGTTTAAGGACCTGTGGCCCACTCTTGGGCTGATTGTGCTGGAAATTATTAATCTTTCTTTAACTTCTGGATCTGTTCCTAAACATTTCAAATATGCAGTGATTAAACCATTACTTAAGAAACCTAATCTTGACCCTAGTGTATTGAAAAATTATCGGCCGATATCAAATCTATCATTTTGCTCTAAAATTCTGGAAAAAGTGGTGTCACGGCAGCTTGTAGACTATCTTAATGAGAATAATCTCTTTGAGCCGCTGCAGTCTGCTTTTAGAAAATATCATTCCACAGAGACGGCTCTCACTAAAGTGGTGAATGATCTTCTGCTTACAATGGATTCGGACACCACTACGGTTCTGTTGCTGTTAGATCTCAGTGCTGCATTTGATACAGTGGATCATCATATTCTACTTGATAGGCTGGAAAACCATTTTGGGATTACTGGGAGTGCCCTTGCATGGCTGACATCATACTTGACCAGTTGTTCTCACTGTGTTTTGTACAGTAACACTACCTCTAACCTTAGTGACATGAAATTTGGGGTTCCTCAGGGGGCTGTCTTAGGCCGCCTGCTTTTCTCCCTTTATATAGCACCCCTTGGGCACATATTGCGGCATTTTGGGATTACCTTTCACTGCTATGCAGATGATACTCAGTTATATATGCCGATAACTGCTGGTAATCTCGTTCACATAAAATCCTTAGAAGATTGCCTTGCATCAGTGAGAAGTTGGGTGTCTAGAAACTTCCTACTTTTAAACTCTGAAAAGACTGAAATGATGGTTCTTGGTCCAGTGAGACATCGGCATCAATTTGACCAGTTAACACTCAGCCTAGGCTCGTGTGTCATACATCACACTGACAAAGTGACGAACGTTGGGGTCATTTTTGATCCTTCGTTGTCCTTTGGTCTCCATATTAGAAATATTACTAGGAGTGCTTTCTTCCACCTGCGAAATATAGCGAAGATTCGTCCCATCCTGTCTATGGCTGATGCTGAGACCCTGATCCATGCGTTCATCTCTTCTAGATTGGACTACTGCAATGTTCTATTTTCTGGTTTACCACAGTCTAGCATTAGGGGTCTCCAATTTGTTCAGAATGCTGCAGCCAGACTTTTGAAACGAAGCATAAAGTTTGACCACATTACACCCATTTTGCCATCTCTTCACTGGCTTCCTGTCCCAGTGAGATCAGATTTTAAGGTTCTGCTACTAACCTATAAAATTATTCATGGACTGGCACCTCCCTACCTAGCTGACCTAATTAAACCTTACGTACCGGCCCGGGCTTTACATTCTCAGGGTGCAGGACTACTTTGTGTCCCTAAGGTGAATAAGACGTCTGCGGGTCACAGAGCTTTCGCTTATCATGCCCCTGTTCTGTGGAATGATCTCCCTGTGTCAATAAAACAATCAGATTCTGTGGAGACTTTCAAGTCCAGACTTAAGATGCACTTATTTTCCCTTTCATATGGCTAGCATACTGGTGCAGTTTAGTTTTACGCTGTTTACTCTTTTAATTCATGTTATTAGTAATTGAAGTAGGCCGCGGCCTCAACTTCACCTAAATTCTGGGTCTTTTACTGAAGCTTAGGGCTAGTGGCCGGCGATCACCTTAGTATTTCTTCTGTTTTTCTTGTTGATTAATGCTGGCAAATTATAGTTTTAATTATAGTATTATATAGTATTATAGTATTATAGTATTTAAATTATAGTATTATAGTAGTTTTTTCTCTGTTTAAGGTGCAGCTCCATCCAGAGATGGGAGTTGTATTTGTGTTGGCGATCCTCCCGTCCTGTGCACCAACAGCAATTCTTGTATATTCGTCGTGAATTGTTCTGTGAATTATTTCTGTAATTTATGTTTGTAGCATGACCCAAGCAGAGGGTCACCCCTTTGAGTCTGGTCTGCTTGAGGTTTCTTCCTCAGAGGGAGTTTTTCCTTACCACTGTTGCTCTGAGGGTTGGTAAGGTTAGACCTTACCTGTGTGAAGCGCCTTGAAAAAAGGCAAAAGGAAGAAAGAGAAGACAAAGTAGAAGAAGAAAACAGAGAATGAGAGGAGAGAAGATGAGGAAGAAGAAAAGGAGAAAATGAAGAAAATGAGAAAAGTGTTGTGAAAGTGTAGGTACACGGACCCACAACAGGGGGCGTAATGAACGGACAATGGAGAAAGGTGAATAACAAGTTTTACTGTTGTGAAACGAGCACAACTAATACAACAATCAATAATTTGGGGTTTAGGTCGAAATCCGCTGGTGTCGTGTGGGCAGGCTCGAAGGTAGGAGACGTCCGTCCCAGTCGAACCGGAACCACCCAGATCTCCTCCGCCACCGAACCCTGGGAGTACTGGAACCGCCAAGTCCCGAATTCCCAGGTGGCCACTGCCTCCGCTCGTCGGATCCGGTACTGCTGGCGGGAGAGAGCAACAAACACACAGGTGTGGATGCGACAGCACCCAGTAAACGGAGAGGGGAGAAGCCGCCTCCACCTCTTGTCACTATACAGCAGGAAGGTGAGTACTTATCCAAGTAATTTAGCTTTCAGTAGTCAGCTGTCCTGAAAAGGTTTAACAAGTTTTATCTGGTTATGCAGAATATGCGTGCAGAGAACGTTACCTCAATCTTAAGGCGATATCTCGGCACTGAGGTGGAGACGCCGTCCTGATGATATACCTCCGTGCTGAGTGGAGTCAGCTGTGTCCAGTAATGGGTGACAGCTGTCACCCTGACTGCTCTCGTAAGGCGGCAGCGCCCTCTGGTGCCTGGAGCCCGCACTCCAGGCAGGGCGCCCTCTGGTGGTGGTGGGCCAGCAGTACCTCCTCTTCAGCGGCCCACACAACAAAAAGGAGGAGTGAAGAAGAGGAAGAAAAGGAGAAAAGAAGAAGAGAAAAAAGAAGAAGATGAAGAAGAAGAGAAAGGAAGAAGAATGAGAAAAGGAGGAGAGAAGAAGAGGAAGAAAAGGAGAAAAGAAGAAGAGAAAAAGAAAAGAAGATAAGAAGAAGAGAAAGGAAGAAGAAAATGAGAGTAGAAGAAGGAGGAAAGAAGAAACAGACAAAAGGAGACAAGGATAAAAAATGAATAAAAGAATAAAACTAGAGAAGAACAGGGATGAGAAAAGAAGAAAGAGAAGAAGACAAAGAAGAAAATGGAGATGGAGAGAAGAAGACAAGAAACATAAAAATGAAATGACAAAATTCAAATTGAATTACAAAAATCACCATATATTCTATTATCAACTTGCAGTACCCGGTACTTGCAGTATTCTAGTATTGTGATACGTACTGACTCAGCAGCCAAGCATTGTGATATGCGTTGTATGATCCCAACCCTCCTGATCACATTGGAATTTTAAATAAGACTCTGCCGGGGACATTGGTTCCATCCCCTGGTTTTTCAGCAAAGTTACTCAGCTCAGTCAAGGTTTGACCGATAATTACTGAAGAAAAATTGAAGAAGCTTGAGACGGTCTGAGAGTATAACTGATTGTTTCACCAATGAGTGAGTGTGACTGGCTCCGCCCACATGGGCACATGACTGCGGCTGACCTCCGGGTATTTGACACCCCTCGGGGGCAATGAGTCCTCTTTCTATCAGGGTCGATACGGGAATGTTCCACCCAGCCGTGCGACCATATCCAGTGTGGCAAGAGCGACGTCCGCGCAGGTCCTCAAGGTAGCGGATGTCATAGCTGCTCTTTTTCACCACAGCAACAGCATAGTAGATGGACCCAACACTGTCAGCTGGGGAAGAAGAAGAGCAAAATAATAAACTGACGTCTGCGGAACCAAAACACACAACTTATTATTTATTATAAATATTTATTGATTTAAGTGTTTGTGTGTGGTTGTTTGTTGTTGTTTGTTTTTTACCTGTGTAGCTCTCTCCAGTGGCCGGAACCAAACCGTAATCTTTACCTGCCATGTAAATATAACCTCCATCCAGAGTGATGGCATCAGCTTCCTTATTCTGCACGAACAAAAGTGACAAGAACAGAGCAGAATTTCTGACTTCAGCAGAAAGGTCAAGGTACTACACAGTTGGGTCCAAAGGTATTTGGATGGCACTGTTTTTTTGTGTGTTAATTTTGCCTCTGCACACCACCACCCTGGAGCTGAAGTGAAACAATCAACATGTGCTCATTGTGTAGATTTATTGCATGTACAAATAAATACAGCATTGACCATTTGGGAATTACAGCAATTTGTACACGCAATCCTTCTATTTTCAGACCCCATAAATTATAAGGATTATCTTTAATACAAATGATCACTTTTACAGACAGTTGGGGTATTTTATTTTGTTTTTATACAAGTCAGAGGATGGATAGACGCATGAACATTTCCAAGTCACTGAATATGTCTTAAACTTTATTCACATCCATCAAATCTGCCTGAATTAGGCAGTTCTCAAAAGCTGTAAATGAGCGAGGGAAGCCACCAAAACATGCAAATAACTTTGAAGGAGTTACAGGCTTCCGTGGCTGTGGTTGGCGAAAATATGTATCGTACAAATTTTAGCTGTTTTATCTCTTTATCTGAGGCACAGAGAGAGAGAGAGAGAGAGAGAGAGAGAGAGAGAGAGAGAGAGACAAGTCTAGATTGAGATCTAGACTTGTCAGGGTTTTTCTGCTGTCTTTGTCTTCTTGCACAGTCACTCGACTTTTGAAAAATACTTGCTCCAGACAACAGAGCAGGTAGCTCAGTGGGATTGGAGGTTTCGTACCAACACTGCTCGTCTCTGTACTTCCACAAGACACTCCATCTGCATTGTCCAAGGCCACCCAGCTGTAAATTGGTACTGGCCTTGGATTGGGACATGACCATGGGAAAAAAGTGACACCAGTGGTCCTCAGAACCAATGGAGAATTTATTGCTTCATCTCTTTCCACTCCGCACATGTCCTATACTATTTGTATTTCTTAACAATTGATGGAAAAGAAGTCCAAGACATATTCAGTGAAATGTTATTATTTTATTGAGGATTTATTTCATTCATTTAAAAGAAAAACAGAAAAGCAAAATTAACAAAACATTACAAACCATTGAACGAAAAGGAGCAGTTTGGAAGAACAAGTCATATATTCTGCCCCTTTTTTACAATACAATCTTGCAAAGCATCATCAATCGACATCATTACATTTCTATGACTTTGTCACATGCCACCGACTTCTTTCCTAATTTTAACCATTATTTAAAAGACTACATCCCTAATAGATTACATTTTAAACTTCAAACATTCTAAACATTATTAACAGATTACATTTTTGGCTTTGTCACAGCCCACTGACTTATTTCATAGTTTCATACTTATGAAATACATCAAGTTTAATACGTTTTTAAAATAATTTAAGCGACCTTGATTCTTTGATTTCTTTGTTGAGGTTGTTCCATAATTTTACACCATTCACTGCAATACTCCGTTCCTTTATCTTGGTTCTGAATCTTGGTTTTTTTAAAGACTTCTATGCCCTTCAAATTATAACTACTTACTCTAAATGTTGATGTATCCACCCCCTGACTTGACTAATGAAACCTGGCTGTAAAAATGATATTTAGTTTGTCCAGTTACTTATGGGCTCTGAAAATGGTGGGACTGTATGTACGAGGGCTGTCCGTAAAGTATAGGTCCTTTTTATTTTTTTCAAAAACTATATGGATTTCATTCATATGTTTTTACGTCAGACATGCTTGCACCCTCGCGCGCATGCGTGAGTTTTTCCACGCCTGTCGGTGACGTCATTCGCCTGTGAGCACTCCTTGTGGGAGGAGTCGTCCAGCCCCTCGTCGGAATTCCTTTGTCTGAGAAGTTGCTGAGAGACTGGCGCTTTGTTTGATCAAAATTTTTTCTAAACCTGTGAGACACATCGAAGTGGACACGGTTCGAAAAATTAAGCTGGTTTTCAGTGAAAATTTTAACAGCTGATGAGAGATTTTGAGGTGATTCTGTCGCTTTAAGGACTTTTCACGGTGCGTGACGTCGCTCAGCGCTCTCAGGCGGCGTCATCAGCCTGTTTCAAGCTTAAAACCTCCACATTTCAGGCTCTATTGATCCAGGACGTCGTGAGAGAACAGAGAAGTTTCAGAAGAAGTCGGTTTCAGCATTTTATCCGGATATTCCACTGTTAAAGGAGATTTTTTTAATGAAAGACGTGCGGACGGGTCCGCGCATCGGGACGCAGCCGACGCGGCGTGGCGGCACAGGAAAAACACCTCCATGTTGATAACCATTTGTAAAATCCAGGCGGCTTTTGATGGCTTTCAGTGGAGTGAGTATATGAGAAATTGTTTATCAGCTGGAGATGTTCCAACTTGTCCTCAAGGCTTCCAACAGAGGTGTTTTTCCTGTGGCGGAGCGTCGCGGCGGCTGCGAGCCGACGCTGCAATCCGCCTGCACGTCTTTCATTAAAAAAATCTCCTTTAACAGTGGAATATCCGGATAAAATGCTGAAACCGACTTCTTCTGAAACTTCTCTGTTCTCTCACGACGTCCTGGATCAATAAAGCCTGAAATGTGGAGGTTTTAAGCTTGAAACAGGCTGATGACGCTGCCTGAGAGCGCTGAGCGACGTCTCGCACCGTGAAAAGTCCTTAAAGCGACAGAATCACCTCAAAATCTCTCATCAGCTGTTAAAATTTTCACTGAAAACCAGCTTAATTTTTTGAACCGTGTCCACTTCGATGTGTCTCACAGGTTTAGAAAAAATTTTGATCAAACAAAGCGCCAGTCTCTCAGCAACTTCTCAGACAAAGGAATTCCGACGAGGGGCTGGACGACTCCTCCCACAAGGAGTGCTCACAGGCGAATGACGTCACCGACAGGCGTGGAAAAACTCACGCATGCGCACGAGGGTTCAAGCATGTCTGACGTAAAAACATATGAATGAAATCCATATAGTTTTAGAAAAAAATAAAAAGGACCTATACTTTACGGACAGCCCTCGTATATAAAAAATTGTTAAACCCCTTGAATTAGCACATATTGCTTGATTTTAACTCCACTGGGGTGGTGTACAGAAAATATGTCAGCACCCAAATACTTATGGGCCTGACTGTAGAATAATAATTGTCAGATGGGTCATTTTGGACTTTTGGAAGTTTTTATTTATTTATTTATTTATTTTTGCTTGTGTACCTGGATTTTCTTCGTACAGTCAGTCACAGATTCTCCGTAGACACACTGGATCTCTGGAGTCAGTTGTCTAGAGCTGAAGGACACAGCCATGTCGGCGCACTTCTGCTGCTCGCCAAATGACAACACGCACCACCGCAGCATGGTTGGGATGTCTAAAATACACACAGGAAGACACACATTCACACACACACACGCACACACACACAACACAAACAGTGCAGGTCATATAGGAATATACCCCCACACCTCACCTTGAGGTTTACAGTCCATAGCGCTCAGAACGTTATAGTAGAGTGGACCCATCCATGTCTTGGGGTCCTCTGACTCCGCCCTCAGAAACATGGTGGAAGAATCGGAGAAGAGCACAGTTCCTCCTCCATATAACGTTGAGGAAAACATATTGAAGACATTGTTTTTCTGCAGACAGACGTTACACCCAATTAGGACAAATATGTCATTGTCGTGCTTAAATGTTAACAAAAACTGGAGTATTTTAAAGACATTTTAAAATGAGTGACGCCTCATTTCCATATACCTCTGTGTACATACGTATTGCTGACAGCTGTCTAATCTGTTTAAACTGTTTCTTTTCCATGGACACTTCTGTGATGCCAAACATATGTGCAAAGCTCCTCCTTTGTTGTTGTAGTTTTTTGTTTGTTTGGTTTTTAACAGTCCCCCCCTACAAATTGGTCCGCCCTGCCTTCACTGCGCATGCGTGATTTGGGACCACAGCAGCACATCTGAGACTGACTTTCTACACCAAAAGCAATCAAAGGGAATAATGTGATTATTAACCAACAAGGTAAAACCTCTTAAATCATTCTAAAGTCAGTTTTAAGCAGAAACGAGGCAGTTTTAAGCAGAGACGAGGCGATAATTGGAGAGTCCCTACTGACGCTTTGAAATGACGCAGACGCAGTGAACGCAGCACCTACCAGCTAACAGCTTGTCTGGCTGCAGCACTCTGATCACTTCCCCTGTCTTTTATTATGAAATAATGCTGAATTTATGTGGAAATGATTGTTGTACAAAAGCTTCAGATATCTGCCACTGAGATAGATGATGACTGGAGTGCAGTTTGAAGCAGAAACGAGGTGATAATCCCTGAACCGCGGCTGACAAACAGAAATGACGCATGCGCAATGAAGGCAGGGCGGATCGATTTTTAGGGGGGGACCATTCGGTTGGTGACACTGGTCCAGAATTTGGCTCGAGTACCAAACGAAAGTTTCAATTTCGTAGTGGGTTTTGGAGACATTACACGCTGTGTCTCAATAAAGTTGCTTGACCATTGATGGTCAAATAGTGTAAGTGAAAATTTTAAACATTGCAAATACAAGGGACACAACTTGAAGTCGATCTTATTTTCAGCAAAAGTTAATTTCTCAACTGAATGAACGGTCAAGACCTTGCTGCACATTTGAGCAGCTTTTGTCGCCACCTAGTGGGCAATGTGAGCATTTCAGGGCTTCTGGTACACTTCCTGTTTGAAACACAAAATTCAGTAAAAAAAAAAAAAAAAGGGGCATTTATGAATGTTTCATATTTTAAAACATGAAAGTTTGCCAGAAGGATCTATAAAAGGCCAGAATTTCTCCCGAAAAGCACAAGTTACAATTGTGAACAAGTTCTGTTTTTGCAGTATTACAACAAGATTGTCATCCCTTGTTTTTCTGTTTATTTGGCATTTGGCATTACTCCACACAACGACATGAAGAAAAATAGACAAAATTAGCTTTTCGTAGCAGCTGTGGTCTCCATGAAGAATTTCTTTGCATTGAACACTAGATGGCGTATTGCCTATGCAGACATTATATAAACATGTGAAAATGAGGCATCAAGCTCTACCTTGCTGTTTCACTGTAATCAAAGCATTTATGTTCTCATTCCTTCATCAGCTGTGCAACAGTGTCTCCTAGTGGAAAGCAATGTCATGGCACTAGCACTAACTCAATGGGAGTGAATAATTTTCCAGAACTTATATCATGGACAGATTCTGATCTTTCTAAAAACTTTTACTAGTGACAAAACCTACCCATAAAAAGTATATGTGAAGTTGCCTGTTACTTCCAGTCCACAGACAAACATAAACAATCTGACGTGATTGGAAGAACAAATACGAAAGTCAGATGAAAGTCTCCATGTTTAACTTTATGAGATGTTTGGACGTACCAACGCCTCAGTCAGCATGTTATACACCACTGAGGAAGTGATGTCATTGTGGACCACAATGCCACGAGATGGCACGCGGACCAGATGGCATCGGGCCCAGTCAGTGACAGGAGCTCTGGATCCATCCCGACACAGCAGCTCGTAGTCTGATGAATTCAGGTTGTGTGCCCAGGAGGGACCATGACCTGAAGATCGAACAGCTAGTTATTAGCTGGTGTTATCAGGTATGAACTACCGTAACACCCAAGTAATGATTACTAGTCCAACTGATTCATTACCATTAGTGATCTCCGGGACAGTTGTGTGCTTGACAAAGGCCACTTCTCCTGCATCTTCTTGCAGACACCTACAGAGACCAAAAGACAGTTTGGCACGTGCTATGGACCAACAAACTCACCAACCTAACCGACCAAACCAAAATACATAAATTAGGCACACTGCACCATATTTTGACAGTACGTCTAACCTATGAGCGTTTTGGTTGAAGTTGTGCCATATCTCAGGAACTACTGGCCAGAAGATTAATAGATTTTGGTAACAATTTATTTGCACAACATACAAGCTTTAAGGCACCAATGAAATAATTAGTCAGAAACTGAAATTAGGCTGCCTTTCCATTTGTTTCTAGTTGCTAGGCCAGATTTGTAGTTGGCAGTGGTGGTCAAAATACCATTAAGTCTGGAGACCAAGTCAATAAATTAGCAACACTGCCACCATAAATGGGTACAAGCCTTGACTGGGGATGTAACCTGTGTTGGATTGGCATCCCATCCAGAGAGACTCGCAGACATACGTGCTTCACTCTGCAGAATTTGGAGATAAGGACCAACACCAAGAGGCCCCAGGACCTGTATAGGACTTCTGCTTATATCTAATGACACCCAACAAATCATGCAGTAAATATTTCTGAACTCCAAGAAATTTCCAATGACTTGGAAATGTTCTCGTATCCATCCCCTGACTTGTCTTTAAAACCAAGCTTTAAAAGTCATGTTTATACAGTTGTATGTAAAAGTTTGGGCACCCCTGATGATTTCCATGATTTTCCTTTATAAATCATTGGTTGTCTGGATCAGCAATTTCAGTTAAATATATCATATAGCACACAAACACAGTGATATTTGAGAAGTGAATGAAGATTATAGAATTCAGAGAAAGTGTGCAATAATTCTTTAAACAAAATTAGGCAGGTGCATAAATTTGGGCACCCCAACAGAATAAATACATCAATATTTAGATCCTCCTTTTGCAGAAATAACAGCCTCTAAACGCTTCCTATAGCTTCCAATGAGAGTCTGGATTCTGATTGAAGGTATTGTCGAACATTCTTCTTTACAAAACATCTCAGGTTTGTTGGTTTCTGAGCATGGACAGCCTGCTTAAAATCACACCACAGATTTTCAATAATACTCAGGTCTGGGGACTGAAATGGCCATTCCAGAACATTGTACTTGTTTAGGGTCGTTGTCTTGTTGAAAGATCCAGCCCCGGCGCAACTTCAACTTTGTCACTGATTCATGAACATTGTTCTCAAAAATCTGCTGATATTGACTGGACTCCATGTGACCCTCAACTTTAACAAGATTCCCAGTACCTGCACTGGCCACACAGCCCCACAGCATGATGGAACCACCTCCAAATGTTACTGTAGGTAGCAAGCGTTTGCTTGGAATGCTGTGTTCTTTTTCATCCATGCACACCGCCCCTTGTTATGTCCAAATAACTCAAATTTAGTTTCATCAGTCCACAACACCTTATTCCAAAATGAAGCTGGCTTGTCCAAATGTGCTTTAGCATACCTCAAGTGACTCTCAGTGACAGTCGCTTGAGGTACAGTAGTGTTCAGAATAATAGTAGTGCTATGTGACTAAAAAGATTAATCCAGGTTTTGAGTATATTTCTTATTATTACATGGGAAACAGGCCAAGTGGTTAATGCGCTTGGTTTCAGTTCAGAAGGCTCCAGGTTCAAATCCCACCCCTGCCACATTTCTCCATGTAATGTGGAGTTGCGTCAGGAAGGGCATCCGGCGTAAAACTTGTGCCAATTCAACATGCAGATCCACCTTGGATTTGCTGTGGCGACCCCGAGTGCAAACAAGGGAGCAGCCGAAGGGACTTACTTTTTTACATGGGAAACAACGTACCAGTAGATTCAGTATATTCTCACAAATCCAACAAGACCAAGCATTCATGATATGCACACTCTTAAGGCTATGAAATTGGGCTATTAGTAAAAAAGTAGAAAAGGGGGTGTTCACAATAATAGTAGCATCTGCTGTTGAGGCTACAAATGTTGGGAAAGTGTAGTGACACGGACCCACAACAGGGGGCGCAAATGAACGGTCAATAGATGAGCCAAAAAGTAACAATTTAATGTTGTGAATGTGCACAATGAACATACAGACAATCACAGAATATCATAACAGTCAATACACAGAGGTGACGTGTGGGCAGGCTCGAGGATAGAAGACGTCTGTCCTGAGAAGAGCCGGAACCACACGATTTCCGCCGCCCCAGAACCTGGTGAATACTGGAGCCGCCAAGTCCCGAATTCCCAGGTGATCACCGTCCCCGACTGTCGGATCTGGTACTGCTGGTGAAGAACAAAGACAGTCAAGTGTGGGTGTGTGTACACCCAGTAACAACAACGGTGGGAATGCCACCTCCACCTCTCATTCAATATGTTGCAGCGGTCTCAGCTGAAAAGGAGCGCTGTCTTGCACAGCCTCCTCACAAACGACCGGTTCTCCTGCAAATTCTCACAATAACAGAGTTACAAATCTCACAAAAAGGCTGAGAGTATTACCTCCTATGAAGTATGATATCTCGGCAACGAGGTGGAGATGACGTCTGGTCTTTATGGAGTGAGATGATGTTGAGTAGATGGGTGACAGCTGTCAAGAGGTAATGAGCGACAGCTGTCACCCCCGGCTGTGTCCATGGCGGCAGCGCCCTCTCGTGCCTGAAGCCCGCACTTCAGGCAGGGCACCCTCTGGTGGTGGGCCAGCAGTACCTCCTCTTCTGGCGGCCCACACAACAGGACCCCCCCCTCAACGGGCGCCTCCTGGCGCCCGACCAGGTTTGTCGGGGTGTCGGCGGTAGAAGTCGGCCAGGAGGGCCGGATCCAGGATGAAGCTCCTCTTCACCCAGGAGCGTTCTTCGGGTCCATACCCCTCCCAGTCCACCAAGTACTGGAACCCCCGACCCATCCGACGGACGTCCAGGAGCCGGCGCACCGTCCAAGCCGGCTCCCCGTCGATGATCCGAGCAGGAGGCGGCGCCGGTCCGGGAGCACAGAGGGGTGAGGTGTGGTGAGGTTTGATGCGGGACACGTGGAAAACCGGATGGATCCGCAGTGAAGCCGGGAGTTGGAGCTTCACTGCGGCAGGACTGAGGACTTTGAGGATCCTGAAGGGGCCAATGTACCTGTCCTGAAGTTTTGGGGAGTCCACCTGGAGGGGGATGTCCTTCGTGGAAAGCCACACCTCCTGCCCGGGCTGGTAAGCAGGGGCCGGGGATCGCCGGCGGTCTGCATGGGTCTTCGCCCTCGTCCGGGCCTTCAACAAGGCAGAACGGGCGGAGCGCCACACCCGACGGCACTTCCGCAGGTGGGCCTGGACCGAGGGCACACCGACCTCTCCCTCCACCACGGGAAACAACGGGGGCTGATACCCCAAACACACCTCAAATGGGGAGAGGCCGGTGGCAGAAGACACCTGGCTGTTATGCGCATACTCGATCCAGGCCAGATGGTTACTCCAGGCTGTCGGGTGCGCGGATGTGACGCAGCGGAGGGTCTGTTCCAAGTCCTGGTTGGCCCGCTCTGCCTGTCCGTTCGTCTGTGGATGGTACCCGGACGAGAGGCTCACGGTGGCCCCCAGTTCCCTGCAGAAGCTCCTCCAGACGTGTGAGGAGAACTGGGGACCACGATCAGAGACGATGTCGGAGGGTATCCCATGCAGACGGACGACGTGGTGGACCAGGAGGTCTGCTGTCTCCTGGGCTGTTGGGAGCTTGGAGAATCGGTCCACTATCGTGAAGATGGTGGTGTTGCCCTGGGACGGCGGGAGGCCCGTGACGAAATCCAGGCCGATGTGGGACCAGGGGCGATGAGGCACCGGCAGCGGCTGGAGGAGTCCTTGGGCCTTCTTATGTACTGCCTTGCCCCTGGCACAGGTGGTGCAGGCCTGGATATATTCCCAGACGTCGGCCTCCATAGACGCCCACCAGAAGCGCTGCCGGACAACTGCCACGGTCCTTCGCACCCCTGGATGACAGGAGAGCTTGGAACCGTGACAGAAGTCCAAGACTGCAGCTCTGGCCTCTGGTGGGACGTACTGACGGTTCTTCGGACCGGTTCCAGGGTCCGGGCTCCGTGCCAGGGCCTCCCGGACGGTCTTCTCCACGTCCCAGGTGAGGGTGGCCACGATAGTGGACTCCGGAATGATGGGCTCCGGTGGATCCGACAGCTCTGTTTTGACTTCGTCTTCGTGTACCCGGGACAAGGCATCCGATCTCTGGTTCTTGGTCCCGGGGCGATAGGTGATCCGGAAGTCGAAACGCCCGAAGAACAGTGACCAGCGGGCTTGCCTGGGGTTCAGCCGCTTGGCGGTCCTGATATACTCCAGGTTCCGATGAAAACCGTGAACGGCACAGACGCTCCCTCCAACAGGTGTCTCCACTCCTCAAGAGCCTCTTTCACCGCAAGGAGTTCTCGATTGCCAACGTCATAGTTCCGTTCAGCCGGGGTCAACCTGCGGGAAAAGTAGGCACACGGGTGAAGAACCTTATCGGTCTCTCCGCTCTGGGACAGCACGGCTCCTATCCCTGAGTCAGAGGCGTCCACTTCAACCATGAACTGGCGGCTAGGGTCGGGCTGCACCAAAACTGGCGCAGTAGAGAACCGTCGTTTCAACTCCTTGAACGCGGCTTTGCACCGATCCGACCAGGTGAAGGGGACTTTTGGAGAGGTCAGGGCTATCAGGGGGCTAACTACCTGACTGTAGCCCTTAATGAACCTCCTATAGAAATTAGCAAAGCCGAGGAACTGTTGCAGCTTCCTACGGCTTGTTGGTTGGGGCCAATCTCTCACCACCGCAACCTTGGCCGGATCAGGGGCGACGGAGTTGGAGGAGATTATAAACCCCAGGAAGGACAAAGACGCGCGGTGAAACTCGCACTTCTCGCCCTTCACAAACAGTCGGTTCTCTAACAACCGCTGCAGGACCTGACGTACATGCTGGACATGGGTCTCAGGATCCGGAGAAAAGATGAGAATATCGTCCAGATATACGAAGACGAATCGGTGCAGGAAGTCCCGCAAGATGTCGTTAACCAAGGCTTGGAATGTCGCGGGGGTGTTGGTGAGGCTGAACGGCATGACCAGGTACTCAAAGTGACCTAACGGGGTGTTAAATGCCGTCTTCCATTCGTCTCCCTTCCGGATCCGAACCAGGTGATACGCATTCCTAAGATCCAGCTTAGTAAAGATTTTGGCTCCATGCAGGGGGGTGAACACGGAATCTAACAATGGCAACGGGTATCGGTTGCGAACCGTAATCTCATTCAGCCCCCTGTAATCAATACATGGACGAAGTCCGCCATCTTTCTTGCCCACAAAAAAGAAACCTGCCCCCATCGGGGAGGTGGAGTTCCGGATCAGCCCGGCAGCTAATGAGTCCCGGATGTAGGTCTCCATTGATTCGCGCTCAGGTCATGAGAGGTTGTACAGCCTGCTGGACGGGAACTCAGCGCCTGGAACCAAATCAATGGCACAATCGTACGGACGGTGCGGGGGAAGGGTGAGTGCCACATCCTTGCTGAAGACGTCAGCAAGATCGTGGTACTCAACTGGCACTGCCGTCAGATTGGGAGGGACTTTGACCTCCTCCTTAGCCTGTGAACCGAGAGGAACCGAGGATCCTAAACACCCCCGATGGCAGGTTTCGCTCCACTGAACCACCACCCCAGACGGCCAATCAATCCGGGGATTGTGCTTCAACATCCATGGGATGCCCAAAATCATGGGGGAGGTAGAAGGAGTCACAAAAAACTCAATCTCCTCCCGATGGTTTCCAGACACTACCAGAGTTACTGGTTGTGTCTTGTGTGTGAGTAAAGGGAGGAGGGTGCCATCTAGTGCCCGCACCTGCAATGGCGAAGGAAGCGCCACCAGAGGGAGCCCTACCTCCCTTGCCCATCTGCTGTCTAGCAGATTCCCTTCTGACCCCGTGTCCACCAGTGCTCGGGCTTGAAGGGTTAAATCCCCGCTCAGGATTGTGACTGGGAGTCGTGTGGCAATTTGTGTGTGTCTCACTTGAATGGTTTGACCCCTCCTTAGCCCAGTCTCTAAGGGTGGTTGTTGTCGTTTTGGCCGTTTGGGGCAGTTTCTCTGTGTGTGCTCAGTTGAGCTGCAGAGAAAACACTCTCCACGGATCAGCCTCCCCATTTTGGCCCTGTGCGTTTCCCTAACAACGTCAGCAGGGGGAGCTGTTGCCCCACAAAGCGCTGCGGCTGTGGAGCGTGGGGAGGGCGGCGCCTTATCGAACCCGGAAGGGAGAGGGGCGGCGCGTATCCGGTCACGTCCTTCGCCTCGCTCCCGACGGCGTTCCTCCAACCGATTGTCTAACGGTATAACGAGATCGATAAGCCCATCTAAATCCCGCGGTTCCTCCTTAGCTACCAGCTGCTCCTTCAGAACCAACGACAGCCCGTTTACGAAGGCGGCGCGGAGCGCAACGTTATTCCAGCCGGACCTCGCAGCCGCGATGCGGAAGTTGACTGCATAAGCAGCTGTGCTCTCGCGTCCCTGTCTCATTGACAGCAGCACAGTTGAAGCGGTCTCTCCTCTGTTAGGGTGATCAAACACTGTTCTGAACTCCCCCACAAACCCAGTGTATGCTGATAACAACCGTGAGTTCTGTTCCCAGAGCGCCGTAGCCCAGGCGCGTGCTTTACCCCGAAGCAGAGCAATCACATAAGCTATTTTACTAGCATCTGACGCGTACATGACGGGACGTTGTGCGAAGACGAGCGAACACTGCATAAGAAAGTCCGCGCACGTCTCCACACAACCTCTGTACGGCTCAGGAGGGCTTATGTATGCTTCAGGGGATGGTGGGAGGGGTTGTTGAACCACCACTGGAACATTTATATCCTGCACAGGGTCGGCAGGAGGACGAGCCGCAGCAGCGCCCTGAGCGCTCGCCGCCATCTGTGCGGAGAGAGCCTCCACCCTGCGGTTCAGGAGGATGTTTTGCTCAGTCATTTGATCCAACCGAGTCGTAAAGGCGGTGAGAATGTGCTGCAGCTCACCAATCACGTCTCCTGCAGACGCCTGCGCTCCCTGCTCTCCCATTGGTCGTTCAACAGCCGGGTGACGCCCCTCGGAGTCCATGACGCTGGCCGAGATATCCTGTTGGGAAAGTGTAGTGACACGGACCCACAACAAGGGGCGCAAATGAACGGTCAATAGATGAGCCAAAAAGTAACAATTTAATGTTGTGAATGTGCACAACGAACATACAGACAATCACAGAATATCATAACAGTCAATACACAGAGGTGACGTGTGGGCAGGCTCGAGGATAGAAGACGTCTCTCCTGAGAAGAGCCGGAACCACATGATTTCCGCCGCCCCAGAACCTGGTGAATACTGGAGCCGCCAAGTCCCGAATTCTCAGGTGATCACCGTCCCCAACTGTCGGATCTGGTACTGCTGGCGAAGAACAAAGACAGTCAAGTGTGGGTGTGTGTACACCCAGTAACAACAACGGTGGGAATGCCACCTCCACCTCTCATTCAATATGTTGCAGCGGTCTCAGCTGAAAAGGAGCGCCGTCTTGCACAGCCTCCTCACAAACGACCGGTTCTCCTGCAAATTCTCACAATAACAGAGTTACAAATCTCACAAAAAGGCTGAGAGTATTACCTCCTATGAAGTATGATATCTCGGCAACGAGGTGGAGATGACGTCTGGTCTTTATGGAGTGAGATGATGTTGAGTAGATGGGTGCAGCTGTCAAGAGGTAATGAGCGACAGCTGTCACCCCCGGCTGTGTCCATGGTGGCAGCGCCCTCTCGTGCCTGAAGCCCGCACTTCAGGCAGGGCGCCCTCTGGTGGTGGGCCAGCAGTACCTACTCTTCTGGCGGCCCACACAACAACAAACTCAAAACTATTATGTTCAAACTGCTTTTTTAGCAATCCTGTGAATCAATAAACTAGTATTTAGTTGTGTAACCAGTTTTTCATGATTTCTTCACATCTGCGAAGCATTAAGTTTGTTGGTTTGGAACCAAGATTTTGCTCGTTTACTAGTGTGCTTGGGGTCACTGTCTTTTTGAAACACCCATTTCAAGGGCATGTCCTCTTCAGCATAAGGCAACATGACCTCTTCAAGTATTTTGACATATCCAAACTGATCCATGATACCTGGTATGCAATATATAGGCCCATCACCATAGTAGGAGAAACATGCCCATATCATGATGCTTGCACCACCATGCTTCACTGTCTTCACTGTGAACTGTGGCTTGAATTCAGAGTTTGGGGGTCGTCTCACAAACTGTCTGCAGCCCTTGGACCCAAAAAGAACAATTTTACTCTCATCAGCCCACAAAATATTCCCCCATTTCTCTTTAGGCCAGTTGATGTGTTCTTTGGCAAATTGTAACCTCTTCTGCACATGTCTTTTATTTAACAGAGGGACTTTGCGAGGGATTCTTGCAAATAAATTAGCTTCACACAGGCGTCTTTTAACTGTCACAGCACTTACAGGTAACTCCAGACTGTCTTTGATCATCCTGCAGCTGATCAATGGGTGAGCCTTTGCCATTCTGGTTATTCTTCTATCCATTTTGATGGTTGTTTTCCGTTTTCTTCCATGCGTCTCTGTTTTTTTGTTTTTTTTTGTCCATTTTAAAGCATTGGAGATCATTGTAGATGAACAGCCTATAATTTCTTGCACCTGTGTATAAGTTTTCCCCTCTCCAATCAACTTTTTAATCAAACTATGCTGTTCTTCTGAACAATGTCTTGAACGTCCCATTTTCCTCAGGTTTTCAAAGAGAAAAGCATGTTCAACAGGTGCTGGTTTCATCCTTACATAGGGGACACCTGATTCACATCTGTTTGTTCCACAAAATTGATGAACTCACTGACTGAATGCCACACTACTATTATTGTGAACACCCCCTTTTCTACCTTTTTTTACTAATAGCCCAATTTCATAGCCTTAAGAGTGTGCATATCATGAATGCTTGGTCTTGTTGGATTTGTGAGAATCTACTGAATCTACTGGTACCTTGTTTCCCTTGTAACAATAAGAAATATACTCAAAACCTGGATTAATCTTTTTAGTCACATAGCACTACTAGTATTCTGAACACTACTGTATGCTTGTGGCATGTTCACAAAAAAGGCTTCCTCTGTATTACAGCATCATACAGCATCTCTTTGTGCAAAATGCACTGTATTGTTGAACGATGCACAGACACACTATCTGCAGCAAGATCATGTTGTAGGTCTTTGGAGCAGGTTTGTGGGTTGACTGTGACTGTTCTCACCATCCTTCGCTTCAGCTTATGAGATTTTTCTTGGCCTGCCACTTCGGGCCTTAAATAGTACTGTGCCTGTGGTCTTCCATTTCCTCACTATGTTCCTCACAGTGGAAAACGACAGCTGAAATCTCTGAGATAGCTTTTTGTATCCTTCCCCCAAACAATGATGCTGAACAATCTTCATTTTCAGGTCATTTGAGAGTTGTTTAGAGGCTCCCATGTTGGCACTCAGAAGAGATGCAAAGAGGGGAAACATTTGCAAATGGCCACCTTAAATACCCTTTCTCGTGATTGGATTCACCTGTGTAAGGAGGTCAAGGGTCAAAGAGCTTACCAAACCAATCTTGTGTTCCAATAATTAGTGCTAAATGTATTCAAATCAATAAAATGACAAGGGTGCCCAAATTGATGCATCTGCCTAATTTTGTTTAAATAATGATTGCACACTTTCTGTAAATACTAGAAACTTCATTTCACATGTCAAATATCAGTGTGTTCATCTGTTATACGTATGATATATTTAACTGAAATTTCTGATCCAGACAACCAATGATTTATAAAGGAAAATCATGAAAATTATCAGGGGTGCCCAAACTTTTGCATGCAACTGTATGTGTCTTATTTAAGCCCCTGCATACTGACAGTCTGTCTGTGTCAGTGTTTGATTGTTCAGAAGAGGACGTACCTGAAGGCTCCTTCATAAGAGAAGTATCTCTCCTCACTGCTCATGTGACATTTTTTGTCTCCTTGTTCATCACCTCTGCATAGCTCACACAGAGACGGGGGGTCACCGGGTTGTGTTGCTCCGGGAACACAGCTGGCATTGAAGAAATCTGCCACACCTGATCCACACACACACACACACACACACAAACTGTTTACAGTGGTACGAGGATTACTCACAAACCAACATGCAACACTGCAACACCACAAACGTGTGGAATCAGAGGTACATATGATGTCATCTGCTCGTTAAAACTCGAGGTGCTCACAGACCAGATTTCACTCCAAACAACACCGTTATTTATGAGTAAAGTGAACCGCCACTGCTTTCTTACCTCTATTCCTCTATGTTTTTTTTATTTTTATTTTTGACTCTTAAAAACAACTGGACACACCCTGACTGGAGCTGTTGGAGAGCAACTTATTGAGATAAAACTAAAGTAACACTTTGTTAGAGTGCATACATGCCTCAAGGGCCATAAAAACTCCCTGATGTGGGTCAAATTTCCTTCTTAGACAATCACCTGATAAAAAAACATTTAGATCTGATAACACCGTGGTCTGGATCATCACATACGAGAGATGTTCACAAGTCATTTTTTGCAAGTCAAGTCTCAAGTGTTTGAGTTCACAGCCAAGTCAAGTCTCAAGACTTTCACCATCCATGTCAAGTCTCAAGTCTTTGAGGGGCAAGCTCAAGTCAAATCTCAAGACTTTTTCCCTGAGTCAAAGACAAGTCTCAAGACGTTGAGGGGCAAGCTCAAGTCAAGTCTCAAGGCTTTCACCATGAGTCCAAGTCAAGTCTCAAGACTTTTTTGCATGAGTCAAAGTCAAGTCTCAAATCTTTGAGGGGCAAGCTCAAGTCAAGTCTCAAGACTTTTTCCTTGAGTCCAAGTCAAGTGTCATGACTTTTTCCATGAGTAAAAGTCATGTCTCAAGTCTTTGAGGGGCAAGTTCAATTCAAGTCTCAAGACTTTCACCATGAATCCAAGTCATGTCTCAAGTCTTTGAGAGGCAAGCTCAAGTCAAGTCTCAAGACTTTCACCATGAATCCAAGTCATGTCTCAAGTCTTTGAGAGGCAAGCTCAAGTCAAGTCTTAAGACTTTCACCATAAGTCAAAGTCAAGTCTTTGAGAGGCAAGCTCAAGTCAAGTCTCAAGACTTTCACTATGAGTCAAAGTCAAGTCTCAAGTCTTTGAGGTTGAGTTGCAACTGAAGTCTGAGGTTGCTGTTTGTGTAAGTTAAGTGCAACTTGAGTCCAACTCTCAACCTCAAGTCCCCATGTCTGTCACATACACTTAATGGGTTGTCCTTAACCTGTTTCCAGGGGGTTTCAATAAAAAGGTTCATTAGTCTTTGATCCAAAAAGCTAACAAAGTGAGGAAACCCCCCCTCAGTAAAAGCTGTTTGAAAGATTATACTCACAGTGTCCCCAACCTTCCGTGTGCATTAGACAGAGTGCCTGAAATGTTGCAAACAATGAAAAGCTGCTAAATTTGCTTAAATAAAGAAGTAAATAAAGAGAGCAGCAGAAGCACACCACTCATGCAGTTTTTACTTCTGCCTTTCTCCATCTTTTGAGAAGCTTGACTTGTGGAGAAATGATTGACTGGCATGGCAATATTCAGAACCAAGCTACACCATTTTTACACTGTTTATTGCACCAGAGAAAAAATGTTTTGTGCAATAGAATCATTGTTTTCCTTTCTCTCTATCAATATTGCATTGTTTGCAATATTTTTAAATAAAAGCATTTTATTGATTAAAAAAAACTATCTTAAAAAGAGGGATTGTCTTATAATCAGGTTTACATTATGAGAAGATCATGGTATACACCATACAATGTGTGTGTGTGTGTTTATTTTACAGAGTACATGTAGTAGATGCAGTGTGTGTTCATGTGTACAGTAGGTGTTTTGTACCCTGTGAGATGTTGCAGCCCATGACGGACATGATGCCCTGATCGATCATGTATCCTAAAGGCATATTCCAGCCGGCTGTTCGGCCTTTCCCGGTGTGACAGCTCCTTTTCCCCGACAGACTGTTAATGTTGATGCCGCCGTTCACCTTCTTCACCACGACCACAGCGTAGTACGTTGTACCTGTAGCTGAAGGTAATAACAGCACAGATGTGAACAAATGGACAACACAGAGGTCTGCTTAAACAAACAAATAGTTACTAGTTTGTCTAAATGGTTTGCTTTGTACAGGGGCGGCTCGAGAGGGGGATTGATGGGGCTGTAACTTCCTTCCCCTTCAAAAACATTTTTTTCAGCAGGAAAATAATGTTTGTCATTCAAAATACTGTTTTAAGCCCAACTTTCTGGCCACCACCTGTATTCTATAGCGTCCTCTGTAGCCATACTGTTTATGCACAACACTGGGATTAACTAAGCAAGTTCACACAAGATGCTTTCATTTATTTTTATTTGTCAGTTTGATTTACTATGCTAATGTGGAAAATGGGCTGCATTTTTGTAGCATTCTTCCATTTGAAGCAGACCTCAAAGTGCTTTACAACGATGCCTCACGTTCACCCGTTCATGCACACACTCGCACTGATGTCAGCATGCTGTAATGCACCAGCTTGGGCATTATTGACTTTCATTAAGTCGAGACATTAACGAGACATCACCTCCCTATATGATAAAAAAAAGATAATTTATTTGTCAAATACTCTGTCCAGGATCCAGAACCTGGTGAAATGAAGAAACAGGAGGACAATAGTCTAACTTCCACAAAGTGTGAATGAAAATAGCACCACCTAATGGAATGCAGCTTCTATCCTGAATGTGTCATCACTTACTAGCTGTGTAGTTTTAACATTGTTCTGCCTGCTAGTTTAGCGAATTTTCTAAATTTTAAATTTGTATCGTCTTACAAGTTTTACTGTTGTGAATTTTATTTATTATGTGTTTGAATTAACATGTTGTTGGCACTTACAATTTACTTTAAAATGCATGCTTGCATATTTCAAATTCTGTCACCTCATGACTAAATAATCATAACGCTGCCAAGAAAAAACCCACTGGAGCCGCCACGGAGACTGTACCAAACATGCATACTTATGCTTATTATTATTATTATTATTATTATTGCATTCCGTAATTCTTTTGAGATATTCCTTTTTTTTTCAATCTTACCATCAGCGTCCGATTCTGCTGCAGCCACCTTAAGAGTCATGTTCTTGGAGAGGGCGTAGATGTTTGCAGCAGACATGGAAAAAGCATCAACTTCTTTTTTCTGAGGAAGCATTAAAGATGAACGTTAAGGACGTTAGGAATGCTGGAGTCTTAACAACATTCCAATCTTCAACCACTGCTGAGAAACATGACCCATATTAAAGGGGTCATAATCTGTCATAGTGTAAAACATTTTTAGTTTCACATTCAACATTTTCCACAATTCTGTGACGATGAAGTTTCTCTGCTCCAACATGTTAAAATTATTCTCATTATTTTTACTATAAACAAAACCCAAGTTTGTAATGGCTTCTATTAGTCATTTGTGAGATATGTCCCAAAAGTCCGTTTCGCTGAATTACATCCACTGAGTTGGTATATTCTGACAGAGAAATGCCCATCTCTATTCTGAGAGGGGGCGTGGCCACCAACGGTTACTTTCCATTTAAAGCAACAGGCACAGAAACAGGGTTTTTGTTTTTGTTTTTTTTTTAAAAAAGATGCTTTATCTCACTTTAATATCTGCTTTAAAAAATTACATTTATTAACTTGCTGAAGAATGTGAATAGGGTTCTAGCCACGGTGGGCGGTGCCAGGCGGCCCCGCCCGGTACTGCAAATTTCCACCCGGCTCGCGAGGTCAAATTGGCTGTGCTGCCCAGCACAGAATTTCTGAATAATGAACTAAAATGTTGCTGAAAATGTACCAATTCGATCATATTTCAAGCTTATAGAGTCATAGTTTTGTCATTTTAAACCAATAATTAAAGTAATAAGAAATATATTTCTCATTTCCTTCATATCAAATTGCAAACAGCAGAGACCAGAACTGAAGAAAAGCTGCTATGAAAAACCGGCATTAATCCAGGTCCTTCTGTATCCGTATCTGAAGACATATTCAGAAATTTGTTTTATTTTACAGTTGAAAGGCTTCTTGTTTCCAAAAAGCTCAGAGTTTGAGAAACAGCAGATGCAAGAGAGAGAGGGAGGGGGAGGGAGAGAGACACAGAGAGAGAGAGAGAGAGAGAGAGAGAGAGAGAGAGAGAGGAGAGGAGGGGCACAGCATCAGTGAAAGGAAAGTGAAACTTACAAAGTTTTTCATTTAAAACAGCAGGTTTGACAAATCAGTCCAGGTTGAGGTCTTGTTCAAACAAGGCAATTAGGTGTTATATTGTTTAAAAAGAAAAAGTAATGCAATCCCACTCAAATTGTTGAAAAAAAAAACAACAAAACTGTCAGGATGACAGAAAAAGTGCCTGCTTCATTGGATTAAAAACTACTGTCATTTTTGAAGAAGAGACTAAAAGTTATGTCCATTAAATATTAATGTGTTTTTAATATTTTCAATGTTATTTCATTTATTAACATAGACTTTGGCAGAAACACGCAAAAAATAACTTTGATCTTACATATAACATAAATATAATTTTTTGTTCATTATTCTTGCATTCAATACATCTAAAACCACTGAAAAACAAGGCTTGTCACTTCGGGGGGCCACAGATTTATTACTAAATAAAATTTATTACTTATTTTTATTATTCAATTTTAATAATTTAAACATATTTAAATCAACAATGTTCATTATAAAATCGAACAGCAGCAGGCTGATATTTTTACTAATAATTTTACATAGAGACATCTGAAGACATCAGCTATTTCTGTTAAACTGTCTGTGCATATTTAACTATCTTTTGGCATTTCATAGACTTAATTGATGACAGCAACAACAAAATATTAGTCATCATCACCATAGTTGTCACTGTTGGTTCAGGTTGTGATTTGTTAGGAACTGTTGGTGTTCTTTATCTTTGGCTGCAGCTCATTCAAATTTACTTTTTAAAATTTTTCTGTCCTCACCACAGAACGTGACTTTAAATCCTGTCTCCAGTCTCAGACACACCTTTACCCAGCATGCTTGGTGATAACAGCGTCAAATATTAACAGGTTTATTGCTGCTTTCCATAAAGTCTCTGCTTTGTTATCAGATCACTGATAACTGTGATCACTGTGTACTATGCATTAAATGGTAACATTTAATGCATTGCACCAGAGTTAGCCTTAGGCTAATTTACATCTGCAGTCCCTGATCACAAATAAATATGTGCTAACTCTGGTGCAATGCATTAAATGGTAACATTTATGTTTTAAGTGCACATGGTCCCTTTTAAATAAATTGAAATTGAAATTGAATAAATAACTCCCATGCAGAGTCAAAAAAAGTGCTGTGACATGGTTTGATTTCGGTGGCCATCAGTCTGACCTGCAGCTTCTGGCCGCAGCCTTCGACGGTGCCGCCGCTGATGCAGCTGAGCGATGGCTGGAAGGAGACCTTGATGAAAGCCTGCTTCATGTCTTGGCATTTCCTCTGCTCCATTGGTGAGACAGTGCACCATCTGATGTTGCTCTGTGTGGTCACTGAGCGATAGAGAATCAAGTCATTCCATAACAAATTATTCATGCATTCTTCCTGTCACTAGGCACTGAGCATTGATTATAGATTGGAAACTGTTTCTGTCCATTGGCAGTAATGGTTCTGGATTCTTCACCTTTTAAGATTTCAAGTCATTTTGGCTTCTATTCAGAGTGCTATGCCCAATCAGACAAAAATAATAATGAAAAAACTAAAATTTTAATTAATTAAATAAGCAACAAATCAAATCAAATCCATTTTATTTATATAGCGCCAAATCACAACAAACAGTTGCCCCAAGGCGCTTTATATTGTAAGGCAAAGCCATACAATAATTATGGAAAAACCCCAACGGTCAAAACGACTCCCTATGAGCAAGCACTTGGCGACAGTGGGAAGGAAAAACTCCCTTTTAACAGGAAGAAACCTCCAGCAGAACCAGGCTCAGGGAGGGGCAGTCTTCTGCTGGGACTGGTTGGGGCTGAGGGAGAGAATCAGGAAAAAGACATGCTGTGGAGGGGAGCAGAGATCAATCACTAATGATTAAATGCAGAGTGGTGCACACAGAGCAAAAAGAGAACGAAACACTCAGTGCATCATGGGAACCCCCCAGCAGTCTAAGTCTATAGCAGCATAACTAAGGGATGGTTCAGGGTCACCTGATCCAGCCCTAACTATAAGCTTTAGCAAAAAGGAAAGTTTTAAGTCCAATCTTAAAAATAAAGAGGGTGTCTGTCTCCCTGATCCAAATTGGGAGCTGGTTCCACAGGAGAGGAGCCTGAAAGCTGAAGGCTCTGCCTCCCATTCTACTCTTAAAAACCCTAGGAACTACAAGTAAGCCACAACACATAATCAATTTTAAGTCCCTTCAGCTGCTCCCTTGTTTTGCACTCGGGGTCGCCACAGCAGATCCGAGGTGGATCTGCATGGTGAACTGGCACAAGTTTTACACCGGATGCCCTTCCTGACACAACTCCACATTGCATGGACAAATGTGGCAGGGATGGGGTTTCAACCGGGAACCTTTCACACTGAAACCAAGTGCACTAACCACTTGGCCACCACCTCTGCCTTGAAGTTCCATTATAAAAGTATTATACGAGGTCTATTAGAAAAGTATCCAACCTTATTATTTAATAAGGTTTTGAAATGAAAGAAATGAAAGACGTGCGGATGGATTCGCGCGTCGGCACCCAGCCGCTCATGGCGCGGTGCCACAGCAAAACACCTCCGTTGGAAGTCTCACAGGACAAGTTTGAACATGCCCAGATGTTAAACAATTTCTCGGATACTCACTCGACTGAAAGCCATCGAAAACCGCCTGAATCTTACGAATGGTTATCAACACGGAGGTGTTTTTCTGTGGCGCGTGCGATGAGTGGCTGCGTGCCGACACGCAAATCCGTCCGCAAAATCTCCTTTAACAGTGGAATGTCCAGATAAACTGCTGATCCCGACATCTTCTGAAACTTCTCTGCTCTCTCACGACGTCCTGAGTCAACAGAGGCTTAAATTAGGAAGTTTTCAGGTTGAAACAGGCTGACGACGGCGGCTCGGGGCGCGGCGCTGTGGGCTGTCCTTAAAGCGATAGTAACACTCCTTAATCTCTCATCAACCATTAAAATTTTCACCGAAAACCGTCTGAATTTCTCGAATGGTGTCCACTTGGATGTGCCTTACAGTTTCTGAAAAAAATTTTGATCAAGCAAAGCGCCAGTCTCTCAGGAAGTTCTCAGACAAAGGAATTCCGACGAGGGGGGTGGACCAGTGCTCACTCAAAGCCTGCCCACAGGCGAATGATGCAACCGACAGGCGTGAAAAAACTCACGCATGCACACGAGGGTTCAGGCTTGTCTGATGTAATCGCACGTGATTCAAATCCATATAGTTTTTGAAAAAAATAAAAAGGTCGGTTTCTTTTCTAATAGACCTCGTATATGCATATGTTTTAACACTTTAAATGGACTGCATTTTTCCATCTGCTTAGACGCTCAAATCACTTTACAATTATGCCTCACATTCACCCCGATGTCAGGGTGCTGCCATACAAGGTGCTCACTACACGCCTTGCCCAAGGGCCCTTAGTGCTTTTCCAGTCAGGCGGGGATTTGAACCCATGATCTTCTGGACTCAAGCCCAACACCATAACCACTAGACCATCACCTCCTCCTTTGTGTTTTATTGTACATCTTCGGTGGAATTTTTAAATCAATCAGGCAATCAATATGAAAATATATTCGCATTACAAGTAATCCATAAGTATTGTTGTTGTATAGTATCTTGTATTAGGTATCTGATTAGTAATCTTACCCAACCCTGGTAGTAAGCTAATGTAAGCAGCTAACTAGCTTGTTTGATACACTTGAGTTTCGTACCTTCAGAGGTTTTGTGTCAAGTGTCTACAGAGTAATGCTAACATTAGCTCATTTATAACTTTTACCTTAAGTTACAGTAAAACTCGAGTTACTGTAAAACTAGCTAACACTAGCTAGGTAAAGCTAAACTTTGTCTTACCTAACATTAGCTAACTAACATTAGGTACCTTGATTGTCGGTTGTGTAGTTTTTGTCTTTTGTGGAGGAGCTTCTTTTTTTTTTTTAACCTGCTCGTGAAATACAGTGAGGAGTTATTATGTGGCAGTGAAATATCAAAAGAAGAATCTGTAGACTTTGGAAAAAGTTGGTGTCGGCATGCACCCTGAGTCAGTGAATGAGCAAATGGATGAGTCCATCCTGTCTTGGTTGTTAACACAGTTAACCAGAAACAATACATGAATGTTATCTTTTAAACCTCCAAATTAAAATGTTACATTATGAAGGCAAACTGACTAAAATTTAGCGAGCTTTCATACGACAGATCAGAAGAAAAGGCTTCTTATCACACGTTTCCGAGGCCACTGCTGTTTGCTTACACTCACTTTCAGGAGAACATGTGGAATTGGAGCAAATAGAAACCTGGAATCTCCGAGTGACGTAAACCTTGAAACTTGCTCTGTAACTTCAGAGGTCACCAAGAAGTTGCTTTTGACTGTTACCATGGTGACACCTCATAGTTTCTGATAAAAGTTTCCATTATAAGCCTATAGAAAGTTGGATCTTGCAAATACTTTGACATCAAAACTAAGGCCATCCAACAGAGGTGGGTGGATTGATCCTAATATCGATAATATCGATACCAACGCTGGTATTGATATTGAACGATCCTCGTGTAAAAAGATCGATACTCAAGCTTTTTTCTCTCCCGCACGCACTGACTGCTGCGCACGCAGATTCATCAAAGTCTACTCTCTGTCTGTAAAAGCAGCGCTGCGCTGTGTCACACATGGAGCAGCGCACCCTCTGCTGGTATTGTGGTTTGTCAGCCCTCCACCTCAGATTTTAAGTTGTGTTGAGTGATATTTTTTAAACAAAAATGTTGATTGTGATAATAAAGTATTTTGTTGTCACGTACAATGTTTGGCGAAATTCTATCCTAGGTTTTTGGATCCTTTGTATCTATGAAGCTTAAATATGAAAAAGTATTGGTATCGGTATCAATATCGGCGATACTGGGTCTTTATTTACTTGGTATCGGATCAATACCAAAATTCCCAGTATCGCCCACCTCTACCATCCAGATGGAACAGAGTACTGCAATCGCCTGTGTGTGTGTTTGTGAGTGAATGAAATAACTAAAAAACAGCTACATGTATTTTCACCAAACTTGGCGAGAATATTACTCGTGTTAATCTCTCCAGATGATTAATTTAGCAACAGGCTGGTCAAAGGTCAAGCAGAGCACAGCCCAAAAAATACTTTTATCTAACTATCCCCTCTTGTGGTAGAGTTGATCAAAAACTCATATTCATCAGTCAAATACATTTGATCAATTGATACAAGTGAATTCATAATGAAGTTATTAAGAAGTCAGAATATAAGTCATATATAGTGTAAAAAAAATAAAATAATAAAAAAAGCCCTCTGACACCTCTTTCATTTCTTTTATTTTGTAAAATGGTTTAGTCAGCTCGGTGAGCTGCAGGTTTTGAAAATATTTAAGAATACAGACATTTTTGTGGAGCTTTAGAGCATTTGCATGTTAAAGTCCTTCTTACCAGTATGCAGTATTAGTAGTACAGATCCCAGTGTCACCCACATGGCCTCCATGTCTTTCTGCTCCTCTGCGCGTTTGGTGAAAAAGCCTCCTTTCTTCTCCTCTATTTATGAGTATATGATGCTTTCTGAGTCAAAGTCCAACATCTATCTCAAGAGGTAGCTAAAGTCCTCATGTGCAGCAGACAGGAAGCTGACACTCGTGACAGTCCCGCGGCCTGAGGATCAGCGTGTGTCGCTCTGATACCTGCTGGGACTCGATCCTGACCTGGCTGCAGGCCAAAGACTAGACAGAGACCTCTTTGAGGGTTGACCCCTCCCTCTCCTACTCTCTCACTGGGCTTTTCCACTGGAAAGGATTCAGAAGTCTACAGAACATGTGAGGGTGGAGCAGCAGGCTGACATACAGACAGGACACAGAATCATTAAAAAAAAACACGCCATATAGCTGCTCTAATCTGTAACTACACAACGTTCCTGTCATGCACTGTTTGGGAGGGTCACTGAACATCATGTCCTTCCCGTCCTGGTTGAACTACCACATGCACATGCAATCTCCAACATAGAGCATCCATAACCATGCAAGGAGGAGACTGTCCACTAAGACATAGAGATATATAAGTATGCAGTTTCTCCAGTAATAGCAGCCACAGAGTTGTTATGGGTGTCTTGGTGGCTTCCCTCACTACTTTCCATTTTGTGCAGTCACACAGAACGCAGATTCATCATACATCATCATACTGTTTGTATTCCTTTATCATTGATGGAAATGAAGTCCAAGACATATTAATCATCATATTAATCATGTGTTCATCTCCTGACTTACCAAACAAAAATTGGGCATAAAAGTAAAAGGTGCATGATTTGCGTAAAGTACATATGGATTTGGATTCACCAATATGTGAAATGAGACAATAATCACAAATTTATCCAGATTTGAGTTCGTCCAGCATCGTTTTACAGTGTGTTATTGTTTTGGCAGCTTTTGCAGATGATGCATTACTTGTCTAAATGCAATTGCACCTGTTAGGTTAATTACGAGGATATTTGCTACATATCATACACTTTGTGCTTCAGTGGTCATGAAGTATGTGTTACAGCAGTGGTTTTCAAACTGTGAGGCGTGCCAGAATTCTTCAGGGGGCACAAAAAATAACTGTCAACACTGTTAACTAGTTCAGCGGATAAGAGAATATTTAGAGGGGAATCCTGCAAATGGTGATAAAAGCATGAAATTCGGCAGAAATACTCAGACAAAACTCTTTTGAAAAAAAAATGATTGGCCACTTGAATTTTCAATTGGCAGTCAGGTAGGGGTCAATTGAAGAATTACACAGAGGTCAAAATTAAAAGATGCTCCAATCATATTGAAAAATATTCCACATTATTTGCCTGATCATAAAGATTCCAAAAAGGTATAGTTTGGACTATCTGTGGCTGAATTCTATGGAGTTATGGGATAAAAACAGCAAGAATGGTGACAAAGGTCAGTGTCATTTTGTACAGGGTCAAAAGTTATAGTTGCTCCAATTTTGGTAAAACGTGATGCAAATTACTAGTTGAGTGAACACGGTTCTAAAAAGGAATAGTTTGGACCATGTATCATCCTTACTTATCACGTTACGGGGTAAACATATGTCACATATCATAGAATCCAATAGACGTAGACCTTGTTTGACCTTTACTTTGGAGACCAAGCATTCAACACTGTCAACATTATTCCATTTATTAATCCTATTAGCTTAACCAATAATTTGCATCACTTTTTACCAAAATTGAAGCAACTTTAACTTTTGACCCTGTACAAAATGACACTGACCTTTGTCACCATTCTTGCTGTTTTTATCCCGTAACTCCATAGAATTTAGTCACAGATAGTCCAAACTATACCTTTTTGGAATCTTTATGATCAGGTAAATAATGGGGAATATTTTTCAAAATGATTGGAGCATCTTTTAATTTTGACCTGTGTGTAATTCTTCAATTGACCCCTACCTGACCACCGATTGAAATGTCAAGTGGCCAATCATTTTTTTTTTCAAAAGAGTAGTGTCTAAGGAGTATTTGTGCTGAATTTGATGCTTTTATCATCATTTGCATGATTGTTTCACTTATCTGCTGCACTAAACCAACAAAAGAAGAAGGGGAAAAAGGAAAAAGACAACATTGTTAGCCAACAGGCCAGGAGCAAAATAGATAAATTTTCATGTGAAAATCTACCAGTGAGAAGACAGAGTTTGGGGCAACCAAAAAAAGAAGAAAGTAGAGGACGATCTTCGTTTGCTCCTCTCCACAGTGCATCCCCACATCAGCCGCCTGTGCGCGTCAAAGACCCAGACTCACTGTTCACAGTAAACAAGAGGTGAGACTAGATGAGAGACTAAATATGTATAAAAGTTTAATTATTTATGTTAAAATGTGTTAGTTATGTCAAAGATGTTTAAATGTTAAAAAACAGTGTTTAAAATATGACAAAAGGTAAAAATAGAAGAATAGAAAGTTTTTTAAAAACACGTTTAAAATGTTTGACAAGGGTGTAAAATGTGTGAAAGAATAGAAGGTTCTTTAAAAATATATTTAAAATGTTTACAAAGGATGCAAAATGTGTAAATGCACAGACAGTTCCTTAAAAACACAAATATATTTAAAATGTGTTTAACGTGTAAAAGAATAAAAAGAAACACACAAAGATGTTGAAATTGCGTGTATGTGTCGGTGGGGGGGCTCACTCGCCCACACTTTGAAAATTGCTGTATTATAGACTGTTTTTCAAACTCAGCAATAGAGCTAAAACAACTAATCGAGTTAATCGCTTAAAATTATTAAAATAGCTGACAACTAATTTAGTCGATTAGTTGCTAAATAACTTTGTTTTACCGCAAATGTTTTTCTTCCATATAATCAACTGAGCTTTGCTTTGAATCTTGAACCAATGAAGGAGTGCTTTGAGCTGCTGCTTTGTTGGTTTCATTTGTTTTATTTCGCTTTATCTTAATTTTTCTCCAGTAAAACCCTAAAGAGCATATGTCTGTGAGGAATATTTACCTTTTTTATGTTAATGTTGTGTGCTGGGGTGTTTGGCTGGCTTGGTTTTTGTTTTCTGTTTCTCCCACCAGGTGGTATGCATTCAGGACTGACTGGCTGAGCATTAGGACCTCACCCTGAACACCTGAGGCTTGTTATCACGTGCAGGTCATCAGGACTCACAGCTGTGGTGTATTTTGTCTTGATCAGAGATTGCTGCATTTAAACCTTGAATGCACAGTGTGTGATTGCCAGAGACTCGACCTTGTGAGCAGACGTGTGAGATCGACGTCAGGAGAACAATCTCACCATCACGGACGCAGAGACCGCTCCAGGTTTGACGCCACAGTCTGTGAAGGAGGATTGGGTGAGGTCTTACGCTCTTCAGCACACTTCCTGAGGTAATTTGGTTTTGGTGACTTTTATGAAGTAATGACAGTGGATTTGGTGTCCCTCACACCTTGTGTTAGTGAGCTGTCACGTTATGCTAATTGTCTAATCAGCTTCTGCTGCAGTGTAGATTTGAACTGAGTTGTTCCGTGCCTGCAGGGTGAGAAGCTGATGTATAGATTTAAGCCGGGAAGTGTTTGCTGATTGTGTCTCTCTGGGTGGAGAGTGTTGGACTCACCTCATGTTTTCTTTCTTCACAGCCTTGGTTTGTCGCGGCCACCTGGGGGGTGTCGGCGGGGTCCCTGGGTCCGAACTGCTGTGGCTCCGGACCGTTTGCGCTGTTGAGAGCGCGCCGTGTTTTCACCTCACCAGACCGCGGACATTTTTGGTTGTTTATCACTGCACTCATTATGATTATTAAATTCTGTTATCTTTTGAACCGTGCGCTGCTTATTTCGTGCTGGGTCAGTGCTCCGACCGCGTCCGACACATAACAGTTAAACTGACCTGTTATGGTCTTCTGAAACAGTTGATGTATTTTATGCTAACGCGTTAGCATGTCTATGCAGTTTTCAATGTTAAAGTTAGCATTAAGCTGCTGGCATTTCAGCATGTTTGTGCATTTATTTTCTGTATAATTAATGGCTCAGCATTTGTTGTCTAAGAGTCAAATGTATTACAAATGATATTTTTTAATTTATATATAAATAACTAATAATGCTACAATACAATTTTAGAGAAAGAGACATGAGTCACATGTCATTGTGAAATGACCTCATAGTTTACAAGTTAGAGAATGTTGCACATATAATGAGTCAGGCTACAGTGTTTGATTTAGGTTTTATGGTTAACTGCTCATTTGCAGCAACAAAATACCTCTTTTTTTTTTCACCATATATAACATTTATGTTTCAGTGTTTTATGGCACCTCAGCACTTTGATAAAGCAGTGCCATTTGGAATAATTATTTTTGTTTATTATAAACTGTTTTATTCTTATTTTATATTTCAACAGCCAAGGGACATTTGACAATTTGTTGATTTTCAAGTATTTTAAGTTTTCAAATAATGTTCTGTTGTTAAAGTGATGGAAGGAGAGAAAAATTGTTTCCCTGGCACATCTTAAAAAAATTCCCAGCTAATCCGATTGATTAATCGTGTCGAAACCCCATCAGATTCATCGATGATCCAAATAATCGTTTGTTGCAGCCCTACTCAGCAAGGAAGCAACAACATCAAATGATCATCGCTGTGATTCCTGAAAAGTGATCTAGAATGATGAATAATGGACATAAGGTGGAGGAGAAAAGCTGCTCACGTCATTTTAAAGGGGTCTCATTATGCAAAATCCGCCAATCTGCATTTTCCACTTCCATATGGCTGAAGATTTATGTTAAATATCTCTAAAGTTCCACAGTTGATTGTGTATACAGAAATTCATCTGCTTTAAGCAAAATTTAGGCATGAAATCGTCATTTTTCCGTCAATGACACACGTAACACGAGTCTAGGTCTGGGCTCTTGCTGAATCTGTGTGACACACTCACTGCAGCATTGTTGCAACCCTCCAGAGCGTGGCTGATTCCGTGTCAGGACTACACTGAGGTCACGACCAAACTGAGGTGTTGTAATGGTGCTTTTGTTCCTAGCATGCTCATTTCCAATGTGTACATATTTGTCTCTGTTGCAAATGTGGAAATCACAAGCCTCTTTATGAGAAATTCCACCATATAACTCTGTAACTGCCAATGCAATATGCAAAAGTTCTGTAATCAGTTTCTCTAGTCACATCTTTAGTGGTGTCATAGGTGTCTTGCAAACACTCATCTCCTTGCACAGACACTCAGTTTTTCAGAAATGTAGACTCACATTTCTAAGCTTTCATTCAGATTCTCCTTATCAGTAACAGCTGGTATCCATTTCAGTCATCAACTCATAACCATCCTTAAAAATGCAAGTTAATTAAAAATTGTCGGTTCTAACTCACCTACTGCCTGCAGTCACTGACATGAACGCTACCTCCTCACCACACCACAACAGTCGGTCCGTGTGTGACGCTCCAACTCTGCCTTCTTCTGATGGCAGGATTGGAGATCTATGGACCCGTAAATTCAGTCATGGCTGGGACCGCCACCAAAGACTATTCTAACAATCTGTACATTATCAGTGTAATTATTAGTGGTTAGCACTGGTGCCTCACAGCAAGAAAGTTGTGGGATCACTTCCTGCACTTTCTGTTTGGTGTTTGCATGTTCTCACCATGTCTGTGTGGGTTTCCTACCACAATCAAAAACATGCTTACTTAGGGTCCTTTTGCCCCACCAGGGCAGCATAGTACATCTGGAGTTGTTCCCTGGGTGCCGGACTGTGGCTGCCCACTGCTCCTAGTGGTTAGATTGTGTCTAATTGTAATTAGGATGAGTTAAATGCAGAAAACAAATTTTGTTGTATGTATGTGCAATAACAAATAATGGAAATTATTAAATTATTTAACATTTTTGTCTCCTGAATCTTTCTGGTATAACTGCCTCCTCCAGACAGGGGTGCCGAAAAGGGGAGAATAAGGAGGATTCTAGGAGCCCATGATTGACATGGGCCCCGAATAGTATAATTGTATTCGGGTCCCAGACAGGCCCTGAATACAATTATAGAACCAACAAAATAATATGCAAAGGGGGGTGGCCCAATAAGATTTGTATTCATTGGGCCCAAAATCCCTGGCAGCGCCCGTGCCTTCACATAGATGTACCATAGAGTGTATTTCTTAATGATTGATATAAATGAAATTTAAGACATATTGAGTGGCTCGGAAATGTTCATGTATCCATCTCCTCATGTCTAAAGAAAATTGGTTGTAAAAGCGATTATTTGTTTTAATTTTCTTTGTCAAATTACTTATGAGCTCTGAAAATGGATGCAAATGGCCGGACTTCCTAAATGGTTAATGAGTTATTTTTATTAAACCCCTTGAATTATGTCTGCACTACAAATACATCTTGATTATTTTCAATCCCACTATGCTACACAGAGGCAAAAATACAAATGTGTCCAATTACTTATGGACGGCACATATCTTTAAAGATGAGCACCACACAGCTTTGATCAGAATGGGCCTCAGAATGGGTGAAGAAAGGGTAGAACTATTTTGAGTCTGATAGGGTTTGTCTAACAACGTCCATCCCGATTGAATATTCAGAGGGAATGGTGCGGGCTGCAAAATAAGTGTGCAAGTAATACATGTGGATTAAAAAGCTTCATTCATTTTCTTGTTGTCCTGCAAATGTAAGTCAAACACCTAATATTTACTATTTTAACTGAACTGTCACAAATCTTCAAAATGTGTCTGTGTGTGTCTTAGGGTTTATTGATCGTTAATTCAACACACAGATCTCTTAAAAGTCTAAGTGTAGCGGCTGCACTCTGCGTTGTGTTGTTATGACTCCTCCCATTCACTCCCCTCGGGACGCGAACTCATGATCCTCGGCATGGGAGTCGGACTCTCTAACCAGAAGGCTAAAACCCAGGGCTCTGGCCTTGTGACCAGAGAATCCTTTTGAGCTGTTGGGAGTGAGATTTACTAACTACATCTGCACAGTGACACCTGCTGGCCTCCGTTACATGAGGCCATAAAAAAATGTTTGCGTAGCGAGACACAGACACACACACACACACACACACACACACACACACACACACACACACACACACACACACACATATATATATATATATATATATATATATATATATATATATATATATATACATACATATATATATATATACATACATATATATATATGTGTGTGTGTGTGTGTGTATGAGGTACATTCAAAAAGTATCCAACCTTATTTTATCCCACAGAAATAAATGAAGCGTGCGAGTTGTTTGATTGCGGGGGCCGGGGATGTAGGGAACCTGTGCACATGAGGATGACGTGGGAATAAACACAGGTTCGGTACATTCCATTTTGATGGAGGACACTAAAAGGGACTTCACTGGAGTCGCAAGAAGACATCATGTGGAACACAACGGCCCAGCTGGACACCATTCCAAAACAGGGCTTCCAGAATTGCTTCCAACAATGGCAGAACCGCTGGGAGAAGTGTGTGCCATCCCAAAGAAACTACTTCAAAGGGGATTATGATTTCAGACCCCCAGGTGAGTACTCGTATTACCTGCGACCAAAGGTTGGATACTTTGAATGCACCTTGTACATTATAGGCTGTTTCTGAGTAATGCAAAAGTAATGAAAAATGTATTGTTACTTTCCACAGAGAGTAAGGAATACCCCTAACACTGCCAATAATACTGTACAAAATGATCATCGTGTGGTCGCCAGTCAAGAGATTCCACAAAATTTCAATAAAGACTTTTATTTCTTTGTACCAAAATAGGCAGTTAGAGCAGGGATAAATATCACATTTTAGATCCATCTCTCTGTAATAGATTCTTTGCATCGGTGCTTCACTCTAACAGACACTGACGTGGACTCCAGGGCTGAAAGGTCACGGCCAAAGTCATCCAGAGACCCCAGTTCTGTTATCCGACAACATCACCAAGCTAGTGAGATCTGAGATTTGACGTGGAAGTTTTTGTGAGCCGTGCGACTCGGTAAAGCTTTCAAAACAAAACGGCTTTTTGGATTTGTTAAATTTTTTCTTTTAAAGCTACTCCACTCAAAGAAAAATGGTCTTTGGATGCCCCGGATCTGCAATCAGCTTGGAGGAGTCACCATGGGGTCAAGGGTGGAGATGGGAAGTGGAGTACAGTGGCTGACAAGGTGCATTCAGGGGCTTTGTTATCAAAAGCATCTTAGTGTCTCAAACAATAAGCTTATTGTCATATTTCAGGTATAATTAATGCAAACTGGGACCGAAACCTCAAACTTATAAATAAATTCAGTGTTACCAAGAGAGAGAGAGAGAGAGAGAAAGCATTTGCACATTTAGTAAATGGGTTCTTTCAAAAAGATTTTGTCGGTGGTCTTTCAATTCTGGATCAGAGAACAGAGAAGATCTCGAAACCATTCAAAATGATCCAAACACACTTCTGAATATGTCATTGGCTTTCACTTGTTCACCCCAGAAGGGTGAAGTTGATACTGCTGTGTTGACAGTTCGTTTTGACTCTGTGTGAACTGAGTACAAAGACATCCTGATGCCATCATTTGTTGACCGATTCAGACAATCAACCCGACTCCTTACTCGCCATATCAAAATACAACCATTAACCAACAACATGGCAGCTGAAGAAGGAACTGTAGGACTGGTAAATGGTAAAGAGAATAGTACTGATACTGCACATAGTGCGATGGATTCACATCTTCAGTTCTGTCATGCTAAGATGCTTCGAGAAACAAGCCCTCATAAGTGCTTCGAGAGCGAGAGGAAAGTGGTGACAGTGGTGAGGACGATAACGATTGTGATGATAACCTTAATGGAGATGATACATCATTCGATACTTGTCAATTAAGGTTCTCAGTCCTTCAGATAGATATCTAGAAGTTTACAGTGACTGGACTTGTTGGTCCTCAAGTTGTTTCATTACTCACAGTGTGGTATGCCCAGTTCCGTATATACTTTCAAACACAGGCTCCACTTTTCACTTGAGCTGAGTGACGAACTGGAGTGTCTATGTTTGCAATTGTCCTGGATCAAGACTAAGATCCAGGCTTCAATGACTTCTTGACTTGGCCATCAGTAGTGTCTCTGTGTGGTGAATGTGTCAAACCTGGAGAGAAATTCTGTTACCTCATCAATGACATTCAGGTCTCTGGGCCTTTGAGATTGAGAGATGTGTGGAAAGAGTTTATTGAGTCGTGATGTCACTGGACAAAGACGTTTGGCGGAGGAGAATGAAGCTCCAAATCTTTGGGGTTCTGGTGCTTCCTGTCATATTGTGTTTTTGAAACCTAAATGATAAACAGTGACCTAAGAAAAAAGAGAACTAGATGTCTTCAGTAGTAGGTTCAGTTGGTAGTAGGATCCACAGGTACCACTGGAATGAGCATGTGTCAAACAAGCAGTTCTTTGAGAGACTCAGGTGAGGAGTCACCTACATTTTGGCCATGTGGCATGTTCCTCTGGGGATGATCCAGCAGGGAGAAGCTGGGAAAGTCCAAGGGGACATCCACATTTCCTCTAGCTGTGGCAGACATGGTTAATTCAAAAGGTGGATGATTAGGTTCTTGCTTGCCTAGGTGGTTACCAACCAGACTGAGAAGATGGAGCACTGCTCATCAACAACATTACCCTTCTTTTGATCTTGCGTCTCATCGTTAGGAGAATAACGATTTTCCTTAAGACGGTTGTTAACCCTGTACTTGATCCATTCCAATTTGCTTATAGGCAGAGTAGAGGCACTGACGATGCCATTAACAGCTTAACCCACTTTTCACTTAAGCACTTGGAAGATCCTACTGCTTATGCACGGATTTTATTGGTTGATTTCAGCTCAGCCTTTAATACATTACAGCCATACCTGTTGTTGTCCAAGTTAAAGGAAATTAATGTTAACCCACTTTTAATCAGATGGTATCATTCCTTTTTAACTAATAGATTACAACAAGTTAGAGTTAATCAAGCTCTTTCGGTACTCAAATCATCAAATACAGGTGTACCACAAGGCTGTGTCAGTTCTCCTGTTCTCTTCACTCTTTATACTAATAACTGTACAAATAACTACTGCAATAACTCTGTTTTTAAATTTTCTGATGATACAGCTATTTTGAGCCTACTGCACAAGGATTCAAGTCCAACAAAGTACTTCCTTGAAGTGAAACACTTTGTACAGTGGTGTGATGACAACCACTTGGTTTTAAATGTCAATAAAACCAAGGAAATGATTCTGGATCCAAGGACTGTTGGGGACCATACTCCTGTGGTCATACATGGTATTCCCATTGACCAGGTCAACTCATACAAGTACTTGGGGCTGCACATAGACAATACCTTCAGCTGGACTGCACATGTGGACAGTTTGTGCTCCCGATTCCATCAAAGACTTTATTTCCTTCGTAGACTTCGTTTGTATGGAGTCAATCAGAAAATTATGTTGTTGTTTTACCAGGCAGTGTTAGAGAGCCTAGTTAGGTATGGCATGACTGCCTGGTACGGCAATCTTTCTGTACAATTTAAAACGAAACTTAACAGACAAATTGATGATGCAATGAAGATAATCGGAAAGAAACAATATCAGTCCCTCAATACACTCTATGAAGAGTCTGTTTTGAAAGCAGCTCAGAGGATACTGATGGATTCAGTTCATGTTCTTCATGCAGAGTACACTCTCCTTCCTTCTGGGAGAAGGTACAGAGTTCCTCGGAGTAGACTGAATAGATTTAAAAATTCATTCGTCCCCATGTCTATTAAATTGTTAAACAATAATGTTTAAAATTGGAATTATGCAATATTTATGGTGTTTCTCCTGACTCCTGTCATGTTAATTTGTTATGGATGTGGTTTTTTTTATCTGTATTGTTTGTTTTCTCTTTTCTTGTAAGGCACCTAGCATGAGTCCAAGACAAATTTCCCTGAGGGGACAATAAAGTGTATCGTATCGTATCGTATCGTAATAAGTCCCACTGTGTTAATATATTTGAGAAAAACAGGTATATTGTGTTTTCCAAAGACTCTCTTGATCTTTACTCCAGTTACATATAAGATTCCTTCTCATGTCTTGAACGGATACGTCTTCTTTCTGGATCTACTTGTCTGTAAGAAGTTACGTGGAGGAGCTCAAAACAACTTGAGACCCAAGAAGATGAGCCACTGCTGTAAACTTCCAGATATCACGTTTATATCGTGCTGGACTGTCCAAATAACCTCCCACTGAATGTGACATTAACAGAAGGAGAAATATGAAGGCATAGAGGTGGACAGAAGGCAAAGCCCTTATGGGGTGGAGTCAAAGTCCACTCAGTAACGGAAACCAAGATCATTTCTTTTTTTGCTTTCCAAAAACAAAAAGATGATAGAACACACTGTTTTATCTATTTAGCCACAACCATATTGAGCAACTGCAGCTTTAATAGACTGCTTCATATTAAATAATCACTGTATTTTCTGGAGTATAAGTCGCACTGAAGTATAAGTCAGACCCGGGGGGGCATGTATAAGTCGCACCAGAGTATCTTACGCACCTGTCAAAACATGGCTCTTGAAGAGGGGGCAAAAAAACCAAATAGGACTAAATTATTATTAATGATTGCGGGACTTTTCAGTGTATCAGTCACACCAGTATGTAAGTCGCGGGTCCTTCCAAACTAGTAAAAAAAAACCAAACCGTGAAACTAGTACTCCAGAAAATACAGTTCTAAGTTTTGTAATTATTTTGTTGTCACATTTCTAACTTGTAATTGTACCATAAAATCATCTGGGGTCTCGCCAGCACAATACAGGAGCACATTGTTAATCCGGCGTCCGTAGACAGCAGCGATAGCGAAGAAGGCGATGAAGGGATGAAATATGAAAGAGCGACATTAAGAGACAGAAACTCTAAACAGGAGTGACGCCATGAGGAAAAACCCAACAACATGGGAGGAGATCAAGATTTGTCCCAAAAAACATGCTCTTAAAGCTACGGCGTGCAAAAGACTGCCTCTTGGTGACAGTATAATCATTACAAACCCATAAGTGAATGCATTACCCTTCGATAATATGAAAACAACAACGACAACAATAATTAGAACAACAAAATCAAATCAAATAATGGTACACGTCACCTTGATTGGAACCACCTCCTTAAACATTAAGGAACCGAACTGCAGGAAGATCCACCAATAGGCTGCGGGGAAAGTATTAGCTCCTCCCTCTTCAGGAAGCAGCAGTCCCAGATAGTCCCAGCCTTGTGTGAGTTTATGTGCTTGCGTAAGTGTGTGTGTGAGTGTGTGTACATCCTCGTTCAGTGATGTGTGAAACAGGATTGGGGTCAAGTACTGCACTTGGTACTTTTCTGTACACTCGACTGCAAAGAAACTGCACTTGAACAAAAAGTACTTGTAAAATCAAGTACTTTGCGATTACATTTCAAGTACAGATCTTCTTTAATGCAGCAAACTCTTGCATGTTAGATATAAGAAGAAGAAAAATGTCTACAACCTCACAATTTTGGGATAGATGATTCAGGTTGTTGGCAGCAAGACAAAGGGTCTGGCAATAAAAATGTACAAGTTTCTTGCAAACAACTTACTGAGCAGCTCATGCAGAATCAACACCTTTAGCACGATGTGCAGCTCATGTTCACTCCTTTAACAACAGAAAACTGATCGTATCTCTTCATCAGCTGTTTTATAAATAGACTAATTTATACAGCGCTTTTCCATCTGGAGCAGATGTTCAAAGCGCAGTGCGATGATGCCTCACTTTCACACATACACCAATGTCAGGGTGCTGCCATGCAAGAGCAGGACCAACTTGGGGATTAAGGGACTTTGCCCAAGGGACGTTAGACATTTTCCTGTCTGGTGGTGAATCGAACCCAGGATCCTCTGATCACAAGCCGACCGCTTTGGAAACTAGACCCCCCACAAATGATGTATTATGCACGCAACAGGCTTGTGCCAACACCTTATACAATGGAAGTGTGATCATTTTGTATCTTTTGCCTAAAAATCATCTATCTGTCTAATCTCACTGATATAACTTGACGTGTGGCGTGTACCCAGAGTCACAGTTCACTGAGTTTTTCACAAGACAATCAAGAGGGATATTTGGGATATTTAACCATAGCACCAGGGAAACTAGAGGTATAGACTGGACCAAACAACAGATAGCAGTGGTGCAAGTAGATCACTGGGATAAGGACTTCAGCTATCAATATGTAGACCTGAGTTCAAATCCCAGTCTCACTACCTGTCCACCCAGCTTTACAATGAGTACTGACCTTGGTTGAGGAAGTCATATGTGTTGGACTGGCATACCATCTAGGGGGAGTCATAGACTCTCATCGGCTTCGCGCTACAGAATCTAGGGACAACCACTGGCACCAATGGGCCTCAGGTCTTACATAGGGCTTTACTTCTATCAGGAACGCTAGAGGGAATTTCAAGATTCTATGCAGGCTGCTCAGAAGTGATCTTGTTTCAATCTGCACAAACACGTGAAGTTATAGTGTAAATTAGTGATATAGTGACACTGTTTATTATACATCTGTAAACATTGTGGTACAATTTATGCAAATTCGACAGCATTATCCTAAATAACCATACTGAGCTGCCTTTTGATAGATAATGTGAAAAATATTTGTAATTATGTACTTAGTAATACACTCAAGCAATTTAATATTTGGATGCAGTTGTGCTCTCTAATCTGCAATGTATTCATACTTTTACTCAAGTACTTTCGATGTACTCGACCCCAACTCTGGTGCGAAAGCGAGAGCGGAAACAGGCTGATCGTTGAAAACTACAGTAGGAATGTGATGAATGAGTGCCATGTGCATGTGTGTTGGTTCAGAGCCGGTCCTTGTTGGGCACCCAGATGTAAGGACTGGACTGCTCCTCGATGATCTGCTTCACCTGCGCATACAATTCTTCTAGAGATGAGCCCTGGACTATAGCTGCACAGAGAGAGGGAACAGACAACAACACAAGAAGAATAACTGATTCATTAACTCTTCAAAAGCAAAGAAAAACAAAGTTTATGAATATTTTTTAATTTTCAAATTTATTTTGTGACCCCAACGCATCATAAAAAGCAGAGTTTTCACAATGTTTTTCTCGTCACTTCTACGCCTGAGGACATCATCAGTGTGCGTAGTAGTTGCACGACAATGACATCAATTTGAGAGTTTGCAGAACAAAAGCAGCGCACAAGGTGGATTGAATCTGGCATGGAGGCAGTTATCACACCGTGACGGATTGAATAAACTGATTAGAATGGATTTATATAATTTATCCGTTGGCAAAAATTGTCTAATTCGTTGGTCTCCGGTGGATTTGAGGCTGTGATGGAGTGAGTGGACAACCACCAAATGCAGGTGTGAAGGACTCTTGGACACAGAAAATGAACAGACCACGTACAGATAAAACTAACAAACAAAGGTGCAACCACCGTAAGTAGTGGCGCAATGGTTTGTATTATTGGACTGTAACAGTGGCGGTCCGGGTCCGTTTCCCAGGTTGCCAGTGTCACACAACTAATAGCTGAGTTCTTTGTGATTTATTTTTTATTTGTGATGAAGTCTGACACTTTACTGAAATGGGTGTTCTGAGAAACATTACTGGCTGCGCTTGTGCATCGGCCCACCCCCTCTTCAATCTGTGGTAATCTGTCGTTATTCTCAAGTACCTATACATTGTAATCCTTGATGTTATATTTTTCCTATTTGTGTATTTTAAAAATCATTTATGATTCATCTGCAAGAGGTCGTTGTTTCTTCCATCCAGTAGTTTACATTCCATGGTATCACATCCCAGGATGAATGAATGAATGAATGAGTTTATTCGGCACACAATTCAACAACAAAAACAAAAACAAAAAAACTGATAACAATGCAACTTTACAAAAGTCCTGCGTGGCCGAAAGGGTGAGGGCAGAAGCAGAGCTTATAAATACCCACCCCTTATACTAAAAAATAACAAACATATACACACAAACAAAATTTCATAAATACATATCTACACAATCCACACACACATATATATATATACATACACACACACACACACACATATACACATATATACATACACATACGCAGATATATAAACGTACACATACCTACATGTACATACATACATACGCACACACAATGACAATACCAAAAAAAAAAAAAAAACATGCAAACTTAGTCAATGAACTCAAAATTACAAAATATAACCAGACAATACTGGCACATAACACACAAACCCGAAAGTAATAACAAGACCTAAGTTTTCAACTATAGCATGCAATTTTGTTATTCTTGTAATGTATTTTAAAGCCTACTAACGTACCAAGTAATTTAATGTTGTCGGGACAGTCGTTCCAGATGTTAACACCTTTGACAGATACACAATGACTTTTTGCAGTAGTTCGGATCCTTGATTTTTCAAACAATAAAATTCCTCTCAAATTATAACTGGAGTCCCTCAGTTTAAACAGATCCTGGACATGTTGTGGCAGCAGTTTATTTTTAACTTTATACATAATTTGTATTGTGAAGTAATCAACCAAGTCCCAGAATTTTAGAATATGCAAACAGGCAAACAATGGATTCGTTGGCTCACAATGTGATTTGTTACAAATAATTCTTACAGCTTTCTTTTGCAACAAAAATATTGGATTAGTATTAGTTTTATATGTATTTCCCCATACCTCAATACAATAGGTCATGTATGGAACGAGCAATGAGTGATATAAAATAATGTTGTGTGGGCCGCCAGAAGAGGAGATACTGCTGGCCCACCACCAGAGGGCGCCCTGCCTGAAGTGCGGGCTTCAGGCACGAGAGGGCGCTGCCGCCACAGACACAGCCGGGGGTGACAGCTGTCACTCATTATCTCTTGACAGCTGTCACCCATTCATGCTTCATCATCTCACTCCATAAAACCCGGACGTCATCTCCACCTCATTGCCGAGATATCGTCGAACCGTTCAGGTACTATTCTCAGCCTTAAAGTAAACTGTGTGTCAGTCTGAACTCTTTTTTGCAGCCGCTTTCCTGTGGTGTTCCTTATCTGTGAGACCGGCGCTTGGTGTGATCAGCGACGGCTTCGCTTCACACCTCTACCAGATAAGTGGGTAGACAGGAGCTGCACGAGTGTGTGTTAGAGGTGGAGGTGGAATTCCCACCGTTGTTGTTACTGGGTGTGCACACACCCATATCTTATTGTCTCTGCTCCCTGCCAGCAGTACCAGATCTGACCTTCGAAGACGGTGGCCACCTGGGGACTCGGGACTTCGTGGCTCCAGTATTCTCCGGGTTCGGTGGCGGAGGAAATCGTGTGGTTCCGGTTCATCTCACGACAGACGTCTTCTATCCTCGAGCCTGCCCACACGTCACCCTTGTGATTGACTGTCTGTAAAATTTCACATTCCTCTGTGTTGTGCTCATTCACAACAGTAAAGTGTTCATATTCGACTCTTTCATTGTCCGTTCATTTACGCCCCCTGTTGTGGGTCCGTGTCACTACACTTTCACAACAAAATAATGAGTGTTGGGAAATTAAATCTTGTGCTTTATGCAGAATTGCAATGGCTTTTGACATTTTGGATTTAACAAAATTAATATGCATTTTCCAGCTCAGTTTATCATCAATAACAACACCAAGAAATTTTGTATCAGTTACAGTTTCAATTTCAATATCATTTAATAATAAATTTCTGCAGGAAATCCTGGACTGCAGGAAATCCTAGGATACCATTATCACAACACATGACGTATTGTTCCATCTCTAATAAGTGTAAACAATTAAAATGTGTGTGAGTCCAGATCTGATTACAGTATTTTGGAAAGCACAGTGGAACCAAAGTGACTGCAGCTGATACCAGAAGTAGGTCCTGATTAGTAGTTGGCTGGAAGACTGCTTGGGAAGACTGTGTGTGTTTCTCTATGTAGAAGTCGACTTATGTCAAGGAGGACTTGTGCCAATTCAATACACTGATCCATACCTGACCCCGTGTGGTGACTCCAGGCAAAAAAAAAAAAAAAAAGTGAAAAAAAATTCCTGCATCTGATTCCACTGTTCCCATTTCATAGAACTAATATAAGTCACAGGAGTATTGGAAAACCAACCGTGGCTCCTCATCGACAACGCAGACGAGTGCCACAACATTTACAACTCTCAGGGTCAGTGTGAAAACCGTTGTGAGTTAAATGTGTTGCCAACTAACCAGTGAAGTACTCCGTGAACTCCTGCTCCAGTTTGACAGCTCTGTCAAAGGTCTTCCTCGCCTGCTCCTCCGTTAAACGCTTGTTCATCTCTCTGGAGACATAAGAATTATCTTAAAGAACAGAGATCCAAACTAAAGCTCCAGAACAAGAACTGAAAGCATGGGTAAGGTTATAGCAGCCACGTGTTAAAGCGGTGGCACAATGTAGGATTTCTGTGAAACAGTTTCTCAGGAGGTTTTGATGACGATGATGATGATGATGATGATGCAGAGTTAATTATAATTTTAAAACGGGTGCCTGCCAGGGCATGATCATCTGTCAAAACCAAATCCCTTTATCAAACTCCTACTATCGCCAACCCAATCACCGCCTCCACATACATACACAAACTGTACACTCGGGATGGGCAATATGACTCCAAATCAATTTCAAACTTTCACCTCACTTGTAATTAATGAGCAATTTGCTGTTTAATTTGTTTTGTGTGCTTTTAAAAAAAAAAAAAAAAAAAATGTTTTCCGAGGTCGTCATTGGCTGAGCTCAGGGTGCATTTTTCTTGAAACGTTAACTCCTTGCACCACTGCAGAATCAAGTCAATACAAAGGGAGAGCTGACCACCTAATGGCTGCACGTTTATGGGTGCACTTTCAGGCCGCACGGTTCTTCTAATGACGTCGATTCAGAACATTGTTTATAGACAGCGCCACCTAATGGCTGCACGTTTACAGCTGCACTTTCAGGCCGCACGGTTCTTCTAATGACGTCGATTCAGAACATTGTTTATAGACAGCGCCGCCTAATGGTTGCACGTTTACGGCTGCACTCTCAGGCCGCACGCTTCTTCTAATGACGTCGATTCAGAACATTGTTTATAGACAGCGCCACCTAATGGCTGCATGTTTATGGCTGCACTCTCAGGCCGCACGCTTTTTCCTCCCGGGAAGCAGAGAATATTAACTTCAGTGGTCCACTTTACCATCAAAGGTAAGGGTAAAATTTGTGTTTTTTAGATTAAACAATGCACAATAATCTTTTAAAATGTTTACTAACAGAAGTTATTACCTTGAACATGCCCGTATATAGAGGGCATGAGCCCCCCTGAGCCCCCCACGAGGGCATTGACCCTCAACCCCACCGGGGGCCCTGCGGCCCACTGGACCCCCAACTCAAGGATTTGAACCCCCCCTTTCACATTCCTATATACGGCCCTGTTGAAGTAACATTGTTACTGAATGAACTCTTAAGTTTTACCAGTATTTTTCTCAAACCAGCTGAGATTTTCTTGTCTGTCAATTGTTTCCAGTGAAGTAGATGAATTTGTCAGATGGTTGGACAGAATTAAAGAAATAAGGAAGACAATTCTGGTGGTAGGTGGGGCTCACGTAAAAAGGGGTATATTGGCATGAACTGTTATAAATTAAAATTGCCCATGAAAGTGAAAGATGGAGAGTTTATCGGATATATTAATGCTTAGCCTGTTTTGTATGCTAATGTCTGTCTCTGTGTCTGTCTCTCAGGAGGCTCTGAGATGAGTCTGAGGAGAAACTTCAGTGATGTCCACATAACTTGATGCTCTTCCAGCATTTTGGATCAGCGTGTGTGTCTGGGTGTGTGTGTCTCTGTTTTAAGCTTTTATTTTGGTTTAATAATGTAAAAATAAATCTAAATAGCTGCCTCCAGCATTGTCTTTGTTTATCACCTTGTTCAAAACTTTCCTGTTGTATATCGAGAGAACACAGTTACCACACCATATGATTACATTATTAATTTACCTGTGTCACGGTTTCGGCCGGATCTGGGGGTTTATTCAGGATTTTCCCCTTTCTGTTGTTCTTTTCTCCGTTGATTTATTAATATTTCTTTTCATCAGGATTTATTCTATTATGTTTGTCACTTTGTTCTTTTTGTTATGATTTACTTTTGGTTCTAGTTTTCCGCAGCCAGTTGTGTTTTCTTTTATTGTTCTTTATTCATCACTCGTTTGACTAGTTCCTTTTATTTGCTGTACGGTATGTCTGGATTTGTTTTCTGTTTGTCACTGTTTTTCTTAGGGTTTGTTTTAGTCAGTTTCTGTTTCATTTAGTTGTTGTATTCATGTAGTTTTCATTAGGTTATTATCACTTCTTTATTTTGCCTTTGTCACCAGCTTAGTTTTGCTTTAGTATTTGTCCTTCATATTCCCTGATCAGTCCTCCGGTAGATGACTAGTTCTTAATTATTTGTTATTCTGTCCTGAGTTTTTAATTTTACTCTTGTTCATAGTAATATATTATTCAGTGGTTGTTCTGTTCATAGTTCTCTGTTTCATCCCATGTCCTGCACCTGCCTTCATGTCTTCATCCCTCACTTATACCTGATTATGTCTTCTCTGCAACTGCCATGTGTTCCTGTCTCTCACTTTAACTCTGTCTGCTTTGTGTTTCCTTTCACTCATGCTCTGTGCACCTGTTCACACATCTTTGTCTCTTCTTCTTTCCACCTTGTGTTCTCCTGCCTCACTGTCTTGCACAACATAGTATCTTTGTTTATTAGCCACGCCCCCTTTCTAGATCCGTCTCCTTACGTGCACCTCGTTAACAACACCTGTCCCTCATTAGTCCACCTTCATATAAACCCTCACAGTCCTTCGCAAGATTGTTGTCGCTTCCTACACTCTCCAGCCTCCTTGTTTTCAGTCCTGATTAGTCTTGCTGTGTACCAGTACCTTGCTCTGTGTTTTTCGACCACGCCTTTTTGCCTCAGCCTTTATGCCTCAGCCTTTATGCCAGTGTTTGCTTGTGCCTCAGACCCCTGCCTGGAGATGACTACGTTTGTGCCTTACCCTGCTTGTACCTCTGCTCCGCTATCTGATAACCTGTGTACTGAACCTCTGCCTGAAATAAACTCAATGACTTCTTATACCATATTGGCCTCTCTTCATTGGCTTCCTGTTAATTCTAGAATAGAATTTAAAATTCTTCTTCTTACTTATAAGGTTTTGAATAATCAGGTCCCATCTTATCTTAGGGACCTCATAGTACCATATCACCCCAATAGAGCGCTTCGCTCTCAGACTGCAGGCTTACTTGTAGTTCCTAGGGTTTGTAAGAGTAGAATGGGAGGCAGAGCCTTCAGCTTTCAGGCTCCTCTCCTGTGAAACCAGCTCCCAATTCGGATCAGGGAGACAGACACCCTCTCTACTTTTAAGATTAGGCTTAAAACTTTCCTTTTTACTAAAGCTTATAGTTAGGGCTGGATCAGGTGACCCTGAACCATCCCTTAGTTATGCTGCTATAGACTTAGACTGCTGGGGGGTTCCCATAATGCACTGAGTGTTTCTTTCTCTTTTTGCTCTGTATGCACCACTCTGCATTTAATCATTAGTGATTGATCTCTGCTCCCCTCCACAGCATGTCTTTTTCCTGGTTCTCTCCCTCAGCCCCAACCAGTCCCAGCAGAAGACTGCCCCTCCCTGAGCCTGGTTCTGCTGGAGGTTTCTTCCTGTTAAAAGGGAGTTTTTCCTTCCCACTGTCGCCAAGTGCTTGCTCACAGGGGGTCGTTTTGACCATTGGGGTTTTTACGTAATTATTGTATGGCCTTGCCTTACAATATAAAGCGCCTTGGGGCAACTGTTTGTTGTGATTTATAAATAAAATTGATCTATATAAATAAATAAATAAAATATAAATAAATATAATATAAATAAAATTGATCTATATAAATAAAATTGATTGATTGATTGATTGATACCTCAAAGGCTAGTTTGGGAGTTTGTATCGTAGGTCCACCAGCTGTCAGGCAGCTGCCCGTTCTGACAGTCTGATTATAACATTATATTGCTACACATTTTGTCCCAATTCATGAAACAAAGTGTTTTTTATTAATAAGTAATATTTTTAGGTGGAATAAACCTTTAAAAGATTAACTTTTTAAACTTTTGGGGGTACATTTAACCTTTACAATTATAGGTAGGAACAGCGCTTTTTGTGCAATACTATGTGCTCCTGAAAGTGCAGCCTTATAGGCTCTAGAGACATACTAACTGATTTAGTTAAATTACCTGATAATATTATATTGCTACACATTTTGTCCCAATGCATGAAACAAAGTTTTTTTTAATTAATAAGTAAATTTTGGGGTGGAATAACCCTTTAAAAGCTTAACTTTTTAAAGATTTTTGGGTACATTTAACCTTTACAATTATAGGTAGGACGTGAAGTACTACTTTTTGTGCAATACTATGTGCTCTTGAAAGTGCAGCCTTATAGGCTCTAGAGGCGTACTAAGTGATTTATTTAAATTTTAAATATATTTGGAGTGAAATCAAATTTGAAAATGGCAAGTCACGCCCTTGAATCACAGGTAGGTGGCGCAGTCTCTAAAGATTGCTCTAAATCAACATCAGTAGAAGAAGCAGCGTGCGGCCTGAAAGTGCAGCCGTAAACGTGCAGCTGTACACGAACAGCCTCCGGCTCTGCAGACACATACTACTGCTTATAAGGCGGAGTCCTGGCTCGGTTCAACAGCATTTTCACATCACCTACATTATTCCACAATAATCAACAACAATCCAGGTAACTCCAAAAAATTATTTTCCACCATCCAACACCTTCTCAAACCACAGATTCCTTCACACCACACACCAACAGTAACTAACTGCAGTAACTTCCTTGATTTCTTCACCTCCAAAATTAACAATATCCACTCCATGCTCTCATTTACATACAGCTCCACCCATGACAGCCCAACAACACCCACTACACAACATCTGCCTCAATTCTGCCTCAAAACGCAGCAGGAGGTCGAGAAGATTAGCCGCACTTCAAAACCATCTACATGCTTCTTAGATCCCCTTCCTTCCCCTCTGCTCAAAATTCACTTCAAATCCATTAGTCCCATCCATCTATCTATCTATTTTCTTCTGCTTTATCCGGAGTCGGGTCACGGGGGCAGCAGCTCAAGCGAAGCCGCCCAGACCTCCCGATCCACACACACCTCCTCCAGTTTGACCCCCACCATTCTTGTGACAACCATGTCACCCACATCTGCAAAACGTCCTTCTTTCACTTCCGTAATATTTCCAAACTCGTTCTTCCCTTTCCCTCCCGGATGCAGAGAAGCTCGTCCATGCCTTCATCTCCTCCAGGTTGGACTACTGTAACGCACTCTTCATCGGGATCCTTGGCAGGAGCATCCAAAAGCTCCAGTATGTTCAGAACAGCACTGCCAGGGTTGTGATGAGGATGTGGAAACACAAGCACATCACCCCCATCCTCCACACCCTCCGCTGGCTCCCCGTTCACCTCCGTATCGAGTATAAGGTCCTCCTGCACAGCCACCACTGTCTCTATGGTGATGCCCCAACCTACATCACAGACCTGCTCACTCTACACACCTCAGGCAGAACCCAGTCAGGCCAACAGCACCGTCTGCTCCTGCCAAAGACACGGCTCAAGACCATGGGGGACAGAGCCTTCGAGGCCGCTGCTCCCTGTCTGTGGAACGCTCTACCAGACCACCTCAGGGCCCCACAGACGGTCAATGCTTTTAAGAAAGGACTAAAAACGTATCATTTTAGAAAAGCTTACAGCTAACGTTATCAATTGATGTGTATATTTTATGACGTTTTTAATAAAAATAAAATGTATTATTATTATTACTATCTTGTATCACACGATCAAGTCATGTAAGGTCAGGTCTGGGAGCATACACTAGTGTGACCACACCATGGGTCCTGGATGGTACATATGGCCAACCAGCTGGTAGATCCCCACTTTTCAAAAGTAAGCATTTGCTGTAGCCATGTAAAACATGGGCATCCTCTTTACCTTTTCCTGTCCTCAACACTGAGGTACATGTGTGGTGGGTCATGCCCAGAGTTGAGGTGTGTATGTGTGTATTGAAAGTCCTCAATTATTAACCAAACTAACCAACAAGCAAGATTCAATCAACTGCAGATTCTAATGTTCGAACGTCTCTGGGGCTCTAAGCAAAATTCCACATAGAGGCCCTCCGACCCAGTTCATGGGGCATGTAAACCATTTGTAATTGACGCACAATCAGGAGATACCCCAGTGTTCCCATTAAAATCCACCCTCCTTTAGAAGGGCTTGCTTCATCTGTCAGTCAAATAATAAATATACCTGCATGGAACAAATTGGGTTGCATATCGTTGGGTATTTTTGTGATACAGGTGCTAAGCAGATACTTTTAAAATGGTACTGGTGCTAAACTGTGCCTGAACTTATATATTTTTGTATGCTGTCATAGTACAGTCAAAGCACATGGCCACATCACTGAGTCTGGTCTGCTCAAGGTTTCTTCATATTACAAAACCACACACCTCCTCCAGCTCCTCCGGGGGAACCCCAAGGCAGCCGAGAGATGTAGTCCCTCCAGCGTGTCCTGGGTCTTCCCCGGGGCCTCCTCCCAATGGGACGTGCCCGGAACACTTCTCCAGCAAGGCGTCCAGGGGGCATCCGGAAAAGATGCCCGAGCCACCTCAACAGACTCCTTTCGACGTGGAGGAGCAGTGGCTCGACTCCGAGCTCCTCCCGAGTGACGAGCTCCTCACCCTATCTCTAAGGGAGCACCCAGCCACCCTGCAGAGGAAACTCATCTCGGCCGCTTGTACTCGCGATCTCGTTCTTTCGGTCATGAGCCAAATCTCATGACCATAGGTGAGGATCAGAATGTAGATCGATCGGTAAATCGAGAGCTTTGCCCCCCTATTCAGCTCTCTCTTCACCACGACGGTCTGATACAGCGACCGCATCACTGCAGATGCTGCACCGATCCGTCTATCAATCTCACGCTCCATCCGTCCCTCACTCATGAACAAGACCCCGAGATGCTTAAACTCCTCCACTTGAGGCAAGGACAGTCCACCGACCCGAAGAGGGCAAAGCACCTTTTTCCGGTCGAGAACCATGGCCTCGGATTTGGACGTGCTGATTTTCATCCCGGACGCTTCACACTCGGCTGCAAACCGCCCCAGTGCACGCTGAAGGTCCTGATTTGACAAAACCGACAGAACCACATCGTCCACAAACAGCAGAGATGAGATTCTGTGATTCCCAAACCAGACGCCCTCTACACCCTGGCTGCACCTAGAAATTCTGTCCATAAAAATAATGAACAGAACCGGTGACAAAGGGCAGCCCTGGTGGAGGCCAACGTGCACTGGAAACAGGTTTGACTTACTACCGGCAATGCGAACCAAGCTCCTGCTGCGGTCGTACAGGGACCGGATAGCCCTTAGCAAAGGTACCTGTCAGCTGCCTCCGGGGTCCCACCTACCAACAAAGATAAGTAGGACTCCTTCTTCAGCTTGACAGCATCCCTTACTTCCGGCGTCCACCACCGGGTTCGGGGACAGGCACCAGAAACCTTGCGACCACAGCTACAAGCGGCCGCATTGACAATGGAGGTGGAGAGCATGGTCCACTCGGACTCCATGTCTCCAACCTCCCCCGGGATCTGGGAAAAGCTCTCCCGGAGGTGGGAGTTGAAGACCTCGCTGACAGAGGGTTCCGCCAATCGTTCCCAGCAGACCCTCACGATACGTTTTGGCCCGCCAGGTCTGACCGGCTTCCTCCCCTCCCAGGGGATCCAACTCACCACCAGGTGGTGATCGGTCGACAGCTCTGCCCCTCTCTTCACTCGAGTGTCCGAGAGACGTGGCCGAAGGTCAGATGATATGACTACAAAGTCGATCATTGACCTCCGGCTCAGGGTGTCCTGGTGCCACGTGCACTTATGGACACTCTTGTGCTCGAACAAGACAAACTTGTGTTTGTGATGGACAAACTGTGACTAGCACAGAAGTCCAACAACTGAACACCACTCGGGTTCAGATTGGGGAGGCCGTGCTTCCCGATCACCCCCCTCCAGGTCTCACTGTCGCTGCCCACGTGGGCGTTGAAATCCCCCAGGAGAACAATGGAGTCCCCAGTCATAGCGCTATCTAGTACCCCTCCCAGGGACTCCAAGAAGGTCGTGTACTCTGCACTGCCGCTCAGCCCATAGGCCGAGACAACGGTGAGAGACCTGTCCCCGACCCGAAGGCGTAGAGACGCGACCCTCTCGTTCACTGGAGTGAACTCAAACACATGGCGACTGAGCTGGGGAGCAATAAGCAATGTGACCCCAGCTCTCCGCCTCTCCCCGTGGGCAACGCCAGAAAAATGAAGCGTCCAGCCCCTCTCCAGGAGTTGGGTACCAGAGCCCAAGCTGTGCGTGGAGGTGAGCCCGACTATCTCTAGTCGGTATCTCTCAACCTCCCGCACAAGCTCAGGCTCCTTCCCACCCAGCGAGGTGACATTACACGTCCCAACAGCCAGGGGCTGTGAGCATGGACTGGGCCGCCGGGCCACCCGCCCTCGACCGCCACCCAATCCTCTCTGCATCCGACCCCCATGGCCCCCTCTGCAGGTGGTGAACCCACAGGAGGGTCCATTAGTCCCATCATTATCAAAATCATTAACCTCTCTCTTGAAACTGGAACTGTCCCAACCTCCCTCAAAACAGCTCTCATTAAACCACTTCTGATAAAACCCATTCTCGACCCTGAACCCCCTTCAAATTATCGTCCTATTTCAAACCTTCCATTCATTTCCAAAATCTTTGAAAGAGTAGTTTTCCTTCAACTTCACAATCATCTCAAATGAAACAGTTTGTATGAAAAATTCCAATCTGGTTTCTGCCCCTTCCACAGCACCGAAACAGCTCTGATCAGAGTCACCAGCGACCTGCGGATGGCCTCTGACTCCGGTTCCACATCCCTCCTCATTCTTCTCAACCTCTCTGCTGCGTTTGACACCACTGACCACCACATCCTCCTGCACCATCTCCAGTACCACACTGGCCTCTCCGACACTGCCCTTCACTGGTTCCAGTCCCACCTCACTGAGAGGACCAAGCACGAGGTCCTGGGGGATGCTAAATCCTGCCCCCACACTGTCACCTGTGGGGTCCCCCAGGGCTCTGTGCTCGGTCCCACCCTCTTCACCATCTACATGCTTCCCCACGGGTGTGTTGTCAGCAGGCATGGAATTAATTTCCACTGCTATGCTGACGACACACAGCTCTACCTCAAGGTTACCCCCTCTGCCTCCCCCTCTGCCACTGTCACCCACCTCAACTCCTGCTTCAAAGGATTCAAAAGGATTCAAAAGAATTTTATTGTCATATGCACAAACAACATGTTCCCTGCACAATGAAATGTGTCTACTGCATTTAACCCATCCTAATTGCCAGTTAGGAGCAGAAGTCGCCATTAGGAGCCCGGGGACCAGCTCCAGATGTACATCCCTGCCTTGGTCAACAGCAGGGCTGAGCAAACCAAGACCAACCCATAACAAACGACACACACATAACACACAACACACATAGGCTGGCCCGGTACATAAACACATATAAAAAGCACACACGAGGGAAGGAAGAGAAAAAAACCCTCATAGCCGCTGCGTTACACAGCGGCAATGAGGAAAAAAAACCCCATCAGCACAGAAAAACAATAATCACACAGACAAACAAAGACGCAGGACGACAACCGAGATTTGAAGGTCCAGTTTATCAGAACACTCCGGAGGCAGCCTATTAGGCGCCGTCAACGGCCTTGTCCGACAATCCTGGAAGGGGGAGGGGCTCAGCCCTGAGCAGTCCACTGTCCACAGTCAACGTCAGAGCTGGAGAAGCTGAGGGGAGGGGGATGACCAGGGAGCGAGGCTTAAGTGTTGATCTTCTTGAGGAGGTTTTTTACCACAGCGGCCTTGAAGTGCAGCTGTGTTTGGGGAAGCCAAATGAATATCCAGATTAGCAGACGCCTGAAAGATTCCACAGTTCTGAGAACAGAGTGGCTCTCAATACATCTGAATGTAGGATGTGGTCTTTACTGACGGTCAAAGCGGGTTTCCAGAGCTGCAATCCTGCCCGAGATGTTTTCCAGCGTGCGGTTAACATCCGCCGACTGCGCAGCCACTGCCTTCCCAATCGAATCAATCATGTGAGGCAGCCTGGACGGCCCAATTAATGCTGCTTCCACTTTCTTAATTTTCCAGTAAACCAGCGCCATGCCCGCTCCACACAGCAGAAAGCCGGTCACCACCAAGCCAAATATATACACATCTTCGACGTCCTCCACAGACAGCGTGTAAAGGCACATGACCTGCCATCTCCTCCACGAGTCCATCACATAACCCATCACATGCGTCCCGGCAGGACAGGTCGGGTCCTCCGCCCCCGAATGTCTTGTGGAAAAAATGGTGTCAACTGCGTTCAGAGACCACTTTAACAGATCCATTTTTGTCGTTTTCCAGAAGAGCAAAGCTGCAGCCTCACAGACAACACGCCACAGAAGCAGGAAAGATAAGGAGGGAGGGAGAAGAGAAAAATGCGTCCGTCTCGGCCAAGTGCAAGCTGGCAAAAGGAGGAGGAGGAGATAGGGGCATGGATGAGTCAGAACTTCCTGCAGCTGAATAGCTCAAAAACCAAAGCCATTCAAACCGGTACTTCTCACCAACTTCACTCCTCTCTTATCACCTCCATTTCTCTCTTTGGCCACAGCATTCCCCTTTCTCCCTCTGTTACAAACCTTGGTGTCAAGTTTGACCCCCACCATTCTTGTGACAACCATGTCACCCACATCTGCAAAACGTCCTTCTTTCACTTCCGTAATATTTCCAAACTCGTTCTTCCCTTTCCCTCCCAGATGCAGAGAAGCTCGTCCATGCCTTCATCTCCTCCAGGTTGGACTACTGTAACGCACTCTTCATCGGGATCCTTGGCAGGAGCATCCAAAAGCTCCAGTATGTTCAGAACAGCACTGCCAGGGTTGTGATGAGGATGTGGAAACACAAGCACATCACCCCCATCCTCCACACCCTCCGCTGGCTCCCCGTTCACCTCCGTATCGAGTATAAGGTCCTCCTGCACAGCCACCACTGTCTCTATGGTGATGCCCCAACCTACATCACAGACCTGCTCACTCTACACACCTCAGGCAGAACCCAGTCAGGCCAACAGCACCGTCTGCTCCTGCCAAAGACACGGCTCAAGACCATGGGGGACAGAGCCTTCGAGGCCGCTGCTCCCTGTCTGTGGAACGCTCTACCAGACCACCTCAGGGCCCCACAGACGGTCAATGCTTTTAAGAAAGGACTAAAAATGTATCATTTTAGAAAAGCTTACAGCTAACGTTATCAATTGATGTGTATATTTTATGACGTTTTTAATAAAAATAAAATGTATTATTATTATTACTATCTTGTATCACACGATCAAGTCATGTAAGGTCAGGTCTGGGAGCATACACTAGTGTGACCACACCATGGGTCCTGGATGGTACATATGGCCAACCAGCTGGTAGATCCCCACTTTTCAAAAGTAAGCATTTGCTGTAGCCATGTAAAACATGGGCATCCTCTTTACCTTTTTCCTGTCCTCAACACTGAGGTACATGTGTGGTGGGTCATGCCCAGAGTTGAGGTGTGTATGTGTGTATTGAAAGTCCTCAATTATTAACCAAACTAACCAACAAGCAAGATTCAATCAACTGCAGATTCTAATGTTCGAACGTCTCTGGGGCTCTAAGCAAAATTCCACATAGAGGCCCTCCGACCCAGTTCATGGGGCATGTAAACCATTTGTAATTGACGCACAATCAGGAGATACCCCAGTGTTCCCATTAAAATCCACCCTCCTTTAGAAGGGCTTGCTTCATCTGTCAGTCAAATAATAAATATACCTGCATGGAACAAATTGGGTTGCATATCGTTGGGTATTTTTGTGATACAGGTGCTAAGCAGATACTTTTAAAATGGTACTGGTGCTAAACTGTGCCTGAACTTATATATTTTTGTATGCTGTCATAGTACAGTCAAAGCACATGGCCACATCACTGAGTCTGGTCTGCTCAAGGTTTCTTCATATTACAAAACTATTTTTTGTTGCTTGTGATAGTTGCCAGTGTACTTTCCCCTGGGGTGTGTAAGACCTAAACTTTACTCTTTGCGTGTGGCACTTTGACTTAACCTTTGTGCTGAATTAATACTTCATAAATGACTTGAACTGCTCCTTACAGGATGTTGTCGACATTGCGTGGTCTAATGAAGATAGCAATGGGATGGAGGCCTGCATTCTGGAGACGCTTTATTGCGTTTCCTGATACATCAAGTATACAGTGTTTACCCTGAGAGAGACAACAGAAAAAGACAGAGTTAAAAAAAAAGAGAGAAAGAGATGATGTTAGACAGGTCTTCATCCTCATCTTTAGGTTTGTGTCTCCTTTTTTGTGTGTTGCACCTTGTCAGCAACTTCTCGAACAGACTGTATGCTGGTTCCGTACAGGTGGTTGTTGTACTGCCCGGCCTCGATAAACTTGTGTTCTTGGATTTCTCGCTCCATGAGCTCCCTGGAGGACATGAAGTGGTAATCTCTGCCGTCCACCTCATAGTCTCTCCGTGGCCGTGTTGTGTCTGCGCAATAGAGACACACCTCTGGTTAGAACATTATTTTTGATCAGCACACTAAAAGCAAAAAAAGTGTTGCCAGGCATTGTTTAAAAAGCCAACAGACTCAAGTCATCCACAAACTTTCAGGCAAACTTCAATGTCATTTCATACACTTGAGAATTCATGTATTATAGTGAATATGGAGGAAGACATTCAAGGTCTTTATATGGATGACAAAAGATTCATTTAGATCACCAGTCAATGACCAGAAGACTGATTTTGTCTCCTGTCTTTGTCTTGAGATATGGAATGGATGATGTCATGAGTTACTATTTCGAAATGCACAAACTAAATATTGCTGTTTGATCAAATTTATGTTCCTGTAACACTGACAGCTCAGGTTTGGGAGCCTACATTGGTCCCACACATCCCACAATATGGAACTGGCTTAAAGCCTGAATGCTGACAACTAAGGCAGACAACCTGTACATCCCTACCTCTCAAAAATAACCATCTGTCTACTGCAACCAGGTGACACGTGGGCATCCCCATGGCCTTCTTCAGCCGCTGTGGTCCACCATACTAACCCATCTGCATGCTGGATCATGCCCACAGAAATGGGCCACATGGCCAAAATGCCATAGCTAATGTTTCCTCAAAATGCAAGTTATACTCCTCATCTTAGTCTCCCTAAGGGCCCCTTCACACATAGTGCGAATATGGTCGAAGTGCGCATAGAGGAGGAATCGTATGCAAGATGTGTAAAATCGCAGATGCTTCTAACGCCTCGTACACCTGTTGCTACATCTATTTGTGCACACCAGTGGCTGAAAGACAGAGTGTGCCCTGTGAGAGTCCACTGAACCCTCTCGTGGCAGGTGTCGGCCAAATTCCAGCTGACACGCATGAACATCTAAGACCGCTCGCATGACACTTAGAAAATGTGTGGCCATTCACACTATTAACACGACAACAGTCAGCAGACGATCACTGTTGAGCTGGATGTGAAATTTGTCTATGTGCCCCATGAGTCTGGCTTTGCAAACAGACACAGTGACATGTTGGTGTGTGTGCGCTGAACTGACAGGGTGTGTCCGCCAACAGGAGTGGCTGTGGAGATCTGTGGTTCTGAATGTCACAGCTGGGGAACATGTACCGTGTTTGGACGGACTTGAACTAACAACTGTCCACTGTGACATGCGTGTGTCTGTTTGCTGTCATCACGTGGACATACATAAAAACATATATCGCTGTTGCAATGGGCTGCAGCGAGCGCGCACACGCCATGCACATTGCCAGGCTACCCCAGATGATCCGGACCATCAAGCTGACATTTTTGGGTTGTCTTGATTATAACAACTTGACTTTAATGAAAGTGACATGAGCAGAAGTTGTCTTTGGCCTTCGGTCGTATGCCAACTTGTCAACTTGCCATTACAAAAACCAAATGACACTTAATGACAGCAGTCATAAACATTTATGACATTGACATAAAGTTTATGACACCTTCATGACTGCGTCATGTAACAGTTATGACACTGTCATGTCACTGTTATGACGATACCTTCAAGTAAAGTGTTAGAGTTTTTTTTAATCATAAAATTACAACTTTATTCTCGTAATTTTATGATTTTATTCTCATAATATTACAAGTTTTTCTCATAAAATTATGACTTTATTCTCATAATATTGCAACTTTATTCTTGTAATATTACGATATTCTCGCAGTCTAAAAAAACAAAACTCAATATGGCCCTAAAACACCATTGTAACGTATAACCTCAATTTGGTTGTTTATTTTTTAAATGTTTTTGAGAAAAACAGAAAAAAAAATATTGAAAGGATGATATACCAGTGTCTGTTTAAAGGAGTGAAGAGACTCACGTGGGACGCAGGAGCCAAACTTGTTGGGGAACTCTGAGATGAGATCATCATTGATGCGATCTTTCATAGGTCCAAGCACAATGACCGGCCGTGTGTAATTTGCTAAAATGACCCACAAATCTCCTTCAGTTAACATGTCAAGGATGCATTCAAAAGGCTCACACTTTAACAACAGTTTCAGGTGGCAGAAGACAGGCTACACTCTCACCCATATTTCAAATTAAATGACAAAATATGTATAATTGAAGAGTTGTGGTTGAAACAGAAGAAACATTTTGCATTTTATTTTTTCATCAATCAATGTAGAGAGGTGAGAGACTTTCTGCTCTTAAATAAGAAAATGGACTTCAGAAAATGTAAGCACTGACCTTCCTGCTGTATGACGGGTTGGTAGGTCAGGAAGGTCTCCTCCTGGCCAGCTGAATGGATCAACAGGAAATTATACACAATTTTAGAAGCAGTGGAGAGGATTAGTGTTTTAAAAATAAAAATTAAAACTTTTTGGTAACACTGGAAAACCTTTCTAATTTTGGAGTAAACCTCTGCAAACATCGCTGAAGAAGCAAGATGGAAAATAAGAAACGGGCAACTTGCACCCGTGCACATACAACAACAATGAACACAGAAATGCGTGTATGCATGACACCCTCAAGGTGCACACGAAGAGAAACACACATTTACAAACCAGCAAGTGGCTGTGGTTCAAAAAGGAACGAGAGAAAGAGAGTAGGGTTTGAGACTTACAGGAACTACTCTCACTATCAGTGGTGCTAGAGGTTACCAGTTCTGGAAGGACAAGACAGGTCAGGGTCAGCAACACACACACACACACACACACACACACACACACACACACACACACACACACACACACACACACACACACACACACACACACACACACACACATACACACTACTATGACAACTACAGTCTCTCAAGATTGCAAACGAAAACATTAATGCTCAAGGCAACATTGGTTTGCAGGACATCCATCCATCCTCTCAACCATCTATGCTTCTATTCATTTCTCTAGCCATCCATCCATACTTTCAACTATCAATCCATCCATCCATGCATCCATCCATCCATATATTATGGTGGGGTAAGGTTCAACCTTAATCTTATGAATCACACTGGGTGACCATCCATCCGTGCATCCTTCGATCCATGCATGCATGTACTCATCCATCCATTCATGCATCCAACCAACCATCCATGCACCCTTGCTTTTATCCATCCATCCAAGTTTATCCTAATGAGAGTTATGAGGGGATGGAACCTGATTAGGAGAAAGGTGGGATTCAGCTTGAAAGGGTTACAGGTACAACACAAAGACCACGATATTCACAGACAGTCACATCTACAAATAATTCAGCATCACCAGTTCGTCGAACCAGCTCCTGCCCTTAGGGGCACCTGTCCTGCTCCTGGCCCACCCACAAGTAACTGTCAGCTGTGCTCAGCCAATAAGGAGCTAGCAACCATGAGCCTTAATTTGCTGTGGTTGCAGCATGGATACCACAGTGAAAAACATGCAGGGTACGAGCCTCCCACAACCCGACTGAACGACGACGCATGGTCTAACCTGTGCAGTTTTACACTACGAGGGAAAACAAGAGCTCTCTGCAGACCCACTGAGCTTCCAATGTCTATGATTTGTCAAAGCATCTGTATGTAAAGCATGAAGAAACAGGTTTTGCATACTGGCAGATATATACAGGTGTAATACTTTGGTGAAGGTTAGTTAGGAAAGTTTCTGTTAACCTTAACCTTTTACCCTCAGTTCAAGAGCAGTTAAAAAACAGCCACTTTAGGTTTATACAGAAAAATCTGCATATGTGGAAGGTTCATACTCCTGGCAAAGTGCTCTGACAGAACATAACCACATGATGCCTGCAAATGAGGATTTTTTTGCCAGAGTGTGTGTGTGTGTGTATATATACGAGGTCTATTAGAAAAGTATCCTACCTTTTTATTTTTTAAAAAAACTATATGGATTTGATTCATATGTTTTACGTCAACCAAGCTTGAACCTTCGTGCGCATGCGTGAGTTTTTCCACGCCTGTCGGTGACGTCATTCGCCTGTGAGTACGCCTTGTGGGAGGAGTGGTCCAGCCCCCTCGTCGGAATTCCTTTGTCTGAGAAGTTGCTGAGAGACTGGCGCTGTGCTTCATCAAAGTTTTTTCCAAAACTGTGAGGCACATCCGAATGGACACCATTCGACAAATTAAGCTGGTTTTCGGTGAAAATTTTAACGGCTGATGAGAGATTTTGGATTGTTTCTATCGCTGTAAGGACTTCCCACGGAGCGGGACATCGCGCAGCGCTCCGAGGCAACGTCGTCATCCTGTTTCAAGCTGAAAACCTCCAAATTTAAGCCTCTGTTGACCCAGGACATCATGAGAGAACAGAGAACTTTCAGAAGAAGTCGGGATCAGCAGTTTATCCGGACATTCCACTGTTAAAGGAGATTTTTTTAATGAAAGACGTGCGGACGGATTGGCACGTCGGCTCGCAGCCGGCGCAGTGCGCCCGCCACAGGAAAAACACCTCCGTGTTGATAACCATTTGTAAAATCCAGGTGGCTTTTGGTGGCTTTCAGTTGAGTGAGTATCTGAGAAATTGTTTAACAGCAGGGCATGTTCCAACTTGTCCTTAAGGCTTCCAACGGAGGTGTTTGATGTAATCACACGTGATTCTTACACGTGGTTTTTAAAAAAATATATATATTATATTATTATAATATATATAAAAAATATATTATATTATATTATATTAAAAAAATAATAAGGTCGGATACTTTTCTAATAAACCCCATATATATATATATATATATATATATATATATATATATACAGTGCTTAATTTGTAAAGTGGGACATCCCGCAGCGCAGAGGATGGGTGGCTCCGGTGCAGAAAAAAAAAAGAAGGGCGGGCAGGGGGCTCGTGAACAACGCTGTGCGCCACACCGAAAATAAACTGGGCATGTATTGTAGGCCTAATAACACTAGTCACACCAAATCCGGATAGAGTACAAATTCCTGTTTAATAATGTACAGTGGTCCCTCGTTTATCGCGGGAGGTACGTTCTCCGCGTTCACACCTGGTATGACGTGAGCGACTGCAGCCACAGGTTGCCATGTAATCCCTATGTAAGGACGCGCTTTGGCACCAAACCGCGCAGCATGACGCGAGTGAAGCAATTTTGAGCGTTTTGCGCATGTGTGGCGCGATATTTCATCGCGTCAGGTCGTGTTGCCCTCCTCCCCAAGTTGAAAAATCTGAACTTTTTCGTCTTGTCGCGCCGTGATGACCAATCAGGGACTGAATATGTAGTGACGTGGAGATGTCTGGAGTTTGACTGAAGATGTGAACATGTCCTGTCTCTGGTAGCAGCCTGTGAGCAGGACTTATGTCTGTTTTGTCCTTTATTTCACAATTATGAGAGAGTTTTTGGAGCGAGCAGCAGCCCCACAGCAGCGGAAGCGGAGCTTTCTTTTTATTTTACGTGCGCGCGCGAGGGAATCATCCATGGAGATTATTTTACTTATTAACTACACAGATGTATAATAAAGCAAATGGTGACTGGTTTCTAAAGACAATTATGACAGAATTTTTTTGGGGAAGAGCGAGCTGCAGCAAGCAGCGGAGTTTCTTTTTTTTTAATTGTTTACATGTGCGCGCGTGAACGGGACAGTTGGTCCTCAAACTGGGTCCCGCAGAGGTGGAAGGACCGCTGAAAGCAGCCGTCATCCAGACGCAGCTCCTGCAGCAAATAATGATACTCTCTGTATTGGGAGCTTTCCACAGCAACTCGCTCCGTGTAAAAGGTCCGTCATGATGACTTGATGCCGAGCGGAATGGAAGCTCCTCCTATTTGATGATGCACCGGGGCGAATTTTCGAAGCGAAAGTCCACCCAAGAAGAGAGACACACCGGGCGAAGGAGGCGCATCCGTCGCCATGCGACCCCCGCGAATTTGTAGCGTCTGATCGCACCCGGTGTGAACGCGGCATTAAATCAGCATCTTGGTATGGCACACCTGTGAGGTGGGATGGATTATCTCAGCAAAGGAGAAGTGCTCACTATCACAGATTTAGACTGGTTTGTGAACAATATTTGAGGGCAATGGTGATATTGTGTATGTGGAAAAAGTTTTAGATCTTTGTGTTGCGTTTATATTTTTGCTGAGTGTATATATATATATATATATATATATATATATATATATATATATATATATATATATATATATATATATATATATATATATATGAATGTACAGACACTTCCAGAATTCCATATTTTGTTATGTTTCAGCCTTATTCCAAAATGGACAAAATTAATTCTTCCCCTCAAAATTCTACCCACAACACCCCATAATGACAACATAAAAAAGGTTTTTGAATTTTTTGCTAATTTATTACAAATAAAAAAAAAAGAAAAAAAAAGAAATTGTGTGTATATAAGTATTCACACCCTTTGCTCAATACTTTGTCAATGCACCTTTGGCGGCAATTACAGCCTCAAGTCTTCTTCTATATCATGCCACAAGCTTGGTGCACCTATCTTTGGACAGTTTTGTCCATTCCTCTTTGCAGCACCTCTCAAGTTCCATCAGGCTGGATGGGGAGCGTCGGTGCACAGCCATTTTCAGATCTCTCCAGAGATGTTGAATCGGATTCAGGTCTGGGCTCTGGCTGGGCCACTCAAGGACATTCCCAGAGTTGTTCTGAAGCCACTCCTTTGATATCTTGGCTGTGTGTTTAGGTTCATTGTCCTGCTGAAAGATGAACCGTTGCCCCAGTGTGAGGTCAAGAGCGCTCTGGAGCAGGTTTTCATCCAGGATGTCTCTGTACATTGCTGCATTCATCTTTCCCTCAATCCTGACTAGTCTCCCAGTTCCTGCTGCTGAAAAACATTCCCATAGCATGATGCTGCCACCACCTTGCTTCACTGTAGGGATGGTGCCTGGTTTCCTCCAAACATGACGCCTGGCATTCAAACCAAAGAGTTCAATCTTTGTCTCATCAGACCAGAGAATTTTGTTTCTCATGGTCTGAGAATCCTTCAGGTGCCAACTAATACTTGGATTAATTTTTGTGATGTTGCTTGGGGTCTTCTTTCTCCATCTACACAGCTATCTGTCCACCAGAGGGACCCATCTTTATGCATGAACACATTGCCATGGCTCAACAAAATCTGTCTCATCCAAAATGTCAATCAAATCCTCTGCTGGAGGATCTGATCTCTGAGTGTCCAGGCAGCCTGTTGACGAGCTGCTTTGGTTTTTGGGGGTTAAAGTCTGTTTTTAGGACACCTACTGATCTGTATCATCATTTCATTGGATAAGAAAAGGTGCCGTTCTCATATACATACCTTTATCCTCCTGATCCTAAAACAGAGAGAAAGAAAGAAAAAGTGTTAATGTTCAGACAGTGTCTTGACTGTTGTCAGTTGATGTATCAGTTGCTCTGACACGCATGATGAGCCAGTGAGACTAATTTCAGATTTTCATAAAGCACAGTTCCAGGGGATGCGGCAGCATGTGATCATTTTTAATTATCGGCCCGTTGCCACACAGACATGCTGATTCGCACAGCGTGATGAAAACAGATCGCTGACAGCACAGGGATATCAATAGCTCGCGGTGTGCTGTGTTTCATCATCACGAGGTTAGAAGTGTGATTAGTCACGCTGGTGCCTCACCTGTGAACCTTCTGACTCATAAACAGCTTCTCGGCTCAAGCAAACAGCAAAGTTACAAAATGCTACACGGTGCACTTTAAGTCAGAAACAAGTAGTGAATTTTACATATTTATATTTATTTTTTAACTCATTTAATGTAATAATAATTTTTATTTATACAGTGTTTTCCCCCAAAAGACAGTAAAACACTGAAACATTAAGATATAAATCATTCACTATAACTGACAGTAGGCAATCCAGAGTAGTGTTGTATTATTATTATTATTATCATCATAGTATAATTCGTCAAATCACTGACTAGTGTGAGATTTATCTGAAAAAGTACAACAAACTATTTATTTGGGATCATCTGATTCAGTACCAGAAAATTATCATCCTACAGCTAAAACATGTAACAATCACACAGAAATAATTGTACATTTATGAGACAAATGGTGTGTTCATCAGTTTTCATTTTCATGAATAAACAGGATACTCTTTGTTGTATTTAAAAAAGAAAGAAAAACAGAAAATTATCCTTTTTTATGTGTTTTAAAAAGCCATGCTATTCAGCCGCTGCTCAAGTTATAACTAAACAAATTTTCTGCTCACATCTTCCAAAGATTGAATATAATACTGTCCATAGTAAAAAGAAAGAATGGAATCAATCAACCAATCAATCAATAAATAAATAAAATGTTTTTGGTTCTTCATCTCTCCATCCGTCGTCATCCTCAATAGCTTTACTAATGATGATTTCTTTTTAAAGTTGTAGCATCGACTTTATTTGCTTGCACAGAAGGTTTAACTATAAGCTGTGAATCTGGATTTAGATTTGTAGGACAGCCCTGGCTGCTACGTACCGCTCTGTCCTGGCTTCTTGACACTTTGGTGGTCTTTAGTCTGGACCGTTCCTTCTTTTCTGCCCTGTGAGGAGGAAGGACAAACAAACAAATAAAAATAAAAAGGCAGACTTTGATCATTCTGACTATAGTAAGTCCCTTCGGCTGCTCCCTTGTTTGCACTCGGGGTCGCCACAGCAAATCCAAGGTGGATCTGCATGTTGATTTGGCACAGGTTTTACGCCGGATGCCCTTCCTGATGCAACTCCACATTACATGGAGAAATGTGGCAGGGGCGGGATTTGAACCCAGAACCTTTCGAACTGAAACCAAGCGCATTAACCACTTGGCCACCACCCCTGCTGATCATTCTGGCTATATGTTTGTCAATTCTTTATGTGAATACTATGAAATAAAATTATTGTGATACTAATACTTTTTTTTATGACTGAACATCAATGTATTGGTGTGCGTGTGGGTGGGTGAATGTGGGGCATCTTTATAAAGCACTTTGAGTGTCTGCATCAGATGGAAAAGTGCTACAGAATTCCAGTCAATTTATTTATTTATTTGCAGTGTGAATTTCATACTTAACTATAAGTTGTGTTGCAGTAAATAGTGTTAAACAGCACACAAAACTTTTTAAAATTGTTCTTTCATTTCTTTTGCAACATGCTAATTTGTATGTTTACTGTTAACAAAATGTTAATAACTAGTGTCAATTACTGTGCGTTATGGACTACAACTCACATATTTTTAACTAGTTTGTGTTGTCCTGTAATGGCAGGTCATCTCAGCTTTGCTGGTAAAGTAAGGCTATTATTTTTTATAAATATTTTGCAAAAGAGTCTTGAAATGCTTAATTTCACTGCACATTTACCTGACCTTAGATCTTCTTTTCTGTGGAGACGAGAAGCAGTTTAGTCATGTTTTGACTCGCATACAATATCATTAATTAGATCCTTAGCTTCTGCTCATTAATGTGGCGTTTGCATTATAAATAAATACTGCGCTGATATAATTCATGATTACATCTTTAAATTGATGTTTTTTGCTGCATGAAGTGGCAGCACCATGTTTCAAAAATAAATGCAACTAATTTTTTCCTCTTGGTGATGTAGTTTTGGACAGATGCGACCTACGTTGATGCTTCTTATAGTTTGGAAAACATGGTAGCTTTATTTCATTATCAGGTGTTAATTAAATAAAACAGCTTTACTGTTTGTAGCAGTTGGCCCGAGTCAACTCTGCAGACTCTTGTTTCAAATAATACCAGTGAAGTGAGTATTAGCTGTCACGTTACATTACGCGTCAGTTAAAGGAAACAACTTACATGTCTGCTGAAGCCCTACTTTAGAAATTAAACTCTAAAACCAAATGCATTTTTATTTATTTTTTTGACCAAATCTGACATAATGTGAATTTTTATCTGTGCAGAGAACTGCAGCTCTGTAAGAAATACACAGAAAGTTGAGAAGAACTGCGGGCCTTTGTTGGTTTTAATCTCTAACGGCAGCTGAGCTCCGACAGGCTTCACAACACAACAACAGCACAACAACACAAACACGTCTCCCAAGTAAGTCACCTTTCTGTCTCTTAACTCCTTTCTCACTTTAGTTCTTCAACTTTGTGTCTGTACACCGCCACAACGGAGTCACAAAACCCCAGTTTTACATAAAGCTCCATTATATATCAATACAATGTACTTCAAATAGAAAGACTGTGCTACAAACTCTCATCCTGTAAATACTCTGCTCGTACTCCACGCTCTATATTCATTTTTGCTCACTCCATCACTCATCCCTGTTGCCTTTAATCTGTTGTTCCATCTTTCACTCATCTTGTGTCACATTAACACCTTCTCACTTTGCTCACCTCCACTCCATCACTTTCCTCAACTCTCCCTCTCTCCTCGTCACCTCCCTCGCTACCGCGAAGAGGAGCAAGAAAAATAACACAGGATCATGGGAGTTTACGATGATTTCATATCATGTTTGCATCATTTTGCTCCATAGAGGCTATAAATATAATTAGATTTTGTTCTTCTGGTTGCTATGCAACATAAGTATTTATAATGTAAGTCAGATCAGCTGAATTTGTAATTACAATAACTAAACAAAGTAACATTAACAAACACAACCACGACCTCCCATGACCCTTTGGGTTCTGACCTCCTTCGGCTTGGGATGACCCCGACCTCAGGGCAGTTGGGGGATGGGGGGTTGAGGTGACGGGCAGGCCACCACTCCTCTTCACCAGTGCTGCTCACGTGGAGAATATCCCCGAAATTAAATGCCAGCACCTGACTGGGAGCACTTTGATCGGATGCACTCATGTCGTAGTCGAACAACGCTCTGCAGACGAAGACACAGAAACACACACGTAAAACAAAGAGCCGATCAAGGTGTCGCCACAAAGTTCCAGATCTGTCCAGAGGAACGAGGCCTGAAAAAGTAGGTCAGCAATCTGTGTGTGTGTGTGTGTGTGTGTATGTGTGTATATCTGCGTGCGTGTAAAGGAAGTAGAGCTGAAGTAACCGACATCCCCTGAAGTCTGCGCTGCCTTCATCAATAAACCAGAAAAGAGAAAAACAACACAGACAAACTCAGACTCAGTCACAGAGCAGCACCACATCACTTCATGCTTTAATGATACAGTAACACAATAATAATAATAATAATATATAGTCATAATATAAAAATAAACGTAAAGCCAAGAATATGGCTCCAAAAAACACTGGGACACCTTGTAATTGTGAGCTAGACTTTTATATATCAGATACATCTACACTCAACAAAAATATAAACGCTACACTTTTGATTTTGCTCCCATTTTGTATGAGATGAACTCAAAGATCTAAAACTTTTTCCACATACACAATATCACCATTTCCCTCAAATATTGTTCACAAACCAGTTTAAATCTGTGATAGTGAGCACTTCTCCTTTGCTGAGATAATCCATCCCACCTCACAGGTGTGCCATATCAAGATACTGATTAGACACCATGATTAGTGCACAGGTGTGCCTTAGACTGCCCACAATAAAAGGCCACTCTGAAAGGTGCAGTTTTGTTTTATTGGGGGGGGGATACCAGTCAGTATCTGGTGTGACCACCATTTGCCTCATGCAGTGCAACACATCTCCTTCGCATAGAGTTGATCAGGTTGTCAATTGTGGCCTGTGGAATGTTGGTCCACTCCTCTTCAATGGCTGTGCGAAGTTGCTGGATATTGGCAGGAACTGGTACACGCTGTCGTATACGCCGGTCCAGAGCATCCCAAACATGCTCAATGGGTGACATGTACGGTGAGTATGCCGGCCATGCAAGAACTGGGACATTTTAAGCTTCCAAGAACTGTGTACAGATCCTTGCAACATGGGGCCGTGCATTATCCTGCTGCAGCATGAGGTGATGTTCTTGGATGTATGGCACAACAATGGGCCTCAGGATCTCGTCACGGTATCTCTGTGCATTCAAAATGCCATCAATAAAATGCACCTGTGTTCTTCGTCCATAACAGACGCCTGCCCATACCATAACCCCACCGCCACCATGGGCCACTCGATCCACAACATTGACATCAGAAAACCGCTCACCCACACGACGCCACACACGCTGTCTGCCATCTGCCCTGGACAGTGTGAACCGGGATTCATCCGTGAAGAGAACACCTCTCCAACGTGCCAAACGCCAGCGAATGTGAGCATTTGCCCACTCAAGTCGGTTACGACGACGAACTGGAGTCAGGTCGAGACCTGATGAGGACGACGAGCATGCAGATGAGCTTCCCTGAGACAGTTTCTGACAGTTTGTGCAGAAATTCTTTGGTTATGCAAACCGATTGTTTCAGCAGCTGTCCGAGTGGCTGGTCTCAGACGATCTTGGAGGTGAACATCCTGGATGTGGAGGTCCTGGGCTGGTGTGGTTACACGTGGTCTGTGGTTGTGAGGCTGGTTGGATGTACTGCCAAATTCTCTGAAACGCCTTTGAAGATGGCTTATGGTAGAGAAATGAACATTCAATACACGAGCAACAGCTCTGGTTGACATTCCTGCTGTCAGCATGCCAATTGCACGCTCCCTCAAATCTTGCGACATCTGTGGCATTGTGCTGTGTGATAAAACTGCACCTTTCAGAGTGGCCTTTTATTGTGGGCAGTCTAAGGCACACCTGTGCACTAATCATGGTGTCTAATCAGCATCTTGATATGGCACACCTGTGAAGTGGGATGGATTATCTCAGCAAAGGAGAAGTGCTCACTATCACAGATTTAGACTGGTTTGTGAACAATATTTGAGGGACATGGTGATATTGTGTATGTGGAAAAAGTTTTAGATCTTTGAGTTCATCTCATACAAAATGGGAGCAAAACCAAAAGTGCTGCGTTTATATTTTTGTTGAGTGTATAACCACCCATGACAGCTAACAGGCTAAAGTCAGTCTGTGAGATACAATTTACACTCACCAAATGTTGCTTCTCTGGATTTTAACACCATAATCAGTAATCTATGTAACTTGAGCAAATTTACCACAAGAATCAGCAACAACATTCACAAATAACACAATCATTTACTGCTATTTATCATTTTCCCAAGAGCCCATGCACTGCTGTTTCTGTGTTGTCTTATAACTAGGGTCATCTTAAATTTGGGCCAATTTGGGTGTGTGTGTGTGTGTGTGTGTGTGTGTGTGTGTGTGCATGTCCTGTGCGGGGTGAACCCTGCCTCACGCCTTTTGACTGCTGGGATAGCCCAGTGACTCTTAATTGGAGTAAGTGGGTACAGAAAATGGATGGATCTTAAATTTGGGCCAATAAGATAGATCTTATTATCTTTCTAAGACTTGGATCTTCATTCTGCTGCAAAGGTATCTGCAAAGCCAAACACGTCTGTCCATTAACCTCATGACTCTATAAGCTTATGTTCCCAATACTGCAAACCTTAATAAGTATGATTTACACAGCCAAAAGCACACCGTCCAAACTGTATTATGGTATGACCAATACGGCAGGACTGTCTCTCGTACATAGTATTCACAGTATAGTGAATATGCAGTTGTTTGTTTTCATTCATTTTTATTTGCCAATCCATATAAACACATCAGATTTAGTACATAACCTGCGGGTAGAGCAAGAAGAGATGAAATAAAACAATGCTCTAAGACCCCGGGACCAGCTGCAAAACCTAATGTGCTCTCAGGAGAGATGAGAAATGTCCGTAATTTGAAACACTAACACTGTGTCCCAATAACCAAATGTCCTAAAGGATTAAGGTTACATAAAATGGATATCTGCAGTAAAAATCCGGACAGGACAGACATGTATCACCTTCAACACTCAGTGAAGCATCTCTACCCCATCACACAGACCTCAAACCCAAAGTCTTGATCAATACAAATCAATGACATTGATATTTCGATATTGTGCTTGCTCTGAGAACCACTGGCCTCGTGTTTATTCTTGTGTACTTCATCGATTCGTACTTTATCGAGGGCCTACACAGAAATACTTTATCGATTCTTGTCTGTTTTGTCCCCAGTTTGGATTTTCCGTTGAGTATTCTAATTCTTTGTCTTTTTGTGCAACATCTAGAACCTAGCTAGTTAGGAGAGGATAACTCAACTGTTCTAGACTAACATGATCCCAGTGGACAACTTGGGATATGTTCGAAAATCTCTATCCGGGACGAACCACTCGAAAATGACCACGCCCTAATTTTGATATTTTAAGAGAAAACCGCTAGAAAATATGAACTCAAATGACCTACATACAGTCCGGAATCGCCACAAATTTAGTAACTTAGACTTTCTGGGCTATTGGGTGTTGGGAAATTTCTTTGATAATCTTTAAAAGATTTAAGTTTTCTAGATAGTGCTGTCTTCCAAAGGAAAAAGTTTTGTGTTGTATTTTTCCACTTTAAATCAATATTCCATTGATAACAGTATGACTGAAAATAAAATTTCATAATATTTGGCAAATGTTCATTTTCTTTTGATGTACGGTAATAAGTTGACCCACTTATTTTAGTCATTTTCTTTTAAAATATCAACATAGAAATTTTATACTTTTCTATGACCCTCCCAAACATGTACTGGTCATTCTGATCATTCTAAATACCTTAGTGATGGCCTAGTGGTTAAGGCGTTGGGCTTGAGACCAGAAGCTCCTCGGTTCAAATCCCCAGCTGACTGGAAAATCATTAAGGGCCCTTGGGCAAGGTCCTTTATCACCTATTGCTCCCGGTGTGTAGTGAGCACCTTGTATGGCAGCACCCTGACATCGGGGTGAATGTGAGGCATAACTGTAAAGCGCTTTGAGCATCTGATGCAGATGGAAAAGCGCTATATAAATGCAGTCCATTTATAGCTGCTGCAGTTTAGAAAGTACAGCTGTTTTTGAAATAACACGGCACGGAAAAGGGCATAGTCATTTGGGGGCTGTTCCTCCCGGACAGAGATTTTAGCACATATCCCAAGTTGTTCATTGGGGTCATGTTAGTCTAGAACAGTTGAGTTATCCTCTTCTAAATGATGCGCATACATGTCTCAGCTAGGTCCTCTACTAGCTGTCCACAGCCACCACCAGCTCCACTGGCCAACTTGGCTTCACGCACCTGCAACCCATCCTGCAATGTCTTCACCTCCTGGTCTCCACCACATCCATTATATTCACAGCACCATTACAATAAACTGTTCTTTATCATTTCCTGCTTTATTGCATTGGAGCCCGTTTCAGTTCCCGGTCTTCTCGCAACAGCTTTGGTATAAGTACTTGCTACATTCTATTTCAAGGACTTGCACCAGGTTTTATGAAATTCCTCCTAAAAGTGTGAGAGGAGTTGATTTCAGGACTGACAGAGTCCAGTTTTATGAATCAAGAGCCATAATTCTGGTTAAATGGGCCGATATCGAACAATATGATAATATGTGTATTACCAACATATAACAAGGACTTGAACCAAGTTTCATGAAATTCCTCCTAACAGTGTGAGAGGAGTTGATTTCAGAATGCAGGCAGCCACTCATGAAACTGAGTCTAGATTTGTTAATAAAGGGCCATAACTCTTGTAAAATGGGGCCAACTCAAACAATATAATTACATGCATATTAGCAACCTATAACAAGGACTTGTACCACGTTTCATGAAATTCATCCAACAAGTGTGAGAGGAGTTGATTTCAGAACTGACAGATTCTAGTTTTATGAATCAAGGGCCATAACTCTGGTTAAATGGGCCCAACTGGAACAATATGATAATATGTGTATTACCAACATATACAACCCCTGGCAAAAATTATGGAATCACTGGCCTCGGAGGATGTTCATTCAGTTGTTTAATTTTGTAGAATAAAAGCAGATCACAGACATGACACAAAACTAAAGTCATTTGAAATGGCAACTTTCTGGCTTTAAGAAACACTATTAGAAATCAAGAAAAAAAATTGTGGCAGTCAGTAATGGTTACTTTTTTAGACCAAGCAGAGGGAAAAAAAAATATGGACTCACTCAATTCTGAGGAATAAATTATAGAATCACCCTGTAAAATTTCATCCCCAAAACTAACACCTGCATCAAATCAGATCTGCTCGTTAGTCTGCATCTAAAAAGGAGTGATCACACCTTGGAGAGCTGTTGCACCAAGTGGACTGACATGAATCATGGCTCCAACACGAGAGATGTCAATTGAAACAAAGGAGAGGATTATCAAACTCTTAAAAGAGGGTAAATCATCACGCAATGTTGCAAAAGATGTTGGTTGTTCACAGTCAGCTGTGTCTAAACTCTGGACCAAATACAAACAACATGGGAAGGTTGTTAAAGGCAAACATACTGGTAGACCAAGGAAGACATCAAAGCGTCAAGACAGAAAACTTAAAGCAATATGTCTCAAAAATCAAAAATGCACAACAAAACAAATGAGAAATGAATGGGAGGAAACTGGAGTCAATGTCTGTGACTGAACTGTAAGAAACCACCTAAAGGAAATGGGATTTACATACAGAAAAGCTAAATGAAAGCCATCATTAACACCTAAACAGAAAAAAACAAGGTTACAATGGGCTAAGGAAAAGCAATCGTGGACTGTGGATGACTGGATGAAAGTCATATTCAGTGATGAATCTCGAATCTGTATTGGGCAAGGTGATGATGCTGGAACTTTTGTTTGGTGCCGTTCCAATGAGATTTATAAAGATGACTGCCTGAAGAGAACATGTAAATTTCCACAGTCATTGATGATATGGGGCTGCATGTCAAGTAAAGGCACTGGGGAGATGGCTGTCATTACATCATCAATAAATGCACAAGTTTACGTTGATATTTTGGACACTTTTCTTATCCCATCAATTGAAAGGATGTTTGGGGATGGTTCAGGGTCACCTGATCCAGCCCTAACTATAAGCTTTAGCAAAAAGGAAGGTTTTAAGCCTAATCTTAAAAGCAGAGAGGGTGTCTGTCTCCCTGATCTGAATTGGGAGCTGGTTCCACAGGAGAGGAGCCTGAAAGCTGAAGGCTCTGCCTCCCATTCTACTCTTACAAACCCTAGGAATTACAAGTAAGCCTGCATTCTGAGAGCGAAGCGCTCTATTGGGGTGATATGGTACTATGAGGTCCCTAAGATAAGATGGGACCTGATTATTCAAAACCTTATAAGTAAGAAGAAGAATTTTAAATTCTATTCTAGAATTAACAGGAAGCCAATGAAGAGAGGCCAATATGGGTGAGATATGCTCTCTCCTTCTAGTCCCCGTTAGTACTCTGGCTGCAGCATTTTGAATTAACTGAAGGCTTTTCAGGGAACTTTTAGGACAACCTGATAATAATGAATTACAATAGTCCAGCCTAGAGGAAATAAATGCATGAATTAGTTTTTCAGCATCACTCTGAGACAAGACCTTTCTAATTTTAGAGATATTGCGTAAATGCAAAAAAGCAGTCCTACATATTTGTTTAATATGCGCTTTGAATGACATATCCTGATCAAAAATGACTCCAAGATTTCTCACAGTATTACTAGAGGTCAGGGTAATGCCATCCAGAGTAAGGATCTGGTTAGACACCATGTTTCTAAGATTTGTGGGGCCAAGTACAATAACTTCAGTTTTATCTGAGTTTAAAAGCAGGAAATTAGAGGTCATCCATGTCTTTATGTCTGTAAGACAATCCTGCAGTTTAGCTAATTGGTGTGTGTCCTCTGGCTTCATGGATAGATAAAGCTGGGTATCATCTGCGTAACAATGAAAATTTAAGCAATGCCGTCTAATAATACTGCCTAAGGGAAGCATGTATAAAGTGAATAAAATTGGTCCTAGCACAGAACCTTGTGGAACTCCATAATTAACTTTAGTCTGTGAAGAAGATTCCCCATTTACATGAACAAATTGTAATCTATTAGATAAATATGATTCAAACCACCGCAGCGCAGTGCCTTTAATACCTATGGCATGCTCTAATCTCTGTAATAAAATTTTATGATCAACAGTATCAAAAGAAAAATGGGTTTAAAATCAGGCCAGACAATGTGGACGCAAAAAGGGGAGAAGTGAGGAGGTGAAGGCAGGAAAATGGAGGCAAACTTACACCTTAACACAAAGACGGCCGTACGCGCCTCTGAGTCAGTGACATTTACCCAGATAAAAGGTTACGTACACATTACACACACACACCACGTGTACACACTCGAATACGCACAGCAGCTCAAGGCTGCAAACATCCCCAATCTGTCACGAAGCGAGCGCCGCAGCTCGGCCAATCAGCTGCAAGATTCAGGCTTTCTGTTGAAAATTTGCATGCTGATTGGTCACTTCTGGCTGGGAAACCACTGTGATGGTCATTTATCAGGCGCCTTGCCTCCGGAGGTTATTGTAACTTTGATTTGCAGAAACACAGAGCAACATTTGGATTTCTTTGTACTTTAGTGTGTTATTTTGTATTTCATAAGGGTATTTCTTAATTAAATCAGGCAAAACTATTGTATGGCGCATGAATGAAGTTTCAAGTTACTCCCCGCAGTGGCGAGTCTGAAGGTAAGTGATGGGGTTTACCCCCCTCACCAAACTGCAGACCAGGTGTGATAAAATATGGGAAATGTCTTGTAACCACAGGCTGGATGATGAGCAATAACAATACTAAAATACTATCGGCTGTACAAGCATAAAAATAGGAAACAGAATGTGAGCTTTGACTTCTTAAAATAGGTCACGGTTAGCCATCATTGAACTTGTCCAAGGTCTGAGTCCCAAGAATGCTCTCTGTGAATTTGAAGACTGTGGTAGTAATAGAACCGGAGTTACACTGAGTACAGACAGACAGACAGACAGATGCAAACACACATGCATGGACACAAAGTCTTCACAATACAATGGATCGTCTATACATCAAAAATCCGTTTGCAACTTTTTGGAACTTCTTTCCCACAAACAAACAAAACAAAAGACAAACAGATGTCGGCTCTTCTCTGTGGTTGGCAGGTTATTTGCTTGAGGTTTATGGAAGCCTTAAGGCAGAATTATTTTAATTCTGTTTGGACTACGGACTCAGAGCTTTCACTCTTTCTCAAAGCAAAATTGACGTTTCCAGCTTCATAGACTTTTTCTGCATCACTTGTTTTGTCAGTGTTCTCTCAGCCTGATCTCCCTTTGAGAGATAACTGATCCACCTGCACCAGTAAACGCAGTGAAATCTTCATATATTTTTCAATTTTACAACAGTCTTACATCGATCTTCCTCCTGTTTGTAGAGAATCACTTCTTAACTCGTCGTTTAAACTGATCAATGAAAGCGGTCAAGCTGTTTCTCTTCATTTCTACCAAAAATAAAGTCAAATGTTTGTTGTCACGCTTAATTTGTGCTCATGACAATCACACCCATGGCAACAGCACACAGCTGCAATGTTAACTCTGCAGTTTAAAAACAGGATCATTTGTTTTAAATAGAAGAAAACAAAACTGAGTCCATGAGTACAACCTTGAAAAAAATAAAACTGATAAAAATCGACATGAGCTGTTGCAGTGCGCAGACCTTCACCTCCCCAATGAATTCATTTCCTCCAACAAACACAGCAGCTTGATTCAAACTGCAGCTGTGACAAACAGGGAATTTGGCTCATCAGTTCCATGTGCTTCATTTGATTCTGATTCCATTTTAATGACCATTTGTTTTGTCCACAGACAAAACTATGAGGACTGTAATGTACTTAGAGCATTAAGAAAGCTACTGTAAACACCATATTGCCCTGAAAGTCCCCTTCTGGCAGGAAGCTGCTGTTTCCCCGCTGTAATTGTATTACAGTGCACCCGAAAAGTATTCACAGTGCTTCACTTTTGCCACATTTTATGTTAGAGCCTTATTCCAAAATGGAGTAAATTATTTTTTCCCCTCAAATTCTACTCACAACACCCCATAATGACAACATAATTTTTTTTCATTTTTGCAAATTTATTAGAAATAAATTAAAGAAAACATAAGAAATCACATGTACCTAAGTAGTCACACATTTTGCTCAGTACTTTGTTGATGCACTTTTGGCAGCAATTACAGCCTCAAGTCTTCTTTGTGTACAGAGGCCATCTTTTCATCCTGGATGAAAACCTGCTCCAGAGCACTCTTGACCTCATACTGGGAGGACAGTTCATCTTTCAGCAGTACAATGACCCTAAGCACACAGCCAAGATATCAAAGGAGTGATTCAGGACAACTCTGTTAATGTCCTTAAGTGGCCCAGCCACAGCCCAGACCGGAATCTGATTGAACATCTCTGGAGAGATCTGAAAATGGCTGTGCACTGACACTCCCCTTCCAATCTAATGGAGCTTGAGAAGTGCTACAAAGAGGAATGGACAAAAGTGCCAAAAGATAGGTGCACCAAGCTTGTGACATCATATCCCAGAAGAACTGAGGCTGTAATTGCTGCCAAACGTGCATCAGCAAAGTGTTGAGCAAAGGGTGTGAATACTTATGTACATGTGATTTCTTAGTTTTGTATTTTTAAGAAATTTGCAAAAAAAAAAAAAAAAAAAATCATGTCATTATGGGGTGTTGTGAGTAGAAATTTGAGGGAAAAATGAATTTACGCCATTCTGGAATAAGGCTGTAACATAAAATGTGGAAAAAATGAAACGCTGTGAATACTTTCCAAATATGTACGTGTAAATTTAAGAACAAATGCAAAGTACTAAAAATGCTTGTCTCTCTTTAAGTACTTGTTGCATCTTGAGTATTGATCTACAAAGACCTCGAGTACGGTTTCACTGTATCCAGATATCTGACATTTAATCAATACTTTCCATGCTGGGATTCTGAGAAAGGACCTAATGGGCGTAATTATGTTAAGAATGATTCTGGACTCTGCAGAACAACCTAAAGAGGGATTCAAAGACAAACAGGACAGGCAAGCAAAAAGAAGAAAAAAAAAAAAAACACGACAGCAAGACAACAAGTGACAGATGTGTTTTATGCACCATGTGAAATCCCATTTTCTACATGGTCTGAGTGTGACTTCAGATCTGATAACCTGACTTCAGCCTCTCACCCACAAAATGTAAAGGAAACAGACTAGATAAGACGTGTCCGACTGAGGGACAAAGAGACAGTGTGTTACCTGACGTAAAGTGTGCGTTTCTGCGAGGAGCGGAGCGAGGTGGAGCTGGACCCGACACTGCTGGTCATCATCTGTTCTCTCAGGTCATGGATCTTCGCCTCAAAACGACTGTACTCTACACAAACACACAAGGAGAACAAACGGTGTTAGATCGAAAATAAATCAGCCAGCAAGCCTGGTTTCAAGCTTTACGCTGTCACCCGAAGAGGCGACCTCTGCCGTGACGTTTGCTCTGAGGGAAATTTGACACTTGGCATCGATTGTAGATGGTGTCTTGTCTGGTAACTTGTCAATGAAACAACTCTGAAGCCTCTCAACGGCCAACTGTGTACTTTTGGTGTTTTAAAAATACAGGACCTTACATTCTACCAAGCATATTTGTCTAATTTAGACTGAACTATCTAATCTACATTAAATACAAGACAAAATCACTAATATTTCTTTTTAGATGTGAGAGAGTCTTGGAAATATCTTGTTCAGGTTCATATCTGTGATGACGGGTTTGTTTGTTTGTTTTTTTCCACAACTGTAAGTTGTGCTCATCAGGACAAATCATGTCCTTCTGTACATCCTTCTTGCAAACTCTCGTATATCTTAAAACTTGCAAACCATAAAACTCTCAAAAATGAAAATTTTTATCCATTAATACTGGGAGGTCAAAGCTCTGCGTGCAAAAAAATAAAATAAAGTAAAAAATATATATATCATGCATTCACGACATTTATAAACACCTTTATTCCCCCTATTTTTCCCCCCTGAATTTTGGGTTTCAAAAGTGAAGAATTTACCAGAACCCCTGAAAGGCTCACATCGCCCACTAGATGGCAACAAAAGCTGCTCAAATGTGCAGCAAGGTTTCGACTGCTTATTTATTTGAGAAGTTAATTTTTTGTTATAATAAGATGGGCTGAAAGCCCAAAATAAACTTACAGTTGAGTTCCTTGCCCTTATGGGCAACTTGTTTTGAAGCACCATCAGATTTTTACAGTTTCCTTTAAAATAAAGCATTTTAAGAAATGTTAAGTGCATTTTTACTTGTTCCACTGCCAGATTTTTTTAAAACATGAAAACAAGGTATTTTAATTTGCAACAAATTAATAAAAACTGCCAATGGAAGAAGTAAAAATTCCTCATGATTTTTTGAAGTAGTCTTGAAATTAGCTAAGGAAAGTGTTATTTTACTCATATTACAATGCGTTACATCTTTTATGAAAAATGCAACAGCATAAAAATGTTACAGCGAGCCGAAAAAACCATTTGTTCACGCCACAGGATTTTTAAGATGTATTCACAAAAACATGTCCTCTTATTTGACTGAAATTTTACTTAAGTGATTTTACCTTATATTAAGTGTCGATGAGAAATTTTGAGGAAAAAATTTGAAAAATTTACTTGAGAGGAATTTGCATTTTCAGTGCACTGTCCACTTGATTGTCCACTGACACTACAGGTCAGGTCAGGGAGCACGCATGAATCCATCTGCAGTACCAGTCATGTTTGGATGTACCCCCCCGAAATCCCCCCACAACTACAGAACAGAAAAAAAAAAAAAAATCTGAAAATAACATCTACCTTGCAAACATTGATGAGCATTTCCAGCTTGTTGTATTAATGTGAATGTCTTTTGATTTATCTTGCAAAACTTAGTTTTGGCAAGATATTGGTGGGGGGGGGGGGGGGGGGGGTATCCAGGGTGGGAAGATAAATTATTACACTGGATATCAAACCATCCAGGAACAAAACGGCTCCATCCCTTTTCCACAAAAGCAGCAATTTATCAAGATGTGGCATTGCTATTTGGAGGATGTGGGCGCCGGGCATAAAATGACAACTTCATCAGGTGGGAACAACCAGTGACATTTGCACTAGGACATAGATGTCACACAAAATTACTGAATTTGTTCCCATCATATTTGCACTCTAGTACAAAGCAACACAAATATGTGACTATGTTTCTTTATTCAAACCTGTGTGTGAATCCTGGTTTCAATTTTGGAATTATTGATGTTTTGTGTAGAAACTGAACGAGGACGCATTTTCAAACTACATTTTAATTTTAAATTGCTCGCAACCACTGCATCATCCCTCACTTGAGTGTACAAGGAGCAAAGGGTTGAGCAGTGAATGAAAAGTGTGCCGGTTTGTTCACAAACTCAGCGTTGCCGCTTCGACCTTGCCACGCTACGAGCATCAAGAACACTTTGGTTTCAGTTGACCCATTTTTCTAGTGTCCATAAAAATGCCACTGTGCCTCTTGAGTTATAAATGCAAATGTTTTATGGAAATGCACACAGTGAGCAAACAAATGGCCTAATGTTGCTGCATATGGGCTTTTGCAGCTTCCAGAAGCAGGAAAAAAATGATATTAGGGCGTTTTGGAGCACATGCCTCCGTCAAGGACCCAAAACACCCAAGAGAGTTTTTGTTGTTGATTAACTGCATCAATAAAATAATTGTATACTTAAAGAGGTTAACAAGCTCTCATTCATACTTGATAGTGACCATTACACCAAGTTACTGTATTTTAATAAACATTGACATCTTTAGTACATTACAAACCTGGAAGAATGTAATAAAGTATTAAATGAAGTCATTATTTCCAAGAGCCTCATGGTTGTATAAAGGAGAATTAACATGACATCATTAATATTTATGTATCCACTCAAAGTCACAAACTCATGAGGTTTCATTTGACTGGAACAAGTCAACGTTTGATGTTTTTCCTTCGTAAAACAATTAATGGATTAAAACTTTATTTTGCTGAATCAACCAATCATCTCATTTGCCAAGTTAACAAAATAAATAAATAAAAATCACAACCTCTACTACAAAATGTGACTAGTTTGTGTGTAATGCTGCCAACAAGCAGCAGCGGCCTTGTTGGCTGCAAGACTGAGGGCCCCTTCACACGAAGCACGACAAGTGCAATACCTGCACAGGCATAAAAAATTATGTAAAAATCAACAAACTCCAACCCTTTATTGGGATCTGCACCCAAAGTGGTTTCTGTTCAACATCATACAGTAACTTAGACTTCAGGTTTGGTGATAGTCATACTTTAAATGACCAATTTCCTACTACTGCACATAAGCACAGCATATTTCCTGCATTAGATGGCTCTGAATAATTACTGAGCAGCTTCCATTCTTAACATCAAGCAGACTTACAGACATACAAGTGTAACAATATATAACACACAAGACAAAGCTGCAGCATGAGCCTGAAAACCTCCTTTTATACATTGACAATATTCTATAAAACAGCAACAGAGAATCTAAGCAGGTGTAATTCAATCACACTGTAGATGCACGCGGCTGTGCACTCACACATCAGCAGGAAACCATCTTAAACCTGATGCATTATTTCTGTTTTCATATGCTTGTTTTTTAGCCTACAACACCCACCCGGTCCACATTTCAATTTTGCAGACACAAATTTATAAACTTGGGAAAAAGCAGATCAGAAAGACTGAAATCAGCAAAAAAAAAAAAAAAAAAAAAAAAAGCTAATAACAGTTGTTTTTTCTGGTTTATTTGTTTTTCTGGAGCCACATTCCAGCATTTGCTGAATTTTGTGCAAAATACTGCACAGGTAGGCATGATTGCACAGATGTAATTCACACATCGTCAACATTTTCCAACAAATTAAGATTACGGAGCTTCAAAGGTAAGAATTTCTGCACCTCTGCTCAACCTTGATCTTGAAATCAGCTTGTCAGGGTTTTTTTTTTTGCTTCCATAGCTGAGGTCTGGTTTCCATCAAAGCCACTTAATCAATAAAACGGCGCCCCCCCCCCCCCCCCCAAAAAAAACAAACAAAATTAAAACAAAACAAAAAAAAAAACAAATGCACTTTTTAATTTTCTGCAGACCAGACATGTTTTGTCCAAACAACAATCTGAAGCAATGCTGAAGGCAGAGAAAAGGAGCATCTTTTCATGTTTGAGAAGCTTCAAGCAGCCCAAGTCTGTCAGACTTGCTTTATGAACACTTAAAGCGATTACCTGATTATCAGATTAATCATGTGATCCATTTGAGGTACAGATTCAGAGACAGAAACAACAGACATAAAGCAGCACAGACAACAGCTTGGAAAGACGTTTGCTTCATCTCTCTGATCACTGGAACAAAGACTGTTGTAGATAAAATATCATCGTTACTGAGAAAGAGAAATTCAGAGCTAATGAAGCTGCAGCTCCGTTCACCTTCTGTTTTTTAGGAGAAGCACAAAAAAATTGCTGAAAACTCATCATGAATGGCTTTAAAGTAAAAAAAAAATCTGTTCCAGTCTGGCAGCAGCAGTGTGAGAAAAAGCTTCACAGCAGACCGGATAAGAAGCAAACCTGCAGAACTGGAAGTGAGACTGTAATTCTACATCACTGCCCATCTGGTCATCAGAGGGGCATCGGTTCATATCCTAATCCTCTCTCAGCTGCATCAGACCTCAAAAACTCAACAACCTTAACCAAAGGAGGTGTTCAGGGTTAAAACGTTACCCAGAAATATTGATGACTGGATGCTGCTACAGGCTGGATGTCTCAGCTGTACTCACATGCTGCAGGACGGCAGGCAGGCAGGATGAGCGTCCACACGACACGAAGCCGGCACGGAAGGAAGCGGAGAGACCGGGGGGGGGGGCGGGACGGGGGGACGAGATGCAGCAAACGTGAGGGAAAGGAGAGAGAGATGAGAAGTGATGATGCCTGAGTGCAGCTCAACCATCCAGCATGTGAAGGAGTCAGAGCGTAAAGATGCAAATGCACATGTGCGTGAACAAAAGTGTGTGTGCGTATGTATGCGGCAGAGAAAGTGTGTGCGCTTCTATATGTGTGTGTATAAAATCAGTGATGCTCAGCTGCCACGGAAACAACAGATGCTATCTCTCTCTCTTTCTCTTCACTCTCGTGTTTGCTGGTGCTCTCCCTGGCTCCTCCCCCTGTTTGACAGCAGCTTGCTTTAGGGCGGAGAAACACATGTGCACGCATATGCACGCACGCACGCACACACACACACAGGAATGTATCCTCAGGTCACGTATGCGGGAGGCTGAGGTGATGCCAGGCTCTCCTGTCCCACACTGGCGCAGCGGCACAGTGCGACCAAACCTTTATAATATTTATTTGTGCAAAGTTCAGTGAACGCAGATATTCACTGCAACTTATATTTCTGCATTTCATTTGAACAAAACTAAAGCAACAGACATTTATATGCATAATAAGCTAGCGTGGCACTCGCAGATCTTATGTTACCAGGACCTCCGTCTGCCAAGGACTGCCGCCATGTGCCCTGCTAACTTTGGCGACAGTTGCTGCTGCCACCATCCCCCTTCTTGCTGCCAAAGGACTAGCGGGGGGGTGGACATGGTCGCTCCCCTCATCAGAGCCATTGGTTGGTTGGTTTTGGGAATACCATTATGCTACTATCAAAATAAAGGAATTTGTTTTTACTGATTTTGTTGAGTAAGGCTTTATCCTTTCTAACTACAGCTCCTCACCAGCAGGGGGTGCTGCAACCCCTCAGCAACCCTACTTCCGGGATAACAGCAAACTGGTGTGGCCATGCAGTATGATGTGGCGGTTTCTATGCATCAGTGATCACATGGCTTATGCCTGGTTCACATGACAGGATTTTAAAATTATATGCAGGTTTCCAAAACCTGAGAGACCACACACGTGGAGATAAAAAAATCATAGATCTGACAGGTTTGGTTGTACAGTGTGTGGTGTTCAGCCACACGGTAAAAACAACACATCACACACGAACAGATTTCACACATCAACATTCCCACCTCAGACAGGAAATCTCGCAAAATCGCTTGAGATTAAACGTGACTTCAGAGGAAACAGACGGAGACAGTTTGTGGACTAATTAAAACAGGAAAAAAACGATACAAAAAGAAAAAGAAAAGGAGTTCTTTAAAGGAGTGCAGACAGCGCGACCACCGGGCTTTCTGGTAAGTCAGAACAGCTGTTTTGATTTTATTTTCCGCTCCGTGTGTCTGTCATCTCGCTTTCTGATTGGCTACACATCACATTCAGCAGGCTGCGTGCTTGCTTATGGTCGGAGGACACAACACACGCTGTGATATCGGGCCAAGACAATCCAACATGTTGAATATCCCTGATTTGCGATCGGAGCGCCCCTGACGTCCTTCCGAGCAGATCAGAGCGCTCTTAACACACCACACATGACAGGAATATCTGATAAGCTTATCTTTAGCGTCATCACGATTGGCAGGGTGTCCTTAAGATTGTCGGAAGGGGAAGATTGGGTCCGATATCGGCCTAATTATCTTACCGTGTGAACCTGGCTTTAGAAGGAAAGGCCGTGGGCAACCTGACTGAGTGGAGTGCTCCGTCAACCAACAAACGGAAGGTCACTGGACAACACAGAAGCCGTAATCAGCCGAAGTCACTGCTAAGCCGCAGAAGTTAAACTGAGGGCCAATCAGTGACTCGGGATGAAATGATATCATCTTTTTGGTTTTATACCAGTAGGTGGAAGAACCACTAAAAGAAAGAAGAACAAGAACAAGCAGGTCGGTCCTATATGGGCTCTGAAGATCATTGGTGCTGGAGCTTATTCTATGTTGTTGGTGAGGTCACACCTTACCTACAGTGGGCTCTAAACTTTCTTTAAAATTCTTATTTGGACATTTTGTACCAATTCTGTCACTCCACCTTCCATGAAAATTGAGAAACCTACATTATATGTTGATGATGATCCACATGCGGATCCAAGAGGTTATGTTCACTTTTTTCCCCACACTGCAAGTGTATTTTTAAAAATTAATTGATTTTTGCCTGTAACTCAAACAGCTGGACAGATATGTTTAAAATGTCACTATGATTGAACATTAAAGGCATCAAAGTTTTCACAGACATTGTTTGATGATGATAAATAATAATAATAATGAAATTTGATATCATACAAGCTCAATTCAAAAACATTTTTTTAAAAATCAACTTGATTGTGGTTGGAATGGATTCAGCATGTAAGAAAACATATTTTCATCCATGAATGAATTTATTAAATACAAAAACAATAAAATTTGGCTTTGTATGACATAATTGTTTTTTATTCAAACATAAACAAAATTTGGTGCAAAAAAGTTTTTTTTTTTCATATATCTGTCCTGCTACATAAACTAATCCCTGCAGTCATGCTTTAAAAAATGAGAGGGTGTGTGTGTGTGTGTGTGTGTGTGTGTGCCATCACTGACTGACCGTTACGGCATTTTGGACCAGATCCAGAGAGGATTTCAGATCTGGACTCTTAAGCGGTGGTGAGGGTCCGTATGTGCGCAGAATGCTGCTCTACTTGTGTTATAACCTGACGAGGAAATAGCAAAACTACTGACTGAAGTTTGTTATTTTTTAAAATGAAAATTTTGCCTCTTTTCTTCTGTGCAGATGTCCTCAAAGAAGATTTATGAAACTGCTGCGTTCATGTTGAAATTAGATCTCCTGCTGATGGCCTTCCATAACTTCATCAAAAAAGCTGACAAACTGCCTCACGGCGTCTGGTTGCCTGCACTGATACGAACTTTCACATGATCAGCCTCGAGCCGTCTTCTGCCTCAGTGTGTTATCAGATTAAGAGCAGGATAAAGAGGCAGAAAAACAGAGAGAGAATGACAGAATGGAGGGAGGAGAGGATAGGGAGCGAGAAGAGAGAGGGATGATGACAAAGACGAATGGTTCTAAGGCTCATGTTCCCTTCGTTCCTCCACCGTTCATTTACTGCTGCGCTGCTATGCTCCTCTCCTCCCATGAGGAGCATTGTTCCTCCCTTCAGCAGCTGGCTGGGACCTTCCTGCATTGTGCAGCTTTGTTTTACCTAAAGGACATTCACACCAGAGGAGGCTCTCTCTCTCTCTCTCTCTCTCTCTCTCTCTCTCTCTGTCAAAAGTTTCCATTCGCTCCCCATGGAGATGAATGTCATGGTGATACTGGACTGGATATTGGTGATTTCTTTGAATGGTTTGTTTTTGATCAGAATAATTGTATAAAGATGATGGGCTTAGGGTTAGTATTTTATGCACAACGAATTTATTTTGGCTTATCGGACATCAACACAGGGTCAAAAATATACAGAGTGCATTTTCTAGAGAATAAGTGAAATCAGAGTATAGGTCAACGTGTTAAAAATGCATTATGGAGAGGAAAAACCCATTATATAAGTCAGACCTGAGTGTAAATCGCACGGGAGTATAAGTATTTTCTGCTTCATCAGCTTTTTCATTTGGGATTTTTGTGCATTGTTGTGGTGCACTTTTTATTACTGGCATTTATTCTTTTATGATTAAGAATTGATTTTGTTTAGAGCTTTGATTCCCGGGAAAATTCTATATAAATAGTCATTATGGTTATTATTATTAATAACAAATGTGTGATTTTTCAGTACATAAGCTGCACCGGAGCATAAGTTGCAGGACGTCCTAAACTCATAAAAACAAACAATTTGCATTTAAATTCAATTTATTACAGAGTTGCCTCAAGGTGCTTCACACAAGTAAGGTCTAACCTTACCAACCCCCAGAGCAGCAGTAGTAAGGAAAAACTCCCTCTGAGGACCAGACTGAAAGGGGTGACCCTCTGCTTGTGCCATTCTACAGACATAAATTACAGAACAACTCACAAAACAAATATACAAAAAATGCTGTTGGTTCACACGACAGGACAAAAAAGTATGTAACTGATACTCGAGAAAATGCAGCACTCACATGCTGTAAATGAGTAATTCTCTAATCTCACTGTTGGCGTATCCACCACACCACAGATCCACCTTGGCACCTGGATGGCAACAACCCAGGCAAACATCCTGGCGGAGTAAAATATACTCTGCCAGGATATAACTATACTCTGCCAGGATAACATTTGGTCCCAGTCCAAATAGAAGTGCTTTCTTAAAAAATTAATTTATGGAGTATTTTCTGCATTCCATTTCTCTGGCTGCATTGTTTTATTGAGCTTCTGCACAAATTCCATTTCTCCAAGGGGATAAAGTTTCCATGTTGTTATGTTGGTGATGCTTAGTTTGTATTCATGCAGTGGCTCTATATCATGCACAAAGTCATCCTTTTCAAATACTTTCATTTTCCCTTGATATTTCTTGATGTGTTACGAAGTTCAAAGCAGCCAAATAAAAAAGAAAAACACAAAATCTCCTAATTAGTTTCTCTCAGTAAATCTGCTGTATTTAAACTAGTCATTAAAATGCTCCAAAAAATAAAGCTTTGCTGGAAGAGGCTCATCTATAATTGACACCAGACAGAAAGCAATAATGTTATCAATCAACTAATCAGATTGCACAAATGATGAAATCAAAAAAAGAAGAAAACAACACAACTAAGATGACTGAACATTGCTGATATTTAATTAATTCAATCTGCAAAATGTGATTCATCTCTGAATCAAATAAGCATCTTACCACAACTGACCTGTAAAATCCTTCAAATAACAATTTGTGTTGAATGAATTAGACACATAAAAGAGCGAGTTACCCTGGAGAGGCAACAGGTTAGAAAGAAAGAAAGAAACTGAGAAGCAGAAAACCGGAACAGCCGTTATGTATCGAGCTGCTTGAATTTCCATTTTAGTCCCACAAGTTTGTGTGTGCAGATCCAAAGAAAAAGATGCTTTTAATCTTCTACTCAAAGAAAGGTGCACGAGACTCGCACACAGACACAACCGCATCCAGTCAGACAAACATGCACGCGGGCTGTGAAGATAATCCTCTGCATCGCCTCACTGACAGGCGTCGCCTCTGCGTTTGTCATGTGTAAGTGAGTCTGTGAGTCTGCCACAGTCGTGTCTAATCCCAGTGAATACTGCTGCTCTTAATATGCAGGTGCTACCCGGTGAAACGCCGGCTCACAAACAGCACTGCAGGTGAACACAAGCGATGTTCAGCGCTGCAGGAATTCAACTTTCTCAAACACACACAGACGTTATTATTGAGCCGTGAACACAATGGAGCCACACAGCATTAGACATAGGGTCCACATTCCATTCACGTTTGAACTGATACCGATATCAAACACTACTTTTCTCTGTACTTTACTCGCTCTGAAATAATTTGAAATCAAGACAAAAGAGTTTTGTCTTGCATGATACAGACATACAATAGTACACAAATAATGAATGTTTATGAGTTCATTGGTACAAATATTTCATAAGGGGAAAGCTGGAATGTTCCCTTCAACGAGGTGATTAAATATTAAATATTAAAAATGTGTTCTATTGAAAGAATGATAAAGCATTCATTGTTTGTTTTATATAACGGCTAAAACAGATTCTTGTCATTTGATATTTTATTAATTTATAAACAACATAAAAGAGACATACATTTTGGTGTTCGTCACTGGTGTTGTGTGGGCCGCTGAAGAGGAGGTACTGCTGGCCCACCACCACCAGATGGCGCCCTGCTTGGAGTGCGGGCTTCAAGCACTAGAGGGCGCCGGAGCCACTGGGAGTGACAGCTGTCACTCATCCTCAGCACCAGCTGTCACTCATTCATCTCATCACCATCACCATAAAGGCTGGACTGCAACTCCACCTCCTCGCCGAGAAATCAGCTACCATTCAGGTAATTTTCTCTGCTGACTCAAAACATTGAGTATTAATCTGAACTTCTTTGCAGCCGTTTTCCTGGTGTGTCCTTATCTGTGGGATTGGCGTTTGGTGTGATCAGCGATGGCTTCGCCTCACACCCCAAACCAGATAAGTGGTGAAACAGGAGCTGCACGAGTGTGTGATTGGAGGTGGAGGTGCTCCCTCCTAACTAAACACTGACTGTGGGATTACTGAGTGTGCGAACTCACACTCATCAGGACTGTCTCTGTTTTCTGCCAGCAGTACCGGGTCTGACTGCTGAAGACAGAGGCCACCTGGGGCGCAGGGCTTGGCGGCTCCGGTGTTCTTCAGCTCCATTGGTGGTGGAAGCTGTGTGGGGATCCAGCTCTTCTCTCGCCAGGCGTCTTCTATCGTCGAGCCTGCCCACACGTCCTCTGGTGTATGATTGACAGTCCACCATATTGTTATTGTCTGTACGTCGTTGTGCGATTCACATTCAATTGTTACTTTTGGCTTATCCATTGTCCGTTCATTAACGCCCCCTGTTGTGGGTCCGTGTCACGACACTTTCACAACTGGTACTTAACAGTCCAACACAAACTTTAAATAGGAGTCCAAAACTGTAACGATGTACCGTCATGCCGTGCACTGACTTTGTGTATTTCCAAAAAAAAAAAGAAAAAAAGACTTTGTGTAGTTCCTCAGTCCAGTGAAAAATCACATCAGAAATTTGTCCAGCTTTTCATCCTAACAGCTCTTCATGCCTCCAGACAGTTTATGGCGTAGTGAATTTGTTTTGTGTGTGTGTGTGTGTTAGAAGAATTAGCAGCATCAATTAGCTCCTTCAAATCGTTGTCCGTCAGCAAAACAAACTCTGTTATGTTTAGCTAAATGCCGCCCCTGGTAGTCAGGTCGGGCGTGCAGTAGCACATTTCATATAGCACCAAGATGGCACGCTAAAAAAGAACTATTGCACGGTCCATGAAACACAACGGCAAAAGGTATGAATAATTCATGTCACGTGACACACAACCCACTAATCAAATGACAAGGATCCACTCAGCCGTTATATAAATAATAAAAAAAATTTACTCAATTTATTTAGCAGCAATCTTCCATTCCAGCTTATTAATTAATCAAAAACCCAGACAGAGCTTTAATTCATTTGAAAGCTTGACTCTTAGTCTTGTCCATCTAAATTGGAAGTCCCAAAAACCAGTTTTATTTGTTATTATCTATCGTCCACCTGGTCGTTACTGTGAGTTTCTCTGTGAATTTTCAGACCTTTTGTCTGACTTAGTGCTTAGCTCAGATAAGATAATTATAGTGGGCGATTTTAACATCCACACAGATGCTGAGAATGACAGCCTCAACACTGCATTTAATCTATTATTAGACTCTATTGGCTTTGCTCAAAAAGTAAATGAGTCCACCCACCACTTTAATCATATCTTAGATCTTGTTCTGACTTATGGTATGGAAATAGAAGACTTAACAGTATTCCCTGAAAACTCCCTTCTGTCTGATCATTTCTTAATAACATTTACATTTACTCTGATGGACTACCCAGCAGTGGGGAATAAGTTTCATTACACTAGAAGTCTTTCAGAAAGCACTGTAACTAGGTTTAAGGATATGATTCCTTCTTTATGTTCTCTAATGCCATATACCAACACAGTGCAGAGTAGCTACCTAAACTCTGTAAGTGAGATAGAGTATCTCGTCAATAGTTTTACATCCTCATTGAAGACAACTTTGGATGCTGTAGCTCCTCTAAAAAAGAGAGCTTTAAATCAGAAGTGCCTGACTCCGTGGTATAACTCACAAACTCGTAGCTTAAAGCAGATAACCCGTAAGTTGGAGAGGAAATGGCGTCTCACTAATTTAGAAGATCTTCACTTAGCCTGGAAAAAGAGTCTGTTGCTCTATAAAAAAAGCCCTCCGTAAAGCTAGGACATCTTTCTACTCATCACTAATTGAAGAAAATAAGAACAACCCCAGGTTTCTTTTCAGCACTGTAGCCAGGCTGACAAAGAGTCAGAGCTCTATTGAGCTGAGTATTCCATTAACTTTAACTAGTAATGACTTCATGACTTTCTTTGCTAACAAAATTTTAACTATTAGAGAAAAAATTACTCATAACCATCCCAAAGACGTATCGTTATCTTTGGCTGCTTTCAGTGATGCCTGTATTTGGTTCGACTCTTTCTCTCCGATTGTTCTGTCTGAGTTATTTTCATTAGTTACTTCATCCAAACCATCAACATGTTTATTAGACCCCATTCCTACCAGGCTGCTCAAGGAAGCCCTACCATTATTTAATGCTTCGATCTTAAATATGATCAATCTATCTTTGTTAGTTGGCTATGTACCACAGGCTTTTAAGGTGGCAGTAATTAAACCATTACTTAAAAAGCCATCACTTGACCCAGCTATCTTAGCTAATTATAGGCCAATCTCCAACCTTCCTTTTCTCTCAAAAATTCTTGAAAGGGTAGTTGTAAAACAGCTAACTGATCATCTGCAGAGGAATGGTCTATTTGAAGAGTTTCAGTCAGGTTTTAGAATTCATCATAGTACAGAAACAGCATTAGTGAAGGTTACAAATGATCTTCTTATGGCCTCGGACAGTGGACTCATCTCTGTGCTTGTTCTGTTAGACCTCAGTGCTGCTTTTGATACTGTTGACCATAAAATTTTATTACAGAGATTAGAGCATGCCATAGGTATTAAAGGCACTGCGCTGCGGTGGTTTGAATCATATTTGTCTAATAGATTACAATTTGTTCATGTAAATGGGGAATCTTCTTCACAGACTAAAGTTAATTATGGAGTTCCACAAGGTTCTGTGCTAGGACCAATTTTATTCACTTTATACATGCTTCCCTTAGGCAGTATTATTAGACAGTATTGCTTAAATTTTCATTGTTACGCAGATGATACCCAGCTTTATCTATCCATGAAGCCAGAGGACACACACCAATTAGCTAAACTGCAGGATTGTCTTACAGACATAAAGACATGGATGACCTCTAATTTCCTGCTTTTAAACTCAGATAAAACTGAAGTTATTGTACTTGGCCCCACAAATCTTAGAAACATGGTGTCTAACCAGATCCTTACTGTGGATGGCATTACCCTGACCTCTAGTAATACTGTGAGAAATCTTGGAGTCATTTTTGATCAGGATATGTCATTCAAAGCGCATATTAAACAAATATGTAGGACTGCTTTTTTGCATTTACGCAATATCTCTAAAATCAGAAAGGTCTTGTCTCAGAGTGATGCTGAAAAACTAATTCATGCATTTATTTCCTCTAGGCTGGACTACTGTAATTCATTATTATCAGGTTGTCCTAAAAGTTCCCTAAAAAGCCTTCAGTTAATTCAAAATGCTGCAGCTAGAGTACTGACGGGGACTAGAAGGAGAGAGCATATCTCACCCATATTGGCCTCTCTTCATTGGCTTCCTGTTAATTCTAGAATAGAATTTAAAATTCTTCTTCTTACTTATAAGGTTTTGAATAATCAGGTCCCATCTTATCTTAGGGACCTCGTAGTACCATATCACCCCAATAGAGCGCTTCGCTCTCAGACTGCAGGCTTACTTGTAGTTCCTAGGGTTTGTAAGAGTAGAATGGGAGGCAGAGCCTTCAGCTTTCAGGCTCCTCTCCTGTGGAACCAGCTCCCAATTCAGATCAGGGAGACAGACACCCTCTCTACTTTTAAGATTAGGCTTAAAACTTTCCTTTTTGCTAAAGCTTATAGTTAGGGCTGGATCAGGTGACCCTGAACCATCCCTTAGTTATGCTGCTATAGACGTAGACTGCTGGGGGGTTCCCATGATGCACTGTTTCTTTCTCTTTTTGCTCTGTATGCACCACTCTGCATTTAATCATTAGTGATCGATCTCTGCTCCCCTCCACAGCATGTCTTTTTCCTGGTTCTCTCCCTCAGCCCCAACCAGTCCCAGCAGAAGACTGCCCCTCCCTGAGCCTGGTTCTGCTGGAGGTTTCTTCCTGTTAAAAGGGAGTTTTTCCTTCCCACTGTAGCCAAGTGCTTGCTCACAGGGGGTCGTTTTGACCGTTGGGGTTTTACATAATTATTGTATGGCCTTGCCTTACAATATAAAGCGCCTTGGGGCAACTGTTTGTTGTGATTTGGCGCTATATAAAAAAACTGATTGATTGATTGATTGATTTATACAATGCCAATTAACGACATAAATTGCAACGAGGCTCAACAAACAAACAAAAAATATATAGACTGAACATTATAGTAATATGCTACACATTATTTGACCCATAGATGTCAGGATGATGATGGATGTGTGCTCTCACATTTCTTTGCATCCTATACATTAGTATGTTTGAGAGCAGGTGGGACAACAGGACCATCATTAAATATGCTGATGACTTAGTTATTGTTAGCCTGCTCCAAGACAGTGAAACTGGTCATAGACCAGTTATCAATGACTTTGTTTAATGGTGTGAGGTTTCCCACCTCCAACTAAACATATCCAAGACAAAGGACATGCTCATTGAATTTAGTGAAACAAAAAAAATCCATACACAAGAAACCACATCACTCAAATGTCAAACTGTTGAATATGTGCAATTCTATAAATATCTGGGGACAGTCACAGACTCAAAACTCACCTTTAAGACAAACTGTGAAGCCGTGTGTTGGAAGGGACACCAGCGCGTGTTCTGTTTAAGGAAGCTGAGCCGCTTCCACGTAGACACATTCATCATAACCCTGTTTCATCGTGCTTTTACTGAATCAGTTTTATTATGTGCTCCAGCAGCCTGGATTGGGAACTTCTCTTTGAAGAACAAAAGCTCACTTAATCAAATTATTAAGTGGTCCAGCAGGTCAATGTGGAGACTGAATACAAGACAGCTAAAACCATGGAGCTGTACGAGGTTTGTTAGAAAAGTATCGGACCTTTTTATTTTTTGCAAAAACCTGATGGATTTGAATCACGTGTGCTTGCATGAGCAAACCTTGAACCTTCGTGCGCATGCGTGAATTTTTTCATGCCTGTCGATTGCGTCATTTGCTGGCAAGCAGCCTTTGTGTGAGGACGTGTGTAGTCTCTCGTCGGATTTTCATTGCAAGGTAAATGGTGGAACAACTGAAGCAGCGCGACTGCGTCAAATTTTGCCAGAAACTGAGCGACAGCCAGGTGGAAACCATTCGGAAGATTCAGACGGCTTTCGGTGACGATGCTATGGGCGTCACACAGATTAAAGAGCAGTACAACCGGTTTAAAGACGTCCGCACAACGGTGAAGAGCGAGCCGCGCTCCGGGCGGCCATCAACATGCTGAAATAACCAGATCATTTCTAAAGTGAACGCTGTGGTGATGCGGGACCGTCGTGTGACTATCCGAGAAATTGCGGAAGAGGTGGACATCAGCACTTTTTCGGCACATTCCACTGTGACAGAAGATTTGGCCATGAAGAGAGTGGCGGCGAAATTCCTGCCGAAGCTGCTAACGGCAGAGCAAAAGCACCTCTGTGTTGAAGTCTCATAGGACATGCTGGACTCCGAAAAATGATGCCCACCTCTGCCCACCTCTTCTACAATTTCTCGGATAGTCACACGACTGAAAAGCCACTGAAAGCAGTCTGAATCTTCCGAATGGTTTCCACCTGGCTGTCGCCCAGTTTCTAGCAACATTTGATGCTGCGCTGCTCCAGTCGTTCCGCCATTTTCCTTGCAATGAAAATCTGACGAGAGCACAACACACAACCTCACACAAAGGCTAACACCCCCCCCCCCCTCCCCAAATGATCCGCGGAGTTTTCACAGCCCTGAATTTATAACCGCTAATGGACAGTTTCTGCCGAGTGCAGTTAAAATTGCTTATCATTACGCTAACCCCATGTTCCTGCCATGGTGCTGTGATGCGGACCACATCTGTCCCAGATCCGTGCCAGATATGGGCTGTAAACGGATGGTCTTTCGCGGATCCAGTTCAGATCTGGTCCGGATCTGTTCCAGAACTGTAAAGTGGAGCTGTGCCAGATCTGGGCCAGGGTGCAAAAACTGTTTGGACCAGATCCGTTTTCAGGATTGGTACCGGATGTTGGACTACATCCGGCCGTGATCCATTTGCTGTCTGGGATATATCTTTGAAGGAGAATGAAGGTCCGTGTCTTTGGGATCCTGGTGCTTCCTATCTTACTGTATGGTTGTGACACTTGTTGAACACCTGAATACACATATTAACATATTATACAATTAGAAAAAAGCAGTACATCACAATCTGTGGGGGCACCCAAATATCAGTATTCATTTAGGAGGAGGTGACCAGTACTGGGTGAGTGTGGAGCCAGAGAGACACTGTCAGTGTTAATTTAACACTGATGATTTTGCTGTGTATGATTAATGGGCTCATGATGTACTCCAGAATGCAGTAAGTAGCATAAATGAATAAGCCATATGTGAAATGGGTATGAATCTTAGTGCAAGCACATATTGGAACTGCAGGACTGGTGCAGAAATCTATCTAAAAATAACCTAAAACCGGATGAGGAATGTCTGCAGTACCAAAGCAGCATGGAGGACTTCTCACAGACAAACATGCTCGATCTGTTGTACTTCAAATAAACACAAATCTATGTCTGCTGCATCAGCTGAAATCACTGCGAGGGAGCTCGCACTTACACACACACACACACACACACACACACACACACACACGCTCAGTGCTGACCACAGCTCAGTGTGGACACACGGTTTGACGCAAAGTTCAATCAGCAGGCACTAATGAGGTCTGCAGGAGAGTCACAGTATGGATGAAACACAAAAATATACAGAAACACCAACCTCAGAGTAACCCAGCTGGCATAAAAGTGTCAGGAGCAGCCAAATGGTATCTTCAAATCTCAAAGTCAGAGGATCCAAAGACATGAACGTCACTGTTAAGATAAGCAAATATCTCAAGTTCAACACTTTCATCGCATACAGATACACTTCTGATAGCTGAGTCCAGGGTCTTAGACTTCAGGAATATCACAAACTCAGACACTTTGATTCCTCACTCAGGTTCAGAAGTGCTGCAATCACAGTACTTAATGATTCCACAAAGATCACAGCATCATCTGCAAACTCAAGGTCAGTAAGTCTTTCATCACCAGATGAGGAGTATCACTTGCACTGTGACGGACCATATTTTGGCCATGTGGCACGTTTCTATGTGCATGATGCAGCATGTGGGTCTCTCAGTGTTGAGGACTTCAGCAGCAGGATCAGACCAAAGAGATGACAACGTTTCACCTGACTGCAGCAGATAGATGGTACTTTTAAAAAGAGGGGATGGACTGGCAGTCTGCTTGTGTGATTGCCATCTAGGACCCAAGGCGGGTCTGTGGTGTGTTGAATGTGATGACATGGAGCATCAGCGCATGCTCCCAACACCTGACCTGACTTAAAAGGTAAAGGCCACACGCATTAAAATCGACAAATTGACTCAAACCACTGCGATGTGTTTTGTAACTTTCCGCATGGTCCACGTTCAATAAAAGTGGTAAATGGCTATGAGCGGACACGTCAAGCAATTAAGCTTACGGGCGGGCAGTCAGGCACAAAGCAGGTCAGAGAGCACGTGACGTCAAGGCAGAGAGCGGCCTCGCTGCCATAACAGTCCACCATACAGCAAACCCAGGAGACTCACTCGTGTTTACATTTTTTCATTCTGCTCTTTACATGGATTATATGGAAATAATAATTCGGACATAGTGACTCACCAAAGTACAACCCCTGGCAAAAATTATGGAATCACCGGCCTCGGAGGATGTTCATTCAGTTGTTTAATTTTGTAGAAAAAAAGCAGATCACAGACATGACACAAAACTAAAGTCATTTCAAATGGCAACTTTCTGGCTTTAAGAAACACTATAAGAAATCAGGAAAAAAAATTGTGGCAGTCAGTAACGGTTACTTTTTTAGACCAAGCAGAGGGAAAAAAATAGGGAGTCACTCAATTCTGAGGAAAAAATTATGGAATTATGAAAAACAAAAGAACGCTCCAACACATCACTAGTATTTTGTTGCACCACCTCTGGCTTTTATAACAGCTTGCAGTCTCTGAGGCATGGACTTAATGAGTGACAAACAATACTCTTCATCAATCTGGCTCCAACTTTCTCTGATTGCTATTGCCAGATCAGCTTTGCAGGTTGGAGCCTTGTCATGGACCATTTTCTTCAACTTCCACCAAAGATTTTCAATTGGATTAAGATCCGGACTATTTGCAGGCCATGACATTGACCCTATGTGTCTTTTTGCAAGGAATGTTTTCACAGTTTTTGCTCTATGGCAAGATGCATTATCATCTTGAAAAATGATTTCATCATCCCCAAACATCCTTTCAATTGATGGGATAAGAAAAGTGTCCAAAATATCAACGTAAACTTGTGCATTTTTTGATGATGTAATGACAGCCATCTCCCCAGTGCCTTTACCTGACATGCAGCCCCATATCATCAATGACTGTGGAAATTTACATGTTCTCTTCAGGCAGTCATCTTTATAAATCTCATTGGAATGGCACCAAACAAAAGTTCCAGCATCATCACCTTGCCCAATGCAGATTCGAGATTCATCACTGAATATGACTTTCATCCAGTCATCCACAGCCCACGACTGCTTTTCCTTAGCCCATTGTAACCTTGTTTTTTTCTGTTTAGGTGTTAATGATGGCTTCTGTTTAGCTTTTCTGTATGTAAATCCCATTTCCTTACAGTTCGGTCACAGACGTTGACTCCAGTTTCCTCCCATTCATTCCTCATTTGTTTTGTTGTGCATTTTTGATTTTTGAAACATATTGCTTTAAGTTTTCTGTCTTGACGCTTTGATGTCTTCCTTGGTCTACCAGTATGTTTGCCTTTAACAACCTTCCCATGTTGTTTGTATTTGGTCCAGAGTTTAGACACAGCTGACTGTGAACAACCAACATCTTTTGCAACATTGCGTGATGATTTACCCTCTTTTAAGAGTTTGATAATCCTCTCCTTTGTTTCAACTGACATCTCTCGTGTTGGAGCCATGATTCATGTCAGTCCACTTGGTGCAACAGCTCTCCAAGGTGTGATCACTCCTTTTTAGATGCAGACTAACGAGCAGATCTGATTTGATGCAGGTGTTAGTTTTGGGGATGAAAATTTACAGGGTGATTCCATAATTTATTCCTCAGAATTGAGTGAGTCCATATTTTTTTCCCTCTGCTTGGTCTAAAAAAGTAACCGTTACTCACTGCCACAATTATTTTTCCTGATTTCTTATAGTGTTTCTTAAAGCCAGAAAGTTGCCATTTGAAATGGCTTTAGTTTTGTGTCATGTCTGTGATCTGCTTTTTTTCTACAAAATTAAACAACTGAATGAACATCCTCCGAGGCCGGTGATTCCACAAAATTTGCCAGGGGTTGTATGTGAATCTATAATATGAGATGGTGAATTGCTGTATTGTGTTTAGGTGCAGCACTGTGCTGAAAACTGGAGTTGGTCTTCATGAATTCCCCAACGGGGAAGAAGCCACAAGATGCACGGGCAGGATTTGCCAAGAGGACGCAAATCGACTGGGATGGTCCCACAAAAATACTCAGCCGTATGTACGAGGTCTATTAGAAAAGTATCCGACCTTATTATTTTTTTCAAAAACCATATGGATTTGAATCACGTGTGATTACATCAGACATGCTTGAACCCTCGTGGGCATGCGAGAGTTTTTTCACGTCTGTCGGTTACGTCATTCGCCTGTGGGCAGTCTTTGAGTGAGGAGTCGTCCACCCGCTCGTCGATTTTTTCATTGTTTAGGAATGGCTCAGAGACTGTTGCTTTGTTTGATAAAATTTTTTTCAAAACTGTAAGGCACAACTGAGTGGACACCATTCAATAAATTCAGCTGGTTTTCGGTAAAAATTTTAACGGCTGATGAGAGATTTTGGTCTGGTAGTGTCGCTTTAAAGATGGTCCACGGCGCCTGACGGCGATCTGCGCTTCGAGGCGGCAGCGTCTCGCCGTTTCAAGTTGAAAACTTCCACATTTCAGGCTCTGTTAACGCAGTAAGTCGTCAGAGAACAGAGAACTTTCAGAAGAAGTCGGCATGAGGAGTTTATTCGGACATTCCATTGTTAACGGTCATTTTGTAATGAAAGAACGTGCGGGCAGAGTCGCATGTCGGGCTGGACCCGACCGCGGGGGGTCGCAGCAGGAAAAACACCTCCGTTGGAAATCTTAACGGGCAAGTTGGAACATGCCCAAGCTGTTAAACAATTTCTCAGTTACTCACTTGTTGAAAGCCATTAAAAGCCGCCTGAATTCTACAAATGGTTTTCAACACGGAGGTGTTTTTCCTGTCGCGGCGCACACAGATTTGCCGAGTCGTCACGGAAACGACTCGGCGAATTTGCACGTACGTCTTTCATTAAAAAAATGTCCTTAAACAGTGGAATGTCCGCATAAATTCTTCATGCCGGCCTCTTCTGAATCTTCTCTGTTCTCTCACGATGTCCTGGGTGAATTAAGCCTTAAATTAGGATGTTTTCAGCTCGAAACAGGCCGACGACAGCGCCTGGAAGCGCTGCAGGACGTCCCGCTCCGTGGGAAGTCCTTACACCGACAGAAACACCCCATAATCTCTCATCAGCCGTTAAACTTTTCACAGAAAACCAGCTTAATTTCTCGAATAGTGTCCACTCGGATATTCCTCACAGGTCCAGAAAAATTTTTGATAAAGCAACGCGCGCCGTCTCGAGCAGCGTGTGAAACAAAGGAATTCAGCCGAGAGGGCGGGACTACATCTCACTCAAGGCCTGCCCACAAGGAAATGACGTCACCGACACGCGTGAAAAAACTCACGCATGCGCACGAGGGTTCAAGCATGATTGGTGTAATCGCATGTCATTCAAATCCATATAGTTAAAAAAAAAAATAAAAGGGTCGGTTTATTATCTAGGAGACCTCGTAGTTGCCATTTCACCCAGAAGAGCTACATAAATGGGATGCAGTATGAGACGGGGCTAGCCAAGTTCCTGAAGCTGAAAAAGGGAAATGTGTCAGTGTTGTCTCTGTTTGCATAAAACCAGTGATACTGACAGAAAGGAGACACAGCTACGATATGCACTGGAAGAGATTTTTGCAAACGAGTCATGTGAGATTGGTTCGGCTGCAGAACATATATCTGAGAGATTTGAAGCATCGGCAACTTTTTAAAATGAAAAGCTGTTCTTATTATCCCCGAGGATGAGACAACCTGCCGACCTCGAGGCGGCTGACGTGTTCTACCCGACGTTTCAGCTGACACACCTCAGCTGCCAGATGGCAACTTCTGCATGATCGTTCAATCTCATCCCACAAAGGTCCGGTGAAGTTTGAAAAACCCATACAAAAAAAAAAAAAAAAAACAAGTTCTCAGATCAAAATGCAGTTAGTTACAGTTTGTACATATGAAACGGGTCATCGAGTGTCGTCATAGCAATGATCTGCTGATGCCTCCATTCTTTACAATGTAAAAACGCCAGCAGCGACAGAGACAGTACGGGCGGCCACCATCGTTCAACGTTTTCAGCTAACTGCTGCGGCTCAACGTGACACCATGGCAACCACAGCAACCACGCCGACAACATGATGGAGGATTTAATTATGCTTGTGCCTCACTGCCCTCAAATGTGACAGATTTTTTTTTTCCCCACAAAGACATAAATAAAGAACGGAGGTGGACCAGCATCAGTAGTGCAGCAGATAAGTGAATATTTACTGAGGGATCCTTCAAATGGTGATGCAAGCACCAAATTTGGCACACATACTCCTTAGACATCACACTTTTAAAAATGCTGAACTTTCAATAGGCGGCCAAGAAGGAGTCAATTGAAGTATTACACAGGGGTCAAAATTTAAAAATGCTCCATTCATATTGAAAGGTATTCCATATTATTTGTCTAATCATAAAGATTCCAAAAAGGTATAGTTTGGACTATCTGTGAATGAATGTTATGGAGTTATGGGGTAAAAACAGCAAGAACAGTGACAAAGGTCAATTTCAATTTGTACAGGGGTCAAAAGTTAAAGTTGCTCCAATTTTGGTAAAAAGTGATGCAAATTATTAGTTGGGTGAATACGGTTTTAAAAAGTAATAGTTTGCATCATGTATCATGCTTAGTTATCATGTTACAGGGTAGCATATGTCACATGTCATAGAATCCAATGGATGCTGATATTGTTTAACCTTTACTTTGCAAACCAAGCACGCAACACAGTCAAAACTATTCCATTTATTAATCCTATTAGCTCAACCAGTAATTCGCACCACTTTTTACCAAAATTGGAGCAACTTTAACTTCTGACCCCTGTACAAACTGAAACTGACCTTTCTCAGTGTTATTGCTGTTTTTACCCCATAACTCCAGACCATTCATTCACAGATAGTCCAAACTATACCTTTTTGGAATTTTTATGATCAGACAAATAATATGGAATACCTTTCAATATGAGTGGAGCATTTTTAAATATTGACCCCTTCTTGGCCGCCTATTGAAAGTTCACGTGGGTACCCGGCATTTTTAAAAGAGTAATGTCTAAGGAGTATGTGTACCAAATGTGGTGCTTGCATCACCATTTGAAGCATTTCTTTTCAGTTATCCGCTGCACTACAGTTTCAGGATGACAGTAACACGCTGGTAACAGAGTAGGGCTTTGGGACAGCAGAAAATGGAGATGACTGGGTGAGTGGGTTAGTGAATCCCAGCCAGAATGTGAAGACAATAACTCAAAAACAATAAATGCTATCATCTTGTAACTCAACGACTTAAAAGAGCACATAACATGGATGGAGTGATTCGATAGTGGTGAGCTTTAAGGCCCCAAATCAACTGAAAGATCTATTTTATTTTGCCTATATAATCCCCATTAATCTCACTGTTGCTTTAAGAACAGCTGTGGTTAAATGTGCATGTAGAGATCTGCCCCCTGCTGAACACTGTGCACACTGTGCGTCTGTTGGTGCACTCCACCCCCTTCAGGTGAGCACCAGTAAACAACTTCAGCTCACAACAGCAGGGAGAAACAAACATGATGCCCAATATGTGAAAAATACAAGGCTAAACATACAACAGAAAGGAAAAGTAAAACTGTCATTCATTGGATAGAATGTGTGACTTGGGGTGATGCTAAAACTTCCAACCTCTGTGTTGGAATATTTTTCTAGCATTTGTATGGACAGTTGAACAATATACGAATAATTGAATAATATATGTACATCCATATCAAATTATGAATTTCAGATTTAAAGGCTACACTCAAGGTCAACACATGCACCTGCATGTAAGTTGCTTGTATGATCGAAAAAGCATGGCAAACACATGGCATTAAAAATCAGTATTACTGACATGCGCAGAATGGCCTCATGTTGTGCCTCATCAGTAAAATGTGTGACCATGTTTCACCTTTAAAAATGTATATTGCCTGTTAGTTGTTCTACTGCAAATTTACAAGAAAATCAGACTGAATTTAATCTGGTTTTTACTGATTAGTTAAATCGTTTGGACAGTCCTGTATGTCCTCAAATTAAGCCAACAAGGTGGCACTGCAGCAAATAAAATGTTTTGGTCAGCATTCTCCCGAGTCTCATTCTAATTATTTTATTTTATCCTTTAGCAATGATTAAATGTTGCAGCTCAGTTGCACAGACGGGTCCGTCTGCCATCGGATCAAAACAGTGACTTAACTGGAAGGTGAACGCAGCAGATCACTGTCTGAAAGAACCCTAATACTCCCTAATTACATTGGCACTGATGCAGTCTAACACCATTAGGACAAGCTAGATCACCTGCTAATATTAAACGCATCAACGGGCACAGAGCCATTTTCAGCTTTGGCTCATAGAAGGCTTTAAAGGTCAGGATTGACACTTTTTACAGGCAACACCATAAAAAAAATAACGATGCATGTTGCCAGGGTTGAATCAAAGCTGTTACAATGGAAGTCAAAACAGAAAAAGAAAATAAAAAGCTAATCAAATTACTTGTGCATTGTTTAACACTGTGACATCGAAGTTGATGCTATAAATTATTGGTCACAGAGCGATTTGTTGGAAATTAGTAATTAGTCCCAAACTTGACCCACTTTGACATCTGAAAATCTTCTTAATCACAGGTTTAATCAGCACTATCGCTCCATCTCTCTCTGTGTTTATATATATATATATATATATATATATATATATATATATATATATATATATATACGAGGTCTGTCCATAAAGTATAGGTCCTTTTTATTTTTTTCAAAAACTATATGGATTTCATTCATATGTTTTTACGTCAGACATGCTTGAACCCTCGTGCGCATGCGTGACTTTTTCCACGCCTGTCGGTGACGTCATTCGCCTGTGAGCACTCCTTGTGGGAGGAGTCGTCCAGCCCCTCGTCGGAATTCCTTTGTCTGAGAAGTTGCTGAGAGACTGGCGCTTTGTTTGATCAAAATTTTTTCTAAACCTGTGAGACACATCGAAGTGGACATGGTTCGAAAAAATTAAGCTGGTTTTCAGTGAAAATTTTAACGGCTGATGAGAGATTTTGAGGTGACACTGTCGCTTTAAGGACTTCCCACAGTGCGAGACGTCGCACAGCGCTCTCAGGCGGCGTCATCAGCCTGTTTCAAGCTGAAAACCTCCACATTTCAGGCTCTATTGATCCAGGACGTCGTGAGAGAACAGAGAAGTTTCAGAAGAAGTCGGTTTCAGCATTTTATCCGGATATTCCACTGTTAAAGGAGATTTTTTTAATGAAAGACGTGCGGACGGGTCCGCGCGTCGGCTCGCAGCCGCCGCGACGCTCCGCCACAGGAAAAACACCTCTGTTGGAAGCCTTAAGGACAAGTTGGAACATGTCCAGCTGTTAAACAATTTCTCATATACTCAGTCCACTGAAAGCCATCAAAAGCCGCCTGGATTTTACAAATGGTTATCAACACGGAGGTGTTTTTCCTGTGCCGCCGCACCGCGCCGGCTGCGTCCCGACGCGCGGACCCGTCCGCACGTCTTTCATTAAAAAAATCTCCTTTAACAGTGGAATATCCGGATAAAATGCTGAAACCGACTTCTTCTGAAACTTCTCTGTTCTCTCACGATGTCCTGGATCAATAGAGCCTGAAATGTGGAGGTTTTCAGCTTGAAACAGGCTGATGACGCCGCCTGAGAGCGCAGCGTGACGTCTCGCACCGTGGGAAGTCCTTAAAGCCACAGTGTCACCTCAAAATCTCTCATCAGCTGTTAAAATTTTCACTGAAAACCAGCTTAATTTTTCGAACCATGTCCACTTCGATGTGTCTCACAGGTTTAGAAAAAATTTTGATCAAACAAAGCGCCAGTCTCTCAGCAACTTCTCAGACAAAGGAATTCCGACGAGGGGCTGGACGACTCCTCCCACAAGGAGTGCTCACAGGCGAATGACGTCACCGACAGGCGTGGAAACACTCACGCATGCGCACGAGGGTTCATGCATGTCTGACGTAAAAACATATGAATGAAATCCATATAGTTTTTGAAAAAAATAAAAAGGACCTATAATTTATGGACAGCCCTCGTATATATCAAACAGCAATATATGTGATAATAGGCAAAAATTTATAATCCATCCCTACACTCAAACACCTGCGACCATAAATATTTTGCACAATATTAAACTATATTATGGAAATTTATTTATGTATTTTTAATGGCACAGCCAAACCGCAGCACCTCCATGACCCACCAGGGGGTAGTGTTCTACATTTTGGGAATAATGGGCCTTTCACACTGAAAGCATCAGGTCGATGCGGCAAAGCTTTCCAATGCGTCGTAACACCAGGCCAACGCGTTTCCAACGCGTTGTGACATCAGCTGCTTCGCTTTGGAAGCATCAAGGGGGTGGAAATTGCTACGTCACACTCTGGCTGTTTCCACAACCTGAAAAAAGTTGAGCGATCACCATCTTGAATTTGCGTTGCCTGAACCACAAAAAAAGCTTTAAAGAAACAGCAGTAGAACGATTCTCCCATCACCCTGCTGGGAGAAGCTTTTTTCAGCTACTTTTCAGGGTGACGCCGACCAAGGGAGGACTGACGACTTGGTGGAATATCAATCGAACTGCGACAGTGGGCCGACCCGCACGGAGAAGCCGGCCTTCAGGCATCATCACTGGGCAGACAGAGGCAGGCAGACGGGGGGGATGGAGACGACCCACTCAGTCCGAAATCTCCCAGTTTTTGGATATGTGGGTGATTCTTTAACTACGGGCACTATTGGCCTTGTAAATGTAATTTCCACCACACCATTGCCTTACAATATAAAGCGCCTTGGGGCAAATGTTTGTTGTGATTTGGCGCTATATACATGTGCTCTGATGTCACTGTTTATCTCCATAGAAACTACCCAAACAATTTTTCATACAAACTGTTTAAAGGGACATTACAGTGTTGTGGTGGAAATTACGGCAATAGTGTGGGACAACTACATTTTGATTAAAAAAATCACAACAGTTGTATGACATTGAATACCCCAATTATGTTTTGATTATTTTACTGATATTTTATTCAGTGATATTTTAAAACATTAGAAAAACGTTTTTTTACCATTCATTTTTATCATTGAAGATCAAAAGTCTGGGTGTGGGACAAGCACAAAATGGCAATATTTGCATATAATGATGCTGAAAAAAGGTGAAAAAGTCATCATAGACTACTAGAACAAATTTCTTAAAACACTTTCATTGTAAAGATAACTATAAAAGTGTGAAATTTCCCCTTTTTTCTGTTTTTCATACAATATGATCAAAGGACATAATAAGTGACCGTAGTCTAAGAATCACCCATATGCGAAGTCCCAGTTTGACCAACGGAGTTTAGTTCTGCAGCTTTATTGAGGTGAGAATAATATAAAAGTAAAACGTGACGTTTCTGCACTGCTGTGAAGGTTTATTTATCAGCTAACATTAGCTTAGCCTTTTAGCACAGTTGATCTGAGTGAACGCTTTAATTTGTAAATGGTTCAGTCTTTTTTTTTTTTACCAAATAAAGCTTTTTCAGATACCACAAAAGCTCAACTTTAAATAACTTTTTTGGGGGGGCGTTTTTTTTCCCATCATGTTTTTTCTGTTTTCATGTTTTTTAATATATATATAAACTGTTTAGTGTTTCTTTATATTTTAAGAAATACTTTTATTTGTCCCAAACCTAAACACAGACGCACTTCAAAACTTCCATTGATGAGCTGAACACCATGAAGTCCAGTCGAAAGAAAACATCTCTGCTCTTCAGCAACACCACCAGAGTTCAAAGCTGCAGAAGAGACCTTCATCTGGTCCCGAGAATCCAGCAGAACATCACCTGCTTCTAAATAAAAGGCTCTTTCAACAGCAACTATTTTATTATTTTTAAAAGGTGTTTCATTTTATATTTTAACAATAAATGAACGGATTACTAAAAATGTCCACGAAATCAAAGTCCAAAGACATTTGCACAGGTAGAAGCTCTCCACTTATTGTGCTCAAATTCATATTTTAGAAATGGCTCTGTCCTGATAACAACATTAAAGGCAATTACATATTTTGACGTAATTACAAGTTTAAATGACTATATATATATATAAAAAAAAAACATCATGAGGTTTATGTCACATAATCCTACTTACAATCACATTGCAGTCATTGTTATTGTTATTGTTATAATTATTTCCTGTGCATTTATAATAAAACATTGTATTTATTTACAGTGTCTGTTTTTCTGGTTGAAATGAGATATAAATAATCTACCAGACTTTAAAAAATGTACAAATTTCCATGTTATTTTATTTGTCTAAAAACAGTGGTGGGCACACTTCCGATAATCCGATAACAGATAATTATCGAAGATAATGTTTTCTTTATCGGATTATCTTTTAAGATAACTTTAAAAACCATTATCAGACCAATTATCTTCCGATTAATCTTTGTCTGATAACTTTTAAACCGATAAACAAAGCTGAACAGCAACAAGCATTTTTAAAATTAGTTTAGCACTTACCTGCTAAAAATTTTGTAACAGACACACAGCTATAACCTTTGCTAACAGAAGAGAGCTACTTGTATAAAAAGCATCTCAATCCTCTGCAAACAAAATAGAAACAGCCTCAAAAGAAAAAAAAAATTTATTTTAACACCATACCAATAGGCTGCCGATATCACCTAAGTCATCCAGAGGCATACATTTTTAACTTATGGTTCAAATTTTAGCCAAGCAAATTTTGGACAAGTTATTTAAAATTACTGTCATGTCTGAAGTTTTATTAAGTGAAAATATCAGATATATGTTTTAGTTTTAAAGTAATGTGCTAATATTTAAGGTTTTGTGAGCACATCCTGTGACCCGCAATGCATTTTGGGTAGGATGATGTAATCTCAGTACATCACGACAGGACAAATGCATTTCAGACACTCTGTCCAGGCTCCACAGACAACAGCATTAAACTCTAGTGCCTAAAACTCTCTTGAATATATTCTCTGTTACAAAACCTCAGAATTAGTACATTACTCAACATTAAAGATATAGTTATATTTTAACTTTGTACAATGACATAATTGGACATTAATGGAGTTATTATATCGGTATTAATGTTATTTATAATCAAAACCATAAGTCAGCATGACTTTATTTTTCAAGACCTGCGCCTGACCAGAGCGTCGTAATTGATAGGGAGTTGGCTTTATGGCTGCTCTCGGAGTGTCTCTGTGCTGGGAGCTCTGTAGTAAACAAGAGCTTCCAGCAGGGGCAGAATGTTGAAAGAAAAGTGTGTTCTCATTGTTGTGGTCTGTTTTTATTTTTTTTATTATAAGCTATTAAATTTGTTCTACTACTAGTTGTAGATGTGTCAGAAGTAATATTGGAATTTATCGGTTATCTGTAACTTCCGATACATTTTTGGGTGGTTTATTGTTTTATCTTTAGCGAAGATAACTTTTCAGTTATCTGATTATCTGTTATCTAAGTTAATTTTTTGGTTATCTGTGCCCACCACTGTCTAAAATAATGTCCAAGGTTCCTTATGTTAAACAAGAAATGATCTAATCTGAAATAACAGGTGGTTTTGATTTACAGATGAAAGGTTTCTAAAGAACCATTTATTATTTATTTAGCTATTTTAATTACAAGTGTTCGAAACTTTTTTTTAACAGTAATCAGAATTTTGCAGGTAACAAACAATAACAACAAAAAACATTTCCAAGGATTTTTCTTCAGAAAACTAGAAAACTGCTCTATAAATGAGCAGTCCTGTCACACGTTCTGTTTTGTAGAGATCAGTGGTTTCATGCCACTAGTCCTTCCGTGTTTTTGGCCCAACGCGTCGTTCCTATCGGACAGCGCAAAGCTAAAGCTACGTCACAGCTCAGAGCTTCGAAAGTTGGACTGGGTTGAACTTTGACCGCGTCAGCCTGCCGACAAGCAGCAATGTGCGCTCCTGTCAGGAGCATCGCTTTAGCTCGGCTTTTGACATGACGCTTCTGACGCCTCTAAAAAGCAATGCGTCTCAATGAAAATAATGCTTTTTCGACCGATTCCTGACGCCTCTGACGCGTCCGATGCGTTCAGTGTGAAAGGCCCATAACTCCTGCACAGCATGTATCTGCGAGGAAAAGCAAGAAAAATGTGAGATGTTTATGTTGATGTTTTGAAGCATTTTTATATATTTATTTACTATTTTTTTAGGAGGAGGGGGGTGTTCGTATTAAATCCTTTTTTAAAATTAATCCAAACTGAATACACACTGGAGCAAACTAAAAACTATTCTGAGCCATCTTTCCAGTCTTCAGCCTATATTTGACATGGTATCCCCATTAAGTTGCTGGACATCACAGGAACAGGTACTGTGAGTGCTGTGCCAGGCAGATGTTTGTGGACTCAGTGGATGAACCAACTGCAACATTTGAGAAGCTCCAACCCCATCACTAAAGTTGAGTAAAAGTCCTCTCTCGGGTGCAGCTGAGCCTCGCCCCCTGGCAGTCTGGCATCAGCGTGTATGAATGGTGAACATAATGTATCATTGTAAAGTGCTTTGAGTGTCTGCCTCAGACAGAAAGGCACAATATCAATGCAGACCAATACACAAGTACATTTAAACATTCATCTTTCAGCATGATGGATTTCGTTTCCTTTTGCTACTTGCATGAGCTTCCAAGACATTTGCATAGCTGCTGGAAAAAAAATCATTACAATCTGATAGTGCATTCCACATCTTAATCGACTTTCCTTCCCTAAACTCTGAAAGCATATTCAGGCTCGGCTTTGAAAGCCAGTCATGCACCACATAAAACTCATCCATCCTCCCACCCTGGACCCACCTCAGTTTGTATACTGGACAAACTGGTCAACCAATGATGCAGTATTCTCACCCATCAAGAGACTAAGGACCCACATAAGACAATAATCAGGTAATTATTGACTTCAGGAAAGTCCACACCCAACATCTCCCCACTGACCATCAACGGAATTCCTGCAGCACCCAAATTCCTGGGAGTATTCATCACGGAGGACCTCTCCTGCAAGACCAATACACCATGACTGAGTGAGAAAGCCCACCAGCACCTCCACATCCTCCTGGAGCTGAACACAGCCGGAGCCCATGTACCCCCTGATGTGCACCTTCTGTCGTGGACACAGCACTGAGAGCATCCTGACCATCAGCTGCTCCGCTGTCAGCTGCACGCCTCTGCGGTGCACAGTGAGTGCAGCTAAGAGCCTCACTACCCCACCTCCAGGACATGTAGAATGTAGCACAACCTGGGCACTTCCAGAAAACCTCCCAGTGATGTGACAGCATGTGCGACAAGATGGGATCCATGAAGATACAAGGGATTACCAATGCACATCAAAGTTTGCAACAGAAAAGTTCACCAAGATCATGACAAGTTCTTCAAACCAGAATGCATATTGGTGTAAGAGAGAGCGGCGTGTTATCCTGCGTTGTGTGGCACTCACCTTCTGGTCTGTACTGTGCTACGATGGTCACAGTCTGTCCTGCGTTCTTCAGAGCTGCTGCTGCTTGCTCGTGTGTTGCACTGGACAGATCCACACCGTTCACCTACGCACGCACACACACGGACACACAATGTCAGCTTTGTGAGCATGCACCGGTGCTGCATATTGCCACTTCTGCCACAAGATGGTGACTCAAACACACAGACAGACCTGCAGTCTGCAAAGTAATGCCTGTCTGCAGCAGTGACATATTACGTGGGTTTATCGTCATGGATTAATAGTAACAAATGTATGAAACGCAGCATGTACTAGCTGACAATCACTCTGTTGTGACCAGTCATTGTTTTATATGTGAATTTTACAAAGGGTTTTTTCATCTATAACTGATATATTCACTCAGAAATCATAACTGTCACTCTGCAGTAAATCCTCTGAGCAATAACGACTGAATTCACTTTAGTGGAACAGAGTCTGAGGTGCAGCAGCACTGTGCAGACGTTTTAGGCACATTCAATATTTGATTTATAAGCACATCATGTGGTATTTCATGAAGCTTTTATGATCCTGTTAACTGTTTGTGTTTATGCACCAAGCAATACATCCACAAAGATGTTTGGAAATGAATGAAACTGGCAAACGTGCTTAAGCGCACTTGTTACCAATTTCAATTATGCACAGAATGATAAGATTATTCTCTGTAACATACGGTGCATTCCGGAAAGAATTCAGAGCACTTCACTTTTTCCACATTTGTTATGTTACAGCCTTATTCCAAAATGGATGAAATTAATTTTTTTCCCTCAAAAGTATACACACAATACCCCATAATAACAATGTCTTTTTTTTTTTTTTTTTTTGCAAATTTTTTGCAAATAAAAAATACTAAGAAATCACATGTACAGTACATACATATTCACAGCCTTGCCATGAAAATTGAGCTCAGGTGTATTCAGTTTCCACTCATCATCGTCCACCTGGAGTAAATTCAGTTGATTGGACATGATTTGTAAAGGCAAACACCTGTCTACATATAAGGTCTCACAGTGGACAGTGCATGTCAGAGCACAAACCAAGCATGAAGTCAAAGGAATTGTCTGTAGGCCTCCGAGACAGGACTGTCTCGTAGCACAAATCTGAGGAAGGGTACAGAAACATTTCTGCTGCTTTGAAGGTCCTAAATGAGCACAGTGGCCTCCATCATCCCTAAATGAAGAAGTCAGGATCCACCAGGACTCTGGTCGCCCATCTAAACTCGCGATATGGGGAGAAGGTCCTTTGTCAGGGAGGTGACCAAGAACCTGATGGTCACTCTGTCAGAGCTCCAGCATTCCTCTGTGGAGAGAGGAGAACCTTCCAGAAGGACAACCAGACGGAAGCCACTCCTTAGTAAAAGGCACATGGCAGCCCACTTGGAGTTTGCCAAAAGGCACCTGAAGGACTCTCAGACTGTGAGAAACAAAATTCTCTGGTCTGATGAAACAAAGATTGAACTCTTTGGTGTGAATGCCAGGTGTCATGTTTGGAGGAAACCAGGCACCATCCCTACAGTGAAGCATGGTGGTGGCAGCATCATGCTGTGGGAATGTTTTTCAGCAGCAGGAACTGGTAGACTAGTCAGGATTGAGGGAAAGATGAATGCAGCAATGTACAGAGACATCAATTTCAATTTTAAAGCTGCCTCAAGGTGCTTCACATAAGTAAGGTCTAACCTTACCAACCCCCCTTTAGCAAGCACACAGGCGACAGTGGAAAGGAAAAACTCCCTCTGCTGATAATGACGAAGAAACCTCAAGCAGATCAGACCCAGAGGCATGACCTACTGCTTAGGCCACTGTAACAGGCATCGTATTCAAGAAGAATTGAGGCTGTAATTGCTGCCAAAAGGGCTTCAACAAAAGTATTGAGCAAAGGGTGTGAAGACTTATGTACATGTGATTTCTTAGTTTTTTATTTTTACGAAATTTGCACAGCCTTAAAAAAAAAAAAAAAAAAAAAACTTTTTTCATGTTGTCATTATGGGGTGTTCTGAGTAGAATTTTGAGGAGAAAAAAAAAATTAATTTCATCCATTTTGGAATAAGGCTGTAACATAACAAAATGTGGAAAAACTGAAGCACTGTGAATACTTCCTGGATGCACTGTGCGTGTTCAGTAGGTGGCAAGCAGGTATATAAGGTATTACATGAGAAAAAAAAACTCCCAAAAAGCAACAACTTGGTTTTGGATTGATGTTTTGCTTCATTGTTAACCACAGCTTACTTTCACTATGTGTCCTTACACTTTAGAGACTTACATAATGATAAAATCTAATGTTTTGAGTCATCATGTTAAGAGTTTGGAAAGAATGGGCTCATCAATCTATAGTATCTACGTATTCATTCACTCACTGCATTTACAGGGTCTATCTATACAAAATGCATTTGTATCAATTTTTAAGCTCATGGAAAATACAGTTAAAAAGCAAAGTTTTGTTCAAGTTCAATAAATGCATAATGTTTCCAAAGCCTTTGTGATGTTAAAATTTATTAACAATTAGGATTCCTACCACAATCAAATAGTTTTAATTCGAGGTAACATTACCAAATGTTTCTATCTAGTACATCTCCAAAGAATTTTAACATTATCAATGTACGATGTCAAATCCTGTTAATTAATATTCCTTTCGTCTCGCATGGCTTGTAAAAAATCTGAGTCAGTGAGTGAGTATCTGCATTCTTTTAGATACAATAACTCCAAAACTAAGATTGGCAGCATCATATCATTTACCACCCCACGTGCTAGTATGGAATAGATGATGTGATTAACTTTAGATCAATATAGGTATTGAATAACATTTTCAAATACTGATTAAGTGACTTTAAAACTGTAACCTGACTGGCTAGGCAATTGTTCTTTTATCTGCACTTATGAGTGCCTGCCACATGCACTTAAGCATCTGCTATTAGCTTGGTGCACACCTGGCTGCTGTCTAAATATGCTCATATTACTGAACCACTCCTCAATTATAAAGAAAAGAAGACCCAGCCCAGAAAAATTAAATGTCCAAATTCAGGGTGCAAAGTTTGAATATGGGCATTGCAGAGATAATTGAGAAAGCTTTGGATAAAAGCTTATTTTTTTTTCTACATCAAAGTTGTACAGGAGAAGAAGAAATTTCAAATTTCAAATTTTCATCTGGGGTAAAACTGTAACCCTGGCTAGTCTGAGGGTGGTGCTGCCACGGCTCTTCTTCTCTGCCACATTTTTGCCTCAGCCAGTTGAACTTTGACTCACGTTTATTGTACCTCACTGTCACAGTTTATTAAATGCGGTACTGAACCCTGACATACTGTGTCATACCGACAGGATGCGGTCTCCCTTGCGTAGCTCTCCACACAGATCAGCTGGACCTCCAGCCAGGATGAAAGAGATGAAGATTCCTTCTCCATCCTCACCTCCTACAATGTTAAAACCGAGACCCGTGGAACCCCGGTGCAGCACCACCCGCCTGGGCTCCCTGCAACCAAACACAGAATACAAACTGCTGGAATCCAACTTTTACAGCACAGCACAGCTGATGTTTTCGTTCCTGTCAACATCTCAAAAGATGAATGACCACAATTTGTGGAAAATAATGGAAGTACAGTAAATGTGAATTCTCATTTGAAGCGTGACAGCAAAAAGTTGGATTCCATATAAAAAATAATTTTTTTAAATCCTCAAGTGACCGAGCTATTTCAGTGACTAATATGATTTCAGTGACTAATATGACCCCATTGACTTTGTATTAGAATACTTCTATATAAATTATTGTTTTTGGGTTTGTCATATTCATTGCACTATCTAATAAATTTGTCCATCATCCTTTTCATCCTCACTCTGGGCATCAACAATCAGTCTCAATGCTTGTGTAGCTGTAAATCTTACTATTCTAGGTCTTTTGGCGTCCTTGCAAAACAATAAAATATATGATAGAGTTGGCAAATTACAATACCATCTGCAGCTATGATGTCAAAAATCTCATAGATCTTCCCAGGGGGTCATAAGTAACCCCGCACCAGTTTGGATTATAGTTGCCACACGGATGTTTTGATCCTTGCAAAATTCTATGAACAAATAAATGCAGGACAAATAGATTGACAAATTCATGATAGGACATTTTTTTCTGATTAAAATTAGAAAAATGGTGCACAAAAATGTATGTCCGGGGTCATAAATGACCCCACTCCGTTGCTTGAGGGTTAATGCATTAAAAGGTAAAAATGTGCTCAACTGCAGTCTGTGAGCAAAAATGAACAAGAGAGGATGAGACGGTTAGGCACTAATCAAGTATCATGTTGGCCAAGAGATGTCAGTGTTGATCTGTTTTTGTTGCCTGTGTCCAAATAGTAAAAAAAAAAGCTATGCTGAAAGTCCTGAGAGCAGGAAAATAGAGCTAACTTAGAAAGTTAAATTAAATTAAGATAAACACAGCAAACAAATGTCAACATGCATTAAACATAAGTGATGGCAAATCAGTCCTCAAACCAAAAACCATTTGGAAATTCAAGAATTCAAGAAGATGGCTATTATATATATATATATATATATATATATTATATATATTATATATAGATATATATATATATATATATATATATATGAAAAAAAATGGAGAATAGATGCAGTTTAGCTTCTTAAATGTGAGAATGTCTTTACTTTCAGTTTTATAAATGAGAAACCTGCTGTTTTGGAGAAAAAATAAAACCATTTAGATAATGCCACACATAACGTATAATCCTCCGTTTGTGTGAGAATCTACGTATGGAAACTTTGGAAGAAAAGAACAGAGCAGATATAAAAAATGATCAATCTGCAATGACGAAATCAGTCCCTATTCTGGTAACCATGGTGACGCCCGATGACCAGACCCTGCGATCTATGTATTTAAAAAGGATAAAGGTCACTGATCACCAACGTAGACAGAATTTATGTACGTAATATGAGTTTTATAACTTTCACGCTGTCGGCTGCACAGGAAGGTGCCTAAAACTTTTGCACACTATTCTGTGCAGAAGGTAAATGCTCATATTGAGTGCAATATTTAGACCCACAGGGCAGCACGGTGGCTTAGTGGTTAGCACTGTTGCCTCACAGCTAGAAGGTTGTGGGTTCAATTCCAGTGGCCTTTCTGTGTGGAGTTTGTTCCTCCGGGAGCTCCGGTTTCCTCCCACATCCCAAAGACATGCGGGTTAGGTGGATTGGAATCTTTAAAATTGTCCATAGGTGTGTGTGTGTGTGGGTGTGTCTGTGTTTGTTTGTCTATTTGTGGCCCTGCCACAGACTGGCGTCCTGTCCTGGGTGTACCCCGCCTCACGCTCTGTGACTGATGGGATAGGCTCCAGCCCCCCGCGACCCTTAATTGGACTAAGCGGTAGAAGATGGATGGATGGATGGATTTAGACCCGCATCATATTATTTTTAGCAACATAATTGCTTTGAATGGAACACTGTTAATCTTACTGCACATTTGATTACAGTCGGAAACGTAGAACAGCATTCACTTGAGCGCACACCGCGTTCTACCTGCACGTCGCTCTACATTTACATCAATGTGAGACACCGGCATTTAGTGGCTGACGCCAACATCAGCAACAAAACCACGACAGATTTGTTGAACAGGATTCCATTTCATAATGTTCTGTTGGGGTGTGTCCAGATTTATCTGAGTGGGTGGCCCCCGGGACGCACTGATTTATGCAGAGGTGGCACGATGACATTACAGGAGCCAACTTGTTCAAATTCAAAAAATACAAATATTTTGATTTAACATTGATGATCCGTAAGCTGTCATCAGAGTGATAGTAAAATTATTTTTCTATGTACGCTAACTCATGTGACACCCAACCCATGACTAGAACTATATACGCCTACTGTTCCGCTACATATATAATTAACTCATTTCTTATCAAAGAGTTCAGTTCTAATTTAATTCCCGCTTCTGACAGACAGCAAGTCATTGTTTACAATAATGAGGTGGAACTTGGGGTGGCCAATCAGATTTCAGGGGTTTCCTCCAGACCCACCCATGTATTTCTTTTATTCATTCATTCATTTTCTTATACAGGTCCAGGTCACAGTGGCAGCAGACTAAGCAGCAGACTAAGCAGCAGACTAAGCAGCCCATCCCACACTTCCCTATCCTTGGCCAAGTCCTTTAACTGTTCCCGGGGATCCTGAGGTGTTCCCAAGCCCGCTGCGAAATATAATTTGTCCAGTGTGTCCTGAGTGTTCGCAGTCGGATGTGCCTGGAAGACAATAGGGAGACGACCAGGGGGCATCCTCACCAGGTGCCCGAACCACCTCAGCTGGGTCCTTTCAATGCAAAGAAACAGCAGCTCTACTTGGAGTCACTCCCTAGTGCAGCAGATAACTGAAACAATCCTGCAAATGGTGATACAAGCATCAAATTTGGCACAAATACTCCTTAGACATTACGCTTTTGAAATAACCGATTAGCCACCTGAATTTTCAAGAGGCAGCCAGGTAACCAGGAAATGAACCCATTTTGAAAATCCGAATGCTGGAAAACAACAGGTTTTGTTTGTATCAGTCCAAGCATGTCAAACGTGTCTTTGTGTTCGTGACATTTCTCACCTGGTGACGTCATCTTCCCCCATCATGGCCCTGGGCAGGGCAATAATGTTATCAATCACTAATCAGATTGCACAAAGAGAAATCAAAAAAGAAGAAAACACAACTAAGATGACTGAACATTGCTGATATTTAATTAATTCAATCTGCAAAATGTGATTCATCTCTGAATCAAATAAGCTCTTACCACACTGACCTGTAAAATCCTTCAAATAACAATTGTGTTGAATGAATTAGACACATAAAAGAGCGAGTTACCCTGGAGAGGCAACAGGTTAGAAAGAAAGAAAGAAACTGAGAAGCAGAAAACCGGAACAGCCGTTATGTATCGAGCTGCTTGAATTTCCATTTTAGTCCCACAAGTTTGTGTGTGCAGATCCAAAGAAAAAGATGCTTTTAATCTTCTACTCAAAGAAAGGTGCACGAGACTCGCACACAGACACAACCGCATCCAGTCAGACAAACATGCACGCGGGCTGTGAAGATAATCCTCTGCATCGCCTCACTGACAGGCGTCGCCTCTGCGTTTGTCATGTGTAAGTGAGTCTGTGAGTCTGCCACAGTCGTGTCTAATCCCAGTGAATACTGCTGCTCTTAATATGCAGGTGCTACCCGGTGAAACGCCGGCTCACAAACAGCACTGCAGGTGAACACATGTTCAGCGCTGCAGGAATTCAACTTTCTCAAACACACACAGACGTTATTATTGAGCCGTGAACACAATGGAGCCACACAGCATTAGACATAGGGTCCACATTCCATTCACGTTTGAACTGATACCGATATCAACACTACTTTTCTCTGTACTTTACTCGCTCTGAAATAATTTGAAATCAAGACAAAAGAGTTTTGTCTTGCATGATACAGACATACAATAGTACACAAATAATGAATGTTTATGAGTTCATTGGTACAAATATTTCATAAGGGGAAAGCTGGAATGTTCCCTTCAACGAGGTGATTAAATTAAATATTAAAAATGTGTTCTATTGAAAGAATGATAAAGCATTCATTGTTTGTTTTATATAACGGCTAAAACAGATTCTTGTCATTTGATATTTTATTAATTTATAAACAACATAAAAGACATACATTTTGGTGTTCGTCACTGGTGTTGTGTGGGCCGCTGAAGAGGAGGTACTGCTGGCCCACCACCACCAGATGGCGCCCTGCTTGGAGTGCGGGCTTCAAGCACTAGAGGGCGCCGGAGCCACTGGGAGTGACAGCTGTCACTCATCCTCAGCACCAGCTGTCACTCATTCACTCATCACCATCACCATAAAGGCTGGACTGCAACTCCACCCCTCGCCGAGAAATCAGCTACCATTCAGGTAATTTTCTCTGCTGACTCAAAACATTGAGTATTAATCTGAACTTCTTTGCAGCCGTTTTCCTGGTGTGTCCTTATCTGTGGGATTGGCGTTTGGTGTGATCAGCGATGGCTTCGCCTCACACCCCAAACCAGATAAGTGGTGAAACAGGAGCTGCACGAGTGTGATTGGAGGTGGAGGTGCTCCCTCCTAACTAAACACTGACTGTGGGATTACTGAGTGTGCGAACTCACACTCATCAGGACTGTCTCTGTTTTCTGCCAGCAGTACCGGGTCTGACTGCTGAAGACAGAGGCCACCTGGGGCGCAGGGCTTGGCGGCTCCGGTGTTCTTCAGCTCCATTGGTGGTGGAAGCTGTGTGGGGATCCAGCTCTTCTCTCGCCAGGCGTCTTCTATCGTCGAGCCTGCCCACACGTCCTCTGGTGTATGATTGACAGTCCACCATATTGTTATTGTCTGTACGTCGTTGTGCGATTCACATTCAATTGTTACTTTTGGCTTATCCATTGTCCGTTCATTAACGCCCCCTGTTGTGGGTCCGTGTCACGACACTTTCACAACTGGTACTTAACAGTCCAACACAAACTTTAAATAGGAGTCCAAAACTGTAACGATGTACCGTCATGCCGTGCACTGACTTTGTGTATTTCCAAAAAAAAAAGAAAAAAAGACTTTGTGTAGTTCCTCAGTCCAGTGAAAAATCACATCAGAAATTTGTCCAGCTTTTCATCCTAACAGCTCTTCATGCCTCCAGACAGTTTATGGCGTAGTGAATTTGTTTTGTGTGTGTGTGTGTTAGAAGAATTAGCAGCATCAATTAGCTCCTTCAAATCGTTGTCCGTCAGCAAAACAAACTCTGTTATGTTTAGCTAAATGCCGCCCCTGGTAGTCAGGTCGGGCGTGCAGTAGCACATTTCATATAGCACCAAGATGGCACGCTAAAAAGAACTATTGCACGGTCCATGAAACACAACGGCAAAAGGTATGAATAATTCATGTCACGTGACACACAACCCACTAATCAAATGACAAGGATCCACTCAGCCGTTATATAAATAAAAAAAAAAAAATTACTCAATTTATTTAGCAGCAATCTTCCATTCCAGCTTATTAATTAATCAAAAACCCAGACAGAGCTTTAATTCATTTGAAAGCTTGACTCTTAGTCTTGTCCATCTAAATTGGAAGTCCCAAAAACCAGTTTTATTTGTTATTATCTATCGTCCACCTGGTCGTTACTGTGAGTTTCTCTGTGAATTTTCAGACCTTTTGTCTGACTTAGTGCTTAGCTCAGATAAGATAATTATAGTGGGCGATTTTAACATCCACACAGATGCTGAGAATGACAGCCTCAACACTGCATTTAATCTATTATTAGACTCTATTGGCTTTGCTCAAAAAGTAAATGAGTCCACCCACCACTTTAATCATATCTTAGATCTTGTTCTGACTTATGGTATGGAAATAGAAGACTTAACAGTATTCCCTGAAAACTCCCTTCTGTCTGATCATTTCTTAATAACATTTACATTTACTCTGATGGACTACCCAGCAGTGGGGAATAAGTTTCATTACACTAGAAGTCTTTCAGAAAGCACTGTAACTAGGTTTAAGGATATGATTCCTTCTTTATGTTCTCTAATGCCATATACCAACACAGTGCAGAGTAGCTACCTAAACTCTGTAAGTGAGATAGAGTATCTCGTCAATAGTTTTACATCCTCATTGAAGACAACTTTGGATGCTGTAGCTCCTCTAAAAAAGAGAGCTTTAAATCAGAAGTGCCTGACTCCGTGGTATAACTCACAAACTCGTAGCTTAAAGCAGATAACCCGTAAGTTGGAGAGGAAATGGCGTCTCACTAATTTAGAAGATCTTCACTTAGCCTGGAAAAAGAGTCTGTTGCTCTATAAAAAAAGCCCTCCGTAAAGCTAGGACATCTTTCTACTCATCACTAATTGAAGAAAATAAGAACAACCCCAGGTTTCTTTTCAGCACTGTAGCCAGGCTGACAAAGAGTCAGAGCTCTATTGAGCTGAGTATTCCATTAACTTTAACTAGTAATGACTTCATGACTTTCTTTGCTAACAAAATTTTAACTATTAGAGAAAAATTACTCATAACCATCCCAAAGACGTATCGTTATCTTTGGCTGCTTTCAGTGATGCCTGTATTTGGTTCGACTCTTTCTCTCCGATTGTTCTGTCTGAGTTATTTTCATTAGTTACTTCATCCAAACCATCAACATGTTTATTAGACCCCATTCCTACCAGGCTGCTCAAGGAAGCCCTACCATTATTTAATGCTTCGATCTTAAATATGATCAATCTATCTTTGTTAGTTGGCTATGTACCACAGGCTTTTAAGGTGGCAGTAATTAAACCATTACTTAAAAAGCCATCACTTGACCCAGCTATCTTAGCTAATTATAGGCCAATCTCCAACCTTCCTTTTCTCTCAAAAATTCTTGAAAGGGTAGTTGTAAAACAGCTAACTGATCATCTGCAGAGGAATGGTCTATTTGAAGAGTTTCAGTCAGGTTTTAGAATTCATCATAGTACAGAAACAGCATTAGTGAAGGTTACAAATGATCTTCTTATGGCCTCGGACAGTGGACTCATCTCTGTGCTTGTTCTGTTAGACCTCAGTGCTGCTTTTGATACTGTTGACCATAAAATTTTATTACAGAGATTAGAGCATGCCATAGGTATTAAAGGCACTGCGCTGCGGTGGTTTGAATCATATTTGTCTAATAGATTACAATTTGTTCATGTAAATGGGGAATCTTCTTCACAGACTAAAGTTAATTATGGAGTTCCACAAGGTTCTGTGCTAGGACCAATTTTATTCACTTTATACATGCTTCCCTTAGGCAGTATTATTAGACAGTATTGCTTAAATTTTCATTGTTACGCAGATGATACCCAGCTTTATCTATCCATGAAGCCAGAGGACACACACCAATTAGCTAAACTGCAGGATTGTCTTACAGACATAAAGACATGGATGACCTCTAATTTCCTGCTTTTAAACTCAGATAAAACTGAAGTTATTGTACTTGGCCCCACAAATCTTAGAAACATGGTGTCTAACCAGATCCTTACTGTGGATGGCATTACCCTGACCTCTAGTAATACTGTGAGAAATCTTGGAGTCATTTTTGATCAGGATATGTCATTCAAAGCGCATATTAAACAAATATGTAGGACTGCTTTTTTGCATTTACGCAATATCTCTAAAATCAGAAAGGTCTTGTCTCAGAGTGATGCTGAAAAACTAATTCATGCATTTATTTCCTCTAGGCTGGACTACTGTAATTCATTATTATCAGGTTGTCCTAAAAGTTCCCTAAAAAGCCTTCAGTTAATTCAAAATGCTGCAGCTAGAGTACTGACGGGGACTAGAAGGAGAGAGCATATCTCACCCATATTGGCCTCTCTTCATTGGCTTCCTGTTAATTCTAGAATAGAATTTAAAATTCTTCTTCTTACTTATAAGGTTTTGAATAATCAGGTCCCATCTTATCTTAGGGACCTCGTAGTACCATATCACCCCAATAGAGCGCTTCGCTCTCAGACTGCAGGCTTACTTGTAGTTCCTAGGGTTTGTAAGAGTAGAATGGGAGGCAGAGCCTTCAGCTTTCAGGCTCCTCTCCTGTGGAACCAGCTCCCAATTCAGATCAGGGAGACAGACACCCTCTCTACTTTTAAGATTAGGCTTAAAACTTTCCTTTTTGCTAAAGCTTATAGTTAGGGCTGGATCAGGTGACCCTGAACCATCCCTTAGTTATGCTGCTATAGACGTAGACTGCTGGGGGGTTCCCATGATGCACTGTTTCTTTCTCTTTTTGCTCTGTATGCACCACTCTGCATTTAATCATTAGTGATCGATCTCTGCTCCCCTCCACAGCATGTCTTTTTCCTGGTTCTCTCCCTCAGCCCCAACCAGTCCCAGCAGAAGACTGCCCCTCCCTGAGCCTGGTTCTGCTGGAGGTTTCTTCCTGTTAAAAGGGAGTTTTTCCTTCCCACTGTAGCCAAGTGCTTGCTCACAGGGGGTCGTTTTGACCGTTGGGGTTTTACATAATTATTGTATGGCCTTGCCTTACAATATAAAGCGCCTTGGGGCAACTGTTTGTTGTGATTTGGCGCTATATAAAAAACTGATTGATTGATTGATTGATTTATACAATGCCAATTAACGACATAAATTGCAACGAGGCTCAACAAACAAACAAAAAATATATAGACTGAACATTATAGTAATATGCTACACATTATTTGACCCATAGATGTCAGGATGATGATGGATGTGTGCTCTCACATTTCTTTGCATCCTATACATTAGTATGTTTGAGAGCAGGTGGGACAACAGGACCATCATTAAATATGCTGATGACTTAGTTATTGTTAGCCTGCTCCAAGACAGTGAAACTGGTCATAGACCAGTTATCAATGACTTTGTTTAATGGTGTGAGGTTTCCCACCTCCAACTAAACATATCCAAGACAAAGGACATGCTCATTGAATTTAGTGAAACAAAAAAAATCCATACACAAGAAACCACATCACTCAAATGTCAAACTGTTGAATATGTGCAATTCTATAAATATCTGGGGACAGTCACAGACTCAAAACTCACCTTTAAGACAAACTGTGAAGCCGTGTGTTGGAAGGGACACCAGCGCGTGTTCTGTTTAAGGAAGCTGAGCCGCTTCCACGTAGACACATTCATCATAACCCTGTTTCATCGTGCTTTTACTGAATCAGTTTTATTATGTGCTCCAGCAGCCTGGATTGGGAACTTCTCTTTGAAGAACAAAAGCTCACTTAATCAAATTATTAAGTGGTCCAGCAGGTCAATGTGGAGACTGAATACAAGACAGCTAAAACCATGGAGCTGTACGAGGTTTTTAGAAAAGTATTGGACCTTTTTATTTTTTGCAAAAACCTGATGGATTTGAATCACGTGTGCTTGCATGAGCAAACCTTGAACCTTCGTGCGCATGCGTGAATTTTTTCATGCCTGTCGATTGCGTCATTTGCTGGCAAGCAGCCTTTGTGTGAGGACGTGTGTAGTCTCTCGTCGGATTTTCATTGCAAGGTAAATGGTGGAACAACTGAAGCAGCGCGACTGCGTCAAATTTTGCCAGAAACTGAGCGACAGCCAGGTGGAAACCATTCGGAAGATTCAGACGGCTTTCGGTGACGATGCTATGGGCGTCACACAGATTAAAGAGCAGTACAACCGGTTTAAAGACGTCCGCACAACGGTGAAGAGCGAGCCGCGCTCCGGGCGGCCATCAACATGCTGAAATAACCAGATCATTTCTAAAGTGAACGCTGTGGTGATGCGGGACCGTCGTGTGACTATCCGAGAAATTGCGGAAGAGGGGACATCAGCACTTTTTCGGCACATTCCACTGTGACAGAAGATTTGGCCATGAAGAGAGTGGCGGCGAAATTCCTGCCGAAGCTGCTAACGGCAGAGCAAAAGCACCTCTGTGTTGAAGTCTCATAGGACATGCTGGACTCCGAAAAATGATGCCCACCTCTGCCCACCTCTTCTACAATTTCTCGGATAGTCACACGACTGAAAAGCCACTGAAAGCCGTCTGAATCTTCCGAATGGTTTCCACCTGGCTGTCGCCCAGTTTCTAGCAACATTTGATGCTGCGCTGCTCCAGTCGTTCCGCCATTTTCCTTGCAATGAAAATCTGACGAGAGCACAACACACAACCTCACACAAAGGCTAACCCCCCCCCCCCCCTCCCCAAATGATCCGCGGAGTTTTCACAGCCCTGAATTTATAACCGCTAATGGACAGTTTCTGCCGAGTGCAGTTAAAATTGCTTATCATTACGCTAACCCCATGTTCCTGCCATGGTGCTGTGATGCGGACCACATCTGTCCCAGATCCGTGCCAGATATGGGCTGTAAACGGATGGTCTTTCGCGGATCCAGTTCAGATCTGGTCCGGATCTGTTCCAGAACTGTAAAGTGGAGCTGTGCCAGATCTGGGCCAGGGTGCAAAAACTGTTTGGACCAGATCCGTTTTCAGGATTGGTACCGGATGTTGGACTACATCCGGCCGTGATCCATTTGCTGTCTGGGATATATCTTTGAAGGAGAATGAAGGTCCGTGTCTTTGGGATCCTGGTGCTTCCTATCTTACTGTATGGTTGTGACACTTGTTGAACACCTGAATACACATATTAACATATTATACAATTAGAAAAAAGCAGTACATCACAATCTGTGGGGGCACCCAAATATCAGTATTCATTTAGGAGGAGGTGACCAGTACTGGGTGAGTGTGGAGCCAGAGAGACACTGTCAGTGTTAATTTAACACTGATGATTTTGCTGTGTATGATTAATGGGCTCATGATGTACTCCAGAATGCAGTAAGTAGCATAAATGAATAAGCCATATGTGAAATGGGTATGAATCTTAGTGCAAGCACATATTGGAACTGCAGGACTGGTGCAGAAATCTATCTAAAAATAACCTAAAACCGGATGAGGAATGTCTGCAGTACCAAAGCAGCATGGAGGACTTCTCACAGACAAACATGCTCCATCTGTTGTACTTCAAATAAACACAAATCTATGTCTGCTGCATCAGCTGAAATCACTGCGAGGGAGCTCGCACTTACACACACACACACACACACACACACACACACACGCTCAGTGCTGACCACAGCTCAGTGTGGACACACGGTTTGACGCAAAGTTCAATCAGCAGGCACTAATGAGGTCTGCAGGAGAGTCACAGTATGGATGAAACACAAAAATATACAGAAACACCAACCTCAGAGTAACCCAGCTGGCATAAAAGTGTCAGGAGCAGCCAAATGGTATCTTCAAATCTCAAAGTCAGAGGATCCAAAGACATGAACGTCACTGTTAAGATAAGCAAATATCTCAAGTTCAACACTTTCATCGCATACAGATACACTTCTGATAGCTGAGTCCAGGGTCTTAGACTTCAGGAATATCACAAACTCAGACACTTTGATTCCTCACTCAGGTTCAGAAGTGCTGCAATCACAGTACTTAATGATTCCACAAAGATCACAGCATCATCTGCAAACTCAAGGTCAGTAAGTCTTTCATCACCAGATGAGGAGTATCACTTGCACTGTGACGGGACCATATTTTGGCCATGTGGCACGTTTCTATGTGCATGATGCAGCATGTGGGTCTCTCAGTGTTGAGGACTTCAGCAGCAGGATCAGACCAAAGAGATGACAACGTTTCACCTGACTGCAGCAGATAGATGGTACTTTTAAAAAGAGGGGATGGACTGGCATTCTGCTTGTGTGATTGCCATCTAGGACCCAACGGGTCTGTGGTGTGTTGAATGTGATGACATGGAGCATCAGCGCATGCTCCCAACACCTGACCTGACTTAAAAGGTAAAGGCCACACGCATTAAAATCGACAAATTGACTCAAACCACTGCGATGTGTTTTGTAACTTTCCGCATGGTCCACGTTCAATAAAAGTGGTAAATGGCTATGAGCGGACACGTCAAGCAATTAAGCTTACGGGCGGGCAGTCAGGCACAAAGCAGGTCAGAGAGCACGTGACGTCAAGGCAGAGAGCGGCCTCGCTGCCATAACAGTCCACCATACAGCAAACCCAGGAGACTCACTCGTGTTTACATTTTTTCATTCTGCTCTTTACATGGATTATATGGAAATAATAATTCGGACATAGTGACTCACCAAAGTACAACCCCTGGCAAAAATTATGGAATCACCGGCCTCGGAGGATGTTCATTCAGTTGTTTAATTTTGTAGAAAAAAAGCAGATCACAGACATGACACAAAACTAAAGTCATTTCAAATGGCAACTTTCTGGCTTTAAGAAACACTATAAGAAATCAGGAAAAAAATTGTGGCAGTCAGTAACGGTTACTTTTTAGACCAAGCAGAGGGAAAAAATAGGGAGTCACTCAATTCTGAGGAAAAAAATATGGAATTATGAAAAACAAAAGAACGCTCCAACACATCACTAGTATTTTGTTGCACCACCTCTGGCTTTTATAACAGCTTGCAGTCTCTGAGGCATGGACTTAATGAGTGACAAACAATACTCTTCATCAATCTGGCTCCAACTTTCTCTGATTGCTATTGCCAGATCAGCTTTGCAGGTTGGAGCCTTGTCATGGACCATTTTCTTCAACTTCCACCAAAGATTTTCAATTGGATTAAGATCCGGACTATTTGCAGGCCATGACATTGACCCTATGTGTCTTTTTGCAAGGTGTTTTCACAGTTTTTGCTCTATGGCAAGATGCATTATCATCTTGAAAAATGATTTCATCATCCCCAAACATCCTTTCAATTGATGGGATAAGAAAAGTGTCCAAAATATCAACGTAAACTTGTGCATTTTTTGATGATGTAATGACAGCCATCTCCCCAGTGCCTTTACCTGACATGCAGCCCCATATCATCAATGACTGTGGAAATTTACATGTTCTCTTCAGGCAGTCATCTTTATAAATCTCATTGGAATGGCACCAAACAAAAGTTCCAGCATCATCACCTTGCCCAATGCAGATTCGAGATTCATCACTGAATATGACTTTCATCCAGTCATCCACAGCCCACGACTGCTTTTCCTTAGCCCATTGTAACCTTGTTTTTTTCTGTTTAGGTGTTAATGATGGCTTCTGTTTAGCTTTTCTGTATGTAAATCCCATTTCCTTACAGTTCGGTCACAGACGTTGACTCCAGTTTCCTCCCATTCATTCCTCATTTGTTTTGTTGTGCATTTTTGATTTTTGAAACATATTGCTTTAAGTTTTCTGTCTTGACGCTTTGATGTCTTCCTTGGTCTACCAGTATGTTTGCCTTTAACAACCTTCCCATGTTGTTTGTATTTGGTCCAGAGTTTAGACACAGCTGACTGTGAACAACCAACATCTTTTGCAACATTGCGTGATGATTTACCCTCTTTTAAGAGTTTGATAATCCTCTCCTTTGTTTCAACTGACATCTCTCGTGTTGGAGCCATGATTCATGTCAGTCCACTTGGTGCAACAGCTCTCCAAGGTGTGATCACTCCTTTTTAGATGCAGACTAACGAGCAGATCTGATTTGATGCAGGTGTTAGTTTTGGGGATGAAAATTTACAGGGTGATTCCATAATTTATTCCTCAGAATTGAGTGAGTCCATATTTTTTTCCCTCTGCTTGGTCTAAAAAAGTAACCGTTACTCACTGCCACAATTATTTTTCCTGATTTCTTATAGTGTTTCTTAAAGCCAGAAAGTTGCCATTTGAAATGGCTTTAGTTTTGTGTCATGTCTGTGATCTGCTTTTTTTCTACAAAATTAAACAACTGAATGAACATCCTCCGAGGCCGTGATTCCACAAAATTTGCCAGGGGTTGTATGTGAATCTATAATATGAGATGGTGAATTGCTGTATTGTGTTTAGGTGCAGCACTGTGCTGAAAACTGGAGTTGGTCTTCATGAATTCCCCAACGGGAAGAAGCCACAAGATGCACGGGCAGGATTTGCCAAGAGGACGCAAATCGACTGGGATGGTCCCACAAAAATACTCAGCCGTATGTACGAGGTCTATTAGAAAAGTATCCGACCTTATTATTTTTTTCAAAAACCATATGGATTTGAATCACGTGTGATTACATCAGACATGCTTGAACCCTCGTGGGCATGCGAGAGTTTTTTCACGTCTGTCGGTTACGTCATTCGCCTGTGGGCAGTCTTTGAGTGAGGAGTCGTCCACCCGCTCGTCGATTTTTTTCATTGTTTAGGAATGGCTCAGAGACTGTTGCTTTGTTTGATAAAATTTTTTTCAAAACTGTAAGGCACAACTGAGTGGACACCATTCAATAAATTCAGCTGGTTTTCGGTAAAAATTTTAACGGCTGATGAGAGATTTTGGTCCTGGTAGTGTCGCTTTAAAGATGGTCCACGGCGCCTGACGGCGATCTGCGCTCGTTCAGGCTGGCAGCGTCTCGCCGTTTCAAGTTGAAAACTTCCACATTCAGGCTCTGTTAACGCAGTAAAGTCGTCAGAGAACAGAGAACTTCAGAAGAAGTCGGCAATGAGGAGTTTATTCGGACATTCCATTGTTAACGGTCATTTTGTAATGAAAGAACGTGCGGGCAGAGTCGCATGTCGGGCTGGACCCGACCGCGGGGGGTCGCAGCAGGAAACAACCCGTTTGGAAATCTTAACGGGCAAGTTGGAACATGCCCAAGCTGTTAAACAATTTCTCAGTTACTCACTTGTTGAAAGCCATTAAAAGCCGCCTGAATTCTACAAATGGTTTTCAACACGGAGGTGTTTTTCCTGTCGCGGCGCACACAGATTTGCCGAGTCGTCACGGAGGAAACGACTCGGCGAATTTGCACGTACGTCTTTCATTAAAAAAATGTCCTTAAACAGTGGAATGTCCGCATAAATTCCTTCATGCCGGCCTCCTTCTGAATCTTCTCTGTTCTCTCACGATGTCCTGGGTGAATTAAGCCTTAAATTAGGATGTTTTCAGCTCGAAACAGGCCGACGACAGCGCCTGGAAGCGCTGCAGGACGTCCCGCTCCGTGGGAAGTCCTTACACCGACAGAAACACCCCATAATCTCTCATCAGCCGTTAACTTTTCACAGAAAACCAGCTTAATTTCTCGAATAGTGTCCACTCGGATATTCCTCACAGGTCCAGAAAAATTTTTGATAAAGCAACGCGCGCCGTCTCGAGCAGCGTGTGAAACAAAGGAATTCAGCCGAGAGGGCGGGACTACATCTCACTCAAGGCCTGCCCACAAGGAAATGACGTCACACCGACACGCGTGAAAAACTCACGCATGCGCACGAGGGTTCAAGCATGATTGGTGTAATCGCATGTCATTCAAATCCATATAGTTAAAAAAAAAATAAAAGGGTCGGTTTATTATCTAGGAGACCTCGTAGTTGCCATTTCACCCAGAAGAGCTACATAAATGGGATGCAGTATGAGACGGGGCTAGCCAAGTTCCTGAAGCTGAAAAAGGGAAATGTGTCAGTGTTGTCTCTGTTTGCATAAAACCAGTGATACTGACAGAAAGGAGACACAGCTACGATATGCACTGGAAGAGATTTTTGCAAACGAGTCATGTGAGATTGGTTCGGCTGCAGAACATATATCTGAGAGATTTGAAGCATCGGCAACTTTTTAAAATGAAAAGCTGTTCTTATTATCCCCGAGGATGAGACAACCTGCCGACCTCGAGGCGGCTGACGTGTTCTACCCGACGTTTCAGCTGACACACCTCAGCTGCCAGATGGCAACTTCTGCATATCGTTCAATCTCTCCCACAAAGGTCCGGTGCAGTTTGAAAAACCCATACAAAAAAAAAAAAAAAACAGTTCTCAGATCAAAATGCAGTTAGTTACAGTTTGTACATATGAAACGGGTCATCGAGTGTCGTCATAGCAATGATCTGCTGATGCCTCCATTCTTTACAATGTAAAAACGCCAGCAGCGACAGAGACAGTACGGGCGGCCACCATCGTTCAACGTTTTCAGCTAACTGCTGCGGCTCAACGTGACACCATGGCAACCACAGCAACCACGCCGACAACATGATGGAGGATTTAATTATGCTTGTGCCTCACTGCCCTCAAATGTGACAGATTTTTTTTTTCCCCACAAAGACATAAATAAAGAACGGAGGTGGACCAGCATCAGTAGTGCAGCAGATAAGTGAATATTTACTGAGGGATCCTTCAAATGGTGATGCAAGCACCAAATTTGGCACACATACTCCTTAGACATCACTCTTTTAAAAATGCTGAACTTTCAATAGGCGGCCAAGAAGGAGTCAATTGAAGTATTACACAGGGGTCAAAATTTAAAAATGCTCCATTCATATTGAAAGGTATTCCATATTATTTGTCTAATCATAAAGATTCCAAAAAGGTATAGTTTGGACTATCTGTGAATGAATGTTATGGAGTTATGGGGTAAAAACAGCAAGAACAGTGACAAAGGTCAATTTCAATTTGTACAGGGGTCAAAAGTTAAAGTTGCTCCAATTTTGGTAAAAAGTGATGCAAATTATTAGTTGGGTGAATACGGTTTTAAAAAGTAATAGTTTGCATCATGTATCATGCTTAGTTATCATGTTACAGGGTAGCATATGTCACATGTCATAGAATCCAATGGATGCTGATATTGTTTAACCTTACTTTGCAAACCAAGCACGCAACACAGTCAAAACTATTCCATTTATTAATCCTATTAGCTCAACCAGTAATTCGCACCACTTTTTACCAAAATTGGAGCAACTTTAACTTCTGACCCCTGTACAAACTGAAACTGACCTTTCTCAGTGTTATTGCTGTTTTTACCCCATAACTCCAGACCATTCATTCACAGATAGTCCAAACTATACCTTTTTGGAATTTTTATGATCAGACAAATATGGAATACCTTTCAATATGAGTGGAGCATTTTTAAATATTGACCCCTTCTTGGCCGCCTATTGAAAGTTCACGTGGGTACCCGGCATTTTTAAAAGAGTAATGTCTAAGGAGTATGTGTACCAAATGTGGTGCTTGCATCACCATTTGAAGCATTTCTTTTCAGTTATCCGCTGCACTACAGTTTCAGGATGACAGTAACACGCTGGTAACAGAGTAGGGCTTTGGGACAGCAGAAAATGGAGATGACTGGGTGAGTGGGTTAGTGAATCCCAGCCAGAATGTGAAGACAATAACTCAAAAACAATAAATGCTATCATCTTGTAACTCAACGACTTAAAAGAGCACATAACATGGATGGAGTGATTCGATAGTGGTGAGCTTTAAGGCCCCAAATCAACTGAAAGATCTATTTTATTTGCCTATATAATCCCCATTAATCTCACTGTTGCTTTAAGAACAGCTGTGGTTAAATGTGCATGTAGAGATCTGCCCCCTGCTGAACACTGTGCACACTGTGCGTCTGTTGGTGCACTCCACCCCCTTCAGGTGAGCACCAGTAAACAACTTCAGCTCACAACAGCAGGGAGAAACAAACATGATGCCCAATATGTGAAAAACAAGGCTAAACATACAACAGAAAGGAAAAGTAAAACTGTCATTCATTGGATAGAATGTGTGACTTGGGGTGATGCTAAAACTTCCAACCTCTGTGTTGGAATATTTTTCTAGCATTTGTATGGACAGTTGAACAATATACGAATAATTGAATATATATGTACATCCATATCAAATTATGAATTTCAGATTTAAAGGCTACACTCAAGGTCAACACATGCACCTGCATGTAAGTTGCTTGTATGATCGAAAAAGCATGGCAAACACATGGCATTAAAAATCAGTATTACTGACATGCGCAGAATGGCCTCATGTTGTGCCTCATCAGTAAAATGTGTGACCATGTTTCACCTTTAAAAATGTATATTGCCTGTTAGTTGTTCTACTGCAAATTTACAAGAAAATCAGACTGAATTTAATCTGGTTTTTACTGATTAGTTAAATCGTTTGGACAGTCCTGTATGTCCTCAAATTAAGCCAACAAGGTGGCACTGCAGCAAATAAAATGTTTTGGTCAGCATTCTCCCGAGTCTCATTCTAATTATTTTATTTTATCCTTTAGCAATGATTAAATGTTGCAGCTCAGTTGCACAGACGGGTCCGTCTGCCATCGGATCAAAACAGTGACTTAACTGGAAGGTGAACGCAGCAGATCACTGTCTGAAAGAACCCTAATACTCCCTAATTACATTGGCACTGATGCAGTCTAACACCATTAGGACAAGCTAGATCACCTGCTAATATTAAACGCATCAACGGGCACAGAGCCATTTTCAGCTTTGGCTCATAGAAGGCTTTAAAGGTCAGGATTGACACTTTTTACAGGCAACACCATAAAAAAAACGATGCATGTTGCCAGGGTTGAATCAAAGCTGTTACAATGGAAGTCAAAACAGAAAAAGAAAATAAAAAGCTAATCAAATTACTTGTGCATTGTTTAACACTGTGACATCGAAGTTGATGCTATAAATTATTGGTCACAGAGCGATTTGTTGGAAATTAGTAATTAGTCCCAAACTTGACCCACTTTGACATCTGAAAATCTTCTTAATCACAGGTTTAATCAGCACTATCGCTCCATCTCTCTCTGTGTTTATATATATATATATATATAATATATATATATATATATATATATATACGAGGTCTGTCCATAAAGTATAGGTCCTTTTTATTTTTTCAAAAACTATATGGATTTCATTCATATTTTTTACGTCAGACATGCTTGAACCCTCGTGCGCATGCGTGACTTTTTCCACGCCTGTCGGTGACGTCATTCGCCTGTGAGCACTCCTTGTGGGAGGAGTCGTCCAGCCCCTCGTCGGAATTCCTTTGTCTGAGAAGTTGCTGAGAGACTGGCGCTTTGTTTGATCAAAATTTTTTCTAAACCTGTGAGACACATCGAAGTGGACATGGTTCGAAAAAATTAAGCTGGTTTTCAGTGAAAATTTTAACGGCTGATGAGAGATTTTGAGGTGACACTGTCGCTTTAAGGACTTCCCACAGTGCGAGACGTCGCACAGCGCTCTCAGGCGGAGTCATCAGCTGTTTCAAGCTGAAAACCTCCACATTTCAGGCTCTATTGATCCAGGACGTCGTGAGAGAACAGAGAAGTTCAGAAGAAGTCGGTTCAGCATTTTATCCGGCTATTCACTGTTAAAGGATGATTTTTTAATGAAAGACGTGCGGACGGGTCCGCGCGTCGGCTCGCAGCCGCCGCGACGCTCCGCCACAGGAAAACACCTCTGTTGGAAGCCTTAAGACAAGTTGGACACATGTCCAGTGTTAAACAATTTCTCATATACTCAGTCCACTGAAAGCCATCAAAAGCCGCCTGGATTTTCCAAATGGTTATCCAACACGGAGGTGTTTTTCCTGTGCCGCCGCACCGCGCGGCTGCGTCCCCGACGCGCGGACCCTGTCCGCAAGTCTTTCATTAAAAAATCTCCTCTTAACAGTGGAATATCCGGATAAAATGCTGAAACCCGACTTCTCTCTGAAACTTCTCTGTTCTCTCACGATGTCCTGGATCAATAGAGCCTGAAATGTGGAGGTTTTTCAGCTTGAAACAGGCTGATGACGCCAGCCATGAGAGCGCAGCGTGACGTCTCGCACCGTGGGAAGTCCTTAAAGCCACTAGTGTCACCTCAAAATCTCTCATCAGCTGTTAAATTTTCACACTGAAAACCAGCTTAATTTCTTCGAACCATGTCCACTTCGATGTGTCTCAACAGGTTTAGAAAAATTTTTTTTTTTGATCAAACAAAGCCCAGTCTCTCAGCAACTTCTCAGACAAAGGAAATTCCGACGAGGGGCTGGACGACTCTCCCACAAGGAGTGCTCACAGGCGAATGACGTCACCGACAGGCGTGGAAACACTCACGCATGCGCACGAGGTTCATGCATGTCTTGACGTAAAAACATATGAATGAAATCCATATAGTTTTTGAAAAAAATCAAAAGGACCTATAATTTATGGACAGCCTCGTATATATCAAACAGCATCTATAGTGATAATAGGCAAAAATTTATAATCCATCCCTACACTCAAACACCTGCGACCATAAATATTTTGCACAATATTAAACTATATTATGGAAATTTATTTATGTATTTTTAATGGCACAGCCAAACCGCAGCACCTCCATGACCCACCAGGGGGTAGTGTTCTACATTTGGGAATAATGGGCCTTTCACACTGAAAGCATCAGGTCGATGCGGCAAAGCTTTCCAATGCGTCGTAACACCAGGCCAACGCGTTTCCAACGCGTTGTGACATCAGCTGCTTCGCTTTGGAAGCATCAAGGGGGTGGAAATTGCTACGTCACACTCTGGCTGTTTCCACAACCTGAAAAAAGTTGAGCGATCACCATCTTGAATTTGCGTTGCCTGAACCACAAAAAAAGCTTTAAAGAAACAGCAGTAGAACGATTCTCCCATCACCCTGCTGGGAGAAGCTTTTTTCAGCTACTTTTCAGGGTGACGCCGACCAAGGGAGGACTGACGACTTGGTGGAATATCAATCGAACTGCGACAGTGGGCCGACCCGCACGGAGAAGCCGGCCTTCAGGCATCATCACTGGGCAGACAGAGGCAGGCAGACGGGGGGATGGAGACGACCCACTCAGTCCGAATCTCCCCAGTTTTTGGAATATGTGGGTGATTCTTTAACTACGGGCACTATTGGCCTTGTAAATGTAATTTCCACCACACCATTGCCTTACAATATAAAGCGCCTTGGGGCAAATGTTTGTTGTGATTTGGCGCTATATACATGTGCTCTGATGTCACTGTTTATCTCCATAGAAACTACCCAAACAATTTTTCATACAAATGTTTAAAGGGACATTACCAGTGTTGTGGTGGAAATTACGGCAATAGTGTGGGACAACTACATTTTGATTAAAAAAATCACAACAGTTGTATGACATTGAATACCCCAATTATGTTTTGATTATTTTACTGATATTTTATTCAGTGATATTTTAAAACATTAGAAAAACGTTTTTTTTACCATTCATTTTTATCATTGAAGATCAAAAGTCTGGGTGTGGGACAAGCACAAAATGGCAATATTTGCATATAATGATGCTGAAAAAAGGTGAAAAAGTCATCATAGACTACTAGAACAAATTTCTTAAAACACTTTCATTGTAAGATAACTATAAAAGTGTGAAATTTCCCCTTTTTTCTGTTTTTCATACAATATGATCAAAGGACATAATAAGTGACCGTAGTCTAAGAATCACCCATATGCGAAGTCCCAGTTTGACCAACGGAGTTTAGTTCTGCAGCTTTATTGAGGTGAGAATAATATAAAAGTAAAACGTGATGTTTCTGCACTGCTGTGAAGGTTTATTTATCAGCTAACATTAGCTTAGCCTTTTAGCACAGTTGATCTGAGTGAAACGCTTTAATTTGTAAATGGTTCAGTCTTTTTTTTTTTTACCAAATAAAGCTTTTTTCAGATACCACAAAAGCTCAACTTTAAATAACTTTTTTGGGGGGGCGTTTTTTTTTTCCCATCATGTTTTTTCTGTTTTCATGTTTTTTAATATATATATAAACTGTTTAGTGTTTCTTTATATTTTAAGAAATACTTTTATTGTCCCAACCTAAACACAGACGGCACTTCAAAACTTCCATTGATGAGATGAACACCATGAAGTCCAGTCGAAAGAAACATCTCTGCTCTCAGCAACACCACCAGAGTTCAAAGCTGCAGAAGAGACCTTCATCTGGTCCCGAGAATCAAGCAGAAATCACCTGCTTCTAATAAAGGCTCTTTCAACAGCAACTATTTTAATTATTTTAAAAGGTGTTTCATTTTATATTTTAACAATAATGAACGGATTACTAAAAATGTCCACGAAATCAAAGTCAAAGACCATTTGCACAGGTAGAAGCTCTCCACTTATTGTGCTTCAAATTCATATTTTAGAAATGGCTCTGTCTGATAACAACATTAAAGGCAATTACATATTTTGACGTAATTACAAGTTTAAATGACTATATATATATATAAAAAAAAACATCATGAGGTTTATGTCACAGAAATCCTACTTACAATCACATTGCAGTCATTGTTATTGTTATTGTTATAATTATTTCCTGTTGCATTATAATAAACATTTGTATTTATTTACAGTGTCTGTTTTTCTGGTGAAATGAGATATAAATAATCTACCAGACTTTAAAAAATGTACAAATTTCCATGTTATTTTATTTGTCTAAAAACAGTGGTGGGCACACTTCCGATAATCCGATAACAGATAATTATCGAAGATAATGTTTTCTTTATCGGATTATCTTTTAAGATAACTTTAAAAACCATTATCAGACCAATTATCTTCCGATTAATCTTTGTCTGATAACTTTTAAACCGATAAACAAAGCTGAACAGCAACAAGCATTTTTAAAATTAGTTTAGCACTTACCTGCTAAAAATTTTGTAACAGACACACAGCTATAACCTTTGCTAACAGAAGAGAGCTACTTGTATAAAAAGCATCTCAATCCTCTGCAAACAAAATAGAAACAGCCTCAAAAGAAAAAAAAAAATTTATTTTAACACCATACCAATAGGCTGCCGATATCACCTAAGTCATCCAGAGGCATACATTTTTAACTTATGGTTCAAATTTTAGCCAAGCAAATTTTGGACAAGTTATTTAAAATTACTGTCATGTCTGAAGTTTTATTAAGTGAAAATATCAGATATATGTTTTAGTTTTAAAGTAATGGTGCTAATATTTAAGGTTTGTGAGCCATCCTGTGACCCGCATGCATTTGTGGGTTAGGATGATGTAATCTCAGTACATCACGACAGGACAAATGCATTTCAGACACTCTGTCCAGGCTCCACAGACAACAGCATTAAACTCTAGTGCCTAAAACTCTCTTGAATATATTCTCTGTTACAAAACCTCAGAATTAGTACATTACTCAACATTAAAAGATATATGTTATATTTTAACTTTGTACAAATGACATAATTGACATTAATGGAGTTATTATATCGGTATTAATGTTATTTATAATCAAAACCATAAGTCAGCATGACTTTATTTTTCAAGACCTGCGCCTGACCAGAGCGTCGTAATTGATAGGGAGTTGGCTTTATGGCTGCTCTCGGAGTGTCTCTGTGCTGGGAGCTCTGTAGTAAACAAGAGCTTCCAGCAGGGCAGAATGTTGAAAGAAAAGTGTGTTCTCATTGTTGTGGTCTGTTTTTATTTTTTTTTATTATAAGCTATTAAATTTGTTCTACTACTAGTTGTAGATGTGTCAGAAGTAATATTGGAATTTATCGGTTATCTGTAACTTCCGATACATTTTTGGGTGGTTTATTGTTTTATCTTTAGCGAAGATAACTTTTCAGTTATCTGATTATCTGTTATCTAAGTTAATTTTTTGGTTATCTGTGCCCACCACTGTCTAAAAATAAATGTCCAAGGTTCCTTATGTTAAACAAGAAATGATCTAATCTGAAATAACAGGTGGTTTTGATTTACAGATGAAAGGTTTCTAAAGAACCATTTATTGATTTATTTAGCTATTTTAATTACAAGTGTTCGAAACTTTTTTTTTAACAGTAATCAGAAATTTTGGCGGTAACAAACAATAACAACAAAAAAACATTTCCAAGGATTTTTCTTCAGAAAACTAGAAAACTGCTCTATAAATGAGCAGTCCTGTCACACGTTTCTGTTTTGTAGAGATCAGTGGTTTCTGCCACTAGTCTTCCGTGTTTTGGCCCAACGCGTCGTTCCTATCGGACAGCGCAAAGCTAAAGCTACGTCACAGCTCAGAGCTTCGAAAGTTGGACTGGGTTGAACTTTGACCGCGTCAGCCTGCCGACAAGCAGCAATGTGCGCTCCTGTCAGGAGCATCGCTTTAGCTCGGCTTTTTGACATGACGCTTCTGACGCCTCTAAAAAGCAATGCGTCTCAATGAAAATAATGCTTTTTCGACCGATTCCTGACGCCTCTGACGCGTCCGATGCGTTCAGTGTGAAAGGCCCATAACTCCTGCACAGCATGTATCTGCGAGGAAAAGCAAGAAAAATGTGAGATGTTTATGTTGATGTTTTGAAGCATTTTTATATATTTATTTACTATTTTTTAGGAGGAGGGGGGTGTTCGTATTAAATCCTTTTTTTAAAATTAATCCAAACTGAATACACACTGGAGCAACTAAAAACTATTCTGAGCCATCTTTCCAGTCTTCAGCTATATTTGACATGGTATCCCCATTAAGTTGCTGGACATCACAGGAACAGGTACTGTGAGTGCTGTGCCAGGCAGATGTTTGTGGACTCAGTGGATGAACCAACTGCAACATTTGAGAAGCTCCAACCCCATCACTAAAGTTGAGTAAAAGTCCTCTCTCGGGGTGCAGCTGAGCCTCGCCCCCTGGCAGTCTGGCATCAGCGTGTATGAATGGGTGAACATAATGTATCATTGTAAAGTGCTTTGAGTGTCTGCCTCAGACAGAAAGGCACAATATCAATGCAGACCAATACACAAGTACATTTAAACATTCATCTTTCAGCATGATGGATTTCGTTTCCTTTTGCTACTTGCATGAGCTTCCAAGACATTTGCATAGCTGCTGGAAAAAAAATCATTACAATCTGATAGTGCATTCCACATCTTAATCGACTTTCCTTCCCTAAACTCTGAAAGCATATTCAGGCTCGGCTTTGAAAGCCAGTCATGCACCACATAAAACTCATCCATCCTCCCACCCTGGACCCACCTCAGTTTGTATACTGGACAAACTGGTCAACCAATGATGCAGTATTCTCACCCATCAAGAGACTAAGGACCCACATAAGACAATAATCAGGTAATTATTGACTTCAGGAAAGTCCACACCCAACATCTCCCACTGACCATCAACGGAATTCCTGCAGCACCAAATTCCTGGGAGTATTCATCACGGAGGACCTCTCCTGCAAGACCAATACACCATGACTGAGTGAGAAAGCCCACCAGCACCTCCACATCCTCCTGGAGCTGAACACAGCCGGAGCCCATGTACCCCCTGATGTGCACCTTCTGTCGTGGACACAGCACTGAGAGCATCCTGACCATCAGCTGCTCCGCTGTCAGCTGCACGCCTCTGCGGTGCACAGTGAGTGCAGCTAAGAGCCTCACTACCCCACCTCAGGACATGTAGAATGTAGCACAACCTGGGCACTTCCAGAAAACCTCCCAGTGATGTGACAGCATGTGCGACAAGATGGGATCCATGAAGATACAAGGGATTACCAATGCACATCAAAGTTTGCAACAGAAAAGTTCACCAAGATCATGACAAGTTCTTCAAACCAGAATGCATATTGGTGTAAGAGAGAGCGGCGTGTTATCCTGCGTTGTGTGGCACTCACCTTCTGGTCTGTACTGTGCTACGATGGTCACAGTCTGTCCTGCGTTCTTCAGAGCTGCTGCTGCTTGCTCGTGTGTTGCACTGGACAGATCCACACCGTTCACCTACGCACGCACACACACGGACACACAATGTCAGCTTTGTGAGCATGCACCGGTGCTGCATATTGCCACTTCTGCCACAAGATGGTGACTCAAACACACAGACAGACCTGCAGTCTGCAAAGTAATGCCTGTCTGCAGCAGTGACATATTACGTGGGTTTATCGTCATGGATTAATAGTAACAAATGTATGAAACGCAGCATGTACTAGCTGACAATCACTCTGTTGTGACCAGTCATTGTTTTATATGTGAATTTTACAAAGGGTTTTTTCATCTATAAACTGATATATTCACTCAGAAATCATAACTGTCACTCTGCAGTAAATCCTCTGAGCAATAACGACTGAATTCACTTTAGTGGAACAGAGTCTGAGGTGCAGCAGCACTGTGCAGACGTTTTAGGCACATTCAATTTTTGATTTATAAGCACATCATGTGGTATTTCATGAAGCTTTTATGATCCTGTTAACTGTTTGTGTTTATGCACCAAGCAATACATCCACAAAGATGTTTGGAAATGAATGAAACTGACAAACGTGCTTAAGCGCACTTGTTACCAATTTCAATTATGCACAGAATGATAAGATTATTCTCTGTAACATACGGTGCATCCGGAAAGAATTCAGAGCACTTCACTTTTTCCACATTTTGTTATGTTACAGCCTTATTCCAAAATGGATGAAATTAATTTTTTTCCCTCAAAAGTATACACACAATACCCCATAATAACAATGTCTTTTTTTTTTTTTTTTTTTGCAAATTTTTTGCAAATAAAAAATACTAAGAAATCACATGTACAGTACATACATATTCACAGCCTTTGCCATGAAAATTGAGCTCAGGTGTATTCAGTTTCCACTCATCATCGTCCACCTGGAGTAAATTCAGTTGATTGGACATGATTTGTAAAGGCAAACACCTGTCTACATATAAGGTCTCACAGTGGACAGTGCATGTCAGAGCACAAACCAAGCATGAAGTCAAAGGAATTGTCTGTAGGCCTCCGAGACAGGACTGTCTCGTAGCACAAATCTGAGGAAGGGTACAGAAACATTTCTGCTGCTTTGAAGGTCCTAAATGAGCACAGTGGCCTCCATCATCCCTAAATGAAGAAGTCAGGATCCACCAGGACTCTGGTCGCCCATCTAAACTCAGCGATATGGGGAGAAGGTCCTTTGTCAGGGAGGTGACCAAGAACCTGATGGTCACTCTGTCAGAGCTCCAGCATTCCTCTGTGGAGAGAGGAGAACCTTCCAGAAGGACAACCAGACGGAAGCCACTCCTTAGTAAAAGGCACATGGCAGCCCACTTGGAGTTTGCCAAAAGGCACCTGAAGGACTCTCAGACTGTGAGAAACAAAATTCTCTGGTCTGATGAAACAAAGATTGAACTCTTTGGTGTGAATGCCAGGTGTCATGTTTGGAGGAAACCAGGCACCATCCCTACAGTGAAGCATGGTGGTGGCAGCATCATGCTGTGGGAATGTTTTTCAGCAGGCAGGAACTGGTAGACTAGTCAGGATTGAGGGAAAGATGAATGCAGCAATGTACAGAGACATCAATTTCAATTTTAAAGCTGCCTCAAGGTGCTTCACATAAGTAAGGTCTAACCTTACCAACCCCCCTTTAGCAAGCACACAGGCGACAGTGGAAAGGAAAAACTCCCTCTGCTGATAATGACGAAGAAACCTCAAGCAGATCAGACCCAGAGGCATGACCTACTGCTTAGGCCACTGTAACAGGCATCGTATTCAAGAAGAATTGAGGCTGTAATTGCTGCCAAAAGGGCTTCAACAAAAGTATTGAGCAAAGGGTGTGAAGACTTATGTACATGTGATTTCTTAGTTTTTTATTTTTACGAAATTTGCACAGCCTTAAAAAAAAAAAAAAAAAAAAAAACTTTTTTCATGTTGTCATTATGGGGTGTTCTGAGTAGAATTTTGAGGAGAAAAAAAAAATTAATTTCATCCATTTTGGAATAAGGCTGTAACATAACAAAATGTGGAAAAACTGAAGCACTGTGAATACTTCCTGGATGCACTGTGCGTGTTCAGTAGGTGGCAAGCAGGTATATAAGGTATTACATGAGAAAAAAAAACTCCCAAAAAGCAACAACTTGGTTTTGGATTGATGTTTTGCTTCATTGTTAACCACAGCTTACTTTCACTATGTGTCCTTACACTTTAGAGACTTACATAATGATAAAATCTAATGTTTTTGAGTCATCATGTTAAGAGTTTGGAAAGAATGGGCTCATCAATCTATAGTATCTACGTATTCATTCACTCACTGCATTTTACAGGGTCTATCTATACAAAATGCATTTGTATCAATTTTTAAGCTCATGGAAAATACAGTTAAAAAGCAAAGTTTTGTTCAAGTTCAATAAATGCATAATGTTTCCAAAGCCTTTGTGATGTTAAAATTTATTAACAATTAGGATTCCTACCACAATCAAATAGTTTTAATTCGAGGTAACATTACCAAATGTTTCTATCTAGTACATCTCCAAAGAATTTTAACATTATCAATGTACGATGTCAAATCCTGTTAATTAATATTCCTTTCGTCTCGCATGGCTTGTAAAAAATCTGAGTCAGTGAGTGAGTATCTGCATTCTTTTAGATACAATAACTCCAAAACTAAGATTGGCAGCATCATATCATTTACCACCCCACGTGCTAGTATGGAAGAGATGATGTGATTAACTTTAGATCAATATAGGTATTGAATAACATTTTCAAATACTGATTAAGTGACTTTAAAACTGTAACCTGACTGGCTAGGCAATTGTTCTTTTATCTGCACTTATGAGTGCCTGCCACATGCACTTAAGCATCTGCTATTAGCTTGGTGCACACCTGGCTGCTGTCTAAATATGCTCATATTACTGAACCACTCCTCAATTATAAAGAAAAGAAGACCCAGCCCAGAAAAATTAAATGTCCAAATTCAGGGTGCAAAGTTTGAATATGGGCATTGCAGAGATAATTGAGAAAGCTTTGGATAAAAGCTTATTTTTTTTTCTACATCAAAGTTGTACAGGAGAAGAAGAAATTTCAAATTTCAAATTTTCATCTGGGGTAAACTGTAACCCTGGCTAGTCTGAGGGTGGTGCTGCCACGGCTCTTCTTCTCTGCCACATTTTTGCCTCAGCCAGTTGAACTTTGACTCACGTTTATTGTACCTCACTGTCACAGTTTATTAATGCGGTACTGAACCCTGACATACTGTGTCATACCGACAGGATGCGGTCTCCCTTGCGTAGCTCTCCACACAGATCAGCTGGACCTCCAGCCAGGATGAAAGAGATGAAGATTCCTTCTCCATCCTCACCTCCTACAATGTTAAAACCGAGACCCGTGGAACCCCGGTGCAGCACCACCCGCCTGGGCTCCCTGCAACCAAACACAGAATACAAACTGCTGGAATCCAACTTTACAGCACAGCACAGCTGATGTTTTCGTTCCTGTCAACATCTCAAAAGATGAATGACCACAATTTGTGGAAAATAATGGAAGTACAGTAAATGTGAATTCTCATTTGAAGCGTGACAGCAAAAAGTTGGATTCCATATAAAAAATAATTTTTTTTAAATCCTCAAGTGACCGAGCTATTTCAGTGACTAATATGATTTCAGTGACTAATATGACCCCATTGACTTTGTATTAGAATACTTCTATATAAATTATTGTTTTTGGGTTTGTCATATTCATTGCACTATCTAATAAATTTGTCCATCATCCTTTTCATCCTCACTCTGGGCATCAACAATCAGTCTCAATGCTTGTGTAGCTGTAAATCTTACTATTCTAGGTCTTTTGGCGTCCTTGCAAAACAATAAAATATATGATAGAGTTGGCAAATTACAATACCATCTGCAGCTATGATGTCAAAAATCTCATAGATCTTCCCAGGGGGTCATAAGTAACCCCGCACCAGTTTGGATTATAGTTGCCACACGGATGTTTTGATCCTTGCAAAATTCTATGAACAAATAAATGCAGGACAAATAGATTGACAAATTCATGATAGGACATTTTTTTCTGATTAAAATTAGAAAAATGGTGCACAAAATGTATGTCCGGGGTCATAAATGACCCCACTCCGTGCTTGAGGGTTAATGCATTAAAAGGTAAAAATGTGCTCAACTGCAGTCTGTGAGCAAAAATGAACAAGAGAGGATGAGACGGTTAGGCACTAATCAAGTATCATGTTGGCCAAGAGATGTCAGTGTTGATCTGTTTTTGTTGCCTGTGTCCAAATAGTAAAAAAAAAGCTATGCTGAAGTCCTGAGAGCAGGAAAATAGAGCTAACTTAGAAAGTTAAATTAAATTAAGATAAACACAGCAAACAAATGTCAACATGCATTAAACATAAGTGATGGCAAATCAGTCCTCAAACCAAAAACATTTGGAAATTCAAGAATTCAAGAAGATGGCTATATATATATATATATATATATATATATATATATATATATATATATATATATATATATATATATATATATATATATATATATATATGAAAAAAATGGGAGAATAGATGCAGTTTAGCTTCTTAAATGTGAGAATGTCTTTACTTTCAGTTTTATAAATGAGAAACCTGCTGTTTTGGAGAAAAAATAAAACCATTTAGATAATGCCACACATAACGTATAATCCTCCGTTTGTGTGAGAATCTACGTATGGAAACTTTGGAAGAAAAGAACAGAGCAGATATAAAAAATGATCAATCTGCAATGACGAAATCAGTCCTATTCTGGTAACCATGGTGACGCCCGATGACCAGACCCTGCGATCTATGTATTTAAAAAGGATTAAAGGTCACTGATCACCAACGTAGACAGAATTTATGTACGTAATATGAGTTTTATAACTTTCACGCTGTCGGCTGCACAGGAAGGTGCCTAAAACTTTTGCACACTATTCTGTGCAGAAGGTAAAATGCTCATATTGAGTGCAATATTTAGACCCACAGGGCAGCACGGTGGCTTAGTGGTTAGCACTGTTGCCTCACAGCTAGAAGGTTGTGGGTTCAATTCCAGTGGCCTTTCTGTGTGGAGTTTGTTCCTCCGGGAGCTCCGGTTTCCTCCCACATCCAAAGACATGCGGGTTAGGTGGATTGGAATCTTTAAAATTGTCCATAGGTGTGTGTGTGTGTGGGTGTGTCTGTGTTTGTTTGTCTATTTGTGGCCCTGCCACAGACTGGCGTCCTGTCCTGGGTGTACCCCGCCTCACGCTCTGTGACTGATGGGATAGGCTCCAGCCCCCCCGCGACCCTTAATTGGACTAAGCGGTAGAAGATGGATGGATGGATGGATTTAGACCCGCATCATATTATTTTTAGCAACATAATTGCTTTGAATGGAACACTGTTAATCTTACTGCACATTTGATTACAGTCGGAAACGTAGAACAGCATTCACTTGAGCGCACACCGCGTTCTACCTGCACGTCGCTCTACATTTACATCAATGTGAGACACCGGCATTTAGTGGCTGACGCCAACATCAGCAACAAAACCACGACAGATTTGTTGAACAGGATTCCATTTCATAATGTTCTGTTGGGGTGTGTCCAGATTTATCTGAGGGGGTGGCCCCCGGGACGCACTGATTTATGCAGAGGTGGCACGATGACATTACAGGAGCCAACTTGTTCAAATTCAAAAAATACAAATATTTTGATTTAACATTGATGATCCGTAAGCTGTCATCAGAGTGATAGTAAAATTATTTTTCTATGTACGCTAACTCATGTGACACCCAACCCACATGACTAGAACTATATAACGCCTACTGTTCCGCTACATATATAATTAACTCATTTCTTATCAAAGAGTTCAGTTCTAATTTAATTCCCGCTTCTGACAGACAGCCAGTCATTGTTTACAATAATGAGGTGGAACTTGGGGTGGCCAATCAGATTTCAGGGGTTTCCTCCAGACCCACCCATGTATTTCTTTTATTCATTCATTCATTTTCTTATACAGGTCCAGGTCACAGTGGCAGCAGACTAAGCAGCAGACTAAGCAGCAGACTAAGCAGCCCATCCCACACTTCCCTATCCTTGGCCAAGTCCTTTAACTGTTCCCGGGGATCCTGAGGTGTTCCCAAGCCCGCTGCGAAATATAATTTGTCCAGTGTGTCCTGAGTGTTCGCAGTCGGATGTGCCTGGAAGACAATAGGGAGACGACCAGGGGGGCATCCTCACCAGGTGCCCGAACCACCTCAGCTGGGTCCTTTCAATGCAAAGAAACAGCAGCTCTACTTGGAGTCACTCCCTAGTGCAGCAGATAACTGAAACAATCCTGCAAATGGTGATACAAGCATCAAATTTGGCACAAATACTCCTTAGACATTACGCTTTTGAAATAACCGATTAGCCACCTGAATTTTCAAGAGGCAGCCAGGTAACCAGGAAATGAACCCATTTTTGAAAATCCGAATGCTGGAAAACAACAGGTTTTGTTTGTATCAGTCCAAGCATGTCAAACGTGTCTTTGTGTTCGTGACATTTCTCACCTGGTGACGTCATCTTCCCCCATCATGGCCCTGGGCAGGGGTGAGTATCTTGGTGTGGTCAAGGGGGCGGGGCTTACAGACTGGCTGCCGCTAATGTAGGGGCTTACATGGTTGTCCTGGTGTGGTGTGTATGCTGGGAAAAAAGAAAGAATTTTCTCTTTATCTGAGATTATAAATGTACTTTGAACCACAATGATCTCTTGCCTGACTTTAATGACATACACAAACTTGATTTTTTTACATTCCAAACTGCTTTCACTCAGTAGTTATGATTGCAGTGTAAAACTTAGTATCAAACTTAGTGATGAGAGGGGCTTTTTTCCCCCAGTTGTGCTGACTATTTAATGGCGTAATTTGCCAGCTGAGAGCAAAAAGTTTTCTCCCATTACTTACAAATAGCACTAATTAGCCTCATTTTATTATGCACTATTTAATTTGATTTCTGTGACTATGTAAAAACAGCCATAATTTACAGACTAATGATCATGATCATGTGTCAATTTGTTATTTGTGAAGCTTCTGATGGATTGTTTGTTGCTGTGACGCCACTCTGAACTTCACACGGTTGTATACGCTTCTTTTATTTCTGTTTAGCACTCTTCTGGTTATTAACAGTGGTGGGCACAGATAACCAAAAAATTAACTTTGATAACAGATAATCAGATAACTGAAACGTTATCTTTGATAAAGATAAACCGATAAACCACCTAAAAATGTATCGGAATCTACAGATAACCGATAAATTCCAGTATTGTTTCTGGTATATTTGTATATGGTATATATAAGTTTGAAAAAACTTAACTTGTGATTAAAAATATCATACAGTGTCTGCTCATCTTCAGGACGAACACTGCCATGAACTGCCATGAACACTATTGGCCAGTAGATGGCAGTAGAGACTGTGAAAACTTGCTAAAACAAAATTCCAGATAATCCATGTCTGTTACATTTAAGATGCGTGGAATTTAACAAACGCAAATACAATAACGTCTATAAACCCAGAGAATATATTCACGAGAGTTTTAGGCACTAGAGTGTAATGCTGTTGTCCGTGGAGCCTGATCAGAGTGTCTGAAATGCATTTGTCCTGTCGTGGACATACTGAGATTACCCTATCCAACCCATAATGCACTGCTGGGCACTGCATGTCCACACTAAAACCTTAAAAATTAGCACATTACTTTTAAACTAAAACATATATCTGATCATTTCAATTTATAAAACTTCAGACATGACAGTAATTTTAAATAACTTGTCCAAAATTAGTTTGGTTAGCACTTGAACCATAAGTTAAAAATGTATGCCTCTGGATGACTTGGGTGATATTGCCAGCATATCAGTATGGTATTAAAGGAAATGATTTTTTGTGACCAGTTCTTCTTTGCCTGCAGAGGATAGAACAGTTCATTATAGAAGCAGCTCTTTTCTGTTTACAGAGGGTGGAACCATACATCTGTTAGGAAGCTTGTAACAGGTAGGTGCTCAACTGAGTTTAAATTTTAAAAATGTTTGCTGCTGTTCAGCTTTGTTTACTATGTTATTGGTCTAAAAGTTATAGGACAAAAATTTATCGGAAGATAATTAGTCCGATAATGGTTTTTAAAGTTATCTAAAAAGATAATACGATAATGAAAACATTATCTTTGATAACTGTTATCGGATTATCGGAACTGTGCCCACCACTGGTTATTAATTGTATCTACTCTGAACGTTATTTAACAACAGTCCTGTTGTGAATTGCTAGCAGTTAGCATTCGCTAGCGGTTAGCTTTCGCTAGCTAGGTCGACCCCTCCCCTCGTCGTTACTTTTTATAGCTGTTTCTTTTTTACCTGTTTAATACTTCTGTTCGTTTTTCAGTCGAACTGCTGTGAATAAAATCTGTGTAAAATCTTAGGAGCGGCTAGCATTTTCGCTAGCGGTTAGCTTGCGTTAGCTATTTCAGACCCCTGTCATGATTTTTTCATTTCATTTTTTTACACTCCTGTTACTTAATTAACTGTTCAGTGTATTTTATTGCTGCTGCTTTTTTACCTGTTTAATACTTCTACTAGTTTTTCAGTGTAACTGCTGTGAATTTTAATTCATTTATTTGCATCTGTGTGAGCCTTAGGAGTGGTTAGATTATCCATTACTGGTTAGCTCGTGTTTGCTTGGCTACATTCTTGAATATCTTAGTGCACAAGGTACACTACTAATTCTACTTTACACCCTCCGTAAATCCTGCGTGATGTTGGAAGATAGGGTGGCTCTCTTAGAGAGCCGTGTCCGTAAGTTAGAGCAGCTTCTTAGCTCAGTGGAGTTAGATGTTATGGGCACTCTAGATGAGGTTAGTGTTGGGCCGGCTAGCGAGCCCATTAGCATCAGCTTAGAAACGCCGGCTGTGGAGGATGGCTTTCGGACTGTGGCAAGGCGGAGGAAGCCCCGTAGGGCTTGGTGCCCGGTTGTGGCACCCCGGTCACACTCGCCAGTGCGAACTGTGAATCGGTTCTCCCCCTTGGATTTGCCTGTTATAAATTGTTGCTCTTATTTATAAATCTAGGTTTAGCTTATTAGCTAGCTGTTGGGGGTTACAAATATAACTCGTTTGAGCATCTGATTCTCCGCTCTGCTCGGGATATTACACATTGCCAAGGTCAGAAGAATAAAAATCAGTCGTATTACTTTGTCACTGTATATAGGGCTCCTGGCCCATATTCTGAATTCTTAGATGAATTTGGTGCGTTCATCTCTAATTTGTCAACAAGTGTAGATAACATTCTGATCATTGGTGACTTTAACATTCATATAAATAAGCCTTCTGATCCCCTCTACAAATCATTTATGGAAATTGTGGATGCATTAGGATTTCGGCAATGCATTCGGGATTCGATGCACATTAGTGGAAATACCCTGGATCTGGTTCTCGCACGTGGTATTGCTGTCACGAATATTGACATCATGCCTCTTACATCAGTGGTGTCTGATCACTCACTTATTAAGTTTACAGTTTCGCTGCCGTGTTTAGTGGAACAACAACCTTATATAGCATTACAGCGATGCATCAACTCAACAAAGACTGAACTCAAAGCAAGACTGCCTGATGTCTTAGCCTCACATTTGACAAATACCCAGTCAGTAGACAGACTTGTGGATAGTTTAAACTCAGTGCTCAAAACGACACTCGACATGATTTCACCACCTGTGTTGAAACCGCGCTCCCCCAAATCACAGTCACCTTGGTTCAATGATTATCTGCATGGCCTCAAGCATAAAGCAAGAGGTCTAGAACGGAAATGGTGTCGTTCAAAATTAGAAGTATTTCACCTTGCGTGGCGTGATGCTATCTTAGACTATAAGCATGCACTATTGGTTACAAAGCAGACCTATTACTCTGATTTGATCAACAAAAACAAGCATAACTCAAAGTTCTTGTTCGACACGGTGGCAACACTTATGCATGGACAACCAACTGTAGTTCGCTCTCCTTTTACAGCACAAGATTTCCTGGATTACTTTTGGAAGAAAATAGAAGACATCAGGTTAAACATATCCCGGCATGCCTTAACCCAGCCACTACACCCTACTATTGAGGTGGGCGCCACTACTGAGGTATTACCTAGATTTACAGAATTTGACAGTATCTCACTAGGCATATGCTGACAAAACTCGTATCGTCAACAAAAAGCACAATTTGTTTATTTGATCCTATACCAACAAAACTGTTTAAGGACCTGTGGCACACCCTTGGGCCGACTGTGCTGGAAATTATTAATCTTTCTTTAACTTCTGGATCTGTTCCTAAATGTTTCAAATCTGCAGTGATTAAACCATTACTTAAGAAACCTAATCTTGACCCTAGTGTATTGAAAAACTATCGGCTGATATCAAATCTATAATTTTTCTCTAAAATTCTGGAAAAAGTGGTGTCACAGCAGCTCGCAGGCTATCTTACTGAGAACAATCTCTTTGAGCCAATGCAGTCTGCTTTTAGAAAATATCATTCCACAGAGACGGCTCTCACTAAAGTTGTGAATGATCTTCTGCTTACAATGGATTTGGACACCACTACGGTTCTGTTGTTGTTAGATCTCAGTGCTGCATTTGATACAGTGGATCATCATATTCTACTTGATAGGCTGGAAAATCATTTTGCGATTACTGGGAGTGCCCTTGCATGGCGGACGTCATACTTGACCAGTCGTTCTCCCTGTGTTTTGTACAGTAACACTACCTCTAACCTTAGTGACATGAAATTTGGGGTTCCACTGGGTTCTGTCTTAGGCGCCCTGCTTTTCTCCCTTTATATAGCACCCCTTGGGCACATATTGCGGTATTTTGGGATTACCTTTCACTGCTATGCAGATGATACTCAGTTATACAAGCCGATAACTGCTGGTAATCTCATTCACATAAAATCCTTAGAAGATTGCCTTGCAGCAGTGAGAAGTTGGATGTCTAGAAACCTCCTACTTTTAAACTCTGATAAGACTGAAATGATGGTTCTTGGTCCAGTGAGACATCGGCATCAATTTGACCAGTTAACGCTCAGCCATGGCCCGTGTGTCATACATCACAATGACAAAGTGAGGAACCTTAGGGAAATTTTTGATCCTTCGTTGTCCTTAGGCCTCCACATTAGAAATATTACTAGGACTGCTTTCTTACACCTGCGAAATATAGTGAAGATTCGTCCCATCCTGTCTATGGCTGATGCTGAGACCCTGATCTATGCATTTATCTCTTCTAGATTGGACTACTGCAATGTTCTATTTTCTGGTTTACCGCAGTCTAGCATTAGGGGTCTCCAATTGGTTCAAAATGCTGCAGCCAGACTTTTGACATGAAGCAGAATGTATAACCACATTACACCCATTTTGGCATCCCTTCACTGGCTTCCTGTACCAGTGAGATCAGATTTTAAGGTTCCGCTACTAACCTATAAAATTATTCATGGACTGGCACCTCCCTACCTAGCTGACCTAATTAAACCTTATGTACAGACCCAGGCTTTACGTTCTCAGGGTGCAGGACTACTTTGTGTCCCTAAGGTGAATAAGACGTCTGCGGGTCACAGAGCTTTCTCTTATCGTGCCCCTGTTCTGTGAAATGATCTCCCTGCGTCAATAAAACAGTGATAGATTTTCAAGTCCAGACTTAAGATGCACTTATTTTCCCTTTCATATGGGTAGCATACTAGTACAGTTTTGTTTTTCATTTTTTACTGTTTTAATTCTTTTATTAGCAATTGGAGCAGGCTGCGGCCTCAACTTTACCTTAATTCTGGGTCTTTTAGTGAAGTTTAGGGCTAGTGGCCGGCGATCACCTTAGTATTTCTCTGTTTTTCTTGTTGTTTAGTGCTGGCAAATTCTACAGTAGTTTTTGTCTTTCTGATGCCTGATTCTGTTTTTTCTCTCTGTTTAAGGTGCAGCTCCATCCAGAGATGGGAGTTGTATTCGTGTTGGCGATCTTCCTGTCCTGTGCGCCAATTGCATTTCTTGTACAACCCCTGGCAAAAATTATGGAATCACCGGCCTCGGAGGATGTTCATTTAGTTGTTTAATTTTGTAGAAAAAAAGCAGATCACAGACATGACACAAAAATAAACTTGTTTCAAATGGCAACTTTCTGGCTTTAAGAAACACTTTAAGAAATCAGGAAAAAAAAATTGTGGCAGTCAGTAACGGATACTTTTTTAGACCAAGCAGAGGGAAAAAAATATGGACTCACTCAATTCTGAGGAATAAATTATGGAATCACCCTGTAAATTTTCATCCCCAAAACTAACACCTGCATCAAATCAGATCTGCTCGTTAGTCTGCATCTAAAAAGGAGTGATCACACCTTGGAGAGCTGTTGCACCAAGTGGACTGACATGAATCATGGCTCCAACACAAGAGATGTCAATTGAAACAAAGGAGACGATTATCAAACTCTTAAAAGAGGGTAAATCATCACGCAATGTTGCAAAATATGTTGGTTGTTCACAGTCAGCTGTGTCTAAACTCTGGACCAAATACAAACAACATGGGAAGGTTGTTAAAGGCAAACATACTGGTAGACCAAAGACAGCAAAGCGTCAAGACAGAAAACTTAAAGCAGTATGTCTCAAAAATCGAAAATGCACAACAAAACAAATGAGGAACGAACTGGAGGAAACTGGAGTCGTCTGTGACCGAACTGTAAGAAACCGCCTAAAGGAAATGGGATTTACATACAGAAAAGCTGAACGAAAGCCATCATTAACACCTAAACAGAAAAAAACAAGGTTACAATGGGCTAAGGAAAAGCAATCGTGGACTGTGGATGACTGGATGAAAGTCATATTCAGTGATGAATCTTGAATCTGCATTGGGCAAGGTGATGATGCTGGAACTTTTGTTTGGTGCCCTTCCAATGAGATTTCTAAAGATGACTGCCTGAAGAGAACATGTAAATTTCCACAGTTATTGATGATATGGGGCTGCATGTCAGGTAAAGGCACTGGGGAGATGGCTGTCATTACATCATCAATAAATGCACAAGTTTACATTGATATTTTGGACACTTTTCTTATCCCATCAATTGAAAGGATGTTTGGGGATGATGAAATCATTTTTCAAGATGATAATGCATCTTGCCATAGAGCAAAAACTGTGAAAACATTCCCTGCAAAAAGACACATAGGGTCAATATCATGGCCTGCAAATAGTCCGGATCTTAATCCAATTGAAAATCTTTGGTGGAAGTTGAAGAAAATGGTCCATGACAAGGCTCCAAACTGCAAAGCTGCCACAATTTTTTTTCCTGATTTCTTATAGTGTTTCTTAAAGCCAGAAAGTTGCCATTTGAAATGGCTTTAGTTTTGTGTCCTGTCTGTGATCTACTTTTTTTCTACAAAATTAAACAACTGAATGAACATCCTCCGAGGCCGGTGACTTCATAATTTTTGCCAGGGGTTGTATATTTGTCCGTGAATTGTTCTGTGAATTGTTCTGTAATTTATGTTTGTTATGTTTGTATGTTTGTTCTGTAATTTTATGTTTGAGGGTCACCCCTTTGAGTCTGGTCTGCTGGAGGTTTCTACTTCAGAGGGAGTTTTTCCTTACCACTGTTGCCCTGGGGTTTCGTAAAGTTAGACCTTACCTGTGTGAAGCGCTTTGAGGCAACTCTGTTATGATTTGGTGCTATATAAATGAAAATAAATTGAAAATTGAAATTGAAATTGTTTTTGTGATCTTTGTGACTGTGTTGAATTTCTTATTTTACTTATTTGTTCTGAGCTTTGGAAAGAGCAACACAAATAAATTTGGTTGGTAGACTCAGTGCAGAGAAATCCAAAATGTCAGATAACATGTTGATTTGGAGAAGTGACAAATAACGTTAATCCAGTGAACCAAAATATCTCTTATATAACAAATGTCTGTCTGTCATCATGTCATCCACATTTCACATTTACAATCTCTCTCTCTCTCTTTACACACACACACACACACACACCATTGTGCCCTATTAAAAACTAATAGGGTACTCAGAGTATATTTGTCTAAAATGTCCCAAATGTTCCATTTTACATTAGTTGTAGAGTATATATTTCCATTTTTACAAACAATCCAAAATATTTAACAGTTTCTATTTCAAGTTGGACCCAAGATGTTCTTCTTCACAATATTAAAATATTATAACATTTACAAAAACAACAACAACGGTAATAATATAGGCCATTATTTTAGGAAGGTGACAATATATAATTTTCTGTCTCCACCAACATATTTTGCAGAAACAAACATTTATGAAATTATTACTTGATAATGTCAAATTGGCTACTTAGTACAGCTGCAATGATTGCTATATTTTCCAGAGTATAAGTCAAGTTTTGTTTTGTTTTTGTTTTATGAGTTTGGGAGGTCCTGCAATTTATACTTGGGTGCAATGTACATTACCCCCCAAAAAGCATGCATTGCTATTACTAATAATAATACTAACTACTGATATCGGACATTCTCAGAAATCAAACCACTAAACAAAATACACTCCAATAATAAAAGATTAAATGTCAAGAATAAAAAATACACTTGAGCTGATAACACATTTAAAAGTGAGACTTACACTCAGGAAAATATGACAATCGATTAATTGATGAGTAATTGACTATTACATTAATATATATAATATTGTGATAACTGAAAAAAAATCCAAATTCATTGATTTCAGCTTCTTAAAGGTGAATACTTTCTGGTTTATTTTACTAGCTTCTTTACTCCTAGTGGCCAGCTTGACAATTTAGCCAGCATATGTCGAGCATGACGAGTTATGAAAAGTTTGGCGAATACGCTGGCTACGTCGAATAAGTCACGCCTTGACGATGTAGCCAGCGTATGCCGACAGCCCTGTTTCCACCGAGTGGTCCGGGTTGGAAAGGTTAAGTCTGGGTTGGCTTGTATTTACGCCGCCAGCACTACATTTGTGTCTGCAGGCAGAGCATGCATTTAAGATACATTTAATTATAATAACTCTGCTAACCACCCCTTCGAATCTGAAAATGATCATGATACCTTTTTCAGTGAGAATATTGTGAGACAGTGCAAATATTTTACAGAAGAACAATTCAAAAATTATAAAATCAATGATGAAGATTTTTCAATTCAGCAGAAGTCTTTCTCGTAATCTGTCCACTATTAATGATTGTTTGAAAACATCCAAAAAACGTTTTTCAGTTATTGCAATTTCAGAAACATGGTTAAATGAGGATAATAAAGATCTGGTATATCTTGATGGTTATGAATTGTTCCTGGTTAACAGGCAGACGAGAAGGGGCGGAGGTGTTGCATTGTTTGTAAGGTCAGATTATAACTGTAAACTCATCAACAACATGTCATTTACAGTGGACAACATCATGGAATGTGTTACCATAGAAATTACATTAATAAACTCCAAAAACATAGTTGTTAGTTGCATTTACAGAGCTCCTGGGACAAATATTGACACCTTTGAAGACATTATCTTAGGAATGTACAACAAAATCAACAGAAATAAGCATTTATTTGTCTGTGGAGATTTCAATATAGATTTTTTTAAACCCTCACAATCATCCACAAATTACCTCATTTATAAACACCTTGTACTGTTTAGGACTGTTTCCAATCATCATTCATCCTAGCAGAATAACTATGGACTCAACAACTCTCATTGACAATATTTTAACTAACGTTATATCCGGTAATCTTAGTGGGGGACTACTGCTCAGTGATATCAGTGATCACTTGCCAGTTTTCTCAGTCTTTGCATTGGAGGGTTGTTGTATGTATCGAAGCAATATCAAATTCATGAGTAGAAAAGTAACACCTGAAACAATTGATAATTTAAGGGAGGATTTATCAAGTCAGAATTGGTCAGATGTTTTTGTTGATGATGTTGACAGGTCATATGATGCTTTCATTTCCATTTTTTCCAGTTTGTATAATAAACACTGTCCATTTGTTGACAAAATATATAGAAATCAATATAGCAACAAACCATGGATAACTAAGGGGCTTCAGAGGGCATGTAAAAAGAAAAACGTACTATATAAACAATTCATAAAACTACGAACTAAGGAAGCTGAAAGTAAGTATAAAACATATAAGAATAAGTTAATCAATATCATGAGACTCTAAAAAAATACATTATAATGAGCTACTTGTCAAAAATAGAAATAACATCAAAAACACATGGAACATATTAAATGAAATAGTAAAAAAGAATAGAGTAACTAGAGATTATCCTTCATTTTTTCAGAGTAACAACTACATCACAATTGATAACGACGAGTCTATTGCTGAACACTTTAATGAATACTTCGTTAATGTGGGTAAAAATCTTGCCAGTAAAATTGACTCATCAACTAATAACTTCTGGGTAAATAATTCAACGTTTAACAAATCTGTTTCAATGTTCATTGGTGGTACTCATGAAAGGGAAATACTTGATCTGGTTCATGGGTCAAAAAGTAAGAAATCAACTGATTTTAATAATTTGGATATGGCTTTATTAAAAAAAGTTATTGATTGTATAGTAAAACCGTTCAATTATATTTGCAATATGTCACTAAGTACTGGTAAATTTCCTTCTCAAATGAAAATAGCCAAAGTAATTCCTCTGTTTAAAACTGGTGACAAACACACATTTTCTAATTATAGACCTATATCACTCCTGCCACAATTTTCCAAAATTTTGGAAAATATATTTGCCAAAAGATTAACTGATTATTTACTGAAGCATAACATCATTTGTGAAGAACAATATGGATTCAGAAGGTCTCGAACTACATCACATGCTTTGATGGACTTTGTGGAAAGTATAGCAACTGCAATTGACAATAAACAATACACAATAGGTGTTTTTTTTTTATTTACAGAAAGCGTTTGACACAATTAACCATGGAATACTATTAATTAAACTGCAGAAATATGGAATCAGAGGTCTGGCATATGAATGGATAGCTAGTTATTTACAAGGCAGACTTCAGTATGTTCAATTCAATAATACAAATTCTGAACTCAGGGATGTCACATGTGGGGTGCCGCAGGGCTCAGTGCTGGATCCTTTGTTGGTTATAATGTATATAAATGATATAAGTTGGGTGTCGAGTTCACTGAGATGTGTCCTTTTTGCGGATGATACAACTGTGTTCTGTAGCGGTGAAAATCTTGAACAGCTTCTGGACATAGTGGAGAAAGAACTGGAAAAATTTAAGGTTTGGTTTGACGCTAATAAGTTGTCACTCAACCTTGGGAAAACTAAATGTATTATATTTGGAAATAAACAGGCACCCAAATGTAAAAATTTAACTATAAACAATAAGGAAATTGAGTTAGTAACAGAGAATAAATTTTTAGGTGTTATAACTGATAATAAACTTAGCTGGAAACAACATATACATTATGTGAAATCAAAATTGTCAAAAACTATAGCCATTTTGTATAAAGCCAAAGACCTACTGCCGCAAGAAGGGTTACTTACTTTATATCATTCGCTGATGGTACCATATATGACATATTGTGTTGAGTCATGGGGAAACACTTACAAATCAAATACCAATCCAATATTCCTTTTGCAAAAACAAGCCATACAAATCATCTGCAATAAACAATATCGTGAACCAACTCATTCTCTATTTGTGTCTTTAAATTTATTAAAATTCATAGATTTGGTCGATTACATTACAATTCAAACTTTATTTCGAGCGAAAAACCAAGCCTTACCGAGACATGTCCAGAGTTTGTTCCGATTGAGGAATCCAGATATAGTTTAAGAGGTTGTGCAATTTTTATGAAACCACCAGTAAGAACAAATGTAAAGGGTTTTTGTGTGTCTGTGGTTGGGGTGAGGAAATGGAACAAACGTTCAACAGAGGTTAGAATGAGTAGTACCTTAGTAAGATTTAAGAAACTACTCAAAAAGAACTTCATGTCTAAGTATCATAAAGAAGCAAATATAATTTGATTTATATGGAATGTTCAATTTATAAGTGGGACTTATTGTATATTTGAATGTGTGGGTATGTATATGCGTATGTAGATATATAGATATGGGTAGGTGTATATGTATATAAGTGACTGTGTATATGTATGTATATATTTATGTTTGTAAAGTATATACGTATGTATATAGGTATATATGGCACAGCCCAAGCAGAGGGTCACCCCCAAGAGCCTGGTCTGCTTGAGGTTTCTTCCTTAGGGAGTTTTTCCTCACCACAGTTGCCTAGTGCTCGCTCTGGGGGTTGGTAAGGTTAGTCCTTACTGGCGTAAAGTGCCTTGATTCGACTTTCTTGTGATCTGGTACTATATAAATATAATTATAAGTGAATAGTATATTGATGTGTATGTCTGTGTGTCGACATGTAGTGAATTTGTATTTATGTAAATATGACTGATTAGAATTGTTGGACTTGTACTAGCAGGGGTGGGCGCTAATAAGCTTTGCTTCAGCCCACACCCTTTCGGACTCACTAGTTTTGTCTGTGTTTGTTTGTGGAATTGTTCATTTTTTTTCTATTTGAATATTTTGTGTGCCGAATAAAAAACTTTGTCACTTGTCACTTGTCATGTAGATGTTGACATGCACGTCATCAAGCGTGTGTACGCTGTCACGTGACCTCATCCCCTCCACACGGAGGCCAAACAGAGCAATTGAACATTTTAAAAATTTATTTCATTTTATTAATTTTATTGGTGGATCATGGGATTTATTTTCAAGGTGGGCAGAATGCTGAAGAATCGACCGATGTCTGTTGTAAACACTGGCGTGAATGAATGAGGCGCTGTGACTCTTTCAACTTTTAAAATAACTTAATTTTGTTGTTGCAGCATAAAGCTCTGGCATCCTCTGGTTCAGGCTGAGAAACGCACTGGAGCAGACAAACACAGAGGGACTTCTTTAAAACCACTGTGTTTCTTTAACCACGACAAGGAACTAAATTATTTTCAGATGTCATTTTCTAAAATCAGGACACTTTACGTGGACAAGTTTTCATCAGGCTGTGATGATGAATCCGACTGAAATGACCAGGTAAGATTAAGACTTTATATTTACTCAGTGTGTGAATAGTTTTAATATTTGAAACAGTTTGAACTGTTCGCTTGACTGGTGCTTTCAGTTATTGAGTTAATCAATGCATAGCAGCAGGTTGGCGCCTCCCTTTTGTAACCGGGCCATAATGTTTGGATTCCAAGCCGAATGGTGCCAAAAAATGTTACAGTATGGCTCGGCCATTCTGGTAGAGTTCTGGAAACACACAATACGCCATTATACAGTAGCTGGCAAGTTCAGTAAGTTGTGTGGTCGTCCAGAGCACATCAAATACGTCAATATGCCCGCGTATGTGGGCCGTATGAGCCATACGTGCATGCACACAATTTTCAGCGAAATTCACCACGCTATGACGAATACCAGGGTGCTTCAACATGCTCTTACCTTATACAAAACGTACCCATAACCTATTAGATGTACGCCAGAGTATTCTCTGTATTTTTAATATGTTGGCATACGCAGGCTAAATCAAGGTGCGACAGGGTCTTAACTGGCGGTAAAGTGATTATTAATATTTTTGGGCAAAACAAGTAATTTGAAGGCATCATTCTTGGCTCTGGAAAATACTGACTGACGTGTTTCACCATTTTTTTTTTTTTAATTTATTTTTTTTTTTTTACATTTTACGGACCCAGCAATTTATTGGCTAATAAAAAATTAATCGATCGCTTAATTGATTCTGAAAATAGTTGCAGGCTTAGTACTTACTACAGTAAGTTCTTTGGGCTTTTCTGTTTTTCAGTCAGGGTCAAAACATGTTAACTTTGCCACAGGTTTCTCACCAGATGCCCCTTCTGATGCAACTCCACACTACATGGAGAATGGGCCTTGAACCGGGAACCTTCTGCTTAAACTTAAATAAGTCATTTAATGCAATAACTTAAATAAGGATTACGTCTTACTGATTAATAATCTTTCTTTGATGTCTTTCCTGTTTCCCCTCCCTGAATGAAATAACTTCTACTCCGTTAATTTGTTGGTAATGCTGTTAACCAACCAGCCAACCACCTGGAGATGTGGATGACAACAAAACCTTCTTGTTGGAAGTAGATTTTGATCTCAGGTTTCAGGCTGTGGATTATTCCTATAGCAGAGACCACTGGTGATAATAAAGCAAACAACTACAAACACAAAAACCTTTTCAGGCTCTTAGAACCACATTAGTCCTGTTTTCAGTGCATGCCCACATCATTTGTTCTCATTGCTTTGAGACGTTGGCTGAATTCACCAGCCTCATGCGGAGGCAGAGAAACGTGCATGTGAGTGCACGTACTCACAGTTAGTAACGTCAGGTGGGGGGAAGCTGTCGTTGATAAAGAGGGACGTATGTTTGGCCACACGGAGGTACACAACGTCGGGAGTCGACTTTAGAGCCGCCACTGCGTCCTCGTGAGTCACCTCCTCCAAACAAGTGCTGTTCACCTGCAGACAAAAGATGCGGCATGTGAAACTCTACGTGCACGTACGTAAAAACAACATGCAGGCTACTCAGACAGGTCTGAACACTCTCGTGCACTGGAACAAATTTAAGGGAGGAAAAAAAAAAACACCCTAACAAACTGTGATGTGTTCCTTTTTTCACTAATTAAGTTTGCTGCTGCTTTAAATCACTTTTAACCAGAGAAAAAGGAGAATAGGAGATACTGAAACCCTGCAGGTTTGATTGACTGCACCAAGTATTTTACAGATTGCTCATTAATTTTAGACAGTTGGAACGCTGCTGAATGTAGTTGATATGAGGTGCAGTTTGATCACTCTGAAATAAAAAAGGTCAAAAGTGGAAAAGTGCAATTTCAGTCTGAAATTGAAACAGATTATCACACGCTGTGCAACTGAAAACATGTAAAACAGTGTTCAAGTGGTTGCAGAAGGAGAAGAAAACAAGGCGAAGAAGTTGAGACGGGAGCACTGATCTTCAAGTTAAGAGACAAATTGAGATTTTTAGCCAGCCAATGAAGATAAGAGGGAAAAAAGGTAATTCTTACATCTATAAGTTTGTCCCCTATCTGTAGCCGTCCATCTTTATGTGCCGCCCCTCCCTCGATGATCTTTGTTACATAGATACCGTTGTCACCTGGGACGTGCTGGTTTCCAACTCCACCTGCTATACTGAACCCTAAACCTGGAAGAGGACAAAATCAAATCATAGCCAAGAGACTTTAACATAAATCTGGATTTATTAAAGTTAATATAATATTAAATGAAAAGCTGTATCCACATTACAGGGTGAAGTGGCCTGAGTTTAATTATTTTTCATGGCTGTATTATAGATCTTATTTTTTATGTCAAAAATGATTGATTATTTATTTATTCAAATAAAATTGTTGCCACTTGCATGAGATCTGAATCTGATATGCAGCAATGTAGCTTCAGTGAGAATGGCTACATCAGTAAGATTAGACCATTTCTGTGTAGTATGAACAAGACAAATTTCTTTTTTTTTTAAATTGATTTTTAAAATATTAGACTACTTTCATGTGCAGATGTAGCCCTCAATCTGATTCAGATCTCATCTCTGTCAATATGACTGCTGAGAGAACAGTCAATCAGATATAATGTGTACAGTTTTACAAAAAACACCTAATTCAAGCCAAGTCAGCTGGTAATGTAAACATAGCGCAAGGTAAAACAGTTCTGTTGATTCCAGCATGCTTTTAATATGATCAAAAAAATCAATCATTGAGATTTCACAGAATTTAAAAATACAGTAACTGATGCAACATACAAACCCTTATTTTAAATACAGTCTACAATGTCCAATTAGAATGTCCACTTCAGTTGAATTTGTTAAGGCAAATCTTAAAATGTAATTATTTTCCACTATTAATAATTTTCTGTTTTTTAAAATCTTTTTTCTAATATTTGTTGGTTTGTAGGGTTGACTGTGAGGAGTTTACCTTTTTCTGTGAAAATTTGACCTTTGACTGTTTTGTGAGGCTGGGCATGGCTAACCAGGCACCTCTCACACCTGCAATCAATTATCTACTCTAGTGCAGTTTGAATAACCAGCTCATTCATCCACTCCTTGCTAGTTCATTGATGCACCTCCTGTGCCGGCTGTGCCCAGCCTTGCAACCTGTTTTGCCTGTGTCTCTAATACACTTTGGACTTTTTGGGCAGATCCTTAGCTTTTGGACTCTGACTTTGATCTTTTGGTAAATAAATTCTCTTATTTTACCGAGTCTGTGTGTGGTTGCCTGCATTTTGGGGTCCAGTTTATTAATCTGCATAACATTTACTTGCATTTCATGTCTAATTTTATTTGTTCTTTTGAATGGATAATGTCTTATTGTTCTATTTGTCAGTTTTTATGGAGAACACTTTGTACATTTTTTATACTTGAAAGTGCTATATAAAATTATTATATTCAAATCCAATGAAAACACAAATAGAATTGAATATACTGTACATTCTGTGGTATTTTCTCACCTTTGGGTCCTTTGATTAGCTTGATATCTGTGACTCTCTCCGTGATGCTCCTCCTACGCCGTATGTACAACCTGACCAGGCCTCCTGCCTCCTTCAGCGCCTCCACAGCACCGCTGTGGGTCACCTCCCTGACATCTGTCTCATTCACTCGGACTATACAGTCATTCACCCTGAAGAGAAAAGTCACCAGCAATAAAGACGTCATGTGAACGATGAAGACGAATGATGCAGACGAGTTTCCTAACCAGCCTAATTACAGTTTTCACTTGGATCCTGGCTATCTGTCTCAGTGTCAGCAAGTAAAAGTCCTGCCACATATTTGTTCCATCCACCCACTAAACCAGCTGATTCTCATCAGTTCAACTTTTCAGGCAGGTAGGTAATCACCACATGACATTAATTTTGGCAAAGGTCAGTGATGTCTGCCTGTCTGTATGTTAACCAATTCCTCCCAGGTCCTTTTGCTGTTTTCTACCAAACTTGGTAGGTCAGTGTAGGTAAACCCAAAAACTGTCCTTAACAAAAGTGAACGTCAAGGAAGTTGAACTTCAATCCAATTTGGACCAAATGTGGCACATAATTAGGTGGATTCCAGATTTGCCCTGGCAAGGTCAGCCCCAGGTCAATCCTTTTTGTGAATGTCAAAGTCATTGGTGTTAAATTTTTGACTGCCATAATGCTTACGGTCTTCTTGCTCACAAGTAATACTCAGTCTTATATAAAATACCTCAAAGTGATACATGAGTGAAAGTACAAGTATCTTACCATAAAATTACTTTGGTAAAAGTTAAAGTCTCCTTTAAAAATATTACTTGAGTAAAAGTCTTAAAGTATCTGACATTTACTGTACTTAAGTATTAAAAGTAAATTTCTTATATAAAATGTACTTTAAGTTAAAGTATTGAGTAAAAGTAAAATCCAAAATGAGTGGAGAGTGAAACAGCAACACAAAAAGAAAGCCAATGTGGAGTCTGGAGAAACCAGGAGGGAGCCCCAGCCCCTATGAAAGGCTGGATCTGCCTCTGGTGGAGCAGTTGTTGTTGGTGACGGGATGAGTGACGCAACAGGTGGACGTATATAGCTGTAATTAAAGTTGCTGTTCTTTTTCCTGGAAGACCCACACACACTTCTGTTAAACACAACAGCCAGGCTCTTGTGGAGCAGAACAGTCATTTATAGCTACACAGTTGTGCCAAATTTAAGGAAAAGTTAAAAACAAACAATGCAAGCATCACCACCACCAACCACTGCAAAGCAACCAAACGCAGCTCTCTTTGTGTTCGCGAATCCATAACATGGCACCGCTTTTATGCAGTGCTTCTCAGCGAAAATTTCAAATAAAATAAATGAAACAAAACGGCCACGCCGTCCAGTTTGGTACTAAAGTTTTCCCCTTAACTCCGATTGTACATTGGACTGTAGCGGGGGACGACCCGTGTGTATGTGTGTGTGCGTCAGCGTGTGCACATTTGGAGTCCAAAGCGCAGATGGTCTTCACCCTCCACAGTCTTCCTCTTCCTCAGCGGGGGCGCAGATTCAACCTGTCACCTTTTATATTTTTTTGTCTTTTAAACTTTTTTAATGACAAACACGCCACTTGCTGCTGCAGGGGAGGAAGGCGCTGCGCTCCGACTATAGAGGACTGTATCTCTTCCCGGTGTACAGCTGTGCTCTGGTACACCTGCTTACATTCACCTCGGCAAACAGGCATTGTCCAATCAAATTTCGTCGACTTTTATATTGTAGTAACGAGTAACGAAGATGTTTAAGAGAAATGTACTGGAGTAAAAGTATACATTTTTTTGAGGAAATGTAGTGGAGTAACAGTGAAAGTTGCCAGAAATGTAAATAACGAAATAAAGTACAGTAATAAAGTATTTCTACTTCGTTACATTACAACACTGGTGATACTACCTAGTATTTGAAAAAGCAAAGTGGAAGTGATGTGATGTGTGTTACTCCTTGTTGTTTTCCATTTTATTGTCAAATTAAGGAAAATGTATTATTTACGCAACAGTGACATAACAATGGACTACAAATATGAAACGCACAAGCACTAAGATGTGAGAGATGGCCGGTAGCAGAAATCTGATATTTACTGGCTCTACACATGAGGAACAAACATGTGAAACACTTTTTGAGGTGGCCTAAACGGTGGAATGTGGCACTGTAATGGGACTGGTTTGGATTAACCGTTAACCTGCATGAAATTACTGTGCGGCAATCAAAATTCTTTCAATTTACAGAGCTATTGAGTGTGAGTACCTGAGTCGTCCATTTTGGGCAGCAGCCCCTCCAGGTATAATTTTGGTGATGAAGATGGAGGGGTCTTCGCCGATGTGGGGATTATCAGTTCCCCCTGCGATACTGAACCCCAGACCTGAGTTACCCTGCACAAATAAACAAATAAATCGACTTTATTGCTCCAAAAAAAAACAAAAAACTAAACAAAACATGCAAGGACAATGTCAGACTGATCATTATTATTATTATTTTTAAACCTTCAACAGGAACTGGCACTGCTTGTTTTTCTGAGCAGGATTTCTCAAAAACATATGAGCAGACTACAGTCAAAGTTGTTGGAGAGTTACATCATGGCTCAATGAAGAGTTGCTAAGATTTTTAGGCTGATGTGGATCCATGTTTGTTTGTATTATACGCAACAAAAATATAAATGCAACACTTTTTTTTTTGGTCCCGTTTATCCAAATCACACATTTGCAAAAATGATGCTTTTTAATCAAAACTTGGATATGCCATAACTGCCAGGTGGATACATTATTTTGGCAAATGTGCAGAACTCATTAACATGGATTTGAACCAGAGACTGTATATAATATATATGAAAAGACCCAGAAGAGGTATTTTCCAGCTCAAAATGTGCTGCTCTGGGAGTCACCACATTGGCAGTGCTGACCCTGCCTGTATCCTGGCCAACCCATAAATCGGTAAAGACGTGGAGTGCGGTCACCAGGGCAGGAAGAATGATGCCCAAACACGACCATCGAAGATTTACAGAGTTACCAAACTAGCAATTAACAGGCTACCTTTGGTTTGGGTGTTTTATTGAAGGATATTTTTGGAGACTGGGCAGTTGTGTTCATGACAGGTTTCTTGTGTGTGGGTATTAAAAAATCATGACTTATTTATTTCCTCAGTAATCGATGATTCCCTGGACTGAAAGTCCTCAAGGTTTGGATTGCTGCTAAAGTCACTAACATACAAAAATTAAATAACCCCAAAAATTTCACTGGAAGGAAATACTGGAGCACAGACTCATTAAATGATCCGTTAGTGTGTTACTCACACTGCAAGTCATATTATTATTATAGATATTTGGAATAAAATGCTCAGCAACAAGCTAGCTGACACTTAAAAGTGACCATGTCCCTCATTATGCATAACTTTGACTTGCAACAACTTAAACTAATGAGTTACAAAATAATTCAGCATCCACCACCCCACCCCACCCCCACCCCCAACTCTTTGTCCTCTGAAGTTAGACATTTTAACTTGGGCTTCAATGACAGTCTGCTCACCTTTGAAGCCAGTCTTAAGCCATTCAAAAAACTGCAACTTTTCCCTCTTTCGGGTGGCTGGAGGTTGGGGCCTGATTCTAATACATTTGTGAACAAAATTTGGGAGAAATTGGCCCTTTTTTGTGCAAAGGGCTTAGGTCTTTTATTTCAATGTATCAAAAAATGGGACCAAATACAAGTTTTTTATTTATATACATATTTTTTATACATTGACTGTGTTATTTGGACCATGATAAAACAATGCCTTTAGCTGCACTCCAACTTACGGCCAAAGAAGAACCAATTAATTTTCAGCTGGCACCCACGAAACAAGGGCCACAACGCGAGGATGATTTTTGGCTGTCAGCTCATCTCAATTTTGCCAAAAGTTAACTTCTCTAATGAACAAACAGCTGAGACCTTGCCGCACATTTGAGCAGCATTTGTCGCCATATTGCACTTACTGTCAGCATTTTCCTACTTGAAACCCAAAATTCAGTAAAAAGGAATTTATAAATGTCAGGAATTTAAAAATGCACGATTTTGTTCTTTTTGGCAAATTGGCAAATTTCCATTGTGCGAGTTTTATGGTTCTTGAGTTTTAAGATACGAATGTTTACCGGAAGGACTACAGAAGGATGGAATTTCTCCTGACAAGCACAGCTTACAGTTGTGAAAAATTTATATAAATGTTCAAAGGGTTGGAAATAGGTTTGGGGCAACTGTTTGTTGTGATTTGGCGCTATACAAGAAAAAAGTTGATTGATTGATTGATTGATATGGCTGGAAGACCTGATGCACCTTGGTGGAGGGTATTCAATCTAAGGGCCCCTTCACATATAACACGATTGAAGCCGCACGAAGGAGGAATTGCATGCCATTTGTGATAAGCGGCCGAAATACAGCGAATGCCCTGTGCATGCTCATTCAATCCCCGTCTTGGCAGGTGTAGGCCAAATTCCAGGTGTCGCACACGAACACGTTTGCTGCATACTAAGAAAAGGTGGGGCTATTCGCGCACCTGGTACGATAGTAGACAGCAGACATTCGAGCCGTCCGTGAAAATTGTCAAAGTGCAACACGAGTGTGGCGTCATCTAGCAACACACATGGGTGTAAGTTTGTAGTTACATAGTTAAGTATCTGTCAAACAAAAACAGAACCAAACTTAAGTCAGTTTCAAAAGTTAATATTTCAAAGGGACACCCAAGAGTGGCTGTAGAAGACTGATGTCATCAACAAGGAGATCTTTAATATTTAATCAGATTTTGGTTGACCAAGAACTAAATTCAAAAGAATGTTGCTCGAAATCAAACAACTAGATGAGAATAATTAGCCCCGCCTACCGACGTGCATTATCAGAACACACCTTATATTATTACTCTCCAAATACCAGACATTACTAAAACACATTTGGTATCTCCAAATGTCATTCATTAACAAACCGCTCCTCGTATTGCAATGATTACCAAAATGGATGCAATTTTTTTTCCGTCAATGCAAACAATATATATCCCCTGTTACCAAATTAACCTCTTTAATTTTTTTATTTTTTGCTGTGTCTCTTTCACTCTCTTGCTTTGTCAGGGGGAATAAAGTGGTGTGAATGTGTGTGTGTGTGGTTCCACAATGTCTTCAATGTCTTTAAACCAGATCCAGTCAAGCAGACAGAACCAGGTCACAGATGTATGGAGTGAGAGAGGCAGAGACACAGGAGGATGTCAGAGAGAGAAAGAACAAAAAGAGAGCCCGAGGGATAAAACAAACGGGAATAAAATGAGTGACAGGGTTAATCACAGAAGGAAGGAGGAAAGGAGGGAAGGACAGGATTAAAAAGTGCATCCGGAAAGTATTCACAGCACTTCACTTTTTTGACATTTTGTTATGTTACAGCCTTATTCCAAAATGGACAAAATCTTTTTTTTTTTCGCTCAAAATTCTACACACAACACCCCTTAATGACAATGTAAAAAAAAAAGCTTGTTTTTTGTATTAGATTTTTGCAAATTTATTAACAAAAACAAAACAAACAACAAAAACTAAGAAATCACATGTATCATAAGTATTCACAGTCTTTGCCATGAAGATGAAAACTGAGTTCAGGTGTATCCTGCTTCCACCGATCATCCTTGAGATGTTTCTTCAGCTTAATTGGAGTCCACCTGGGGAAAATTCAGTTGATTGGACATGGTTTGGAAAGACACATACCTGTCGACATATAAGGTCCCACAGTTGACAGTGCATGTCAGAGCAGAAACCAAGCATGAAGTCAAAGGAATTGTCTGTAGACCTCTAAGACAGGATTGTCTGGAGGCACAAATCTAGGGAAGGGTACAGAAACATTTCTGCTGCTTTGAAGGTCCCAATGAGCACAAGGAGTTTCAAACCATGAGAAACAAATTCTCTGGTCTGATGAATCAAAGACTGAACTCTTGTGCGTGAATGGCAAGGGTCATGTTTGGGAGAAACCAGGCACCATCCATACAGTAAAGCGTAGTGGTGGCAGCATCATGCTGTGGGGATGTTTTTCACCTGCAGGAACTGGGAGACTAGTCAGGATTGAGGGAAAGATGAATGCAGCAACGTACAGAGACATCCTGGATGTAAACCTGCTCCAGAGCGCTCTTGACCTCAGACTGGGGTGGTGGTTCATCTTTCAGCAGGACAATGACCCTAAACACACAGCCAAGATATCAAAGGAGTGGTTTCAGGACAACTCTGTGAATGTCCTTGAGTGACGCAGCCAGAGCCCAGACCTGAATCTGATTGAACATCTCTGGAGAGATCTGAAAATGTCTGTGCACCGACACTCCCTTGATGGAGCTTGAGAAGTGCTGCAAAGAGGAATGAGTAAAACTGCCCAAAGATAGGCGCGGCAAGCTTGTGGCATCATATTCAAGAAGATTTGAGGCTGTAATTGCTGTCAAAGGTCCATCAACAAAGTACTGAGCAAAGGGTGTGAACACTTATGTACATATGTTTTCTTAAAAAAACAAAAAAAAAAAAAACTTTTTCATGTTGTCATTATGGGGGTGCTTTAAGTACATTCTTGAGGGAAAAAATGAATTTATTCCACTTTGGATTAAGGCTGTAACATAACAAAAAGTGAAGTGCTGTGAAGACTTTCTGGATTCACTGTAAAAGACGAGGGCAAAGATAAATCATCAAAAAAGACAAAGTCCTCATGAAGTAAATGTTTTGTGTTTTCTCTTTTATGGTTTGGATTGCAATAATTTTATTTACCATCATGATTTTAATCTTTTGAATTTTAAATTAAGCTGGTTTTCGGTGAAAAGTTTAACGGCTGATGAGAGATTATGGGGTGTTTCTGTCGGTGTAAGGACTTCCCACGGACCGGGACGTCCTGCAGCGCTTCCAGGCGCCGTCGTCGGCCTGTTTCGACCTGAAAACATCCTAATTTAAGGCTTAATTCACCCAGGACGTCGTGAGAGAACAGAGAAGATTCATAAGAGGCCGGCATGAGGACTTTATGCGGACATTCCACTGTTTAAGGACATTTTTTTAATGAAAGACGTGCGCGCAAATTCGCCGAGTCGTTTCCGTGACGACTCGGCGAATCTGTGTGCGCCGCGACAGGAAAAACACCTCCGTGTTGAAAACCATTTGTAAAATTCAGGCGGCTTTTGATGGCTTTCAACAAGTGAGTAACTGAGAAATTGTTTAACAGCTTGGGCATGTTCCAACTTGCCCGTTAAGTTTTCCAACGGAGGTGTTTTTCCTGTCGCGACCCCCCGCAGTCGGGTCCGGCCCGACATGCGACTCTGCCCGCACGTTCTTTCATTACAAAATGTCCGTTAACAATGGAATGTCCGAATAAACTCATGCCGACTTTTTCTGAAAGTTCTCTGTTCTCTGACGACTTACTGGGTCAACAGAGCCTGAAATGTGGAAGTTTTCAACTTGAAACGGCGAGACGCTGCCGCCTCGAAGCGCAGATCGCCGTCAGGCGCTGTGGGCCGTCCTTACGGCGACACTACCAGACCAAAATCTCTCATCAGCCGTTAAAATTTTTTACCGAAAACCAGCTGAATTTATCGAATGGTGTCCACTCAGTTGTGCCTTACAGTTTTGAAAAAATTTTGATCAAACAAAGCAGCAGTCTGAGCCATTCCTAAACAATGAAAAAATCGATGAGAGGGTGGGCGACTCCTCACTCAAAGACTGCCCACAGGCGAATGACGTAACCGACAGGCGTGAAAAAACTCTTGCATGCCCACGAGGGTTCAAGCATGTCTGATGTAATCACACGTGATTCAAATCCATATGGTTTTTGAAAAAAATAATAAGGTCGGACACTTTTCTAATAGACCTCGTATTTAAGCATATTATATGATTATATATTATTTTGTTATTATCAAATAAAACATCAACTCAAGCTGTGAAAGAAATATTCAACTTCCCTAAAAGAAGGCAAACATATCTGACAAAACGCCTCATATGTGCAACACAACACTTGGATCTGATTATGTACACACAATTACTAATTTTTAAATTAGTCTGTATTTTACCCGCTCCAGCGTAATTTCCTCGTACTCATAGTCTGCTTCTGTGCCATTGACCTGTTAGAGGCACAGAGAGAAGAAAGTGAGATTAAAGAGGAAAAAGACAGAACTTTGGCTGATGTTAGCAATTTAACAATTACTCTTTGTGACATACAGGGGTCATGTAGGTTGCAGCATATATATATATATATATATATATATATATATATATATATATATATATATATATATATATACATATATATATATATATATATATATATATATATATATATATATATATATATGAAGAAAAGCCAGAGGATGGAGTAAAGTACTCCCTACTTAGCTGATCTAGTTAAACCATACGTACCGGCCTGGGCTTTGCATTCGCAGGATGCAGGACTACTTTGTGTCCCTAGTGTAAATGAAAAGTCTGCGGGTCATAGAGCTTTGTCTTATTGTGCCCCTGTTCTGTGGAATGATCTCCCTGTGTCAATAAAGCAGTCAGATTCTGTAGAGACTTCCAAGTCCAGACTTAAGACGCACTTGTTTTCCCTGTTGTATGGCTAGCACACTGGAATATTTGGCATATTATGTTACTGCTTTTTAATTTTTTTACCCCTTTATTGAAGAAATGTGTTGAAATTTGTAATTATTTTCTCAGCAATTTACATTTTCATCACTTCGCTGCTCACAGCTCAGGAGTTCTCAAATGTGCATGCCATAATGAGAATGCTGGACAGCCTTTATTCTGAAACTGTTTATACAGTAGTGTCCAAATATAAGAATATGTTTATGTTTTTATTTGGCTTGGAAATACATCTGAAGAAAAAAGCTGGGACCATTTTATATTTAGGGTTTAGTCTGTTTCATGTCATATACATTCACAATAGCAAGTGGGGCCAGATACCTGTGAAATGATCATGTTTCCCATGACTGAAGCAACCTCTATGTACCTTACAGTTTTGCATGACAGAGAAACACAGTATCCTCAAAAGAGAATGCCTTAAAAGTTGGGTAAGTTAATCAGAGACTGAGAAGTTATTAAGCTCATGGTGATAAATGCAGCACAGCCATCAAACAATTCTCAAGTGGCCATGAAATACACGGAGAATCTAATGTTAGGAGATGGCAAGCCCAAAACACCCATGTTAAAATTGCTAACAGTCAGTTTACCATGGTCTTAAGGTGGCAGCGTGTCAGTACATGGTTGAAAAAAAGAGACTGCCCATAAAATATAGTTTTATTTTGCATTATTTTCAAATAAAATAATTTTCTTTAGATAAAAGAAGAAGATTCAGTGTCCAGAAAAGTCTTTTCCAAATATATGACTTTAAAAAGTCTTATTTTTATGGAACAATACAGTATTACACCTACCCAAATGTTATGAGTCATTTTAATTGCAGGGGCAGGTAGATGAGCTAGTCAGTGAAATCAGGTCCACAACAGATTTTTATTAGATAGACAAGATAAATGAGAAATATTGTGAATGTCACTCAATCACACATTAAAAAATACAATATACTGCGCAAAAAGTGTTTATTTTAATTTTACAGCTGAATATGGTTGTTGTTTCATGTTAAATTTTGCAAAAGTCTCACAGTTTTACATTTGTGCAACAAATATCCCTGCTTTAAGCAAAAGGTTATGCCTGAAATTGCTCATTTGCTGTGATGTATATGACAGAACTCCAAATCTGGACTCCTGCTCCTTGAAACTTAACTGAGAGAGATGGACAAAAAGCCTCTAAAGGGAGAAGGGGCGTGGCAAGTAGCAGCTCCTTCATACTTAAAGTGACCGAAACATGGAATTTCTTTGAAACCAGATAATGTTTTTCTTTTTTGTTTATGCACTTTTCTTTGTCACAAAGTTTTATATAGTTTTTATGACACCCAGAAATAAGACCCCCTGAAATTTGTTCTGATTGAGGTTCTTCAAATGACTGTGATGAGTCCCAAGGAGACAGATGTGTGAACTGTGCTCAACCTTCTCCTAAAAGGATTTATTTCTGATATTTCATGCAACAAGGTTTTCACCCTTGAAAAAGATGTTGTTATTTGGCACGCTAGAAATAACTCTGGAAATTCTCCTACCAAGGCAGACTGTATGATTTGCTTAATAATGATGCATGCACATTTTTTCCCATTATTATTCAAACAGTTGTGGAAATTCAGCCAAGCAGAAGCAGAGAAGCGTTTCCCTTCTGTGTAAAATGCTAAGATTTCTTGCATTATTAAAAGTGTTCCTGCTGGGTTCTGCTCTGTGCCATGTCAGATGCTGTTGGCAGGCACACGGTGCTGCCATGCTGTTTGCGGTGTTGTTTATCACAGCTTTATCACAGCTGTTTATGCTGTCACTTCTTACACGGAATATTCAGTAGCAGGAAATATGTTATTTTCAAACATTTACTGGTGGATTTGTTTGCAGAGATAACAGGATTTAAATGTAGACATCTGATTATGGATGAGTCAGAGATTAAAGTGGTCACACACGTTAGTGACGATGTATCTTTCATGTCATACGTGTGTCTGAAATTGTGTAAAATCTACAAATTTGTATGTATTTTGACTACATGCACAGCAATATTAAATGTGACCCAAATAGATTATTATATTGGGGCAATCAGGGGAGTTCACTCTGCTGTGGGAATTGGAGCACAAAATCTCCTGGGAAAACTGTAAATAGCTGTAAATAATTGTGTTATTTGAGAACATTTGATGCTAATTCTTGTAAAGACAGTCTTGATTGCAATGTTCAATTGCACTGCCATGAGTGTACAGTAGTGTTCAGAATAACAGTAGTGCTATGTGACTAAAAAGATTAATCCAGGTTTTGAGTATATTTCTTATTGTTACATGGGAAACAAGGTACCAGTAGATTCAGTAGATTCTCACAAATCCAACAAGACTGAAGCATTCATGATATGCACACTCTTAAGGCTATGAAATTGGGCTATTAGTAAAAAAAAAAAAAAAAGTAGAAAAGGGGGTGTTCACAATAATAGTAGTGTGGCATTCAGTCAGTGAGTTCGTCAATTTTGTGGAACAAACAGGTGTGAATCAGGTGTCCCCTATTTAAGGATGAAGCCAGCACCTGTTGAACATGCTTTTCTCTTTGAAAGCCTGAGGAAAATGGGACGTTCAAGACATTGTTCAGAAGAACAGCGTAGTTTGATTAAAAAGTTGATTGGAGAGGGGAAAACTTATACGCAGGTGCAAAAAATTATAGGCTGTTCATCTATAATGATCTCCAATGCTTTAAAATGGACAAAAAAACAGAGACACGTGGAAGAAAACGGAAAACAACCATCAAAATGGATAGATAATAACCAGAATGGCAAAGGCTCACCCATTGATCAGCTCCAGGATGATCAAAGACAGTCTGGAGTTACCTGTAAGTGCTGTGACAGTTAGAAGACGCCTGTGTGAAGCTAATTTATTTGCAAGAATCCCCTGCAAAGTCCCTCTGTTAAATAAAAACATGTGCAGAAGAGGTTCCAATTTGCCAAAGAACACATCAACTGGCCTAAAGAGAAATGGAGGAATATTTTGTGGACTGATGAGAGTAAAATTGCTCTTTTTGGGTCCAAGGGCCGCAGACAGTTTGTGAGACGACCCCCAAACTGGTATGGTGGTGCAAGCATCATGATATGGGCATGTTTCTCCTACTATGGTGTTGGGCCTATATATCGCATACCAGGTATCATGGATCAGTTTGGATATGTCAAAATACTTGAAGAGGTCATGTTGTCTTATGCTGAAGAGGACATGCCCTTGAAATGCGTGTTTCAACAAGACAATGACCCCAAGCACACTAGTAAACAAGCAAAATCTTGGTTCCAAACCAACAAATTTAATGCCTCGCAGATGTGAGGAAATCATGAAAAACTGTGGTTATACAACTAAATACTAGTTTAGTGATTCACAGGATTGCTAAAAAAGCAGTTTGAACATAATAGTTTTGAGTTTTGAGATGTCAAAATAGACTTTGATTCTCTCCCCTCAGCCCCAACCAGTCCCAGCAGAAGACTGCCCCTCACTGAGCCTGGTTCTGCTGGAGGTTTCTTCCTGTTAAAAGGGAGTTTTTCCTTCCCACTGTCGCCAAGTGCTTGCTCATAGGGGGTCGTTTTGACCGTTGGGGTTTTTCTGTAATTATTGTATGGCTTTTGCCTTGCAATATAAAGCGCCTTGGGGCAACTGTTGTTGTGATTTGGCGCTATATAAAAAAGAAGAAGAAAAAAAAAGTTAGTTTAGTGATTCACAGGATTGCTAAAAAAGCAGTTTGAACATAACAGTTTTGAGTTTGTAGCGTCAACAGCAGATGCTACTATTATTGTGAACACCCCTTTTTCTACTTTATTTTTTTACTAATAGCCCAATTTCATAGACTTAAGAGTGTGCATATCATGAATGCTTGGTCTTGTTGGATTGGTGAGAACCTACTGAATCTACTGGTACCTTGTTTCCCATGTAACAATAAGAAATATACTCAAAACCTGGATTAATCTTTTTAGTCACATAGCACTACTATTATTCTGAACACTACTGTAACTTGCACATAACTGCAATGCAGAAGTCCTGGAACACTGGTGAACCTGATCTACACAGAGATATCACAAGGACTGCTTTCTTCCACCTTTGAAACACTGCAAAGATTTGTCCCGTCCTGCCTATGGCTGATGCACTCTGATCCATGCATTTGTCTCTTCTGGATGGGACGACTGCAATGGTCTATTTTTTGGTTTACCGCAGCCCAGAATTAGGGGTCTTCAACTGGTTCAAAATGCTGCAGCCAGAGTTTTGACAAGAAGCAGAAAGTTTGACCACATTACACCGATTTTGGCATCTTTTCACTGGCTTCCTGTCTCTGTGAGATCAGATATTAAGGTTTTGTTACTAACCTACAAAATTATTCAAAGTAGCACCTCCCTACTTAGCTGACTTAATTACACCCTGCGTACCGGCCCGGGCTCTGTGTTCTCAGGGCACAGGGCTACTTTGTGTGCCTAGGGTGAATAAAATGTCTGCGGGCCACAGAGCTTTCTCTTATCATGTACCTGTTTTGTTGAATGATCTTCCTACGGAGATAAAACAGTCAGATTCCATAGAGCTGTTCAAGTCTGGAAGCGTCCATTCTCCCTCTCGTCTGGTGAGCATACTGACATAGTATGGAACTATGCTTCTTATCCCATTAACTCATCGTAATTATCAATGGAACAGGTCGCGGCCTCACTTCATCTAAATTCTGGGTCTGTTAGTGAAGCTCAAAGCTAGCTGCCGGCAATCCCCTTAGTATTCATTCTCTCTGCTTCCCTGTCAATTTTCTGCTGGTGAACTCATACCTTAGGCGTAGTTATTTTCAGATGACTGATTCTGCTCTTTTTTTCTCTGTCTGAGGCACTGATGACACTGCACATGGTTGGCAAGGTTAGATCTTACTCATGAGAAGCGTCTTGTGGCAACATTGCTGTGATTTGTCACTGTATAAATAAAAAATAAATTGAACTGAAAATTGTAGAGTCTTTGCCTATCTTGTTCCTACTTTGTGGAACAGTTTGCATGTTGATATTACAAATCCACTTCAATCGAACAGTGTAAGCCTTAATATTTTAATGTTAACTGTTCTTACAGGTACAATAGAAATAAATTATTACTTTGTAAAGAGAGTGCAGGGCACACACTAGGTAAGCTGGTATTACTGATAATGTAGTGTATTTTGTGTATCAGAGGTGGTACTCACATATGAGGGGCTGTCGACGCCTTCGGTGTTGACCACCACTGGAGGGGGGTTGGCCTGTGGGAGAAGACAGAAGAACTGTTCAGTACAAAGACAAACGGACTTCATTGGGTGTCAGTGCAGAGCTGTGAACTGTACACAGCTGTGGTAACGACTCACGTGTCTCATGTTTTGGTACAGCATGTTGAGCACATTTGCAACAGATTACCACCATGGAGTGACTGCATACAGCGCATGACATACTGCTTGACCCAAATATTGGACAATATTACTGCACTGCGTTACAAACTTCTGCCACTGTGCATATAAGGTAGAGCTCGGTACTCTGTATTTTAGAAAATAAAGCCCTCTATTGCAACATACGACAACTGTACTCAAAGTGTTCAACTGCATTCTAAATGCTTTCATTGTAATAGTGTGCACACTGTTATTTCATATGTTCATTTACTGCACCGTCCTGTGCGGCTACTGCATTTTCAGTCTGGAAACTAAACCAACACTAACCCCCCCCCCCCCCCCCCCCCCCCCAAAAAAAAAAACAAAACAGCATATGCATTTTTCCCTTCTATAATTACTGCTTCCCACCTCCTTTTTCCTTCAAGCAGTTCTCCTCCTACAGCTTAGACCTGGACAGATCACTGCTGTGTGAGTCAGGACTAATGCAGCTAAAGATAATATGCATTATTTCTGGTAAATATTCGATTTCCACATGTGCACAACAAAAGGCAAACCTCACATGAGCCCATCCACAGCCTGAAAGTGTCTCAGCCTCCTTGTTCCTGCACAGGGAGCACCAGGACCCATGCCTGTACCTCTCCTACAACTTCTCTCACTTTCTCCGCACAAACTACTTCATGCTCGCCAATCCGCCACCTCCAGTCTTCTCCCACACACCAGCCATGAGCGAGCGGGTCCGCTGCACCAACTCTGCAGCCCCGTTTTTGTTCCACAGCCAAAAAAAGGTCAACAAATTTTCTGACAAAGCAAGCATCAAATGAGCTAAACCATACGCTATGTCCACCCAGAATCCAAAGCATCAGGATCTGTCAATCTGCACTAATCTCTGCCTTTCTCCTTCTCTTTATCTTCTCACCCCCCCCCCCCCCCAAAAAAAAAACATTATATCACTGTCTCTCTCCCTCTCTGCAGCACATGTGCAGCTGTCTGTCACTCTGTCAGTCAAGCTGACGAGACTCTTGATCCCACATGGGAACAGAAAAAGAGCACAAGAGGACAGACAAGGATTAAAGGAGATTATGTGTTGTGGGTGGAGTCAAGTTTGGGTTGCTCAACGCCAGCGGTGAGACGGAGAGATGCACAGCAGAGGTGTCATCAGGTCTCGACTCCTCCGGCCTGACTCAGACACAAGGTCAGCTCTGACCTAAATTTCTTTCAGTCTATTCGAGTCGGGGTCAGATTACGTTTTGCAGTCTGAGTTTTTGAATCTGTCCTTGCTAACGAATATTAAATTTCTGCAGATTACCATTACTGTAGTATGAACTAGAAGTAAGTGAGCGAGGAGTAGGGACATAATTCAGACGCACGACACGACCGCCATCTTATCCGTCTCTTGACTCCGTCTCGGTTTACAGATGATGCATATCCACATATCCAAGCGTGCTGCACTAAATGTATATTTTGCACTGGCAGACTTCGAAAAAAAAATTCCCTGGTGTACATTTGTACAATTCCACAGCTTCTTGTACACCACTGCCACTTTCATTTTGTCCACTGTCTTCTCTGAATCTTCCCGGGAAGTTGTTCTTCTTTAGTTGGTAGGGTCCAGGTGCATCATGGGATAGTGCAGCATAGACTGGCTGCACACTATGGATGAAGTAGATCAGTCAGGTACTGTTCTACTACTACTAACTACATACTGAGTATGTGGATACAAACAGATTGTGACGTATTGCTCGTTGCCTACTATCTAGTAGTCGTCAACCAGTGCGCAAATTCATGCAGCAGATAAGTGTAAGAATTGTTCAGTTGATGATGCAAGCACCATATCTGTTAGAAATACTTCTAAGAAGTGCCTTTCTTCAAAAAAGCCATTAACCACATGAAATTTTAATTTTAATTTGTGGGGGGTATAATGTTGAAGTCATTGTTTCATCTGTTCAACAGTCAATTCAGGACGTTTCCAGTCTTCATGCACTCATATGGGAGCAAAACAAACTCCGCCAGAGAGAATCTCTCTGTGCTCTTACCTAGTTCAGCTCACAAGCCAATGTGGTTTACTGAGGTGTGGTAATTGCTGTGCACAAGCAACTACTTGGACCCACAGGTAAGAGTTAGGTAAGCAGGTAGGACTAATATTAATCTGAAGGACATGGCTGACTTTAAAAGGAAAAATACTGCCTGTACTACTAAACACTTACACCCCAAACACAATCACATGTTCTGCAGCATACATGTTCTCCAATATTTAACAACATTGAAGTAAACCAACATTGTGCAAATACGAGGTCTGTCCATAAAGTATAGGTCCTTTTTATTTTTTCAAAAACTATATGGATTTCACTCATATGTTTTTACGTCAGACATGCTTGAACCCTCGTGCGCATGCGTGAGTTTTTCCACGCCTGTCGGTGACGTCATTCACCTGTGAGCACTCCTTGTGGGAGGAGTCTTCCAGCCCCTCGTCGGAATTCCTTTGTCTGAGAAGTTGCTGAGAGACTGGCGCTTTGTTTGATCAAAATTTTTTCTAAACCTGTGAGACACATCGAAGTGGACATGGTTTGAAAAATTAAGCTGGTTTTCAGTGAAAATTTTAACGGCTGATGAGAGATTTTGAGGTGATACTGTCGCTTTAAGGACTTCCCACGGAGTGAGACGTCGTGCAGCGCTCTCAGGCGGCGTCATCAGCCTGTTTAAAGCTGAAAACCTCCACATTTCAGGCTCTATTGATCCAGGACGTCGTGAGAGAACAGAGAAGTTTCAGAAGAAGTCGGTTTCAGCATTTTATCCGGATATTCCACTGTTAAAGGAGATTTTTTTAATGAAAGACGTGTGGACGGGTCCGCGCGTCAGCTCGCAGCCGCCGCGACGCTCCGCCACAGGAAAAACACCTCCGTTGGAAGCCTTAAGGACAAGTTGGAACATGTCCAGCTGTTAAACAATTTCTCATATACTCACTCCACTGAAAGCCATCAAAAGCCGCCTGGATTTTACAAATGGTCATCAACACGGAGGTGTTTTTCCTGTGCTGCCGCTCCGCGCCGGCTGCGTCCCGACGCGCGGACCCGTCCGCACGCCTTTCATTAAAAAAATCTCCTTTAACAGTGGAATATCCGGATAAAATGCTGAAACCGACTTCTTCTGAAACTTCTCTGTTCTCTCACGACGTCCTGGATCAACAGAACCTGAAATGTGGAGGTTTTCAGCTTGAAACAGGCTGATGACGCTGCCTGAGAGCGCAGCGCGACGTCTCGCACCGTGGGAAGTCCTTAAAGCGACAGTGTCACCTCAAAATCTCTCATCAGCCGTTAAAATTTTCACTGAAAACCAGCTTAATTTTTCGAACCATGTCCACTTCGATGTGTCTCACAGGTTTAGAAAAAATTTTGATCAAACAAAGTGCCAGTCTCTCAGCAACTTCTCAGACAAAGGAATTCCGACGAGGGGATGGACGACTCCTCCCACAAGGAGTGCTCACAGGCGAATGACGTCACCGACAGGCGTGGAAAAACTCACGCATGCGCACGAGGGTTCAAGCATGTCTGACGTAAAAACATATGAATGAAATCCATATAGTTTTTGAAAAAAATAAAAAGGACCGTAACTTTATGGACAGACCTCGTATATGATGAAATTACAGTGGGGTAAAAAAGTATTTCGTCAGCCCCTGATTATGCAAGTTCTACTACTTAGAAAGATGAGAGAGGTCTGTCATTTTCATCATAAGTACACTTCAACTATGAGACACAAAATGAGAAAGAAAAAAAAAATCCAAGAAATCACATTGTAGGATTTTTAAAGAATTTATTTGTAAATTGTGGTGGAAAATAAGTATTTGGTCAACCACAAACAAGCAAAATTTTTGGCTCTCACAGACCTGTAACAACTTCTTTATGAAGCTCTTCTGTCCTCCACTCATCTGTATTAATGGCATCTGGTAGAACTCGTTATCTGTATAAAAGACACTTCTCCACAGCCTCAAACAGACTCCAAACTCAACCATGGCCAAGACCAAAGAGCTGTCGAAGGACACCAGGAAGGAAATTGTAGATGTGCACCAGGCTGGGAAGAGTGAATCTACAATAGTCAAGCAGGTTGGTGTGAATAAATCAACTGTAAGAGCAATTGTAAGAAAATGGAAGACATACAAGACCATTGATAATCTCCCTCGATCTGGGGCTCCACGCAAGATGTCATCCCGTGGGGTCAAAATGATCATGAAAACGGTTAGCAAAAATCCCAGAACTACACGGAGGGACCTGACGAATGACCTGCAGAGAGCTGGGACCAAAGTAACAAAGGCTACACACTATGCACAGAGAGACTCAAATCCTGCAGTGCCAGGCGTGTCACCCTGTTTAAGCCAGTACAGGTCCAGGCCTGTATGAAGTTTGCCAGAGAGCATATTGATGATCCAGAAGAGGATTGGGAGAATATCATGTGGTCAGATGAAACCAAAGAGAACTTTTTGGTAAAAACTCAACTCGTCATGTTTGGATGAAGAAGAATGCAGAGTTGCATTCCAAGAACACCATACTTACTGTGAAGCATGGGGTGGAAACATCATGCTTTGGGGCTGTTTTTCTGCAAAGGGGACAGGGCGACTGATCCGTGTTAAGGGAAGAATGAACGGGGCCATGTATCGTGAGATTTTAAGTCAAAACCTCCTTCCATCAGTGAGAGCACTGAAGATGCAACGTGGCCGGGTCTTCCAGCATGACAATGATCCCAAACACACCGCTCGGGCAACAAACGAGTGGCTCTGTACAAAGGATTTCAAGGTCCTGGAGTGGCCTAGCCAGTCTCCAGACCTCAACCCCATAGAAAATTTGTTGAGGGAGTTGAAAGTCCATGTTGCTCAGCGACAGCTCCAAAACATCACTGCTCTAGACGAGATCTGCATGGAGGAATGGGCCAAAATACCAGCTACAGTGTGTGCAAACCTGATGAAGACTTACAGGAAACGTTTGACCTCTGTCATTGCCAACAAAGATTATGTTACAAAGTTTTGAGTTGAACTTTTGTTATTGACCAAATACTTATTTTCCACCATAATTTACAAATAAATTCTTTAAAAATCCTACAATGTGATTTCCTGGATTTTTATTTTCTCATTTTGTCTCTTACAGTTGAAGTGTACCTATGATGAAAATTACAGACCTCTCTCATCTTTCTAAGTAGGAGAACTTGCACAATCAGGGACTGACTAAATGCTTTTTTGCCCCACTATACATATTTCTGGGCGCCATTAAAAAAAATGGCTGCCATCTTGGAAACTGAAGTACCTAATGACTTTTTTTTTTGCAAAAGAGTAGACCAAGAATTACCATTTCACCAACGTTTGTGCTTGCATCACAAAATTAAAAGTTCTTATTGATATATGCCTTTATTTGCTGCACTGAATCCAGTGATAATTAGATTATATCCAAACGACATATTTTCCCATAAACTGTAACACTGTCATTTTAAGACAATATTATGCCACCAATGAAGCAAGAACACCTTTTCAAAGAGTAATTAACTATTCTTAAGAATATTCAGACATTGGAAACGGAAGGTGGAAATGGACTTTAGGTTCCTGCTACAAACAAAACAACAAAAACGACAGCAAAAAGATGCACTTAAATAAACAAAGGGGCTTTAAAAAAGTCAACATACCAGCTCATTTGCATTAATTGGCTTGTCTCTCGTGTTCAGCTTAAACCCAAAACATTCCCATACAAGGCGACGAACTTGAAGTGCAACTTGAAATTAAGTTTATTCTGACATATTCTGCAAAGCCTTCTTTTTTAGAATTATGCATACATTTTGTGTGTGTGTGTGTGTATGTGTATGGGCGCGGGGGGGGCGTCTCCTTGCCCACTATGATATTCTGGCACAAAGAGCAGATAACAGCAGAAAAAACATGTGTGACCAAAAACAGCAGCTAAATGTTTCTCACTGCATTTTTTTTCCTCTTCATTCAGCTCTGTGATCAGGCTTGCCTCTACTGGTGGTTGGCTCTCACTGCGGTATTGTTTCACTTCCTGTTCCAGAGCACAGCGGTGTTTTGCTGTATCTGTTAGCTGTTTAATCTGCGCACTTAGATTGATCTAGTTAACTAGATAACGATTTGTTTCACAGTGTAATCTTCACGTGCCTTAACTAAAGCACTCCCTCTGCTGAATCACCTCTAAATTATTTACACATTATTCACTTTGTGTGTTTTTAGGAATCTGCTAGCTTAGCGCAGCTACTAGCTCTTAGCTGATTTAGCATGGTGGCTTCTCCTGTCTCTCCTGCACTTTTCTGCTCTGGGTGTGAAATGTTTAGTTATTCCTTGGCCTCCTTTAGCAGTAATGGTACTTGTAATAAGTGTAGCTTATTCGTAGCTTTGGAGGCCAGGCTGGGCGAATTGACTCAGCTCCGCACCGTGGAAAATTCTACAGCTAGCCAGGCCCCTGTAGTCAATGCGGACCAAGGTAGCTTAGCCGCCGTTAGTTTCCCTCTGGCAGATCCCGAGCAGCCGGGAAAGCAGGCCGACTGGGTGACTGTGAGGAGGAAGCGTAGTTCTAAACAGAAGCCCCGTGTACACCGCCAACCCGTTCACATCTCTAACCGTTTTTCCCCACTCGGCGACACACCCGCCGAGGAACAAACTCTGGTTATTGGCGACTCTGTTTTGAGAAATGTGAAGTTAGCGACACCAGCAACCATAGTCAATTGTCTTCCGGGGGCCAGAGCAGGCGACATTGAAGGAAATTTGAAACTGCTGGCTAAGGCTAAGCGTAAATTTGGTAAGATTGTAATTCACGTCGGCAGTAATGACACCCGGTTACGCCAATCGGAGGTCACTAAAATTAACATTGAATCGGTGTGTAACTTTGCAAAACAATGTCGGACTCTGTAGTTTTCTCTGGGCCCCTCCCCAATCGGACCGAGAGTGACATGTTTAGCCGCATGTTCTCCTTGAATTGCTGGCTGTCTGAGTGGTGTCCAAAAAATGAGGTGGGCTTCATAGATAATTGGCAAAGCTTCTGGGGAAAACCTGGTCTTGTTAGGAAAGACGGCATCCATCCCACTTTGGATGGAGCAGCTCTCATTTCTAGAAATCTGGCCAATTTTCTTAAATCCTCCAAACCGTGACTATCCAGGGTTGGGACCAGGAAGCAGAGTTGTAGTCTTACACACCTCTCTGCAGCTTCTCTCCCCCTGCCATCCCCTCATTACCCCATCCCCGTAGAGACGGTGCCTGCTCCCAGACCACCAATAACCAGCAAAAATCTAATTAAGCATAAAAATTCAAAAAGAAAAAATAATATAGCACCTTCAACTGCACCACAGACTAAAACAGTTAAATGTGGTCTATTAAACATTATGTCTCTCTCTTCTAAGTCCCTGTTAGTAAATGATATAATAATTGATCAACATATTGATTTATTCTGCCTTACAGAAACCTGGTTACAGCAGGATGAATATGTTAGTTTAAATGAGTCAATACCCCCGAGTCACACTAACTGCCAGAATGCTCGTAGCACAGGCCGAGGCGGAGGATTAGCAGCAATCTTCCATTCCATCTTATCAATTAATCAAAAACCCAGACAGAGCTTTAATTCATTTGAAAGCTTGACTCTTAGGTTTGTCCATCCAAATTGGAAGTCCCAAAAACCAGTTTTATTTGTTATTATCTATCGTCCACCTGGTCGTTACTGTGAGTTTCTCTGTGAATTTTCAGACCTTTTGTCTGACTTAGTGCTTAGCTCAGATAAGATAATTATAGAGGGCGATTTTAACATCCACACAGATGCTGAGAATGACAGCCTCAACACTGCATTTAATCTATTATTAGACTCAATTGGCTTTGCTCAAAATGTAAATGAGTCCACCCACCACTTTAATCATATCTTAGATCTTGTTCTGACTTATGGTATGGAAATTGAAGACTTAACAGTATTCCCTGAAAACTCCCTTCTGTCTGATCATTTCTTAATAACATTTACATTTACCCTGATGGACTACCCAGCAGTGGGGAATAAGTTTCATTACACTAGAAGTCTTTCAGAAAGCACTGTAACTAGGTTTAAGGATATGATTCCTTCTTTATGTTCTCTAATGCCATATACCAACACAGTGCAGAGTAGCTACCTAAACTCTGTGAGTGAGATAGAGTATCTCGTCAATAGTTTTACATCCTCATTGAAGACAACTTTGGATGCTGTAGCTCCTCTGAAAAAGAGAGCTTTAAATCAGAAGTGCCTGACTCTGTGGTATAACTCACAAACCCGCAGCTTAAAGCAGATAACCCGTAAGTTGGAGAGGAAATGGCATCTCACTAATTTAGAAGATCTTCACTTAGCCTGGAAAAAGAGTCTGTTGCTCTACAAAAAAGCCCTCCGTAAAGCTAGGACATCTTACTACTCATCACTAATTGAAGAAAATAAGAACAACCCCAGGTTTCTTTTCAGCACTGTAGCCAGGCTGACAAAGAGTCAGAGCTCTATTGAGCCGAGTATTCCTTTAACTTTAACTAGTAATGACTTCATGACTTTCTTTGCTAAAAAAAATTTTAACTATTAGAGAAAAAATTACTCATAACCATCCCAAAGACGTATCGTTATCTTTGGCTGCTTTCAGTGATGCCGGTATTTGGTTAGACTCTTTCTCTCCGATTGTTCTGTCTGAGTTATTTTCATTAGTTACTTCATCCAAACCATCAACATGTCTATTAGACCCCATTCCTACCAGGCTGCTCAAGGAAGCCCTACCATTACTTAATGCTTCGATCTTAAATATGATCAATCTATCTTTATTAGTTGGCTATGTACCACAGGCTTTTAAGGTGGCAGTAATTAAACCATTACTTAAAAAGCCATCACTTGACCCAGCTATCTTAGCTAATTATAGGCCAATCTCCAACCTTCCTTTTCTCTCAAAAATTCTTGAAAGGGTAGTTGTAAAACAGCTAACTGATCATCTGCAGAGGAATGGTCTATTTGAAGAGTTTCAGTCAGGTTTTAGAATTAATCATAGTACAGAAACAGCATTAGTGAAGGTTACAAATGATCTTCTTATGGCCTCAGACAGTGGACTCATCTCTGTGCTTGTTCTGTTAGACCTCAGTGCTGCTTTTGATACTGTTGACCATAAAATTTTATTACAGAGATTAGAGCATGCCATAGGTATTAAAGGCACTGCGCTGCGGTGGTTTGAATCATATTTATCTAATAGATTACAATTTGTTCATGTAAATGGGGAATCTTCTTCACAGACTAAGGTTAATTATGGAGTTCCACAAGGTTCTGTGCTAGGACCAATTTTATTCACTTTATACATGCTTCCCTTAGGCAGTATTATTAGACGGCATTGCTTAAATTTTCATTGTTATGCAGATGATACCCAGCTTTATCTATCCATGAAACCAGAGGACACACACCAATTAGCTAAACTGCAGGATTGTCTTACAGACATAAAGACATGGATGACCTCTAATTTCCTGCTTTTAAACTCAGATAAAACTGAAGTTATTGTACTTGGCCCCACAAATCTTAGAAACATGGTGTCTAACCAGATCCTTACTGTGGATGGCATTACCCTGACCTCTAGTAATACTGTGAGAAATCTTGGAGTCATTTTTGATCAGGATATGTCATTCAATGCGCATATTAAACAAATATGTAGGACTGCTTTTTTGCATTTACGCAATATCTCTAAAATTAGAAAGGTCTTGTCTCAGAGTGATGCTGAAAAACTAATTCATGCATTTATTTCCTCTAGGCTGGACTATTGTAATTCATTATTATCAGGTTGTCCTAAAAGTTCCCTGAAAAGCCTTCAGTTAATTCAAAATGCTGCAGCTAGAGTACTAACGTGGACTAGAAGGAGAGAGCATATCTCACTCATATTGGCCTCTCTTCATTGGCTTCCTGTTAATTCTAGAATAGAATTTAAAATTCTTCTTCTTACTTATAAGGTTTTGAATAATCAGGTCCCATCTTATCTTAGGGACCTCATAGTACCATATCACCCCAATAGAGCGCTTCGCTCTCAGACTGCAGGCTTACTTGTAGTTCCTAGGGTTTGTAAGAGTAGAATGGGAGGCAGAGCCTTCAGCTTTCAGGCTCCTCTCCTGTGGAACCAGCTCCCAATTCAGATCAGGGAGACAGACACCCTCTCTACTTTTAAGATTAGGCTTAAAACTTTCCTTTTTGCTAAAGCTTATAGTTAGGGCTGGATCAGGTGACCCTGAACCATCCCTTAGTTATGCTGCTATAGACTTAGACTGCTGGGGGGTTCCCATGATGCACTGAGTGTTTCTTTCTCTTTTGCTCTGTATGCACCACTCTGCATTTAATCATTAGTGATTGATCTCTGCTCCCCTCCACAGCATGTCTTTTTCCTGGTTCTCTCCCTCAGCCCCAACCAGTCCCAGCAGAAGACTGCCCCTCCCTGAGCCTGGTTCTGCTGGAGGTTTCTTCCTGTTAAAAGGGAGTTTTTCCTTCCCACTGTAGCCAAGTGCTTGCTCACAGGGGGTCGTTTTGACCGTTGGGGTTTTTACGTAATTATTGTATGGCCTTGCCTTACAATATAAAGCGCCTTGGGGCAACTGTTTGTTGTGATTTGGCGCTATATAAATAAAATTGATTGATTGATATTCTGGTGTCATGTTGCAAAAATGGTGGTGTCATTCATTTGTAAATAAATGCACGTGCAAATGCAACTTCGAGCCGAGCAAAAATGGTCAAGGTCATATCCAGAATTTGCACAGTAAGTCATCATGTAGTATTTATTATGTCTGGCCTTGACACAGCATCATGAAGAAATCATGTTATAATGGAAACCATGATGCAATAATGCAAATTACTAAAGCTTTGCGTTGTTGCCTGCACATCACAGTGTGAGGTTTACAAAGACGTCAACATATGAGTTAAGAAGTGAGCAAGATTTGGTTTAATTAGTAAATGTGACAGAACATCTCAATACTGTTGTTGTGATAAAGAAATACTCTGTTTGAATGACAGAAAAAAAAGTACATAAAGGAATTGCAGACAGCAGTTCCTGTCAATCAATACAGCATGAAGCAAATACGATCACAGTGTACTGCAATAAACTTACTCCATTACACACATTACAGAAATCACCCAGTGTTTGTCCAACTTCAGATTTTTCCACATTAGTGACTCCATCTACCATCACAGAAAGCCAGAGGAGATGATCATAGGAGTCCAAACCGCTTTCAGTGTACCATATAGTATTATGGAGTACAAGTCACACAGTAACACAAGTCTGGACTTGTGCGTTGCCTGTGGGGATCCACAGGCTCTCATTTGGGTAGTGTTTATTAAAAAAAGTAGCTGACATTTTTCAAGGGTGATAATAAATTGTGCAAAGTTTTTATAATGACTACAAATGGTGTGTGAGTCCAGAATGTTTTCAGAACTTTAGACCTCAACAATTATTAGAAGAAGAACTCAACCCTTTTATTTCCTGTTAATTATGTAAGGTTTAATGTTAATTTACCGTCTTAATGTATTTATAAATTGTTTAGGTTCTTCTTATCATATACACACCATTATTGTTATTATTTTATTTTTACTTCTATTTTGTTGTTTGATTTTTAAATGGACCACAATGGAAATAAGTGTTTTCACTTTCTTGTGTCATCCATGTATTTTAACATATTTACAATTACACTATGTACTTACACTGAAATTACTAAATAAAACCCCTCACTGCAATCATGCCTTTAATATAAAGATGACTCACCACCGCCTGCTGGAATGGTGTGTGAGTCCAGAATGTAGTTAGCAACATCTATTGTTCCATGTTGTTAATTAATATAATGCATAATATAATATATAAGCTTCTCCAAAAATACTAATCCTATCAATGTTCAATTTTGGCAGTGTTCATCCTTGACCCAAAATACATAAGCATATCAAATGGCAAACGTCAACTCTCCCCAGTTTGTCCGTCATCAAAGTTACACACACACACACACACACACACACACACACACACACACACACACACACACACACACACACACACACACACACACACACACACACACACACACACACACACACAGCATTTTGTCTTTCCCACATTCTGCCACAAGCAGGTGCTTCTGATTTTAGGGCCCTGTCCCACTGGGGAGAGGATTAATCGCACATGAATTGAGTATACAAATTGCGGGCGTTCGTTGTCATCCGCAACAAAAATGGCCAAAAATGACAAATGTCCCAGTATGAATTATGGATATATATATATATAATTAATAATATATAGCAAATATATGATGAACAATCACGGTTATATAACGCATGTAGTGAGGAAACTGATCCGACACATTGACATTATCATGGCAGTATTACGGGTGTATTATGAATGCATCGCGCATGTGTTGCGCATGCATGGCATCTGCATTGCGGCCATAAAATAAGCGCACTCGCTCCTTTCAGCATCACTATTCACACCAACAGTACAGCCTCTGGAGCAAGTGCTGGACTTGCTGGAGTTGTTCATGCTGTCATGCGAGGGTTAACTGTTCATGAGTTCGGGGAGCGGGAGGGGGGAAGCCGCTTGCGGTGTGAGACAGTTTTTTTTTTTTTGAGAGAGTGTTACAGAAAACAGACTTCAGCATGAGTTGTGGCTAAACAGCAACTCTTCCTTTTGTTGGTGTTAAATAAAAGTCCTGGAGGAGACCCGATTGCAGAAGCTACATCTTTGTGGATCTACACAGCCGGACCGGCACTGACTGGGAGGTATGTCGCTTTCTGCCACATATAGTACTTTGGGTTTATGTGACGTGTTTGTTATGCATTCACAGATTGTCCGCAAATCAGCCGCAAAGCAGATGTAATAAAAATGCTTTATTCGTGGCCAATTTGTATGCATTCGCTACAACATATTTTAGTTTGTGATGTGGACGTGATAGGCACGCCATATATCTGTTTTACACACTGTCCCAGTCCGCTGCCAAACCGCAAATCCCCATCAGTTGCGGATATCAGCGGTTAACGGTAGATATACAGTGCATAGAGTGAGTATGTATTGTGTATGAATTGAGTATGTATGGAGTATGTAAGGCGGATGTCATCCGCATCCAGATTTTTGAGCTACTCAAAAATCCTGGCTGCGGACATGCGTGCCTCTGCGGATGATCACAGGCGTGTTCGGATGACGGCCCACTCATACAGGCATGTTACACGGATATTGCGGATGTTTGGCGAATATGGGCCAATTTTGTGCGCAATCCATACGCAAATCCTCCTAAACGCCAGTGGGACAGGGCCCTTAGACAGGCAGAAACAGAGACGTTACAGAAGACATCAAACAGACTACAGTTTTCACTCAGGGTACCAGTAACATGAAACTTAATTCACTTATAGTAATGGCAACATGAGACTTAACTAAACTGACTAAACCAATTCAATGACAAAAACACAAATCAATAACACTAACAACACTGTTAAACTAACATGAACCAATAACACAATAATAACATTTAAAACCGCAAATTCCCATGGTGTATTGCAGCACAATGTCCATTGTTTACTGGTTAGCTAAAATTTATAATTTCTCCAAAAATATTTGTCCCATCAACTTTCTGTTTTTGCAGCATTCATCCTTGACCCAAAATACATAAACATACCAAATGGCAAATGTCAGCTCTCCCTGGTTTTTGTGTGATCAAAGCCATACCCACGCACGCACGCAGAGGGCACTTGGCTATTATAATATACATGTGGAACTGTATATGTATCTCAGTTCTTAACATATCTTTTCGTTGGGGGCAAGGTAAATAATCGACAGGAACTCAGCAGCACAGGTGCACTTTACAGCTTGTACTGTCACTTAACATAAAGACTTTTAACTTCCAAAAATTAAGCAACATGAACAAATAAGTGTGTTTTGGACTACATAGCGGATGTTATTTGATGCAGTTTAGACAAAAGGAATAGTCAGATGGACATAGATGGAGATGGATTTTGTGTGGGAAGCCCTCAGCCTGTGGTGTGTACCAAAAGGACTTAAAAAAAAAAAAAAAGCAAGATAGACAAATGTGTGATGGAAACCATACTGAATGTTATTTGATGTAGATGAACATGGATTTCTGGCCCACAGTGCTGGAACACTGATGGTCATTTCATGTTTTCATAATTCACTTTATTTTGTGATTTTTGCGCATTAGTGTAGTGTACTTTCATTATTGGCATTTATTCTTTAAACAATGAAGTTTATTTTTGTTTCGTGTGACAGTTCCTGGGAAAGCCCTATTAAATAGCTATTACTATTATTATTTTTAAAATGTATTTTTTCTGTATATCAGTTACAGAACAGTATAAGTCACACGACCCCCTAAACTAGTAAAAATAAATATAATAAAAACAAAACAAAACTGTGACTTATACTTCAGAGATTTTACTGCACAGGTCAAATGTGATGGTCGGTTCAAAAGTCAATGTGAAAGATTCACTGATTGATTCACTCCTCATCAGCAGCCTCCAGTGCAAACGCATCAGGAGTGTCCTCGTCGAAGCCACCGACTGGTCCGTTTCCCAGTGGCACTCTCTAATCCTTCTTCATCATCAACCAGCTGTTATGTGTCGGACGCAGCTCGGAGAACCGACCAGCGTTTGAAGGACCCAGTATGAAATAAGCAGAGCACGGTACAAAGGCTAACTGAATTTAATACATAACAGTGAAAATGTGATAACAAAAAGATGCGGCCTGGCGTGGTGCGCTCCCAGCAGCGCTAACGGTCCGGAGCCAGAAGCTGTTTCGGACCCAAGGACCCCGCCGACACCCCCCAGGTGGCCGCAACAACCGAGTCTGTGAAAGAAGGAACCATTATGTGAGTCCACACTCTACACACAGAACACTTAAAGGTGTACAAACAGCAAACACTTCCTGGCTTGATTACTGATCAGCTTCCCAACCTGCAGGCATGGAACATCCCGTTCACAAAACTCCACCGCAGTGGAAGCTGATACATGACTAACATACAGCTCAATACAATAAGGTGTGAGGGACACCACATTTACTGACTGTATAACTGTTAGTCACAAAATCCAACGTACCTCAGGAAGTGTGCTGACGAGCGTGAGACCTCACCCCCTCCTCTTTCACAGACTGTGCATCAAACCTGGACATTCTCAGCGTCCGCTGCTGATGAGATGGCTCCCGAGACGACGATCTCACCCGTCTGGTCACAAGGTCGAGTCTCTGGCAAATGCACACTGTGCACTTCAGTCTTAAATGCCAACATACTCCAATCCCTCCAGATGCACCTCAGCTGTGAGTCCTGACGAGTCGCAGGTGATCAGGGTGAAGTCCTAACAGCCTCAGCAACACAGCCACTCAGTCCCAAATGCATGCCACCTGGGAGGAAACACAAAAGGCAAACAAACCGGCAGCCAGGCCCCCCCAGCCATACAACACCAGCCCTCCGATTCCAAGTTACAGACAATCCTCCATCTGTCGTCCATGTAGTGGAGCGTCACAGCACTTATGCAGTGTGGTGGTGATACATATAAACATTAGCCTGAGGCGCCTGTCAGAAATCCCAGAGGACAACTTGACACATAAGCAATCGGTAACACATCAAGAGGCAAAATCCTGTTTAATGTTTACTGAATCGTTTGAATGGATTTTTTTTTTTTTTTTTGAGGTTATTAATGTTTCCTTTAAGTATTTTGGAGTGAATGCGGTAAGAGCTGTATTTGAGATTTAGTGAGATTCAACAATTGCATCATTTTTGTATCACATTAGGGTTATGGTTATCGGGCAAAGTTCAGGATATGCAGCTGGAGAAAACATTTTAGTAATTGTGTGTCTGTGTGTTTGCCTAAGGACAAGATTTGTGAAGAGTGACGGCAGCTGAGTTCACTGTCCACATCATCCATCAACATAACTGATTTATCAATCAGCAGACGACTCAGGAGCAGATGAACAAAACTCTTCCACTGCCAAACAGCTCATGTTGCATGGCAACAGCTACATTTAGTTAAATTCGAGTTGGCTTCATAAAATGAAGCAGATTCAAAAGGACATATCCACACAGGAATACAGTTGAGGTTTGGATAGCAACCACCCAGGCACACAACCAGTCCATCGCCAATTCCCAAAAGCAGCCATCAATCTGTCACTGTCAGGTGAAGTGAGCATCCCATTGGCCATTTTCAATTACTGGGTTCTTTGACACTAGGACACTTGTACACTAGATCATGTCCAGAGAAACATACCACGGAGTGAAAATGTCACAGCTTATGTTCCCTCACTCTGCAAGTAATACACCTCATGTGAGTCTCCCTGAATAATTCGAGATAAAGTCATACCAGCAGTACAAGGGACGTTCTGAAGAGACCTAGTAGCTAAGCGTCCAAGTCTCACAACGGTACAGTAAGACAGGAAGCAAGGGGACCCTAAAAACATGGACCTGCAAAGATATTGGCATCACCAGACTTTTCTGTCCAGGGAGCTTATGGATCAATAAGCTCTTGCAGGGCAATGCTTCAACCTCAAAGGCCATTGACCCAGAGGCACAAATATCACTGTCAAGATAACAGAAGGCTTCTACAAGTTTGACACTTTCATCACACAGTGATACATTTCTGATGGCAAGGTAGTAAAATTTTTCATACAAGTCATAGTCTTCTCCATAATCCTGCCCCAACACCCAGTCCAGGCAAACACCGAACAGAGGAGGAGCCAGAACACATCTCTGATGAACGCCAGAATTCACTGGGGAGAATCCAGAGATTCTACCTGCCGCTCTGCATAGTACCTGTGTATCGGCCAGCTACAGTATGATCTCCCACAACTTGTTGGGGATCCCGAAAATATTCAGGATGTCTCAGAGGAAAGTAGTCAACAGTTAAATTTGCCTGTGCAAGCACTGCTTGATGGTTTTTTTTGCTGTTACTGTTAACGTTTGCAAATATTAACCTGAGTAAACCACACGCAGGTCTGAAGAAGAAAAGAAAAATAAACACACACACACACATATATATATATATATATATACACACACATACGAGGTCTGTTAGAAAAGTATCCAACCTTTTAATTTTTTTCAAAACCATATGGATTTAAATCACGTGTGACTGCATCAGCCAAGCTTGAACCTCCAGGTGGTAACCATTCGGAAAATTCAAATGGCTTTGAGGGACGATTTTATGGGGATTACACAGATTAAGGAGTGCTCCAGCCGGTTTAAAGACCGCCCACAGCTGCTGAGAGCACGCCGCGCTCCGAGCACCGATCGACAGGCTCAAACCCCGCTGAAACAACCAGATCATTTCCAACGTAAAGGCTTTGTTGATCCGGGACGTCGTCTGACTTACACAAAAATGGCAGGAGACGTGGACATCAGTACTTTTCGGCACATTCCACTGTTACAGGAGTTTTTTTCATGGAAAGAAAAGCGGAGGATTGCGCCACCGTGCTGCTCATGGCGCTGCACAAAAGCACCTCCGTGTTGGTCTCACAGGACGGCTTTGAGATGGCTTTCAGACGGCTGTCGGTGGGTTTTCAGTCGTGTGACTAACCGACAAATTGTGGATGAGCCTGGATATGCCAGAACATGTCCTGTGAGGCTTCATCACGGCATTGCTTTGCGCCATGCGGCTCTGCCGCGACGCGCGGAATTCCTCCGCACGTCTGTCTCAATGTGGTGAAAAAGTGATGTCCACGTCTTCCGCAATTCCTGTGCTAGTCAGAGGACGTCCCGGATAAAACACAGCGTCCAGTTTGGAAATGAACGGCACATTCCACTGTTACAGGAGTTTTTGTCATGGAAAGAGGAGCGTAGGAATTCCGCGCGTCGCGGCGGTGCCACATGGCGATTGAAAACCCACCGACAGCCGTCTGAAAGCCATCTCAAAGCCGTCCTGTGAGACCAAGACAGAGGTGGTTTTGTGCCGCGCCATGAGCGGCACAGTGGCGCAATCCTCCGCTTTTCTTTCCATGAAAAAAACTCCTGTAACAGTGGAATGTGCCGAAAAAGTACTGATGTCCACGTCTCCTGCCATTTTTGTGTAAGTCAGACGACGTCCCGGATCAACAAAGCCTTCACGTTGGAAATGATCTGGTTGTTTCAGCGGGGTTTGAGCCTGTCGATCGGCGCTCGGAGCAGCTGTGGACGGTCTTTAAACCGGCTGGAGCACTCCTTAATCTGTGTAATCCCCATAAAATCGTCCCTCAAAGCCATTTGAATTTTCTGAATGGTTACCACCTGGAGGTCTCTCACAGTTTCTGGAAAAAATTGATGCAGCAAAGCTCCAAATCATTCAGACATTTATTCGCAATAAAAATCCGACGAGAGGGGTGGACCACTGCTCACAGGCGAATGACGCAACCGACAGGTGTGGAAAAAACTCATGCATGCGCACGAAGGTTCAAGCTTGGCTGATGCAATCACACGTGATTCAAATCCATATGGTTTTTGAAAAAAATAAAAAGGTCGGATACTTTTCTAACAGACCTCGTATTCAAGGGCACCATAGTTTCTCAGTTTCTCAGATGACTAGGGATGGGTATCATTAAGTTCTTTACAGTACTACTACTCTTCGTACTGCTTATTGGTCTGATACTTTAACAGTGTTCTTATCAGTACTTCTGGAAAAAAAATTATGAAAAGTAAGAATAGAATCGTCAACTTACTAAATGGCTTGTTTGGATTCTCAGGATTGACCATTTACAGGTAAACATGATGAATGGGTTATCATTAGCTCTGTAGAAGATTGAAATCCATCTCAAAAACTGGAAGTTTAGCCAATGGTAGCTTAGGGAATTTCAGAAAAATCAAGCGAATATTGAATCATTACTATAACATTTGATTTTACTTTATCAAAACTATCGCTTAAATTCACTCAAAGCTTAGGATTGAAAAGTCAACACTGAGGGCGAATTATCTAAGAGTATTTCATAGACACTACAAAACCTCTGCTATCACAGTCACCTCTGTATTTCTAGTAGTGTACAAAGCAACTCCAATTGACTAATGAGATAATCAAATAGAGTGTGACTCTAATAAAATCAGAAGGACCATGATAATTATGCTGATCAGACTATCACTAATCACTATGACCACAGTATAAGAAAGTAACTGGCTTCTAGGCAGCTGGCAAACTGTACTGGTTTTACTCAACTCCCACTATTATACAGTTAATACAATACAGAAGCCTGCCAAATGTTCAGCATTGGAAGATAAAGTGGGATGGCCATGGCATATTCATTATCCCATTAGGAAGCTAATATGGACCATTAGATAGACTTCATGACTATACCCCATTGTAACGCATTGGTTCACAGCAGCCAGAGTACGGCATAGACCCATCATACAGTGATTCACTTGTCTGCATGTTTCAATTATCTACCACTGGGTCTTTGCAATGTTTTAAAATACCATTGTTGTATTTCTAAAATGCAGTATCAGAATAGATTACATTGACAATTCAAAGTAATGTCAAATGTACAGACAGTATCTTATATGCACACAGTTGCATTAGTGTATAATAATGCTGTATCTTACAATGTACCGCACCCTCATCACTGCATATTTAATATACATCACTTGCAGTGACTTACAGTAAGGTCATGTCAGGTCTGGGAGCATGTATATTATAATATAAAAATGCGTGGAAACCAAATGAGGAAGAATGATATTGTTCTCTTATTGTACTCTACAGGGTAGCACAAAAACTCTCCTTGATTTCAAGTAACTATGATATCAAAACTTATTGGAATATGTTTATAAATATGGTGACCACAGCTACGTGAACTCAAAAACTTTTTCTCACCCGCAGAAATTCTGTGCACCCCTCGATCATACCAGGCATGCTGCAGAGAATCTTGACCAAGCTAGATTATCGCTTCAGTGCTTGCAGAGTAACGGGTGGGGCGCACATTCCTACACATTGGTGGCTACAGTTTGACTGTGCAAGAACTGAGGAGAGCTGACATTTGCCATTTGGTATGCTTATGTATTGTGGGTCAAGGACGAACGGCACAAAGACGGAACATTGATAGGATTAATTGTTTTTTGGAGAAATTAGCAATTTTAACTAACCAGTAAACAATATACATTGTGCTGCAATGCACCATGGGAGTTTGAGGTTTAGATGTTATTGTGGTTCATGTTAGTTTAACAATGTTGTTAGTGTTATTGATTTATTGTGGTTTTGTAGTTAACTTGGTTTAGTCAGTTTAGTTAAGTGTCATGTTGTCGTTACCATGAGTGAAAAGAATACTGCTTTTGATGTCTTCTGCCTCCATCTCTGTTTGTGTGTATGTAAAAAGTAAAAGCACCTGCTTGCAGCAGAATGCAGAAAGAAAATCTCTGCATGTGTACTACTGGGGACAGCTGACATTTACCGCTGGGTATGCTTATGTATTTTGGGTCAAGGATGAACGCTGCCAAAACAGAACATTGATAGTACTTTTATTTTTTGACAAACCACATCTATTGGCTAAAGTTGCTAATTACATTCTGGACAAACATGCCATTCCAGCAGGGGGCGGTAAATCATCTTTATATTAAAAGCGTGAGTGCCTTTGTGCATGATTTTATTTAGTAAGTTCAATGTAAGTACATAATATAATTGTAAATACGTTAAAAATACATGGATGACACAAGAAAGTGAAAACACTTATTTCCATTGTGGTCCACTTAAAAATCAAATGATAAAATAGAAGTAATAATAAAGTATAATACTAATACTAATAGTGTGTATATGATAACAACAACCTAAACAATTTATAAATACATTAAGATGGTAAATTAACATTAAAAAATTACAGGAAAAAAAAAATTAACGGGAAAAAGTGGCATTCCTCTTCTAAGAATTGCTGAGGTTTAAGGTTCTGAAAACATTCTGGACTTGCACGCCATTCAAACTCATTATACAAGCTTTGCTTAATTTATAAACACCTTTGGTAAATGTCAGCTACCTATTTTACAAAAACTACCCAATCTAGAGCCCGTGGATCCCCACGGGTAAAACGCTAGTAGGATTTTAATGGCGTTATAAGGTGATTCATAAGAGATTACTCTAAATCCTGCAGAGGGAGTTTTTCCTTACCACTGTCGCCTATGTGCTTACTCAGGGGGGTTGGTAAGGTTAGACCTTACCCATGTGAAGCACCTTGGGGCAGCTCTGTTGTGATTGGCTCTAAGAAATAAAATTCACTGAACTGAAGAAAGTGATAAAGGGCAAAATTCTGAGGTAGCTCCAGATTATCGCTCATCAAAATGTTCAGTGGACCAAGAAACATTTCATCATAAAATAGCGTCAAAAACACCAACAGACAATTAAACAGATGGGGAAGACCACACAACATCCACCCACAATTGGTTGATTTGTGAAACGATAATTTCTATTAACGGCATGACAAGACCAGAATACAAGAGCAAAATTTCTCCCATGTAGTTATTCCATCCTAATGGCAATTAGACATGATCTAACCATTAGAATCAGTAGAAAGTCATGATGCAGTGGTGGGGGACCAATTTGAGGTCTTCAGACACTGGCTCCTAGGCAGCCAAGGGTAGTGACAGGATCAAACCCGATGTTTGTGTTTTTGAACCACATCGATCATTTCAGTAATGCCCATTTTCAAGAAACAATGTTGGAAATGGACTGAGCATGTCTTAAGATCAAGCATTTGGCATCAGTAAAGGTTTGACATCAGTCCAATCCAATAGAGGGCAAAACCCGCCCTCCATTATCATGACAAGAACAGAAAGAGAACACAGCCAAAAACAAAGTTGTAAAAGACAATGCTGCATATGGTGGAAGGACAGCTCCCCTATTTCCATCAGAAATAAACCACAAATTAAAAGATGGTACAAGACAGCCAGGCGTTGAGGACCTTTGGTGATGCAACCTCTTCCAAACAACTCAATGAGGTCAATAGGTAACAAAGTGGCACGTCAATGATAAAATAACAATGTTTCTGGATACTTTGTTGGAAGGTTTTCAAATTTTGTTCATAGCCAGTGTTCTGTAATAGAGTAAAACCTGTTTTTTGAGCTTGATAGGAAGGAGGGATAATACATTAAACTGACACATACTCATGTAATGATTTAGTGATTTAAATCACTTATGTCTGTGTATATGTGTTATATGTCAAACATACCTGCAAACGAGCCTGTATTTGAGGACAGTACAGTGTGAGAGGCACGCGTGAAGATGTGCCCGTCAAGCGCGCAGTCCAGATATACGTATCATTGGGCCATGGCCTGCTACATGTTGTTCCTTTGGTTTTACTCGTGGGGGTGTTCTTCAAGCTGTCCGTTGTGCTGGGTAACTTCCCTTTACTGATCCTGGTGGTTAGATTAATAGGCAGTGTGCTCCAACCATAATTCCCTGATCCAGAACACAGTGGGGCCTGTGGAGAATGAAATGGATGGACAGAAAGTGACCGGGAGGCGTGAGGAAGCAAAGGAGGGCAGTGTTGGTGATGCTGGCACTTCTGTACGAAGGTAGAGTGTTGACCAGGTGAACAAAGATGCATTTTATGCTGCTGCTGCTGGTAGCGACATATCTGATGTGTTGGTGAAGCGAGCACATGACTGGGTGATCTCGGAGGACGGGACTGTTGCTGGTTTTCTAAATGATGGTGCAACTGATGACTTGGCGACAGATAAATCTGGTGCTGGCTTCCTGAGTGCATTAAGCAATTTGGAGATTGTGGAGTCAAGTAGTACATCTGCGATGGTGGAGCTTGCTGTTGAATTGGACTTGGCGGTGCTACGTGGTAGAAGCTTGGAGACGGGGAAGGAAGAAGATGGTTTGGAGAATGGCAACCGTGTTTTGGTGAGTACAACTGATGGCCTGGCGAGTGCAACGGGGAAGGCTGAAGTTGATGCTCTGAGGTGAGTATTGGCAGTACGTTCTGGCTTTGTTTTGAGTGAGAGTGCTTCTTCCCTGTCTTGACCTTCCCTTTGCCAGGTTTGCCTTTAGAGGATCCACTACCGGACTTCTTGGTAGAGCCGCTACTGGGCTTCTTGGGGCTACAGCAGAACTCATGGCTTTGGAAATAAGTGGTCATTGCGGCAGAGATGCACAATACATATATATTAAAAAAATACCTGTTTTCTCCGTATTATGCCTTTTATATTTATATATCAGTCCCACCACATTTCCGTCCTTACAGGAGAGGAAGTGGATCACTTGTGTCCAAATAATGTAGGTTAAGTCTTTTTGATCCTGTACCAGCAGCGTGTCCAGTTTCCGTCTCTTTCTTGCTGCTGTATGTCCTTAGGATTACAGAACTATCAGAAATTTAAAGCCCAATGCATCCTTTACCGTTTTTGTTTCCATGTCTTCTTCTCTCGTGTAGGCGAGGGCATCACCTAATCAAATAAACTTGCATATTAACGCATCCCTTCTCAATTTTGTCCCTTAATCCATAGGAAGGTTAGAGAGTTTCCACGAAGAGGGGTCCTATGCAGGAGCATCTTGGAGGAGATGAGGGAGTGGACGATTTGGGTGAGTTGAGCCTCTTCTCAGTTCTCTTTTTCCTCTGTGTTTTCTGTTTGTAGATGATGTTGAGTCAGTTCATCCGCTTCACTGGAAGATTTGTTTTTTCTGCTTAGATGGTCAGGCTCCACTCCAGTGGTCAGTCACTCCGAGTAATTCAAATTCTGCACCTATGCTATTGCACGCCCTCTGCTATGTATCCGGAGCCTTGTTGGCTCTGCAGAGGATGCAGGTCACTCCATGTAGTCCAAAGGAAAAGTAGAGATAGTTCATGCTTCTCTGTGTGGTTGCTTTCCATCAAACATTTACTTTCTTTCATTCCATCAAGAAGAAACAAGAATTCAAGGTCATGTTTTCTAAGTCTGTTTTCATGCTTATTCTATCATCTGGTTTCCCCCTGTTATTTCATATTAAAGCTAAGTCATGTATCGCTTGTCCTTCTGTGCAGCCTCTCTCTCTCTCTCTCTCTCTCTCTCGCTTGCTCCCTCGCTAACTCTCCCTCTTCGTCTTTCCCAGACTAGCCAATTAGGGACTTCCCTGGACTTCTGCACATGACAGCAGCCAGGCATGACTAATTGATGGGCCTCCTGCGACTGTGCTACAACCCTCAGAGCCAGCCACTTAGCACATGTGTGTACAGTGCAGCCAGAGCTGTGATTGGTCAACAGCAGTCCCTTCCATCATCTTTTGTCTTGTCCTTTCAGAGCATCACAAGACAAGCTGGGTCAGCTAGAATATACTGCACAAAATGCAGCAGTGTGTGTGTGCCCGTTTGTGTATTTGTGGATATTCTGTGTTGGCCTACATCCTTTCACAATGTGTGTCTGCCTGAACGTTTATGTATATACGTGGATCCTGATGTATTCACTTTGTCTATAATCTGTCTCCAAACCTTGTCTTTATTATGGGGATTATCAAGATGTTAAATTGGTTGTTTGCACTCTCTACATGTTGTAATATTTTTGTCTCTGCATGTTTTGACAATTCCTTATTGTGCTTTTGTTTTATTTAATTGTTTTATTTCATTAGTACGGCCAAAGCAGATGGTCACTCCACTGAGTCTGGTCTGCTTGAGGTTTCTTCCTTTAATCAAAAAAATGACTCAAAAGAGTTTTTCCCTTACCACTGTGCAGCACAGCAGTGAAGATTTCAAGTTTGTGGCTGTGATGTATGTTGGTATAAACTGAGCAGAATTAAATTCAAATTTGTCACCATGTGGAAAAAAAACGAGCTGAACCAGAAGGTGACGCTCTCAATTTACCACTCAATTTATGCTCCTATACTTCACCAATGGTCACAAGCTTTGGGTAATGGCCAAAAGAACAATGTCACAGATTCAAGAGTTGGAAATGAGATTTCTCAGTCAGGTATCCACGTTTACACTCAGGAACAAGGTGAGAAGCTTGGGAGGGACTTGGAGTAGAGCTGCTCCTTTTTCATATGGAGAAGAGCCAGCTGAGGTGATTCGGCCCTCTGGTCATCTCTCTCGGGAGGTCTTCCAGGCAAGCTGAACTGGGAGGATGCCCTGGGAAGACCCAGGACACGCTGGAGGTATTAAATATGGGAACACTTCAGAATCCCCCAGGATGATTTAGATTCCAATTCAGATTAGTAAGTAGGGCAATTCATTTACAGGTTTCTCCACCATAGTCACCAAAGTCCAATGATACGTCAAGACACAAATCAGAAAAATCAACAAAACAAACAAATGAGTGGAAGTCAAGGAGAAGATTTAGATTTGCTCTGGAAGTGTTGGCTTAATTGGTAACATTTTTTTCTTGTTCTATTTCTTTGGATAGATTTTATGCAAATTTTTGCATATAAAATTATGCAAATTAGTTCATCACAAGCTTTTATAAGCCAGTCCATGAAACTCTTTTAGAATCTTCCATGCTGTTTTAAGACACTTATCTTTGGGTTTTGCAAATCGGGGATCCACTGAAAATCTGATGTAGTGAATAAAAACTGATATAAACCTATCTTGGAACTATTACTTTTCAATAATTTTATATGTAAAAAAAGAAAATAGACTAACTGACATAACACATACAGTTTGATCAAAAATAGAAGATATGAGGGGAAAACTGAAGGTTTTGTAGCGAAGGTGTATGCAAACTTATGTCTGCAACTGTATGTTCATGTATGTACAATGTATAGTCTACGGCGCTTTATCCTAACTGGAATAATTAGAAATTACAAGTTGTCTTTAAACTCTGATACAACCAAAAGTCCTGAGAACAGACAAAAAGAACGACGTGAAAAGACATCAGCGACGCAGCAAAGACATGAAGAAAGAATGAGGGTATGTGAGAGAAAATAGCAGCGCAGTGTTAGTAGGTGTGCGCTCACTGTGCAAAGTGCTGCAGGCGAGCCACGCCGTCAGAGAGCAGGAACGAGGAGAAAAGGCTATTAGCATCGCAGTGCTGCTAATACACTGATAGAGAATGAGGGTGAAGAAACACCAGGAAGGAGAAGGGAAAGGAACTATGACAGGGTCAAAGGAGGAAGAGAGAAAGAGAGGAAGGGGATAGGTTAAAAAAAAAGTTTGTTACAAATGCAGTTAAATGCCACAATCTGTAAATTAATTTGTAGAGGGCAGATATGATCACCACTGAATGCCCACACCAAAAGTGAAAAATTCTAAATATAAAGGAAATATATGAACCTGTAAACAACATCACTGAACCAGAGGTTGTGCTTCCCATCACAAACTAGCAAACAGACATTTAAATAAATCACCAGCCTCATCCTGGAGGGATTACATCTCCTAACCGCCTTCAGAATGCCTCAGGATTACACAGGAAAAGTTAGAGGGCTTTGCTAAGGATAGGGAAGTGTGGGATGAGCTGCTTTGTCAGCTGCCACCATGTACTGGACTTGGATAAGTGGCAAAAAATGACTGAATGGAATGATGAATGGCCTCGTTGTTGCCTTATGGTTGTGCTTTGTTTGGAAAACCAAAAATGACACAGGGCTAAAAAGGCAAATAAAGGTGGAAAGAAATGGACAAATTAATGAATAATTTCATTAATAAAAAAAAAAAATCACCTGGAATCATGCTGTTGGATTATAGTCTTGGTTTCCAATACAGAATAATAATAATATCGTAATAATAACTATAATTATTATTGTTATTACATAGTATAGTTATTATATAGTACTTACTTTACAATAGTTGACATACATATTTACATATATCCTATCCCGGCATCCATCCATCTGCAGGAGATCACGGTGTAGCGTCCAGTTTGTTTTTTGCTTTTTTTATACAGTTTTTCAATTCAATTTCAATTTATTTTCATTTATATAGTGCCAAATCACAACAAAGCTGCCTCAAGGTGCTTCACACAAGTAAGATCTAACCTTACGAACCCCTAGAGCAAGCACACAGGTGACAGTGGTAAGGAAAAACTCCCTGTGATGATTTGAGGAAGAAACCTCAAGCAGACCAGACTCAGCCTTTGGTCGGTACAGGTAGAGGGGTTTCAAACAAAAATGATTGGGAACCACTGCCTTATGGCGTGCTTAATACATAGACCAAAAAATGGCATACGTATAAATAGGTAAATTAATGTGGAAATAAATACATTTTAAATGTATAAATACATACATATATAGAGCTGCAATGATTAATCAAATCAATTATTATCAACTATTAAATTAATTGGCAACTATTTTGATCATTGGTTCACTGCTTTTTGCTTCTTTATAAGTAATAATATACAAATTTGGACATTTCAGATTCTTAAATGTGCACATGTCCATTTCTTAAGTAATTTCTTTTTTCCTTTCTGACAATGAACTGAATATCTTTAGTTTGTGGACAAAACACAATATCTGAATAAATCATCTTGGGTTTTTATGAAGCATTGTCTGACACTGTTCACCTTTTCTTTTTTTTTTTGGACATTTCACAGACCAAACAATGAATCAGTCAAATGAAAAATAACTGACAAAAAACTGAGAATGAAAATTCCAATACTAATAGTCATAGTAATAGTTACAGATTTATAAATAAATGAATAAATGTAGAAATACATGTACATAAATAAATAGAAACATGGAAAAAGACCAAATGAACTCAACTGCCCCTTTTTATGACTAAAATGAGTCATATTTTAACATATTTATTTCACTCCACATTTTATACTTGTGTAGTTTTCAGCTCTCCACAGCTCAGTTGTACAACAACAAAAGAATACCAACATTTTGACAGTGACTGTTCTTGAGCCTTTGTACCAGTGTCACATCCTTGACCCACATAACACATCATAAAATCACTGAAAGGGACTCAAGTCACGTTATTACTGCGTTTAAGAACATCATCACAACCAGGAACGAGGATAAACTGCACATGGGAATATTTGATCGTGGTGTCAGCCAGTCAGCCGGTGAGCTGAAAGTAACAACTTTATAAATCATTTTATTCTATAACTTATGGTAGCGGTTGTTAAATCATAGCTGACTGCAGTGAAACAAGAGTGCAATACTGAATATCACCAGCAGGGGGTCTCAGACTCCACAGAGACATGAGCAGTGATGGCGTGTGATATTTACTTACACACACACACACACACACACACACATACACACACACATACACACACACACACACACACAACACACACACACACACACACACACACACACACACACACACAGCTACGTGACACCACGAGGTGTGATTGATAGTGTATAATGTATCATACTAAGATAGAGCATGTGAATCAGACTGCAGCACAAATTCTACACATTCTGACAGGATAACACAGCAAACAAATAGTTCCCATATATAAACAAAGTTTAAACAAAGTCAAGAATTTATTTTGTTTTATTTAACAATATTTCCATGACTGATGAAGCTGTTGGTTATTTGATCATCTAAATTTTCACAAAGAGGAAAAACAGTTCATCTTAAGTCCGACTTCATCAAATGTATTAAAAAAAAAAGATACTGATTTATAATTATTCAAAACAAACAAACAAGCAAAAAAAAAAAAAAAAAAACACTAATCAGCATATTTAACACTTTTTCTTTTTCAACAATTTTTTTTTTTAATTATTGATTTTGAAAACAGCATCATTTCAAACAAGCTTGGTGGGTAAACTCAGTGGGCTGTGCTCCTGCAGCGCTGGACCTTTCAGGGTTAAAGTTCTAAGACCAAGGTCAAATCAGAGGCATCATCTAAAAGACATTAATGAGCGTATCTCAGGAACGAAAGGAGATGTCAATATGTGGCTTTTTTTAAACAGTCTTCTGCTCTTTTGGGGTAAACAAATGCATCTCACCTTTGACATCACTGATGTCATGTGATGATGTCAAGCACAGCCGAACATTTATCTGGCATTAGCAAGGTGCTGCAACTGTCTCGATATTTAACACTTTCTGTTTGAATAACACTAACTGAATAATTAAAGAACAGTTTCATGCATACTCAGCACTGACAACATTTTACCATTTTGCAAATGTGCAAACCACCAAAATGTAATTTAAAAGAGGGCGTGATATATCAATTTTGAGGATCACCACTGAATGTCTGGCTGGTCTTTCAAGTTAAATTTCCTCAAAGTCCAACAATTCTATGCAGAAACAGCAGCAAAAAGCAAAAAACTGCTTCAGAAACATGCTTCTGTTACATGTAGTATTGTGCAAAAAGTGTATCTCTGGAGACAGACACTAAACCAGGCGACGCATGCGACACTCATGCACATCCACAAGCTGGTAGGAAGTCCTGAAGCTCCTGAAAATAACGTATTCCCAACTTTTTCTTGTTTTCTGCTCATAGATCCAGTAATCTGAATGAATGCTGAATATCACTTTCGTAAGAATGGTCGATAGTTTCATGATTTGATGCTGCAATGTTTGTTTCACCATGTCTGTTCACTACTGTGCTGTTTCTGCATTTGCTCGTACTGACGTCAGCCGCCAAGAAATGCAGAGTAAAATATCTGCTGGAAATGCACTTGCTGACTTGCTGAGCGAGAGGTTTAATTCAAAATAAAACACGTTAGCGGCCACTAATCCTGGCCACGTGTGCGGATACGCTGACAATCACAAATACTTTGACACGACACATTAAATAGCATGCGAAAAGTCCTTTAAGCTAAAGTAAATACAACTCATTTCTTATAGACATTAAAATGACTCAGGATGCATCACATCAGTACCTGTGGAGTATGTATATTATAATAGCCAAGAGGCCTCTCTGTGTGCATGAATGAGTGTGAATGGCTTCAATCATGCAGAAACCGGGGACAGCTGATATTTGCCGTTTGGTATGCTTATGTATTTTGGTTCAAGGCTGAACACTGCAAAAATGGAAATGGAAGTTTAACAGTGTTGTTAGTGTGATTGATTTATTGTGTTTTTGTAGTTCAATTACTTTAACTTAGTTTAGTTAAGTGTCATGTTGCTGGTACCATGAGTGAAATTTGTATTGTGTTTGATGTCTTGCGTGACCATATCTGTGTCTAAAAATAGAAGCACCTGCTTGCAGCAGAACATGGAAATGACGAAAACCTCTCATGCATGCGTGTGTATAATTTCGACCACGGACAAATTGAGGCTAACATTGCTAATTACATTCTGGGCTAACACACCATTCCAGCAGGGGGCGGTAAATCATCTTTATATTAAAAGTGTGAGTATGTGCGTGCATGATTTTATTTAGTAAGTTCAATGTAAGTACATAATTGTAAATATGTTAAAAATACATGTATGACACAAGAAAGTGAAAACACTCATTTCCATTGTCATCCATTTAAAAATTACATGACAAAATAAAAAAAATAAAATAAAGAACCTAAACATTATTAGATTAAATGATGAAATGGCACTTTAAGTGCAGTGATTGCACAAGAAAACTGGACCACAACCCTGAAGAACATGAAAAATTTATTTTTTAATTTTTAAAGTATTTTAAGTAGTATTTTAAGATTTAATGTATGTGCTTTAAAATTCATATTGACACAAAACCTCTATTTTCATACATCTATTGGTGAGTGTTGGTGAGTGTTGTGCCTGCTAAGGGCCTGTTACTCTTATTATTTGAAGTTATTATTTCAGTCATCCCGCAGCACCTATGTAGGAACACATAAAGAGGAAAAAATTGCTAACGTCAAATTGGTTTTAGCACAGTATACAATATGAAAAAAAAAAACTCAAAAAAATCTCAACCCAGCAGAACTGTGGTCTCAGCAGATCAACTGAGTGATCAGACGTGCGTGTGACATTCATTATCACATATGGCACCATCAGCCGCTCACAACACGGCAGCATGCAGCAGCATCGTGTCATCATGACAGCAGGGATTTCCAGCAGGAGTGAGATGGATAAAATGATGTTAAACACAGCAAACTAAAGCAGCACTGCACGGCTCAATGTGAAGGTTAACAGCAACTAACACGTCAGGTGGGTGCATGTGTTAAAAAAACCCTGAACCCCTGCATCACTACTGTGTGTTCTCCATAATATTGTGGTGGACAGTAGTGTGGGGCTCGATATGCGGCCCCTGCATTAATCAACCCCTAGTTCTGGTTACTGATTTGATCTCAGCTTTATTACACTTCAATCACAGCTTTTTACTCAATATTTTAACTCTAAGAAGCGCTTGAAGTTTTATGTGTTTAACAAATACAGGTAAACCTTGTTAATTCGCACTGGCATAAGTTGCGTTTTGGCTTTACTTGTGGCCAATTTGTGGACTCTGAAAATTTACACTACTGTATAAAAGTCAATTTTAATTTGACCATTTTTGGGAGGGATCGTCAGTGCGGACGATTCTGGATTTCTGGATTTCTTCTTGCTCCTCCTGTTGTGAAAGTGTAGTGACACGGACCCACAACAGGTGGCGCAAATGAACGGTCAATAGATGAGCCAAAAAGTAACAATTTAATGTTGTGAAATGTGCACAACGAATATACAGACAATCTCAGAATATGATTACAGTCAAATTACAAAGGTGACGTGTGGGCAGGCTCGAGGATAGAAGACGTCTGTCCTGAGAAGAGCCGGAACCACACGATTTCTGCCACCACCGAACCTGGTGAATACTGGAGCCGCCAAGTCCCGAATTCCCAGGTGATCACCGTCTCCGACTGTCGGATCTGGTACTGCTGGCGAGAACAAAGACAGTCAAGTGTGGGTGTGTGTACACCCAGTAACAACAACGGTGGGAATGCCACCTCCACCTCTCACTCAATATGTGATGAGTACCGCAGTGATTCCTCAGGGGAAAAGAGTGCCGTCCTGCACTCACTCAGCTTCCACAGATAGAGGAACCGGTACTCCTGCAAACACTCACAATATACAGATATATTGTAACACAAAACAGCTGAGGATATTACCTTCAATGAAGTACGATATCTCGGCGATGAGGTGGAGATGACGTCTGGGTTTTATGGAGTGAGGTGATGAAGAATGAGTGACAGCTGTCAGGAAGTAATGAGTAACAGCTGTCACTCCCGGCTGTGTCCGTGGCGGCAGCGCCCTCTCGTGCCTGAAGCCCGCACTTCAGGCAGGGCGCCCTCTGGTGGTGGGCCAGCAGTACCTCCTCTTCTGGCGGCCCACATAACACCTCCTGCGGATGCATGTCAGTGAAGTGGGCAGACGATTCTATGCTGATGATTCTATGCGGACGATCTGAAGTTTTTGGATGTGACCTTCTTCTTTACATCCTTCCTGCCAGTTCAGATTGGGTCTGCGCCTGTGTGGCGGGCGCGTGTATAAATTCCGTCCCAATTTGAACTGACAGTAAGGATCTTAAGAGTCACATGCAAAAACTTCAAATCATCCAGAATTGTCTGCACTGATGACGCCCTCATCGCTGACGTGCAGCAGCCAGAGGAGGAAGAAAAAGATGCCAAATCCACTCCAGATAAAGAATCTTTGCCATCCAGAAAGGAATCACACTTCAAAACTATTCTAATATAGCAAGGTAAGCTGATTTTAAGTTTTATTTGGTCAACCGCATTAACTTGCGCTTTCAAATAACTCGCAGTCCGATTTTGTAGACCCCAACTTGCGAGAGTTAACAAGGTTTACCCGTAAATCATTGTGTTAAAGGGCATTGTGCATGTCTGCACTTCATAAAAAAATGAAGAAATAAATAAAAATGACATTTTACACCATCTTTCCATGTCAAGATGTGCAGCAACAAAAATTTGATAACATCTACTGAAAAACAACAAATGCAAAAATACACACAGGCATTGTAAATGAACAGAAGTACAAACAACACAAAAAGAGGTTCTGCAGCGCTCTCTTCATTTGGCTTACAGCACATACCAGGTCAGCAGAACTGAGTAAGTTTATTTACTTAATTGATGTGTTGGTTCTTAAGCTAGCGGTAGTTTCAGGTTTTATTATTTCAGTTGCAAGAATTTGAACGGTCCATTAGTAAAAGTCTTCCTGTCAGAAACCTCTTTTTGTGTTGTTAGTACTTACACTGCGTTGTGGTTAATGCCTGCATGTTTGTGTGCGTTGTGTTGCAAGATGTTGTACAGTTCATGGAGGTGTTTTATTTTTGCCCGAGGCAAAAATATGGCCATCGCGTATTGCGAAAGCCTTGTGTGCGGCCATCCGTCCATCTGTCCGTCCGTCTGTCTGTGCTCAGCATAAGTCCAGTCCTGTTACTGCCAGGGTCTTCAAATTCACAGGGAACATTCTTGGGACACAGACCTTGTACAAGTTCAAAGATGGCTAACCTTGACCTATTTTAAGAGGTCAAAAGCTCACATTCTGTTTGTATTTTGTGTATTTTAGCATTGAGTTATATTTTATATTTTTAAGTGTTTTCTGCTTTTGCCAGTGTTGTCGTAATTTGGAAATGTTGTGGTTTCTTGCAGCCATATTCGTATTTTTAAGGCCGCTATGCAATATTTGTATTCCATATTACATGACAACAAGGCTTCACAAGCACACAGAGATATCAGACGATTAAAATAAAGCCAAACTTTGGCTATATTTTTCATGTGTCAGCTGGGAATCCTTCAACGGCTTCAAACAATTTTGCTGTAATTACAGTGGGATGTCGTTTGTTAGCAGCCATATGAAGTGATTGCTTGCGGTCGGCGATTGCTCTGTGTTGATTATAGCAGTGCAGAGAGAGAACAGGCAGAAGGTAAATGACTGATGGAGAGTGAACAAGATGATCTGCAAGCTGCTTCCCACACACAGAAGGTGATGCAACACTTTGCACACGCTTCGGCACCACAAACCCAACGCAATACTTTTTTCTTTCCTCCAACTCATTTTCATGCACACACACACACACACACACACACACACACTGCTTGGCAATCAGCATAGCAGCATCACCATGACACCAGCTGATACCACCCGCAATACTGGCCACAGTCAGGAGAGGAGCTGATTGGTTGGTCAGCTGCATGAGCCTCACCAACTCAAAACCGTCTCATTCTCAGGATCCAATTAACATGATTACTGATTATCACCATATGATTTTTTTTTTTTAATGAGGCAGTAATCTCATTTTAAACCGCTACAGCATCACACAAGATGAAATCAAAAGTGTCGTGCAATAGCCGATCAGCACCAATAAAGCACAACCGAGCACATCACTGATGATGCGTTCAGGCTTTCAGAAGCATCTGAACATGTTATGTCAAAGCTTTTAACCTTCAAGGTACTTCAAAAGTTATTCAGATATGAAGTGAGTGTTGCACAGACATGTGGCAAATCCAGCTTCATTCATCTTTGGACCTGATGATGTCCTGTGCACAAAGTAATTCCGAGTTTTTGTGCCCTCGTAACTACATTCTATCATGTCTTTTCATGTCATAGAGACAAATGATCTATGGAGTTGTGCTGAGCGATATGTATTTAAAGAAAAAACATTTTCCACTGTAACATTCATTTTCTATACCCGATTGCCCCAGTTTAGAACCACAGGGCCTGGGGGGGGGGGGGGGGGGGGGGGGGGACTACTACCCTGGGATACATGGACATACAGAACATGCATAGAGCATGCGGTGTGGTACACCCTGGACAGGATGCCAGTCTACTGTAGTGCCACATATAAGCAGACAAACACATTCACATGTGAACTTACTGTCAGTTTAAAGTTTCCAATTCACATAACCGGCTTGTCTTTGGAAGTGGGAGGAAGCCGGATTTTAATTGTAACCCTGAATCACTCACGGCTTTGAACCACAGACATTCTAATCACGAGGCAGGTGCACTGCCAGCCAGTAACTAAGATATCTTTAAAAATAAATGTACGTTACCTCAATAATACTGTACGTTGGTCACAAATTTATTTTCACTATCCTGAACAGCACGGTGGTGTTCTGGTAACACAACTGCTTTGTAACAACAAAGAGTCACATTGGAAGCTGTCCATAAAATCAATCCCAAATGACAATGACATCAAAAGACGTGATACTGTGACTACATTTACATGCAGCCAATAATCCTGTCATAACCCTTTCATAACCAGAATATTAGCAATAACCCGGTTGCACACGGCCATGTAAACACCCGCAAAAACCTGAATATGCTCATATTCAGGTTTTTAAAAACCCGAATAAGACCCCTTGGTTACTCCTTTTCTAACCCGAATATCAGGTCATATAAATGCGCATTGGGATATCCCCATAGAAAAGAACATTATTTTGTGTTCTGCGCATGTCCTATCCACAAGGAATCTTGGTCTTTTGAGTACGGCAACTACTTGTATGCGGCGCGCCCAACCCACCGGACACCACAGAAGCAAAGGTAAACAGCGCATTGTGTTCTGCATCCTTATCAGGCGGGCCGGTTGTGGCACCAGTCGGCATCACCGCGACTGCTCTGCCTCTGATGTGCTTACTGAGTCTGCGGGCTCGGTAAACGCAGCAGCGGGCCACTCACACACCCCCCCTCTCTGCTGTGTGGAGCTGCGCCAACTGTGGCAACAGGTCCAGAGACTACACTCGCTGTTTTGATGCGGAGGCAGCCCGCAAGGATAGATTTCTTGCGAAAAAAATCCACAGCGCCGCAGGGTCTCGGTATACCACAGCCGCAGAGCTCCGTGGCCATGACTTGGATTCTTTGCGGGTCCCGCATCCATACCCCCAGAGGCAGTGAGCGAAGGGAGAGCACGTGCATCGCGTTCTGCGTGTGTCTATTTATAATCTTCTCGCCCAGAAGAAAAAAGAGAGTGTTTACACAGGACAGAAAAGTGAGAAAATGTTAATGCCTGTTTGAGAAAAGTGTATAAAGTGTGTAGTGAGGGGTTTTACACGAAACAGGATTTGCACGAACGCCAGACCAAATCAAGTAGCGGTGGAAGACGTGCGTCGCTGTTTAGATGGGGATATTCCAAATTATACCAATGACCATGTATACAGGAGTAACTCTGTCTGCTTAAGCATGTAAACGGGTTATTCCTAATGATTCAGAAACCGGAATATTGACCGTAACCCGAATATTAACGGCATGTAAACGTAGTCTGTGTTACTTCATTCACTCATTTTCTAAGTTACCTGCACTTGCCTTCTCAAGCTAAGGCAAATTCAAATTTTACTGCACCATGAACAATAACTGTTTCTGCAGTTTCAACAGCTACATGTCCATCACACTTGTCAGGCTACTTGACAAAATGCGACGGTAACTTTTAATGGTGTCACAGATAATAGTTGATCTGAACGGGCGGCGCCCTCTCAAACTTTCAACATGCATATGAACCGTAGATTAACTCCAACTCTTGCATAATAATAGAATGTAGTACACATTTACTGTCATAGTGAACTGGTTTTAAAGTACTAACTGCGTACTAACAATGACTTTAATGCAGTTGTGAGCAGAGAAGGAGGAGGAATTTGCACGTTCCTGTGAATAAATCAAACAGTCTGTGATCCACTCAAAGTAACCTGGGGCTCAACACACGTCTGGAGTTGAGAACAGAATGGTCACACTGATATTCAGATCAGTGAGTGTGCTCCGTGTCTTCTTCTTTCCATCCTGTACTGTGTGCTTAAGTGCCTGGAAGCACTGATCTGTGGCTGGAGGCCCACTCAGCACTGGAAAAAACATCATTTTATCCGATTACCAGTGAGTGTTGTGCCTGTTACGGCCATTGTTAATGTATCTTGAAAGTGGGATATAAACACCACCTCTACAGCAGCGCACAAAAAGATTAAAACTAGCATAAATCAGAGCGATTTTAGGGCAAAGTGCAGCTTTACAATGAAGTAATCTAATTATCAAAAATAACAAATCATCTGAAATTTATAGTTCATGAACGAATGAAGAGTCACTAGACAGAATTTTTGAGAAAGCCAACTCTATTCAGCATGTTTTTAAGTATTTCAAATATTTCCCACAATTCTTCAATAAACTTTTAAAATGCGAACCACTGAATGGGTTTCAGAGTCACTCAGTCAATACTGATGAAATAAAGTGTGCTGATGGCATATTTATTTGTTACCTGTCTGAGTGGGTTAAAACAGTTAATGAATCGCCGATAATTTTAATTAAAGGAAAAGAAAACCCACCGATAAAATACAGCTAGGACAATAGACTGTGCTATAAACTAACAATTGATGCGTATCAATGAAAATAAGGAGCTCTTACAGCTGAAATATTTGAGAATTCATCCATCATGGACTGAGGAATGCTGTGACATAGCATGAGCACAGAAAAGCTACACATGGCAAACACACGCTGATGTAAATACCATAATTTCCGGACTACAAGCTGCTACTTTTTTCACACACTTTGAACACCGCGGCTTAAACAATGATTTGGCTAATTTATGGTTTGTTACAGGCTTTCTCTTAAGTCAAAATACATCAATTGATGCTGTCCATTAATTGGCTGGAAGCTGCGTTCCTCATGCAGCGTAAATTCACACACACAATAACTATAAAGTCTTACCTGTTAGTTTTAGTGGATTCGTCAACACATCCTGCAGAAAACGATGTCTGAAAACAATTAAAATCCTTGTTGTGGATGAAGAAAAGTCCCTCTGGCACTTTGCGCTGCAGTCGCGCTCCCTTTAGATCAGCCAGCGGAGTGTCTCGCTCCCCCCCCATCCCCACTGTGTCTTTACCCTGCAGTCGCGCACCTGTTAGATCAGCCAGCGGAGTTTCTCCCTTCCCCCCCTTCCCCACTGTGTCTCTGCCCTGCAGTCGCGTTCCCGTTAGATCAGTTAGCCGAGTCTTTTCTCTCTCCCTTTTCTCTCTGTCTATGCTACAAGTTGAAAAGGTCACAGCGCCTCATTAACGTGTTATTTAGCACAAACACCAGGCGATCCTGGCTGCACGAGGACAGTATCTCATGATACACAAAGAAAAAGTTAAAATTATCAGTACTCAGTTCTGCGTGTGGAGCGGAGACGCCGCGAAACACCATGTGCACGCTGGATGACACGTCAGAAAAACAGCATTTACGGTATGTATTTAATTAAAAGTTAAAAAATCTTTCTGTCTCTAAGAGGTCTCAAACTCGTTTCAGAAAGGACCGAGAGGGTGCAGGTTTTCTCTGCAACCACCCATCCACCAGGTGATTTCACTGATTAACTGATTCCACCTGCAGAAAGTGATGCTCATAAGTGAATCACCTGGTGGATGGGTGGTTGCAGAGAAAACCTGCACCCTCTTGTCCCTTTTTGGAATGAGTTTGAGACCTCTAACATCTTTGCCCCTTCTATACTGCAGGGCGACACTGGTGGAGTGTTGAACCTCTGCGCCCATGCGACGTCACACATCGCTGTTATAGCAGACAGCATGGCCGCCTGCTGGTGGCTTTAGACCAGCCATATAAAACACTCTTAACTTTAACATAAGTGATCACACATGCCTACAACTTTTCATATGAGCTCTCAATATCATAATCTACCAACCCAATCACAAATTATTAGTGGGTTTTCTTTTCCTTTAAAGTCATATTTAATAGTTTCCCATTCATACCACCCAGAAATGTGGTTAAAAGCATTTCATTTAGGCACTTACAGAAATAAAGTGATAACATAAATGCAGGTTTCAAGGGGTGGAATGAGAAAATTTTGTTTGTGGAGGGCATATGAGCAACATGTAAAGAGTAAAACAGGAGAAATTACAGCCACAGATTACTGGTAATAGCAACAAAACAACATTATTTTAATTTGTAAGTGATATATGTAAGTGATAAGACACCAGAAGCTATTGACACACAAAGAAATTCTACATTTTCTCAGAAACCCCTTCTTGCACTCTCTCTTGCCCATAAATACCTATTGTTGGCCGTGGCCACAAGAGAAATTGTGCTACTGCTATTTTTTTCATTCCAACTTTTATTTCTTTCCTTAATGAATCCTCTTGTTTCAGGTTAAAGCAAAAAGTAATTTTTGGTGGAAATACACACATGTAGACACACAAGACTGGTCTACCAATACCCACATACCCTATCATGTACAGGTGTAAAAATTTTGCGTCTTCTTTGGCAACTCTAGTTATTTTTGCATTACTGCCACCCTCAGGTCTCGCAGAACACGTATGCAAAAAGCAAATAAGGCAAGTGCGCATCTTGACTGACCAAACCCAGTTAGCGTGACCATGTGTATTGAGGAAGATGTGTAGCTTTAACGGGTACGACGATTTACCCAAACTGACCCAACGTGACCCAGACTGACTCCAATGACGGGCCCATCTGAATCTAGTGTGCGTAGGCATGAATTCACACACATTCCGTTTGTACATCCCACTGAACTTGAAATTGAGCGTGGAACCAAATTCCTCACTGGCCACGCCCTATTTAAATATGCAATTTCATGTAAACAGGCCCTTGGAGCAGGGATTCCCCACGACGTCACATCAGACAACATGAAGACAGGAAAGAAATTAAATACTATAGATGAACATACTATAATATATATATATATATATATATATATATATATATATATATATACACGTGGAGACACACAGGGACAGTTTATTCAGTACGCTGTTAAACGGATTAATCATGAAACTGGAAAAATGCTTGTGAGAGCACTCACGTCAGATTGCACCATTTGCAAGGTCCTCTAACAACGCTAACACATCCACTGTTAGTACCATTTTATGCATTCACTTTGCACGTGCTTTTATATCCATCCACATAATTGCAAACACTTGAGTGTGTTAAATGTTCATCAGTGTGTCACTGATGTGCACATCACTCTGATGACTTCTTGTTTTCACACAATTAAGAGTTCCCTGCATCTCATGTACATGTCGGAGATGGCAAAATAGCTGTAGAAACATACGTACTCCAACCAGGATTTTGGCATGATGCACTGCATATTTCCATGCTCAAGTCACTTTTGATACATCTGCATGTGGATGCGGAGATGAGCGTACGTTTTTTTGTTTGTTTTGTTTTTGTTAATAAATTGGCAAAAATAAAAAAAATACTAACTTTTTCACATTGTCATTATGGGGTGTTGTGTGTAGAATTTTGAGGGAAAAATGTATTTAATATATTTTGGAATAAGGCTGTAACATAACAAAATGTGGAAAAGTGAAGCACTTGACTGTGAATACTTTCTGGATGCACTGTAGCTTTTGAGTGCACAGAGATGGTTGTGGGAGGTGTAAAATCACAGTTATAGCATTAATACTTACAAAAAATTCAACTCTAATATTACTTCCCTGTTGCAAACTCAACCAAAGATGTGAACCCCAGAAATAAAGTTATGTTTCACAGCTGACACGGAGATGGCTGCGATATCTGACTTTGAAAAGCAACACTCCTGAATGGGCTTGTTGCTGTACAGATTAAAAAAAAATCACAGAGCAAAAAGAAAGAAAGAAAGAAAGAAAATGAGATGAGATGAGCCTACGCGTGGAGAGTGGTATCCCACGAGGCACGGAGAGTGTGGAAAGTTTCTTTTAGCAGCAGCAGGAGGATAATGAGCTGTTCTCTGCAGGACTGTGGTGTTTGTTGGGGAAAGAACACCAAACTACACGGTTACACTTTGCAGAGTGGTCATGACATGGCTCCCACTTCTAAACTGAAAATGTATTAATTACATTTCCAAACCTCAGTCCAATAAAATTAGCAAAAATTGTTATTCTCAGTTTGCATGTTGAAAATGTAACTTAATGTCCAGGTTCATAAAAGTCAACCAAATGACCATAATAAAACTGAAGTTAGCAAGTTGTACAATATTCAGTGAGTCACACGGCATTTAAAAATCTCTGCATCCTGAGATTCTTCAACGTTTTGCTGTGTGGTACTGAATGCAGCACTGCCCCCAGTGGTGAGGTAGATCTAGCGCATGTCAGTCAAGAACCTGCTGTCATGCAGCATTGCTGGAGTCAACCTAAACCTCAAGTCTGCTGCTCCATGTTATTTACGGTATATAGATTGATTAAAAAAAACGTACAGTATCTGCAGTTTTATCAGTTTTAGCAGATAATACAATCATATTTTCAGCTTCCTCCACTTAAAAACTAATAGGATATCAAATGGCTTTCTCAGTCTTAATCAATCAGGAATTCTCCCCCCTTCAGTGTCTCTTTCTCCATCTCCCCACCTATGTCCATATGGCTCCACATCCATTTCCTGTGACCACTAAACACCTCTTGGAGGCTTTTAGAGTTCTTTCATACCTCCACATTAATACTCATCTGTTATGCACAGAGAGTGAGGGTGGGAGACAGTGAGGGCAGCAACTATTTGTGTACAAAAACAACAACATCAAAACAAAGAGGTTGAATCATCTTTACCTTTAAGAAGACTGAGTGATTTCAGACGAACATACAGCATAAGATATAAAACACAAAACCACAACAGATCTGGTAACACTTGAGAACGCTGAAGCAGAGAAATCCACCGGTACACTGTTCAAACAGTATTTATTCAAGATTAGATCGTACTCATATGAAGCGCCTTGGGGCAACTTTGTTGTGATCTGACACTATACAAATCTATCTATAAAGCAAGAAACATATGTGTGAGTGCAAGTATGTGGCTGACTGTCAGATCGGCCTGAGCTTTCGGATATCGCTTGCACATGGCATGATGATGTGCATCCTTTATTATGAAAATTTTGTGTCATAATTAGCAAAACCTTTATTTTCATTACAGGCCCCTCCCCGTGCTGTGTGCGATCAGACCTCGCTCTCTGGCCCCAATATGATCAGATCTGTACATAAATATAAGCATTTTATGCAAGTGTGCCCCCCCCCCCACCCCCTCCAACACATGTGGCGTGCCGGGGGTGGGGGACACACGTGCACACGTGCGAGAAACATACATCACATGTGTTGCTTTTTGCAACGCTACAGTTGTGAGGGCACTTAGACAAATTTCACATCCTGCTCGACAGTGATCGTATGCTGACTGTTATCATGATGATAGTGCGAATGGCCACACATTTTGTAAGTGCCAAGCGAGTGGTGTTAGATGTTTGTGTGTGTCAGCTGGAATTTGGCCGACACCTGCCGCAAGAGGGTTCGATGGGCTCTCACAGCGCACACTCTGTCTTTCAGCCGCTGGTGTGCGCAAATAGTTGTAGCAACAGGGGTACGAGGTGTTAGAAGCAGCTACGATTTTACATGTTTGCATACGATTCCTGCTTCATGCACAATTCATGCGCAATTCGGCCACATTCATACTATGTGTGAAGGGGCCCTTCACAAATGTACTGTTTAACTATGTAAGAGTAAGTACAACTCTGTGTACATCCCGCCTTCAAACACAGCCTCATACAACCATCCATGAAAAATCTACTTAAGCTCCCAATTTTCTATAGGGGCACTGCACTAGTAAAATAAATTGAGACTGACTTGACGCGCACTCTGATGGTCAATCAACAAATCATTTATGGGTACTTTGTGTGTGTGTATTTTCTGGAATATAAGTTTTTGTGTTTGTTTTTGTGTTTTTACTAGGTTGGAAGTTTCTGTGACTTATATACCAAAAAATACATTTGTTATTAATAATCTCCTCATCTTCAACCGCTTATCCAGGATCGGGTCACGGGGGCAACAGCTCCAGCAGGGGACCTCAAACTTCCCTTTCCCGGGCCACATTAACCACCTCTGTCTGATGGATACTGAGGCATTCCCATGCCTGTGTGGAGATATAATCTCTCCACCTAGTCCTGGGGTCTTCCCTGGGGTCTCCTCCCAGATGGACATGCCTGGAACACCTCCGGGCACTTGTTATTAACAATGACCATTATAATAACAATTTCCCTGCCAATTCTCCAAATAATGTGGAGTTGCGTTAGGAAGGGCATCCAGCATAAAACCTGTGCTAAATCAGCATGCAGATCTACTGTGGTGACCCCGAGTGAAAACAAGGGACTATAATAACTATTTATACAGAACTTTCCACAGAATCCAAGCATTAAACAAAATAAACTCTAATAATAACAATATAAATGCCAGGAAGTAAAGTACACTACAACAATGGACAAAATCCCAAATTAAAGAACTGAAGTGTACTATTGATACTCCAGTGTGAATTATACTCTGGAATATATACATATATTTTAAAGTTCCTGCACAAAACAAATTTATACCTTGCGCTATACAATACTCCAAGAAATATTTTGCTGTTGGAAAGCAGAGACTATAACATCATCCATCGGCTGCGACGTGTCAACCCAAACATTTAGCACGATGCTCTGAGGAAGAGAGTCTGATGGATTTCCCATCTCATGTGAGATTTATGCGGAGGAAGTACCTTGAAAATCGATAATGTCCAGCCTAAAATAAACAGGCTCATTCTGATGGTCAATCTTTTTGAAATCAGTGGCTGGGAGGAGACGAGTTGAAACTGAGAGGACATGCGCAATTTCCCACCTCTCCGTCTTTGCCCAAATCATCTCTAAATGTAAATGAATCTATGACTGAGCAGAAAAAATATTTTGCAATGTTTTATGAAAATCTAAGAGACACAAAACAACCTCTTTTGCAGATTGCAAAAAAACCCACATGGCTAGTGGAGCTGTGTTTGTGTGTGTGTTGAGGTAAAACAGCTGATCACTCAAGCACTAAGTGCTTTTGACAGGAAAATGGCAACAGCTTGGGAAAACAGTGGTCAATATCATTACTTCGGGGGGTCGGCTTAACATTGTCCAAGGTCTGAGCAGTACATCTCCAGCACAGCTGAATGCTGTAAGTAACAACCAATCTATTGACAAAGGTTCTACCAGCGGTTGAGCTTTCAGCACCGTCAACACAATTGTGCAGATGTAATATTAAGAGATGTAACACTAAAATCGCCATCTTACAGCCATGGATCTTGAACAGTGTTTGAGCTCAATCAAAATTCTGTTGTGGTTCTCTGTTTTGATATTTTTGGTCCCTGTGGCATTTATGAGAACCTCTACTTTGATTGTGCATGTTGAAGTGCAACATTGTGCAAAAACAATTAAGTTGAAACTCGTGACATAAGTGCACAAGCTGGTGTCCAACATTTTTTTTTTGTCAGTTTAGTTACTGGTGCTACAAGAATGTACAGTTGAATATATGACTCCATGTCCACACACCTCCAAAGGAGGGGCGGCAGGAATGTGATTATGTCCCATACATGCATACTAGGATTAACCCCATGATGTCTGCATGCAAACTGTCACGATTTTTTCACAATGTTCTAAATTGTACGACATTAAAGTCCTCAAATAATCACATACAGGATGACTCAGGGAAAAAGGCAGAAATGTGACCACTGGCAGCCACCATAACACCATTGCACATTAGTATTAAAGCATTGACAGTTCGATATTTTCTGTGTATCCTTTGAGTCATACCTTTAAGTAACCACCAGCACATGCTACAAACACAACTGACAGCCAGATTAATTACCTAGATTTGCTGAGAAAAAAAAAATCCATTGGTATTATTGAACAGTGACTCTGAATCAAGACTGGGTTGGTCTAAATTCAAATGGATTTCCCAACACAATTGGTTGAAGGTTCTTATGCATGATAACTGTACAATTTGTTTTCTTGATCCACTGCCAAACTATCTTCTTAAAGATCTGTGGCTATCTAACTTATTGCTGATCAACAGAATTGTTCAAGCTTGCTCCACAACAATTGAGCTCTTACCTTCTTTTATAGTACGAGGGCTGTCCATAAAGTATAGGTCCTTTTTATTTTTTTCAAAAACTATATGGATTTCATTCATATGTTTTTACGTCAGACATGCTTGAACCCTCGTGCGCATGCGTGAGTTTTTCCACGCCTGTCGGTGACGTCATTCGCCTGTGAGCAGTCCTTGTGGGAGGAGTCGTCCAGCCCCTCGTCGGAATTCCTTTGTCTGAGAAGTTGCTGAGAGACTGGCGCTTTGTTTGATCAAAATTTTTTCTAAACCTGTGAGACACATCGAAGTGGACACGGTTCGAAAAATTAAGCTGGTTTTCCGTGAAAATTTTAACGGCTGATGAGAGATTTTGAGGTGATACTGTCGCTTTAAGGACTTCCCACGGAGCGAGACGTCGTGCAGCACTCCCAGGCGCCGTCGTCAGCCTGTTTCAAGCTGAAAACCTCCACATTTCAGGCTCTATTGATCCAGGACGTCGTGAGAGAACAGAGAAGTTTCAGAAGAAGTCGGTTTCAGCATTTTATCCGGATATTCCACTGTTAAAGGAGATTTTTTTAATGAAAGACGTGCGGACGGGTCCGCGCGTCGGGACGCAGCCGGCGCGGTGTGGCGGCACAGGAAAAAACACCTCCGTGTTGATAACCATTTGTAAAATCCAGGCGGCTTTTGATGGCTTTCAGTGGAGTGAGTACATGAGAAATTGTTTAACAGCTGGACATGTTCCAACTTGTCCTTAAGGCTTCCAACGGAGGTGTTTTTCCTGTGGCGGAGCGTCGCAGCGGCTGCAAGCCGATGCTGCAATCCGTCCGCACGTCTTTCATTAAAAAAATCTTTAACAGTGGAATATCCGGATAAAATGCTGAAACCGACTTCTTCTGAAACTTCTCTGTTCTCTCACGACGTCCTGGATCAATAGAGCCTGAAATGTGGAGGTTTTCAGCTTGAAACAGGCTGACGACGGCGCCTGAGTGCTGCACGACGTCTCACTCCATGGGAAGTCCTTAACGTGACAGTATCACCTCAAAATCTCTCATCAGCCGTTAAAATTTTCACCGAAAACCAGCTTAATTTTTCGAACCGTGTCCACTTCGATGTGTCTCACAGGTTTAGAAAAAATTTTGATCAAACAAAGCGCCAGTCTCTCAGCAACTTCTCAGACAAAGGAATTCCGACGAGGGGCTGGACGACTCCTCCCACAAGGAGTGCTCACAGGCAAATGATGTCACCGACAGGCGTGGAAAAACTCACGCATGCGCACGAGGGTTCAAGCATGTCTGACGTAAAAACATATGAATGAAATCCATATAGTTTTTGAAAAAAATAAAAAGGACCTATACTTTATTGACAGACCTCGTGTTTGTAATGAGTGAAGTGTTTTAAACTTATTTTCCCATATGCTTTTGTTCAAGATGTGGGTTAAAAATTTAATGTTAGTGTTTGCTTGTGTCTTTGGAAAAATGTTATGTTTTAAACTCTTGCATGTTAAAGTGAATTGTAAATCCTTTTGAATACTTGACATATAAGCGCTTTACATAAACATTATTTGATTTGTTAAGGCATCAATAAAACCCTTTAAAAGTTCATTAAAAAAACTAATTAAAAATTCCATCTTTAGCTTTTTGTGTATGTTTGAATTGTATTGCTATCTACTGCATTTTCAGGAGTATAAGGAATTTATTTATTTATTTTTAAATTAGATTTGGAGGTCCTGCGACTTAAAGCTGGTGCAATGTACATACTGAAAAATCACATGTTCGTTAATAATCACAACAATTATAATGACTGCTTATGTAGGGCTTTACAATGAATGAAAGCACATGACATAATAAACTAATAATAAAAGAATAAATGCCAGTAATAAAGTACAAAACAACAATGCCCAAACGTTAATGAGCTGATAACAGAAAAAAGGTGCAACTAATAATACGGTATTTCTTTTTGTGAATTATATGGTGAAAATAATTAACTCCTGTGTATACAGAGCTGTGAAAATTTTTTAGGCATCCCAGAGTTATATTAAAAGTTGCATTTGATACCCCTCCCACGCCCTTGTTTTCAGTGGCACATCAACACAAAATTAGTTACAACAAAATTGAATATGTGTGCTATAATTTTTATTCAATAATAATAATAATAATATGAATAACAATTTCTTTGTAAGTGGCCAGTAGAATACAACAAACACAGTTGCAAATGATCATGCTGTTGTGTGTTGGGGGGTTTGGCTGGACATTTTGGTGTTGTTTTCTTTTCTTTGCTCTCCAGGTGGTATGCAAACTGGTTTTTGTCTGTGGAGAAGGTGCTGGCAGAAGAGTCCTTCACCCTCATCAGCATTATTGGCTGCACTTGTGGAGGATGTTCACGTGCAGGCCTAATGATTTGCAGCACCTGTGGATGATGCTCACGTGCAAACTTAAAGACTTTCAGCTGAAGCAGATAATGAGATGGCGTTCTGCATTTAAGCCATGAGTGATTCGAGCAGAATTGCCGGGAACTCGACCTTGTGACGTTCGTTTGTGAGACGCTGAGGACCGCGCCTGGGTTTGACACATTGTGCCTGTGAAGGAGGACGGGTGACGGACACATGCTGTCAGCACACATCAGAGGTGATGATTGTCTGAATAAGTGTTAACAGTAATTTGGTATTTTGTTGTGCAGTGTGTTTGAGCATTGATGAGAATTGTGCAGCTCGCTTCTCACTGCCGTGGCGTACGAATGATGATCCTCCACCTGTTGTGAGAAGCTGCTCATTTACATAAAGCTTAAATTCAGACCTGAATGTGTTGCTGATAGTGTGTGCCTTTGAAGGATATTTGTTGTAGCTGTTGACTTACCTCACCTTTTCCATCCTTCACAGAGTCAGTTTGTCGTCTCCACCTGGGGGGTGTTCGGCGGTGAGTCTGAGTCCAGAAGCGCCGAGCTTTGATCCATTTGGGCGCGGGAGAGCGCGCCGTCCTTCACCTCGCCAGACTACCGCACATTTATGTTGTACACCAATTATTGCACAGGAGAAAAATAAAACTGTTTTGTTTTTGGAACCACTTTCTGGTTATTTAGCGCTGGGTTCAGTCAGACGCAGGTCCACTCCTCAACCCACGTCTGCACATAACAGTAGTTCCCGGCCATTCTAAAATGGACCCAGCGGCAGAAGCGGTTCCGTTTGCTGAAAGAGTTCAAGAACATTTGGAGAAGATATGGGAGCAATTACAGCATCTCGCAAACCAAATTAAACAAACAGATGCCCGCGTTACGGAGCTTGCAGCGCAAGCCGTTCCACTTCCTGCTGCGGCACCATCGATACCGGTGCAGATAACTCCGTCACCCAGAGATTCGGCTTCCGAACCAATTATTTGTCACCCGGAGCCATATGCGGGAAACGTTGAAGCTTGTGCTCCGTTTTTGATGCAATGTTCTCTGGTTTTTGCTCAGCGACCGGCTTCCTTCTCTTCTGATGGTAGCTGTGTCTCATATGTGACAAATTTGCTCCGAGGTGACGCCTTAGCTTGGGTCACTGCGTTGTGGAGTAATAACTCTCCATTGTTAGGATCCTTTAAGGATTTCTCCCGGGAGTTCCGATTGGTTTTTGACCATCCGGTGAAAACAAATACCGTTGCCCAATGGTTGCTGAATCTCAGGCAGGGGAGGCGGAGTGCGGCGGATTATTCCGTGGATTTCCGAATTTTTTCTGCTCAGTCCGGTTGGAATGCCGCAGCTTTGAGAGGAGTGTTTGTGGATGGTTTGAACGATTCATTAAAAGACGAGCTAGCAGTCCGTGATGAACCAAAAGATTTAGATGAGCTAATATCTTTGGCTATTTGTCTAGATGATCGGATAAAGGAGCGTGGACGCGAGAGAGGGCGGACATCAGAGCGGGTCTTTTCGTCTCGGGGCTTTCCCCGACACAGATCAGGGCTGCCTCTTCTTCGCCCCATTGAGACTCCTCCGACGGGACCTCTGGCTCCTCTTGCGGATCAGCCCATGCAGCTCGGATGAGCTGAAGCCGCCATATTGCCCTGGTCACATAAGCGTCAAGAAAGATAATAATAACGTATCTCCAGGTGTTCTTAGACAGGCATAATAATGGACAAAAAAAAAAGAAAAAAAAAAGGGGTAGATCTTTGGTTGTTTAGTTATTTGGGCTGTTTTTGTTTTCTTGTAAGGGGTTATAACTTGTTTGGGGATTTAGAGGCGGTTCTGGTGGAGTGAATGACTGGCGTGTCGGAGCTCGGCTGGACTCAGGTAATCATTATTTGAATTAAGGTAATTTTTGATTGAGGATTGGGTCATTTTGTTTTGTTGTTTTTATTTCCCTGTTTCCCTAACCCCAACCTCACATTCTCTAAGACCGTTTGTCTTTTGGGTTGTGGGGTGGTGCAGGTTGGTTACGCTGAGCGTGGTGCAGGTTGGTTACGCTGAGCGTTTCTCAGAAAACCTCTGCACCTGGGGGGGGGGGGGGTTGTCAGGGGCGTTTTTTTGGGTTTGGTTGATGCCCGGTTCCACTCCAGCCCCGGTGGGCCTTTGACCGTTCGTCATTGGTGTTACCGGGGTGTGGTGCAGCAGGAACGTACCTCAGTCGGAGTGGTGGGCCGATCTGTGCCGTTCGCCATTTCGGTAGTTCCACCCCTCCCGATGGGCTGGTGGTATGGTCGGTTTGGGGCACCGGACGTCTTTCCGGTTTTCCGCTGTGCTTAGGGGATGGGACTGGGTTAGTTTTTCCTGTTTCCTTCCCCAGCTTGGTAGTTTTGTGCCGTTCACCAAAACTGAGCCGACGATAGGCTCTGGGAGTGATCTGGGGTGTTTCGGGGTGCTGGGGGAGGTAACAGGGTTTGTCTGTTGTTTTATTTGCCCCCGGGGTAGTTTAATGAAGTCCGCCAGGGGGTTGGATTTTTGGGTTTCTTATGTTTCCTTCCAGGTTCCACCTCCAGGGTTGATGGGACGGTCCACTGGGGGGGAACTGGCTTGTGGGGCCGACTAGCCAAGTGTGGCCGGGTCTGGGGTTCCTGGGTTGTGGGGAGGGTGCCTCCTGGGGTTGATGGTACGGCCCTCTGGGGGGCGCTGTTGCTCCATGTGTACCTGGGGACCTCTGTGGGATTCCGGCTTTGGCTGTTTCTCCTGGAACTGGCGGTAAAGGTCTTCTGGGGGGTGTTGGGCTCTGTAAGTCGTTCTGGGAGGGTTGTTTGTTATTTTTCTTTGTGAATTTATGTTTGTATTGTGTTGTTGGGGCTGTGTTGGGTTGTTGGATTTGGGTGTTTTTCTTTTCTTCCCGGGGTTGGATGGGACGGTCCCCTGGGGAGGGTTTGGGTGGGTTTTGTGTTTTTTCTTGTATGTTGGGTTGTATATGGGACTTTTTGGGGTTTTTTGTTGATGCCAGCCGGCCTTCCAGCCGCGGTGCCCTGTCCTGCTGTCTGCGGTGGACCTTGGGAGCGTTATGCCGTTTGCTTCCTGACGTGGACCCCGGAGGGAGGTGCTGTTCTCGGGCCTGGTCTGTTCGGTCGCCGGGAGACTTCCCGTTGATGGGGGGGGTACTGTTGTGTGTTGGGGGGTTTGGCTGGACATTTTGGTGTTGTTTTCTTTTCTTTGCTCTCCAGGTGGTATGCAAACTGGTTTTTGTCTGTGGAGAAGGTGCTGGCAGAAGAGTCCTTCACCCTCATCAGCATTATTGGCTGCACTTGTGGAGGATGTTCACGTGCAGGCCTAATGATTTGCAGCACCTGTGGATGATGCTCACGTGCAAACTTAAAGACTTTCAGCTGAAGCAGATAATGAGATGGCGTTCTGCATTTAAGCCATGAGTGATTCGAGCAGAACTGCCGGGAACTCGACCTTGTGAAGTTCATTTGTGAGACGCTGAGGACCGCGCCTGGGTTTGACACATCGTGCCTGTGAAGGAGGGCGGGTGAGGGACACATGCTGTCAGCACACATCAGAGGTGATGATTGTCTGAATAAGTGTTAACAGTAATTTGGTATTTTGTTACGCAGTGTGTTTGAGCACTGATGAGAATTGTGCAGCTCGCTTCTCACTGCCGTGGCGTACGGAATGATGATCCTCCACCTGTTGTGAGAAGCTGCTCATTTACATAAAGCTTAAATTCAGACCTGAATGTGTTGCTGATAGTGTGTGCCTTTGAAGGATATTTGTTGTAGCTGTTGACTTACCTCACCTTTTCCATCCTTCAATCAATCAATCAATCAATCAATCAATTTTTTTATATAGCGCCAAATCACAACAAACAGTTGCCCCAAGGTGCTTTATATTGTAAGGCAAGGCCATACAATAATTATGTAAAACCCCAACGGTCAAAACGACCCCCTGTGAGCAAGCACTTGGCTACAGTGGGAAGTTTCACAGAGTCAGTTTGTCGTATCCAGCTGGGGGTGTTCGGCGGTGAGTCTGGGTCCAGAAGCGCCAAGCTTTGATCCATTTGGGCGCGGGAGAGCGCGCCGTCCTTCACCTCGCCAGACTACCGCACATTTATGTTGTACACCAATTATTGCACAGGAGAAAAATAAAACTTGTTTTTGGAACCGCTTTCTGGTTATTTAGCGCTGGGTTCAGTCAGACGCAGGTCCGCTCCTCAACCCGCGTCTGCACATAACACATGCAAAATTAAGATGAATGTAATGTGCAATTAGTCATCATTTAAGTCACTTATCCTGCAACTTATAATTTAGTGCAACGTATATACCCACAAATCACACATAAATAGAAGCCAGTTTTCATAGTGACTGTCATCAAGGTTGAAATACATCATACATTTAATTTATTTATGAATATTTATCAGATTTTCATCATTTGTAATGCTTTGATGATGCATTAAGTGTGCCTAAAACTTTTGCACAGTACGGTGTATGACATTATGAGCTATGAACATGAAAGTATCAAAATGTAAGAAAAGTAACCTTTCCATCAGCCACCAAATTTCCATTTTGAGGGCAAGCTTTAGATTTCAACACGTAGCAGCAGCAGTTGCCTCTGGACTTCTCAGCGAAATGATGCCTTCACCATGGCAACCCACCAGTTCTCTGCCTCTCGTACACTCTGTGTGTCACAGCAAATTTCCATGACAACATTATCAAAAATCTCAACCACACAAAGAGCGGGCAGATTGACGCCTGCTCTGCCTCGTGCCTGCGCGCCTCAGCTGAGGAACTGAAACTGGATAACGTTTGACTATGTAATGACCACCGTCATATCGTCGTGCACGCATGTACCACCATGCACAAAAACAACAAAAAGCCATCTCCTGTTACGTGCTTCCCATCGTGATCCCCTACCGCCCCCTCCAGCACCGTGCACGCACCCAACATGTGACGTGTGTTACCTGGCTAGCAGTGATACAGTCGGTGAACGCGCTCCTCCTGGAGAAGAACATAAGGAGCTGCTGCCAGCGAGAGGAGGACGAGGACGGGGAGGAGGAGGCAGGAGAGGAGGTGGAAGCAGAGGAGGTGTGGGGAGGTGCCAGCTCCTCTGATGAACCCCGCTTGGGCCCCGGTTTCTGTTTGGATCCCAGCCCTGCCCCTTGACCCCCAGGCACCCCGCCTACTCTCGCACTTCGGGGGTACAGCGTGTTGTTGCCAAAAATATAGTTCATAGTCAACGCCGTCTCCTCGTCGCTAGACAGGCAAAAGAGACTTTGTGTTTTTTTTACGCTGCTTCATCTCCAGTTTCTCTCCTCTTTGTGCTTTGTTCTCTCACTCTCAAGGTGTCGCTGTCAAACACATAGACAATTGCACTCGTCCCGCTTCCGTGCGCAGAAGATTATCCTGCTTTTACTGACAATACTTTCATCTTCCACTCTCAGTTTTCAGTTACCTCACTCCCTTGCCTCTCCTTTAACTCCCCCAGGAGTAAGAGAGCAAATGGCAGTTGAGGGGACGATGACAAAGAGGAGGAGCTGGAGGAGGAAGGCAGGTACGCGGAGTCTCGTCAAAGTTGGAGCCTCGGTCCATTTGTTATGATCTTTGTAATCCACCCGTCCATCACATCCATCTCCCGGTTTGTCCCGTCATCATCCCATGCTGTCTTTACCCAGGAAAAATGTTGACCATTCATATCTCCGGAAGTCCAGAATCGCCTCTCCTCAACTCCACTTCTCCTTCTCCCTCGTCAGACAGCAGACAGAGTGAGGGTGAGCCAGGGCCCCGGCCACGGCAGGATATGATGATTGATTATTTAAAAGAGTTCACTCTTTCACTCTCGTCTTTCTGCACTCCTCCCATTCCTCCCTCTCCTTTCTCTAAGAGATAGTCCGAGGAGATGACCAGTCAATGTGCCCTCTGTCACTCTGTGCGCTGCCATTAAATATGGAAAGAGAAAAAGGAGTGAGTGCCTGGAAAGATGAAAGGAGGGAGGGACGAGTGGAAGGATGCAGACGAGGACGAGAGCATCTGAAGTAGGTGGATGTTTGGAAGAATCATCCTGCAACTCTTCTGTTCCTCCTCACTCCCTCCTACATCTCTGATGCCAGTACAAGTCTATTTCTCTGTTTCTCACTCTTCCTCCCCATCTCTCTCACAGATTACTCAGTCTCTCTCTCTCTCTCTCTCTCTCTCTCTCTCTCTCTCCCTGTTTTCCAATTTAAACCAATCTGCTTATTTTTTTAGGAGATGCCCTTCTTTTTTGTTCTCTCTCTTTCACTTTTACGACCCCTAGTACAAGCCACACCCCTACATTCTAACTAGCCAATGACAGAACATTCTGACATGCACATACACTGCTCCAAGTTAACTAATAAGTAAAAAAAAATACTTCAGTTAAACAAACAAGAAGCAGCCAGACATATAAAACATTCATCCACGAACACCATCAAATGAATCGCACACAGCTGTAGTGGTATTAATGTGTCCACTGGGTGGCACTGTTTGCGTGCCCATGTATAGAACAAATATTAAAAGAAGAATTCTGGAATAAAGCCCTTGTTTCGGCCAAGAGATTCACAAACAACAAAAAAAAAGTTATGTGACAAACAAAATTACCCAGTCGATGTGTGCATAGAACAAAGTAGCAGCCACAACAGATCCCTGTTGGACACCAGAATCCATTAGACAGATGTCATGGACTCCACTTACACTTCAGATAGTACAAATAATGACTGTGGATAATCCAGCTATGATGTCCAGCAACTCAGAGAGATCCTGCAAATTTTCAGGATGTCCCACAGACCAGCCCGCTCAAAGAACTCTAACACTAGCCTATGTGAAAAACAGCAGAAGCTGCAAAGAAGCACTGTCGGTATTCATGCTTGTGTCCAGTTATTACTCATAGATTAATAATTAACTCTTGCAGGCACCCTGGCTAGTGAACATAGCACTGTAATGCGCCAAATTGTTGCAATCCAAGCGATCACCCTTTCCTTTCCATAGATAGACAAGAAGAATTTTCTTCCATTCTGCTGTGATAATACATGTTTTCCAAATAGAATGGCTAGCAACTCCAGGAAAACATCTCCACCTTCCTGGAGGAGATCATTGCTGAGACCACAGATCCCTGCTGCTTTACCGCAGTCTGACATTTCACCACATTTGCAATCTCACTAAGATTCAGAGTGCATCACCACAGACCCTGCATCTATGCAGGAGTCTTCCCATGAGAAGATGCTTGATCTCCTTAGCAACACAACTGCTACAAGAATACCATGTCCAGCAGCGCCGTCCGGCATGCTGAAACCAGGATCTAGCAACACATCGCTCCTGACAGTTTGTAAAGCTGTGGGGCAATGAAACATTTTCATGACGGTTTCCAGATACAAGGAGACCAACACAGTCCTCATAACCATCCATCATTACCCGTGTTCACCTTAAAATCATCTTCAGAGAGGAGACTGGAGATAAGCACCAGCCCAATGGTCCTCAGGACCAGTATGGGCTTACTTTGTCCAGAGGAGTATCACCTGGGGCAGTCATCAATGACTGTATGAACCTGCAAGTAACCAATGCTCTCTACAGAGATATCACTCAATGCAGTTACAAGGTAAAGTGAGACAAGACACAGGAGACCCAAACATTTTCTGTACAATACATTTTTTTGACAAGGCTGATATATTTCATAAAGAGTTGGTTCACCACAACTGGCATTTCCTCACTAATGCCAACCATTAGCGCGACTGCACCAAAACAAGGTGTAACTACCCACTGAGTTCTGGCTACTTCAAAGTCTGCAGACCACAGATCCTAATGCTACTCTAATGCGGAGCAACCTTGTCCACTGTGGAAGTTGTTCACCCTTGGCATGGAGAAAGTGCCCATCCACATGAGCTACCTTAAATTTGGATCTGGGTGACACCATAGAGTAGATGACCCCTTTGTACTACACCAGTCACCACCCTTGAGATACAACATCCTCGATGGTTTCCATCAACACTGTTGTTAAACTTTATTGAAAATCGCTGCCAAACATTTAGAATTCCGCTGTCTACCTGAGCCTTCAGGTATCTTTCAGCAGGAGCACACAACAAACTAGAACTTTCTTACTCATTCTTTTGACAATCACGCTAGTCTCCTGCAGTGATTGCATGATGGGCAAAGAGATGGACATGAGTCATCAGCAACAAAGAAAAATAAATTATATATGAAAAAATATACCAGCAATGTCTTCAGGTACATGACCTTTTCCGCGATAATAAGCAGTTGCATCCTGTTTGGGCTGTCAGCAGTAGTAGACCCACTAAAGGTTTTCTAACTAACCACTGTCTGTAATGATGTGGTGTGGTGCTGCCTGTACTTTTCTCTGTCTTGTGTCAACACTAAATGAATCATCTTTTCAGGAAGATGAATCTCCGCTCTGCTGTTGTCATTCATTCTTCGGCCCATTTTTTTCCCCATTTGCCACATTTTTCCCATTTACACGTTTCATCTGAAACAAGAAAGTGCAGAGGGAATTATGTGTGATTCATTCAAGTCCTTAAGCTTTACTACTACGTACACCTACCCAAAATCCACTCATAGATTCCGTCACTGCACTTCTGTCGAGAAAACAAAATAACAGGCCTGGTTGCTTACTTTGCACATTTACTGAATCAGCTTGCATGTTCCTTGGCAATCTAAGTTAGAGTTAGGATTTGCCAGCTTTATCATGGAGGTATCTAGTGCTGTATACCGCCTCATACTCTTGACCACAACTAAATCAAGCCATTCTTTCAGATGCTATGCCTTCGTGGACTCATGGGAATGCAGCAAACTGCAAGGCTATCATAGTTTTAATGAGGATTAGCCACAGGTGGAAAAGGACCCCTGTTAGAGCATCTTCCTGCGTTTCCCTGGGAACCGTGACTATGGCAACAGCTTTGTGGATCCTGAAATACACCTGGCTCTAGCAGACTTGGGTATTTTTTTTTCCCCAAGATCTGAATTTGTCTCACTTACAGTTTGCATGTCTTTTTAATAAACTTTTCTGAAGACTTAAGTATTAAATGCAACAGAAAAATCAAGTGAGGGAGAGTGTTTGGGGGTTTCTAGAACGATGCCCCACCAAAATGTGCTTCGTCTGACTTGAATCACACTACTTTGCAGGAAGCCTATACTCTGCACAAAGTCATGCATGATGGACATGGACCTCTGAAGCTGCCACTCAAGTTGTGAGTTCCTTCTCACATTTGGAGACATCCACTCAACTGGAAACCTCTGTTACAAAGACAGCTGACAGACCTGCTGGCTCATAAAAGTGAATGATGGAAAGATTTAAGTTTCAGCGACACGGGAACCTAGTAGTAAACATTCCTGTGCCAAAGAACAGTATGCCCATCAACCATCAATGAGTGAGTCAACCACACACTGGAATCAATTTATTGTTCCTGTCATTGTATGTACTTTCACATTTGCTAAATTTGTCCTGGAATGACCCCCCCCCAGACCCCTTGCCTTTCAGCCTTTCAGATTCAGTGAGGACCGGACTGTCAGAAAATGATGGGGTTCAAATTTTCAGATTGCTGCCCCTTTCTTCAAGGAGAGAAAATGTTAGTACAGGATAAAATTTGAAATGGACTCAAATCATGCTTTAATGTACACTAATGTAGTTGTCTCCTGATAAGGACTGGATAAAGTATATATTTGCCTAGGTTCCAACCTTTAGTTAAAGCGTCATAGCCCCATAATGGTCAACATCATCCTCGGTAAAAATTTACCTGATGATTTAGTGGAAACTGGTGACAAGTTGTTCATATTGACTCATAGGAGCCAAAAATGTACTATTTTACAGTTTGGTTGGATGATTAAATGGCATAATGTATCAAGGGTCTAAATGGTCTCTGGGGGTCACCAAGACTTTCCCTGGATGTTGTAAATGGTGCTATTACCAAATCGGTTAAAATGTGTTTTCTGCTTCAATATGACAAGAGGAATCATTTCACAACACTTTCAATAACATCCGAGCATTTACCCCAGGATTACCTTGAACCTTTAAAGCCTTAAACCTGTGTAACTATTGGTCAGATCCTGGACAAACTATATCCTATTTTAATCCTCTCAACACCATACCGCACGATATGGTCATAAAACTCTTCAGTTAGAAAAGCAGGAATGCAAAACATCTCATATGATGTATGTAGGTTACGTTGGTGCATGGTTTTATAGTAGAGATGATAATGAAGTGTGTTAATTACTTCTACAGTGAAAGACTGGTGTTTAACTATAGGATTTTTGCTGTATGTGTGCAGTGAAAGATTGCTGCTTTACAATTGGTAAGCGATGTATTGACCATTTTTGAAAAGGATATTTCCTGTAGCTTCAGCCAATATACCGCCAAGAAATAGTTTCAATCAAGTGCACGTTCTTTAGTTATTGTCACAGAAACAAAAATAAAGATGCTATCTGTAGCAGCTATATTGGATAATGGACAAGGGCCATTTTCAAAAGGAATCTTCCTCTAGCCTCACCCAGTACACCATCAAGTAATGGTTTCAATCAGACAAGGTATTCCTTAGTTATTGTGTAGAAATGGTTTATAGCAGAACGCCCGAATCCGTCTGTTCAGGTGTTCTTCTGACCTCGACTTTTCAAATTATTCTGCTAACAGTCAGAAGGCACATAAAAAATGAACTCTTTATTTAAGGTAGCATCTTTAAAAGTTCACTGACTTCCTGTCCCGGTGAGATCAGATTTTAAGGTTCTGCTACTAACCTATAAAATTGTTCAAGGATTGGCACCTCCCTACTTAGTTGACCTAATTAAACCCTATGTACCAGCCCGGGCTTTGCGTTCTGAAGATACAGGATTACTTTGCATCCCTAGGGTGAATAAAAAGTCTGTGGGTCAGAGAGCTTTCTCTTATCGTGCCCCTGTTTTGTGGAATGATCTCCCTGTGTCAATAAAACAGTCAGATTCTGTAGAGACTTTCAAGTCCAGCCTTTCATATGGCTAGCATACTGGCATAGTATGTTACTATGCTTTTTACTCTTTTAATTAATTTATTAATTTTATTAGGAAACGGAGCGGGCCGCGGCCTCAACTTTATCTAATTTCTGGGTCTTTTAGTGAAGCTTAAGGCTAGTATTTCCTTTGTTTTTCTTGTTGCTTAACACTGACAAATTATACTGTATTTGCTGTCTTTCTGATGCCTGATTCAGTTTTTGTTTTTTGGGGTTTTTTTCTCTCTCTCTCTGTTTAATGTGTGGCTCCATCCAGAGATGGGTGTGGTGTCTGTTTTCTGTTTCTGTACCCTCCTGTCCTGTGTACCGGCAACATTTCCTGCATTTTCGTTTTGTGAATTTTTCTAAAAATTGTGTCTGTAGCATGGCCCAAGCAAAGGGTCACCCCTTTGAGTCTGGTCTGCTTGAGGTTTCTTCCTCAAATCATCGGAGGGAGTTTTTCCTTACCACTGTCGCCCGTGTGCTTACTCTGGGGGTTGGTAAGATCAGACTTTACTTGTGTGAAGTGCCTTGAGGCAATCTTGTTGTGATTTGGCACTATATAAATGAAAATAAACTGAAATTGAAAATGGAAAAAGTAGTGTAAAAACTGTGGTCATTGCTAGATCAGTGACCACAATCACCACCAACAGACCAGAACATTATTCAAGTTGGCAGTGGTGTCAACGCATTGTGATAATCATCACCGGAACTTGCATGACTGAGCAGGAGGTGTGTCATTAATGTTTGTCAATTACCTTCTGCAGGCTGAAGGCAATTGGCCAACAAATTTTACAATATACAGACAATGACACACTGGTCATATCACATCCACCGTCCCTCCAGGTGCCTCCCGCTTTCACTTTTTGTTTTTTGTCTCTCACTTTCTCTTTCCAGTCAAATGTCAGCCATTGAATGCCAACTCTATAAATATTTCAGGACCAATTAAATAAAAGCACACATCATGCATGTTTAATGTCTGACTGCTGAGAGAGCTGAAGTTGTCCTTCCGGCCTCCACAGGTAGGACTGTGCTGGTGATAGATGGAGGTTAGTTGACTTATGCTGTGTAAAAAATGATATGTTGTTACTCCTGCACTGGCCCACCACAGAATGATCCAGAACCTCTTCTGAGTCACAGCTCAACAGCCTCACAATAAGCTGATGGTAGACATGACGCCCGCACAGCGACCCACTAACAATGCAGCTGCTTTATCCATGTTCAAGATTGTGGCTCAAGGCGAGATGACAAGAACTGCTACAGAATACAAAATGGCATGCCAACCTAAATAAACTACCCCAACTCATTCACTGACCAGAATAAGTGAAGAATGTATTCAAAAATGTAGAAAAAAATTAGACACAGTGCAGTTACATGATATCTCAGGAATGGAAGAATTTGATTGCGTTGAGAAGGAGGATTAATCACAATAATGATTTTGTCACCAACCATCTCTTGAATGGACCTTTTGAATATTGTTGGTCTTGGATTTTTAACATCTACAGCAGGTAGACGCTCCAGAAGCCCATCGCCATACAAGCATTCGGGCAGCGTCGATCCATACTGCGCTCTATTCCAGTGGTTTGTAACCATTTTGGCTCCTCACCAGCTGTTCCATTAGTTCTGACTGATTCTGGTAAGCAGCATTTTGAAAAGTTGTGTCGAGCTCTCCTTTTAAGTACAGAGGAGGGAGAAACAGACACTGCAGATCCTGCAAAGTCATGTGTTGATATATTTAGCTTCATCTCCTCTTTGTAATTAATCCATTTAAATTAATTTTTGTGAGAAGAATGCGGGGTTCTCTAATCCTAAATAAACAAACAGCACAAAATAATGGAAGTGCAGCACAAACACCCACAAAATATCAGATTTTTTTTTACTGTAAAAATACAGGCAAGGTAAAGGTCAAGAACCACTGCGTTAGGCTCCAGCCCCGCCATAACACTCAACTGGAATAAAACGGGTATAGAAAATGAATGAATAAAGGCTGAATCCCATCATCGTTTCTGAGTGTGAAGGAAGTGCTAGTTAGAGTTATACAGGTGCTGGACCACATCAGGGTGGCCAGTCCTTTCCTTACCACTTTGTAGCTTCACCAAATATTAATCAAGCATCCCTTTTGATGGTGGGTGTTTTTTAAACTAGTTTGGGAGGTCCTGCGGCTTACTGTATATTCAAAAACGACTTATCTGTCAAAAATTTATGGTGTGACAGCACAGAAAAATCATAGTTCAAAAAACAAAACATTAAGGACATTTAGCCAAGCAGTAAGATTCAACAGCCTCAGAAGAAGCCCTACCAGAAGATGAAAAAGTTGCAGTTCCGTGACTGGCTGCTTGAGGCTGGCTCCCACAGGAACCACATTCCCATAGGAGCCCATGTTAAAATGTCCAAATTTAGTGCAAAAACAGACATGTTTACAGCCTGGCACAAAAACGGTTTTGGTCTCTATAGATAGTTTCCTCTTCCATGACAACTGTACAGGGTGAAATTTGTTTTATTTCTAATTTCTTAATTTAAGACATTTAAAGCCATACATTTACGTATAATTGGGGGTGTGGTCATTTTGAGTGACAGTGGCTGAGTCTCTGGGAATGCCTGCAGGGTCTGCTGGCAGTGCGTCTGCTTGCAGTGGCTGCTAGTTGTTGTAGAGGCCGTCGTGTCTGTCATTTTGGAGTGTTTTATTATAAATACCTGGAATAATACGGCTTGTTACGTGGTGAAATGTCCTCATGGATCTTCAAAGACATCTCTGATGCAATGTTCACGCTGAGTGAAATTCTCGTGGAATTTAATATTGCACGCTAATGGCATTAGCACATTTAGCAACTACTGGCAGCCCAATCTCTTAAGCCCCGTTAATGCACGATTACTGAGGAAATAAGCCTCTCATAACTTTTAATGTTCACAGCAAAGTAAACTGTTAGGAAAACCACCGCACAATCACCAAAGATATAATTTAATAAACACCTCAACTGATGTTAGTTTGTTAGCTTAGCTGGTTTGTACTTGAAGAGAGGGATGTGTTCAGGTGTCTTTCATCGCACATTGAACCACCCACACTCCACTCCTTTTTTGCATTAATGAGTTCATTGTGAATCAACGCTGTCGCTGATGCTAAAATGATGATGCGCAGACATGAGCTGTTCCAGGCCTTGATAGAGAACCTGTAGGAGATGTCACGCAGGCTTTGTCCAGTATATACATGCATTTACCTGTTAGGCATCCTGTCCTGTACACCAACATGGACTCCAAAAATGTCCTATATATTTGTATTGTCAAGTGTGTTGGCAGCATGTCCCAAGCAGAGGGTCCCCCCTTTGAGTCTGGTCTGCTTGAGGTTTCTTCCTGAAATCATCAGAGGGAGTTTTTCCTTACCACTGTTGCCTGTGTTCTTGCTCTAGGGGTTGGTAAGGTTAGACCTTACTTGTGTGGAGCGCCTTGAGGCAGCTTTGTTGTGATTTGGTGCTATATAAATGAAATAAATTAAATTAAATTGAAATTGAATTTAGCCTATGTTCTTTAGGCTCATGTGTGGCTGAATTTCTTTTCTTGAATTTTGTGACATATATGTCTCATAAATAAATGCAACTTATTCTCCGGTGTGACTTGTAGTCTGAAAAAATACTGTATGTTTTTATTATTCTCTCATTAGCACAAAGGCATCATTGGAATTTTACTGCGTTTGGAGAGGTTCTCCACTTACTAAGAGATTCTGATCATATTTTTTCTTCGCTGACAGTAAATCAGTCAACCTGTCGGAGGTCGGTGGGATGCGATGGAAGTCGGGGTGAGATGATGCATGTTTGCCATACTTCAAGGTCATGAAGTTTCAGATTTCGGCTCTTAATGTGCATAAGTGATCCAGCTGGGGGGTCGAGCTGTCTGTGCCGCCGTGAGCTATTGAACACTTCATCACCCTGGCTGACCTTCACAGTGATTCTGAATCTGTCACGGGAGAAACAGACGTCTCCCGTTTCTTGTCACAATCAAAGGGAACTGTTAAAAATAGAGGAGTTTTTATTTACAGATTGGAGGAGGCGGTTTGAGGGACACATCAGTGACGTGTGAAACATTAAGTTCAGCCGAGGCCTCGCTGACACGCGACTTCCACATCAGTGGAAGAAAAAAGGTACTCGCTGTTGTCGCTGAAGATACAGCTGCTTCAAACCTTCTCATCTCATCCCTTACCACTCCCTTCTTTTCCTTCCTTCCTTATCTGCATTAGCTTAATGACTAAGTGCAATGCAGGCCTTTAATGTCTCCTAATGTTGATGTGTTAGAGAAAGAGATCTGTGCATTCCACCTTTAGTCTCCATTCCATCTTGACTTCTTCTTTCCATATAGTCATGTGGGATCAGTGTGCCCCTTAAGGTAGGGCAGCGTGGGAGTTAAGTGTCAACTGGGGATCGAACCCACCAGTAAATGTGTTGTGGGTGGCTTCTCGACTGACTGCAGTGAAGATGTTTCTTCAGAAAACTCAACAATGTTGCTGCCGCGTCTAAATCTCAACACTAAAAGCAGTGAGCTCTGCATGTTACTCAACTCTTCAGCTAATGGGCGCACTTTTCAATCAAACCGTGATAAATTGTGTTCATGCATGCCCTTTCAGCAGCATGCAACCCAAACATGCAATACAGTAGTTTGGTCTGTGGCGCCTCCTGCAGCTCCAAACCTGCAACAACATCCAAATTTTTTGTCTCTTTCCTTCCTTTTCCAAATTAACCTTTTTTTTGTACCTCAGAGAACTATAAATGAATAGAAGGATTGCATGTGTCAGTGTGCATGCCTAGACGTAGCCCTCGCACAATGCATCATGGGATAGTCTGTATGCCTACAGCCAGCATCCATGGATGTAAACAAAGAGAGATGTGATATGTTTAAGCCAAGTTTGGACCCAGAAGATGCATGTACCTGAAAAAGGCAAGAAAAAGGTGCTGATAGAGGTACGTTCCGACTACCTTGCTTCTGTGATGGGTTAAACTGCACATATTTAGAGGTTTTAGAATAGATTAGATTAGATTAGATAGAATTTAACTTCAATTTTATACAACTTTATTAATCCCACAAGGGGCAATTATTAATCCCTTGGGAAAATTCACTCAGGGAAGTTGAGGTTTCAGCAGCATTGTATAGCAGCCTATAGGGTAAGAAGCACATAGAATATCAAAAGTGAAAGTAAAAAAAACAATCTGCAAATATAAATATTAGAAATACTGCTCGCTACTGGTTTACTGGCTACTACTTTTACGGAGGGAGAAAGAAAGAAAAAAAGAAAAAGAAAGAAAGAAATCTGCACTAAAATGCAGCAGGAGAAAGCTGCTCCGGGCAAAACAGGGGGGAGGGGGGGGGGGAGTATTTCAGGAAGGATTTACAAAATTTAACATATCAAATGGTAGATGTGATTTTTCCACAAGTTGTGGACAAAACTACTATATTGATGGTTTTGATGGAAGTGGTTTGAGTGGAAAAACTGTTGGTGTGTCGACCATGTAAGTTTTCTAGCTGCTGCAAACTTGGTGGGTTGATGTCTGTGTGGCAGACCAAACCGTCCGTCCCCCCCTAAAATTTGTCCGCCCTGCCTTCACTGCGCATGTGTCATTTGGGACAGCAGATCATCTGAGTCTGACTCTCTACACCCAAAGTGATCAAAGGGAATAATGTGATTATTAACCCAACAGATGACAAAGTAAAACCTCTTAAATCATTCTAAAGTCAGTTTTAAGCAGAAACAAGACTGTTTTAAGCAGAAAACGAGGTGTTTATTTGCGAGTTGTTACTGACAAACAGAAATGACGTAGCACATCAGACTCAGACGTGCTGCTGTGGCGCTCTGATCGCTTTCCTGTCTTATTATGAAATAAGCCTGAATTTATGTGGAAATGATTGTTGTACAAAAGCTTCAGATATCTGTTGATGAGATAGATGATGACTGGAGTGCAGTTTGAAGCACAAACAAGGTGATAATCGCTGAATTGCTGGTGATGCTCAGAAATTACGCTGCTGAGCTCCGAAATGACACATGTGCAGTGAAGGGTGGACCAATTTTTAGGGGGAACCGCTCAGTCGGCGACATTGGCTTGAACTTACTAAACTTTCTCTTATATCCAGCCCTTCCAATATTGTGAATCCACTTGTTTCTCAGCGTTGCATTATAGGAAAAACACAGGAGTTCACCTGTTTATCCCTGAGATGGTTAATGAAGCATCCAGGAACACAACAAGTAATCCCTGGGATATTTTTGTTTACTTTCTGAGTGTGTGGGTGCGTCTGCAGCAGGCACACATTTCCCACAATCCCCTGCACAACCAAAATCCAACATGCCAGGTATGCAATCCCCCTATAGAACAGACATGTTGCACTGGTGGAAAATGCATTGAATTGGTTTGAATAATTATCGTTGTTTTTGAATGCAAGGAGCTGATTTCACACAGCTTTTACCACATCACATTTGTAGCAGAGCACACACACACACACACACACACATACACATACACACCAGCACTCACAACTTAAGCATACATTAGAACCAAAAACTAGAAGACACTCATGCATAAAAGCAGACTTGATTGGGGCCTCAAAAAACTCAAGGCTGCATTTCTGTAAAATTGACTGCAAAGTCTGCAAGATGAAAGCACCAGGCAGCTGTAGCACTGAGAAGGTGCTATGTGCAGCATTTTCAAATGGTACAATGGAAATATGATACAAGAGTTTGGCACAAACAAGTCTGTGGTTTTAAAAGTTTAGATTAAGAACATTCTCATAACAAGAGGGATACTGTGAGGGCCCCTCCCTCCCTGCTGGCTAACTTTTGCTTGTGTCTATTTTAGCATCAGGATGGAAGGTTTTGTTGTGCCACTGAGAAACACAGAAGCTTTCGCACCATGTGTCTTGGAACAACAGCTTCCCATTGTGTGCTACCGTTTATAATTTCTGACAAAAAAAGTCACAATGAACCACACGCCAGATTGTCTGAGTGGTAGAGGTTTTCTTATTTGTATTTAAAATGCTGCATGGAGCACCTGCAAATGCGCTACATTACCACACACAAAAAATAGATTGCATGACAAAATATTCTGAAATGAAAAGGGGAATGTGACATAAATCTCACAACATATCACATACTACCAACTGATAAACGCATGCGGCACGCTCAGAGGCGGCATTACCTGGTAGTAGGTGTGGCTTTGAGAATAGAGGGAGGAAAAATGCGGGGCTGGAATGTCATTCAGCCTCTCTCTCTCTAGGTGGGGCCACACCTCCTCATCAACCTCAGGAGATTCTACCTACGATGTACAGACACAGCTCAGAATGATGCAGCATTCAAGTTAAAGCTGCACAAGTGACAGAGTGTCTGTAATTTCTCTATTTCCAAGCAAAATTAAATTTGGCCCAGCACTTCATATCCACACACTGATCATCCTGAAAATAGAGTGACTCAAAAGTCGGATAAGTGAAAAAAATTGAGGATCAGTTCTAATGCAAACTTTAAGTTCACAGTGATAAAATGCAGCAGTCAAACAACTCTCAAGCATCCAATAAATACAGTTGGAGAATGTAATGTTAGAAGATAGTGAGCACAAAAAGAGCTTGTTAATAATTCTAACAGTAAGAAAAGCTTTCAGCAGTCTTAAAAGTGGTCATGTGTTAGTATCTGGTTGTAACAAGAAATCAGGGGCTACCCATAAAACGTGCATATTTTTTTTTTTTATTAGAAACATTTTTTGGTCTTCTTAATGACTTTTTTTTATCTTTTACAAGATCAGTCTTTAAAAAGGGGATTTGTCTTATAATGAGGGCTGTCATATTTGGAAAAATATTAAGCATGAGACAAAATATTAAGGCATACAGAAGAAAGAAAATGCACTTATGCTACCTTGTAACACAACATCCTGCATCAGTATACTTCAATTTTATTTGTGTATGATGTAACATGAGTACTGTAGGTATTTATATTACAGAAAGAAAGGATGAGAAAGTTTCAGCATGAGTGAGAGAAGATAACATGTACATGGGGAGTACAAGATGGCAGCACCATCTGTCATACACACACATACACACACAGAGAAACACATATGTACCATTTGGTAAAGGGGAGTACGTAAAAGAGCATTAACGTGAATTCCCATTTACCCAGCAGTACTACACATCATCTTGTACACACGGGTGTTGGAGATGACCATGTACCAGTGTGTAATGCTGCTGGATATGTATGTCTAACTGCAGTACCTTTACAATATATGACCCCTAAAATGAGCAGATTACAACATATGGGGATAAACCTGACGCCACAGATGAAAACCTGTACACAATGAATGGATGAATGGATGAAAAAAACAAATTAATGACCCAATTCTTTGTACAAATGTAAATGTAATCCTCATATCATCAGTAAAGTACAAAATAAAAAGGTTGGAATCTTTCAACAATGTGAATTGAGCTGTATGAAGTTGATAAGCAAATGACAAAAAACAAACAAACAAACCTGGGTTACTAATACTTTCAAAGCTGGCATGGGACTGTTTACACATCAGTAGTGTTTACAGACAAACCTATTTCCATTATTATCAGTTACGATGATTTATCAGTGGCTTTTAAATAATATTGTTTTTCAAACTTGCCAGTTTTCTAATAAAAAAAAATCACTAAAATTACACCATTTAACATAGCCAGAAATAATAATAATAAAAAAAACATAAATCATTAACACATATTCAAAGTTCCAATGGTCTTGTGCATCAAATGGTTCCATCTGAAACAACAAACCAAAGCTGAGGTTAAATTTGAGATACTTCACTAAATTGTACATGTTTCATTTCAAATTTCACTGGTGAAGTACTGCGCTGACTGAAGCTTTTAAATAAGAAAATTTTAATCTGATATGCATACGAGGTCTCTTAGATAATAAACCGACCCTTTTATTTTTTTTTTTAACTATATGGATTTGAATGACATGCGATTACACCAATCATGCTTGAACCCTCGTGCGCATGCGTGAGTTTTTTCACGCGTGTCGGTGACGTCATTTCCCTGTGGGCAGGCCTTGAGTGAGATGTGGTCCCGCCCTCTCGGCTGAATTCCTTTGTTTCACACGCTGCTCGAGACGGCGCGCGTTGCTTTATCAAAATTTTTTCTGGAACTGTGAGGAATATCCGAGTGGACACTATTCGAGAAATTAAGCTGGTTTTCTGTGAAAAGTTTAACGGCTGATGAGAGATTATGGGGTGTTTCTGTCGGTGTAAGGACTTCCCACGGAGCGGGACGTCCTGCAGCGCTTCCAGGCGCTGTCGTTGGCCTGTTTCGAGCTGAAAACATCCTAATTTAAGACTTAATTCACCCAGGACATCGTGAGAGAACAGAGAAGATTCAGAAGAGGCCGGCATGAGGAATTTATGTGGACATTCCACTGTTTAAGGACATTTTTTTAATGAAAGACGTACGCGCAAATTCGCCGAGTCGTTTCCGTGACGACTCGGCAAATCTGTGTGCGCCGCGACAGGAAAAACACCTCTGTGTTGAAAACCATTTGTAGAATTCAGGCGGCTTTTAATGGCTTTCAACAAGTGAGTAACTGAGAAATTGTTTAACAGCTTGGGCATGTTCCAACTTGCCCGTTAAGATTTCCAACGGAGGTGTTTTTCCTGCCGCGACCCCCCGCGGTCGGGTCCAGCCCGACATGCGACTCTGCCCGCACGTTCTTTCATTACAAAATGACCGTTAACAATGGAATGTCCGAATAAACTCCTCATGCCGACTTCTTCTGAAAGTTCTCTGTTCTCTGACGACTTACTGTGTCAACAGAGCCTGAAATGTGGAAGTTTTCAACTTGAAACGGCGAGACGCTGCCGCCTCGAAGCGCAGATCGCCGTCAGGCGCCGTGGACCGTCCTTAAAGCGACACTACCAGACCAAAATCTCTCATCAGCCGTTAAAATTTTTACTGAAAACCAGCTGAATTTATTGAATGGTGTCCACTCAGTTGTGCCTTACAGTTTTGAAAAATTTTTTATCAAACAAAGCAACAGTCTCTGAGCCATTCCTAAACAATGAAAAAAATCGACGAGCGGGTGGATGACTCCTCACTCAAAGACTGCCCACAGGCGAATGACGTAACCGACAGGCGTGAAAAAACTCTCGCGTGCCCACGAGGGTTCAAGCATGTCTGATGTAATCACACGTGATTCAAATCCATATGGTTTTTGAAAAAAATAATAAGGTCGGATACTTTTCTAATAGACCTCGTATACATGCCTGAACTATTACGGGCGTTCGTTGTCACCCGCAATAAAAATGGCCAAAAATGACAAATGTCCCAGTATGAATTACGGATATATATATATATATATATATATATATATATATATATATATATATATATATATATATATAATTAATAATTAATAATATATAGCGAATATATGATGAACAATCACGGTTATATAACGCATGTAGTGAGGAAACAGAGCCGACACATTGAGATTATCACGGCAGTATTACGGGTGTATTATGAATGCATTGCGCACGTGTTGCGCGTGCATGGCATCTGCATTGTGGTCATAAAATAAGCGCACTCGCTCCTTTCCGCATCACTATTCACACCAACAATACAGGCTCTGGAGCATTTGCTGGACTTGGACAAGTTGATCACAGAGTTAAAGTTCTTGTTGTCATGCGAGGGTTAACTGTTCATGAGTTTGGGGAGCGGGAGGGGGGAAGCCGCTCGGGGTGTGAGACAGCACCCCGAGGCTAAACAGCAACTCTTCCTTTTGTTGGTATTAAATGTTGCACAAAAATATACGCCCAGGGTCATAAATGATCCCACTCGGTCGCTTGAGGTTTAAGTGTAAACTGTCACCGGAAACCATCCTGTGCACTGGCAACATTTCCTGTATTTTTGTTTTGTGAATTGTTCTGTAATTTATGTTTGTAACATGGTCCAAGCAGAGGGTCACCCCTTTAAGTCTGGTCTGCTTGAGGTTTTTTCCTCAGAGGGAGTTTTTCCTTACCACGGCTGCCCTGGGGGTTGGTAAGGTTAGACCTTACTTGTGTGAAGTGCCTTGAGGCAACCTTGTTGTGATTTGGTGCTATATAAATGAAAATAAACTGAAATTAAAATTAATTGTGAACTGTGCAAGAAACTGTCATTGAAAAGACTTTAGTTAAAACATCAGTGTTAAGAAGTTGATTTTGCAGTGTTCATTGTTTGTGTGTGTGTGTGTGTGTGTGTGTGTGTGTGTGTGTGTGTGTGTGTGTGTGTGTGTGTGTGTGTGTGTGTGTGTGTGTGTGTGTGTGTGTGCGGTCAGGCTGCGTGAGAACAATGATGTAAGCATTAATCTTCAGATTCAGATCCAACCCAATCAACCAGAATAAAAAGATTACCAGGCTATGCTGCATGATTATGCGGGTGTGAGGGACAGATAGAGGAAACAGAGAGGCAAAGATAGAGGGAGCCAGAGAGACGCAGACTGGGTGCAGAACACAGATAGTAATGGGCCTCATTACTAAAAAATGGGACAAGCATTCGACTGAATCTCTGAACGCAGAGTTCTGCAGAAGTATTCTCCTGGTACAAAGAAAGGCTCTGCGGATGGAAGCAAATTAGGCCAGTATTCTTGACTTCTAAGTACATTTGAAAAGCCCCAGTACATGAAATAACACTCAAGCAGTACTGAAAAAGCTCCCTGTACTTCTGTCTGCACTTGAACTTAAAAAGGAATTTCAACCTTGACAAACACCATTTAATAATATTAGTGTCACACATAAAGCACAGTTCTCATTTTCACGGATATGCATTCAGGAAAGTTGTGGTCTCTAAACGTGACAAACCAGCGTGTGAAAATCACGCTTGTTCATGAATATATGACGTGGAAAAGCAACTGTAGCGCCCACGTGATACTGGGGGTGGGTGGTACATTGTTGTCAGTCATCACCGGTGTGACAGCGTGCCACAATATGGATTGTGCAATAGCGTCAACACCGTGATCATTCTTGAACACACACTGAGCCTATTTTATTTTATTATTTTTTAAATATATCAAGAAAAATAATAGACAAAATGGAAAAATAATGCCAAATAGCCATTCATTTTGACATCAATAAACATTTTAACGCTTTTTGCCCGACTGTCTCGTTGAGGTCTTAATGATCATTAACAGCCACAGAAATCTTTGATTTCTAAAGATTTTCACCCAGATTGTAACTTTGAAAGAGCCGATTTTTAAAATTAAAATATTTTAGGTTTAACTGCAAAAAAAAAGAAAAAAGAGATCATTATTAAAGGGGTGATAAAGTGTAAAACTAGTAATGCTGTGACCTTCACCATCCAAAAAGTGGAAAATACAGTGATATTAATTTTACAACATATCACCACCCCTGTGTAGTTTAAGTTTAGCACAACAATGGGGCTTCCAGAAAACCTCCAAGTGATGTCAAACAGCATGTACGACAAAGTAACGGACTACACGGAAATGCAAGGAGTTACCAAAACATGTCAACGCTCACAACAGACCAAAGAATCTTTTGAAATGTTAAAACAAGGCCACAAGACACTGACTGAATATCCCAGTTCATTACAGACACCATTTCAGACCATCTAAGGTTTGTAAAGGAAGAGAAAAGGAAGAGAAAAGTTTCAAAATGTGGGCTAGCAGGCTGCACATCTGTGAAAATGAGAGCAGGGCATAACATAGTTTAAGTTTAAAATATGACAAAATCACAACAGAAACAGGAAACAGGGAGCAGCAAATCACAGTTGCAATATTAACAAGCGCAATCAGAGATTTCTGACATCCGCCAATCTAGATCCGGATCAACTCCAAAATTCAGTGGAGTTTTCCTTGCCCTAATGTCTGTCTGTGGTGCAAATTTGGTGAGAATCCGTGAAGTAGTTTTGACGTAATCCTTCAAAGCCTATATAAAGTGAAATCTTTATCCAGAATCCGGATCCGGCTCTGATCACCTTCAAAATTCAGTGGAGTAGTTTCAACATAATCATTTGAATTACCTATATGAGCTTAAATTCTGACAAATAATTCATTTACTCATGTTTGCCACTTATCTGGGTCCTTGTCAAGGTGGCAGCAGACCAAGCAGCTCATCTCACACTTCCTTATGCTCAGCCAAGTCCTCCAGCTCTTCCTGGGAGATTCCGAGGCAACCCCAGGCCAGCTGCGAAATGCAATCCCTACAACGTGTCCTCGGTCTTCCCCAGGACTAACTCCCAGTTGGATGTTCCTGGAAAACCTTCCTAGGCAGATGACCAGATGGCTGAACCACCTCAGCTGACTCCTTTTGATGCAAAGAAGCAGCATATCCCTCCTGGATATTCAAGCTTGTCACACTGTTCTTGAGTGTGAGCCCAGATACCCAAAGGAGGAACCTTATTTCCGTCTCTTGTCCCAGTGACCTTGTTTGTTTGATGATTACCCAATGCTCATGCCCATAGGTGAGGACAGGAGCATAAAATAGCTGGTGAATTGAGAGCATCGCCTTCTGGTTCAGGTCTTTCTTCACCACAACGGTTTGGTATAGCGGCCATACAACCTCAGATGCAGCTGCAATAGACCTGTCAATCTCACGCTCCATCTTACCCCCATTCGTAAACAACACCCCAAGATACTCAGGGCAAAAACTCCACTTGGTGCAATGACTCTCCCCTGGTATAACACTGATGTCACATTGTTCCGCTAGCTCACAGGGTTCTGGTTTCACTGGTACTATCCCTAGAACCAGTACTAATAACATGCTAGCGGAAAGAAGGTATCACCCTATGGATGTGTGCCATCCTGGATGATGAAAAGTTGATAAAACCGATGACACAGAAAAACTTTGGGTTCACAGTGTTCTTTTCCCATTTAAAGGACATTTTGCATGTGTTTTAACGTCCCAGTTAGCAACATAACATAAAGTACTCAAGATTATAAGTCTCTCTGCACACATGCGCTCATAATTAGTGGTTTCTGATGTTTTTTATTCCTCTCCCGAAGCAAGGAAACAAGTGCATTTATAGGAAACATCTCACTCTGCAATTCTCTGCATTTTTCTGCATGTGACGAAGTTAAGAGCAAAACAGAAACATCCCAGACAGAGACAGATGGAGCAAAACGAATGCGGTTCTGTCCGATAACGAAGCTTTGGAGCTTTTCTTTGAAAACAGTGGCTCGGATTTACAGAGGAGACGACACACTTCACCCCGAAACTCTTAACTTTTTCAGTGTCTGTCGGATTTGGAACTTAAAGTGTTGTGACGCTGCTGTTTGTGTGGCAGCTGCATGCTGTTGTGATCATGGACATGCCTGGACATGTCTCCTATTGGAAAAATTGAGAAGACGCTATTGTCAGGGGCTAATGGACTGTGCCACGATCCTGACAGAAGTTGAGTTGAAGGCAGAGCTGTGATCGGGCATTATGCACGCACGACCGTGCGCGCAATCACAATCCGAGAGCGAGTGGACCTGGACATTATTCCTTGGCCAAGTGGAACATGAAAATGATCTTTGGCTGTGGATCCGTGAGGACGAGTGGACCGTTCCATGGCTGGCTATCACAACTGCGATTGCGGCCACGTGACGCATACGTGGGGGCTTCTCTTTGTTGTGGACTAATTTGGAAATATTTACACTGGGGTGAGTGGAATGTTAATCTTTTGTCATCTTTTGCTTTGTGTTCTTTTCAATGGAGCTATTTACTTTGAGAGTGTCTGTGGATGTGTGTGTGTGTGTGCGCGCTGTTTTAATCTCCAATTTAGATGGACTTCTGGCTGAATTTGGACAATTACATAATCAGTATTAAGCTTGTAAACTCTCTCAAATGTCATAAAACTGTCAATCTCTATAAGACATTTTTTAAAAGAGAATTAATGTTGAATAATCCCTTAAAAAACAACCGACATGCAGGTTAAAACAGCTGTTACACTGTTTTAACCTGCATGTCAGCTGTTTAGTGATGCTTAATGGATGTGGAATGTCTCCGTGGTGACACAGATATATATTTATTAGATTTTTCATTTATAAACAGCACTTATTATTAGCGTTTTTAACAGGCTGCATTTGTGACTAATTGCCACAGGCACACAAAACCTTCTCACAGCTGCTGCTTTTACCGTGACCGTGTCAAAATGAACAGTTATCTCTTAAAAACGAGTCATCATAACACAACATCACACTTGTGTAAACTTTGGAATTAATCTGTGCCTCAGCTCTTAACGTTAGCAGATACATTCCATTGAAGTGCACGCTGGGACACTTCTAGTAACTACGTTACCTGTCGGAAACACTCGAGTACTCAAGAGTACTTTGTTTTCAGAAGTCTCCGTAGCTATTTGCTGCGAACGTCGTATATTTTGAAACCGGTCACGGAAGTGCACCCAGTGGATCATCTGATAGCCACTAACCTGTTGTTCTAAACTGTTGTGATTTCAGTGCGACATGTCCTTTAATATCTGTGTGTGTCGGTGGGGGGTATAGCCACAGAGACATTTACCTGAGGGGGCGTGACGTGTGCGTGACTGACATATCCGTGAACGTGCTGAATCTGCGACAGCTGCCGCTCGGCCACCTGAACCAGCTCCGCCCCTCGCAGGACTCCATGGCGACCAAGAGAGCCGCCTCTCCGCAGTGACTGCTCTCGCTCCCTCTCCATAGTCCCAGCGCCCTCTATGGCTCTCCTCCAGGTGCCTCCCTCCCTTCCGAGAGTCCCCCCATCCCTCAACTTTCTCGCTACTCCCATCGGGTGCTGATGGCAGGTGTGCGAGTGGAGTTTCGGGACGCCCGGCGAGGCACCTTCCTCTTCTTGACACCGGTATTTCTGCGGTGAGAGAGCGGAGCAGGAGGCGGGGGAGGTGAAAAGAGGACGAGGAAGAGCAGGTGGGAATTTTAAAAATGCAGGTGAGGGAAAGGGAGATGCATTATGCAAAAAGGAGACCGATAAAGAAACAGACGACGGAGGATATGCAAAAAAAAAAAAAACAGGCGGTCAGGATGAGGTGAGAAGAGAAGCAGGGAGGAGGCAGGGGAAAAGAAAAGAGAAGTTAGTTCAAAAACAAGTTGCTTCAGTTAAACTGGAAATGAAGAAAAGCATTAGTGACGCTTTGCAAAGCTGCAAACAGCAGAAAAGCACAGAACGCTCGGGTATGTGCACGTGTGAGTGCACGTGCGGCGGGATGTTTTTATATTACAGTTTGTGTATAAGCACACAGGACGGTCCAGGTGTACTCCCAGCATGCCAGTAATTGCTTTGTGCGCTTACAGTATTGTGTACATGTTACAGCGCACGCGCGCACGCACACACACACACACACACACACACAAAATCAGCATCTACACACAAACTCTGTTTTCAGGCAAAATGAGACCTAAGAGTGAAAGAGGACAGTGAGCAGGAGACAACCCTGCCGTAGGGAATAACTCTCTTTCTTTCTCTCTGCTCATCTCTCTCTATACATTCCTCCCAAACCTCTTATGCCTCTCTTTCATTATTCCCCCACGCTCAGACTTGTCTCCCTTCATCTTCATTAAATAAAGAAATAAATACCGTTTCAGGGTTTTTTTACTTTACTGGACAGAGCGGCGGTGAAACTAAAGAGAGGGAGGGACAGCAGGTCCTAAAAACCAGATCTGGATCTGACACTGCAGCTACATGCACTGCAAAACCATACGTGCACTTAGTCTGAAGGATCTGATCACCGCAGCCCAATTAAATTATTGTAATTCCCATATTTTATCGCGGTGGAAAAAAACACACATTTTTCTGTATTATCAACTCTTTAATTTGGAATTTCTGCACATTATTGGAGTGTAATTATTCTTTTGCATAAATTCGTTTATTATTGGAGTTTATGTAGTTCTTTGATTCCTGGAAAACCCTACATAAATAGAGATTATTATTATTATTATTATTATTATAACAATAATAATAATAATAATATCAAGCATGATTTTTTTTTTGGTATATATTCCCAACAGTGTATAAGCTGCAGGACCTCTCAAAGTAGTTAAAAAATATAAGTAAAATACTGTAAACTTAATAGAGGTGGCAATTAAATTTTTAGTGTGGAACTTAATATTTTCAAGTATGCTGTACTCATAATTTCCTGTAAACTAATTAAAAATATGACTGTGGTCCAAGCAACAACACACTGTTGACCACCGCCAACTTGTAATTTTATACAGTGTGGAACATTTGGGGATTCAGCATCTTTCTTAAGGCACTGATACAAACGTACACTCGCCGATTTAATATTCCAGGTTTTTAACTGGACCAACAATATACCACCTGAGGCATGGTACCCAATAACAGCACACATTCTTTACACAGATGCTTGCAATGTGCCATATTCTTTTTTTTTTTTTTTTTACTTTATTGTCATTTCAAAGACAATAACATTGTCCTGAGACTGGGCATCACATAAAAATAAATACAATTAAAAATCAAAAACAAAGGTGTAGGCTTATGCTCTATTTAAGAAAGTCAATAATCGGCCCTCATCTTCTATTGAAGACCGGAGCCTTTAAATGAAGTTGAGCTGTCAACCGCTCCATCATATACATATGTTTGATTTTTTGAGTCCATTGTTCAACTGTGGGAGATTCCGGTTTCAACCAATAAATTGTGATAATTTTTCTTGCAGTCATCAAAAAAAGGTGAAGCAGAAATTTTTGATCCTGAGATAAGTTGTCTGGAAAAACATCCAATAAGAAAATACAACCCCTGGCAAAACTTATGGAATCACCAGCCTCAGAGGATGTTCATTCAGTTGTTTAATTTTGTAGAAAAAAAGCAGATCACAGACATGACACAAAACTAAAGTCATTTCAAATGGCAACTTTCTGGCTTTAAGAAACACTATAAGAAATCAAGAAAAAAAGAGTGTGGCAGTCAGTAACGGTTACTTTTTTAGACCAAGCAGAGGAAAAAAATATGGAATCACTCAATTCTGAGGAATAAATTATGGAATCACCCTGTAAATTGTCATCCCCAAAACTAACACCTGCATCAAATCACATCTGCTCGTAAGTCTGCATCTAAAAAGGAGTGATCACACCTTGGAGAGCTGTTGCACCAAGTGGACTGACATGAATCATGGTTCCAACACGAGAGATGTCAATTGAAACAAAGGAGAGGATTATCAAACTCTTAAAAGAGGGTAAATCATCACGCAATGTTGCAAAAGATGTTGGTTGTTCACAGTCAGCTGTGTCTAAACTCTGGACCAAATACAAACAACATGGGAAGGTTGTTAAAGGCAAACATACTGGTAGACCAAGGAAGACATCAAAGCGTCAAGACAGAAAACTTAAAGCAATATGTCTCAAAAATCGAAAAATGCACAACAAAACAAATGAGGAACGAATGGGAGGAAACTGGAGTCAACGTCTGTCACCGAACTGTAAGAAACCTCCTAAAGGAAATGGGATTTACATACAGAAAAGCTAAACGAAAGCCATCATTAACACCTAAACAGAAAAAAACAAGGTTACAATGGGCTAAGGAAAAGCAATCGTGGACTGTGGATGACTGAATGAAAGTCATATTCAGTGATGAATCTCGAATCTGCATTGGGCAAGGTGATGATGCTGGAACTTTTGTTTGGTGCCGTTCCAATGAGATTTATAAAGATGACTGCCTGAAGAGAACATGTAAATTTCCACAGTCATTGATGATATGGGGCTGCATGTCAGGTAAAGGCACTGGGGAGATGGCTGTCATTACATCATCAATAAGTGCACAAGTTTATGTTGATATTTTGGACAATTGAAAGGATGTTTGGGGATGATGAAATCATTTTTCAAGATGATAATGCATCTTGCCATAGAGCAAAAACTGTGAAAACATTCCTTGCAAAAAGACACATAGGGTCAATATCAATGAGCAGATGTGATTTGATGCAGGTGTTAGTTTTGGGGATGAAAATTTACAGGGTGATTCCATAATTTTTTCCTCAGAATTGAGTGATTCCATATTTTTTTCCTCTGCTTGGTCTAAAAAAGTAACCGTTACTGACTGCCACAATCTTTTTTTCTTGATTTCTTATAGTGTTTCTTAAAGCCAGAAAGTTGCCATTTTCCTTACAGTTACAGTTTTCCTAGAATCCTCTGTCCTGCTGTGATGTCACGGCACAGCTGTCTTTATTAAAATAAAATCTCTATGAAATCTGAGCAGCAAAAACAATGTGGGCCCACTTTTAACATGATTCTGCGGGAGGGAAACTACTTGATTCATTCATGATTCTTGCTGTAGCATAGAGACTGACGTGCTTCTTGTTGAGGTCAAAAGCTGCTGTTTAGTTCACACAGGCGTCTTTTGTAGGTTTAGACATCAATGATGCTACATGTTTGTTAACTAACTCGACATAATTACTAATTGTGTTAGAGCTGCAGCTATTGATTATTTTAGTAATCAAGTATTCTATCGATTATTCTGGTTATTGGATAAAAAGTACTTTTGCATTTTTAAACAACATCAACAGTCAGGGCTCTTCCTAAGCAATGGCCAATGTCACTGTGCCATTACACAGACTGTCAAATTTAGTGTATCCCTTTCTGTTTTCTTGGGTAATTATTTATTTTTTTACATCTTTACAAGTTGGGGATCTTTCCCGGTGTCAGCAGCACAGCCAAAGTTGGGCCAAAGTCCTGACATTTTGCTGAGATGGCGATGGGATGTGGCTTTCTGTCATTCCCCACGTAGAGCGGAGAGTAGCCAGACGACGAAACTGTTTTTTTTTTTAAAAAACAGAAACAGACTGCTTCACTTTAAATGCACAGTAAGCTGTTTAAGATGATCAGTGTGGACAGTTTTTCTCCTAAAAGGCATTATTTTACTCTGTGTGTCGTATTGGAAAGATCTAGCTTTTGTACTAAATTGATTAGCGCTTACATGGTTTAAGTGCATGCTCTAGTCTTTTTCTGTTTTTTTTTCTGGGGACATTACAGTGCCACACACAGGCCTGGCATATGTACTACAACATTAAACAAAACTTCGAGGCACAGAATTTGCATCGAACATTTTTTGTAATCGAATTATTTGAGTTACTCGACTAATTGTTTCAGCCCTAAATTGTGTGCTTCCCAATTTGAGTTAATAAAGACTATGTGTGGATGAGGTTGCATCATGTGACAGCAGCAATGCTTTCTAATTGTAGTTTCCCTGTTCCACCACTAGACAATGTACATATACATTTACACACATCTGAAGTAAAAGTACAAGTTGCGAAATTCTATACATTTTTGTGGAAATGTTTATGTGAACGGTTGAGAAATGGAGCCAGATTGGTGACCTCTACTTTTGTCTGTCTGCTATAGATTGTCGCGGGTTTTAAAATAAAAACAGAGACAGAAGAAACTGCATTTAATATGTGAACAATGGTGGCTCAGGTGCCAGAATGGGTTGTTCACAATGCAGAAGGTCAATGGATCAATCTCTCAAACCTTGTTCTCATTTTATGGATATGCATGCCAGAAAATCACGGCCTATAACCGTCACAAACTGGCACGTAAAAATCACTGTGATCTAGAATGTGGTTTGATGACGTAATCCACTGGACTTGTGCGATGTCCGAAGCGTGCAAAAACTGTGGCACGCCCACAGAATAATTTTAGCACAACACTGGTGCTCCTAGAAAACATCTGTTGATGTCAAGGCATGTATGACAACTCCACGGGCTTCACAGAAATGCAACGGATTAGCGAAATATATGAACGTTTCAATGTCAACGTCAATGGAAGAAAAGAAGTTTGAATTTTTAAAAATCCTTCATGGTTAAAACAGGATGACAACTTAATGACGGAATATCCTGGTTCATGATGGACACCCTCAGAGATGCCCTAAGGTTTGTTGTTTTATTTTTTGTTTGTTTGTTTAGGTATGAACAAAAACTGAACAAAAATTGTAAAATGTTTCACATTATTAGGACGGGATTCTGCACATTTAAGATAATTTAACACTAAGTGATCAAGTTTATTTTACTTAAAACAAGGTTTAATGATTGAATCATTTGAGTGAGGTAGTTGATTTCCTCATTGTTTGAGCAGAAGTAACATTTATGGTTTTACAACGTTTTACAATGCAGCAGTTTAACAGTGCAGTGATTTTACAGTAAAATACACAATGATCTTACAATGCAATAAAGTAATTTTATAGTGTAGCACACAATGGTTTTACAATGCAGTGTGCAGCAGTTTTACAGTGCAGTGATTTTACAGTGCAATGCACAATGGTCTTACAATGCAGTGTGCAGTAATTTTACAGTGTAGTGTGCAATGGTTTTTTTACACAGTGTGCAGTAGTTTTACAGTGCACAATGGTTTTACAATGTAGTGTGCAGCAATTTTACAGTGCAGTGATTTTTACAGTACGATGCACAATGGTCTTAAAATGCAGTGTGCAGTAATTTTACAGTGTAGTGTGCAATGGTTTTTCAACACAGTGTACAGTGGTTTTACAGAGCAGTGTGCAGTAGTTTTACAGTGCAGTGCACAATGGTTTTACAGTGTGGTGCCCAATGGTTTTACAGTGCAGTACAGCAGTTTTACAGCACAGTGTGCAGTAGTTTTACAGTCCAGTGCACAATGGTTTTAGAGGGCAGTGTGCACTAGTTTTGCAGTGCAATGCACAATGGTCTTACAATGCAATGTGCAGTAATTTTACAGCGTAGCATGCAATGGTTTTTTTTAACAGTGTGCAGTAGTTTTACAGTGCAGTGCACAATGGTTTTACAACGCAGTGTGCAGCAATTTTACAGTGCAGTGATTTTTACAGTACGATGCACAATGGTCTTAAAATGCAGTGTGCAGTAATTTTACAGTGTAGTGTGCAATGTTTTTTCAACACAGTGTACAGTGGTTTTACAGAGCAGTGTGCAGTAGTTTTACAGTGCAGTGCACAATGGTTTTACAGTGTGGTGCCCAATGGTTTTACAGTGCAGTACAGCAGTTTTACAGCACAGTGTGCAGTAGTTTTACAGTCCAGTGCACAATGGTTTTAGAGGGCAGTGTGCACTAGTTTTTCAGTGCAATGCACAATGGTCTTACAATGCAATGTGCAGTAATTTTACAGCATAGCGTGCAATGGTTTTTTTTAACACAGTGTGCAGTAGTTTTACAGTGCAGTGCACAATGGTTTTACAACGCAGTGTGCAGCAATTTTACAGTGCAGTGATTTTTACAGTACGATGCACAATGGTCTTAAAATGCAGTGTGCAGTAATTTTACAGTGTAGTGTGCAATGGTTTTTCAACACAGTGTACAGTGGTTTTACAGAGCAGTGTGTAGTAGTTTTACAGTGCAGTGCACAATGGTTTTACAGTGCAGTACAGCAGTTTTACAGCACAGTGTGCAGTAGTTTTACAGTGCAGTGCACAATGGTTTTAGAGCGCAGTGTGCACTAGTTTTTCAGTGGAATGCACAATGGTTTTACAGCGGAGTGTACAGCGGTTTTACAGTGCAGTAGTTTTACAGCAGTGTGCAGTAGTTTCACAGTGCAGTGTGCAGCAGTTTTGTAGCACAGTGTGCAGTAGTTTTACAGTGCAGTGTGCAATGGTTTTTACAGTGCAGTGTACAGTAGTTTTACAGTGCAGTGCACAATGGTTTTTACAGTGCAGTGTACAACAGTTTTACAGTGCCGTGTACAACAGTTTTACAGTGCATAGTAGTTTTACAGCACAGTGCATAGTAGTTTTACAGTGCAGTGTGCAGTAGTTGTGCAGCGCAGTGTGCAGTAGCTCGTCTTTACTCACTGCAGCATTCAGGAGGCACATGGATGATGCGATTCCAAGTGAAATCCTTTATCCCCTCCATCAATTTCCTCTATTAAACTCATACCAATCAGGCTGCAGCGAGACTGGCAAAAAGAAACCAGGCTGCCAGAGGAGGATTTAAAGGTTGGAAACAAATAACATGTAGGTTTTCTGATTGGATCAGTCCCTGGCCTTTTCAGCTAACACAGAGAGATATGCTTACAAAATGAACCATCAAAGAAGAGCTTAGCTAATTGAACTTCAGGTCTTACACTCACAGCCGGACTTACTCAAGACCACAGAGATATTGAACACACGGTGAAAGTGAGAATATTAACTCTGCAAAAGCCCATTAACAGGACTTGTGACACTCCTCTGTTACTGTTTATGCCATGGGTGGGCAATCATGTGCCACGAAGGGCCGAGACACTGCAGGTTTTCCTTACTACCAATCTCCTCAGCAGGTGATTTCATTAATGATCAAGTGTCTCAGCATTGACAATCAGGTGTTTATGTTCAAGGGAGAAGCTCATTAGCAATCCACCTGCTGAGGTGATTTATTGCAAGGAAAACCTGCAGTGTCTCGGCCCTCGCTACCCACCCCTGGTTTATGCCCTCGTCATACAGTATGTGTGACACTACAATGACCAAATGAATCAGTTTGAGGATGAAAAGATGCCATCAGCTCAAACAGAGATGGCATGGGGAGTTACTCAGGGCTGAGTTCTTGGGCTTCTCCTGTTCAACTTCAACATACACCTTCTGACACAATTTATCCAACAACAAAAAGTTTGTTGTCATGAGTACAGCACAATTAATTACACTGCTGTTGAAATATCGGCCGGTGATTATATAATCATTAAAGTGTGTGATTTAAATATATAAATCATGTTTTGTATTGCACTAAGTGTCGCTGTGGTCTGTGTGCACCATTCCCGCCCCCATCGGATGCTGTGGACTTTCTAAATGTTTGGTGAACAATTAGAAATCAGTGTGGCGTTTACTGAGTTTCAAACCTTGGTTTAAATACATGGAAGGGATTAAGAATCACACCTCTGCTGGGTTTTTTTCCATGTTTCCTCCACCCGTGAGTTAAACACATGTAGATTATATTTCCCCAAGATACAACTGTCTACAAAGTCATTTTCACATAGAGACATGAAGTTAGTTTTCATGGAAGTCTTATTGAAAAGGTGATTCTTTTGAGTCAACCACAGACTTTTGCACTGCAGCTCGTATTACCACCTGAAGGCCCGGTCCCACTGGGGAGAGGATTAATTGCGCATGAATTGAGTATACAAATGTTGGACGTTCGTTGTCGTCCGCAGCCAAAATTTTGTGCAGCTCAAAAATCCTGGCAACGGAAAAACATGCCTCTGCAGATAATTGCGGATGTATGCGGTTGTCGGCTGACTCATACAAGCATGTTTCACGGATCTTGCGGACGTTTAGCGAATATGAATATGAACCAATCTTGTAAAACTGCAACAACAACAACAACAAAAACTGACTCAGGAAGTTCTCCATCAAGGAGCAAATTTGAAAATGTAAACAGTCCCAATTAATCCCAATTATCTCCCTTTCATGTTTTCATGTACTTTATATTTAATGTGAAATATCTCCCAAAGTTCCACAGTTCTATGAGTGTTTTCACAGAAACTGTCCTGAAATAAACATTATTTTAGCCTGACACACCTTGTTTAGGAGCTCTGTAACATATGTCACAGAAATTCCACCAAAATGTACTTGTAGTGTTTTACTGCTCTACTTCAAAGGGTATATATGTAAAATATTGCATTATGTGGATGGAAGAGGCTTTGCAGAGGAAAGTGCAAGTTCTACAACTTTGGGCTGAGCTGCACATCACTAAGTAGCCGCGAATGCGAAATATAGACTTTCTGTTCCATACTTGTAATGTAATTAGTGCTTCCATTAGATATGTTACCTTTACAAATATTACATTTGTGTTCAGTGGCATCACATTTAATGATTTAGTATCATAATCACCTACATTTGCTTGCCAATGTGTTTTAGATGTGCAAATAGGCCATTTTTGGTGGGCATTTTGAAAAACTGCCACCATCTAAAATTTCATATCGCTAACAGCTTTTTTGAAGAAAAGGACTTATCAGGTGTATTTTAAGATGAGATAAGATCAACCATTTATCCCAAAGGAAATTATTTTGCCAGAATATAGAAACACTGAACAATTGGATACAGGCCAAAATATATTTCAAATAATCTTCTTTGTGATGAAACCTACAGACCTCTTTAATTATGTGGCACTTGTCCTCCTCTGAGACGCTTTTAAATACATTTATTACTGAGCAAGGCGTGACGTATAGACCACTCTCAGGTTGCAGGTCCTACATCCAAGATGTCAGTACATCATTCAAGATTCAACATTTAACTGAGTTATTTGACATCTGGTCAGAATAAAAAGGCTGGCATTGTGCACTCAAATTCATCAGACCAAACAGACCTGCTGATACTGCACATGAAAAATATTACTAAAAATTATACAGTGTATAATACAGTATCAAAGGATAAATATTTGTTTACAATGGAAGTCAGGTGACTGAGCAGGCTGAATGTTAAAAGAATGCTCTGTGGTTCCACCCTTGACTCGTCATGGTCTATCTGTCAACATGACTTTCAGCAATATACTGAATTCATAACAGCTCCTAGTTTGAAGCCCCTCAAGGGACGAACACTTCCCAATTTTATCTGAGCTTATTGAGTTGTGTGGTCGCCGAACAGAAGTGTTTGATGTTACAGATACCTTCTGCAGGAGAACAAATGTCCAAATCTTTAGGGTCATGATGCTTCGGGTCTAACTGTTTGGTTGTAAGATTTGGATACTGACCACTGACCTGAAGCGATGGCTGGGTGTCTTTGGTGTGAGGTTTTTTTGGAGCAGGTGCTCTCCAACCGTGCAGAGCACCTGTCCAGAAAGTTTTCCAGCTCAGCAAATCAAGAGCAGAGTTAATTAATCAGCTGGGGAGCATGGAAAATATGTACAGGTGCTCTCTAAGAGCAGAGTTGGAGACCACTGCTTTAGAAGATCCTTGGGAACCACTAGAATGACTTTGTGTTAAGGGAATGACTACTTAGGGAGACTAAGATCAGGAGTATCACTTGCATTGTGATTAAATGGACTGCATTTAGGGCCCTGTCCCACTGGCGTTTAGGAGGATTTGCACATGAAATGAGGAGACAAAAGCTGAGCGTCCGCAACAAAGGTGGGCGGAAATGACAAATGTCCCGGGGTGAATCAGTGAATACATGAGGAAGAAAAGCGGATATAACAGGGAACAGAAGCGAAGGCGACCACGGAGGCGCCCCCATGAGGGGCACAGCGGCCGTGATGCACTCGTTCCATCCGTGCCTACTCTGTCTGCATGCGCGACATACCATTTGCGACTGTGATGTGGCCGTGCTGGGCACGCGTCATATCTGTTTTGCACGCTGTCCCGGTCTGCCGCCAAGCCGCGCCAACCCGTCGGTTGCGGATATCAGCGGATGACAGGGGATATGCGGCGCGTTGGTTGTGTATGTCCTGCGTATGTTTTCAGTATGTGTTCAGGCAATGATGCGGCTCTCATCCGCAGCAGGATTTTTGAGCCGCTCAAAAATCCTGGCTGCGGACATGCGTGCCTCTGCAGATGATCACGGACGTGTTCGGATGGCGGCCGACTCATACAGGAATGTTACACGGTTATTGCGGTTGTTTGGCGGATGTGGGCCACTTTTGTGCACATTCCATCCGCAAATCCTCCTAAACGCCAGTGGGACAGGGCCCTTATATAGCGCTTTTCCATCTGCATGAGAGGCTCAAAGCACTTTACACATCAATGCCTCACATTCACCCCGATGTCAGGCTGCTGCCATGCAAGGCACCCACTACACATTGGGAGCAACAAGGGGATTAAGGACCTTCCCCAAGGGCCCTTAGTGATTTTCTGGTCAGGCTGGGATTTGAAATGAGGATCCTCTGGTCTCAAGCCCAATGCTTAACCACTAGACCATCACCTCCTCCAATGTTGTTACACATCGCGCAGCTGCTGTGAAAAAAATAAAAATAAAAATTACATGGCACCCACGGGAATCGAACCTATTTCCAAAAGCTCTGATTACCATTCAGAAACTTTACCACTGAGCTACAATCGCTGTCCTGTAAAAGCTGTGGAAACTGCCTTATATCAGGAAGGACATGGACGTATTTAAAAAAAATAAAAACACACACCATATAAACCACCACATTTTATTGAATCCCTCTTATCAAGCGGGCAATACAAATATGATCCATGGTCACAGACATACAGTCATGAAATGACATGAATGATGAAGCAGTTCGCTCTTCTCATGTCCACATCTACTGGTCCTGTGCATCCAGCCGGCCGTGCACACGTGTTCTGCCCAAAATGCGTGTCTTGTGGATGCCGCGCTGCAGGACAGACACTGCATCATGTGGAACAGAGCTCACGTGGGTGGTGTAACAGTCAGATTACCTGCTGTGTGTTATGATCTGACGGTCCCTTTCAACCTGGGGCCGCCTGCCCATGGGCTGCAGTGTGTGCGCGCTCGCTCGCTGCAGCCCATCGCCAAGTGATATATGTTTTTATTTATGTGATGACAGCAAGCAGACACATGCGCTTTACAGTGGGCAGTTGTTAGTCCATGTCTGTCCAAACACAGTAGTAGCGCTGTCCAGCTGCGATGTCCACATCAACAGATCTCCACAGCTGCTTCTGTCGGCAGACACGCCTCCTGTCAGCAAAGCCACAGTCGTGGGGCTCTTACAGAAATTTCACTACCAGCCAGACAATGATTGTCTGCTGACTGTTGTCGTGTTAATAGTGTGAATGGCCACACATTCTCTAAGTCCCACGTGAGCGGTGTTAGATGTTCATGTGTGTCACCTGGAATTTGGCCAACACCTGCCGTGAGAGGGATCGATGGGCTCGCACAGTGCACACTCTGTCATTCAGCCACTGGTGTGCGCAAATAGATGTAGCAGCAGGTGTATGAGGCAGCAGCGATTTTACATGTTTTGTACATGATTCCTGCTTCATGGGCACTTTATGCGCAAATCGACCAAATCTGTGCAGAGTTCTCCATAATTCTTACAGACTAAATTGTAAAACACACAATAACAATGTCAAGAACTGTCCAACAGCTTAGAAAAAAAAACAAAACAGACATGCACAGAAAACTCGACTGAAGTACTTGTCACAGCACAAATGTGACTTTTGACCTCCTGACTTTTTTTTTAATAACAGACTGCACTGTGTATATTTGTGTAATTAATCACACAACTCCTTCTGTTTCACATCAGTAAGTTAAGAGAGCAGTTTTAATTAAATTCCTTGTTTCCCAAGACAGAAATTCAGCCCAGATTTATTAAAACACTTTGAGTTTGGCTTTTCTTTCATCTTGTGTAGAGAAGAGCAGGAAGCTCAGTGGATAAGGACCTGGTTTTCCAATACATAGGCCTGAGTTTGAATCCCACTCAGTCCACCAAGCTGTAAACAGGTATCCACACTGACTGGGGAAGTAACCTGCATGGATTTAGCATCCACTGGAAAAAGGCCCCTCCACGCACACACACACACACACACACACACACACACACACACACACACACACACACACACACACACACACACACACACACACACACACACACACACACACACACACACACTCAAACTCATACCAGACTGGTGTGAACCAAACGCAGAGTTTGATTTCTTTACATCATTGCCAGTGGAACAGTCCTCAGCCACCAGTCCCAGACCCGCACTAACTCCAGCCTTCTGAAAGGACAGCCATGCCTGGCTAAAGGGGGCTCCTGACAGCTCCATAGCACATCACTCTCATCATTACCAACAACCAACCCCAGTCGCCCCGCCCCCCCCAGCCCACAACACACACACACTGTTGCAGTATCCTTCAGACAAATGTCTATAGTATGTATGTACGTCCATAGTGATAATGACAAAAATGGAACACCATGATACCGGGTAGGGTGAACTTTTATTCCACAGAAACATACTGAATAGGAACGTCCCAAGGGCGTCAAAATCCAACCCCTTGTCTGTGTCGTGAATCCTGGATAATGGATCAAGTAGGGGATTGGCTGTTGGGGTGAAAAACGATGGGGGGTTTGTGTGCCTCATAGCTACTATGGTACCCATGAAGGCTCAACAGGAACCCTGAGCACGAAATGGTTAACGGGGCTCTGGTGAAACAAGAAGTTCTCAACAGCGGATCAGGCAGAGGAGGTGATGGCTTGTAACCCAATGGCTGTGAAGGCGGATGAAGGCTGCAGCGGTTCCTCAGACCTCGATCATCAGGGATTTCCCAGCCATGGGACCAGGTTAAGGATCTGTTAAGGGCTGTGTCTTTGTTGGCATGTAATGTCATTCCCACGTTAAACAAACCAACACACAGGTGTCTCCAGAAGAGACCATCTTCCTTGCCACAGAGGGATTCTCACGATGAGTAATTCCCCAAAATGACTGCCAAATTCATTGGCCAAATTTTGTTTCAGGGCTTCCATCACTTGGTCAAATAAGCCAAACAAAAGTGCAAAAATGGCCACAGCCATTCCAAGTAAAAATAAAGAACCAAGTGGAAAATATGTGAAATTTTGCCCTATTATGAACTTTTTCGACTTGAAAAACAATTTGTACATGGATTACTGGCTTCTATTTCCCCGGTAAGTACATCAGTTTGGCCAAAAAAACAAACAAAAAAAAAACAGATACCTGGTAATATCTAGAAAACATTCTTCCCTGGATTCAGTATGAGTATTACATTAGGAGAGAGAGGATTGATGGGGGATCCCTTGAGGACACTTCAAACTGTGGCAGCCTCAGTGCAGATTATCTACTTATTGTGCTTTTACAATGTTTTTATGGATCTTGATCAACTCAACAATTAATGTTAACACGTAATCCCAAACTGAAGCCGAGAATCAGCGGCACCATGCAGACTCGACTCCGGAAGTGATCTTTCTGGACAGGGTTCAGGAGGGGTTTGTACTGGAGAGAGTACTGCTGTATAAAACAGAATGAGACAGCAAGGTCTGTGCACGGACACACACACACACACACACACACACACACACACACACACACACACACACACACACACACACACACACACACACACACACACACACACTCTCTCTCTCTCTCTCTCTCTCTCTCTCTCTCTCTCTCTCTCTCTCTCTCCTGCTTCCCCCCACTGCACATTTTAACCTCATTCAGAGCGGAATTGAGAGCAAACACGTGTCTGAGAAAACGAGCAAAGCTGAAGCCACATCGCAACCTTCAGCGCATTTTATTTCCGCTGCACCTCACGGTCCAAAAATATTATTCCGAGGTCACGTCCTAATTAATCACAAATGAATGAAAATGACATAGCTTTGAACCTGCCTGGCACTAAGACCCTGAAGAGGCCGTGGCTCACAATGTTGTCACAACACAGCTCTTCTGCCCGCCGCTCTTACATGCACGTGCACTTGAACACGCAGACCCGCACCAGGATGCTGAATCTGCTCCCTATCTTAGTCACGTTTCTTTGGATACGCAAAACTGGCTGACACACTAATACACAACAGCCACAGTGTGCACAAGTGTGTGTTTCTTTGCATGGGTGTGTACCCATGTTCAGCAGGCTAACTGCAGGCACCGTCCTGATTAAGAAAGCTTGGCATCTGCAAGTGCAGAACCACTGCAGACTGTACGCAAAAAAAAAAAAAAAGACTGAAAGAGCCAGTGTTTGTTGTCTCTCTTCTTTTGTGCATTAATTTGTCTCCTGTCGTGTCAATATAAACGCCAAATACAGGATTATGTCTGATTAAGTGTGTGTTTGTGTGCATGTCAGGGTAAGGCCAAGCGTTAGTCACGCGTGGCGGGATATGAAACAGCAGGGGATCCTGTGCCATAAGGGACGCCACACACGTGCCTTCGTCTCGCCATTCCCCACATCGCCCTCGCTCATGCCTTCACTGACGTGATGTTTGACAGTAATTATTGCGAACGAAAGAAGGAACATCAATTGACAGCTGAAGCTCAAAAATGTGACATTGACAAACAAGGGATGAGAACTGCAGAATGTCCCAGCAAGACTTTACAGGTTGAAATATATATATATATATATATATATATATATATATACACAGTGAGGAAAATTAGTATTTGAACACCCTGCGATTTTTCAAGTTCTCCAACTTATAAATCATGGAGGGGTCTGAAATTTTCATCTTAGGTGCATGTCCACTGTGAGAGACATAATCTAAAAAAAAAAAAAATCCGGAAATCACAATGTATGATTTTTTTAATAATTTATTTGCATCTTACTGCTACAAATAAGTATTTCAACACCTGCCAATCAGCAAAAATTCTGGCCCTCAAAGACCTGTTTGTCCGCCTCTAAAAAGTCCACCTCCAGTCCACTTATTATTTCAAATTAGAAGCACCTATTTGAGGTCGTTAGCTGCATAAAGACACCTGTCCACCCCACGCAATCAGTAAGACTCCAACTACTAACATGGCCAAGACCAAAGAGATGTCCAAAGACACCAGAGACAAAATTGTAGACCTCCACAAGACTGGAAAGGGCTTCTGGGCAATTGCCAAGCAGCTTGGTGTAAAAAGATCAACTGTTGGAGCAATTATTAGAAAATGGAAGAAGCTAAATATGACTGGGGCTCCATGCAAGATCCCACCTCGTGGCGTATCAATGATGCTAAGAAAGGTGAGGAATCAGCCCAGAACTGCACGGGAGGAGCTGGTCAATGACCTGGAGAGAGCTGGCACCACTGTTTCCAAGGTTACTGTGGGTAATACACGTCATGGGTTAAAATCATGCATGGCACGGACCATTTGGATGATCCAGAGGAGTCATGGGAGAAAGTTATGTGGTCAGATGAGGCCAAAATAGAACTTTTTGGTCTTAATTCCACTCACCGTGTTTGGAAGAAGAAGAATGCTGAGTACCATACCAAAAACACCGTCCCTACTGTGAAGCATGGGGGTGGAAGCATCATGCTTTGGGGGTGTTTTTCTGCACATGGGACAGGATGACTGCACTGTATTAAGGAGAGGATGACCGGGGTCATGTATTGTGAGATTTTGGGGAACAACCTCCTTCCCTCAGTTAGAGCATTGAAGATGGGTCATGGATGGGTGTTCCAACATGACAATGACCCGAAGCACACAGCCACGATAACCAAGGAGTGGCTCCGTAAGAAGCATATCAAGGTTCTGGAGTGGCCTAGCCAGTCTCCAGACCTAAACCCAATAGAAAATCTTTGGAGGGAGCTCAAACTCCGTGTTTCTCAGCGACAGCCCAGTAACCTGGCTGATCTCGAGAAGATCTGTGTAGAGGATTGGGCCAAAATCTCTGCTGCAGTGTGTGTAAACCTGGTGAAAAACTACAGGAAACGTTTGACCTCTGTAATTGCAAACAAAGTCTACTGTACCAAATATTAACATTGATTTTCACAGGTGTTGAAATACTTATTTGCAGCAGTAACATACAAATAAATTATTTAAAAAATGATACATTGTGATTTCCGGATTTTTTTTTAGATTATGTCTCTCACAGTGGACATGCACCTAAGATGAAAATTTCAGACCCCTCCATGATTTCTAAGTGGGAGAACTTGCAAAATCACAGGGTGTTCAAATACTTATTTTCCTCACTGTATATATATATATATATATATATATATATATATATACAGTGCGCACATGTAAACAATAAAAAAAAAAGAAACTCTGCTGCTTGCTGTGGGGCTGCAGCTCGCTCTTCCCCCCCAAAATCTGTAATAATTATGTTTAGAAACCAGTCACCATTTGTTTTATTATCCATCTGTGTAGTTAATAAATAAAAAAATCTTCACAGATGATTCACTCACGCGCGCACGTAAAAAAAAAAAGAAAAAGAGAGAAACGCCGCTACTCCTCCTGTGGGGCTGCTGCTCACTCCAAAAACTCTGTCATAATTGTGTTTAGAAACCAGTCACCATTTGTTTTATTATACATCTGTGTAGTTAATAAGTAGCTAAAATAATCTCCATGGACGATTCGCTCGCGCATGCACGTAAAATGAAGAGAGAAAGAAAATCCCCTCCCCCTGCTGTGGGGCTGCTGCTCGCTCCAAAAACTCTGTCATAATTGTGAAATAAAGGACAAAAGAGACATAAGTCCTGCTCACAGGCTGCTACCAGATACAGGACATGTTCACATCTTCAGTCAAACTCCAGACATCTCCACGTCACTACATATCCAGTCCCTGATTGGTCATCGCAGCGCGACAAGATGAAAAAGTTCAGATTTTTCAACTTGGGGAGGAGGGCAACGCGACGTGACGCAATATCGCGCCACAAACGCGCCAATCACTCAAAATCACTTCACTCGCGTCGCTTCATTTGCGTCCATCGCGTCGCGCTGCGTGACTTGGCGCCAAAATGCGTCATTCCATAGGGATTACATGGCAACCTGTCGCTGCTGTCGCTCACGTCGCGCCTGGTGTGAACACGGCATAAGGATAGCAAATACCATAATCCAAGATGGCCACCGTGCTGTTCCGGAATATCTTCTATGGCATAAAGACACAAAGGAAGTCTTGTTTTCTGTATTTTCTTACCCACTGAATCTATTCCAACAACAATTATATAGATCTTGTTAAAAGTTTTTTATTTATTTATTTATTTTTTAATTTGATCAAATAATGTGTGTGCAAAATTTGGTGTTTCGCCATAAAACACACCATTGTTTCACATATCTATCCCAGTACTTTTGGCACATTAAATAAAGTCCTTATGAATGTCTGAAAGATGTTTACATCATAAAATCTGAAATACAGGAGCATGTCAGCACAATTTGTCTACACTCTGTATTTGAAGTCAGGCTCCAAATAGTCACTGTTTTCGGAATAAGCATTCAAGTCTCTCATTCACACAGTAAGACATGAACACAGCAACCTCTGTGACAATATAAGTTCTTCCCAGGCATCTCTCAACCTCACAAACCAAAGATCCAGAGATATGATCATCACTGTTGAGATAAGTGGATGTCTTCACAAGTTCAACATTTTCATCATATACACTTCTGATGGTTGAATCCTGGATCTTAGTCTTGATCCAGGGCAATTGCAAACCCTGATATGTACAGGACTTCAGGTACTACAGGTCTTCAGCTGGTACAGAATGCTGCTGCCAGACATTTGACACAAAGCAGAAGGTTTGAACATATTACTCCCATTTTGGCATCTTTGCCCTGGCTTCCTGTCTCTGCGAGAGCAGATTTTAAGGTTTTGTTATTAACTTATGAAATTGTTCATGGACTGGCGCCTTCTTATTTGGCTGATTTGGTGAAACCCTACGTGCCAGCCCCGGTTTTGCGGTTGCAGGATGCGGGACTACTGTGTGTTCCCAGGGTGAAGAAGAGGTCAACGGGTCAAAGAGCGTTTTCTTATCGTGCACCTGCTCTGTGGAACAGTCTCCCTGCGACCGTGAGGCAGTCAGAGTCCGTGGACATATTTAAGTCAACACTTAAAATGTATTTTTATTCTCTTTCTTATGAATAGCTTTTATGTTTTATCTGTTTTATTCTTTCACTTCTGTTTTTTAATTATGTATTTGAATTTTTTTTCTCATTTATTTTAAATCTTATTTTGAATTATTCTGTGTGAGGCACCTTGAGGCAACTTTTGCTGTGATTTGGCGCTTTATAAGCTGATTAAATTATAAATTATTATAAAATTATAATTACTTCATAAAATGCCTTGCTCTATTCACTAAATGAAAAAGGTCAACTCAGTTTTCCTATAGATACCTCAACATAGAGGTTTTCTTTGATGAGATGAATGACTGCAGTCAGTAAATGCCCAGTCTTGAGCAGAAAAAGACTTTCTACAATGTGATAAAATGTCTGACCTTGTTAAAATGAATTTCATTTATCTTCTCAGGCAATTAGAACCGGACACGTTGCTGTCAAGGTTAAATGAATCTCGTGTACCTCCTTGTGGAGTCATGGCCCATATCAAGGACTGACGACTGGCACAAAGAACCAAACCAAACAGTCAGAAGCTCATGTTATCTTAGAACCCTGTGAAAAGGTTCTGTGCTGCCAAAAGTTCACCGGAACAGGACAAACATATTCTTGTATATCGTATGTTTGCCACATTTAATTCTGTCTGTCTGCTGGTCATTTTAATCAGACTTTACAAAGCACAGTCGTGTTTGTACCAGCACCATGAAGTTCCGACTGAGTGGTAATGCTAACATGGAGGATCTGTTTTCAGCAACGTGGTTGGTGGTGTGTATTTGTTTGCAGGATTGCTGAAAATGTTTACGGGCGGTCTCTTTGAAACGTGCCAGTACAGTCAAAGACATCACAGGAAGGTGCACAGCATCTATGTGAAAGGATTTAACATAGACAATCTTAATGAAAATAGGCACAATTTTATCCATGTATAATTTTGCACAACAGTATGTGTAGTCGTACTGACTGTTATGGTATAGACGTTATGGTTCTGTGCAGGCAGTCATACGGAGAACACATGAAGTAAAAATCTGTGAAAAGGAAAGTTCCTAAATGTTTGATTGGTAGTATTTTTTCTAGTGTCGGAGGTCCTGCGGCTTATACTCCACCGTGACTTATATACCGAGAAATCACACCTTTGCAAGTGGCGGTTCTACACTGAAATACTTCCCGGGCAAGACCCTCTCCAAGCCCCCCATTTGTTTTTGTTTTTCGCACAAACAGCCATTTGTTTATTTTATATATACGAGGGTAGGCTGAAACGTTCTAAGGCTCACTATAATGCAGTTAATGCATTACTCCTTCATGGGGAGCCTTAGAACTTTAGAACTTAGAACTACCCTCGTGTGTGTATATATATATATATATAAGTGCCCCTGAATTTGCAATTGAAACTGACATCATAAGACTGTAGGCTACAATATAACTCTTATACAAAATATCCATGAATTTCAGTTCTGAATAAACACGCCCTTACATGCTAAATGTCTGTCATTAGATGCTCTTTTATTCTCTTTCAGGGAGGAACACTTAGCTCTTTTATTAAGATGCATATTTGTGTCAACATTTAGCTTAATATTTAGCTTGATATTTGTGAATATTAGGCTAAATGTTTAAATATTTAGTATTAATTCATCTGCAATAATTTTAGGTTTGACAGAAATTTGATCATGTAGTATTTGCCTTTTTTCTCCAGAATTTTTTGGTCTTCATTTGTGGGTCAAAAGAAAAGCGAAACTGAAATGTTTCCATGCCAATGAAATCAAATGTGATTCTTTTTTTCCATCAAATAAGCCAGTTAATTATGAAGATAAGCCTCATTTTAAATTTTATTATTACTGTTATTATTATTTTATTTTGTCAATGTACATGCCAATAAAAAGAGTTTTCAGCTGCTGGAAAATTATTGTAAAAACTGGATAACACACACACGCTTGCAGGCACACAAAAAGGTCAGATTTAAGTCACTTCAGCTAGTAATGTGAACGGAGCTCCTGTCCGCGCCAGTGAGATTCCAAACCCGTTGTTCCACCCTGTCTGTCCACTTCCAAATGCCTTGTATTTCATAAAATAGCTGCCTGCATCGTTCCCTGGAGTTCTGGTTCTGCTCTGCTGCATCCTAATGGACTTCGCTCTGCTAGAGCGGAGACGCTGTGGAGGCGGAGCAGTGGGGAGCAGTGAGCACAATGCGTCGTACAGAGCCGTGGAGCAGAGCACACGGCCAAGGAAGAGCGCGTCTGTCCCCAGGTTACGCAGGAGACAAGTTCTGTTCTGTGCACGTCAGCACGCGGGGCGCCTGCATGCCTACAGGTGCAAGACGTCAATTTGCCAATTCCTCGCACAGTGATATGATAACTGCTTTGCGACACAGAATTATTATTTTTTTAAAGTACTGTGCGGTCCCTATATGTGTCATAAAAAATGCGACTCGCCCGTGCCAAAAAACCGCGTCTGCACCGTTGTCACTGACAAGAATTACAATAAGTCATTGTACAGGACTTTCACAGGGATTAAAGTGCTAAACAAATAAACTCTATTAATAAAAAGACAAATACCAGTAATAAAAAGAAAACTACAAAAAACAACAACAACAAAAAAAACCTAAAGAGCTGATAATACAGAAAAAAGGTGTGGTTTACACTTCAGTCCAGTGTGACTTAGATAACAAGAAATCACACCTTTGTTACTGGTAATGAGAATTATAATTATTATTTATATAGGACTTTCCCAGAAATCAAAGCACTAAACAAACTCTAATAATAATAATAATAATAATTATAAATGACAATAATAAAAAGAAAACAAAAAAAAAAAACATGTTAAAGCGCAGATAATACAGAAAAAAGGTGCGACTTATACTCCAGTGTGACTTATACTCCAGAAAATATGGTATAAATAATAATATATATGCACAAAATACTGAACTTGAACCGAACTGCAATGTCCAAACCATGGTATGAACCAACCGAGAGTTCTGCGTACTGTTCTTCCACGCCTAATATACATCACACCAATCTTTCAAAGAGCAATCCATTCATCCCACCCTGACCCGGATAAGCCTGCAGAAAGTGAATGAATGAATCCCGTCACCTTGACGAACATGAAATGTCGAGCAGCTCTGGACAGGGATCTGGAAGTTAGAATGAAAAATACATTTTGACCTGATTGATATTAATGTAAGTGCCGTACTGTGACTCGACTGAAAGGTCTGTTTTGAGAACATGAACATCTGCTTCACTTTTAAATGTTACAGACCAACAAAAAATAAATAAATAAATAAAAATAAAATAGACACACATCTCTCTCTCCCCCTCCCTTTCTGTCTCTCTCTTACTCTGTGTGTGGACTTCATGTCTCTGAGACAGAAGTGAAGTCCACACAGTTTACTGGGACATAACTGCTGAACAGCACAGCAACAACAACTATTATATAACAGCTGAGTGGATCCTTGTCATTTGATTGGTGTTTTGTATGCCACATGACATGGATTAATTCATCCCATTTGTGTTGCATTGCATTTAGAGTGCAGTTTCATTCCAGTTAGAGTTCAAATTTGGTTCCATACGTTTGGTACCATTGCACTCTGCGCACGTGGACGCACACACATGCACATGTCTGCACACACCACACGTGCTCGTGCACGCAGATGCATGCACACCTACACATGCACGTGCGTGCACACACACAAAACTAATCCACTGCGCTGTCTGGAGGCTGTTGGCAGGAATTTGGAATGAAAAGCTGGACTAATTTGTGATGTGATTTTTTTTTCACTGCACTGAGGATGTACGCAGTCTTTTTTGGTAGTACACGCGCGCACAAGCACTGACCCAGTTGCGTGTGTATGCACGCGCGAGGGGGACAACAACATAATGATTTGATTGAGCTAACTGACGCTGCTAATTCTTGTAACACACACACACACACACACACACACATACAAAACAAATCCACTCTGCTGTAAGCCATCTGGATGCATGAAGAGTTGTTCAGCTGAAAAGCTGATGTGATTTTTGGCTGGACTGAGGAACTACACAGTCTTTTTTTAATGTAAGTCTAAAGTCAGTGCACAGCATCAGTGGACTACACGCTACAATTTGGACATTAGCAGCAGTGGAACACCAAAATGTAAGTCTCTTTTCTGTTGTTTATAAATGAATAAAATATCAAATGACAAGGATGCATTTTAGCCGTTATATAAAAAAATAATAAATGTGTTTACATTCTTTTAATGGAACAAATATTTAATTTGGTGAAAGCTAGAACATACCATTGAACTCGGTAATTGAACTCATAAACATTAATTATTTGTCTACAAATCACTTGACCCAGATTTATTTATTATTGGATATTCAACTCCATAAGTATTTGGACAGTGTCACTTTTTGTAATTTTTCCTCTGTAAAGTTGAAATGAAATCAGGATGTGATTGTGGTGTAAACTTTCAGCTTTTGTTTAAGGACTTTATTAAAAAGATCACATTAACCATTTATGAATTCCAGACTTTTTTTTATACACAATCCCTGTAAGTCTTACATAAGTGCTGAGGCCCGGTGGTGCTTATCCCCAGATGCTGAACTGTGAAGTTGATGAGAGTCAACATTTATCAGGCAGAGCTTGTTGATTCTGATCCGCCAGTCCGACGGAGGTTACTTCCCAAGCCAATGCTAGTGCCCATTTACAGCTGGGTGGACCGTCATAATGCAGATAAATATCTTGCCAAGGACAAGGATTTGACAGCACAACTAGGAATTGAAACCAGGTGTACAGACTGGTATCCCAACTCTTCACCCCATTGGGCATATCCCACTGAACTATATGCTCAATGGGATGTGGTTTATCTATGTGTGTAAAAATGACTGCTATTCCTCAATGGTTAATTCAAAATTGAATTTCAGATAAAAGTCTACACTCCGGGCCCATCTTGACTGTTTCAACTTTATTGTGTCGGTTTACACAGGCAGCATTTCAAGAATTGCCACTGTCCAAATACTTTTTAACCTGCTTGTACATGAATTTCGTGACAAGCCATCTCAGTCTGATGTTCCTCTCAAACCAGGACATCCATCCATCCATCCATCCATCCATCCATGCATTTCCTGAACTGGCCTATTCCAGTTAAAGCTCACATGGTATCTCACAATGTTAAAGAAGTAGAAGCCAGAGAAGTCCACTTTAGAGCCTCAGGCTGGTTGGTGCCAGTGTTCATCCCGGAATTCTGCAGAATGATGCGGATGAGAGTCTACGACTCCCTTTGAATGGGGTGCTTGTCTGACGCAGGTTACTTCCCCAGCCTAGGCTGAGACCTATTTACAGCTGGGTGGTCTGGGACAATGTAGATAGGGGTGCCCAAGTTCAGTCCTCAAGATCTACCTTCCTGACACTCTTAGTTGTCTCCCTGCTCCAACACACTTGAATCCAATGAAAGGCTCATTAAAAGCCTGCTAACAAGTCTTTCATTGGATTCAGGTGTGATGGAACTGGGAGACAACTAAGAGTGTCAGGAAGGTAGATCTCAAAGACCGAACTTGGGCACCCCTGAAGATGAAGTGTCCAAGGACACAGATTGGTAGAGTGACTAGGAATTGAACAGGTTTTCTATAAGGCTAGATAGGATTTTCTTACTTGGCACTTTAACATTTCCTCTTATTTGCACACAGGTTTTGAATGTAACTATTTTATAGGGTCGTGCATTTTTGATAGTGTCATTTTTAGGTTGTTTTTAGGCAGGTTTTATACTTGGTTTTAGTCCTTTTATTTTGTGATTTTATTTGTCATTTTTTGCTCTGCTGTGTGTATCACTTTTGGCCAAGACAAATTTCCCTGCAGGGACAATAAAGTATATATTTGGTTTGATAATGGTAGCCCAACACTTTGCCCCACTGAAGTTCCCATTAAAGAAAAAAAAGTAAAGAAAACTTCTTGGATCCATCCTGATCTGGAGCTCCTCCAACATTCTATGGATTCTTCCTTAACCCACGCCATATTGTTACACCAGGTCTAAAAAAAAAACTGGTTGGAAAACACATCAATCTTACAATATTAAAGAAAAATGGGCAAAAAGGAAACTTGAAATCTGTCCTGTTATCCAGATCTGTGTCAACATTTAATAGTTTGTTCTTTGGCCTCATTAAGAACAGCAGCCCACAAGGATTCAAATGTTCCTGGTAACAACCAACCAACAGGTACAGCTGAAAATTTGTTTGGAGAATATGTGAGTTTAGTCTTTTTGTTGCTGTCAGTGTCACTCTGGTACATTTTGCCTCAGTTTTTCTTTATAGACCAAGTTCTGAAGCTATTTTAGAGTTAGCTGTCTGTATAATGATGATTCAAAGATGTGGCGCAGTGAACCAACAGTTTCACCACATCAAAGCCACACTTCCTCAAGCATTTGGAACTTGAATATTTCATGAATGGATTTTTTTTCCCCCAATATTTCATGAATGGATTTTTTTTCCCCCCTTTTTAAACCCACTTTCAGAAAACTCTGCAGTTGTGGCCTACATTCAGATGTGACCTAATGAGTTTGTTGTCATAATTTAAAGTTAAATTACTTTAAGGAGTTAAGTTTCTGCTGCGCCAAAGACACATTAAGATATAGTTTCATTCACAATGTGTTGGGAATTTGAAGCTGCATAACATGTCTTGTTTTTCAACAGAACACTTTCATGGGTAATTTTCAAATATATTTAAGCACCATTTTAAATTGAATTTGAATTGAATTATTTTATTTCGACACACATGGTTGAATAAAAACGAAATACAATATTTACAAACACAAAACAAAACAACAATACAGCAAAACAGAAAACAAAATACAATAATCCAAAACTGACCAAAATCAAAACCCATGTGACCGAAAGGGGGTGGGTAGAAGCATAACTTATCAAGACCCACCCCTTATTCCACAAAATCAATAAATACACTCACTACTAATTAGATTCACACACACACGTATGCAAATATATATATATATATACACACACACACACACACACACACACACACACACACGTATGCAAACACATATATACATACACACACACACATCCATATATATATATATATATATATATATATATATATATATATATATATATATATATATATATATATATATATATATATCAGTGCTGTGTTCAAAAGATCGATCCACGATCCGATATCGATTCACGCTCAAAAAATAAGATATCGATCCAAAAATATGTGGATCGATCTTTTCCAGGTGGCTATTAGGGACTATTTTCTTTGACGCGGAAGGAGCAAAATAAAAAGCGGGTGCCGGCTAAACGAAACCGAAACTTAAGAAAGCAAGATGGCAGAAGCTGCAGAGGTAAAATCACCGCCTGGAATGAAAGCTGATGTTTGGCAATACTTCGGATTCAAACGTTATGAGGACAAAGACGAACTAGACAGAACAAAAGCAGTGTGCAAACTGTGCCAAATAGAGGTAAAATATAGTGGCAATACCACCAATCTCCGCAACCACTTATCCAGGCACCACGCCGACACAGCTAAACCTGTCGCTAACCAAACAGCACTGGAAAAGGCATTTGGTGTTAAATTTCCCTCGAATTCTAAGCGTGCCTTGAGCATAACTGAGGGTCTCGGAATATTTATTAGTAAAGACCTACGACCCTACAGTGTGGTAGAAAATGCTGGATTCAAACTACTGATCAAGAGACTAGAACCACGCTATGTCCTGCCCAGTCGCAAACATCTGAGCGAAACGGTAATTCCACAAATGTATGCGAAATCAAAAGATACCCTTGCACATTCGCTGAAATCTGCCGAGAGAGTGGCACTGACCTGCGACTGCTGGACCTCCAGAAATACCGTGTCTTATCTGACTATTACATGCCATCACATTGACGAGGAATGGAGGCTAGCTTCTAGTGTTCTACAGACCAGAGAAGTTGAAACGAGCCACACTGCAAGTAATCTCGCTGATCTGCTCACCAAAGCCATACAGGAGTGGGGAATCACTGACAAAAACCCCGCAATTGTTACGGATAATGCAGCCAACATCGTGAGAGCGGTGCAATTAATGGGCCATTTTCACATGGGCTGTTTTGCGCATCTCATCAACTTGGCATCCCAAGCAGGACTAAAAAACTCCTGCTATTGCACGCTTACTGGGGCGGGTAAGGCGAATTGTGGCGTTTTTTCACCGAAGCCCCACTGCGAGCCACACATTAAAAGAGAAGCAGCAGCTCCTTCAATTGCCACAACACAAGCTCATTGTGGACGTCACGACCAGGTGGAACAGCTCCCTGGATATGCTGGGACGTTTCCTCGAGCAGCAGCCAGCCATCTCTGCAGCGCTGCTGTCACCTGACGTCCGCAGGAGGGAAAGCGATATATGCACTTTAACGGTGACAGACATCACCACCACAGAGGACGTGGTGAAATGCCTAGGGCCAATGAAGACGGCCACGCTCGCCATCTCCGAGGAGGCATCTCCAACTATGTCCATGGTTGCACCACTGCAGTTTCAGCTTCTGAGTCAGATGACATGTACTACTGAAGACTCTTCTGTGATTAAGGAGCTCAAAACAGCAGTTCATAACAACTTGAACTCAAGGTATGTTCATTTAACATGGCTGTGTAGTAGTAGCATTGAAATGCATTAGTCTATAGTTTTTTAATATACTTGTCTGATTTTATTCACATTTTCTTACTTAGAATAAAGCAGTGATTTTAGACTGTACAATTCATACTAGTGTGTTTGCATGACTGTTCCATCTGTATGCATTTACTGTAGGCCTACCCTGCTATATACAATGGATGCATGTTTAATCTATCTATCTATCTATCTAGTATCTATCTATTTGTTCCTCTATATAGATATGAAGCCCTGACGGAGACCTTGTGTGTAGCATCATCATTGGATCCACGTTTCAAGACCCTACCATTCCTGTCTGGTGAGGCACGTGATGCTGTCTTCTTGAAATTGACCTCTGAAGCTGCTCATCTGAACCCATCAACTGATGTAAGTTAAGTTTGCAGATTATATAGTGTTCACATTTGAATATATTTAGACTAGTTTTTTTAATTGGGCAGCAAAAGACTGAATTCAGGTTAATTTGTGTATTATTTTGTAATATTTTTCTGCATCAGGAAACTACACCAGAGCAAGAAGACACCTCCCATGGTTCAACTGATGTGGCTGTGCCTGCACCAACTCAACCAAAGAGGCAAAAAGACTCATCTGCTCTGATGGCTTTACTGGGGTCAGCCTACACACCACCAGAAACTCCACTACAAAGGAAAACTACTCCCACTAAAAGGGCTGAGGGAAGAGGTCACCACCTACAGGAAAGTACCATCTATTCCTCTTTCTCAAAATCCACTGACATGGTGGCAGGTGCATGCAGGGGATTTTCCTCTTCTGGCAGGCCTAGCAAAGCAGTACCTTTGCATACCTGGGACCAGTGTCCCATCTGAGCGAGTCTTCTCAACCGCTGGAGACATTGTTAGTGCTCAAAGGAGCTGCCTCACTCCACAGCACGTAGACCAGCTCCTTTTTCTCCAGAAAAATTACACAATTCCTGAAGACTAGGACTCTTATCAGTCTCTTGGTGGCACCAACTGTCAAGGTTACACTCAGACTTATCAGTCAAGCATCATTTCTTACACAATTGCTGTGGCTGCTGAACTACTTTTTTTTTCTTGTGGTCAGAAACCCTGCCATGGGTATGTTATTCAACTAAAAGTGGGCCACCAAATGTCATGGTTTTGATTTAAATTTCAAATAAAACTTGGATTTTTTTCATTCCAAAATAATTACTTTAAATTCTTGACTCTTCTCTCTGTGTGTCCCTCTTACACATACACAGATACAATCACAAACACACATGGGGCTGTTTTGTCTATGAGACAGTTTTTATTTTAAAGTGACAATCCAGCAATAAGTAAATAGATCGAATCGGATCGAATCGTGGATCGAATCGGATCGTGACCTTATGAATCGGAATCGAATGGATCCTGGAAATTCGGATCGATTCCCAGCCCTAATATCTATACACACATATATACACACACAAATACTTGTACAATACATATACCATCACATATGCTTCCCAGTCATATTACAGGACATACCCACATATATCTAAGCATACATACTAACACACAAGCAAACATTACATACTTGACACAGTCACTTCATGATGATCCACTACAATATTTTGAAAAATTACTTTTTTGCAGAGTCGCTTAAAAACATGCCAGAGTACACACGTTTGAGTCTCAATAGGAGACTCATTCTTCACCCCTGTCCGGATACACAAAACCTTTACATTAGTGCGAATTAATGGTTTCTTGAATAATACACAGCCAAGTAAACTATACTCAGAATCCCTCATTTCGAACAGCCTCTGGACATGTCTCGGCAAAGCTTGTTTTTTTTGCTTTAAACAAATCTGTAGTGTAATGTACTCCACCATATCTCTAAATTTTATTACATTCAAAGAAATAAATAGGGAATGAGTTGGTCACGAAAGTGTTTACTGCAGATGATACGTATGGCTCGTTTTTTGTAGAAGGAATATTTGATTAGTGTTTGATTTATAAGTATTTCCCAACTCAATGCAATATGTCATGTATGGTGCTATTAATGAATGGTATAATGTAAGTAACCCTTCCCCTGATAATGTGTCTTTGCTTTATACAAGATGGCGATAGATTGGGATATTTTTGATTTAATATAGTTTATATGTACTTTCCAACTTAGTTTATTGTCAATTATAACACCAAGGAATTTATTCTGTTACTACCTCAATTTCCGTATTGTTTATAGTCAATTTTTAAATTTAGGTAATTGTTTATTTCCAAATATAATACATTTAGTTTTCCCAAGGTGGAAGTGACAATTTATTAGCATCAAACCAAGCCTTGAACTTTCCCAATTCGTCTCTACCATGTCCAGAAGCTGTTCGACGTTATCGTTTTGTGCAGCCTTCAATCAGCATATTCAATGAGACACACACCTACACCAGCATGTTTGGGCCTGAGAAAGGACAGTCAGGACAAGGTCAAGGACGTCTGCATAATTCATTCAAAGCAGTGCAGAAACAAAACAAAACAAACAAAAAAATTTTTATTTTTTTTACATTTTACATTTTTTTAAATAAAACTGAAGAGGATATACAACCACTAGAGAATAACACTTAACAGAAATGGCAGCAAAAATCAACACAAGACTGTCCATTTGTGCTGGTGATATCAACTTGTTTTACATTGCAAAAGCCCAAGATTAATCAAAGAACGGCAAACACTTTATGGCCCATAAAAGAAAAACACCTGTGCAATAACGCCTCAAATTTTAACTTCCTTGCAGTAGCACAAATGCTGGACATGGAAAAATAAATGTCTGTCAAGAAACCAGGAGGCATAAACCAGTACATCGTTAAGGACTGTGCTTCCATAAATATCCAGGTAGGCAACGGTTCCATCATCACCTCTCAAAAGTAACCATCTGTCATAGGTGAAAAGTGGGTGTTCCCTTGACCTCCTCCAGCTGGTGGGTTCCTCAGCATTGAGGCACCTGCATGCTGGATCATGCACAAACGTACCACATGACGTCACAATGCAAGAGATAACCCTCATCCCAGTCGATTTCAGTCACAGCTTTTCTGACACAAAATCACACCAGAGGCACTCAAGGATCCTTCGCAGAGACTTAGTCTCAAAGACATCCTGTCCTCGCCTTAGGTCACTGGTTAGCGTCCAAGTCTTGCAATCATACAGGAAGAAAGAAAGAAAGAAAAAAAGCACTAGAATCCCTAAAGACTTGGACCTTTGTTCTCCAGCAAAGGTATTAGTACTGCCAAACTCCTCAGTCCAATGACCTCATTAATATCACTGTAAAGACCAGCAACTCTGTCTTCAACCTTGAGATTTCCACAGAGCACAGACAGACTTTTGAGGGCCAAATACAGGTTTAATCCAGGCCAACGGCAAATTGTTAACCCTTTAATATCCTTATATTTTTCAATAGAATGTAGTATATATCAATATGCTCTACCAAACGGTTGAGTTGACCACTAAAGGGTTAAACTAAGGCCACACAAGATTCCGAAGACACTGAACTAAAATAAATAAATAAGTAAAACTGTGTCCGTGTCAGTACAACCGGAAACACTTCAAAACTATGAGTGGCAACTTAAAATCAACAAACCTTACAATACCGCCAAGCAGCACCCGCTGAGGACACACTCCCCCGCCTCCCCCCACCCACTAACTCTCACCTGAATTTACCTCCACTGATGAGCTAGTCACCAACTCTCTCCTTCTATCTCAGCAAAATTTTGCCACATTCCCCTCTCGCCCGTCCTTACTTTGCCTCTCACATGCACATGCACACTCACGCGAGCGCTACCTACCTTGCATCCAAACATCAAGATAAGGTGTTGTTGGTGCATGCTACTTTGGCAGTGGCACAACATGTGGCTAATGTTAGCTAGTTGGTCTCACGCTGGGGGGGCATCCTAGCGTTCACATGCACACATATACGCACTCGCATGCCACACATGTACATGCATGCGCTCTATCAACCATGCTCCATCCCATCCCAGAAGCCCTGACTCCGATGCCCCCCCCCTAGACCTACACCCGTGCTACTGTCCTCAGCTGTGGCAGGCCAGCATCCTCTCTCCCTCACACTCTTCATCGCACTCATCCTCATCCTCATCTTCATCAGTGTAATCCTCATAGCTTCTCAGGATGCAGGAAGCAGCATGCTCACGGCGTGTCTTGTGCGTCAGTACGTGTCTGTGCGCGCTCGTGCGCTCAGTGTGTTGCTGTCAGCACGTGGCGTGTCAGTGAGGTCGAGCTGTCAGTGTGTGCGCGAGAACGATGTGAAGATGCGCTCTACGATGTCCTCCTCTGCAGCAGCAATCCCACTTCTCGATCGCCTCGCTCTGTCCCTGTCTGTGAGTGTGTGCCTCTCTCTCTCTCTCTCTCTCTCTCTCTCTCGTCCTGGCTCGCTTGCTCGCTCTGTGCGCTCCACTGCCTCTCTTGGCCCACCTCTCAACAGCAAGATCAATGAGAGGCAGAAGGAAAAAGGAGAGACCTGCAAGAAGAGGTTGAAGAAATAAAAAGGTGCAGTCTTTAAACTGTACCACCCCCCCACCCCCAGTCATCCCATGGCTTGTCTCTTTCTACCTGCTGCAGTAATGCTCTGCCTTGGACACACCAGTCAACCAACACACAAACAAGAACGAGGGAGGGGTGAGAGTACTGAAGTCTAGCGAAGCAGAGGGGAGGACTTCTACGCTTATTTACTGCTCCTGATCCAGACACATATTTAAGAATCAGGATGTCCCTCATCCCTGCTCACATGTGCCACTTTAGGTTGTGATATGAGCGAGTGGCTGCTGTGCAGCATCACAGCAGTCACCATCCTCAAGAGATATCACACCTCGTGACCTACCAATCTAAAGATGGGACTCTGGATGACTTTCTTCCACAGCAGTCACAGGGTGCGGCTAAAAGGTGTGAACACCAGCCAGGCCACCAGCCCTCCAGAGAGAGTTTGCTACTAGGTGGAAGGCCATCTGCAAATGAACCTTATGCACAGGACATACAATGGGAAGCATGATGAGACCTGGATGAGACCTATTTCATGCACGGTGAGGAATTGACTGATTTAATTTATTTAGTACAATAATGCAAAATACATACGTATTTGACCATTAAATACATGGATTGCACAAGATAAAAGCTTGTTTCCATTGTGGTCCGGCAAACATTAAAAAATACAACAAATCAACACAACAAAAGCAGTTACCAGTCAATTATTGAGACAAATTTATAAGATGAAGTACACGGGTGATTCTTAGACTACGGGCACTTATTATGTCCTTTGATCATATTGTATGAAAACTGAAAAAAGGGGAAATTTCACACTTTTATAGTTATCTTTACAATGAAAGTGTGTTAAGAAATTTGTTCTAGTAGTCTATGATGATTTGTCACCTTTTTTCAGCATCATTATATGCAAATATTGCCGTTTTGTGCTTGTCCCACACCCAGACTTTTGATCTTCAATGATAAAAATGAATGGTAAAGAAACGTTTTTTTCTAATGTTTTAAAATATCTCTGAATAAAATATCACTAAAATAATCAAAACATAATTGGGGTATTCAATGTCATACAACTGTTGTGATTTTTTAAACAAAATGTAGTTGTCCCACACTATTGCCGTAATTTCCACCACAACACTAATGCCCCTTTAAACAGTTTGTATGAAAGATTATTTGGGTAGTTTCTATGGAGATAAACAGTGACATCAGAGCACATGTATATAGCGCCAAATCAACAAACAGTTGCCCCAAAGCGCTTTATATTGTAAGGCAATGGTGTGGTGGAAATTACATTTACAAGGCCAATACTGCCCGTAGTTAAAGAATCACCCACATACGGTAGTGTATACCATAAGACAGAGGTGGGACGAAGTCACTGTCAAGTCATGAATCGGCAAGTCTCAAGTCCCAAGTCACAAACCTCAAGTCAAGTCTCAAGTCAGCTTGCAACAACTGGTGGTCATTATGACTTGAGACTTGGCTTGGGACTTGACTTGAGTGTGACTTGCTGGTGACTTCATCTCACCTCGCTTAAGGTAACAATAGTACCAATATTTACGCTAAATAACAATGATACTAAAAATAATAAAATAAGTAATACTAATTAACAATACTGGTTACCTAATTAAAAAAAAATATTATTAAGTGTTAAAACAAAGAAGAATTGTAATACAATAAAATGAAGATAAATACACTAAAATAGAATAAAAGGGTTTTGTGGCTGTTGGTAAAACTGATCATATAAAAAGCATTTCACCCCTTTTTTAAAAGCACACTTGTACTCAATTGACTGGATATGACTAGGTAAGTCATTCCAGGCAATGATACCGGTGTATTTAAAAGAAGAAGGAAGTGTCACTGAGACACTGCAGTCTGATGACACGTTCTTCCAAGTTGAGGATCTCAGTGACTGGACCAGTCCCATGCTCCACCTAGGTTGTTAATTTCAGGACACAAAGATCCATCTTTGTGTCCTGCTTGGGTACTCACCAGTTACAGACCCAGTTACAGATGCTGTGAAGTGTTAGATGCAGAAATGTGCAGCACCAGCTCAAACTCTCTAACCTCAGCTGTGCACATCTTTCACATGGTTGGCTTATTTTATTAAAAGTAAATGGAACTTTTTAAAATTATGTATACATAGACAGTTAAATTAACATCGCACTGAGGTGCATGTAGAAGATGGAAGTAAGTATGACCCAGACCTTCAGCAATTTCTCAACTCATCCGTAAAAGAGGGGAGAGTCAATGAAAGTGAATTTGGACTGCCGGTCCCAAGCAGGGGTAAATGAGTAGGGTTGCATCAAGAAGACCATCTGGTGTAAATTTAGCCAAACCAAACTTGCAGTTCACAATTTGAATTTCCATACCAACTGGTTGAGGCCTGGGTAAACAACGACCACCACAGGATGCAGGCAGAAGTTGGGCTACTGTTAGGCAAAAAAGAAGAAGTGGGAGAGGAAGAACTTCAAATGTTGGCAGTATGACTGCGAGAGGGACAGTGTTGGCTGGTATGATGGAGGGAGGAAAGGTAGACAAACTGTGTGCACACAGGCCAAGGGAGGAGAAATAAGGCAAGGAATATCGGAGGTGGGTTCAAACTGTTGCATCATGGTGTGGATATAAGGAGAAAAGCTGTGGAGTCCACATCGGTTGCTATAGTAATGACATAGTGCTCGAAAGCAACAGTAGCTGACACTGTACATGCAAGTGCAGATCAGATCTGGCAACCTGTACAGATCTGGCACTGACACAAACAAGTGAAATGGGCTTATTTATTGACCACATGGCAATGTGGAGTTGCGGAGCAGGTTTTCTGCAAATAATGATGACAATTTCTTCTGTGCACGTGCAGAGCTGCCTTCCAGAGTGTGACATAAACACAAATTTTGCGTGTCATCAAAAGTCATAGATGTAACAAAATACAGCCAGTCATGCCAAAAGAGATTTATAAAAAATGTGATTTGAATTGAATTTCAAACCACCCCCGAATGAGGCTTAAAACAGATTAAGAAAAAATGGATTTCATGCAATTTGTGACTGTTCAGGCTTGCAACATGGAATCAGATTCAAATCTGATATTCGCCTAAATCAGATCAAAAAGCCTCAGCGAAAGCTTATAACAGGGTGCCAAGAGGCACATTGCAGAATTGTATGAGGAAACCTGGAGTAGCAAAGAAGTAAGTGAGGGCGCAGGACATGTACAACAACAGTGTGATAGCAGTGAGATGTGCAGTCAAAGTGACAGACACATTCAAGATGGAGGTGCGATTACATCAAGGATCAGCTCTGAGCCCTTTCTTGTTTCCAGTGGTGAAGGACAGATGGCATTGTGATCTTTATTGAATGTAGGGAACAAGCTGAGATGACCCTGGAGGGTGGAGATATGCTCTGGAGAAGGGGAATGAAAGTGAGTAGGAGGAAGATAGAGGAAATGTGTGCGAATATGAGGAAACATGGTGGAATAGTGCAGTTGCATGAAGCAGAGGTGGTGAAAGTAGATGAGTTAAAATACTTGGGACCACTGTCCAACGTAATAGTATAGTAGTAGTATAGAGAGTGTGGTAAAGAGTTAGAGCTTACCAGATGGTAGTTAAACCAGCTATGTTGTATGGCCTACAGACAGGACACAGAGCTGAAGATGCTGCAATTGTCTGTTGGAGTGACAAGGATGTGTAGGACTAGGAATGCACATATCAAAAGAACAGTGCAAGAAGAATAATTAATCAACAAGATTAGATACATTGAGATGGTTGCAGAGGAGGGACCTAGGGTATATAGGGAGAAGGATTAGGAGGATGGAGACAAACGGCAGCAGGAAAAGAGGGAACCAAAAAAGGAGGTGCTTGATCTGAGAAAAGAAGATGCAGAGTACAGGGTTAGATGGAGACTGATGATGTGCTGTGGTGACCCCTCATGGGAGCAGGCAAAAAATAAGAAGTATTAGAGGAAGACGATGAAGAAGTCCCATTGGTGTCGGCGATTATCCCCAGGCTCTGAAGCATGAAGTGTATGAAAGTCTACAACCCCTCCTCACCTGGACAGGACACTGGTCAGACACAGGTTAGGGTTACAGAGTTGACTTAACACTACAACTGAATACACATCATCGGGACTTGTACATGTCACACTTAATAATGCAAAAAGAAAATTTTCATTGCACCAGCAAGCGCTGTTTTTTTTTGTAAACTTTGCATGCACTCAAGATTTTTTTTTTTTTTGTCTGTGCTGTACACCAGTGTTGACAGGAGCGATAAGGAGAGGACTTTAAGGCAGACAAAACCAAACAAGTCAAAGTGCACCAGTGCACTCTTTATCCGAGGTTTGGATGCTGACGGCTGGACCATCTGCACCATCTCACACACACATGCATGTGTTGGTCCCTTTGTCACCTCACCCCAACTTGAAAATAAAAACAGCATGAGAACCGGAGGGAGAGGGAGAGGAGAATAGCTGAAGCATGGGAAAACGAAAAGCTAGGATGATTTAGAAGCTGTTGACAGAGGATATCTAGGGAAAGACAGAAAGATGAGAGAGCAGAAAAAAGTGACTGTGAAAGAAAGAATGGCTCATACCCACGCTTGTCTATGTAATACCACCAGATTATTCGGGTCATATCTGGGAGAGTGCACGGTTGCCATGTGTCACTGCATACGCCACACTGCGGTAATATCTTGCGTCCTGATTGGCAACCACCCAGGCAGAGTACCGGTCTATTCCAGGGATGTACTGGATTCACTATGACCAAGGAAAGTGTGGGTGATGACCTTGGACTTTTACACTGAGTCTTTTGCACTGAGTCATCTGCATGCAGGATCACACTCAGGGAAGTGCGAGACATGACCTTAGTGCCAATGCTGACATCTGACACAAAGCAATTCCAGCGGAACCCAAGGAAGGATTTTCCAGAGAGGTCTCAAATAACTGGTTAGAGTCCATGTCTCACACCATAAACTAAGACTGGAAACACCAGGATGCTGAAGACTTGGACATCTACAACAGAGATGGGAATTGTGAAAGTGAATCCCTCAACAAGTTTGACAGTTTCAACACATATATACAATTTTGACGGCTAAATCTAGGAAGTGATTGAATGCTTGGATCTTAGTCTTGATCCAGCAGAACTGCAAATGGCACCCTTTGAGTCAGCTTCTCATCAATTCCACAAAGATCACAGAAGCATTCACAAACACAAGGTCAGTAAACCTTTTCCTCACCAACAAAGGCACCCAAGATGTTGGGACTCCACAATCTTAGAAGCATTGAACAGGGATTGCCAGAAATCATTGGAAAGAATTCAGAAACTCTTCTGGCATGAGGTCAATGGTTCACTTCTTGGGTGTGAAACTAGACTGCTCTCATCTCCGAGGAGCGAGCAGCTGGCACTGAATCATATTGGGAATAAACCAGTTAAACCACCAGATCAGGGATAAAAACACAAAGCTTCAAATCTCCCTTCAATCAAACTATAAAATGTTCATTATTATGCCAACCGTGGAGACATTGTGTTCACTTCCATCTGTTGGTTTGTGCTTGTTAGCAAGACTCCTTCAGATAAAAAAGTAGTCAGCTCTGAAGCAAGAACGAGCCAGTCTTCCAAGAGATGCGACTGGTAACACACCAGGTATCCTAAGGCTGTAAGTCCCACTGGATCCCAGCTCAGTACTTGTATATATTAGAGACTGTCATTTGGTGGCTTGTAATGCTCATGAAATATAGCGTGTGAACGAAATATTGCATTACCAGCATCACGCTACAAATGAGACAGAGCGATAGTGACGGTGTGCGTTTGCCAGCCTACGAGGCATACACATGTTAATATTAATAGGTCAGCCAGCAGAAATAACTACACTTTGTGTTTGCATGTGTGATGACCTCATCCATTTGTGGACTCTTCGCTCTATGTTGTAACCAATCAAAACAGACTACATACATCAACATTTCAAACATGATCACAAGAGCAGCTCTGTGCTTCGTGTCCACATCACTGACTTTTCCTCTCTGTCCAACATGTTGTGCAGAGACACACTGACTCCAGCTGAAAGCCCAAGGCTACCAATGTGAGCTGTGCAATACAGACTATTTTTATCCAGTGAAACAGGAATTATTGGAAATTTGCAATAAACATGATCTGGTTAAGACGTGAAGATTCAAGTTTTAACATTCTTGAAGACAAGCTAAACTATAGCAAATAGCTGCAAAGTTATTACTATGTATTACCTTTCACTTTGAATCTGAATTTTGACAATTAATAATAAATTCTAGATTAGTTCATTAAAACAAGAAGTGTCTGTGCGAGGACACAAAGCTTCCTAATGCAATTCACCATGTTAAAAATCTGTCTGTTTCCAAAGAACATGTTAAACTTACAGATAAATTCACTTATTTCAGCGCACACAGCAGATTGAAGTCACATAGACGTTGGATGACCAATATACAAAGCAGGGCTCGATTATAGGTTTGTAATTCAAGCCAAAACACTTCATCTGCATCATCCAAGTCCACCAGCTATAAGTTGGTAACAGCCTTGGCTGGGAAAGAAACCTACGATGACGCTCCTCATCCAAGCAAAATCCAGACTCTCCCCATTCCATGCTATATTTTATCCATGGATAAGCACTGGTCTGATTGGCCTCAGGACCTGTATGAGCAGCTACACCTCTTCTGTTTGTCTCAGCAGTGATATTCATGCCCCTGGGTGCTCGGTCTTGGAGGTTGAGAAACACCTGGGAAGAGTTCCTGGAGTCATGAGGTCTCTGAACAGAGGTGTTTGTGATCCTGATACCTTTGCAGAAGAATGAAGGTCCAAGTCTTTAGGTTCCTGTTCCTGGTTGTAAGACTTGGGTGCTAACCAGTGATCAAGAACAAAAACTGGATATTTTTAGTACTAGGTCTTTTCAAAGTATTGTTGGAGTGTCAAACAGTTAGGCTATAGTTACTGGATTTATTAGTTTACGGATCCACCGACTGCTCAAAATCCTGACTCGACTGGCAAAGACTGCGTCTAAGATCACAGGACCCCACAACCCTCTCTGCAGAGCATCTACCACCGTAGAGTCCACAGGAGAGATGTCTCCATCATCAAAGACCCCACTCACCCCCAACATGGACTATTCACACTCCCCCCTCAGGCCGCAGGTTCAGGACTGTGAGATGCAGAACCACCAGATTCAAAACTCCTTCTTTCCCACAGCCATTATACTGTTAAACAGCTGAACACCCCCCCCCCCACCCCCCCTTAACGACAGACCCCCCATCTCTGGTCACTTTATGTTCTACTAAACTGGTCACCTAAACATTCGTAGTGTCTTGTCCAAAGTAGATCAAATACACCACCTTTTAGAAAATTCTAATTTGGACTTCCTCTGTTTGTCAGAGACATGGCTGAATAAATATTCACTGTCAGCAGCACTTAATATCAATAGTACAATATATACAGAAAAGACAGAGAAAATAGGAAAGGTGGGGGTGTAATGATTTATATTAAAGACAACATACAATGCCGTGAAATGGAATGGTTAAGCGAAACAGCTTTGGAGTGTCTTGGTGTTGACATTATTTATCACCACAATGAGTTATTCTGTTATTGTGGTCTACCGTCCTCCTTCCTCAGATGTAACTTTTTATGATAAATTTGAGAAGCTTTTAAACAAATGCAATAAGAATGAAATTATTACAATGGGAGATCTAAATCTGGATTGGACTAATCAAAAATTAGGAAGAATCTTAAAAGAATTGCAGATTTGATTTGCAACAACTAATTAATGGGCCAACAAGAATCACTGCATCAAGTAAAACCCAAATTGACTTAATTTTCAGCAATAGACCAGAGAGAAAATCAAAATCTTTCAATGTTAACTGGTCTTTCTGACCATAACTTGACACGTTTCCGGAAACTCACAAAGCGCACCATGACTCGACTCCGGAAGTGATCTTTCGGGAGGGTTCAGGAGGGGTTTGTACTGGAGAGAGTACTGCTGTATAAAACAGAATGAGACAGCAAGGTCTGTGCACGGAAAACCACACACACACACACACACACACACCCACACACACACACACACACACACACACACACACACACACACTCTCCTCTCTCTCTCTCTCTCTCTCTCTCTCTCTCTCTCTCTCTCCTGCTTCCCCCCACTGCACATTTTAACCTCATTCAGAGCGGAATTGAGAGCAAACACGTGTCTGAGAAAACGAGCAAAGCTGAAGCCACATCGCAACCTTCAGCGCATTTTATTTCCGCTGCACCTCACGGTCCAAAAATATTATTCCGAGGTCACGTCCTAATTAATCACAAATGAATGAAAATGACATAGCTTTGAACCTGCCTGGCACTAAGACCCTGAAGAGGCCGTGGCTCACAATGTTGTCACAACACAGCTCTTCTGCCCGCCGCTCTTACATGCACGTGCACTTGAACACGCAGACCCGCACCAGGATGCTGATCTGCTCCCTATCTTAGTCACGTTTCTTTGGATACGCAAAACTGGCTGACACACTAATACACAACAGCCACAGTGTGCACAAGTGTGTGTTTCTTTGCATGGGTGTGTACCCATGTTCAGCAGGCTAACTGCAGGCACCGTCCTGATTAAGAAAGCTTGGCATCTGCAAGTGCAGAACCACTGCAGACTGTACGCAAAAAAAAAAAAAAAGACTGAAAGAGCCAGTGTTTGTTGTCTCTCTTCTTTTGTGCATTAATTTGTCTCCTGTCGTGTCAATATAAACGCCAAATACAGGATTATGTCTGATTAAGTGGTGTTTGTGTGCATGTCAGGGTAAGGCCAAGCGTTAGTCACGCGTGGGGGATATGAAACAGGGGGATCCTGTGCCATAAGGGACGCCACACACGTGCCTTCGTCTCGCCATTCCCCACATCGCCCTCGCTCATGCCTTCACTGACGTGATGTTTGACAGTAATTATTGCGAACGAAAGAAGGAACATCAATTGACAGCTGAAGCTCAAAAATGTGACATTGACAAACAAGGGATGAGAACTGCAGAATGTCCCAGCAAGACTTTACAGGTTGAAATATTATATATATATATATATTATAATATACACAGTGAGGAAAATTAGTATTTGAACACCCTGCGATTTTTCAAGTTCTCCAACTTATAAATCATGGAGGGGTCTGAAATTTTCATCTTAGGTGCATGTCCACTGTGAGAGACATAATCTAAAAAAAAAAAAATCCGGAAATCACAATGTATGATTTTTTTAATAATTTATTTGCATCTTACTGCTAACAAAGTATTTCAACACCTGCCAATCAGCAAAAATTCTGGCCCTCAAAGACCTGTTTGTCCGCCTCTAAAAAGTCCACCTCCAGTCCACTTATTATTTCAAATTAGAAGCACCTATTTGAGGTCGTTAGCTGCATAAAGACACCTGTCCACCCCACGCAATCAGTAAGACTCCAACTACTAACATGGCCAAGACCAAAGAGATGTCCAAAGACACCAGAGACAAAATTGTAGACCTCCACAAGACTGGAAAGGGCTTCTGGGCAATTGCCAAGCAGCTTGGTGTAAAAAGATCAACTGTTGGAGCAATTATTAGAAAATGGAAGAAGCTAAATATGACTGGGGCTCCATGCAAGATCCCACCTCGTGGCGTATCAATGATGCTAAGAAAGGTGAGGAATCAGCCCAGAACTGCACGGGAGGAGCTGGTCAATGACCTGGAGAGAGCTGGCACCACTGTTTCCAAGGTTACTGTGGGTAATACACGTCATGGGTTAAAATCATGCATGGCACGGACCATTTGGATGATCCAGAGGAGTCATGGGAGAAAGTTATGTGGTCAGATGAGGCCAAAATAGAACTTTTTGGTCTTAATTCCACTCACCGTGTTTGGAAGAAGAAGAATGCTGAGTACCATACCAAAAACACCGTCCCTACTGTGAAGCATGGGGGTGGAAGCATCATGCTTTGGGGGTGTTTTTCTGCACATGGGACAGGATGACTGCACTGTATTAAGGAGAGGATGACCGGGGTCATGTATTGTGAGATTTTGGGGAACAACCTCCTTCCCTCAGTTAGAGCATTGAAGATGGGTCATGGATGGGTGTTCCAACATGACAATGACCCGAAGCACACAGCCACGATAACCAAGGAGTGGCTCCGTAAGAAGCATATCAAGGTTCTGGAGTGGCCTAGCCAGTCTCCAGACCTAAACCCAATAGAAAATCTTTGGAGGGAGCTCAAACTCCGTGTTTCTCAGCGACAGCCCAGTAACCTGGCTGATCTCGAGAAGATCTGTGTAGAGGATTGGGCCAAAATCTCTGCTGCAGTGTGTGTAAACCTGGTGAAAAACTACAGGAAACGTTTGACCTCTGTAATTGCAAACAAAGTCTACTGTACCAAATATTAACATTGATTTTCACAGGTGTTGAAATACTTATTTGCAGCAGTAACATACAAATAAATTATTTAAAAAATGATACATTGTGATTTCCGGATTTTTTTTAGATTATGTCTCTCACAGTGGACATGCACCTAAGATGAAAATTTCAGACCCCTCCATGATTTCTAAGTGGGAGAACTTGCAAAATCACAGGGTGTTCAAATACTTATTTTCCTCACTGTATATATATATATATATATATATATATATATATACAGTGCGCACATGTAAACAATAAAAAAAAAAGAAACTCTGCTGCTTGCTGTGGGGCTGCAGCTCGCTCTTCCCCCCCAAAATCTGTAATAATTATGTTTAGAAACCAGTCACCATTTGTTTTATTATCCATCTGTGTAGTTAATAAATAAAAAAATCTTCACAGATGATTCACTCACGCGCGCACGTAAAAAAAAAAAGAAAAAGAGAGAAACGCCGCTACTCCTCCTGTGGGGCTGCTGCTCACTCCAAAAACTCTGTCATAATTGTGTTTAGAAACCAGTCACCATTTGTTTTATTATACATCTGTGTAGTTAATAAGTAGCTAAAATAATCTCCATGGACGATTCGCTCGCGCATGCACGTAAAATGAAGAGAGAAAGAAAATCCCCTCCCCCTGCTGTGGGGCTGCTGCTCGCTCCAAAAACTCTGTCATAATTGTGAAATAAAGGACAAAAGAGACATAAGTCCTGCTCACAGGCTGCTACCAGATACAGGACATGTTCACATCTTCAGTCAAACTCCAGACATCTCCACGTCACTACATATCCAGTCCCTGATTGGTCATCGCAGCGCGACAAGATGAAAAAGTTCAGATTTTTCAACTTGGGGAGGAGGGCAACGCGACGTGACGCAATATCGCGCCACAAACGCGCCAATCACTCAAAATCACTTCACTCGCGTCGCTTCATTTGCGTCCATCGCGTCGCGCTGCGTGACTTGGCGCCAAAATGCGTCATTCCATAGGGATTACATGGCAACCTGTCGCTGCTGTCGCTCACGTCGCGCCTGGTGTGAACACGGCATAAGGATAGCAAATACCATAATCCAAGATGGCCACCGTGCTGTTCCGGAATATCTTCTATGGCATAAAGACACAAAGGAAGTCTTGTTTTCTGTATTTTCTTACCCACTGAATCTATTCCAACAACAATTATATGATCTTGTTAAAAGTTTTTATTTATTTATTTATTTTTTAATTTGATCAAATAATGTGTGTGCAAAATTTGGTGTTTCGCCATAAAACACACCATTGTTTCACATATCTATCCCAGTACTTTTGGCACATTAAATAAAGTCCTTATGAATGTCTGAAAGATGTTTACATCATAAAATCTGAAATACAGGAGCATGTCAGCACAATTTGTCTACACTCTGTATTTGAAGTCAGGCTCCAAATAGTCACTGTTTTCGGAATAAGCATTCAAGTCTCTCATTCACACAGTAAGACATGAACACAGCAACCTCTGTGACAATATAAGTCTTCCCAGGCATCTCTCAACCTCACAAACCAAAGATCCAGAGATATGATCATCACTGTTGAGATAAGTGGATGTCTTCACAAGTTCAACATTTTCATCATATACACTTCTGATGGTTGAATCCTGGATCTTAGTCTTGATCCAGGGCAATTGCAAACCCTGATATGTACAGGACTTCAGGTACTACAGGTCTTCAGCTGGTACAGAATGCTGCTGCCAGACATTTGACACAAAGCAGAAGGTTTGAACATATTACTCCCATTTTGGCATCTTTGCCCTGGCTTCCTGTCTCTGCGAGAGCAGATTTTAAGGTTTTGTTATTAACTTATGAAATTGTTCATGGACTGGCGCCTTCTTATTTGGCTGATTTGGTGAAACCCTACGTGCCAGCCCCGGTTTTGCGGTTGCAGGATGCGGGACTACTGTGTGTTCCCAGGGTGAAGAAGAGGTCAACGGGTCAAAGAGCGTTTTCTTATCGTGCACCTGCTCTGTGGAACAGTCTCCCTGCGACCGTGAGGCAGTCAGAGTCCGTGGACATATTTAAGTCAACACTTAAAATGTATTTTTATTCTCTTTCTTATGAATAGCTTTTATGTTTTATCTGTTTTATTCTTTCACTTCTGTTTTTTAATTATGTATTTGAATTTTTTTTCTCATTTATTTTAAATCTATTTTGAATTATTCTGTGTGAGGCACCTTGAGGCAACTTTTGCTGTGATTTGGCGCTTTATAAGCTGATTAAATTATAAATTATTATAAAATTATAATTACTTCATAAAATGCCTTGCTCTATTCACTAAATGAAAAAGGTCAACTCAGTTTTCCTATAGATACCTCAACATAGAGGTTTTCTTTGATGAGATGAATGACTGCAGTCAGTAAATGCCCAGTCTTGAGCAGAAAAAGACTTTCTACAATGTGATAAAATGTCTGACCTTGTTAAAATGAATTTCATTTATCTTCTCAGGCAATTAGAACCGGACACGTTGCTGTCAAGGTTAAATGAATCTCGTGTACCTCCTTGTGGAGTCATGGCCCATATCAAGGACTGACGACTGGCACAAAGAACCAAACCAAACAGTCAGAAGCTCATGTTATCTTAGAACCCTGTGAAAAGGTTCTGTGCTGCCAAAAGTTCACCGGAACAGGACAAACATATTCTTGTATATCGTATGTTTGCCACATTTAATTCTGTCTGTCTGCTGGTCATTTTAATCAGACTTTACAAAGCACAGTCGTGTTTGTACCAGCACCATGAAGTTCCGACTGAGTGGTAATGCTAACATGGAGGATCTGTTTTCAGCAACGTGGTTGGTGGTGTGTATTTGTTTGCAGGATTGCTGAAAATGTTTACGGGCGGTCTCTTTGAAACGTGCCAGTACAGTCAAAGACATCACAGGAAGGTGCACAGCATCTATGTGAAAGGATTTAACATAGACAATCTTAATGAAAATAGGCACAATTTTATCCATGTATAATTTTGCACAACAGTATGTGTAGTCGTACTGACTGTTATGGTATAGACGTTATGGTTCTGTGCAGGCAGTCATACGGAGAACACATGAAGTAAAAATCTGTGAAAAGGAAAGTTCCTAAATGTTTGATTGGTAGTTTTTTCTAGTGTCGGAGGTCCTGCGGCTTATACTCCACCGTGACTTATACCGAGAAATCACACCTTTGCAAGTGGCGGTTCTACACTGAAATACTTCCCGGGCAAGACCCTCTCCAAGCCCCCCATTTGTTTTTGTTTTTCGCACAAACAGCCATTTGTTTATTTTATATACGAGGGTAGGCTGAAACGTTCTAAGGCTCACTATAATGCAGTTAATGCATTACTCCTTCATGGGGAGCCTTAGAACTTTAGAACTTAGAACTACCCTCGTGTGTATGTATATATATATAAGTGCCCCTGAATTTGCAATTGAAACTGACATCATAAGACTGTAGGCTACAATATAACTCTTATACAAAATATCCATGAATTTCAGTTCTGAATAAACACGCCCTTACATGCTAAATGTCTGTCATTAGATGCTCTTTTATTCTCTTTCAGGGAGGAACACTTAGCTCTTTTATTAAGATGCATATTTGTGTCAACATTTAGCTTAATATTTAGCTTGATATTTGTGAATATTAGGCTAAATGTTTAAATATTTAGTATTAATTCATCTGCAATAATTTTAGGTTTGACAGAAATTTGATCATGTAGTATTTGCCTTTTTTCTCCAGAATTTTTTGGTCTTCATTTGTGGGTCAAAAGAAAAGCGAAACTGAAATGTTTCCATGCCAATGAAATCAAATGTGATTCTTTTTTTCCATCAAATAAGCCAGTTAATTATGAAGATAAGCCTCATTTTAAATTTTATTATTACTGTTATTATTATTTTATTTTGTCAATGTACATGCCAATAAAAAGAGTTTTCAGCTGCTGGAAATTATTGTAAAAACTACTGGATACCACACACACGCTTGCAGGCACACAAAAGGTCTAGATTTAAGTCACTTCAGCTAGTAATGTGAACGGGAGCTCCGTCCGCGCCAGTGAGATTCCAAACCCGTTGTTCCACCCTGTCTGTCCACTTCAAATGCCTTGTATTGTCATAAATAGCTGCCTGCATCGTTCCCTGGAGTTCTGGTTCTGCTCTGCTGCATCCTAATGGACTTCGCTCTGCTAGAGCGGAGACGCTGTGGAGGCGGAGCAGTGGGGAGCAGTGAGCACAATGCGTCGTACAGAGCCGTGGAGCAGAGCACACGGCCAAGGAAGAGCGCGTCTGTCCCCAGGTTACGCAGGAGACAAGTTCTGTTCTGTGCACGTCAGCACGCGGGGGCGCCTGCATGCCTACAGGTAGCAAGACGTCAATTTGCCAATTCCTCGCACAGTGGATATGATAACCTGCTTTGCGACACAGAATTATTATTTTTTTAAAGTACTGTGCGGTCCCTATATGTGTCATAAAACAATGCGACTCGCCCGTGCCAAAAAACCGCGTCTGCACCCGTTGTCCTGACAAGAATTACAATAAGTCAATTGTACAGGACTTTCACAGGGATTAAAGTGCTAAACAAATAAACTCTATTAATAAAAAGACAAATACCAGTAATAAAAAGAAAACTAACAAAAAACAACACAACAAAAAAAACCTAAAGAGCTGATAATACAGAAACAAAGGTGTGGTTTACACTTCAGTCCAGTGTGACTTAGATAACAAGAAATCACACCTTTGTTACTGGTAATGAGAATTATAATTATTATTTATATAGGACTTTCCCAGAAATCAAAGCACTAAACAAACTCTAATAATATAATAATACATAGTTATAAATGACATAATAAAAAGAAAACAAAAAAAAAAAAACATGTTAAAGGCGCAGATAATACAGAAAAAAGGTGCGACTTATACTCCAGTGTGCCGTATACATCAGAAAATATGGTATAAATAATAATATAATATGCACAAAATACTGAACTTGAACCGAACTGCAATGTCCAAACCATGGTATGAACCAACCGAGAGTTCTGCGTACTGTTCTTCCACGCTAATATACATCACACCAATCTTTCAAAGAGCAATCCAATATCATCCCACCCTGACCCGGATAAGCCTGCGAAAAGTGAATGAATGAATCCCGTCACCTTGACGAACATGAAATGTCGAGCAGCTCTGGACAGGGATCTGGAAGTTAGAATGAAAAAATACATTTTGACCTGATTGATATTAATGTAAGTGCCGTACTGTGACTCGACTGAAAGGTCTGTTTTGAGAACATGAACATCTGCTTCACTTTTAAATGTTACAGACCAACAAAATAAATAAATAAATAAATAAATAAAATAGACACACCTCTCTCTCTCCCCCCTCCCCTTTCTGTCTCTCTCTTACTCTGTGTGTGGACTTCATGTCTCTGAGACAGAAGTGAAGTCCACACAGTTTACTGGGACATAACTGCTGAACAGCACAGCAACAACAACTATATATAACAGCTGAGTGGATCCTTGTCATTTGATGGTGTTTTGTATGCCACATGACATGGATTAATTCATCCCATTTGTGTTGCATGCATTAGAGTGCAGTTTCATTCCAGTTAGAGTTCAAATTTGGGTTCCATACGTTTGGTACCATTGCACTCTGCGCACGTGGACGCACACACATGCACATGTCTGCACACACCAACGTGCTCGTGCACGCAGATGCATGCACACCTACACATGCACGTGCGTGCACACACACAAAACTAATCCACTGCGCTGTCTGAGGCTGTTGGCAGGAATTTGGAATGAAAGCTGGACTAATTGTGATGTGATTTTTTTTTCACTGCACTGAGGATGTACGCAGTCTTTTTTGGTAGTACACGCGCGCACAAGCACTGACCCCGTTGCGTGTGTATGCACGCGCGAGGGGGACAACAAACATAATGATTTGATTGAGCCTAACTGACGGCTGCTAATTCTTGTAACACACACACACACACACACACACACATACAAAACAAATCCACTCTGCTGTAAGCCATCTGGATGCATGAAGAGTTGTTCAGCTGAAAAGCTGATGTGATTTTTGGCTGGACTGAGGAACTACACAGTCTTTTTTTAATGTAAGTCTAAAGTCAGTGCACAGCATCAGTGGACTACACGCTACAATTTGGACATTAGCAGCAGTGGAACACCAAAATGTAAGTCTCTTTTCTGTTGTTTATAAATGAATAAAATATCAAATGACAAGGATGCATTTTTAGCCGTTATATAAAAAATAATAAATGTGTTTACATTCTTTTAATGGAACAAATATTTATTTGGTGAAAGCTAGAACATACCATTGAACTCGGTAATTGAACTCATAAACATTAATTATTTGTCTACAAATCACTTGACCCAGATTTATTTATTATTGGATATTCAACTCCATAAGTATTTGGACAGTGTCACTTTTTGTAATTTTTCCTCTGTAAAGTTGAAATGAAATCAGGATGTGATTGTGGTGTAAACTTTCAGCTTTTGTTTAAGGACTTTATTAAAAAGATCACATTAACCATTTATGAATTCCAGACTTTTTTTTATACACAATCCCTGTAAGTCTTACATAAGTGCTGAGGCCCGGTGGTGCTTATCCCCAGATGCTGAACTGTGAAGTTGATGAGAGTCAACATTTATCAGGCAGAGCTTGTTGATTCTGATCCGCCAGTCCGACGGAGGTTACTTCCCAAGCCAATGCTAGTGCCCATTTACAGCTGGGTGGACCGTCATAATGCAGATAATATCTTGCCAAGGACAAGGATTTGACAGCACAACTAGGAATTGAAACCAGGTGTACAGACTGGTATCCCAACTCTTCACCCCATTGGGCATATCCCACTGAACTATATGCTCAATGGGATGTGGTTTATCTATGTGTGTAAAAATGACTGCTATTCCTCAATGGTTAATTCAAAATTGAATTTCAGATAAAAGTCTACACTCCGGGCCCATCTTGACTGTTTCAACTTTATTGTGTCGGTTTACACAGGCAGCATTTCAAGAATTGCCACTGTCCAAATACTTTTTAACCTGCTTGTACATGAATTTCGTGACAAGCCATCTCAGTCTGATGTTCCTCTCAAACCAGGACATCCATCCATCCATCCATCCATCCATCCATGCATTTCCTGAACTGGCCTATTCCAGTTAAAGCTCACATGGTATCTCACAATGTTAAAGAAGTAGAAGCCAGAGAAGTCCACTTTAGAGCCTCAGGCTGGTTGGTGCCAGTGTTCATCCCGGAATTCTGCAGAATGATGCGGATGAGAGTCTACGACTCCCTTTGAATGGGGTGCTTGTCTGACGCAGGTTACTTCCCCAGCCTAGGCTGAGACCTATTTACAGCTGGGTGGTCTGGGACAATGTAGATAGGGGTGCCCAAGTTCAGTCCTCAAGATCTACCTTCCTGACACTCTTAGTTGTCTCCCTGCTCCAACACACTTGAATCCAATGAAAGGCTCATTAAAAGCCTGCTAACAAGTCTTTCATTGGATTCAGGTGTGATGGAACTGGGAGACAACTAAGAGTGTCAGGAAGGTAGATCTCAAAGACCGAACTTGGGCACCCCTGAAGATGAAGTGTCCAAGGACACAGATTGGTAGAGTGACTAGGAATTGAACAGGTTTTCTATAAGGCTAGATAGGATTTTCTTACTTGGCACTTTAACATTTCCTCTTATTTGCACACAGGTTTTGAATGTAACTATTTTATAGGGTCGTGCATTTTTGATAGTGTCATTTTTAGGTTGTTTTTAGGCAGGTTTTATACTTGGTTTTAGTCCTTTTATTTTGTGATTTTATTTGTCATTTTTTGCTCTGCTGTGTGTATCACTTTTGGCCAAGACAAATTTCCCTGCAGGGACAATAAAGTATATATTTGGTTTGATAATGGTAGCCCAACACTTTGCCCCACTGAAGTTCCCATTAAAGAAAAAAAAGTAAAGAAAACTTCTTGGATCCATCCTGATCTGGAGCTCCTCCAACATTCTATGGATTCTTCCTTAACCCACGCCATATTGTTACACCAGGTCTAAAAAAAAAACTGGTTGGAAAACACATCAATCTTACAATATTAAAGAAAAATGGGCAAAAAGGAAACTTGAAATCTGTCCTGTTATCCAGATCTGTGTCAACATTTAATAGTTTGTTCTTTGGCCTCATTAAGAACAGCAGCCCACAAGGATTCAAATGTTCCTGGTAACAACCAACCAACAGGTACAGCTGAAAATTTGTTTGGAGAATATGTGAGTTTAGTCTTTTTGTTGCTGTCAGTGTCACTCTGGTACATTTTGCCTCAGTTTTTCTTTATAGACCAAGTTCTGAAGCTATTTTAGAGTTAGCTGTCTGTATAATGATGATTCAAAGATGTGGCGCAGTGAACCAACAGTTTCACCACATCAAAGCCACACTTCCTCAAGCATTTGGAACTTGAATATTTCATGAATGGATTTTTTTTCCCCCCAATATTTCATGAATGGATTTTTTTTCCCCCCTTTTTAAACCCACTTTCAGAAAACTCTGCAGTTGTGGCCTACATTCAGATGTGACCTAATGAGTTTGTTGTCATAATTTAAAGTTAAATTACTTTAAGGAGTTAAGTTTCTGCTGCGCCAAAGACACATTAAGATATAGTTTCATTCACAATGTGTTGGGAATTTGAAGCTGCATAACATGTCTTGTTTTTCAACAGAACACTTTCATGGGTAATTTTCAAATATATTTAAGCACCATTTTAAATTGAATTTGAATTGAATTATTTTATTTCGACACACATGGTTGAATAAAAACGAAATACAATATTTACAAACACAAAACAAAACAACAATACAGCAAAACAGAAAACAAAATACAATAATCCAAAACTGACCAAAATCAAAACCCATGTGACCGAAAGGGGGTGGGTAGAAGCATAACTTATCAAGACCCACCCCTTATTCCACAAAATCAATAAATACACTCACTACTAATTAGATTCCACACACACGTATGCAAATATATATATATATACACACACACACACACACACACACCACACACACACATATGCAAACACATATATACACACACATCCATATATATATATATATATATATATATATATATATATATATATATATATATATATATATATATATATATATATATATATATATATCAGTGCTGTGTTCAAAAGATCGATCCACGATCCGATATCGATTCACGCTCAAAAAATAAGATATCGATCCAAAAATATGTGGATCGATCTTTTCCAGGTGGCTATTAGGGACTATTTTCTTTGACGCGGAAGGAGCAAAATAAAAAGCGGGTGCCGGCTAAACGAAACCGAAACTTAAGAAAGCAAGATGGCAGAAGCTGCAGAGGTAAAATCACCGCCTGGAATGAAAGCTGATGTTTGGCAATACTTCGGATTCAAACGTTATGAGGACAAAGACGAACTAGACAGAACAAAAGCAGTGTGCAAACTGTGCCAAATAGAGGTAAAATATAGTGGCAATACCACCAATCTCCGCAACCACTTATCCAGGCACCACGCCGACACAGCTAAACCTGTCGCTAACCAAACAGCACTGGAAAAGGCATTTGGTGTTAAATTTCCCTCGAATTCTAAGCGTGCCTTGAGCATAACTGAGGGTCTCGGAATATTTATTAGTAAAGACCTACGACCCTACAGTGTGGTAGAAAATGCTGGATTCAAACTACTGATCAAGAGACTAGAACCACGCTATGTCCTGCCCAGTCGCAAACATCTGAGCGAAACGGTAATTCCACAAATGTATGCGAAATCAAAAGATACCCTTGCACATTCGCTGAAATCTGCCGAGAGAGTGGCACTGACCTGCGACTGCTGGACCTCCAGAAATACCGTGTCTTATCTGACTATTACATGCCATCACATTGACGAGGAATGGAGGCTAGCTTCTAGTGTTCTACAGACCAGAGAAGTTGAAACGAGCCACACTGCAAGTAATCTCGCTGATCTGCTCACCAAAGCCATACAGGAGTGGGGAATCACTGACAAAAACCCCGCAATTGTTACGGATAATGCAGCCAACATCGTGAGAGCGGTGCAATTAATGGGCCATTTTCACATGGGCTGTTTTGCGCATCTCATCAACTTGGCATCCCAAGCAGGACTAAAAACTCCTGCTATTGCACGCTTACTGGGGCGGGTAAGGCGAATTGTGGCGTTTTTTCACCGAAGCCCCACTGCGAGCCACACATTAAAAGAGAAGCAGCAGCTCCTTCAATTGCCACAACACAAGCTCATTGTGGACGTCACGACCAGGTGGAACAGCTCCCTGGATATGCTGGGACGTTTCCTCGAGCAGCAGCCAGCCATCTCTGCAGCGCTGCTGTCACCTGACGTCCGCAGGAGGGAAAGCGATATATGCACTTTAACGGTGACAGACATCACCACCACAGAGGACGTGGTGAAATGCCTAGGGCCAATGAAGACGGCCACGCTCGCCATCTCCGAGGAGGCATCTCCAACTATGTCCATGGTTGCACCACTGCAGTTTCAGCTTCTGAGTCAGATGACATGTACTACTGAAGACTCTTCTGTGATTAAGGAGCTCAAAACAGCAGTTCATAACAACTTGAACTCAAGGTATGTTCATTTAACATGGCTGTGTAGTAGTAGCATTGAAATGCATTAGTCTATAGTTTTTTAATATACTTGTCTGATTTTATTCACATTTTCTTACTTAGAATAAAGCAGTGATTTTAGACTGTACAATTCATACTAGTGTGTTTGCATGACTGTTCCATCTGTATGCATTTACTGTAGGCCTACCCTGCTATATACAATGGATGCATGTTTAATCTATCTATCTATCTATCTAGTATCTATCTATTTGTTCCTCTATATAGATATGAAGCCCTGACGGAGACCTTGTGTGTAGCATCATCATTGGATCCACGTTTCAAGACCCTACCATTCCTGTCTGGTGAGGCACGTGATGCTGTCTTCTTGAAATTGACCTCTGAAGCTGCTCATCTGAACCCATCAACTGATGTAAGTTAAGTTTGCAGATTATATAGTGTTCACATTTGAATATATTTAGACTAGTTTTTTAATTGGGCAGCAAAAGACTGAATTCAGGTTAATTTGTGTATTATTTTGTAATATTTTTCTGCATCAGGAAACTACACCAGAGCAAGAAGACACCTCCCATGGTTCAACTGATGTGGCTGTGCCTGCACCAACTCAACCAAAGAGGCAAAAAGACTCATCTGCTCTGATGGCTTTACTGGGGTCAGCCTACACACCACCAGAAACTCCACTACAAAGGAAAACTACTCCCACTAAAAGGGCTGAGGAAGAGGTCACCACCTACAGGAAAGTACCATCTATTCCTCTTTCTCAAAATCCACTGACATGGTGGCAGGTGCATGCAGGGGATTTTCCTCTTCTGGCAGGCCTAGCAAAGCAGTACCTTTGCATACCTGGGACCAGTGTCCCATCTGAGCGAGTCTTCTCAACCGCTGGAGACATTGTTAGTGCTCAAAGGAGCTGCCTCACTCCACAGCACGTAGACCAGCTCCTTTTTCTCCAGAAAAATTACACAATTCCTGAAGACTAGGACTCTTATCAGTCTCTTGGTGGCACCAACTGTCAAGGTTACACTCAGACTTATCAGTCAAGCATCATTTCTTACACAATTGCTGTGGCTGCTGAACTACTTTTTTTTTTCTTTGTGGTCAGAAACCCTGCCATGGGTATGTTATTCAACTAAAAGTGGGCCACCAAATGTCATGGTTTTGATTTAAATTTCAAATAAAACTTGGATTTTTTTTCATTCCAAAATAATTACTTTAAATTCTTGACTCTTCTCTCTGTGTGTCCCTCTTACACATACACAGATACAATCACAAACACACATGGGGCTGTTTTGTCTATGAGACAGTTTTTATTTTAAAGTGACAATCCAGCAATAAGTAAATAGATCGAATCGGATCGAATCGTGGATCGAATCGGATCGTGACCTTATGAATCGGAATCGAATGGATCCTGGAAATTCGGATCGATTCCCAGCCCTAATATCTATACACACATATATACACACACAAATACTTGTACAATACATATACCATCACATATGCTTCCCAGTCATATTACAGGACATACCCACATATATCTAAGCATACATACTAACACACAAGCAAACATTACATACTTGACACAGTCACTTCATGATGATCCCACTACAATATTTTGAAAAATTACTTTTTTGCAGAGTCGCTTAAAACATGCCAGAGTACCACACGTTTTGATCTCAATAGGAGACTCATTCTTCACCCCTGTCACGGATACACAAAAACCTTTTACATTAGTGCGAATTAATGGTTTCTTGAATAATACACAGCCAAGTAAACTATACTCAGAATCCCTCATTTCGAACAGCCTCTGGACATGTCTCGGCAAAGCTTGTTTTTTTTTGCTTTAAACAAAATCTGTAGTGTAATGTACTCCACCATATCTCTAAATTTTATTACATTCAAAGAAATAAATAGGGAATGAGTTGGTTCACGAAAGTGTTTACTGCAGATGATACGTATGGCTCGTTTTTGTAGAAGGAATATTTGATTAGTGTTTGATTTATAAGTATTTCCCAACTCAATGCAATATGTCATGTATGGTGCTATTAATGAATGGTATAATGTAAGTAACCCTTCCCCTGATAATGTGTCTTTGGCTTTATACAAGATGGCGATAGATTTGGATATTTTTGATTTAATATAGTTTATATGTACTTTCCAACTTAGTTTATTGTCAATTATAACACCAAGGAATTTATTCTGTTACTACCTCAATTTCCGTATTGTTTATAGTCAAATTTTTAAATTTAGGTAATTGTTTATTTCCAAATATAATACATTTAGTTTTCCCAAGGTGGAGTGACAATTTATTAGCATCAAACCAAGCCTTGAACTTTCCCAATTCGTTCTCTACCATGTCCAGAAGCTGTTCGACGTTATCGTTTTGTGCAGCCTTCAATCAGCATATTCAATGAGACACACACCTACACCAGCATGTTTTGGGCCTGAGAAAGGACAGTCAGGACAAGGTCAAAGGACGTCTGCATAATTCATTCAAAGCAGTGCAGAAACAAAACAAAACAAACAAAAAAAATTTTTATTTTTTTTTACATTTTACATTTTTTTAAATAAAACTGAAGAGGATATACAACCACTAGAGAATAACACTTAACAGAATGGCAGCAAAAATCAACACAAGACTGTCCATTTGTGCTGGTGATATCAACTTGTTTTACATTGCAAAAGCCCAAGATTAATCAAAGAACGGCAAACACTTTATGGCCCATAAAAGAAAAACACCTGTGCAATAACGCCTCAAATTTTAACTTCCTTGCAGTAGCACAAATGCTGGACATGGAAAAATAAATGTCTGTCAAGAAACCAGGAGGCATAAACCAGTACATCGTTAATGGACTGTGCTTCCATAACTATCCAGGTAGGCAACGGTTCCATCATCACCTCTCAAAAGTAACCATCTGTCATAGGTGAAAAGTGGGTGTTCCCTTGACCTCCTCCAGCTGGTGGGTTCCTCAGCATTGAGGCACCTGCATGCTGGATCATGCACAAACGTACCACATGACGTCACAATGCAAGAGATACACCTCATCCCAGTCGATTTCAGTCACAGCTTTTCTGACACAAAATCACACCAGAGGCACTCAAGGATCCTTCGCAGAGACTTAGTCTCAAAGACATCCTGTCCTCGCCTTAGGTCACTGGTTAGCGTCCAAGTCTTGCAATCATACAGGAAGAAAGAAAGAAAGAAAAAAGCACTAGAATCCCTAAAGACTTGGACCTTTGTTCTCCAGCAAAGGTATTAGTACTGCCAAACTCCTCAGTCCAATGACCTCATTAATATCACTGTAAAGACCAGCAACTCTGTCTTCAACCTTGAGATTTCCACAGAGCACAGACAGACTTTTGAGGGCCAAATACAGGTTTAATCCAGGCCAACGGCAAATTGTTAACCCTTTAATATCCTTATATTTTTCAATAGAATGTAGTATATATCAATATGCTCTACCAAACGGTTGAGTTGACCACTAAAGGGTTAAACTAAGGCCACACAAGATTCCGAAGACACTGAACTAAAATAAATAAATAAGTAAAACTGTGTCCGTGTCAGTACAACCGGAAACACTTCAAAACTATGAGTGGCAACTTAAAATCAACAAACCTTACAATACCGCCAAGCAGCACCCGCTGAGGACACACTCCCCCGCCTCCCCCCACCCACTAACTCTCACCTGAATTTACCTCCACTGATGAGCTTAGTCACCAACTCTCTCCTTCTATCTCAGCAAAATTTTGCCACATTCCCCTCTCGCCGTCCTTACTTTGCCTCTCACATGCACATGCACACTCACGCGAGCGCTACCTACCTTGCATCCAAACATCAAAGATAAGGTGTTGTTGGTGCATGCTACTTTGCAGTGGCACAACATGTGGCTAATGTTAGCTAGTTGGTCTCACGCTGGGGGGGCATCCTAGCGTTCACATGCACACATATACGCACTCGCATGCACACATGTACATGCATGCGCTCTATCAACCATGCTCCATCCCATCCCAGAAGCCCTGACTCCGATGCCCCCCCCCTCGCCCTACACCCGTGCTACTGTCCTCAGCTGTGGCAGGCCAGCATCCTCTCCCTCACACTCTTCATCGCACTCATCCTCATCCTCATCTTCATCAGTGTAATCCTCATAGCTTCTCAGGATGCAGGAAGCAGCATGCTCACGGCGTGTCTGTGCGTCAGTACGTGTCTGTGCGCGCTCGTGCGCTCAGTGTGTTGCTGTCAGCACGTGCGTGTCAGTGAGGTCGAGCTGTCAGTGTGTGCGCGAGAACGAGTGAAGATGCGCTCTACGATGTCCTCCTCTGCAGCAGCAATCCCACTTCTCGATCGCCTCGCTCTGTCCCTGTCTGTGAGTGTGTGCCTCTCTCTCTCTCTCTCTCTCTCTCTCTCTCGTCCTGGCTCGCTTGCTCGCTCTGTGCGCTCCACTGCCTCTCTTGGCCCACCTCTCAACAGCAAGATCAATGAGAGGCAGAAGGAAAAGGAGAGACCTGCAAGAAGAGGTTGAAGAATAAAAAGGTGCAGTCTTTAAACTGTACCACCCCCCACCCCCAGTCATCCCATGGCTTGTCTCTTTCTACCTGCTGCAGTAATGCTCTGCCTTGGACACACCAGTCAACCAACACACAAACAAGAACGAGGGAGGGGTGAGAGTACTGAAGTCTAGCGAAGCAGAGGGGAGGACTTCTACGCTTATTTACTGCTCCTGATCCAGACACATATTTAAGAATCAGGATGTCCCTCATCCCTGCTCACATGTGCCACTTTAGGTTGTGATATGAGCGAGTGCTGCTGTGCAGCATCACAGCAGTCACCATCCTCAAGAGATATCACACCTCGTGACCTACCAATCTAAAGATGGGACTCTGGATGACTTTCTTCCACAGCAGTCACAGGGTGCGGCTAAAAGGTGTGAACACCAGCCAGGCCACCAGCCCTCCAGAGAGAGTTTGCTACTAGGTGGAAGGCCATCTGCAAATGAACCTTATGCACAGGACATACAATGGGAAGCATGATGAGACCTGGATGAGACCTATTTCATGCACGGTGAGGAATTGACTGATTTAATTTATTTAGTACAATAATGCACAAAATACATACGTATTTGACCATTAAAATACATGGATTGCACAAGATAAAAGCTTGTTTCCATTGTGGTCCGGCAAACATTAAAAAATACAACAAATCAACACAACAAAAGCAGTTACCAGTCAATTATTGAGACAAATTATATAAGATGAAGTACACGGGTGATTCTTAGACTACGGGCACTTATTATGTCCTTTGATCATATTGTATGAAAAACTGAAAAAAGGGGAAATTTCACACTTTTATAGTTATCTTTACAATGAAAGTGTGTTAAGAAATTTGTTCTAGTAGTCTATGATGACTTTTTCACCTTTTTTCAGCATCATTATATGCAAATATTGCCGTTTTGTGCTTGTCCCACACCCAGACTTTTGATCTTCAATGATAAAAATGAATGGTAAAGAAACGTTTTTTTCTAATGTTTTAAAATATCTCTGAATAAAATATCACTAAAATAATCAAAACATAATTGGGGTATTCAATGTCATACAACTGTTGTGATTTTTTAAACAAAATGTAGTTGTCCCACACTATTGCCGTAATTTCCACCACAACACTAATGCCCCTTTAAACAGTTTGTATGAAAGATTATTTGGGTAGTTTCTATGGAGATAAACAGTGACATCAGAGCACATGTATATAGCGCCAAATCACAACAAACAGTTGCCCCAAAGCGCTTTATATTGTAAGGCAATGGTGTGGTGGAAATTACATTTACAAGGCCAATACTGCCCGTAGTTAAAGAATCACCCACATACGGTAGTGTATACCATAAGACAGAGGTGGGACGAAGTCACTGTCAAGTCATGAATCGGCAAGTCTCAAGTCCCAAGTCACAAACCTCAAGTCAAGTCTCAAGTCAGCTTGCAAACAACTGGTGGTCATTATGACTTGAGACTTGGCTTGGGACTTGACTTGAGTGTGACTTGCTGGTGACTTCATCTCACCTCTGCTTAAGGTAACAATAGTACCAATATTTACGCTAAATAACAATGATACTAAAAATAATAAAATAAGTAATACTAATTAACAATACTGGTTACCTAATTAAAAAAAACAATATTATTAAGTGTTAAAACAAAGAAGAATTGTAATACAATAAAATGAAGATAAATACACTAAAATAGAATAAAAGGGTTTTGTGGCTGTTGGTAAAACTGATCATATAAAAAGCATTTCACCCCTTTTTTAAAAGCACACTTGTACTCAATTGACTGGATATGACTAGGTAAGTCATTCCAGGCAATGATACCGGTGTATTTAAAAGAAGAAGGAAGTGTCACTGAGACACTGCAGTCTGATGACACGTTCTTCCAAGTTGAGGATCTCAGTGACTGGACCAGTCCCATGCTCCACCTAGGTTGTTAATTTCAGGACACAAAGATCCATCTTTGTGTCCTGCTTGGGTACTCACCAGTTACAGACCCAGTTACAGATGCTGTGAAGTGTTAGATGCAGAAATGTGCAGCACCAGCTCAAACTCTCTAACCTCAGCTGTGCACATCTTTCACATGGTTGGCTTATTTTATTAAAAGTAAATGGAACTTTTTAAAATTATGTATACATAGACAGTTAAATTAACATCGCACTGAGGTGCATGTAGAAGATGGAAGTAAGTATGACCCAGACCTTCAGCAATTTCTCAACTCATCCGTAAAAGAGGGGAGAGTCAATGAAAGTGAATTTGGACTGCCGGTCCCAAGCAGGGGTAAATGAGTAGGGTTGCATCAAGAAGACCATCTGGTGTAAATTTAGCCAAACCAAACTTGCAGTTCACAATTTGAATTTCCATACCAACTGGTTGAGGCCTGGGTAAACAACGACCACCACAGGATGCAGGCAGAAGTTGGGCTACTGTTAGGCAAAAAAGAAGAAGTGGGAGAGGAAGAACTTCAAATGTTGGCAGTATGACTGCGAGAGGGACAGTGTTGGCTGGTATGATGGAGGGAGGAAAGGTAGACAAACTGTGTGCACAACAGGCCAAGGGGAGGAGAAATAAGGCAAGGAATATCGGAGGTGGGTTCAAACTGTTGCATCATGGTGTGGATATAAGGAGAAAAGCTGTGGGAGTCCACATCGGTTGCTATAGTAATGACATAGTGCTCGAAAGCAACAGTAGCTGACACTGTACATGCAAGTGCAGATCAGATCTGGCAACCTGTACAGATCTGGCACTGACACAAACAAGTGAAATGGGCTTATTTATTGACCACATGGCAATGTGGAGTTGCGGAGCAGGTTTTCTGCAAATAATGATGACAATTTCTTCTGTGCACGTGCAGAGCTGCCTTCCAGAGTGTGACATAAACACAAATTTTGCGTGTCATCAAAAGTCATAGATGTAACAAAATACAGCCAGTCATGCCAAAAGAGATTTATAAAAAATGTGATTTGAATTGAATTTCAAACCACCCCCGAATGAGGCTTAAAACAGATTAAGAAAAAATGGATTTCATGCAATTTGTGACTGTTCAGGCTTGCAACATGGAATCAGATTCAAATCTGATATTCGCCTAAATCAGATCAAAAAGCCTCAGCGAAAGCTTATAACAGGGTGCCAAGAGGCACATTGCAGAATTGTATGAGGAAACCTGGAGTAGCAAAGAAGTAAGTGAGGGCGCAGGACATGTACAACAACAGTGTGATAGCAGTGAGATGTGCAGTCAAAGTGACAGACACATTCAAGATGGAGGTGCGATTACATCAAGGATCAGCTCTGAGCCCTTTCTTGTTTCCAGTGGTGAAGGACAGATGGCATTGTGATCTTTATTGAATGTAGGGAACAAGCTGAGATGACCCTGGAGGGGTGGAGATATGCTCTGGAGAAGGGGAATGAAAGTGAGTAGGAGGAAGATAGAGGAAATGTGTGCGAATATGAGGAAACATGGTGGAATAGTGCAGTTGCATGAAGCAGAGGTGGTGAAAGTAGATGAGTTAAAATACTTGGGGACCACTGTCCAACGTAATAGTATAGTAGTAGTATAGAGAGTGTGGTAAAGAGTTAGAGCTTACCAGATGGTAGTTAAACCAGCTATGTTGTATGGCCTACAGACAGGACACAGAGCTGAAGATGCTGCAATTGTCTGTTGGAGTGACAAGGATGTGTAGGACTAGGAATGCACATATCAAAAGAACAGTGCAAGAAGAATAATTAATCAACAAGATTAGATACATTGAGATGGTTGCAGAGGAGGGACCTAGGGTATATAGGGAGAAGGATTAGGAGGATGGAGACAAACGGCAGCAGGAAAAGAGGGAACCAAAAAAGGAGGTGCTTGATCTGAGAAAAGAAGATGCAGAGTACAGGGTTAGATGGAGACTGATGATGTGCTGTGGTGACCCCTCATGGGAGCAGGCAAAAAATAAGAAGTATTAGAGGAAGACGATGAAGAAGTCCCATTGGTGTCGGCGATTATCCCCAGGCTCTGAAGCATGAAGTGTATGAAAGTCTACAACCCCTCCTCACCTGGACAGGACACTGGTCAGACACAGGTTAGGGTTACAGAGTTGACTTAACACTACAACTGAATACACATCATCGGGACTTGTACATGTCACACTTAATAATGCAAAAAGAAAATTTTCATTGCACCAGCAAGCGCTGTTTTTTTTTGTAAACTTTGCATGCACTCAAGATTTTTTTTTTTTTTTGTCTGTGCTGTACACCAGTGTTGACAGGAGCGATAAGGAGAGGACTTTAAGGCAGACAAAACCAAACAAGTCAAAGTGCACCAGTGCACTCTTTATCCGAGGCTTTGGATGCTGACGGCTGGACCATCTGCACCATCTCACACACACATGCATGTGTTGGTCCCTTTGTCACCTCACCCCAACTTGAAAATAAAAAACAGCATGAGAACCGGAGGGAGAGGGAGAGAGAGAATAGCTGAAGCATGGGAAAACGAAAAGCTAGGATGATTTAGAAGCTGTTGACAGAGGATATCTAGGGAAAGACAGAAAGATGAGAGAGCAGAAAAAAGTGACTGTGAAAGAAAGAATGGCTCATACCCACGCTTGTCTATGTAATACCACCAGATTATTCGGGTCATATCTGGGAGAGTGCACGGTTGCCATGTGTCACTGCATACGCCACACTGCGGTAATATCTTGCGTCCTGATTGGCAACCACCCAGGCAGAGTACCGGTCTATTCCAGGGATGTACTGGATTCACTATGACCAAGGAAAGTGTGGGTGATGACCTTGGACTTTTACACTGAGTCTTTTGCACTGAGTCATCTGCATGCAGGATCACACTCAGGGAAGTGCGAGACATGACCTTAGTGCCAATGCTGACATCTGACACAAAGCAATTCCAGCGGAACCCAAGGAAGGATTTTCCAGAGAGGTCTCAAATAACTGGTTAGAGTCCATGTCTCACAACCATAAACTAAGACTGGAAACACCAGGATGCTGAAGACTTGGACATCTACAACAGAGATGGGAATTGTGAAAGTGAATCCCTCAACAAGTTTGACAGTTTCAACACACATATATACAATTTTGACGGCTAAATCTAGGAAGTGATTGAATGCTTGGATCTTAGTCTTGATCCAGCAGAACTGCAAATGGCACCCTTTGAGTCAGCTTCTCATCAATTCCACAAAGATCACAGAAGCATTCACAAACACAAGGTCAGTAAACCTTTTCCTCACCAACAAAGGCACCCAAGATGTTGGGACTCCACAATCTTAGAAGCATTGAACAGGGATTGCCAGAAATCATTGGAAAGAATTCAGAAACTCTTCTGGCATGAGGTCAATGGTTCACTTCTTGGGTGTGAAACTAGACTGCTCTCATCTCCGAGGAGCGAGCAGCTGGCACTGAATCATATTGGGAATAAACCAGTTAAACCACCAGATCAGGGATAAAACACAAAGCTTCAAATCTCCCTTCAAATCAAACTATAAAATGTTCATTATTATGCCAACCGTGGAGACATTGTGTTCACTTCCATCTGTTGGTTTGTGCTTGTTAGCAAGACTCCTTCAGATAAAAAAGTAGTCAGCTCTGAAGCAAGAACGAGCCAGTCTTCCAAGAGATGCGACTGGTAACACACCAGGTATCCTAAGGCTGTAAGTCCCACTGGATCCCAGCTCAGTACTTGTATATATTAGAGACTGTCATTTGGTGGCTTGTAATGCTCATGAAATATAGCGTGTGAACGAAATATTGCATTACCAGCATCACGCTACAAATGAGACAGAGCGATAGTGACGGTGTGCGTTTGCCAGCCTACGAGGCATACACTACATGTTAATATTAATAGGTCAGCCAGCACAGAAATAACTACACTTTGTGTTTGCATGTGTGATGACCTCATCCATTTGTGGACTCTTCGCTCTATGTTGTAACCAATCAAAACAGACTACATACATCAACATTTCAAACATGATCACAAGAGCAGCTCTGTGCTTCGTGTCCACATCACTGACTTTTCCTCTCTGTCCAACATGTTGTGCAGAGACACACTGACTCCAGCTGAAAGCCCAAGGCTACCAATGTGAGCTGTGCAATACAGACTATTTTTATCCAGTGAAACAGTGAATTATTGGAAATTTGCAATAAACATGATCTGGTTAAGACGTGAAGATTCAAGTTTTAACATTCTTGAAGACAAGCTAAACTATAGCAAATAGCTGCAAAGTTATTACTATGTATTACCTTTCACTTTGAATCTGAATTTTGACAATTAATAATAAATTCTAGATTAGTTCATTAAAACAAGAAGTGTCTGTGCGAGGACACAAAGCTTCCTAATGCAATTCACCATGTTAAAAATCTGTCTGTTTCCAAAGAACATGTTAAACTTACAGATAAATTCACTTATTTCAGCGCACACAGCAGATTGAAGTCACATAGACGTTGGATGACCAATATACAAAGCAGGGCTCGATTATAGGTTTGTAATTCAAGCCAAAACACTTCATCTGCATCATCCAAGTCCACCAGCTATAAGTTGGTAACAGCCTTGGCTGGGAAAGAAACCTACGATGACGCTCCTCATCCAAGCAAAATCACAGACTCTCCCCATTCCATGCTATATAATTTTATCCATGGATAAGCACTGGTCTGATTGGCCTCAGGACCTGTATGAGCAGCTACACCTCTTCTGTTTGTCTCAGCAGTGATATTCATGCCCCTGGGTGCTCGGTCTTGGAGGTTGAGAAACACCTGGGAAGAGTTCCTGGAGTCATGAGGTCTCTGAACAGAGGTGTTTGTGATCCTGATACCTTTGCAGAAGAATGAAGGTCCAAGTCTTTAGGTTCCTGTTCCTGGTTGTAAGACTTGGGTGCTAACCAGTGATCAAGAACAAAAACTGGATATTTTTAGTACTAGGTCTTTTCAAAGTATTGTTGGAGTGTCAAACAGTTAGGCTATAGTTACTGGATTTATTAGTTTACGGATCCACCGACTGCTCTAAAAATCCTGACTCGACTGGCAAAGACTGCGTCTAAGATCACCAGGACCCCACAACCCTCTCTGCAGAGCATCTACCACCGTAGAGTCCACAGGAGAGATGTCTCCATCATCAAAGACCCCACTCACCCCCAACATGGACTATTCACACTCCCCCCTCAGGCCGCAGGTTCAGGACTGTGAGATGCAGAACCACCAGATTCAAGAACTCCTTCTTTCCCACAGCCATTATACTGTTAAACAGCTGAACACCCCCCCCCCCCACCCCCCCTTAACGACAGACCCCCCATCTCTGGTCACTTTATGTTCTACTAAACTGGTCACCTAAACATTCGTAGTGTCTTGTCCAAAGTAGATCAAATACACCACCTTTTAGAAAATTCTAATTTGGACTTCCTCTGTTTGTCAGAGACATGGCTGAATAAATATTCACTGTCAGCAGCACTTAATATCAATAGATACAATATATACAGAAAAGACAGAGAAAATAGGAAAGGTGGGGGTGTAATGATTTATATTAAAGACAACATACAATGCCGTGAAATGGAATGGTTAAGCGAAACAGCTTTGGAGTGTCTTGGTGTTGACATTATTTTATCACCACAAATGAGTTATTCTGTTATTGTGGTCTACCGTCCTCCTTCCTCAGATGTAACTTTTTATGATAAATTTGAGAAGCTTTTAAACAAATGCAATAATAAGAATGAAATTATTACAATGGGAGATCTAAATCTGGATTGGACTAATCAAAAAATTAGGAAGAATCTTAAAAGAATTGCAGATTTGATTTGCAACAACTAATTAATGGGCCAACAAGAATCACTGCATCAAGTAAAACCCAAATTGACTTAATTTTCAGCAATAGACCAGAGAGAAAATCAAAATCTTTCAACATGTTAACTGGTCTTTCTGACCATAACTTGACACTCGTTTCCAGGAAACTCACAAAGCGAAGATTCAACTCAAACTGCAAATCTAATGTTTTTGTTGGAATTCCCAAGAGTCAGGTGAACAACTTTAAATTAGCTGTAGAACAAATCAGTTGGAATGAAGTAAACTCAGACGATTGTCAAACTAATAGTGAGATCTTTACAACAAAACGAAGATACAATTAAGAAATTTAGTGTAAGTATGAAAAACAAAAGGAATAAAAATTCAGTTGCATGGATTACTTCAGAAATAATCAATCTAATGAAGGAAAGAGAAATGGCTCTAAAACATGAAGTTAAAACAAAGATAGCAACTGCAAGAAAGATGTTTGTGACTCTCAGAAATAAAATTGTCAAAAGTATAAGAAAAGCTAAAGCAAGCTTTTTCCTAACTTTAATTGAAAAATCAAATGGCAATACTAAAACACTGTGGGATCAATTAAACAAACTAACAGGAAAGAAAACAAAAGCTAATCCCCAATTAGAAGTAAAAATTCAAGATAGGATCACATGTAATGTACAAGAGGTTGCTGTCGCCTTCAATCATTTTTTCATAGATTCAGTCAAATCTATAACCCAAGGGTTTTCCCCTAATGTCACACTGAGCTCTCCAGTTGTAACCGTGGAGCCAGCTTTCACTTTTAAGTGTCTCAGAAACTCAGGTGTCACAAATTATCTCTACCCTAAAATCTTCAAGAACAAAACATAGTTTTGGTATGGATGCTCTAATGCTAAAAGACTTGGCTGCATTTTTAATTAACCCAATTGCAACCATTATTAATCAATCATTTGCACAGGCTCTGTTTCCTAAAATATGGAAGTCTGCTGCTGTAATCCCAGTGTTCAAATCTGGTGATAAGTTTTCAGTTCAAAATTATCGTCCAATTAATATTTTGTCTACGGTGTCAAAGGTCTTGGAGAAAATTGTAGCTGAACAAATGACTCAACACCTCAACACCTCATCATTCAACCTTCATCCAATGCAGTTTGGCTTTAGAGCTAGACACTCCACAGAAACGGCAACTTGCTTTCTCACCGAAAACATAAAATCATTACTTGATAAAGGTGGGGTTGTTGGAGCTATATTTCTTGATTTCAAAAAGGCCTTTGACACCGTGAACCATGATATTTTATTGATGAAACTGCAACGATTTAATTTTTCTCAAGGGTGTTAAAATGGGTTGAGTCGTATCTGTCAAATAGGTCACAATCTGTAAGAATTGGTAAATATCACTCACCTTCTCTCGGTCTTAATACAGGAGTGCCCCAGGGCTCAATTTTAGGGCCACTATTATTTTCATTATATATAAATAATCTCCCGTTGGTCTGCCCAAATTTGTTCACTCAAACGTATGCTGATGATTCTGTTCTTTATGTACATGGAAATAATGTACAGCAGGTCTGTGACAAATTAACACAGTCCATGGCTGATGTCACAACATGGCTTGAGGAAAATTGTTTACAACTTAATGTATCAAAAACTGTTGCAATGTTTTTTACACGATCTAAAAGTCTAGTCACTGAACCAAATGTCTATGTGGCAGTGGAAAGGATCAAAGTGGTGTCTGAACATAAATATTTAGGGGTCTGGCTCGATGACACATTCACATTTAAAACACAGGTTAAAAGTGTGTCACAAAGTTAAATTTAGCCTCTCTAATTTTCGTTACATACGGCCTCAACTATCTGTACAGGCAGCTAACGTTTTTATGCATGCAATGATTTTATCACATATTAAATACTGCCTGACTACATGGTCCAATGCAAATGCAACAGCACTCAAGCCACTAGAGACCCTTTATAAACAAACTATCAAAGTATTGGATAGGAAGCCTCAGCGCTACCACCACTGTGCTATTTTACAAAAATATAAACTTTTAAACTGGCAAAATATGATTAAATATGTAAATGTATGTCTCTTGTTTAAAGTTATAAATGGTCTGTCCTCTCCCCCTCTGGAACAGTTTGTGAATGTAAGGTCTGCTGCTGTTCGTAACACCAGGGGAGCCACTAGAGGAGACTGTGTGGTCCCACTGAGGAGAAGTGCTTTTGGTCAGGCTTCTTTCTCTGTGAGGGCAGCACAAGAGTGGAACACAGCACCTGTGGTCATGAGAGAAATGACCACCTTTAACACATTTAAGGTTAATCTGAGGAAGTGGCTCGTTGACCATCAAACATGTCAGCACCAAATCTCCTGAATATTCTTAGAAAATATATTTAACCTGCATGTTTAATTCTCTTTTTTTTAATATATACATATATATATATATATATATATATATATATATATATATATATATATATATATATATATATAATGTTTACTAAATTGTATAATAATGTGAAGTGTTTTATGTATGTATTTTAAGTAACACTTATTTTTAGGGTGATTGCTACCACCTGTCCAGGGACTGTAGATGAAAAATAGCCGGTAAGGCTAATTCTGGTGCATTTACAGAAATGTTCATTAATGTACATTGTCCCTGTCAAATAAACTAATAAATAAATAAATAAATACTAGACATATTTATTTATTTATTTTATTTATTTAGGTTTATTGAAGCCCGTAAAATTTTCACCGAAAGCCAGAAAATTTTTGAATGGTTTCCAGCTGCTTGTCTCTAACAGTTTCTGAAAAAATTCTGATGGAAAAAAAGCCCAAATCATTCCGCCATTTCCTGACAATGAAAATCCGACGAGGGGGCTGGACCACTCCTCCCACAAGGCGTGCTCACAGGCGAATGACGCAACCGACAGGCGTGGAAAAACTCACGCATGTGCACGAAGGTTCAAGCTTGGCTGACGTAAAAACATAAGAATCAAATCCATATGGTTTTTGAAAAAAATAATAAGGTTGGATACTTTTCTAATAGACCTCGTAACATTTCATTATTTTTGCATTCCTGAACACAATGCAGATTAATACGGCAATAGTACAGAAACTTCAAGAGAAAAATATGTCTGTTCGAGAAGTTCCTTCAGTATCACTGTCAAGCTGTAATTCTGAAGCTTGATGCTCCAGGAAGTACTTGACCTAACTGTGCATACTTTCTTTGAAAAGTTGAAGTGTCTTGAACTTTAACCACTAGAGACTTCATTTGCATTCATGAATGTGAGCATTGCTACCTCCACCAAGCAGTTATGGTTTTCTGATCGTATTGTTTGCAAGATTCCTCAAATTCTACCAAACCCAGTCCAAAACCCAATCAAGACCACTAAATTTTACAACTTAACCACGTGGCTGGTCAGGAATTTAGGAGGAAAAGTCACCAAACTGGATGGAGTTGAAAAAAAATCAAATATGCAGTGGTCTACTAGACCCTTATTAAGAATATGACTTTAACCTCAGCTGTCCTTGCAGATCTCAAGCTCATCTCCAATAGTCAGACCACTTTTCTGAATGAAGTATAGACACGGAAACAGCAGGTGTGATGAGAAGGTACATTACATTGATTGAGGATGCAGAGCTGAGATGGTCCATCATCTGCTGGCGCTGGCTCAGAGGATCTCAGTCCTACCGAAAGCAGGACTGTCTGCATACCTACCGCTGAGACATTTCCTCTCAATTCTATCGTGATGCCTGCACTGCAGATGCATAGTCCAAAAACTGCTTGGAAGGTATCCTCCCTCTTCTCCTCTCATGGCCTCTTTGTTGAGTAATTTATCACTCATGACCCCTCCTCATGGTTACATCACAAAGCCAGCTGGACAGTTGCACAGATGGATGGATTGTTGGAACAAAACAGCGCTGAGCATTTTTCTTTCCAGACAAAAAGAATAATAATAAAAAAAACTCTGAGAAGCCAAAGCTGAGATATAACTGTGCGCGCACTCACAGGTTTCTCTGCATGTTCTTTTCATTATTTCCTCCTTTTCTTCCTCTTTGATTATCCTGAAATAGCTCCACCTGTGTAAAGTCTATTAGAAACCTTCAGGTAAGCCTCTTAGATAACGACTCTTGCTCTCTTGGTGCACAGGAGGCCAATGAAAGTCAGTGGAGGCATACATATAAAATATGTATGTATAAAATCATCATGGAGGGAAAGCAGCAAGTTGGAGATCACCTGATTTGCGTCATAAATAGCATGAAATCGGTCGTGATCCCAATCTGATACATGATACAACCCAAAAAATTAACCACTAACAATATTTGACATATTGAGTATCGGCCCTGGAATGGTTCACCTTGTAACAACACTAGGAGCCACTGTAGGAAAATGTTCTGTGTTTGCAATGGGAAGAAAAAGACTGAGTACCCAACTTGGTATCTACTGTTTACAGAATCAGAATTGAATTTATTGCCAAGTAAGTTCTCTCATACAAGGGATTTGATCTGGAGTCACTGGTGCATAAACAACAATAATAAAAAGAAAAGGAAAAAAATATTTCTGTAAGAAGTAACTAGGCAAAACTGTGTTTACTGTTGAATAAATATAACATAGTGGAATGGGGCTATGCAAGGCATGCAGATGTACAGTACCTTTCAGTGCAGGCATGATCAGATGATTACAATAAAGAGTTTGAATGTCAGTTGCTGTCCTTATTGAATCTCATCGATACCACAATTCGTTTGTGTGCAAGATCGTGAGCTAAACTGCTTAAAAAAAGCATTTAAACTACAGATTGGTGGACTTTAACACAGACATTGTAACTTCATAAATGCAGAGAAGCTAGCACTCCAAAAATGGCAGTTCTAATTTTTAAACCACAAATAGATATAAAACTGTACCAGCATGCTTTTGTCAGGAAGTTATTTTGAAACACTATGCACCCAAAGCAGATTACATGTGTGAAAAAGCAGGACAAATCATACCAGAGACCTGTGGTGTCATGTTTGTTGCACATTAATTGCTACTAATAGATAACAACTGGATTTCAGCCACAATGTGCAAAGGTGAGTACAGAGTAAATTCATTGTCAAATTCAAAGAAAGACTTGAAGATGTGTACAGCTTGTGTACAAATGCCACATTTTTAGTCTCTAATGAACATGATGTAACTGCACTTCTCCTCTGAGTAGGTGTGTGACAACCATCCTCATCCACACTGATCCTGGACGGCACCACTGGACACAACCGCAGGGCAGTGGTTGTGTCCAGTGGTGCCGTCCAGGATCAGTATGTCTGCTATTAGAATATACTGGAAAATGTAAGTGTCATTGACCTTCCATGATTCAAACTTCAATAAAAATAACATTAAAAATGAGCCTAATAAATTATGAATCCAGATGGTAATATGGATTCAGACACTGTAAGTGTACCGATAACTTGATTTTTAAAACCCCCCTATAGAACTGAATCCATATTGGGTATCACTGCGCTTGGATGTCAGTTTCGAAAGAGAAAAACTTGGATCACTTTGTCCTTGTAGCTCTCATTTTAACATAGAAAGTATCACAAAACCCTGCTTTATGATGTCCTAAAAATCTACAACCTCCAAACACACATGCTGTCTGAATCCAGACTGACCAAACAACTTCTCAACATATGAAGAGCTCAGATGCAAAACCCACTATCTCCAAAACCATAAATTTTTAGTTGAGGGCAACATGTACTCGGCTGTCAAGGGGACCATCAGTGTGCAAAATATGAATGAATTTGAACAAATTGTTTTCATTTTACTGATGAAAGTCTGCATTTACGCATATGGTTTCCCTTAAATCGCCATTTTCAACTGCATTTTTCTCCATTTAAAAAAAGTACTTACTGGGTTTTGCATCTGGACCCTATACATATTCATACATGCTCAGTATGTAAGCACAGGTTCCTTGAAGTGTTATCCGTCTATTCCTAGAACTACAGCGCCATCTACTGGTGGCTGGATTAAAATAACTATGAATTAGGAGTTACCAGTTTCACCTACATAATGGCAGTTCATTAACGTCTAATAAATCAAACGTGCTGATGTCACATGGAAGAATGAACTCTGTTATCACCTCAGAAACATGAGAACAAACCATCATACCAAAGTGATGTCATACAGTCTCAAATAAGGACAATGCAAGAGCAGTAGAATCTCACCAATTTATCACAGTTAATTTCTTCATTTTGAGTGCTATCGACACTTCTGTCCTGTTACAAACGTCACTATCAAGGACAAAGCTCCAAATAGGTCACATGTGTTCATAAGCATGTGTTCATGCACATATGTCAATCAATCAATTCAATCAATCAATTTTATTTATATAGCGCCAAATCACAACAAACAGTTGCCCCAAGGCGCTTTATATTGTAAGGCAAGGCCATACAATAATTACGTAAAAACCCCAACGGTCAAAACGACCCCCTGTGAGCAAGCACTTGGCGACAGTGAGAAGGAAAAACTCCCTTTTAACAGGAAGAAACCTCCAGCAGAACCAGGCTCAGGGAGGGGCAGTCTTCTGCTGGGACTGGTTGGGGCTGAGGGAGAGAACCAGGAAAAAGACATGCTGTGGAGGGGAGCAGAGATCAATCACTAATGATTAAATGCAGAGTGGTGCATACAGAGCAAAAAGAGAAAGAAACACTCAGTGCATCATGGGAACCCCCCAGCAGTCTAAGTCTATAGCAGCATAACTAAGGGATGGTTCAGGGTCACCTGATCCAGCCCTAACTATAAGCTTTAGCAAAAAGGAAAGTTTTAAGCCTAATCTTAAAAGTAGAGAGGGTGTCTGTCTCCCTGATCCGAATTGGGAGCTGGTTCCACAGGAGAGGAGCCTGAAAGCTGAAGGCTCTGCCTCCCATTCTACTCTTACAAACCCTAGGAACTACAAGTAAGCCTGCAGTCTGAGAGCGAAGCGCTCTATTGGGGTGATATGGTACTATGAGGTCCCTAAGATAAGATGGGACCTGATTATTCAAAACCTTATAAGTAAGAAGAAGAATTTTAAATTCTATTCTAGAATTAACAGGAAGCCAATGAAGAGAGGCCAATATGGGTGAGATATGCTCTCTCCTTCTAGTCCCCGTTAGTACTCTAGCTGCAGCATTTTGAATTAACTGAAGGCTTTTCAGGGAACTTTTAGGACAACCTGATAATAATGAATTACAATAGTCCAGCCTAGAGGAAATAAATGCATGAATTAGTTTTTCAGCATCAGTCTGAGACAAGACCTTTCTCATTTTAGAGATTTGCGCAAATGCAAAAAAGCAGTCCTACATATTTGCTTAATATGCGCATTGAAGGACATATCCTGATCAAAAATGACTCCATTGATTTGTGGGGCCAAGTACAATAACTTCAGTTTTATCTGAGTTTAAAAGCAGGAAATTAGAGGTCATCCATGTCTTTATGTCTGTAAGACAATCCTGCAGTTTAGCTAATTGGTGTGTGTCCTCTGGCTTCATGGATAGATAAAGCTGGGTATCATCTGCGTAACAAAGAAAATTTAAGCAATGCCGTCTAATAATACTGCCTAAGGGAAGCATGTATAAAGTGAATAAAATTGGTCCTAGCACAGAACCTTGTGGAACTCCATAATTAACCTTAGTCTGTGAAGAAGATTCCCCATTTACATGAACAAATTGTAATCTATTAGACAAATATGATTCAAACCACCGCAGCGCAGTGCCTTTAATACCTATGGCATGCTCTAATCTCTGTAATAAAATTTTATGGTCAACAGTATCAAAAGCAGCACTGAGGTCTAACAGAACAAGCACAGAGATGAGTCCACTGTCCGAGGCCATAAGAAGATCATTTGTAACCTTCACTAATGCTGTTTCTGTACTATGATGAATTCTAAAACCTGACTGAAACTCTTCAAATAGACCATTCCTCTGCAGATGATCAGTTAGCTGTTTTACAACTACCCTTTCAAGAATTTTTGAGAGAAAAGGAAGGTTGGAGATTGGCCTATAATTAGCTAAGATAGGTGGGTCAAGTGATGGCTTTTTAAGTAATGGTTTAATTACTGCCACCTTAAAAGCCTGTGGTACATAGCCAACTAATAAAGATAGATTGATCATATTTAAGATTGAAGCATTAAATAATGGTAGGGCTTCCTTGAGCAGCCTGGTAGGAATGGGGTCTAATAGACATGTTGATGGTTTGGATGAAGTAACTAATGAAAATAACTCAGACAGAACAATCTGAGAGAAAGAGTCTAACCAAATACCGGCATCACTGAAAGCAGCTAAAGATAACGATACGTCTTTGGGATGGTTATGAGTAATTTTTTCTCTAATAGTTAAAATTTTATTAGCAAAGAAAGTCATGAAGTCATTACTAGTTAAAGTTAAAGGAATACTCGGCTCAATAGAGCTCTGACTCTTTGTCAGCCTGGCTACAGTGCTGAAAAGAAACCTGGGGTTGTTCTTATTTTCTTCAATTAGTGATGAGTAGAAAGATGTCCTAGCTTTACGGAGGGCTTTTTTATAGAGCAACAGACTCTTTTTCCAGGCTAAGTGAAGATCTTCTAAATTAGTGAGACGCCATTTCCTCTCCAACTTATGGGTTATCTGCTTTAAGCTGCGAGTTTGTGAGTTATACCACGGAGTCAGGCACTTCTGATTTAAAGCTCTCTTTTTCAGAGGAGCTACAGCATCCAAAGTTGTCTTCAATGAGGATGTAAAACTATTGACGAGATACTCTATCTCACTTACAGAGTTTAGGTAGCTACTCTGCACTGTGTTGGTATATGGCATTAGAGAACATAAAGAAGGAATCATATCCTTAAACCTAGTTACAGCGCTTTCTGAAAGACTTCTAGTGTAATGAAACTTATTCCCCACTGCTGGGTAGTCCATCAGAGTAAATGTAAATGTTATTAAGAAATGATCAGACAGAAGGGAGTTTTCAGGGAATACTGTTAAGTCTTCAATTTCCATACCATAAGTCAGAACAAGATCTAAGATATGATTAAAGTGGTGGGTGGACTCATTTACATTTTGAGCAAAGCCAATTGAGTCTAATATTAGATTAAATGCAGTGTTGAGGCTGCCATTCTCAGCATCTGTGTGGATGTTAAAATCGCCAACTATAATTATCTTATCTGAGCTAAGCACTAAGTCAGACAAAAGGTCTGAAAATTCACAGAGAAACTCACAGTAATGACCAGGAGGACGATCGATAACAACAAATAAAACTGGTTTTTGGGACTTCCAATTTGGATGGAGAACTAAGAGTCAAGCTTTCAAATGAATTAAAGCTCTGTCTGGGTTTTTGATTAATTAATAAGCTGGAATGGAAGATTGCTGCTAATCCTCCGCCTTGGCCCGTGCTACGAGCGTTCTGGCAGTTAGTGTGACTCGGGGGTGTTGACTCATTTAAACTAACATATTCATCCTGCTGTAACCACGTTTCTGTAAGGCAGAATAAATCAATATGTTGATCAATTATTATATCATTTACTAACAGGGACTTAGAAGAGAGAGACCTAATGTTTAATAGACCACATTTAACTGTTTTAGTTTGTGGTGCAGTTGAAGGTGCTATATTATTTTTTCTTTTTGAATTTTTATGCTTAAATAGATTTTTGCTGGTTATTGGTGGTCTGGGAGCAGGCACCGTCTCTACGGGGATGGGGTAATGAGGGGATGGCAGGGGGAGAGAAGCTGCAGAGAGGTGTGTAAGACTACAACTCTGCTTCCTGGTCCCAACCCTGGATAGTCACGGTTTGGAGGATTTAAGAAAATCGGCCAGATTTCTAGAAATGTGTTTTGAAACAAGGTTCGGTCAGATCGGCACACAGAAATGATCACACAGACTGCATTTTGCTAGAACAAACAGGCGTATATTTATTCCCCACAAAAGCAGTTACATCAAACACAAGTGGTTGCAGCGCATAAAATATCTCTTTCTCTCTTACCGTGACACCTTTAAGGTGGAGAGCCAACACCTTCGGCAGAGTGCGCTTGTCAACCGGCTGGGCGTTCGTACGTAACCCGCAGCAGACTCTATCGGAGCATGGCTCTGCCCCCTCTTTTCTAGTGTGTGCGCGAAGGGAGGGTGAGTGGCCATCTCAAACTCCCTGGCGCACATAATTCCTTTAATCAACAGGCATCTGAAAGTTATTTCCTCTTGCAAAAACATAATAACCCCAGCTCTTCACTCCCAGTTCAGAATGACCCCAGCATGCTTCACTCCCAGTCGTTAGTGGCTACAAAAACAAATTTGTGCAATCAGTGTAATAATAACAAGTACATCATTAGGGTTACTTTAAGACAGGGGCAAAACAACATAATCTTTTCTCCACACAAAATGAGAGCTGCTCCATCCAAAGTGGGATGGATGCCGTCTTTCCTAACAAGACCAGGTTTTCCCCAGAAGCTTTGCCAATTATCTATGAAGCCCACCTCATTTTTTGGACACCACTCAGACAGCCAGCAATTCAAGGAGAACATGCGGCTAAACATGTCACTCTCGGTCCGATTGGGGAGGGGCCCAGAGAAAACTACAGAGTCCGACATTGTTTTTGCAAAGTTACACACCAATTCAATGTTAATTTTAGTGACCTCCGATTGGCGTAACCGGGTGTCATTACTGCCGACGTGAATTACAATCTTACCAAATTTACGCTTAGCCTTAGCCAGCAGTTTCAAATTTCCTTCAATGTCGCCTGCTCTGGCCCCCGGAAGACAATTGACTATGGTTGCTGGTGTCGCTAACTTCACATTTCTCAAAACAGAGTCGCCAATAACCAAAGTTTGATCCTCGGCGGGTGTGTCACCGAGTGGGGAAAAACGGTTAGAAATGTGAACGGGTTGGCGGTGTACACGGGGCTTCTGTTTAGGGCTACGCTTCCTCCTCACAGTCACCCAGTCGGCCTGCTTTCCCGGCTGCTCGGGATCTGCCAGAGGGAAACTAACGGCGGCTAAGCTACCTTGGTCCGCACCGACTACAGGGGCCTGGCTAGCTGTAGAATTTTCCACGGTGCGGAGCCGAGTCTCCAGTTCGCCCAGCCTGGCCTCCAAAGCTACGAATAAGCTACACTTATTACAAGTACCATTACTGCTAAAGGAGGCAGAGGAATAACTAAACATTTCACACCCAGAGCAGAAAAGTGCGGGAGAGACAGGAGAAGCCGCCATGCTAAACCGGCTAATAGCTAGTAGCTGCGCTAAGCTAGCGGATTCCTAAAAACACACAAAGTGAATAATGTGTAAATAATTTAGAGGTGATTCAGCAGAGGGAGTGCTTTAGTTAAGGCACGTGAAGATTACACTGTGAAGCAAATCGTTATCTAGGTAACTAGATCAATCTACACTCAACAAAAATATAAACGCAACACTTTTGGTTTTGCTTCCATTTTGTATGAGATGAACTCAAAGATCTAAAACTTTTTCCACATACACAATATCACCATTTCCCTCAAATATTGTTCACAAACCAGTCTAAATCTGTGATAGTGAGCACTTCTCCTTTGCTGAGATAATCCATCCCACCTCACAGGTGTGCCATATCAAGATGCTGATTAGACACCATGATTAGTGCACAGGTGTGCCTTAGACTGCCCACAATAAAAGGCCACTCTGAAAGGTGCAGTTTTATCACACAGCACAATGTCACAGATGTCGCAAGATTTGAGGGAGCGTGCAATTGGCATGCTGACAGCAGGAATGTCAACCAGAGCTGTTGCTCGTGTATTGAATGTTCATTTCTCTACCATAAGCCGTCTCCAAAGGCGTTTCAGAGAATTTGGCAGTACATCGAACCAGCCACACAACCGCAGACCACGTGTAACCACACCAGCCCAGGACCTCCAGCATTTTTCACATTGTTGTGCCATACATCCAAGAACATCACCTCATGTTGCAGCAGGATAATGCAGGGCCCCATGTTGCAAGGATCTGTACACAATTCTTGGAAGCTGAAAATGTCCCAGTTCTTTCATGGCCGGCATACTCACCGGACATGTCACCCATTGAGCATGTTTGGGATGCTCTGGACCGGCGTATACGACAGCGTGTACCAGTTCCTGCCAATATCCAGCAACTTCGCACAGCCATTGAAGAGGAGTGGACCAACATTCCACAGGCCACAATTGACAACCTGATCAACTCTATGCGAAGGAGATGTGTTGCACTGCATGAGGCAAATGGTGGTCACACCAGATACTGACTGGTATCCCCCCCAATAAAACAAAACTGCACCTTTCAGAGTGGCCTTTTATTGTGGACAGTCTAAGGCACAACTGTGCACTAATCATGGTGTCTAATCAGCATCTTGATATGGCACACCTGTGAGGTGGGATGGATTATCTCAGCAAAGGAGAAGTGCTCACTATCACAGATTTAGACTGGTTTGTGAACAATATTTGAGGGAAATGGTGATATTGTGTATGTGGAAAAAGTTTTAGATCTTTGAGTTCATCTCATACAAAATGGGAGCAAAACCAAAAGTGTTGCGTTTATATTTTTGTTGAGTGTAACTGCACAGATTAAACAGCTAACACATACAGCAAAACACCGCTGTGCTCCAGAACAGGAAGTGATACAATACCGCAGTGAGAGCCAACCACCAGTAGAGGCAAGCCTATATGTGCATAATGAACATGCTAAAATCTACCAGGCGAGTTCAACAAAGATCTCCTCTGATACCTGCATAGTAAACGAGTAAATCAGTCGCCTTCCTGTGGAGCCGTCTGTCCGAGTTAGCCTTTGAAGTGTGTGTGGCTGTGTGTGTGTGTGTGTGTGTGTGCGCTTATGTGCATGTGTGTGTGCATATGTGTGTATGTGTGTGTGTGTGTCCTATCAACCCACTTTCAGAATTCTCTGCGAGCCGCATGTCGTTACACCAACAGTTAAGCAACAGCTTGGCACTCCCATTAGACACTCCGCTACCACGCTCTGTTCCTCTATGACATCACGTGTTCTTTGAGAAATTACAGAAATTCGTCCAGCATATCCATTTTGCCGCCTCTGTGCACTTTAGAGAGCAGGTGCATTTTGTTTTCCCGTCATTAAGGACTCCTCGAGACATGCTTCATTAGGATGTTGGGAGGAATGCCCCAGGAGGACTGCAGGTCCCGCTCCCTTTTCCATTAAAACCACGCTCCCTGTCAGAGGGCAGCTGCCACAGTCAAAGCTTAGCGTGCACGCACAATTTTAGAGAACTGAAAGAAGTAACAGGAGTGAATGAGCAGTACTGAAGAAAGACGAAGGGTCTTTATTGTCATACAATGAATACATACAATGACATGTAACCTATCCTAATTACAGTTAGACACGATCCAACCACTAGGCGCAGCAGGCACCCGGGGACCAAGTCCAGATAACCCTAATGACTGACTATTTGGTAATTAAACTCACCTTGGTAGTGAGGATACAGACACAGTCCATCATGGCCGATCCGACTAGGAAACTTTCACTAAAGCAACCAACGGTTCTAACTTTTTCGTTCCCCCGCTCGGCTGCTTTTTGCTGTCAGTAACATCCTCCTGCTGTCCGTCTGTGTGTGTCTCCTCTTTCTCCTCCTCTTCCTTCGTCTCTCAATCACACCATCGCCTCTCTTTGCCATTAATTCCCTTCACTTCCATCAGAGCAGCCAGAGAGGATTCCACTGCTAATACAGTCCAGTGCGCCTCCATCCTCCTCCTTGTTCTTCAGCTGCTGACTCCATTTTTGTTTTTGTTTGTTTGGTGTTTTTGTCTTTTTTAAGGGTGCAGGCAGCCCCATTTTGACCTCAAAGAGTGCATGGCGTGACACGGTCTACAGACAGAGACAAAATTCACATGTGCAGAGACGGGAAAAGAAATCCTCCACATGGATGCACAGGAAAATACACACATGGTGCATCCTGCATGTGAGTGTGTGCTCGTGTGCACGCACACACACACACACCACTTTCCTGTTTTATCAGGTCACTCTCTGCTGGGTTGGGGTGGTGGGTAGACTAAGAGAACAGTAACAGGTCAGCGATGTTCTACTTTTCAACTTTGTGGTGATCAGTAAAATTAAAGCCCCAGTGCACCCTGAAGCTTCACACAGACAGACGGGAATTCACGCTATCAGAATGTCACTCTTTTGTATAGACACACCTCATCGCTACTACAGTCCAGTCATGGCTTTAATCTTTACAATATGCACGCAGTGTCAACTGCAAAACAATTAGGGGCCACATCCCTCCACCAGTGGCAAAAAACAGGAAATTATCGTATTTAGTTTTTTTTGTTTTTTTTTGTTTTTTACAAATTTGAGAGGTCCTGCAATTTATAGTCCAGTGTAACATATACAGAAAAAAAATCCCGATTCACTAACACAAATATTCTTTACACTTAAAATGAGAAACACACCATTAAACTGCCTTTTCATTTAAAAAAATGAGAGGTAGAAACTTCCTAACAGGGCTTGATTACTTTTAGCACAACTTTAAAATAGAGTCAGGTCATGCTTAAAGTGTTTCAATGAGCTATTTCGAGCTTTTCCTGATGTTGGCTCCAGTTAAAAAACAATTAGCAGGCATGCTCACTTCAAGCAAATATATATCAAATAGTAGAGAATCAGAGGTGTAAAACGCCAGCTTCAGAAAGTAAAAGTCCAGCCACATATTTGTTCCATCTTCCCAACAATCCAGCTGATTGTAATTAGTTCAGCTCTTCAGGAAGGTGGATGAGCTAATTATTGAGATCACCTGTTTTAGGTGCACAGGTAGAAGCAACACATGGGAGGGTTTTTACTTTCTGAAGCTGGATTTTTACACCTCTGCAGAGAATGTCTAATGAGACAAAGAACTGCACTGTAACAGACATTCATATATGTGTGTGTGTGTGTGTGTGTGTGTGTGTGTGTGTGTGTGTGTGTGTGTGTGTGTGTGTGTGTGTGTGTGTGTGTGTGTGTGTGTGTGTGTGTGTGTGTGTATGTGTGTGTATGTGTGTGTGTGTGTGTGTGTGTGCACTGTTACAGCACAAATGAGCAGACGTTCACCCCTGTGTGTGCGTTGTTAAGGCGTAAACGAAACGACGTTCATTTCCATGGCAATGTGACCAGTAAACGGATAAATGCTGCTGTGAGCCGATTTAAAACTGAACTTACGTTAAGTTTGCGTTGGACCACTCTGTCATTTTGGGAAACGTTCCACATAGAAAGTAAACCAGAAGAGGTCAGTGCAGTGCTCAAAAAGTCTGCTTGATAGCCTACAGTTAAACGAGGAAGAGGAAAAGTCCAAAACAGCTGAATGAGCTCTGAAAAGAGACTCAAACAAAACAAGCTGTCATTTGATCACAAAACGTGGGCTTGGCGGGTCCATAGCGGAAAGGATCCACAAAAGGAGCCCATCCACAGGGAGAAGCCACCCACGAGGTGGGCCTGCTGGTTTGTGCCTTCAGTCGATGGGAGAGGTAGAGGGGAAGGTGATGGGGTGACTGCTCCCCCTGCCACAGCATGAGATTATTATCCCCACTTCACACCCAAAGTTATGGGGTGACATAAATCTGTCCCAAGATGCCTTGCTTGTGGAAGGGGATCTCAGAACTAACCAGAATAAGATCAAGAAAGAAAGAAGAAAACAAAAAACCTTCTTTGTTCTGAAGAAATACCGTAACGTGTTTTTTTACTGGATGGCCACACTTAAAGATGGGCTTTTCTTTCCTCGCAATCCGTTCCTGGATAAGCGGTTGAAGATGAGTGATTGAGTGGACTTTTTTCTCTCTCTTTGGACAAACCTTTTCTGGAAGTATTTGGATATACAAGGGCAGCTCTTTTAACAACAAGAAAATTAATGGTGTTTATTTTATAAATGTACTAAAAAAGGAGTTTAAATTACATTTAAATTATGGAGTGCGTTCACCTCACATATGATGGTCTTTTATATGGCTGAAAGAAGCAATTTATTTGCATTTTGTGCTCTTATAGTGACATTAATTAGCTCGTTAGCTCTGCTGCTTTACATGTGTGCCTTCATTTTTCTTCTTCTTGCATGAAGTGATAAATGCAACTTATACTCCGGTGCGATTTATATACTGGAAAATACGGTATTCCCAGAAAGACGATACATGATGGTGAGGATGTGGTACATTGTCTTACAGTGAGAATCGTGCATTAAATTGTTGACTCATGAATCATAATCTCATCAAATTGGTAGGTTAGTGAAAATTCACTTCACTGATTGTGGAGCACAAATCACATGCATGTCCACCTTTAAGTATTTTGGCTCCATGATGCAGAACAGAAAGGTGGATAACAGGTCCACAAGAAGGACAAGATGGCACAGTCTACATTCATGACAAGCTTCTCCTGCATTCTGATCCAAAAGATGTACTGTCTCATTCACACCCCAGAGCAGAGGGTGGAGGTACACCATTTAAACTAGATGACAACTGCCGTAAAACAAGAAAAAGAAAGAAATCATGCTCTCAAACTGAAAGACCATGATCTTGACTAAGCAGATGAAATAAATGTCATACGCTCTTGAATACAGAGAGGGAATAACCTTCATCCAAGGGAATAACTCATTGTTTGCACTTTGTGGGATAGAGAGAGCAGCAGCACAGAGGACAGTTCAGCTAAGTTTATTTGCGTTTAGTGAGGTAAATGTGCACATTTAGCTTATTCAATATTTTCATCTTTTCAGTGGACACATGAAGAAGTTTATGCTTTAATTCTGTATCTCAAACAATAACTTAGCCCGTCAGCTTTTGCTTACTAACACTGTGTTTCCATCGTAAATAAATAATGCATCAATTATTCTGCAGAAATTTTGCATACATGATGGTAATGTTAGAAAATAAAATAATACCAGTATACAGCTGATGTGTAAAATATACTAATACATGGGTTATTGATTACACCTTCCACTGCTGTATCTTACTGATTCAAAATTTGTTGACTGCAATGTTATGGATGTTGGCTGAAAGAAAACGGTGCCAACTTGGAATTCTGTGGACATCTCCCAACACTAATAGAGAAGTTCAGGTCACATCTGCTGAGGCTAACAGGTTACTGCTACACACAGTTAGCCAGCAGAGTGATCCCACCATGATTAACACATGGGAAACCAAACCAAAGCCTGGGGGACCTCAGGAACCCATGGTCAAGATGCTGATCGAGGACATCAGGCTGGAGATAAGAAAGGAGTTGACAAGTTGCATAAGCGACTGAGCTCACGATGTTCAAACTCAAACTGACACCACATCATGAAGAGGTAGAGTGACCAGTCCCTTTCCTCGCCACCTCATACCTCCCCTAAGTGGAATCACTCAACAACCACTTTTCCACCTAAGTGAGCAGGAGAGCAGAGCATCAACAGCTCCAGCTGGAACCAGCGACCCTCTGCACAGAAGGTTAGTGCTCTAACCACTTATCCACCACGCCCCACTGATAACAGAAAACAGACTTTAAGAGATAAAGGAAAAAACATTTTCAGGTTTACAGCCCAAAGCAAAAATGCAAAAAGACACCACAGAGAAGGAAAGAATCAGTAAATGATGAACTCATAAACATGATGTTGTTATGAAATGATGAGATCATTCACTGAAAACAAATCAGTTGCACAAGTAAAGGGCAGTTTGTTATGCAAGATATTTATTTTCATTGCTCTTCAGTGCTTACATTTTTACCCAAATCAACTTACAATCACATCCACTCAACAACTACAGGAATTTCCACGATGACCTGAATACTGGGACCAACTAGGGAACTAGTGTCTTGGTCAATGACACCAACTTACAAACAGAAACAGCCAGAATTTGATCTCCTGACCCTTCGGCTGGAAGCCAGCCAGCCACCACATGAGCCATGGCCACCCTGTGCAGCAGGAAACTAAAGACACATCTCAAAATTTTTTATGGTCATTGCCCACTTTTCCTTGCAGAGGCTCCACACATTGATTTATCTTAATTTCTACATTAACGCAATTGTTGACCATGGCCTCCTATGATTACAGCTGGTCAAGGAAACACACGCACATTCAAGAGTTGGCAGCAAACTGCCCATTTTTCTGATCTTAGAAATACACACATGATGACCACATTGTGTAAAAGGAAACCACTATGAGCAGCTTGCAGTGACCTATGAACTGTCTGCAGCCGATTGAAGCAAAAATATGAGCGGTGGAAGCATTTGTCACCTGCCCAAATAACAACAAAAACTGTTCTATATTTTAGCACAATCACTTTGGTGTCATCACATCATTCATGTCTATTTCACTAGATTCAGCGTGGAAGAGGTGGAGAAGTCTGACTGTTCTTTACTAATGATTCACACAATGATGTGACGCAAGTGTGACACCGGATGCAACTCTTGATGTACAAAGAGAGAGCCTACTTCCATCATTCTACTGGCACTGCCGGACAATAAAACCTCACTTAACTCGAGCCACTCCACTCGTCACGTTACGTAATGCAATAAGCCACTGTTTGAACAGAAGGTCTGCATGAACAATCTGTCCATTTGGATAATTCACCAGCAGCTTTTTGATCATGTGATTGAAGAGAAGGCAAGTTGTGAAACACAAAGACATATTTGCCTCAGAATAAAAACACATAATGCAAGTGCGGAGAAATTTGAATAAAAAAAAACCCACAGAGGGTACGTATTTATATGTAAAGCAACAACCAGCAAGGTCTTACCTTGTTGGGAGACACTGGTGACTTGGAGCTGGCTGGACCATGGCTTGGTGTAGAAGAGGCCATTTTTAGTGGTCCAAGACTCAACGGACTTGATGGACAGAAATAAAGAGGTAAAGTAAAAGTGAATTTACATAAGTGTCACACTCAAACCACATTACTATCTTTTTTTCATATTGAGATGACGTAACATAGATCACTGGCTATACCTCAGACGGGGCACTTTAGTTGGTGTCTCCAGGGTGACGGTGGAGCTCTGGCTCCCAAAGGTAAATTTCTTCTGGTTTGGAATAGTTGGACCTGAGCTGGACATGACTTTGGGGCTACCCGGACTCGGGCTAGAGATGACTTTGGGGCTAGACGGACTCAGGATAAAAATGCCTTTGGGGCTAGTCGGACTCGGGCTAGAGATGCCTTTGGGGCTAGTTGGGCTCGGGCTAGAGATGACTTTGGGGCTTGTTGGGCTCGGGCTAGAGATGACTTTGGGGCTAGTTGCACTCGGGCTAGAGATGACTTTGGGGCTAGTCGGACTCATAATGACTTTGGGGCTAATCGAACTTGGACTATAGATGATTTTTGTGCTAAGACTAGGGGTGACTTTGGGGCTCACTGGACTCAGGTTGGATGTTACTTTGCCGGTGACATGGTCCTTGCTCGGTGTGACAGCCATAGAAGTGATGGTTGCATCTGTGACGTTGTTCAAATCTGGACTTTGGTTAGCAGCATTAATGGTGTAGGTGATTTTGTCCGGACCAGTCATGGTTGGCAAAACAAGACCTTGGACAGTGCTGGAGACCAGGGCTGAGACAGTCCCAAGATTGGGATCAGGAGAGGCAGGATTACTTGTTGTCACAGTAGCGGTGGAGCTTCCTGGAACAGCACCAGACATGGGGGTGACAACTTGTGGTTTTGGTCTATTCAGTAATAGACCAGGAGGTGCTTTTGCAGACAAGGAGCCCATAAGGATTTCACCACCATTTGCGGTAAGCCCGGTTGATGTGGCAGCAGAGGGAGATGAAGGCTTGGAGTTCCCACCCTGCATGGGGGGAAGTGGAGCACAGTACTTAGCCTTGGCTAGTTGTGACTGAGGCGTGTCTGAGTGGGTTGTGAGGGCTCCAGATGGTACAGGAGGGGCAGGAGATTTGACCGATTTGCGTTTGGAGGCTTCAGAGTGGGTTGGGGTAATTCCTCCAGAAGCTTCCGCTGCAGCAATGCCAGAGGAGATCTTTGGCTGGGCTGAGAGTTCTCCTGGCAGATCACAGGAGGTAGGGAGACCCTTTCCATCATTTGTGTGATCTACAGAACATTGGCTGTCTGCTAGAAGTGTCACCTCATAGTACTCTTGGATGTCTGGAAGAAGAAAAGTAGAGATTAAGGTAGAACCACGGTAGATGAATAACCAGTTCAGTGGACACATGGAGACAAAAATCAATATAATGAAAAAGTGGATTTTTTTTCATGACTCAATTCTGCACCACAATAAAATTTTAACTCCAGTGATCAAATGACATTGCAAATGCAAACCTTCATGAAAGCAAAAGGCATATAACCAATGTGCTCTCTGACTGCAGGATTTAAAAATAACCAAACCAAATCTAACACATAACATGACAGGGCATTGAAATTATCAAAATAATAATAACAATAAAATAAAACACACAAAAAAAACTCCAAATAAAACCAGATGAAAAGATATGGTCCTTATTTATTCTACTGCAGTGTTTATTCTTGACTTCAACCGTGCACAATCAAAAATCCAACCTAATGCACTGGTGACCTCTAGTGGCAACACAAGGTTACTGCTTCCACATTGACATGCAGAAAGTTTACAAATTAAAGGGGGAGGGGAAAAACTTTAATTTGTCAATATTCTTATCTCTTAATAGTCAAGTCTTAATATATTAGTGAAGACTGTGTCACAGCTGGAGATGACCTGCGCCCTCAGGAAACCCCGCCCCCACAGCACGCTACTCCCAGCCAATCCCTCAGTGTTGATAAGGTGATTTTTTTCCTACTTCATAAAGTTACAACCTTCACACTAAATACTAGAGCACCGCACTCAGAGCGCAAACCTCCGCCAACACTAGTTTCCAATTCCACAAATTTTTACCTTGGAAAAAATGTTCAAGGTCAAACTCCTGTTTTCATAAGTTAAATTAGATGTGATCAGTAGGATGTATGTTTATGCGCTTGAATCAAAGTTTTTTTTTGTGGTGTTGTCAGGTTTGTTCGTTTTTTGTTTTAACTTTTTCATTTTCTGAATTCTTTTTTCAGATAATTTTCACAAAACATTGGTTATCTCTGCTATGCACAATTTGTCATTGCTTTTTGACACTTGGTTTCCCACTGATAACTGGATAAGCAAACAGGCATAAAATTGGAACCTCCATCCAATTTTGGTGGTGTAGCTAAATCCATAACAGAAAATATGAGAGTGAATGAGGCACTTTTGATTGAGATATAATGTAAAACGTACACCAAATGGGGTTTTCAGTATTAAATTGAAATCCGATCCACAATCCGGATCAGAGCAGGATCAAACTTTTTCAGTCAACAGTGAGTGTCAGCCTAAACCTCACGTTCAAATATGAGCATGTTAGGGGCATGTTTGATTAAGATATAATGTAAATTATACATGAAATGGATGTTTTTAATGTTAAATTTAAAAGGCCACAAAATCTGTAATCTGGATCAGATTTGGATAAAACTTTGTCAGTTGATATAGGATATCATCCTACATACCACTCTCAAATTCATTCAATGTTAAAGAATAGGGATTTTTCCAAATTTCTAAGATTTTTCATGACTTTGACCCATGACCTTGAAAACTGAATCAGTTTTTGCCTATCAGGATATGAATCTTCAGTAAAAATTTCAGAAAACAGAGAAACAAAGAAACAGGGGCAAAAACATAACCTCTTCCAATTTCGTTGGTGCACACCACTTCTTCATAAATGTTCTTTATAAATGACAGAAGGATGTAAAACCTCACTAATGAAATATTTGCAACCTCACTGATTTTCATGTAAATTACAAGAGAGTGTAAAAAATGTGCATTAAAGATGAAAAATGCTTATAAATATTAGAAGGTTAACTTTTGTAGGTACACTTATGTTTCTCAACTAATTTATTCAGGATTTCCCTTTCGTTTTCAGCTTTTTTACAGAATTCCTGAACTGTAAATCATAAATTTGGCTCATACATCAAGCAGCAAGCACAGACAGGTTCAGTGAACTGTGGAAAAAAGTAAAAGAAGATTAACAAAAAGGTGCAGAACGAGTGCAGGGAAACGGTGGAGCTGTAGAGGAGGATGTGAAACAAGAAAAAGAGAAGAGGAGAGCGAGGATTCATCCTCGAAAAGTGAATTACATAACAGCACTTCCCACATCAAAACGAAAACGCTGCAAGAGTGCACAGGCAAAATGTCATCACAGCAGCAGCCGGACATTAAATATTATATTAAAATGTTTTTTATAAAAATCAAAAAGAAACAGCATTGTGCAGCTCAAACTTCAACAAAAGAGAAAAGTGGGTTAAGTGTCAAACTCATGATCAAAACAGGAACCTGATTTCACATTAGCAGAACACACACACACGACCAAAATCTCACAAGGCAATAAAAGGAGTGTAAATATGTGGGCGTGGCTGAAAGCGGGTGCAAACTACAGGCTCGCACGGCGTCGACAACAGTTGATGGCAGACAGAAGAAGTCGGCTCCCACACTGTCCTGACATTATTCCCCTCCAGCTTCTGAAAATGATCTACGTTTTGGTATGAACACCTTGCTCAAACACTGCGAGAAGCAGATTTTTCAGGTCACGTCTGGGAGAAAGCACCGGAGCTGCCCTGGGTCACATCCCACCCAGGCAGGCACCTCGTCCATCCCCGTTTCCAAAATGCTGGCACCTCTATGCAGTAGCCAGGTGGATTCTGGGTGCTCTGTGACCTTTTCCAGATGTTGGAGTCCTCAACACTGAGTCCCCTGCACACTGGATCGTGTTCAGCGAAGCAGGCAACATAACCGTAGTGTCGTACCTGACCGTCCTCCACAATGCAAGAGGAGCTTCTCATCTGGTTCTCTCAAGTCAGCAGTCATGTAACACAAATTCACTACAGAGGTACCAAAGGATTCTCCAGAGAGACCAAGTCAAGTCCAGGTCTCATCTGGGGCTGCAAGTAACAATTATTTTTACTTTCAATTAATATAACATTTTCTTGTTTGTTTAATCAATTAGTTGTTTGGTCCATACAATGTAAGAATATAACAATGCTAAAATACCCTTTGCCGTATGAGCATTGTGTTATTTAGAATTTGCAGTTTAGTTAATTATTATGATCCTATTGTCTTTCGTACAATCTGTACATGTTAAAATCAAATCATCATTTGTTCATGTTGTGCAAATCAAGGAATATTTGTAGATCACTCTCTGTGCATTTGCACGTATTAATATTAAGACAAAGTTAGCTCTGAGTTAGCGAAAGTTAGCATGCAAGCTAACATCCACAAAATCTCTTGTAAATGACATCAGAGGTGTTATCAGGTTACAAGAACAGCGGTTTCAGTTTTGGAAGGGTTTATTTCTCGCTTGCATTTACATAATACACAGATGCTGAGAATGACATCCTCAACACTGCATTTAATCTATTATTAGACTCTATTGGCTTTGCTCAAAAAGTAAATGAGTCCACCCACCACTTTAATCATATCTTAGATCTTGTTCTGACTTATGGTATGGAAATAGAAGACTTAACAGTATTCCCTGAAAACTCCCTTCTGTCTGATCATTTCTTAATAACATTTACATTTACTCTGATGGACTACCCAGCAGTGGGGAATAAGTTTCATTACACTAGAAGTCTTTCAGAAAGCGCTGTAACTAGGTTTAAGGATATGATTCCTTCTTTATGTTCTCTAATGCCATATACCAACACAGTGCAGAGTAGCTACCTAAACTCTGTAAGGGAGATAGAGTATCTCGTCAATAGTTTTACATCCTCATTGAAGACAACTTTGGATGCTGTAGCTCCTCTGAAAAAGAGACCTTTAAATCAGAAGTGTCTGACTCCGTGGTATAACTCACAAACTCGTAGCTTAAAGCAGATAACCCGTAAATTGGAGAGGAAATGGCGTCTCACTAATTTAGAAGATCTTCACTTAGCCTGGAAAAAGAGTCTGTTGCTCTATAAAAAAGCCCTCCGTAAAGCTAGGACATCTTTCTACTCATCACTAATTGAAGAAAATAAGAACAACCCCAGGTTTCTTTTCAGCACTGTAGCCAGGCTGACAAAGAGTCAGAGCTCTATTGAGCTGAGTATTCCATTAACTTTAACTAGTAATGACTTCATGACTTTCTTTGCTAACAAAATTTTAACTATTAGAGAAAAAATTACTCATAACCATCCCAAAGACATATCGTTATCTTTGGCTGCTTTCAGTGATGCCGGTATTTGGTTAGACTCTTTCTCTCCGATTGTTCTGTCTGAGTTATTTTCATTAGTTACTTCATCCAAACCATCAACATGTTTATTAGACCCCATTCCTACCAGGCTGCTCAAGGAAGCCCTACCATTATTTAATGCTTCGATCTTAAATATGATCAATCTATCTTTGTTAGTTGGCTATGTACCACAGGCTTTTAAGGTGGCAGTAATTAAACCATTACTTAAAAAGCCATCACTTGACCCAGCTATCTTAGCTAATTATAGGCCAATCTCCAACCTTCCTTTTCTCTCAAAAATTCTTGAAAGGGTAGTTGTAAAACAGCTAACTGATCATCTGCAGTGGAATGGTCTATTTGAAGAGTTTCAGTCAGGTTTTAGAATTCATCATGGTACAGAAACAGCATTAGTGAAGGTTACAAATGATCTTCTTATGGCCTCGGACAGTGGACTCATCTCTGTGCTTGTTCTGTTAGACCTCAGTGCTGCTTTTGATACTGTTGACCATAAAATTTTATTACAGAGATTAGAGCATGCCATAGGTATTAAAGGCACTGCGCTGCGGTGGTTTGAATCATATTTGTCTAATAGATTACAATTTGTTCATGTAAATGGGGAATCTTCTTCACAGACTAAAGTTAATTATGGAGTTCCACAAGGTTCTGTGCTAGGACCAATTTTATTCACTTTATACATGCTTCCCTTAAGGCAGTATTATTAGACGGTATTGCTTAAATTTTCATTGTTACGCAGATGATACCCAGCTTTATCTATCCATGAAGCCAGAGGACACACACCAATTAGCTAAACTGCAGGATTGTCTTACAGACATAAAGACATGGATGACCTCTAATTTCCTGCTTTTAAACTCAGATAAAACTGAAGTTATTGTACTTGGCCCCACAAATCTTAGAAACATGGTGTCTAAACCAGATCCTTACTCTGGATGGCATTACCCTGACCTCTAGTAATACTGTGAGAAATTTTGGAGTCATTTTTGATCAGGATATGTCATTCAAAGCGCATATTAAACAAATATGTAGGACTGCTTTTTTGCATTTACGCAATATCTCTAAAATCAGAAAGGTCTTGTCTCAGAGTGATGCTGAAAAAACTAATTCATGCATTTATTTCCTCTAGGCTGGACTATTGTAATTCATTATTTTCAGGTTGTCCTAAAAGTTCCCTAAAAAGCCTTCAGTTAATTCAAAATGCTGCAGCTAGAGTACTGACGGGGACTAGAAGGAGAGAGCATATCTCACCCATATTGGCCTCTCTTCATTGGCTTCCTGTTAATTCTAGAATAGAATTTAAAATTCTTCTTCTTACTTATAAGGTTTTTGAATAATCAGGTCCCATCTTATCTTAGGGACCTCGTAGTACCATATCACCCCAATAGAGCGCTTCGCTCTCAGACTGCAGGCTTACTTGTAGTTCCTAGGGTTTGTAAGAGTACAATGGGAGGCAGAGCCTTCAGCTTTCAGGCTCCTCTCCTGTGGAACCAGCTCCCAATTCAGATCAGGGAGACAGACACCCTCTCTACTTTTAAGATTAGGCTTAAAAACTTTCCTTTTTGCTAAAGCTTATAGTTAGGGCTGGATCAGGTGACCCTGAACCATCCCTTAGTTATGCTGCTATAGACGTAGACTGCTGGGGGGTTCCCATGATGCACTGTTTCTTTCTCTTTTTGCTCTGTATGCACCACTCTGCATTTAATCATTAGTGATCGATCTCTGCTCCCCTCCACAGCATGTCTTTTTCCTGGTTCTCTCCCTCAGCCCCAACCAGTCCCAGCAGAAGACTGCCCCTCCCTGAGCCTGGTTCTGCTGGAGGTTTCTTCCTGTTAAAAGGGAGTTTTTCCTTCCCACTGTAGCCAAGTGCTTGCTCACAGGGGGTCGTTTTGACCGTTGGGGTTTTACATAATTATTGTATGGCCTTGCCTTACAATATAAAGCGCCTTGGGGCAACTGTTTGTTGTGATTTGGCGCTATATAAAAAAATTGATTGATTGATTGATTGATTGATAATATACTAGAAACCCTGCGAGGGGAGGGTCCGGCATGCTTCAAACATTCGTGAGCTGCAGCTTAGCATGGTGGACAAAGAGCTAGTTCAGCCAGCACCGTCTTTGCTGAAGCCAAATGTTTGGGCGCATTTTGGATTTTATTATTTGCTGCGTAAGGAGCTTGACATGACTTATGCAGTGTGCAAAATCTGTAAAATGAAAGTCAAGTACTTCAGAAACACTTCAAATCCGCAAGCCCACATGCTACGCCATAACCCGGAGCTAAAAGAGGGGAGCAGCGGTATCTGCCGACTATTGACCAGCGTTTCGCTAAACTGCCGGCCAACTCCGAACGAGCAAAGCAGATAAGTAAATTTACATCTAGAATCATTTGATTAACCTTGTAAAGCTGCATTTCCTTAAACATAAACACTTTTAAGTAATATAACTATTTCTCAGAGCTCCTTGAATCGAAAATTGATTCTGAATCGAATCGTCACCCCAAAAATTGGAATCGAATTGAATCGTGAGTCGTTGAACAATTCACATCCCTAATAAACACACAAAATGAAGCGATTTTTAAGAAACCAGCAACTGACATCACAGTGCAGCTCTACTCTAAATGGCTGTGAACCGCGTCACTCAAGCACAAAACGGATCAGATAACAGAACGCGACTTTTTAAACCTCTTAAATACCCCTTAAAATACATCAAGGGTCGCCATCTTTGAATTTGTCTAAGGTCTGTGTCTCAAGAATGTTTCTTGCGAATCTGAAGACTGTGGTAGTGACAGAACTGTACTTATGCTGTACACAGACGGATGGACGCAAAGTCTTCACAATACCCGATGGCCATATGTTGGCTTCAGGTAAAAACAGCGGAAAATATCAATTAGCACTTCACAAAGCTCAAGATGATGTTGCCTCAAATCAATCAATCAATCAATTTTTTTTTTATATAGCGCCAAATCACAACAAACAGTTGCCCCAAGGCGCTTTATATTGTAAGGCAAGGCCATACAATAATTATGTAAAACCCCAACGGTCAAAACGACCCCCTGTGAGCAAGCACTTGGCCACAGTGGGAAGGAAAAACTCCCTTTTAACAGGAAGAAACCTCCAGCAGAACGAGGCTCAGGGAGGGGCAGTCCTCTGCTGGGACTGGTTGGGGCTGAGGGAGAGAACCAGGAAAAAGACATGCTGTGGAGGGGAGCAGAGATCGATCACTAATGATTAAATGCAGAGTGGTGCATACAGAGCAAAAAGAGAAAGAAACAGTGCATCATGGGAACCCCCCAGCAGTCTACGTCTATAGCAGCATAACTAAGGGATGGTTCAGGGTCACCTGATCCAGCCCTAACTATAAGCTTTAGCAAAAAGGAAAGTTTTAAGCCTAATCTTAAAAGTAGAGAGGGTGTCTGTCTCCCTGATCTGAATTGGGAGCTGGTTCCACAGGAGAGGAGCCTGAAAGCTGAAGGCTCTGCCTCCCATTCTACTCTTACAAACCCTAGGAACTACAAGTAAGCCTGCAGTCTGAGAGCGAAGGGCTCTATTGGGGTGATATGGTACTACGAGGTCCCTAAGATAAGATGGGACCTGATTATTCAAAACCTTATAAGTAAGAAGAATAATTTTAAATTCTATTCTAGAATTAACAGGAAGCCAGTGAAGAGAGGCCAATATGGGTGAGATATGCTCTCTCCTTCTAGTCCCCGTCAGTACTCTAGCTGCAGCATTTTGAATTAACTGAAGGCTTTTTAGGGAACTTTTAGGACAACCTGATAATAATGAATTACAATAGTCCAGCCTAGAGGAAATAAATGCATGAATTAGTTTTTCAGCATCACTCTGAGACAAGACCTTTCTGATTTTAGAGATATTGCGTAAATGCAAAAAAGCAGTCCTACATATTTGTTTAATATGCGCTTTGAATGACATATCCTGATCAAAAATGACTCCAAGATTTCTCACAGTATTACTAGAGGTCAGGGTAATGCCATCCAGAGTAAGGATCTGGTTAGACACCATGTTTCTAAGATTTGTGGGGCCAAGTACAATAACTTCAGTTTTATCTGAGTTTAAAAGCAGGAAATTAGAGGTCATCCATGTCTTTATGTCTGTAAGACAATCCTGCAGTTTAGCTAATTGGTGTGTGTCCTCTGGCTTAATGGATAGATAAAGCTGGGTATCATCTGCGTAACAATGAAAATTTAAGCAATACCGTCTAATAATACTGCCTAAGGGAAGCATGTATAAAGTGAATAAAATTGGTCCTAGCACAGAACCTTGTGGAACTCCATAATTAACATTAGTCTGTGAAGAAGATTCCCCATTTACATGAACAAATTGTAATCTATTAGACAGATATGATTCAAACCACCGCAGCGCAGTGCCTTTAATACCTATGGCATGCTCTAATCTCTGTAATAAAATTTTATGGTCAACAGTATCAAAAGCAGCACTGAGGTCTAACAGAACAAGCACAGAGATGAGTCCACTGTCCGAGGCCATAAGAAGATCATTTGTAACCTTTACTAATGCTGTTTCTGTACTATGATGAATTCTAAAACCTGACTGAAACTCTTCAAATAGACCATTCCTCTGCAGATGATCAGTTAGCTGTTTTACAACTACCCTTTCAAGAATTTTTGAGAGAAAAGGAAGGTTGGAGATTGGCCTATAATTAGCTAAGATAGCTGGGTCAAGTGATGGCTTTTTAAGTAATGGTTTAATTACTGCCACCTTAAAAGCCTGTGGTACATAGCCAACTAACAAAGATAGATTGATCATATTTAAGATCGAAGCATTAAATAATGGTAGGGCTTCCTTGAGCAGCCTGGTAGGAATGGGGTCTAACAAACATGTTGATGGTTTGGATGAAGTAACTAATGAAAATAACTCAGACAGAACAATCGGAGAGAAAGAGTCTAACCAAATACCGGCATCACTGAAAGCAGCCAAAGATAACGATACGTCTTTGGGATGGTTATGAGTAATTTTTTCTCTAATAGTTAAAATTTTGTTAGCAAAGAAAGTCATGAAATCATTACTAGTTAAAGTTAATGGAATACTCAGCTCAATAGAGCTCTGACTCTTTGTCAGCCTGGCTACAGTGCTGAAAAGAAACCTGGGGTTGTTCTTATTTTCTTCAATTAGTGATGAGTAGAAAGATGTCCTAGCTTTACGGAGGGCTTTTTTATAGAGCAACAGACTCTTTTTCCAGGCTAAGTGAAGATCTTCTAAATTAGTGAGACGCCATTTCCTCTCCAACTTAAGGGTTATCTGCTTTAAGCTACGAGTTTGTGAGTTATACCATGGAGTCAGACACTTCTGATTTAAAGCTCTCTTTTTCAGAGGAGCTACAGCATCCAAAGTTGTCTTCAATGAGGATGTAAAACTATTGACGAGATACTCTATCTCCCTTACAGAGTTTAGGTAGCTACTCTGCACTGTGTTGGTATATGGCATTAGAGAACATAAAGAAGGAATCATATCCTTAAACCTAGTTACAGCGCTTTCTGAAAGACTTCTAGTGTAATGAAACTTATTCCCCACTGCTGGGTAGTCCATCAGAGTAAATGTAAATGTTATTAAGAAATGATCAGACAGAAGGGAGTTTTCAGGGAATACTGTTAAGTCTTCTATTTCCATACCATAAGTCAGAACAAGATCTAAGATATGATTAAAGTGGTGGGTGGACTCATTTACTTTTTGAGCAAAGCCAATAGAGTCTAATAATAGATTAAATGCAGTGTTGAGGCTGTCATTCTCAGCATCTGTGTGGATGTTAAAATCGCCCACTATGCCAACAAATGTCTTGTTTTGTATGTAAACCAAAGATACAGCATTTATTGTCAGAGTTTAAAAAACAAAAACAGAAAATATTTACATGCAACACTCTGAGGTCTATGGACACGTTGGTACGTCCAACTCGTGTCTATTAATAAATCAGTGACAGAACATCACAGAAACGTCATTCAACCACTTCATGAAACTACAGTGTCACCTCTAGTTTCAGTAACTTTTCTCAATGACTACGTTTACATGTCGTTAATATTCAGGTTAAAGTCAATATTCCGGTTTCTGAATCATTAGGAATTAGAGCATGACACGGGAGTGGATTTTCACTCCCGTCCCATCCCGCTCCCAGAAAAAAAATCCCATCCTGTCCCAATCCTGGACTGGAGTAAAAAAAAAAAATCCCATCCCGTCCTACTCCTGTAAAGATGACTCCCAATCCCACCCCGCGCCCACTCAAAATCAGTACCACTCCCATCCCACTCCCGTATGTCTCGCGCCGTGATGATCAATCAGGGACTGAATATGTAGTGACGTGGAGATGTCTGGAGTTTGACTGAAGATCTGAACATGTCCTGTATCTGGTAGCAGCCTGTGAGCAGGACTTATGTCTCTTTTGTCCTTTATTTCACAATTATGACAGAGTTTTTGGAGTGAGCAGCAGCACCAGCAGCTGGAGCGGAGTTTCTTTTTATTTTTATTTTACGTGCGCGCGCAAGCAAATCATCCATGGAGATTATTTTACTTATTAACTACACAGATGTATAATAAAACAAATGGTGACTGGTTTCTAAACACAATTATGACAGAGTTTTTTGGGAAAGAGCGAGGAGCAGCAAGCAGCGGAGTTTGTTTTTTTCCATGTGCGCGCGCGATCGAATCGTCTGTGGAGAATATTTTATTAATTAACTACACAGATGTATAATAAAACAAATGGTGACTAGTTTCTAAACACAATTATGACAGCTTTTTGGGAAAGAGCGAGGAGCAGCAAGCAGCGGAGTTTTTTTTTTTTACGTGCGCACGCGAGCGAATCGTCTTCTACCCTTCTTGAAAGGGTAGTTGTAAAACAGCTAACTGATCATCTGCAGAGGAATGGTCTATTTGAAGAGTTTCAGTCAGGTTTTAGAATTCATCATAGTACAGAAACAGCATTAGTGAAGGTTACAAATGATCTTCTTATGGCCTCGGACAGTGGACTCATCTCTGTGCTTGTTCTGTTAGACCTCAGTGCTGCTTTTGATACTGTTGACCATAAAATTTTATTAGAGATTAGAGCATGCCATAGGTATTAAAGGCACTGCGCTGCGGTGGTTTGAATCATATTTGTCTAATAGATTACAATTTGTTCATGTAAATGGGGAATCTTCTTCACAGACTAAAGTTAATTATGGAGTTCCACAAGGTTCTGTGCTAGGACCAATTTTATTCACTTTATACATGCTTCCCTTAGGCAGTATTATTAGACGGTATTGCTTAAATTTTCATTGTTACGCAGATGATACCCAGCTTTATCTATCCATGAAGCCAGAGGACACACACCAATTAGCTAAACTGCAGGATTGTCTTACAGACATAAAGACATGGATGACCTCTAATTTCCTGCTTTTAAACTCAGATAAAACTGAAGTTATTGTACTTGGCCCCACAAATCTTAGAAACATGGTGTCTAACCAGATCCTTACTCTGGATGGCATTACCCTGACCTCTAGTAATACTGTGAGAAATCTTGGAGTCATTTTTGATCAGGATATGTCATTCAAAGCGCATATTAAACAAATATGTAGGACTGCTTTTTTGCATTTACGTAATATCTTTAAAATCAGAAACGTCTTGTCTCAGAGTGATGCTGAAAAACTAATTAATGCATTTATTTCCTCTAGGCTGGACTATTGTAATTCATTATTATCAGGTTGTCCTAAAAGTTCCCTAAAAAGCCTTCAGTTAATTCAAAATGCTGCAGCTAGAGTACTGACGGGGACTAGAAGGAGAGAGCATATCTCACCCATATTGGCCTCTCTTCATTGGCTTCCTGTTAATTCTAGAATAGAATTTAAATTCTTCTTCTTACTTATAAGGTTTTGAATAATCAGGTCCCATCTTATCTTAGGGACCTCGTAGTACCATATCACCCCAATAGAGCGCTTCGCTCTCAGACTGCAGGCTTACTTGTAGTTCCTAGGGTTTGTAAGAGTAGAATGGGAGGCAGAGCCTTCAGCTTTCAGGCTCCTCTCCTGTGGAACCAGCTCCCAATTCAGATCAGGGAGACAGACACCCTCTCTACTTTTAAGATTAGGCTTAAAACTTTCCTTTTTGCTAAAGCTTATAGTTAGGGCTGGATCAGGTGACCCTGAACCATCCCTTAGTTATGCTGCTATAGACGTAGACTGCTGGGGGGTTCCCATGATGCACTGTTTCTTTCTCTTTTTGCTCTGTATGCACCACTCTGCATTTAATCATTAGTGATTGATCTCTGCTCCCCTCCACAGCATGTCTTTTTCCTGGTTCTCTCCCTCAGCCCAACCAGTCCCAGCAGAAGACTGCCCCTCTCTGAGCCTGGTTCTGCTGGAGGTTTCTTCCTGTTAAAAGGGAGTTTTTCCTTCCCACTGTAGCCAAGTGCTTGCTCACAGGGGGTCGTTTTGACCGTTGGGGTTTTACATAATTATTGTATGGCCTTGCCTTACAATATAAAGCGCCTTGGGGCAACTGTTTGTTGTGATTTGGCGCTATATAAAAAAAAAATTGATTGATTGATTGAGATGTATAATAAAACAAATGGTGACTGGTTTCTAAACACAATTATGACAGAGTTTTGGGGGGAAGAGCAAGCTACAGTACCACAGCAGGCAGCAGAGTTTCTTTTTTTTTAATTGTTTACATGTGCGCGCGTGAACGGGACAGGAGGTCCTCAAACTGGGTCCTGCAGAGGTGGAAGGACCGGTGAAAGCAGCCGTCATCCAGACACAGCTCCTGCAGCAAATAATGATACTCTCTGTATTGGGAGCTCTCCACAACAACTCGCTCCGTGTGATCAAGGTCCGTCATGTTAACTTGACTGACAACCGGAGCTGGCGAGCGGAATGGAAGCTCCTCCTATTTGATGATGCACCGGGGCGAATTTTCACAGCAAAAGCAGATCGACACACCGGGCGAAGGAGGCGCGTCCATCGCCACGCGACCCCCGCGAATTTGTAGCGTCTGATCGCACCCGGAGTGAACGCATTTTGGTTGTTTTAAATAGATGAAAATCATCATCTATTTTTGGCATTCCAGCTCCTGCCCAGTCCCGTTCATTTTTATTCCCATCCCATCCCAATCACGGGATTGATCAAATTTTGACTCCCATCCCGCGGGAATCCCGCAGGAATCACATGACCCACGGGAATTCCCGAAAAATGTCATCCTCTATTAGGAATAACCCGTTTACATGCTTAAGCAGACAGAGTTACTCCTGTATACATGGTCATTGGTATCATTTGGAATATCCCCATCTAAACAGCGACGCACGTCTTCCACCGGTGCTTGATTTGGTCTGGTGTTCATGCAAATCCTGCTTCGTGTAATCCTGTTTCGTGTAAAACCCCTCACTACACACTTTATACATTTTTCTCAAACAGGCATTAACATGTTCTCACTTTTCTCTCCTGTGTAAACACTCTCTTTTTTCTTCTGGGCGAGAAGACTATAAATAGACACACGCAGAACACGATGCGCATGCTCTCCCTTCGCTCACTGCCTCCGGGGGTACGGATGCGGGACCCGCAAAGAATCCAAGTCATGGCCACGGAGCTGTGTGGCTGTGGTATACCGAGACCCTGCGGCGCTGTGGATTTTTTCCGCAAGAAATCTATCCTTGTGGGCTGCCTCCGCATCAAAACAGCGAGTGTAGTCTCTGGACCTGTTGCCACAGTTGGCGTAGCTCCACACAGCAGAGAGGGGGGTGGTGTGAGTGGCCCGCTGCGGCATTTACCGAGCCCGCAGACTCAGTAAGCGCATCGGAGGCAGAGCAATCGCGGTGACCGGAGCCGCGACCGGCCCACCTGATAAGGACGCAGAACACAATACGCCGTTTATCTCTGCTTCTGTGGTGTCCAGTGAGCTGCGCGCGCCACATACAAATAGTTGCCGTACTCAAAAGACCAAGATTCCTTGTGGATAGGACATGCGCAGAACACAAAATAATGTTCTTTTCAATGGGACTATCCCAATGCACGTTTACATGACCTGATATTTGGGTTAGAAAAGGAGTAACCCAGGGTTCATTTTCGGGTTTTTAAAAACTGGAATATGAGCATATTCAGGTTTTTGCGGGTGTTTACATGGCCGTGCGCAACCGGGTTATTGCTAATATTCCGGTTATGAAAGGGTTATTGGCTGCATGTAAACGTAGTCAATGACCTTTGCCTTACAGACAACCCTAAACCCCAACCACTGAAATAATCCTTAGTTCTATACATACTTTTCTCTTTTTTTAGATACAATTTCTTTTTTGCTACTATGTTCTTATAATTTTTTTGCTTGTTTGTTTTTAATTTGCGCTCTGGACTTACCTCTTTCTTTCAGTTAAATTTAATGTTTATTTTTCTTTTCTTCTCCAGACCTTTCAAGTGTGTGTGTGGTTTACTCAGGTTCATATTTGCACTGAAAGGCTTGCACCTTACCTTTCGTTGTACACGTTACAATGACAATAAAGAATCTGTATCTCTCTGTGTCTCTCTCTCTCTTTCATTCAGAGGGCACAGTCACTCTGTTCAGTAATCAGACAAATCTGTGCTGCCACTGAATCCTCATCAATGCAAAAAAAAAAAAACTCCTGTCAGTCTGAAAACACATTTCACTTTTCATTTACTCCAACATACAAAGCATACTGTCATTAAAAACATATGGATGGGCTATTTTCTTTTTCCAGGATGTAACCCCCACCACCACCAACAGAACAAATGGGCTTCTTTTTGTGAGGGATATTTATAGATAGAATGACGACAGAAATCATCAAACTGGAAATACTGAGCGATTTTAATTTACATTTATTTACAGTGATATAAAAAAAAAGTAACTACTTTTGTGAGCCAATATTTTGTTGAACACATTTCTAATATCCAGAACAGTTTGTACAATAAAGAGGACAAAGTGGAAGAATTTTCAAAACATGCACATATTGTGAAAGCTGAGAGTGTTGTGAACATTTTGACATGCAATATATGGGCATTATACAGGTGAGCCCCTTTAACTCGTGCGAGTTGGGGTCCACAAAATCGGACTGCGAGTTATCTGAAACTGCGAGTTAATGAAGTAGACCAAAAACATACAGTCGTCAAAACTTTCGGGGTCCACAAATCGGCGGCGAGTAAAGCCAAATCGTGACTTATGCATGCGCAAGTTAACGGGCTTCACCTGTACTAACAAAAGTACCATATAATGGTAATTACTGAAAGTATGGTAGAAATATAGAAAATACCCCTAGACGTCAGGGTTCACAAGCTGAAATAAGAGGATTTGGATATTTAAAAATACTCAAGATAATTATTCAATTATTATAATCTCAACTGAAACAAGAACTGCAAGTAAGTCTGGAAGCATGAGAACCCTGAAGAGTTGGACCTACGATCTCCTGCAAAATTATTGCCAAATGTCTTGATCCACCGACCTCATGAATCCATAAGCTCTTCCCAGACATCTACTGGCCTCACAGGCTGAGCTCCCAGAAAAATGAATGTCACGTAAGTAAGTGTCTTCACATGTCCCACATTTTCACTGCATACAGATACACTTCTGACAGCTGATTCTATGAAATCATTGAAAACCTGGATCTTAGGGCCCTGTCCCACTGGCGTTTAGGAGGATTTGTGTATGGATTGCGCACAAAATTGGCCCATATCGCCAAACATCCGCAATATCCGTGTAACATTCCTGTATGAGTCAGCCATCATCCGAACATGTCCGTGGTCATCCACAGAGGCACACATGTCCGCAGCCAGGATTTTTGAGCTGCACAAAAATCTGGATGCGGATGACATCCGCCTTACATACTCCATACATACTCAATTCATACACAATACATACTCACTCTATGCGCTGTATATCTGCCGTTAACCAATGATAGCTGCAACTGATGGAGATTTGCAGCTTGGCAGCGGACCGGGACAGTGTGTAAAACAGATATATTGCGTGCCCATCATGTCCACATCACAAACTAAAATATGTTGTAGCGAATGCATACAAATTGGCCACGAATAAAGCGTTTTTATTACAACCGCTTTGCAGCTGATTTGTGGACAATCTGTAATGCATAACAAACACGTCACATAAACCCAAAGTACTATATGTGGCAGAAAGCGACATACGTGCCAGTCAGTGCCGGTCCGGCTGTGTAAATCCACAAAGACGTAACAGCTGCTGCAATCCAGGACTCTTATTTAACACCAACAAAAGAAAGAGTTGCTGTTTAGCCACAACTCATGCTGAAGTCTGTTTTCTGTGACACTCTCAAAAAAAAAAAAAAAAAAAAAAAAAAAAAAAACACTGTCTCACACCCGAGCGGCTTCCCCCCTCCTGCTCACCAAACTCATGAACAGTTAACCCTCGCATGACAAAATGAACATTAACTCTGTGATCAACTTGTCCAAGTCCAGCAAATGCTCCAGAGCCTGTATTGTTGGTGTGAATAGTAATGCCGAAAGGAGCAAGTGTGCTTATTTTATGACTGCAATGCAGATGCCATGCATGCGCAACACGTGCGTGAAGCATTCATAATACACCCGTAATACTGCCGTGATAATATCAATGTGTCGAATCATTTTCCTCACTACATGCATTATACGAGGTCCGTTAGAAAAGTATTGGACCTTTTTATTTTTTGCAAAAACCTGATGGATTTGAATCACGTGTGCTTGCATGAGCAAACCTTGAACCTTCATGCGCATGCGTGAATTTTTTCACGCCTGTTGATTGCATCATTTGCTGGTAAGCAGCCTTTGTGTGAGGACGTGTGTTGTGCTCTCGGCGGATTTTCATTGCAAGGAAAATGACGGAACGACTGGAGCAGCGCTACAGCATCAAATTTTGCCAGAAACTGGGCGACAGCCAGGTGGAAACCATTCGGAAGATTCAGACAGCTTTCGGTGATGATCCTATGGGCATCACACAGATTAAGGAGCGGTACAACCGTTTTAAAGACATATACACAACGGTGGAGAGCGAGCCATGCTCCGGTCAGCCATCAACAAGCTGAAATGACTAGATCATTTCCAAAGTGTACGCTGTGGCGATGCGGGACCGTTGTGTGACTATCCAAGAAATTGCGAAAGAGGTGGACATGAGCACTTTTTCAGCACATTTCACTGTGACAGAAGATTTGGCCATGAAAAGAGTGGCGGTGAAATTCATGCTGCTGCTGATGGCGGAGCAAAAGCACCTCCGTGTTGAAGTCTCACAGGACATGCTGTGACATGCCCACCTCTTCCACAATTTCTCGGATAGTCACACGACTGAAAAGCCACCGAAAGCCATCTGAATCATCCGAATGGTTTCCACCTGGCTGACGCCTAGTTTCTGGAAAAATTTGATGAGGCGCTGCTCCAGTCGTTCCGTCTTTTTCCTTGCAATAAAAATCCGCCAAGCGCACTACACCCGTCCTCACACAAAGGCTGCTTACCAGCAAGTGACGCAATCGACATGCGTGAAAAAGTTCACGCGTGCGCACAAAGGTTCAAGGTTGGCTGATGCAAGCACACGTCATTCAAATCCATCAGGTTTTTGCAAAAAATAAAAAGGTCAGATACTTTTCTAACACACCTCGTATAACCATGACTGTTCATCATATATTCACTATATATTATTAATATATCCGTAATTCATACTGGGATATTTGTCATTTTTGGCCATTTTTGTTGCGGACGACAACAAACGCCTGTAATTTGTGTACTCAATTCATGCGCAATTGATCTTCTCCCCAGTGGGACAGGGCCCTTAGTCTCAATATAGGACTCCACCTTTGCCATAACTCAATCAATGCAACCAAACAAACATCCATGACAAATGCCAGAATTCAGTGAGAAGAATCAAACACTCTGCCTCTAGTCTAGACAGCACTTGTGGTATCTGTGTATATAATATGGCTATGACGTCCAGAAACTCAGTGGTGATTATCCCCATTCTCAGACCACCCAACAAGGAGACCCAAACAACCAAACCAAACACTGACAATATACTCAACAAAAATATAAACGCAACACTTTTGGTTTTGCTCCCATTTTGTATGAGATGAACTCAAAGATCTAAAACTTTTTCCACATACACAATATCACCATTTCCCTCAAATATTGTTCACAAACCAGGCTGAATCTGTGATAGTGAGCACTTCTCCTTTGCTGAGATAATCCATCCCACCTCACAGGTGTGCCATACCAAGATGCTGATTAGACACCATGATTAGTGCACAGGTGTGCCTTAGACTGCCCACAATAAAAGGCCACTCTGAAAGGTGCAGTTTTATCACACAGCACAATGCCACAGATGTCGCAAGATTTGAGGGAGTGTGCAATTGGCATGCTGACAGCAGGAATGTCAACCAGAGCTGTTGCTCGTGTATTGAATGTTCATTTCTCTACCATAAGCCGTCTCCAAAGGCGTTTCAGAGAATTTGGCAGTACATCCAACCAGCCTCACAATCGCAGACCACGTGTAACCACACCAGCCCAGGACCTCCACATCCAGCATGTTCACCTCCAAGATCGTCTGAGACCAGCCACTCAGACAGCTGCTGGAACAATCGGTTTGCATAACCAAAGAATTTCTGAACAAACTGTCAGAAGCCGTCTCAGGGAAGCTCATCTGCATGCTCGTCGTCCTCATCGGGGTCTCGACCTGGCTCCAGTTCGTCGTCGTAACCGACTTGAGTGGGCAAATGCTCACATTCGCTGGCATTTGGCACATTGGAGAGGTGTTCTCTTCACGGATGATGCGAAGGAGATGTGTTGCACTACATGAGGCAAATGGTGGTCACACCAGATACTGACTTGTATCCCCCCCAATAAAACAAAACTGCACCTTTCAGAGTGGCCTTTTATTGTGGGCAGTCTAAGGCACACCTGTGCACTAATCATGGTGTCTAATCAGCATCTTGATATGGCACACCTGTGAGGTGGGATGGATTATCTCAGCAAAGGAGAAGTGCTCACTATCACAGATTTAGACTGGTTTGTGAACAATATTTGAGGGAAATGGTGATATTGTGTATGTGGAAAGTTTTAGATCTTTGAGTTCATCTCATACAAAATGGGAGCAAAACCAAAAGTGTTGCGTTTATATTTTTGTTGAGTATAGTTGCACTCACTAACTCCTCGCAGTGCAAGAATGTGGTTAATGCTTGACTTAATGTATGTCATATGTCACATCAGACGGCTCTGGCCACTGAGCACCAAGCACCCTTGCAAGTACAATGTCCATCACGGAGAACAATAGCCCTGTAGCTGTTGCAGTCCTTCTCTTTGTTTTAAATCAGATCATCAAAAAAAACAAAAAACAAAAAACAAAAGACACACACTCTCCCACTTTCCCCAGCTGATACAGGGCCAATGCAGGTATTTTCTACTTTATCTGCCAAGGTTCTGAGATATGCACTGCTGAAATTTCAGCCAAGTTCCCAATACAATGGAATTTAGTCTGTGCTGCTCAAAGCATCTAAAATTACAATCAGCAGCTGTGTGTCTTTCAACCAAAAAGGTCCAAGTTACTCTTGGTCATAGGCATGCACGTTCACTGTGAACAGTTCTACTAAAAGTAAGAAACAGTAAAAGCTAATCTCAAATACGTGTGTGAACATATCACTGCAGTTAACAATGGAAGTGGCCGCGTTTGGTGTCAAATTTTGCCCAACACACAAAACCACTCCTCTTTTGTATTATATCCCCATAAGATGAAAGACAGGCAATCAGCATTCTTTACAGACTGTTAAATTTATCTTTTATACAGTTGTCTTCTTATGGAAGCCATTAAACTCAATATATAATACTGAATTTCTAACTTCTTTCTGCAAGGCAGCCATTGTGTTGGCTGTGTTGGCTAACTGATGCAAATAGAACCTCGGGGTAATTGACTAATTCAAGTCCAAGATCTGTCAGTTTAGCAGCGGTCCCACCGAATAATGAAGGATGAAGGAGCCACGCACCCTGTTTTTTTTTGTTTCGTGAGCTAACGTGGCAGTATAGCGGCTCAGAGTGGCTCTTAGAGGCATTATCTTCAGTTAACGAGGCTCCTCTCTGAGCGTGGAGCTAATTTCAAGATGTTCAAAATTTAGCAACAACAGCGTGGCGCAGTTTGTGTTCGAGTTACTGCGACAGCTTAGAGGCATTTGCGTGGTGCTTACGAGTCTGCAAAAAGTCCATTATCCGTGCGCCTGGCACCTTCGCAGGACCTGAGAGGCTATTTTTGGAACAGCTCTCCTCTTGCGCACACAATTCCACCTGCTCTGTGCGCTGGACTCTATATAAAATAATTATTTTGTAGTGGATTAATCATTTTCTGCCAAACCTTGGATGCTGAAAACACCTCTAATCACTTCTAAAATCAGAGGACTGTTTCATCTGGACGCATTTTTTTTCCCTCTCTTTCCTGCTCCATGTGGAATATATTTTGACCAGCTTAAGGTAATTATTTTTAATGTTTTTTATAGCTTGATAAAACAGTTCCTAGCTGTAAAAGTATGTCTGTATGTTGATGTATGTTGTATGTAAAAGTATGTTGATTTAATATCTTGTTAATGGATCACATGACCTCCGCTGTGTGCACACTGAGGCAAGACCTGAGAGGCTATTTTTGGAGCGGCTCTCTTGCGCACATAATTCCACCTGCTCTGTGCGCTGGACTCTATATAAAATAATTATTTTGTAGCGGATTAATCATTTTCTGTCAAACCTTGGATGTTGAAAACACCTCTAATCACTTCTGGAATTAATGGATCACATGAGCTCCGCTGTGTATGCGCACTGAGGCAGAGACTCATCATCATGCTTCAAACGAGCATATAGGCAGAACGCCAGCTCACAAAAGAGTGATATTTCAGTCAATATTGGACGAACACAAAGTTAAAATTTGGGTGACTACGTGAAAGTGGATGTGTGTTTAAAGCCATGGAAGATAATAACTCCAGTGGAGCAGCTAAGAGCAGGAGCTGTGCGGCAACACAGGTGGAGAGCGCGCAAAAGACCGATTTTGAAGACATAACACAAAGTTAAAAGTTGTATCATGGTAACTTGTAAGCTGCGGAAGAAATAAAGATAAATATATATAAAATGATCCACAGGTGTATATAATAAAACGGCCACCTCATTCTATATGCAGAACGGCACCGTGCGCAAAAGAGAGCTTTTGCAGAAATAAAAAGATGAACACAAAGTCAAAAGTGGAATCACGTTGTAAAAATGACTGTGTTTAAAGCCAGGGAAAAATTAAAGCCAGCAAGAAAGGAAGCCACTTAGAAAGAGCACAGAGGTGGCTGTCCATGAAAGGACAACAGCAGCGCGCACGCAAAAGAGCGATTTTGAAGACATAACACAAAGTTAAAAGTTGTATCATGGTGACTTGTAAGCTGCGGAAGAAATAAAGAAATATATATATACTCGTATATATATATATATATATATATATATATATATATATATATATATATATATATATATATATATATATATATATATATAAAATGATCCACAGGTGTATATAATAAAACGGCCACCTCATTCTATATGCAGAACGGCACCGCGTGCAAAAGAGCGCTTTTGCAGAAATAAATGGACGAACACAAAGTTAAAAGTGGATTCACGTTGTAAAAATGATTGTGTTTAAAGCCAGCGAAAAAATAAAGCCAGCAAGCCATGGATGGAAAGGAAGCCACTTAGAAAGAGCACAGAGGCGGCTGTCCATGAAAAGACAACAGCAGCGCGCGCGCAAAAGAGCGATTTTGCAGAAATAAAGGGACAAACATAAAGTTTTGTGTGTTTATAGCCGCAGAAGAAAAGCCAGAGAGCTGCGGAGCCAGCGAGGAGACAGAGGTGGCTCTCCAGGAACCTGTGGTTCGGGTCTAGCTGGTCTGGTGCATTACAGGTGGACAGCAGCCTGGCGCACAGTGCACAACTGCGGAACTGTGCTGGAGTGTCTATTTTTGGACTGCGTTTAAAAAAACAGGGACATCTTTAAATGCTGCTGTGAATCTGTGAATTGAAAACCCACACTTTGAAGGGATCAGGTGTGGGAGGGCTGAAGGTTTGGACCAAACTCATGCCTAAACATGTGCCAACATGGTGTTATCATGGCGCTATCATGGCACTATGTGGGTTAGTGTGGCTGATGCGAGCCATTCGAGGCTGTAATGACAGGTCGGTCATGGCTCACTAGAGGCTGCTACGCAGCACATGCAGGGTACAGAGAGGCACCTTCATAGTGGATACGTGATAGATCAAAACATGGGTCATTCTTCGAATAATCACCCCACACCCATGCGTGGCTCCTTCTTCAGCCTTCATTATTCGGTGGGACCGAGGCTTAGTCTCAGGGTTACTGAGATCTGAGTGGTGGCTGAGCAATATTGTGTTGGACATTACCATGGTAACATCTGAATTTGTGATAAACTGTTCCATTACAACTGACAAAAATGTGCATCTTGCAAATAATTTGACACAAAAATTAGGACTAAAAGAACAGCAGTTCCTCAGAACAGAATAACATCTACAGAAGCACACAGACACAGGTGGACAGACAGGTGGAAGACAGAGCCGCATATGCAATTTTTGTTGGGGCGGGGCAGGGTGGGGGGTGGCATGTCTCATTATGCAGAGAGCAGGAAGCTCAGCAGAATACAGAGTTGGGCTAGCAATATGCAGACCTGGTTTCAATTCCTGGTCAGTGCTACCTGTCTGTGGCACCTCATCCCAGCACTTTGTTTCATCTAATGCATAAAGAATTAAGGCAGTTTGAAATGTATCCTGCCTCATATCAACAGTTCAGCTGCAGGTGATGGTGTAATGATGAAACGAAAACGGAAATTGCAGAGCAGGTTATTCAGTGGGATAGAAATTTGGTTACCAATATGCAGATCTGGATACCAGCATTGGTGCAACGCATTGCCACATCCACCACATCACGGAACCACCGAGACTAGACAATGATCTATCTCCACCTATCCAAGGCAACCATCTATCTGCCGGGGGCAGGTGAAATACCTGGTCTTCTCCAGCCACTAAGAGGGAGTCCTCAATCCTAAGGTTCCTTCATGCTGGATTATGCCCCGGAAAACACACCACATGACCAAAAATTCACAGCTGAGTGTCCCTAATTAACCGCCCATTTGACACAGACTCATTCCAGTGGTACCCAAGGATGCTCAGAAGAGGCTGAGTACCAAAGAAATGGAGTCGTCACCTTAGGTGACCCGTTGGCATCACAATCATACAGCAACACAGAAAGCATGAGAACCCAAAAGACTTGGAGCTTCATTCTTCACCATCTCCAAACACCACTATCCAGCAACCTTATAATTCCATTGGCTCTTCTCAGTCATCTCCTAATCACAGAAACCCGAGGACACAGAAATATAAATGCCACTTTAAGCAAAAGTCAACATTGTTTCTGTGAAGGCTCATGAAGTTGTCCAGGTGGTTTCCAGAAGCTTGAATCTTCGACTGGACTGGATTGCTTGACGCGAGGACGTTTCGCTTCAAATCGCAGAAGCTTCCTCAGCTAAAATTCTTGCTCTGGTTAACACTAACCACACGTTTGAGGACAAGGAAGTTAAAATCTTAGCCAGAGAGAAGAAATGGTTCAAGAGAGGGGTGAAGGAGGTACTGTATGTGAAACAGTTGAAACAGTTGAAACTGAGACACGCTTTGTCCCCTGTTTACAATGGGGTACTCAGGTCAAAGCCGTTTCAGTCTTTTGTTCATGGTAATGAGTCATTCACGTCATCAGGAGACTCATCAGGAGAGCTGTCAGGAGAGCTGTCAGTCCCATCGTTAGGAGGGACAGCTACCCTGTCACTAGGAGGGTGCTAACTAGAGCACAACAGGTGCTAATTAAAGCAATTGTTTAGTCACTAGCCAATAGCAGTCTGCCTCTCGGTAGGAGGGGTCTGGTTAGGTTTAAAACTCCAGCTTTTCTGGCTTCTGTTTGCTCTTCTCTACAAGGATCAAGACAATAGTCAGACTACCAGAGCAAGAATTTTAGCTGAGGAAGCTTCTGCGACTTGAAGCGAAACGTCCTTGCATCAAGCAACCCAGTCCAGTCAAAGATTCAAGCTTCTCTACCATAAGTCAACATCTCTACAAGTCCAACATCTTTTGTGTACAGGTGATCAACAATTAGATTTTGAATCTCGAAATGTCTGCGTCTAGACAGTTTTAATTGAGTCGTTATTGTGTCAGAATCTGCCTCTTATCTCCAGTGACAATGTAGTTCTGAAATTTAAAAGGGGGGGAGGGGGGTGTTCACTCACTAATGTCTGAATTTAATGCCTCAACTAAATGGACTGACATAGATTAAATAAAGCATGTGGACTTAGTGGGTAAAAATACAAGTTTGATTCTGTCTGTGTCAATCCAGTGGATTTATTGCCACGTTTCAAAGAAGGGAGCAAATTTGGAAGAAAAACTGCAATTGTTCAAATCGTGACCTTCAGCAAAATAATATGGGTCCATGAGCTAGAAGTCAATTTTGCCCTAATCTTGACCTAAAGTTAAGGGGACTAAGCAACACTAACATTTCAGCCTCGATATCCATCATCCTGCCAAACAAAAAGTCTACCAAGTAATGGCCGCTCAAGGTCGATGACCATTGGATTCCATGTCATATGAGATATGTTACCATATAATGTGGTGATTTAGCATAACGGTGCAAACTATTCTTTTTTAAAAACCCCATTAGCGCAACCAGTAATCTGCAATTTTTTTTTTGTTTTGTTTTTTTTTACGAAAAGTGGAGTAACTTTAACTTTTGACCACTGTACGTATAAACTGAAATTGGCCACTACTGTCACCATTTTGTTTTGTGTTTTCACCCCATAACATTCAGCCATAGACAGTCCAATACCTTTTTGGAATCGCTATAATCAGACAAGTAATGTGGCATACTTTTAAATATGATTGGTGCATTTTTAAATGTTGACCCCTGTGTAAACCTTCCTGGCTATAGCTACCACTCTGGGATGGCCACCATACTTTTTGTGTTGGCCATGGTATACTGAGGCTGGATTGTAAGTGTTGTTTAGTTCCCTTAAGTGGTACAGAAAACCTGCTTGGCCCATGGACTACATGCCACCAGTATAGTACAGGTTCCATAAGTATTCAAAACTTTAGAACTGTACAAGGTATCTCATGTTAAAACAAATTGGATCAGAATGAGAGTTGATTCATGCTTAAAACCAGTATGTGTTTGCTGTGGCAAGTGATAATCCCACCACCAATACCATGGTGGGATGTCTTGGCTTGGAAATCACCTGCATGCTACAGCATGCTGGGTAATCGGGAGAGTTGGGAGTTTTCCCGGTGGGCTGGTCCAACCTGGGGCCTTTGTGAGGGGGTGTTAATATATGCATACATATATGACCACCACTGTTAGGCTACACAGCAAGACACTTGAGCTGCTGTATCTTAAAGAGAAGACATTAAGTGTTATAAATGTTTTACAATCACGAAAATTCACAAGGAAATAACTTAAGACTGCTTCTTTTGCAACGCTGTTATCTTTTCCAAAGCCTAAGGTGGGGACATACCATTACATGTTTAACACCCTATGCATTCATTACAGTTAGTTCAGTCCAATCAAGCCCTGTGCGCCCAGATGGGACTTGCACTACTAGCAAGTATAGGAGGAGTGGCCCGTGAGTGAAAAGATGGACATAAAAAAGCCAGGTGGAGCTGAAAAAGCTAGATTAAGAAAAAGAAAAGCTTTGGAGGAAGATGCTGCCAAGTGTGCAAAGCTCACAGATATTTTTTCAAGAACACACAGCGAAGAGGGAAATGGTAAATAGGGCCGAACATAACAGGCTACATGCCTGTTGATACCCGGATGTCAACCGTATCAACATTTTTAGTACAGTGCCACCTCTTCCAGCTACTTACAGACTTCACTGACTTGGCTGGGCAGACACTGTACGATATTTCCAATCATTGTACTTGGCTCCAGCTCAAACTGTGCGACAAAACCGCAGGGTTTAAAAGTTCAGAGCGCACAATTTATGTTCTCACACTGTACGGCTCGATGCTCTGATGCGATCTGACTGCTCACATTGTACGTTCAAAAACGACACGTCAGGGTCGCGTTTCTTTTTAAAAAAATATATTTCATGCCTATCAGCGCACACAGTGAGTGGAATCAGGTGGGGGGAGACTGAACGCATATGCGCGTGCGCGCACACAGCAGACAGCAACGTGATTCACGAGAGGACTGTAAAAAAGAAAAGAAAACAAACATTCATAACAGGTGTTGGTACTTACATTGTTGCATAAATAAACTATAATTCATACGGAGTGATACAGCTGTGCAAGGTGCAGCAACTTATTCCCTCATCTGTCGTAAATCCTGTTGTTGTCTGCTGTGTGTGTGCGCACGCATATACGTTCAGTCTCCCCCCGCCTGATTCCACTCACTGTGCGCGCTGATAGGCATGAACTTTAATATTATATTAGGTTATTGCGAGGGAACGCAATTAAAAAAACACATGACTTTACATGAGATCACTGTTTGCTCTCTCTGGTGTTTGCTCATGCACAGTGCGCGAGGTAATCAGCGCGTAGATGCTTGTGGCACTGCTTCAACAGCGCGGAACCCTCATGAGTCACGATGGCCGGCCAAAATATCAAACAGGTTTGATTTTTATCCAACCATATGATTCCCCATCGGGAGGTGGTCGTGACATGTTAAACGCAGCTTGTTACTCCATGAAGACTGCACGATGCAGGACGCACGATTAACCTGAAACTTGGCGTGATCCAAAAAATTCTCGCACGAGTGAAAAATCGGCTGAAAAAGGGCCAAAAATCGCACAGTGTAATACCGTTCTTGTTTTAACTAACTTTTACTTTCTATTACACAAAACAAAAATATAAATGCAACACTTTCGGTTTTGCTCCAATTTTGTATGAGATGAACTCAAAGATCTAAAACTTTTTCCACATACACAACATCACATTTCCCTTAAATATTGTTCACAAACCAGTCTAAATCTGTGATAGTGAGCACTTCTCCTTTGCTGAGATAATCCATCCCACCTCACAGGTGTGCCATATCAAGATGCTGATTAGACACCATGATTAGTGCACAGGTGTGCCTTAGACTGTCCACAATAAAAGGCCACTTTGAAAGGTGCAGTTTTGTTTTATTGGGGGGGATACCAGTCAGTAACTGGTGTGACCACCATTTGCCTCATGCAGTGCAATACATCTCCTTCTAGTAGAGTTGATAAGATTGTCAATTGTAGCCTGTGGAATGTTGGTCCACTCCTCTTCAATGGCTGTGCGAAGTTGCTAGATATTGGCAGGAACTGGAACACGCTGTTGTATACGCCGGTCCAGAGCATCCCAAATATGCTCAATGGGTGACATGTCCGGTGAGTATGCCGGCCATGCAAGAACTGGGACATTTTCAGCTTCCAAGAACTGTGTACAGATCCTTGCAACATGGGGCCGTGCATTATCCTGCTGCAACATGAGGTGATGTTCCTGGATGTATGGCACAACAATGGGCCTCAGGATCTCGTCACGGTATCTCTGTGCATTCAAAATGCCATCAATAAAATGCACCTGTGTTCTTCATCCATAACAGACGCCTGCCCATACCATAACCCCAACGCCACAATGGGCCACTCGATCCACAACACTGACATCAGAAAACCGCTCACCCACACGACGCCACACACGCTGTCTGCCATCTGCCCTGGACAGTGTGAACTGGGATTCATCCGTGAAGAGAACACCTCTCCAACGTGCCAAATGCCAGCGAATGTGAGCATTTGCCCACTCAAGTCGGTTACGACGACGAACTGGAGTCAGGTCGAGACCCCGATGAGGAGGACGAGCATGCAGATGAGCTTCCCTGAGACGGTTTCTGACAGTTTGTGCAGAAATTCTTTGGTTATGCAAACTGACTGTTTCAGCAGCTGTCCGAGTGGCTGGTCTCAGACGATCTTGGAGGTGAACATGCTGGATGTGGAGGTCCTGGGCTGGTGTGGTTACACGTGGTCTGCGGTTGTGAGGCTGGTTGGATGTACTGCCAAATTCTCTGAGACGCCTTTGGAGACGGCTTATGGTAGAGAAATGAACATTCAATACACGAGCAACAGCTCTGGTTGACATTCCTGCTGTCAGCATGCCAATTGCACGCTCCCTCAAATCTTGCGACATCTGTGGCATTGTGCTGTGTGATAAAACTGCACCTTTCAGAGTGGTCTTTTATTGTGGGCAGTCTAAGGCACACCTGTGCACTAATCATGGTGTCTAATCAGCATCTTGATATGGCACACCTGTGAGGTGGGATGGATTATCTCAGCAAAGGAGAAGTGCTCACTATCACAGATTTAGACTGGTTTGTGAACAATATTTGAGGGAAATGGTGATATTGTGTATGTGGAAAAAGTTTTAGATCTTTGAGTTCATCTCATACAAAATGGGAGCAAAACCAAAAGTGTTGCGTTTATATTTTTGTTGAGTATATAAGCCACCCAATTTTCACAGTCAGTCAGCACATAAATGCCACAGCAGAAGTCTTATTATCCCTGTGCACTGGCGGTTTGTGGGCCGGTTGAATATGAAACTCCCGGGCTGAAAAATGTTCCCAGCATGCCCCTGCCTGCATGTCCTGCAGGTACACCTTCATGAAAGTTCTAAGACTAACTGGTAGAAATATAGGCTAGTTCATTACAGGGCTCATTGGTTGCATGAAGGTTGAAAAATAGACATGAGTTGGTGGGATAGCAGCAATATTAAAGATGTGAAATTATTACCATCTAATAAGTCAACAGAGACCAATCATAGCTGTAATACCATCAGGTCATATTAATCTGAGGTATGATTGAACAGTGTGGACCAACAACTGAGCCCGTTTCTATGAAAACACAAACTTACCGAGCAGAGCAACAAAGAGCTGGCTTTGGAAGATATTGATGACTCTGTCCAAAGACTGCTGTAGCTGGTGGTCCTCCTCTGCACCACCCTGCTTGTTCCGGTTCTGCTTTTGCTGTCGCTGATCCAGTTTGGCCCGGTACTGCTGAAGCAGCTCCAAGGCTCGCTGCGCATCTAAATACAATATATACAAGAAAAGAAAAAAAAATTTAGTGTAGAAGATGGGGGTGGAGGGGTGGCCAAGCGGTTAAGTGTGCTTGTTTCCAGTGCAAAAGGTTCCTGGTTCAAACCCACACCTGCCAAGATAGCTTGGTGACATTAACTCCACCGTGTTACACCATGGTCACTGAGGCAGTAATGCCCTCTGGGGTCCGAGGGCATTTTTTGGATAGTTCACTCACCTGGCATAAATGTTTTAGTATTGCTGTTAACAGCTCTCCCTGCATCCCACAATCAAGTTTTATGTCTATATTTTTCAGGACAACCTGTGCTTTCATAATATATATGATTTTGTTGTGTTTTATAAGTGTAATAAAAGTTTATAATCAAAAATAAGGAAGGAAAAAGTAAGGCCGAAAATAATTTTCCACACATATTTATTCAAAACACACAGTAAACTATAATAAACAACTGTTTTGACACTTTATAAAGGTAATTTGAGGTCTTGTGTGAAAGACTATACAACAAAAAGGTTCAAACAATAAACACAAACGCACATTTTGAACAATATATACAAAATGGTCTATGTGAGTTTTTTTGTCTTCATGGTAAAAGCAACAGAATTATCCAGTAACATTCACATGCAAACTAGTGGAGCAATCCTGAAAGTTACACACTCTTTATTTGAGCACGTGAGATTGTCATCAGAGGCTCTCCGTCTGCTTTCGGTGATCACTGTGCGTAATGGCACAGGGCGCAATTGGAGCCCAATAGTATGTACTCATTGGAGCACCCAGGGGACTATTCAAACGGGCCAACTAGTAACATATCACTCCTGAAAATGATCTTTGGCTTTTCACGTGAGGTGAATCTGCCCTACGATTGGATTTTGGAAAACCAATTCTGAGTGGACACTCACATTGCGCACGTCATCACACAGCTTCTATGAGGAGTACAAAGATGGCCGATGGCTGGCTTGATAGTCAGCGGAGTTAACTTTTCAGCAAAAAAAGAGTAAGTTTCTATCTCATATCATTAAAAAGTTATCATTTAGTAAAGCTTGGTCTTAGCTGTTGTATATGACGGCATCGGCCCCGGAGGGTTAATACCTTCTCAAAGACACCTGTTATGAATAGGGTTAGGTATCGAGAACCGGTGCTTTTCGAGAATCGTTAAGAAATTATTCGATCCTGCTTGAGGTTTCTTCCTCAGAGAGAGTTTTTCCTTACCACTGTCACCTGTGTGCTTGCTCTAGGAGTTGGCAAGGATAGGCCTTACTTGTGTGAAGCACCTTCAGGCAGCTTTGTTGTGATTTGGTGCTATATAAATGAAATAACAAAGGATTATTAACAAACCACAAGGTTAATAATTTGTTTATTACGGCTATTATATATATAAACATGCAAACTTACAGTATCGCCCGAATATGAAAACTGCTGACGGCTTGTAGTCAGACTTGTTCACTTCACCTCCATGAAGAACTTGCTAACACATGGTCCAGTTGTTAGCTGGTAACCTTTCAATCTGTGTGTTTTTTCAGATGCTGTTTAGATATTTATGGAGTACGTTTATGCCCGATTTGTTTTGGGGTTTTTTGCTTCCTGGTATGTAACGAAAATAGGCGTCGCGGCCCGTTTGTCATGGTTACGGAAGTGTATTGCATTCACTGGATTAAAAAAAAAATTGACCGCTGATCTCGTAATTCTAAGAAAAGATCTCATAATTCCGAGAAAAGATCTCATAATTAGGACATCAGGATCTCTAATTACGAGGAAAGATCTCGTAATTACAAGATCAGGATCTCACAATTATGAGAAAGATCAGGTGTGTAAATTTTTTATTATATACTTCCGTACTTCCAGTCCCTTAGTAAAGCGGGCTGAGTTCAGCCAATGATAACACTCTGCAATCAAACACAAACTGTGGATTTTCCCCTGAAGTGCTCCCGGATGAATGTCGAGGGAGGAGCATGGGGCGTCTTCCAGCTTTCACTCACACAGCTCCACTGACCACCGAGGGACACGGTGGGGCTCATTCCCAGCCGGGCGCATGCCAGTCTGTGGGCCCCATGCCCCACCTCGCTGGAGGAGTTTCATTCATCCAAGAACAGTTTAGGGTGAAATACACACTTTGCGTGTGCTGTGGTGTGTGATCACAATGCAGTGTCAGAGGTTGCAAATTGGCAGATTTTTGATTATGACTTGGGAATTCTCACGCTTGTCTTTATTGAGGGATTGGAAGTACAGAAGCCCATTGTATGGAAGCAATTACACACACACACACACACACACACACACACACACACACACACACACACACAATAAATAAATAAAAATAGCTTGATCTCGTAATTACGAGATCATGATATCTTAATTATGAGATCTTTTCTCCTAATTACGAGATCAGCGGTCAATTTTTTTTTTTTTTTATCCAGTGAATGCAATACGCTTCCGTACATGGTAACACATGACAAGCCTTAAATAATCATCAATTAAAACACAGCCACGACCTCTGAAATATGTAAAAATGTTGGATTCCTGTTTCTCACCCAGGTCTTAATGCTCAATGATCAGATAATGTGTAGACACACGATTGTTATTCATCCCTTCATTTTCTATACCTGCATATTTAAATCACACGGGAGCTGGAGCCTATCCCAGCAGTCACTTTACTGAGCAAAAGGCGGAGTACACTGTGGACAGCCCCTCATAAATGCAAACACACTCACACCTACGGTCAATTTAATGCTTCCAATTCACACGCCAAAAAGGGGCGTCTAAACACAAAATAAAAACACTAAATCTGAGGGAAATTATCTTGCTGCGTGGACAGATAATTTCACTTGACAAGACATCTTGAATTAAGACTGTTAAATCCAGAAGTTAGAATGTCAAACACTTAAAATAAGAAATGAATCCTTAAAACAAGATAAATTATGTAACACTTCCAAATCTAAAGTTGTTTTTTTTTTTTTTAATCTTGGTAAGAACCAAATAATTTGCAGTGTACCAAGCTAAACAGTGCAGCAGATAAGAGAATATTTAAGAGGACTCCTGCAAATGTGATACAAGCATCAAATTCAGCACAAATAGATCATCTATGAATGAATGTCATGGAGTTATGTGGTAAAAACTGCAAGAATGGTGACAAAGGTCTATTTCAGTTTGTACAGTGGTCAAAAGTTAAAGTTACTCCAATTTTGGCAAAAAAAAAAGTGATGCAAATTATTGGTTGAGTTAATAGGGGTTTAAAAAGAAATAGTTTGGACCATGTCTCATGCTTAGTTATCACGTTACGGGGTAACATATGTCACATGTCATAGAATCCAATGGGTGTTGACCTTGTCTGACCTTTACTTTGGAGACCAACATTCAACACTGTCAAAACTATTCCATTTATTCATCCTATTAGCTCAACCAATAATTTGCATCACTTTTTAACAAAATTGGAGCAACTTTAAGTTTTGACCCCTATGTGTGTTGTCATTTCGGCTGCTCCCGTCCCGGAGTCGCCACAGCGGATACAGCCAGATCCGCATTGGGAACTGAAAATTTCTTTTGTCACCATTCTTGCTGTTTTTACCTCATAGCTCCGTAACATTCAGTCACAGATAATCCAATCTATACCTTTTTGGAATCTTTATGCTCAGAGGGGTAATATGGTGTAGTTTTCAAGAGCTAGTCATTCATCATATTCATTCCAAGATACACCACAAGTGTTGGTAAAAATTATTTTAAATATATTGGTGCTATTAGTTGGAATCAGTTGCCATCAGATGTGCAAAGCTGTGATAATCTGAACCGTTTTAAGAGAATGGTTAAGTCTTTTCTGCTCAATACCATTCTTGAAAGTCAGGCCAGTGAATTTGTGTAATTATGTACGAGGTCTATTAGAAAAGAAACTGACAGTTTTATTTTTTTTAAAAACTATATGGATTTGAATCACGTGTGATTACATCAGCCAAGCTTGAACCCTCGTGCGCATGCGTGAGTTTTTTCACGCCTGTCGGTGACGTCATTCGCCTGTGAGCACGTCTTGTGGAAGGAGTGGTCCAGCCACCTCGTCGGATTTTCATTGTGTGAGAAGTTGCTGAGAGACTGGCGCTGTGCTTGATCAAAATTTTTTCAAGAACTGTGAGGCACATCCGAGTGGAGACCATTCGAGAAATTCAGCTGGTTTTCGGTGTAAATTTTAACGGCTGATGAGAGATTTTGGATCGTTTTTATCGCTGTAAAGACTTCCCACGGAGCGGGACGTCGCGCAGCGCTCCGAGGCGACATCGTCATCCTGTTTCAAGCTGAAAACCTCCAAATTTAAGCCTCTGTTGACCCAGGACGTCGTGAGAGAACAGAGAACTTTCAGAAGAGGTCGGAATCAGCAGTTTATCCGGACATTCCACTGTTAAAGGAGATTTTTTTAATGAAAGACATGCGGACGGATTGGCGCATCGGCTTGCAGCCGGCACAGCACGCCCGCCACAGGAAAAACACCTCCGTGTTGATAACCATTTGTAAAATCCAGGCGGCTTTTGGTGGCTTTCAGTTGAGTGAGTATCTGAGAAATTGTTTAACAGCAGGGCATGTCCGTACGTCTTTCATTAAAAAAATCTCCTTTAACAGTGGAATGTCCGGATAAACTGCTGATTCCGACCTCTTCTGAAAGTTCTCTGTTCTCTCACGACGTCCTGGGTCAACAGAGGCTTAAATTTGGAGGTTTTCAGCTTGAAACAGGATGATGACGTCACCTCGGAGCGCTGCGCGACGTCCTGCTCCGTGGGAAGTCCTTACAGCGATAGAAACAATCCAAAATCTCTCATCAGCCGTTAAAATTTTCACCGAAAACCAGCTGAATTTCTCAAATGGTCTCCACTCGGATGTGCCTCACAGTTTTTGAAAAAACTTTGATCAAGCACAGCGCCAGTCTCTCAGCAACTTCTCAGACAAAGGAATTCCGACGAGGGGGCTGGACCACTCCTTCCACAAGGCGTGCTCACAGGCGAATGACATCACCGACAGGCGTGAAAAAACTCTTGCATGCCCACGAGGGTTCAAGCTTGGCTGATGTAATCACACGTGATTCAAATCCATATAGTTTTTTTTTTAAATAATAAGGTTGGATACTTTTCTCACAGACCTCGTATTTTATTTGTTCTTAAAATTTTTTAGTTTTTATTACTTTTATTTATTTAAATTTTATTTTGTTGCTTATTGTGTTTGTTTTAGCGAAGGACCACAATGAACATAAGTCGTATAATTTTTTTTTGTGTTATCCTTGAAATTCCAAAGAATTTGTATTAGTTATATGTTTTAGTTTATGATTTGTATGGAATTTCTAAATAATTCAAATCAAATCAAATATCCACTGCCTTGTCAATAAACATTGTGAACATTAACACCAAGTAATGGGCCATACTAAAATATAAAATGGGCAAAATGGAGCGAAATGGGGACTAATAATCATGAAATGGGGTAAAACATAATGAAATGGAGCAGAGTGAACCACAGTGACTCCAAATAATTACTTTTATTTAATTGTTTAGCTTTTGTTTTTTTGTGAGATGCACTCAGAACATGTAGTAGGGGCAGGTGCGCCATTTGGCGTTCAAGAGATGAAATTTCAATTAATGGATCAGTCTGCTCCATTTTGTTGTTTTACCCCATTTTGTTATTATCAGTGCCCATTTCATCCCATTTAGCTAAAAAAAACTTAATAAAAGTACTTAACTGAAACATATTTGAAGTCAGTCTGCTCCATTTTGCTACGTTTAACCCCCGTTTCATTATTATCAGTCCCCATTTCGCTCCTACACTGAAAAATAATTAAATAAAAGTAATTAAATGAATCATATTTAATCATATTTGGAGTCAGTCTGCTCCATTTCATTACCTTTTACCCCGTTTTGTTATTATCAGTCCCCATTTCACTCCTTCACTTAAAAATAATTAAACAACAGTAATTAATTGAATCATATTTAATCATATTTGGAGCCAGTCTGCTCCTTTTTGTTACGTTTTACCCCCTTTTCCTTATTATCAGTCCCCATTTTGCTCCTTCACTTACAAATAATTAAACAAAAGTAATTAACTGAATCATAATTAATCATATTTGGAGCCAGTCTGCTCCAGTTCGTTATGTTTTACCCCCGTTTTGTTATTATCAGTCCCCATTTTGCTCCTTCACTTAAAAATAATTAAATAAATTAATTAATTGAATCATATTTAATCCTATTTGGAATCAGTCTGCTCCATTTCGTTACGTTTTACCCCCATTTCGTTATTACCAGTCCCCATTTCGCTCCTTCACTTAAAAATAATTAAAAGTAATTAATTGAATCATATTTAATCATATTTGGAGTCAGTCTGCTCCAGTTCATTATGTTTCACCCCCTTTTCCTTATTATCAGTCCCGATTTCGCTCCTTCGCTTAAAAAGAATTAAACAAAAGTAATTAATTGAATCATATTTAATCATATTTGGAGCCAGTCTGCTCCTTTTTGTTACGTTTTACCCCCTTTTCCTTATTATCAGTCCCCATTTTGCTCCTTCACTTAAAAATAATTAAACAAAAGTAATTAACTGAATCATATTTAATCATATTTGGAGCCAGTCTGCTCCAATTCGTTATGTTTTACCCCCTTTTCCTTATTATCAGTCCCCATTTTGCTCCTTCACTTAAAAATAATTAAACAAAAGTAATTAATTGAATCATATTTAACCATATTTGGAGCCAGTCTGCTCCAATTCGTTACGTTTTACCCCCTTTTCCTTATTATCAGTCCCCATTTTGCTCCTTCACTTAAAAATAAGTAAACAAAAGTAATTAATTGAATCATATTTAATCATATTTGGAATCAGTCTGCTCCATTTCGTTACGTTTTACCCCCTTTTCCTTATTATCAGTCCCGATTTCGCTCCTTTGCTTAAAAATAATTAAACAAAAGTAATTAATTGAATCATATTTAATCATATTTGGAGTCAGTCTGCTCCATTTCGTTACATTTTACCCCCTTTTCCTTATTTTCAGTCCCCATTTCGCTACATTTCGTATTTTAGTATAGCCGTAAGTAACCACAAACTGGCCACGCTCTGGGAACGCTCTGAGAACGCTCTGGGAACGCCCAAAAAGCAACAAATGCTAACTCCTTATGTGACCGTCGTGTAACTGTAGACCCCCCCCCCCCCCCAAACACACACGCACATAGAAATCGAGCTACGCCTCTGCACGTGACTGTCACAACCTGAGCTCAGCCTGTAAAGTATTAAAACGAGCCGTTTGGCGGCTAATTCGCTCAACTAAAACAAATCACACACACAATTACAAGACGTGACGCAGTTAGCAAGAAAAAGAGTGAAAGTTTCCAGCACCTTTTTGTCGGACAGGCATGGTGGAGGTGGACAGCCGCCCTCCGCCGGTCTGTGTCGCTTCCAGATGTGTGTCAGTCAGTCAGTCAGACAGACAGACAGCAGCTGCCTCCGAACTGTCTGGAAAACACAACAAAACCTGTCTGTCCTCACAGCAAAACAAATACACGCACTTTCCCCAAAGTGTCAAAGCCAAACAAAATGTCAAAGCGGCTTCAAACGTTCCACATGGACTTGGAACCCGGACTCTCTCTCTCTCTCTCTCTCTCTCTCTCTCTCTCTCTCTCTCTCTCTCTCCTCCCTTCCGTCTTTATTCAGTACTTTCGCTTTACCTGTGTGTGTGTGTGTCTCTGGAAAAAAAAAAAAAAGAAAAAGAAAACTTGTTCTCCGTTTCTTCTTTCTCTTCAGGTGACTCGGCTGCGCGTCGTCAGACCGGTTCTTCTTGCGGTTCTTCTTACAGTCTCACGGGACAAACACACACAGAATCAGCTAAAAGGACACACTCACCTCAAAACAGCACAATTCCACAAATGTTTCTGATTGTCCTGTTCACTTTGTGTGACGTGATCACAATCTATACAAAGTTCTCCACTACTTGCGACGGGGCACGCAGTAGGGGAGACCGGGATGCTTGCTTACCATTTTGCCTGTTAAATCACATTTTCTTTAATTGCTTAGTAAGCTTCTTTTTAATATCAAAACCTTGAAGTTAAGTTGAAGCAACACTTCAAGTGTTCTCCTTACAACCCAGTCTCACGGATTGTCGTGATTCAGCAGCACAAAATGTCCATTAATCAGTTTGTCATTTTGTCACGAAAAGTGCCAAATTTTCATCATGAGAGCACAAATTCATTTGAATTCATTCCATGATGGCTGCATGTAATTAAAAGTGTGTGTGGGGGGGGATTCGGGGTGGTTATGGTTAGGGTTAGGGGAAGGAGTAAACAAAAAATTGAATTATTTCATGATGGGAGGATGAAAAAAAAACGTGAGACTGGGCTGTCTCCTTCACACAGTATTTCCTTTATGTAGGCTTGCACAGCAAAAATAATAAATATTCAAAGTAAAGAACTATCATCTTGCAACTCATCAAATTAAAGAAACCATAAGGAGGAATCCTGTTGCATCTGGTGAACTTTGACGCACAGCATTAGTCCAAAGTGCTACTTTGTTTTGCCTATATGCAACCTTAAATCAGAAAAAGTTATGATGACATGAGAAATGCAAATTTAAAAATCCCACAGCGACCCTGGCATTTCCTTGTTCTTCTATTTCACTGTAAACACTATGGCCCCAACATATTGCATGTTTTTGTGTGTCCCTACTTCTTTTCTTAATGTATTGTTGCATTAATGGCCTGCAACACAGTCCAAAAGGCATGGACACAGTAAAACATTTACCACTCTGTCATGTTTCCAGTAATTCTCACAACACTTAAAATGTTTCGGCATTGAAGATACAAGTGATGAAGTGTTTCATGTTATTCTGCCCCATTCTTCTTACAAACAATGCGGCTCCCCACAAAAGCATGCCCGTATATAGAGGGGGTTCAACCAAACCCCCCCCCCCCCCAAGAATTCTGCTGATTTTTTTTCTGATCTGGATATTAACATTATGTATTTTCTTTTCATTGATAATAAGCAACAAGCACTAACTGTTACACAGCTATTATCACACACCCTGAAGTTTCAATTTCCTCTGCCAGAGTAATCCCTTAAGTGATGAAAGGGAAACTGCTAGATAAACTTTTTCCATGGGGGTTGATAATTTTTGCTCCCTGGTCCCTATCCTCCTCTGATATCAAACAGATTAGTAGGCTTATAAATACCCATGTAGACACACAATTACACTTGTCTGGTTTGTAAAAACATGTTTGTATGTATAAGCTGAGAAATAAAGGGAGCTTCTCCTTCCTGTTGCAAATACTGTAAAGGTGCAAATATTCGTGTGGGATTTATTATGCGAATTTCGTGAGTTAAACAAGGTCGCCAATTTAAATACCGCTATTTTAATACATAACGTACATATACTTACATATTCATAATGTAAACGCGAATATTAATACCGCTAAATACGAGGTCTGTTAGAAAACTATCTGACCTTTTTATTTTTTGCAAAAACTATACGGATTTGAATCATGTGCGCTTGCATCAGCCAAGCTTGAACCTTCGTGTGCATGCGTGAGTTTTTTCACGCCTGTCGGTTGCGTCATTCGCAACCGACAGGCAGGTATAAAGTTTGCATTAATGTTATCTTGGTTATTCCTGGGTGGGTCTTATGGCAACTGATCCAATCCCAAGCAAGGACTATTTGTATATAAAAATGTATTTCCTAAAATGCTACATTTTGGGTTTCAAATGAAATTTATGTAGCTTTTTACCCCTCGAAATCCTCAAAAAGCTTCTGCTTCGGGGGGTCCCTCGACCCCACCGCGGGCCCTGCGGCCCACTGAACCCCAAACTCAAGGATTTGAACCCCCCTTTCACATTCCTATATACGGCCCTGAAAAGCCCTAGATTAAAGGTCCATTTTTGAACACATTTTGCTAAGACAAATACTACTTAATAATAATAATAATAATTTCAACAACTAAAATGTTTAGAAAGAATTTAAATGTTAAAAAAATGTTAGAATTTAATAGTTACATTTATAAACAATGTAGGCTAAAAATGGTAAGTTTTACCATTACAGCGCTGTCAACATTTAAATATGAGGTCAAGAAAGGTGTCTTTATTTTATTTATTTTTTATTAAACAAGTATTTATGTTCATTGAAGTCAAGAAAGGGTGACTATAAAGTATAGAGTATATAGTGACTATAAAGTGAGTGTGGGGGGTGTTGTCAGCAGCTGCTGAAAGTAACTAAAAAAGTAACTAGTAATCTATCTTAGTTACTTTTAAAATTGAGTAATCAGTAAAGTAACTGTTACTTTTTCAAGACGTAATCAGTTATCAGTAATTGGATTAAATTTTAACTAAATAAGTAACTGTGGCAATACTGGTCACTACTGTAGCATATGATGTATTAAATAAACAACAGAAAATCCAATTATCTCCCAATGAAGAAATTATTTTCCTTTATGTACATCTTCATATAATGTGCTACCACCGTGTGACATTTCACTAAAATTGACCAACTGGTGTAGGAGGAGTTAGAATGATAGAGTTGATTCCTCCATCCTAAGGGTATTGTAACTAGCAAGCCCGGTCTCCCCTACTGAAACTGTGTCAATCATATGTGCTGTGACGCTGCTTTAATGAGACAAATGTGAAACAAAGAGCCAAATTTAAGAAAATCTACACTAGACTGTCCAACAAAGACCTGTGTTCTTGCTATGAGTTGTGTTGCATTTAAGTTCTCATGTAAACCTCAAACACAGGTTTGAAAATGCAGTGAAGCACAGGAAACTATGTGAAATGTCACAGGTGTAAACTCACCGGGCGCGCGGTCCCGTGAGACTTTGCTGCTATTGTCATGGTAAAGTAGAGATTAGTGGTCGCTCAATCCCAGGCTTGTCCTGATCCGTGCTCCTGGATTCATGCGAGTTTGCAAAGTTTACTCAAAACACCAACACATAATAGCCGATGACATTAAACAGCACATTTCAAAGAAGCAAAAGTCAGACAAAACACTAATGTTTTTATAATTTATTTGCTTACAGCAAATAGGAAAAGTCAGAGATTTTTTTTTTTTGTGGTCTTGAATAAATCTGCCAACAGAATATGTCAGGTTTGTTGTTTTCACCTGTGTGTCTGATTTCAAGCAGATTTTTAAGGCTTGAGGTTTAGGGGTCAAAGGTCAAGCTCAATGTGTCAGATTAAAAGTTTAGTTTAATGCAAATAGATAGGTGGAAATTTTAAAAAGCTTAGAACTCCAAAATTAGAGGTGACAGATACATACTTGGGTGATTCTTAGACTACGGGCACTTATTATGTCCTTTGATCATATTGTATGAAAAACAAAAAAAAGGGGAAATTTCACACTTTTATAGTTACCTTACAATGAAAGTGTGTTAAGAAATTTGTTCTAGTAGTCTATGATGACTTTCTCACCTTTTTTCAGCATCATTATATGCAAATATTGCCATTTTGTGCTTGTCCCACACCCAGACTTTTGATCTTCAATGATAAAAATGAATGGTAAAAAAACGTTTTTTCTAATGTTTTAAAATATCTCTGAATAAAATATCAGTAAAATAATCAAAACATAACTGGGGTATTCAATGTCATACGACTGTTGTGATTTTTTTAAACAAAATGTAGTTGTCCCACACTATTGCCGTAATTTCCACCACAACACTGTAATATCCCTTTAAACAGTTTGTATGAAAGATTGTTTGGGTAGTTTCTATGGAGATAAACAGTGACATCAGAGCACATGTATATAGCACCAAATCACAACAAACAGTTACCCCAAGGCGCTTTATATTGTAAGGCAATGGTGTGGTGGAAATTACATTTACAAGGCCAATACTGCCCGTAGTTAAAGAATCACCCACTTATTATTAGACACTAACAAAAAGTCATTTGCAGGCTTTTGAAAGGTACAGCCTGATTTCACCTTGAGTAAACATGAAGGTCAAAGTCAAGGTCATTCAAATTTGATCACATAGTGGTTTCAAGGTGTCAAACAGATGTATACTTAAGACTGAATAGGAAGTCATGCAGGAGTTCAGAATATGCCATCAAATTTGACCTTGAATGACCTTGAAGACCAAAGTTAAGGTTATGCAATCTTTGATCATTTCTAGTAGTAAAATGGTGCCAGGTAGATCTATTCTTATGATTGAAAATGAATACAAAGTCATCTGGCTTTGATAATACACCACTGCATTTGACCTTGAGTAGCCTTAAAGGCCAACAGTTAACATCAAGCAATGTTTAATTGCTTATAACAGCCAGATGTTGCCAGATAAGGCCAAGGTTCCAGTTTAACATAAAAAGGAATGCATGTGAATTTTCAAAAATATGTTTACCAGCAGTCAGTTTCATGGTGGAGCAGCAAAGAGAAGAATTTCCACACAAGAACAAACAGAACAAATTTAGGCTTAAGTTTCATTGTGTGCCTTCTGGGAAACTGCAGCTAAAATTTCAGAGCTTATTTTTTTTTTTTCCAGAAAATCCTTCTCTGTTCCACTCCGCCATGAACCTGAATGCAACAGACAAAAGTTGCACTGTGAATAGTTTTTACAGCCACTGCCACAAAAACTCAGTAACTGTTTTTGAGAACCAAAATTGATGTAGACTCCAAGACATCTGTGACTAGGAAAAGTTCATGCATCCATCTCCTGACTTGGAAAAACTTTATTTTATTTGGTTATTTATTTAGTCTGTTTAGTTTATCCACTTACCTATGAGCTCTGAAAACTGAGGCACTATGCATGCAAATAAGGAGGATGTTGAGGAAACTGCTCAGCATCCTGGACATCTCCCACCCCCTCCATGCCACACTGACGTCCTGTCAGAGCACCTTCAGCCATAGACTGAGATCACCGAGGTGCATCACAGAATGCCACAGGAGGTCTTTCCTACCTGTGGCAATCAGACTCTGTAACTCCTCCCCCTTCTGCAGGATGAATACATAATTAACAGAGTTATTCAGTTACTCAGAGTTATGTGCAATATTGGTGAACATCTTGTGCAAATGTCTTCCAGTCATTTTGCATAAATTTGTTCTACTTATTAAAAAATATTATTCACTGTTTACTGTTTCGGTACTCTGGCAAAATAATTTCCTTTGGGATAAATAATCAAATCTTATAATTCCTAAACAATTATTGCAAAATTTTTGTTAAACTCCTTGATGTGAAGCTGAAAGTCGACACTACAAAGCACACAAAGACTGTTTTGTTTTGCATAAACTGCATTACTGTTGAAATACTTCTGAGCCCAACTGTATTCTTAAAAATTCCAGACAGAATCTTTAATCTTTTTTTCTGGTGCATTACTTTAACTGTGTGTTTGGCATGTTGATGGACCCGTCTGACTGAAAAGATGAAACACTGACGGAGGCAAAAATTCTGAATCTGGACTTTCTGCTGGATCCACATCAGTCTCTGTTTTGGACACAGACGGACTGAGTTTATGTCAGCAGCAGACAGACATAAAGCAGCAGCAGCGGCAGAAGAATGCAGGTCATGGACGTGCTCTCTGGTATTGTTATTGATCAGATCACAAGTGCTTATTGACTGGTTTGGTGGATGCAGAGAATCCCTCCTGAAAATGCACAAACATGTAATATATGTGAGCGAGTGTGGGGAGAATTTATGCATGACTGTGTGGGCGATCCGGTCACTCGGCACACACAAGTATCATTTTGTGGGAAACAATGTAAGAGAAAAAAGGAACAAAAGGACACCACTCTGCTTCCGTCAGCGTGTCATCTATTAGTCTCTATTGTTAATTGTCTGGCTGGGTCACAATGGGCACAGTTGTTCTGCGGAGGATCATGATGCCACACGAACACAAAACATGAGAGGGAAGCCAGCGATACCAAACCCCATTCCACTTCAACATATGTCATTCATCGTTTTGTTTTTAAATTAGAAAATAGTTGGTCCACACAGTCAGATGCGTCCTTTGCGACCTTTCTGTCCAGCTTTACACAGAAAACCTCACTTTTGAGTATGTCATTTAAATAGCGATGCACTAAGCTCAAGCACACGCACGTCTTAAACGTGAATAACAAATGAATTAATGTTACACCCAAAAATACACACGATTAATTAAACAATGTGTTCTCATGACAGGTTGTGTATGATGTCACAGGAAAAGCAAAGCGTGATTATTTTGTGCATGGATGCAATTTGGTGGGGGATAGGGGGGACATGTCCCCCCCACCTTTTCAACCAGGGGGACAGAATATGGTATGTCCCCCCCCCACCTTCTGACATATATGTGTGTACTTGAAACATGCTATGCCAGTCTTATGTGCAAACCATGTCAGTCTTATGTGCAAAACCATGTCAGAATAGTATTCTGACATGGTTTGACTTGTTTACAACACCTGTTTCTTGTTTGTCACATTTGGAATTTTATGGGACTGCATTTGCCCAGATTTGAAACCAAAAATAGTTGCCTCTACATAAGTATCAAAGGGTCATATGCTAATTTACTAAATTCTAAAAGTTAGAAAAGGAAATCAATCAATCAATCAATCAACTTTTTTTTTATATAGCGCCAAATCACAACAAACAGTTGCCCCAAGGCGCTTTATATTGTAAGGCAAGGCCATACAATAATTATGAAAAACCCCAACGGTCAAAACGACCCCCTGTGAGCAAGCACTTGGCAACAGTGGGAAGGAAAAACTCCCTCTTAACAGGAAGAAACCTCCAGCAGAACCAGGCTCAGGGAGGGGCAGTCTTCTGCTGAGACTGGTTGGGGCTGAGGGAAAGAACCAGGAAAAAGACATGCTGTGGAGGGGGGCAGAGATCGATCACTAATGATTAAATGCGGAGTGATGCATACAGAGCAAAAAGAGAAAGAAACAGTGCATCATGGGAACCCCCCCACAGTCTACGTCTAAAGCAGCATAACCAAGGGATAGTCCAGGGTCACCCGATCCAGCCCTAACTATAAGCCTTAGCAAAAAGGAAAGTTTTAAGCCTAATCTTAAAAGTAGAGAGGGTATCTGTCTCCCTGATCTGAATTGGGAGCTGGTTCCACAGGAGAGGAGCCTGAAAGCTGAAGGCTCTGCCTCCCATTCTACTCTTACAAACCCTAGGAACTACAAGTAAGCCTGCAGTCTGACAGCGAAGCGCTCTATTAGGGTGATATGGTACTACGAGGTCCCTAAGATAAGATGGGACCTGATTATTCAAAACCTTATAAGTAAGAAGAAGAATTTTAAATTCTATTCTAGAATTAACAGGAAGCCAATGAAGAGAGGCCAACACGGGTGAGATATGCTCTCTCCTGCTAGTCCCCGTCAGTACTCTAGCTGCAGCATTTTGAATTAACTGAAGGCTTTTTAGGGAACTTTTAGGACAACCTGATAATAAAGAATTACAATAGTCCAGCCTAGAGGAAATAAATGCATGAATTAGTTTTTCAGCATCACTCTGAGACAAGACCTTTCTGATTTTAGAGATATTGCGTAAATGCAAAAAGGCAGTCCTACATATTTGTTTAATATGCGCTTTGAATGACATATCCTGATCAAAAATGACTCCAAGATTTCTCACAGTATTACTAGAGGTCAGGGAAATGCCATCCAGAGTAAAGATCTGGTTAGACACCATGCTTCTAAGATTTGTGGGGCCAAGTACAATAACTTCAGTTTTATCTGAGTTTAAAAGCAGGAAATTAGAGGTCATCCATGTCTTTATGTCTGTAAGACAATCCTGCAGTTTAGCTAATTGGTGTGTGTCCTCTGGCTTCATGGATAGATAAAGCTGGGTATCATCTGCGTAACAATGAAAATTTAAGCAATACCGTCTAATAATACTGCCTAAGGGAAGCATGTATAAAGTGAATAAAATTGGTCCTAGCACAGAACCTTGTGGAACTCCATAATTAACTTTAGTCTGTGAAGAAGATTCCCCATTTACATGAACAAACTGTAATCTATTAGACAAATATGATTCAAACCACCGCAGCGCAGTGCCTTTAATACCTATGACATGCTCTAATCTCTGTAATAAAATTTTATGGTCAACAGTATCAAAAGCAGCACTGAGGTCCAACAGAACAAGCACAGAGATAAGTCCACTGTCCGAAGCCATAAGAAGATCATTTGTAACCTTCACTAATGCTGTTTCTGTACTATGATGAATTCTAAAATCTGACTGAACCTCTTCAAATAGACCATTCCTCTGCAGGTGATCAGTTAGCTGTTTTACAACTACCCTCTCAAGAATCTTTGAGAGAAAAGGAAGGTTGGAGATTGGCCTATAATTAGCTAAAATAGCTGGGTCAAGTGATGGCTTTTTAAGTAATGGTTTAATTACTGCCACCTTAAAAGCCTGTGGTACATAGCCAACTAACAAAGATAAGTTGATCATATTTAAGATTGAAGCATTAAATAATGGTAGGACTTCCTTGACCAGCCTGGCAGGAATGGGGTCTAATAAACATGTTGATGGTTTGGATGAAGTAACTAATGAAAATAACTCAGACAGAACAATCGGAGAGAAAGAGTCTAACCAAATACCGGCATCACTGAAAGCAGCCAAAGATAACGATACATCTTTGGGATGGTTATGAGTAATTTTTTCTCTAATAGTCAAAATTTTGTTAGCAAAGAAAGTCATGAAGTCATTACTAGTTAAAGTTAATGGAATACTCAGCTCAATAGAGCTCTGACTCTTTGTCAGCCTGGCTACAGTGCTGAAAAGAAACCTGGGGTTGTTCTTATTTTCTTCAATTAGTGATGAGTAGAAAGATGTCCTAGCTTTACGGAGGGCTTTTTTATAGAGCAACAGACTCTTTTTCCAGGCTAAGTGAAGATCTTCTAAATCAGTGAGACGCCATTTCCTCTCCAACTTACGGGTTATCTGCTTTAAGCTGCGAGTTTGTGAGTTATACCACGGAGTCAGGCACTTCTGATTTAAAGCTCTCTTTTTCAGAGGAGCTACAGCATCCAAAGTTGTCTTCAATGAGGATGTAAAACTATTGACGAGATACTCTATCTCCCTTACAGAGTTTAGGTAGCTACTCTGCACTGTGTTGGTATATGGCATTAGAGAACATAAAGAAGGAATCATATCCTTAAACCTAGTTACAGCGCTTTCTGAAAGACTTCTAGTGTAATGAAACTTATTCCCCACTGCTGGGTAGTCCATCAGAGTAAATGTAAATGTTATTAAGAAATGATCAGACAGAAGGGAGTTTTCAGGGAATACTGTTAAGTCTTCTATTTCCATACCATAAGTCAGAACAAGATCTAAGATATGATTAAAGTGGTGGGTGGACTCATTTACTTTTTGAGCAAAGCCAATAGAGTCTAATAATAGATTAAATGCAGTGTTGAGGCTGTCATTCTCAGCATCTGTGTGGATGTTAAAATCGCCCACTATAATTATCTTATCTGAGCTAAGCACTAAGTCAGACAAAAGGTCTGAAAATTCACAGAGAAACTCACAGTAACGACCAGGTGGACGATAGATAATAACAAATAAAACTGGTTTTTGGGACTTCCAATTTGGATGGACAAGACTAAGAGACAAGCTTTCAAATGAATTAAAGCTCTGTCTGGGTTTTTGATTAATTAATAAGCTGGAATGGAAGATTGCTGCTAATCCTCCTCCTCGGCCCGTGCTACGAGCATTCCGACAGTTAGTGTGACTCGGGGGTGTTGACTCATTTAAACTAACATATTCATCCTGCTGTAACCAGGTTTCTGTTAGGCAGAATAAATCAATATGTTGATCAATTATTATATCATTTACCAACAGGGACTTAGAAGAGAGAGACCTAATGTTTAATAGACCACATTTAACTGTTTTAGTCTGTGGTGCAGTTGAAGGTGCTATATTATTTTTTCTTTTTGAATTTTTATGCTTAAATAGATTTTTGCTGGTTGTTGGTAGTCTGGGAGCAGGCACCGTCTCTACGGGGATGGGGTAATGAGGGGATGGCAGGGGGAGAGAAGCTGCAAAGAGGTGTGTAAGACTACAACTCTGCTTCCTGGTCCCAACCCTGGACAGTCACGGATTGGAGGATTTAAGAAAATTGGCCAGATTTCTAGAAATGAGAGCTGCTCCATCCAAAGTGGGATGGATGCCGTCTCTCCTAACAAGACCAGGTTTTCCCCAGAAGCTTTGCCAATTATCTATGAAGCCCACCTCATTTTTTGGACACCACTCAGACAGCCAGCAATTCAAGGAGAACAGGCGGCTAAACATGTCACTCCCGGTCCGATTGAGGAGGGGCCCAGAGAAAACTACAGAGTCCGACATTGTTTTTGCAAAGTTACACACCGATTTAATGTTAATTTTAGTGACCTCCGATTGGCGTAACCGGGTGTCATTACTGCCGACGTGAATTACAATCTTACCAAATTTACGCTTAGCCTTAGCCAGCAGTTTCAAATTTCCTTCAATGTCGCCTGCTCTGGCCCCCGGAAGACAATTGACTATGGTTGCTGGTGTCGCTAACTTCACATTTCTCAAAATAGAGTCGCCAATAACCAGAGTTTGATCCTCGGCGGGTGTGTCGTCGAGTGGGGAAAAACGGTTAGAAATGTGAACGGGTTGGCGGTGTACACGGGGCTTCTGTTTAGAACTACGCTTCCTCCTCACAGTCACCCAGTCAGCCTGCTTGGGATCTGCCAGGGGGGAACTAACGGCGGCTAAGCTACCTTGGTCCGCACCGACTACAGGGGCCTGGCTAGCTGTAGAATTTTCCACGGTGCGGAGCCGAGTCTCCAATTCGCCCAGCCTGGCCTCCAAAGCTACGAATAAGCTACACTTATTACAAGTACCATTACTGCTAAAGGAGGCCGAGGAATAACTAAACATTTCACACCCAGAGCAGAAAAGTGTGGGAGAGACAGGAGAAGCCGCCATGCTAAATTGGCTAAGAGCTAGTAGCTACGCTAACCTAGCGGATTCCTAAAAACACGCAAAGTGAATAATTTAGAGGTGATTCAGCAGAAGGAGTGCTTTAGTTAAGGCACGTAAAGATTACACTGGGAAACAAATCGTAATCTAGATAACTAGATCAATCTAACTGAGCAGATTAAACAGCTAACAGATACAGAAAAACACCGCTGTGCTCCGGAACAGGAAGTGATACAATACCGCAGTGAGAGCCAACCACCCACACAGATGCTGAGAATGACAGCCTCAACACTGCATTTAATCTATTATTAGACTCTATTGGCTTTGCTCAAAAAGTAAATGAGTCCACCCACCACTTTAATCATATCTTAGATCTTGTTCTGACTTATGGTATGGAAATAGAAGACTTAACAGTATTCCCTGAAAACTCCCTTCTGTCTGATCATTTCTTAATAACATTTACATTTACTCTGATGGACTACCCAGCAGTGGGGAATAAGTTTCATTACACTAGAAGTCTTTCAGAAAGCGCTGTAACTAGGTTTAAGGATATGATTCCTTCTTTATGTTCTCTAATGCCATATACCAACACAGTGCAGAGTAGCTACCTAAACTCTGTAAGGGAGATAGAGTATCTCGTCAATAGTTTTACATCCTCATTGAAGACAACTTTGGATGCTGTAGCTCCTCTGAAAAAGAGAGCTTTAAATCAGAAGTGTCTGACTCCGTGGTATAACTCACAAACTCGTAGCTTAAAGCAGATAACCCGTAAGTTGGAGAGGAAATGGCGTCTCACTAATTTAGAAGATCTTCACTTAGCCTGGAAAAAGAGTCTGTTGCTCTATAAAAAAGCCCTCCGTAAAGCTAGGACATCTTTCTACTCATCACTAATTGAAGAAAATAAGAACAATCCCAGGTTTCTTTTCAGCACTGTAGCCAGGCTGACAAAGAGTCAGAGCTCTATTGAGCTGAGTATTCCATTAACTTTAACTAGTAATGACTTCATGACTTTCTTTGCTAACAAAATTTTAACTATTAGAGAAAAAATTACTCATAACCATCCCAAAGACATATCGTTATCTTTGGCTGCTTTCAGTGATGCCGGTATTTGGTTAGACTCTTTCTCTCCGATTGTTCTGTCTGAGTTATTTTCATTAGTTACTTCATCCAAACCATCAACATGTTTATTAGACCCCATTCCTACCAGGCTGCTCAAGGAAGCCCTACCACTATTTAATGCTTCGATCTTAAATATGATCAATCTATCTTTGTTAGTTGGCTATGTACCACAGGCTTTTAAGGTGGCAGTAATTAAACCATTACTTAAAAAGCCATCACTTGACCCAGCTATCTTAGCTAATTATAGGCCAATCTCCAACCTTCCTTTTCTCTCAAAAATTCTTGAAAGGGTAGTTGTAAAACAGCTAACTGATCATCTGCAGAGGAATGGTCTATTTGAAGAGTTTCAGTCAGGTTTTAGAATTCATCATAGTACAGAAACAGCATTAGTGAAGGTTACAAATGATCTTCTTATGGCCTCGGACAGTGGACTCATCTCTGTGCTTGTTCTATTAGACCTCAGTGCTGCTTTTGATACTGTTGACCATAAAATTTTATTACAGAGATTAGAGCATGCCATAGGTATTAAAGGCACTGCGCTGCGGTGGTTTGAATCATATTTGTCTAATAGATTACAATTTGTTCATGTAAATGGGGAATCTTCTTCACAGACTAAAGTTAATTATGGAGTTCCACAAGGTTCTGTGCTAGGACCAATTTTATTCACTTTATACATGCTTCCCTTAGGCAGTATTATTAGACGGTATTGCTTAAATTTTCATTGTTACGCAGATGATACCCAGCTTTATCTATCCATGAAGCCAGAGGACACACACCAATTAGCTAAACTGCAGGATTGTCTTACAGACATAAAGACATGGATGACCTCTAACTTCCTGCTTTTAAACTCAGATAAAACTGAAGTTATTGTACTTGGCCCCACACATCTTAGAAACATGGTGTCTAACCAGATCCTTACTCTGGATGGCATTACCCTGACCTCTAGTAATACTGTGAGAAATCTTGGAGTCATTTTTGATCAGGATATGTCATTCAAAGCGCATATTAAACAAATATGTAGGACTGCTTTTTTGCATTTACGCAATATCTCTAAAATCAGAAAGGTCTTGTCTCAGAGTGATGCTGAAAAACTAATTCATGCATTTATTTCCTCTAGGCTGGACTATTGTAATTCATTATTATCAGATTGTCCTAAAAGTTCCCTAAAAAGCCTTCAGTTAATTCAAAATGCTGCAGCTAGAGTACTGACGGGGACTAGAAGGAGAGAGCATATCTCACCCATACTGGCCTCTCTTCATTGGCTTCCTGTTAATTCTAGAATAGAATTTAAAATTCTTCTTCTTACTTATAAGGTTTTGAATAATCAGGTCCCATCTTATCTTAGGGACCTCGTAGTACCATATCACCCCAATAGAGCGCTTTGCTCTCAGACTGCAGGCTTACTTGTAGTTCCTAGGGTTTGTAAGAGTAGAATGGGAGGCAGAGCCTTCAGCTTTCAGGCTCCTCTCCTGTGGAACCAGCTCCCAATTCAGATCAGGGAGACAGACACCCTCTCTACTTTTAAGATTAGGCTTAAAACTTTCCTTTTTGCTAAAGCTTATAGTTAGGGCTGGATCAGGTGACCCTGAACCATCCCTTAGTTATGCTGCTATAGACGTAGACTGCTGGGGGGTTCCCATGATGCACTGTTTCTTTCTCTTTTTGCTCTGTATGCACCACTCTGCATTTAATCATTAGTGATCGATCTCTGCTCCCCTCCACAGCATGTCTTTTTCCTGGTTCTCTCCCTCAGCCCCAACCAGTCCCAGCAGAAGACTGCCCCTCCCTGAGCCTGGTTCTGCTGGAGGTTTCTTCCTGTTAAAAGGGAGTTTTTCCTTCCCACTGTAGCCAAGTGCTTGCTCACAGGGGGTCGTTTTGACCGTTGGGGTTTTACATAATTATTGTATGGCCTTGCCTTACAATATAAAGCGCCTTGGGGCAACTGTTTGTTGTGATTTGGCGCTATATAAAAAAATTGATTGATTGATTGATTGATTGAAGTTTACAAAGAAAAAACACAAAAGTTTAAACCTGTAAATCTACCAGCATTTATTTTTTGTAAATTAACATTAACATGCTGGGTTTTCTTTTTTTAAAAAAAGCTAATTATTTCATCATTCATTGAGATTTTGTTGTGCTGCTCCAATTTTGCTCAGGGCCACCACATGAGGTTTGGCACGGAACTCACATGTTGGTTTTTTGGGATACAGCTGTAACTTTATAATAATAATAATAATAATAATAATAATAATAATAATACATTTTATTTGTATTGCACCTTACATTTCAAAGAAATCTCAAAGTGCTACAGCAAGGATTTAAAAACAGAATTAAAACAGATTTCAAAAACAGATTTTGTAGAAACCATTTCAAACGATAAGATATCTAAACTTAAACTTTATAAGGAGAACGGGGCATCGGGCAGCTTTGAACATGGGATATTTTGTTTGGGAGATGAGCAGACTTACTGTGTGTGTCACTGTGCTGTAACACAAAAACAACTACTCTGAAAATATCATGAATTGTATAATATGTGGGGCAGCATGGTGGCTTAGTGGTTAGCACTGTTGCGTTACAGCGAGAAGGTCGTGGGTTCAATTCCCATGGCCATTCTGTGTGGAGTTTGGATGTTCTCCCCGTGTTTGCGTGGGTTTCCTCTGGGTGCTGCAGTTTCCTCCCACATCCAAAGACATGCGGGTTAGGTGGATTGGAGTCTTTAAAATTGTCCGTAGGTTTGTGTGTGTGTGTGTGTCTGTGTTTGGCTTTGGTCTGGCCACTCTACCATACAGGCCTGATTGGTGGATTGCTCAGTTTGCTCAATACTTTGTTGATGTACCTTTGGCAGCAATTACAGCCTCAGGTCTTCTTGAATATGATGCCACAAGCTTGGTGCACCGGTCTTTGGGCAGTTTGGTCCAGTCCTCTTTGCAGCACCTCTCAAGCTCCATCAGGTTGGATGGCGAACGTCAGTGCACAGCCATTTTCAGATCTCTCCAGAGATGTTCAATCAGATTCAGGTGTGGACTCTGGCTGGGCCATTCAAGGACATTCATAGAGTTGTCCTGAAGCCACTCCTTTGGTATCTCGGCTGTGTTCTGAGGATCACTGTCCTGCTGAAAGATGAACCGTCACCCCAGTCTAAGGTCAAGAGCACTCTGGAGCAGGGTTTCATCCAGGATGTCTCTGTACATTGCTGCATTCATCTTTCCCTCAATCCTGACTAGTCTCCCAGTTCCTGCCTCTGAAAAACTTCCCCACAGCATGATGCTGCCACCACCATGCTTCACTGTAGGGATGGTGCCTGGTTTCCTCCAAACATGACACCTGGCATTCACACCAAAGAGTTCAATCTTTGACTCATCAGACCACAGAATCTTGTTTCTCATGGTCTGAGAGTCCTTCAGTGGACTTTTGCCAAACTCCAGGTGAGCTGCCATGTGCTTTTTATTAAGGAGTGGCTTCTGTCTGGTCACTCTACCATACAGTCTTGATTGGTGGATTGCTGCAGAAATGGTTGTCCTTCTGGAAGGTTCTCCTCTCTCCACAGAGGAATGCTGAAGCTCTGACAGAGTGACCATCGGGTTCTTGGTCACCTCCCTCACTAAAGTCCTTCTCCCCCGATCATTCAGTTTAGACGTGCGGCAAACTCTAGGAAGAGTCCTGGTGGATCTGAACTTCTTCCATATACAGATGATGAAGGTCACTGTGCTCATTGTGACCTTCAAAGCAGCAGAAATGTTTCTGAACCCTTCCCCAGATTTGTGCCTCGAGATGATCCTGTCTCAGAGGTCTACAAACAATTCCTTTGACTTCATGGTTGGTTTGTGCTCTGACTTGCACGGTCAACTGTGGGACCTTATATGAAGACAGGTGTGTCTTTCCAAATCATGTCCAATCAACTGAATTTACCCCAGGTGGACTCCAGTTAAGCTGTAGAAACATCTCAAGGGTGATGAATGGAAACAAGATGCACATGAGTTCAATTTTGAGATTCATGGCAAAGGCTGTGAATACTTATGTTTATTTTTTTAAAATGTTATAATAAATTTGCAAAAATCTCAAAAATATCTTTTTTCACAATGTCATTATGGGGTATTGTGTTTAGAATTTTTAGGAAAATAAATACATTTTTTCATCCATTTTGGAATATGGCTGCAACATAAAATGTGGAAAAAGTGAAGCGCTGTGAATACTTTCCAGATGCACCGTAAAACAGAAGAAGAGGTAGGGCACACTGCTAAGAAAAGCTATAAAAAAGGTGTATAATAAAGCCTCGCAATAAGTTAAAAGCACACCAGGCTACGTGTTGTGGCCGTGTCGGCCCCTCAGGGGACAAAAACAAGGCTGTTTTTAAGCAGCATTATACCGGAGATAGACTGGCTTATACTGGATTGAAACAGACTTGAATCTGGACTGTACTTCGGTCAACAAAAGTAATTTAGAATGGACTTTTCAGCTTAAGAGAATTTTTTTTAATTATTCTTTGTTTCTAGATTGCAAAAATAATCACCAGATTAATCAATGGTGAAAACAAGCATGCAGCAGTAGAAAGCACAGTGTTATGTGGTCATAACTCAACAGGAATAAATTAGATGGACAGAAGATTACAAAAAAGAAGTAAAAGAAGACTGAAGAAACAGTGGCAGCAAAAAAAAAAAAAAAAGAGGAAAAAAGAGTTGGAAAAGGCAGAGCTGAAAACGGACTGATGAGAATGGACATAGTAGTTAGCACTGCTGCCTCACAGCAAGGAGGTTCTGGGTTTGTTTCCGCCCTGGTCCATTCTTTGCGTAGTGTTCACGTTCTCTCTGTATTTATCTCCCAGTTAACCACAGGTCTCTGACGGCGTGAAGGAGTTTGTGTGTCTTTATGTGTCAACTCTGCAATTGACGAGCGGCTTGTGCAGGTGTACCCCGCCTCTCGCCCAGTGACCGTTGGGACAAGCTCCAGCCTCTCTGACCTTTAAGTGGAATAAGTGGGTTCAGAAGATGGATGGATGGCTATCAGTGGGACAGCACAGATGGGAGAGTTTGGAGACAAAGTCAGAGAGGTGTGGCTGAGATTGTTAAGACGTGTGCAGGGGAGGGATGTGGGGTATATCAGGAGAAGGATGCTGAGGATGGAGCTATCAGGCAAGAGAACAAGGTTTATGTGTGTGTTGAAGGAGGACATAGGTGGTTTGTGTGACAGAAGAAGATGCAAACTGAGATGGAGACAGATGACTCAGACAGTAGAAGCACATGGTGAGTTTACTCATCGAAGGAAAACCACTGAGCTGATCCTTATTCTTACCGTCATTTATCCATCTCCCGATTATGTCCTTTCATCACGTCCCTCTTCTTTACTGGTGCATCAGAAGAAGCCCACTTTACCAATAGTGACATTTTTATTATTTGTACAATAGAGACTTTAGTACATTATTCAAAACACTTCTTAAATACTGAAAAAATGGTACTTCCCAAAGCCCAAAATGGCTCCAGAATAATTGCTGCACAGCATTTTTTCAATTTTATACCGTTTTCATGTAAAAACTGTATCTTAAATCGTATGTACAGATACCGTCTGCAAAATGCATTCTAAACACGATATATATATATTATATATATATTTATACTTCGGCAATTATACTTCTCCGCTTTTAATAATAAACTTAAAACTGAAAGGATTTCAACTTGCCTGTGTAAATAAATCAAGAAATAAATAGTTCTGTTAAATCATCACTTTAAAAAAAGTCTGTCCAGTTTATAAGTCAACAGCGGTTCTCTCATCGGAGGTCAAAGAATTTTTTTTTTTTTGTCACACATCAAAAGAAGCAGCATTCAAGTTGGGTAGGTACTGCAGAAAAGCATGAGTACATTCACAATCAATATGAGTCAGTTTCGATTGGATTTCATTCACATCTATGTACAATGACAGCATTTGTTCAGCTCGTATGTAGTTCAAACACATAGAAAATGACTGTTTTTTTATAATCATATACATATATATAATATATATTTGTATAACACAAATTCACAATTACAGTAGAAATACATTTTATACAGTTTTTGGATAGTACAAGTGTAGTTCTCCAAGTCATACTGTGCGTACCTCCATCCATAACTTCATTATAAGTGTCATTATAAAATATCACAATTTTTGAGCAAAGCTAAGATATATCAATATATTTAGAAAGAATTACCTGAAACATGTAGTAAAAAATAATTATATTATCAAACTTTTTTCCTCTATTTTCATCATAATATCTTTGTTTAATCAAACTCTAAATAGGGTTGGGTGGGCACGATACGGTGCCACTTTGTGTCCGGTGTGGAATGAAAGTCGTGTCAGCAGGGCTGAACAAAATAGCCGCAGGGGGAAAGAAAAAACAAGGCAAAAGACAACAAAGGATGTCGTTTTCAAGTCAAGTCTGGGGAGCATGTGCTGGTGGGGCGCCTCGGCACGGCCACAACACCACAGAACCGCATTAGGTCCTGGATGGCAAGTCAACTTTTACACAGAACCAAACTCATTGTGGTGGAATGTCTTCACAACTTGTGTGGGGTCTCCACAAAAATAGAAATGCCTGTTTTCCGGGGTTAACATTTGTGAAAACAATGTAAGTTTGAGATGGAAGTCAGAAACTGTGACTTGCCTTCAAATAGAATCAGGCCCAACAGTATTTAGACAGTGACCCCTATTCTTTGTAATGTTGCCTCGCTGTCTACCACAACAATGGAGTTGAAATTACGCAGTCATGACAGACTTGTGGTGTAGACATTAAAATCAAGGGGTTTACCAAAAATAGCATTAACCTTTTAGAAATGATGCCAACTCCAGGTCTCAAAAAGTAAGTAACCATGCAAAAATGAGACTAAGTGAGGGAAGCCACCAACATACCCATGGCAACTGTGAAGGAGTCATAGACTACTCTGGATGTGTCTGGAGAAACTGTGCAAAGTGCGAAATTGGTGATATAGCTTCATGGTGGAGTGGAAGAGAAAAAGATTTTCACACAAGAAAACAGATTAAATGTAGGCTTGCGTCTCACGTGTACAGTAGTGTTTAGAATAATAGTAGTGCTATGTGACTAAAAAGATTAATCCAGGATTTGAGTATATTTCTTATTGTTACATGGGAAACAAGGTACCAGTAGATTCAATAGATTCTCACAAATCCAACAAGACCAAGCATTCATGATATGCACACTCTTAAGGCTATGAAATTGGGCCATTAGTAAAAAACAAAAGTAGAAAAGGGGTGTTCACAATAATAGTAGCATCTGCTGTGTGCCAAACTCAAAACTATTATGTTCAAACTGCTTTTTTAGCAATCCTGTGAATCACTAAACTAGTATTTAGTTGTCTAACCACGGTTTTTCATGATTTCTTCACATCTGCGAGGCATTACTTTTGTGGGTTTGGAACCAAGATTTTGCTGGTTTACTAGTGTGCTTGGGGTCATTGTCTTGTTGAAACACCCATTTCAAGGGCATGTCCTCTTCAGCATAAGGCAACATGACCTCTTCAAGTATTTTGACATATCCAAATTGATCCATGATACCTGGTATGCGATATATAGGCCCAACACCATAGTAGGAGAAACATGCCCATATCATGATGCTTGCACCACCATGCTTCACTGTCTTCACTGTGAACTGTGGCTTGAGTTTGGGGGTCATCTCACAAACTGTCTGCGGCCCTTGGACCCCAAAAGAACAATTTTACTCTCATCAGTCCACAAATTATTCCTCCATTTCTCTTTAGGCCAGTTGATGTGTTGTTTGGCAAATTGTAACCTCTTCTGCACGTCTTTTATTTAACAGAGGGAGTTTGCGGGGGATTCTTGCAAATAAATTAGCTTCACATAGGCGTCTTCTAACTGTCACAGCACTTACAGGTAACTCCAGACTGTCTTTGATCATCCTGGAGCTGATCAATGGGTGAGCCTTTGCCATTCTGGTTATTCTTCTATCATTTTGATGGTTGTTTTCCATTTTCTTCCACGCATCTCTGGTTTTTTTGTCCATTTTAAAGCATTGGAGATCATTGTAGATGAACAGTCTATAATTTTTTGCACCTGCGTATACGTTTTCCCCTCTCCAATAAACTTTTTAATCAATCTATGCAGTTCTTCTGACCAATGTTTTGAACGTCCCATTTTCCTCAGGCTTTCAAAGAGAAAAGCATGTTCAACAGGTGCTGGCTTCATCCTTAAACAGGGGACACCTGATTCACACCTGTTTGTTCCACAAAATTGACAAACTCACTGACTGAATGCCACACTACTATTATTGTGAACACCCCCTTTTCTACTTTTTTTTTACTAATAGCCCAATTTCATAGCCTTAAGAGTGTGCATATCATGAATGCTTGGTCTTGTTGGATTTGTGAGAATCTACTGAATCTACTGGGACCTTGTTTCCCATGTAACAATAAGAAATATACTCAAAACCTGGATTAATCTTTTTAGTCACATAGCACTACTATTATTCTGAACACTACTGTACATTCTGGCAAATTGTAGCTGAAATTTCAGGTCTTCGTTTCAAGGAAAATCCTTCTCTGTGCTACTATCATGAAGCTGTACAACTGTGTCAAGCATAACCAGTTTCTTCAGTCACAGCTACAGCAGCCTGTAGCTGAGTTGTTATGGGTGCCTTGTTGGCTTCCCTCACTTGCCTCCTCCTTCTTGCACAGTCACTTGGTGTTTGAGATCTGCCTCCTCCAGACAGATTTACCGTACAGTACTGTTTATATCTCTTAATGATTGATGTAAATAAAGTCCAACACATATTTGGGTACTTGGAAATGTTCGTGTGTCCATCCACAGACTTGTATCAAGAAAACTGGCTGTAAAAGTGATGATTTGTCAAAAAGTAATTCTTATATTTAGTTTGTCCAATTACACAATGGCTCTGAAAATGGAAAGCCCTTGAATTAAAGCTCTTTCAACTCCATTTTGGTCTTGTACAGAAGCGTGACTGTCAAAATACTAATACTGATCGACCTGACTGCAGTTTTGCTTTTCTGTCCATATTACAGGTTTCTGAAGTGTCATAATCAAACCGCAACCTGAGCCCAGATAAATCCAACTTCAACCTTCAGCTACAGTTTGCAGCATGTGTGAGTTTAAAGTGCCAAATAGTCGTTTGTTGGGGTGCAAAAGTGACACTGAAATTTCAAGTGTAGCCAAAGCGTTTGTGACTCAGATCAGATCTTTGTCCGATTGTCCTTAAAAAAATAAGGCTCATAATGCAGTTTTACCCTTTCAAAAGGTTGAACACTGTGGTATATCTTATACTCATTCTCTGTTCTCTTTGTGCTGTCATCACGAAGGCCAAAGGTCAGAGCACTTTGGGACACCGGACACCTCCAGCCACTCTGATTTACTGCTGGGTCAAAAAAAAAAAACTTAAGAAGAGATTTTTGACCCGTGGCAGGTCCAGGGTCCACCACAGGGACACATAGACAACATTTTACTGACCTATGGTCAGTTCAGAGTCATCAGTTGACCTAAACACTATTAATGATGGAACAGCAATACAACACAGAAGGGCTCGGAGTCGGGCTCAAACCAACAACCTCCTTATCATGGAAAAGACCCACGCTAACTTCAGTCCCAAATATACCAGAACTCATTTTCAAACTATAATTGAATTCATTGGACAGACTACTTTCATCAAACCCCAAAATACAAAATTTTGAATATCACTGAAATTCAGCTGTGGTTACAAACAAGACTATGGCACAATGAAGGAACATCCTGCCAGACTCCCCCTCCTCCCCCCCCCAAGCTTTTACAAAGTATGCATAAGGTTTCAAACTAATGTGGATTTACAGTATTTTTGGAAAAATGATTCTTGCGCAAGGTAAGCAAATTTTGGTGGCGATCCAAATTTGCCTCTAGATTTTTATTTCACAACTGTAAGTTGCGTTTGTCAGGAGAAATCCCGTCCTTCTGGCAAACACTCAAATCTTACAACTCAAGAACTGTAAAACTCTCAAAATCCATTTTTTTTTACACATTAAACACTGGGAGGTCAAAGCACTGCCTGCTCCCCCGCCCCCCAAAAATCATACAGTCCTGCTTTTTTTTTTTTTACTGAATTTTGGGTTTCAAATAGGAAGTGCACCAGAAGCTCTGAAATGCTCACACTGCCCGCTAGATGGCGACAAAGCCTGTTCAAATGTGCAAGAACATCTCGACTGTTTATTCATTTGAGAAGTTAAATTTTGGTGAAAATAAGACGGGCTGACAGAAAAAAATCAACTTACAGTTGTGTCCCTTGATCTTGTGGGTAACTTAAGTTGTCGTATACCTCTTTCAAACATTTCTCGAGCTTTCTTGAACATTCACTTGCGGGCATCGCAAAGATCAAACAGAGATTAATGTCAGACTTGCTACTGCCCTCTTCTGTCAGTCGATGGAGGTAGTACCGGTAATTAATGCACACGTTGAAAACCGCGGACATTTGCAATGTTTGTGTGCACCTTCCCATTTAGTTTTGTGAAAATCCATTCATTATTTTTTTGGTTATTCCCAGAAAAAAAAACAAAGAATCTCAGGTATAATCTTCCTGGTGGAGGTAGAAGATAGATCCAACCAAGCTCAAAAAGTGCCCAACCAGACCCAAAGGGGACTAAGACGTAACACAAAGAGGACTAGACAGGAGATCGCACCAACCTGTGATGCATAAGTACTAAAACACACACACACAACTTGCAGCTGGAGAAGATAAAACAAAAATCTTGATGTTCTGCAATGATCTTGTTGCATCACATGATCACAACTCGTAGTGAGACGCTCCCATTTATTTGACATACTAACACAGATCTGGGATTGAACAACCGGGCCTGAGTAGACCGAATACAATTTGGATCCGACCTCACTCCAGCATTGAAGTGGGTCTTAATTTCAAGGAACTGAATGTGCCTGTGAAAACCTCCAGTGCTGCCGGGGGGCGGTTGGCGGATCAGATCTGGGCCACAAAGAGCTCGGAGGATTTGGGCCTGTTTAAAAAGCAACCGGGGCAGGGAAGACTGTCGATATGGCACCGACAGAACACGTTGCCTGAAACGCGACGATACAACACATCTCCAGTCAGAGTCAGAGGCGTCTACAAACTGGTAGAAAATATCTGGTCAATGACTTGAAAGCATTAATTCACGTCACTTTGTTGAGAAAAACCTCAAAATATGGCACAAATGATTGGGAATAGTGCTAGAATGTGTGTGTGTGTGTGTGTGTGTGTGTGTATGGCAGTGTGCACGTAAACATTTGCATGACTTGCACATGAGATGGCACTGCAGGACAAGGTTGGTTCTGCTGAGACTCTTCATGAACAGAACCTCAAAAATATTGCTTTAGCTCTATTCAGCACATTTGTGCAAGCGGAATTCTAAAAACAATCAATCAATCAAACAAACAAACAAAAAAACAGAACAGCAGCAGTAATGGACTTTGAAAGTTCTTCTGTACAGAAAAAAACTTTTATACTCTATGGTTTAAAAAGTTTTCACATCTTTTATCCCTGTATGCTCATAGGAAAGAAATAAGAATGTAGTTTATTAACAGTAATTAATATTAAACGCTCGTCTGTCCAGGCCCTAAGGAGGGCGTAGATTCAGAACGCTGCACCGCCGAACATGTACACAAGGCAGAAAGTCTTAAAATCTGTACACTGGAGGCAAAAAAAAAAAAAACAACAACAACAAAAAAAAACAAATAAAAACAAAAACCTGCTGCAAATATGAGGGAAAACAGAAAGAGCAGAACAGTAAATACAAAGCAAAGACAATGAAGAACATGGAGAACCCTGCGCAAACAATACAAATCAGTGGAGAAAAGCAAATTATATATATAAATAAATAAAAAATACATGACTGCCTGATTAACAAACAGATTACAAAATTCAAACTGCAAACCCCGTGCAGCGACCCGACGTGTGAAGTCCTTCTGTCGCCCATCAGCACTCCGACCACTGGCCAACACAAGAGCAGATATGTTTCCTATGGTACATTTGGCACTAGTATTTGCCTTTGGTCCAGCAATAGGCAAATAATGTCTGTGTTCCCCTAAAAAGGTTTAAAAAAATGTCTTGTTGTCAGTTCCACAAGCCTCCAGCAGAGGGCACATGGTGTGGCGTGGGATGGCGATGAGCAGAGAAGCATTTAAAAAAAATTTTTTTTCCTCTTTCTTTTTTAAATATAAAACTATTTTTAATGCGTGCTGCTGTCTCTCAAAACCACCAAGTCCACCGTCCGCTGGAAACTCTTCAGTAGAGAGACGGCTGTGTCGTGCTCCATGTGTAAAAAACTATGTCCGTTAGCCTGCAAGGCAAACACGCAGCACAGTCAAAGGCATGTGCTTGTGCGTATGAGTGTGTGTGTGTATGTATACATGTAATCGTGTGACGTATGTGTGTCTGCGTGTCTGCGAGTAGGAGGGTGGAGGGTCACTGCCATCACTAGCTCAGAAACACATCACTGCTGGGGAAAAGAGAGAGCATGCTGTGGAAAGAAGAACAGGGCAAAGACAAAAACCAGTCTTTAGATGACATTCGTCCAGCTAAAGTGTACATCTGTGGAGAGAAGGATAAAGTGGGGGAGGGCAGGGAGGAAGACGAGACGAGGGGAGATGGGAATGACGAGGGCTTGGTCTGGGACGACAAAGTGTTTGTTGTTTGGGGAACAAGGTTCATTTTGCTCACAGATTTGATATTTCAATTTCAAATTATTTTCATTTATATAGCGGCAAATCGCAACAAAGCTGCCTCAAGGTGCTTCACACAAGGTCTAAACTTACCAACCCTTAGAGCAAGCACACAGGTGACAGTGGTAAGGAAAAACTCCCTCTGATGATGTTGAGGAGGAAACCTCAAGCAGACCAGACTCACAGGGGTGACCCTCTGCTTGGGCCATGCTACCGACAGTTTGCAAAACAAATATACAGGCAATTTTGGGCATCCATGCCAGTGCACAGGATGGCAGGCTTGCAGAAGAAGATATTATATATTATAATACTGAATTATTCCTAACACATGAAAACTATTTTTCTTCTGCATGACATCACCAAAAGTAGAAAGATCATGGCTCTGGTACCTGGTTTGATATACCGTATTTTCTGGTGGGTTTTTTACTTCTTTTTTACTGCTTTGGGAGGTTCTCTGACTTGTGTTCTGAATTGACTTATTTGTCAAAAAATAAGGGTGTAGCGATACAAAAAAACAAAACAAAACAAAAAAAAAATCACGGTTTATGTTTTCAGTCCATTGTACAGCCTATATCTTCAAGACACCAGATTGAATCTTGTGAAATATACATGTAAAAAAAATTGTTACTTCTACTCCAGTGCAACTAATAGTCCAGACAATATGGTATTCCTGGTCACTCTCCATGTCTGTGTCCTTAGCAAAAACACTTTATGTACATTGTCCAAGTACACCAAGCTGTTAATGGGTACTGACCTTGGATGGGGAAGTAACCTACGATGGACTAACATCCCATCCAGGTGGAGTTCGACTCTCTAACTCTACCCTACAGTATCTGGGAATAAGCACTGGTACCAACGGGCCTCATAGTACTTATATATTTCTATCATAGTTTGTTAAGGTAGGTGATAATAACTATAGCAAGGTATAATCAGTCCAGAAGCAGGAAGCCCTCACGTCACAACCTCTACAGTCATCAGTGTTTTGAGATTTTTGACCACAGGTCAACTTTGGGAGCATGCATTGGCACCATGCATCATCACACCATGGAACGGCTTTGGGTTCTGGATTGCAGGCAGACAACCAGTCCATCCCCACCTTCCTGAAAGTCGCTGTCTATCTGCTGCAGTCAGGTGAAATATGGACATCTCCTTGGCCTTCTTTTGCTGGGGTCCTCAACAGTGAGGAATCTGGATCATGTACAGAGAAAGACCACATGGACAAAATGTCACAGCTGACACTCCCTGACTATGCAAGTGATGCTTCCCATCTGAGTCGCCACAAGTAGCAGTTTGAGATAATAATAATTAAGTTAACAGGTGACTCTGTGGGATAAGAGGCAGGCTACCAATGTACTTCCTGGAGCTCACTTCCAGGTGTGCACCTCAGGTGACCTGCCTGTTTTCATTGGACAAGAAACTTTATTTGCATTGTCCCAGTCTCCCAAACTCTAAATCAGTATCAGCCTTAGCCGGGGAAGGAATATGTGATGGACTTTTGTCCTGTCCAAGAGGAGCCATAAACTCTTATCCACTTCACGCTATGGAATCCAGAGGTAAGTACCTCCCCGATAGGCTTCAGAACATGCCAAGGGTTTACTTCTACAGATGCTGAGACATTGACAGCCAACAGGAAAAGTTTTTGCCTTATATAATCTTGTCATTTCTGAACTTTGTGTGGAATTCGCACCGACTGTCTAAACTAGAATGTGGACCTCCCCACAGTGATCCAGCTCTCTGTTGACATCAGACAGAGTGGTAGGAAGAGGTGATGTGAGGAGATGTTGGAAGATCCATATCACCCAAGAACCAAACTCTGCTGAGGACCCAACAACCTAAGAGGTTTGCTAGACTCAAACTCTGACATTTTGGTGACTCTATCTGGTTAAATCTTCCTCCCTTAAAGGAGGGATAGCTCACGTTACTCAGGACTGACAGCCAAAGTCAAGTTAATCTACATCCAGCTTGAAGTGGGGTTATTAGATTTTAATTTCCATATCCCCTTAATAACAAGCATGTCACTCCATCTTTCATGGTCATCTTCAGAAAGAAGATTGATTATATAAAGGCTTAAGTGCGAGTAAAAGTGGATTGGGTTTATAGCAGATGGTAGTGGTGGTGGTGGCTGGAGAGGGGAGGGGGGGCAAGGGCAGTCACGCCAGATTTTGATTGAACAGGTACACACACAGGGGCAGAGCATACAGACTAACCTGCTGTTAATCTATGTTTTGTGATGGCGCCATTACTGCAGTGGCATTAAACTGAAATCAGCTTCACTGGTGCCGACATCATGCTTTGGATTCCACAGTGAGAAGTTGTTTCCTTTGAAGGACACACTCATAAGAATTATTTGGGTGTCAAGTATTGTTACAGTTGGAGCTGCACAGGATGTTTAGGAAAGTATTAATTTGTAATGAAGGGTGTTTTCACACATACTTCTGACTTTCAGTTTGGGACGAACCGAACAGCAGGTGTGAAAGTCGCCTTGTACCACAGTTCTTTACCGATCTGTGCCCAAAACCACAATCTGGTGCTTTTCCAGTGCGAAAACACTTTTCGGATAATTTTGGACTTTCAGACAAATTACAGGAAGTTGAGGCAGATTATCGTCATGCATTAAAGAGTAGAAGAAGAAGAAAGAAAATTGACAATTTAATTAAGAAACCTAATTAAAATGGGGTAACTCTGCACCGCTGTACTAAACAACAAACAAACAAACAAACAAACTGCTGGATTTACTTAATTGAAGTATGTCAGTTGCACATGACCAGAATGTATCTAAATAATTTTCTTATGTTTCTAACTGAGTTGCTAATTCTGATCATGTGCAACCACTGTACATATTTAAGTTATGTTTCCTTTTTTCAGAGTGTCCTTTACCTCTCTTTGTTAAAGATAAAACATTTTTGTTGTGTGCTGCTGTTTCAGGTGAGAAAAGTTGAAAATTGTTGTGCTGTGATGTGGTGCAGAGGAATCGATTCTTTTTCTCCAATCAAATGGAACTTTTTTGTGTGTGTTCAAAAGGAACAATATAATAAACTGACATATGTGTGTGTTTAAGCCAATCAGTGTCAAATATTGGGAGCCGTAGCCTACACTGATGATGACATCAGGACACAAGCATGTTCAGAAAAGTTCTTTAGTCTGACCACAACATTGCAAAGTGAAGACAAACTCAAAGGACCAAACACATGCAAACACAAACCTCGTTTCAGACCTTGTTCCAGTCTTTGTGTGAACACGCCCTAAAAGTTCTTTCCCATTACAAAAAAAAAGAACCAGAACAAAGAACTGGAGCTACATGACTACGGAAATGAAAGAAAAACAAACACACAAACCCTAGAACATTTTAAAGTGGTCAGAGTGAGGTTTATCCAAAGGCGACTGGACTGGACTTCGTACTTGGTCGCCAAGAAGTTTCCAAGTAAGTTACTGAGGAAGTCAATCGAAATGGGATTGAATTTATGAAGTTGTTGCATTACAGTCATATCAGACACTTCAAACATATTGTGCAACTTTGGAATATATTCTGCCAGAGGGAAAGAAGCACTGTTGAGATGGTCTTTAAGTAAATAAACAAATAAAACTGTCAAAATTATGCAAGGAAATGTAAAAAATTTGCAAATCAGAAATACATAGAAAAAGAGAAACCATCATGAAATTGCTTCAGTTTGGAAAAACAAATGAATTAAATGAATTTAAAAAAATTAAATGAATTAAATATTACTAACTTGTTTCGTTAAATTAGATTAACCTAATTCATTTGAGTGTGATCAACTGAAGCACTTTATTAAGTTTGTTCAACAAATGTATAAGATACTAAGCTTAGAAACACTAAGTTTAGAAATAAATCTCTAAAAATTTCACAATCTTCACTTTCTAAATTTAAATCATAAGCTTTAATTTCATAATTATGACTTATGAATTAGAAATTCAGAATGTGAGCTTCATATATTTATGATTCATAAAGAGGAAATTCTGAAAGCCAAAATAAAAAAATAATAAAAAACACTGAATAATATATCAATCAAAATTTACATTTTTGAAATAATTATGACTTAAAACACTAGAATTTTACATTTTTATGTCATAATTTTGACATACTGCTGGAGTGTGTGTTTTTTTCAACTGTTCATTGCTTAGCTTTTTCTTCTGGCAGAAACTGGCTTTAATAATAACTAAATTACACTGGCATATTTTAAAATATACAGTTTAGTGTTTTGTTTTATTGTTTCTACTGTTTCAACACTATTATTGTTAGAACATAGCACATACTGTAAGTGGAATCTCTGAATAAGGTTGTTGTTAAATGTAAAAAAAAAATGTTGCTTAAAAAGTTAACTACTTTTCAAACATCAGAAAAATGCCACTGATGTAATGGCGGTTGGATTGCATCCTCATGCAACCTTCCTCTCGTGTCCTGCTAGTTGATGTGCCTTCTTGTTCAGAAAGAAGGAAAGGGGAGAAGGCAGAATGTGGCTGACGGGCAGTGAAAAGGTTTACCTGCATTATCTTGTCTCCAGGCTGCAGGGCCAAGGCGGCTGGGCCGTCATGCTGTACCCTAGTAACAAAGATACCCTATAAGTCAAAATGATACACCGTTAGGACAACACAGGGACACGATGGTTTAGAATCTTTGCCTTTCTTATCCTTAACCCCTCCCAAGAAACTGTACATTTCTAGTTATACTTCTGACAAAAATTCTCCTTGGTCCAAATTTGGAGAATCATGTAAAAGTACTGCAAGTAATTCTTAATTTAATGCATATACGTAATTTTATTTCTCCAGTGTCTAAGTATGTTTCTCAGAGTTTAATGTCTATATCAGTTAATGATGGAGGCCTCCCAAAAAGACAGACTACAAGAAAAGGATTTGGTATGCAGGGTAAAAATGAAAAAAGTTGAGAAAACTCGTTAATTTGAGGCAACCAGCTGCACAGACCTTTTCAATTTTCTCAGTTGAAGGATATTAGTTGTGTCAAAGTACACTAAAAGTTTCCTACTGTTATGTTATACTACTAATAGTACTAGAGTATAGTAGTATGATACTGATATAGTAATAAGCATTAACTAACAGTGACTTAAGAGTTAACTAATGTGACTACGAATTAGCATATTCATGGAACTTAATGTGGTAATAAGCATTAACTAACAGTGAATTAAGAGTTGATGAATGTGAATAAGAATGTGAATAGGATGTTCATGCTATTTAATGGAGTAATAAGCGTTAACTCACAGTGAATTAAGAGTTGATGAATGTGATTAGGAATTATTAACATGTTTGTGCAATTTAATGGAGTAATAAGCGTTAACGTACAGTGAATTAAGAGCTGATGAATGTGATTAGGAATTATTAACATGTTCATGCTATTTAATGGAGTATTAAGCATTAATAAAGATTATTCATGGTGTTCAGTATCTTCATAAATTATTAAATGTATGTACCTTATTTAACATGAACACCATGAATAGAAGATAAATACAATTAACTCTAAATTCATTCTTACACTTATTGTAAATGTGTTAACAGGTACTTTACAATAACTAGATTTCAACATGCAAATTTTGTGAATTTTGTTGAAAAATTAAAAGATAAAAAAAAAAAAAAAAATCCAAAAAGTCTGTGCAGCAAGTTGCCTTAAACTTTTACATTTTCTCAGTTTTTATTTAATAGTGTGGTACCAATATGAAGTTAGAAGTGGCAAATATGGTGCATTTACAGTAAATGTAACAGAACTATCTATGTTATACAGTTACTTAATCAAGCAAATTAAGAGGGAGGGCAAACTATATTTCATCCTCTGTTCTTCCTGTCAATAACCCAAGGCAGAGATTGTAAAAACACAAACATCTTTTCACCGAGTGCTGAAAGATGTTTTGGAACACAAAGTGTGGGACAACGTGGCCGTGTTGACTGAACACTGTTCAACAGGTTGTGTACGTGTTGAACACAATCGTGAGTTTAACAGATAAATGTGTCGTTTCACCAAAAACGATGTGACAGTACAGCAGCACTTACATACTACAGTGTGAGTGAACAAACACATTACATGTTAAAGCACATAGTTTAGACGTATTAGCTTAGCCTGTATATACACAACATTATACAGCGAGCTTCATAATGATATAGATTGCTTTTTGGTGGTGAGATTCTGTCTCTTAAATGGTTTTATGTTTTCTGTGAAACAACAAAATTTGTGATCATTTACACCATATAATGAACATGAATACATTAAAGGAGAAGGCCAGCTTTTTAGAGGTTATTTTATGCTTTTTTTGGGGGGGGGGCTGACTATATGAATTTAATCACTCAGGACTAAAATTAGTTTAATCAGCACATTGTTTATTTGGAATGCAAACACTGCATTAGCATGCAGAAGCTAAATGGCTAATTAATTAAAACCTGAGTAACCCACTTTCTGAACAGGCAAAAATGCCATTAGAAGTGCATGTTTGCTCAATAAATGTAAATAAATCTTTCAAAATTACTGATTACACAGTCTTTCCTTAGCCTGGCCATCATCTGTTGCTCCCATCTACTGTGAATGATTACAAGTCAAAGGCCAAGTAGTAGCTCATCTGGGGGGGGGGGGGGGGGGGGGGGGTGTTTGTGTTTTAAATAAATAATGTGAAGATTAAATTCATTTTTATCCAGAGTGAAAAGATGACCCCCCCCCCCCCCCCCCCCATGTGAAAATAGAGCAGAGGCTGTAATTTCCCAGAAATCTCCTTTAAATGTCATTTCTGATTATATAATCAATATAATAACAATGGGGTCCACCTCAAATGGGCCGGTATCAGAATCCATATGGAGCTCACTGTACACACATTAAAAAATTATGATAAAAATATATATATATTTGTCACAAACAAATCAGACTGCAAAAACCTCAACTCCAAAATGCATTCTCTCTGAGAAAAAAGGAGGCAGTATTGCAAACATACATAATTGACAATATTTGGGTGCTTATAAACAATTTCTATCCACAATGATGATCTCTGACAGGAAACAGGATTTAGGATGTGAAGTTTTTGCAGCTCAGTGACCATGTTTGCATCATATCTCCAGCGATGACGACAATCCTGCTTGCTCTTGACAGGCGCTTGAGTAGAATGACAGCAGGTCTCATGATGATCAGGAACAGACAATTGGATTTTTAAACCTTTGTGATTATGATCAGGCTAAAATCCATGTTCTGTTCCTCAACACACCCCCATCTGTCGTCCCTAAACTAAGACCGAGGAGCAAATGCATCAAAGCCCGGGATCCCACTTCTGTCAATAGAGGAAGTGAGTCACTGTATCCACTCACTGAATCCTAATTAGACAGAAGTGAAACTGATTCACTGCCCACATCGAGTGTGTCAACTCAAACTTCACGAAAAAACATTGAAAAAACAAATAAGTTTATTTTGGGATACCAAAAACCAGCTCGTCTTTTGACCTGTCTCCATAATTATTACGGTACGTCCAGAAAGTATTCACAGCGCTTCACTTTTGTTACAGCCTTATTCCAAAATGGGCAATTTCTTTTCCCCCTTCAAAACTGTACTCACAACACCCCATAACGATGACATGAAAAAAGCTTATTTTTTTATTTTTGCATGCGTACTTAAGTATTCACACCCTTTGTTCAATACTGTGTTGAATGTCAGCTAGTTACAGCATTAAGAAAGACTTTACAGGCTCAAGTCTTCTTGAATATGATGCCATAAGCTTGGCACACCTATCTTTGGCCAGTTTTGCCCATTTTTCTTTGCAGCATTTCAAGCTCCATCAGGTTAGATGGTGAGCGTCGGTGCACAGACATTTTCAGATCTCTCCACAAATACTCCTTACTCTTTTGAAAAAACTGATTGGCCATTTGAATTTTCAATAAGCAGCCAGGTAGGGGTCAACTAAATAATTGCACAGGGGTCTGTTGTGTGAGCCGCTGAAGAGGAGGTACTGCTGGCCCACCACCAGAGGGCACCCTGCCTGAAGTGCGGGCTTCAGGCACGAGGGGGTGCAACCGCCTCGCAGGAGCAACCGGGAGTGACAGCTGTCACTCATCATCATCACCAGCTGTCACCCATCACCACCATCTCCACAAAAGCCGGGCAGCAACTCCACCTTGCTGCCGAGATATCGTCTTACCTTCAGGTAATACTCTCAGCCGTGTTTGGTGCCCAACGCACGTGATTCTCTTCTGAACTGTTTGCAGGTGTCCTGATTCTCTCTACTTGAAGCTGGAGGCCGGGTTCGCGGATGGTGGAGGAGTGACGCCTTTCACTCCGAACTCCGAACTCCGATAAGTAGTGACTCAGACTCTGCATAAACTATGTTCTTGTTTCGGAGGTGGAGGTATTTTTCCCACCAGAAAAAGGAGAGACTGTTGCTGACTGTTGTACTGGGTGTGTACACACACACCCACCATTAACTGTTTCTGCCTCCTGTCAGCAGTACCAGGTCTGACAGCTGGAGACGGTGGCCACCTGGGGACTCACGACTTGGTGGCTCCGGTGTGCTTCAGATCCGTTGGCAGTGGAAATCGTGTGGAGCTTCTTCTCTGGACAGACGTCTTCTATCCTCGAGCCTGCCCACACGTCACCTTTATATATATTGACTGAATTCAAAATCTGTGATTGTCTGTATTTCGTTGTGCACATTCACAACATTAAATTGTTATCTTTTTGGCTCATCCATTGTCTGTTCATTTACGCCCCCTGTTGTGGGTCCGTGTCACTACACTTTCCCAACAGGGTCAACATTAAAAGGTGCTGCAATCATATTGAAAACTATACCACATTATTTGTCTGATCATAAAGATTCCAAAAAGGTATAGTTTGGACCATCTGTGACTGAGTGTTATGGAGTTATGAAGTAAAAACAGCAAGAATGGTGACAAAGCCCAATTTCGGTTTGTACAGGGGTCAAAAGATAAAGTTACTCCAATTTTGCTGAAAAGTGATTCAAATTATTGGTTGAGCTAATAGGATTAATAAATGGAATAGTTTTGACTATGTTGAATGCTTGGTCTGCAAAGTAAAGTTCAAACCATGTCGGCGTCCATTGGATTCTATGACATGTGACATACGAGTATGTTACACCATGAAGTGATAACTAAGCATGACACATGGTGGAAACTGCTCCTTTTTCAAACCCTGTTAACCAATAATATGAGTCATTGTCCTGTTGAAAGATGAAACGTCACCCCAGCCTGAGGTCAAGAGCACTCTGGAGCAGGTTTTCATCCAGGATGTGTCTGTACATTGCTGCATTCATCTTTCCCTCAATCCTGACTAGTCTCCCAGTTCCTGCTGCTGAAAAACATCCCCGTGTTCAAAACACCACCATGCTTCACTGTAGGGATGGTGCCTGGTTTCCTCTAAACATGATGCCTGGCATTCACACCAAAGAGTTCAATCTTTGTCTCATCAGACCAGAGAATTTTGTTTCTCATGGTCTGAGAGTTCTTCAGGTATCTTTTGGCAAACTCCAGGCAGCCATGTGTCTTTTACTAAGGAGGGGCTTCAGTCTGTCCACTCTACCATACAGGCCTCATTGGTGGATTGCTGCAGAGATGGTTGTCCTTCTGGAAGGTTCTCCTCTCTCCACAGAGGAATGTTGGAGCTCTGACAGAGTGACCATCGGGCTCTTGGTCACCTCCCTGACTTAGGCCCTTTTCTCCTGATTGCTCAGTTTAGACAGGTAGCCAGCTCTAGGAGGAGTCCTGGTGGATCCAAACTTCTTCTATTTAGGGATAATGAAGGCCACTGTGCTCACTGGAACCTTCAAAGCAGCAGAAATGTTTCTGTACCCTTCCCCAAATTTCTGCCTCAAGACAATCCTGCCTCAGAGGTCTACAGACAATTCCTTTGAATTCATGCTTGGCTGTGGGACTGTGGGACCTTACATGTAGACAGGTGTGTGACTTTCCAAATCATGTCCATTCAACTGAATTTACCCCAGGTGGACTCCAATTAAACTGTAGAAACATCTCAAGGATGATCAGTGGAAACAGGATGCACCTGAGCTCAATTTTGAGCTTCATGACAAAGGCTGTGAATACGTATGTACATGTGATTTATTAGGTTTTTTTCCTGTGTGTGTGTGTTTTTAATAAATTTGCAAAATTCTAAAAAACCCAACAACAACAACAACAACAAAATCACATTGCCATTATGGGGTACTGTGTGTGGAATGGTGAGAAAAAAAATAATTTAATCCATTTTGGAATAAGGCTGTAGCATAACAACATGTAGAAAAAAACTGAAGTGCTGTGAATACTTTCTGGGTGCACAGTACATCAATGAATTCTGACGCAGAGTAAAATTTCTACAAGTGCATAAAGCTGTTGTTTCCTGCACTGCAGAAAACTTCAATCTTAACCTTAAACCTAGATAATGGAGTGAAAGTGAAAAATCATCTCTGCTTTGATTAACAAATATCTCTTATAGCCATGAAGAAAGGGATGTGAACACACTTCAGCAGATATCTGGGATCAAATCTGTAATAATTTCAGATAAATCAGTGTATAAAATCTTCACAGAGGAGGGCAAAAGATAAACATTGATGTGTGTTTTACAATTAAACATACTTGGGTAGCAGTGTTTTGGGCAATAATTAATTGGTGTCAGTATTGCATCAATGATCCTTGTTTTGACATTAATCACAGGAACAAAACATAGATATCTTTAACTTGGTTTTATCTAAAGCAATCACAGAGTCAAAGGTGGAATAGAATCAGTTTGTGTGCAAAATGAACAACAAGGGTGCTGGGGGGGGATCAGCCAAAAGGAAGCTCAACTTGTTAGTACAACAACGTTAGCACAAAAAAGAACTTTTGCCAGAACAAATGTGTGGAAGCACATACTAAAAGTTTGCGAAAGTCCCCCTGTGGCTTTTTCAAAATCAAAGTGTGCGTCCAAAATGGCTGCCTATGCTGTTTTTTTTTTTTTTTTGCTTCTGGAAAAACTTAAGAATTGTATTTAAGTGTCTAATTATATTTTACAGCATCAGGAAAATCTTTACCATGATCATTTTGGATATGAACTCCTCAGACTGCCACATTTTTAGATCTACGTAGATGATGGATAGGATATAAAAAAAACTGTGCGTGTTCTCATCATTCCTTTGATTTCCTCCTTGAATAGTCATTTTCATGCTGTTTAGATTGTTTTGTAGTTTGTTTGTTGTCATGATGTGTTCCTCGTGCCTTATACATACATTTCAACACAAATGGGGTTTTAATCCTTTCCGAAAGGAAAGATATGTAAAAATAAGTGAAATGGCGGCCATTTTGGACACCATCTTGGATTCTGACAAAGCCACAAGAGGGATTTTGAAGACTGAGTCATGATTGTACAAATTTTTCTGGACCTATCCTGAAATGTTCAGCTTGTTCCACAAACCTTCCATTTTTGATGGTAAACCTTTGGTCTATATTTGTCGAAAAACCAATGGTGAAACAGTCATTCAGATGCTATCAGTTTACACCTGTTGAATGGGTGAGTAAACCCGACACCCGTTTAGCACAGATCACCTGCATTTCATTCCAGCCATCAGAGAATGGTATTTCAGTGATTTACTGATTTCCATTCTGGTGTAGATACACATTTGCTTGGCTGTGTCTCAAACGGCCATGTGTAAGCTGAATGTTTAAAACACTCTTCTCATAAACTTTCTATTTTTAGACCCCCGTGTCTAGTCGGCTAATCAACAGTTGAAGAACAGCGCAGAATCCGTCATTGTCACTGTCAGCAGATCAAAGTCTCGAGTGCCTAAAAACCACATGCCATGTCCCAGAATGAAACAGTCTTCCTAAAATAGCTATAGAGCTTTGCAAGCATTGCAGCTCAAAGACGAGACCAGGATGTTTCTAGGATGCACGGCCACGCACAGAAGGCCTGGGGGATCTATGACTCCAGATATAGGCACAGTGACACAACGAGGCGAACGCAGTAACAAAAGAATTCAACAAACTTTGCTATATGTCATCTTGGACACATGTGGACATGACTATTTGTAAGACATTCAAGTATTAATGTGCCCATGTTTTAAAGCTGCAGTGTGTAGGATTTAGTGTCATCCAGTGGTGAGGTTGCAGAATGCATTATGCCAAAGTAGGTCACAATTTTTTTTTCTCTTCCCATTTTGACTTCTTTTGACATGTTCCATAGCCTTTTCTTGTAATATGCTACATATATGATCCTTCACTTCACAAAAATAAGTGTCACACTCAACAGACTGCAACCAACCGGCAGTGTATAAGGGAGCAACCACCATCATGTTTTTTTTCAGTCTTCTGGTCATGAGGTGAAAGGCAGAGTAAGAATGCCCCTTATGGGCTATGGCATCAACTTGGGAGTGCAATAGACCATTGTTGCATTGTTTGCCAGGTGTGTAGTAGCTTGCTCTGCGTTGTGTATTTGACTCCTCCCATTCCCTCCCCTTGGAACGCAAACTCACGCTTTCCGGCATGGGAGGCAGACAGTCTGACCTGTTGGCTAAAATCTGGGCTCTGGCCTGAGTGGCCAGAGAATCCTGTGGATGTTGGGGGACTGAGGCCTACTGACTACCATATGCACCACGACTCCTGCTAGCCTCCATCACCCCCCCACCCCCACAGAACCTCACTCCTAGCTGGCTCATGGCACGAATGTAGCAGTTTGCTTTGCTTTGTGTTATGATTTTGGCTCCTCTCACTCGCTCCCCTTGTGAAGCAAACTCACAATCTCTGGCATGGAAGGCGGCTCTCTAACCAGAAGGCTAAAACCCAGGGCTCTGGCCTTGTGGCCAGAGAATCCTTTTAGCTCTTGGGGAGTGAGGTTTAGTGACTACTATTGCACAGCGACTCTGGCTGGTCTCCGTCACACTCACCTCCCTAAACTTCACTCCCATCTGGGTCACGGTACCAATGTAGCGGCTTTGCTCTGCATTGTGATTTTGACTCTTTCCACTCGCTCCCCTCGGGACGTGAACTTACAATCTCTGGGATGAAAGTTGGACTCTCTAACCAGAAGGCCAAAACCCAGGGCTCTGGCCTTATGGCCAGAGCATCCTTTGACTGTCAGGGGAGTGAGGCCTACTGACTACCATACGCACAGCGACTCGTGATAGCCTCCATCACATGTGCACAATAAGTACTCTGGTAGTTGCTTACGTGGAATGCCATGGGGTGAAAAGCGTTAAGTGAGCACTTCTCATACATGCATGCTCCACGGACATGGCTGAATATCGAGAGAACACTGTGGTAATGACCGTAACTTGCCCAAGGAAGCGTGGACAAAGTCCCTTATACGTATCCCAGACGCAACATTTGGAACAATACGACCTTTCTGGTCGGTAACACGTGCTTCACACTATACTGTCACAATCTTGGAATAACAATTTGGCATCTAATCAGATAGCGTAAGTGGGACTTCACACTTAGTCGCGGGAGATTTACACACCCTCTGAGCATGCGCATCCAGTTTGTAACATCAGACTTTTGGGGGCGCAACATGGCGGCTTCCATGAAGGTGCTTGCTCTTGTGTACATGTGAAGAGCTCATTCTATGCTTCTGAAAACCCACTGATTCATTTCTGCATGAATGCAGATGGTTATAAATGCTATATTCCTTTTTTGATAATAAACTCTCCAAAATCCCACACACTGTAGCTTTAAAGCCCCATTTTCCATGTGTGTCAGGAATGCTATCCGGTGGAAAATCTGTGCCAAATCAATATGCAGATCTTCTATGGTGACACCAAGGAAAACTAGAGAAGCCCAAAGAATTTAGTTCAACATTTGGTGTGGGGAGGCGAAGGTCTAGAGTAGAGGTGGGCAACAAGGGTCAAGATGGTGCAGGTTTTAGTTGCAACCAATCGCCTCAGCAGGTGGTTTTACTGATGGGCTCCTCCCCTGAACTCAAGGAAATCACCTGCTGCGGTGATCAGTAGCAAGTTAATCCTGAACCACTGTGACCCCTGGTCTAGCGATTAGAGAGGTGGGCCTGTGACCAGAAGATCTTCAGTGTGATGCCCTCACAGACTGGGGAAGGGGGGAATAAAAAAAAATCACTGAGGTAGTTAATGCCCAAATTTCTCCCGGTGTGCAAAAGCTGCACTCTGTCAAACACACAACCCCTATAAGTTTGTGACACAACTTCACGTCAGAAAGTCAGTGAACCAAGTCAACTGCTGCTCCACAGACAGACAGACAGACAGACAGACAGACCCAGAGTAACAAGCAGCAGTTTCCATGGCAACTCTGAGGTAAAGCTGGGGAGGCTGTGATTGGCTGCCAGGCTGGGTGGATCGTACCATGTCGGAGGGTTTGAAGGGGTTCCCTTGGCCGCTGATGCCACCAGAGATACTGAAACCCAGACCGGGACTCTTCTCTATTCTCACACACAACTACAGAGAGAGGGATCAGCAGAGAAAGAGGGGCAGAAAAACAAAATGTTTGCACACTGTAGTCAAAGAAGACTTACGTGATGTCATGTTATGTTGTGTCAGCCATATTGGGGGGGGGGGGGGGGTGTTCTACCCTCTGACTACAGCAATGACCAAGAAATATTTGTGTAAGACTGTGAACAGATACAAAAAGGCGAATGGTACCTGTTCCTGGAAACCATCCGTGCTCTTCTGGCCTTTTGTCTGCAAGAGGCAGCGAGCACTCTGAGGCCGCGGGTTGGTGTGCGTGGTCATGGCAACCTGGTTGCTATGGCTCATGCCCTGATTGCCGTGATACTGAGGGTTGGTGGCAGGGAGGGAGGGTTGATGGGATGTGTGGGTGGTGTGCAGGTTGTACTGGGACTGGTTCCCAGATGGGGAGATGGCCATCGGCAGGCCGGCACTGGGGTATGCCTGGCTAGAAACGGGCAGGGCTGAGCAGAAGGAAAACAGACAATAGTATAACTTCATCACAAGTGATTTGAGAAGCATGTGGCGCAAATTTATGATGTATTTTTACTCCCAGAAACAGTGACGTACGGCAAGGAGTGGGTAAGAACAAGTTAGAAGTTATGAATACAAGTATAAAAGTCATTTGTTTGAGTGTTTTTACTGTTACTTTCATGTGTTATCTCCACATGTGTCATCATGATGACACGTGGAGATAACACAATATTGGTTTCTCAAAATGCAAAAGATGGAGAGCCACGCCCTACTTTTTCTGGGTCAGGCTCAAAAATTCTCAATTTCCCATTGTATACCACAGAATTTTTATTTTTATTTTTTTACAGTCAATGGAAAATCTTTTTTCTTCTGATTTCACATTTTGTTTGAATGAGAGGATCAGAAATTTAGCTCCAACTATTGTATTATATAAAAACCATATAAAAACTCTAATTAAATTACAATACAAGTTGACAAGTTGCTTTTCTTGCTTGCATCCATTTTTCTCACTCAAATAAACAGACTTTTGAACAGCCATGATTTACCTTGAGGCATGGAACCTTGGTACTGCCCACCTCCTCCAGAGGGAACAACAGACAGGGCCATCCCAGTCTGGTATTGGCCCCCCTTATTCATCATGGCGGTTTCATAGCCCTGCTGTCCAACAACACGATGGGGGTTACCGGATGAAGAAGAGGAAGTGGAAGTGACGATCATGGTGTTGTGCGACTGGTGGGAAGGGTTATGGGGATGACCACTCTGTTGAAATAAAGCAGTCATTGGAGAAGTGAATCTTGATTTGTATCCTTTTCAACAAACTCATACTTCAGTAGGTATACATTTCTAGTACCGGGTTTCATCGTGTTTCACCTTCAATTTCGATTATCAATTTATTTTCATTTATATAGTACCATATCACAACATAGCTGCCTCAAGGAACTTCACAAAAGTAAGGTCTAACCTTACCAACCCCCAGAGCAAGCACACAGGTGACAGTGGAAAGGAAAAACTCCCTCTGATGATTTGGGGAAGAAACCTCAAGCAGACCAGACTCAAAGGGGTGACCCTCTACTTGGGCCATGCCACCGACACAATTTACAAATCAATTTACAAACCGAATATACAGGAAATTATGCCGGTGCACAGGACAGGAGGGCTGCAGAAACAGACACCACCCCCATCTCTGGATGGAGCCACACCTCAAACAGAGAGAGAGAGAAAAATAAACAGAATCGGCACTGGAAAGACAACAAATACAGTATAATTTGTCAGCATTAAGCAACAAGAAAAACAGAAGAAATACTAAGGTGATCACTGGTCACTAGCCCTAAGCTTCACTAAAAGGCCCAGAATTTAGATAAAGTTGAGGCTGCGGCATGCTCCATTTCCTAATAAAATAAATTTAAAAGGGTAAAAAGCATAGTAACATACTATGCCGGTATGCTAGCCATATGAAAGGGAAAATAAGTGTGTCTTAAGTCTGGACTTGAAAGTCTCCCCAGAATCTGTTTTATTGATGCAGGGAGATCATTCCACAGAACAGGGGCATGATAAGAGAAAGCTCTGTGACCCGAAGATTTTTAATTTTTAAAAGGTTTAATTAGGTCAGCTAAGTAGGGAGGTGCCAGTCCGTGAAAAAATTTATAGGCTAGTAGCAGAAACTTAAAATCTGATCTCACTGGGACAGGAAGCCAGTGAAGAGACACCAAAATGGGTGTAATGTGGTCAAACGTTCTGCTTCAGGTCAATAAGTCTGGCAGCAGCATTTTGAACCAATTGGAGAGCCCTAATGCTGGACTGCGGTAAACCAGAAAATAGAACATTGCAGTAGTCCAATCTACAAGAGACAAATGCATGAATCAGGGTTGCAGCATCAGGCACAGACAGGATGGGACGAATCTTCACTATATTTCGCAGGTGGAAGAAAGCAGTCCTCATAATATTTCTAATGTGGAGGTCAAAGGACAATGTAGGATCAAAAATTACCCCAAGGTTCCTCACTTTGTCAGTGTGATGTATGACACATGAGCCTAGGCTAAGCGTTAGCGGGTCAAATTGATGCTGATGTCTCACTGGACCAAGAACCATCATTTCAGTCTTATCAGAGTTTAAAAGTAGGAAACTGCTAGACATCCAGCTTTTCACTGATGCAAGGCAATCTTCTAAGGATTTAATGTGGATGAGATTACTGGTAGTTATCAGCACTTATAACTGAGTATAATCAGCATAGCAATGAAAGGTAACCCCAAAGCGCCACAATATGTGCGCAAGGGGTACATAAAGGGAGCTATATAAAGGGAGAAAGCCAGGGGGCCTAAGACGGACCCCTGTGTGACCTCAAATTTCATGTCACTAAGGTTAAAGGTAGTGTTATTGTACAAAACACAGTGAGAATGACTGTTCAGGTATGATGTCAACCACCCAAGGGCACTCCCAGTAATCCCAAAATGATTTTCCAGCCTGTCAAGTAGAATATGATGATCCACGGTATCAAATGCAGCACTGAGATCTAACAGCACCAGAACCTCAGTGGTATCCGAATCCATTGCAAGCAGAAGATCATTCACCACTTTAGTGAGAGCCGTCTCTGTGGAATGATATTTTCTAAAAGCAGACTAAAGTGGTTCAAAAAAAATTCAGAATACCTTTATTCTTTGTGGCATAGATTCAACAAAGTGCTGGAAGCATTCTTCGGCATATTGGTCCATGTTGGCATGCCCCACTAGTCAGGGGTGGAGCCACAAAATTTTGGTGAGGGGGCCTGATTTGTTGGGCAATCTGCTCATTCATTGAATAACAGCGTAATATTGTCGTTGATATTAAAAAAAAATTGTATAATGCACTGTTAATACTTAAGAAAGGTTACTGTATGAAATGCTGAGGGGTTTAGTTAATCTTGTCATCAAAAGTAAGAACTAGCCTGATAGTTTACTACACATCTTTGACTGACTTCTTCAGACTGTCTCCAGTATCTCAACTTCAAACTGACTCATCAGGATTTCCAGGATTTGAGATTGCTCAAACAGTCCTGGTCATTTGAGGCACTGAGGTCATGACCTGAGCTTCAGCTGAGGGCATTTTGCAGTATGTGGTGATCACAAAAAAGTTTCCCAACATCAGAAACTTGCAACAGCATAATCACCAGTGAACTTTTGACAGGCTGGCCTACTTCTATGGACACATGACATAGGGTAAAAATGATATGAGATATGCAGCTTTTTTCAGTGGAAGATATAGACTAAGAAACTGTGGCAGACATCAGGTTATCAAGCTTAAAAACTTTCAAATTTTCTTTTATTTGTCCTTTTGTCCCCCCTTTCTTCAATTAATTTTACTACATATCTACTACACCACCACCAGGCTGAATCAATTATTTTATGTGATGTATACAACATTTTGACCTACAGTCTGAAAGTCTGAATGTTCCAGCACATCATCACACCAGCCAACATTTTTCATATCTTACTTTGTCTAGTTTTGGTGAGGCCGTGCCCAATGTAGCCTCAGTTTCCCGTACTTTACTGACAGGAAGTGGCACCAGGTGAGGTCTTCTGCTGCCGATCTGCCTCAAGGTTTGATGATCTGCTCTTCTTCATACCATTGTTGTGATGAGTGGTTATTTGAGTTTGTAGTGCTTTTCTATCAAATCAAATGAATCTAACCCTTCTTCACACACATCTGCTATCAACAAGACATTTTCAACCCCCGGTGATGAGACATTTCTTCATTTTCAGACTGTTCTCTGTCAAAGCTGGAGATGGTTGTGCATGGAATTCCTACTGTGAAATACAGAAACCAGCCCATCTGGCACCAACAAACATGCCATATTCAAAGTCACTTATATTCTGCTGTCGAAATAGTTGAGTACTTGTAGTTTCTGCCATAGAGTTACTACAGAAGCTGTTGAACTGCTCATTAAGGAGTTTCTGGAATAACTTAATCAAGTAGCTGCAAATGCAAATGATTACAGCGGTGCTAATCTGTAAATGAAGGTGGCATCTGTTCCTATAGCCATGTTTTTGAGTCTGGGTGAAAACAGATAAGAGAAGGGCCACAGAATTTTTCCATTTTCTCTTACAATTCCCTCTTTTCTCCAAATAAAAACTGACAAATGTTACGAACACTACAATCTTTAACCCCTCTGTAACCACTACTGGCCTCTACTGGTGGTTGGCTCTCACTGCGGTATTGTATCACTTCCTGTTCCGGAGCACAGCTGTGTTTTGCTGTATCTGTTAGCTGTTTAATCTGCGCAGTTAGATTGATCTAGTTAACTAGATAACGATTTGTTTCACAGTGTACTCTTCACGTGCCTTAACTAAAGCACTCTCTCTGCTGAATCACCTCTAAATTATTTACACATTATTCACTTTGTGTGTTTTTAGGAATCCGCTAGCTTAGCGCAGCTACTAGCTCTTAGCCGGTTTAGCATGGCAGCTTCTCCTGTCTCTCCCACACTTTTCTGCTCTGGGTGTGAAATGTTTAGTTATTCCTCGGCCTCCTTTAGCAGTAATGGTACTTGTAATAAGTGTAGCTTATTCGTAGCTTTGGAGGCCAGGCTGGGCGAATTGGAGACTTGGCTCTGCAGCTTGGAAAATCCTACAGCTAGACAGGCCCCTGTAGTCGGTGCGGACCAAGGTAGCTTAGCCGCCGTTAGTTCCCCTCCGGCAGATCCCGAGCAGCCAGGAAAGCAGGCCGACTGGGTGACTGTGAGGAGGAAGCGTAGTTCTAAACAGAAGCCCCGTGTACACCGCCAACCCGTTCACATTTCTGACCGTTTTTCCCCACTCGGCGACACACCCGCCGAGGAACAAACTCTGGTTATTGGCGACTCGGTTTTGAGAAATGTGAAGTTAGCGACACCAGCAACCATAGTCAATTGTCTTCCGGGGGCCAGAGCAGGCGACATCGAAGGAAATTTGAAACTGCTGGCTAAGGCTAAGCGTAAATTTGGTAAGATTGTAATTCACGTCGGCAGTAATGACACCCGGTTAGGCCAATCGGAGGTCACTAAAATTAACATTGAATCGGTGTGTAACTTTGCAAAAACAATGTCGGACTCTGTAGTTTTCTCTGGGCCCCTCCCCAATTGGACCGGGAGTGACATGTTTAGCCGCATGTTCTCCCTGAATTGCTGGCTGTCTGAGTGGTGTCCAAAAAATGAGGTGGGTTTCATAGATAATTGGCAAAGCTTCTGGGGAAAACTTCTCTCCCCCTGCCATCCCCTCATTACCCCATCCCCGTAGAGACGGTGCCTGCTCCCAGACCACCAATAACCAGCAAAAATCTATTTAAGCATAAAAATTCAAAAAGAAAAAATAATATAGCACCTTCAACTGCACCACAGACTAAAACAGTTAAATGTGGTCTATTAAACATTAGGTCTCTCTCTTCTAAGTCCCTGTTAGTAAATGATATAATAATTGATCAACATATTGATTTATTCTGCCTTACAGAAACCTGGTTACAGCAGGATGAATATGTTAGTTTAAATGAGTCAACACCCCCGAGTCACACTAACTGCCAGAACGCTCGTAGCACGGGCCGAGGCGGAGGATTAGCAGCAATCTTCCATTCCAGCTTATTAATTAATCAAAAACCCAGACAGAGCTTTAATTCATTTGAAAGCTTGTCTCTTAGTCTTGTCCATCCAAATTGGAAGTCCCAAAAAACAGTTTTATTTGTTGTTATCTATTGTCCACCTGGTCGTTACTGTGAGTTTCTCTGTGAATTTTCGGACCTTTTGTCTGACTTAGTGCTTAGCTCAGATAAGATAATTATAGTGGGCGATTTTAACAGCCACACAGATGCTGAGAATGACAGTCTCAACACTGCATTTAATCTATTGTTAGACTCGACTGGCTTTGCTCAAAATGTAAATGAGTCCACCCACCACTTTAATCATACCTTAGATCTTGTTCTGACTTATGGTATGGAAATTGAAGACTTAACAGTATTCCCTGAAAACCCCCTTCTGTCTATCATTTCTTAATAACATTTACATTTACTCTGATGGACTACCCAGCAGTGGGGAATAAGTTTCATTACAGTAGAAGTCTTTCAGAAAGCGCTGTAACTAGGTTTAAGGATATGATTCCTTCTTTATGTTCTCCAACGCCATATACCAACACAGGGCAGAGTAGCTACCTAAACTCTGTAAGGGAGATAGAGTATCTCATCAATAGTTTTACATCCTCATTGAGGACAACTTTGGATGCTGTAGCTCCTCTGAAAAAGAGAGCCTTAAATCAGAAGTGCCTGACTCCGTGGTATAACTCACAAACTCGCAGCTTAAAGCAGATAACCCGTAAGTTGGAGAGGAAATCGCGTCTCACTAATTTAGAAGATCTTCACTTAGCCTGGAAAAAGAGTCTGTTGCTCTATAAAAAAGCCCTCCGTAAAGCTAGGACATCTTTCTACTCATCAATTATTGAAGAAAATAAGAACAACCCCAGGTTTCTTTTCAGCACTGTAGCCAGGCTGACAAAGAGTCAGAGCTCTACTGAGACGAGTATTCCTTTAACTTTAACTAGTAATGACTTCATGACTTTCTTTGCTAATAAAATTTTAACTATTAGAGAAAAAATTACTCATAACCATCCCAAAGACATATCGATATCTTTGGCTGCTTTCAGTGATGCCTTTATTTGGTTAGACTCTTTCTCTCCGATTGTTCTGTCTGAGTTATTTTCATTAGTTATTTCCTCCAAACCATCAACATGTCTATTAGACCCTATTCCTACCAGGCTGCTCAAGAAAGCCCTACCATTAATTAATGTTTCGATCTTAAATATGATCAATCTTTATTAGTTGGCTATGTACCACAGGCTTTTAAGGTGGCAGTAATTAAACCATTACTTAAAAAGCCATCTCTTGACCCAGCTATCTTAGCTAATTATAGGCCAATCTCCAACCTTCCTTTTCTCTCAAACATTCTTGAAAGGGTAGTTGTAAAACAGCTAACTGATCATCTGCAGAGGAATGGTCTATTTGAAGAGTTTCAGTCAGGTTTTAGAATTCATCATAGTACAGAAACAGCATTAGTGAAGGTTACAAATGATCTTCTTTTGGCCTCAGACAGTGGACCCATCTCTGTGCTTGTCCTGTTAGACCTCAGTGCTGCTTTTGATACTGTTGACCATAAAATTTTATTACAGAGATTAGAGCATGCCACAGGTATTAAAGGCACTGCGCTGTGGTGGTTTGAATCATATTTATCTAATAGATTACAATTTGTTCATATAAATGGGGAATCTTCTTCACAGACTAAGGTTAATTATGGAGTTCCACAAGGTTCTGTGCTAGGACCAATTTTATTCACTTTATACATGCTTCCCTTAGGCAGTATTATTAGACAGCATTGCTTAAATTTTCATTGTTACGCAGATGATACTCAGCTTTATCTATCCATAAAGCCAGAGGACACACACCAATTAGCTAAACTGCAGGATTGTCTTACAGACATAAAGACATGGATGACCTCTAATTTCCTGCTTTTAAACTCAGATAAAACTGAAGTTATTGTACTTGGCCCCACAAATCAATGGAGTCATTTTTGATCAGGATATGTCCTTCAATGCGCATATTAAGCAAATATGTAGGACTGCTTTTTTGCATTTGCGCAAATCTCTAAAATGAGAAAGGTCTTGTCTCAGAGTGATGCTGAAAAACTAATTCATGCATTTATTTCCTCTAGGCTGGACTACTGTAATTCATTATTATCAGGTTGTCCTAAAAGTTCCCTGAAAAGCCTTCAGTTAATTCAAAATGCTGCAGCTAGAGTACTAACGGGGACTAGAAGGAGAGAGCATATCTCACCCATATTGGCCTCTCTTCATTGTCTTCCTGTTAATTCTAGAATAGAATTTAAAATTCTTCTTCTTACTTATAAGGTTTTGAATAATCAGGTCCCATCTTATCTTAGGGACCTCATAGTATCATATCACCCCAATAGAGCGCTTCGCTCTCAGACTGCAGGCTTACTTGTAGTTCCTAGGGTTTTTAAGAGTAGAATGGGAGGCAGAGCCTTCAGCTTTCAGGCTCCTCTCCTGTGGAACCAGCTCCCAATTCGGATCAGGGAGACAGACACCCTCTCTACTTTTAAGATTAGGCTTAAAACTTTCCTTTTTGCTAAAGCTTATAGTTAGGGCTGGATCAGGTGACCCTGAACCATCCCTTAGTTATGCTGCTATAGACGTAGACTGCTGGGGGGTTCCCATGATGCACTGAGTGTTTATTTCTCTTTTTGCTCTGTATGCACCACTCTTCATTTAATCATTAGTGATTGATCTCTGCTCCCCTCCACAGCATGTCTTTCTCCTGGTTCTCTCCCTCAGCCTCAACCAGTCCCAGCAGAAAACTGCCCCTCCCTGAGCCTGGTTCTGCTGGAGGTTTCTTCCTGTTAAAAGGGAGTTTTTCCTTCCCATTGTCGCCAAGTGCTTGCTCACAGGGGGTCGTTTTGATCGTTGGGGTTTTTCAGTAATTATTGTATGGCTTTGCCTTACAATATAAAGCGCCTTGGGGCAACTGTTTGTTGTGATTTGGCGCTATATAAATAAAATTGATTTGATTTGATTTGAATACCGTACCTACATTAGATTTTGTAGAGATGTTATCACACTGCACAGTGCCTCTTTTTTCCACTCATGACATCATTGGGTATTCTGCTAACATTCACGGCCCCAAATGTTCCCTGTGCTGAAACTAAGGGAATGTTACTCCCTACACAGGGAACAGTTGGGACAATATTTAAACTGAGCATCATCTGCAAAACCAAGTGTAGACTCAAATTTATTACAGAGTTCTTTTTCTCTTTCCACTGTAACTGTCCATGGCAATTTAAATCAAGGTGCAATCTTCTATTGTTTACAGTAACAGGTGTTAATACAAGAGTTCAGAATGACAGGAACAATGAAAACATCCTCTGTTGGAACCATCACCTTATCATGGTGGAGAGGTTTGTGTGCCCCTATGAACCTGAGAACTGTGTTGTTTGGCACTTTTGTGCTCTTGGTAGGGTTTTCCTTGTAAAATTGGTCTCAGGAGAAAGGCCAGATTAAGAATGGTTCACAATGACTCCACGGAAAAACGAGGAAGAGGAAACGTGACCCCAGCCTGGAGAAAGCCCGGGGCCCCCGTCTGGAGCCAGGCCTGGATGGAAGGCCTCTCAGTGAGTGCCTGGTGGTCAGGCTTGCCACGGAGCCTGGCCGGGCACAGTCCAAAAAGGTTACGTGGACTTTCCATCTCCACCCTGTAGGCTCCCCACCCACAGAGGGAACAACTGGGGTTGGCTGTGTTGTCCCATGGGTGGTAGTGAAAGTCGAGGGCCTCGACAGACCAAACCTTCGCATTGAAAGGAGCCAGCTGAGGTGGTTCAGGCACCTTGTAAGGATGCCCCCTGTGCACCTGGCCTGGGAACGCCTCACTATCCACCAGTCAGAGGAGGTTAATGTGGCAAGGGAAAGGGACGTTTGGGGTCCCCTGCTGGAGCTGTGGCCCCCAAAACCCGATCCCGGATAGACGGTTGTAGATGTATGTATGTATGATAAACATAAGAGGGCTGATGCAAACCTGCTCTGAACAAACTCGACTTCCTTGTGATTTCATTATGGCACAACCAATCAATCACAAATGTGTTGCTGATCAATATACACTTCAGAACATCTCTCTACCCCTACTAGCTGCAGAGAGACAGCAGAAAATACTTTTTTTTTTACCATGTTTTTGGTGACCTTAACCATTGTCCAATCATCTCCAAATGTTCACCGTCTTGAGAGATCTACCCAAGAAATATTCCCACCAAGTTTGATGAAAATCCAGCCAATCTCTTTTTTTTTTAAGCTATCTTGTTCACATCCAGATACACAAAGGACTGATTACAATACCTTGCTTCCCCGCTGCACCACCGATGTGCAGGGTACTAAATGACAAATGCCACCCTAACATTAAGTGATGCGTGCCAAACTTTTGTTGTTGAGTATGATGTCATCAACAACACACGACACTGTTGGGTCTTACCCACAACAGGTCTCACCTTTTTAATGAGGTTGTCAGGTGGGACGTCCCTCCTCCCAAGTGAGTAAGGAGCCCACTGACTGCTCCCTGACCCCACCTCCTGGTCATTATCCAGCATGGCAGCCTGCTGAGAAGGGGTCTGAAAAAGAGAAAGAGACACACACAGACACGACTCCTGAGCATAAACTCCTTCATAACATGCTTCACGTGCCAGCCTTTGCCCACCTGATGTCGGTAAATATTAAAGCTGTGCGGCCTTTGGGTTTATTAAGGGCCCTGTCCCACTGGCGTTTAGGAGGATTTGCGGATGGAATGCGCACAAAAGTGGACCACATCCGCCAAACAACCGCAATAACCGTGTAACATTCCCGTATGAGTCGGCCGCCATCCGAACACGTCCGTGATCATCCGTAGAGGCACGCATGTCCGCAGCCAGGATTTTTGAGCGGCTCAAAAATCCTGCTGCGGATGAGATCCGCATCACTGCCTGAACACATACTGAAGACATACGCAGGACATACACAACCAACGCGCCGCATATCCCCTGTCATCCGCTGATATCCGCAACCGACGGGTTGGCGCGGCTTGGCGGCGGACCGGGACAGCATGCAAAACGGATATGACGCATGCCCAGCACGGCCACATCACGGTCGCAAATGGTATGTTGCGCATGCAGACAGAGTGGGCACGGATGAAGCGAGTGCATCACGGCCGCTGTGCCCCTCATGAGGGCGCCTCCGCGGTCGCCATCGCTTCTGTTCCCTGTTATATCCGCTTTTCTTCCTCATGTATTCGCTGATCCACCCCGGGACCTTTGTCATTTCCGCCCACCTTTGTTGCGGACGCTCAGCTTTTGTCTCCTCATTTCATGCACAAATCCTCCTAAATGCCAGTGGGACAGGGCCCTAAGATGCAAGTCATAAAAGGAATTTTCTTTGTTTTCACTATAATTTTATTCCTTAGCATTTAAATAAGGGATTCATAATATGACATTACCAATATTTTCAATTTCAATTTATTTTCATTTATATAGCGCAAAATCACAACAGAGTTGCCTCAAAGCTCTTCACACAGGTAAGGTCTAACCTTACCAACCCCCAGAGCAACAGAGGTAAGGAAAAACTCCCTCTGAGGAAGAAACCTCAAGCAGACCAGACTCAAAGGGGTGACCCTCTGCTTGGGCCATGCTACAAACACAAATTACAGAACAATTCATGGATGAATATACAAGAAATGCTATTGGCACACAGGACAGGAGGGTCGCCAACACAAATACAACTCCCATCTCTGGATGGAGCTGCACCTTAAACAGAAAAATATGATCAAAATTCACTCTGTCTGGAAACAATTTAGAATTTTTAACCCCGAAAGGGAGAAATTCAAGTGATCAGATGTCATGACATACATCTGGCTGAGAAATCATAAATCATGTGGAGGCTTCCCCTGATATGCACGAGGATCCTGGGAAGGACAGAGCGACTGCCAATTTGAGGAAAGAAAGGCAGCATGACGTCAGCTGGCTGTTTACTTGAATAAAATAAACCAAGATGGTGGAAAAATGCTCAGAAAGAGTTTATTTCTACACAAACCTAATAGGTTTCTCATATATTTTGTAAAATTTAGTAAGAAATAAACACTTCTAAAAACACAGTTTTTGAAAACAGATAACATGTCTAACGTGATTTACAAGACATGTTGTAGATGTTAGCATGCAAGTCCCGAAAATGCACATCCAGCATGAGCACACGCGCTTCCTCCTGCAGTTCATCTGCACAAGGTGTTACAAGGAAAAGACAATATTCACCATGGAATTTCACCCAGATAAATATTTCTGTGAAGGCTCTCAGTTGTCCAGGTGGTCCTCGCGTCAAGCAACCCAGTCCAGATGAAGAGTCAAACTTCTCTACCCAGATAAATATGTTCTCTTCATTAAAATGAGCTGTAATTTTACGACATTACAAAAATAAACCTACATTAAAATACTTGGATTTCAGTAGAAACTAAATGTTGTCAGTTTTGAAAACTTATATATATATATATATATATATATATATATATATATATATATATATATATATATATATATATATATATATATATATATATATATAATGTATAAATTCTCATCTCATGGCCATTTTTAAAATGTACTGTTTGATCGTGTTTATTTGGATTATTATAAAAATATACATGCACAGTAGGTACAAATATACAAATTAATTGAGGATTACACTTAAAGTGTTCATAATGGTTCTCAAAAGGAAAAACAAGACATTTGGTGAAAATGGTTTTGACAGAGAGAAAAAAATTTAAGAAAATTTTTAAATAAGCAGTTGTCATATCACATCATATAAATGTGAACTTAATGGTTAAAGTATTGAAGCACCACATGTTCATCACAATACAAGGACTATGTGTGTGTGTATGTGTGTGTCTGTGTATGTGAGTGACAGAGCGAGAGAGAGAGAGAGAGAGAGAGGTGGTTAGATCAAATTATACATACACACTGGGTATAAATATACAAATTAATTGAGGATTAATTTTCAGAGGGAAATCTTGCAGGTTTGAATTCACCAAGATTGTCCATGAGCCCAAAGCTAATTTTTACTTTATCTGTACCACGTAAAGGAACTAAAACAACACGTACAATCCAGCATACAAAAAAAGTATAACATCCCAGGGTGGCAGCTGCAGCCATGTCAGGGCCAACATTTAAAAATACTCCCAATATATTTAAAACTATCTGACATTATTTGTCTGATCAGAGGAATTCCAAAAAGACTATCTATGACTGAATGTTCTGGAGTTATGGGGTAAAAACAGCAAAAATGGTGACAAAAGGTTGATTTAGAGAATAACCGTGTTGTGTCTGATGATTTGTGGATGTTCATGCTTGTTATACGGTCGCAAATTGAGCTTTACCGGTGACGTGTTAGCTTACCGTCGAGGCAGCGTTGCTCCAACAGCGATCAGGACGCAGAGTAATCCATCAAATGTGAAAATCCATCAAACCCACATCACTACTTCGCATGGTAACTTAAAATCACCCATTTCAGCATCGTCATCGCTACGTGACTTTCTCTCACTACACGACTTTCTCTCGCTCTGAGCTGACACCACCATTACTGACATCTGTGTAGCAGCGCGTGCGGTCAGGGCGCAGAGTAATACATGAAATGTATTACCAACGGTTGCTTATTTTGCGACCTTACACCCGATATTATACAGTCTCACATGATTAACCAATCACATTTGTGGAAAAAAATATACAGTAACTGGATTAGAATTCAGTTTTATGGTGGTCAACAGTTAAAGTTGCTCCAATTTTGGAAACAAAAATTATGCAAATTACTAGTTGAGCAAATAGGATTAATAAACTGCATAGTTTTGACCGTGTTGAATGAATGTTTGGTCTCCAAAATAAAGGTCAAACAAGGTCGATGTTCACTGGATTCTATGACATATGTTACCCGTAAAGTGATAACTAAGCATGACAGATGGTGCAAATTATTCCTTTTTAGAACCCTATTAGCTCAACCAATTATTTGCATCCATTTTTGACACAAATCAGAGCAACTTTCATTTTTGATCCTTATACACGGAAAATGATCTTTGTTATGATTTAGGGATGTTTTTACCTCATAATTCTATAACATTAAGTCATAGATAGTCCAAACTACACCTTGGTGGAATCTTTATGATCAGACATATGAGTTCTGTCCAAAAAGTATCAGACCTTTTTATTTTTTTCAAAACCATATGGATTTGAATCATGTGTGCTTGCATGAGCCAACCTTGAACCTTCATGCGCATGCGTGATTTTTTTCACGCCCGTCAGTTGCATCATTCGCCTGTGAGCAGGCTTTGTGTGAGCACTGGTCCTCCCCCCTCGTTGGATTTTCATTGCGAGGAAAATGTCTGAACGATTTGGAGCTTTGCTGCATCAAATTTTTCCAGAAACTATGAGAGACAGCCAGGTGGAAACCATTCGGAAGATTCAGACGGCTTTCGGTGACGATCCTATGGGGATCACACAGATTAACGAGTGTTACAACCGGTTTAAAGACGGCGCACAATGGCGGAGGGTGCGCCGCGCTCCGAGCGGCCATCGACAGGCTGAAACGATCAAATCATTTCCAAAGTGAACCCTGTGTTGATCCGGGACGTCGTATGACTACCAGAGAAATTGCAGAAGAGGTGGACATCAGCACTTTTTCGGCACATTCCACTGTTACAGGAGATTTTGTAATGAAAGACATGCGGAAGTTGGAAGTCTCACAGGACATGTTGTGACATGTCCAGCTCTTACACAATTCCTCGGATACTCACTCGACTGAAAAGCCACTGAAAGCCGTCTGAATCTTCCGAATGGTTTCCACCTGGCTGTCTCTCACAGTTTCTGGAAAAATTTGATTCAGCGCTGCTCCAATCGTTCAGACATTTTCCTCGCAATGAAAATCCAACGAGGGGGGAGGACCAGTGCTCACTCAAAGCCTACTCACAGGCGAATGACGCAACCGACAGGCGTGAAAAAAAATCACGCATGCGCACGAAGGTTCAAGGTTGGCTCATGCAAGCACACGTGATTCAAATCCATAATGTTTTTGAAAAAAATAAAAAGGTCTGATACTTTTTGGACAGACCTCGTATAATGTGGTGTACTTTACAAAATGACATTTTTATATTTTGACCCCTGTGCAATCTTTCATTGACCCCTATTGGCTACAGCTCCCAATCTGGGATGGCCATCATATATTTATGTATGACTTATGGAGATCTTAGTATACTGAGGCTGGATTGATTGATGTAAGTGATGTTTGGGCACTTTAAGTTGTACAGACAGCCTGGTTGGCTGTCTGGACATGGACGAAAAGGACATGGACGAAAAGGTTTGTTAGAATTGAACAATTAAAAAAAATGACATCACACAATTAATTTATATCTCATATAAGGTGTTATTGTGCAGCTGCAGCTATCTTGCAGAATTCCTGTACCTGTGTGTGCAGTAATAAGACCAGGGGTTGATTGTTCTCGGTGGGATACTCACAGCATTAGCAGATGGAGGAGGAGGTAGTGGCAGCCAGCGGCCAGTAGGGGGCTCATGCTTAGTGTTATTGTATAGGTTAAAGTTCAAAGTGCTGCTGCGCCCCTGGCTGTGACCCTGACAGAGCATGCCCAGCGTAAGCGTGTTGTGCTTTAGGACACCACTCTGATTGGAGAAGACAACATCACGTGACATGGGTGAATGTAGGGGGAGGGGCAGAGCCTACAGCAGGCTGCAGCATGGTGACAACACACTGTGAGCTCCACAAACAAACAAACAACACCAATAAAAACAACAACAACATCAACAGTGCAAAGTTGCTGAAAGCACAGAGAAATGTTAGCGAGTGATCAGTCAATACACACAGAGAACATCGTGTCAAACAAGCAACAACTGGTGAATAACTTCAGTCTTGGCTAAAACATTCATCAAGTGATTTGCCTCCTGTTTCTTGTAGTTCTGTCTGGTGCTTCGTATGAGCAGAATCTTTTCACGTCTTGTATTTTGTGTTAAGCATAACTGGCCTTAAGAGAAAAATGGATGTCACATGGTCATTCACTCCCATTATGAAAAAGTGAAGCCAAAATACTAGTGGTCAACCGATATTGGTTTTTCGATGTGTCCTATATTGGTGGTGCCTGATATGCAATGGTAAAGGCACCTTGACCGTTGCACGAGCTTGATCCCCGCACTGCAGCGCGATTCAGCATGCCAATGCAACCCGCGTTGTGCTGCTGGACGCCGCGCTATAAAATAATCATTTCATAGCCGGTGATGCATTCTTATGAGTTAGATAATGTATTTGTAAAATTATGTTTATTACAGATGTAACAGCTCGTCATAATTGTTCAGATGTCCTGCGCGCAGTGAAACGCATTGACTCACAGTGTTTTCGAATAGGTTGTGCAACGTTCACGAAATTAATGCATGCCAGAAGTTTGGAACATTTCAAAATTTTCTTTACGCACTGGCACGCACAGTTCATGTGCAGTTTACAACACTGCCGCACTGGCACGCGACTCAAGATGTCGTGATGGGAATCAAATTTGTGCAAGTGTCAAGGCACCTTAAGTTGTTCTTTTCTTTTTGTGATACTATACAATGAATTAATAAGAATGAAACAAGAGAACAATTTGCTGTAGTTTAACATTTATTTAACACTGCCACTGTTTTTTTGTCAGGTCATATTACATCTAGCATTGGTATGTTTTCCACTGTTTTAAGGCACCCATCTGCATGCAAACTGACAGAAGGGAGCATCACAGCATAGTTCCACAGAAGCTTAACTGACAAGCCCATTTGTCATACATATATCATATATCATTGTAGATTTGATTTTTTTTTTTAATTAGTCAATGATGGCAGCATACTGTTAACTAGCTGCCTGTTTAATCAGCTGATGCCATCTTGATTTTCTGATGTCACTTACTGTAAAAACAGATGTGAAGTATGAGAAAATAAGCGCAAACAGTAAATCTGAATAAATCAATAGTTTGCGTTTTTGTCACATCTCCTCGATTAGCACGTAAACATTGTAAAAAATCGTTGGTGTTCTGGAAAAGTATTGATCCATACTCTATTTTATTACTGGAAAGGTGCAAAAAAACATCCGATCTGAAATGATGAAGCACCACAGTGCAGCCTTGCTACAAGGTTTGAGTCTGAATCATCACCAGATCTCGAAATAGCAGGAATCTAAACCTGCGACTGTAAAGGATAGAACTGGGTATTAACCCCCGCTGCCTGACGTGTGCCGGATGCTACGGCGTCAAAACTTCGCTTTATTCGGCGGATTTAGTGGCGTTTTATCTGCGTATTTGCGGCTAGTACGGCGCTCAAAACGCCGGCGAAATGTTCCGCCCCTTTCCACCGCGAAAACAGCCAGAACTACCACGAACTTTGGTCTACGTACTACCCGCCGACAAAACCGTCTATGTGTAACCTGGGTTTAAGATTATGTTGAAAATAATTTTTCAAGAAGCATTATAATCACCTACAATTGTCACCTCAGTTTACGTATCACAATGCAGATACTGTTGCATTGCATTTCAGGACATGTGGTTCTGTCAGCACATATCCACAGAGGAGGGAGTGTTGCAGAGTGACAGTGTGGAGTGGACACACATGCAGCCAGACAAAAATCTGGTCAACCTTGCGACACAGACACGGGACATGGAGAGCTTTGGAACGCTGTGTGCATGTATGTGTTTGTGTGTGCATGCGTGTGTGCATTACACAGACATACCCTGTCCAGCCGTTTGGCCTCTATGTGCCGGAGCAGCTGCTGCCTCCAGTCCGCAGGCATCTTGGAGGTGATGTCTTCAGGTTTCTGCTGTACAATGGGCCTGACTTTGATGGTGTCATCTGGTGATTTCTCAGGGCAAGTTGCCAGCGTGTAGTCAGGGGGCATCTTCTCCAGCAAAGCAGCCATGGTGGGACGAGCGGACACTGGACGGGCCTGATGAAAGAGACATACTTAATATTTTTAACCAAAAAACAAGTTGGACCTAATAGTAATCAGTAAGATATTTCATGATGTCAGTAGAGCTTATGTGGCTGCCAGGTTTTGTCTGTCAGTTGACAATTCTCAACAAACGTTCTCAACAAATTTTGCTCCTTTCAGAGAAAGAAGAACCCAGCAGGCCAGTTGAGGAATTGGACTGTCTGGGTTTACGATGGTCTTGGATCAAGACTAACATCATGGCTAACATCCCGGCCATCAGAAGTATATCTGTATGCAGTGAAAGTGTCGAATGTGTAGACACTTTCAGTTATCTCAGCAATGACATCCATTCATGGGAATACTATATGGAGTCATGAGACTATTAGACAGAGGTGTTTGGCAAAGCTGATATCTGTGTAGACGTATGGAGGTCCAAGTCTTTAAGGTCCTGGTGCTTCCTGTCTTATTGTATGTTTATGAGACTTGGACTCTAATAGTGACCTAAAGTGATGCCTTGATGTCTTTGGTATTGGGTCTCTTCAGTGGATCCTCAGGTACCACTGGAATTACTTCGTAAAATGAATGGTTACTTGGGGAGTCTCAGAGGAGGAACATTGGTTGCATGGTGAGGGAGTATCAGCTACAACATTTTGGCCATCTGGAACATTTCTCTGTGCAAGATCCACCATGCAGGTGACTCAGTATTGAGGACCCCGGTAGCCTGAGATGACCAAGAGGAGGACCATGCTACATCTGGCTGGAGCAGATACGTAGATGGCTACTTTCAAAAGATGGGGATAGACTGGTTTCTTGCCTAGGTAATTGTCATCCAGGACCCAAAGTGGCTCTGTGGTATGGTGGATATGGTCATGAACAGCACCACAACATGCTGCCAGACCTGACCTGACCAAATGTTGTTTGAAAGAAATCAAATACACAAAGAGTTCTTTTAATTTTGTTGTTGGTCGGGATCTCAGCATGGATTGTGGTTTACTGAGACTCTCAAAAACGAATATGCCAAAGCGGATTAGAAAGAATACATATCACAATGCAAATAAACAAGTGGAATTTTGTGCTGATATGGAAAATGGTTGCAGTGCAGTGATGTTGAAATTGATGCAATGTACAGTTGTGTTCAAAATAATAATGTTAAAAAAGTGAGTAAAGTTCAACATGTCATTTTTTCAACAATGGGACATTGTGGGGGTTTCTTGCCCACAGCTTGGCTTCACGTAGGCATCTTTTAATTGTTGCAGTACCCACAGGTAACTTTAGACCTTCTTTGATCATCCTGGAGCTGATCACTGGCTGAGTCTTTGCCATTCTGGCTATTCTTCGATCCATTTGAATGGTGGCTTTCTATTTTCTTCCATGTCTTTCTGGTTTTGGTTGGCATTTTAAAGCATTTGAGGCCATTTTAGCTGAGCGGACTATCATTTTCAGCACTTCTTTGTACGTTTTCTCCTCTCCAATCAATTTTTTAATCAAAGTATGCTATTCTTCTGAACAATGTGTGGAATGACCCATTTTACTGATTTTCACTGAGAAATGCAGGACAACCAGCGTGTACAACATTTGCTGCCTTCGGCCTTAAATAAGGGTCACCTGTAAGGGTGTAATAAGGGTCACAGAAAGGAAATTGCAGACACTGCTTTTTTTTTTTAACAGTCATGTTTTGATTTGGAATAGAATGTGCAGTGTTACCAATGCATATGAGTGTATGGAAATAAAATCTATATTAAAGTTTTTGAGCTTTACTCACCTTTTAAAACATAATGCTATTATTTTGAACAACTATAAGAACAAAGGCAGCAAATACTGGTTACGTATTTATTGTTTCCTAACACATGAGATAAAAAAATTCATGTGAATCGGTGATTTCCAGCTTTTTCCATTTCTGACTCTATAATTGGAAGGCAAGTATATCTGCAAGTTTTCAAATACAGTGTCACTTTTGGTAAAATCATTAAAAAATGGGATCTCTGATGACAGTAAGTTTGTGCATTTTTAATTCCTGTGTCAAGCAGCAACCATCAAGTTTTGTAATTTTGCACGACTCCTCCCAATGAGTGTATTTATAATCCCTCAGAACAGTGTGTCACTTGTGAGTAGGGGTGAAAAAATGTCAATCTTCAAAGCAAATTGAACATATAATAATTATTTTTTTTATCCACCTTTTTATTCCATGCTTTGTGTGGGAACAAAGGAACAATGGGTGGTCCTTACTCTACACGTCCCTCTACAGACAGTGCCTCTGACCGCCCAAACCTGTTCTTATATATATGAGGAAATGTGCAGAAATGCAGTTTACCTGAGACGCTCCATATGTCTCAGTACTATAGCTCCTGGCAGACAGGGGGCGGCGTTGAGTCAGGCTCTTTGTTGGATAACCAATCATGGGCTTCTTCTGCTCCTGGTAGGTGGGGTAGTCATCATCATAGCGGCCATTTCTTTTGTTGTGCATCAACTGGTTCTGATTGCTGTCGGCCATATTGGCAAGAGCCGAATGCTCCATGGGAGAGTTGTAGGCAAGAGCCCGACCATAATGAGGAGGGTCCACCTGAGGCGAGGTGACAGAAATGCTACTGGTCATAGTGATCATGAAATTCAAATGGCATTCATACTGCTCTTCTTAGGATTATCGTGAACGTACCATATTATTGTGACTGATGATGAATATACAAGACTGCAGGCTTGTCATGGTTATTTAATAGCATTGCTAAAAATATGCAGGACAAGCATGCTCATATGCACATGCACAGTTCTGCATAGTTACCTGTTGCCTGTAATGATTTTCTTGCAGTGCCTCCTGCTGGGCTTCATGGACTCTGCGGAACAAAGCCAGCTCTGTAGAGCTTACCAATGAATCTGCTCTCCTCAAAAACCCTGGTCTGGAACGCTGTGCTGGGATTGGCTGCTGTGACTGGGTGGGCATACCATCTTGGTTGATTGGGATTTGGGGGAAGGAAAACATCTCCAGTGGAGGGTAAGCACGATATCGAGGGCTCACTAACTCCTTGGGTAACGTTTTCCCAGGCTGACTGATGTACTCCAAGGCTTTCACTGAGTGGTTGACATAATCTGGTGTGTTGGGAAGGGGGGAGGGACCCGGCGGTCGATGGTCACCTGAATGGTTGGAATAGTTACCAAAAAGACTTTGTAAACTATGACATAAAACATTTGCAACTTATTTTTTTATTGTTCATCTTTTCAAGGAAAAATTAAACCTATTACCTGGAAAAATCTGATTGCTATTAGATGTTTGTGACTGAGATATTGATCTGTAAGTGAGATCATCTATGCACTTGTTAGTAGTCCCTCCATTAAGAAAGACTAGATGGCCACTAACCTGTGGGTTGTAGTTTTGATCAAAGTGATAGGCCTTCTGTGGTATGGCTGGTTTTTGGTTCTGTCCTGACTGGTTCTGGTTGCTGTTTGTATGTCCTGGGAAACCCAGCTCGTCGTCCAGCATGGGGGCAGACTGAGAACGAGCCATGCTTGTCTGCTCCATAGAACCTGGCAGTTCTGGACGATCCAAACTTGTTTGTTGCTCAATGGATGAACTGTAACTATCCACTGGAATACTGCAGAATGAAACAACAAAAAGAAACAATACTGCAGGAAAGGGGCATAAAAACTCTTGCCATTGGTACTTTTCTTTTTTAAAGACAAATATAAATATTTTTTAATAAAACCAATAAAAGATTCCTTTTGATATGACATTTCTGTTCCTGTTGAGCATCTGTCCAATCTGCACCAATCTGACGTCAGATTAAATATTTGCTGTAGCAGAAAATGACAATAAACAATAATTATTAAAAACTTTAAAACGTGTAACAGATACTCAGCAATACTTCCAATGCAATACTAAAACTATGCTGGGTGTCACATGATTGATTTTGGCTCGAAATTTCTTCAATATGTATTCATAACTTTCATTGTTGGTAGACTGTACAATGTGTCCAATTCAGTGATTTGTTCATGCTTGTGTGTTGCTCATTGGCCAATCCTTTTGAAATTGAATGAATAGATATTGAAGGCAGGGTCCACCTTAAATGCTAGTTTGTATTAGCTTGGTTCAAATTCTAGGGATGGTACAATTCTGTCAAATTTTAACTGAAGGGACGATCGTTAAACTCATGCATCGTTTACCCCTGCATCAACTGAAACTGACCTTCGCAACTATTTTTTTTTTTTTTTACTCTTTTTACCCCATAACTCCATGCCATTCAGCAGTCAGTCCAAATTATACCCTTTTGGAATCTTGAAAAAAAATCTTGCAGAAATTATCTCAACAACACTGAGATCAACAACACTGTTACTAGCATTAAACCTACCTGTAGACCTTGTAGGAGCCTATGTCAATCTCATCGATGCTCTGTGACTTCTTGAACTTGGATCTCGTCTCCTTTATCATGGGGGACAGGCGGTCCGAGCTTTTACTCATCACCACGGTTACCTTGTTGCCCCCGCTGACATTTCTCTGATCCTTCCTATTCTGGTCGTTCTGGTTGTTGTGGTACGTCCAGCTGCCAGGCAAAGGCCCTGCCACTTGTTCCGTTCTTGTAGCAAACCAATAAAGTTAGACAAGTTAGAAAACCTTTGAAATATTCTTAATACTGGAGCAGTTCTAAACTGCAACCTCCATTAAGGCTGAACAATGCTCATATTTTAACTATAGCCAGAAGAATGAGATCAACTCAAATCAAAAGCCCTGCAAATAAGCAGGAATGGTGCAGTGATATAATAGAGATAAGTCCTGTACAGGCCCTGAGGTTCTTTGTGGGTGAAATGCATGAGAGTTCACGACTCTGCCCTGGAAGGGATGCCAGTGCAATTCAAGTTACTTCCCCAGCCAAGGCAGGTACCCATCAACAGCTGGGTGGAAGATCTACATAATTAGATTATACAGACCAAACAAGGAATGGCTACTTTTAACCACAGAAGACTGTATTGATGCTGCAGTTGCAGGGTTTTGTTGGAAGCCTGCAAACATATGTCACGGCTATCTGATGGACTGGTAATATGCTTCAGGTGTCATCATTTACCTTCTGTCTATATCCTTGCGGTCAGGGTTGGGACTAGAGGCAGGTGTCAGGTCCAGCTTGGAGGGAAAGGCAGTTCTGTCTTCAAGTGGGCTGGGGGTCCGGGTCCAGTTCTGCCAAGGATTTTGGGAAGCATGTGAACCGGAGGCTTGGTTGTCATTGTCAGGGGTAGAACGCTGGTTACCATGGAAGGGGAGTGTCTGAGTGTCCAGCTCCAAAGGGACTCCAACAATCCGCTCCTGTCGGAGGAGGGGACGGCGCCCATGTGTGGACTGGCTGCGGGGTTTGGAGCCAAGCGTAGGGTTTCCCTCATTTGCGTTTGATGATGGGGGGTCCAGAGGAGATTCCTCTGCATCAAAACCCGTGTTGTCATAGTGAGGAGCTTCAGCCCAGTCGAAAGGCTCACTGAGTGGGCGTCGATCCCCGCGCTGCTGCAGGGTTCCTGATGGAGGGGTTTCTCTTTGAGATAGAAGGGGCTTAGAGTCAATGGGTTTGGGGAAGGACTGAGCCAGTCTACAAAAAAACAAAACAAAACACAATTTTTACTGCAAAAATTGCTAATGTGAACTGTAATCTCTCTCTCATTTTATAATTTTCTCAGTGACATTTCGTGCAATAAATGACTCGAGGTTTAGTTAAAGAGATCTGTGTTTTGAACCTCTTTGTAGTTTTCAATTTGCAAATACCTCTTTTCACAAGTACATCAAGAAGAGGACAAATTGTGATCTGTACTGCACCCCAGGGTCCTTGAAATAACAACTTTAATGCTAGACGGTGTGTTGAATCTGCAGTGGCTCCTCTCAAGTGGAGATGCACAGGAAGAAGAAGGAGAGAGAAAAGTGTTTTTCTCATTGTTAGAGCAACATTAAGGCCCCTTCACGCATAGCACGATTGAAGCCGACTAGCGCATGAGGAGGAACTGCATGCCATTCGTGAATAATCAGAGCCACCTCTAAGGGCCCCGTCACACATAGTACAAATAAGAACAAATCAGGGCGAATCGCAGCGAAACAGCCCGAATGAGCGAACCACAAAAACATCGAGCCGGCATCAGGAGGGACACATGGTCAGGCAGGTGATGGGGCACTTGCATGAAATGTTAATATGTGTGTACAGATGGGGACTGACCAGCCCGGCCCAACACACGTGTCTTTTGAGCGACACCCTGCAGGACAGACACAGCGTCATGTGGAACATAGCTCATGTGGGTGACGTGACATTCAGATCACCTGCTACGTGTTCACATGATGTGATGGTCCGTTTCACTGTTTTCACCTGACAATGTGCATGTGCCCATCACAAAAGTGATATACGCTTTATGTATTTCCACATGATGACAGCAAGCACACAGACGATTGTCACGGTTGACAATCAGTCTCCACAGCAGTGGCGCGATGTGGTGCAACACGTTCCAGGTGCTTGCACTGTGTTGGTGCACGCGCATGCACGAAACCGTCACAGTGGGATCTTTTACGCCTCCCTGACCATGTGTCCCTCCCGACGTCGGTTCAATGTTTTCGTGGTTTGCTCATTCGGGCTGTTTTGCTGCGATTCCCCGATTCGTACTTATTCGTGCTTTGTATGAAAGGGCCCTAACATCAGTCTGAAACAGACAGCACAAACCAGCTGGGTGTTTTTCTGATCGCTGTCATCTGTAATTTAACATTAGTGCAGTGAAATGGCAGCTGCATTGTTACAAGGATGATACCGTTTCACACATCTGTAGAAAAGAAAAAGTCCACATAGCAGTGAGGGAGATGCAGTATTTTAACGCATCTCTCTGACCTTAACTGTAGGACTGGAGAGGTGAGAAACACACTGAAAGATGGAGGGAAGAATGGAGAGTAGAGGATGGCAGGATAGACGAGGGAGAGACAAATGAGAAATAACAGATCCAATGGAGTGATGGTGTAGTCGAGAGAAGGAGGGATGAGAGATAGTTGGAAAGAGGGATAGAGTGAAGGACAGAGGTGAAAGTGACTATGAGTCTGTGCATCTAATTAAAATTCATTGGATCTTCCCAGGGCTAGATCTAATTTGAATCCACACTTGACAATGAAATTAGACGTTTGTGCTGAGATCACAATTTGGGTTTCATTTGCCAGTGTAATATGTCAGAACAAATGGAAACAGGTGTTCTCACTGTTTAAAAATAGGTTTTCACCACACAGAGGCTTTTGATGGAACCAAAAGCTCTAACCATTGCTCCACAGTGTGTTAACTATGAGAATAACTGAAAATGACCTGAATTTAAAAGTAACTGAACATAAAATTAATTCAATATAAACTGACTAAGAAGCTAATTGAATAAGATAATTGAAGAGTAAACAAAATCTAAAACTTTATATACTGTAACTAAATATAACAATTAACTGAATCTAAAGCCAGATAAATCTTATACTACCAGAATGTAAAGCTAACAAAATAAGCTAAATGTAAGCTGAATCTAAAACTTTATATAACTAAGTATAACAATCAACTGAATCTTTAAAGTTAGCTAAATCTGACACTATCAAACTATAAAGCTAACATAATAAGATAACTTTAAAGTAAGTCGAACATATAACTTTATATAACTAAGTATTAAAAAACAATTGAATCTAAAGTCAGATATATCTGAAACTATCAGCTAATATAATAAGGTAACTGTAAAGTAAGTCGAATCTTAAGCTGGGTTTACACATAACAGCAAATCACAAATGCCACGAAGTATACATTCTTGGCCGCTGATCACGAATGTGATGATTCGGGGCAGAGGGGTCAGGTGTCCTCAGGAACTGCTGCAACCTGTTACCACACTTTACGATTACTGGTGAATTACGTGTTGCTGGTGAATTATCAGGAACCATTATGCTCGATCAAGAATAATGTTCCGTGTTGTTGCACGCTATTGCGCATAACAACGTATCGTAAAGTTCTGTCACGTTGTGAATGAGGCGAATTGTCTCCACACACACCCCCAAATTCATCCAACCATCAGCTGCTGAACAACTTAGATTGCTCCAGTTTGCTCCTCAAAACACAGATTAATCCACAGCAGAAGAACTTTGTGACTGCATGCTTAGTTGGGCTCTGTGCTATAGAGTGGCGCAGAGGAGGAGACAGAGCCAGATGTGTGGCTCCACACGACTCTCGTCTCGCTCGTTTTTGCAAACATCAGGCACATGCAGCAGGTGGAACACTTGCAGGAGCGCGCTGAGTAGCACTAGAATGAGACTTTTAGCTGACTTGGTGTCACTGTCCTTCTTCAGCATGCCGCAGTAATGAAACTGAATGCGGTGCAGCAGGGTTTAATTGTGCACATGTCAGAGAAGAACACTGTCATGCTCTATTAAGGATCACCACTAATCAAGATGGATCAACACGCTCAGTTGCGACCTCCACAACATGAGGCGAAATGAGGGTGGTGCGTGACATTCGTGAAAGATTTTTTGACAGCCAAAAACGTGCTCCACGAAAATCACGAATATCACGCACCTTCTTCTTCTTCTTTGTCTTTTGGCTGTTCCTGTTAGGGGTCGCCACAGCATATCAATCACCCTGTCCTCTGTATCTTCCTCTGTCACACCAACCACCTGCATGTCTTCCCTCAGCACATCCATAAACCTCCTCTTTGGCCTCCCTCTTCTCCTCCTGCCTGGTGGCTCCATCCTCAGCATCCTTCTCCCTATATACCCTGGGTCCCTCCTCTGCACATGTCCAAACCATCTCAATCTCGCCTCTCTGACTTTGTCTCCAAACCGTCCCACCTGAGCTGTCCCTTTGATATGTTCATTCATATTCTTGTCCATTCTCATCACTCCCAAAGAGAATCTCAACATCTTCAGCTCTGCCACCTCCAGCTCCGCCTCCTGTCTTTTTGTTAGTGCCACTGTCTCTAAGCCGTATGACATAGCTGGTCTCACTACTGTCTTGTAAACTTTCCTCTTTACTCTTGCTGATATTCTTTGGTCACAAATCACTCCTGCCACCTTTCTCCACCCTGCCTGCACTCTCTTCTTCAGCTCTCTACCACACTCTCCATTACTTTGAACAGTTGAAATAATAATAATAATAGTTAAACAATATTTAAACTCATCTACTTTCACCACTTCTACTCCTTGTAACTGCACTATTCCACTGGGCTCCCTCTCATTCACACACATATGTACTCAGTCTTGCTTCTACTGACTTTCATTCCCTTCTCTCCAAGCTATCTCCACCTCTCCAGACTAGACTCAACTTGCTCTCTACTCTCACTACAGATCACAATGTCATCTGCAGACATCATAGTCCATGGGGACTCTTGTCTGATCTCATCCGCCAACCCTGTCCATCACCACTGCAACAAGAAGGACTCAGAGCTGATCCTTGGTGTAATCCCACCTCCAACTTGAATGAGTCTGTCATTCCAAATGCGCATCTCACCGCTGTCACACTATTCTTGTACTTGTACATGTCCTGCACAACCCTAACATACTTCTCTGCCACTCCAGACTTCCACATACAATACTACAGCTCTTCCACATACAATACTACAGCTCTTCTCTTGGCAGCCTATCATAAGCTTTTTCTAAGTCCACAAACACACACACGAATATCACGCACAAACATGCACTATTAAGAAACCTATTCAGATGTGTTAAGTCACATTAAGAATGTCAGGAATGTGCCAAGAATGACGCAAATATGACATTCCTATGTGTAAACGCAGCATTAAACTTTACAGAACTAAGTATAAAAAAATCAATTGAATCTAAAGTCAGATAAATCTGAAATTACCACAATATAAAGCTAACAATCAATCAATCAATCAATTTTTTTATATAGCGCCAAATCACAACAAACAGTTGCCCCAAGGTGCTTTATATTGTAAGGCAAGGCCATTATAACAGAATAAACCAACTGTAAAGTAAACCAAATCTAAAACTTTCTACAAGTAAACATAAAAATCAATTCAATCTAAATTCAGATAAATCTGAAACTAGCGCAATATAAAGCTAACAGATGAAGCTAATTGTAAAGTAAACTAAATCTAAAACCTTATATAAGTAAATATAAAAACAATTGAATCTCAAGTCAGCTAAATCTGACAGTATCAGAATATAATGTTAACAGAATAAACTACTTAAGTAAACCAAATCAAAAATTATATAAGTACAAAAATCTATCAGAATATGAAGCTAATAAAAGAAGCTGTTAAGTAAACTGAATCTAAAACTTTTATATAATATAAAAAACAATTGAATCAAAAGCCAGCTAAATCTGACACTATCAGAATATAAAGCTAATAAAATAAGCTAACTATTAAGTATACCTAATCTAAACATTATATAATAAAAACCCAATTGAATCTAAAGTCAGCTAAATCTGACACTATCAGAACATAAAGCTAGCAGAATCAGCTAACTAAAGCGTAAACTGAAAAAAAAACAACTTTATATACGAGGTCTGTCAATAAAGTATAGGTCCTTTTTATTTTTTTCAAAAACTATATGGATTTCATTCATATGTTTTTACGTCAGACATGCTTGAACCCTCGTGCGCATGCATGAGTTTTTCCACGCCTGTCGGTGACCTCATTCGCCTGTGAGCACTCCTTGTGGGAGGAGTTGTCCAGCCCCTCGTCGGAATTCCTTTGTCTGAGAAGTTGCTGAGAGACTGGCGCTTTGTTTGATCAAAATTTTTCTAAACCTGTGAGACACATCAAAGTGGACACGGTTCGAAAAATTAAGCTGGTTTTCGGTGAAAATTTTAACAGCTGATGAGAGATTTTGAGGTGATACTGTCGCTTTAAGGACTTCCCACAGTGCGAGACGTCATGCAGCGCTCTCAGGCGCCGTCGTCAGCCTGTTTCAAGAAGAAAACCTCCACATTTCAGGCTCTATTGATCCAGGACGTCGTGAGAGCAGCCGCCACGATGCTCCGCCACAGGAAAAACACCTCTGTTGGAAGCCTTAAGGACAATTTGGAACATGTCCAGCTGTTAAACAATTTCTCATACACTCACTCCACTGAAAGCCATCAAAAGCCGCCTGGATTTTACAAATGGTTATCAACACGGAGGTGTTTCCGACGCGGACCCGTCCGCACGTCTTTCATTAAAAAAATCTCCTTTAACAGTGGAATATCCGGAAAAAATGCTGAAACCGACTTCTTCTGAAACTTCTCTGTTCTCTCACGACGTCCTGGATCAATAGAGCCTGAATGTGGAGGTTTTCAGCTTGAAACAGGCTTGACGACGGTGCCTGGGACCGCTGCGCGACGTCTCGCTCCGTGGGAAGTCCTTAAAGCGACAGTATCACCTCAAAATCTCTCATCAGCCGTTAAAATTTTCACGGAAACCAGCTTAGTTTTCGAACCGTGTCCACTTCGATGTGTCTCACAGGTTTAGAAAAAATTTTGATCAAACAAAGCGCCAGTCTCTCAGCAACTTCTCAGACAAAGGAATTCCGACGAGGGGCTGGACGACTCCTCCCACAAGGAGTGCTCACAGGCGAATGATGTCACCGACAGGCGTGGAAAAACTCACGCATGCGCACGAAGGTTCAAGCATGTCTGACGTAAAAACATATGAATGAAATCCATATAGTTTTTGAAAAAAATAAAAAGGACCTATACTTTATTGACAGCCCTCGTATAAATACAAAAATCATCTAAATCTAAAGCTAGCTAAATCTGGCTACTAGAGTCAATTGACAATAATTGATTTTCACCCCAAAAAAACACCCCTAAAATTGTTAATTCCCTCAACAAGATGGGGGACAAAAATACAGTGGAAATGACGTTGCAGTCTGCTTTAGTCTTTCATTCTTTTATTATTATTTGTTTTTAACCATCTCTATGGTAGATCAGTTAGTCGTGAGTCGTTGAGGTGAGACGGTGTAAAGCAGTACCTGCGCGGGTCTGTGTATACCTGTTGGTCCAGTGCGTCTGAGGGGCCTGGTCTTTACTGGGGGCCGGCAGGGCGGGATTGTGTGGGTGTGTGTGCGAGAGCGTGTGTGGGTGTGCGTTGGCAGGAGGGTTGGAGGAGCCCGAGGAGCCCTGTGACGGGGAGTAGTCAGAATAGGTCGCAGAGGAGCCGCTGTGGTTCAGACAGTGGAGCTTATCCACGTCTTCATCGGTCGACTCTGGACACAAACAAAGACAGAGTGCTCTTTTATTCCCAATGTCACGTGCCTCTGTTGACCTGTGCTGATGTACTTATTGCAAAGTGCTGTTGGCGTAATCGCTGCCTGGCTTTCCTCAAACGATCTTAAGTAGAGGTGCTTGTATCGACACAAATCTGAGGTGACATAAAACGCGTTGGGGTGGCTACATGCATTTAAAGTCAAGACAGACAAGTTTCCATGATGTTGACTGCATGCACAAGAGAATACAACACATTACATTACAGCTACGTATATGAAAAAGCACTGGGACGTCTGCTTATGAGGGGCTTGTTCTTTAAGATCAAGACCCTCATCAGCAGTTGAATTGTAATGCCATAGCGGAGGACAGCTTTGCTGAGGTAAGCGGCTAACTATATAATTGGTATACGTAGCACTATATAATCAGTTTATTTCCATTTAGTGAGGTAAACATGCACACGTTCACTTCCGCAGGGGTCCCCTCTGTGCTACAGGACAATTCTAATGATATTTTAACCTGTTCAGTGGTGACAAGAAGTGATTTCCAGAGAGTGTTTCCAGCTTGCTCCATGCCATTGCATTCCATAGCCGGTGACAGTGTTTGGGTTCAAATTGAATATTGTCAATATTACTTTCATTTTTTGTTCCTGAGTGAAAAGATGACTTCCAAAATGTTTGAAAATAAAGACAATAGCTTGCCCCTGTGCAATTCTATTGTGTAACCATGATGATGTTTACATTCTAAATCAATACTGCACCAATTAAAATTCTTCCTGTCCCAAGTGAAAAGATGAACTAAAAAAAAAACCTGAAGATGGAACCAGGCTGAATAAATAAATAAATAAATCAGAGTAAATAAGAGTAAATAAATGAACTTATTCAGCTCTTCCAACAGGGTCGATCACAGTGTGTTGCTTATAAGAGTACAGGCCTGACCCTAGCCAGGCCAAATTTTATTTTATTTTTTTGAATTGTGCCAATGGAAAATAATACAGACAAAATGACAAATAATGTCAAATATCCATTCATTTGGAAATCAATAATCATTTTGGTGTGTTCCCATCAGCACTGCAGTGTTTCTGCAGTTTCTTTAGCAGTGCTACTACAGCCAGCTAAATCTTTCTACATTTGTCTTTGATTATGGCTCTGATAGTGATTGTAGCCATTAAGTATTCTTTAATATATACACTTGTGGGATTTTGTTTTGTTTTTTCTATGTGATATCCACTTGGTAAAAGCAGAACACGTTTAACTTTTTAAACCAAAGATCAAGCTATAGAGGACTATGGTAAAAATGGATACATAATGAGCAGATCACTGCATTATTACAGTGGAACCTCAGTTTAAGAACAACTTTGTTTATCAACTTTTTTTTTTTATGAAAAATGCATCACTTTTCAAACAAAGTCTTGGTTCACAAACTCCTCCGCCGCAGTAGGTGGCGGTAATGCACCATGTTGGGTTGGAATCCTCCAATAAACTCGAAAGAAGACGAAAAAGCAAGACAGTCCATCTTTGGAAGTTTATTAAATCATATATTTGGGGACTGTGCAGTGGTTCTCCTAACGGTTTAGTTTGTTGTGGACATTAATCGTACAATAAGTGGAGCTAACGGGAAAAGCTACCAACAGCTAAATGTGCTAATGTTGCAACAGGGGCGTCTGATCCGTTCAGAAGTTTACTTACCTGTTCTTATTGTCTTGTCTGTACAGGTAAGGTGAAATTAAATTGTCTATTGTTGATTACACCCAGTTCTTATTTTACAAAGTACAAAGTCAACCGACTTCTCAATTTAAATTTATTTAAAGTCACAGTGAAAAACAGGCCTGGATTCTGAAGAACGTCTCTTTCGCAGAAGACCCATCTGTTCAGAACCCTGAACAAAGGACTAAAACAGTGTTTTATAAAACACAACGTGGGTGTGACAAAGACGGATCTTATGTCGCAAAATCCTTCCCTTATTGGTCCCTGTGGGCATTAGAGGAGGTCCAGCCCCTGCCCATAACCTGTGCGATAACGGGACATAATATAATTTTTTATATTGTAACTTGAATCTCTTTGTTCTAAGTGGTAAACCCCGTTCAACCCAGTTCCACATGCACGTTTAAGCAAATAACAGACTAAAAGTATACCAAATTAAGAATATAACCATTTAAGTAAAGTTAAAAAGGTAAAAGCAGTGTTCTTTTTGGGTCCAGGAACTGATGAATCCTTTTTACATTTCTTACGGCCAAAACTGGTTTCAGTTAAGAACAACATTTAGGAACCAATTAAATTCTAAAACCAAGGTTCCACTTAATTATTATTGCAGCACCAGTAGCCCTGAAATAAATCAATTTAAAATTCTCAGAGAAACACTGCTTCACATAAAGTTCTCCAGCTAGAAGACTTTTTTGTGCCTGTTGAACATACTTCCATTGTGTTGTGAAGCTTTGCAGCATGTCTGTGGTTGTTAAATTGATGCAGATAGTGTAGTTCTAAGCATTTCCTGCACTGGCTGGTGTAGCTTTGAGTTGGAAGTGTTGTGGCGTCTATTGGCCACCACACTAAGTGTCTTCAAATGGACCATTTTACATTTCTGAATTACTGAGGTGTACCAGCTTGTCAGTGTGCCCACATCTATGTGCAAGATGCACCTCTGCATGCATGTGCAAGTTTTCACATGACTGTACCTTTCTTGTCTTTGCCCAACAGCACCACCTTTGGTTTGTACATCGGCGGTTCCACCAGTGTGGGCCTCATATCAGAGATACGGATGTCGTTGGGGGAACCACCCATAGAATCCTGCAGACAGATGATCACAGAGGTTCACCTTAGATAAGAAGCTCTTCCAATAAGGCCAAACAATCCATAAATGCACCTTGCATTGTGATTAAAAACATTATTAACCAGCCTTGACTGAATCTACAACTTCATAACTTTCTATACTATCCAACTGATGCTGAAGATTGCATTATCTTGTTTAATTTGTCAAAAATGCCTCAGCAATCTTTAGTCAGACTGAGTGATTCTACATCAACTATTGGCATTAGGTTTGATAGAAAACAAACATTTACTGATTATGATAACATTCCTACTTGGTATAGAGTTGCAAATTGTGGATAATGCTAAAAACACTACTTGACTCTTTGATCCATAACCAACAAAATTGTTTAAAGACCTCACTCCTGAAAATTGTGAACCTGTCATATCTGGTTCTGTTCCTGTTTGTTTTTAATAAATATCTATTCTCATGAAACCAACCCCAGATCTGGGTTCACTGGCAAAGCCACCTTTCTGCTCAAAAGTTCTTGAAATTTGTTTCACAGCAACGTGGCTCATCTTGTTGATAATTATCTCTTTGAGCGGCTGCACTCTTTGGATAGTTATTCTTTGGAGATGACACTTACTACAGTGGTCAATGATCTTTTGCTGGCGACAGACTCAGATACCACCACAGTGCCACTTCTGCTGGATCTGACTGCACTGTCCGATACAGTTCATCATCACATATTGTTGGATAGGCTTGAAAATTATGTTGGTATTACTGATCAGGTTCTTTCTTAGATAGCATTTATCTATATATAGCTAGAGTTCTAACCAGCAGAAAACGTTTGACCATATTACACCAGTTTGGCCTCCCTTCACTGGATCCCTGTTGAAATGAAGTCAGATTTTAAGGTTTGGTTATTAACATACAAAATAATCATGGACTAGCTCTTCCCTATCTGGCAGATTAAAAAAACTCCCTCTGGTGTTTTTTTGAGGAAGAAACCTCAAGCAGACGAGACTCAGAGGGGTGACCTGCTGCTTAGCCCATTCAGATCAGATAAATAAAATACAAAGACTCAGGAAGTATTCGAAACGAAATCCAGGTCAAATCAGGTCCAAAAAGTCCCAGTTGTAGATTGGTTAAATGTTGTAAATAAAAATCCAGTTGGGCAGGAGCCATGGGTAAGTATCTGGCTACGTCTTCAGCTTGGTAGTATTTGTTATTTTGTTATTGTTTGTGTGGCCAAAACATGGACATCCCACTGAGTCTGGTCTGCTTGAGGTTTCTTCCTGTAACTAAAATAAGCTGCTGCAGTTTTTCTTTACCACTGTTGCTAATGTGCTTGTCCAGGAGGAGGGTAAGGTTAGAAGATACTCATATAAATTCCCATGGAGCATATTATGTTGTGATTTGGCAGTATATAAATAAATTAATTTGAATTAACTATATTTTATTCATACTGCCATTAATGTTACACTGACTGTAAAAAAAAACCTAAACCAAATAAAAATTTTCATTAAACAAACAATTCTTAAATTATATTGAATGGTGACACCACAAGCACACCAACTGTATTATCCACTGCACACTGCATGCATTTTATGTCTAATAACCTCAGAGCTCTCTGTCATATCCTCTTTGTCCGTCCTTTTCGGTATATCGATGCCAGAGTTATGCATTGATCCCTGATCTATGAGCTGATTCTGAGAGAAGTCCTGCATCTCTCTGTCCGTCACCTGCCAAAACACGGACAACTTTATTTTCATCAACGTATCAAATGCAACAACTAAAGAAGACGACAGTTTTTGTCTTATACCTTTGCCATGAAAGACCTCATGTTGCTCTGTTGATTTAATTTGTTTGCTAAATTTGGTGGGGATTAACAAAAATAGGTTTGCTAGTGTAAGCCTCTGTATGTCTTTGTGTGTATGGGATTGTGCGTTTGATACCTCTTTGGGAGGAAGTGGCCATGGTGGTTCATATGGTTCTTTGTTGAGATGTGTGTGTTCCATGTTGGTTCCAGCCGAGGTCGCAGTTCCTGTGCTCAGCTGGTGTTGGTGGCCATGACCAGGGTGTACAGTTTTACCCACAAGGCTTTGCACTGACTTGACCATGTTTTTGAGGTCCTCCGGGTACGGTGTCGGATAGCGCTTTAGGTTTATCTCCACCTACATGCAGCAACACATATGGACATGAGAATGAATTCACACGCACAAAGGTTAGAACTCAGAAAGAACCATGATCCTACTGGACATTGTTAACTATTTGCACAAAGGAATCACAGCCCATTGTAATTCTTGAATTATAGTTTGTGTCATGTATTTTAGGCTAAATAATGTTGATAGTACAGAGACATGTTGGGATAGGTTCACAGAATAAGACAAGTCATCAAGAAGAAAATTTTTGAAATAAAAGTGGTTAAGCGTTGGGCTTGAGACCAGAGGATCTGTTCAAATCCCAGCCTGACTGGAAAATCACTTAGGGCCCTTGGGGAGGGTCCTAAATCCCCTAGTTGCTCCCGGTGTGTAGTGAGCACTTTGCGTGGCAGCATCCTGACATCGGGGTGAATGTGAGGCATTATTGTAAACCATTTACCATTTACCAAAACTGCAAGAAAAAAAAAAAAGCTGAAATGAAGCAGCATAAATGCCACTTATGCTCAATTTACATAATATTCATGGCATTTAAAGCAGGTTATAAACTTGAAAAAATTAAGTTAACTTTGATTGCAAAAAAGAGGAATGGAGTGTAAATCATCAATCTTCTCATATAGTTTCTCCCTACAGCTCAGTCCTGAACCTCCTCCACACGTATCCAGTTTGTCTTCACACCTACCTTTGCTCTATGCTGCAGAAGCCCTTTGGCAATTGAAAAGTAGAAAAAAGTCTCTCTTGCTGTTTCTGTAGGCTTTGTCATAATTATGAGTATGCACAGTACTAGACTTCCAAGGCTTTGAAAAGCCTCTGTGTGTGCCATGTAAAATTGAGTGAGTAAACAGATAAATGAGTCCAACCCCTCTAAATTAACATAACCCCAAAACAATAAATGCCATCATCACATAAGACCCCAAATTAAAATGGCATATAATGAAATTAAACTAATTAAACACTGGTGTACTTTGATGTACAAGATCAATAAAAATTTCCATAAACCAGCCTGCACCTACTGGATATTTCTGGGATTGTTCTCATCATTACATCCATAATAGAAATCAGGAGCAAATGTGGTTGAAATTACATGCAGCTTCAAATTAGCTGTATGTCAGTTTCTTTCACTGTCAAACTCGAATCTGGTAGCTACCAACGCCACCGGTGCCTGCATAGTACGTCAGAATAAACCTATGCAAAAAGTAGTAAATAAGCTAGGAAGGTTTGTGAGATAGGAATTGGACTTCCAGTTCCTTATGAACTGGTGTCCTATACAGGGGTCGTTGTAGACTCTCATCTGAGTCACATGACAGGATCCAGGGATAAGCACTGACCTGATGGGTCTCACACCTTGCATACAGTGCATCCAGAAAGTGGAAACGGGATGCACCTGAGCTTGATTTTTGAGTTTCATGGCAAAGGCTGTGAACGCCTCATGTGATTTCTTGTGATTATTTTTAATAAATTTTTAAAAATCTCAAAAACAAACTTTTCACATTGTCATTATAGGGTATTGTGTGCAGAATTTTGAAGGAAAAAAGAAAGAATTTCATCCTTTTTGGAATAAGGTTGTAACATAACAAAATATGCAAAAAGTGAAGTACCGTGAATATTTTCCAGATTCACCATATGAAGACAGGTGTGTGCTTTTTCAAGTCATGTCCAATCAACTGAATTTACACCCGGTGGACTCCAATTAAGCTGTAGAAAAATGTCAAAGATGATCAGTGGAAATAGGATGCACCTGAGCTCAATTTTGAGCATCATGGCAAAGGCTGTGAATACTTATGTACATGTGATTTCTTAGTTTTTTATTTTTAATAAATTTGCAAAAATCTACCCCCCCCCCCCCCCTTTTTTTTTTCTGATTGTCATTTTGGGGTATTGTGTGTAGAATTTTGAGGAAAAATTTATTTCCTCCATTTTGGAATAAGGCTGTAACATAAAAAAGTGGAAAAACTGCAGTGCTGTGAATAACTTTCTGGATGCACTGTAGGAGTTACTTCTACTATTTAATTATGACTTTTTCATTTGTAATTATGTCTTACTAGTTCACAACTATAAAATAGTAGAGGAAGCCGGGGCACAGTGGATCACAAATGTTTTGTGGCAGCAAAAACACATTATGCATAGGTTTAGGTCATTCTATTGTGGATTTAATACAGCAAGTTATTGTTTATAAGGCTGTGTTATTTATGTCTCCCCAAGTGTAATTTACAGGTGTTTAAAATCGATTTTAAAATTTTTGATTCACTGTGCCCCAGACACTAATTCACGGGGCACAGTGAATCAACTTAGAATATAATGAAAAACACATGATTCTAAAGATTTCTTCAAAATTATTAAACATATGTTGATGCATATACAAACTATAATCCAGCAAACCAGTTTGTGGATTATACTACAAAGTCATATTTGTGTATTTGTCTGCATGGCAGAGAACACAGAGCTGAACTATAACAAACTTGGCAAGGTTGGCTATAAAGCAGATCCATCGTTTTTTCCAACTTGGAAGGGACGCATTTAGCAAATTTCTTAAGGCCCCTTCACACACAACACGATTGAAGCCGACTACAGCACAAAGGAGGAATTGCATGCCATTCGTGAAAAACTGGAGCCGACTCAAACACCTCGTACACCTGTCGCTACAACCATTTGTGCACAAAAGTGGCTGAAAGACAGCGAATTCCCTGCACATGCTCATTCGATCCCCCTCTCGGCAGGTGTTGGCCAAATTCCGGGTGTCACACACAAACATCTAACACTGCTCGCTGCACACTTAGAAAATGTGGGGCTATTTGCGCACCTGGTATGATAGTAGACAGCAGATGATCACATTCAACCTGTCTGAAAATTGTCAAAGTGCAACACGAGTGTGGAGTCACCTAGCAACACACATGGGTGTAACTGTGCCGGCTCCCCCCTCCCCCAACACACACACGCACACACACACACACACACACCATGAAGTCAACATTGTCAGCTGTGGCTGAAGGTCCCGGAGTCCAGTCGCTTTGCTCATATGTTTTGCTGTGGACATATGGAGCCTGTCAGCTGACCACAGACTGTCAGCTGGATGACACCATGCATGCAAGGTGTCAAATTAAAAACACAAACATCAGACAGATGCAGGACAAACATAATAATACATACATTAAATTAAAATCACAGAGCAAAGCAACAGAGAGTGAGCCTTTTTGTTCTGTGAGCTGCGAGATCCGCTGACAGAGGTGAGCGTGTCCCCCTGTGACGTGCAGCTGGTCAGATATCTGTGCTCGCATGTCACAGCTCGCGAACACCTGTACTGGCTTATAAGATATGAAGTCACATAACTACAGCGTGAAGTGCGATGTCGGCAGGCTGTCCTCACGTGGAAATAAATTAAAACACATATTGCTTCAGCTGACCGCTGCATCAGTGCACCGCAATGCTGATGAATATTGTGCCATGCAGGAAATCACCCCGTGGGACACCCCCGCGTTTTGTCAGTTATTACGGTGCTTTTTTGCCATAATTAAAGACTTCCTCTTAGTCTACATCGTCTAATTTCTCTTTTTTTAAAAATGTGTTTATCTCTTTGTTGATTTTAGGCATTTTACGCTTCTGTTCTAGGACAGCGATGGTAGTGCAGTGGATGTCGGCAGGCTGTCCTCACGTGGAAATAAATTAAAACACATATTGCTTCAGCTGACCGCTGCATCAGTGCACCGCAATGCTGATGAATATTGTGCCATGCAGGAAATCACCCCGTGGGACGCCCCCGCGTTTTGTCAGTTATTACGGTGCTTTTTTGCCATAATTAAAGACTTCCTCTTAGTCTACATCGTCTAATTTCTCTTTTTTTTAAAAATGTGTTTATCTCTTTGTTGATTTTAGGCATTTTACGCTTCTGTTCTAGGACAGCGATGGTAGTGCAGTGGTAAAATTTCTGTCTGTTAATCAGAGCTTTTGTGAATTGCAGGTTCAAATCCTGCGGGCGGCATGTATTTTTTTTATTTTTTGTTTCCATAGCAGTGCACGATGTGGTTCCACACGCTCCAGCTGCTCGACTGTGTTCGTGCATGAGCGTGCGCAAAACTGTCGCCTGTGCAACCACACATCCCTCACGACAGCAGGTGGAATGTTTCGTGGTTCCCCGTTTGGTGTTTGGTTCGTGGATTTTCTTCCGGTTTCTGCGTCTTTCGTGCTATGTGTGAAGGGGCTAATGTGTGTTTTAGGTTCTTGACTGGGGTGTGAAACAAGTGGCTCGCATTATGTGGTACTCACATGTGTGCTTTACTGTTCTTTTTCAGCTATGAAATTAACAACAGAATTGTTCACCTAAAAGGATGAGTGACAGATGTCTCCGTGCTTGTACGCTGCCACATTTTTGAGCAGATACAGGATCATAATGAGGCTGTCTTGCTTTACTCATACCCTCCTAAAAAGCTTCAAGTCAACAACGACTTCTTCTTTTGGCTGCTGCCGTCAAGACTCACAACAGCAGATCATACATCTCATCTGGCCCTGTCTTCTGCATCTTCCTCTGTCACGACAACCACCTGCATGTCCTCCCTCAGCACATCCATAAACCTCCTCTTTGGCCTCCCTCTTCTCCTCCTGCCTGGTGGCTCCATCCTCAGCATCCTTCTCCCTATATAACCTGGGTCCCTCCTCTGCACATCCAAAACACCTCCTTGGCTTTGACTCCAAACCAGCTGACGTGAGTTGTCCCACTGATGTGTTCATCCCTAATCCTGTCCATTCTCATCACTCCCAAAGCAAACCGCAGCATCTTCAGCTCTGCCACCTCCAGCTCTGCTTCCTGTCTTTTTCTTAGCACCACTCCATCTAAGAAAAGCAACCTAAGTACCGTCTTTTAAACTTTCCCTTTCACTTTTACAGTTACCCTTTTGTCACAAATCATTTCTTCCACCTTTCTCCACCCTGTCTGCACTCTCTTCTTCACTTTACCATGTTTCCCGTTACTTTGGAAGACGTTTCAGTGCAACTAACGAAGTTTCCCTCATGAGATTCCAGTTTAGCTGCATTGGCTTGACTAATGCATCTTATCCTGAGGCAGAAGCAGCAGCATTAATTGCTCATTATCACCATTAGTATCAAAGAGAGAGAGACAGAGACAGAGAGAGAGGAGGCTGACCTTGACCTTCCCAGAGTTGTCTTCTTCTTCTTTTTTGTCCTCAAAGTCGAAGGCTACAGTCATCCTCTGCTGTCTCTGCTCCTCCCACAGTGTAGGATTAAAGCTGTCACTGTCTGACTGGTAATCTGCACACACACCATGGAAAGGACACAAACTGAAGCACCTTCACACTGAAGGTGCCTCAACACTTGTACAAATTTGATCCCTGCACTGGCACACAATCTGGCGTGCCAATGAGTAAACTTGTAATATGTGAACTGTGCGTGCAAGTGCACAAAGAAAATTTAGAAATGTTCAAAATTTCTGGGACGCATAAATTTCGTGCCATTTGCGTGAACTAGTTGTGAACATTGTGCAACCTATTCAAAAACACTGCATGTCACTGCGAGCAGGGAACCTCAAATTAGATTATGAAGGGATGTTACATCCATAATAAACATAACTTTACAGATACGTTATCTAACTCATAAGAAGGAATGAAAATGCAACTGTTTTACCAGTCCATTACAGTATTACCTTTGAGACAAGATTCCAAATGCATTTACCAGCGCACGATGTGCACAACACAACCTGTAGCTGTAGATATTTTCTCTGTGATTGTGGGAGCGATGAGAGAATGGTATCTTCAGCCATGTTCTGAGAGCAAATGCATCGTCGGCTACAAAATTATTATTTTATAAAGCATGGTGTCAAGTGGGACACATTGTCACCACAAATTGCGCGGCAGTGCCGGGATCAAATTTGTGCATGTGTCAAGGTGCCTTTACACTGTACAGACATTTACTCTGTACACATACCCAAGAACTAACTGTAAAGTCAAATGGTAAAGAGTATCGTAGTAGTAAGTGCAAAAAAAAAAAAAAAAAGAACAGTTTAAGATGTCGTTCGAGCAGCTCACATGCCCACACAGGGTTTGTACCTTCATCATGTCGCGGTTGCTGAGGAAACATGTAATTGGTCAAAACCTTCTGTTTGGTTTCAGGATGTGCTTCTGTCTGCAGCGGGATCAGAGCTTTGGACTGCAAACAAACAAAACAAAACCATTAATTTTCTGAACATGTTTATTCCAATTCAGGTTCATCGGGGGGGGCTGGGGGGGGGCTGGAGCTTATCCAAACAGAACACGTACTTATAGACCTGCTTAAACTGGGAACAGCAGCCGGTCCCCAATAACGCCCTGTTTGTGTGAGTAATATGTAAATATGTGTTTGTCATCAGGTTCAGGCTGTAGGAGGAGAAAAGTACCTGATTGTCAGAGAGCCAGAGAGCTGCCAGGTCCTTCAGCTTGGTAAAGGTGAAAGGTAGATTCTTTAACCTGGACACGGGAATCGGGGGGGGGGGGTGTAGAGAGAGGATGGAGGGGTATCAAAGAGAGAGACGTCTCTTCTTCCCACACGCTGTACAGCTTGCAGAGAATGTAACCATGGCAACATACAGCACTTGCCAAATCCCATGGTAACTGAAGGCCATTTGAGTAGCTTCAGACTGAAACAGTCATTGACAAAGTGAAGCGTGCATGATTCTGTGCACGAGTGTACGCACAGGTGACTCATAGATCAGCCATCTGTGTGTTTGTGTCAAGACGTTCATGAGTCACAAAACTCTCTGCACAAGGGTCCAAATCAGGTCTCAGGTCTGTGTCGTAGTTCAGATTTTATCACCCGCTGACTGATTGGCCCAGGACAGCGCGGGTGATACAGGAACACACACTCTGTCTGATGCATTTCATATCAACCCTATAACCCTGTGGTAACAAGTTGGGAAAATTGTCAAACTAACTGGGGACAGTTCTGTCCTTTTCATCACATCTCGTCTGCACCATCAATGCTGTCATGCCACCCAGTGTTCAGAATTAGATGCGTGTTGATGGATGCAACTTTTGAACCCTATGCCTGGTTTAAAACAAAAATGCTTGTTTGATTCCTTGGATGAAGCAGAGTTTGGTGCACCCTATGACATCCGTTTCTGCCATCACTGATTTTCCACCATATATGAGTTTTTTTATTATAATTATTTTATTTGTTTAGGAAATGCCTAAAATGGTCAAGGCCAGCCACCCCTTTTATCCAGTCTTGAAGATAACTGGCACAGTTGATCTAAAGACCAACCTAAGCATTCATTCTTTACAGCCAATTGTAATTGAGGGGGAGGTTGCCACAAAAGAAGTGAGGTCATACTTCAGGATCGCTTTGATTAGATTAGACAGAACTTTATTATCTCTTGGGAAGACTCCCTCAGGGAATTGAGGTTCCAGCAGCATGCACACAGGATAAGAAGCACACAGAGTATCAAAAGTAAACGTAAAAACAATTTGCAAAATGTAAATACAAATATAAATACCAGAAATACTGCTCGCTACGGACTTTCTGGCTTAAGGTGCCCTGACACTTGCACGACTTTGATCTGCGCATTTGCATACACTTCCTCATGACGATCCCACCCACTGTGTTCCCAGCTGGATGCCGCGCGTTGTGCACTGAACACTGCGTATGTAAAATAATTATTTCATAGCGGATTAATCATTTTCTCTCAGAGTTGGATGTTGAAAATGCCTCTAATCACTTCCAGAATTACAGAGGACTGTTCCAGCTGCCACTTTTCTCTCTCGCGCGAGCGCTTAATAAGGTGGAGAATGCATTTGGAACCGTCTAATAAGGTAATTATTTGTAGTGTTTATGTGAAATGGTTTGGTAGACTCTTTTGGAACACCAGCGGCTGTGTGTGTTTCTCCAGGTGAACTGGAGTTGTGTCAGGAAGGGCATCGGCGTAAACCTGTGCCAGATGCCTATGCGGATCTGGCTGTATCTGCTGTGGTGACCCCGAACAATAATGGGGGCAGCTGAAAGGACAACAACAACATGTTGTAATAGTTTGGTAAAACAGTTGCATGTTCATTCCTTCTTATGAGCAGCTGTAAAATCCTGTTATAATCATTCGGACAAGCTGCGCTGTGATGAGGTGCGCTGATGCAATCATTCGCACTCAAGCAGCGTTTTTGAATTGTTTGCGCAATGTTCACTTGAAGTTCACGTAATTAATGCATGATGGAGATTTTGAACATTTCAAAATTTTTCTTTGTGCACGTGCACAAAGCCATGCACATTTTTACACCGTTTTACGAGTTGAGACGAATTTACTTTCCTGCACAGCAGAGTGTGTGCAAGTGTACGGATAAAGTCATGCAAGTGTCAGGGCACCTTAATACTGGTCCTCTCCTTCCCGCCCCCTGTCTTCCTGTCCCCCCCCCCAAAGTCCTCCTCCTTCATGCATCAAAACCAAACTTGATCCATGGTGTTTGTTGAGACACTTTTGATGAGGAAGCACCAAAACCTGGAGTCATATAACCTCCATAGCGTGCTGCTTTCAGCGGGAGATACTCATCCATGAGATGCCTCGTTTTCCTTTGAACATTTTAAATATAGAAGCAGTCATTAGACCGAATACATATGCTATGAGCTGTATCAGCTGTATCTGGATTCAGATGAAACTGTATTGAGGACAAACAGTGCCGTGCACAAGCCATGAACTATACTCATACATATACATATTTGTTTAACTCAAGATATGATCCAAATGCTTCAGATCACAATGTCTAAGGAGTCATTATACCTTTTTAAGCAAACCAGTATATATGTCACTAATGCCTTTGGTACAGACACTAATGTTTGCATTCAAAACTACATCACAGGTCCCACTGAACATCTACTTGTGACTTCAGTGGGACTTGAACATGAGTCATCAAAGGTCCAATTTCTGGTTTATCTGGTTTTACCTGTTGTCACTTAGGTTCAGGACCCGCAGTTTGGTCATCTGCCCGATTTCATCAGGAAGGAACTCCAGTTTGTTGGACCGCAGTGACATCACTGTCACATTCTTACAATTACCGATCTGAAACACACACAATACCCCGTGTTATATTCAAGTCTTTGAGTGCTGGTCTACATGATCCCTTATTCGGTTCTCTTTTGGGTGCTGTTGTCTGCAGATGAAATCTCAGTCTGCCTACACTTCATGCTGCAGGGACTCTAGAAGTCAGACCGTTGTTTCTTTGCATTGTGGGTACTTTTCGAATACAACTTGTGTGCACTCAGATGCTTTACACATATTTTTATGACAAATCTTAAAAAATATCAAAGACGAAAATGATTATACACTGCAAAAGCACAAAACCTTACCAAGTTTATTTATGTAATTTCTCAACAAAATGTCTAAGCTGCTCATAATATCAGACGCAGTCACTTAAGTAACATGCCAGTAAGATATAAGAACTTGTTTCTTTCCTTAATTTGATGTCATAAGCAAAAGCAAATGTGCAAAACAGGTCATAAAATTTTCCCAGCACTGGATATGTATGTCTCTTGTTTGGTTGACAGATGGACGACTCAGGGAGGAGGGCAGAATTTTACTTCAGACCCCAGAGAGGTCAGGAGCAGTTTTTTTGCACCTGAAAATGTGTTGCCTAACACCGTCGGTGATTATATGTACATGCCCACCTCTCGAGGCAGCTCAATGAGGAAGTTCTCGTCTGCAGCAAAGGTCCTCAAGCTGTGCAGGTAGCCAATGGTGGGAGGCAAAGACTCCAGCTCATTACAACTACAATCCAACTCCTCCAGCAGAGACAGACTGGGCAAGAGAGACAGACAAGGATGCAAAGGATATCATCCTTCAGGCCACAAAAAACTGCTGTCACTTCATGTGAAGAAGGAAGAGAACTTCATGTTGAAGACTCAACAGCCAATCTGCTGTTCATAACATTTGGCTTTCACAAGGTCAGAAGTCTGATGATTTGTCACTTAAAGGTGTCATTAAGTTACTTTGTTCTGCACTATAAATTTTTTGTTTGACGTTCTTCAACGTGGATCCCAAACTTCCTTCTCTGCCAAGGCTCACAGGTACATCCACGACTGTCCTTCTGCAGGGCACCCTGACCTCCCTCCACGATCACCACTGGCCTAGAAGCACTCCAACAGCAGGCTAATGCTAATGAGACAACAATTCCACCTTAATGTACTGTCACTGTTAACACTGCATTAGCCTGCTATTATTATTCCCAACACAGCGGACCATCTGGGCCACCATACGGTCTGACCGTAGAGCCAAGGAGCAGGTCTGCGGACATTTCACTCATTGGACCGCTCATTCTAAAACAAAAATCAGTCCCTTGCCCACTCAGAGTACTTTTGATGTTAAAACATGCCAAAATGTGGCTTTGATTTATGTCGTGTTCATGACAATTTTAGTTTTGCACCCAGAATTCTGCAGAACAAATGACATAACCTGAACTCCACCTTGGTGCCAAATAAACCTGTGAATAAGTGATGTCTGAAAAAAGTTTTTTTCCCCCTTGATCAGAGTCATTTAGTACTGAGTATCTGCCAATACCAAATCACAATCAGATACTTGTATTTTCCAAGATAATACACTTGCACAGGGCACAGTGCAAAGTACATTAAAGCTAAAGTAGTTTATATGCTCAACAACTGAACAACTCTGCAATGCATTAAGAAAAAAAAATCTGCAATTAACTGCTTTTTAATTTTATTTTAAACTAAATTAAGTACACAAACCAGTTTATAAAGACATGGCGTCCCAGTTCCTCTTAGTGCAGCACTGTAGTATTTACATCAATTAAAAAAGGATATGATTGTTATGGTGTTTTAATTCTCACATCTAGGTGCCAGTAATGATAATTAAATGTGTGCCAAGTTTAAGAGAAGGTAGCAGTACACAGTCCTGTTGACAAGCACTGGTAATGTGCTAACAGATTGCCAACTACCAATAAACTCTACAAAAGTAGAATAGAAGGTAGCAGAATAAGATGAATGGGTAAACAAAAATCTGCATGGAAACTTCAAGGAGAAAAGCAGCATCCTTTAAAATAGACAGTTTGGGTATTTGAAGTGAAACAGAGCGTAAATATGCTTTTGAAATGCCTAAACCCATCATCACAGTTAACTAAAACATTAAGGCCTTTACAACAAACCAGCAGCATCTTATCTATAGATTACATCATGTAATGTAGTTATGGGATGCAGAAATGTTAAAGGGACACATTTGTAATACTTAAACTATGTGCCAAGAACCCACACACTTACACATTTATACTTATGAGTAACTTGTTCATGAACAGATTAGAAAGGGTTACTAACATGAACAACATTTATGGGTAACAACAGATTTAGTATCAAGATCTAGCAGGGATCTATAGTGTGACTTATTGAGGCTAACACACCGGACTCGTCAGGAAGATAAAATGTATCCAAAGCGTGCAGATACAAACATGTGCACAGATTTGTGGTTTTGATACCAAGTCGCTGCTCAGCTGCTTCAACATGCACATTACTTTTAAAAGCTACTTTATATTTTTCTTGCAAAACGCATCAAAATGGAGACTCTACAGAAAAATGTTGTAGTTCCATTTTTTAAAATGATCTGTCTTTGCCGAACAGGCAAACACTCATTCACAGTAACTTATGTGAAAAGTAACCAATCTGATTTGTGCAACTGAATCAGGATTGTGGATTATAACGGTAATTACTGCAATCCTTTTACAATCCATCACCAACCACTCAGCTGTATAGAGGCCAAGATAACTGGTGTGAAGCAAACTTTAAATTATCACTCAGTAAATTTTAGTTTGGCTTTAATTTAATGTAATATGTTTGGATGTAATTCATGTGAAGTATTTTCCTGCAGCTGCAGCAGCCGGGTTGCGTGTTTGTATCTGTAACGCGGTCGAACATCTGTCTGTCTGAACGCACCCCGAGATCCTGGAAGCTAAAGTTACTCACCCGTGTTTGGGCTTCGCACTAACGCCGCAGCAATGCAGCAAACACAACACACAGAACCCCCAATCATGAACCAGCAAATCAACACAACTGACATTACTAAACAAGATAAACAACAACCCACCAAAGAAAAACACCAAAGAACTGAAGGTGTTTATGAAATAAAAACCCAAATTTGACTTATTATTATTATTATTTTTACATTTGCTTGTTGCTTACCTCCCAATGGTGTTAGGCAGTGAGGTTAGCTGGTTGTCATCCACCTTCAATGTTGTCAGTTTCTTCAACATTCCTGCACAACATCCAACATGCATGTTTTCATGACGAGTTCTCACGATACGATATATATCAAGATACACCGACTGCGATTCGATATATCTTTAAATCAGACTAACAAGTGTTTTTAACTGTTTAAGATATATTCACATCACCTACAAAAACATGTTAGCGATCTAAAAATTATCAGACCAAAATTTATTGGACGATAATTGGTCGGATGATGGTTTTCAAAGTTATCTGAAAACCTAATTCGATAATGAAAACATTAGCTTCAATAATTAGCGGTTAGCTGATTAGCGGAAACTGTGCCCAACACTGTTATGCTAAATATGACTGAAATTAGTCAACTGATTCTTGAGATACTTCGCTAACAAGCGAAAACAGATGGACAGATGAACGAACATGTTGATCGCTATATCCTTAAAAGTGATATGATACAGGCCTCAAAAGATGATTATCGTGATACACTGTGTATCGTTCTGCCCCCAGTTTTCTTCTCCACCCCGTTTAGGAAGATGGAACAATAGGTAGCTGGGGTGTGTAAAGTACTGCCACAACGAAAGTGTACTAAAACTATGGTTGCTAAATAAGTTGAGCAAAGGTATTACAGTGCAGCGGAAGGCAACAGTGTCAAGGTAATCACTAACACATCCAGTCTATTAGGTACAAAATATCAACAATCAATGACTCCACATGATGGACCATGTTGTGGAACTCAAAAATTAAGATCCCACTTGGATGGGACTACTCTGGGTCCCGCTGCACTGCAAGTTGTATTTAAAGACATTTATGATGTATCTACGGCTAAAATACAGGCCTGAAGTTGTATTGTGATGTAATGGTTACCCCTAAAAAGCATAGTCCCCACAGTAGCACTGCAGCTACACATATGAGTAATGGATGTAAAATTGTGGCATCCATTCATGTCTGTTTTTGTCCTGTACAAATCCTTGTCTTATTCGTTAAAATGCGATCCTTTCCAGCTGATGTCCAGCAAGTCAGTCAGAAAGTTTTGTGCATGCTCAAAACATTGTGCAAACATCAGATGGAGAGCTTCCCAGCTGGTTGCATGTTTTGTTTACTGTTTTGTCCTATACTTGTTCGCTAGCGTGCCAGTGGATGTCTGAACATGTTCATTTTATCCATGCGTTATCTATTTGTCTTCTGTTCGCACCCATCGGTAAAGTCACCAACATTCGGTCGTTGTCCACTCATTCCATTAGAGTCACAAATCCAATGGAGATCCACTGATTAGTCAATTTTTGACAGCAGACAAATTATTTCAATTCGTTACTAATCAGTTAACTCAATTAATCACAGTGTGGCTACACCTTAAGGACTATCAATGCTGTTAATAACCAAGTGTCCAGTCTGTTGATTATACATTACTGTTGACATGCAAATATCAGCAAGACACCATGACCACATGAGGTCCCAGTGACATAAATGTGAACATTTAAACACAGAAATCTATGTTTAAAGAAAGTCACTTATCATAAGCAAAAAAGTATATGCAGATATCACAGTGACAGTCCTATTACCCCATCTCCTCCACATGAGACCATAATGGGAATATAAAATTCTGAAACTCAAAAAATTAAGCTGCACTCATTATTATGCAAATGGAACAATCTTCATGTTCCAATATGTACTCCAAAAGAAGTACACATTGTGAAAAAGATCATTTTGCACCATTCAGTATTACTGAGAAACTGTTGCCCAAAGATTATTTTCCTCTTATTATTATGCAAATATAAACAGGATTCTTGTGAAATCTAATCAGCTAATCTACATTCTAAGGGTTATGCTGCTAATGAAGGCATTCAAATTTGTGACAATATCAAAATGAAACATCCACTCCACATGAGGTCTCAATCAGAAAAATATAAATGTTCTACTGCACAGACTCAGCTCAGGTCTGGGATTATGTGCCGGCAGTGGTGGGCACAGTTCTGGTTTAGCTTTTAGCTGTAAGTTCCGCTAAATTGTTTAGGTATTTATCAGTTTAGTTTTATAAAAGTTAACTTTTCAGTTAGCGGATTAACGGTTATTGAAGCTAACTTTTTGGTTAGCTGTGCCCACCATTGTGTGCCGGTGTTGCTTCAAACCACATATGCCACTCAATGGAACTGCTCTGGATCCTGATTTGCAACCACCCCAACAGACCACGAGTTCATTTCCACCTCCCAAATCAAACCATTTATTGACTTCAGTCATGTAAAACATGGATGTCCTCTTGGTCTTTTCTACAACCCCAATTCCAATGAAGTTGGGACGTTGTATAAAATGTAAATAAAAACAGAATACAATGATTTGCAAATCCTCTTCAACCTATATTCAATTGAATACACCACAAAGACCAGATATTTAATGTTCAAACTGATAAACTTTATTGTTTTTGTGCAAATATTTGCTAATTTTGAAAAGGACGCCTGCAACACATTTCAAAAAAGTTGGGACAGTGGAATGTTTACCACAGATGTGTAAGTTGCCCATGTCATGGGCACTAACACACCCCCATACCATCACAGATGCTGGCTTTTGAACTTTGTGCTGGCAACAATCTGGATGGTCTTTTTCCTCTTTTGTCAGGAGGACACAACATCCATGATTTGCAAAAAAAATTTGAAACGTGGACTCATTAGACCACAGCACACTTTCCACTTTGCGTCTACAACTCCCCCTGGATGGGACACCAGTCCATCACAAGTTATTTCCCCAGCCAGTGACTGTTGCCCATTTTACAACTGAATGGACTGGCATAATGCAGGCTGGATCTTGTCCAAGAACATGGACCTGGAATCAAACCCTATATATTGGTAGCCCACAGACCTACCTGCTCCTCCAACATAAGTCTATGTATGTATTTTGTATGCATTTTGTCTGGTATGTATTTAAGGTGAAAATGATAACAGTGTGGTGGTGTGTCCTTGCCTCAAGTGGAGGAGTTTAAGTATCTCGGGGTCTTGTTCACGAGTGAGGGACGGATGGAGCGTGAGATCGATAGATGGATCGGTGCAGCATCTGCAGTGATGCGGTCACTGTATCAGACCGTCATGGTGAAGAGAGAGCTGAGTAGGGGGGCAAAGCTCTCGATTTACCGATCGATCTACGTTCCGATCCTTACCTATGGTCATGAGATTTGGCTCATGACCGAAAGAACGAGATCGGGAGTACAAGCGGCCGAGATGAGTTTCCTCTGCAGGGTGGCTGGGCGCTCCCTTAGAGATAGGGTGAGGACCTCGGTCACTCGGGAGGAGCTCGGAGTCGAGCCGCTGCTCCTCCATGTCGAAAGGAGTCAGTTGAGGTGGCTCGGCATCTTTTCCGGATGCCCCCTGGACGCCTCGCGTGGAGAGGTGTTCCGGGCACGTCCCACTGGGAGGAGGCCCCGGGGAAGACCCAGGACACGCTGGAGGGACTACATCTCTCGGCTGGCTTGGGAACGCCTTGGGGTTCCCCCGGAAGAGCTGGGGGAGGTGTGTGTGGATCGGGAGGTCTGGGTGGCTTTGCTTGAGCTGCTGCCCCCGCAACCCGACTCCGGATAAGCGGAAAAAAAATGGATGGATGATAACAGTGTCTTAAATAGTTGGTCTGATTTTTTATAACATCTTTATGTCTTGGCATGTGCATGACATCTGTGTCTATTTACCTATAGAGTCAGGGAGGTGCTGCAACATGTTGGAGGACAGCAACAAGTCTTCTAAGGCTTCACAGCCTGAAATATCCGTGTCCAGCGTTTCAATTCGATTCTTTGCCAAATCCAAGTAACGCAACTGACGAAGCTTCCCTATCGACTGCAACACACACACAGGTGACGAGAAGAGGGTGACCAAGAGGATATAAGTGATAAAAAGTGTTATTCACCTGTCTTTTTCATTTTAAAACATCTGACTGTGCCTGTATTCTTACCCCTGGTATAGACTGTAGAGAGTTGTTATCCAGCCACAGCTCCTTCAGGTTGTGGATCTGCTCCAACACCTCTGGCTGAGACACAGAGTAACACACAATGATGTCAACACAAACATATTTCTATCATAATGTGGTATAATGATAAAGAAAGGATGTTTCATTCCACCCAAGATTGCAGGAAGTTCAACATAGTGTACTTACAGATGCATAAATAGTCCAGAGACATCGTCAAAAAATATCAAAATAATTGTTTGGCACATATGTAGACTAATATGTTTGAAGTAAATCTGGATATTGAGCCCTATAGAATTTTGACCAGGAGACCAAAGGAAGCCATTTTTCAAAATGGCCACGTTCTGTATTGCGGTTAGAGGGGATGTGTCATTAACTAGATATTGATCTTAATAAGACCAGTCATACACCCTAAACCATGGTGCTAGACTTGATATTGTACAAATCAATAATTATTATGACCATATTGGCAAAAATTTGAAATTTTTTTGTAGATTTTCCCCCAAAATATAATCATATTGACCATTTTCAAATTTAATGTGATAGTTACTTTTGTGACTGGCACTGCAATATATGAAATGTAGTACCACTTCTGTTGTTCGATTATAATTTGAACTGGTTTCTAAGCTAAAGGACAAAATAACCCTTTTTGAGAAAATAGACATGGAAAAAATGCCTTATTTTTGCTTAAATAAGTGAACAATAAAATTTCTATTTTCAATTATCTGAAAATATTTACTGTGCCCCCCCCCAAAAAAATTAAAATAAATTTGAATTATTTTTCCAAAATGGCAATTATGTTGATTATCCTGTCCAAAACAGTTATAATAATTAATCAGTTAACACTTCATAAAACCTCCAATTCATATTCAGATTATTATCACAAAAACAAACAAAAACAACAACAAAACATAGTAAAATGTTCAAAAAGTAATGCCCCCCCCAAAACAACTGTACTTAACATGTTTCTGAATGCTAAATGTGAAATGTGCATTGTGCGTGCAAATTCACAGAAATGCGCATGAAATCATGTGCTTACTAGTGTGTTGCCAAACTAGAGCCTGTGCACAGGCTCTAGTTTGGGTAATGTTTATAAAATAGGTAGCTGCCACTTCTCAATAGTGGTAACAAATTGTGCAAAGTTTCTATAATGATTTTAACTGAAAATCCAGGAAATTAAAGTTAGAAAGTTTTATGAATAATTGTATTTATTATTTGGCACATTTAGTTGATGTCATGTTTTACAACTGGCAAAGTCGAGACGTTTCCTTGGTTCAAAGCTTGTCTGGTTGCCAGGGACTGATTAATGATGAGATCTATGTCCGTTGTTCACTCTTGTTACCCATCTCTAATTTCTCCAAAAATATTAGTCCTATCAACATGGTGTTCATCCTTGACCCAAAATACATAAACACACCAAATGGCAAATGTCGGCTCTCCCCAGTTTCTCCGTGATCGAAGTTACACACACATACTTGAAGGCCACTTGGCTTTTAATATATAGATGCGTCATGAGAACAAGCTGCCTTGCTAACACAAATATCCAGATAATGATGTCCCTCCTGTGACTGTAATATTGAATGGAGGCCATTTCAAATAAACAGCTACCATGGCTCTACTGGGTAAAATTTAATATGTCTCAATATCCAGATTTGCTTAGAATATATACATTATCTAGGTGTGCATGAAAAACAGCAAAACTGAACAATTGTTTCTTCATGCCTTCACTGTAACACAAAGCCATTCCACAACTTTTTTCAACCTTATCTCTGAGTCACTCAAAATTATTGTTATTTTTTGGTTTTGTTTCAGCTGCTCACATTTGTTTGGGGATCTTCCCTTCCTCTTCCTCCACTTTAGGTGACCAGTCATCAATCAATGCAACAACTATTTCCAGTGTTTGAAATATCACCTGAGCATTGTGGATTGTCCAGTAAACATTTGTGTCAAGTCCATTAAATTGATATTTAAACCAATCATAATGACGAAAAAATAAATCAATACTAAAAAAAAAGACCCGCTGGATGAACACAATTATGAGCAGAATTTCCATCTAATAAATATATGTAGCACCAACTCAAATAAAGCACATCCATGTAAGATAATATAATTTTATTTGAGTTGGGACTACATATATTTATTAGATGGAAATCCCATCCAATGAGTCAATTTTTGAAGTGCACTTCAAAAATTGACTTATTGGATGAACTCAATTATGAGCAGGATTTCCATCTAATAAATATACTATGTAGCCCCAACTCAAATAAAGCACATCCATGCAAGATAAGTTAATTTAATTTAGTTAGGACTACATATATGTATTAGATGGAAATTCCATCCAATGAGTCAGTTTTTTTGAGTGCACTCAAAAAAAAAAAAAAAACAAGACTCATTGGATGAACTCAATTATGAGCAGGACTTACATTGAATAAATATTGTAGCCCCAACTCAAATAAAGCACATCCATGCAAGATAAGTTAATTTAATTTAGTTAGAACTACATATATTTATTAGATGGAAATCCAGTCCAATGAGTCAGTTTTTTGAGTGTGCATGTATTCAGCATTCATGAGCAGATGTGTCAGTTTAGACTTATTTATTGTTTCTCACCAGTTCAGAAAATTCATTGCTACCCAGATCCAACCTCTCCAACTGGTTCAATCTGTGGATGGACCTGTGAGAGAAGAAATGTTAACTTTCAAGATTTTTGCTGTCTTTTTTTTTTTAAATAGTGGGCCAATCAGTGAGGAACATGTCAGCAGCTACATCAGTTATGATTTTACAGTTTGACATATTTCAAATAACATATTACAGATAACATAACAATAACATATTACACTGATCACATATATCATATCTTTATACCTGGATTAGTGCAATGGACTGCATTTATATAGTGCTTTCCATCTGAATCAGAAACTCAAAAGTGCCTTACAATGATGCCACATTCACGTCTCTTCTATCGATAGTTTTGAAAAATCGAAACTGGGCAACTTAAGCTGCTCTCACAGGTCACTAAATTTAGCACTGTTTTGTGCAATCAATAGGCTGAGTTACAATGCATTGTTGATTTCCACAAGCAGTTTCCTCCTGGCCATGCTGTATACCAAGTCCTCCTGATCAGGCACACCACTTGGCAAAAGTTTGGAAAAGCCTTTTTTTTTTTTTTCTTCTGGAGGTCAGATGGACTCCCAAACACCTTGGCCTGACCCACAGTTAACTGAGGATGGATTGGGCAAAACTTAGCGTACACTTCAGGCAAACTCATACTCAATTCTTGATATCTTTAACACTTTCCATGTTCCGGTAGTCCTGAGTCCAGCACAAAACGTGTTACAAGGTGAATTTTTACGATTTGTGCCTTGCCATTCCGAGCTATATCACTAGTACCCAGTGCCGAGCTTGTCCAGGCCTAAAAACTTCTTAAGCCTCAGATATGGTGGTCAATAATCATGCGTTTGGTGTCCCTTAAGTTCAGAAAGGCGCAAACAAGAACTGCGTGAGACCTGAAAGACTCAGACTACTGTGCCAGACTACGAAAGAAGAATACATAGTATTAAAATGTCAACGGCACAATGTGCTGTTTCAAGTATAGAATCATTTTCATGGGGTTGCACAGGGCAGCTGTGACTTTCAGTGTTTGGTTATGAAATCCTGATGTCTCATCCACATTATTCATCACATGCAGCACCTAGCACATATTAGCATTTGCTTCTGTCTGGATTTTCTGATTTGATGTCATTTGCTGATATTTTGAACTTTACGTTGCATTGTAGAGAAGCTAGAATCTTCGACTGGACTGGGTTGCTTGACGCGAGGACGTTTCGCTTCAAATCGCAGAAGCTTCCTCAGCTAAAATTCTTGCTCTGGTAGTCTGACTTCTGTCTTGACTCTTGTAGAGAAGAATAAACAGAAGCCACAAAGGCTGGAGTTTTAAACCTAACCAGACCCCTCCTACCGAGAGGCAGACTGCTAAGGCTAGTGACTAAACAATAGCTCTAATTAGCACCTATTGTGCTCTAGTTAGCACCCTCCTAATGACAGGGCAGCTGTCCCTCCTAATGATGGAACGGATGCCTCTCCTGATGGCTCCCTTGACGACTCTCCTGATGACGTGAATGACTCATTACCATGAACAAAAGACTGAAACTGCTTTGACCTGAGTGCCCCATTGTAAACAGGGGACAAAGCATGTCTCAGACCCCCTCCCCGGTTAAGGCTGGGTTTCAACTATTTCACATAGAATGCCTGCTTGACTCCTCTCTCAAACTATTTCTTCTTTCTGGCTAAGATTTTAACTTCCTTGTCCTCAAACGTGTGGTTAGTGTCTTTAAGGTGGAAATGAACTTCAGACTGAGGTCCACTGGCACCCTCTCTGCGGTGCTGGTATGGCCTTTTGTGTAAAGGTTGCTTAGTCTCACCTATGTAGTGTTCGTTACAGTTTCCTGACATCTGATAGAATACACTACATTGCTCTGTTTGTAACTAGGGATCCTGTCCTTTCAACCTTATCCGGCTTTCCGGACAAGTTGTTGTTCTTTAGCCCTTCTGCAGGCTAAAGAACAACAACTTGTCCGGAAAGCCCTCACAGTATGTGGGTACCCACGATGGTCCCTGGACAAAGTGCAGAAGTCCCACAGAACAAAGAGACCAGTTAGACAGGAGACGGAGACAAGAAGAAGAGGAGTGTCTCTCCCTTATTTAGCAGGAATAGGGGAAAAACTTCAGATAGCACAAAATCCCAGTTTACTTTAAACCGGTTAACACCTTGAGACAGAAATTAGTTCACCCTAAGGACAGGATCCCTAGTTACAAACAGAGCAGTGTATTCTAGTGTATTCTATCAGATGTCAGGAAAACTGTAATGAACACTACATAGGTGAGACTAAGCAACCTTTACACAAAAGGCTATACCAGCATTGCAGAGAGGGCGCCAGTGGACCTCAGTCTGCAGTTCATCTCCACCTTAAAGACACTAACCACATGTTTGAGGACAAGGAAGTTAAAATCTTAGCCAGAGAGAAGAAATGGTTTCAGAGAGGAGTCAAGGAGGTATTCTATGTGAAACAGTTGAAACCCAGCCTTAACCGGGGAGGGGGTCTGAGACATGCTTTGTCCCCTCTTTACAATGGGGTACTCAGGTCAAAGCAGTTTCAGTCTTTTGTTCATGGTAATGTGTCATTCACGTCATCAGGAGAGTCGTCAAGGGAGCCATCAGGAGAGGCGTCCGTTCCATCATTAGGAGGGACAGCTGCCCTGTCATTAGGAGGGTGCTAACTAGAGCACAATAGGTGCTAATTAGAGGTATTGTTTAGTCACTAGCCTTAGCAGTCTGCCTCTCGGTAGGAGGGGTCTGGTTAGGTTTAAAACTCCAGCTTTTGTGGCTTCTGTTTATTCTTCTCTACAAGAGTCAAGACAGAAGTCAGACTACCAGAGCAAGAATTTTAGCTGAGGAAGCTTCTGTGATTTGAAGCGAAACGTCCTCGCGTCAAGCAACCCAGTCCAGTCGAAGATTCTAGCTTCTCTACTATGGAAACCACCTGTACAACTGAGAGCCTACACAGAAACTTTACTTTGCATTTGTTACAAAAAAGCAAAAAAGTCAACGATATTGTCTTTTCATCAAAAAGATCATGTTCAGAATTTTACATTCTATTGAACTATTAGGATTTAAATCATACACACAAAGATTCTTTAACTGTAATTATGTTATTGCATTATTGTAACGTGACTCCATGACCTGATGTTAGTGTGTAAGTAAACATCATAGTGATGCATATTTCAACATGTTAAAAAGCATTGTAAGGTGAATTTTACAATCTGTGCCTCGCCATTCAATCTCTAAATCACACAAATGACCGATGAGGGTTGTCTTACTTTGGCATGGTCTTCAGGTGGTTCTCTCTCAGCTCCAGGATCCGTAGTTTGGAGAGTCTGACAAACAAATTGCAAGTGAGTGAGTGACAATTTTATTTATTTTCTCATTTATGTCTGTCAGTTGCAACAAGAAAAATTCAATAAAATATTTAAAAAAGGTCATGACCAAACACGTCAAAACACTGTCAGGTATAATTAGTGAGCAATGCTTGATTGATTTGTGCAGCTATTATTGTTGTCGTTTTGCATCAATGCTGTCATTACTATTATTTTAGTGATCTTTGGCAAATTTTACCTTTTCACTTCTGAAATTGATCCTACACCCATAAACATTTTTTTTTTTTTTTTGCAGGATTATGCAAAAGGATTATGATATAGGGGTGTGAGGGAATAAAAATTTAGAAATTTAAGGAGCAGACCCAAGCAACCCCTAGTTGCTCGGGGGAGGTCACGCAGCCCAGTAATAATCACGACGTACTCTGCCTCGTTAATTAAATTTCACCTTAAAACAGGTATTTTCTAAATGGTTTTAAATCATTCATCCACCTGTGAATAATTAGTACAGTATTGTTATTCTGAAGACAAACAGCCTTTGAGAAAAAAAATGAATGAATGACCAAATAAATCCAGGCAAGTTCATATAAACAGTCATAAATCTGGATCTGACCCTATAAAAATCTTTCGCACCATCGTTATAAGTGAATATAATGAGTGAAGCGTGTAAAACACCTTGTCGAGAACAAACACATCCTGATGACACAGACTGATGGATGCTTTCATGGTTTTACCTGCCAAAGTTAGCTGGCAGATACTCCAGGAAGGCATCATTTAAGAAGAGCTGGGTCAGATTCAGCAGCTGCGTAAAACCATCTGGGAGTCTGGAAGAGCGGGAGAGAGACAGACAGAGAGCAAGAGACAAAGAAAGTGTGTCCTTGAACAGCCTCAAACAAATAAAACACAGACAACCCCTGTAAACAACTAGCTACTGTTTGCTTGGAGACACACACAAACACATACAGTGTGTACGCATGCACGTATTTAAGTGGGATCAACCAATAAAGTATCTAAATTACAGTGTAAAATACTCATGAGAGAACTCATTTCACCTTCAGACCGTTGGTTTAGAACATGGGTGCGAGCAGTAACATGTTTTTCTGTTGCCGAGATAAAATGATTCTTGTGTCCTATTACTTTAATAAAAAAACCTCGGAAGAGTATGTGAAATACAAATAAAACCATGGAAATGATAATGTTGAAACAAGATCAACACAAAGCAGAGCATATGCCCAGGCTGGCATGTTAACTTGGTGCATAGTTTGATAGTTGAGCCATAATGAAGCGTGGAAATTAGTGAAAGACTGCTATTTTGAAGATGGCGTATGGTCCAGTTGCATATGGAAAGATTTCTGCTTTAAAATAGATACAAATGATGTGTTCTTTACCTCTGCCAATGAAGTTGGAGGTTGTTTTCACCCGTTTGTCTATTTGTGAACAGCCTGGAGCCCACAATTTGTTATATATCATTATGAATTTTTTATTGATGATTTATATCCTAATGAGCGAGAATTTATTCCATTTTTAAAAGGCATAGGTCAAAGAGCAAAGTCAGGAAAAATCTTGGAGAATTGGAAAAATCCCTACCTGAAATATTGAACGAATTTTCAACAATTCATAACTGTCAAAAAAAAAAAAAAAATCAAATTTCTTTCATTTTTGAGAATGTTATGTAGGATGTATTCTTTATCAACTGACAAAGTTTGATCAGAATCTGGTCCAGATTTCAGAATTTGTGGCCATTTAAATTTAACATTGACAACCCCATTTAACGTACAGTAAAACCCGCCTAAACCATCATCATACAAACTGGATATTCAAACTCACCGGACAAAGGCAAAAGTTCCCATGCGTTTGTATGGTTTTCCATGTAATAAACACTGTATATACTGTATTTTGTATGACGGATTTTCACTCACATCACACAAAACCTCTCATCTGCATTTCCATGAAAAACCCCTTGCATGTTCTGAGCAGAGCAGTCTGGACATGCCCAGTAACAGAGGTACAAAATAAAGTTCAGCACTGACACGCGCCGATTCAAGGAAAGTGGATACCGTATTTCCATGATTAAAATTCCGACCATTTTTTTCCCAAACCATGCTTAGGCCTGGGACCCGCAGTCTGACGTGCACCTGCTTAAATGACTGACACAGCAAAAGCTGTGATTTGTCACTTTTACGTTTTCACTCCTTCCTCTTTCATCATATTGTAAAAGCTTTTGCAGTGCGCACGCCGATTACATTTCGATCATGGATCAAATATGTTTGCCAGAAAAGTCCGCAAATGCGACAAACTTCATTACACAAAGTTAGAAAATGATGCTCAAATGACCTGAAATTCATGAAGGTAAACTGCACACTGTATCTTTGATTTGGAGCTTGACTGTAGAAAGAAAAGCTTGGTGAGGGACAAATTAATCCAGAAAAAGCATAATCCAGAAAAATTGCATAAAGACGGCGACAGAGAACTTCAAAACTGACACACACATCAACATCATTGCATGGCAAAATTTGCAGAAGCATAAATCAGGCTTTAGGATTTTAAAGTACCACTCTGTAGCAGACCGAGAAAAAAAGAGTGACTCGACCAAATGTAATCTTTGTAATGTACATAACGCCCACTGCCTATTTAAGGTAGGCTTTTTTTTTTTTTTTTAAACAGAGGAATTTTTGACCCAGTCATTAAATTAAGCAGGTCTCAATTCAGGATTCCCCATAGATCCTTCAGTGCCTCCTGACTGTAACTAATCTGTTACATAAATACACTCAACAAAAATATAAACGCAACACTTTTGGTTTTGCTCCCATTTTGTATGAGATGAACTCAAAGATCTAAAACTTATTCCACATACACAATATCACCATTTCCCTCAAATATTGTTCACAAACCAGTCTAAATCTGTGATAGTGAGCAAGTCTCCTTTGCTGAGATAATCCATCCCACCTCACAGGTGTGCCATATCAAGATGCTGATTAGACACCATGATTAGTGCACAGGTGTGCCTTAGACTGTCCACAATAAAAGGCCACTCTGAAAGGTGCAGTTTTGTTTTATTGGGGGGGGGATACCAGTCAGTATCTGGTGTGACCACCATTTGCCTCATGCAGTGCAACACATCTCCTTCGCATAGAGTTGAACAGAACACCTCTCCAACGTGCCAAACGCCAGCGAATGTGAGCATTTGCCCACTCAAGTCGGTTACGACGACGAACTGGAGTCAGGTCGAGACCCCGATGAGGACGACGAGCATGCAGATGAGCTTCCCTGAGACGGTTTCTGACAGTTTGTGCAGAAATTCTTTGGTTATGCAAACCGATTGTTTCAGCAGCTGTCCGAGTGGCTGGTCTCAGACAATCTTGGAGGTGGACATGCTGGATGTGGAGGTCCTGGGCTGGTGTGGTTACACGTGGTCTGCGGTTGTGAGGCTGGTTGGATGTACTGCCAAATTCTCTGAAACGCCTTTGGAGACGGCTTATGGTAGAGAAATGAACATTCAATACACGAGCAACAGCTCTGGTTGACATTCCTGCTGTCAGCATGCTCATTGCACGCTCCCTCAAATCTTGCGACATCTGTGGCATTGTGCTGTGTGATAAAACTGCACCTTTCAGAGTGGCCTTTTATTGTGGACAGTCTAAGGCACACCTGTGCACTAATCATGGTGTCTAATCAGCATCTTGATATGGCACACCTGTGAGGTGGGATGGATTATCTCAGCAAAGGAGAAGTGCTCACTATCACAGATTTAGACTGGTTTGTGAACAATATTTGAGGGAAATGGTGATATTGTGTATGTGGAAAAAGTTTTAGATCTTTGAGTTCATCTCATACAAAATGGGAGCAAAACCAAGTGTTGCGTTTATATTTTTGTTGAGTATATAATGGATACTGTCCGTTTTATACATGTAGCGGATTTCGATTATAACAAACAAAATTTGCTGGTCCACCTGAATCCATTATATGTGAGCTTTAGTGTATATTTTACATGATATCTTAATCAAATGTGCCTCAGTCACTCTCATATTTGAAAGTGATGTGCAGACTAACTATGCAGATTGACAAAGTTTGATCCGGATCTGATCCAGAGTGTGGATTCTGTGGCCATTTGAACTTAATATTGAAAAAACCATTTGGTGTACAATTTACATGATATCTCAATCAAAACTGCCTCAATCACTCTCATTTGTGACAGTGAGGTGCAAACCGTCACTCTCAATGAATAGACTATGCTTGATACATCTGATCCGTATTGCAGATTTAGTGGATATTTGATTTTAACATGAAAAAGCCCTTTTGAACTATTGTTTTTAAATGATATTTTATCTTATGAGAAATCACTTCTAACAGGACTCTGAACTTACACTTTTTCCAAGTTAAAAATTTGTGGAATTGGAACCTAGTGTTGGCGGATGTTTGCGCTCTATGAGCACGGTGCTCTAGTTACTTATTGTGTGGAAGCAAAAATTAAGATGACGTCCATAGTGGCCATACTGGATAATGGACAATGGCACTTTCATAAGGAACCTTCCTCTTGCCTCCCCAATACACCACCAAGAAATGGATTCAATCATTCAAGGCATTGTTCAGTTATTGCACAGAAACAAAAATGAAAATGGTGCTTGTGGCAGACGGACAACCTTCATTTCTTAAAGGAACTCTCCTCTAGCATCTCCAACGTCAGCACCAAGACACAGTTTCAATCAGACAAGGTGTTCCTTTGGTATTGCACAGAAACAAAAATCAAGATGGCATCTGTAGCAGCCATATTGGATCATAGACGACAGCCATTTTCAAAAAGAACTTTCCTCCAGCAGTGCGCCACCAAGAAATGGATCCAATCAGACAAGGCCTTCTTCAGTTACTGTGCAGAAATTTATAGTTTGCAGACAGACGCCTGGAAAAGATGAAAACATAATGCTCACCAATTTGAAAAAATAAATATATGCGGAAACTATGGGGATTTAGAATTTTATGCATGTGTGCGTAAGAAGAATTTGCCTGCTAAGCGTATGTGAGAGATCCGTTTGAGCATGAATAATACAGTTGGGTCCAAAAGTATTTGGATGTGACACAGTTGTAATTTCACCAGTGAAGAATTTTTTTTTGTTTGTTTTTTCCCCACAGTTTCTTACTTGGTGATGGGGTTGACACTGGCTTCCACCACTGACAGGCCTTTACAGCACTTTATGTTGTCTGGAAACTCCTGGATACCTGTCAGACAGAACACAGCAATGAAAACAAAGGCCACATGATGCTGTGCTCCATCAGTTACAGCAGCAAGAGATTTTTTTTGTTTGTTGTTTAACAATTTTTCATCCTGTAAAATAAATTGCCTGTGCGATGTTGTAGGATGTAACGTCTATCTACACATCTAAATGTATTATTACAGGATTAAATTGAGGATTATATTGACAAGATGCAGTAACACTTTCACAATGCCCTTGATTTAACTGAAGACCCCCCCCCCCCCCCCCACACACACACACAGATTATAATCCAACTGTTATGACCATGGTAAATGGAGATTATGAATCTGACACAGTTCTGTCACGCCCATCAGTGCCTGGAAGCTTTTGAAGCTTTCATGTTTGTGTAACTATAACAATGGAGCGCAACTAAACGTGAAACCAGAACACGGGTTCTGTGTTAATTTTTTTACTTTTCGAACATGAAGATGAAATACTAATATTAAAAAACACTAACTGATTTCATACACTCGTACATATCTGTGTGTGTGTGTGTGTGTATGTATATATATATATATATATATATATATATATATATATATATATATATATATATATATATGCCCATCTCCTGTCTAAATGGCATTTTGGAATTGAGCCAAACCTGGCACACATACTTCGACATACACATAGCTGTTGAGCAATTTAATAGTAGTAAAGGGGAGAGACATTTTTGTGCTGCATTCTATTTTCTTGTTTTTCCTTTTAATGTTTTACCTCTTCTTTTTTGCAAGTAGTAGTAGTAGTGTGTATATATATATATATATATATATATATATATATATATATATATACACACACACACACACAGTGCATCCAGAAAGTATTCACAGTGCTTCACTTTTTCCACAATCAGTTATGTTATTCCAAAATGGAGTAAATTAAATTCATTTTTTTCCCCTCAAAGTTCTACTCACAACACCCCATAATGACAACATGAAAAAGTTTTTTATTATATTTTTGCAAGTTTATTAAAAATAAAAAACTAAGAAATCACATGTCTCTCCAATGAAATACAGCTGGCGCTGTTTGATCAGCTGGTTTTACCAATCTTATTGTATGGCTCAGAGCTGTGGGGATATGAGGATATCTCACTAATCGAGGCTTTTCACGTCAAATTCCTGAAAAGGCTACTTAAGGTAAATAAAAATACTGCCAACGTGCAGTGTATGGTGAGGTTGGTAGATTCAAGCTGATAAAAAAGGTTGAATGCATGAATGGGTTTTGGTGTAGAGTGCTGAACGGCAGCCGAAATAAATTATCCTTCCTTGTTTTTAGGTTATTAAAGACTCAATATGAGAAAGGAGATTTCAAGTCCCAGTGGATTGTAAGGCTAAAACAAATATTAGATAATACAGTATTCTCATATTTGTGGAACTCTACTAGTGTGGTAAATGATAAATATATCAAAGTTGCAATAGAGCAAACGTTATCTGATATGTTTAGACAGAGTTATCAAACTGAAGTATATAACAACAGTCTTTGTAAGAATTATAGAACATTTAAACACACATTTCAACTTGAAAGTTATCTTCGTAGCCTAGATGACAACACATGGCGCTATCTATCAAAATTCAGATGAGGTGCTCGTGGAAGTCCAGTAGTGAGAGGTAGATACCAGGGTACTGACTATGCTAGTCGATAGTATACACTGTAACTTAGGAAAACTTGGTGATGAGTTTCATTACCTATTTGAATGTAGTCATTTTAGTGTAGGAAGAAATGGATACCCACCTGCACATATCAGGTCGAGACCCAATGTGTACAAGATGGATATGCTGCTTAATTCAGAAGACATTCTTACTCAGAGTAATCTTGCAAAATTTTGCAAAGAGATTGTGCTTACAGTTAAATGTCTGTAATATATATTTATTAATTGTTTGTTTGTTCTGTGTAGATCAACAAGTACTTGACTAGAGTCTAGTTGATTGTGCCATTTTAATTTATTGTACATATGTTGTGTTTATGGGGATAAATTTTACTGACTTACGTAATTACATGCACATAAGTATTCACACCTTTCCCTCAAAACTTTGTTGATGCACCTTTGGCAGCAATTACAGCCTCAGGTCTTCTTGAATATGATGCCACAAGCTTGGTGCACCTATCTTTGAACAGTTTTGTCCATTCCTCTTTGCAGCACCTCTCAAGCTCCATCTGGTCAGATGTGGAACGTCGGTGCACAGCCATTTTTAGATCCCTCCAGAGATGTTCAATCAGATTCAGGTCTGGGCTCTGGCTGGGCCACTCAAGGACATTCACAGAGTTGTCCTGAAGCCACTCCTTTACTCCTTTGATATCTTGGCTGTGTGCGTAGGGTAATTGTCCTGCTGAAAGATGAACCATTGCCCCAGTCTGACATCAAGAGAGCTCTGAAGCAGGTTTTCATCCAGGATGTCTCTGTACATTGCTGCATTTATCTTCCATCAATCCTGACTACTCTCCCACTTCCTGTTGCTGAAAAACATCCCCACTGCATGATGGTGCCACCACCATGCTTCACTGTAGGGATGGTGCCTGGTTTTCTCCAAACATAAGGCCTGGCCTTTTACTAAGGAGTGGCTTCTGTCTGGCCACTCTACCATACAGGCCTGATTGGTGGATTGCTGTAGAGATGGTTGTCCTTCTGGAAGGTTCTCCTCTTGCCGCATAGGAAAGTTGGAATTCTGACAGGGTGACCATCGGGCTCTTGGTCACCTCCTTGACCAAGGCCCTTCTCTCCTGATTGCTCAGTTTAGATGGGCTGCCAGCTCTAGGAGGAGTCCTGGTGGATCCCAGCATCTTCCATTTACAGATGATGGAGTCCACTGTGCACACTAGGACCTTCAAAGCAGCAGAAATGTTTCTGTGCCCTTCCCCAGATTTGTGCCTTGAGACAATCATGTCTCGGAGGTCTACAGAAAATTCTTTTGACTTCCTGCTTGGTTTGTGCTCTGACATGCACTGTCAACTGTGGGACCTTATATGTAGACAGGTGTGTGTCTTTCCAAATCATGTCCAGTCAACTGAATTCACCCCAGGTGGACTCCAATTAAGCTGCAGAAACATGTCAAGGATGATCAGTGGAAACACGAGGCACCTGAGCTCAATTTTGAGCTTCATGGCAAAGACTGTAATTACTTATGTACATGCGATGTCTTAGTTTTTTAAGTAAAAACTTTTTAGTTTTTTAACTTAGTTTTTTATAAATTTGCAAAAATCTTAAAAAAAACTTTTTTTCACATTGTCATTATGGGGTATTGTCTGTCGACGTTTCAGGGAAAACAATGAATTTCATTCATTTTGGAATAAGGCTGTAACATAAAAAAAACGTAACAGGCTGAATACTTTCCAGATGCACTGTACAACCCCTGGCAAAAATTATGGAATCACCGGCCTCGGACGATGTTCATTCAGTTGTTTAATTTTGTAGAAAAAAAGCAGATCACAGACATGACACACAACTAAAGTCATTTCAAATGGCAACTTTCTGGCTTTAAGAAACACTATAAGAAATCAGGAAAAATAATTGTGGCAGTCAGTAATGGTTACTTTTTTAGACCAAGCAGAGGGAAAAAAATATGGACTCACTCAATTCTGAGGAATAAATTATGGAATCACCCTGTAAATTTTCATCCCCAAAACTAACACCTGCATCAAATCAGATCTGCTCGTTAGTCTGCATCTAAAAAGGAGTGATCACACCTTGGAGAGCTGTTGCACCAAGTGGACTGACATGAATCATGGCTCCAACACGAGAGATGTCAATTGAAACAAAGGAGAGGATTATCAAACTCTTAAAAGAGGGTAAATCATCGTTCACAGTCAGCTGTGTCTAAACTCTGGACCAAATACAAACAACATGGGAAGGTTGTTAAAGGCAAACATACTGGTAGACCAAGGAAGACATCAAAGCATCAAGACAGAAAACCTAAAGCAATATGTCTCAACAATCGAAAAGGCACAACAAAACAAATGAGGAACGAATGGGAGGAAACTGGTGTCAACGTCTGTGACCGAACTGTAAGAAACCGCCTAAAGGAAATGGGATTTACATACAGAAAAGCTAAATGAAAGCCATCATTAACACCTAATCAGAAAAAAACAAGGTTACAATGGGCTAAGGAAAAGCAATCGTGGACTGTGGATGACTGGATGAAAGTCATATTCAGTGATGAATCTCGAATCTGCATTGGGCAAGGTGATGATGCTGGAACTTTTGTTTGGTGCCGTTCCAATGAGATTTATAAAGATGACTGCCTGAAGAGAATATGTAAATTTCCACAGTCATTGATGATATGGGGCTGCATGTCAGGTAAAGGCACTGAGGAGATGGCTGTCATTACATCATCAATAAATGCACAAGTTTACGTTGATATTTTGGACACTTTTCTTATCCCATCAATTGAAAGGATGTTTGGGGATGATGAAATCATTTTTCAAGGTGATAATGCATCTTGCCATAGAGCAAAAACTGTGAAAACATTCCTTGCAAAAAGACACATAGGGTCAATGTCATGGCCTGCAAATAGTCCGGATCTTAATCCAATTGAAAATCTTTGGTGGAAGTTGAAGAAAATGGTCCATGACAAGGCTCCAACCTGCAAAGCTGATCTGGCAACAGCAATCAGAAAAAGTTGGAGCCAGATTGATGAAGAGTACTGTTTGTCACTCATTAAGTCCATGCCTCAGAGACTGCAAGCTGTTATAAAAGCCAGAGGTGGTGCAACAAAATACTAGTGATGTGTTGGAGCGTTCTTTTGTTTTTCATGATTCCATAATTTTTTCCTCAGAATTGAGTGATTCCATATTTTTTTCCCTCTGCTTGGTCTAAAAAAGTAACCGTTACTGACTGCCACAATTATTTTTCCTGATTTCTTATAGTATTTCTTAAAGCCAGAAAGTTGCCATTTGAAATGACTTTAGTTTTGTGTCATGTCTGTGATCTGCTTTTTTTCTACAAAATTAAACAACTGAATGAACATCCTCCGAGGCTGGTGATTCCATAATTTTTGCCAGGGGTTGTATTTTCCTTTAAATTTTCAGAGGGACACATCAACTCCAACTCAGTAGTTGTGGAGATGATTTTCGGTGATCAGCTATAAATTACAGACATGACAATCAGCAAATAAGCCATTTGGGTTGTTCCTGAGCTCTTAACAGACTATCTGCCTGCTTTCACTGGAGCTTTAGTGTGCTGATGGAGGGGAAGGAGCAGATATTTTTTTTCAGTGATGGATATTAATAAGCACTCTGTCACATAACTGCTTTGTTTGCGTTTTAGACTTTGAAGATAAAATGGTGTTCAGATGGAGCCAGAACTTGTCGCTGTGTGCTTCTTATTCTGAGGTGTGTCGCATATTGATGGGTTTGTTTTTTTGGGGGTTTCATTACAGAGTGCAGGACCTGCATCTGCTTCACACAGTCTCCCTCAGACAAACAGCACTGTAGCACAGCCATATGGCAAATGTAATGAAATTAAAATGACATTTCTGCATGAAAAAATTACTTCAGTTAAAAGAGAAACACAGGTTTACATAAGGAACATGAAAAGAGCATAACTGTGGCCGGCGCCCGCGTCTCTACCGCCGCAATTAACACTGACATCTGTGAACTGATCCAGAATCATCCACGTAAAATGTCATTCTTAGGCTGTGTCGCAGTTAAACGGCTGCATTCTGTGGAGATCTGGCCTTCTGAGACTGCGGAGGCTGAACCAACCATTGTGAAATGAGATGGTCTAGACCACCGAGCATTTGCCATGATGACATTTGTATATTCTGGCCCTAGCCCCTGTCCCCCTGCCCCCCTGTCCCCTGCAGCCTTGTCAGCTGCACATGACAACCTAGTGTAGTGGGTGTAACCCAGTTTCATTTTTCAATACTTATTTATACTTTACTTGTAAACATTACCTATTTGTAATTGTACATTTGTAAATTGTCCTTTTCTTGATTTTTTCTTTTTAATTTATTAACCATGTTTTCTTTTCATAAAAGATGCAGAGTGACTCTTGGGATTGTTTGGGCTGAGAAGGTAGACCTGATGTACCCTTTGCTTTTGTGGGAGAGAAGGCTGCATTTGTCGGCTGCATTCCAAGCAGCCTTTGAAATGAGGCAGTTTAGTTGCACCACTATGACGAATGCAGCATTTGAAGGATGTGGGCCCTGCATACTTCTCAGAGGTGTGTACCATCAAAGTCTTCAGGCTTCAGCCTTCAGAAACACCGGAGACTTGGACAAACCACTCTGAAATGAGAGAGTCTCGCCCACGGAGCATTTCGCTATTGCATAGCATAATAGGCTTTTACTGTCCCTCGCCCCTGTCTTACCTTGATAATTGCACTCGACAAGCTAGCGTAGTGGGTGGAACCTGTACTTTATTATATACATTACTTATTTATAATTGTATATATGGAGCCTGAATTTGTCCTTTGATTTTATTTAGTTTTTTTTTTTTTTGCTTTGAGGTAAAGAACGCGGCACACATCGGCCACTTTCCAAGGTGCCTTTGAAATGGAACAGCCTAGACACAACCACTTATGCAGTGGTGGGCACAACTAACCAAAAAGTTAGCTTTGATAACCGCTAATCCGCTAGCTGAAAAGTTGACTTTTCTAACCCTAAACCAATAAACCACTAAAAAAATTTAGCGGAAGTTACAGCTAATCCCTAACTTTTAGTAGTGACTCGGTACACTGTCAGCTACTGATAAGCCAGTTTTGAGTTTAAGCACCACAAGGACTACTGGGTAAATTCAAAGGTGATTACAAACCTAAAACAAACAACCAGCCAGAGCTTTTCTCTTTCTGCACCCGACATGCAGCAACACAGACAGTGGCACAAGAGAACAAACCCAAAGCACTTTTCACTCATGGTTTAATTTATAAACAAAAGTCATTCCGGACAGTTGAACGGCAATGCGCTAATTCTGAAGTTTTGAGCACTAACAGATACGCACGCCAAAAGGCATCATGGGAAATGACTGAGTCTTCTTTCATCACCGCCCCCCCGTCAAAATCCACAGAACACTGCCATCTACTGGCTGGGAGTGTAAACAGACCAATTGTAACTTGTGTATGGTATTCCAATTTAAAATGATATACTGTCGTGAAACTGAAATAAACAAACAAACAAACAAACAAACAAAAAAAAACCAATTTTTCACAAAAGTTGCTGTTGAGTTAACAAAATTCTCATCATATCAACAAAACACATTTCTTTTGAATGATTGTTACACCCACAACATGAAATGGAATGGTAACACATCATTCACTAATGTTTTCCTATGCATAAAGACAGTGTCTGACACCCCCTGTAAAGTATGTAATCATGTCTGACACCCCCTGTAAATTATGTAATCATGTCTGACACCCCCTGTAAAGTTACTGTAACTGTGTGTTGGTTTTTACAAATAAATGTGTATTTGTAAATATGTCATTTTTTTCATTTGTTTAAAAAAAAGCATTTTCAAAACTGACAATGTGAAGTGTGATTGCCTTTGTGGATCACCGATTACACACATTCATCGCTTTGCTCACATACGCAACATTGAGACATTCTGAGCGTAAAACTGCTTTTGAGATTCACAAATATGTTGGTCTATTCACACTCCCATCCAGTAGATGGCAGTGTTCTATTCATTTTGACGGGGGGGAGGACCCTCATTTCCCATAATGCCTTTTGCCACATGTGTCTGTTAACGCTCAAACCTTCAGAATTAGCACATTACTTTAAAAGATATGTGTGATATTTTCACTTTGTCAAAATGACAGAGTTGCCGTTAATGTTGATAAACTGTCCGGAATTAGTTTTGGTTATAAAAAGTGAAAAGTGCTTTGCGTTTCATGTCTCCTGCCACACGTTGGTGTCATTTCATTTGGGAAGTAAAGAACAAATTTTTTCTTTTTTCTTTTTTCTTTTTGCAACAGCAGCTGGCAACCAGCTCACCTCCTTCTGCTGGAGAAAGTTTGAGCTTCTCACAGTAGTCTGACTGCTGCAAAACATATAATGGGAACTAACATGTATGGTTTTAGGGTTGTTTTTGACTGTTAAGCTTTACTCACTATGTCAGCAAAAATGTTCAGTGGACTGAAAGTTAAATTTAGCAGAAGCTACTTGGTTCACTGATGGCTTTCAAAGTTAGCTGAAAAGCTAATCCACTAAGAAAAAGTTAGCTTTGCTAATTAGCGGTTAGCGGATTAGCAGAACTATGCCTACCATTGCACTTACGGCATAAGCACCCAACAAATGCAGCCGTAGAAGCACGCAGCCACTTAAATGGGAGACAACAACAGTCACCTTTGATGAGCATCTTGAAAATGTTGGCCATCTTTGATTTTTAGGTGGCTAATGTCCCCCCCCCCCCCCCCAAATAACTGACCTCTGTGTCACCATTTGAATGACTGTGCCCAAATCTGCAGTTATCTGCTGCATGAATCTGACAAAAGGAGTGTTCAAATGGAAAATTTTATTTACTTATTTATTTTTGAAACAAATTTTCATGAAAAAGATGGGCTGGGTTTGAAACACTGATCATCACCTTTTGGGGTGGATTTGCAAAAAGGGGCAGAGCCAAGAAAATTTCACACTTTTTCCAAAAACAGCAAAACAAGGACTTTGGTGGAGTTATGCATCCTACCTAGTGCCCCACAAATTTTAGGTATTTTCAAAAGACTGAGGTTTTGTGGACATTGACAAAATGCATGCTTACCATTTTTACTAATGTCCAACTCTTTGAGGTTAACCAGGCTGGCGATGGTGGTGGGCAGGTTGGACAGGTCGTTATCAGGCATGCTCAGCTTTTTCAAGGCCTGGCAGTTGAAGAGTTGCTATGGAAACACAGTGGAAAAACAGGGAGATGTTAGGTCTGTTGGCAAAATAACGCAGTCATTTAGTAAAAGGTCCAAAAGGAGAAAGGGCAGAAGCGAAGGAGTAAACAGGAGGCAGGCACCACTTAATGTTGTGGAAAACCACTGCTATTTTCACAGCCATTTTCTATGAATAATACATAACTCTCCTCCTCCATACCACGCTCCCTCAGGACATGAGAGAGAAAGCACAAAGGTGACCAATATACAAAAATGCTGCACCTGGCCAAACACAGAGCAGACAAAACACATACACAAATCAAAAATTGGGCTGCGTCCACAAACGAGAACACTCAGAGTACATTCCTCCCATTTCTGGATGCAGAAGCAAAAAGTCGTAAATCTCTCACTCTGCACATTAAGCGACTTTCCCAGTGACCGCAAGAGGCCAAAAATTGCAAATCAAGACAACACTAGCCAATATAGAAAATACGTTCTCAAAACAAAGCCTTGCATCAAGTTGCAAACTGAGAAAATGTTTGCAGGCACTGAATACAAACAGCAGATAGAACTACACCAACGTAAAGCACTGCGCAATACAGCTAGCTTTACAGCTAGCACAATACAGCTAGCTTTAACTTAATAACGCTTTAAACACTCTGTCTGCCAAAGTCCTCTGGGCAGAAAGTCTTTTTGTGTTAGTCCTTATGCGAGTGTTGTGACTTGCTCTTCATGTTGTGGCTATGCTTCTGTATTCAATTTCTCTTTTTGTATTTGCACGTTTTCAATATTTGCTGGCATTATCTTCATTTGGAAGTGTTGTGGCCTCTCTCAGCCACCGTAACATTCCTGAAAATGGCACCTGGGGAAATGTGGTATTCCTGTTTCCAACATGGATTCCTAGCAAATAACTGATGTTTCTCTATGATAACGGTCTACATGGGCGCAATTTGGTGGGGGATAGGGAGGACATGTCCCCCCTACCTTTTCAACCAGGGGGGACAGAATATGGTATGTCCCCCCCCCACCTTCTGACATATATGTGTGTACTTGAAACATGCTATGCCAGTCTTATGTGCAAACCATGTCAGTCTTATGTGCAAAACCATGTCAGAATAGTATCTTTGTTTCTGCAAGTTTGTATTTTTAGCAGCACTGACTTGTTTACAACACGTGTTTCTTGTTTGTCACATTCAGAATTTTCTGGGACTGCATTTGCCCAGATCTGAAACCAAAAAGGCCTCTAGGGCCTAGTGTCTACACATAAGTATCAATGGACCATATGCTAATTTACTAAATTCTGAAAGTTAGAAAAGGATATCAGAAAAGCTATCTGGGACCTCAGAAAGCCCATCTGCAATTATTACTTGATCTCCAAAATCAGTCTATGCAAGTGAAATTATGTTCAGTATGAGTGTTGTCATTAGTGCCACTTTGAAAATTAAATTCATGATAAGTAATTTATCCTAAACTTATGATCTGTTGTATTTTCAAACTTATACAAAAACAAATCTTGAGAAAAAAAATACAGTATGCGATAGTTAATAATTATTAAGAGCCTGTTCTTTCATATTTATGAATACATTTTACCACATTGCAGTTGTTTTTTTTTTATGAGAACTCAACCTATCATTCTTTTTGAGTTCTACACATGTGGTGATACCTTATTTACACCAGGATGTTAATAAAATCAATGCTGGCTATTCTCAGAATAAAGTACTTATAGCCACAGTTTCAAATTGTATACGAGGTCTGTCAATAAAGTATAGGTCCTTTTTATTTTTTTCAAAAACTATATAGATTTCATTCATATGTTTGTACGTCAGACATGCTTGAACCCTCATGCGTTGCTGAGAGACTGGCACTTTGTTTGATCAAAATTTTTTCTAAACCTGTGAGACACATCGAAGTGGACATGGTTCGAAAAATTAAGCTGGTTTTCGGTGAAAATTTTAACGGCTGATGAGAGATTTTGAGATGATACTGTCGCTTTAAGGACTTCCCACGAAGCGAGACATCGCGCAGCGCTCTCAGGCGCCGTCGTCAGCCTGTTTCAAGCTGAAAACCTCCACATTTCAGGCTCTATTGATCCAGGACGTCGTGAGAGAACAGAGAAGTTTCAGAAGAAGTTGGTTTCAGCATTTTATCCGGATATTCCACTGTTAAAGGAGATTTTTTTAATGAAAGACGTGCGGGCGGATTGCAGCGGCGGATTGCAGCGGCGGATTGCAGCGTCGGCTCGCAGCCGCCGCAATGCTCCGCCACAGGAAAAACACCTCTGTTGGAAGCCTTAAGGACAAGTTGGAACATGTCCAGCTGTTAAACAATTTCTCATATACTCACTCCACTGAAAGCCATCAAAAGCCGCCTGGATTTTACAAATGGTTATCAACACGGAGGTGTTTTTCCTGTGCCGCCGCACCGCGCCGGCTGCATCCCGACGCGCGGACCTGTCCGCACGTCTTTCATTAAAAAAAAAATCTCCTTTAACAGTGGAATATCCGGATAAAATGCTGAAACCGACTTCTTCTGAAACTTCTCTGTTCTCTCACGACGTCCTGGATCAATAGAGCCTGAAATGTGGAGGTTTTCAGCTTGAAACAGGCTGACGACTGCGCCTGAGAGCGCTGCGCGACGTCTCGCACCGTGGGAAGTCCTTAAAGCGACAGTATCACCTCAAAATCTCTCATCAGCCGTTAAAATTTTCACTGAAAACCAGCTTAATTTTTCTAACCGTGTCCACTTCGATGTGTCTCACAGGTTTAGAAAAAATTTTGATCAAACAAAGCGCCAGTCTCTCAGCAACTTCTCAGACAAAGGAATTCCGACGAGGGGCTGGACGACTCCTCCCACAAGGAGTGCTCACAGGCGAATGACGTCACCGACAGGCGTGGAAAAACTCACGCATGCGCACAAGGGTTCAAGCATGTCTGACGTAAAAACATATGAATGAAATCCATATAGTTTTTGAAAAAAATAAAAAGGACCTATACTTTATTGACAGCCCTCGTAAGTCAAATGGTGTCCACTTTATGGTCTTCTCAAAACATTAAAATTACTGTTCTGAATGCTCAGAATGCATCTGAGCTTATCTAGAAACCGGTGGCTTCTGGGGGCCTAAAGCGGCTCCCAGATCCCCGGCCTATGGGCTTCGGCCCTGCAGGCCTCGCACTTTGTCCCCCCCCCCCCCATGTCTAGTTCTAAATTGCGCCTTTGATGGTCTACACAACACTGAGTTTCATGCACGGTACAAACGACCAGCAATGAAAAGCCTTTATTGGAAAACAAAGTACTTTTATTGCCTGCCTCCATCAATGTGATCTGATACCAAAGTGAATCTGCCAAATGCTGCTTCCAGAATTCTCCAGATGAAATGAACTTAATGTAGGTCAGAATTATCTGATGTGATGACTGAATCAAGGTCAAACATGCAAGAAAAGTCACAAACTACTTTGAATTCCCTACCACATATCAGAGAATTTGACCAAGAATACATTGTTTCAGCAATATCCTTTTTCCTCCCTAGTCAGCCGAATTTCCAGTCCCATTGTTTACACTGCTTGATGTCCACGATTTGTTATCTCTGCCAAGAAATGGTGGAGGAGGTTATGTTTTCACCACTGTTTGTTTGTTTGTCTGTTTTTGAACAACCTGGAGCCCACAATTTTTCAAATATTTTCACTGACGATTCATATCCTGATAAGGCAAAAACTGATTAAATGGTCAAGGTCATAGTCAGGAAAAATCTTGGAAAATTGGAAAAATCCCTGTCTTTAACATTAAATGAATTTTCAAAAATTCATAACTGTCAAAAAAGATGAAATTTCTTTCCTATTTGAAAGCGTTATGTAGGATGGTATCCTATAATATAATCCCCTGACAAAGTTTGATCCAGATTTGATCTAGATTACAGATTTTTTTGGCCATTTAAATTTAACACTGAAAACCCCCATTTAGTATAGGTATATTTTACATTATATCTCAATTAAAACTGCCTCAATCACTCATTTTTCTGTTATGGATTTATCTACATGACCAAAACTGGATGGAGGGTACAATTTTATGTCCGTTTGTCTAGCTTCCACTTATCAGTTGGAAACTAAGTGCCAAAAACCAATGACAAATTGTGCATAACAGAGATAACCTATGTTCTGTGAAAATGATCTAAAAAAGAATCCAGAAACCAAAAAAGTTGAAAAACAAACAAACCTGACAACACCACAAAAAAACTTTGATTCAACTGCGTGAAGTAAATACATACTCCTGACATTTGATCACATCGAATTCCGCTTATGAAAAGCCACTTCTAACAGGACTTTGACCTTGAAATTTTTTCCAATGTAAAATTTAATGTAATTACAAACTAGAGTTGGCGGAGTTTGCGCTCTACAAGTTTTTACATGTATCTATAAGAAAGCCCACGCAAGTTCATCTGATTTTGCCAAAGTGTGACCCTGAAGGCTTGGAGAGGAAGCGACGTTGGGTTAGTGATCTCAGCTGTGGTGTGGAAGTGGGACTTTGAAGCAGTTACCACTGCTAGCTGTTAGCGATGTTTATGCATACCCGCATATTGACTGGCTGGACAAATGAAAATCAAGAAACACAAAGATGGCGATGGCTATCAGATGTTTAATAACCATCATGTCAAACTCACTTAGAAATATTGAAGCTTATGAAGCCGTTCGAGCAGGACAAATATGCTTCATGGCTGCCGTATAGCTTGCAGGTTTTTACTTCTTTGGGAGTTCCTACAACTTCACATGTTCATTATTAATAATTTGAATAACTACTCAAACGGGGCTTTCCCATGAATCAAGGCATTAAAAAAATTTAACTCCATTAATACAAACTACACTACAACAACAATGCACAAGAATCCCAAATTAAATAGGTGATGATGCAGAAAAAAGAGTTATACTCTGGTGAGACTCAAGTGCTTTTTGACAGGTGCAACTTATCTTCTAGAAAATATGGGTATAGTTTATATGAAGTAAAGCTATAGTTTGTCGCTTACTGCATGAAACCAGTTAAAAAAATCAGTGTTCATTTTGGTCCGATAATTTTTAGATCGCTAACATGTTTTTGCAGGTGAAGTGAATAAATCTTAAACAGTTAAAAACCTTTGTTAAGTCTGATATCAAAAATTTTAGCACTTACCTAAAGAAATAAAGCTAAAAAAATAAAAATGTACATTTTGATTGTATAATGTTCATTTAGAATTGTCATCGTGGATTTTGTTCGTTTAAACCACAGCAACTCTCTGGTGTGCGAAAAAAACAAACAAACAAAAAACAAAAACGGGTACGCAAAGGATTATGGGTAAGGGTCTGAGTGTCTGGGCGCCAGTGGATGGCACTGTTCTATGCATTCTGACTCCGGTTATATCAGACGGTTGTCTAATCACAACTTGACTTTTGTCTTTTTTTTTTTTCTTTTTTTTTACATATGAATAAAATGGCATATTTTACAAAAGCACATTTATATGTAAATACCAACACACACGTCACGTCACATTAACATATTGGTTTTTACATAGAATGAATAAGTCAACCAATCAGTGTTAGTGAAGGCTCATTTAGCCATAATCCCTTTGGCATCTGTCTGTTTGTTACAAAACTTCAGAATTAGTGCATTATTTAAAATTAAAAGATATGTGTTATATTTTAACTTTGTACAAATGACAAAATTGACATTAATGGAGTTATTCTATACGGATTTGTTTTAAAAATCAAAACCAGAAGTCAAAACTGCTTTATTTTCCAAGACCTCTGCCTCACAGCAACACTGCTATATTCTGTTAAGTAATAATACTGTTGTTAAGGAATAATACTGTCTGTCTGTCTGTCTGTCTGTCTGTCTGTGTGTGTAGTTGAGCTTCGCTGCTGCAAGCTATGTAATAAACAGGAGCTTCCAGCAGTGGGCAGGGTGCACAAAGAAACCACACCCACTGTAAATGCTCACATTGTATAAAAATTGCTGTTTCAGCCATTTTCTGGGCCATTTCACAAGATGGACACTGTTTGTGAGGGCCTGGTTTTCACGTGATCTTTAATAAACTCAAAATGAGGAAAATAATTGTTTGGTTTTTGGTAAGGGGCAGCAAATTACAAAAAGAACTGGGGTAAAGGTTGCAATACCACTGATCTCTGTTCAGTGAAGATGCTGGATATGGTGGTCCTGATCTGCCTACTGGGCTCGTACTTTGGCAACAGGTGCTCATTACAAACAAGAACTTACATTAGATTAGACAGAACTTTATCGATTCCTTGGGAAGACACCCTCAGGGAAACTGAGGTTCCAGCAGCATTGTATAGCAGGACACAGGGTAAGAAGCACACAGAGTATCAAAAGTGAAAGTAAAAAACTGTATGCAAATACAAATATAAATATACAATATAAATGCCAGACATCCTGCTCAACACTGGTTTACTGGCTATAGCTGTTCCTCTAATTCCCATCCTCTGTCTTCCTGTTACTCCTCTGCTCCCTGTGTGAGGAGTTGTACAGTCTGATGGCCTGAGGGACAAAGCAGTTTTTCAGTCTGTTGGTCCTGGAGGAGCAGTCTGTAGCTGAAGATGCTCCTCTGGCTGCTGATGACGGTATGCAGAGGGTGAGGGTAATGTCCAGCATCTGTCCAGTGTTCTCTTCTCTGCCACCAGAGAGTTGGCATATTCTGCTCTGTTTTTCTTTCTAAATGTGCTTTTCGTCATATCATTTTCAAACCAAAGCATTTACTTTTTCAAAAACAAGTTTTGGTCTTCTGAAAGTATTTTTCCAAAAATGTGTCATGGGGTGGGGGGATTGTTGTCTTATAATCAGGGCCGCCTCATATTCGGGCCAGTCCAGTACTACAGTCTTATCAGTAAGTTCAAAGAACACAAGGAATGTTATATTTTCATAGTTCCATCATCTAAAGTAGTTCCCTTTAAACTGCACAGTTTGCCCGTCTAATTTTTTTGACCTTTGTAGACGTAAGCCATGTTCACTGTATCATCACTGGCTGCCGCTGTTGTCAGAAAAAGGGGGGGGGGGGGGGGGGGGGCTACATGTGACCAAACGGGAACAGAGCTGCTCCGCCTGGTCGTATGTGTGCTTTGAAAGTCACATCACTGCCTGGCCTGTGGGCACGCTGGCCTAACACACAAATATGCACACGTTCTAAACACACGATCACTTGCAAACTCACGCACACTTAAGAAACGCACAAAAAAACACTTACATAAAGGCCAATTACGCTGCGAGCCTAAGTAGCCGTTACATAATCTTGGCAAGGACACAAACACACAAATGCACACACACAATCGTACAGCCTAAAGACGAGCGCCTTTTAAAGATTTTTTCTGCCCCGTCTTCTTTCATTATTGCAGAGATGTGGTGCCTGTGATTTGCATTGGCCCTGTTAGACTGTCCTTATTCCTTAACACTATATTAAGAACTGAAATTCAACAGCTCTGTCAGTCAAACCAGGACAGGCCATCCATGAAAATGAGAGCATTCTTAGAAACAGCACTGATCGTGATCTGAGAAAAGGTTTGAAAAAAAAACCTCACTGAGGGTCTACTTAAATAAAATCACGTCGTCTGTGTAGGCATTAAGGTTTTCTATCATTTTTCACCTCAGGGTACAATCTCTAAAGAATAGTTCTTAAAGAAGAATCTGGCTTGCAGAGATCCAACATTTTGCTCTTGATGCCTCAGTTTAATTCTACAGAACTCCTTAATTACAACAATTTGTCATTGTCAGTGAAATTGAGTCACACTGTCGCCACGCTGCCTTCACTTGGAGAGACAGTCGCCACATCGCATTGCTCAGTATTTATATAAAATAGACTTCTCATCTATTTTGGCCCCACCGGGCTACTGGCTAATGGCTACTGATTGAAAATGAATGTCAGCTGGTTGCTTTGCCTCTGTCTCTTGTAGGTGATGTGACCAAGGGGTGATGGGGTCCTAGCTATGCTTGACTGCATTGTAAACAATGCCGTTGTAGCACCCTTGACTGGACAAACTAGACAATGGCACTATTTCCAAGAGATGAGTTTTTCTGCATTTGTCAGGATTGTACTAGTTTTGGTCGGGGTTTGGTTGTGGGATTTTTTACTGTCCTTTTTGTTCATTATTGGGTTTATTGTGTGGGATTTCTCTTGTCTTGTATCTGGATGTTTGGTGTTGGGTGTTTCCCTCCATTCGTCCCTCCTGTTTGCCACACCCCATTCTCCACAACAGCTCTGCATTTCCTGTTTATCACTTCTCCTTTATAAGTTGCACCTCTCCCCTCACTTCCTTGCGAGATCGTCGTGTCTTGTGCCTTCGTTTGAGTGTTTCTCCTGTGAGTTTTGTCCTGTACCTGCCTTACTGTGTTTTTGACCTGTTTGCTGTGTTTTGGACCTTGTTTTTTGCCTCATGCTTTGTATACTGTTGTTTTTACTGCCAGCCTTGTTGTGTACCGAACCCTGCCTGAACATTCATTAAACCCACAGCTGAATCCTGCAGTTGTATCTGACCACCTCGCACCACAAAGTCTGACAGCATTGTTTATTTTGTAAAATGAAATAAAAATAACACTGATAAAGATATTTTTGTGACCGGCTCATACCAACCAATATTATCAGCCAATTGATACGTTGGTTAGGCTCTAATTTAAATACACTGAAAATCTGACAAAGTGCATAAAAGTATCATAAATCTGTCATGGAACTATTATTTTTGAAATAACTTCATATGGAAATGAAGTTGACCTTTGAATTGTTGTGAGCTGCGTGTTTAGTAACATGAAATGTGTGGTGCTTGAAAAAACAGAGTTTGAACATTTTTAATCATGGTTCGTGTCAACTTATGGCTTCAATTGTACACATCCATCACTTGAAATAACCACTGAATAGACATAGAAGCATAGACGTCAGTCCTCCTCTGAGGCCAACAAATGCGACATTTGGGCGAGAGAAGAAAGATTGTGTGAGACGGGAGTGAAAAAGGCCATCAGTAAGTCCTTTTCCGCTGTCAGAACTCGGCCTACTTCCTAGATGCCTTGAACACTGGCAGGAACAGCCCCATAATGGGCCTCCTCAACCATTGCGTAAATTACAGTAAAGGCCCACTGGACTCATGCAGGTACATATACATCAAACTCACATATTCTGTGAGTTTCGGCCACAATGTAGATTTCCTCATTGTTCCTCAAGGGCTTGAATCCTTGCTGGATCTCATCTACTTGAGAAGAAAGGCAATAAAACTGTAAGCTCCTCATTGGTCCATCTGGCTACTCTCCTATCCATGTTTTGTTTTGGTTCTTCTGCTCTTGCTGTTTCACTAGTCTGGATTAGCACTTGGTGTCATCTTATCCTGTGGGTTATTAACCAGTCAGTGTCAAGCCCTCCCAATGGTTTTTCAGGGCCACTTAGAAGTACCTGCCCTGAAGTATGAACTGATGGTGCCTTTGAAAAAGACCAAGAAAACTATCTTTCGGGGCAGTCCCTGTGGTGGACACGTGCAAAGGTGTTTGACCCCCTAAAATGCCCCACAGGTTTTTGTGGTGGAAACAAGCTTTATGCCAAACTGGAGTTACAATTCCTATCAACACTCAAAAAACTGACACACTGGATGAACTCAATTCAACTATGAGCAGATTTCCATCTAATAATGTAGCTCCAACTCAAATAAAGTACATCCAGGCAAGATAATTTTATCTTATTTGAGTTGGGGCTACATATATTTATTAGATGGAAATCCTGCTCATAGTTGAATTGAGTTCATCCAATGAGTCATTTGTTTGAGTGATACACTCAAAAAACTGATTCTTGGATTTTATTTCCATCTAATAAATATATGTACTCCCAACTAAATTAAATTGCATTGTCTTGCATGGATGCGCTGTGTTTTTTTTTTGTTTGTTTTTTTTACTTTTATGTTTGAAAGTCTATGTGCTTCTTACCTTGTGTGTTGATATACAATGGTGCTGGAACCTCAGTTTCCCTGAGGAAGTCTTTCCAAGGGATGAATAAAGTTCAATCTAATCTAATTTATTTTAGTTGGGGTTACATATGTTCATTAGATGGAAATCCTGCACATAACTGAATTGAGTTCATCCAATGAGCCATTTGTTTGAGTGAAGGGAATGCTCAAGGCCAACTTATGGGAAGCTTAGAATACTGCTATAGCATTTCAGGATTTTTAACAGAACTTTTTGTGACTTGAATCATTTTATTAATGGCTGTCATATGACTAATGATATGTTACTATTATCAATGTATATACAATTCAAGGTCTATTCCCTGGTACTTCAAACCATTTAGAAGAACTAGAGAAACTTCCAGAAGAAATGATCCACAAGATCTCACTTTGCCTTAATCCCACTGATTCTCAACATCCTGGATGAAAAGGACACGACATTGTAGGGGAAACCGGGGCACGGTGAATCAGTAGTTAGATCTGCAAAACTACATAGACAGTGGGGAAAATAAGTATTTGACCCCCTCTCAGTTTTGCAGGTTTTCCCACCTACAAAGAATGGAGAGGTCTATAATTTTTATCATAGGTACACTTCAACTGTGAGAGACAGAATCTAAAAAAAAAAAAAATCCAGAAAATCACATTGTATGATTTTTAAATAATTAATTTGCATTTTATTGCATGAAATAAGTATTTGACCCCCTATCAACCAGCAAGAATTCTGGCTCTCACAGACCTGTTAATTTTTCTTTAAGCAGCCCTCTTATTCTGCACTCTTTACCTGTATTAATTGCACCTGTTTGAACTTGTTACCTGTATAAAAGACACCTGTTCACACACTCAATCAATCACACTCCAACCTGTCCACCATAGCCAAGATTAAAGAGCTGTCTAAGGACACCAGGGACAAAACTGTAGACCTGCACAAGGCTGGGATGGACTACAGGACAACAGGCAAGCAGCTTGGTAGAAGACAACAACTGTTATGATTATTTATTAGAAAGTGGAAGAATATATTTTTCATTATATTCTATTCATTATATTCTATCATTATATTTTTCATTATAATCTAATTTGATTCACTGTATCTGGGGCACACTGAATAAAAAATTTTAAAATTGATTTTAAACACCTGTAAATTACACTTGGGGAGACATAAATAACACAGCCTTATAAACAATAACTTGCTATATTAAATCCACAAAGAATGACCTAAACCTATGCATAATGTGTTTATGCTGCCACAAAACAACATTTCTGATCCATTGTGCCCCGGCTTCCCCTACACTTTGGTCTATTCTTCAATTTGATCAAAGACAGGACCTTCTGTTAGGTTGTGTTGTGATTTAAGCTGCAATGAAACAGTGCCATCCAGTCAAATTCAGGTATGCAGTCTGTTCCGGTTCTTCTTAATGGACAGGGATGGGAAGCTAAACAAAACATATTTAGAGGTTGCAGCAGAACGTGTCATGGTGTTGGCTCAGATTTACCTTGGGAAGTTCCTCAATCTGGTTGGCATCTAGGTAAAGCTCCTCCAAGGTTCTCTCAAAGCTGAAGATTTCTTTTGGAACCTGCTGTAGACTGCAATGAGAGTAGTCCAACACGGAGATCACTTCCTCTTCACCACGGAAACAACGGCACGGCACCAGCCGTCCAATCAGTTTCCGCTTGGTGGTCATTTCCAGACACTGCACTACAAAAAAAAAAAAAAAAAGAGACAGACATCATTTGATTATTTTCAGTTGATCTGATGCTCAAGCTGTATTAATGGAAGTGAGTCTGCTAGTACGTTCAACAAAAATATGTAAGTTACAAAAATAAAATTTGCATTTTGGTACGCAGTACCAGCCAGGTGGGTGGATTTTCTGCAAAACTGAAATACTAACAAATTTTAACACATTTCTGAACAAAATTCAAGAGAAAGGAAAATTGTCACAGGGCAGATGCTCCACACACACAATGATGTTAAATGATAAATGTACATCAGTGTGTAATCCTGTTTTTGATGATTTATGACCCATCATATGAATTCTGTCGAATTTCATTATTACGTCATTCACAAGAATCACTAACAAATATTTTGTAGATCAATATATGTTTTAGATCATCCTTTGAGCCTTCTTGTTTGTTGAGATATGCCAAAAAAAGAGTAAAAAACTGAAAAAAAAATTTTGTTTTCCAAAATCCAATCACTACTGGATATCTATCCAAGTAATTTTCACACCAAGTTTGAAGGAAATCTGTGCACCTGTCTGAGTTTTCTTGACACCCCCCCCCCCCCCCGCCCCACACACACACACACACACACACACACACACACACACACACACACACACACACACACACACACACACACATGTAACTTCACTACATAAACACTGGCCAAAAAGTAAAAGTGTTGCGTTTATATTTTTGGTGAGAATAGATTCAGACAATCATATGGTTTGTTTGACAGCACTCATCAGCACAGTAAATCACAAAAAAGAAAAAAAAAAGAAAAATACTAAACCAGCTTCAAAAGAAGCACAAAACTAACCAATAAAATATAAAGTCTGAATATTCTCCGAGTTATGTCACAGTAACTGCAATATCAACTGTGTCAATTAAAACCAATCAAATTCAATGCTTTTGGTGAGTAACGCTGCATTAAATGCACAAAGGAAGACATTTACACAAAACATCGACTACAAAAATTTCCATGATTTCCATGACTACAGTTTCCATTGTAATGTGTCAATTTACATATGAGGCCACAAAATGCCAGCGTTTGTACGATTCTTCAGCTGTCAGTGTTTAACTGACACTTAGATTAGTCATAACAAGCTGAACCATGAAGTTATGCAAAGTCTATGAAACATGTGATTTATTTTTTTAATTTTAATAAATTTGCAAAAAATGAAAAATAAAAAACTTTTTACATTGTAATTATGAGGTTTTGCCTGTAAAGTTTTACGTAAAAAATAATAATTTCAACCATTTTTGAATAAGGCTGTAACATAAAATGTGGAAAAAGTGAAGCGTTCTCGATGCACTGTACCTCCAACTTGGCACCAATGGCTATGAACCAAGGATTAAACACTGTGGATATACACAGAAAACTCAACAGCAGACATTTGTCCACCACTGAAACTTTTAATGCCTTCAAAGTATGAAATGACATCTCTAACTTAGAAAATTTATTTCAAATAGGACACATCATACTCATGCAAATGTGGGTTGTCATGTGGGACTATGTATATGTTTGGGTTTTGTTTTGCTTTGTGTTCAGGTTTGGGTTTTTATTGTGCTGTATTCAGGTTTGGGTTTTATTTTGCTTGGTGTTCAGGTTTGGGTTTGATTTTGCTTTGTGTTCTGGTTTGGGTTTTATTGCGTTGTGTTCAGGTTTGGGTTTGATTTTGCTTTGTGTTGTGGTTTGGGTTTTATTGCGTTGTGTTCAGGTTAGGTTTTGATTTTGCTTTGTGTTCTGGTTTGGGTTTTTATTGCGCTGTATTCAGGTTTGGGTTTTGTTTTGTGTTCTGGTTTGGGTTTTTATTGTTCAGGTTTGGGTTTTGTTTCACTTTGTGTTCTGGTTTGGGTTTTGTTTCACTTTGTGTTCTGGTTTGGGTTTTGTTTTGCTTTGTGTTCTGGTTTGGGTCTTTAATGCGTTGTGTTCATGTTTGTGTTCTGGTGTGGGTTTTGTTTTGTGTTCTGGTTTGTTTGTTTTTTATTATTGCTTTGTGTTCATGTTTGTGTTCTGTTTGGTTTGTGTTCTGGTTACTGCACTCTCGTCTTGCGTCTGGGGTTTGGGTCTGGGTGTGTTTTTCCTTTTATTGGCCATGCCTCTTTCCTGAATGTTCTGTCACACCTGTTCCTAATTTCTTCCTCATTCCCTGTGCTATTTCAGCAGTTTTTTTCTCCCTCTTGTCTTTGCCAGTTCGTCGTACCTTTGTGTTGTCACCACCCTTCTCATAGTCCTTGCTTGTTGTTATTGCCACGCTGTGTATTTGAACCTTTTTGCCTCTTTTTCGACCTTGTGTATACAAGTAGTATCATAATTTGGATACTGCTGCTGATTTCTTACCTGCCTTTCTGTGTACTGACCTCTGCCTGTTTTTGGAGTAAACCCTTTTTTCATCCCACACCACTGTGTGAGTACAGCATTTGCGTCCTGACTTTTTGCGCTAAAGTTTGTGACAGGTTGTTATTTGTTTGTCAGAAGTGAGGAATTTGTGGTGGACTTTGAGAGTATATAAGTCAATTTACATTCCAACTTCGCCTAAGATTATGAGCTCCTGTGACTAAAATAAGCCTTCTATGCAGCGTGGCTGACTCAGTTTTCGACAGGGTGAGTCATTCTGACATCTGAGCGTGTCTACGGAGCACAAACTGATGCTCCTCAATCACAGGTGATCCCACACCCTTAGGCCTAATTTATGTGGATGATATGAATTTGAGTGGATCTCTGATGGACTGTCCACATGTCTGGTAATACACAGCTCAAGAATTGTCATGCAAACTCAATACATGGATGGCACTTAACCACTGGAACTTTTGGTGGTGCTGTTGCACAAAAGAAGATGATGAAGAACAAAAAGTTTGGCTTTGAGGCAAGTTATTCAGAAGACTTCTCGCAGCTTAAAGCAGATAACCCGTAAGTTGGAGAGGAAATGGCGTCTCACTAATTTAGAAGATCTTCACTTAGCCTGGAAAAAGAGTCTGCTGCTCTATAAAAAAGCCCTCCGTAAAGCTAGGACATCTTACTACTCATCACTAATTGAAGAAAATAAGAACAACCCCAGGTTTCTTTTCAGCACTGCAGCCAGACTGACAAAGAGTCAGAGCTCTATTGAGCCGAGTATTCCTTTAACTTTAACTAGTAATGACTTCATGACTTTCTTTGCTAATACAATTTTAAACTATTAGAGAAAAAGTTACTCATAACCATCCCAAAGACGTATCGTTATCTTTGGCTGCTTTCAGTGATGCCGGTATTTGGTTAGACTCTTTCTCTCAGATTGTTCTGTCTGAGTTATTTTCATTAGTTACTTCATCCAAACCATCAACATGTCTATTAGACCCCATTCCTACCAGGCTGCTCAAGGAAGCCCTACCATTATTTAATGCTTCAATCTTAAATATGATCAATCTATCTTTATTAGGTGGCTATGTACCACAGGCTTTTAAGGTGGCAGTAATTAAACCATTACTTAAAAAGCCATCACTTGACCCAGCTATCTTAGCTAATTATAGGCCAATCTCCAACCTTCCTTTTCTCTCAAAAATTCTTGAAAGGGTAGTTGTAAAACAGCTAACTGATCATCTGCAGAGGAATGGTCTATTTGAAGAGTTTCAGTCAGGTTTTAGAATTCATCATAGTACAGAAACAGCATTAGTGAAGGTTACAAATGATCTTCTTATGGCCTCAGACAGTGGACTCATCTCTGTGCTTGTTCTGTTAGACCTCAGTGCTGCTTTTGATACTGTTGACCATAAAATTTTATTACAGAGATTAGAGCATGCCATAGGTATTAAAGGCACTGCGCTGCGGTGGTTTGAATCATATTTATCTAATAGATTACAATTTGTTCATGTAAATGGGGAATCTTCTTCACAGACTAAGGTTAATTATGGAGTTCCACAAGGTTCTGTGCTAGGACCAATTTTATTCACTTTATACATGCTTCCCTTAGGCAGTATTATTAGACGGCATTGCTTAAATTTTCATTGTTACGCAGATGATACCCAGCTTTATCTATCCATGAAGCCAGAGGACACACACCAATTAGCTAAACTGCAGGATTGTCTTACAGACATAAGGACATGGATGACCTCTAATTTCCTGCTTTTAAACTCAGATAAAACTGAAGTTATTGTACTTGGCCCCACAAATCTTAGAAACATGGTGTCTAACCAGATCCTTACTCTGGATGGCATTACCCTGACCTCTAGTAATACTGTGAGAAATCTTGGAGTCATTTTTGATCAGGATATGTCATTCAAAGTGCATATTAAACAAATATGTAAGACTGCTTTTTTGCATTTACGCAATATCTCAAATTAGAAAGGTCTTGTCTCAGAGTGATGCTGAAAAACTAATTCATGCATTTATTTCCTCTAGGCTGGACTATTGTAATTCATTATTATCAGGTTGTCCTAAAAGTTCCCTGAAAAGCCTTCAGTTAATTCGAAATGCTGCAGCTAGAGTACTGACGGGGACTAGAAGGAGAGAGCATATCTCACCCATATTGGCCTCTCTTCATTGGCTTCCTGTTAATTCTAGAATAGAATTTAAAATTCTTCTTCTTACTTATAAGGCTTTGAATAATCAGGTCCCATCTTATCTTAGGGACCTCATAGTACCATATCACCCCAATAGAGTGCTTCGCTCTCAGACTGCAGGTTTACTTGTAGTTCCTAGGGTTTGTAAGAGTAGAATGGGAGGCAGAGCCTTCAGCTTTCAGGCTCCTCTCCTGTGGAACCAGCTCCCAATTCGGATCAGGGAGACAGACACCCTCTCTACTTTTAAGATTAGGCTTAAAACTTTCCTTTTTGCTAAAGTTTATAGTTAGGGCTGGATCGGGTGACCCTGAACCATCCCTTAGTTATGCTGCTATAGACTTAGACTGCTGGGGGGTTCCCATGATGCACTGAGTGTTTCTTTCTCTTTTTGCTCTGTATGCACCACTCTGCATTTAATCATTAGTGATTGATCTCTGCTCCCCTCCACAGCATGTCTTTTTCCTGGTTCTCTCCCTCAGCCCCAACCAGTCCCAGCAGAAGACTGCCCCTCCCTGAGCCTGGTTCTGCTGGAGGTTTCTTCCTGTTAAAAGGGAGTTTTTCCTTCCCACTGTCGCCAAGTGCTTGCTCACAGGGGGTCGTTTTGACCATTGGGGTTTTTACGTAATTATTGTATGGCCTTGTCTTACAATATAAAGCACCTTGGGGCAACTGTTTGTTGTGATTTGGCGCTATATAAATAAAATTGATTGATTGACTTTTCCATGAATGAGGTCCAAAGTTACTGGCACCCTGACCAGTCAGTTTAGGTGTTTACTTGGCAGTAGTTTTTTGACACTGGAGCACTTGGTTAATCTGTATTGTACCTGCATTAATGGTAAATGTCCACCATGTGGAGATATTGCACAATTTCTAGAACCTGCTGCTGAAAGACACCGCCAATCTGATACTAATAGTCATTAGAAATTCATTCATTCATTGTCTGCCACTTATCTGTGTACAGGTCACAGTGGCAGTAGACAGTAGGTCATCTCACAATTCCTATCCTTGGACAAGGTGTTTAACTCTTGGGATGCAGCCCCAAGAAATTGAAAAATAGAAACTGACAGGCATAAACAGAACACCACAAAGAAAATAGGCATATCTGACAGCAACATGTCCATAATCTATAACACCAACACAAGTCCCAATGCTAATTTTACTATTAATGTTAGCACCTTGTCAGAACATACCGTCAGTTAGCAAAGTTAGCATCAACATTAACAGCTCATTGGGATCACCATGAAGTAACAAAGCAAATGAACTGAGAGATGTTTTATTATGCTTCAGTTCAGTGTAAATACTGAAACCTTGATCTATATATTTATTTTGGGTGTATGTGGTGGCTTGTGATAAGTCAGTAACTCAGACATCGGAACTTTGTTTTTTTTTCACGGTTAGATGTTGTAGACTTGGTCTGGAGCGGCTTTAGTGTGACATCATCTATGTCACAAAGACTTTCAATAAGATGATGGTGGTAATCACCCCCCCCCCCCCCCCCCACGCGCCCAAAATAAATAAATAAATAAATAACAAAAGAACCACTGTTGATGAAGGCCCAACGCCAGACCTGATGCCCTATCCCAGTTGCTCCCAACCTTGATCTTCAGGGACTCACTAACCTGTACATTTGCCATCATGCCAACAAATGATTAGCTCATTCAGGTATGCTAACCCGGATGGCAAATGTGCAGGCTACGCGATCCTTGAGGACCAGGGTTGGAAACCACTGCTCTAACCCAACCACAGTCAAGGCTGATGGAATGACCATTGATGTCAACACTGTCACTACTCGAGGAACCCCCAGAGACTTGTACTTAACATCTTGAGAAGACAACACAGTTCCAACCTCTGCTCTTTATTGCTGCAAAGAACCCATTCAGGTTATCTGGGCATCTAAGCATTCCATTTTTGGAATTCTTGGAAAGTCCAGCAGGGTCAGAAGATCTTAGATCGTAGACTTGGAACATTCTGAAATATATCTATTTAGGATGGGAATGTTTTGGATTCCCACCTAGGAAGAAGTTGAGAATTTGGTCTGGGAGTGTGTCATTATTCAGTCTAATTCCACTCCTTTCGATTCCAGAAGCAGATGACTCTGCTGATTTGCTACCAGGCAGGTGTAAAACCCTGGACAGATGGGTATTATAGTCATCCCTCACCAACCGGCAGTTATCCAGCCCAGGGCAGGCTGAGGCTCAACACACACACACACACACACACACACACACACACACACACACACACACACACACACACACACACACACACACACACACACACACACACACACACACACACACACACACACACACACACACCCCAAGCCAGAGCCATAATTAGACTGAATCCTTTGTAATTCTGCGACAACATCACTCCATCACTCCATTACACATTTAAAAAGCTCCTGGCGAAATGGCATAAGTAGGCTAAACATGGGTATTAAAATCCTTGAGTGAGGATTTATCACTCTGAACCAAAGCGCCTGCTACACTCAATCTACTGACAAATAAGAAACATTTTAATGCCACCCCCCTTCAAGCAGAACAAAGACTAAATTTTCTGTTGTCTGACTGCTGCCTCAGTTTTTTGTTTGATCTGGTTCAGTAGAAATCAGTGGCGATGAGGACAGTGAGAGGAGGAAGAGGGGACCGACATGAGGCGGAGTGATGTGCTGCAGTAGGAAGAAGAAGGCTGGGGGCCGAGACAAAGAATAGGGAGAGAACATGAAAATGGGGAGGTGCAGAGAAGACCAGCAGGGGGCTCAGAGATAAGACACGCTGCTTTATCGGCCTGAACACGCAAACCCATGCTGGGCTGCACAGCGCTATTCATAATGATGAATCTGATGGATAGATGGAGTGATCTTGAGATTTGTGAGGACATTATGTTATCTGCTCCAGTCTGCTGCAAGCGCTGTGAAATCAGATAAAGAGCCCACGATCTGACCAGGATTGTTTATCTGGAAGAACTGGACCATTTAAAATCAATGCTTCTTTATCCACTGTCATGTTCAAAGCAGGTGAAATGAGGCAAGCTGGTGTTTGTATGTGTAAAACCAGACATTAGAGCTTTTGATGGTGCTCACGCCTCAGGCTACTGGTTAATCGCTGCCTCCCGGATTTTCACCTTGATCTACATTTGAGCAGAGTGTGAACCTGCTGAACGAAACAGCAAAACAAATATTTATTGAGTGTTGATTGCATGATAACGTGTGAAAATGGCCTCTAGTCAAAAAGACCCCAAGTTAAAGAGACCCTGACCTAAATGGCCCCAACTCAATACAGCCCCAGGTCAATACTGCCTCTGACTAAAATGACCCCAAGTCAGAACGACCCTAACCTCGACCTCGACCTAAACAGCCCCTAAGGGCCCTGTCCCACTGGCGTTTAGGAGGATTTGCGGATGGAATGCGCACATCCGCCCACATCCGCCAAACAACCGCAATAACCGTGTAACATTCCTGTGTGAGTCGGCCGCCATCCGAACACGTCCGTGATCATCCGCAGAGGCACGCATGTCTGCAGCCAGGATTTTGGAGCGGCTCAAAAATCCTACTGCGGATGAGATCCGCATCACTGCCTGAACACATACTGAAGACATACGCAGGACATACACAACCAACGCGCCGCATATCCCGTCATCCGCTGATATCCGCAACCGATGGGTTGGCACGGCTTGGTGGCGGACCGGGACAGCGTGCAAAACAGATATGTCGCGTGCCCAGCACAGCCACATCACGGTCGCAAATGGTATGTCGCGCATGCAGACAGAGTGGGCACGGATGAAGCGAGTGCATCACGGCCGCTGTGCCCCTCATGGGGTCGCCTTCGCTTCTGTTCCCTGTTATATCCGCTTTTCCTCCTCATGTATTCGCTGATCCACCCCGGGACATTTGTCATTTCCGCCCACCTTTGTTGCGGACGCTCAGCTTTTGTCTCCTCATTTCATGCACAAATCCTCCTAAACGCCAGTGGGACAGGGCCCTAAAGGAAGTACTTCTCGGTTCTGAAGGGCAATCTTAGATTTGAAGGTAGGGGTCCATCCAACCATGTTTGAAAATGCTCAGGGTTAGGGTTTAGGGTTGCCCTTACTTATTTCTTGCATTCTTGAAAGTGAGTTATATGTTTGGAATGATGGTCAAATTGCTCAAAAACTTTATAGTTTGGTCAGCGGCCTTTTTGACGAGGGTTTGAACCGAGAACATTCCGCAGTGGAGACGAGTGCAGTAACCACTAATTGTGGAGATTATGCCACAATTCCACATTATGGAAACAAATTTTAATATGGTCTTAATTTTGGTGTCAAATTATTAACAAAATGCAAGTTTCTGTAGGAACAAGTCAGACGGGTTTGTGTACCTGAAGCATTAACAGACAAATTCACTTAAATTCACTCCACAGAACTCAGTAGCCGTTGAGGCTGGAGAGTAGTTTGGTAAATTATGCAGCGACCTCAAGATTTTATTCACACCAATTTGTTTTCTTTTTTCTTGAAAAAGCCAACATACACCGGTTTTGACCTTTGATGTAGATGAAACAGCCTCTCACTGTGTCTCATTAACTGCTAACACGTTCACACCACCATTATTGGTCAGTGCTCCTTTCTGTCACGATGTGACGAGTTAGGACCCCTCGGTGCATCATTTAGTATGGTGGCTGACAAGGGCCAAACGCACTGCAACGGCCAAATATATTGCAAGAAAAAAAAAACAAAACAAAACAAATGCATCATCAAAAATGCGCTGCAAATAGAGAAACGCTGCAAAGCACAAAACGATGCAAACCAAGAAAACACATGCAAATGAAAAAAGTGCTCAAAAAACGAAACAAATGCATAGTCACCAAATGTGCTGCAAATAGAGAAATGAGGCAAACCAAGAAAACACATGCAAATGAAAAACGCTGCATAACCAGTCACCACAACGGAAGTGCTCCAAACCTGCAGGGGGGCGCTCTCAGCATAACAGCCACAGAACACAGGAGAACGGCTGGATTATCAGATGGCTGTTTTTCATATGTCGAGCCTAACCAAGGTTTAGAGTTTGGGAACAATAAAAAGATGAAATTAAAACAGGTGTACTGTTTCAACAGAGGACACCCTCTCACTTTCCATTTACTCAACTGATGTGATTTTATAGATATCAATGCCATTGTTGATTCAGATTATTGGTTCAATTCTTTATCGAGTCCTGATTGATTTTCAGTTTGGAAAAAACAAATGTCAATCTACACAGGTTTTCAGTGTCAAAGTGGCTGTTTTCCTTGTTGCTAGATACAGTTTGGCATCATGACCTCACATTTTATGTCACAACAAAGCAGTTTTTGTCACGCCAAACTGTCAGGTAAACAAGACTGATGAGAAGAATGAGTCATATGATTTCAGTGGATTACAACAGCTGGAACCAGCTCTTAACTGGAACTGGTTCTCAGTTCCCATTCCTGCAGTTTCGTCACCAGAACACGCAAGTGCTTTAATATCGAAATACAGTATTAGATCACAAACACATGCTTCAGGGATCATCTCCTAATTTAACTACCAAAGTCACAAATCTTTATGACATCATCAGAGAGGCACTATGCAGCAAGAGGTATCCAGATTGAGGACAGTGTAGATGTATTGAACTTTACACACTGTGGAGTTGTTTTTAATAAACAAGATAATGTGGAATTAGAAACCAAGAAAATGCATAAATAAATCCAAAAAAATATAAAATATAACACAATGCTAAAATACCCTCGGCCGTATGAGCACTGTGTTCTTTATCATTTGCAGTTCTTTAATTAATTACTAAGATCCTATTATGTACAATTTGTACATGTTCAATAAAGCCCCTCTATCAAACAAAGCAATATTTAAGTTTTAACGGTGTCTGCATGAAGCCTTGCGTGTGTGCATATATGAGCTTTTGACAAGAGTGGAAGTTGAGCAAATCAAGGAATATTTGTACAACCCAATTCCATTGAAGTTGGGATGTTGTGTACAATGTAAAAAAACAGAATCCAATGATTTGCAAATCCTCTTCAACCTATATTCAATTGAATATACCACAAAGACAAGATATTTAATCTTCAAATTGATAAACTTTATTGTTTTGTGCAAATATTTGCTCATTTTGAAATGGATGCCTGGAACACGTTTCAAAAAAGCTGGTCAAGTGGTATGTTTACCACTGTGTGACATCACTTTGTGATGGCACCATCTATGCTGAAAGGTACATCCAGGTTTTGGAGCAACACATGCTGCCATCCAAGCAACGTCTTTTTCAATGACGTCCCTGCTTATTTCAGCAAGAGCTACATCCTGCACATGTACAACAGCGTGGCTTCGTAGTAAAAGAGTGCAGGTACTAGACTGGCCTGCCTGCAGTCCAGACCTGTTGCCCGTAGAAAATGTGTGGCACATTATGAAGCTCAAAATATGACAATGGAGACCCCGGACTGTTGAACAACTGAAGTCGTACATCAAGCAAGAATGGCAAAAAATTCCACCTACAATGTTGTGTGGGCCGCCAGAAGAGGAGGTACTGCTGGCCCACCACCACCAGATGGCGCCCTGCCTGGAGTGCAGGCTTCAGGCACGAGAGGGCACTACCGCCACAGACACAGCCGGGGGTGACAGCTGTCACTCGTCTCATGACAGCTGTCACCCATCAACACTTCATCATGCTACTCCATAAAACCCGGACGTCATCTCCACCTCGTTGCCGAGATATCTTCGACCTGTGAAGGTAATACTCTCAGCCGCTAAAACACAGAATTCTCTGAGTTGTTGCAGGAGTTCCTGAGGAGCCTACTGTTAACGGGACGCTAAGTTTGGGGAAACGTGACAAGTGACGCACGTCAGACTAAGTAGCCCTCAGTCTCTTACTGGGTTAGAGGTGGAGGTGGAATCTCCACCTTTGTTGTTACTGGGTATATACACACCCACATCTTATTGTCTCTGCTCCTTGCCAGCAGTACCAGATCCGACACTCGGAGACGGTGGCCACCTGGGGACTCGGAATTTGGCGGCTCCAGTATTCTCCAGGTTCGGTGGCGGAGGAAATCGTGTGGTTCCGGTTCTTCTCAGGACAGATGTCTTCTATCCTCGAGCCTACCCACACGTCACCTTTGTGATTGACTGTTTGCAAAATCTTATATTCCTCTGTATTGTGGTTGTGCTCATTCACGACAGTAAAGTGTTCATATCCGACTCTTTCATTGTCCGTTCATTTACGCCCCCTGTTGTGGGTCTGTGTCACTACACTTTCCCAACATACAAAGCTTCAACAATTAGTGTCCTCAGTTCCAGGTGATGTAACACAGTGGTAAACATACCACTGTCCCAGCTTTTTTGAAACGTGTTGCAGGCATCCATTTCAAAATGAGCAAATATTTGCACAAAACAATAAAGTTTATCAAATATCTTGTCTTTGTGGTGTATTCAATTGAATATAGGTTGAAGACAATTTGCAAATCATTGCATTCTGTTTTCATTTACATTTTACACAACGTCCCAACTTCATTGGAATTGGGGTTGTAGATCACCCTCTGTGCATTTGCAGGTATTAATAATGAGACAAATTTAACTCCATAGAAAGTTAGCTATGAGTTAGCGGACATTAGCGTGCATGCTTACATCCTCAAATGGTCTTTTAAATCAGTTCAGAGGTGTTATTGGGTTCCAAAACCAGTGTTTTCAGTTTTAGAAGTGTTTATTTCTTGCTAGCTTTGACATAATATGACAAAGGTGTCATTTCTAGCCAAAAATGAAGTGAAGTTAGCAGGCAACGACACCAGGAAGTGACGTCACTACAGAAACGCCCGCTAAACGTTCTGTAAATCCTTCCAGTTTACAAAAAAAAAACGTTTTCAGTTTTAGAAGTGTTTATTTCTTGCTAGCTTTTACATAATACACAAGAAAGAGGTTATTTCTAGCCAAAAACAAAGTGAAGTTAGGAGCTAGCAACACCAGGAAGTGACTGAACCACGCTAATGTCTGCTAAATGTTTTCTAAATACTTCCAGAGATGTTATCAGGTTACAAAAAACTGTGTTTTCAGTTTTAGAAGTGTTTATTTCTTGCTAGCTTTTACATAATATATGAGAAAGGTGTCATTCCTAGTCAAAAACAAAGAAGTTAGCAGCTAGCGACATCACCATGCTAATGTCTGCGAGACCATACCATAAAATTACGTACCTCTTAAAATGCCTCTTAAAATAGATCAAGGTTAGCCATCTTTGAACTTGTCCAAGGTCTGTGTCCCAAGAATGTTCCCTGTTAATTTCTTGTCAATTTCAAGGCCTAGCAGCAATAGGACTGGACTGGACAAAAAGCCTTCACAATACCCAATGGCAATATTTGATGGCCAAAATCAAGGACATAAAATCTGAAGTACTCCTGTCACTAAACCTGTACCAGCACAGTGATCAACTTGTAGCAGAAAAGCTGTAGGCTCAAAATATGACCTGGTGCCTTTCATTTCCTGGCGTATGTAAAGATTACAGCTATAGCTAAAAGGTTTTGCAAAAAAAAAAAAAAGACAACAACCCCAAAATTGTCCAACAGTGTGCACATATTTGACTAGTCGAGAGTCCACCTTGGGTGCTGTGTGTTTGTGAGGACGATAGAATTGCATTTGAAAGTGCTGAACCCCCTGAGGAGTGAATGGATGTAAGGGGAATGCTGAAGTGTATCTGGTGCTGCCCGGAGTCACAGTGACGATCAGAGAAGCAGGTGAGAGAGAGTCGGTGCAAACTGGCACCAATTGGGGCAAACCAGGAAGTGAGTGTGGTTGGCTGCGTTGGCTCTCCCTGCTGCTATGGAAACAGCGTGACAGAGCAGACTCAGTCTGGCTGCAGAGGTGCAGCCACATGTGCAACCTCCCAACACAAATACCTTCCCTATTTTAATTGTTAGTATTCTTTATGTCTATGAAGTAATTACGACAAAATATTAAGCACAATGCAAGAAGTTTTGCAAGAACTGACTGATCAGTATTCATACTAATTATGTTGTCCCTTTGCTTTTGTTTGTTATTGTTTATGGGCATTTGTGTGTCATCACCAGAAGGACTCAGGGTTATGTGACTCCTCTCATTTAACCTTCAGCATCACTGTCACCATGGTAACCACTGTCACAGAGACCATTTCCCAGGAGATGGGCTTTTTTTTTTACCCCTGCCAAGGAGATTATGTCTTTGTTGTGTTTGTTTCTTTGTTAATTTCTTTCTTCTGAGGAAATCTCAGAGACAAGAACCAATTTCATTGAAAGTTCGTGCAGAGATCAACCTAGAACTAGGGAGACCTGGTTAAATTTTGCTGCCGTCTGGATTAAGGGGCAGATATTGCCTTCAGTTATTGACCAAACAGCAACTGTGGGGCTTGGAGCTCCATCTTACACCTGAACAGTGGAGCACAGGTATGACTGCTGAGGCCGCTTGTGCTAATGTGGGTGTGTTTGTCTAAATATTGTTGTCAAGTTCACAGCCGATTTGTTTATATCATCTATCACAAAAAAGCCTTTGTGACTTTGACCTCCAAAAACCTGGTCTAAAGTCCAACCCTGTATATGTCTTTAATAAGAGAGGAAAACACTCAGATGAGCCTTACATAAGTGGGTTCACAACACCCGTACACCCGGTTTGCCTGCACATATCATCTGCAATCACTTGGAGTGGTGTATTACAAGGACGACAAATTATGACCACTCCAGGAAAGCAAAAATAAAATACAAAAAGACAGGGAGACAGGAACAAACCCATATGTATACAGACTCTCTCACTCCCTCAGTCTCTTTCTTTCTCTTGCACCTACACACAAAACATTTACTCCTTCATATAACACAAATGACAAATATAATATTCAAATGTTGAAAGCTGTCGCACCTCACTGATGTGCACATTACACAGCAACTTATGTATGTGAACTCAGGTTACAGACTGATGTGATATTGTTCACAATGGAAAACCCTCCCACAATCTCCTTCACCCTTCTCAGACACACACAGCTGTTGGTTGCAGCATACACACCCATGAATGAAAAGCAGTGGCCCTACCAACACTCTGTCTCAGGTGACTGTATATACACAGCAGCATTATATACAATAACAAACAACAAAAGTGGATTGAAAACAACCATAAAACAGAACAAAAGTAAATCCTCATGGAAATATTCAAAACATCCCTTTAGTGCTTCACCTCAGGAAGCCTTGGTGGCCACTGTCTGCTCCAACAGGTTGGCCCCGATCACTTAATATAGCAGAAAATCTTACAGTTGCATCTCCTGATGCACTCCCATTTAAAGAAAAAACACACATGCCACTCTGACTGGTTGAAAACATGAATGAAAGGCATTACAGGGTTTAGCATTCTCTGCACACTACAGTGTAAATGTAAAAGCAAATATACACGTTTGTAATGGTGTTATAACTTTGTACAACTTCATCATATGAATTCTGTGCAACTTCATTATGAAGCCATTCATAGCAATCAATCACTAATGTTTTGTTGATCAATATATGCGTCAGATCATCTATCTACGCTTCTTGGTTGTATATTTTTTATATATATATATATAAAAGGGAGTTTTCAAACCATGTTTTTGACCTTTGACACAACTGCTCCAAAATCTAATCACCCCTAGTTAGAAATCAAAATAATATTTCCACCAAGTTTGAAGGAAATCCGTGCATCTGATTTTGAATTATCTTGTCGACAAACACATGCATACACTAGTGAAAACAATACCCCAATAGCAGATTTCCTGGCACACAGGGTAATAATGAACACAATAACTCCAGCACCTTTCGACCCAGCACCTCACTTTGTACACATTTTATACAGCCTCTCGATAGCAAATAGAATTTGGACACGCCCATAAATCATCCATCCATCCATTTTTTTCCACTTTATCCGGGGTCAGGTCGCGGGGGCAGCAGCTCAAGCAAAGCCGCACCAGACCTCCCGACCCACACACACCTCCCCCAGCTCCTCCCGGAGCACCCCCCACAGGGTGCCCCAAGGGACATGGTCGAACGCCTTCTCCAGATCCACAAAACACATGTGGACTGGTTGGGCGAACTCCCATGAACCCTCGAGTACCCGATGGAGCGTGTAGAGCTGGTCCAGTGTGCCGCGACCAGGACGAAAACCACACTGCTCCTCCTGAATCCGAGGTTCAACCATCGGTCGAATTCTCCTCTCCAGTACTCTGGAATAGACCTTACCGGGGAGGCTGAGGAGTGTGATCCCCCTACTGTTGGAACACACCCTCCGGTCCCCCTTCTTAAACAGAGGTACCACCACCCCGGTCTGCCAATCCAGAGGCACTGTCCCCGATCGCCACGCGATGTTGCAGAGGCGTGTCAGTCAAGACAGTCCCACAACATCCAGAGACTTAAGGTACTCAGGACGGATTTCATCCACCCCAGAAGCCTTGCCACCGAGGAGCTTTCTAACCTGAGAGCAAACAAAATTAACCAAGTAAGTGTAACTGAATATTTTAAAAAAGACTAATTTAATCTGACCTGACAGTGTTTTGATTTCAGTTGAATTGATCGTTCAGTCATCAGTAATAAAATCCACATCTGGTGGTTACTGTGATGTTTGTCCCCAAATGCAATTTAGTCCCGATCTGGATCATCTGACAGATTGATGGTCTTTGATGGAGCATGCTGTGAGCCATCACTCTGTATTAGGCAATGCTTTATATACTGTCAAAGATCTTTGCAGCGCTGGATTTGAATAACAGATTCTCTCTCTCACTTGTCCTTTGCTGTCATTCTTCCTCCAGTTTCTAAGTTGTCCTCTTTGAAAAGCTTTGATGTAAAAGTCACAGAGAATTTTCACTTTTGTACGTTAGCATTTTTGTCAAAAGATGCATCATGGCTCATAGCAAATTGCACATAAAATGCTGTGAAATTTGCTGGAAAAGAGATGTTTGTGTGAAAGCGGAAAAAAGCCCAGAAACATTATGCATGCGATGTTCCCCCTCTCTCCCCGTGTGAAAAGGGTGTGAATGTGTCACTCACCCTGCATTTGTTTGTGCAAACACATAAAAAAAAAAAACTAATAAAAATGCTCATGCAGACACAAATCACTGCTGGACACACGTGTGTTGACCTTTGCAGCCACGCGTGCACGGACAGTTTGTGCAAACCTGCTTTTGTTTTGCAGTGACAGTGAGAGACAATGCAAGATCCTGTTTCACACCCCGGTGCTGCAGAATGTCAAGCAAATCCCTCAGCAACGCATTAGTCTGTGAGAAGCATTTGGCTAACTAGCGGCCGTGCAGGAACAGCAGCTTGGTCTCTTCCTTATTCATTCATTAAATAATCACTTAGAGCTAATGTACATATGCATATAAAATGCCTTTTTGCAAAGGGGGAGGCAGTGGGGTTGCAAAGCCACAATCATTTGCAAAAAGCATTTTGTCTTAGGGAAAAAAAAATCCAGCTGCTATTCACTGGAGACAAGAAATGCACTTCTGCAAAGGACACAAACATCCCAAAGGGAACTGTGAGTACTGATAACAGCCTTTAAAACTCTGACATTTTAGGCGGAGCTCTGTCTCCTAACCAGCGGAGTCTGGAATGATTTCCACCCACAAGTCACATATTAATATGATGCAAATAACAAGAGGAATAAATACAAGAAAACAAATCAAATCTAAGCTTGCATCTCCCATGTGCATTCTGGCAAACTGGAGCTGAAGTTTAAAATTTTTTGAATTACATCCTTCTCTGTGCCACTCCACCACGAGGGTGAATAAGTGGTGATGCCACATATACAAGTTGCACTGTGCACAGTTTCTCCAATCACAGTTGCAGATGCCTAACAGCTTCATGGTTGTCTGGGTGTCTTGGTGGCTTCCCTCACTAGTCAGTCAGTTAGCTTTTATATTTTTATTTAATTTATGTCATCTTGCACAGATTTTTTTTTATTGTTGGTTTAAATGACAACATTTTAGACATTTTAATAAAAATAGTTGATGTCAATACAACAGGTACTGACATCAGAATATCTGCAAGAGTGGAGGGGAAGTCAACAAGACAGTAGTGAGACCAGCTATGTTGTACGGCTTAGAGACGGTGGCACTAACAAAAAGACAGGAGGCAGAGCTGAAAATGCTATTCTCTTTGGGAGTGACGAGGACGGACAGGATTAGGAATGAACATATCAGAGGGACAGCTCAGGTAGGACGGTGTGGAGACAAAGACAGAGAGGTGAGATTAAGATGGTTTGGACATGTGCAGAGGAGGGAGCCAGGGTATATAGGGAGAAGGATGATGAGGATGAAGCCACTAAGCAGGAGGAGAAGAGGGAGGCCAAAGAGGAGGTTTATGGATGTGCTGAGGGAGGACATGCAGGTGGTTGGTGAGACAGAGGAGGATACAGAGGACAGGGTGAGATGGAAACGATTGATCTGCTGTGGCGACCCCTAACGGGAGCAACCGAAAGAAGAAGCCAATACAAGAGGCGGCACTACTGTAACAATGGCAGTTATGCAGTCAACTCAGGCAGGATATTTTATAATTTATGTAAGTGGAGCAGATAATGTTTGGCATGAAAATCTCTGACCTCATCGCCAAAAGTGGAAAACTCTGAGCTTGGACTTGTGGAGATTGGTAAGTGATGATACAAGACAAATTTTCCTTGCAGTGCAGGACCCGCTGTGTCACGAAATGCCTCCTCAGAAGATTTTTGGACTCGTTATATAATCCTGAATTTGGTGTCCAATCATTCCCAAAGTTCAAAGGGTGGTTAAGGCATTGGGTGTTGCGAAGGTGTAGGAACACGGACCCACAACAGGGGGCGCTAAATGAACGGACAATGGATAAGCCAAACAGTAACAATTTAATGTTGTGAAATGCACAACGGAATACAGACAAACACAGTTTTGGTACCACAGACAATTAAATGTTGAGTGACGTGTGTGCAGGCTTGAGGATAGGAGACGTCCGTCTAGAACCGAGCCAAATCCCACACAGCCTTCACCGCCAACGGATCTGAAGAACACCGGAGCCGCCAAGTCCTGGAGCCCCAGGTGGCCACCGTCTCCAGCTGTCAGACCAGGTACTGCTGGCAGAGAACAGAAACAGTTTTGATGAGTGTGAGTTCGCACACTCAGTAATTCCACCGTCTGTGTTCTTTTGGGAGGGAGCACCTCCACCTCCAATCACACACTCCTGCAGCTCCTGTCTAACCACTTATCTGGTTGGAGTGTGAAGCAAAGCCGTCGCTGATCACACCAAACGCCAATTCCCCAGATAAGGCAACACCACAGGAAAACGGCTGCAAAAAGAGTTCAGACTATTTGTCAGAGTTGAATACAGCAGAGAAGTTACCTCCAAGGTAGCTGATTTCTCGGCGGGGAGGTGGAGTTGCAGTCCGGCCTTTATGGTGGTGGTGGTATGATGTGAATGAGTGACAGCTGGTGCTGATGACGGGTGACAGCTGTCACTCCCGGTTGCTATGACGCCCTCTCGTGCTTGAAGCCCGCACTTCAAGCAGGGCGCCATCTGGTGGTGGTGGGCCAGCAGTACCTCCTCTTCAGCGGCCCACACAACAGGACCCCCCCTCAACGGGCGCCTCCTGGCGCCCGACCAGGCTTGTCTGGGTGCCGCTGGTAGAAGTCGGCCAGGAGGGCCGGGTCCAGGATGAAGCTCTTCTTCACCCAGGAGCGTTCTTCAGGTCCATACCCCTCCCAGTCCACCAAATACTGGAACCCCCGGCCCTTCCGACGGACGTCCAGGAGCCGGCGCACAGTCCAAGACGGCTCCCCGGCAATGATCCGGGCAGGCGGCGCCGCCGGTCCGGGGGCACAGAGGGGAGAGGAGTGGCAGGGTTTGAGTCTTGACACATGAAAAACCGGATGTATCCGCAGTGAAGCTGGCAGCTTCAGCTTCACTAGGGCTGGGCTGAGGACTTTTAGGATGGTGAAGGGTCCGATATATCTGTCCTTTAGCTTTTGGGATTCCACTTGTAGGGGAATGTCTTTCGTTGATAGCCAAACCGCCTGCCCGGGCTGATACGTAGGGGCCGGGGCACGCCGGCAGTCTGCATGGGCCTTGGCCCTCGTCCAGGCTTTGAGCAGGGCAAAGCAGGCGGTACGCCACACCCGACGGCACCTCCTCAGATGGGCCTGGACCGAGGGCACCCCGACCTCTCCCTCCACCAACGGAAATAATGGGGGCTGGTACCCCAAACATATCTCGAATGGGGAGAGGCCGGTGGCAGATGACACTTGGCTATTATGAGCATACTCGATCCAGGCCAGATGGTCACCCCAGGCCGTCGGGTGCACGGAGGTCACGCAGCGGAGGGCCTGCTCCAACTCCTGATTCATCCGCTCTGCCTGGCCGTTCGTCTGGGGGTGGTACCCGGACAAGAGGCTTACTGTGGCCCCCCAGACTTGGGAGGAGAACTGGGGACCGCGATCTGAGACAATGTCCGATGGAATCCCATGCAGACGCACGACATGGTGGACCAGGAGGTCTGCAGTCTCCTGGGCCGTCGGGAGTTTTGGGAGGGCCACGAAGTGGGCCGCCTTGGAGAACCGGTCCACTATCGTGAGGATGGTTGTCTTGCCCTGGGACGGCGGGAGGCCCATGACGAAGTCCAGGCCGATGTGAGACCAGGGGCGATGAGGCACAGGCAAAGGCTGGAGGAGACCCTGGGTTCTTTGGTGGTCCGCTTTGCCCCTGGCGCAGGTGGTGCAGGCCTGGACGTACTCCCGGACGTCGGCTTCCAGAGACGCCCACCAGAAGCGCTGCCGGACAACTGCCACGGTTCTTCGCACCCCTGGGTGGCAGGAGAGCTTGGAACCGTGACAGAAGTCCAGGACTGCAGCTCTGGCCTCTGGCGGGACGTACAGTCTGTTCTTGGGGCCGGTCCCCGGGTCCGGGTTCCGTGTCAGGGCCTCCCGGACGGTCTTCTCCACGTCCCAGGTGAGGGTGGCCACGACAGTGGACTCGGGGATGATGGTTTCGGTCGGGTCTGACAGCTCGGTCCTGACTTCCTCTTCGTGCACCCGGGACAGGGCGTCAGACCGTTGGTTCTTCATCCCGGGGCGGTATGTGATCCGAAAAGAACAGTGACCAGCGGGCTTGCCTGGGGTTCAGACGCTTGGCGGTCCGGATGTACTCCAGGTTCCGATGGTCAGTGAAAACCGTGAATGGCTCCGAAGCTCCTTCCAACAGGTGTCTCCACTCCTCCAGAGCCTCCTTCACCGCAAGAAGTGTCCGATTGCCGACGTCAACCTGCGGAAAAAATAGGCACAAGGGTTTAGAACCTTGTCAGACTCCCTGCTCTGGGACAGCATGGCTCCTATCCCTGAGTCAGAGGCGTCCACTTCGACTATAAACTGGCAACTAGGATCGGGCTGCACCAGAACTGGTGCAGTCAAGAACCGGCATTTCAACTCCCTAAACGCGGCTTCGCACTGATCCGACCAGGTGAAGGGGACTTTTGTGGAGGTCAGGGCTGTCAGGGGACTAACCACCTGACTATAGCCCTTGATGAACCTCCGGTAAAAATTAGCAAAACCGAGGAACTGTTGCAGTTTCCTACGGTTTGTTGGTTGGGGCCAGTCTCTCACCGCCGCTACCTTGGCCGGATCGGGTGCGACGGAGTTTGAGGAGATGATGAACCCCAGGAAGGACAAAGAAGTACGGTGGAACTCGCACTTCTCGCCCTTCACAAACAGCCGGTTCTCCAACAACCACTGCAGGACCTGACGTACATGCGTAACATGAGTCTCAGGATCCGGGGAAAAGATGAGTATATTGTCTAGATATACGAAGACAAAATGATGCAGGAAGTCCCGCAAGACATCGTTTACCAAAGCTTGGAACGTCGCGGGTGCGTTTGTGAAGCCGAATGGCATGACCAGGTACTCAAAGTGACCTAACGGGGTGTTAAATGCCGTCTTCCATTCGTCTCCCTTCCGGATCCGAACCAGGTGGTACGCATTCCTAAGATCCAGTTTTGTGAATATTTGGGCTCCATGCAGGGGCGTGAACACTGAATCTAACAGGGGCAGAGGGTATCGGTTGCGAACTGTGATCTTGTTCAGCCCCCTGTAATCAATGCATGGACAAAGTCCACCGTCTTTCTTGCCCACAAAAAAGAAACCAGCACCCATCGGGGAGGTGGAGTTCCGGATCAGCCCGGCAGCTAATGAGTCCCGGATGTAGGTCTCCATTGATTCGCGTTCAGGACGTGAGAGGTTCTACAGCCTGCTGGACGGGTACTCAACGACTGGGATCAAATCAATGGCACAATCGTACGGACGGTGCGGGGGAAGGGTGAGCGCCAGATCCTTGCTGAAAACGTCAGCAAGATCGTGGTACTCACTTGGCACCGCCGTCAGATTGGGAGGGACTTTGACCTCCTCACTAGCTGTCACACCAGGCGGAACCGAGGATCCGAGACATTCCCGGTGGCAGGTTTTGCTCCACTGAGCCACAACCCCAGACGGCCAATCAATCCGGGGATTGTGCTTTATCATCCAAAATCACACGGGAGGTAGAAGGTGTTACATAAAACACAATCTCCTCCCTGTGATTACCAGACACCACCAGTGTCACTGGAAGAAGGGTGCCATCTAGTGCCCGTACCTTCAAAGGCGAAGGTAGAGCCAGTAGAGGGAGCCCGACTTCCCTTGCCCATCTACTGTCCAGCAGATTCCCTTCCAACCCCGTGTCTACCAGTGCTGGGGTGTGAAGGGTCAGATCCCCACTCAGGATCGTAACTGGGATGCGTGCAGATTTACGGGGTTTCCCCGCGTGCGTATTATGGCCCACCCTTAGCCCAGCTTCTAAGGGCGGGCGTTGTCGTTTAACCGTTTGGGGCAGTTCCTCTGTAGATGCTCACTCGAGCCACAGAAAAAACACTCCCCGCGGACCAGCCTCCGTTGTCTGAGCTTTGTATTGACTTTAGCCCTGCTCGTGTACATAGCTTCGTCAGCAGGGGGAGCTGTTGCCACATGAGTCACGGGCTGTGGAGCGTGGGGAAGACGGCACCCTTTCGGACCCGGAAGGAAGAGGGACAGCTCGTGCCCGGCCACGCCCCCCGCCCTGCTCCCGACGGTGTTCCTCTAATCGGTTATCTAATCGTATAACCAGATCAACAAGCCCATCGAAATCCTGCGGTTCATCCTTAGCCAGTAAATGCTCCTTCAGGACCGGAGACAGTCCGTTTACGAAGGCGGCGCGGAGTGCAATGTTGTTCCAGCCGGACCTCGCAGCCGCGATGCGGAAGTCGACTGCATACTCCGCTGCACTCCGACGCCCCTGTCTGATTGACAGCAGCAAGTTTGATGCGGATTCGCCTCTATGGGGGTGATCAAAAACCTGCTTGAACTCCCTCACAAACCCAGTATATGTTGTTAGGAGCCGTGAATTCTGCTCCCAGAGCGCCGTAGCCCAGGCGCGTGCCTCTCCTCGAAGCAAGTTTATTATGTAAGCCACCCGGCTGGCGTCTGACTCGTACATGACGGGACACTGTGAAAAGACGAGCGAGCACTGCATTAAGAAGTCCGCGCACGTCTCAACACAGCCTCCGTACGGTTCCGGAGGGCTTATGTAATCTTCAGGGGATGGTGGGGGGGTTCGTTGAACGACCAGCGGAATGTCTGTCTCAGGCCTCCGGTCAGCGGGAGGAGGTGCTGCAGCAGCGCCCGGAGCATACGCTTCCACCCGAGCGGTGAGAGGCACCATCCTCCGATTGAGAATCACATTCTGCTCGGTGACTAAGTCCAGCTGAGCAGTGAAAGTGGTCAAGATTTGCTGCAGCTCACCTAACACGTCTCCTGCTGACGCCTGTTCACCTCGCTCTTTCAGCTGTTCAAGCGATGGTTGACGCCCCTCGGGATCCATGACGCTGGCCAAGAAATCCTGTTGTGAAGGTGTAGGAACACGGACCCACAACAGGGGGCGCTAAATGAACAGACAATGGATAAGCCAAACAGTAACAATTTAATGTTGTGAAATGCACAACGGAATACAGACAAACACAGTTTTGGTACCACAGACAATTAAATGTTGAGTGACGTGTGGGCAGGCTGAGGATAGGAGACGTCCGTCTAGAACCGAGCCGGATCCCACACAGCCTTCACCGCCAATGGATCTGAAGAACACCGGAGCCACCAAGTCCTGGAGACCCAGGTGGCCACCGTCTCCAGCTGTCAGACCGGGTAATGCTGGCAGAGAACAGAAACAGTTTTGATGAGTGCGAGTTCGCACACTCAGTAATTCCACCGTCTGTGTTCTTTTGGGAGGGAGCACCTCCACCTCCAATCACACACTCGTGCAATACAGCAGAGAAGTTACCTCCAAGGTAGCTGATTTCTTGGCGGGGAGGTGGCGTTGCAGTCCGGCCTTTATGGTGGTGGTGGTATGATGTGAATGAGTGACAGCTGGTGCTGATGACGGGTGACAGCTGTCACTCCCGGTTGCTATGACGCCCTCTCGTGCTTGAAGCCCGCACTTCAAAGCAGGGCGCCATCTGGTGGTGGTGGGCCAGCAGTACCTCCTCTTCAGCGGTCCACACAACATTGGGCTTGAGACCAGAAGATCCTCGGTTCAAATCCCAGCCTGACTGGAAAATCACTAAGGGCCCTTGGGCAAGGTCTTTAATCCCCTATTGCTCCTGGTGTGTAGTGAGCGACTTGTAAGGCAGCACCCTCACATCGGGGTGAATGTGAGGCATTATTTGTGAAACGCTTTGAGCGCCTGATGCAGATGGAAAAGCGCTATATAAATGCAGTCCATTTACCATTTTTTAAAGTCAAAACTCAAAGCATAATTTTCCATAATTTTTTAAAGGGGTGGGGGGGGTTTCTATGTACTTTAAGTTCAAAATCTGCTCTCTTTCCTCAGTACATCTTCAAAAGTCAAGATGCAATCTGGAACCATTAATGTTTCTTCAGAGTGGTGCGACGGAAAAAGCATTTTTGGGACAAGTGCAATGATAAATAATTGTCTAGTTATTCTGTTACTGTGAAAGATTCAATCATGATTTTTGTGGCCCAAATGTTAAATCTTGTTTGTTAAAGCTGCGTATAAACCCAGATACCCAACAGAGGAATGCCATTTCCATCATTTTGTATTCATGATCTTGTTCTTTCAGTTACAACCCAAAGATCTTGACCATAGGTGCGGATGGGAGTGTACATCAACTGCTAAATTGAGAGGTCTTGGTTCTCCGTGATAGTCGAGTACAGTGTCCGCAGGATCTCAGATGCAGCCCGAAACAATCTATCAACCTCACGCTCCATTTTGAAATTCTCCAACAACCCAGAGGGGACAATCTGCCCTTTTCTAACAGAGGAACAGATTTGGAAGTGCTGATCCTCATCCCAGTCACTTCAAACATGCCAACAGAACCACATCATCTGCAAAAAAGATGCAATTCTGAAGTCACCAAACTGGACACCCTTTAATCCCTGACTGCAACTTGAAATCTTGTCCATGAACATCATAAACAGGATTGGTGAAGAGGGGCAGCCCTGGCAGAGTCCAACACCCACGGGAAACAGGTCGGATAAAATTGGTGGTATAGAGAGTAGACTGGGTGTCACAGTAGACTCCGTACTACCACAGCACCCCCGTAATAGACCTCTGGGGGCTCAGATAAAGGCTTTATCCAAATTCATAAAACACATGTAGACTGGTTTGGCATAAAACCACACCACCTCTGATATCTGTGCAAAAAGAAAGCAGTCAAAAAGAATCAAAATTCAGCACTGTTGGATCTTATTCTTGTGTTTTCACACTCGGCCAGTCCACTCTCCCTTCCTTAGAGGCTCCAGGTGGCATATCTGTAAAACTCACTGACCTTTACATTATTGAGGCTAAAAATAACAATAGACTGACACAACGAAAAACACGGAACAGCTGACGGCTCACCTGTACAGAGAAAATCAAGAATCAGCGACACGAGTCAACAAAGCCACAGAAGCAGCCAATGTGGCCGAGGAGAGTTACCTCATCTCTGACTCACAACTCAGAGGGGTGTGAAAGGAATTTACAAATGGGTCTCAAACTGGGGGTCCAGGGGCTAAATAGGACATACAAGCCACAAGTTCATCAGTGTAACTTGACTTTTTTTTGTGTGTGTGTTATTTTGCTTATTGGGAAGGGTTGAGAGCAGCAAGACTTATTGGCTGAGAAGCGAGTCAGTAAAGTGCGATACAATTCTTTAGTTAGTTCAAGGACCCTCTGAAAATGGGTGGCACGGTGGATTAGTGGTTAACACTGTTGCCTCACTTCCAACCTTGGCCTTTCTGTGTGACGTTTGCATGTTCTCCCTATGTTCCTGCGGGTTTCTTCTGGGTCTTCTGGCTTCCTCCCACATTCAGACATGCGGATTAGGTCAGTTGGAAACAAGGTAATTGAATGCGTTTGTCTGTCTACATGAGGCCCTGTGACAGACTGGCTTCCTGTCCAGGGTGTACCCCGCCTCACGCCTTCTGACTGCTGGCACAAATGTCTCACTGCTGCCGTGCCCCCAACTTGATAAAAGTAAGGGGGTATAAAAAAATAAATGAATGAATCCCCTAAAACACCTGTTACCAACGACTGATTGGCATCCAAGTCTCAAGACAACATAGTTAGACCAGAAGCACTAGGACCAATACCAATTCAGGTTGCAGAGTTTTTTTGGGAAATTTTTTGAAATCAGTTCTTTGAAATGACTATATTTTCTGGAGTAAAGGTCACACTTTTTTTTAAGTGTATGTAGAAGCCCAGGGGCAGATTCAGGATTTTGTGTACCCTTCCCCAGATTTGTGCGTGGATTTGTGAATGAGTCTGTTCTGTTGTGACCTCTCGGTTGAGCTACCCTAGTGTGGTCTGGGGCCATGCTCCCCCAGAGAGTTTTGAACTTTTAAGTGCCATTTCCTGCATATTTCACCACAAAATACAATCACAGAGAACAAAATACTTCATAACTGTCAGGGCTGGTGATGGTTTGATGCAAGAAGCAGCAGGAGACCAATGCAAACTCGCAGACACGGTTGGTTGTGGAGAATAAGTAGCTTTATCTGATAACCAGGCAGTGGGTTCGGTACACATGAAGTCAGACATAGGCAGAGGTATCAGGCATGGAACAGGCAGGGTCGTGGCCAAGAAACGAGCAGGGTTCGTACCAACGGCGTCAAGGAGTATCCGGTTGTTAAGCGCTGACGTAACGCATCACGTGATGAATCTGTTTCCGGGTCCAAAGACCTCCAAGTTACAATTAAAGTTACGTCTGTATGATCCTTTTAAGGATTTACAGTTTAAGTTTAGTTTGTGTTTACATTGTGCGCAAACTTCCATCCCTCCCTTCTCCGCCTCCACCTCCGTTTACCGCATTCGTCTGTTTCTATGGTCAGAACACTTAATAAAACTTTTTTTTTAACTTTACATATTTTATTATGCACAGGTAAAATATACATGTCTGTTTGTTAATAAAAAATTATTTATTAAAATAAACAGGACGTTAAAGTGCAAACTTAACTTTCTCCCAGAACGACATGAACAGGAAGCGATCGCAGCTCACAGCAACTCCCATTGAAAATAATGGAGAAACAACCTGAGCGTCTGACATTTTTACATAAAACAAACGCAGTAACAAGGTCTAAAAACACAGTTAATATATCCAGGAGAGTTTTAGGCACAATATACAAAGAGTTTTATGTTGCAATGTTAATGCTGTTGTCCGCGTGCAGTGGTTTAAGTGCAGCCTGATCAGATCATCTCAGTGCAGTTCTCAATGTTAAAGACAGCGCGCCTTTTTTGTTTGGAGCCGGAAGTTGAAAATCACATGATCCGTTAAGTCACATTTAACAACCGGATAGCAGGCAGAGCAAAGGCAGAGTCAAAAAACTGGGAGAGTTCAGGGCTACGGGCTACAAGCAAAGTCAAAAATAACAGAGCGCAAACTGGACAAGACGAGTGGCGAGAAAGTGATCAAAGTCAACAATCAGGCAGTGAGCTGTGGAACTGTGAGGGTTTTAATAGGAGCAGACTAATCAGGGTGATGTGGAGCAGGTAGGTTTGTGGAAGGTTCTGGAAGGAGGTGTGGTTTAGTGAACAAAGAAGAGGGAAGAAAGGCAAGAAAGTGCAGGAGGGCAAAGCAAAGCAGTGCAAAGGAAGATAAGCAGGTGACAGAAAAACAAACTGAATAACGTGACGTGTTCTAGACAAACAATAATGTGTGAGCGAAACAAAAAAGGGCAGAACTAAGAAATACAGTGACAAGTCTAAAGAGAGAAAAAACAAAGAACTTTATATTAAATCAAACTAGGATGAAACAGATACTAGCTGAGACAAGAGAATACAATAACTGACGAAGGCAAAATGACTATGGATTAAACTGCAAATAACCAAAACCCGGAGAATATAGAATAATGCAATAAATAAAACAAGATAACTGATAAACAGAAAATGCCATGAATAACAAATGGAACATAATCTGATGAGCAACATCAATGATAAAAAATAATAAGAACATGTGACTAAGCATATACAATAAATTTGATAAACTCGTGCTAAAAAATGAAAACACAAACTGGCAGGACAAAACTAGAATGGAACTGAATCATGACAAAGGAATACAAAGTGACAAAGTGACAAAGCAAAATGGAACACAGTATAAACACATGATGAAAATAATCCACAAAATAAAACAAAGCAGGAGCTGAATAGGGAGGAAAAGAAAGAAGGAATCAAAGCCTTGAACAGGGTCAAACTATGACAATAACCTATTTTTTTTTTTGTATTAATTTGAACTTGCAATCTTGAATGTGATGATATGACATTATGATGACAAGTAGCAGAGAGCATCTGTAATGTCCGTGGCTAAAAAAAGTGAACACCTTTGCTACACCTTGATGAATCATGGTCTGGTACAAATGTGGTCAGATACAGTACTCACACTGCAGTTTAATTTTTGTTTCTTTTCTTTCACCTTTCTTTTTTATTTTTGTCTTAAAAGTATTTATTTTTTATTTTGGGTTCACGAAAAGGGGAATCTGCCGCTGTATTCACTTTTTTTAAAAACAGCATTTCCCTGTGGGCAACTTTAACCATGGACAGGAACTTGAGGAACATGTGCACACCACAGCATGTACTGTTTCTCAGCATATCTTTTAAATTCTAAGGATTCTAAAGATAAGCAAGATGTACAAATAAATGTGCAATAGACAACACAGTGGATGCCATTTGAATAACAGAAAATGTCACATGAACACGGATGGAGAAGTTAACAGCAGATTTTTGTAGGAATCTCTCTGCTTGTGGTTTGTGCCATAAGGACTCATATTCCAAAAATAAGCAACAAATAAACAAAATGGACAACATAATCGATGTTGTTTGATACAGATGAACATGGATTGCTGACCCACAGCACTGGAAACACTACAGTTAAAAAAGTGAGTCCATTTTATTTATTTATTCATTCATTTATTTAAAAAAATCAGCTCTTTAATGTGAGATTTTTGTGCATTCTTGAAGTGTACCTTTATTATTTGAATTTCTTATGTCTGGTGTGTTGATTTCTGGGAAAGTCCTATATAAATAGTTATCACCATCATCATTACTATTATTGTTGCTATTATTATTAATGAATGAGTGGTAATTTTAGTATAGAAGTCACACTGGATTATAGGTTGCAAGACCTTCCATACTAGTGAGAAAACAAAACAAAACAGATTTATATGCCAGAAAATAGAGTGGATGCTTTGTTTTCAGTGTTTAATCAACTGACTGATGATCCATCGGTGGTCAAACACACTAACTGTAAAGTCAAGCTCACATCACACTTCAGTTACAACAAATGATTTTTACTTGTTTTTATGATTATAGAGTTATAAAACAGACAGTACACTCCACGAGGCAGAGTGTCTGAGCCTGGTGTTGTGCCCATAAATATCTGTATGGAGTTTTTGTTATTAACGACTTGTCAGGGTCTGGATCGTCATACTGAACAATTGAGGGAAGCCACGTGAACACAATCTGAGTGTGTGTGTGTGTGTGTGTTTTATTTATTTATTTCATTTATTTGAGGTCACCTTGGCACGCCGGTGCCCCAGCAGCTCATCTGAAGCTCAGAGCCAGAAGGAGAGAAACCCAGAAGGAACACAAAGACCCACTCAGCCGTCCACGCCTTTTCCAGCCTCAATTTGATGACCTAAAAACTCTAGACTATTCTTAGTCTTCTTATTATGAGTTACAGGTTCATTTAATTCAACATTTTGCAGGACTAAATGTGAACTCTTTGCCCTTGAGGTACAACAGACAACACTGTGATGCCTTGTGTTCATTTAGAGTCGAGTTTCAGTCCAAATTACGTGGTTACCAGAGCGTCTCCATGGCACAAGACAACCGGAGCGGAAATCAACTCTACAAACCTGACAGTGCTCGTGTGCTTCAAATGACTTAACTATGCATAAAAACGACTGGAGTGCAGTCAGACAAATCACACAGAATATTTGAGTGCATAGCGGTGTCAAGGCTTTAACCTCGGCAAGAGAATGGAGAATGACGACGTTTTCCTCGATGTGAAGAACAAAGCCGGAGCCTACCGGTGGTTGCTCGCACAGATTAAATGAAAGCAAGCAGCGATTTCAGTGAAAAGGTGTTTGTAGCAATGCTGGTGCTAGGAAGCAAGGACCAAACAGCACCTCAAAAGTGGCAGCGATAGAGGATAGGATGGGATGGAACAAGTCACGTTTGATGTTTAGGATGTGTCTGGTCATGTCGGGTTCTTTTGGCACATTTGTGCAGTGGTAATAATAACATGCATGAACATGCAACTCGATACGAGTTGACGGTCCCATTTTAAGTGCAAAACTTTACAACTGAACTCTAATGCCCTGATCGGGTTTGGAAGACTTAAATCAGTAACTGCATAAACATTGAGATTCTGACACCGGAACAGGGGAGAGCTGACATTTGCTGTTTGGTATGTTTATGTATTTTGGGTCAAGGATGAACACTGAGAAAATGGAAAGCTGATATAGGATAAATATTTTTGGAGAAACTAAGACTATTAGCTAACAACACTGTGCAATGGACACTGATATTTCTGGACTCAGACGCCATTTCAGCGGGGGAGTAAATCATCTTTTTAAAAGCATGCATGCGTGCGTGACTTTATTTAGTAAGTTGAATGTAAGTACACAATATAATTATAAATATGTTAAAAATACATGAACACCAAGAAAGTGAAAACACTTATTTCCATTGTGGATCATTTAAAAATCAAATGACAAAATAGAAGTAATAATAAATTCAAATAATAACCATGTGTACATGATAACAACAGCCTAAACAATTTATAAATACATTAAGACAGTAAATTAACATTAAAAAATGATGTAATTAACAGAAAAAAAAATGGTTGAGTTCTTCTAAAAATTGTTCTGAGGTTCTAAAAACATTCTGGACTCACACGCCATTCCAACTCATTATAGAAATTTTTCACAATTTATTACCACCCTTGAAAATATCAGCTACCTATTTTATGAACACTACCCAATCTAGAGTTTGTGGATCCTCATGGGCAACACGGCAGTCTATATATTAATAACCAAGTGGCCTGTGTGTGCGTGCGTGTGTATTTATAGAGACCTGACATTTGTTGTTTGATATGCTTACGCATTTTGGGTCAAGGATGAATGCCGCCAAACTTAACCTTGGTAGGACTAATATTTTTGGGGAAATTATGGATATTATGTAACAACAGTGAACAATGGACGTTGATAAATAGATTCTGGACCCACACATCATTCCAAATCATTATAGAAACTTTTCATAATTTATTACTGCCCTTGAAAAATGTCAGCTACCTATTTAATAAACTCTACCCAATCTAGAGCCCGTGGATCCCCACAGGCAACATGCTCGTTATTTATATAATTTTTTAGGATTAGCTGAGTAAGAACATAGTACAGTATGAATGATCATTCTAACGAGTGAACAGAATTTTTTTGTTAATATCACATGCATGGTGAATGAATTGCAAAGACATCCAGCAATCAACGTAGCTCACTGGTTAGCATCCAGGTCTCACGATCATATTGTAAGACAGGAAGGACCAGGAAGACCCTCAAGACTTGCATCTTTATTCTCCTGCAAGGCATCAACATCACCATAGAGCTCTGTTAGGAGACCTCATTATTCCATAACCTCTACCCTGCCATTTCTTGATCTCAGAGGATGATAACCCAGACATATGGACATCATTGCCAAGATAAGCAACAGTGTCAACAGGTTTGACACTTTCACCATGTACAGATACCTGTCTGATGGCCGAGTTCAGGAAGTCACTGAAAGCCTGAATCTTAGCCTTGATCCAGGGTATTCACAAACCCACACTCAGCTTCTCAAGTAACCTACTCAGGGCATCCACTGATTCAATAAAGTTCACAGCATCTGTAAATTCAAGGGCGGGTAACTTTTCTGAAGTTGCTTGACTCTACAACAATACACAATACCCATGGACTGACTGTGATAGGAGCGAAAATGTATCCTTGATCAACAACAGATTTTACTGGTAAGAAGTCAGAATCACTGAATTACTAAAAATAGTTTCAATCCAATTCAGTTAATATATATTGCACCAAATCAAAGGGGCTGCACAAGGCTATTTATTCTCTTGTGACATCACACAGAAGATTGCTGCTTCAGATTGTGTGATTGAATACTTGTCAAAGCTAGAGCCCAACCGATATATCGGTTGGCTGATATGAGCCTTTTTCACAAACATATCAGTATCAGTGTAAACTTATTTTACCAAAAACAAACAAACAACAACAACAAAAAAACAACTGGCTGCTAGAATGGGTGTCTTTACCTGGTTTGTCCACAGAGGGCACTATGTCGGCATTGTATACAATGCTGTCAAGGATAGATGCAGTGGTGGGCACAGCTAACCAAAACGTTAGCTTCGATAACAGCTAATCAGAGTTATCCTTTATAAAGCTAAACCGATAAACCACCCAAAAATGTATCGGAAGCTACAGCTAGCCGATAACTTTCAAAATTGAGTTTTAACACCACGATCACAAACCCAAAACAATGAATCACTACTTCTGTCTTTGTGCCCCCTGCTGGAAGCTTCTGTTAACTATGTATTTTACTCTATTGCAACAAAAGAAGCCTGACCACCAGGTTGACAAAAACAAACAAACAAAACAAACAAAAGACAAAACAAAACAAAAAACATTATTCCTTAACCACATACAGCAGTTATGCCATGAGGCAGAGGTCTTGGAAAATAAAGCAGTTTGACTTATGGTTTTGATTTATAAAACCTTTTTTTGTGTATAGTATAACTACATTAATGACAATTCTGTCATTTGTACAAAGTTAAAATATAACACATATCTTTTAATTTTAAATAATGCACTTATTCTGAAGTTTTGTAACAAACACACACAGATGCCAAAGGGAATTATTGGTAAAATAGCCTCCTGTAACACTGATGGTTGACTCATTCCTTCTATATAAAAACAAACATGTTAATGTGATGTGTGTGTTGGTTTAAATATAAATGTGCTTTTGCAAAATATACCTTTTTTTCATATGTAAAAAAAAAAAGCCATTTGCAAAGGCCAAAAGTCAAGTTGTGATTAGACAACCGTCTGATATAACCTGATGATACTGCACTGCCATGAACACTACTGGCCAGTAGATGGCAGTTGAGACAGTGAAAACTTGCCAAAACAACTATTCCAAATACAGTGTCTGCTACATTTAATCTGCATGGAATTTAATAAACACAAACCGAATTTCAAACATCTTATATCTATTACTGTGGCACAAAGACAACAAACAGTGTTGTAAAGGACAATAACCGGACATTACATAGCAAACAGGAAGTGATTACAGCTCACAGTGATTCCAATTGAAAATAATGGATAAGCAACCTGGGCTTCTTCTGTCATTTTTACATAAAACAAACAATAACAACATCTATAAACCCAGAGAATATATTCACAAGAGTTTTAGGCGCAATACAAGGTCTGTTAGAAAAGTATCCGACCTTTTTGTTTTTTCAAAACCTGATGGATTTGAATCACGTGTGCTTGCATGAGCCAACCTTGAACCTTCGTGCGCATGTGTGATTTTTTTCACGCCTGTCGATTGCGTCATTTGCTTGTAAGCAGCCTTTGTGTGAGGATGGGTGGAGTCTCTTGTCATTTTTTCTTTGCAAGGAAATGGCGGAATAACTGGAGCAGCGCAATGCATCAAATTTTGCCAGAAAACTGGGTGACAGCCAGGTGGAAACCATTCGGATTATTCAGACGGCTTTCGGCGACGATCCTATGGGCATCACACAGATTAAGGAGCAATACAACCGGTTTAAAGACGGCCACACAATGGCTCCGGTCAGCCATCAACACGCTGAAATGACCAGATCATTCCAAAGTGAATGCTGTGGTGATGTGGGACCGTTGTGTGACTATCCGAGAAATTGTGGAAGAGGTGGACATCAGCACTTTTTCGGCACATTCCACTGTGACCGAAGATTTGGCCATGAAAAGAGTTGCAGCGAAATTCATCGGCACGAAGCTGATGGCGCAGCAAAAGAGCCTCCATGATGAAGCCTCACAGGACATGTTGTGACATGCCCAGCTCTTCCACCATTCGGAAGATTCAGATGGCTTTGGGTGGCTTTTCAGTCATGTGACTATCTGAGAAATTGTGCTCACTATGATACAGTTAATGCATTAACTGCATCATAGTGAGCCTTAGAACTTTTCAGCCTACCCTCTTGTATATATATATATATATATATATCTATCTTAGCGCAGCTACTAACTCTTAGCCGGTTTAGCATGGCGGCTTCTCCTGTCTCTTCCGCACTTCTCTGCTCTGGGTGTGAAATGTTTAGTTATTCCTCGGCCTCCTTTAGCAGTAATGGTACTTGTAATAAGTGTAGCTTATTCGTAGCTTTGGAAGCCAGGCTGGGCGAATTGGAGACTCGGCTCCGCACCTTGGAAAATCCTACAGCTAGCCAGGCCCCTGTAGTCGGTGCGGACCAAGGTAGCTTAGCCACCGATAGTTCCCCTCCGGCAGATCCCGAGCAGCCGGGAAAGCAGGCCGACTGGGTGACTGTGAGGAGGAAGCGTAGTTCTAACAGAAGCCCCGTGTACACCGCCAACCCGTTCACATTTCTAACCGTTTTTCTCCACTCGGCGACACACCCGCCGAGGAATAAACTCTGGTTATTGGCGACTCTGTTTTGAGAAATGTGAAGTTAGCGACACCAGCAACCATAGTCAATTGTCTTCCGGGGGCCAGAGCAGGCGACATTGAAGGAAATTTGAAAGGCTAAGCGTAAATTTGGTAAGATTGTAATTCACGTCGGCAGTAATGACACCCGGTTACACCAATCGGAGGTCACTAAAGTTAACATTGAATCGGTGTGTAACTTTGCAAAAACAATGTCGGACTCTTTAGTTTTCTCTGGGTCCCTCCCAATTGGACCGGGAGTGACATGTTTAGCTGCATGTTCTCCCTGAATTGCTGGCTGTCTGAGTAGTGTCCAAAAATGAGGTGGGCTTCATAGATAATTGGCAAAGCTTCTGGGGAAAACCTGGTCTTGTTAGGAGAGACGGCATCCATCCCACTTTGGATGGAGCAGCTCTCATTTCTAGAAATCTGGCCAATTTTCTTAAATCCTCCAAACCGTGACTATCCAGGGTTGGGACCAGGAAGCAGAGTTGTAGTCTTACACACCTCGCTGCAGCTTCTCTCCCCCTGCCATCACCTCATTACCCCATCCCCGTAGAGACGGTGCCTGCTCCCAGACCACCATAACCAGCTATTTAAGCTATCTATTTAAGCTAAAAATTCAAAAAGAAAAAATAATATAGCACCTCAACTCCACCACAGACTAAAACAGTTAAATGTGGTCTATTAAACATTAGATCTCTCTCTTCTAAGTCCCTGTTAGTAAATGATATAATAATTGATCAACATATTGATTTATTCTGCCTTACAGAAACCTGGTTACAGCAGGATGAATATGTTAGTTTAAATGAGTCAACACCCCGAGTCACACTAACTGTCAGAACGCTCATAGCACGGGCCGAGGCGGAGGATTAGCAGCAATCTTCCACTCCAGCTTATTAATTAATCAAAAACCCAGACAGAGCTTTAATTCATTTGAAAGCTTGTCTCTTAGTCTTGTCCATCCAAATTGGAAGTCCCAAAAAACCAGTTTTATTGTTGTTATCTATCGTCCTCCTGGTCGTTACTGTGAGTTTCTCTGTGAATTTTTTGGACCTTTTGTCTGACTTAGTGCTTAGCTCAGATAAGATAATTATAGTGGGGCGATTTTAACATCCACACAGATGCTGAGAATGACAGCCTCAACACTGCATTTAATCTATTGTTAGACTCGATTGGCTTTGCTCAAAATGTAAATGAGTCCACCCACCACTTTAATCATATCTTAGATCTTGTTCTGACTTATGGTATGGAAATTGAAGACTTAACAGTATTCCCTGAAAACTCCCTTCTGTCTGATCATTTCTTAATAACATTTACATTTACTCTGATGGACTACCCAGCAGTGGGGAATATGTTTCATTACAGTAGAAGTCTTTCAGAAAGCACTGTAACTAGGTTTAAGGATAGATTCCTTCTTTATGTTCTCCAATGCCATATACTAACACAGGGCAGAGTAGCTACCTAAACTCTGTGAGTGAGATAGATTATCTCGTCAATAGTTTTATATCCTCTTTGAGGACAACTTTGGATGCTGTAACTCCTCAGAAAAAGAGAACCTTAAATCAGAAGTGCGTGACTCCGTGGTATAACTCACAAACTCGCAGCTTAAAGCAGATAACCCGTAAGTTGGAGAGGAAATGGCATCTCACTAATTTAGAAGATCTTCACTGTTGCTCTATAAAAAGCCCTCCGTAAAGCTAGGACATCTTACTACTCATCACTAATTGAAGAAAATAAGAACAACCCCAGGTTTCTTTTCAGCACTGTAGCCAGGCTGACAAAGAGTCAGAGCTCTATTGAGCCGAGTATTTCTTTAAATTTAACTAGTAATGACTTCATGACTTTCTTTGCTAATAAAATTTTAACTGTTAGAGAAAAAATTACTCATAACCATCCCAAAGACATATCGTTCTCTTTGGCTGCTTTCAGTGATGCCGGTATTTGGTTAGACTCTTTCTCTCCGATTGTTCTGTCTGAGTTATTTTCATTAGTTACTTCCTCCAAACATCAACATGTCTATTAGACCCCATTCCTACCAGGCTGCTCAAGGAAGCCCTACCATTAATTAATGCTTCGATCTTAAATATGATCAATCTATCTTTGTTAGTTGGCCTATGTACCACAGGCTTTTAAGGTGGCAGTAATTAAACCATTACTTAAAAAGCCATCACTTGACCCAGCATCTTAGCTAATTATACGCCAATCTCCAACCTTCCTCTTCTCTCAAAAATTCTTGAAAGGGTAGTTGTAAAACAGCTAACTGATCATCTGCAGAGGAATGGTCTATTTGAAGAGTTTCAGTCAGGGTTTAGAATCATCATAGTACAGAAACAGCATTAGTGAAGGTTACAAATGATCTTCTTATGGCCTCAGACAGTGGACTCATCTCTGAACTTGTTCTGTTAGACCTTAGTGCTGCTTTTGATAATGTTGACCATAAATTTTATTACAGAGATTAGAGCATGCTATAGGTATTAAAGGCACTGTGCTGCAATGGTTTGAATCATATTTATCTAATAGATTACAATTTGTTCATGTAAATGGGGAATCTTCTTCACAGACTAAGGTTAATTATGGAGTTCCACAAGGTTCTGTGCTAGGACCAATTTTATTCACTTTATACATGCTTCCCTTATGCAGTATTATTAGACAGCATTGCTTAAATTTTCACTGTTACGCAGATGATACCCAGCTGTATCTATCCATGAAGCCAGAGGACACACACCAATTAGCTAAACTGCAGGATTGTCTTACAGACATAAAGACATGGATGACCTCTAATTTCCTGCTTTTAAACTCAGATAAAACTGAAGTTATTGTACTTGGCCCCACAAATCTTAGAAACATGGTGTCTAACCAGTTCCCTACTCTGGATGGCATTACCCTGACCTCTAATAATACTGTGAGAAATCTTGGAGTCATTTTTGATCAGGATATGTCATTCAATGCACATATTAACAAATATGTAGGACTGCTTTTTTGCATTTGCGCAATATCTCTAAAATTAGAGGGGTCTTGTCTCAGAGTGATGCTGAAAAACTAATTCATGCATTTATTTCCTCTAGGCTGGACTATTGTAATTCATTATTATCAGGTTGTCCTAAAAGTTCCCTGAAGAGCCTTCAGTTAATTCAAAATGCTGCAGCTAGAGTACTGACAGGGACTAGAAGGAGAGAGCATATTTCACCCATATTGGCTTCTCTTCATTGGCTTCCTGTTAATTCTAGAATAGAATTTAAAATTCTTCTTCTTACTTATAAGGTTTTGAATAATCAGGTCCCATCTTATCTTAGGGACCTCACAGTACCATATCACCCAATAGAGCGCTTCGCTCTCAGACTGCAGGCTTACTTGTAGTTCCTAGGGTTTTTAAGAGTAGATTGGGAGGCAGAGCCTTCAGCTTTCAGGCTCCTCTCCTGTGGAACCAGCTCCCCATTCGGATCAGGGAGACAGGACACCCTCTCTACTTTTAAGATTAGGCTTAAAACTTTCCCTTTTGCTAAAGCTTATAGTTAGGGCTGGATCAGGTGACCCTGAACCATCCCTTAGTTATGCTGCTATAGACTTAGACTGCTGGGGGGTTCCCATGATGCACATGTGTGTTTCTTTCTCTTTTTGCTCTGTAATGCAACCACTCTGCATTTAATCATTAGTGATTGATCTCCTGCTCCCCTCCACAGCATGTCTTTTTCCCTGATTCTCTCCCTCAGCTCCAACAGTCCCAGCAGAGACTGCCCCTCCCTGAGCCTGGTTCTGCTGGAGGTTTCTTCCTGGTAAAAGGGAGTTTTTCCTTCCCACTGTCGCCAAGTGCTGCTCACAGGGGGTCGTTTTGACCGTTGGGGTTTTCCGTAATTATTGTAATGGCTTTGCCTGCAATATAAAGCGCCTTGGGGCAACTGTTTTGTTGTGATTTGGCATTATATAAATAAAATTGATTTGAATTTTATATATATATATATATATATATATATATATATATATTATATATATATATATATATATATATATATATATATCATAAATTATTTACTCCCCAACACTGTATCAACCTCAAAAAAATCCATATCGTCAATCTGAATCAAGGAACTTGCACCCAAAAGCAGACAGGTTCAGTCCTCCATATGCTCTCTGTTGTTTTCAGAAATTTATCCTTAACCCTTTTTAGAATGGAAAAATAAGTTCTCTTTAGGTGTGCATGTGTGAATCCAGTCATGCGACAGCGTGAGCACATTTGATCACAACATGAGGAATGCGGAGCACACAAAGTCCGGAGAACGATTCACCTTCACCTGGAAAACTACTGCTGAGACCTGCTGCTCTTTGGAACAGCCTCTCCATCTCCATTCCTCCCTCTCTGGCCAGGACTCAATCTCTTCTTCATGGCAGCTGATAGCTGTGCATGACTGTTTGTCTGGATTCTTTCACCGTGTTCTCTCCATCCATTACCTGCTGTTTGTTCAGTCATTCTCTTCTTTTAATTTCTCCATCTAAACAACTTCCCATAAACCTATAACATTTTAAAAAATTTATTCCATCTTTGTATCCATGATAGATTTTACCCTGATCGATTTCACTGAACCCGTGTCCCAAGTATTTCCTCAAAGTCATCACTGGTGTCCATCCTCTGCTGTGGAAATCGACCCCGCGCCCTCTCGGTCCACATGCACTTTACTACTTGCAGGGTTTTAGTTGGAATGCACGATGGTTTCCAATTTGGATAAAACACCTTCAGCAGTTTTATCCCGAAAGCTTCCTTTAACAGTCCATGAAAATTGCACAGTGAGCCGTTGCCATGGGAACCAGTGACACAAATGCCCAAATTACCATAAAACAGTAATTAAAAAGCCTTGGCTCAGAGCACTGTTTTGACAAACTTTATGTAAAATCCCTCAGGTGTGAAAATTGAACTGGATTTCGCCACCCACTCTATGATGTCTTATAAGTGAATTCAGTGTGACTAAGTGTAGGTCGTGTTGGCAATTCTCAGGAAACAGTTTTTAGACCCAAGACATGGTAAATGAAATCCTGCAGTGTGAAAATAGTTCAAATCCCAGAAAGCTCTTGAAGAGCGCATACATTAGCCAAGGTCAGGTTTAGTGCTGGAAATGCTCGAGCTGCATATCAACCTCCAAATACATCATCTTTTAGCTGCCCGCTCTCACCAACTGTGGCTCATAGGGGCTTAAGTTTGGTGTCAGATTATTTGCAAAATACACCTTCCTCTAGATTCTAATGGAAGACTTTGATCAGAAACTGAAGTATTATCATGTAATTAACAAAAACAACTTCCCCACCACTCAGAGTTCAGAAGCCACTCAGACAATAGAGCACATTTTGGGACTTCATCATCTCAGTGTCTCTGAGGTTCAGTTTGATCCACTGAATATTTTTACCAGTGTTGGGCACAGCTAACCAAAAAGTTAGCTTCGATAACTGGTAATCAGCTAACTGAAAAGTTTAATGCTAAACCGATAAACTGCCTAAAAACATATTGGAAGCTACAGATAACTTTAAATTTTGCCTCTCATACGCTCTCAGCTACTAAAAAGATGATTTTGAGCTTAGCAAAGCTCAGATAGAACCAACAGCAATAACAAAACCCAAACAGCCAATGAGCCAGCGCTTCTATCTTTGTGCACTCTGCCCCCTGCTGTAGGAAAGCATCATTTACCCTGACAGATACAGTGGTGCCGCGATGAGGCAGAGATCTTGAAATGGAAAGCAGGTTTGAATTATGGTTTTGCTTTAAAAATAAAATTATTCCGGATAGAATAACTACATTAACGTAAACTCTTAAAATGTACAAAGTGATATATAACACATATCTGTTAATTTTAAATAATGCACTATTCTGAAGATTTGAACATTAACACTCCAAAGGGATTATGAGTAAACTAAGCCTCTGCTCATACTGATTGGTTGATTCATTCATTCTATGTAAAAACCAACACAAGTGATCAATGTAACGTGTTGGTGATAACAAAAAAATGTGCTTTTGTAAAATATGTCATTTTTTTCATTTGTATAAAAAAAGAAAGAAATTTTCAAGATCCCACTAGACAGCGCCTAAGCGCATGCGTGATCAATCAATCAATCAATCAATTTTTTTATATAGCGCCAATCACAACAAACAGTTGCCCCAAGGCGCTTTATATTGTAAGGCAAGGCCATACATAATTATGTAAACCCCAACGGTCAAACGACCCCCTGTGAGCAAGCACTTGGCTACAGTGGGAAGGAAAACTCCCTTTTAACAGGAAGAAACCTCCAGCAGAACCAGGCTCAGGGAGGGGCAGTCTTCTGCTGGGACTGGTTGGGGCTGAGGGATGAGAACCAGGAAAAGACATGCTGTGGAGGGGAGCAGAGATCGATCACTAATGATTAAATGCAGAGTGGTGCATACAGAGCAAAAAGAGAAAGAAACAGTGCATCATGGGAACCCCCCAGCAGTCTACGTCTATAGCAGCATAACTAAGGGATGGTTCAGGGTCACCTGAATCCAGCCCTAACTATAAGCTTTAGCAAAAAGGAAAGTTTTAAGCCTAATCTTAAAAGTAGAGAGGGTGTCTGTCTCCCTGATCTGAATTGGGAGCTGGTTCCACAGGAGAGGAGCCTGAAAGCTGAAGGCTCTGCCTCCCATTCTACTCTTACAAACCCTAGGAACTACAAGTAAGCCTGCAGTCTGAGAGCGAAGCGCTCTATTGGGGTGATATGGTACTACGAGGTCCCTAAGATAAGATGGGACCTGATTATTCAAAACCTTATAAGTAAGAAGAAGAATTTTAAATTCTATTCTAGAATTAACAGGAAGCCAATGAAGAGAGGCCAATATGGGTGAGATATGCTCTCTCCTTCTAGTCCGCCGTCAGTACTCTAGCTGCAGCATTTGAATTAACTGAAGGCTTTTTAGGGAACTTTAGGACAACCTGATAATAATGAATTACAATAGTCCAGCCTAGAGGAAATAAATTGCATGCATTAGTTTTTCAGCATACCGTCTAATAATACTGCCTAAGGGACGCATGTATAAAGTGAATAAAATTGGTCCTAGCACAGAACCTTGTGGAACTCCATAATTAACTTTAGTCTGTGAAGAAGATTCCCCATTTACATCAACAAATTGTAATCTATTAGACAAATATGATTCAAACACCCGCAGCGCAGTGCCTTTAATACCTATGGCATGCTCTAATCTCTGTAAGAAAATTTTATGGTCAACAGTATCAAAAGCAGCACTGAGGTCTAACAGAACAAGCACAGAGATGAGTCCCACTGTCCGAGGCCATAAGAAGATCATTTTGTAACCTTCACTAATGCTGTTTCTGTACTATGATGAATTCTAAAACCTGACTGAAACTCTTCCACTAGACCATTCCTCTGCAGATGATCAGTTAGCTGTTTTACAACTACCCTTTCAAGAATTTTTGAGAGAAACGGAAGGTTGGAGATTGGCCTATAATTAGCTAAGATAGCTGGGTCAAGCGATGGCTTTTTAAGTAATGGTTTAATTACTGCCACCTTAAAAGCCTGTGGTACATAGCCAACTAACAAAGATAGATTGATCATATTTAAGATCGAAGCATTAAATAATGGTAGGGCTTCCTTGAGCAGCCTGGTAGGAATGGGGTCTAATAAACATGTTGATGGTTTGGATGAAGTAACTAATGAAAATAACTCAGACAGAACAATCGGAGGAGAAAGAGTCTAACCAAATACCGGCATCACTGAAAGCAGCCAAAGATAACGATACGTCTTTGGGATGGTTATGAGTATTTTTTCTCTAATAGTTAAAATTTTGTTAGCAAAGAAAGTCATGAAGTCATTACTAGTTAAAGTTAATGGAATACTCAGCTCAATAGAGCTCTGACTCTTTGTCAGCCTGGCTACAGTGCTGAAAAGAAACCTGGGTTGTTCTTATTTTCTTCAATTAGTGATGAGTAGAACGATGTCCTAGCTTTACGGAGGGCTTTTTTTTATAGAGCAACAGACTCTTTTTCCAGGCTAAGTGAAGATCTTCTAAATTAGTGAGACGCCATTTCCTCTCCAACTTACGGGTTTCTACTTAAGCTACGAGTTGTGAGTTATACCACAGAGTCAGGCACCTCTGATTTAAAGCTCTCTTTTTAGAGGAGCTACGCATCCAAAGATGTCTTCAATGAGGATGTTAAAACTACTGACCAGATACTCTATCTCACCTTACAGAGTTTAGGTAGCTACTCTGCACTGTGTTGGTATATGGCAATTAGAGAACATAAAGAAGGAATCATATCCTTAAACCTAGTTACAGCACTTTCTGAAAGACTTCTAGTGTAATGAAACTTATTCCCCACTGCTGGGTAGTCCATCAGAGTAAATGTAAATGTTATAAGAAATGATCAGACAGAAGGGAGTTTTCAGGGAATACTGTTAAGTCTTCTATTTCCATACCATAAGTCAGCACAAGATCTAAGATATGATTAAAGTGGTGGTGGACTCATTTACTTTTTGAGCAAAGCAATAGAGGCTAATAATAGATTAAAATGCAGTGTTGAGGCTGTCATTCTCAGCATCTGTGTGGATGTTAAATATCGCCCACTATAATTATCTTATCTGAGCTAAGCACTAAGTCAGACAAAAGGTCTTGAAAATTAGAGAAACCACAGTAACGACCAGGTGGACGATAGATAATAACAAATAAAACTGGTTTTTTGGGACTTCCATTTGGATGGACAAGACTAAGAAACAAGCTTTCAAATGAATTAAAGCTCGTCTGGGTTTTGATTAATTAATAAGCTGGAATGGAAGATTGCTGCTAATCCTCTCGCCCGGCCTGTGCTACGAGCATTCTGAAGTTAGTGTGGACTCGGGGGGGTGACTCATTTAAACTAACATATTCATGCCGTGCGGACGGGTCCGCGCGTCGGGACGCAGCGGCCGCGACGCTCCGCCACAGGAAAAACCCTCTGTTGAAAGCCTTAAGGACAAGTTGGAACATGTCCTGCCTGTTAAACAATTTCTCATATACTCACTCCACTGAAAGCCATCAAAAGCCGCCTGGATTTTACAAATGATTATCAACACGGAGGTGTTTTTCCTGTGCCGCCGCACCGCGTCGGCTGCGTCCCGACGCGCGGATCCGTCCGCACGTCTTTCATTAAAAAAATCTCCTTTAACAGTGGAATATCCGGATAAAATGCTGAAACCGACTTCTTCTGATACTTCTCTGTTCTCTCACGACGTCCTGGATCAATAGAGCCTGAAATGTGGAGGTTTTCAGCTTGAACAGGCTGACGACGGCGGCTGAGAGCGCTGAGCGACGTCTCGCACCGTGGGAAGTCCTTAAAGGGACAGAATCACCTCAAAATCTCTCATCAGCCGTTAAAATTTTCACTGAAAACCAGCTTAATTTTTCGAACCGTGTCCACTTCGATGTGTCTCACAGTTTAGAAAAAATTTGATCAAACAACGCGCCAGTCTCTCAGCAACTTCTCAGACAAAGGAATTCCGACGAGGGGCTGGAAGACTCCTCCCACAAGGAGTGCTCACAGGCAAATGACGTCACCGACAGGCGTGGAAAAACTCACGCATGCGCACGAGGGTTCAAGCATGTCTGACGTAAAAACATATGAATGAAATCCATATAGTTTTTGAAAAAAATAAAAAGGACCCTTACTTTATTGACAGCCCTCGTATGTGTGTTAGACAGACACCACCGCAGTCGCGATGATTACGTCATCACGGGGATGCCCGTGGTGGTTGCTAGCAGTGCCATGCTAAGAGGATATGCTATGTGAATCCTCCGTGAAGTTCACAAATAAAAGGAGTTATTGAGCAGTTCCTTTCTGAGTTTCATTAACGTGACATGGTGTCAGAAGCCTGACGAACAGGACGCCCGACAGAGATGGCAAAATTTGGACCACCGGAGCAGTTTGACTTCGCAAAGCCGGTGGAGTGGCCGACGTGGAAGTGACGTTACAGCAGGTTCTGTGTGGCAACCAAACTTGATAAAGAGCCTGATGTGGTACAAATAAATTCCCTTCTTTATGCAATGGGGAAGGAAGCGGAGCCCATTTACGAGTCCTTCACGTACGAAGTGAGGACGAGCAGAATGACTTTGACGTGGTAATGGGCAAATTTGATTAACATTTTGTGCTGAAACGTAACGTGATTCATGACCGTGCGTGCTTCCACAGATGCACAAAGCGCCCCTGGAGACTGTGGAGGCGTTCGTAAGAAGCCTGTATGAGCTGGCCCAATATTGTGAGTTCGGCCAAGCTAAAGATGAGAACATTCGGGACAGAACTGTCATAGGCATACTGGACTGTGATGTGTCTCAAAAGTTACAGTTAGAACCGGACCTGACGCTTGAAAAAGCCATTCAGATCGCAAGACAGAATGAACAAATCAAACAACAAATACAGCTATGAGGGCTGAATGCTCAGTGGATGCAATGAGGCGAGGGGAGCAGCAAAATAACACAAAAAAGAACAAAAGTGGATGGCTGGGGCAAAACAAAAATAAAAAAGATATGATGTACAGGAAATGTGCACTCGATGTAACAGGCAGCACAGGAGGAATGAAACATGCCCAGCGAAAAATAAAAGATGTAAATGCAACAAAATCGGACACTTCCAAGTTGCATGTAAAACCAAGATGGTGAATGAACTTGTGGCAACAGCAGCAGAAGCCACAGGTGGTGATGATACATTCTTCCTGGGCCCATAGTAGATCAGGAGGCCACAGTTATAGACCAACCTGGGTCACGATGAATGGCATGTAACACTGCCGGTGAATGGCAGCCGGTGGAATTTAAAATTGACACTGGGGCTGACATTACCATAATGTCTCAGGCACATTCCACAGCCTGCCCCAGAAACCCCGACTGGTTAGGACCAGACCCAATGCCAGCAGCCCGGGAGGGAAGTGAAGTGCATTGGTAAATTCCTAGCCACCAGTCAGTATAAAGGGCAAAAATACTCATTTTGGATAACAGTCATTCATGGACTGTTCACACAAAACTTACTGGGGAGATGCGTGGCCAAACAAATGGGCCTCGTAGTGCGTGTTGGGGCAGTTAGTACCAAGTGCTCAGCGACATGTTTGGAGACATAGGGCTGATGGACTGTGACCCAGTTAAAATTAAATTGAGGGCTGATGCTGAGCCCTACGCCACGGCGACACCCCGCCGTGTGCCATTTCCCCTCCTACCCAAGTGGAGGCTGAACTAAAAAGAATGCTGAACATGGGCGTCATCAGGGAGGTGATGGAGCCTACTGACTGGTGCGCGCCCATGGTGCCAGCAGGAGAAAGGAGTCCGGATCAGCCCGGCAGCTAATGAGTCCCGGATGTAGGTCTCCATTGAATCGCGTTCAGGACGTGAGAGGTTCTACAGCCTGCTGGACGGGTACTCAACGACTGGGATCAAATCAATGGCACAATCGTACGGACGGTGCGGGGGAAGGGTGAGCGCCAGATCCTTGCTGAAAACGTCAGCAAGATCGTGGTACTCACTTGGCACCGCCGTCAGATTGGGAGGGACTTTGACCTCCTCACTAGCTGTCACACCAGGCGGAACCGAGGATCCGAGACATTCCCGGTGGCAGGTTTTGCTCCACTGAGCCACAACCCCAGACGGCCAATCAATCCGGGGATTGTGCTTTATCATCCAAAATCACAGGGAGGTAGAAGGTGTTACATAAAACACAATCCTCCCTGTGATTACCAGAACCACCAGTGTCACTGGAAGAAGGGTGCCATCTAGCCCGTACCTTCAAAGGCGAAGGTAGAGCCAGTAGAGGGAGCCCGACTTCCCTTGCCCATCTACTGTCCAGCAGATCCCTTCCAACCCGTGTCTACCAGTGCTGGGGTGTGAAGGGTCAGATCCCCACTCAGGATCGTAACTGGGATGCGTGCAGATTTACGGGGTTTCCCGCGTGCGTATTAGGCCCACCTTAGCCCAGCTTCTAAGGGCGGGCGTTGTCGTTTAACCGTTTGGGGCAGTTCCTCTGTAGATGCTCACTCGAGCCACAGAAAAAAACACTCCCGCGGACCAGCCTCCGTTGTCTGAGCTTTGTTGACTTTAGCCCTGCTCGTGTCATAGCTTCGTCAGCAGGGGGAGCTGTTGCCACATGAGTCACGGGCTGTGGAGCGTGGGGAAGACGGCACCCTTTCGGACCCGGAAGGAAGAGGGACAGCTCGTGCCCGGCCACGCCCCCCGCCCTGCTCCCGACGGTGTTCCTCTAATCGGTTATCTAATCGTATAACCAGATCAACAAGCCCATCGAAATCCTGCGGTTCATCCTTAGCCAGTAAATGCTCCTTCAGGACCGGAGACAGTCCGTTTACGAAGGCGGCGCGGAGTGCAATGTTGTTCCAGCCGGACCTCGCAGCCGCGATGCGGAAGTCGACTGCATACTCCGCTGCACTCCGACGCCCCTGTCTGATTGACAGCAGCAAGTTTGATGCGGATTCGCCTCTATGGGGGTGATCAAAAACCTGCTTGAACTCCCTCACAAACCCAGTATATGTTGTTAGGAGCCGTGAATTCTGCTCCCAGAGCGCCGTAGCCCAGGCGCGTGCCTCTCCTCGAAGCAAGTTTATTATGTAAGCCACCCGGCTGGCGTCTGACTCGTACATGACGGGACACTGTGAAAAGACGAGCGAGCACTGCATTAAGAAGTCCGCGCACGTCTCAACACAGCCTCCGTACGGTTCCGGAGGGCTTATGTAATCTTCAGGGGATGGTGGGGGGGTTCGTTGAACGACCAGCGGAATGTCTGTCTCAGGCCTCCGGTCAGCGGGAGGAGGTGCTGCAGCAGCGCCCGGAGCATACGCTTCCACCCGAGCGGTGAGAGGCACCATCCTCCGATTGAGAATCACATTCTGCTCGGTGACTAAGTCCAGCTGAGCAGTGAAAGTGGTCAAGATTTGCTGCAGCTCACCTAACACGTCTCCTGCTGACGCCTGTTCACCTCGCTCTTTCAGCTGTTCAAGCGATGGTTGACGCCCCTCGGGATCCATGACGCTGGCCAAGAAATCCTGTTGTGAAGGTGTAGGAACACGGACCCACAACAGGGGGCGCTAAATGAACAGACAATGGATAAGCCAAACAGTAACAATTTAATGTTGTGAAATGCACAACGGAATACAGACAAACACAGTTTTGGTACCACAGACAATTAAATGTTGAGTGACGTGTGGGCAGGCTGAGGATAGGAGACGTCCGTCTAGAACCGAGCCGGATCCCACACAGCCTTCACCGCCAATGGATCTGAAGAACACCGGAGCCACCAAGTCCTGGAGACCCAGGTGGCCACCGTCTCCAGCTGTCAGACCGGGTAATGCTGGCAGAGAACAGAAACAGTTTTGATGAGTGCGAGTTCGCACACTCAGTAATTCCACCGTCTGTGTTCTTTTGGGAGGGAGCACCTCCACCTCCAATCACACACTCGTGCAATACAGCAGAGAAGTTACCTCCAAGGTAGCTGATTTCTTGGCGGGGAGGTGGCGTTGCAGTCCGGCCTTTATGGTGGTGGTGGTATGATGTGAATGAGTGACAGCTGGTGCTGATGACGGGTGACAGCTGTCACTCCCGGTTGCTATGACGCCCTCTCGTGCTTGAAGCCCGCACTTCAAAGCAGGGCGCCATCTGGTGGTGGTGGGCCAGCAGTACCTCCTCTTCAGCGGTCCACACAACATTGGGCTTGAGACCAGAAGATCCTCGGTTCAAATCCCAGCCTGACTGGAAAATCACTAAGGGCCCTTGGGCAAGGTCTTTAATCCCCTATTGCTCCTGGTGTGTAGTGAGCGACTTGTAAGGCAGCACCCTCACATCGGGGTGAATGTGAGGCATTATTTGTGAAACGCTTTGAGCGCCTGATGCAGATGGAAAAGCGCTATATAAATGCAGTCCATTTACCATTTTTTAAAGTCAAAACTCAAAGCATAATTTTCCATAATTTTTTAAAGGGGTGGGGGGGTTTCTATGTACTTTAAGTTCAAAATCTGCTCTCTTTCCTCAGTACATCTTCAAAAGTCAAGATGCAATCTGGAACCATTAATGTTTCTTCAGAGTGGTGCGACGGAAAAAGCATTTTTGGGACAAGTGCAATGATAAATAATTGTCTAGTTATTCTGTTACTGTGAAAGATTCAATCATGATTTTTGTGGCCCAAATGTTAAATCTTGTTTGTTAAAGCTGCGTATAAACCCAGATACCCAACAGAGGAATGCCATTTCCATCATTTTGTATTCATGATCTTGTTCTTTCAGTTACAACCCAAAGATCTTGACCATAGGTGCGGATGGGAGTGTACATCAACTGCTAAATTGAGAGGTCTTGGTTCTCCGTGATAGTCGAGTACAGTGTCCGCAGGATCTCAGATGCAGCCCGAAAAATCTATCACCTCACGCTCCATTTTGAAATTCTCCAACAACCCAGAGGGGACAATCTGCCCTTTTCTAACAGAGGAACAGATTTGGAAGTGCTGATCCTCATCCCAGTCACTTCAAACATGCCAACAGAACCACATCATCTGCAAAAAAGATGCAATTCTGAAGTCACCAAACTGGACACCCTTTAATCCCTGACTGCAACTTGAAATCTTGTCCATGAACATCATAAACAGGATTGGTGAAGAGGGGCAGCCCTGGCAGAGTCCAACACCCACGGGAAACAGGTCGGATAAAATTGGTGGTATAGAGAGTAGACTGGGTGTCACAGTAGACTCCGTACTACCACAGCACCCCCGTAATAGACCTCTGGGGGCTCAGATAAAGGCTTTATCCAAATTCATAAAACACATGTAGACTGGTTTGGCATAAAACCACACCACCTCTGATATCTGTGCAAAAAGAAAGCAGTCAAAAAGAATCAAAATTCAGCACTGTTGGATCTTATTCTTGTGTTTTCACACTCGGCCAGTCCACTCTCCCTTCCTTAGAGGCTCCAGGTGGCATATCTGTAAAACTCACTGACCTTTACATTATTGAGGCTAAAAATAACAATAGACTGACACAACGAAAAACACGGAACAGCTGACGGCTCACCTGTACAGAGAAAATCAAGAATCAGCGACACGAGTCAACAAAGCCACAGAAGCAGCCAATGTGGCCGAGGAGAGTTACCTCATCTCTGACTCACAACTCAGAGGGGTGTGAAAGGAATTTACAAATGGGTCTCAAACTGGGGGTCCAGGGGCTAAATAGGACATACAAGCCACAAGTTCATCAGTGTAACTTGACTTTTTTTTGTGTGTGTGTTATTTTGCTTATTGGGAAGGGTTGAGAGCAGCAAGACTTATTGGCTGAGAAGCGAGTCAGTAAAGTGCGATACAATTCTTTAGTTAGTTCAAGGACCCTCTGAAAATGGGGGCACGGTGGATTAGTGGTTAACACTGTTGCCTCACTTCCAACCTTGGCCTTTCTGTGTGACGTTTGCATGTTCTCCCTATGTTCCTGCGGGTTTCTTCTGGGTCTTCTGGCTTCCTCCCACATTCAGACATGCGGATTAGGTCAGTTGGAAACAAGGTAATTGAATGCGTTTGTCTGTCTACATGAGGCCCTGTGACAGACTGGCTTCCTGTCCAGGGTGTACCCCGCCTCACGCCTTCTGACTGCTGGCACAAATGTCTCACTGCTGCCGTGCCCCCAACTTGATAAAAGTAAGGGGGTATAAAAAAATAAATGAATGAATCCCCTAAAACACCTGTTACCAACGACTGATTGGCATCCAAGTCTCAAGACAACATAGTTAGACCAGAAGCACTAGGACCAATACCAATTCAGGTTGCAGAGTTTTTTTGGGAAATTTTTTGAAATCAGTTCTTTGAAATGACTATATTTTCTGGAGTAAAGGTCACACTTTTTTTTAAGTGTATGTAGAAGCCCAGGGGCAGATTCAGGATTTTGTGTACCCTTCCCCAGATTTGTGCGTGGATTTGTGAATGAGTCTGTTCTGTTGTGACCTCTCGGTTGAGCTACCCTAGTGTGGGTCTGGGGCCATGCTCCCCCAGAGAGTTTTGAACTTTTAAGTGCCATTTCCTGCATATTTCACCACAAAATACAATCACAGAGAACAAAATACTTCATAACTGTCAGGGCTGGTGATGGGTTTGATGCAAGAAGCAGCAGAGAGACCAATGCAAAACTCGCAGACACGGTGGTTGTGGAGAATAAGTAGCTTTATCTGATAACCAGGCAGTGGGTTCGGTACACATGAAGTCAGACCTAGGCAGAGGGTATCAGGCATGGAACAGGCAGGGTCGTGGCCAAGAACGAGCAGGGTTCGTACCAACGGCGTCAAGGAGTATCCGGTTGTTAAGCGCTGACGTAACGCATCACGTGATGAATCTGTTCCGGGTCCAAAGACCTCCAAGTTACAATTAAAGTTACGTCTGTATGATCCTTTTAAGGATTTACAGTTTAAGTTTAGTTTGTGTTTACATTGTGCGCAAACTTCCATCCCTCCCTTCTCCGCCTCCACCTCCGTTTACCCGCATTCGTCTGTTTCTATGGTCAGAACACTTAATAAAACTTTTTTTTTAACTTTACAATATTTTATTATGCACAGGTAAAATATACATGTCTGTTTGTTAATAAAAAATTATTTATTAAAATAAACAGGACGTTAAAGTGCAAACTTAACTTTCTCCCAGAACGACATGACAGGAATCGATCGCAGCTCACAGCAACTCCCATTGAAATAATGGAGAAACAACCTGAGCGTCTGACATTTTTACATAAAACAAACGCAGTAAACAAGGTCTAAAAAACACAGTTAATATATCCAGGAGAGTTTTAGGCACAATATACAAAGAGTTTTATGTTGCAATGTTAATGCTGTTGTCCGCGTGCAGTGGTTTAAGTGCAGCCTGATCAGATCATCTCAGTGCAAGTTCTCAATGTTAAAGACAGTGCGCCTTTTTTGTTTGGAGCCGGAAGTTGAAAATCACATGATCCGTTAAGTCACATTTAACAACCGGATAGCAGGCAGAGCAAAGGCAGAGTCAAAAAACTGGGAGAGTTCAGGGCTACGGGCTACAAGCAAAGTCAAAAATAACAGAGCGCAAACCGGACAAGACGAGTAGTGGCGAGAAAGTGATCAAAGTCAACAATCAGGCAGTGAGCTGTGGAACTGTGAGGGTTTTAATAGGAGCAGACTAATCAGGGTGATGTGGAGCAGGTAGGTTTTGTGGAAGGTTCTGGAAGGAGGTTGTGGTTTAGTGAACAAAGAAGAGGGGAAGAAAGGCAAGAAAGTGCAGGAGGGCAAAGCAAAGCAGTGCAAAGGAAGATAAGCAGGTGACAGAAAACAAACTGAATAACGTGACGTGTTCTAGACAAACAATAATGTGTGAGCGAAACAAAAAAGGGCAGAACTAAGAAATACAGTGACAAGTCTAAAGAGAGAAAAAACAAAGAACTTTATATTAAATCAAACTAGGATGAAACAGATACTAGCTGAGACAAGAGAATACAATAACTGACGAAGGCAAAATGACTATGGATTAAACTGCAAATAACCAAAACCCGGAGAATATAGAATAATGCAATAAATAAAACAAGATAACCTGATAAACAGAAAATGCCATGAATAACAAATGGAACATAATCTGATGAGCAACATCAATGATAAAAAATAATAAGAACATGTGACTAAGCATATACAATAAATTTGATAAACTCGTGCTAAAAAATGAAACACAAACTGGCAGGACAAAACTAGAATGGAACTGAATCATGACAAAGGAATACAAAGTGACAAAGTGACAAAGCAAAATGGAACACAGTATAAACACATGATGAAAATAATCCACAAAATAAAACCAAAGCAGGAGCTGAATAGGGAGGAAAAGAAAGAAGGAATCAAAGCCTTGAACAGGGTCAAACTATGACAATAACCTATTTTTTTTTTTGTATTAATTTGAACTTGCAATCTTGAATGTGATGATATGACATTATGATGACAAGTAGCAGAGAGCATCTGTACTGTCCGTGGCTAAAAAAGTGAACACCTTTGCTACCACCTTGATGAATCATGGTCTGGTACAAATGTGGTCAGATACAGTACTCACACTGCAGTTTAATTTTTGTTTCTTTTCTTTCACCTTTCTTTTTTATTTTTGTCTTAAAAGTATTTATTTTTTATTTTGGGTTCACGAAAAGGGGAATCTGCCGCCTGTATTCACTTTTTTTTAAAAACAGCATTTCCCTGTGGGCAACTTTAACCATGGACAGGAACTTGAGGAACATGTGCACACCACAGCATGTACTGTTTCTCAGCATATCTTTTAAATTCTAAGGATTCTAAAGATAAGCAAGATGTACAAATAAATGTGCAATAGACAACACAGTGGATGCCATTTGAATAACAGAAAATGTCACATGAACACGGATGGAGAAGTTAACAGCAGATTTTTGTAGGAATCTCTCTGCTTGTGGTTTGTGCCATAAGGACTCATATTCCAAAAATAAGCAACAAATAAACAAAATGGACAACATAATCGATGTTGTTTGATACAGATGAACATGGATTGCTGACCCACAGCACTGGAAACACTACAGTTAAAAAGTGAGTCCATTTTATTTATTTATTCATTCATTTATTTAAAAAAATCAGCTCTTTAATGTGAGATTTTTGTGCATTCTTGAAGTGTACCTTTATTATTTGAATTTCTTATGTCTGGTGTGTTGATTTCTGGGAAAGTCCTATATAAATAGTTATCACCATCATCATTACTATTATTGTTGCTATTATTATTAATGAATGAGTGGTAATTTTAGTATAGAAGTCACACTGGATTATAGGTTGCAAGACCTTCCATACTAGTGAGAAAACAAAACAAAACAGATTTATATGCCAGAAAATAGAGTGGATGCTTTGTTTTCAGTGTTTAATCAACTGACTGATGATCCATCGGTGGTCAAACACACTAACTGTAAAGTCAAGCTCACATCACACTTCAGTTACAACAAATGATTTTTACTTGTTTTTATGATTATAGAGTTATAAAAACAGACAGTACACTCCACGAGGCAGAGTGTCTGAGCCTGGTGTTGTGCCCATAAATATCTGTATGGAGTTTTTGTTATTAACGACTTGTCAGGGTCTGGATCGTCATACTGAACAATTGAGGGAAGCCACGTGAACACAATCTGAGTGTGTGTGTGTGTGTGTGTGTTTTATTTATTTATTTCATTTATTTGAGGTCACCTTGGCACGCCGGTGCCCCAGCAGCTCATCTGAAGCTCAGAGCCAGAAGGAGAGAAACCCAGAAGGAACACAAAGACCCACTCAGCCGTCCACGCCTTTTCCAGCCTCAATTTGATGACCTAAAAACTCTAGACTATTCTTAGTCTTCTTATTATGAGTTACAGGTTCATTTAATTCAACATTTTGCAGGACTAAATGTGAACTCTTTGCCCTTGAGGTACAACAGACAACACTGTGATGCCTTGTGTTCATTTAGAGTCGAGTTTCAGTCCAATTACGTGGTTACCAGAGCGTCTCCATGGCACAAGACAACCGGAGCGGAAATCAACTCTACAAACCTGACAGTGCTCGTGTGCTTCAAATGACTTAACTATGCATAAAAACGACTGGAGTGCAGTCAGACAAATCACCAGAATATTTGAGTGCATAGCGGTGTCAAGCTTTAACCTCGGCAAGAGAATGGAGAATGACGACGTTTTTCCTCGATGTGAAGAACAAAGCCGGAGCCTACCGGTGGTTGCTCGCACAGATTAAATGAAAGCAAGCAGCGATTTCAGTGAAAAGGTGTTTGTAGCAATGCTGGTGCTAGGAAGCAAGGACCAAACAGCACCTCAAAAGTGGCAGCGATAGAGGATAGGATGGGATGGAACAAGTCACGTTTGATGTTTAGGATGTGTCTGGTCATGTCGGGTTCTTTTGGCACATTTGTGCAGTGGTAATAATAACATGCATGAACATGCAACTCGATACGAGTTGACGGTCCCATTTTAAGTGCAAAACTTTACAACTGAACTCTAATGCCCTGATCGGGTTTGGAAGACTTAAATCAGTAACTGCATAAACATTGAGATTCTGACACCGGAACAGGGGAGAGCTGACATTTGCTGTTTGGTATGTTATGTATTTTGGGTCAAGGATGAACACTGAGAAAATGGAAAGCTGATATAGGATAAATATTTTTGGAGAAACTAAGACTATTAGCTAACAACACTGTGCAATGGACACTGATATTTCTGGACTCAGACGCCATTTCAGCGGGGGAGTAAATCATCTTTTTAAAAGCATGCATGCGTGCGTGACTTTATTTAGTAAGTTGAATGTAAGTACACAATATAATTATAAATATGTTAAAAATACATGAACACCAAGAAAGTGAAAACACTTATTTCCATTGTGGATCATTTAAAAATCAAATGACAAAATAGAAGTAATAATAAATTCAAATAATAACCATGTGTACATGATAACAACAGCCTAAACAATTTATAAATACATTAAGACAGTAAATTAACATTAAAAAATGATGTAATTAACAGAAAAAAAAATGGTTGAGTTCTTCTAAAAATTGTTCTGAGGTTCTAAAAACATTCTGGACTCACACGCCATTCCAACTCATTATAGAAATTTTTCACAATTTATTACCACCCTTGAAAATATCAGCTACCTATTTTATGAACACTACCCAATCTAGAGTTTGTGGATCCTCATGGGCAACACGGCAGTCTATATATTAATAACCAAGTGGCCTGTGTGTGCGTGCGTGTGTATTTATAGAGACCTGACATTTGTTGTTTGATATGCTTACGCATTTTGGGTCAAGGATGAATGCCGCCAAAACTTAACCTTGGTAGGACTAATATTTTTGGGGAAATTATGGATATTATGTAACAACAGTGAACAATGGACGTTGATAAATAGATTCTGGACCCACACATCATTCCAAATCATTATAGAAACTTTTCATAATTTATTACTGCCCTTGAAAAATGTCAGCTACCTATTTAATAAACTCTACCCAATCTAGAGCCCGTGGATCCCCACAGGCAACATGCTCGTTATTTATATAATTTTTTAGGATTAGCTGAGTAAGAACATAGTACAGTATGAATGATCATTCTAACGAGTGAACAGAATTTTTTTGTTAATATCACATGCATGGTGAATGAATTGCAAAGACATCCAGCAATCAACGTAGCTCACTGGTTAGCATCCAGGTCTCACGATCATATTGTAAGACAGGAAGGACCAGGAAGACCCTCAAGACTTGCATCTTTATTCTCCTGCAAAGGCATCAACATCACCATAGAGCTCTGTTAGGAGACCTCATTATTCCATAACCTCTACCCTGCCATTTCTTGATCTCAGAGGATGATAACCCAGACATATGGACATCATTGCCAAGATAAGCAACAGTGTCAACAGGTTTGACACTTTCACCATGTACAGATACCTGTCTGATGGCCGAGTTCAGGAAGTCACTGAAAGCCTGAATCTTAGCCTTGATCCAGGGTATTCACAAACCCACACTCAGCTTCTCAAGTAACCTACTCAGGGCATCCACTGATTCAATAAAGTTCACAGCATCTGTAAATTCAAGGGCGGGTAACTTTTCTGAAGTTGCTTGACTCTACAACAATACACAATACCCATGGACTGACTGTGATAGGAGCGAAAATGTATCCTTGATCAACAACAGATTTTACTGGTAAGAAGTCAGAATCACTGAATTACTAAAAATAGTTTCAATCCAATTCAGTTAATATATATTGCACCAAATCAAAGGGGCTGCACAAGGCTATTTATTCTCTTGTGACATCACACAGAAGATTGCTGCTTCAGATTGTGTGATTGAATACTTGTCAAAGCTAGAGCCCAACCGATATATCGGTTGGCTGATATGAGCCTTTTTCACAAACATATCAGTATCAGTGTAAACTTATTTTACCAAAAACAAACAAACAACAACAACAAAAAAACAACTGGCTGCTAGAATGGGTGTCTTTACCTGGTTTGTCCACAGAGGGCACTATGTCGGCATTGTATACAATGCTGTCAAGGATAGATGCAGTGGTGGGCACAGCTAACCAAAACGTTAGCTTCGATAACAGCTAATCAGAGTTATCCTTTATAAAGCTAAACCGATAAACCACCCAAAAATGTATCGGAAGCTACAGCTAGCCGATAACTTTCAAAATTGAGTTTTAACACCACGATCACAAACCCAAAACAATGAATCACTACTTCTGTCTTTGTGCCCCCTGCTGGAAGCTTCTGTTAACTATGTATTTTACTCTATTGCAACAAAAGAAGCCTGACCACCAGGTTGACAAAAACAAACAAACAAACAAACAAAAGACAAAACAAAACAAAAAACATTATTCCTTAACCACATACAGCAGTTATGCCATGAGGCAGAGGTCTTGGAAAATAAAGCAGTTTTGACTTATGGTTTTGATTTATAAAACCTTTTTTTGTGTATAGTATAACTACATTAATGACAATTCTGTCATTTGTACAAAGTTAAAATATAACACATATCTTTTAATTTTAAATAATGCACTTATTCTGAAGTTTTGTAACAAACACACACAGATGCCAAAGGGATTATTGGTAAAATAGCCTCCTGTAACACTGATTGGTTGACTCATTCCTTCTATATAAAAACAAACATGTTAATGTGATGTGTGTGTTGGTTTAAATATAAATGTGCTTTTGCAAAATATACCTTTTTTTCATATGTAAAAAAAAAAAGCCATTTGCAAAGGCCAAAAGTCAAGTTGTGATTAGACAACCGTCTGATATAACCTGATGATACTGCACTGCCATGAACACTACTGGCCAGTAGATGGCAGTTGAGACAGTGAAAACTTGCCAAAACAACTATTCCAAATACAGTGTCTGCTACATTTAATCTGCATGGAATTTAATAAACACAAACCGAATTTCAAACATCTTATATCTATTACTGTGGCACAAAGACAACAAACAGTGTTGTAAAGGACAATAACCAGGACATTACATAGCAAACAGGAAGTGATTACAGCTCACAGTGATTCCAATTGAAAATAATGGATAAGCAACCTGGGCTTCTTCTGTCATTTTTACATAAAACAAACAATAACAACATCTATAAACCCAGAGAATATATTCACAAGAGTTTTAGGCGCAATACAAGGTCTGTTAGAAAAGTATCCGACCTTTTTATTTTTTTCAAAAACCTGATGGATTTGAATCACGTGTGCTTGCATGAGCCAACCTTGAACCTTCGTGCGCATGTGTGATTTTTTTCACGCCTGTCGATTGCGTCATTTGCTTGTAAGCAGCCTTTGTGTGAGGATGGGTGGAGTCTCTTGTCATTTTTTCTTTGCAAGGAAATGGCGGAATAACTGGAGCAGCGCAAATGCATCAAATTTTGCCAGAAACTGGGTGACAGCCAGGTGGAAACCATTCGGATTATTCAGACGGCTTTCGGCGACGATCCTATGGGCATCACACAGATTAAGGAGCAATACAACCGGTTTAAAGACGGCCACACAATGGCTCCGGTCAGCCATCAACACGCTGAAATGACCAGATCATTCCAAAGTGAATGCTGTGGTGATGTGGGACCGTTGTGTGACTATCCGAGAAATTGTGGAAGAGGTGGACATCAGCACTTTTTCGGCACATTCCACTGTGACCGAAGATTTGGCCATGAAAAGAGTTGCAGCGAAATTCATCGGCACGAAGCTGATGGCGCAGCAAAAGAGCCTCCATGATGAAGCCTCACAGGACATGTTGTGACATGCCCAGCTCTTCCACCATTCGGAAGATTCAGATGGCTTTGGGTGGCTTTTCAGTCATGTGACTATCTGAGAAATTGTGCTCACTATGATACAGTTAATGCATTAACTGCATCATAGTGAGCCTTAGAACTTTTCAGCCTACCCTCTTGTATATATATATATATATATATCTATCTTAGCGCAGCTACTAACTCTTAGCCGGTTTAGCATGGCGGCTTCTCCTGTCTCTTCCGCACTTCTCTGCTCTGGGTGTGAAATGTTTAGTTATTCCTCGGCCTCCTTTAGCAGTAATGGTACTTGTAATAAGTGTAGCTTATTCGTAGCTTTGGAAGCCAGGCTGGGCGAATTGGAGACTCGGCTCCGCACCTTGGAAAATCCTACAGCTAGCCAGGCCCCTGTAGTCGGTGCGGACCAAGGTAGCTTAGCCACCGATAGTTCCCCTCCGGCAGATCCCGAGCAGCCGGGAAAGCAGGCCGACTGGGTGACTGTGAGGAGGAAGCGTAGTTCTAAACAGAAGCCCCGTGTACACCGCCAACCCGTTCACATTTCTAACCGTTTTTCTCCACTCGGCGACACACCCGCCGAGGAATAAACTCTGGTTATTGGCGACTCTGTTTTGAGAAATGTGAAGTTAGCGACACCAGCAACCATAGTCAATTGTCTTCCGGGGGCCAGAGCAGGCGACATTGAAGGAAATTTGAAAGGCTAAGCGTAAATTTGGTAAGATTGTAATTCACGTCGGCAGTAATGACACCCGGTTACACCAATCGGAGGTCACTAAAGTTAACATTGAATCGGTGTGTAACTTTGCAAAAACAATGTCGGACTCTTTAGTTTTCTCTGGGTCCCTCCCAATTGGACCGGGAGTGACATGTTTAGCTGCATGTTCTCCCTGAATTGCTGGCTGTCTGAGTAGTGTCCAAAAAATGAGGTGGGCTTCATAGATAATTGGCAAAGCTTCTGGGGAAAACCTGGTCTTGTTAGGAGAGACGGCATCCATCCCACTTTGGATGGAGCAGCTCTCATTTCTAGAAATCTGGCCAATTTTCTTAAATCCTCCAAACCGTGACTATCCAGGGTTGGGACCAGGAAGCAGAGTTGTAGTCTTACACACCTCGCTGCAGCTTCTCTCCCCCTGCCATCACCTCATTACCCCATCCCCGTAGAGACGGTGCCTGCTCCCAGACCACCAATAACCAGCTATTTAAGCTATCTATTTAAGCATAAAAATTCAAAAAGAAAAAATAATATAGCACCTTCAACTCCACCACAGACTAAAACAGTTAAATGTGGTCTATTAAACATTAGATCTCTCTCTTCTAAGTCCCTGTTAGTAAATGATATAATAATTGATCAACATATTGATTTATTCTGCCTTACAGAAACCTGGTTACAGCAGGATGAATATGTTAGTTTAAATGAGTCAACACCCCCGAGTCACACTAACTGTCAGAACGCTCATAGCACGGGCCGAGGCGGAGGATTAGCAGCAATCTTCCACTCCAGCTTATTAATTAATCAAAAACCCAGACAGAGCTTTAATTCATTTGAAAGCTTGTCTCTTAGTCTTGTCCATCCAAATTGGAAGTCCCAAAAACCAGTTTTATTTGTTGTTATCTATCGTCCTCCTGGTCGTTACTGTGAGTTTCTCTGTGAATTTTTGGACCTTTTGTCTGACTTAGTGCTTAGCTCAGATAAGATAATTATAGTGGGCGATTTTAACATCCACACAGATGCTGAGAATGACAGCCTCAACACTGCATTTAATCTATTGTTAGACTCGATTGGCTTTGCTCAAAATGTAAATGAGTCCACCCACCACTTTAATCATATCTTAGATCTTGTTCTGACTTATGGTATGGAAATTGAAGACTTAACAGTATTCCCTGAAAACTCCCTTCTGTCTGATCATTTCTTAATAACATTTACATTTACTCTGATGGACTACCCAGCAGTGGGGAATATGTTTCATTACAGTAGAAGTCTTTCAGAAAGCACTGTAACTAGGTTTAAGGATATGATTCCTTCTTTATGTTCTCCAATGCCATATACTAACACAGGGCAGAGTAGCTACCTAAACTCTGTGAGTGAGATAGATTATCTCGTCAATAGTTTTATATCCTCTTTGAGGACAACTTTGGATGCTGTAACTCCTCAGAAAAAGAGAACCTTAAATCAGAAGTGCGTGACTCCGTGGTATAACTCACAAACTCGCAGCTTAAAGCAGATAACCCGTAAGTTGGAGAGGAAATGGCATCTCACTAATTTAGAAGATCTTCACTGTTGCTCTATAAAAAAGCCCTCCGTAAAGCTAGGACATCTTACTACTCATCACTAATTGAAGAAAATAAGAACAACCCCAGGTTTCTTTTCAGCACTGTAGCCAGGCTGACAAAGAGTCAGAGCTCTATTGAGCCGAGTATTTCTTTAAATTTAACTAGTAATGACTTCATGACTTTCTTTGCTAATAAAATTTTAACTGTTAGAGAAAAAATTACTCATAACCATCCCAAAGACATATCGTTCTCTTTGGCTGCTTTCAGTGATGCCGGTATTTGGTTAGACTCTTTCTCTCCGATTGTTCTGTCTGAGTTATTTTCATTAGTTACTTCCTCCAAACCATCAACATGTCTATTAGACCCCATTCCTACCAGGCTGCTCAAGGAAGCCCTACCATTAATTAATGCTTCGATCTTAAATATGATCAATCTATCTTTGTTAGTTGGCTATGTACCACAGGCTTTTAAGGTGGCAGTAATTAAACCATTACTTAAAAAGCCATCACTTGACCCAGCTATCTTAGCTAATTATACGCCAATCTCCAACCTTCCTCTTCTCTCAAAAATTCTTGAAAGGGTAGTTGTAAAACAGCTAACTGATCATCTGCAGAGGAATGGTCTATTTGAAGAGTTTCAGTCAGGGTTTAGAATTCATCATAGTACAGAAACAGCATTAGTGAAGGTTACAAATGATCTTCTTATGGCCTCAGACAGTGGACTCATCTCTGAACTTGTTCTGTTAGACCTTAGTGCTGCTTTTGATAATGTTGACCATAAAATTTTATTACAGAGATTAGAGCATGCTATAGGTATTAAAGGCACTGTGCTGCAATGGTTTGAATCATATTTATCTAATAGATTACAATTTGTTCATGTAAATGGGGAATCTTCTTCACAGACTAAGGTTAATTATGGAGTTCCACAAGGTTCTGTGCTAGGACCAATTTTATTCACTTTATACATGCTTCCCTTATGCAGTATTATTAGACAGCATTGCTTAAATTTTCACTGTTACGCAGATGATACCCAGCTGTATCTATCCATGAAGCCAGAGGACACACACCAATTAGCTAAACTGCAGGATTGTCTTACAGACATAAAGACATGGATGACCTCTAATTTCCTGCTTTTAAACTCAGATAAAACTGAAGTTATTGTACTTGGCCCCACAAATCTTAGAAACATGGTGTCTAACCAGTTCCCTACTCTGGATGGCATTACCCTGACCTCTAATAATACTGTGAGAAATCTTGGAGTCATTTTTGATCAGGATATGTCATTCAATGCACATATTAACAAATATGTAGGACTGCTTTTTTGCATTTGCGCAATATCTCTAAAATTAGAGGGGTCTTGTCTCAGAGTGATGCTGAAAAACTAATTCATGCATTATTTCCTCTAGGCTGGACTATTGTAATTCATTATTATCAGGTTGTCCTAAAGTTCCCTGAAGAGCCTTCAGTTAATTCAAAATGCTGCAGCTAGAGTACTGACAGGGACTAGAAGGAGAGAGCATATTTCACCCATATTGGCTTCTCTTCATTGGCTTCCTGTTAATTCTAGAATAGAATTTAAAATTCTTCTTCTTACTTATAAGGTTTTGAATAATCAGGTCCCATCTTATCTTAGGGACCTCACAGTACCATATCACCCCAATAGAGCGCTTCGCTCTCAGACTGCAGGCTTACTTGTAGTTCCTAGGGTTTTTAAGAGTAGATTGGGAGGCAGAGCCTTCAGCTTTCAGGCTCCTCTCCTGTGGAACCAGCTCCCCATTCGGATCAGGGAGACAGACACCCTCTCTACTTTTAAGATTAGGCTTAAAACTTTCCCTTTTGCTAAAGCTTATAGTTAGGGCTGGATCAGGTGACCCTGAACCATCCCTTAGTTATGCTGCTATAGACTTAGACTGCTGGGGGGTTCCCATGATGCACTGTGTGTTTCTTTCTCTTTTTGCTCTGTATGCACCACTCTGCATTTAATCATTAGTGATTGATCTCTGCTCCCCTCCACAGCATGTCTTTTTCCTGATTCTCTCCCTCAGCTCCAACCAGTCCCAGCAGAAGACTGCCCCTCCCTGAGCCTGGTTCTGCTGGAGGTTTCTTCCTGTTAAAAGGGAGTTTTTCCTTCCCACTGTCGCCAAGTGCTTGCTCACAGGGGGTCGTTTTGACCGTTGGGGTTTTTCCGTAATTATTGTATGGCTTTGCCTTGCAATATAAAGCGCCTTGGGGCAACTGTTTGTTGTGATTTGGCATTATATAAATAAAATTGATTTGAATTTTTATATATATATATATATATATATATATATATATATATATATATATATATATATCATAAATTATTTACTCCCCAACACTGGTATCAACCTCAAAAAAATCCATATCAGTCAATCTTGAATCAAAGGAACTTGCACCCAAAAGCAGACAGGTTCAGTCCTCCATATGCTCTCTGTTGTTTTCAGAAATTTATCCTTAACCCTTTTTAGAATGGAAAAATAAGTTCTCTTTTAGGTGTGCATGTGTGAATCCAGTCATGCGACAGCGTGAGCACATTTGATCACAACATGAGGAATGCGGAGCACACAAAGTCCGGAGAACGATTCACCTTCACCTGGAAAACTACTGCTGAGACCTGCTGCTCTTTGGAACAGCCTCTCCATCTCCATTCCTCCCTCTCTGGCCAGGACTCAATCTCTTCTTCATGGCAGCTGATAGCTGTGCATGACTGTTTGTCTGGATTCTTTCACCGTGTTCTCTCCATCCATTACCTGCTGTTGTTTCAGTCATTCTCTTCTTTTAATTTCTCCATCTAAACAACTTCCCATAAACCTATAACATTTTAAAAAATTTATTCCATCTTTGTATCCATGATAGATTTTTACCCTGATCGATTTCACTGAACCCGTGTCACAAGTATTTCCTCAAAGTCATCACTGGTGTCCATCCTCTGCTGTGGAAATCGACCCCGCGCCCTCTCGGTCCACATGCACTTTTACTACTTGCAGGGTTTTAGTTGGAATGCACGATGGTTCCAATTTGGATAAAACACCTTCAGCAAGTTTTATCCCGAAAGCTTCCTTTAACAGTCCATGAAAATTGCACAGTGAGCCGTTGCCATGGGAACCAGTGACACAAATGCCCAAAATTACCATAAAACAGTAATTAAAAAGCCTTGGCTCAGAGCACTGTTTTGACAAACTTTATGTAAAATCCCTCAGGTGTGAAAATTGAACTGGATTTCGCCACCCACTCTATGATGTCTTATAAGTGAATTCAGTGTGACTAAGTGTAGGTCGTGTTTGGCAATTCTCAGGAAACAGTTTTTAGACCCAAGACATGGTTAAATGAAATCCTGCAGTGTGAAAATAGTTCAAATCCCAGAAAAGCTCTTGAAGAGCGCATACATTAGCCAAGGTCAGGTTTAGTGCTGGAAATGCTCGAGCTGCATATCAACCTCCCAAATACATCATCTTTTAGCTGCCCGCTCTCACCAACTGTGGCTCATAGGGGCTTAAGTTTGGTGTCAGATTATTTGCAAAATACACCTTCCTCTAGATTCTAATGGAAGACTTTGTCAGAAACTGAAGTATTATCATGGTAATTAACAAAAACAACTTCCCCACCACTCAGAGTTCAGAAGCCACTCAGACAATAGAGCACATTTTGGACTTCATCATCTCAGTGTCTCTGAGGTTCAGTTTGATCCAACTGAATATTTTTACCAGTGTTGGGCACAGCTAACCAAAAAGTTAGCTTCGATAACTGGTAATCAGCTAACTGAAAAGTTTTAATGCTAAACCGATAAACTGCCTAAAAACATATTGGAAGCTACAGATAACTTTAAATTTTGCCTCTCATACGCTCTCAGCTACTAAAAAGATGATTTTGAGCTTAGCAAAGCTTCAGATAGAACCAACAGCAATAACAAACCCAAACAGCCAATGAGCCAGCGCTTCTATCTTTGTGCACTCTGCCCCCTGCTGTAGGAAAGCATCATTTACCCTGACAAGATACAGTGGTGCCGCGATGAGGCAGAGATCTTGAAATGGAAAGCAGGTTTGAATTATGGTTTTGCTTTAAAAATAAAATTATTCCGGATAGAATAACTACATTAACGTAAACTCTTAAAATGTACAAAGTGATATATAACACATATCTGTTAATTTTAAAATAATGCACTAATTCTGAAGATTTGAACATTAACACTCCAAAGGGATTATGAGTAAACTAAGCCTCTGCTCATACTGATTGGTTGATTCATTCATTCTATGTAAAAACCAACACAAGTGAATCAATGTAACGTGTTGGTGATAACAAAAAAATGTGCTTTTGTAAAATATGTCATTTTTTTCATTTGTATAAAAAAAGAAAGAAATTTTCAAGATCCCACTAGACAGCGCCTAAGCGCATGCGTGATCAATCAATCAATCAATCAATTTTTTTATATAGCGCCAAATCACAACAAACAGTTGCCCCAAGGCGCTTTATATTGTAAGGCAAGGCCATACAATAATTATGTAAAACCCCAACGGTCAAAACGACCCCCTGTGAGCAAGCACTTGGCTACAGTGGGAAGGAAAAACTCCCTTTTAACAGGAAGAAACCTCCAGCAGAACCAGGCTCAGGGAGGGGCAGTCTTCTGCTGGGACTGGTTGGGGCTGAGGGAGAGAACCAGGAAAAAGACATGCTGTGGAGGGGAGCAGAGATCGATCACTAATGATTAAATGCAGAGTGGTGCATACAGAGCAAAAAGAGAAAGAAACAGTGCATCATGGGAACCCCCCAGCAGTCTACGTCTATAGCAGCATAACTAAGGGATGGTTCAGGGTCACCTGATCCAGCCCTAACTATAAGCTTTAGCAAAAAGGAAAGTTTTAAGCCTAATCTTAAAAGTAGAGAGGGTGTCTGTCTCCCTGATCTGAATTGGGAGCTGGTTCCACAGGAGAGGAGCCTGAAAGCTGAAGGCTCTGCCTCCCATTCTACTCTTACAAACCCTAGGAACTACAAGTAAGCCTGCAGTCTGAGAGCGAAGCGCTCTATTGGGGTGATATGGTACTACGAGGTCCCTAAGATAAGATGGGACCTGATTATTCAAAACCTTATAAGTAAGAAGAAGAATTTTAAATTCTATTCTAGAATTAACAGGAAGCCAATGAAGAGAGGCCAATATGGGTGAGATATGCTCTCTCCTTCTAGTCCCCGTCAGTACTCTAGCTGCAGCATTTTGAATTAACTGAAGGCTTTTTAGGGAACTTTTAGGACAACCTGATAATAATGAATTACAATAGTCCAGCCTAGAGGAAATAAATGCATGAATTAGTTTTTCAGCAATACCGTCTAATAATACTGCCTAAGGGAAGCATGTATAAAGTGAATAAAATTGGTCCTAGCACAGAACCTTGTGGAACTCCATAATTAACTTTAGTCTGTGAAGAAGATTCCCCATTTACATCAACAAATTGTAATCTATTAGACAAATATGATTCAAACCACCGCAGCGCAGTGCCTTTAATACCTATGGCATGCTCTAATCTCTGTAATAAAATTTTATGGTCAACAGTATCAAAAGCAGCACTGAGGTCTAACAGAACAAGCACAGAGATGAGTCCACTGTCCGAGGCCATAAGAAGATCATTTGTAACCTTCACTAATGCTGTTTCTGTACTATGATGAATTCTAAAACCTGACTGAAACTCTTCAAATAGACCATTCCTCTGCAGATGATCAGTTAGCTGTTTTACAACTACCCTTTCAAGAATTTTTGAGAGAAAAGGAAGGTTGGAGATTGGCCTATAATTAGCTAAGATAGCTGGGTCAAGCGATGGCTTTTTAAGTAATGGTTTAATTACTGCCACCTTAAAAGCCTGTGGTACATAGCCAACTAACAAAGATAGATTGATCATATTTAAGATCGAAGCATTAAATAATGGTAGGGCTTCCTTGAGCAGCCTGGTAGGAATGGGGTCTAATAAACATGTTGATGGTTTGGATGAAGTAACTAATGAAAATAACTCAGACAGAACAATCGGAGAGAAAGAGTCTAACCAAATACCGGCATCACTGAAAGCAGCCAAAGATAACGATACGTCTTTGGGATGGTTATGAGTAATTTTTTCTCTAATAGTTAAAATTTTGTTAGCAAAGAAAGTCATGAAGTCATTACTAGTTAAAGTTAATGGAATACTCAGCTCAATAGAGCTCTGACTCTTTGTCAGCCTGGCTACAGTGCTGAAAAGAAACCTGGGGTTGTTCTTATTTTCTTCAATTAGTGATGAGTAGAACGATGTCCTAGCTTTACGGAGGGCTTTTTTTTATAGAGCAACAGACTCTTTTTCCAGGCTAAGTGAAGATCTTCTAAATTAGTGAGACGCCATTTCCTCTCCAACTTACGGGTTATCTACTTTAAGCTACGAGTTTGTGAGTTATACCACAGAGTCAGGCACCTCTGATTTAAAGCTCTCTTTTTTAGAGGAGCTACAGCATCCAAAGATGTCTTCAATGAGGATGTAAAACTACTGACCAGATACTCTATCTCACTTACAGAGTTTAGGTAGCTACTCTGCACTGTGTTGGTATATGGCATTAGAGAACATAAAGAAGGAATCATATCCTTAAACCTAGTTACAGCACTTTCTGAAAGACTTCTAGTGTAATGAAACTTATTCCCCACTGCTGGGTAGTCCATCAGAGTAAATGTAAATGTTATTAAGAAATGATCAGACAGAAGGGAGTTTTCAGGGAATACTGTTAAGTCTTCTATTTCCATACCATAAGTCAGAACAAGATCTAAGATATGATTAAAGTGGTGGGTGGACTCATTTACTTTTTGAGCAAAGCCAATAGAGTCTAATAATAGATTAAATGCAGTGTTGAGGCTGTCATTCTCAGCATCTGTGTGGATGTTAAAATCGCCCACTATAATTATCTTATCTGAGCTAAGCACTAAGTCAGACAAAAGGTCTGAAAATTCAGAGAAACTCACAGTAACGACCAGGTGGACGATAGATAATAACAAATAAAACTGGTTTTTGGGACTTCCAATTTGGATGGACAAGACTAAGAAACAAGCTTTCAAATGAATTAAAGCTCTGTCTGGGTTTTTGATTAATTAATAAGCTGGAATGGAAGATTGCTGCTAATCCTCCGCCCCGGCCTGTGCTACGAGCATTCTGACAGTTAGTGTGACTCGGGGGTGTTGACTCATTTAAACTAACATATTCATCCCGTGCGGACGGGTCCGCGCGTCGGGACGCAGCGGCCGCGACGCTCCGCCACAGGAAAAACACCTCTGTTGAAAGCCTTAAGGACAAGTTGGAACATGTCCTGCCTGTTAAACAATTTCTCATATACTCACTCCACTGAAAGCCATCAAAAGCCGCCTGGATTTTACAAATGATTATCAACACGGAGGTGTTTTTCCTGTGCCGCCGCACCGCGTCGGCTGCGTCCCGACGCGCGGATCCGTCCGCACGTCTTTCATTAAAAAAATCTCCTTTAACAGTGGAATATCCGGATAAAATGCTGAAACCGACTTCTTCTGATACTTCTCTGTTCTCTCACGACGTCCTGGATCAATAGAGCCTGAAATGTGGAGGTTTTCAGCTTGAACAGGCTGACGACGGCGGCTGAGAGCGCTGAGCGACGTCTCGCACCGTGGGAAGTCCTTAAAGGGACAGAATCACCTCAAAATGTCTCATCAGCCGTTAAAATTTTCACTGAAAACCAGCTTAATTTTTCGAACCGTGTCCACTTCGATGTGTCTCACAAGTTTAGAAAAAACTTTGATCAAACAACGCGCCAGTCTCTCAGCAACTTCTCAGACAAAGGAATTCCGACGAGGGGCTGGAAGACTCCTCCCACAAGGAGTGCTCACAGGCAAATGACGTCACCGACAGGCGTGGAAAAACTCACGCATGCGCACGAGGGTTCAAGCATGTCTGACGTAAAAACATATGAATGAAATCCATATAGTTTTTGAAAAAAATAAAAAGGACCCTTACTTTATTGACAGCCCTCGTATGTGTGTTAGACAGACACCACCGCAGTCGCGATGATTACGTCATCACGGGGATGCCCGTGGTGGTTGCTAGCAGTGCCATGCTAAGAGGATATGCTATGTGAATCCTCCGTGAAGTTCACAAATAAAAGGAGTTATTGAGCAGTTCCTTTCTGAGTTTCATTAACGTGACATGGTGTCAGAAGCCTGACGAACAGGACGCCCGACAGAGATGGCAAAATTTGGACCACCGGAGCAGTTTGACTTCGCAAAGCCGGTGGAGTGGCCGACGTGGAAGTGACGTTACAGCAGGTTCTGTGTGGCAACCAAACTTGATAAAGAGCCTGATGTGGTACAAATAAATTCCCTTCTTTATGCAATGGGGAAGGAAGCGGAGCCCATTTACGAGTCCTTCACGTACGAAAGTGAGGACGAGCAGAATGACTTTGACGTGGTAATGGGCAAATTTGATTAACATTTTGTGCTGAAACGTAACGTGATTCATGACCGTGCGTGCTTCCACAGATGCACAAAGCGCCCCTGGAGACTGTGGAGGCGTTCGTAAGAAGCCTGTATGAGCTGGCCCAATATTGTGAGTTCGGCCAAGCTAAAGATGAGAACATTCGGGACAGAACTGTCATAGGCATACTGGACTGTGATGTGTCTCAAAAGTTACAGTTAGAACCGGACCTGACGCTTGAAAAAGCCATTCAGATCGCAAGACAGAATGAACAAATCAAACAACAAAATACAGCTATGAGGGCTGAATGCTCAGTGGATGCAATGAGGCGAGGGGAGCAGCAAAATAACACAAAAAAGAACAAAAGTGGATGGCTGGGGCAAAACAAAAATAAAAACAGATATGATGTACAGGAAATGTGCACTCGATGTAACAGGCAGCACAGGAGGAATGAAACATGCCCAGCGAAAAATAAAAGATGTAAATGCAACAAAATCGGACACTTCCAAGTTGCATGTAAAACCAAGATGGTGAATGAAGTTGTGGCAACAGCAGCACCAGAAGCCACAGGTGGTGATGATACATTCTTCCTGGGCACCATAGTAGATCAGGAGGCCACAGTTATAGACCAACCTGGGTCAGTCGATGAATGGCATGTAACACTGCCAGTGAATGGCAGCCCGGTGGAATTTAAAATTGACACTGGGGCTGACATTACCATAATGTCTCAGTGCACATTCCACAGCCAGCCCCAGAAACCCCGACTGGTTAGGACCAGACCCAATGCCAGCAGCCCGGGAGGGAAAGTGAAGTGCATTGGTAAATTCCTAGCCAACAGTCAGTATAAAGGGCAAAAATACTCATTTTGGATAACAGTCATTCATGGACTGTTCACACAAAACTTACTGGGGAGATGCGTGGCCAAACAAATGGGCCTCGCAGTGCGTGTTGGGGCAGTTAGTACCAAAGTGCTCAGTGACATGTTTGGAGACATAGGGCTGATGGACTGTGACCCAGTTAAAATTAAATTGAGGGCTGATGCTGAGCCCTACGCCACGGCGACACCCCGCCGTGTGCCATTTCCCCTCCTACCCTAAGTGCAGGCTGAACTAAAAAAGAATGACGAACATGGGCGTCATCAGGGAGGTGATGGAGCCTACTGACTGGTGCGCGCCCATGGTGCCAGCAGTGAAGAAAAATTCAGACTCCATCAGGGTGTGTGTCGACCTTAAGCGCTTAAATAAGGCAGTTAAGCTGGAGCGCTACATGGTGCTGACGTTCAATGACATCACTCCAAAGTTGGCTGGAGCCAAGGTGTTCTCCACGTTGGATGCATCTAGTGGCTTCTGGCAGATTCCTTTGGACCCAGGTAGCCAGCTACTGACTACATTCATCACACCAATGGGCAGGTTTTGTTTCCGCCACCTGCCATTCCGTATCTCGTCAGCGCCAGAGATCTTCCAGCGGCTGATGTCAGAACTGCTCAAGGACCATGATGGAGTCGTTGTGGTCATGGACGACATCTTAGTGTGTGGATGGAGCGAGGAGCACGACCAACGCTTAGAGTCCGTCCTGCGTACTATAAAGCAGTCAGGCCTGAAATTAAATAAAGCCATGTCACTTTGGTAAGGAGGAGCTCCACTACTCTGGACACATAAATAGCGCAAATGGCATCAGGCCGGACATGAACAAGGTCAAGGCCATCACGGAAATGCCCAGACCGACCAATGTCGGGGAGTTGCGCCAGCTGTTGGGACTTATCAACTATGTGGGGAGGTTCCTTCCCAACCTGTCTACTAAACTGCACCTGCTCAATGAGCTGCTCAGGAAGGAGAACATGTAGGTGTGGAGCGAGCTCCAGGAACAGGCACTGGAAAAAGCAAAGCTTATGCTCCTATCTGCACCTGCGCTTGCATATTATGACTCAAGCCGCCAGATAGTTGTGAGTGCGGATGCCAGCAGCTATGGCTTGGGAACAGCACTGCTGCAAGACCACAGCGGCACTTTGAGACCTGTCGCCTTCTGCTCACGTACTTTAACAGAAACAGAAAAACGCTACTCACAAATTGTAAAGGAGTGCCTGGAAGCAGTGTGGGCCTGCGAGCGGTTCGCGAGGTACGTGCAGGGGGTGGAGAGCTTCCTCCTCCAGACAGACCACAAACCACTCGTACTGCTAATTAATGTGTATGATCAATCAATCAATTCAATCAATCAATTTTTTTATATAGCGCCAAATCACAACAAACAGTTGCCCCAAGGCGCTTTATATTGTAAGGCAAGGCCATACAATAATTATGTAAAACCCCAACGGTCAAAACGACCCCCTGTGAGCAAGCACTTGGCTACAGTGGGAAGGAAAAACTCCCTTTTAACAGGAAGAAACCTCCAGCAGAACCAGGCTCAGGGAGGGGCAGTCTTCTGCTGGGACTGGTTGGGGCTGAGGGAGAGAACCAGGAAAAAGACATGCTGTGGAGGGGAGCAGAGATCGATCACTAATGATTAAATGCAGAGTGGTGCATACAGAGCAAAAAGAGAAAGAAACAGTGCATCATGGGAACCCCCCAGCAGTCTACGTCTATAGCAGCATAACTAAGGGATGGTTCAGGGTCACCTGATCCAGCCCTAACTATAAGCTTTAGCAAAAAGGAAAGTTTAAAGCCTAATCTTAAAAGTAGAGAGGGTGTCTGTCTCCCTGATCTGAATTGGGAGCTGGTTCCACAGGAGAGGAGCCTGAAAGCTGAAGGCTCTGCCTCCCATTCTACTCTTACAAACCCTAGGAACTACAAGTAAGCCTGCAGTCTGAGAGCGAAGCACTCTATTGGGGTGATATGGTACTACGAGGTCCCTAAGATAAGATGGGACCTGATTATGCAAAACCTTATAAGTAAGAAGAAGAATTTTAAATTCTATTCTAGAATTAACAGGAAGCCAATGAAGAGAGGCCAATATGGGTGAGATATGCTCTCTCCTTCTAGTCCCCGTCAGTACTCTAGCTGCAGCATTTTGAATTAACTGAAGGCTTTTTAGGGAACTTTTAGGACAACCTGATAATAATGAATTACAATAGTCCAGCCTAGAGGAAATAAATGCATGAATTAGTTTTTCAGCATCACTCTGAGACAAGACCTTTCTGATTTTAGAGATATTGCGTAAATGCAAAAAAGCAGTCCTACATATTTGTTTAATATGCGCTTTGAATGACATATCCTGATCAAAAATGACTCCAAGATTTCTCACAGTATTACTAGAGGTCAGGGTAATGCCATCCAGAGTAAGGATCTGGTTAGACACCATGTTTCTAAGATTTGTGGGGCCAAGTACAATAACTTCAGTTTATCTGAGTTTAAAAGCAGGAAATTAGAGGTCATCCATGTCTTTATGTCTGTAAGACAATCCTGCAGTTTAGCTAATTGGTGTGTGTCCTCTGGCTTCATGGATAGATAAAGCTGGGTATCATCTGCGTAACAATGAAAATTTAAGCAATACCGTCTAATAATACTGCCTAAGGGAAGCATGTATAAAGTGAATAAAATTGGTCCTAGCACAGAACCTTGTGGAACTCCATAATTAACTTTAGTCTGTGAAGAAGATTCCCCATTTACATCAACAAATTGTAATCTATTAGACAAATATGATTCAAACCACCGCAGCGCAGTGCCTTTAATACCTATGGCATGCTCTAATCTCTGTAATAAAATTTTATGGTCAACAGTATCAAAAGCAGCACTGAGGTCTAACAGAACAAGCACAGAGATGAGTCCACTGTCCGAGGCCATAAGAAGATCATTTGTAACCTTCACTAATGCTGTTTCTGTACTATGATGAATTCTAAAACCTGACTGAAACTCTTCAAATAGACCATTCCTATGCAGATGATCAGTTAGCTGTTTTACAACTACCCTTTCAAGAATTTTTGAGAGAAAAGGAAGGTTGGAGATTGGCCTATAATTAGCTAAGATAGCTGGGTCAAGCGATGGCTTTTTAAGTAATGGTTTAATTACTGCCACCTTAAAAGCCTGTGGTACATAGCCAACTAACAAAGATAGATTGATCATATTTAAGATCGAAGCATTAAATAATGGTAGGGCTTCCTTGAGCAGCCTGGTAGGAATGGGGTCTAATAAACATGTTGATGGTTTGGATGAAGTAACTAATGAAAATAACTCGGAGAACAATCGGAGAGAAAGAGTCTAACCAAATACCGGCATCACTGAAAGCAGCCAAAGATAACGATACGTCTTTGGGATGGTTATGAGTAATTTTTTCTCTAATAGTTAAAATTTTGTTAGCAAAGAAAGTCATGAAGTCATTACTAGTTAAAGTTAATGGAATACTCAGCTCAATAGAGCTCTGACTCTTTGTCAGCCTGGCTACAGTGCTGAAAAGAAACCTGGGGTTGTTCTTATTTTCTTCAATTAGTGATGAGTAGAAAGATGTCCTAGCTTTACGGAGGGCTTTTTTATAGAGCAACAGACTCTTTTTCCAGGCTAAGTGAAGATCTTCTAAATTAGTGAGACGCCATTTCCTCTCCAACTTACGGGTTATCTGCTTTAAGCTACGAGTTTGTGAGTTATACCACGGAGTCAGACACTTCTGATTTAAAGCTCTCTTTTTCAGAGGAGCTACAGCATCCAAAGTTGTCTTCAATGAGGATGTAAAACTATTGACGAGATACTCTATCTCCCTTACAGAGTTTAGGTAGCTACTCTGCACTGTGTTGGTATATGGCATTAGAGAACATAAGAAGGAATCATATCCTTAAACCTAGTTACAGCGCTTTCTGAAAGACTTCTAGTGTAATGAAACTTATTCCCCACTGCTGGGTAGTCCATCAGAGTAAATGTAAATGTTATTAAGAAATGATCAGACAGAAGGGAGTTTTCAGGGAATACTGTTAAGTCTTCTATTTCCATACCATAAGTCAGAACAAGATCTAAGATATGATTAAAGTGGTGGGTGGACTCATTTACTTTTTGAGCAAAGCCAATAGAGTCTAATAATAGATTAAATGCAGTGTTGAGGCTGTCATTCTCAGCATCTGTGTGGATGTTAAAATCGCCCACTATAATTATCTTATCTGAGCTAAGCACTAAGTCAGACAAAAGGTCTGAAAATTCACAGAGAAACTCACAGTAACGACCAGGTGGACGATAGATAATAACAAATAAAACTGGTTTTTGGGACTTCCAATTTGGATGGACAAGACTAAGAGACAAGCTTTCAAATGAATTAAAGCTCTGTCTGGGTTTTTGATTAATTAATAAGCTGGAATGGAAGATTGCTGCTAATCCTCCGCCCCGGCCCGTGCTACGAGCATTCTGACAGTTAGTGTGACTCGGGGGTGTTGACTCATTTAAACTAACATATTCATCCTGCTGTAACCAGGTTTCTGTAAGGCAGAATAAATCAATATGTTGATCAATTATTATATCATTTACTAACAGGGACTTAGAAGAGAGAGACCTAATGTTTAACAGACCACATTTAACTGTTTTAGTCTGTGGTGCAGTTGAAGGTGCTATATTATTTTTTCTTTTTGAATTTTTATGCTTAAATAGATTTTTGCTGGTTATTAGTAGTCTGGGAGCAGGCACCGTCTCTACGGGGATGGGGTAATGAGGGGATGGCAGGGGGAGAGAAGCTGCAGAGAGGTATGTAAGACTACAACTCTGCTTCCTGGTCCCAACCCTGGATAGTCACGGTTTGGAGGATTTAAGAAAATTGGCCAGATTTCTAGAAATGAGAGCTGCTCCATCCAAAGTGGGATGGATGCCGTCTCTCCTAACAAGACCAGGTTTTCCCCAGAAGCTTTGCCAATTATCTATGAAGCCCACCTCATTTTTTGGACACCACTCAGACAGCCAGCAATTCAAGGAGAACATGCGGCTAAACATGTCACTCCCGGTCCAATTGGGGAGGGGCCCAGAGAAAACTACAGAGTCCGACATTGTTTTTGCAAAGTTACACACCGATTTAATGTTAATTTTAGTGACCTCCGATTGGCGTAACCGGGTGTCATTACTGCCGACGTGAATTACAATCTTACCAAATTTACGCTTAGCCTTAGCCAGCAGTTTCAAATTTCCTTCAATGTCGCCTGCTCTGGCCCCCGGAAGACAAAGCACCACTGCGGTGCCAAAGACTGTTAATGCGCCTAATGAGATTCAATGTGATGGTTGAGCATGTTCCTGGGAAACAAATGATTGTGGCTGATACACTGTCTCGAAACCCTCTAAGTCAGGAAGCAGAGTCAGACATGGACCAGGAAGTGGAGGCGTACGTCAGAGGGGTGGTGACGAACAAACCGGTGTCAGTGGACAGACTCTCCGAGATACGAGAAGCCACACAAAATGACCAGGATCTTCAGACTGTCATCATATGCATCCGGGGTGGTTGGCCATGCAAATTGGCCGAGTTCCCATCCTCTCCCAGGTTCTACACCGCTAGGAGTCACCTTTCAGAGTCAAACGGACTAATACTGTATGAGGACCGAATTGTAGTCCCAACACCACTGAGGGCCAACATCCTCAACCAAATTCACAGGGGCCACCAGGGGCTAACAAAATGCCGTGCGAGAGCCAAGTTATCAGTGTGGTGGCCGGGCATCAGTGGCGACACTAAGCGAACAGTGACGCAATGTGAGTTCTGTATAGAACACAAGCCAAAGCAAAGACACGAACCCCTTATTACTACACCTCTTCCAGAAGGGCTGTGGCAGAAGATTGCTGCAGACCTGTGTGAGCTAAATGGGGAGAGCTATCTGATTGCGGTGGACTATTATTCACACTACATCGAGATGGCACATCTGCCCTCCACGAGTAGCCTGCAGGTCATCAATTGCTTAAAGGCTATCTTCGCCAGATGGGGAATACCGCTAGAGTTTGTTAGCGACAATGCAATGCAGTTCGCTTCACTAGAATTCAGAGACTTTGCTAAAGTCCACACTACCCCCAGTCAAACAGGGCAGCTGAGAGAGCGGTCCAAACCGCAAAGAGGATCCTCAAGCAGCCAGATCCATCACTTGCTCTGATGACCTATCGAGTGACACCCATCACTGCCACTGGGGTCAGTCCAGTTCAACTAATTTTGGGAAGGCAGATTCATACCCCTGCGCCGACGCTAGAGACAAGCTTACAGTCAGATTCTGTGGGACGGGACCTAGTGTTCCAAAATGATTTGAAGGCCAAAAAGCATATAGGCACTTCTACAACAGGAGACACTCTTCCCGCCCACTCCCGGAGTTATGTCTGGGTCAACCAGTCAGGGTGATGTTCGATTCAGAGGGAGGGTGGAAAACCCCTGCGGAGATCATCGGACCATCAGGAGAACCGCGTTCCTATCTGATCAAGACGGATGGTGGCACCATGCTGTGTCGCAACAAGAGACATATACAGGCTGTTCCGGAGAACATCGTGCCCGGGGACCAGCCGCACATGCCAGGTGGGAGCCCGATGCAGCTGGTGACCCATTCCAGTCCTGCGCCGACCGGCTTGGAGGTTACAGCACAACCGGGCAGCTCAACTCCAGGGTCTACACTAGGTACTCCCTTGTGACCCTCTCTTTCCCAGGGGGAAACCAGGATGACCTCGAGGGGTCGTGAAATCAAACTACCTCTCAGGTACAGAAATGTTTAGAGATCAAGTTGCAAACATCACTTGGGTAAGTCACAAACTCTTCATTTGTTTTGATAGAGACGTTCTCGTTGTTAGAGGAAAAATGGAGATGTTTGTTGAACATTATGCTTCTGTTGCACTACCTTCTGTGTGTGTGACAGTGAAGTTCAGAAAAGGCTTTTCTTCATTATTTTAGAAGGACTTTGAGGTCTAGTGTTTGAAAACAAAAGAGACTTTCAATTTTGATATTTTGGAAATGGTTCGATGTTGCATGTGGACATGTTGTTTTGTTAGCCACTGTATTTGCTAGTATATTTACCTTGTTCAACGAAAGGAGGGAGATGTGGAGAGATGTGTGTGTGTGTGTATATCAAATCAAATCAATTTCATTTATATAGCACCAAATCACAACAAACAGTTGCCCCAAGGCGCTTCATATTGCAAGGCAAAGCCATACAATAATTACAGAAAAACCCCAACTGTCAAAACGACCCCCTGTGAGCAAGCACTTGGCGACAATGGGAAGGAAAAACTCCCTTTTAACAGGAAGAAACCTCCAGCAGAACCAGGCTCAGGGAGGGACAGTCTTCTGCTGGGACTGGTTGGGGCTGAGGGAGAGAACCAGGAAAAGACATGCTGTGGAGGGGAGCAGAGATCAATCACTAATGATTAAATGCAGAGTGGTGCATACAGAGCAAAAAGAGAAAGAAACACTCAGTGCATCATGGGAACCCCCCAGCAGTCTAAGTCTATAGCAGCATAACTAAGGGATGGTTCAGGGTCACCTGATCCAGCCCTAACTATAAGCTTTAGCAAAAAGGAAAGTTTTAAGCCTAATCTTAAAAGTAGAGAGGGTGTCTGTCTCCCTGATCCGAATTGGGAGCTGGTTCCAGAGGAGAGGAGCCTGAAAACTGAAGGCTCTGCCTCCCATTCTACTCTTACAAACCCTAGGAACTACAAGTAAGCCTGCAGTCTGAGAGCGAAGCGCTCTATTGGGGTGATATGGTACTATGAGGTCCCTAAGATAAGATGGGACCTGATTATTCAAAACCTTATAAGTCAGAAGAAGAATTTTAAATTCTATTCTAGAATTAACAGGAAGCCAATGAAGAGAGGCCAATATGAGTGAGATATGATCTCTCCTTCTAGTCCCTGTCAGTACTCTAGCTGCAGCATTTTGAATTAACTGAAGGCTTTTCAGGGAACTTTTAGGACAACCTGATAATAATGAATTACAATAGTCCAGCCTATAGGAAATAAATGCATGAATTAGTTTTTCAGCATCACTCTGAGACAAGACCTTTCTAATTTTAGAGATATTGTGCCAATGCAAAAAAGCAGTCCTACATATTTGTTTAATATGCGCATTGAATGACATATCCTGATCAAAAATGACTCCAAGATTTCTCACAGTATTACTGGAGATCAGGGTAATGCCATCCAGAGTAAGGATCTGGTTAGACACCATGTTTCTAAGATTTGTGGGGCCAAGTACAATAACTTCAGTTTTATCTGAGTTTAAAAGGGTGTCATCTGGCTTCATGGATAGATAAAGCTGAGTATCATCTGCGTAACAATGAAAATTTAAGCAATGCTGTCTAATAATACTGCCTAAGGGAAGCATGTATAAAGTGAATAAAATTGGTCCTAGCACAGAACCTTGTGGAACTCCATAATTAACCTTAGTCTGTGAAGAAGATTCCCCATTTACATGAACAAATTGTAATCTATTAGATAAATATGATTCAAACCACCGCAGCGCAGTGCCTTTAATACCTATGGCATACTCTAATCTCTGTAATAAAATTTTATGGTCAACAGTATCAAAAGCAGCACTGAGGTCTAACAGAACAAGCACAGAGATGAGTCCACTGTATGAGGCCATAAGAAGATCATTTGTAACCTTCACTAATGCTGTTTCTGTACTATGATGAATTCTAAAACCTGACTGAAACTCTTCAAATAGACCATTCCTCTGCAGATGATCAGTTAGCTGTTTTACAACTACCCTTTCAAGAATTTTTGAGAGAAAAGGAAGGTTGGAGATTGGCCTATAATTAGCTAAAATAGCTGGGTCAAGTGATGGCTTTTTAAGTAATGGTTTAATTACTGCCACCTTAAAAGCCTGTGGTACATAGCCAACTAATAAAGATAGATTGATCATATTTAAGACCGAAGCATTAATTAATGGTAGGGCTTCCTTGAGCAGCCCACTATAATTATCTTATTTGAGCTAAGCACTAAGTCAGACAAAAGGTCCGAAAATTCACAGAGAAACTCACAGTAACGACCAGGAGGACGATAGATAACAACAAATAAAACTGGTTTTTGGGATTTCCAATTTGGATGGACAAGACTAAGAGACAAGCTTTCAAATGAATTAAAGCTCTGTCTGTGTTTTTGATTAATTAATAAGCTGGAGTGGAAGATTGCTGCTAATCCTCCGCCTCTGCCCGTGCTACGAGCATTCTGGCAGTTAGTGTGACTCGGGGGTGTTGACTCATTTAAACTAACATATTCATCCTGCTGTAACCAGGTTTCTGTAAGGCAGAATAAATCAATATGTTGATCCATTATTATATCATTTACTAACAGGGATTTAGAAGAGAGAGATCTAATGTTTAATAGACCACATTTAACTGTTTTAGTCTGTGGTGCAGTTGAAGGTGCTATATTATTTTTTCTTTTTGAATTTTTATGCTTAAATAGATTTTTACTGTTTGTTGGTGGTCTGGGAGCAGGCACCGTCTCTACGGGGATGGGGTAATGAGGGGATGGCAGGGGGAGAGAAGCTGCAGAGAGGTGTGTAAGACTACAACTCTGCTTCCTGGTCCCAACCCTGGATAGTCACGGTTTGGAGGATTTAAGAAAATTGGCCAGATTTCTAGAAATGAGAGCTGCTCCATCCAAAGTGGGATGGATGCCGTCTCTCCTAACAAGACCAGGTTTTCCCCAGAAGCTTTGCCAATTATCTATGAAGCCCACCTCATTTTTTGGACACCACTCAGACAGCCAGCAATTCAAGGAGAACATGAGGCTAAACATGTCACTCCCGGTCCGATTGGGGAGGTGCCCAGAGAAAACTACAGAGTCCGACATTGTTTTTGCAAAGTTACACACTGATTCAATATTAATTTTAGTGACCTCCGATTGGCGTAACCGGGTGTCATTACTGCAGACGTGAATTACAATCTTACCAAATTTACGCTTAGCCTTAGCCAGCAGTTTCAAATTTCCTTCAATGTCGCCTGCTCTGGCCCCCGGAAGACAACTGACTATGGTTGCTGGTGTCGCTAACTTCACATTTCTCAAAACAGAGTCACCAGTAACCAGAGTTTGATCCTCAGCGGGTGTGTCGCCGATTGGGGAAAAACGGTTACAGATGTGAATGGGTTGGCGGTGTACACGGGCTTCTGTTTAGGACTCACAGTCACCCAGTCGGCCTGCTTTCCTGGCTGCTCGGGATCTGCCGGGAGGGAACTAACGGTGGCTAAGCTACCTTGGTCCGCACCGACTACAGGGGCCTGGCTAGCTGTAGGATTTTACAAGGTGCGGAGCCGAGTCTCCAATTCGCCCAGCCTGGCCTCCAAAGCTACGAATAAGCTACACTTATTACAAGTACCATTACTGCTAAAGGAGGCCGAGGAATAACTAAACATTTCACACCCAGAGCAGAAAAGTGCGGGAGAGACAGGAGAAGCCACTATGCTAAACCGGCTAAGAGCTAGTAGCTGCGCTAAGCTAGCGGATTCCTAAAAACACGCAACGTGAATAATGTGTAAATAATTTAGAGGTGATTCAGCAGAGGGAGTGCTTTAGTTAAGGCACGTGAAGATTACACTGTGAAACAAATCGTTATCTAGTTAACTAGATCAATCTAACTGCGCAGATTAAACAGCTAACAGATACAGCAAACACCACTGTGCTCCGGAACAGGAAGTGATACAATACCGCAGTGAGAGCCAACCACCAGTAGAGGTTCAACACCAACAAAGTATATGTGTGTTAGAGAGACACCACCACAGTCGCGATGATTACGTCATCACAGGGGTGCCTGTGGTGGTTGCTAGTGGTGCCATGCTAAGAGGATATGCTATGTGAATCCTCCGTGAAGTTCACAAATAAAAGGAGTTATTGAGCAGTTCCTTTCCGCGTTTCATTAACGTGACAGCCCCGACAATCGTGATGACACTAAATATAATCTTATCAGATATTCCTGCAGTGTGTGGTTTGTAACAGCGCTCTGATCTGCTCAGAAGGACGTGAGGAGCTAAATGTGACATGCAGCCAATCAGAAAGCAAGGTTTGACCTGGGAATATTTGTGTGTGTTGTTTTTGCCGTGTGGCTAACACCACACACTGTACAACCAAACCTGTCAGAGCTATGATTTTTTTTTTTCATCTCCATGTGTGGTCTCAGGTTTTGGAAACCTACAGATAATTTTAAAATCCTGTGGTCGACAACACTGTGGTATAACCGGTCACCAGTAGATGGCACTGTTCTATGCATTTTGTCGCCGGTTATATCACACAGCCTGAATCACAATTTCGGTTTTTGGAAAAGCAATCTGGGCTTCTTCTGGCATTTTTACATAAAAGAAACACATTAACAACATCTATAAACCCAGAGAATGTATTCACGAGAGTTTTAGGCACAATATACAAAGAGTTTAATGCTATTGTCCGTGTGGAGCCTGATCAGAGTGTCTCAAATGTATTTCTGCTGTCGTGAACGTTTACCCATAATGCACTGCGCACACACCATGTCCACACTAAAACCTTCAGAATTAGTGCATTACCTTAAAACTAAATCATATATCTGATATTTTCACTTCATAAAACCTCAGATGTGACGTTAATTTAAATAACTTGTCCGAAATTAGTTTGGTTAAAATTCTAACCATAAGTTAAAATTCTATGCCTCTGGATGACTTGGCATTATTGCCATCGTATTAGTATGGGATCAAAAGAAATTTTTTTTTCTTTTCTATGACCAGTTCTCCTTTGCTTGAAGAGGAGAGCGCAGTTAATTCTGGAACCAGCTCTGTTTGTAGAGGATAGGACTGCACGTCTACTACAAAAAAACTATATCTGCAAAAATATTAGTGGTCTAAAAATAATTGGACCAAAACTTATCGGAAGATGATTGGTCCGATGATGGTTTTCAAAGTTATCTGAAGAGCTAATCTGTTAATGAAAACATTATCTTAGATAATTAGTGATTAGCAGATTAGCGGAACTGTGCCCACCACTGATTTTTACTAAGTTAAAAAAAAAAGATGTCTTAATATGCATATCTTAATACGCAGCATATGCAATGACATTGCATATGCTGCATATCTTAATACAGAGGAATGTCTGATTCAGTTGTGCGCAGCGGGGGGGGCGGACTGCCTGGACAAGCAGATGGATTTGATACACAGGAAAAAGTCAAAATACATTATTTCCAGGAGTTAATGGACTTTATTACTGATTTCTCTTCTGGTTTATCACTTTTCCTGTGCCGGGCTGCAGGTGTGCGCTCTGATTGCTGTTCTAGTTTATCATTCTTCCTGTGACCGTGGAACTGTAGCCGGTGATCGCGGATGTGTGAGCCGTCTGTGAGTGGACGTGGAGATGTCCTCTGTGAAGAAACATGGAGATGTCCTCCGTGAGGAGTTATACTGGATGTGGACATGTCATCTTGCTGGCGATTGGTCTGTGAGCAGGAGTTAATGGACTTTATGTAACACAGTCATGAGAGAACTTGAGGAGGTGAAAGCGCCGAGGAGCTGCAGCCAGGCTGTAATAAGCATTTTTTTCTTTCTTTTAATTGTTCACATGTGCTCTTTGAGCTGTATAGTTACTGCATTGTGTAATGGTATAAAAAGTTTGACAACTATTCCTGTGTGATTTATAGCTCGGCAACAATGGAGCACAGCAGGAATCATAAATTGGCGTCGGGTAGCAATACAGTCACGTCAAGGGCCCCCTCACACATAACACGAAAGATGCAGAAACCAGAAGAAAATCCACAAACCAAACAGGAAATGGAGAACCACGAAATATTCCACCTGCTATTGTGAAGGATGCACGGTCAGACAGGCATGCATGACACACCAATGACAGTTTTGTGTGTGCACAGACAAAGTGTGAGCAGTTGGAGTGTGTGGAACCACATCAGCTGCTGTGGAAAAAAATAAATAAAAACCAGCTGATACATGTGGAACCACATCGCACCTCTGATGTGGATAAAAAGAAAAAAGAATAAAACAGCTGGAACATGTGGAACCACATCACGCAAAAAATACATGCCACCCGCCACATTCAAACCTGCAATTTACAAAAGCTCTGATTAACAGACAGAAACTTTACACCTGCACTACCATCGCTGCCCCTGTAACGTGAGCATAAAATGTCTAAAATCAACAAGGAGATAAATGTATTTTAAAAAACAAGAAATTAGACTATGTAGATGAAGCCTTTAATTACGGTGAAAAAAGTGCTGTAATAGCTGACTAAACGCGGGGGTGTCCCATAGGATGATTTCCTGCATGGCACTATATTCACCAGTGTTGCGGTGCGCTGGTGCAGTGGTCAGCTGAGGCAATCAATCAATCAATTTTATTTATATAGCGCCAAATCACAACAAACAGTTGCCCCAAGGCGCTTTATATTGTAAGGCAAGGCCACACAATAATTATGTAAAAACCCCAACGGTCAAAACGACCCCCTGTGAGCAAGCACTTGGTGACAGTGGAAAGGAAAAACTCCCTTTTAACAGGAAGAAACCTCCAGCAGAACCAGGCTCAGGGAGGGGCAGTCTTCTGCTGGGACTGGTTGGGGCTGAGGGAGAGAACCAGGAAAAAGACATGCTGTGGAGGGGAGCAGAGATCAATCACTAATGATTAAATGCAGAGTGGTGCATACAGAGCAAAAAGAGAAAGAAACACTCAGTGCATCATGGGAACCCCCCAGCAGTCTAAGTCTATAGCAGCATAACTAAGGGATGGTCAGGGTCACCTGATCCAGCCCTAACTATAAGCTTTAGCAAAAAGGAAAGTTTTAAGCCTAATCTTAAAAGTAGAGAGGGTGTCTGTCTCCCTGATCTGAATTGGGAGCTGGTTCCACAGGAGAGGAGCCTGAAAGCTGAAGGCTCTGCCTCCCATTCTACTCTTACAAACCCTAGGAACTACAAGTAAGCCTGCAGTCTGAGAGCGAAGTGCTCTATTGGGGTGATATGGTACTATGAGGTCCCTAAGATAAGATGGGACCTGATTATTCAAAACCTTATAAGTAAGAAGAAGAATTTTAAATTCTATTCTAGAATTAACAGGAAGCCAATGAAGAGAGGCCAATATGGGTGAGATATGCTCTCTCCTAGTCCCCGTTAGTACTCTAGCTGCAGCATTTTGAATTAACTGAAGGCTTTTCAGGGAACTTTTAGGACAACCTGATAATAATGAATTACAATAGTCCAGCCTAGAGGAAATAAATGCATGAATTAGTTTTTCAGCATCACTCTGAGACAAGACCTTTCTAATTTTAGAGATATTGCATAAATGCAAAAAAGCAGTCCTACATATTTGTTTAATATGCGCACTGAAGGACATATCCTGATCAAAAATGACTCCAAGATTTCTCACAGTATTACTAGAGGTCAGGGTAATGCCATCCAGAGTAAGGATCTGGTTAGACACCATGTTTCTAAGATTTGTGGGGCCAAGTACAATAACTTCAGTTTTATCTGAGTTTAAAAGCAGGAAATTAGAGGTCATCCATGTCTTTATGTCTGTAAGACAATCCTGCAGTTTAGCTAATTGGTGTGTGTCCTCTGGCTTCATGGATAGATAAAGCTGGGTATCATCTGCGTAACAATGAAAATTTAAGCAATGCCGTCTAATAATAATAATACTGCCTAAGGGAAGCATGTATAAAGTGAATAAAATTGGTCCTAGCACAGAACCTTGTGGAACTCCATAATTAACCTTAGTCTGTGAAGAAGATTCCCCATTTACATGAACAAATTGTAATCTATTAGCTAAATATGATTCAAACCACCGCAGCGCAGTGCCTTTAATACCTATGGCATGCTCTAATCTCTGTAATAAAATTTTAGGGTCAACAGTATCAAAAGCAGCACTGAGGTCTAACAGAACAAGCACAGAGATGAGTCCACTGTCTGAGGCCATAAGAAGATAATTTGTAACAGTTAGCTGTTTTACAACTACCCTTTCAAGAATTTTTGAGAGAAAAGGAAGGTTGGAGATTGGCCTATAATTAGCTAAGATAGCTGGGTCAAGTAATGGCTTTTTAAGTAATGGTTTAATTACTGCCACCTTAAAAGCCCGTGGTACATAGCCAACTAATAAAGATAGATTGATCATATTTAAGATCGAAGCATTAAATAATGGTAGGGCTTCCTTGAGCAGCCTGGTAGGAATGGGGTCTAATAGACATGTTGATGGTTTGGATGAAGTAACTAATGAAAATAACTTTGACAGAACAATCGGAGAGAAAGAGTCTAACCAAATACCGGCATCACTGAAAGCAGCCAAAGATAATGATACGTCTTATGGCAATATGTGTTGTAATTCATTTCCACGCGAGGACAGCATGCCGACATCCGCTTTTCACGCTGTAGTTATGCGACTTCATATCCTACTTGCCAGTACAGGTGTTCCTGAGCTGTAACATGCGAGCACAGATATCTGACCAGCTGCATGTTGCAGGGGGACATGCCCACCTCTGTCAGCGGCGTGTGAACAGCAAAGCATGTGAGTTAAACAACTGGACTCCGGGACCATCAGCCACAGCTGACAATATTGGATTCATGGTGTGCGTGTGTGTTGTTGTGAGGGGGAGACGACACACTCCAAATGCCATTTGTGTAGGGGTGGCGGACGACGTGTGTGTGTTAGGGGATGGGGGGGATGGTCGGCACAGTTACACCCATGTGTTGCTAGGTGACGCCACACTTGTGTTGCACTTTTCACAGACAGCTCGAAAGTGATTGTCTGCTTACTATTTTCATGCTGACATCACGAATGTCACCACATTTTCTAAGTGTTCGGCGGGCGGTGTTGGATGTTCTTGTGTGTCACCTGGAATTTGGCCGACACCTACACAGAGGGCGATCGAATGAGCACACGCAGGGAATTCGCTTTCTTTCGGCCGCTTGTGTGTGCAAATATTGTAGCAACAGGTATACGAGACATTTGAGGCGGCTCCGATTTTTCATGAGTGGCATGCAATTCCTCCTTCGTACGCTAATCGGCTTCAATTGCGTTATTTGTGAAGGGGCCCCACTACCATAATGTTACCTCAACTTGCGTGAAAACTACTTCCTTTCTGCGTCCAGTGCTCTACGCAGAAAATCTGCGAAAAAATTAAACGTTTATTTGTTTGCACCTGTTTCATGTTGCCCTTTGCGTCCAGCAGTGTATTGCAGCATTAAGCTGCATCGACTCTGCGTCATGATGATGCCACATGATGCAACTGTGTTGGCCCGGTGTGACGGGCTGGCTGACTCATTCATATAGCTAACTGGATAATTTGTTACATCATATTGTGCAGATGAGTCATTTAGCAAACTTGCCCATTGTCTTGTCACCTCGTGTAGCAATACCACCAGCAACCACCAGATGGCATCACATAACACAGATTTCCCTTCAGCCTCATGAACAAAAGCATTCGATTCCCAGAAGGCTGAAACTAGAGTTGTGCTTTGTGGTGGAATATGAACATGGATGCATTATTTTTTCACATCAAAATGAAATATAATACAGCTTTAATTTATATTTAATTCCTAATCAATTACTGAATCAAATCGCCTGCCATAAATCACAAATAAAATACTTCAGTTTGAGAAAACGTACCGATTTTTCACTCCTCACCTCATCCACCTCTACCGCCACCAGATGGCGAGCACTCAATGTATATACTCATTGATCACGCATGCTGCCAGATTTTATTTCCACACGACAGATATATTTCTGGGAGAAGACGCTGTATTTCATGCACACTTATTATTCAGAGAAACGGATTGTGTATCTTTAAGCTGGTGAACATACTGGGTGGTGATTCTGAGTTACTTGTTTGTGCTGAGCCTCGATGGGCAACATAGATCGAAGCATTACCACGTCGTCACCAACAAACTGTGGCTTCTTGGCTCGAGGAAAGGACCCATCTGTAAACAACATCATCTCTGATTCACAAGAGCGCAGTCACTCTCAGTCTGGTCAGTCACAAGAAACTAAGTTTCCTAGTATGACCCAGTCTGGGGAAATACACCAAACGAGACCTCCCCTAGAAGCCTCTGAGGGTTTGCCCATGCTGGAGGGATCAGACATCCCATGTTTCTTGGGAACATATTGCAATGTCTTGTGATCAATGGACGTGGCTCATGAGAGGAAGAACTACTTTAATGTGCCTGCCATCATGAGCAGGTCTCAGATAAACAGTGTGAAATAAATGGACAAATAATATGTGAAGAAGTGATGCATGTTGCTGATATTCAGTGCAGTCATGATACACACAGTGCTGCGTCTCCACCCATCCTCACAATTATTAAGAACACCAGGCAGACACAGCTTGTTGCACAGCACAGCGAATGCAAATTCTAGCTCCATCCGAGTCTGGACAGACAAACGGAGTTCTGTGAAAATACGGCGGCGTGAAACCCACGAGTCACGACATCAAGCCGCTTTGGAAAATGCTTTAATGCCGCAATGACGTGGGCATCACAAGGCCACAAGGCAGAATTCAGGCCAGTCAGTCAAGGGTAAGATGCATGACGCCCCCATAGAGGCGCCTTCGCTTCACCGTCACGATGCAGAGAGCTTAAAAAACTCATTCCTGCACTGTCCTTACGGAACGCTCCTTCATGCTTATTCTAACGCGGAATGAAGTAGAACTTATGTCACTGCAGACGACTTTATGACTCTTTACACTTAAGTTGCAAGACTTCTCGAACACAAAAGGTACAATATGTTATTTCTACACTGCACATAGGCTGTTTTTTACTTGATACTCCCATGGCACAACAATGCACACAGCTAGGAAGCTTTAGCTGCGTTTTAAGATATGAGCAAGCTAAAGGGTTGCCAAGGTCTACAAGACAAGTCGCTCCCTTGGAGGTAGCCAGCTCAGTTTCGTGACCACAGAAGAGACGTGCACTGAAAATGTCTCTCATTTTTCTGGATTAGTGTGAATTCCAAAGACAAATTTGGTTCAGTGAAGCAGGTAGATCTGTGGGATAGGAGTTTAGCTAACGATATTTAGAAGTGTGTTTGATTCGGTCATGCAACGTGTGTGTCTTTGGACAAGACAATTCATTTGCGTTGTCCCAGTACACCCAACTGAAAACGTGTGCTGGCTTTGGTTGGAGAAGTAAACTGTGATGGACTATTGTCTCCTCCAAGGTCAATCATAAACTCTCACCCACTTCATAGTATGGCGGTGTTTGCCAAATCCTGGTCCGTGGGACCCAAAGTATGACACATTTTCCTTTTCCTCCCGCACTAAGTACACATGAGCCAAACCAGGTGTTTTCAGCCAGCTGTTGACTGGCTGAACACCCTGACTGAATAGATCACGGCAAATAGAAAACTTTGGAACCCAAGGATCAAGAATGGGAAACACTGTCCTATGAAATCTCAGAATAAGCACCACCACCAAATGGCCTCAGGGATTACTTCTAGATAAAACGACTTCTACAACCCCTGGCAAAAAGTATGGAATCACCGGCATCGAAGAATGTTCATTCAGTTGTTTAATTTTGTAGAAAAAAAGCAGATTACAAACATGACACAAAACTAAAGTCATTTCAAATGGCACCTTTCTGGCTTTAAGAAACACTAAGAAATCAGGAAAGAAAATTGTGGCAGTCAGTAACGGTTACTTTTTTAGACCAAGCAGAGGGAAAAAATATGGAATCACTCAATTCTGAGGAAAAAATTATGGAATCATGAAAAACAAAAGAACGCTCCAACACATCACTAGTATTTTGTTGCACCACCTCTGGCTTTTATAACAGCTTGCAGTCTCTGAGGCATGGACTTAATGAGTGACAAACAGTACTCTTCATCAATCTGGCTCCAACTTTCTCTGATTGCTGTTGCCAGATCAGCTTTGCAGGTTGGAGCCTTGTCATGGACCATTTTCTTCAACTTCCACCAAAGATTTTCAACTGGATTAAGATCTGGACTATTTGCAGGCCATGACATTGACCCTATGTGTCTTTTTGCAAGGAATGTTTTCACAGTTTTTGCTCTATGGCAAGATGCATTATCATCTTGAAAAATGATTTCATCATCCCCAAACATCCTTTCAATTGATGGGATAAGAAAAGTGTCCAAAATATCAACGTAAACTTGTGCATTTATTGATGATGTAATGACAGCCATCTCCCCAGTGCCTTTACCTGACATGCAGCCCCATATCATCAACGACTGTGGAAATTTACATGTTCTCTTCAGGCAGTCATCTTTATAAATCTCATTGGAATGACACCAAACAAAAGTTCCAGCATCATCACGTTGCCCAATGCAGATTCGAGATTCGTCACGGAATATGACTTTCATCCAGTCATCCACAGTCCACGATTGCTTTTCCTTAGCCCATTGTAACCTTGTTTTTTTCTGTTTTGGTGTTAATGATGGCTTTCGTTTAGCTTTTCTGTATGTAAATCCCATTTCCTTTAGGCGGTTTCTTACAGTTCGGTCACAGACGTTGACTCCAGTTTCCTCCCATTCGTTCCTCATTTGTTTTGTTGTGCATTTTCGATTTTTGAGACATATTGCTTTAAGTTTTCTGTCTTGACGCTTTGATGTCTTCCTTGGTCTACCAGTATGTTTGCCTTTAACAACCTTCCCATGTTGTTTGTATTTGGTCCAGAGTTTAGACGCAGCTGACTGTGAACAACCAACATCTTTTGCAACATTGCGTGATGATTTACCCTCTTTTAAGAGTTTGATAATCCTCTCCTTTGTTTCAATTGACATCTCTCATGTTGGAGCCATGATTCATGTCAGTCCACTTGGTGCAACAGCTCTCCAAGGTGTGATCACTCCTTTTTAGATGCAGACTAACGAGCAGATCTGATTTGATGCAGGTGTTAGTTTTGGGGATGAAAATTTACAGGGTGATTCCATAATTTATTCCTCAGAATTGAGTGAGTCCATATTTTTTTCCCCTCTGCTTGGTCTAAAAAAGTAACCGTTACTGACTGCCACAATTATTTTTCCTGATTTCTTATAGTGTTTCTTAAAGCCAGAAAGTTGCCATTTGAAATTACTTTAGTTTTGTGTCATGTCTGTGATCTACTTTTTTTCTACAAAATTAAACAACTGAATGAACATCCTCTGAGGCCGGTGATTCCATAATTGTTGCCAGGGGTTGTATTATGATTTCAGAGCAGAGCAGGTAACTCAGTGGAATAGGAGTTGGATTACCAACAATTAGACCTGGGTTCATTTCCTGCTCATGCTACCTGCCTGTGTCCTTGGACAAGACATTTCATCTGCAGCATCCCAGATCATCCATCTGGAAATGGGTACCAGCCTTTGGATTTGTAGATTAGATTAGATGGGTGAGAGCATATCTCACCCGTGTTGGCCTCCCTTCATTGGCTTCCTGTTAATGCTAGAATAGAATTTAAAATTCTTCTTCTTACTTATAAGGTTTTGAATAATCAGGTCCCATCTTATCTTAGGGACCTCGTAGTACCATATTACCCCATTAGAGCGCTTCGCTCTCAGACTGCGGGCTTACTTGTAGTTCCTAGGGTTTGTAAGAGTAGAATGGGAGGCAGAGCCTTCAGCTTTCAGGCTCCTCTCCTGTGGAACCAGCTCCCAATTCAGATCAGGGAGACAGATACCCTCTCTACTTTTAAGATTAGGCTTAAAACTTTCCTTTTCGCTAAGACTTATAGTTAGGGCTGGATCGGGTGACCCTGGACCATCCCTTGGTTATGTTGCTTTAGACGTAGACTGTGTTTCATAATTATTGTATGGCCTTGCCTTGCAATGTGGAGCGCCTTGGGGCAACTGTTTGTTGTGATTTGGCGCTATACAAGAAAAAAGTTGATTGATTGATTGATTAGATAGAACTTTATTGATCCCTTGGAAAAACTCCCTCTGGGAAACTGAGGTTACAGCAGCATTGTATAACAGCACACAGGGTAAGAAGCACACAGAGTATCAAAAGTTAAGGTAAAAAAGAAAAGCAGTTTGCAGATATAAATAACAGACATACTGATCAATACTGGTTTACTGGCAACTACTGTTCCTCTCATTCCTGACCTCTGTCTTCCTGTTACTCCTCCTCCTGCTCCTGTATTTATATATATCATGTGCAAAGTGCTTCACATTCAGCACAAAACTGTGCACCATGCAAGCCACTCTCCTGGACACCAGGATCACCTTGGGGATTAAGAACCAAGGGCCCTTAGTGATTTTCCAGGATTCTGAGGATTTGAAAAAAAAGATCCTCTGGTTTCACGCCCACTGCCACTATCACGTTAATCAAGTCGCCCTGTGTAACCTGCGTCAGACTGTCCAGGTGGAGTTGGTAACCCTCGTCTGCTTCACACTATGGATTCTGGGGATAAACACGAGCAGCAATGGGCCTCAGAGCCTGTATAAGACTACTTGTCTGCCTCTCTCTCTTGCGTTCCCCAGAATTCAGTTTTCTTAATGTTTAATTACAATTTCAATGTTTATTTATACTTTGCTACCTTTATCCATTGCTTTTCTTCGATTCATTAATTTTATCTGACTTTTGGTGGTGACTGGAGCACAACCCAGGACCCCTTTGCACAGAGACACACAGGTGAGTGGATATAATGTTCTTTAATCAGGGTCAGGATACACAAAGAGATCAGTCTGAGAAGCAACCAAATCCATGAAGAATTAAACACAAATGGATGCTGGAAAGGGCGGCATGAAAACGCAAGACAATCTGGCGGATGAGAAGAGAGGAGAGTGTCAATAGATACACTGGGAACTAATTAGGGAACCAGAGATGGCTTGGGGTGACTTAATAACTGGAAACAGCTAGACAGACACGCACAGGAAAAAAGCTAAAAGGTACTCAAGGGAAAGGTGAGCACAAAAATAAAACAGGAACTGCACATTTAAAACCGAACTGCAACACTTGTCATTTTCCTGCACATGAAGGAACAGTATATTTCAAGCTTTCGTCAGTACTACTTTGAATAAAAGCTTGTTAAAAATTACAATTGATTTCCATGATGACGTACCCATGATGATTCTTCAGCCGATACATTACAGCTCCTATTCCGGTACACCACCATTCAACACAATGTCTGCATATTCTTGTAACCATCCATTTTCGACACCCACTCGCTTGATTCAAGGTTGCTGTACAAACTAATTATTCCACAAGATCATGATTGTAGAACACAAAAGGAGATTCTTTCTGTTTGCACATTTCCACTATTTTTCAGCATCCAGTATCAGTTATGACTGCTTCACAAAAGCAGGATGCGTGTGTGATTGTAAATTAAAGCAAGGATGGTTTATTTTTGTTGCGGCATTTTCAAAGCACCAGGTACAGCGTGCAGGAATAGTGGGACTAAAATAGACGAGGTGCATCACGCACAGCAATGAGCTTTACGTAATCATTTACAAAAGCGAACGTGAACTAAGCAAAAGAAAACGGAAACAAAATAAGCTTCACAAGCAATAACATGCTATACCTTATCAATATATAAAATGATTAAATCAAAACAAGAAAAAAAGTGGTTGTGACCATTTTAATAATGTGCAATGGTTTATTTTCTCTGACAAGCAAAAACTGCCCCTGGTCAAAGGTGGAACCTCTGAAATACAGCTGATTTGATTGTGCAAAGACTTGGATGCTGAGGGTTTTGAAGACATTTCAGAAAAGGCAAAGACTGCATTCACATTACAGGCTGCAGTGGCCCAGAATCTTGTCAGTGCAATGGTGTGGTTTCTCTGAGGAGCAAAGACTCAATTTTTAAGTTCATTCATCCTGCACTTTTAAACAATTAGTTATCCCTGGTCAAAGGTGGCAGCTCCGAAATACAGTTGCAGCAAAAGTTATATTCACATTACAGGCTACAGTGGCCCAGAATCTTGTCAGTCCAATGGTGTGGTTTCTCTGAGGAGCAAAGACTCAATTTTTAAGTTCATTCATCCTGCACCTTTAAACAATCAGATATCCCTGGTCAAAGGTGGCAGCTCCGAAATACAGTTGCAGCAAAAGCTGCATTCACATTACAGGATACAGTGGCCCACAATCTTATAATTGCAAGATCGCAGTGCTAGCTTTAAGATTCTGTTATAAAAATGGCTTCAATCTGACCTGAGCTGGTCACTTCATACAAGACTGGGACCACTTCAGATGTAGCCTTTGATCCAAAATGCATCTCATTTCTACCAGTATGGCCTTTGTAAGAACAACATATTTAAGAATTATGCAGGTTTGGCAGCATGTGTCACTGCATCCACTACATCATGGAACCATGATGGTCCTGACAACCACCACTTAGGCAGACAACCAGTCCATCAGTCCCTGTCCATTTGCTGCAGCCAGGTGAAATGTGGTCACCTCCTTGGGCTTTTCTAGTTGCTGGAGTCCTCAGTGTTAAGGCACCTGTGTGCTGTATCCTGCCAAGAGAAGTGTGTGACACTGCTAAAATGTCACAGGCTGTTCCCTCACTAAGTAATCGCTTGTTTGACACAAAGTTATTGTTGTTTTACTCAAAGGTCCCCAAAAGAGGCCTACAGTGCATCTAGGAAGTATTCACAGTGCTTCACTTTTTCCACATTTTGTTATGTTACAACCTTATTCCAAAATGGAGTAAATAAATTTTTCTCCCTCAAAATTCTTCTCACAATGCCCCATAATGACAACATTGTTATGTGTCGGACGCAGGCGGAGAACCGACCAGCGTTTGAAATAAGACCCAGTATAAAATAAGCAGAGCACGGTACAAAGGATAACAGAATTTAATAACATAACAGTGATGTGCTAAATTACAAACAAATGAGTGCGCGGTCTGGCGAGGTGGAATTACGGTGCGCTCCCAGCAGCACAAACGGTCCGGAGCCAGAAACAGTTCGGACCCAAGGACCCCGCCGACACCCCCCAGGTGGCCGCGACAAACCGAGTCTGTGAAAGAAGAAACCATCATGTGAGTCCACACTCCACACACAGAGAGACCACTCAAAGGTGTACATAAACAGCAAACACTTCCTGGCTTAATCACTAATCAGCTTCCCACCCTGCAGGCATGGAACACCCAGTTCACATTATCCACTGCAGTGGAAGCTGATTAAACGACTAACATAACAGCTCAATATAATAAGGTGTGAGAGACACCACATTTACTGACTGTACTAATGTTAGTCACAAAACCTACTGTACCTCAGGAAGTGTGCTGACGAGCGTGAGACCTCACCCCCTCCTCTTTCACAGACCATGGCATCAAAACCTGGTACGGTCTCTGCATCCATGATGATGAGATGGCTCTTGAGACGACAATCTCACCCGTCTGGTCACAAGGTCGAGTCTCTGGCAAATACACACTGTGTACTCCAGCCTTAAATGCAACCATGCCCCAATCCATAGAGATGCACCACAGCTGTGAGTCCTGACGAGCTGCACATGACCAGCCTCAGGTGATCAGGGTGAGGTCCTAATAACTCAGCCACACAGCCACTCAGTCCTGAACGCAAGCCACCTGGAAGGAAAAACAAAAGACAGAACAGAAGACAGAGACAAAAGGCAACCAGGCACCCCCAGCCATACAACAAACATGAAAAAATGTATTTTTTTTTATTTTTGCAAAAACCTAAGAAGACACATGTTCACACCCTTTGCTCAATACTTTGTTGATGCACCTTTGGTAGCAATTACAGCTTCAGGTCTTCTTGAATATGATCTTACAAGCTTGACGCACCTATCTTTGGGAGATTTTGCCCATTCCGCTTTGCTGCACCTCTCAAGCTTGATCAGATTGGATGGGGAGCATCAGTGCACAGCCATTTTCAGATCTCTCCAGCTTTTGTTGGCTTCTGGTTTATTCTTCTCTATAAGAGTCAAGACAGAAGTCAGACTACCAGAGCAAGAATTTTAGCTGAGGAAAGCTTCTGTGATTTGAAGCGAAACATCCTCACGTCAAGCAACCCAGTCCAGTCGAAGATTCAAGCTTCTCTACTATGGAAACCACCTGGACAACTGAGCGCCTATGCAGAAACTCTCCAGAGATGTTCAATCTGATTCAGGTCTGGGCTCTGGCTAGGCCACTCAAGGACATTCATAGAGTTGTCCTGAAGACACTCCTTTGATATCTTGGCTGTGTGTTGAGGGTCATTGTCCTGCTGAAAGATGAACCGTCGCCCCAGTCTGAGGTCAAGAGCACTCTGGAGCAGGTTTCCATCCAGGATGTCTCTGTACATTGCTGCATTCATCTTTCCCTCAATCCTGACTAGTCTTCCAGTTCCTGCCACTGAAAAACATTCCCACAGCATAATGCTGCCACCACCATGCTTCAATGTAGGGATGGTGCCTGGTGTCCTCCAAACATGACGCCTAGTATTCACACCAAAGAGTTCAATCGTTGTCTCATCAGACCAGAAAATTTAGTTTCTCATGGTCTGAGAGTCCTTCAAGTGTCTTTTGGCAAACTCCAGGTGGGCTGTCATGTGCTTTTTACTAAGGACTGGCTTCCGTCTGGCTACTCTACCATACAGGCCTGATTGGTGGATTGCTGCAGAGATGGTTGTCCTTCTTGAAGGTTCTCCTCTCTCCACAGAGGAATGCTGGGCTCTGACAGAGTGACCATCAGGTTCTTGGTCGCCTCCCTGTTTAGATGGGCGGCCAGCTCTAGGAAGAGTCCTGGTGGATCTGAACTTGGATCCGGCCAAAGTGCTCACTGGGGTCTTCAAAGCAGCAGAAATATTTCTGTACCCTTCTGTGCCTCGGGACAATCATGCTTGGTTTGTGCTCTGACATCCACTGTCAACTGTGGGACCTTATATGTAGACAGGTGTGTGCCTTTCCAATTCATGTCCAATCAACTGAATTTTCCCCAGGTGGCCTCCAATTAAGCTGTAGAAACATTTCAAGGATGATCAGTGGAAATAGGATGCACCTGAGCTCAATTTTGAGCTTCATGGCAAAGGCTGTGAATACTTATGTACGTGTGATTTCTTATGTTTTTTTTTATTTTTAATAAATTTGCAAAAATTAAAAAATATCACACTGTCATTATGGGGTATTGTGTGTAGAATTTTAAGGACAAAATGAATTTCATCCATTTTGAAATCAGGCAAAATGTGGAAAAAGTGAAGCACTAAATACTTTCTGGATGTACTGTAGTACCAAAGATCCCCAGTCTGACAACTATGCAGTAACACTTGAAGCATCATGACTCTAAAGACGTGGACCTTTACTCCATTACATAAGTATTGGTATCTCCAGGCAGCTCCATAACTGTCTACATAAACTAAATCCAGGCATGGCTCAACCTCAGAGGTGGAGAACCCAGAGATATGAACAACATGACCAAGATGATATCTACAAGTTTCATGCTTTCACCACACACTTGGCTTAGGTAAGTCACTGAATGCCTGGTAAGTCACTGAATGCCTGGATCTTAATCTTGATCCAGCACAATTGCAAACCCAAACTCTCCAAATCCTCACTCAGCTTCTCAAGTGCTGCATTCAAGGTATCTATTGATCTGGATGTTTTTGGAAAAGCTGGGGGGGGGGGGGGGGGGGGGGGAGTTAGACAACCTTGTGGATCCCTTAATGATTCCCAAGGTATGGATAAAGTTTCGAACACTGACCTTCTGGGATGCATATCTGTGAAACTGAGTATGGGACTTAATTCCGCTGGTATGGATTGATGACATGTTCTCATAGCCTTAAAGGACCATCATTTAAAGTAATCCCCAATCCTTCACCATCCATGTAGCTGCAGAGGATGCTGGCACATGGACCACACCTTTACCTCAGGCCATGGCCAGTGAAACCTTCCCTGTTTGTAGATTCTGAAAGAAGAAGAGAGTGTGAAACAACCCCAAGAACTCTTGTCACGTGGTGTACAAATTCAGGGTTTTGTCAAACTCTTCATCCACAAGTTCTTTGCAACTTTTGATGACATCCATCGCAATAAATGAGAAGACTTGTCTCATGGATGTTTTAACTCATGACTGCCCTCAGGTTTAACCACTCAATGGGGGACGGATGCTTTCATCCTCCACTGCCAGGTGTTTCCTAAAGGAATCCTCTGACATTGAGCTGATGGAACTTCATGTACGTATCAAACAAACATGGTATATCAACCCTTCTTATTTTTACTCCAACTGTCCTACGATTGTCACAATCCATCTCACACACCAAAGTTTCACAGGGTGGAGTCTGGCTCGTTTCGACCCATTTTATGAAACTTTTCTCAGATGTGCTTCCCTGAGGCCCTCATGAACTCATCATGCAGCAACATTTTCTAATCTGGTAAACCATCATTGCATTGCTTCATTACAGAACTCAATATCTGTGAAAGTGTATGAAGAATAAGCCCACAGACCTTCATCATACGCTTGTTTGCAGACACATACCAGTGTTCACAGACCTTGTACAAACTTTGTAATACACAAGTATCACTATACATTTATATGCCCAATGTTGCACACAGAGATGCCAGTATATTAAACCTCATTATAGAATGAAGTTACGTGTAAATACAGTCAAGTATAGCTGAGTGTTTAGTTTGAAAAGCTACAAACAGTTGTCAAATCTTAATATATATATATATATTTTTTACAATTATGAACACATTTAAGTATATAGACCTACTTTAGCAGTTTTGTGTTGCAGCATAGTAATCTGATGTTAGTGTTATTATTGCAAAGATACAATGTGTTGTCTGCCCAAAATGTGTTAATTTATATCTGTTTGTATTATAATGTTTGTATTGTGATTTTTGGATTGTAAATTTTGACGGATTTGTAAATAAAGCGATTTGAGCCTCCCTTCATTGGCTTCCTGTCTCTGTGAGTTTGGATTTTTAGGTTCTGTTACGAAGTTCTGTGTTTTAATCTTATTTCATTTTATTCTGCTTTTAAATGTTTGTGAAGCACCTTGAGGCGATTACTCGTGATTTGGCGCTATATAAATGAATAAATTATTATTAAATTATATTATTATAAGTTCCAACACTATTCATGGACTAGCGCCTCCCTACCTAGCTGACCTAATTACACCCTACGTACCGCCCCGTGCTCTTTGTTCTCGGGATGCAGGAATACTTTGTGTCCCTAAGGGTAAAAAAAAAAGTCGGGAGGCCACTGAACCTTCCGTTATCGTGCACCTGTCTTGTGGAATGATCTCCACAGAGATAAAACAGTCACATTCTGTAGAGACATTAAAGTCCAGACTAAAGACACATTTATTCTCTCTTTGTGATTGGGGCAGGTTTGATTAGCATGATGGTGTTGTGTGGAACTATGCTTCCTCTCCTTTTAATTCATATTATTAACAACGGAACAGGTCTCAGCCTCGCTCCATCTAAGTTCCGGGTCTGTTAGTGAAGCTCAGGGCTCGATGCCAGTGACCACTGACTGATTCTGCTCTTCTCTGTGTTCGAAGCACCGATAAGCACTTCAATGGATGCTGGCCCTGCAACCTAGGGTGCCGGAATGACCTCAGGATGCCCTACCTATTCAACACCTGGAGGCAGAAACTAAACATCAAGATGGACTGTTTTTATCTCAGTAATGGACTCTGTTTTTGTTACTTTTCTGTTTTTGTCTGTTCCTTCTCTTTAGAATATACTTGTCAGATTTGAAAAGTTCTGGTAAAAACCTTGTAACTGTTAGAATGGCCTAAGCAGTGGGTCACCCCTCTGAGTCTGGTCTGCTTGAGGTTTCATCCTCAACATCATCAGAGGGAGTTTATTTTAACCACTGTCACCTGTGTGCTTGCTCTGGGGGTTGCTAAGGTTAGACCTTACTAGTGTGAAGCAGCTTGAGGCAGCATTGTTGTGATTTGGTGCTATATAAATAAAATAAATTGAATTAAATTTGATTTTTATTTATTTATTTATTTTACAATATCCATAAATGGGGTCATGTAATAAAGTTAAGTCAAAGTCAAAACAGTCTTTGCTTTTCTCACCAAATGTGTTTCACAGATGCAAACAGATTTCCTTTCGCATTTATTCATTTTCTGCCGCAAATCCATTTCCTGGTTGTGGGAACAGTAAACCAAGCAGCTCATCCCAAACTTCCCAATCATCAGCCAAGCTGTCAAACACTTTCTGGGGGACCATGAGGCCTTCCCAAACCAACTGGGAAACATAATCCCTCCACTGTGTCTCGGGTCTTCAACGTGCCTAGAAAACTGACCAGGGGGCCTCCTCACCAGATGCTCCAACCACCTCAGCTCATTTTGAGAGGAAAAAGCAGCAGTTCCACTCCAATTAGTAAATCAGTTTGGTTTCAACTTTTTGTTTTTTTTATTTATTTGCGACTTGAGTCACCACAGCAGATCAGAGATGGATCTCCTGGACATTTCTCACCCTGTCCCTGAGTGTATCCCAGATACCAGACAGAGGAATTTAATTTGTGCCACCTGCATCTGTAACTTTGCTTTTGAGGCCATTACCCAAAGTTTATCACCACAGGTGAGGATAAGAGCAAATATCGACTCTTGTTTCCTTCAGCATGCATCTCGGAAATGTGACATCAAAAAGTACACTCTTCACCCGGGTCTGGTCCCGAGGTCGAATGACTCTTCAGTTCCACAATAAACTTTTTAATTGACTTATGATTTTTAGTGATATGTAACATAGTGACATACAACAGGTACGGATGAGCAGGTGCATCATTTGATTTTGATTTTTTTCATTTGATTTTGCTCTGTTAGCATAAAGCTCAGATTTCAGCCTTGTTAGCTCCGGGAACATCCCACTAGTCCGAAGGTTCAGGTCAAAAAATATGTTTTGATGCCAAGTTTCAGCTGTAGACTTACGGGTGATTCTTAGACTACGGGCACTTATTATGTCCTTTGATCATATTGTATGAAAAACAGAAAAAAGGGGAAATTTCACACTTTTATAGTTATTTTTACAATGAAAGTGTGTTAAGAAATTTGTTCTAGTAGTCTATGATGACTTTTTCACCTTTTTCAGCATCATTATATGCAAATATTGCTGTTTTGTGCTTGTCCCACACCCAGACTTTTGATCTTCAATGATAAAAATGAATGGTAAAGAAACGTTTTTTTCTAATGTTTTAAAATATCTCTGAATATCAGTAAAATAATCAAAACAAAATTGGGGTATTCAATGTCATACAACTGTTGTGATTTTTTAAACAAAATGTAGTTGTCCCACACTATTGCCGTAATTTCCACCACAACACTGTAATGTCCCTTTAAACAGTTTGTATGAAAGATTGTTTACGTAGTTTCTATGGAGATAAACAGTGACATCAGAGCACATGTATATAGCGCCAAATCACAACAAACAGTTGCCCCAAGGCGCTTTATATTGTAAGGCAATGGTGTGGTGGAATTTACATTTACAAGGCCAATAGTGCCAGTAGTTAAAGAATCACCCCTACACATGCTTTTTGTTAAAATTAAAAAGACGTTTGTTTCATCTGTGATGTGAGAATGAATGTTAATTTAAAAAATAAAAAAAGCCTCTTTGTTTTTACCTTTGCTGGTTATAAAGATGCACCATACAATATAAATGTCAGACACAATATTGCGTAATTAATACTTTGGCATTTAATTCAAATGGCAAATATCCAACCTCCAACCTCCACAGGTGACTCCGAATTGTGATGTTTGGATGTACAATTGTACGGTGGCCATCCCAGAGTGGTAATTATAGCCAGGTAGGGGGTCATCGAAGGATTACACAGGGGTCAACATTTAAAAATGCTCCAATCATAAGTGTACATCATTATATGTTTGGACATAAAGATTCTACAAAGGTGTGACTGAATGCTTTGGAGTTCTGTGGCAAAAACATCAAAATAGTGAGAGGTCAGTTTCTGCCCTTTGCCAGAATGTCAGTTTTTAAAGGGGTTAAAAGTTAATATTGCTCCAATTTTGGTAAAAAATGATGCATATTATTAATTGAACTAATAGGATTAATGAATGAAATAGTTTTACTGGTTTTGAATGTTTGGTCTCCAAAGTAAAAGGTCAAACAAGGTCAACATCCATTGGATTCTGTGACATGTGACATGTTACCTTGTAAAGTAACAGATGGTCCTAACCCTTACTTTTTAAAACCCTGTTACCTCAACCAATAATTTGAATTGCTTTTTACCAAAATGGGAGCAACATTAAATTTTGACCCCGGTACAAATGAAATTGACCTTTGTCACCATTTTTCATTCCATAATGCCACAACATTCAGTCACAGATAGAAACTATGCCTTTTGGAATATTTGCAATCAGAAAAGTAACAGTGTCTCTTTTTCACTATAAGTGGGGCATTTTTAAATGTTGGCCCCTGTGTAATTATTCATTGATCCCAACCTGGGATGGCCACCATACATTTGTTATTTACTGCTCTTAAATGGCGCCAAAAACCTTCTTGGTCCATGGACTAAAACATGTGCATTCAGTACAACAATGTAGGGATAGCAAAGAAACAGGAGCCGCTGCTTCAGGTGTCCCATGAAGGTCATGTGGCTTTCACAGAACCACTGGTGTCACCTCACACTGAAGAATATCCTCTTCTGAAAACCACTCATCAGTCATCAGACTGGCCTCACTGGCTCATCACCACTGGGAACAATCAGCTCAGCACTGCTTCAGAGACGCCGCCAGACACAATATTCAAATATTCACCAAGGCCACTGCCAAACCAAGCAATTGAAAATGACACACTACACTCCTGCAACCAATACTGTGTATCGACTCGAGGGACACCACGACGTCTAGGGCCTGTAGTGTGACTGTAAGCAACCAAACACTGATTTAACTAGAGGACCACGCACATATAATACAAACTACAGTATAGGTCAAAAGGGCTTTACAACGTTAAAAAGAATCAAATATCCGCTAAATCCGCAATATGAATCAGATGCAGCTCAAACTATTCATTAGAGTGCCAGTTTGCACATCATTGTCACAAATTAGAGTGACTGAGCCACTTTTGATTGAGATATAATGGAAAATGTACACCAAATGGGCTTTTCAATATTACATTCAAATGTCCACAAAACCCACAATCCGGATCAGATCCAGATCAAACTTTATCAGGTGATAGTGAGTGTCAGTTTGCACCTCACTTTCAAATATGAGAACGATTGGGGCATGTTTGATTAAGACATAATGTAAATTATACATTAAATGGGGTTTTCAATGTTAAATTTAAATGGCCACAAAATCTATAATCTGGATCAGATCCGGATCAAACCTTGTGAGTCAATAAATGATACCATCCTACATAACACTTCCAAATATGAAAGAAATTCCATCTTTTTTGACAGAGTTATGAACTTTGATGATTTGTTCAATATTAAAGATAGGCATTTTTCCAATTTTCTACGATTTTTCCTGACTTTGACCTTGAAAATTAAATCAGTTCTTGCCCATCAGGATGTGAATCCTCTGTTAAAAACAAACAAACAAACAAACAAAAAAAACATAATGATATATGAAGAATTGTGGGTGACAGGCTGTTCAAAAACAGAAACAAACAAACAGGGGTGAAAACAATCACCGCAATATGAGGTATGTAAATTTGTCAAATACTATATTCGTTTATTTATTTGATTGCAGGATATTAACTAAAAGCAGTTCTGTTCTATTAATACATTTGCAGCCACATTTTTTTTGTTAATAAAACAAACAAAACAAAACATTTATCCATTCTTTTCATGCTACTGAGGTCATTGTGAGTTGGAACTGTCTTCATGCACCAGATCACTGAACCCAGTGAGCAATAATCCGCATGTACCGTACGTGTGCATATCAACAGGCACACACTCAGTAGCTAATAGGCCCAGCTGACGGCATTTTAAAGCCAGCAGAACAGCTTGTCGTAGCACAGCGACCAACCCGGCGGTCATATGGACACCTATGGAAACCACAGGACCCATGGGAGCTGCCCTACGTACTCTGCACAATGCACACGACAACCAAAACTTTATGCATATTTCAACAATAAAAGAAAGAAATGTAGAAAATGCAAAAAGTAAAAAAGGAGAAAGAGAGGTGTTTTCAGAATGTCGAACAGCAGAGTCACGTGTGGCTCCGTGCACGGTAAACACGCACACTAACAGCACATGTACACTTGAACTGGTTTAAGGTCAGTCACATGGCGTGCAGTCATCTCTTAATGTTCTCCACACATCAGTGCCTTTGATGAGCCCAAGGGAACTTTGCATAAGAAGAAATAAAAAAAAAAAAAAAAAAAGCTGACACACAAAATAAATGTAGCGCTTCTCATCAAAGACATCAACTCGTGATGGGATAAAAAGCATTTCTATTATCTAATCACTCAAAAAGTAAAGTTTGACCTGACATGATCTGCTCAAGTTTCCTTCCCTGATAACCTTCACCAATGAAGTTGGAGGAGGTTATGTTTTCACCCCGTTTGTTTGTTTGTGAACAGCCTGGAGCTCACAATTTTTAATATATTGTTATGAAATTTTTACTGAAGATTCATATCCTAATGGGCAAGAACTGGTTCAATTTTCAGGGTCATAGGTCAAAGTCAGGAAAAATCTTGGAAAAGTGGAGAAAACCCTATCCTTTAATTTTGAAAGAATTTTCAAAAATTCATAACTATCAAAAAACAGAATTTATTTCATACTTGAGGGAGTTATGTAGGATGGCATGCTCTGCTGACTGACAAAACTTGATCATGATCTGGATCTGATCCAGATGGCAGATTTTGTGGCCATTTAAATTTAACACTGAAAACCCCATTTAATGTATATTTTACATTATATTTTAATCAAATGTGCCTCAATCACTCTCATATTTGAAAATGAGGTGCAGACTGACACTCACTATCACCTGACAAAGTTTGATCCAGATCTGATCTGGATTGTGGATTTTGTGGACATTTGAATTTAATATTGAAAAGCCCATTTGGTGTACATGTTGCATTATATCTCAATCAAAAGTGCCTCAATCACTCATTTTTCTGTTATGGATTTATATACACCACCAAAATTGGATGGAGGTTCCAATTTTACGCCTGTTCGTCTATCATTCAGTTATCAGAAACCAAGTCCCAAAAAGCAGTGACAAATTGTGCATAGCAGAAATAACCAATGTTCTCTGAAAATGATCTGAAAAAGAATTTAGAAACTGAAAAAGTTGAAAACAAAAAAACTGACACCACAAAAAAAAAAAAAAAAAAAAAAGATTCAAGTGCATGACTAAATACATACTCCTGATTTGATCATATCTAATTTAGCTTATGAAAAGCCACTTCTAACAGGGCATTGACTTTGAACATTTTTTTCCCCACAGTAAAATTTTGTGAAATTGGAAACCTAGTGTTGGCGGAGGTTTGCCCTCTATGAGTGCGGTGCTCTAGTTCATTCATTTTTACTGATTTATGTTATTGATTCCCTGCTCTATAGACAATTTTATTTTAAAGTATTTTAATTAAATTACACTCGATTGAATAGTGAAACTTGAAGATGTTATAAATGGCATTTTAAACATTCAGATTGCAGCCAACAAGTATTTTTTATGTAAACATTAGGTTGCTCAATGGCATCCTGTATAGAGAATGAAGCAACACTCCCTCTGCGCTCTGAGCTTTTCTATCCCGTTTACATTCTCAGTCTGGATGTTTAGGGCATGAGATTTGCACGTGTTCACGTTTCGTGTGTGCAAGTCCTACCCTGTGAAACCACCCCTTGTTCCATTTTTTTTTTAAATCCCAGCAATATTTTGAGGCTGAAAATGGCTCTGGTCAAGAATGTGGTAAGTGTTGGGAAAGTGTAATGACACGGACCCACAACAGGGGGCGTAAATGAACGGACAATAGATGAGTAAAAAATACAACACTTTACTGTTGTGAAATGTGCACAACGAAATACAGACAAATGCAGAATTTGGTTCACAATCAAAATATACAAAGTGACGTGTGGGTAGGCTCGAGGATAGGAGACGTCCGTCCCGAGTAGAACCGGATCCCACACGATTTCCACTGTCACCGAACCCAAAGCATACTGGAGCCGCCAAGTCCTGAGTCCCCAGGTGGTCACCGTCTCCGACTGTCGGATCTGGTACTGCTGGCAGGAAGCATAAGACAGAAGTAATGAGTGTGTGAAAAACACACCCAGTAAACAGTCAGCAAGTTCTTTTTGTATTAGTCGGGTGGGAAAGACACCTCCACCTCAAGTACACAGTTTATGCAGAGTCTGTAATCCTACTTATTGAAGTTCATAGTGAGGAGTGAAGTGCGTCACTCCTCCACCATCCGCGAACCCAGCCTCCAGCTGAAAGTAGCGATCAAGACACCTGCAAATAGTTCAACACACACGAAAACAAGTAACGTGCGACAACACAACAACGGCTGAGAATTTACCGTGAAGGTAGACGATATCTCGGCGACGAGGTGGAGATGTCGTCCGGCTTTTGTGTGTGTGGGTGATGACCAGGTGATTGGTGACAGCTGTCATAGTTGACGAGTGACAGCTGTTACCTCGGCTGTTCCTGTGAGGCGGCAGCGCCCTCTCGTGCCTGAAGCCCGCACTCCAGGCAGGGCGCCCTCTGGTGGTGGTGGGCCAGCAGTACCTCCTCTTCAGCGGCCCACACAACAGTAAGGCTAGAATCCACATACCGTAAGCTGACCTACTGAAAGGCTCCAACTGCTGATCGTTTTGCTCACTGCAGAGGAAGGAAGCTTTATTTATACTGAAGACTGGCGCAAGTCCAACATCTATGGATGGAAAAATAATTCATAGCGGCGTAATAATATAACCTGTTTGAGTTGAACTAACACATCAGGTTTCAGAGTGTGTGGAAACATGAACAGCTTGCTGCTGCCTCAGTGCCATGAGCAAGATCATTGAACCTCGACACAGTCATCTCCCAGTCTCTTCCTGTCCGATGGCCAATGACAGCTGAGCCGAGACAGACCGTGCAAGACGGGAGGCAGATGCTGTCGACTTAGACAGATTACTCTTTCCCGCCCCGTCCTCCTGTTCTGCCTCTTCGCCCCTCTGTTCATTCTGCTCTTCTGCCTCCTAAAATGTTCTCTGTTCACTTAAGTGTCACAAATGTAAAACTGAGACCTACTTTGAAGGCAAAGATTTTTTCTTCGTCTTCAGCGTTTTATATAATTTAATTTATCCTCCTCTAAATTATACTTTTAAAAACAAACAAAGGATTGCCATTTAATGCCCCCCCCACAAACAGTATGGGTAAAATAAAATAACGAAGGCATGAGCTTGCACTCCCAGTGTGCCAAGGTGTACTACCATTCACCTACCAGAAGGTGGGGTAGGAGCTTAAGAAATGCAGGAATCATACTTCCAGAGCTTGACATAGTGAAATAAAATAAAGTAGGCAAATCATTCCTTATTACACTTCAAGTCATCTTTCTTTTCACACCTATATCAATATCCACAATTTTTCATTCAGAATCAGAACAGCCTTTATTCGTCAACTATCCATAAGAAAACAAGAAATTTAGAATACGATATAATAGAGCCTTTACTGTCATTGCACATATACATGCATACAATTAAATTGGTCCTCTGCATTTAACCCATCCTAATTACAGTTAGACACAATCCATCCAGTAGGGGCAGTGGACAGCCACAGTCACAAACCCTTCTAAAAACAATTTAGGGAACATCAGTTATGACATGTTGGCCATTTGGTGCCTTTCTCTGGGCACGATCCAGCACGTACGTGCCTTGATGTTGAGGACACTAGCAGCTGGAGAAGGCAAAGGACATGCCCACATGTCACCTGACCATAGTAGACAGATGCTTACTTTTGAGAGCAGAAATGGAAAGGTTGTTCACTTACATGGTTGCCATCCAGGTTGCCATCCATGCAACACAAAATTCACTTAGAGAGGCATTTAGAAATGTCAGAAATGTTTGATTTTTTTTTTTTTTGGTAGGCAGACTTTTGACACTGCCCGAAGGTATGAATGTATAAAAATTTAGATTTTGAGAGTTTTATGGTTCTTGAGTTTTAAGACGTGGCAGGTTTTGCCGTACAGCTGGACATCAATTTCTCTTGACAAGGAGAACTTACAGTTGTGAATGATTATTATTCATTCATTCTTCCAACAGTTGAGCGGTGCAGGTGAAGTCGGAGGGTTTGAATGTGACAAATGATTATTTGAGAGAGTGTCCACATCCATTCATGGCTAAAGATGGGCATGGAAATCAGACTATTGTGCATCCTTTCAATGTCACAATGCTTGAGATTTATAAAAGAGTATCATGCGTAGTCGTGGCTTGGTGACCCTGGTGAAAAGTATGCATATGCACATTTCACAAATTCAATTTAATTCAATTTATTCATTTTATATAACACCAAATCACAACAGTCGCCTCAAGGCGCTTCACACAAAACAATTCAAAAAACAAAATAAAATGATTTAAAAGATTAAAAAAGCACAGTAAAAGATAAAAAAAAACAAAAAAAAAAACATGGGCACTACAAGAACATGATCATTTCATTCCTTCTCCACTGTAGTGATTTATAGAGGCAAAACTGCATAAAGAGTGCCACTGTCCAAATACCTATGGACCTGACTATCCTGGCCTCAGCAGACAAACATTATGCCTTTCTTCCTTCATGCTCTTTCATCAAAGTCATGTTTATCGGTGCTGCACTAATGCGAGTCTTATTCATAGACACAATAGGTTCAAATCCCCCCTGCGTTAAAAGCTCAGAGTCTGAAATGGATAAGAGCCTTTTAAAGAATCTCACAGGAGCCGCGGGGTCCTTCTCCGTCTCCCTCACATCAGGGCTCACACTCAAACACCCTGATGTGCTCAGAGTGGTTTAATGAAGAGGATGTCCGGGCCACTGCCCCATTAGGAAGAGCTTGGGTTGCCCAACCAAAACAGGATTCAGATGGACAAACCTCCTGCTCCCATCTCCTGGGAGACCTTCACATATTGCACAGCCTTCTCAGGGCTTACTGAATGAGATTTGACTCAGCACATAGTTTGGGACACCCAGTAGTTTCAGTTTGAAAATTTAAATGCAGAACACAAAGCTGTTTGGTGGTAAAATAATGTGATGCAGTGGATATTGCACAAAATTGTGCATTGAGTAGGATGTGACACAAACCTCCCGATATGATGCTTATCTGGATACTTAGGTGGCAATTTGATATATTTTGTAATTCTTATGAAATGCGATTGAACAAGTAATGTAATTTGATGTTATAATGTTTAGCAATAGGAACAACCGGAATAATACACTTTTAAAGACTGCATATCACAAATCATATTTACAAAAACAATGCACATTACAGTTTTGTGTTGCTTTCCCAGGAGAACCGTACTGCAGATTTTATAATTAAAGAATAAAACTGTTTCCCTGTCAGTGTATCTTTTACGATCTCAAAGCTGGCTGCCTAAAAAGTGGAAAAATCATTTGCAGTAGAGTTAGACGATGTCTGCTTACGATGTCTGTCACAGTGCAACAGGCAGATGAACTTTCTTGCAATCTTGGATTCCTTTTTTCCGTGGGTTTGCATCAAGTTGCTCCACATGCTTTCTGAACGCAGGTTGCCCGCTTTCGCTTTTTTTTTTTTTTTTTTTTTTGAAAATGGTCGCCACATCTCAAGTGTTTCACATCCCAGACCCCATCCTTAATTTTTGTGCTCTGACTCCCACTGGAGTTGAGATGACACCACATAATATTCAGATTATATCTATAACAAATACACTACACCCTCTGCTGAGTCAAAGTGGCACTACATCCCTTCCACCTGGTCTGTGAGACTAAACAGGAAATAGATCGTAATTCTATCTAGTAGATGCTCAAAGCACTTTGAAATGATGCCTCACATTCACACCGATGTCAGCGTGCTGCCATGGAAGATGCTTAACTGCACACACAAGCATCTTTGGGATTAAGGACCTTGCCTGTGGGCTCTTAGTGATTTTTTTTTTGGTCTGATGAGGATATGAACCAGTCTCAAGCTCACTATTGTAACCTTGAGTTTAGGCAGTCCCCTATAGGACTTTCAAAATTGATTCTCATGAATCACAGTATTCTGAGTATCAATTTTTTTCACCTCACTCTTGTATTGACGGTATATTACAGTACAGATAAACTGAGCCAACTAAATAAAAATTACACTTCATACACTATATGCTGGTATGTCTCAAGAACCAATAGATGTTTGATTTTAATTTTATTGTCAAATTATTTCCAAGATACTTAAACTCCTCCACTTGAGGCAAGGACACTCCACCAACCTGAAGAGGGCAAAGCACCTTTTTTCCGGTCGGGAACCATGGCCTCGGATTTGGAGGTGCTGATTTTCATCCCGGACGCGTCACACTCAGCTGCAAACCGCCCCAGTGCAAGCTGAAGGTCCTGATTTGACGAAGCCAACAGAACCACATCGTCCGCAAACAGCAGAGACGAGATTCTGTGGTTCCCAAACTAGACCCCCTCTACACCCTGGCTGCGCCTAGAAATTCTGTCCATAAAAATAATGAACAGAACCGGTGACAAAGGGCAGCCCTGGCGGAGGCCAGCGTGCACTGGAAACAGGTTTGACTTACTACCGGCAATGCGAACCAAGCTCCTGCTGCGGGCGTACAGGGACCAGATAGCCCTTAGCAAAGGACCCCGGACCCCGTACTCCCGGAGCACTCCCCACAGGGTGCCCCAAGGGACATGGTCGAACGCCTTCTCCAGATCCACAAAACACATGTGGACTGGTTGGGCAAACTCCCATGAACCCTCGAGCACCCGATGGAGCGTGTAGAGCTGGTCCAGTGTGCCGCGACCAGGACGAAAACCACACTGCTCCTCCTGAATCCAAGGTTCGACCATCGGCCGAATTCTCCTCTCCAGTACTCTGGAATAGACCTTACCGGAGAGGCTGAGGAGTGTGATCCCCCTATAGTTGGAACACACCCTCCGGTCCCCCTTCTTAAACAGAGGGACCACCACCCCGGTCTACGAATCCAGAGACACTGTCCCCAATCGCCACGCGATGTTGCAGAGGTGTGTCAGCCAAGACAGCCCCACAACATCCAGAGACTTAAGGTACTCAGGACGAATTTCATCCACCCCAGGAGCCTTGCCATCGAGGAGCTTTCTAACCACCTCAGTGACTTCGGCCTGGGTAATGGATGAGTCCGCCCCTGAGTCCCCAGTCTCTGCTTCCTCTTCGGAAGACGTGACGATGGGATTGAACAACGTAGGGGGGCAAAGCGCTCGATTTACCGATCGATCTACGTTCCGATCCTCACCTATGGTCATGAGATTTGGCTCATGACCGAAAGAACGAGATCGCGAGTACAAGCGGCTGAGATGAGTTTCCTCCGCAGGGTGGCTGGGCGCGCCCTTAGAGATAGGGTGAGGAGCTCGGTCACTCGGAGTCGAACCGCTACTCCTCCACGTCGAAAGGAGTCAGTTGAGGTGGCTCAGGCATCTTTTCCGGATGCCCCCTGGACGCCTCGCTGGAGGCACGTCCCACTGGGAGGAGGCCCTGGGGAAGACCCAGGACACTCTGGAGGGACTACATCTCTCGGCTGGCTTGGGAACGCCTGGGGGTTCCCCCGGAGCAGCTGGGGGAGGTGTGTGTGGATCGGGAGGTCTGGGGGGCTTTGCCTGAGCTGCTGCCCCCGCGACCCGACTCCGGATAAAGCGGAAGAAAATGGATGGATGGATATTTCCAACATACAAGTTTCTAGATGTTTGAATGGAACGCTTTACCAGAAATTGCAGCACTACCATGGTAATGAACAAAACAAACAAAATTCACCCAACAACAAGCTCTCCGTTACCACTCAGGCTAGAGAACAGACTGTGGTATTAAGTAAACCACATAGCCAAAGTATCTATTGGTTACAGGTGTACATTTATTTGGAAACGTTTTTTGACCCCATTTGGAATTTTAACAAACCTAACTAGCATAAAACGATTACAAAATGTAGACAACTGTACGGCGTAACCACATGAGGTGTTTGTACAAAAGCAAGAAAACACAAAAAGAACAGACAGAACCACTGCAAATGCAGTGTAGCTTCATTTATATTCTTTTAGGTGTCATTGATCACACCGGGTGCAAGTCGTCCCCCCCCATTACATACAGGAGCAGAAAAATTGTTTCAGAAAAAAATGTTGCCAGTGATCTGGAAGAAAAACACTGTATTGCATGTATGCTTAATACAAGTAAATTGCCCATAAGGGCAAAGAACAGAACTGTAAGTTGATTTTGGGTGTCAGCCTGTCTTGTTTTAGCCAAATGTTAAATTCTCAAATTAACAAACAGCTGAGATCTTGCCACACATTTAAGCAGTATCTGTTGCTACCAAGCAAGCCATGTGCACTTCAGGGTGTATGCACATTTCCTATTTGAAATCCAAAATTCAGTGAAAATGGAATTTCTAAATGTCAGAAATGCATGATTTTTCTTTTTTTTTTTTTTTGCAGACAGATCTTTGATCTCCCAGCATTAATGTATAAAAATTTAGATTTTGAGAGTTTTATGATTCTTGAGCCTTAGGTTGTGGAAGGTTTTGGGGAGGGAAGGACAGCAATTTCTCTTGACAAGCGCATCATAAAGTTGTGAATACCTAAGAACACATTGTGCACCTTGAATAGACGGCAAAATACTGAAAAGAGAATTTAATGGTTGAAAAAGTTGCTGACAGGTGAAAAAGGTTGACAAAGCTCTTCCCACTGGTTGCTATGGAGCAAACTGGAGACACCACAGCGGAAAATAACTGCACAGGCCGTGCACATGCACAGATTCAGCAAAAACCCAGGGTCACGCAGTGTGACACACTAGAGACGTGTGAAAAACTCAACTGTCCGCACAAACACGCTGCAGTGTGTGAGAAATACTCTGCTGCAATCCTGCCAACCTCTTTACAACTGTGCTTAGTTCACCCTGGTTTGTATTATTTCAACAAAATGACAATATCTGCTTCTGTCCATGAAGTGATAGGTTTTTGTTTTTTTTTGCATGGTGTTGTCATGTGTTCCGGCGTCACGTGCACGCAGAGGACTGAGCCTGCTGACTGCATGTTAAAGCACGGCATTGTTATACGGAAGTGGTACAACACAGACAACACTACACAAGGCTAGCTGAGGGAGGGCACCAACATACCTGCAAAAGGCGTCTCTGCCCCAGATAATGTCTCAAAATAGTGCAGCAGATAAATGCATACATCATAAGAATCTTTCATTTTTTGATACAAGCACTAAATTTGTTATAATGGTACTTCTTGGTCTACTTTTTGCAAAAACACCATTAGCCACTTCAATTCTCAAGATATTGCCCAGAAATATGCATTTTCCTCATATAGTTGCATAATCTTTCAGTGTTGTACCTGTTAAATATTGTACTGTGCACCAGGGTGCAGTTGAGATTAACCTCAGGCAATATTTTCATGCTTTTTAGATGGACCGTTTTATTGTGTACATGCATGCTGTAGGACTCACGATAGTGGTTGGGGTGTAAGAGTTTAATAGCACAGGTAGTATCTTTGCTTTTTAAAATCAGCCACGTCCTTTGGATGAACAGTCGCCCTCACTGCCAACAGTAGACCAATTGTGGATGCAAATGCAAGTTCTCCAACTCTGGACTGAGCTTGTAGGCCTCATTTAATGTCATGAAGTGTTAAGGACATAAAATGGCATGGACTGACTCGTGTCCATCTTCATAATTTGTCTCTTTCAATGTACGACAGTACATAGGTTCACAGCGCAAAAAATATTACTTATAAAAATGAAAATGACAAATTATATCTTAAAATGTTATAGTTGCATTTAGTCACATCACATTTAATGATTTAGTACCATAATTTCCTACATTTGCTTGCTGATGTGTTTTATTTGTGCAGGCTATTTTAAAATTTCAGAATCAGAATCATCAGAAGAAGTTTATTGCCATTGCCAGTGAACAGGATTCACAGACTAGGAATTTGCTTCGATACAATGGTGCAACATTAAGAAGAGATAAAATGCTAAGATAAAATATAACATATGTGTCAAAATAAGATAAAATATAAGATAAAAAAAAGAAATATGAAATATGAAAGGCTGTGTGCAACAGAAAAACAGAGAAACAGAAAAAACAGTGCAGTGGGAGGAGTGCAATTAAAACCCAAAGTACATTGTCTAAAGTGACCCGTGATAAAATGATAAAGTGACAGAGTTAAGCTTAAGGTGACTGAGTTATGAGGTGTTCATGAGTCTAACGACAGAGGGGAAGAAACTGTTCTTATGGCAGGAGGTTCTGGTCCGGATGGACCGTAGCCTCCTGCCCGAGGGGAGTGGTTTGAATAGACCGTGTGCAGGGTGAGAAGGGTAAGCTGTGATCCGACCTGCTAGGCCCAGAGACCTGGAGACGTGCAGGTCGTGGAGAGATGGAAGGCTACAGCCGATCACCTTCTCAGCAGAGGCCACAATGCTCTGCAGTCTGTGTCTGTCCCTGGCTGTGGCCCCAGCGTACCACATCGTGATGGAGGAGCAGAGGATGGACTCAATGATGGCCGTGTAGAACTGCACCATCAGCTGGACAGGCAGCTTGGCCTTCTTCAGCTGCCGCAGGAAGTACATCCTCTGCTGGGTCTTCTTGATGAGGGAGCTGATGGTTGACTCCCACTGGGTGATGGTGGTGCTGAGGAAGCGGTGACAGACCACAATGGTGATGGGGCTGTTGGTGAGGGCGAGGGAGGGTGGGGGGGCTGTGGCTTTCCTGAAGTCCACGATCATCTCCACTGTTTTCTGGGCGTTGAGCTCCAAGTTGTTGCTGCTGCACCAGGTCACCAGCTGGTCCACCTCCCTCCTGTAGGCAGACTCATCCCCATCCGAAATGAGTCCGATGAGGGTGGTGTCGTCCGCAAACTTGATGACCTTTACAGAGTCGTGGCTGGAGGTGCAGCAGTTAGTGTAGAGGGAGAAGAGCAGAGGGGAATGGACACAGCCCTGTGGAGATCCTGTGCTGAGAGCCCGAGTGTTCGAGACATTTTTTCCCAGCCTCACACGCTGACTCCGGTCCGTCAGGAAGTCTGTGATCCACCTGCAGGTGGAGTTGGGCACGTGGAGCAGAGAAAGCTTGTCCTGGAGCAAAGCTGGAAGGATGGTGTTGAATGCAGAGCTGAAGTCCACAAACAGGATCCTAGCGTAGGTTCCTGGGGAGTCCAGGTGCTACAGGATGGAGTGCAGGGCCAGGTTTATGGCGTCATCTACAGACCTGTTGGCTCTGTAGGCAAACTGCAGGGGGTCCAGGAGGGGGTCGGTGATGGACTTCAGGTGGGATAAAACCAGGTGTTCGAAGGTCTTCATGACTACAGACGTGAGAGCCACAGGCCTGTAGTCATTAAGTCCAGTGACGTGTGGTTTCTTGGGGACTGGAACTATAATGGAGGACTTGAAACAGACTGGAACATGGCATGACTCCAGGGAGGTGTTGAAGATCCCCGTGAAGACTGGGGCAAGCTCATCAGCGCAGTGTCTCAGGGTGGCAGGAGAGACACAGTCTGGGCCCGGGGCCTTACGTGGATTCAGCCTTTTGAAATGTCTCCTCACGTCCTCCTCTTGGACCGAGAGGGCAACAGGGGGAGTGGGGAGGGCAGCAGTGAGAGGGGGGAGGTCCAGAGTGTTTGAATATCCAGTTGTGTGGGGGGTGGGGAGGTGTGAGTCCTTGTCTTCAAAGCGTGAATAGAAGACGTTCAGGTCGTTGGCCAGCTTGAGGTCGTCAATAGAACGAGGTGCTTTGGGCTTGTAGTTGGTGATCTCTTTCAACCCCCTCCACACAGAGGCCGAGTCGTTGGCAGAGAACCTTTGCTGCAGACGTGAACTGTACATGGATTTAGAATTTGCCACCTCCTTGCTAAATCTGTACTTTGCACCTCTATAGCTGTCTCTGTCTCCTTCTCTGAAAGCCACCTCTTTCTGCTGACGGAGCTGCTGGAGTTTAGGTGTGAACCAGGGCTTATCATTGTTATATCTCACCCTGGTACGCTGTGGGATGATGCTGTCTTCACAGAAATGAATATATGACGTCACAGTGTCCATGTAGTCATCTAGACTGTCTGTTGAAGCCTAGTACCATAATCTCCTACCATTTAGTACCATAATCTCCTACATTTGCTTGCCGATGTGTTTTATTTGTGCAGGCTATTTTAAAATTTCATGTGGCTAAGGGCTTTTTTGAAGAAGAAAAAGACTTCTCAGAAGTATTTATAGCAAATTTGGTGTTCGTATCATCAACTGAATTATTCTTACACTTATCTGCTGCACTAAATTCTAATTTCACCCCAATAGATTATGCTTGTTTGCTTACATGTACTCAAAATAAATGTATCCAAAACCTTAAAATATGGAAGTCAAAGTGACATGACGTCATGGTGACTTGGAGGACAAGGAAAGACTTTGTGGATGATCACTCTGTGTTATCAAAAATGTCATTTTTACCAGAGGCCATCAAATATCGCCATCGGGTATTGTGAAAGATTTGCGTCCCTCTGTCCGTGCTCGGTATAAGTACAGTCTATTAGTGCCAGGGTCTTCAAATTTACATGGAATATTCTTGGGACACACACCTTGGACAAGTTCAAAGATGGCTAACCTTGACCTATTTTAAGAGGTACTTCAAGAGGTTAAAAAGTCACATTCTGATTCAATCTGTTGAATTTTGTTTTTGAGTGGCGGGTGTGACAGCCAATCAGAGTAGATCTGCACCGTGATGTCAGTGGTTGGTCTGTCCAAAATCGCTTTGTTTTCTTATATATTTCTTATATATTATGTAAAAGCTTGCGAGAAATAAACACTTCTAAAACCAAAAACTCTTTATGAAACCCAATAAGACCTCTGAACTTATTTACAAGACATTTTGCAGATGTTAGCATGATGACATCACAGGCTGGTAGCTAACTGCAAAATTAAGTTTCGTTTGTGTGTAACTATATCCTCTGTGTCATATATTATGTAAAAGCTAGCGAGAAATAAACACTTCTAAAACTGAAAATGCTGTTTTTGTAACCTGATAACACCTCTGGAGTAATTTTCAAGACATTGTGCAGATGTTAGCATGCATAGTAACTTATGTTAACTCAAAGCTAACTTCCTATCGAGATACATTTGGCTCATTAATGCACAGAGAGGGTGATCTACAAATATTCCTTCATTTGCACAACATCCGCTCTTAAAATGTAAATTTTGTTTTTGATTAATTGAATGATTGATAGAAGGGATTTACTGAACATGTACAAATTGTACGTAAGACAGTGGAATCTTAATAATCAATTAAACAACTGAAAATTATGAAGAACACAATGCTCATATGGCTGAGGGTATTTTAGCATTGTGGTATATTTTTAAATGAGCATTCAGCTTGGGACTCCAACGAGGACGGTCGCATCTCCTTATCGCTGTTCTCTGCCTTTAAACTTCAAGTCCCTACTTCACCAGACTGTGAATTCCTCAAATTATATTGGATTCTGGATCTATTGGACTACTATTGGATTAACCATGGAATTGATCAGCTGGTCTCTGAACGGTATTGACACCATTTTTTCTACAAGAAGGTCAGTACCGGGGGGATCCTACCTGCCCAGATGTAACGTATCCTGCGGGCTATGTTCTCGACTCCTGGAGTTCCTGGCGTGTGGCATGCTTGGCGCCTTTCTCCATTGAGGATGTCGAGGATTTATTCATTTTTGGTCTCATGGTAGTAGGGCTGGTACTTTTTGGCTTATGTGCTGCCCTGATCTACCAGAAAATTGGCAAGACGGTGCCATCAAGAACCGCGGCCCCTTGCTTGTCTGTCATGATTAACGAGGTTGGCAAGGCAGTGCATTCTCAGACTGCAATGACTCTTGAACTCAGACGCAAATTGGATGACATCTTGGAGCAGATGCGTGCCTTGCAGTTGAAGCTGAAGATTTCAGAGGCCGGTGAATATTCTTAATTCATAATTGGGATTTGGTTGTGCAAGTGGAACTGTTAAAAAGTGTTTTTCACTGCTCAAACCATAACACTACAGGCTTATCAAGCCTGAAGGTCAAATTGCCCGACTGTTTTTCCTACAGAGGGATTTTTTTTGGCCTAGGGAACTTTGGCTGTTTCTTATCTCATCTCACAAAGACAATAAACTGCTTTTCACAGGACTGAAGCATGCTCCATTCCCTTCCCCCATCAACACCCCCCCTTTCCGGCATCTGCTAAACGTCACTCCTTCCCCCTTCGGCAGAGGCGGTGAAGTTTTAGCTGCTGCTGGTCCTCGTTCCTCCCCCCAAGCTGACAGTGGCGCAACTCAGGGTTGCTGCGCGGCCTTCACCCACTTGCCTCTATTCGGATAACGGACTTCTTCAAACTTAGTGCACAAAAACAATGTCAAATGTTTATGTGTTGTCTTTAATTCTGATGTGTGCCATTATTACGGTAAACAAGTAATAATTGTGGACTAATTGCTGTCTGAGGTAACTGGAGTGTAAACAAAATTTCTCCACTGTGAGATCAATAAAGTATATCTAATCTAAAATAAATGAAAAAAAGGAGGATTCCTCAGAGACAGCTAATGCTAATGCCTTGAACTACATAGACAAACAGTCGAGCTAACAAATGATCAATCAATCAATCAATCAACTTGTTTCTTATATAGCGCCAAATCACAACAAACAGTTGCCCCAAGGCGCTCCACATTGCAAGGCAAGGCCATACAACAATCATGAAAAACCCCAACGGTCAAAACGACCCCCTATGAGCAAGCACTTGGCCACAGTGGGAAGGAAAAACTCCCTTTTAACAGGAAGAAACCTCCAGCAGAACCAGGCTCAGGGAGGGGCAGTCTTCTGCTGAGACTGGTTGGGGCTGAGGGAAAGAACCAGGAAAAAGAGATCGATAACTAATGATTAAATGCAGAGTGATGCATACGGAGCAAAAAGAGAAAGAAACAGTGCATCATGGGAACCCCCCCACAGTCTACGTCTAAAGCAACATAACCAAGGGATGGTCCAGGGTCACCCGATCCAGCCCTAACTATAAGCCTTAGCGAAAAGGAAAGTTTTAAGCCTAATCTTAAAAGTAGAGAGGGTATCTGTCTCCCTGATCTGAATTGGGAGCTGGTTCCACAGGAGAGGAGCCTGAAAGCTGAAGGCTCTGCCTCCCATTCTACTCTTACAAACCCTAGGAACTACAAGTAAGCCCGCAGTCTGAGAGCGAAGCGCTCTAATGGGGTAATATGGTACTACGAGGTCCCTAAGATAAGATGGGACCTGATTATTCAAAACCTTATAAGTAAGAAGAAGAATTTTAAATTCTATTCTAGCATTAACAGGAAGCCAATGAAGGGAGGCCAACACGGGTGAGATATGCTCTCTCCTGCTAGTCCCCGTCAGTACTCTAGCTGCAGCATTCTGAACCAACTGAAGGCTTTTTAGGGAACTTTTAGGACAACCTGATAATAATGAATTACAATAGTCCAGCCTAGAGGAAATAAATGCATGAATTAGTTTTTCAGCATCACTCTGAGACAAGACCTTTCTGATTTTAGAGATATTGCGTAAATGCAAAAAGGCAGTCCTACATATTTGTTTAATATGCACTTTGAATGACATATCCTGATCAAAAATAACTCCAAGATTTCTCACAGTATTACCAGAGATCAGGGAAATGCCATCCAGAGTAACGATCTGGTTAGACACCATGCTTCTAAGATTTGTGGGGCCAAGTACAATAACTTCAGTTTTATCTGAGTTTAAAAGCAGGAAATTAGAGGTCATCCATGTCTTTATGTCTGTAAGACAATCCTGCAGTTTAGCTAATTGGTGTGTATCCTCTGGCTTCATGGATAGATAAAGCTGGGTATCATCTGCGTAACAATGAAAATTTAAGCAATACCGTCTAATAATACTGCCCAAGGGAAGCATGTATAAAGTGAATAAAATTGGTCCTAGCACAGAACCTTGTGGAACTCCATAATTAACTTTAGTCTGTGAAGAAGATTCCCCATTTACATGAACAAACTGTAATCTATTAGACAAATATGATTCAAACCACCGCAGCGCAATGCCTTTAATACCTATGACATGCTCTAATCTCTGTAATAAAATTTTATGGTCAACAGTATCAAAAGCAGCACTGAGGTCCAACAGAACAAGCACAGAGATAAGTCCACTGTCCGAAGCCATAAGAAGATCATTTGTAACCTTCACTAATGCTGTTTCTGTACTATGATGAATTCTAAAACCTGACTGAAACTCTTCAAATAGACCATTCCTCTGCAGGTGATCAGTTAGCTGTTTTACAACTACCCTCTCAAGAATCTTTGAGAGAAAAGGAAGGTTGGAGATTGGCCTATAATTAGCTAAGATAGCTGGGTCAAGTGATGGCTTTTTAAGTAATGGTTTAATTACTGCCACCTTAAAGGCCTGTGGTACATAACCAACTAACAAAGATAGATTGATCATATTTAAGATTGAAGCATTAAATAATGGTAGGACTTCCTTGAGCAGCCTGGCAGGAATGGGGTCTAATAAGCATGTTGATGGTTTGGATGAAGTAACTAATGAAAATAACTCAGACAGAACAATCGGAGAGAAAGAGTCTAACCAAATACCGGCATCACTGAAAGCAGCCAAAGATAACGATACATCTTTGGGATGGTTATGAGTAATTTTTTCTCTAATAGTCAAAATTTTGTTAGCAAAGAAAGTCATGAAGTCATTACTAGTTAAAGTTAATGGAATACTCAGCTCAATAGAGCTCTGACTCTTTGTCAGCCTGACTACAGTGCTGAAAAGAAACCTGGGGTTGTTCTTATTTTCTTCAATTAGTGATGAGTAGAAAGATGTCCTAGCTTCACGAAGGGCTTTCTTATAGAGCAACAAACTCTTTTTCCAGGCTAAGTGAAGATCTTCTAAATTAGTGAGACGCCATTTCCTCTCCAACTTACGGGTTATCTGCTTTAAGCTACGAGTTTGTGAGTTATACCACGGAGTCAGACACTTCTGATTTAAAGCTCTCTTTTTCAGAGGAGCTACAGCATCCAAAGTTGTCTTCAATAAGGATGTAAAACTATTGACAAGATACTCTAACTCCCTTACAGAGTTTAGGTAGCTACTCTGCTCTGTGTTGGTATATGACATTAGAGAACATAAAGAAGGAATCATATCCTTAAACCTAGTTACAGCGCTTTCTGAAAGACTTCTAGTGTAATGAAACTTATTCCCCACTGCAGGGTAGTCCATCAGGGTAAATGTAAATGTTATTAAAAAATGATCAGACAAAAGGGAGTTTTCAGGGAATACTGTTAAGTCTTCTATTTCCATACCATAAGTCAGAACAAGATCTAAGATATGATTAAAGTGGTGGGTGGACTCATTTACTTTTTGAGCAAAGCCGATAGAGTCTAATAATAGATTAAATGCAGTGTTGAGGCTGTCATTCTCAGCATCTGTGTGGATGTTAAAATCGCCCACTATAATTATCTTATCTGAGCTAAGCACTAAGTCAGACAAAAGGTCTGAAAATTCACAGAGAAACTCACAGTAACGACCAGGTGGACGATAGATAATAACAAATAAAACTGGTTTTTGGGACTTCCAATTTGGATGGACAAGACTAAGAGACAAGCTTTCAAATGAATTAAAGCTCTGTCTAGGTTTTTGATTAATTAATAAGCTGGAATGGAAGATTGCTGCTAATCCTCCGCCCCGGCCCGTGCTACGAGCATTCTGACAGTTAGTGTGACTCGGGGGTGTTGACTCATTTAAACTAACATATTCATCCTGCTGTAACCAAGTTTCTGTTAGGCAGAATAAATCAATACGTTGATCAATTATTATATCATTTACCAACAGGGACTTAGAAGAAAGAGACCTAATGTTTAATAGACCACATTTAACTGTTTTAGTCTGTGGTGCAATTGAAGGTGCTATATTATTTTTTCTTTTTGAATTTTTATGCTTAAATAGATTTTTGCTAGTTATTGGTGGTCTGGGAGCAGGCACCGTCTCTACGGGGATGGGGTAATAAGGGGATGGCAGGGGGAGAGAAGCTGCAGAGAGGTGTATAAGACCACAGCTCTGCCTCCTGGTCCCAACGCTAGACAGTCACAGTTTGGAGGATCCCAAAAAATTGGCCAGATTTCTAGAAATGAGAGCTGCTCCCTCTAAAGTGGGATGGATGCCGTCTCTCCTAACAAGACCAGGTTTTCCCCAGAAGCTTTGCCAATTATCAATGAAGCCCACCTCATTTTTTGGACACCACTCAGACAGCCAGCAATTCAAGGAGAACATGCGGCTAAACATGTCACTCCCGGTCTGATTGGGGAGGGGCCCAGAGAAAACAACAGAGTCCGACATTGTTTTTGCAAAGTTACACACCGATTCAATGTTAATTTTAGTGACCTATGATGATGATGATGCCAGAGCTCAAGTTATGTAAAGATGAAGTTGGTAGGAACTTCTGCAACCAAAAAACACACATTAGTTTCAAATGTATGGATGAACACGACTGGCTGATGCAAGTCAGCTGAACTTGCAGCCAGAACACGACGGAATCAACGATTTACGAAGCAAATCAGCAGGAAATAAACATGCATGAAGCATTTAATACAGCTGATGTTGGAAAATGCAGATGAAGCATCCAGATGAGCCAATAACCTGCAACTTCAGCACTCTGCATGAACTTTGACAAGCAGTCTGAGTCAAATTGGAGTGCAGGACCAGGTGCAATGTGACCTGATAAACTAAACCCTTTAGGAAAATTATAGGAGACACATTTCAAACAAGAGATACTGGAATTCAGCTTTGCATTAATATCTGTGCATATTAACATGGCCTCAGTCCTTTGATGTTTTAAGCTTGTTTAGTACCTGAATGCCATTTGCAGTATGTCACTGAGCAAATATTACATCTGTGTCGGCAGAGAATTTTTTTGTTTTTCAATGCTTTAATTTTTTTCTCTGTATGAAAGTACAGGAATCATACACAGACTTTTATATGGACCAAAAAATAATCGTGACTTTCAGGGGAAAAATGTGCAAGATGCAACCATGGCAACACTGTCTTTGAGACCGGATGGCCATAACAGATGGTTATATAGGAATTTGCAGTTACAGTGAACGTAATTTACCTCAACCAGTTAACTGAACAACATGAACCACTGACTGACTGGTTTGGAACTGACTAATCGCTTCTATCTGTCCATCTTTGCATCAAACAGATCTGGCAACTTCAGAAATGAGCTTAAAACAACCCGCCTTTTTTTTGTAAAGTGGCTTCGACCATCTTTGACTAAAATATCATTTGACAAAGTTAAATGTTACATTGTCCCTGTACTAAAAGCACAAGACATACTTGACTCATCACTACCGATGTGACTGACATCACAAACATCTCCCAAACACCGCCGTCAGCGTGAGCTTCATCATCCTGGATAATATCACAATTCATCATCATCACTGCACACACTGCAGATGTACTGGTATCTCTAACTACTACTCTCACTGGGTCTCCTCTTCTCTTGGCCCATCACCATGACGATGGGAGCCAGTTCCATGGATACAGTCACTAAGCAACCGACAGCATCAGCAGCAGTTGTCCTGTCAGAGCATTGTGGAGCCAGCCTTCCTGCGCCAACTGCAATTTGGCTTTTAAACAAATATTACAAGCGTTTGGGAATTTTAAACAACATAAGCTTTCCCATTTGAATTACATTTTAATTAGAAAACTAAGAAATCACAGTCCATCTCGGTGAGACTACCAAGTTTGTATAAGACATCTGCTGCCTTTGGTTCCGTGGATCAGAGAGACAGATATATTAAAGTTCCACACAAACACCAGCAGCAGAAATAGAACATAAAGGTGTGAATATTAGAACTGAGGGTATCACCGCTTCATCACCATTCTGCGCTTTTATCTCACAAGGAACAACTAATTCCAATTTGTAACAAAACAGGCACCACCATCGCAACACAAATAACAGCCAAATACATCATGAGTGAACCACAGAAGGGCTAATAACGTGCACAGCGGATTCCTATAGAGAATTCAATTATGTGAAATCACTGGGAGGCTGAAATACATTTTCACCCACATTCATTTGAAAAGCACAGTCTCAGTAATCCCTGCAGGTTCACTGAAAAATGTTGAACAAGCACCAAACCATACATGCATGAAAAATGTGCAATATTATATGAATGAGAGGGAAAAGCCCCACACGGACACATGGAATGACAGGTGGAGCACACACACGCAAAAGAAACTGCACATTTACACTCTAGAGTGCTATAATATAGTCTGGACCTCAATTCTGGGCCTTCTTGGAAACCACCTTAACGAATTTTTTGATTTATAATTTTATTTTGTTGATTATTTTTCACTAAATTTAGCTTGTACTGGAATCCAAACATTATAATGTCAGTTTATTGTTGAAATGTGTTGCAAAACTACAGCTCATTGTAATGAAGACAACATATTTACCTGGTGGGGGGGTTTCCATGACCAATATTTTATTTTTTTTTCAACGCTGTCCAGAGGAGGAAGTGCGTGTGCACATGCATTGGGTTTTGAAATGACCGGAAGTTACCTTTGACCTTACATGATGCGCGTACATGGGGCGTGTGCACGCTAACACCTGTAAGATGTCTTGTAAATCACTTCAGAGGTGTTATCCGGTTTCAAAAGTAGCTAACTTTTACAAAACGTATGAGTAACAGATTTATACAGAAATAAGCTGTTTCGGAGGATTTCCACCATATTGGATTATTTTGTTCGTGCAAGCAGCCAGCTGACATCACTGTGCCTCTCTACTCTGATTGGCTGTCGCTATGTGCTTCCTGGCATCCTTTGGGCAAGTCGGGGGAATCCATCATAGACCATATTGGTCGCTGCAGAATGTAGCTCAAGGCTGTCTGTTCATTTGAATTTAGAGGAACTATTTATTTATTTTTCCCCAGACAATGCAAATTTTGATCATATTGGCAATGTCGTATTATGAATCCCCTATTTAAAGGCTAATAAATGAAATTATAGTAGTGCCAAATAAAATATTTTTATGACTTAAATCTTAAAAAAAAAAAAAAAAACCCAAGGCTGTACACTTTTAATATTTTAATCTATAAAATGTCAAGTGCATTACAATTTCCCACAGACTGAACTACAAATATCCTACAAATGTCTTGTTTTACCTGATATCAGTCCAAATCCCAAAGATATTTGACTTATAGAATAATAACCAATAAAATAGACAGAGGAAATACCCGCTTAAACCAGTCAAACCATGCTTTAGCTCCTCAATAAATGATTGAATTTAGGGGAGGTGATGGTCTAGTGGTTAAGGTGTTGGGCTTTAGTCCAGAAGATCATGGGTTCAAATCCCTGCCTGACTGGAAAATCACTAAGGGCCCTTGGGCAAGGCCTTTAATCCCCTATTGCTCCCGGTGTGTAGTGAGCGCCTTGTATGGCAGCACCCTGACATCGGGGTGAATGTGAGGCATTTGTAAAGCGCTTTGAGCGTCTGATGCAGATGGAAAAGCGCTATATAAATACAGTCCATTTACCATTTATTGAATGATTCATTGATGATCAAAGCTCATTTTTGTCAGTCCAGTAATGCTTTCAAAATAGGAGTTTGCTGATCCAGCAGTTTGGATTGTATCAGTCTGATTTTAGCCAAAATGACAGGATCTGATCTGAGCCTTCTACTGCACATCTGAGATACGTTGTGGTCAATGTAGGCTTTCCTTTAGGAAAGTGGAATAATGGCTTCACAGCTTCAGTTGTTCAATGGCCAGGTCATCAAAGTACATCCAGACAAATGTATTTATTAACACATAAGACAGAGTAAAACTTATCTGATTAGTATCATAGGTATAGAAGGTTCCAGTTTTAGCACTGGACATGAAAAAGTGGAATCCTGCCATCTGTACTTTCAACACTATGAATTTCATCATGTCCCCCCAACTTAGACTTCTGATTATTTTTAGTTTATGCAAAATCCCATCTTAATGATCACATCTATTCATGTAGTTCCATTTGTGTCACAATGATGAACACAATTAGAATCTGATGTTATAAAGCCTCTAAACCACCACAAGTAAAGAAAAAAAAAAACAACATTAACTTGGAAATGCATCTGTCAAGTAACTCTAAAATCTGATCAGCTCATCTACTCCCCAGGGCGTACCTACAGTTTAAGTATCAAGTGTTAACCAGTAGTCTGTTCAAAAATGATCCTGCTACCATTCAAACAGAGGGAGCTGAGCTGTAAAGGTGACTTATAAACCCTCTTGAAAAGAAAGCCTGATGAAGCTTGTTTTGAAGCATGAGGCTGAGGAGGATTGGAATAAAATATTCTCTTTGATTCCCAGAAGCCCCTACAGTATGAGCGGCACTTTAATACGCTGCATCACAGAAAGACAGTCAGTCTCCACCGAAGCTTAAATGCAAGACCGTCGACAAATTACAGCACACCCCTGGACAATGATCCGTAAAATAAATCCCTTCACCCTGCACAGCACCTGTGCACAAACCGGTGTCATCTGAGTTTAATGTCAGCCTGCAACAAGCATGACACTCTAATAACAGCATACAAAGGGTGAGAAAGAGAGAAGCTGGTGGTGGAGGCATCATGGCAGGAGGGAGTATATATATACATATATGACACTGCATCATACATCATCACCCCCCCCCCCCACACACACACACACACACACGCACACACACTGCCTTTGCCCATCAGGATCCCGGATGAGGGTTTGCAAAGGGACCATTTTGAGACACAGATGAAATCTTGTTGCCAGTGGCAACATTAAGGTGCAAATTAAAGATGCAATCTGAAAAACTGATCATGGCAACTCACGTATGAAAGGAAATGCACATTTTGACAGCACATACAAGCACCCAGACATAAAGATCGATGATGGTTACTGCAGCAGGTTGCCTTACGTTGGAGAGTGGAGTAGTTATCCATTTCTCAGGCTGCTGCTGCTGGATTAAAAAAGAAAGAAAGAAAGAAAGAAAGAAAGAAAGAAAGAAAGAAAGAAAGAAAGAAAGAAAGAAAACACTCTGGTGGCCCAAAAGGACAGAATCAGTCCACCGGCTCGAACCCAGCCGGTGCGGAACCAGGACAGAAACCTTCAGCCGCTTCCAGCCGCATCTTTAACCCCCGCGTGGGGAAGCGAGGAGGACGGAGGAGAAGAGCGCACCATCCCGCCTCACGCACAGTTCACTCACTACAGGCGGTGCCGCGCCGGCCATCGGTTTAAATCCACTCCACGGTGTCGTTACAAGCGGCGTCCAAAAAAAAAAAAAAAAAAAGAACAGCGAAACCAGACCGGGAGAACGGATCCGCGCAGCGCGCACAGGGGCGGTGCGTCTCCTTCACCGTTTCACCGTGACACGCGCGCGCTGCAGGGAGAACACGGCCAGGCAGCGTATCCTCTTCCCATCTGTCCCCCAGAGAGAGAGAGAGAGACCCACAGACAGAGATGGATGAAGATTCAGCGAGGGCGCACGCGAGGAGTGCGCATGGCGAGCAGGTGTCTATGTGCGCGCGTGTGAGACGTCAGTTCAGTGGATATGGTTCGGGGAGACCGTGCAAAGTTGCAACTCTGACCTCCTTATACCAGCACCTGCTCCACTGGTGAGGTGTCCTTAGTAGAGTCCTGGTTCACTTGCATCACTAACCAGCAGTCAGAGCCTGAGGTATCCATTATCCAACCCAGTGTCACGGGCTGCAACCCTGCCACACCAGATCAGCTAATCAAACAATGCCTCACCTGCTCTGATCATTCGTGCACAAGCTCATTACATCATAAACTAGAAGGGCACTAGGTACAGCACATTCCTCCGCCACGCCACATATCAATATCGAAGGATGTGGATTCACAAAAGGGCAAACTAATACATTATGCTATATTCCAGAATTTCATCCAAATCATCACCAAATTTTAATCGATTGATCCTGGACATATTTCCTATCATTCCACCAAATTTGGTTCACATGTATTCAAAACCTTTTGAGATATCCTGTTAAAAGACAAACAGACAAACAAATGCCAGTGAAATCATAACCTCCTTGGCAGAGGTAATAAATCATCTGAGTGAAACTGGGTCTTTCTCCTCAACAAGAATCATAGCAGACCCAGATTTAGTCAATCAATCAATCAATTTTATTTATATAGCGCCAAATCACAACAAACAGTTGCCCCAAGGCGCTTTATATTGTAAGGCAAGGCCATACAATAATTACGTAAAAACCCCAACGGTCAAAACGACCCCCTGTGAGCAAGCACTTGGCGACAGTGGGAAGGAAAAACTCCCTTTTAACAGGAAGAAACCTCCAGCAGAACCAGGCTCAGGGAGAGGCAGTCTTCTGCTGGGACTGGTTGGGGCTGAGGGAGAGAACCAGGAAAAAGACATGCTGTGGAGGGGAGCAGAGATCAATCACTAATGATTAAATGCAGAGTGGTGCATACAGAGCAAAAAGAGAAAGAAACACTCAGTGCATCATGGGAACCCCCCAGCAGTCTAAGTCTATAGCAGCATAACTAAGGGATGGTTCAGGGTCACCTGATCCAGCCCTAACTATAAGCTTTAGCAAAAAGGAAAGTTTTAAGCCTAATCTTAAAAGTAGAGAGGGTGTCTGTCTCCCTGATCCGAATTGGGAGCTGGTTCCACAGGAGAGGAGCCTGAAAGCTGAAGGCTCTGCCTCCCATTCTACTCTTACAAACCCTAGGAACTACAAGTAAGTCTGCAGTCTGAGAGCGAAGTGCTCTATTGGGGTGATATGGTACTATGAGGTCCCTAAGATAAGATGGGACCTGATTATTCAAAACCTTATAAGTAAGTAATAAGTAATTTTAAATTCTATTCTAGAATTAACAGGAAGCCAATGAAGAGAGGCCAATATGGGTGAGATATGCTCTCTCCTTCTAGTCCCCGTTAGTACTCTAGCTGCAGCATTTTGAATTAACTGAAGGCTTTTCAGGGAACTTTTAGGACAACCTGATAATAATGAATTACAATAGTCCAGCCTAGAGGGAATAAATGCATGAATTAGTTTTTCAGCATCACTCTGAGACAAGACCTTTCTAATTTTAGAGATATTGCGTAAATGCAAAAAAGCAGTCCTACATATTTGTTTAATATGTGCTTTGAATGACATATCCTGATCAAAAATGACTCCAAGATTTCTCACAGTATTACTAGAGGTCAGGGTAATGCCATCCAGAGTAAGGATCTGGTTAGACACCATGTTTCTAAGATTTGTGGGGCCAAGTACAATAACTTCAGTTTTATCTGAGTTTAAAAGCAGGAAATTAGAGGTCATCCATGTCTTTATGTCTGTAAGACAATCCTGCAGTTTAGCTAATTGGTGTGTATCCTCTGGCTTCATGGATAGATAAAGCTGGGTATCATCTGCGTAACAATGAAAATTTAAGCAATGCCATCTAATAATACTGCCTAAGGGAAGCATGTATAAAGTGAATAAAATTGGTCCTAGCACAGAACCTTGTGGAACTCCATAATTAACCTTAGTCTGTGAAGAAGATTCCCCATTTACATGAACAAATTGTAATCTATTAGATAAATATGATTCAAACCACCGCAGCGCAGTGCCTTTAATACCTATGGCATGTTCTAATCTCTGTAATAAAATTTTATGGTCAACAGTATCAAAAGCAGCACTGAGGTCTAACAGAACAAGCAGAGCGATGAGTCCACTGTCTGAGGCCATAAGAAGATCATTTGTAACCTTCACTAATGCTGTTTCTGTACTATGATGAATTCTAAAACCTGACTGAAACTCTTCAAATAGACCATTCCTCTGCAGATGATCAGTTAGCTGTTTTACAACTACCCTTTCAAGAATTTTTGAGAGAAAAGGAAGGTTGGAGATTGGCCTATAATTAGCTAAGATAGCTGGGTCAAGTGATGGCTTTTTAAGTAATGGTTTAATTACTGCCACCTTAAAAGCCTGTGGTACATAGCCAACTAATAAAGATAGATTGATCATATTTAAGATCAAAGCATTAAATAATGGTAGGGCTTCCTTGAGCAGCCTGGTAGGAATGAGGTCTAATAGACATGTTGATGGTTTGGATGAAGTAACTAATGAAAATAACTCAGACAGAACAATCTGAGAGAAAGAGTCTAACCAAATACCGGCATCACTGAATGCAGCCAAAGATAACGATACGTCTTTGGGATGGTTATGAGTCATTTTTTCTCTAATAGTTAAAATTTTATTAGCAAAGAAAGTCAAGTCATTACTAGTTAAAGTTAAAGGAATACTCGGCTCAATAGAGCTCTGACTCTTTGTCAGCCTGGCTACAGTGCTGAAAAGAAACCTGGGGTTGTTCTTATTTTCTTCAATTAGTGATGAGTAGTAAGATATCCTAGCTTTACGGAGGGCTTTTTTATAGAGCAACAGACTCTTTTTCCAGGCTAAGTAAAGATCTTCTAAATTAGTGAGACGCCATTTCCTCTCCAACTTACGGGTTATCTGCTTTAAGCTGCGAGTTTGTGAGTTATACCACAGAGTCAGGCACTTCTGATTTAAAGCTCTCTTTTTCAGAGGAGTTACAGCATCCCAAGTTGTCTTCAATGAGGATGTAAAACTACTGACGAGATACTCTATCTCACTTACAGAGTTTAGGTAGCTACTCTGCACTGTGTTGGTATATGGCATTAGAGAACATAAAGAAGGAATCATATCCTTAAACCTAGTTACAGCGCTTTCTGAAAGACTTCTAGTGTAATGAAACTTATTCCCCACTGCTGGGTAGTCCATCAGAGTAAATGTAAATGTTATTAAGAAATGATCAGACAGAAGGGAGTTTTCAGGGAATACTGTTAAGTCTTCAATTTCCATACCATAAGTCAGAACAAGATCTAAGATATGATTAAAGTGGTGGGTGGACTCATTTACTTTTTGAGCAAAGCCAATTGAGTCTAATAATAGATTAAATGCAGTGTTGAGGCTGTCATTCTCAGCATCTGTGTGGATGTTAAAATCGCCCACTATAATTATCTTATCTGAGCTAAGCACTAAGTCAGACAAAAGGTCTGAAAATTTACAGAGAAACTCACAGTAACGACCAGGTGGACGATAGATAATAACAAATAAAACTGTTTTTTGGGACTTCCAATTTGGATGGACAAGACTAAGAATCAAGCTTTCAAATGAATTAAAGCTCTGTCTGGGTTTTTGATTAATTAATACGCTGGAATGGAAGATTGCATTCAAATAACAACTATTCATAAGAAAGAGAATAAAAATAGGCTTTGAATCTTGACTTAAAAATGTCCACGGACTGTGACTGTCTCACGGTCGCAGGAAGACCGTTCCACAGAGTGGGCGCACGATAAGAAAAAGCTCTTTGACCTGCAGACATAGAAAACCTGTAAAGCCTACTTTTAGTACACAAAAAATTCACAAGAGGTATCGATAAGGGAATCGGATCGATAAGCGGAATTGATAATGGTATCGATATTGATCAAATCTTATCGATACCCATCCCTAATAAACAGGGGCGAAGTCGAGGATCATCGACATGGCAGTCTGCAACATCGGCACTGATAAAGCGATTTTCGATACACTTGATGAAGTTCTGAGGTAAGTTTTATTTTGTTCATTATATTCGATTTATTTTTAATTTTATTATATTTCCACTCGTGACACACAGTTCTTGTTTCTGTAAAAAATAACTAAATTTGACACATTCAGTTCTATAAAATTCAACTTGATACATGAATACTAGATCTCTATTGTTTGAAATTCAAGTGTGGAGGAAATACTAATGATCTGACTTTAATGTCATTGTGGCAACTCATAATATGTGGACAAAAACTCAGTTATTTCATACCACTATGCGGTTGTGTGTACTGTAATAAAACTGATTTTGGTGCGATTTGGAGGTTATAAGGATTTTGTGTTTATTTCCAAGGCACACACTGTACGTGCGGTAATCATGTTACTTTTATTTTGTATCTCTTAATAACCAGCGCACAACAAGATGGAAAACTGGACCACTGTGGTGAAAACAATGTTTTTTCTGAAATACAAAATATTGTTACATCACTCTGTGATAAAATGTGACTCGGGTTGTGACCAAGACAGGCCACCACCACATCGTACCCAAACATCCAGTCAACTCAGATCTAAGAAGTGACATAATATCTTATTCCATCTGCGCATTTGCTGTGCCAGGATGAAGCTCCGGTTAAACCAAGATGGCAGTGCCGGGATTTTCCAAGACTGAGTTTAACAGCAATCTGCAAAAAGATGGGAAGGCAGTCTGTTCGTCTGTCAATCATAATGTCATGTCTTCTCTCCGTTTTAATATGCAGTGTTTTCTGCCCCAGCTTGAATTTGAATAAGTAAAAGCTAAAGTCCACGCTGAACAGCTAACATTACATGAGTTGCCTAGCAACAACAACAGGCCAATCAAGGGGGTTTTGAGGTTTTTTTTTTTTTGATAAGTAAAGTATGCTACAATAAATGATCTACTTTTAGAAAATGGATAAGAGTATTAAATGTAAATATATTGTAAATAATTATTAAAAACAAAGAACAATTAGTGGTTCTATCAAAAGAGATCCGGAGTTTGATACTGCAGTACTTTTTCCACAATCGTCTCTTGAAAGAAGCAGTCTTTGTAGCACTTGCTTGAAATCTGACTTTTTCATGAGCATAAATGAGCATGTCAGGCTGCATCACAAATCTGAATCGTCCAGTCATTGCCCAGTTCAAATTTGAATAGATGGATGTTGAGCAGGGATCACAGACTTCTGCATTTTTCACTCAGGGAACAGGAAATTAGGACTTTAATAAAAATGAGCAAATATTATTTGTGTCAGATGACAGTTTCTCGGTTTATCTTCATAGGACACCAAATTGTGACATTTTTGGGTGTGAGCAAGAATTAATAAATGGTAATAAAGTTCAATGACATGGATACATTGCATGTAGTGAAATTGTGAATTCCAGAGAGAACAGAGTAAAATGAAAATGAAATAATCCTACCTCATTGCCACAAAATCTCATCCAGTCTGTTCTAGTTTCCATGCTGCTTATGCAGCCGCAGTGCCTCGTATTTCAGACCCTTCCCTGTCACACAAACGCCTGCCATTCTCCTTTCCTGGAACCATTTCATCAGCTCCTCTTCAATGTCCTCATCATGCACTTTCCTCCCTCCTCCAGGTAGTCACTTTGCTGTTTTAGCCAGGGTTGCAAGGTTATCCTTGTTCCTACACCACTCCCAGATGCATTTCCTATCAACTTGGAAAATCCGAGCAGCATGGTGCTTCCCCTTCTCTTCTGCTTCTTTTGCAACTTTTAGCTTGAACATTGCCAAGTAACATTTGCGTGGAGCCAAACTGTAGCAGCTACTGCATGCAGGAGAACAACATTCGTTTAGAGTCTGCACTGCATTTCTTGCAAGCAGTGTGTGTGTCCAGACATATCGTAAGGCCGTACTGTGTACAGCATGTGTGCATGCAAGTGTACACAAATGATCCTCAATAAATGCCCTCTTCACAAAATTGCAGGCCCCTGGGGTGTTTAATGGAGTAAATACAGTAAATTCATACAACCAGTTGTGAAATTTGACAATACAGAAATAACATTGAGAATATGGGACAAAAGTCAGTCAATAAAGAGAGAAATTTGACAAATTCAAAAGAATAGAGAAAATTGAATGAAACGCTCAGGAGGGTTGGCAAGGTTAGATGTTACTGTTGTGAAGCGCCTTCAGGCAACCTTTGTTGTGATTTGGCAAGATATAAATAAAATAAATTGAAGTCTGTAAATATGAACTGAAAATTTGAAACAACAAAAACTTATAAAATAAAAATCCCAAATTCCCAAATTCTAACAGCAGAGACTAAGGTTTGAGAAAATGGAACAAAATGTGAGAATACAGAATATCCAAATAAAAGTTGTTCATGTGGACTAAATGCCTGAAAATGAAACTTGAGAACACAGAAACAGTAATATTTTTCTTAAGTCTGAGTACAAAATTTGAGGATTATATAATGAATAGCTGAATGAGATTCAAACAATATGGCTGAGACTTGACAATATGGAACTAAATTTTCAAGATATGGAAAGAAATATAAAAGACATGAAAGGAACTACGAAAATATTGATTGCAAATCTGTATGAAAGTCTGAGAATATAGACTGAAATTTGAGAATATGTAAGAAAATTTGGCAATAACTTTGGATAGAACTGTAAAGCTGGTGTGTAAGAAAAAGTAGTAAGTCCAGTGGAGGCCCTGAGGTCCATTGGACTGATGGAGGACACTGGGTACCATAGTTTGCAGCTAATGAGATCCCACAACCCCCCTGGACAGGACACCAATCCATCTTAGGATACTTCCCCCAGGCAAAGCCCACACAAATTTTCCAGCAGGGTGGATTGGGATGATGCAGATTTCTGTAAGTATTTTGTCCAAGGGCACAAAGAGGCAACATGAAGCACTGACTTGTAATCGGACTGAGGCCTAGACGCCATTAGAAAATGTTATCGGGCTTTAAAAGGAGGCGTGTGTGGCAATTAATCTGTCTGAATCCTTATAAAGATAATATAATTAATGGAAGCCACCTTGATAATATTTAAAGAAAATTATAACAGGAATCTCGCTCTGTTCAATCCTTCCTTGGGTTGGGTGCTGAGTAGGATTGTGGAGAGCAGCAGCTTCGGTGCATTTGCTGTCAAGGAAAGATTTCCTGACCTTGATTTCGATACCCTGAGTGCAGCACTTAAGGAGCTGACTGACGAATCAGAGTATCTGGGTTTGTGATTGTGCTCGACCAAGACTAAGATTCAATCATTCAATGACTTCGGCCACCAGAAGTGAGTCTATACGCAATGAAAGTGTTGAACTTGTAGATATGTTCACTTTCTTGACTGTGACATTCATATCTTTGGGTAATTGTCCTTTGAGATCTGAAGATGCCTAGGAAAAGCTTATGAGCTTGCTAGACAGACATGTTAGGCAATGCTGGAGAATGAATGTCCAGCTCTTTAAGGTCCTGTATGGTTGTGAGACTTTGACACCAACCAGTGACCTAAGGTGAGGACGACACCTCTTTGGTACTAGATCTCTTCTGAGGATCCTTGGGTACCGCTTGAATGACTGTGTCAAACAAACACCTGGCTGTAGCAGATACTTTCTGCTTTGGTGGTTGCTATCCAGGACCCAGGGTGGTTCCATGGTGTGGTGGTTGTTGGAATGCACAGTACTGGAGCATGTTCCCAACCATGACCTGAACTCTTTGGTTATTGGTCAAGGTTATTCCTGTAGACCACACAATATCACCAAACCTTAATATTGCAGTAACACCAAGTCTACATACATAGCTGATCAGAAATACTTCCTCTGACTAGTGTGATTAGTGTGCAGTATGCATAAAATCATTTCACAGTGCAAATACAGGGCAAAATCCCAAATTCTTGGTGCAAAATCAGCGGCAGCTGTTCATCCTGCCAGATGTGCAATAAGCCAGTTATGATTGATTTGATTTGCAAAGATAACTTAATGTCATGAAGTGGGCCACAAATGCACAAAAGCAGCTTTCCATATATTCATTATAAAGCAGTACTGTTTAAAATGTAAGTTGCATAAGAATGAGCATGGCCATGGTAGCTAATTTTAAATAAAACAAAGAAAGAATATTTTACACCCTGTGTAACACTCCACTGGGCCACTGATGTTCTGTGAGAGCCAGGTTTTGCCTACAGGTCCTATTTTGGGAAACTTGGATCGAGCTGATTTTTGCCCACAGCTCCTATTTCAGGCAGCACTGGTTTGGAATGGAAGTGCTATAAAACACAGGTAACAGTGCTGCAAGAAAGGGCAAACATGTGCTCCATCTCTGCTGAGCAGCACAGGCGAAGTCATTTTAAGCGCCATGCATGTTCCCTTTCGGACATATGGATCCTGGTGAATGTAATAGTGTCTGCAGCTTTAAATGCAATAACTAAGATTTATGTACATATGGATCAGGGTGATTGTTCTCGCGCTCTCAGGTGAGATGGTGCATCGTGCACCAGGATGCCATGCAGTGAAACGACAGCCAGGTGTGCAGCTGTGTCATTAAATCACTGAAGCCTCAATAACTGTTTCATGTTGAGATGTTCATTTTGTATTTGTTGCCAAGCAACAAATACAAATCCAGCCAGTAAGAACAGCCTTGTTAAAACTTGCTTGGCAACAAAATTGTACAAGGATAACTTAAAAAAAAGTGTGTGTGTATTGGGATCAAAGGCCAAGTAGCTCCAAAGTTGAAATTTCACATTAAATGTTCAAAGAAGTCCACCTGGCTCAAGTGACAGAAATTTGAAGAACTGAATCAGAACTACAAAAGTAAATAATTTATAACTTTTTAAAATTTAGAACAAAATATTTATTCCTTTTCTGCCTCTTTGTCCCATATTTCTGTGGGTAATACACCCCAGGGTCAGGTTTTGGTGCATTTGTTGGCTTGGGTCAGGTCACTTTGGCATTCACCATCCAACAAGGATCAAACCCACAAACTCTCTCAACTAAGCTTCAGCTGTTCCAACTGATGACTCAGTAGTTAAAAAAAAAAAAACATTGACAAAAGGTGTAGGATCAGGGTCTGGTCCTGAATATTACAGGATTGTGAGGATTTCACCTTTTTCTGTTTTTCTTGTGAGCCTTAGGCTGGGCATTGCTGACCTGTTTGCCTCTTGCACCTGTAATCAATCATCTATTCCACTGCAGTTTAAAAGACCGGCTCATTCATCCTTGCTAGTTCGTTCATGCATCTCCCGTGCTACCCATGCCCAGCCTCGCCACCTGTTCTCCCCATGCCTGTGTTACACTTTGGACTGTTTGGATAGATCCTTACATTTTGGACTCCTACTCTTCTCTGTTGATAAATAAAATCACTTATTTCAGTGTGTGGTGTGGCTTTCTCCATTTTTGGGTCCAATTTATTCATCTGCATAACAAGGCTTGCACAGTGCTGTTTTTAATGGATGTTTGTAATGGATGTGAACATGTTCATTTAGTGTGACACACCCTCTCAGCTGGTCTGCATTTGTGGCAAACCCCAACCTCCAGGATTGAAAAATTAAGCCAATGCAGTTGTGACAAAACCTTCAGGCTAGTCGCATCTCAGTGACCTCCATGTTAAGATGTCAGTTTAAATTTTTTCAATTTATTTTCCTTTATATAGCGCCAAATCACAACAGAATTGCCTCAAGGCGCCTCAAGTTGAGGTTGCGGCCCGTTCCAATTACTAATAACATGAATTAAAAGAGTAAAACGCTTAAAACAAAACTGTACCAGTATGCTAGCCATATGAAAGGGAAAATAAGTGAGTCTTAAGTCTGGACTTGAAAATCTCCATAGAATCTGATTGTTTTATTGACGCAGGGAGACCATTCCACAGAACAGGGGCATGATAAGAGAAAGCTCTGTGACCCGCAGACTTCTTATTCACCCTAGGGACACAAAGTAGTCCAGCACCGTGAGAACGTAAAGCCTGGGCCGGTACGTAAGGTTTAATTAGGTCAGCTAGGTAGGGAGATGCCAGTCCATGAATAATTTTATAGGTTAGTAGCAGAACCTTAAAATCTGACCTCACTGGGACAGGAAGCCAGTGAAGAGACGCCAAAATAGGTGTAATGTGGTCAAACTTTCTGCTTCGTGTCAAAAGTCTGGCTGCAGCATTTTGAACCAAGTGGAGAGCCCTAATGCTAGACTGCGGTAAACCAGAAAATAGAACATTGCAGTAGTCCACTCTAGAAGAGATGAACGCATGGATCAGGGTCTCAGCATCAGCCATAGACAGGATGGGACGAATCTTCACTATACTTCGCAGGTGGAAGAGAGCAGTCCTAGTAATATTTCTAATATGGAGGCCAAAGGACAACGAAGGATCAAAAATTACCCCAAGGTTCCTCACTTTGTCAGTGTGATGTATGACACACAAGCCTAGGCTGAGTGTTAACTGGTCAAATTGATGCCGACGACTCACTGGACCAAGAACCATAATTTCAGTCTTTTCAGAGTTTAAAAGTAGGAAGTTTCTAGACATCCAACTTCTCTCTGCTGCAAGGCAATCTTCTAAGGATTTTATGTGAATGAGATTACCAGCAGTTATCGGCATATATAACTGAGTATCATCTGCATAGCAGTGAAAGGTAATCCCAAAATGCCGCAATATGTGCCCAAGGGGTGCTATATAAAGGGAGAAAAGCAGGGGGTCTAAGACAGACCCCTGCGGAACCCCAAATTTCATGTCACTAAGGTTAGAGGTAGTGTTACTGTACAAAACACAGTGAGAACGACTGGTCAAGTATGACGTCAGACATGCAAGGGCACTCCCAGTAATCCCAAAATGATTTTCCAGCCTGTCAAGTAGAATATGATGATCCACTGTATCAAATGCAGCACTGAGCTCTAACAGCAGCAGAACCGTAGTGGTGTTCGAATCCATTGTAAGCAGAGATCATTCACCACTTTAGTGAGAGCCGTCTCTGTGGAATGATATTTTCTAAAAGCAGACTGCAGTGGCTCAAAGAGACTATTCTCAGTAAGACTACGAGCACTACTCGTAAGGCACTACGAGCTGCCGTGACACCACTTTTTTCAGAATTTTAGAGCAAAATGAGAGATTTGATATTGGCCGATAGTTTTTCAATACACTAGGGTCAAGATTAGGTTTCTTAAGTAAATGGTTTAATCACTGCAGATTTGAGACGTTTAGGAACAGATCCAGAAGTTAAAGAAAGATTAATAATTTCCAGCACAATCGGCCGAAGAGTGTCCAATTTTAGAGCAGAAATATACATGTTTACAGCCTAGAACTAGTTTGCCCATTCGTTACACTTGTACAGGGAGTCTGTTTCAGTAACTCATTGAATGTATTTTAAGTCATAAATGCTTGTGGTGCTGAGGACAATGCAGATGAAGTGCCTTGTCCAAGAACATAGACGGGAAGCCTGAAGAATACACATGAAATCGAACCCCGGTCTGTGATATTCCAAGTCCTACCCCCCCCCCCCCCCCAAAAGAGATATATATATATACACACACACACATACACACATGAAAGAAAACAAACCATGAAACTGTTAATATAAAGGTGAAATGGGTTAAACTAAGCAAACACTTAAAAATACTGACATTTTCTCTCTGGATTTTTTCTGTTTTATGGGTGGTATCTTGAAACTCCTAAAAGAGCAAACAAGTAAAGTGACAAATCTAATTGTCAAAATAAAGCCATTTTTTTCAATGTCCTAGAAAGGGCACTTGAGGAAAGCACCAAAAAACAGGCCAACATTGTGTAAATAACGTGTGCCAAATGAAGATTTTATTTTAGTAATTTGCATGTTCGGGGAGCCTGTGATGGCTGTGAGGCTTCAAGCAGCTGTTCACTTTGCTTCTGCCTCAGGCTGGCAACAACACATGCATCAGCATCAGCTGCACCAATATGCACCAAGTGATTTGGAAGCCAGCACATTAACGTTGTTCCCCATGGTGTGAAAACCTAACTTGATTTGTCAGAAGTTGCCTTTGAGGAATAAAGTTAGGCTAATAAAACGGAGTGAAAAGTCCATAATGCTGCAACAAACCTGGCAATTTGGCAACAGCAGCAATAAACAGGGAACTTAACGCCACCCAATTGCTTGAGTCATTGATTTAAAACAAATTCGTGTTAGAATTTGAAATGCATGATCGATCTCCAGCGCTTTCCAACTTGGAGGTCCTCACAGGGGGATCGTAAGATGCTCTCCAAGTACAAATGTGTTTATTTTGTAACTTACGTTTTGCGTGTTTGAAATACTGGATTCCTCCTAATTTAAGTTCTGAGAAGGAACTTTATTGCTGAGCTCACAGTTAACAGATATGCAAATAGTGATGGCATTAGATCGACACAACTGTTGAAGACTGACAGTAACGGATTAGTGCGGAATAGCAGAACTGAACAGGCAGTGTTGTACCATCTGCCTTTGTCCTGCCAATATGAAATATCCATGGTTGCTATGGAAACAGTTTCATGAATCACTGTGATTTATTTTGTTTGGGACCCAAAAGCTCCAGTTTATAAAGCCGTCTTGTGCACTTTGCCCATAACTGTCTGCACTCTAAGCCTTGAGATCTGTTTGGGACTTCAGTCTTCCACGGAAATGACTGGACGGCTGCTGGATAACAAGCAGGCTGAACCTGTGACAGATAACAGAGTCATCGGGGACGATACACATCTGTATTTTAGGTAGAAGCTGTTATCTGGATTTCTTGGTGGGCTGTTAAATTTGACATTTATTTGACAAATAATGAACTATGATTGATGGCTAAAATCTTTTGACATTTTAAATTTATTTTTATTTAGTCTTTGGCTGTTCCCAATTGCTCTGAGTCACTACAGCAGATCTGGTGCAGATCTGCATTGAGATTTGACAAGTTCTTTTGTTTTGTTTTTTTAACCTACAGACCACCAACTAAGCCTGCATCCTGAGATCGCAAAACAGGGCTTGGTGTACTAAATGTAATAAGTCCCTGAAAATAAGTGGGTGCACAGCTATTAAGAATTTTGTAAGTCAGCAACAACAAAACCTTAAAATAGGCCATCACATTTACAGGAAGCTAGTGAAAGTACGACATGATGAAATAAAAAGTAGAAAATATGTTGCAGTCATCACTTCAGAGGACACAAAAGCATGCATCAAAACCGGAATTTGTCAAGGTTAATGTAGCATTGTCAACAAACAACATCGGTGATAATTATACCTAAGTAATCAAATAATTCCCACTGTAGCCAAGTGCTTGCTCACAGGGGGTCGTTTTGACCGTTGGGGTTCTGACTGGAGTGTTGCTGCATCAAAAACCTTGTTTCATTTTGGAAAACATACATGCGCCAATCAATCAGGTTTATTGTGGACACAAACAAGCCACCAGAAGTACTCCTGATAAAAGCTCAGAACATCTGAGACTGACAGAAAGCTGCTGTCCCCCTCACACAGTCTTTCTGAGGACGTTCAGCTTCTATACCGCATTGTGCTGTATATGGCGTTTTGTGAATGGGTGTTGCTAGGTAACTGGAGTGCAATAAAATGTGACAACTTGGTTCTTGTATTTAGGCTAATTAATGCAAACGTTTTCAGCGCTGGAACTACACCAGAGGAATTACTGTATGTGTGTGAAGAAGCTGTGTCATTTTAGTGTGTCAAATCTCTGACAGAGATGTTGTATGGAAAAATAATACAGTCCCAGCTGCAATTATTGGCACACCCTTTATTTTAAGCAAGTGAACCAAGTTTGTCTTATCAGAATATTTAATAAAAATAATAGCAACAACAGCACTTTCATGTAATATAATGAACACACACACACACAGAGCTACTGGATCACGGGGCAACAGCTCCAGTAGGGGACCCCAAACTTCCCTTTCCCCGGCCACATTAACCACCTCTGACTGGGGGATAATGAGGCATTTCCAGGCCAGTGTGGAGATATAAGCCCTGGGTCTTCCCCGGGGTCTCCTCCCAGCTGGACGTGCCTTGAACACCCCCCTAGGGACGCATCAAGGGGGCATCCTTACCGGACGCCTGAACCACCTCAGCTGGTTCTTTTCAATACGAAGGAGCAGTGGCTCTACTCCGAGCTCCTCGTGGATGACTGAGCTTCTCATTTTGTCTCTAAGTTCTTATCTCTAGTTCTTTCGGTCATGACCCAACCCTCATGACCATAGGTGAGAGCAGGAACGAAGACTGACCAGTAGTTCAAGAGCTTTGCCTTTTGGCTCTGCTCCCTTTTCATCACAACAGTATGGTACAGCGAGTGCAGCACCGTCTCTGCTGCACCGATTCTCCGGCCAATCTCACGCTCCATTGTCAACTCACTCATGAACAAAACCCAGAGGTACTTGAACTCCTTCACTTGAGGCAAGACCTCATTCTCTACCTGGAGTAGGCAATCCGTCGGTTTCCTGCTGAGAACCATGGCCTCAGACTTAGAGGTGCTGATCCTCATCCCAGCTGCTTCACACTCAGCTGGGAACCAACCCAGTAAGTGTTGGGAGGTCACAGGCCAATGAAACCATTACAGTAAATAATTTTTCTCAAAAACAGAGTTACCATGCACGAAGAAAACTAGTGAGGGAAGCCACCAAGTTAACGGAGTTATGAGCTTCTGTGGAAGGAATTGAAGAAACTGGGGAAAGCACATTTGAGTATTGCGTCAATAGTTACAGTTACAAGGTGAGGTGGAACAGAGAAGGATTTTATGACAAGAAAATGGATTAAATCCATGGTTCATGTGTCCCAGAAGAAAATACTTATCTGTTTCAGCCCACCAATATTTTACCAATCACAGCCACAGGAGCCTATAACTCTTTTAGAATAGTTATTGGTGTCTTACCTCACTAATCTCCTTCCAGCATGTGAACTTGGTCAGTTTTTTGTGAGCTGCCTACTTGGCACAGCTTCACCACACAGTACCATACTCTTTGTATTTCTTCATGGATTGATGTAAATGAAGTTCAAGAGATATTCAGTGACTTGAAAATGTTACTTCTTGAATCCATCTCTTGACTTGTCCAAAGAGAAGTGGTTGTAAAAGTGATGATTTAACACATATTTAGTTTGTCCAATTACTTTTTGCTTCTGAAATTGGAGAAACTGTGCATGCAAATGGCTGTAACTCCCAACTTTTAATGCAAAATTTTTGTTCAACCTCTTAAATTATAGCTGAAAGTCTACACTACAAGCAGATCTTGATTGTTCCATTTCAGCTCCATTTTGGTGGTGAACAGAGACAGAAGAGTACAAAAAAGCTGGCTGTGCATATTTTCTTAAATTTACATTTGGCAACCTTGGGAATCAATTTCAATTTATTTTCATTTATATAGCGCCAAATCACAACAGAGTTGCCTCAAAGCGCTTCACACAGGTAAGGTCTAACCTTACCAACCCCCAGAGCAACAGTGGTAAGGAGAAACTCCCTCTGAGTAAGAAACCTCAAGCAGACCAGACTCAAAAGAGTGACCCTCTGCTTGGGCCATGCTACAGACATAAATTACAGAACAATTCACACAACAATTCACGGACAAATATACAAGAAATGCTATTGGTGCACAGGACAGGAGGATCACCAACACGAATACAACTCCCATCTCTGGATAGAGCTGCACCTTAGAGAGAAAAAACAGAATCAGGCATGAGAAAGACAAAAAAATACTGTATAATTTGCCAGCATTAAACAACAAGAAAAACAGAGAAATACTAAGGTGATCGCCGGCCACTAGCCCTAAACTTCACTAAAAGACCCCAGAATTTAGGTAAAGTTGAGGCCGCAGCCCGCTCCAATTACTAATAAATGAATTAAAAGAGTAAAAAGCGTAATCTTGTAGAGAATCTTGTATTGTTGAATTATTGTTTTACTATGCCCATTGTGTTTTGGCAGTTCAGAGTGATTTGCTTCACACACTTTACTGCTGGTTGTAAAAACTTCTGCAGCATCTGGGTTTGCAGTACCGTAAGCAACCTTTTGTGTATTTTGTCCACATGGTAGAGGTGGGCGGATCGATCCTAATATCGATAATATCGATACCAACACTGGTATTGATACTGAACGATCCTCGTGTAAAAAGATCGATACTCAAGCTTTTTTCTCTCCCGCACGCACTGACTGCTGCGCACGCAGAGTCATCAAAGTCTACTCTATGTCTGCAAGACCAGTGCTGCGCTGTGTCACACAACACGGAGCAGCGCACCCTCCCCCCTCTGGTCTTTTGTTGTTGTGCCGTCACGTGGCTCAGCGGCGCCAGATTTTGTTTTAAGTTGTGTTGAGTGATATTTTTTAAACAAAAATGTTGATTGTGATAAAGTATTTTGTTGTCACGTACAATGTTTGGCGAAATTCTATCCAACGTCTTTTGGATCCTTTGGATCTATGAATCTTAAATATGAAAAAGTATTGTTATCGGTATCGATATCGGCGATACTGGGCCTGTATTTACTTGGTATCGGATCAATACCAAAAGTCCCAGTATCGTCCACCTCTACCACACGGTGCATGTGGAGAACATGATCTTCTAAAATGATAGTAAGTAATAAGTAAGTAATTCATGTTTCCCCCCCCACACACACACAGAAAATTCATTTCTGTCACTGAGCTGCAAGAACTGTATTTCACTGCACCTCTCATGGGTTTGGTTTAATTTCCATGTTCATTCCCGGCAATTTTTTATAGCCAGGCTCACTTCCAGGAATTGTAGCACTTCAAAATTGTCCGTTCGGATTCAGCAACATACGAACTCATCATTACATCATCGTATTTGTGGAGCATTTGCCTGCTGCAGAAGCACCACTGCCAAAATTAGGCAAAGAAATCACACAGAGCACAGAATTAATTAGCACAGGATTCATTCAGCAGAAGATGGACTTTGCTGCAACAGAAAAATACTTTTAATTATTAACAAAAGTCATGAATTTGTATCAGTATTATATCTTTCAATTTGTGTTTTCCACTTATTTCCGTTGCATTTGATTTTTGGAGGTTTTCACCTCATTAATGTCTCTTTTTGAATTGTCAGCACACATCTTTCATAGAATACTAAGCGGAATATCCTGTACTGTTGGCTCAAATGCATTTGTGTGTCAACAGTTCTCCTTTGCTTGTCGTCTTACATCTTAGAGTGTTTTACCTTTTTCCTCATTATTTTCATGCTCTCTTATTTTCTCAGTGTCTGGGCTCTGCGGAGTCAAACTTAATCACAGCCTTCATCCTCAAACTGCGCACCTGGTGTATTATTCTAGCTAACATGCTCTACAGTTAGCATGGTGGAACATTTGGGTGGGTTATTGTTAAGAGTTTCGTGGTTTTGTCACACAATCATGACACAAATGTCTGTCGAACAACTACAAAAATTATTCTGTAAAATCAGTAACTGGGTAGCAGCCTAACAAATATCGGATAACTAGCCCAGCCAACGGCATGGTGAGCATCTCTGCTAGCTAGCCTAGCTGCTACTTGATTATTAAGCTAATCATTTGAAATGAATGTTATAGTATTCAGTGGGGAATTCAAAGTATGCTGACCTGTTTTTGAACAAGATATAAATCAGTAGAATTATACGAGACTGTACAAAAAACGTTACATGACACAACAAGCTAACACGTCAGCCGCCACTATTATGCTGCATTCACGGCGGCTGCAGAACAACCATCACAGCGGTCATAGCAGAATTCCAGCTGTCTCCAGCGGCAGGATGCAGGTGACTAAAAGAGGCACCAATACGACAATTTACTTAACTGAAAGACACCACAGCGTTTTAATGTTTTGCACAGCATTATATTAAAACAGCAATTCCCGGCTCTGTTGGCATGTTATAAAAGTTCACTTTTTGTGAGGTTATAGATTAATTCTGTAATATCACACAAATTATTCACGTTTACTTGTTTAAAACCAGGGGACTCTCGGCACTTAATACACCGTTTATTGTCCATTTTTCCTCATTCTCAATAAAACATACGGTTTGTCCTTGTAGGTGCAGTAAGCCGCAAAATTTTAATTTTTTTACTTTTGATTATAATTACGGCATGCAGTCATCGCATTCACAACCAGAGGTGGCAGATACTGTAAAATGTTAACCGAATTATGACAATTTCAGGCAGTACAAATCCATCACAGTGACCATGGTCAGCCGGTCCAGTCAGTGATCCGCCATCCTACAGCTAATGGGGGTTGTTGGCAGGACACTTCATAACCTTCCAGGCGAGGGTAGTAGGTGATGTAAAGGTGATGGGGAAAATTGTTTCGAGCGTCATCTCAGGAGAGAACAAAACCACAGGACAGTTCTGAGGTTCTTGTCCTTGGATAGTGACTCGTGCAGTTTTGAGGGATTTCCCACTGCATATTAACTAAACTATTATGTTACATGTACTGCATTTCTATGGCACGTTACTATCTGAAGCAGATGCTCGAAGTTCTGCACACAGGGAACAACTTGGGGATGATTGATCTCACATGATGGAACTCGGTGATTTTCTGGTCTGAAGGAGAAATCGAACAGCAACATTTTGATTTGTATTTGAGAATTATATTTGGTCGATGTGGAAAAAAGCTGAGAAATTTTTTTTTAAATGACTTTTCCACAAATGATTAAATAATTGTCCACCTCATTTCTAAATACCGACAACCATCTCCGACATTTCCGTCTAATTTGTCACCTTACATTTATCAGCCAAACTTTTAGTTTACTTATCAGCTGTAATACAGTCCAGGTGTGGACCCTCATGAGCCACCTGAGGTTTGGACCTGGGCGCCGCAGTGCAGTAGAAATCCCTTCGCACCACACCACTCGCCACCTGCCAAAGGCAAGACCCTCAACTAGATAGATGGTTATTTTGAAGGGTGAATGTCATCCAGGACCCAAGATGGTTCTATGGTGTGGGGGTTGCACCGACATGCGCTCACAGACCTGACTGCATAGTAAAAAAAATTCATCAGGGTATGCATATAGCAAACCATCAGTAACTGTGCTTAGCTCCTGCACTTCTCACAGGGAAACAGTTTGCTTCATGCTTTTTTTTTTTTCCACACTGACCACACCTTTTCCCATCATGTGCATTGTGCATCAAGTCCATCATAATGCAATCACACAGAATCGCCCTCCACTGTGATGCAGTACTGATGTTATGACCAACAATGGCACCACAAACTTCCTGCAAGCAATTTCTTGGATTTACCCAAGAAGCCTTAAATTTTACTACACCAAACATTTTCCTCAGGCCACAATCGCTCAGCTATTATCCTTTTCCCATCATGCATTGCCTGTCACGAGCTGCAGTGCTGCGAGCAGCTCTCACTGGATTTATTGAGTGTAAATAATGATGTCTGACTGAACATTTCTTCCCATGCTTTGAGCAAGTTGCTCCTAGTATTTAATAAATGACGAATTAGAGCTCTGAATGGATGGATGGGTGAGTTTCTGGATATTTTTTTCCTCTTTCTTGCCTCACACTTTAGCTCACACTTTCTGCCTCTCACTTCCATCGTTCTCACTTGCGTCAGCACTTCTGCCTCCTGATGAATATATGGATCAGATTAAAACCACAAGCTTGCTCTCTTTTCTCACACATACAAGTACAACACCAGGGGACATAACCATTTTATCGTTAACATTTTACAGTGTGATGACACTTGTGAAGAACAGGGGCGTAGCAGTGCCAATGGGAGGCCCTCAGCCACCCGCCAACGATCTTACATCAGCAAAGAGTAGAATCCTGTTGAATTAATGCATACTTCAAATAAAAACTCCAACACTTGTTAATAAACTTCTGAGAGATCTCATCTGAACTCCTGTGGCTGGATCATGTCCCCACCCCACCACCACACACACACACACAAAAAGTAAGAATTTTCTCCCAATTATTTTTCCCAGTCTGCAGTTGCTGTCCTTGTCTGACTGAATAACAATTCATACAGACAGTCACCTGTGACTAATGTAAAACAGACAGACAGATACATACATAAATGCAATTGTTTTAGGCACAATTATTTCACATTTATTTATTTAAACATTTAGAAAAATTATACAAAAGTGCAAACAATTATGTATAAATATAAATACGTAAACTACATGACCTCTGTGTACTTTTTAAAATACATATTTTTATGACAAATTTACATATTTCTTTCATCAAGGTGATCTATAATTTTTCTATAAATTCAGGTTTTTCATTCAATTTTTGTGTGATCACTGGTAACTACACTGAGAAAAAAAGTGAAGTGATTTTTTTTTTTTTAAATCAACATTTTATCAGGTTTGAAGTATTCAAGTCCAGGACCAAATCTGGCACAAGTTGTGTTTTTCAGAACTCATGACGTGACTTGGACTTGAGCAGTGATGCCTTGGACTTCTACTCGCACTTAATGATTGACTGCATTTTTAACTCAAAACTTGGAGATGACGACTCCAAATTATTATACAACATAATATGGTACAGCATATTAATAGTTATAGTAATTTGATGACTAACATTATTGAATTTCACGTCTGGATTCACTAAGAAAAGAGTCGCCCCTAATAGTGCACTCTGCTTTCACAGCCTCAACCTTAACTCGGGTAACGGGTATGCAACTCTGACTCTTATTCATTGACTTGGACACTGGAGACATGACATTCAACTCACTCCTGAGGTTTAGTAACTGGACTACAACAATGACTTTTAGACAGCGCCAGATATATTCCATCGTTTCAGCAAATGTTACTTCCGTGTAATTACCAAATTCTACTTCAAATTTGTGCCAGAAAATACCTTGTTACCCAAGGCCATCAAATATGGCCATCTGGCATTGCAAAGACTTTGTGTCCATCTGTCTGTGCTCAGCATAACTCCAGTCCTATTACTGCCACAGCATTCAAATTCACAGGGAGCATTCTTGGGACACAGACCTTATGGCGAACCTTGACATATGTTAAGAGGTATTTTAAGATGTTAAACAAATGCATCCTGTTGCAATCTGTTCCGCTTTTTGTTGGGTTTTTTTTTTGAGTGGCAGAGGTGACAGCCAAAGTAGAGCACCACTGTGAGGTCAGTGGCAGGTTCATTTATATGTTTATATAACATGTTTCTCACATATTACGTAAAAGCTAGCGAGAAATAAACACTTCTAAAACTGAAAACACTGTTTTTGTAACCTGATAACACCTCTAGAGTGATTTACAAGACATTTGCGGACATCAGCGTACATGCTAATGTCCGCTAACTCAAAGCTAATTTCTGCTCTTATCAAAAGCTCAAATGTAAATATTGTTTATGATTGATTGATGGGCCTTTATTGAACATGTACAAATTGTAAGACAATAGGATCTTAACGTAAATAACAAATGTACAATTTTATATATACATACATACACACACACTTTAGACTGGGATACCAAGAAGACAATGCTCATATGGCCGAGGGTATTTCAGCATTGCCTTTTTTTTTTTTTTTTTTTTTTAATTCAACAGTAGTAAAGAAAAACTCCCTCAGGCATTTTTTTAATATAAATTGTAGGAGAAAACCTCAAGCAGACCAGACTCAGTGGGGTGACCATCTGCTTTGGTCATACTACCAATAAAAGTCAAATAGGCACAATAAAGAACTGTCAAACATACGAGGTCTATTAGAAAAGAAACCGACCTTTTTATTTTTTTCAAAAACTATATGGATTTGAATCACGTGTGATTGCGTCAGACAAGCTTGAACCCTCGTGCACATGCGTGAGTTTTTTCACGCCTGTCGGTTGTGTCATTCGCCTGTGGGCAGCCTTTGAGTGAGCACTGGTCCACCCCCCTCGTCGGAATTCCTTTGTCTGACTTCTTCCTGAGAGACTGGCGCTTTGCTTGATTAAAATTTTTTCAGAAACTGTAAGGCACATCCAAGTGGACACCATTCAAGAAATTCAGACACTTTTCGGTGAAAATTTAAACGGCTGATGAGAGATTAAGGAGTGTTACTATCGATTTAAGGACAGCCCACGGTGCCACGCCCGAGCCGCCGTTGTCAGCCTGTTTCGAGCTGAAAACTTCCAAATTTAAGCCTCTGTTGACCCAGAACGTCTTGAGAGAACAGAGAAGTTTCAGAAGAGGTCGGGATCAGCAGTTTATCCAGACATTCCACTGTTAAAGGAGATTTTGTAATGAAAGACGTGCAGACGGATTTGCGCGTCGCCACCCAGCCGCTCATCGCGCAGCGCCACAGCAAAACACCTCCGTTGGAAGCGTTACAGGACAAGTTTGAACATGCCCAGCTGTTAAACAATTTCTCGGATACTCACTCGACTGAAAGCCATCAAAAACCGCCTGAATCTTACGAATGGTTATCAACACGGAAGTGTTTTGCTGTGGCGCCGCGCTATGAGCGGCTGGGTGCCGACACGCAAATCCGTCCGCACGTCTTTCATTACAAAATCTCCTTTAACAGTGGAATGTCTGGATAAACTGCTGATCCCGACCTCTTCTGAAACTTCTCTGTTCTCTCACGACGTCCTGGGTCAACAGAGGCTTAAATTTGGAAGTTTTCAGCTCGAAACAGGCTGACGATGGCGGCTCGGGGCGCGGCGCGCCGTCCGGCGCCATGGGCTGTCCTTAAAGCGATAGTAACACTCCTTAATCTCTCATCAGCCGTTAAAATTTTCACCGAAAACCGTCTGAATTTCTCGAATGGTGTCCACTTGGATGTGCCTTACAGTTTCTGAAAAAATTTTGATCAAGCAAAGCGCCTGTCTCTCAGGAAGAAGTCAGACAAAGGAATTCCGACGAGGGGGGTGGACCAGTGCTCACTCAAAGGCTGCCCACAGGCGAATGACACAACCGACAGGCGTGAAAAAACTCACGCATGTGCACGAGGGTTCAAGCTTGTCTGACGCAATCACACGTGATTCAAATCCATATAGTTTAAAAAAAAAATAAAAAGGTCGGTTTCTTTTCTAATAGACCTCGTACAGGTGCTCACCAGTTCCAATGGTCATTGTGAACAATGTGTCTGAAAGAAGCAGCACAGACAGTTCTAAAAGTCTGAACATCACCTCTTAGGGGATGTGGTTAAGCGTTGGGCTTGAGACCAGAGGATCTACAATTCAGATCCCAGCCTGATCAGAAAATCATGAAGGGCCCTTGGGCATTCATCTAGTTTCTCCCGGTGTGTAGTGGGTGCCTTGCATGGCAGCAGCTTGACATTGGTGTGAATGTGAGGCATTGATGTGTAAAGCACTTTGAGCATATGATGCAGAGGGAAAAGCGCTGCTACAGTATATAAATGCAGTCCATTTACCATTTAAAAGTCCCCCAGACTCCACATGGTGGACCCCAACCATCTCCTTACCCCTGTCGTATTCCAATAAAGATAATGACTGGAGCTTCAGTTGATTAGTGTGTTCATTTAAATTAAAAATATATACTTTTTTCATTGAAATAGGAATTTTTCAACAAAATTCACTGTTGACACACTGTTAAAAAGAAATAAAACAGCACTCAATCAACAAGACAATGCCTTTACATTGTAAGTAAGTAAGTAAGTAAATTTTATTTATATAGCACCTTTCACAGACAAGAGCCACAAGGTGCTTCACAACATAAAAGCACAGTACACCACACAATACATCAGACAATGGCCGAGACATAAAAACATAAAACATAACATAGGATAGCAGAGCAGCCCAAAAGCTAAGCAAACGCTTGAGTAAAAAAGAAAGTCTTAAGTTGGCTTTTAAATGTATTGACAGAGTCCAGTGAGCGCAGAGAGAGCAGGAGACCATTCCAAAGCCTGGGAGCAACAGCCTGGAAGGATCGCTCTCCTCTGGTTGCAAAATGGGTGCGAGGAACCATCAACAGATTTTGGTCCCCAGACCTCAAAACCCTGGCAGGGGCATAAGGCTGGATAAGGTCACAGATATAGGGAGGCGCCTGGCCATGTAGAGCTCTAAGAGATAAAACCAAAATTTTAAAATTGATCCTGAAGGACACTGGCAGCCAATGAAGCTCCTTTAAAATTGGGGAAATATGAGTCCTTCTGTTAGCTTGTGTCAGAATTCTTGCTGCAGAGTTCTGTACCAACTGCAGTCGACGCAACTCCTTGTTTAGACATGAAAACAAACTGTTACAATAGTCTAAACGTGTTGACACAAAAGCATGAATAATAAGCTCTAAATCATTTTGAGACACCATTTTCCTGAGCTTAGAGATGTTTCTTAATTGAAAGAAGCAATTCCTCGTCAGCTGTTTACAATGCTGTACCAACGACATGTCTTTGTCAAAAATGACGCCCAGGTTTCGAAGACATGATTTAGCAGCCTGGCCCAGGTGTCCCAAGTACTGCTGAATACCTGGAATATGGGCATCAGGGGCAATAACCAATGTCTCTGTTTTGTCTGCGTTAAGCTGAAGAAAGTTATTCGTTAGCCATTGTTTAATTTCCGCCAAACAATGGAGGAGGGAATCAAGCCTCTTAATCTCAGATGGCTTAAAGGAGCAGTAAAGCTGGATGTCATCCGCAAATAACTGGTAAGAGACATCAGTAAATCTTTGAATGATCCTACCTAAAGGGATCAAGTACAATAAAAACAAAATGGGGCCCAATACAGAACCCTGAGGGACTCCACATAACAGGTCCGCAGACTCTGACCTTATCTGGTTAGCAAAAACGCTAAAGATACGCCCAGACAGATATGAAAAAACCACCGAAGAATTGACCCCGACAGTCCGACATGATCCCTCAATCTATTCAGCAGGACCTGGTGGTCAACAGTATCAAAGGCAGGCATTGTCTCAGTCTGTCCAGCTGTGAATGGATACGGGTCTTGGCTAGGAGAGTAACCTTCAATGGACTAGAATCTCATTCAGGGGGTGTCAAAGAATCATCTTTCTTTTCTTTTAATTTATATTGTACCTCATAAGAAACAATCCATTATTTTCAACTTTTTAAAAGTCATAATTTTTTTTAATTGAAATATAAACTATAGTGAATTAAGAAGTATTTATTTAACAATCCAAATATGTAAAGGGGGAGTGAAAGCCACGCAGCCAGTAGACGGCCTGTGCAGCAAGAAGTTTTATTCTTAATATTAAATGAAATGTCACATAAATATTGCAACGATGGAGCGTTTTTTTTTTTATCTCAAGCTGTAATGCAGCTTTCCCACATGGAGGTGTGTGAAGCACACAGTCTTATAATGTGTGCATCTGTTTGTCACGACCCAAAGGGTGTAATTGGCCCTTAACTCCAGGAACACAGAGGGCCAGATGAAGGATTACAAATTAAAGCCGGCGGGAATGGAGAGGGGAAGAACATGAAAGCTTGAGGAAAAAAAAAAAAAAACAGATGTGAGGAAGAGATGACATCCATGTAACTTTCAAGCTTAAACTTGTCGCTTTTCTTTCTTTCTGTCGCTGTGGACTGTGTTGCTATGGTAACCTCTTACGATTCCTGTGGAAGAAAGGATACATGAAAAGAGGAAGAGCTGTGAGAGTGGGGAAAATGAGTTAGACAAAAAGAGAGGGACTGATCCAGCTGTGCGTCTGAAACTATTTTTAATAAATATTTAATTGAACAATTCCAACATATGACATGCAGTTTAATTGAACAATTCCAACATATGACATGCAGGAAGAGGAAGATAAAAAAAGTGATGTTTCACATGTCATAAAGGATGTGAAACTCAAGGCCAGCATATGGACCAGTTACCATAATAGAGAGAGAGGAAAAAAAAAAATCCTCATTTTAAATTATTTTTATGTTTTTTGCCCCCATTGCACATATTGGTAATGGTTGTCATTAGTTTTATAAACAAAGAAAAACAAACATCCACGGGTGTGTTCACATTACACACTGAAGTGGTCCAAACCAAAAATTCCTCCAGATGGGAAATGTATACCAATTCAAATCTGATTTTCTTTTTTATATCAGATTCGTGACAATTTTATAT